>NC_039360.1:12788560-15291454 GCF_003573695.1 Papaver somniferum | reverse complement strand
AAAAAAAAAAAAAAAAAAAAAACACAAAAACTAAAATCAATTAGGGTTTTTTTTGAGTCAAAAATTAACCTTTGAATCAATTGGGTCTGAATCAAAAATTAAGGTTTGAATCAATTAGGGTTTGAATAACTAAGCTTTCTAGACGAAGGAAAAATTGAGAACAAGATCTACCTTTGTAAGATTTAGCTGAAATCGGATGCAATTCCTCATCATCTTAGGGCTCTTTATATCGTCGAACAGATTGAATAATCCCGCCCAAAATATTTTGAATTTGATTTTCATTCCGCTCAAAATTATTTAGGGTGAACTGAAAAAAATATTGAGTTTCATCTATGATTTCTTCTATCGGGAAAAATCTCCTAAGAAAACACCATTTGATTTTGATCCTATGGTAGAGCTAAAAATATTTCCAAAATTGAGAACCCTTTTTTCTCTAACAAATCTCAAACTTTCCCTGATTTTCAGCCAAGAACTTTATCCCCTTCGGCTTAGTTATCTCCAGTTCTCTCCGCTCTGTAACTTTGGTTGAGGAGGAAAAATAAAAAAGAAATTTGAGGTGTTACAGAGCGTAAGATAAGAGGTTCTTGTCTATTGATCTAACTATTGGTTGGGCTAATGATAACTATTATCCACCGTTAGATCTACTAAGGACATCCTATTCGATGTTATGTGGAAATAACATAAGTAAAACCTTAAAACCATAATGGACTGGACTGGGTTGGACTGGTGGGTTAAACCATGTGATCTAAAAAAATTAAATTTGATCAAGACATTTTGTTGGAACAAAGTAAATTTGACTTAAATTGCATCGGATTTTATGGATAATTAGGAAAATAAGTGTCAATCCAGTAATATTGGGGGAAAATAGAGGAAAATTGGAATACATATAATCAGGCGTGTAATCAGTTATACCGAGACCTATCTGATAATTTCGACAATGATCTAGTGGTTCAATGGAATAACGAAAGATTGAGCACAGTTGGAATGAATTTGTTGATAATCATTCCTGACGAGTATGATCTAGTAATACTAACCAAAATTATGGATAGTTCGATTGAAGTGGATGGAAATAAATGGATATATCAAACATAGTGAATATATTCAGTCATAATGACTATGATCGATTTATGTAAAATTGTGAATAGTTGGATCAAATTTGTTGAGAATTGGTCATAGCAAGTATGGTCGAGTAATCTTCTTGGAAGATTGTGGGAAATTTGATTGAAGTAGATCATGGATAAACCATCCATAACGAGTATATTGAGTCATAATGACTATGATCGATTTATGCAAAATTGTGAATAGTTGGATTAAATTTGTTGAGAATTGGTCATAGCAAGTATGGTCGAGTAGTCTTATGGGAATATTGGGGACAAATTGATTGAAGTATTATGGAAATGCATATGGATAAACCATCCATAACGAGTATATTTAGTCCTAATGACTATGATATTGTGATTTTCGATTTATGCAAAATTGTGAATAGTTGGATAAAATTTGTTGAGAATTCTTCGTAGCAAGTATGGTCGAGTAATCTTCTTGGAAGATTATGGGAAATTTGATTAAAGTAGATCATGTGGATAAACCAGCCATAACGAGTATATTGAGTCATAACGACTATGATCTAGTGATTTTCGATTTATGTAAAATTGTGAATAGTTGGATCAAATTTGTTGAGAATTGGTCATAGCAAGTATGGTCGAGTAATCTTCTTGGAAGATTGTGGGCAATTAGATTGAAGTAGATCATGGATAAACCATCCATAACGAGTAATATGGCACTTACTGACAACCCTAATTGAGTTAGATGGACTTAATCCACCAATGAATCTGAGTTGTAATAGTACTACAACCTGAATCATATGTTTAACGACTTTCGGATCCTGAATAAAGTCTTGTATGCGGTTGTACCTCGATATATCCTTAAGAAGACTTCAAGGGTCGCTAAACTCCTAGAGAGGATATATATGTATGTGCACTTTGATGGTCTAAATCATAAAGTGAATTCACTTTTCTTGTCTTTCTTCCCGATCTAAGTTTCGTGGTTGGTTTGACGAGTCTAAATGAGAAAAAAGTAATGTCGAGTTGAGGGAATAAGAGAAACATAAAAAATATATATTTATTTAGGTTTTCTCTTTTCTTTTCGGATTATATGATAATTAATTTTTTAGTGGGGCATCTTAAGGAACTAATCAACAAATTTTGAAGCTATATACTTGCCTTGAAAAAATTATAGAGTTGCAAAAGTCTTTCCCGATATCGACTTATGTAAATCTCTATGCGCATCCAGTGAGATTCAAAAGATCATAGAGTCGTATAATCTTTTCATGCAGTCTGCTTATATAAATATCTAAGCATATCCAATGGGATCAAACGGTTTTTTGAGTCGGTATATTTCAACGAATTCTTGAAACGCCTCATTGAATTACACTCGTATTTCATTTGTTTCTCCGGTGATGCACCAATTTCACCGGATGTCCATCGACCACACTCATGTTGCCTGTTATCCATCAAGCTTATACAATATCACTTGACCTTACTCGTTTTCATCGGGATTCCTTCCATTTCCTCGACTATCCCTTTATTTCACTGAATGTCCATTAGTTTTACTCAATTTCACCCACTTCACCTGTATTTCATCGATTTCTTTGGTTATTTATCAATATCACCCAACGTCACTCGACTTTGCTCAATTTCACTTGGATCCCTTCGACTTTTCTTGTTATCCATTAATAGACTTTTCTTGAAAGTCCAGAGTACAACAATTTCTTTGTGTTTATTTCATCCTCTATTTGAACCCATTTTCCAACAAAATATGGATCACAAATATAATTGACCTGTGTATATTTTTACCTTTTTATTTCAAAAGCATACGCATTCACATTACGATGCCTATATCAGAATTAAAACGGAGCGGGTAGAGGAAATTGGATCCATTTATATTACATATTCACATAAAATTGGCGCTCTAAATTCCCACCAAAAACTTTTTCACTAATCCCTTCATATATTTTCATATCTCGTCCCATCTCTTTCAAATCTAACGACAACAAACTATGACAAGTCATCGATCCGTATGCACTGGTCAAGGTGTTTCACAATTGCAATCTTTGTTGGCGGGAATAACTAAGATTTGGCGCCCAAAATCCCGTGAAATTTCAACCAAATTTTGTCTAGAATTATTTTCCCTCCGCTGGAACCCTAGCTGCATCTTTGCCTATAATTTTTCTACTTCGCGTTATTTCGACTCAAAGCTGTAACAAAACCCACAAACGGAATTTCATAGTTCATACCATTCACCACCAAAAGATAATTTTCTCTCACCAAACTCTACCCTAAACCGAAACCCCATCTTCGAATCTTCGTTTGAATGATTTTTGTTCGAGAAAAAGAAATCATCATCAACAACAACGAGTTTCTTCCCATTAAAAACCCACAAAAGGATTCCCCTCATAAACATAGAATGAACATCAAAGCTTTAGGGCATGTTGGTGACTGAATTTTGATTTCCCAGTCAAATCTTTAGCCTCAGATAAGTGATCAGTATGCGGTAATCTGTATAACCCGTAAAACGGTTCATAGTCAAATCATTTACAAATTACAATTTTTCGATCTAATTAAGGAAATTAGAGTTCATCGGATTGTAAATGCACAAATCTATTAATCTGGTAAGTAAGCTTGATATGTTCATCTATTTACTTGAAATACGTTTTATATAGATTCAATCTTTTGAAGCTTTGGTGGGGATTACATCTTTGTTTTTATAATTTCGTATGATTCCTTACTATTTGAGTCTTGTATTCATCGAAAGAAAATAAATTGATTTGCTAATTGGGTTTTTATTTTGGTGCAGGCGTGAGTTTTTGTTCGTTTGAAGGATTTGGACGTTTGGGTATCCATCAGCAACTGGAAGTCTGAAATAATCACCAGTTTGTGGTAATTTTCTTATTGTCTTTCTTTTCCCCTCTCGTTTGAGCTAATCTTTGTCATCATTTTGATACCTCTTAACTGTTTGAGATAATGTCTCACTTGTGAATGTGATGGATTGCTTTCTCAACAGTAGTTATCGTGGTGAAAAAGATGGGGCTCTGGTTTGAACTAAGAAATCTGCGTGTAAGTAGAGATATCTGATCTCCAATCCAGTTCAAAAGTGAAATTATTGAAAGCTCGATATTAATTTGTCTCAGCTACATTTCCTATTTCTTGGAACAGTCTCTTTTAACTCACTTATCAAACTCTTTTTTGATTAATAGTTTAATGGGATTGATGTTAATTTTCTACAATTTTTTGCATTTTTGTTTATAGTTGAGTAGATGATTGCATTCAGAATTAGTATGTGGTTGAACCTTTGTCTAGGAATTGAGAGAAAAAAATATACACAGTTTGCATTTTGTACTATTTATATAGTTGGTATATTTTGAAATCATCTTCTGATAAATTTTGAAATTTATAAATCTATGAATGTCCATGATTCTACTCACCTTAAAGAGATTTGGAACCTATCTTGATAAGAGAGGTCTTACTTCCTCACAATATCTAGAGTTGTTTGGTTCATAATTTGAACCTAACTTTTGGTTTTCCACCAGAAAATTTACAGATTCAATGTGCAGAATTCGTGAATTGTGGACTATACGATAAATTTATTGGCTTAATAACTAATAATCAGATTGATATGTGGATTGGGTATTTGGGGTTATAGTACTTTTTGTTACAAAGCTTCTTTGGGGGTGTTCCTTTGGGATTTTTATAGATCTCGTTGTCTTAGGTTTGACAGTAACCTAAAGGTTGAATGGAGGTCGATCTGGTAGTCTGTGGAAAATGTGGAATAGTTCAGATGTATCTGGTAATCAATGACTTGCAGATGAATGGGTTAGACTAAATATTGTTCCATTTTATCCTAAGACTAAAATCAGACCCTGAAAAATGAATTTCATAGTGCTTAAAAATGGAGAGTTTAAGTGTTATTTATTATCCTACAGGTAAAATAATGGAGTACGATGAACCAATCAAGTTGATGGAGAAGGACGGATCGTTGTTTAGTCAACTGGTGAAAGAATATTGGTCACATGTCCATTCTGCAGGTACAAGTTACGCTAACTGTATTTTGTTGTGGCACGCACAGAGAATTATGTGATTGTATGATAAGCTCTTCATAGAATTTATAAGCCACCAGAAACATTTGTATAGACTATAGATTAGATGGCGGACCAATTGATCTGATAATCAACCAACTCATGCTTCTGATAAAAATCCCCTTTATTTAGTATTAGTGATACCAAGTCTTAATTGTATCTTTCGCACAATTTTTGATTACATGTCAGTACTCCAAATTTTGTTTGTATTTTGATTTCCTTCTTTGTGTTGAAGGATTGTGTGACCGATATGTCCATTATAAGGTCCGTACATGGAAATGTACTTAACCAATTATCATGTTTGGATCTTACATTTGGACGCCATCGCATGTTATACAATGCTGCCCTTCCTATTTTCTCAATTCACCTGACATTTGTAAGTGATTAACATCGATATTTACATAGCGTGGATTCTTGGTCAGAATACACAGACAGTAGTGTGGTATATAATCCTGAATATGATGACTAATTAAATAGCAAGGTTTCAAGAGTAGTTTATGATTTGTTAATTGGCTCTTGCGATGGAGTCCTGTGCGGAGAGTCCCCAGTGACTTCATAAGGTCGTATGTCAACCCTTATTTTTGCCTCTCCTACGAGGTTCTTGCTTTACTTTGATCTACATCGGTTTGCCACTTCTACGAGGTTCTTTCTTTACTTTGATCTACATCTGTTTGCCACTTGTTTTTAGTTTATTGGCTCTCGACTGACTAGTAAAAATGTTACGCAGTCTCTTCTAATATTTTGAATGAGAATTTCCTTGTTAAAAAACATAAGAGTTTTAAGTTAAAACTGTTGTATCGATAACAGTATGTTTGATAACACATAAAATCCGGTAACATAAGAATCAAGAAAGAGATGGGCCAATTCAGAGGCTTTTCTTCAGACATTGTATGGTATTAACTTCTTTAATTGGTCGATTGTGTTCGCAGGAGGGTAGGCCAATGATATTCTCTATGAGCAACAAAATAAAAGGGAGGGTGCTTGGAGCTCACAAAAACTTCACTAGTTGACACTCACAAAATGGTCTCGACGAAAACCATTACCGACAAAGTATCCAGGGAAGGCTTCTCTAAGAGTCGCAAGAAAGTTGAATTTCTGTATTCTCCCCTTTCAGGTTGAGAAAGAGTTGGAAGTCGATGGAGAAAATATCTCAGAGAACTTAAGATGGATATCACACGACCCGCACTACGAGGTAACAAAATACACTGTATATCACGTCAATGGATATCTATTCCGCACAAGATCTCGTGATGGTAAAATTCACCAGAATAGTGGGGTTAGCGTTGCGGAAAATGACATGCGCATATCTAGAGATGATGGCGTAACATATGGTAAAACGTCTTATTATGGTGTCTTGCAAGAGATATGGGAGTTAGATTACTGCGAAAGAAAAATTCATCTATTCAAGTGCAATTGGGTTGATAATAACCGTGGGGTCAAAAGAGATATTCTAGGCTACAACATTGTTGAGCTTACTAGTGGAACCAAATGTAGCAATGGATTAATGGTTTCATCTAAACCCTAACTATGAAATTAGAACATCATGGAGATAATGAAATCAAACATGAACTACTTCTTGGTGCACCGGCTAATCCGGGCATCCCCCCACACCCACAATACCATGTTCTATTTATACCCAAAATTAGGGTTCTTAACAGTTTCCCCCAAAATTCCCAATTTAGGGTTTACATTGAAAATTAAAATTAAAGCTCACCCGTCCTGCTTTTGTTGTCTCCCCCTCGACCCATGTCTTGTCTTCCTTCTCTGCTACTCCTCCTGCTCCAATTGTCTCTTACATCGCCTCTGCTACAAACCCTAGTTCTCTCTTTCTTGGTTGTAGCGTCTTTGCGAGAAACTAAAACTAAGCTAGAGAGAGTCTAGGGTTTAGGGTTAGTCTGCAATGGTGTCGGGTGAAGGTAGTGATGGTGAAGCTCGAGAAGAAGGGGAAGAATGGTGTTGCAGGTCTGTTGGTCGGGGAAGAAGGAGAAATTTTGGAAAAAGAGGAGAAGTCGATGGTTTTGGGAGAAGATATTTGGTGCTAGGGTGTTGAGCAGGTGTATCAAAATTTGATGATCGGTGATGAAAAGCGTAGGATGAAAAGGTGATGGAGTGATCCAACGGCGCGATGGAATGGATGTGGAGCGACCGTTGGATGATGAGATACATCAAAATTGACGGAGAAGATCGGGGTTAGGTGCTATGATGTTAGACAGGGACTTCAGAGTTCGATGTACTCTGATGAAGCGACCGTTGGATGATGGAATGGATCCAATCTGACGGCTAAAGAGAGAAGCGGGTTTGGGCTTGGATTTTAGGATATGGAAATGGGTTTGAGTTTGGGAAATGGGTTTGGGCTTGGACAATTCTGAGCCCACTTCTTCTTTAAGAACAAATTCTTCCTTGTTAAGCCCATTTTTATCCTTGAGTCTTCCATACCACAATCTCCATTTCTTTTCCGCTAGAGTTTCCATCGGCTTTCTCCCGTGTCTTTGCTCTTTTCGCTCCGCAACTCATCTAGACTTTATTTGGTACCTAAAAATGCAAAATTAAGTAAAATAAAATATTTATCCTTGAGGAGAGTAAAATACAAAATTCATTACAAAAGGGGAAATTATGGTATGCAAAAAGGGATAAGTGCCAATAAAATGATGATAAATAATGCAATATTTGGACCTATCATGATTATGCTGACATCATTAAATACGTCATCCTAATTTTAGTATATGTTATGATCTTCGCTTATATTTGATGACCTTTACTTCGTATATCTAATGAATGTGCGATATTTTACTCCTACAGTCATATCTATATGCAAATCTCTTTCTTCCCAAAAACTTCTTGGATTAAAAAGAGAGGGTTTTTTACGGAGAAGAGAAATTGCATGTTGCTTTGTTTGATGGGATTATCAAACTATCTGTGTTATATCACGCTTCACTCACAATGCTCATAAATAACCTTCGTCTTAAAAATTTAATAATATCCATTAATGGGTTTTTTGGGATTTTTCAAGAGGGGAGAGAACTTGCAAGATCTTGGTTGCAGAATGGTGCCAACCAATACTGTCTAGTTATGCTAAAGTTCCACGAGAAAATCAATTAACAAGTAGTACCAAAGTAAGAAACCCAAATCAAAGAAGTACTACTATACATATGATTCGATTGAAAAATCGATACGTTAGATTATACTTTTGTGATTACTAGAGGTGGTGAGCTGATTCTAAGATGATTAAGAGGGAAGCTGGTTTGAAGACCTTAAGTTAAGGTTTCTTATAGAAAACTGAATAAAAATGTATATACAGTTTCGACTTAAGTTTTTTTGTTGAAGAGTGTCAATGGAATTTGAGAAGACTCAAAGTCCTCATAGAAATCAAAATATAAATGTACCTATAGTTCCACTACTCATTGCAATCTCTTTCCCATTTCTACGAGGACTTTGAGTCTTCTCAAATTCCATGTGCTACTTTTTCTTGAAGTATTTATACCTGGCTATCAATGCGAAAACCAGAAGCAGAATAGCACCAATTACAACACCAGCCAGCACACTTGTCGGGATATAAGCTATCTTATGTTCTCCAGGTCCACCATCAGGAGGAGACCACATATCAACACCCCCCTGAGTAGAACCACTTGGAGGCAAGTTTATACCCAAAAATGGATTATCTTGTGACTTCAAAGTCACTTTTAAGGGAAATTTTGGAACTCTTCCAGTAAGATTGTTGTTTGTAACATCAATAGTTTGAAGCTGAGTTAATCTCAACAAACTGTAAGGAATTGAACCTGTGAGATTATTATCATTCAAGAACAAACTCTTTAACGAAGCAAGATCTGCAAAAGCTGGTGAAATCGAACCGGGGAGATTTTGGTTTGATACATCAATTGCTTCAACTATTGGTTCTTTCCCACCACCACACTTGATACCTCGCCATGTGCAAGGGCCTGATCCTGACCATACTAATGGTTTTGGGGTCAGGGCCGGCCCTGACATAAAGTGGCCAAATTTCATTAGTTCTAAAATACAATACAAGGTAACTAGATGATTAATATTCCTATAAAACAATACAAGGTAACTAGGTAACTCTTTAATACTTATACATATTATCGATTCACTAATCATCCTATGTTGATTAATCGATTTATTCTTTTTTTTTGTTAAAATTAAATTTACGGCATAAAGTGAATCAATCAATCAATAGTTATCATATAAAGGAAGACATTTTTTTTTTATTTTGACTTGGTAAAACTACATTTATTTTTACATTTTTTTAAGAATTTAAAGTGCCATGTGGCAAAACAATGTGTCTAAAATAAAGGACCCACCAACTTTAATATACATGGACACATAATTCATCTTGGTTTTGCCAAATTATAGACATGTCTTTCACAAAAATCAACAATATTTTCCAAATAATGGGTTTAAAATGTAGAGAAACAACTTAGAGCATCTCCAATGTTAGAGGTCAGGGTCATCCTATGTGGAGATGTTATTTATACCTTTTGTTTGTGGGTCATTCACTACATGACAAAAAATAAATAAAAATAACACTCTCTACCTAATTTTCATCTCCAATCTACAAGGTACTATCTTACACTTTTTAATTAAATTAAGAGACAAAAGATGATGTGGACTTAAGACCTAGGGTCATGAAGAAAGTCTTATTTCCACCTTGTCCTTTACCCCCAATAAGCCATGTCATCTTTTTCTATGACCCCCACCCTTGCATTGGAGATAAAACTTTGGTGCAAAAAGTCTTAAATCCTAGGTGTCATACTAATCTAAGACCTTTACCCCTTGCATTGGAGATGCTCTTCTACAACAAAGTGCAAAGTAACGGGTTTAAAATAAATGAACATAACAGATGCAGGTTTAAAATGAAGGGACTCAACTTATATCATAATTTTTCATGTTTTTCAAAATAAAGCACATTTATTTATTATGTGTTTATCACAAAAAACACATTTTTATTGTGGTAATATAAAGTGACAATGCTTCCGATAGTTTATGAATCACATCGACATCTGCAGCACCAACACCGCCTAAGACCGAACAAAACAACATGATGACGATCATGGTTTTTTTTCTGAGAGAGGAAAGAAAAAGGAAAAAGAACCAAGAAATTTTCTGTTTGAACAGACAGAGGGAAAAGAAGGAGTTGTTGTTTTATTCACTTAGTGCTCTGTTCACTTAATACAAAGAGGAAGCTTGCACAAAAGGAAGAAAGCATATTCCAAACAAAAACAGAAAAAGCGCGGAACAAAGCATGAAAGTAACTGCAAAAACAAGGAGCAGATAAACCACCAACCAAACTACTAAATGCAAGTTTATTTAGTTACTAGGGAACATATTTAAATTTGGGAGCGTTGATCCAGTTTAGGTTAGTTTATGATGCATATTCAGCTAACCCATGAGGAAATTTTTGTAGCATATTAATGGTGACCCTCACCCAGTAACTTCAATGCCCGGTCTAGTTTCATAAACATTGGTCTTGACAGAGTAAACGTGCATTTCAGTGCATGCACGACTCTCAAGGTCAGTTTGGTTGCCTTTGAAGTTCGACAATACACCAAACAGACAGTTTCCTGGCCAATGGGAGAAAAGGACAAAAGTAAATGGTGGTGTAGCCGATTCTAGCAACCCAAGTCCAATAATCGCGTTTTTTTTTTTACTTGTGTAATTTTTGGATACCTATTTTGTTTAATTTTTTGAACTCAACAGACACCATTGAACAATGCTCTTGTCATGCCTGCTGGAGAAAAGATGACGTATTTAATCAAGTAAGCCAAAAGTGAATGCTGTCAAAGAAATGTTAGCTAATGCATGAAGTGCCATCATCACCCGTTAAAAAGATGTTTCGATTATCGATTAATATTAGGAAAATATATCTTTCTATAGTTAGGAATTTGATATCTATGTAAATAGAGTTATTTTAGGAAAAGAATTCCTTGAGAGTCAAGGCAATGCCGACTATTGTAACATATATAAATAGTTTGAGATTAATGAGAAAAGGACATACAAACCTATTAAGAATTCAACATGGTATCAGAGCCTGGTTTCAACCTAAATTTTTAAAAGCTTCTTTTCAGTCGAAAAAAAACAGAAACCCTAAAACTATTTTTTAGCGATGGGAAAAGATGATGAACCAGAATCGTCAAACAGGACGAAGAAAGATCCAGTTTATCACCTTGGATCAAGTGATGGTCCGGGTATTATTATTACCCCGATCATATTGAAGGGAACTAACTATGATGAATGGGATAGAGTCATTGGAAGATCTTTGAAAGCAAAGCGTAAGTTTGGCTTTGTTGATGTAACTGTGAAGAAACCTACTGGAGATAATGATCAGGTGGAGAAATGGAGTGATGTACATTCTATGATTGTTTCATGGATTACTATACCTTAGATTCTTCTATCAGATCAACATTGGGAGATTATGATGATGCAAGTACACTCTGGACGCACTTGAAGAATCGATTTTGTGTTGTTAGTGGAACCAGAACTTGTCAACTCAAATCTTCTCTGAGCGAGTGCAAGCAAGGAAAATCTGAACCTGTAGCTGTGTACTTTGGAAGGCTTAATAAAATATGAGATGAATTGATCACATATATGAAGACACCAAGATGTAGTTGTGGTCTGTGTACTTGTGATATTGCAACACAAGTCACTACTTTAAGAGAAGCAGATTACCTTCATTATTTTTTAATTGGTTTAGACAGTATGTATGGGTCGATTCGTGAACAATTATTGGCAAGAGATCCATTGCCAACGATTGATGTTGCATACCAAGCTATAGTGAATGCTGAGCGCTTGAGAATAGGAGAGGTCTCATTGTCTAAAGAAGGACAAGATAATGTGATGGCATTTAAGGTTCAACCTTTCCCAAAAGGAAATACTAGTAATTCTGTTACTAGTTTAAAAGTGTGTAACCACTGTCAGCAAGATGGACATACAGAAGATGGTTGTTTTGAATTAATTGGATATCCTTACTGGTGGGGAGATAGACCACAAGGTGGGTTTGTCTCTGGTAGAGGGTATGGTAGAGGTAACAGAGGTGGTGGTAGAAATAATCCTGGTCGTGGTGGTTTTGCATATGGAAGAGGTGGAAGAGGCAATGACAACACCAATCCCGTGCGTGCCAATAACTTGAGTATGACAGCCAGTCAGCAGTCAAATACCAGTGCAGGACCTGCAGATGGAGCTGGATTAGTTGGAGTGACAGCAACTGAACTTCAACAAGTACTTGAATTTTTAAATTCAAACAAATCGAAAATACAATTACAAGGTAAGAAGAATCGTAACTCCTGAATTGTGGATACAGGGGCAACAAATCATGTCACATGTAATTTAGATGACATGATCGGAGTGAAGACAATTACAAATTGTTCAGTTGGTCTACCAAATGGAAAGACAGCTAACTCTGATAAAATTGGAACCATTATTCTTCTGGGTGGTTTAAGGATTGATAATGTCCTTTATGTGCCTCAGTTGAATTGTAACTTGACCTTAGTCACTCAGATGATTGATGAGTCTATTTGTGTTGTGCAGTTTACTAACAAATTATGTGTTATACAGGACCAGTGGACGAGGAAGGTGATTGGAGTGGGTGAGATACAAGATGGACTATATTTCTTCTGTGGTGTTCCTCCAGTTAAAGTGTTAGAAATTGGTAGAGATTCATTCAAGCTGTGGCATCAACGAATGGGACATCCTTCAGAGAAAGTGTTGCAGAAAATACCAGTTGTGAGTGGTTCTTTTAGTAACAACAATAAAGCTTTTGATATATGTCCACGAGCAAAACATCGTAGGAGTAGCTTTCCTTTAAGTCATAATAAAGCTGCTAGTTTATTTGAATTGGTTCATTTGGATTTATGGGGGCCTTACAAGACACCTTCCTCTTGTGGAGCTCACTACTTCTTGACAATAGTAGATGATTTTTCAAGAGGTGTTTGGATTTATTTGATGAAAACTAAAACAGAAGTTGAATCAATGTTTCTTAACTTTATTGCTCTTATTAAACGTCAATTTGACAAGGAAATCAAATGTGTTAGAAGTGATAATGGAACGGAATTTAATTCTTTGCGTGAGTACTTTAAGTCTAATGGTATAATATTTGAGACATCTTGTGTTGGTACACCTCAACAGAATGGAAGAGTTGAGAGAAAACATCAACATATTATGAATGTGGCAAGAGCATTAAGATTTCAAACTAACTTGCCGATAAAATTTTGGGGAGAGTGTGTGTTAACTGCAGCGTACTTGATTAATAGAATACCGAAATCTTTACTTGGGAATAAAACACCATATGAGATTATGTTTGGAAAATTGCCTCCATATGATCAGTTGTGTGTGTTTGGGTGCTTATGTTATGTGCATAATCAAAATAGCAAAGGTGACAAATTTGCTAGTAGGGGAAGAAGATGTGTGTTTCTTGGATATCCATTTGGTAAAAAAGCATGGCAAGTGTATGATTTGGATACACATCAATTCTTAGTATCCAGAGATGTGGATTTTCATGAACAGTAGTTCCCATATGTTGAGATAAAAGATGAACAACTCCCCAATACTGCAACAACAAGTAATGAAGCATGTTGGAGTGATGATGAGGATGTGGAGGAGTTACCGTTACCTAGAAGTCTAACTGAACTTCCAGAAAGTGTTGAAGATATACAGGACAGCTCTTCACGACCAATAGAAAGAGTAGAGGAAAATAGAAAAGAACAGATAGAAGAGAAAGAACAAGAAATCATATCAGATTCTAGTGGTGACAGTGAATGTAGTACACTGACAGAGACAGTGGTAGATAACAATATCAATGAGATGGTAAAGGACAGCGTAAGAAAATTCCTTCGTCAAGACTCAAATTTTTTGTGACGCATACAGTTCGAGAAAATAGTCCATCTTCTCCTCCGTCCGTACAATCATCTACCTCAGCTACACCTTATCCTTTAACATATTATGTTAGTTGTGATCGTTTTTCCATTGTGCATAGAAAATATCTTACGGCAGTTAATGCATCAAGTGAACCAAGGAGCTTTAAAGAAGCTATGAAACATCCAGGTTGGAGAAAAGCTATGGATAGAGAAACCCGAGCATTGGAAGAACAAGGAACATGGGAATTGGTGGAGTTGCCACCTGGAAAGAAAGCATTAGGAAGTAAATGGATCTATACAGAAAAGAGAGATGAAAATGGAGATCCGGTACGCTTGAAAGCAAGGTTGGTGATCTTTGGTAATCATCAAGTTGAGGGTTTAGATTATAATGAGACGTTTGCTCTTGTGGCAAAGATGACGACAGTACGAACTTTTCTGTCAGTTGCAGCTGTTAAGAACTGGGAAGTGCATCAAATGGATGTACATAATGTATTTCTTCATGGTGATTTGGAAGAAGAAGTGTACATGAAGATACCTCCAGGGTTTGCTAAGGGAAATCCTAACATGGTATGTATAATGAAGAAGTCGTTGTACGGCTTGAAGCAGGCACCTCGATGTTGGTTTGCAAAGTTATCGACAACTTTGAAGAATTATGGATTTACACAGTCATATTCGGATTATTCACTTTTTACAATGGCAAAAGAGAAGATGCAACTTAACATATTGGTTTATGTTGATGATTTAATTGTAGCAGGCAATGATTTGCTTGAACTTCATAATTTTAAGACATATTTGGGTCACTGTTTCAGAATGAAAGATCTTGGGAAGTTGAAATATTTTCTTGGACTAGAAGTGGCACGGAGTAGACAAGGATTTTACATATGCCAGAGGAAGTATGCTCTTGACATTATCATGGAGATTGGATTATTGGGAGCAAAGCCTGCAGAATTTCCACTAGAAACAAATCATCGTCTAGCTTTAGCAAATGGCAAATTACTAGAGGATGTGGATAAATATAGACGATTAGTGGGTCGTTTGATATACTTGTCAGTGACGAGACCATATCTTGCATATTTTGTGCATATATTGTCTCAATTTATGCAACAACCAAGAGTGGAACATTGGGAAGCAGCACTGCGTGTAGTTAGTTATTTGAAGAAAACTCCTGGTCAAGGTATACTTTTACGTTCTAATAGTGCTCTTTATTTGAAAGGATGGTGTGATTCAGATTGGGCAATTTGTCCATTGACAAGGCGTTCATTAACTGGTTGGTTTGTTCTTCTTGGTTTCTCACCTGTGTCTTGGAAAACTAAAAAGCAGCATACAATATCTCTTTCGTCTGCAGAAGCAGAATATAGATCGATGGCAGCTGTGACATGTGAGTTAAAATGGTTAAAACAACTACTTGGTGATTTGAGGGTTCATCATCCTCAAGGAATGAATCCATACTGTGATAGTCAGTCAGCATTATACATTGCACAAAATCCAGTGTTTCACGAAAGAACAAAACATATTGAAGTAGATTGTCATCTTGTCAGAGATGCAATAACAAGTAAGATCATATCACCGTCATACACTCCTACAACGGTGCAATTAACAGATATTTTTACAAAAGCTTTAGGGAAAGCTCAATTTAACTCTCTCTTGTCCAAGATGGGCATTCTTGATCTCCATTCTCCATCTTGAGGGAGGGTATTAGGAGAATATATCTTTCTATTAGGAGAATATATCTTTCTATAGTTAGGAATTTGATATCTATGTAAATAGAGTTATTCTAGGAAAAGAATTCCTTGAGAGTCAAGGCAATGCCGACTATTGTAACCTATATAAATAGTTTGAGATTAATGAGAAAAGGACATACGATCCTATTAAGAATTCAACAATTAAGCTATACCAAAAACGTTAATGATAAAAATAAAAAATAAATAAAAAATAAAAACCAAAAGAACTAGAACGGTGGTGAACAGCTAACACACTTTCTTTTTCGTTTTCCATAAGAGAGAGGTTTCCTTACATGCCAGATAGATATGGAGGTATGGAAATGAAGAAAAAACTCTATGGAGAAAAATTGTGAGGCTTAAATTTGGTGGTAATGAGAAATATTTTTTTTCCAAATACTTCAAATAAGTCAGTGGGGAAAGTTTGTGGGTTGGCATTCTGAAGGGTAGAGGTCATGTGGAGCAGAATTCAACTTTACAGGTGAACAGTGGTGATAGAGTTCTCTTCTGGAAGGATGTTTGGCTGACTGAGCAATCTTTACAAGAAAGGTTCCCAAATTTATATAGTTTGAGCAGACTGCAAGATGCTACTATTCAGGAGGTGTTAGATGAAAATGCTGGAAACAGTTGGAATTTTGATTTTTGCAGGAATTTAAGGGAAGCTGGGATAAAAGACATAGCTCATCTCCTGAATTTGTTGGATACTTTTAATAGAGGTGAAGGTCAGGATCACATGTTATGGCAGAATGGTACAAAAACATTCTCAGTGGCAGAGTGTTATAAATCATTGGAGGATGACGACCTGCTAGTTTTCCCTTAAAAAAGCGTATGGAATCCAAAAATACCACACAAGGTGATTTTCTTTCTTTGGTCTCTCTGCTATAATGCTGCACCTACAATGGATTTTCCGAGGAATTCATATAATGTGAATGGTTGTCTGTTATGCAAGAAAAGTACTGAATTAAACCAACACTTGTTTTTGCACTGTGATACAACTAGAGAAATTTGGTTTTACTTCTTAAGTGCCTATAATATTCAATGGGTTTTTCAAGGCAGTGCCAGAGATGCATTATGGGAATGGAGAAGAAAAAAAGGGAAGAATTTAAGTTTGAAAACTAAGATTTGGGACATAATCCCATTTGCAATCTGGTGGGATGTTTGGCTTGAAAGAAACTCAAGAGTTTTTAATGGAAGATATAACTCAACTAGTAACTTGAAAGATGGTATCAAAACTTTGATTTATAATTGGTGTGTAGGTAGTGAGTACTCAAATATTTGAAGGAATCACCTTGGACATGGTTCTTCATAACTGGGAGGTTGTTGTTCATTGAGTCTATGTAATTTTTGGAATCGTCTTTGTATTTTTCTTCCACCAATACCATTACTTTCTTAGTGATGTATTGGATTTTAATAAAACTTGCCCTTTTTGAGTCAAAATAAAATAAAAGAGAGGTTTCCCTCGTACAATTGATAGCATTGCACTGAACTACCGCATCCAAGTTGGAGTAGTGGTTTGTTAAGGACATCTTTTATTCCAGAATGCTAAGATAAAGTTAAATAGCTAATATGCTTCACCCATCCGGTTATGTTTACAAAAGCAGAAACTCTAGCTGCGGAGGAAATATTATATCTTGGTTCAAAAATGGAAGCATGACCATTAAAGTCATTCTGTATAATACCACTAACCTAAGTTTCAAACTTGTCAACACCAAATTCTTCACCGACCAAAACCAAAAGAAAAATGAAAAACTTCCTTTCGTCAACACCAAATTATTTAAAGTCAATTCTGATGTTATTTTCCTATGTAAATACGTTTTTGCGAATGAGATTGGTAAAGGACAGATTAATGACGGAATTTGGCTGAAAAATTAGAAGGTTGATCTGTTGGGGATATATATTTAAAACATAAATCTATTTCCTAATTAAAATATTTTTGGTAACAATAAAGCTTTTCTTAAATGAAAACTAATTTTGTTATAATTGATTTTGACCGTTCATACTTTGTTGTGTTAATGGTGTTAATTACACTTTAATAATTTCTCATTAAAATTTATTAAAACCTTGACTAGAAAAATCAGATTTTCTATGAAAAGAATTTTAAGAGTTGTTGAATTTTTTCTCTAGCGTGGGAGCTTTTCATTTTTATGTCTTTTGAGTTTTAAAGAAAAATGAGTTTTTTGTGAGAAAGAAAAACAAATGTGTGATCATCCTTGGTTTTTCTAAAAGAGTTTCTGAGCAAGGAAGAAGTGTAGAAGTTTCACATCCTCTCACTGTGCAAGAGTGATTGTGTAAGAGATTGATCTCAGCAGTTTTATCCTAGAGACGACGCGACATCGACGAACTGCTTGCACAATCATGGACAGAGCCGCGAAACGTCTTAAAGAAAGCGACCTAGTCTGCGGCTAAGCCATAACATTATTTTGTTTATTTTTTGTGATTGTTTTACAAGAATAATTCAGCAATTGTTCCAACAATTTTAAGACGTTCTATTCTTCCACAGATATCAAAAGAAACGATTGCTGAAACGCGATAAGTATTATTGTTTAATTTTTTTTATTGAATTGTGTGAACGGTATAATTCTTCTTTAGCAATTTATAAAGATTCTTGGAATTAGGTTACCTGAAGTAAATTTATGTCTGATCTTGATGGACTACGAATAACATGGTTACATATTTTTCTTTGTGAATATTTGACATAGAAAAATATTGTTGATGATAAATGGATGTTTTTAACATGTTGTAGAGTTTTATGTGCATCTCTTTAATGAAAATTAATTTGGTCTATTATATGGATATATTAGACATCATGAGGATAACCTACGTCAAATTTCAGGATTTTTGGAGTCCAGAAACTATTTTTAAAGTATTTTAGAAAACTGCATAACGTATCTGAAAAATTCTAATGGGCAGAAAATTAGTCCTGATTAAATCCATTTTTCCTTATCTTTGTGTAGAAAATCTGAATCTGTGTGTCACACGAAACTTGTAGATCATGAACTTATCTTCAAAACCCATTTTGAAATTTTCTTTTTGAATATTTAGTTTGAGAGATTTAGTAATTTTAGAATCGTTGTGTATGTTTGTCCAAAATAGTAGATGTGATACTTGAGATTAGATATGTAAGAATTAACTATATTAAAAATCATGTTTTGATTTCTTGTTTTGGTAATGAAAAAGAATATCATTGATAGCGATCAAACTAATGCACCTCATATGTTTGATAATATGCTTAATAGAAAGTTATAAGTGTATGTATGATGTTGTAACTATATAACTTTGAATCTTTGTTTGACAATTAAGAGAAACTTGGAGTACCATATTTTAATTTATTTTCAAGTAATTATGTAAGTGCATACCTTACTTATTTTTTGGTTTCAAATGCTCACATGTACATGAGTGTGACAGGTGAAAATTCACTTACTTGAGCAAGTTTTTTTTTTCCAATGAAATAAAAATTACGGGAGATTAATCGGTGTGTGGAGCAATGGTTTTATCGATTTCTTTGTTGGTATGCAAAGAGTGGACAATGCTTTATAACCAATTGGTTTTAAAACAAATGAGCTATGTTTGATGAACTATTTGTAGTCGTTGTAGTGATCAAATAATTGCATTCTAGATTGAAAATAAATTGATTGTTTAAACTTATAATGGATTTTAGGGAAACAACATATTGAGAATTATTGTGTATGATAATAAGCGTGTGACTCATATAAGTTTGGAATTTATGACATAGAATTTAATACGAAACCAGAACTAAAATATTGAAACCTAGTCAACAAACGTGAATATCAACTATCATCAAGAAATGAACATAATCTTGATTATGAATTTATTTGCTATACTTGCATGTAATTGCAAGGATATCAAATGTTATTGAAAATGCGGGGGTCCAACAACCACAACCAATACGATTATGTGGTTTATCTGATGACTTGGATTTATCTATGGAGAACCGTTTACTTCTCTTCAAAAGAAGATCCCTAAACTGTCTTGTGATCAACGAGACTGACTTGTCAAGATCTTCATCTGATGAATCAGCCTCAGAAAGATCATCTTCAGAGACGTAAACACTTTTACTTTTATCAAGTAATTTAGTGTTCTTTAGTGCTTTGAAAGCAACATCCTTACTAGACTTGGACGTGTGCTCATGATCAAAGACATTTAGCTTCCCAACCAGAGTATTTCTGGATAGCGTTGCGAGATTATTTCCTTCAACGATGGCATGCTTCTTATAATCGTATCTAGATGACAGCGATCTGAGAATTTTCATCACAATGTCCTTTTCAGGAATGGTCTTACCCAATGCAAAAGATGCAATTAACAATTTCAGACACTTTGTGATTAAACTCATCAAATGTTTCTTCATCTGCCATACAAAGTTTTTCCCAATCAGAATTTAGGTTTTGAAGCCTAGCTTCTTTCTCACTGGTATTTCCTTCAAATACAGTTCTAAGATATCCCAGGCTTCTTTAGACTTAGTGCACGTAGTCACATGGTGTTGAAGATCTGGGGTAATGGCATGTATGATAGCATTCAAGCCGTCAGAATTTTGCTTTGCAGCAAGAATTTTGTCATGTACCTACTTTACTTTAACTTATGTTGAGTAACCACTGAACTGGGTGCCTTAAGTACTATTCTGGGTGCCCTTATAAATATTCAGTAGTAGTCCATTTAGTGAGTCAATGGCCTAGCATATGCAGCCACGTGTTTGAGTTAGGATGGTCGATGTTGGGGCACATGATTGGATAGTATTTAATCTGTAATAGAGAGAGAAACCCTAAGCTTAATGAATAAACTTACTTCCATTACTGTGTTCATCTGAACCAGGTTTCTTCAACCTTCTTCTTCCCAATTCGTCTACTCTTTTCCCTAATTCGTTTATATTCTTCCCTGTCTATCTCTGATATCCTCTATTTACCAGATCTTGATAGCAATTGTATTTGAGAACAGTACATTTGGCATCAGATCCGTTCTATCCTTCAAACAATGGGTTCCAATAACTTTACAATCAAAGAATTATATGATTTTCATGTACAAAATTTACAGAAATTCACTGATCTAGACGCTAAGGTAACGAAGTTGAGCCAACAATTAGATGAACAATCAACAGATTCAAAAGATTTTCAAGAGAAGACGAGTAACAATTTCGATTTTCTAGCCATTCAAATGACTGAGCTACTTTAAGCTTCTAGACGCAACAATGGCGATCCAGGAATTTTGGGTACGCCTGGATTTACACCACCAGGAGGTAACAATCAATTTGGTCACAACTTTGTGGGAGAGACATCTTATACTAGACAACAGCGTACTCCAAAGCTTGATTTTCCTAAGTTTGATGGGGAGAATCCGCGTGGATGGGTTCAAAAGAGTGAGAGGTATTTTCAAATCCACAATACGGAGGAACATCAAAAGGTCAGTGTGGCTTCCATTTACCTTGAAGGTAAGGCTGATAAGTGGTTTCCTAATTTTCAAATTGGCAAACCTTTTTTATCACGGAGAGAGTTATCGGAAGGTGTCTGTGCTAGATTTTAAAATCTTGTAGATGATAATTTTATTGGAAGTTTTAATAAACTGTGTCAAGTCACCACTGTATAGGAGTATTTTGAGCAATTTGAAGCTCTTAAAGCTCTTATGTTGAACAATAATCCTCATTTTACTGAACAATACTTTGTGATGAGTTTTATCAGTGGGTTGAAGGCTGAAATAAAGAATTATGTGCTCATGTTTCGCCCTGCCACCCTTTTACAAGCCTTTTCACTGGTTAGAATGCAAGAACAGAAATGTGTGCAACAAGCTAAACCCACAAAACCCTTCCAAAGACCTTTTAGTAACTCATTTACTAACAACAGGTCTATCAAACCACTACTCCTCAATTTCCACCTAAACCCATTCAAACTACTACTACAGCTTCTTCTCCCTTCACACCAAGATCTGGTAATACAACTCCAAAATCCAATCCTCCAATACCACCTATAAAAAGATTGACTTAGGAACAGATGAGGGCAAGAAGAGAGAAGGGTTTGTGTTATAATTGTGATGTGGTGTACTCTCCAGGCTATGTCTGCAAGAGGCAGAAATTGTTCATGGTACAAGTAGAACAACCTGAATCTTCTGAAGAGTTAGAGGAAGAGGTTTATGAAGAAGCTTGGAATATCCAGTTGAGTCTGATATGGAAATATCCCTTCATGCTCTTACTGGCAATGTAAATGGAGACAGAATTAGA
Source organism: Papaver somniferum (assembly GCF_003573695.1). NCBI lineage: Eukaryota > Viridiplantae > Streptophyta > Magnoliopsida > Ranunculales > Papaveraceae > Papaver > Papaver somniferum. The sequence goes on along the minus strand of NC_039360.1, from coordinate 15,269,518 downwards.
ATACCAGGTACAATTAAAAGGAAGAAAATATCAATTCTTATTTACACTGGAAGTACTCATAGTTTCATTAATTGTACTTTAGTCAAGACCTTAAAGTGTCAGGTAGAACAAACAGCTCCCATGTTGGTTACTGTAACTAATGGAGATAGAACTGTCAGTACTGGTATTTGCTCTCAACTTCAGTGGTCAATGCAAGGTCACAAATTTTCTGAGGACTTGAGGATGCTTCCTTTAGGGGGGATGTGATATGGTGCTTGGTGCAGACTGGCTAAGGAAGCAAGGTGATGTAATGTTTAACCTTCCTAAGCTATCCATTTCCTTCATTTACCAAGGCAAGAAAATTACCCTGCAAGGCATTACTGAGAAGGTAACACTCAAGATGATGAGCTGCAATGCTTTTAAGAATTTCTTGTGGAAAACTTACCATGGGATTATGGGACAATTATCTTCCATATCACTTTCTGAAATTCCAACCTCAGTCCCTGAACCCTTTACAAAACTCATTCAAGAGTTTCAATATATATTTGATGAGCCAAAACGGTTACCTCCCACTAGAAGCTTAGATCACTCAATTACACTCAAGACAAATTCAGAACCAGTCAACCTCAGGCCATATAAATGCCCATACATACAGAAAGGGGTTGTTGAATAATTGGTCAAAGAGATGCTACACTCTGAAATTATACAAAACAGCCATAGTCCAATTGCCTCTCCTATATTGTTAGTCAAGAAGAAGGACAATTCATGGAGGTTCTGTGTAGATTATAGAAGACTCAATGAGATTACTATTAAATATAAATTTCCTATACCTGTTATTGATGAATTGTTAGATGATCTACATGGGTTCTTTATATTTTCAAAGATTGATCTCAGGGCTGGATACCATCAGATCATGATTAATGGACCAGAATTTACAAGACTGCATTCAGAACCCACCAGGGACATTATGAATTCAAAGTGATGCCCTTTGGGCTCACAAATGCTCCAGCCACATTTCAAGCCCTTATGAATGAGGTATTTCAGCCTTACTTGAGGAAATTTGTGCTAGTATTTTTTGATGACATTCTGGTCTACAGCTCATCAGTACAAGAACACCTTGAGCATCTCCAAATTGTGTTTTCATTACTAAGGCAACACCAATTGTATGCCAAGCTCTCTAAGTGCTGCTTTGGCCAAAAGGAGCTAGAGTATTTGGGCCATATTGTCACAACAAATAGAGTAGCTGCATACCCAAACAAAATTGCTAGTATGAGAAATTGTCCACTTCCAAACAATATCAAGGAATTGAAGGGATTTCTTGGTCTTACTGGGTATTACAGAAAATTTGTCCAAGGCTACAGAGGCATTTGCAAGACACTCACTAACCTTTTGAAGAAGAACTCCTTCCTCTGGGCAGATGAAGCTACTCAAGCATTTGAGCAGTTGAAGCTGGCCATGACCAAGACTCCAGTTCTGGCACTACCAACTTCACCAAGCAGTTTACCGTAGAAGCTGATGCAAGCAACAACTGTATTGGAGCAGTCTTAACCCAGGAAGGTAGACCCATAGCTTATTACATCAAACCATTGGGGCCTAGAGTAATGGCTCTCTCCACCTATGAGAAGGAGCTATTAGATGTTGTAATGACAGTGACTAGATGGAGGCACTATCTACAAGGAGGCAAATTCATCATTCACACAGACCACCAGAGTATTAAGTATTTCTTAGAGCAGAATATCACTACAGTTCTACAACAAAGATGGCTAATGAAGTTGCTTGGCTTTGATTATGAAATCAAATATAAGAAGGGCACAAAGAACATTGTGGCAGATGCTCTGTCAAGGAGACCACATCCATAAGCTAGTTGTAGTACACTTACACTAACAAGACCCCAGTGGACTCAAGAATTGGTAAACAGTTACTCCCAAGATACAAAAGCTCAACAACTGATTTCTCAATTGCTTTTAGCACCTGCATCTGTGGAGAATTATACTTACACTGATGAGGTGTTGAGATACAAAAATAGATTATATGTGGGAAGTAGCAACAACAGCAGAGCTATTATCTTAGAGTCAATTCATGCATCATCTATAGGTGGTCATTCAGGAATTCAGGCCACCTACATGAGGATTAAAATCTACTTTTATTGTCCAGGTATGAAGAAAGATGTACTATCTTATGTGTCTTTTTGTGATGTCTGCCAAAGAAACAAGGGAGATCATCAATTTCCTGGAGGATTGCTTCAGCCATTACCAGTTCCAGACCAATCCTGGCAACACATCGCCATGGATTTTATTGAGGGGCTCCCAATGAGTGATATAAAAACTGTCATACTTGTGGTGGTGGATAGGCTGACTAAATACAACCATTTTATTGGGTTGCAACACCCTTATACAGCAGCCAGTGTAGCAAAAGTCTTCTTGAACCAAGTTTTTAAGTTGCATGGGCTACCAGCATCTATTGTGTCTGACAGGGACAAGGTGTTCACAAGTAATTATTGGCAGGACCTATTCAAAACACTAGGCACTCACCTGAACCTAAGTACAGCTTACCATCCCCAGACTGATGGACAGACAGAGAGGGTGAATTCTTGTATGGAAAATTATCTGAGGTGTGTTACAGGTCATATGCCAAAGAAGTGGTTCTAGTGGTTGGCTTTGGCAGAATGGTGGTATAATACCAGTTACCATACCAGTCTGAAGATGACACCTTTCAAGGCCCTTTATGGTTATAATCCACCACACTTGGCATTTCCCTCTACATCAGTCACCTCAGTAGCTGCAGTGGAGAGCTACCTTAAAGAAAGAGATGCCATGATTGACATACTCAAGGAAACATTGGAGAAGGCACAGGAAAGAATGAAATTCTTTGCTGATAAGAGCAGAGTTGATAGAGTTTTTGAGATTGGAGACAGAGTTTACTTGAAGCTTCAACCTTACAGGCAAGCATCTGTAGCCTTGCGCAAAAATTTCAAGGTTTCTGCCAAGTACTATGGGCCATTTACTATCTCACAGAAGATTGGAGTTGTGTCTTATAAGCTTGACCTACCAGCAAGTGCTAGAATTCACCCAGTCTTCCATGTCTCTCAGCTGAAGAAACAGATCGGTCAAGCTCTCATTCCCTCACCAACTTTACCTGTAGTTGATCATGCAGGGCATATCATAATGCAACCTGAGAGCATTTTGAACACCAGGACAGTTATTCAGAAGAACAGAGAGGTATTGCAGTTACTCATTCAATGGACTAACTCATATCCAGAGGATGCTACTTGGGAGGACAAGTCCACTATTGCAGCTCATTTTCCTAAGTTCATGGTTGTTCACTCTCCATTCCTTGATCCTTGAGGACAAGATCTTCTTTAAGAGGGGTGCAATGTCATGTACATAGTTTACTTTAGCTTATGTTGAGTAACCACTGAACTTGGTGCCTTAAGTACTATTCTGGTTGCCCTTATAAATGTTCAGTAGTGATCCATTTAGTGAGTCACTGGCCTAGCAGATGCAGCCACGTGTTTGAGTTAGGATGGTCGATGTTGGGGCACATGATTGGCTAGTATTTAATCTGTAATAGAGAGGGAAACCTTAAGATTAATGAATAAACTTACTTCCATTATTTTGTTCATCTGAACCAGGTTTCTTCAACCTTCTTCTTCCTAATTCGTCTACTCCTTTCCCTAAGTCGTCTATATTCTTCCCTGTCTGTCTCTGATATCCTCTATTTGCCGGATCTTGATAGCAATTGTACTTGAGAACAGTACATTGAATTTCTTCTGGACTATATCTACCAATATCCTTCGGTATAGACGCATCGCCTTCTGTATTAACTGGAGAATCATAGCCATTAAGAACACGTACCCATGTTTGAAAATCACGAGCTTGAAGAAAAACACGCATAACAATTTTCCACCATAAGTAGTTTGAGCCATCGAAGACTGGTGGTACGTTTATGGAGATAGAATTTCTGTCCATAGAGTCAGATCGCTACAAACACAGTCTTGTAAGGTATTTAAACGTGTTTGACTGCTTTAATACCAATTGAAAAAGCGGGGGTACAACAACCACACCCAATATTTCAATTAGCAATCTGTATGGTCTAACTCTAATATACTTTTAAGAGAATCAACTAGACAGTCAGACTCAATCTTAATAAAAGTATATCAAAGAGTTATATCTCTCTTTCTCGATTCAATACTTTACTCAAGCAAATAGAAATCTGCGAGTCTCATTGAAAACAAGAGAAATCACTTGAAAGGTACCAAAGACCAATGTTCAAGGATCAATCAATTTCAATCAACAACCAAAAGTAGAATTTCCCAATTGATCGATTCAACACATAACCTGTGATATTCCAATTATATAAAAAAATATAATGCGGAAAAGAAATAACACAGATACCAGAAGTTTTGTTAACGAGGAAACCGCAAATGCAAAAAAAACCTGGGTCCTAGTCCAGATTGAACACACACTGTATTAATCCGCTACAGACACTAGCCTACTACAAACTAACTTCGGTCTGGAATGTAGTTGAACCCCGATCAATCTCACATTGATCCAAGGTACAGTTGCGCTCCTTACATCTCTGATCCCAGCAGGATACTACACACTTGACTCCCTTAGCTGATCTCACCCACAACTAAGAGTTGCTACGACCCAAAGTCGAAGACTTTAATAAACAAATTTGTATCACACAGAAAAGTCTACGATAATAGATAAATTTTTCTCCCACAGAAATACCTACAAGTTTTTGTTCCGTCTTTTGATAAATCAAGGTGAACAGGAACCGATTGAAAACTTGAACTTATATTCCGAAGAACAGCCTAGAATTATCAATCACCTCACAATAATCTTAATCGACTAGCGAAAGAAGATATTGTGAAATCACAAACGATGATACGAAGATGTTTGCGACTTCTTTTATATCTTGCCTATCGGAGAAATCAATCTCAAGCCAATCTTACGATTGTACTTAGTACGATAGAAACAACAAGATCATATCACACAACTACAAGAAAAGTAGTACCGGTCTGGCTTCACAATCCCAATGAAGTCTTCAAATCGTTAACCTACAGGGTCTCGATAGAAACCTAAGGTTAAAGGAGAATCGACTCTAGCTAATACAACTAGTATCACACAGGAGGTGTGGGGATTAGGTTTCCTAGTTGCTAGAGTTCTCCCTTATATAGTCTTTCAAATCAGGGTTTGCTATCAATATTAGCTTAGTAACAAAGCATTCAACCGTTAGATGAAAACCTGATTAGATTCAAGCTAATATCTTTCAACCGTTAGATCGAAACTTATCTTGTTACACATAAATGAAATGCACGTTTATATAGGTTTGTGTAACCGTACCCAAACATGTACATCTAGTTGGTTCAACAGTAGTTAACCAAATGGTTAGCCATATGAGCACTTTCATATCAACCATATTCTTGTTTACCATAACTAGTTCAAATGACTCAAATGAACTAGTTAGAGAGTTGTTCAATTGCTTAGATCTTTATAATAGACACAATTGAAACAAAAACGATTTGATTCATTCGACTCGATTCATGAACTTTATAGCCACGGTTTGCAAACTTGCATTCCTTGGTTTATATAAAGTTCACGAATAATCGTTTTTAGAAAATAACCAACTTAAGTACGCGGACTTAAGCACCCAGAATAAGTTTGTTTTCAATTCATAAACTCCAGCAGAAATTCTCGGAGTGAGAACCTCCGACAGTACGCGGACTCTAGTTCCGGTTTTCATGAGCATCAAAGTACGTATACTTTGGTTCAAGGAATAAGGACTTATACATGTATGAGTTACCACACAATGCTTATATCCAACCATGGTTATATAATCTAAACTCTCATTTCAATCATTGGAACATTCTTAGAGGACGTTATATAGTTGTTGTTCACAAATCATTTTTCGTCAAAGCCATTTTCAAGTGATTGAAACTTAACATGACTTTCGTCACTAGTAAAGATGAACTTGGCCAAAGCGAAAGCTTACCAACACATATTTCGAGAAATAGATAAGCGAGATAAACTCGGCTCGAAATAGCAAATGTGTATAATCAAAGTCTATATAGCAAAACGACTTTTATCTCAAGATAGGAGATAGAGTAGATAGACTTTTGAGTGATAGATAAGTTCAAGTCTCCACATACCTTTTAGTCGATGAAGTTCCACCAGTTCCTTGAATAGTTCTTCGTCTTTGTATGATGATCTCCATGGAGTCTTGAGCTCAACTACACTTTCTATCCTAGTCCGAGACTTAGCTATAAGTAGACTAGAAATCAAGACTTATAGCTTTGATCACTAACATTACAAACATGCTTGGGATAGCAACGCATGCGAGTTCGATCGAGCTGTGCTCTAACACTCACAGGAAAAATCTTCAACTTATCAATTAAAATTTTTTTTCCAGATATCTATCTTAAGGAATCACAAAGTCTGAGACGAATAGAACTTTGCGATTACTATCTATCTTGCCTGAAAGATATTACGAGAACCTCTATAACACAAAAGAAATATTAGGACACACGAACTATCAAGGTAAAAGATAATCGAACCTGCTTCACGAATCCCCAAAGGAAGTTTTTTTAGTCGTAACTCTAATAACATTTCACAGAGAAAACGTAGGTCAATAAAGGACGACTCTAGCTATCAAGTAAGACATAAAGATCAGGGAAATGAATTTCCCAGTTGAAAGAATATCTCTATTTATAGTTTTTCAAGATTAAGGGTTACTTGGAATTCAAGCTAAAAAAACTTGAGAATCAAACAAGCATTTTCTCTGTTTAGATAAAACTATAATTAGGGTTTCAAGTAAGCATGTGAGAATTAGTCTTGAAAATATAATTGAAGAATATACACCATGGTCCGGTTACGGAACCATGTAGAATGACCATTTTGTTTGGCAAATATGCCTTTCGAACTATAAGCAATTTGATGTTTATTTAAACACCTAAGAGTCTTATCATGATGCGCACACAACAGTTCATGAATTGTTCCCAACTGAACTCATGGTTTGCGAACTGGTTCTCCAACCTCCCCTGTATTTTTAAAACTCAGATATTCATGGTTTGTGAAGTGGTTCGCCAATACCTTGAGCAAAAATATCTTAAGTTCTGATTTTTTTCTCTTTTGATCTTCGAAACATTCCCAAATGATAAAACCAATTGTATGGCTAATTTTCAGTTGATCCACAATTTAATTCTTGAACAATAAATTGTTTCGAACTAATATTGTTAAGGACCTTTGAAAATCTATGCTTGAATCATATTTTGAGATATTTAAAAAAATAAGCTTGACTCGAAATTTCTTCTTTTTGTAAATATACTAGAAGTCATATGACATAGTCTCATAAAATTGAATAGTAAGATAGTGATTAAGTTGAATGGTTCAGTATTCACATAACTGATAAAATAAGTTCTTCAAATGTCTTCGTCGATCTTTAGTCGTCGAGGGTAATGTTTGATACTCAACTACAAAATCCTAGCCTAGTGCGACTAGAAATCCAGATACAGTTTTGATCATCTAACATTGACAACAAGCTTGAGATGGCGAAAATTACGGGTTCAACCGAGCATTGCTCTAACAGTCTCCCTCTTTGTCAATATTAGTGATAAAACTATTCAGTATATATGAATTCATAATAAATAAATAAATGAAATGACGAAGGTATCAAGTATACCACAATCTTTTCGATATCAACCTATAAGTCTGATACCTTGAATGATCTAATAAAGACAAAGATTGTCAATAAAAAAGCAAACCACAAGGTATATACTTGGTATATAGTTTTATTTCAATAACGAACACAACTATATGGATCAACCCAAGTGTTGGATTAACATATAGTGTATTTACTTTTAACTATAACTAAAACAATAGTTATGATTGCGAAAGTAAAAGTAAAAACACAATAAGATTTTGTAACGGGGAAACTACAAATGCAGAAAAAACCCGGGACCTAGTCCAGTTTTGAATACTCTCATAATTAAGCCGTTATGCAAAGAATATTGCCAACTTTGTATAATTGAGACCAAGTAAACTACCCCTAGTTACCTAGTTTCCTCAGTATCCCTACCCATACAAGCAATCTGGCCAACACACATGAATACTAAGATAGAGTTAACTATTTTAAGTTGCTTCACACGTTGTGAAGACTTCAAGCACTCAACCATTTCGATCGTCTTCCAAATTGTAAAGGACTAATCGGTTTGGTCACCGCTCTTCTTATGTCAAGAAGTTAATCAAATATATTTTAATTGATCTTGGCAAAGGCTTTTCTATTTTAAATTAATAAACTCCTTTGTCGAGTTAGATCTTCCAAGATATGGATTAACAAGTTAACCAAATACATCCAAACAGAACTATCAGATTCGAATACTTAAGAGTACCACCAAATGATACTGAGAGTATTCAAAATTGTACAACTAGAAATAACAAGTCTATCAAAAGATAAACCAGATCTTGTCGAATCCCGACCGACCAAGTTTGCGCATGAAGCAAATAACAAAGATACAAAACCAATAAGAATAAATCTTTTTGTCTTCAAATCTTCAAAGTCTTTTTCTGTACTTGCACAACCAAACTTGATTCCAATTTATGATCGACCATGCACATAATGAAATATGTTAACAATGGATAATCACAAGTCAACGTCAGATCTAAAGACAAATTTGAACTACATCTAATCTCTTGATCTAGTTTGAGTGATCTTATGTTAGAAGAGAAGGCTCCCAAGACTAATAAAACTGGGTGCAATCAAGAGTTAATAACCGTTAGTCAATCAAATCAATAATCGAAAAATAAAATAACAATGTAATTTTAGTTTCCTACCAATGGTACTATCTAGACGCTTCTTGATCCCAAAAAAGTCTTTAAACTAGCAGACATAATAGATTTCGCCTAATTAGGTTACTCTCCTCTCCAAAAGAATACTACAAATAATACTATTAGTCGGTTACAATAGTGATTATGGAATGAAGTGCCTTCCTCAGGATAAGTTTGTAAGAAAAACAAACTTCACTATTTATAGACCAAGGTAGTTTGGACACCAAGGAATTTCCATAGCCGAAAATATTTTAAGATATACAATAAAGCACCAAATTTCGGTTTTGTCTAATTCCAACCAATATCTAATTGTATAACCGAAATCCCTCATGGACAACTTAATATTAGCTAGCATTTAATTAATATATCTTTCTAGAGATATTTTTTGCTTGCTGCTAAAACAGAAATATATACATTCGAAAATCTCAAAAAGATTCTCGAACATTCTGGATTTAGATTTCACCTCGAGTATCAAGGAATATCTTTGAAAAATAAAATATAAATTTTTGATCATGTTCAAATTAGTCATTATGTTGACATCTTGAACTTTCGTATTTTGCAAAACCAATTTCCATAATCACACAAACCCTAAAGTGTACGTGACAAAAGAAATCGGTTTTTCCTATAGGGACCTGTTCTACCATGACTCCCAATATAGGTAGGGATCAGTTTTACTATGACTCCCAATATAGGTAGGGATTGGTTCTACCTTGACTCAGTACATAAGTTAGGATCGGTTCTACCTTGATTCCCTATATAGGTTAGGATCGGTCCAACCTTAGATCTTCAATGAAAACCGTACTTTCCATAATATTGATTTCTTTCAACTCCGAAAAAAGTTTGTAAGTCTACTTGCTTAAACTCATGTACTAAAACATAGTTTTCTAGACATGTAATCAACCTTAAGTTTACTACACAGTTTAGTAACGAGTTACAAAAATTATGTTGATGTCACAATTATGAAGTTCAAAAGATAAGCATTATACTTCGTAAAATGATGTTCCAATATAAAGCATTCAAAACTATTGACATATTCTTCCTTGACATTTCGATCATAATAAGATGATCAAGTCTCTAATACTAGAGTTTCATGTATATAACTTCGTATGCTATATTTTTAATCAAAACGACTTGAAAATAACTATATAAAAATGGAAATAAGTCAAGTCTTGTATTACTAACCTCGAGTGGAAGGAAGATGTCTTCGTTGATGTCGATAAGTCTTCGGATTCTTCAGGTCTTCAGAGTAATACCTTTATATCTCAACATTTCTACACTTCCTAGTCTAACCTAACGAAGTTGACTTTATTAATTTAAGCAAGCGAGTCTAATTGAGTTTTGATATTAAAACATGACAACCAATTTTGACGTACCAGCGTTTGGTGGGTTCAACCGAGCAATTCTCTCACAATCCCCCCCTGTCAATTTTAGTAACAAAACTCTAATACATATGGAGATAAACGAATTACTAATAACTCATTCTTCATACTCTTTCTTCCAAGTTTCAACAACACAATATCCTGCACATATTAAAAAAAATAGATGTCGATGTTGACATTTGAATAAAAAAGCTTTACTCCTCTTAAAGGAAAGCTAGGCACGATGATATGTTTCTCCCCCTTAGTGGATGCTTTACTCTTTCGTTACATATAACGTTTTAAGAACATATGTCCTTTCCTAGTAATCATAAATCATTTATTTACTCCATAAGAGCAAACCGAAAGGATCTTATAAATTCATAAGAACTTGTACAACCTATAAGAGATAAGTATGAATGTTTCTCATACCATTTTAGATAACCAATACTAAAACCAAAAATACCTAAGTAATCTTGTTTTAGCATGCCATTAAGGAAACAATTGCTCGAAGCAATTTTCTCTTAATCCGATTAGTTGACTAAGAAAAATTAGTTACGAAATTGCACGGATGATGTATGTATAATTGCTTTATTCGATAAGATTCAAAAGATATCAGAATTAACTTAATTTCTCTTATCAAGTTCCAATCATTCATAAAAAAGACTGTACCTTCTTTTAGACAAGACAAGAACTAGGTTAGTTAATTAGTTTTTCTCGTCAAGGAATTGACTAGACTTGAATAATCGAATCCTGATTTTGATAAGATCTAAGTAAGATCAGAATTAACTTAGTTACTCTTATCAGGAATCAAAATGACTAAAACGAATGATCCCTTTTTCGTTAAGCAAAAACAAAAAACAGAATTGACAACGTTTTTCTTAACTGGAAACAATTGAATCATAACAATCTAAACAATCATAATGGAAATATAACAAAAGCAAAAGCGTCGTATTTTAACACCTTATTTCTTCAAGCAAAAGCAAATAATATGCAATTTCAATCAGCTTTTCTTAACAAGAAGACGATTAACTAACACAAAAATCGTATCTTACGCTTCGACATGACAAACTAACATCAAAAATTAACTTAGTTTTCATATCATGAAAGGTTATAAGTATAAAACTTCCCTTGATTATAAGTATGAAGATTTTGAGTTTTTCTCTCCGGAACCATGAAAATGAAAATCGTCGAATGAACCCTGATCGGTTTCTCTGTGTGGTTTGAGAACAAACTATAGAACAAATAATGGTTGTCTAGTTCAATAGTTATTGACTGGTCAAAATAAAAAAAATGGATAATGTCTAGCATTCTTCATGAAACGGCCAATAATAATTCGGTTTTGGTAGAATGGTTGATGATTAGCCGTTATATTTGAACAGAACGACTAATCATTACCGTCCTCTACTAAAACCAGAAAATACCGTTGGGTCTGGACGCTTCCCAAACTGACATGAAAAGACAATTAGAAAGGGCTTGGAAAGAGCCACAATACCTCGTCTTATTGATAAGTATTAAAATACTACTCCTTAAATATGTGGAGTACTTTTTAATATGTGGCCCGTGCATGTGGTAGTCGGAGGCCAAGCACCACCAGGCCCGCCCCTTCCTACTACCAGGCGAAGCATAGAAACATTACTCCTTAAACCCTTAAACGACAACAAAAAAAAAACCATTCCTTTCTCAGTTTCTCTTTTCCATTTGCGCAGTTATGAGAAAGGATCTGTACCAATTTGATCATTCAGCATTATTCTAAACCCTAATTTCATGCGATGGCTTTAGCAAGATCAAGAAACATCAGATATCTCTATCACTCTCTTCAAACTCGTGAAATTTCATCTCTGTAAGTAATTATTTTCTTTTCCATTTTAGATTTCCTTCTAAAATGTTTTTTTAATTTATTCTGATTTAAATCTTGAAATTTCTAGGTTTGGAAGCTCAAAAAACTACTACTTCAATCCTGATGAGAAAGGTAAATAATAATTAAGAAATGACTTGTTCTGTCTTATTAGCTTGTAAAAGAGTTTGTTTTGATTTGGGGTTCTTTTTATGTGTGTGTGATAATGTGATTAGTTGTAGGGTTTCAGAATCAGAGATTCTCCACTATCTCATCATGCAAGGATTATGGAAGTTTTCCTTTGGTGAAATCAAGTGCAGGGTCACTGAATTCCACAATGGTAATTCAAAAATACTTCAATGATTGTCTGTAGTTTCAATTTGATGTTTTGATTTCTTTCTAATTGGGTAAGTGGTTTTGTTGTGTTCTTAGGCTGCTGATTATCTATCTACACTCATGAATGGAAATAGGCTGATGAGCACACAAGTGAAAGCACCTCCTCAAGCACGACAAATGGTATTTGTTTTCGCCCTTTTTGGTATCTTTATTAGTTCTGAACACAAACTAAAAATCAAGTATACTTGAAGACCTAGTATATAACCGCATTGATAACCTTTTATTACACTTCTTGTCACGGGTTTACTGGTTTTGCTCCATTTGTCACACTTAAGTCAGAGATTTGTTCTACTTGTTGGATATATGTCTGAAAAACTTGATTGCCCAATTAGGTTGAAGAAGGAGATTTTAATGACCTGGAAAACGGTAACGTCTAATGATGACCGTTGCCATTAGAGAGACTGTTTTTCTTATGATCTGACCCCTTCCAAAAATGATTCTCGAGATTGCATTTCAAATACCTTAATTTACTGCAACTGTGGGGTTAGCTGAACCGCTTGGCCACACATTGAATGCATTATGTCTAGCTCAGCTTCAAGCTCTCCTGTATTGTTTTTTCTGCTTATTGTAACTGGTTTTTGCTTCCATTGCAACCTTAAATTCCATGCACATTTATCTCCGTGTAACAGCATTGATATCTGGTTATCATATGTATCTAGGGGGCTATGCAAATATCCATGACGAGCCCAGGATTTGTCTATGAACCATATGAGCCTCGTACAAAGATTCCATTTTGGCGAAGGTTGGTTAAATTCTAAGGGTTTCTTTTTGTTTTGCGTAAAATTTGAAGTTATGTAATAATAGGATGCGAGGGTGGAGTTCGATTTGGTTTTATCCTTTTACATTGTTTTAGCTTCATATACTCGGAGTTCTTTAAGAATTTGGCATGAAGAAGAAACCTGATGTGAACTTTAGACAGCAAACATGGATATTCTTTTACATGACTTAAATAAGCTATTGTGTTAGAATTTAGATACTTGTATCTAGATGTCGCGCGATAAATCATATTGTATATGAGGCCTCATTTCTAGTAGTTGTAACGTCGAAGGAGAAAATAATCTGTGGTCAGGCCCTCAGATATGTCAGTTAGAATTCACTACGTGGAGTTCACTGTTACCCGATAATAGTTAATGAAACAAATGGGCCCTAACAAGGATGAAACATCTGTGGCAAATGACATTGTACATCTTTTATTTTTGTAATTAATCTTTGTTATTTGTACTGACATTTGACTTCTTATTTGTCAGATGGTTTACCAGAGATGGTTGGAGAAGAACAAAAGATGATATCAAAATTGAGGTATTAATCTATGGTCTGCTAGCTGTTGGTTTCTAGTGCATCTATATCTCTCCCTGCTGCAGATATACTAAATTGAAATCCGCGGAAGGCTTTTTCTCTAATGTCACTTGAATAGAACTTAAAATGGTGAATGGCATGTTAGAGCAAAATCAAATGTGTATACTGGTCTGTAATATTGATTGTCATTCACAGTTACTAATATCTCACTTGAAATTGAAGATAACACATCAGGTTTTTTGATTTTCTGTGAACAACTGAAAGCATGATTCACGTTACTATTTTTGCTCTTGGAGACCTAAATATGTTCACGTCACTTAGCTTGAGAACCGAGATTGCCTAGTGCACAAACCATATCACTTTTGTTGGTTTGCTTTGATGTTTACAGATGAGGAGTGCTTATGCAATTGCCAAGTTGAGGAAATCTGGATATTCTAAGAAGGAATTCTACCAGGAGGCTGTACAGCTTTACAAGGAGGTGATCTCCCTATGAGTATTTTTGTGTTCTTTGATTTGCTACTAACAAGTAACTGTTATTTTGTTATTCCTTATTCATGATGTTATTGTATGAGTCTGAGCATCATGAGTGCCACAGAGGACACTAATTTTCAATCCATAAACATTAGATAGTATTATAACGTAACCTGCTCGGTTTGCTGTATCTATATGACAAATGACAATCGGACTCTTAACCCCAGAGCTTCTTGCTTTAGTACTTAACTATTTATCTCATGTAGAACTCTTTAAATGAAAGGATTCTGTATTTAAATTTATTTTGTAGGAATGTTAATTTATACTGCTGATGTGATTTTGTAATTTCATTTGCTTTCCAGATAAACACTCTAATGGCAAATGGCGATAAAACACCTTTACGGAAAGCAGTTACAGAGAAAATGTATTCTGTGAGCAATTATACTTTCTTGTCATTTGCTGCTTCTAATGATTCATTCATTGATTAATGTCCAGGTGTATAATGACCCTTGGTTTTCATTTTTGTCTAAGTGTTGTTCTGTTTGGCACTTTAGGCCCTGAAGAATGAGATCAAGACCAGGCAATCCATGTGGAGCAGTGTTTATTGGGAGCTGGTTGAGCCAGTCGTTAAAATACGTACCCTGAGAGCTAGACTGGTGCGTATCATCTGTTTTCTGATTTGCATTACTTTTTGTATCCAAATAATAGCACAATACAACTAGAAAACAAAATTTTGATTTGGCTACTGTGATGAGGCAATCATTCAAATTGCTTATATTCTCTATCTATAGTAACTAACTTGACTACCATGTCCTGAACGTCAAAGGTGGCAGTTATTATGTAGTTTATTATTTAATAAAAATGACAGTACACATCCTGGAATGAATTAGGTCAAGTTTTTAGCAATAGAGAAATAGTGACTGTAGTTTGTGTGCACCTCGGTGAAATCCGGACCAGGTTGGGACTTCTTTCCCTTCTTCTGTCTTACGAAGAAAATGTTTTACTAGATGGCCTGGGAAAAAAGAAAAGAAAGCATTTTAAACGAATCCATAAAAGAAATAGAATGTAATGAAACACTACTCTACGAAAGATGGCCACTTAAATATTTAATTATAAAACTCCCCCCAATTATTTCACTGATAACCAGAATCTGTTTCTGTTTTTTTTTTTTTAATCTTTATCTTGCAGATTGCAATTGACAGAAATGATCTTAACAAAGTGTTCGTACAGCTTACACTCGAATTCCTTGCTAAGCATGTAAGGACTTGATCCAGGTGAAATCGATGTTTCCTTGATTTGCTAAAAATAATAATCTTATGCTTTATATTTCTGCAGAAGTTTGAGGCATGTGATTCAAAAGGTGCAGTTGTTGCTGGTGATAAATCGAAAGAGGTAAGCTAGTACTGCAAGTTTTGTGCCGGTTCAGATGGATTACATTGTTTTCTTGGTTTATGTCGACAAACAGTACAAAGCATTTTCTCAAAAATGTTGTCACCCCACATTATCTTCTATATGCCTTCAATTAAATTCAGATCATATGCATGCTCATCCAATGTACTTTGTATATGGAAGCTAACCATTTTAAAAAAATACTAGTATCAAATATTGTAATAATTATGGGTCCATATCTTCTGTCTTCCTTAGGTACTAGTACGTGATATATGGGTATTCGAGAAGTCTATGTTTCATCAAGGAGCATATTGGCGCCTATGTGGACGGATCAAACCATAGGCTCAATGCTTTTAGTTGTGGCCCAGATTGGTATAAATTTAAGCAGATCAATACAACTGGTGCAAGTCTTTGCTTTATTTTATTATCAATGCTCAATTCATTTAGCACTCTGAATAATCCATGTTAGGAATAAATTTTTTTTGATCAGTAAAGAATTTGGTGCTAGCGAGTTTCGAACTCAGGTCACTGGTATCATCACCCAGCGACTTTACCACTGTACTACAGCGACACCGGCCATGTTAGGAATATTACTTAAGACTGTTTCTGTTTTGAAAGGGTAGCCTATATAACAACGTTGCACATGCGATTAAGTGTAGCCTACAACAGAAATTTCTTTTTTTCCCTTTTTCTTTTGGGTGTTAGGAACATTACTCAAGACTGTTTCAATTTTGAAGGAGTAGCCTATATAACAACGTTGAACATGCAATTAAGTGTAGCATACAACAGAAATTTCTTGTTTCCTTTCTTCTTTTGCGGGATAATTGTAGATCTGAGTATTGTTATATCTTCTTTGATTGACTGTGATTCCTGGTTAGATCAGCTGGACTGCCGTGGCAATATTTCTTTTTGTTCATAATTGCAGTCTGTAGTTAATTTGAGTTGGAATTTTCATCAAGTCCCAGATTGGTTCCACTTCTCTTTCAATATAATCTCAATACCCACCACAAAAATATAAAAAACAAGCTTTAACTTAAGCTTGCTAAGACAACCACACACTAAAACACATACATAAATGAAGATAGTATCAAATAATACACCTGAAAGTGAAAAATCTTTAGCAACTTCCAAACCATTACTGCCTTCTGCCGATCGTTGTTATCTGATTCTTTTAACCTGTAGCATATTTTATAGTCCTCACTTGGAGGAAGAAAACCTCCCTCCAGCCATTGTAGTAGTCCTAATTTTGGCTCTTGCTCGAGTTATGTAGTCTGAAGCTTTTTCATTTATAGTACTAGATCTTGTCTTTTTTGCGTCTTCTGCTTTTGTCGGCCCCAATTCTGGGGCTGGTTGCAGAGTTGGTGGCTCGACCTTCGGCATTCCCCTCCCAGAGTCTGCAACAGGTGGTGGAGCCAAGGATACCTCAGGATTTGTTTTAGCTTTCTCCTTCACTGAAACATTAGATGGTGTTTCTGGTTCAATCTTTGAATTGACTTTAAATACTTGGCTCTTCACTCTCTCCCGAGTAGATTCAGGTGTGAATTTCACTCTCTCAGTTTTGGGTTTTGGCAATGGTAGAGAAGGATGAGCCTTAGTTGGAAGTTCTGCTTCAGCTATTTTGCTCTTTTCAGGCTTGTGGGTCTGCTCTTCATTTTTGGCAAGAGTATGTGGATTGTTTTGGGCACCATGAGTGTGCCCCAGATGCGTACCTTGGTCATTTTTCCCACGAGAATGTGGTTTTGTTTGTATTCCCAATGTACTGGAGTTGTACTCTAGACTAGTCGGAGGTGGTAAAGGTGTTGGTGCTGGTAGACTTGGAGAAGCAGTGGGTGTTTGTGGGTGATGAGAAATTCGGCAAAATGATCGAAAAGTAGGACTACCGGATAAAGCATTGAACAGCTTTTCACAAACACCTGTGTGAGTTGAGGTTGGTGCTTTCTGATCCATTTGCAAGCGAGACTAGGAAAGGTGAGCAAGTGATAATCAGAGAATGAAGATAGTGATGGTCTCAACGAAAAGGACCAGTTGAGACTTGTGTTTTCTTTCAGACTTGTGTTTCGTTTCTCTCTGTGATTGTTTAAAATCGGCAATGATTTAGGTGCTAAGTGAGGTCTTTAATATGGTTTTGAACTCTGGGCAGTTCTTAATCTGTGTGTGAAACTAACAAGGGTTGCGTGGAAACTAAGTGAGAAAGGAAGAAGGTTCTTTTGTAGATTCCTGAAGGCTGAGATAAGATAATTGTACTTCGTCAGGTTACTCAGCTAGTGTTTTTGAGTATCATATTCTCATTTCGATATTCAAAACTCTTTTTCAATCAAAAGATAGAACATAGCATGTCCCTTTTATTAAACCACAAATCTTATGATTTGAGAGAGAGATGTACTGCACCAAAATGAACTCAGTAACATTACTGTCATTCACTACACCAGAATATCTTTTTGATGCAAATGCAATATGATTTGATATAGTGCTCAAAAACATGTTGGAATATCTTCAAGAGCTAGCATTTTTGACATTTTTTGTTATGTGGCCAACGGTGGTGCGAAACAACCATAAGATTTCAATTCTATGCTATACCCTATATTCATTTTGTGATATTCAAAAGAAAGCAACTTTGAATAACTGAAAGAGAGAATACAACAGGAGATAGTAAAAAGAGCAACTATGGTGATTCAGAATTAGTGAAGGCATGGTTAATTTGCACACACATTAGAATCGCAGTGCCAAAAAATATATCAACCACAGAGAAACACAAAGATAAAGGGAATAACAATATTCAATATGAAATAGATAGATTAGATAGTTTGACGAGGAACCACCCTAAGCTGAGCAATTCCCATTTACAAGGAAAACATGTACTATGTGGTATTTACAACTGAAGAACCAAATTCTTCTCTATATCAATTTTTGTTTTGGATCACTGAGACTATTTTGGAGAATTCTCCGGAACTTGTAGAAAGTAATACAACATCAAGGACCTCAACTTCTTGTCCCTTGCCATGTGGCCTGGTTGGTCTTAATCCACCAAGCTTTTGTCAATGGCGGAAAGTTTTTACTACCTGTTCGATATGCCGCCGGCAAAGTGGGCAACTTGTCAGGTGAGACGAGCATGATGTACAGCAGCACATATGACCACACCTGAAATTTTATGAATACATCATGAATAAGATCATATTTTTTGACTTTCTAAAAAGCAATATTTCATTCTGAATAGCAGTCTAAGAACTTGTAAGAATAAGTGGAGAACTATATTACTCAGACCTATAGTGGCATCTACTAATGCATCAGGAAACTCATTCAAGTATCAGCTGAAATATGGAGCCGCCTAAGAGATCCCTATTAGAAGACTTAAATCCGCAAATTGTAAGGGACCAAAAACTAAAGAGGTGATCTAATCCATGGAGTGTTACAAGGTCAATGATAAGTGAAAGTCTTTCTCAAAAGAGATGCCACAACTTGGCTAGCATGGTTAAAGTCATCCAAGAGGGTAAACAAGTTCCCACTCCGCCAATGGAGAAAGCTGAGTGGTGTTAACGATTAATTACATTGCCACGGTTAACTCACAGATGTATAAGACCCTTGCATCTAACCCAACGGATATATTCCGACAAGAAAATATATTGACCAGCAATAAGAGGTAATGTAACATGAGATACAGATTACGCAAACCAGTAGCTAGATAGTGGAAAAGCATGATAAGGTGCTTACGGAACAAAAACAGCATTGTACTCCTGCTCCAAGCATATGACACAGAGATCTGGCATGAGACGATCCCTCTTAGAAGTATCTGTTTCATTTTCTGTCTTTCCATTTGAGTCTGTATATTTAATTTCAAAATTATATGACAACACATAACCATTGTAAGCAGACTATGATTACAAGACAAGTTCAAAGTCTACCTTCATTATCCTGCTGTAACCGTTGTGCAGCAGCGGCAGCAAGAACCCTGAAAGCAGAAAGCCAATTTTCAATAAGAAAAAGGTTTCAACATTGTGTAACTAAACCATACTGCTCAACTTATGCAGCTCACAGACAATTAAATACCAGCAAAACCAAAATTCATGTTTGAGCAAATCCCAAGGTATGACTCAAAATGAACTTCCCTTTGAGTTTTTCAATATTGTGAATTTCAATATGGCTACCTAAACCACAAATATATGATTGTATGCTTAACTCGAGAAACTATAATTTAAACCAATCTACCAAGCTTCGGAAAATCAAGGTTTAAGTTACCTTTCAAGTATAATTAGTTAAAAAAAAGAACAAAACTTTACCGTTTCTGCAAATCCCAGCGACGTCTTCTTTGCATTATATACTGAATAGCATGCTTAGCCAGTAGATAAACCCCAAACACAGTGAATCCCATAGACGCATACTTATACACCCTGCAGCAAATACCTCTTTTAGTTACATGTCGATTCCATAAAAAGGGAAGGAGAAAAATGTGTGCACTTTACATCTAAAAAACTACCTTGCCCAATTCCCAAGATTTGCGATAAGCTGGTCAATACTTTTTGGTGACACATAAAATGGACCCTTGCTCGGCCGCTGTATCCGGATGGCTCCAATATCATCTTTGACAGCCTACGCAAGTATAAGGAAACCACAATGAAATGGTGAATTAATTTGTACAGTACACTTCAGTTAAACTAGCACAGTGCACCACTTGCTGGTAAGACCTTCAGAATATGCATCATTCAATACCAATCTCACCAACATTGGGAACTCAGGAGACACTTAATTAGTTCATGTTGCCACCCAAGAGACTGCCTAACAACACAAGTGAAACATACCTCGCCAACCACAGTTAAGGAAGTCCCAGTAGGAAGAACTCTTTCAATTCTCTTGACTCCAAGCATCTGTAAACCACAAAGCTGTTACATAAGGACATCATCTAACTTAAATACCCACAAATGACAGTAAATACACAAATAAGGACAAACCTTGAGACCTTGAAGATAATCCAGTGTTCCTCGTGCAAGAGAACGCCCTGACTCCTCGAAGACTTCACTTGCCACAGTTAACGTCAGACCTGTAGCACCTCGCGCTCCCACTACAAAAACTCTACCGGTCCCATCATCCTGATAAAAGGTATCAGTTCCAAGTCGAAACGAAAAGATTAGCCCAAATTGAGAAATTCCTATCAATACAATCTAAGGTTCCAAACACAATTCCATGACTGACAATGTGAAAAACTCATCTTAAGACAACCTACATCTACTAGCTAAGTTTGGAAATATATCCACGACATTGAAACAAACCAAAACCACGGAATTAAACAAATCAGATATGAGCTAAGTTATCTGGATAAGTAGGGAGCAGAAAGAGCTTTACTCACCACGTACCAAGGGACCTCTTTACTCATAGATAACATCAAAGCCGAATCTTGTATCCAAGAACCAGCATCATTATGCTTCAGAAAATGTTGTTCTGCCTGTAAAGAAAACATAAACAAAAACATTCACCTCACCGAAAGAAATTAACTGGAAAAAACAAACACCAACAACATCAATTTAAAATCATTATGAATCACAATCTCTCTTACCGTTTCCTCGACTATAACACCTCTCAAACCACTATACTCGCAAGTAATCGGTGTATCCGAACTCACTCGTCCAGATATAGTAACAACCAACGGCAACACTTTACAAGCAGTCTCAAGCAGTTGTGCTAAAATGATGACCAGAAAATAAAAATAAAAAGATCAGATTTTTTTTTTGGTTTAGCAATGCCCCAATCAACAATGTAGAGCCCATGAATACTGGGGGCAATCAAGAAACACAATAAACAAAGACAAATCAT
This sequence comes from Papaver somniferum, assembly GCF_003573695.1. Classification (NCBI taxonomy): domain Eukaryota; kingdom Viridiplantae; phylum Streptophyta; class Magnoliopsida; order Ranunculales; family Papaveraceae; genus Papaver; species Papaver somniferum. The sequence continues at coordinate 15,248,165 of NC_039360.1, read as the reverse complement.
TCACTTACCTAAATCTTTTAATTGACTAACTTTCGTCACTGATCTCAGGACTTCTGCATCCTTTCCACTGCTCTTGCCAAGAAGATAAAGAGCTGCAGCACTTAAGCAACAACTTAATCCGCCCCATGGGACCGTCATTATTATCTCAAAAAGAAAAAACAACAGAAATTTCCTCCTACAGAACAAGCTTCATCACTACTAGGGTTTGCAGAAACAAACGAAGAATGCGATCTCAGTTATAAAAATTGAAGCTTTAAGCTCTGAATTGGGTTCAATTTTGAGTTTTGTAATTTTGAGTTTTGTAATAAGCTAGGAACAGAGAGACAGAGAGAACATGGTTCTAAGAGTGGAGAAGAGGGTAAAGAAAGGGGAAAAGAGAAGAACCATGGAATTATTAATCAAACCAAGGTTCTTTCTAAAATGCGCCTTATGCGTATTTATCGTGAACTGCACATAAATACCACTATGAGTCTATGAGGGAATTTGGACAAAATGGCATGATGGCTAAGGGCAATTACGATGGCAATATGCAAATCACAAAATCTGTTAGTCGGGTGGATGGTCAAACTGAATTTTGTATTATGGTAAAAGTAGTGGGTGGCTGATCATTAAACACGCGTGTCAGTATGATATGGTGGCATCCGAAGAAAAAATTGGCGGCCAATCTCAACACGCTTGCGTGTGATGTACAACCGCCAACGACTAGTTTTCAAATGTAAAAAACGGGCGTTTTTCCCCTATAAAACTACCACCATCTTCAAAAAATTTACTCACACCAACATTCACTTCTCTTTAATTTTCTCTTCTAAATCTAATTCATTTTTTTGTTTGTGAAACGGCTGAAAAGGGGATCACACTTTTTTGCGATGCAAAACTTGAAGCTGTTGTTTCTAAGATATGTGGAAGTTTTAAAAAGATTGAAAATTGTAAGAGGGAAGTGCAAGTTTTTGAAGTTGCTTCAAGAAAATATTCCGCTAAAAGGCAAAGAACAGCTCCAGTTTTGAAAGTTAACAAAAAAAAATTCAAAAACAAAGGCGAAACTGTTAAAGAGCACGTTGAACGGAAGATACATCAAATGAAGATAAACAAAAGGACAAAGTTTGTACTTGATTTTTATTGAAGTTGTTTAGTATTATTTATTATTTTCTAAGTTTATATCTTGTAAAAAAAATTACAGTAATATCAATGAATGGAAATATTTAGATTTTAAAATAGATTTCCACTTCAGATTAAGCGATATTTATTACATTTTAAACTTGCATCTAACATCAAATTACATTTTAATAAAAGATAACAATAACATCAAACTACATCAAATCCAGCGACATTATCTCTATAGAGTTCATAACATTCAAAATGCTTAAACTCTCTTGCGTTTTCTTTAGTAAACTTGGTCTGAACGATGGTTTTCTGTAAAACAGAGAAACAACAAGTTATTAGTTAAGATATTATGATGCAGTTGATCAGTGAGAACAAAGGTATTAAGATACTCACCAGTTCTTCGTTGGATAATCTAGAATTGCTACGGTGAACCATCCACAAAACTTCTGTATAATGTTTGACATCATTAGTGATGAATGAAAATATTAGTTCTAGGCTCTTACTGTTTCTTATGGTTTCGTTCCGCGACGCTACAAAATGTTCCAGTACTCTTTTCCAGAAATAGCCATTGTTCATTGGTCTAGTCATACGATGTGACCAACATCGAACAAAAGTAACATCTTCTTCCATTGTAAAGACCGGGAGAGGTGTTCGAGTGCAGTAAAAATGTGCTTGAGATGGAACATCTTTAAGAATGTTGAAACAAGCTTCGTAAAGAAAAGGTTTACCGTGAGCTTCCTCCCAATTATCGAGAGTTATTTGGATAACTTCAGCTTCAGTTACACCAATGAACTTCTCTTGATCAATTTCCCTTACCAGAGCAAGAAATGGCTTGACCGCGAACCTAATTGATTGAAAACGAGAATAATCGACGAGCATCTCGGTTTCCCGGGTTCCCCGTCAGTGAGACGAACATTGTAAAAATGTTATCCCCAAAAGAACTGTCTTGATAGCCCATTCCAACGATTACCCTATGAAAAAATAGGTTTGCATAAAGTTAAATCCTCTTCTCCAGTAAACCTGGGATCAAGAATCCTAGAAGACATCTCTACAGAGTGAGAGAGATTAAGAGTTTTAGAAAGAAAGAAGATGAAAAGACGAGGGTACCCAAATATACCTCAATCTAAAACTTTCCACCTATAAGGCACTTCTCCGAAAGTGATTGTCTATGGACGGAGTCGAGACAATACAACTAATCGGCTCACACTTCGTGTGATCGTCTATGAATACGAGATCGAGATAACACAACAACGAAGTATGATTACTTGATAATAGGTTCGGACTTAACCAAACACAATAGGATTGCTATCAAGTAATTAGGAATTAACGTTTGTGTATTTTAATTATAATTATAATAAAAGCAATTATAATTGCGGAAATAGAAAAGTAAAAGACACAACAAGATTTTGTTAAAGAGGAACGCAAATGCAGAAAAACCCCGGGACCTTGTCCCGAATTGAATACTCTCAGGATTAAGCCGCTATACAAAATCTAAACCAACTTCGTATAGTTGAGACCAAGCAACTAAACCTATAGTTCACCTAGTTCCGTCTGTATCCCTGCGCCTCCAACTTGCAACAAGTCACGCACTTGGAGCAATTCCTTTGGTTCGTATTCCAAACAGTAAAGGAACAACAAATATGTTCGGTAAAAACTCTTTTCAAACAAGTGATATGAGTTTTTTTTTATAAAATGTGTGTACTAGGTGGGCTAAACTTCTAAAACTAAGTGGACTAAGTGCAAATTCTGCTACAAATTTAAGGGCTTTTTTGTGGTTTTGATGATTTTTTGGGGGGATAGAGCCATGGTTAGTCAACCCTTGGCTCTGCCCCTAAACCCCGAGACCTAGTCCAGATTGGAACACTAAACTGTATTTAGCCGCCATAGACACTAGCCTACTATCAGAACATCATACTGGAATGTAGTTGATACCGAATTAAACTTTCACAACCATTCAGTTACATTCGCTCTCCTTACGCCTCTTGAATCCCGGTAGGACTCCGCGCAAATGATTCCCTTAGCTAACTTCCTTTATAGCATAGAGTTTCTTCAACACAATTGAAGACTTTAAACCAATCTTCCTCCCACATATAAGCCTATTTGTGATTTCCGTTCTGATCAAAGATCAATGTGAGGTAGGAAATCTATTGCAATAGACAAAGGCTAGCAAACCTCAAAATTCGGTCTTATGACTCCCGAAGAGCATCCTAAATTATTACTCAATTACTCACAAGTCGAAACTTGTGTAATCACAAAGTCTGAGACGAATATACTTTGTGATTTCTATATATCTTGTTTGAGAGAAACTCAACAATCAAAAAAAGTTCAGGATACTCGAACTAGCTGAAGGAGAGGGCGACTTGGTGAAGTTTTTTTAGTCGCTAGACCCTATAAGGGTTTGAAGGAGAGAAAAACTCTAGTTTACAACTAAGACACACAAGAATAATGTAAGGGATTCAAAGATCCTAGTTGCTAGAGGTTCTTCTTTTATATACTTGCAAGGTCAAGGTTGCTTTAGGTTTAAGCTAAGATAGATTTGGAACCAAGCAATCAATAATCACCGTTAGATGAAAAAATTGACTTGAGATTAACATGGCAGAATATACAATCTGGTTAGGATGGACCGTAACCGAACCGTGTATAATGACCCGTTCATGTAAGTTAGTTGAAACTATCTAATAGAACTAACCATTTTCATGTAACACTTTAAGACTTTTCATAAATCACACATATGATCAAAAATGTCTAGGTAGTGTTTCTAAAGAGTTATACAAATGCCGATTATCTTATAGAAATAATTTTGATGCATCTGAAAATATTCGACAAGGTAAGTATGTGTACATGGTATATGTACTATACATGTTTGTGAATGTCTTTGTCATCGTTCGTGTACCGGTACGGATACCCTTAGGACAAAAAATGAGGTTCGGAACTCACAGATCTTTTACGGTTTGCATACCGGGCATGCGCACAGTTTTCGGTATCAAAACCAACATATCATTTACTGTCTGCATATTAGGTATCCTTACCGTTCCTGGTTCACGAGTCACAGAATTTTTGTGGTATGGATACTGTGTATGCATATCACAAAGTCGCTGCCGAACTATAGCTACGTCGGTACGTGTATTGCGGCTCCAGACTTATAACAGTTTTCCCAGTATGTGAACTTGTATGCATACTGTCCTGTATCCAGATTAACAGTAGTTCTATATTTCTCTAATAATCATTTCGAAACATTCTCGAATAACATCAATGAAACATATCACTGTTATGTTCCAGGATATTTTAAGATGATTAAATCTTGAATCACAATTTAAGTCATGAACAATAAATTGTTCTTAACCAAATTCATCAAGTATGAACAAATGTTTTAAGTAGTCATATTCCGAGAACAATATTTAAGATAAAGTTGACTCGAAATTTATGTTATGCATGTGATGTCTAATTTAGTCATGCGACAATGTCTCAAAGATATAAAGGTGAAAAATTTGAGAAATAGGTGGTTCAGTCTTCACTTTCCTGTTGATTTTGAAGTTCTCTAAAGCTCATGTCGATCTTCGCCTTCAAACAGTAGAATGCAGTTCCATCTGATTCTCAATTACACACTTTTGTCCCAATCCGAGACCCGACTAAATGTAGACTAGAAATCAAGATATAGTTTTAACAACTAAATTTGACAACAAGCTTGAGATAACAACACTTGTGAGTTCGACCGAGCAATGCTCTAACTGTAAATGCCTATAAATATTGTAATCTAAAGACAGACATCCTGTCATTGGCTAGGTTTCCCTACCGTTAGGAGTCCTATCTGTGATGGTCTCTGAGTTTGTTAAAAAAAAAAATACGACACATATTCACGACTAGAATTTCCTAATCGTAAAAGCAGAAACATGGAGGTTTCCGAAAAGTGTTCCTTTTACGGTTGGGAAAGACCTAGTTGTGCCTTTCACTGATAACCAATTTTTTTTATTTTTTTGAATCCATATTACGGCTAGATATCCAGGCCGCATATCTATTACACGGTTAGGACTCCAAATCGTATCACTAACATAAAGTAAAAACTCAGGTTTACAACCTGGATTCCTAGCCGTAAACCTGACATAAAGTAAAAATCCAGATTAACAGTTTGAATTCCTAGTCGTAAATCTGACATACCCCCAAACCCACGGGTTTATAATTCTTTATGGCTTGGTCGACATAGTCATTTTTCTAGCCGTAAATACCTAAATTTTCTTTTGTGCCACCTCCTATCGGCTACTTTTTGAATTTTGAAAAATAGATCCATTAGAAGACTCATTTTTAGAAGGTTCTAACTGTTCAACAACTTATTTATAATTGAAATAACTCCACCTCCATACAACCGCCCATTCCAAATCAATATCTCACCTTCTACATCAATAATCTCTCCCAGAATCCATGCAAGCCCAATGCAATGTACTCAAAGGATAAACCCAACTTTACTTTGGATGAAGACGTATCTCTTTGCAAAAAAAATTGTACTATGCTACCCAAAGAAGGGAGAAGAACGAAAAAAGGTGCTTTAGTCAGGCAATCGTATTGGAGTAAATTATTTGATAATTTTTGTAGCGAAACAAGTAACACTAATAACCATGATGAGGTTGAATTGTATCTTCGATTTTCAGGCATACTCAAAAAAAGTGAAAGGATATATGGCTTCACTTCGTATTTGCAAGCAACTTCGACTTAGAGGTGAGACCGGAGATGAAGTCGTAGCTCAAGCTAAGAAGGAATGCAGAAAATGAAAAGGTTATAATTTCGAATTTGAAGCTCAATTCTCCATCATCAAAGACTTCTTAATACATCGTAAGGGATGTTATTAAAATCAACTTTGTAGTGCCGATCTAGTAAGTATGTAATTGGTTTTATTGTGGTCTAATTAATGAAGTATTACTACCTTTTAATCATAGTATATATGTATTCATGTTGAAACTCTAAATTTCTTAACTTACATATTCATTTACGAACGAGATAATTTCCTTCTAAACATGGTAACCCAGCAGTAAGACAGACTCATGATACTGGCCCAAATAACGGCCAAAAGTTCTTCACTTCCCATTTGCTGTGCTTATTTACAGCTGGGAGTTCCTCAGTTCCCAACCATATTTACTAGTTCCTCAATTTCAAAGCGTATATACCTTTTTACGGCTGATTCGACACATTATCCCCGTCGTCACACGTAAAAAACTCAGATTTCCCCCGAATTTTAACGGATTTGAATTGATAAATTGCTATGGGGAGTTGTTTACAGTAAAACCTCTGTATAAGAATATCCTAAGGACCACAAAAAAAAATTCTTATATGGAGGTATGTCATGAATAAACCAATTTTTTGCATACATGCGCACTTGAGAAAATGAGCCTATATGCATTAAAAACACAAAAATGTGTCTAGGTAAATATAAATTCAACTTTGACACCGCAAATTGACCAATGAGATTACATGAGTGAAAGGTGTTATCGAAAATTGACCAATAAAATTATATGAGTGAAAGGTATTTGTACTAAATTGTGCACAGAAAAGTAAACAAACCACTTTAAAGCCAAATGATTTTGTAAAATGGTTACAAGAATCTCTTTAAATTAAACTTTGATGCATGATAAAACTTATAATATTTATATTATAATATCAATTATTCTTATATGGAGGTAGGTTCCTTAAGACGGGAGCGGAAAAATTTATGACTTATTCCAATATGGAGTTTATTCTTAAATATAACTGGCCCAAATCGGGACCAATTTTTTTTATTCTTATATGGAGTTTATTCATATATAGAGTATTCTTCCGGAGAGGTTTTACTGTATAAGGTTTTCCTGAGTATTGTGACGAAGAATTTCATCATTATTCTGCAAAGTTTTTCAAACAAATTTCACCAAAATCATCCTTCTCCTTCTTGAAAATATGGGAAAACCAAGTTTTGATTTTCAAAAGCTTAATCAATTAATTAGTCTAGAACTGATTAGTTAGCTTTATCACTTTAATTAGCACTAATCAAATTAATGGTTGTTTAGATATTACAAAAATAAAATAAAATCACATTTTATGTATTAGCCCCCCAAAAAAATCAACTCTTTGAAGCCTCAATAGTAGGATTCCTTATAAATAGACAATGGATCTTTTTGAATCCTCCCTAAATTGAGGCCTATGCTACTTAATTGGGGCCTATAGCTACATGATAAAATAGGGTCACTAACAAGTAATTTCTAGAAACCCCTTAACCACTATTTATGTTAATACCTAATATACTCTTATTAAATTAGTGATAATTAATTAATTTAGTATTAGTTAAATTAATTAGTGTTTGAGTTTGATTATAGTGTTAAGATAAGAGTAGAAATTCATTTCCTCTTTTAAGGTTTGGAGGGAAAAAAGAAGTAGAGGGAAAAAAGAAAAAAACTAGAGTTTGTGATTTTATTAGCAAAAATGAAACTTTGTAGTGATGATGAAGACTCTAGTAGTGATGAAGAAGTGGGTGCATCAGATTATCATGATTCCCACCTTACCGAATTGGATAATTTGTTGAAAGAAAAAGAGGATGTCAACCAAAGAATGCTTGAGGATATTATTCAAGCACAAGAACAATATCGTCGGGAAGAAGAAGGTGATAATGCTTCTAATAAACAGGTATCAGTTGTAACGATCTACAAACATGTATTTGCACGTCTCGATCGCCAAATTTTGGAAAAAAAATTCAAAATATTTTTCCAGAATCGGTTTATTCGATATCACCGCATGAACCGATTCTATGTAAAATCCCCAAATTGGGTATCATAATCGGTTGTTGTACATCACCATGTAATCCGATTGTAGTAATTTTTTGGCACGATGGGTACGTGACCAAAATCGGTTTATGTTGGTGAGGTTCATATGCCAATTCCTTCAATTGAATAATCACGTAGAATACCCGAAGTTGGCAATCGGTTTATTTACGTGTATATGTAATCCGATTTTGGGAAAAAAAGTTACAGGAGAAATGTGAACGAAAATCGGATTACATGATACGAGACATGAACCGATTGTAAACTTTGAAATTTTTTCGTCAAGTCTTTAATCGGACTTTATAGTTGCACATATAAACCGATTATCGGTAATCGGTTGTCTCGACTGTAACATATAAACCGATTTTAAATCCTCAACTTCTTGATATTTGTTGTAGATTGTTGCGGTGTTCGACGAAGATCAGCCCAAACCCGTATATCTGTTGGGAGTTGATACCTCTGCCCACTATTTCACCAATTTGGAATGTAAAGAAAGAAAGGATGCAAAGCAATGGTTTATAGACAAGGGAATAGAGATCAAATGCGCGCTAGTTTTAGGCCGTCATTCAAGTGAAGATCGTTTAGAAATTGTTTGTGAGAGAGGTGGAAAGTAAGAAAGTCACTGGGTAAAGGACAGAAAGTACGTGAAGAAGACGTCAAGGGATTACATTACTAAATCAAAGAATCTTGGTTTCTCGTTTAAGATTATAGTTAATAGACCCGAGGGACCCAAGGGTAAGGTATACAAGCTCTCTAAAGTGATGAATGGTTGTCATAATCATGATGATCCAGAATCTCTTATTGGACACGCGGCCGTTTGTGGGTTGAAACCGCATCAATTGGAAACGGTGAGGTCGATGAAAGCGTGTAAACCAAGTGACATCCTTAGGAATATTAAGGAGGACGATAAGGATAACTTGTCCACTTTGAGGCAAATTTACACGGAAAGAGCAGCCTTTAGGAAGAGGGAATGAGATGGTAGAGCGGTTATGGAACAATCTCAGTAGTTAGCCGATCAACACGGATACACAATGAGGAAGCAGGTATTGGAAGGCAAAGTGACTAGTATTTTCTTGGATCATCCGGAGATGATCAAGTTGGTCCAATGCTTCTATCCAATTTTGTTAATAGATTGTACGTACAAGACCAACAAGTACAACATGCTGTTGTTAAACATTGCTTGCCATACTTCCGACAAGCAAACTTTCACGGTAGCATGGGGGTTTATGGATCGGGAGAATGATGTGAGTTTTACTTGGATGCTAGAGACCTTTAAGAGATATACCGCGGCGATCAAACTCCGAGGATCATAGTAACGGATAAGGACCAAGCACTAATGAATGTCATAGGAGTGGTCTTTCCAGACGCTAAGCATTTTCTTTGCACATGGCACATACAATGCAATATTAGAAGTAATTATAGAGGTCATATCCAAAATCCAAAACCATAAAAAGGTACCGCTCGTGAAAACTCCAAAGATGAGCGTCTTCAAAAAATAACTCCGGAACAATGAGAGGAGGAAAAGAAGAAAAGGAAAGCGGAGTATCAAGCGAATGGGTTACTATGGAAGGCTTTTCAACATCATTGGGTTTTAATGGTGCACTCAATGTCCACGACCGAGTTCGAATCATATTTGGAGGGTTTTATTGGGCTATGGAAGAAAGATTACGAGAAATGTATGGTTTATTGCATGAAGGAATTGTTGGGTCCGTACAAGGAAAACTTTGTGTATGCTTACACCTACCAACACATGCATTACAAGAATGAGGCGACAAGTATCGCGAAAGGATCTCATGGACGTTTGAAAAGGTTGCTCAGAGGGAGCCAAAACACTATGGTCACGGTACACGAAGCCATCCATGAATACACCAAGGCTGATATCATCAAGATAACCGCGCAAATGGAAGAAGTAGGATGAAAATCATCACAAGCTACAAGAATTAACATTGGTTGATTAGAAATTTAAACTATAAGGTGTCTCACTGGGAAATCATTTCTACGATGAAGGATTACAAATATTATGTGGAAAAGGAGATGGGGAGAGGAAGAAATGTATGTTCATGTACGACGATGACGGCCTTGGGATTTCCGTGTCGTCACATGATTGCGAAGTACAAGGAATTCCTTTTGAAGTCATTGATCCGTTTTAGAAGTAACTAACTTTCAAACCACCCCCAACCGAAGAACCACTCGAATCCTTTGCGGACACGGATATTTGAAAAGAACTCATCGAGAAATTCTCAAAAAAGGATGGTTTGGGATGAAAAGTTTTGATGTACGACTTAAAACTAGCCTCTAACCCCCATATGGTACCGGTCGGAGAACCGACGATACTATCGCCGACTGGTAGACCACCTATCAACATGGATAGGAAGGAAGAAAGGAACGAGTTTAACGTTGCAATGAGAACCGGAAAAAACCCGGTATTGAGTCATAAAAGGATTTTTTCTCAACATGAGCGTGAAGACGCTAAATATGAAGAGGTGAAGGTTCCAAAGAAAAGGGGCCGACCGAAGAAGGGGGAAAGCGGGACAAGTAGCGCACAATCCAAGACAAATATTTCAAACATTCCTTCACAAATTGAGAATGAAGAGGCACCGACTAAGAGGAAAAGGGGTCTACCAAAGAAGGGAGAAAGCGGGACAAGTAGCGCACATATGGTCCTTTCAAATGATCCATTCGCTCCTTCGCAACATGAGGGTCCAATCGATCATTTTCAAGAAAGTCAAGCACCAAACAATCTAATTGTTCCTTCCCAAGAGAGCCAAGCGAGTACAACACGAGTATCAAGGATACGTGCATGGAAGGGACAAGCAAGACAAAAGGGTTCTATGGTGACTGTAAGGGACGCTCTTGGTGATGGAAGCACGCCTAGGGATGAACGCGGTAGACCCCATCGAACGTGTTACACCATATTCGAGGAGTATTACTCGAAACTTCCTGAAATCGTTAAGACCTATGTGTTATCTACCGACGATGTGTATGCGGATGGGAATTGTGGTTATCACGTTGCGTCGGAACAAATAGGCCATATAAGTTTGGCGGACGATGAGAACCTAACCCAATATCAATACTTTAGAAAGATGATGTCCTTGCGCTTACAAGAAGACAAGGAATTTTACATTTCGATGATGAAGGAAGGAAAAACAAGACAAGACAAAGAAGTGATTTTTGAAAAAATGGTTGCTAGAGTACAAGGGCGAAAGGGGAATAGACCAATTACCCGACAGTATTGGATGCGTATGCCTCTATGTGGTCATCTCTTGGCGGAAACGTGGAGTTGAGTTGTTCATCTATTTGGTAAGGGATCATGCTACACATACGCACCAAAATACACCATTTGGGATGAATCGCTTAAGGATCGGAGAATTGTTTTATTCAACAATAACAACATGCATTATATCGGTCTTAGAGTACGTGATGATTATCCATTACCACCGGTAGATGGGTTTCATGAGGTCTCGGAGGTCACCAAGGAGTGGCTAAAAAAATATGATCCCAACATGAGGAGATGGAAGGAATTGATCGTGCCGGATCAATTCGAAGGTCTACATTTGTTGGAATGAGTATTTTCCTTATGTTAAACTTGATTTATCGGATGCTTATATTTTGTCGCTTTCTTATATTGTATTTTGCAAACTTGAACCAAGCTTAATGAATGAAAGTGATTTGTCTTTTTTGGGTATGTTGGACTCATGAAATTTGTTACATAATCGGTCTTCTAATACGTTTATAAAGTCCGATTGTAGAGTTAATTTGCTGCAGCTTTGTCAGAATCGGTTTATACTGCAACTGTTGTAAACCGATTCTGACTTCAAACAGGAATCGGTTTACTAAGGAACTATTATAAACCGATTCTGAACAAAACTAGTCTGGGTTTCGGTCCTTATGTACGACAATATAATCCGATTTTTGGAAGAAAAAGTTACAGAAGAACACCCAATTTTTAACTAAATAATCGGATTACATATGGTCCAACATGATCCGATTGGCTCCTATAATCGATTTTTGTGGACGACAATGTTATCCGATTTTGGGAAGAAAAAGTTACAGAAAAACAGACAATTTTTAACTCAATAATCAGATTACATATGGTCTAACATAATCCGATTGTGGACCATTTCCAATTTTCATTAACTCTTAACATTGAAACTAACACGGTTTTATTTCTTAGTGTGAGCTTCAACTATCAATGCCGCTTCGAAATGATAAAACTGCTCCAAGCTTTATATGCATCTTGTGCAGCGAACCTGTCCCCTCTGTACCTATCAAGAAACTCATTGTACTTGATGCATAATTTCCTAACATGATTCGTCCTTGAAAAAATGTGGGATGGTTCATAATTATAGCGTGGTTTCTTGCCCGCCTGTTTAACGAAAGGACCCTAACCAACATTAATCCAAAATATATTATGATCTTTAGGATCTTCTTGGAAGATCCTTGAGAATGTAAAAGTTTCTAATCCATTCGGTCTCTTCATCAACATCCTTCATTCTTTCCCTTAGTTGGAATTGCTCTTGACCTCGTTTCTTTGCCTTGAGTTTCTCTTCATATTTTTCGCAGCCGATGACGATGATATGGTTTCTTTTGTAGTTATTTGTTTGATTAACACTTCATCCATGACATTAACATATTTGTTTGTCGTTGTTTGTTCGCTTCTTTTGCGTATCTCTTCTTCCATTGCCTCAATTGATTTGGTTGTTCGCTTGCATCATTAAGTATGTGTTCGATTGAATTGGTAGTTGATGATGATGGATTTGACATCTCCAAATGAAAAAAAATTAACAATGGAGAAAGATTTATTTGGATTAGGTAATGTATGAAAGAGAATAGGCTATCCTCTTTATATACACAAAGTACCAACGACTATAATTTCAAATTCAAAAAAAAAAAACCCGTTAACATTCACAATCGGATTATACGTATATCCGATTCTTGATTTGTCTACAAATCCAAAAACCCACCCAGAATCGGTTTATACGTGCATTAACTTGAACCGATTGATGTTGATGTTCACCCAGAATCGGATTATGTTGGTACATAATAAAAACCAGTTGCTACCACAATCTGACTAGTATAGTGCACACATAAACCGATTCTGGGTGGATTTTCAGAAAATTTGATGAATGCATTTCAAAGATTTAGAGGTAAATCATTGTAGAGTACCTCTTAGAAGGAATGGATTAAAGGAATTTAACTCAATCACTTGAATTGTTTGTTTTTGACTTTTTTTTTCAAAACCCAAAATGAAATTAGATTTCAATTGTTGTTTTGGATTGATTAGGATTTAGTTTTAATGGAAACTTAAAATGAGTTTTGATTAATGATTTTTGTATTTTTTTAATAAAGTGATTATGATTTTGTATTTGAATTTGTGTTAGAATAATTAAATTTTCTTTAAGGGTTAATTTAGTATTTTACCATCTTTTAGACACCCCATATCATCTTCTTTAGGTTGGTTGAAGTAATTCATAGGCCCCAATTATGACATATGCCCCAATTTAGCCAGGTTTTGAATAGTCAAGAACTAATAAATTAGCTTTTGAAGAATTAATGAATGGTAAAATTACCCAAGAACAACTCAAACTCAAAACAGACTTTTAAACCACAGACAAAATAGAACTTAAAAAACTTAAGGAAAGAATTTGGCTAAAATCTATGGTACGTAGGGGTGAGCATGGGTCGGTATGGACTGGTTTCACCTCATCCGCATCCAATTCATTGTACTACGGATTTCAAATTTGGCAACCGCATCCAATCTATATCCTACGGATTTGCATCCAATGGATGCATGGATGGACGGATTGGATGCGGATAATCCAATGGATTTGTTTTAGTTAAAATTTATAGTAAAGAAAATAAAGCTAACACAAATGACTCCTTATAAAATCTACATATCTTATATAAGTATGCAAATATAAAAATGCAACTAGATTTTGTGCCCGTACTACGCACCGGGCATTTTTATTTAATCATATAGTATGAGGGTGTGATGTAGCTTCGCCTCGTCCCGTCGTGTATTTTTGATTTTGTGTTAAATTTGTGATTGGGTGTGGCTCCGCTTCGCCTCGTCCCGTCCCTTAGTATTTTTGATTTGGTTTGGCTCGGCTTCGCCTCGCCCCGTCGTTTATTTTTGAGTTGGACAACATTAGCCTGCTGATAATGGTGGAGCTGAAAGACAGGGTTTACATACATAGTTACAACTGCTTGATGACATTTTTGCTCGAGCAGCCTCCTCTTCTCTACTTAAGTTGATCCTTCGTGTATTGCATGCTTTGTCTTCTTGCATGTATCATGATTTTAACACTTTTGTTGTTATATACAATAAAACATGTAGGAAAATTAGCGATGATTAACTAATTATTAGCTAAGACATTTCAACCATTCAAAAACATAAAATTGCTACCCTTAATTTCTTGGCCAAGGCTCGTTATGTAAATCTGAATAATAGAACGCTCGATATACTACGTGACTGCAAGATCATTAAGTGACCAAAAATGATATATATGACGCCGGAATCATGTAACATTTTAGCCTACTCAAATAAGAATACCATTTGTAGGAGTCGAACCGCACATCTACATGGTTGAAAACCACGTGCTCTTCCATTTGAGCTAAGATAGCAAGTAATCAATATAGAAGAAAAAAGAATTTAAAGAAAAGATTGTTACATGAGCTAGTATTTGATATGTAATGTTCAAAATGGAAAGCTACGACAGTTATAGACAAACGCCTAAGAAATTCCTAAACAGGTACACACCAACTCAAAATTGTACCTCAAGAATAGACTTCCCATTCTCACGTAGTTACAAAATAGATGAACGGAAATACTAAACTCTGCGTCTGCCTCAACATCCGCATCGTATGATCCCATGATGAGTTCCAAATTCCTGTAGCAGGTTTTCCCATTATTCTTGAGTCAGATGTTGCACTCTAGAGAAAGTGATTGAATTCCTAAAATTCATTTACTTCCTCCTTAACAGATGTAATCTTTCTGCCCTCTCAAAACAGCAAGAGGAGGCCTTGTAACCATTTCCAAATGATTTTGGCTTAACAAATGGAGAACTTAGCTGCACATGAAGAAACAAATACGATGGATTGAAACTCGTTCCATTGAAGGCAAAGAAAACACGTAAATGCAAGTTAGAATAAATGGCATAACCATCTAACAGAAGAAATCCAGCCACGGATACTTACGCCACACGGACGATGAAAAATGTACATTTCTTTGGATCATCATGTGCATTTCAGATGCAATCCAGCCACGTATACTTGCGCCACGCGAAAATGCAAGTTAG
Source organism: Papaver somniferum (assembly GCF_003573695.1). Classification (NCBI taxonomy): domain Eukaryota; kingdom Viridiplantae; phylum Streptophyta; class Magnoliopsida; order Ranunculales; family Papaveraceae; genus Papaver; species Papaver somniferum. Next base: position 15,232,990 of record NC_039360.1, on the reverse strand, counting down.
ATCAGATGCTACCTTCACTAAGCAACTTTCAAAACAGAATGGACCCAAATTTTCCCTCAGGTTGGAGAAAAAATTGACAGCTATATCTTTGACACATAATTAGGTATAATTTAGACAAATAAACGCACATGCTGAGGATAAAAAGTTAAATGAAGATTGAGTAACATCAAGGTCTCTCAACCATTACGACAAATTTACTAAGTCATTAAGAAGACATTGACAATACCATATGGCAAAATCAAGTGCTAATTCAACACTAACTAATTCTATTTTGTCACGAAACTTCAACATCATAAAAGGTACATCTAAGCCATTATTCAAAAACTTAAGAAAGATAGAATAACGCACAATTAAGTACCGATCAATCTTACCTTCATCTCCTCCTATAAAGATCTGAATCCATCGCTGATAGGGTATAGCTACTCGCTTCAATTTCCTAGTTGTAGCTACTGAGGCATTAACGATTCTTGTCTACAACACAAACACAAATTAACTCAATACAACAAACAATCAATCTTTAATCTTAGGATATAGTTTCAAACAGTAAAACAGGAAAGTTAAACGTATATTACAACCTAAAATGGATATTACTAAGAAAATCATAAACTATATCTCTGTGGATTTCTATGAAACATAGGTATACATCTGGATGCAACTTACACATCCCAATCGATAGAAAAATAATCAACCCCAATTTTTTTAGCCTTAAAGAAATGAGAATACTGGTTGCAGGTTCTATATTATCTATGTAGTGGCAATTCTTGCCTCCAATATCTAAAGCATAAAACAATTACTTCTCGTGCCTAATCATCATATCTTTCTTATAGTTAGTGAAATTAAACTTTGTGTTGATTAATTATTGAAGATGTCACTGATATCTTGTTTGTTAACAAAAAACTACTGGAAATTTTTAATTGCAAGAAAGTGGTCGATCAACGACAAAGGTCCTGGTATGGAACAAAAATGTTGAACAATACTCAAGTTTGAAATGATATTGAACACCAATGATTTAAGTAAGCAATTAAGTCATAATCATTTACTCAATGGTCAGGTTGTCATTATACTGTTGTAGGATACACAATGAATGAGTATGTGTGTGTCTTCTTCTCCATATGTAACAGTAGTATCCTGCAACATAGTCTTCTGGGAGCGCCTCTCCCAGACCAAATGGTTAAACTTTGCAAGGCTGAACAAAGTATTTCTATAGAAACACCAATTCTCTGCGAATTGACAAATCCCAAATAACTACCTTCTCACCCAAAAAAAACCTAAACAACATAAAAAAAAATCAAAATCATTAACAACAAAAATAATAAAGATAAATTTAAGCAAGCGGAGTGCAATGAAGATACAATTAACAGAAAGCTTAAACTCCCAAAGAAAAAAAAATCACTAACTTACTTGCAAGTACAAATCAAAGGAGCCCCATGTTGCATTATCTTCACTTTGATAGAATTTGTTTGGATGATCTCAGAAACACAGTATACATTGAGTTTGTACAATCTATAATCAATCTGATAAATAATTTTTTTTTAAAGAAAAATCCAAATGTTGAAGAAAACACAATACTGGATTAGTGTAGCAGAATTAGATTTGAATCTTTCCATTGGCAAAAGAAAACCATGAGAAATGGAATCAACACACATAATTTTGAAAGTTAAAAATATGGATTTATGATATATCAGTAATTAGAATAAGTAAGATGCATATAAAAATCACCAGAATTCTGAGATCTTTTCTTGAATGGCTATTAGGGTTTCTCCGAAACTTATTTTGGACAAAATAGTACCTGTAAAATTAAAAAAAGAAGGGTTAGAGTTTATTGATTCAGAGAAACAAAGACACAAAAAACAAAGGAGTGAGAGATTTCTGATTGCAAAAATCATTCATGGAAAATAATTTACCTGGTCTTGTATACCACTCGAAATGGTTGTCAAACTTAATACGCCGCATCTCTTCATATTAGGCCGAGTCGAGCTATTGAACTGCTTCCGCAAACCGCAATAATTAACCAGCTCCATTTACAAAGCTTCTAGCACAAAACTAAACGTCAAAACTCTAACTGATTTCTTTTGAAATAAAATAGATCTAACAACTGATTTGGACTTGTGATCTTTGTCGACCTAAAAGTTGGAAGGATAATTGATAACAGATAAAAAAAAAACCTAGTTGATCAAAATAATAAAATCTATCACATAGACAGATATGATACATGATGGTAAATCGACGAACAAAAGAGGAGAGGTGAATATATCAGGATGATACAGATGTGTAGATGGTAGAAAAGAAGGTGGAGGCGGAAGCTTTGTTTTAGGTTTAGTCGAGGTTTATTCCATTTCAATTACTCTTCTCGTTCAGGGAAAAATCGGGAGGAGAATAAAGAGAGCGAATTTCCGTATCATCGTTAATGATGATTTTTTTCGTAGGGAAGAAAACCTAGGGTTTCTTCTAAGAATTTTTTTTTTGTTTTCGTTTTTATATTTTGTGTGTGATAAATATAAAAATTTGTTTATTTTGTGAAGAAAAAGCCTTGTTTTTCTCTCCTTTGAGGAAAAGTGAAACATAGCAATTATGTGAGTGGGTGAGGGTCACCGTTCAACGTGGAGCCTTATGAGCTTAGGATTTTGAAGGAGTTAGATGTACAACACCCCAAGCAAACATCTTAAAAATTCCTAAATGATCCATAACATTTTCTCGAACTATATAAATGTTCTTAATTTAACGAATATGGATGTCCAACGGATTTTCAAGGTTGCATCCGGGCCCGATCCGTTATCCGTTGGATTTCAAAAATTCCATCCACACCCAATCCATTAACGAACGGTCCGGATATCCATTCCCAAATGAACGGTTGGTCCGGTTAAATCCACTGATTACAGGTCAAATGCTCACCCCCGTACGTTGGCCTGTTGAGCCGTTTTGGGGTCTTGGGCCTCCAGATGGAACAACCGAATTATATTCCGCCAAAGATTTCCTGAGGTCTGTCATCCATTCCTTGGAGTATTTCTTTGGTTTTATAACTTCCATCATACTCTCAAGAGCATCCAGATTTTTCATCCTTGTTTTAGGGTCTTTCCCAAAAAAACTGCCGATGAATGAATTGATTCTAGCTGATATTAAAGATACGTATTCGCGTATTGCGTTGCCCTTTATATAAGAAAGATGTGAAATTAAGGCCATCTCGAACTAGGAAACGGTTTCCTTGTTTGACAAGGATTTCTATATCGATCGATTGCCGTTTAGGGCCACCGTATTGCGTTAATGTTCTGGCAATGAAAAATAACTTGAGTTTTTATGGAATTGGATTCGAGAAGAATACAAGGGAGAAGAAATGAAGTTCTCTGCCGTTGATTGTGATGATAAATGGTGGAGATTTTGTGAAGTTTTTGAGTTCATATATGATTTGGAGACATGGGTTATTGATCTTATTCGCAGGAATTAGAAGGCTATAAAAGATGACATCCCCAGGTTGTGCTTAACAAATGTTCGGTAAAAAGCCGGAACCACAGGTCGTGCCTTGTAGCTATCAGTTCACGTCCTTTCTGCCCAAGTACTATGCAGCTGCTAGCTAGGGCCGTTCATGGTCGGTTTTGGTTCGGTTTCTAGACAAACCAAAACCGAAACCAATACTATTGGTTTCTAAAAATCTAAACCAAACCAATCCATTAACCATTGGTTCGATTTTCAAATGGTTCCAGTTGGTTTCGGTTTGTCCCAGTGGTTTTTGGTAGTTGCCGATAGTATTGGTTTACACAAATATATAGAGAAAAAAAATAAAATAAAAAAAAAATATCAAGAATAGTTAAAGCTTACTCTAATTCTAGAGATCAAAAGAAGATATATAATATATCTTAATTTAGTTATTGACAAATAAAAAAGAAGGAAGACGGGAAGAAAAAAGTCGAGTAGCAGCAACTGTAGTTGGGGGTGGAGAAGGGAGGCGGCTGAGAAAAGGAGAAAGAGAAAGAGGGAGAGTGTCATAATGAAATATTAGATTTAAGATTTCTATTTATCCTCTAAATCAATGGGTATAATCTAATACTTGTAAATCGACGATATAAACTAAGTTTAAAAATTAATCGGTTTTCCAGTGGTTTTTGATTCGGTTTTAGAGGTCAAACCAAACCAAAACCAACACTATTAATTTTCCACTTTCTACACCGTAACCAATCCATTAGTAAATGATTCGGTTTGGTTTCTTCCTAATTAGTCTGGTTTGGTCCGATTCCAGCGGAAAACCGAAACCATGTTCAGCCCTAGCTGCTAGCTATGGTTCAAAGGTTGTTTATCAAGGACTGTCTGGAATTTGTTTTAGAAGTCAAGATAAACAAGGAATTAGATGTTTGATGCCGCAAAAACAGACAAGGAACATAGCAGTAGACCGTTGGTCTGTGGTGATGGACGGAGTAGATTGAAGGCAGTATTTAGAAATCAGAAGGGATTGGAAGACGACCGGTTTGCAAGAATGGAGTTCGGAGAAGCTATAAACCATCCATACACAAGTTGATGCGAAAGGGAGAGAGGAAATAATGTCAATTGCTTCTTCTTCTCAAGTTGATCCAGCTTACAAGATTTATAGACGCTACAAAGACAAGTGTGAAGATGTTTGGGATAATGGTGATGTCAAACCACTGCTAGATGGTGGTGATGGAGTTGATGATGATGATAATGAACCACCACCACCTCCTTGCATTGTTCTCGTGCAAGGACCTCCTAGTGTTGGCAAGTCCCTGCTGATTAAATCTCTAGTCAAATATTTTACTAAGGAATCACCGTCCCCATCACCAGGCCCCACCACCATCATAATAGGTAACACAAGAAAGCGGCTGGAATGCCCTGATGCCATTAATGGAACGATTGATGCTGCAAAGTACGCCGATCTTGTGCTGATATTGGTTGATGCAAGTTACGGGTTTGAAGCGGAAACATTCGAGTTTCTTAACCTTTTACAAGCGCATGGCTTCCCAGAGGTAATGGGTGTTTTTACACATCTTGACGAGTTCAAAGATGAAAAGGAACTCAAGGTAGAAACCAGAGTGTCTCAAGGACCATTTTTGGACTGAAATATATCAAGGAGCAACAATATCTTGCTTATCTGATCTTTATAATGACTTGTACAGAATGGAGGAGGTACAACAACTGGCACAACACATATCGATGCTCGTCGCATCCTTACGTGCTGGTAGATCGCATCGAAGACGTTACTCCTCCAGAAGAACTGCAAGAGGATGCATTTTGCAAGAGAAACATAAGTCTGTATGGTTATCTTCCAGGCTGCAATATTAAGAGCGGAGCTATGGTGCATCTTGCTGGTGTTGGCGATTTTCGTTTAGCTGGTGTTACAAGCGCAACTGATCCTTTCCCTTTTCCACATCTGACACGGAAATGGCAAAGGATTTTGTTGTTGACATGGAGAATGAGAATTTCAGAACAGGGACGTATCTGAGGTTGGAGGTTCATGACGTTCCTTTCCAGGTGGTTAAAAATTTTGATCCTCGTCATCCGATTCTTGTGGTAGGTCTTGAAGAAGAGGAAAATGTTGGTTATATGCAGGTGAGAATTAAGCGACATAACTGGCATATGAAACTGTTGAAGTCATCAGATGCAGTCACCGTGTCAGCTGGTTGGAGACGTTACCTGACAAAACCTATTTACGCCCGCGAAATCGACGATGCACGGCATGAAATTCTCGAATTCATTTCTGAACATCTGCATTGTGTTGCTATGTTTTGGGGACCTCCGGGCACCAGAATTGCTGTTGTGCATGGAACCAAGGAAGTGTTTCGGATAACAGCAAAAGCGGTAGTTCTTGACCCCAAGTCTCACATGAAGATAATGAAGAGACGCGAGCTGGAAGGAAAACCTCGTAAAATACTTGACGAGAGGACTGCACTTTTCAAGTTTAAATCGAAAGATATCGACGTTGCCGGATTTGAAGGTTCGCCTATTCGGACTAATTTCAGGTGTATCTGGGGGAAGGTTAATAATAAGGCAGAAAAAAGAAAGGGGATTGCTAGATGCACATTTGAGAAGAGAATTTATAAGAGTGATACTTTTATCATGCCTGTGTTTGTTCAGGTTGGGGCTCCTCGCTTCTTCGAACCATTCGACAGTAAAATGAGGCTTAGAGTTGAACAACAACGACGCCTTCGTGTGGAGATCATTGATGAGGAGCCTTGCTCCCATCCAGATTCAGCTGTTTATACCATGTTCCGTATATGACTTAGCAAAGGGAACGAAACTGTGGTGGTCATGTCCGAAGAAAAACGACTAGAATTGCTCGAGAAACAACAAATGGAGGAGAACGAGAAATTATTAAATGGTTTTGGTTGTGAGGAATAAGTTTTTTCACTTATTTCTGTCATTACTTTTCTTTTCAAGTTTGTAACTTATTTTGCTTTCGATTTAACTGAATGGCTTAATTTCTATAAAGGTATCTGACGCACGAGGATTGATCAACTGTCAGCGCCTTTCATAGATCAGAACTAGATAGAAACAGAGGTAAGAAAAATTGGAACACTCCAAATAGGAAGCAGTGAATATATGGACTTGATAGGAGGTTTGAATACAAGTTCCCTACAAAGTCATCTGTTGAGTCTCATGATCCCAAAAAATTACCTATACACAGCCTTGATTTGAAGGTCGAAAAACTTTTTTCCCAGGTGAAGCATGTCTTTAAGGATGCGCCCCAATACTATACTGAGAAGAACTGACCAAACATTCTCTACATTTCCAGGACCTTTGATTTCCCTCCACTAGAACAATTAACTGAAACAACAATGCACCAACTCCGTATTAGATTTTCATTTTCATGGATAACATAGTCGTAATTCAGAATACTGAATAGGAGAAATTATAAAATATTGTTCCCCAGTTTCACCAGGATATATATAAAAAGGTAATGGAACACAGTAGATTTGGATTTTCCGTACCTGCCAAGTGCTTAAAAAAGAACGTCTAATTGGGTGGTTACAAAAGCGATAGTGATATTGCAGCAGAACGAAGCTTCACACCATCCTCCTCCCATCTAGATTCTGGGGCACTTGCTCCAGCTATATAGGCCTATAATACAACATACGGTAGGTTGCATAAACATGTATAAAATTTCACTACTGTTCTGTATTTGTTAATTTGAGTTTGATACATTAGCTGCTTAGAAACACCAACAAAATATGAAAGAGTAGAGAGCTGGTTCATTTTCTAGTTTCCCTTAATCTCGGTGAAATTGGAGTACCCTCCCGCTACGACTTAAATCTTTGTCAGGTTTCCATGAACCTTTACATAATCAAGAACTTATATGACGAAGTTTACCTTGCCACCGCTAACAGCAACTACTACTGCAAAATGTTGATACTCTAATCCGTACTCATAGAAGTAGTAATTCCTGGAACAGACCAAAAATTTGATACAGGATATGAAAATATTCTTAAAGTAATACAACTGGAGAAAAAAAACCCATTGAATTTTGTAATTGAACAACATAACTTGACATTGGTCCCTTCAACTTGGACCTAAACTTTACCTGATTCCTTCTTCCTCCTTGATTTTGATTATACGTGCAGAATACAAAGTTGCCCCACCTGCATTTTGACATTTGACGACCATTCAAAAGAATTCTAACGGAAGACAAATCCTGATTCTAATAAATTATCCCATGGATCATATCATCTGGTGAATGAAGTAACTGTCACTATTAGAATAAGATCCCCAAGCCATAAACCAGCAGAGCTGAACAACACAAAATAGACATAGTAGATTTACCTGGCACGAAGATTCTTGCGACTGTTTTTAATGAACCCAAGTCCGAGATATCCTTGGCCTACTCAAGTAAACAAAAACGTAGAGCTGTTAAAAGAACCTCTCAGCAACTACCCCCCTAACATATGCTTTACAGTAGAAACTGTTTGGTAGAAAGCTTTATCCAAAAAATGAATCTCTACATTTTTCGAAGATGGTCATGATTCGTCTTATATTTAAGAAACCTAAAATACTTAGGTGGGAATAAAATCTGAAACTCTCCCAGAGAAACCGAGTAGCTTTTCAGTGTAATACGCGATTGCAAGATCGCAACCTTAGGATATATCAAACACATGGTGCACAGAAACCTCACTTATACAAACATAATTTGTTCAGAAAAATGGACACTTGACAAACCTCTAAGAAAGTGATCTTGAGCGAATTAGTTGCGCGAGTGAGAACACTTACAACTTCATAGCTACATAAATCAACAAAGTTTAATATGAGTTGAACAGAACGAACAATGAACTTACTACAGCAGAACGAACAATGAACATGTGACAAGTATTTTATCATCCCGGATGGGAGTGAGAATCACTGATAAGTTCATATCAGCTGCATTTCCACGAGGTGCGGTGGTCCAATACTACTTTTGACAGCATTACACTACATGGCACAATCAATTGTGCAGTAGCTAGTATCGAATAAACACTCTAGTCAATTATTTTAGCTAATGTGGCCCGAAAGTGTAATTTTTCAGCACTAGTCTACTATACAAGGCACAATCAATTGGGGATTCAAGTTCACATACATACCCATCAGAAGATTCAAATCGAGCTGCATAAGTTTTAGTTTTCGCCTTATCTCCATATAATGACATACCAGCATTATAATCCTACAATTAGGGTATCAACCATTAATTCAATTCAAATTACCAAACCCAAAATTTGATACATTTACAGAAAAATCACACTAAAACTAACAAACCTTAAGTAAAAACACATAAAAAGTCTGGAACTTTTTTTACCTCAGGCTCAGCCTTATCAACAAACATAGGAGGAATTCGAATAGAGAAACCACTTCCATAGTATTGAAACCATGTTTTGGTGCTGACAATTTCAGAAAGGAGTGGTTTTGGAGGTGCATTTTGAGCAGAAGCAATAGAAGAAGTAAGAGAGAATTGAAGTGCAATAGCTAGTGAAGAAATGGAAATTGTACTAGTTTTGATAAGAAAATCTCTCTTGGTTGAGTTGGTGGTGGTGGTGGGTTTAGAAAGGGTTTCTGAATTGACGGTGTTTTGGAGAAGAGGTTTTGTTGGATGTGGAGATAGTAGGGAGAAAATAAGGAAGGCCATGAGAGATTGAGAGTAGAGAAGACAGCATCCATGGTGGTGGGTTAGACTTGGAAAATGTAGATAATGTGGTGGCAGAGACAGAGATTTTATAATGTGGTCTAGTTTTGGGATTAGTTTACATATGTGAGGGTATATTTGTCATTGTACTTTATGACCTAGATATTTCAGCCCATCGGTAAATGTCAGGCTATGTCAAATGACTTGGATCAAGTTCTTCACCATTACCCTCAAGGTATTTGGGTGGAAACATCCGGTATTTTCATGTGTGTCCTGCTTGTATTCCCGCTGCATTTTCAAATGCCAAATCTACCCTTATCCAAGTTCCATGGTTTCCAAGACATTTGTACAAGAATGTCTTATCCAGAACTCCACCACTCAATCCAACATCCAAACTATCCCCAACAGAAAAACAAAACCTTAGTGGTAATTCAGGAGTAATCAAAGAAACCCAAACTCTCACCATGGAAACCATATTTTCTCCTCACTCATTTTGCCCGCTTTACAATCCCAAAATCTCCTCCACTTCAAAAACACTCTTAACAAATCCAGTCATCTCCTTGCCAAAACCCATTTCTAAAAATCTTAAAACCCAATCACTTCAATCGCCACCTGCTAAGAAATGGGTCACTCAGATTCACCACGGATTAGCAGCACTAGCACTTTCTTTAGCTATAAATTTTGGATCTCCAGTTCTGCTTAATAATGCCAATGCGTCAGAATTCGATATCATTAATGAAGGTCCGCCAACTGAATCATACTGCGTTGATGATGCTGGGGTTCTCAGTCGGGTTACAAAATCCGACTTGAGACGATTGTTAACCGATTTGGAAACACGGAAAAATATTCACATTAATTTCGTTACCGTCCGTAAGCTCACTGTAAGTTGCTAACCCTTTAAGAATGTTGGATTGCTGTGTTTCGGAGTAGCATTTGTTTTTTTGAGATGTTGCATTGATTTGGTTGTAGAGTAAAGCTGATGCATTTGAGTATGCGGATCAACTATTAGAAAAGTGGTACCCGACCGTTGAACAAGGCGGTAACAAAGCCGTGGTTGTTCTGGTTACTAGCCAAAAAGAAGGTGCCATCACTGGAGGGCCTGATTTCATTAAAGCCGTTGGAGATACCATTCTTGACTCCACTGTCTCTGAAAATCTTCCTGGTAAGGAACAGCACCGCGCGGATTCTCATTCTTGCTTGCTTTATGCATATTTTGTGCTTGCATGATCTGACTATGTGCCATTGCATTGCAGTCTTGGCTACCGAAGAGAAGTACAATGAAGCGATTTACAGCAGTGCCAAACGGCTGGTTGCTGCAATTGACGGGTTACCTGATCCTGGTGGTCCGAAATTCAACGAGAACAAACGGGAGTCGAACTATAAGAGCAGGGAAGAAACCGATGAAAAACGCGGGCAGTTCACTCTTGTTGTCGGGGGTTTGTTAGTGATCGCATTCGTGGTTCCTATGGCTCAGTATTACGCGTACGTCTCCAGAAAGTGAGCTGTATGTGACAATCTATTCGTTGTACAAATTCTTATGTAGAGCATTACTTAATCAATTATCAACAACAGCTTTTTGCACGTAAATGAATAAATATTTGTTCGTAATTGATTCCGTTTCCGAATCAGAGTCTTCTTATATTTGATCTTGTTTAGCACGACACTCCACGCAGAACAGACCGGTGAAACTTAACTAGCCTTGTATTGTTAAAAGGCGAGCCAGGAGCACTAGCTGTGTAGGGTGCGCCTAGCTAATAAAACGCCCAAGGTGAAAAACTGTGAGCATTTTTTCATTTTCCCTGGGCGCCTTAGGCGCGCCTGGGCTCTAGATGAGGCAAGGCAAAGGGCTTGGCGCCTCACCTCGCCTAGCGCCTCAAACAACAGCTGCTACTGCAAATTGCCTCCTATGCGACTTCGATAATCACAACAAAGGTATATGAAGAAGAATTACAGGAGAAAAATAATGGATTTAGTTTGACATTGTGAATTTCAGTAGTCACAAAGTTATTGATATTAGCTTAGAAAGAATCCATAGAAGTTAGCAGATAAAAAAAAAGAAATAACGAATTATGAACATATTTCATGCTGTTATCAGAACTTGAGGTTCAGAACAAATGGCATCTTGTCAGAGAACGGCGGATCAGAGTACAGTCCTGTTAGTATACGTGATGCTACGTATTCGTTTGCAGCTTCAGTGTAGTGGATTCCATCCCAACTTATATATTCAGAACTGTCTTCACATCCTTTGGCTGTCACTGATGTCCCGTTTATATCCTTAGTTTGCCCACACGAAATTCGATTGTCGTAGTTCAGTGGAGGACCTCCATACCCACAGCAAACCAGCAGGGTCTTCTCGAACCCTGAAAATTTAGAGCCCTGAGATCAGCATTCAGGTTACAGTGCAAGTAACTTTCATTTGCCAGAGAAAGTAACATTACCGTATTTCGGATAATTTGAAATGAGATCGAACTTAATGGAGAATACGTCGACATAAGTCACATTTGCATCCGCCAATTGAGTCTGCAATTTTTTGGTGAGAGCGTGAAGCTGCAAGTTGAAAAGCTTAGCAGCACGGTTGTGTCCGCTGACACATCCAAGTTCATCAAGCTTAGACGGGTCTTTGCCGAATACTGCAACATTTTGAGGCAAGCACCCAAGAGGACCAGTATTATGAATCCAAAATCTTCTACCCCCTTGATCATAGATTTTCTGAAGTAAACGCAAACACGAGCGACGAATGAAGACAGCATAAGTTTACAATGTGCTGCTTCAAAAACAAGAAGAAAGAAATTTTTTGATGTACATATATATTTCGCCTCACCTGAATGCCGGTTTCGAATTCCACTAGTATATTTGGGATTGAAGCAATTACTTGGTCCTCCGTTTTGGAATAAAATCCACCGGCTAAATCGTTCTGGCCGATATCGAACATGTACAGCCCGTTCTGAAAGAAATCCTTGGCAGGCAGATACTTATCTAGTTTCTTACCTGCAAAAGATTCAAAAACATGTCACAATTTGCATTTTGTACCTATGTTGTGAAAGGCGAGCTAGGCGCACGAGTCGTGAAAGGGTCCCTAGCTAATAAAACACCCAAGGTGCAAAAATGTGAACCCTTTTTTTCTTCTGGGAGCCTAGGACGCCTAGACGAGGCGCCAAACCCGCCTCGCCTAGCACCTCACACAATATAGTTCTGTACCACATGTACCTATCTATTTGAATCAAAATGTTGCAGTTTTACGTTATTGCAAAATGGCAATATACCTTTCGCAAGCAACTCAAGAACTCGATCTTTGAATCGGAAGAACTGAGCAACTTGAATTGCAAATGAAAATGGACTAACAGATGTTGCAGTTGCAGGAAGTATAGTAGACCCTGCTGCTGCAAAATTACACCCTCTTTTGAAACTTGGGAAACCAACAGAATCCAGATACGAATTCAAGAACGGCAAATCAAATTCATCCACTGCAACAGAATTAACAACATTCTCATAAGCAAAAGAAAACACTGAATTTATCCCAACTGCATATTATTACACAAATGTTAAAAGAAAATTGTTACTTAGAAAGTCGACAATGAGACGTCCATCGCAGAACCTCCCTTCCGGACTCTTAAAGTACTGTACTCCATTAGGCGGTTCAAGACTTTCGCCGAGACCTGCGATGAGCCCGCCCGTATCGGAATTCGAATCGCCGAAATTGAAGACAGCCGGATAATTGAAATCAATGGAGTGTACTACCCGGACCAAAGAAATGACAAGAATTAGGAGAGCATAAGAGAGCCTAGACAGACTCATGATGGCTTCTGTTTCACAAGATCAACAAAACGATGTGGTTTTGGAATTCGATAATGTTTGATTGTGAACACTCTACCAAATAGTTGTTTCTTTATAACTGAGAGTCTAGTTATTGGTAGCTTTTGTGTGTATTTCAAGTTTACTCCTTTCCTAAAAATTCTTTTCAAGTCTAAAGGAAATGATGTGATAGGTGGTGTTTAACCAAATGACCAAAATAACCTTGGAATAAGTTTCTGAATGGATAGTAAATGTGTGGTGTGGGTACACTGGGGGATAGCATTAGCCAAATCATTTTTGGATAAGAAAAAGAAAAATGAAAAGAAAGTACAATTTGGCAAATGTGCAAAAAGTCAGGGCCAATTTAGGAATTTCCAAAATGAATCTCTTTGTTTAGTAATTTGCAGTGTCTCCTCCATACCACCAAGAAACTCTTCTTGAAAGGAAAGATTACAAAAAAAAAAAAAAAAAAGAATATCTTTTTTGCTTTGATATTTGGCAAGAGGAACATTGTCTTGGTGTTTTCATATCTTCTTTGCGTATGCCAAAATATTTGGAAGTGTATGAAAAATGTAATAATCACAGTCTTTGTAATAGCAGTAGAAATTATCTTCGTCTTTAAAAAAGAGGTACTATCATTTTTCCGTATTTTAACTTAAAAATAGTCAAAATTGGAAGGAGTATGTTTTATTCAAAGGCTCTTTCTTATAATCAGCAGTAGATTGGATATTGAGGAAGTGAAATCTCTTCCGAGAAAAGGGAATGCGAGTATTTTCCGGTCAATATCTGCGACGTCACGTAAAAGTCGATTTCAAGTCGGGATATCATAGTCGGAATCAAAGCCATAACTTGTTCTTCATCATTCAAACCGAAAGCACCGTCGAGATCGTTTTGTCCTATGTCAATCATATAGAGACCTCGTGCAAAATAATCTTCGGAAGGAAGAGAAAGCTGTAGTTTGTTATCTGTAATGGAAGAGAATTTAGACGGAATTGCTTACAACGTACTCTATGCAAAATGAATAAGGAGATGATTTGTATATAGTACCCTCGGAAAGCAAGCGCAGAACTCGAGCTTTAAACCGGATGAATTGAGCCACTTGAACATCAAATGAAAATGGACTAATGCCCAATGTTCTTCCCTCTGGTGGAAGTATAGTAGACCACCGGTATCAGAATAGGGTCCAAGGAATCCTAACCCTGCTACAAGACCACCGGTATCAGAATTGGAATCTCCAAAGTTGAACACTGCTGTATGATTACTACTGAGCATAGTAGAGGAAGTAGTTTTACAAAAGGAAAAAAATGAAATACTGATCAAGTTGATGGTGATGATCTTCATAATACTACTCCAAGAAGCTTTTGGAGAGGCCATTGAAGAGAAGTGCATGATGAAAAAAAGACTGACTGGGCAAGTCTGAACTGAAGAACAGCTGTTCACTTGTACTTATAGGGTCACATGTTGGAACAGTCGTTCCTGTAGTCAAGACTGTTGAACAAAAAATAGAATGATAATGAAAGCAAACTTTAGTGAGTATTTTTATTATTTATTAGATTAGACTGCCCATTAAAATCAAACTGAGAAAAAAATTTAATCATATATTTTTCAGTCAGTAGATTGCAAAATCACTCATTTCTCTATTATGGGGATATTTGAGTAAGAAACTGGGATTAAAAGCTCAGTTACTTTCAGGAGGCAGAAATTTCACATTGTACCACAAGGCAGCTCCAGATGTAGCTTACAGATTTTGATTTTCAGACATGATTATGGCTTGGAAGATGCATCATACACAATAAAAAAGAAAACACCTGGCACTTGATTAACAAAAGCTTACAGTAGGATGTCAGGGGAAAATTCACCATCTCCTTTGGCTAACTTGCCTCAGTCTCAGACATTAATTAACATAGATGGGATTCAGTTGCCTGCAACTGCATGCGATACATTCAATATGTAGTGTTTTTCTAATCCCTTCTAGGAAAGGCAAGCTCAAGGACAGTGACGAAATAACACTGTTCGGATCCCCTGACATAATGAACTTTACCATTCATTAACTGCAGAATCTTCATTGACATGCTCAAGGCTAAACCTTTTTGTGTCAACCGCTCCTTGCTGCTGAACATGTCTTGAACAACTTCAGGGGGGAGGCCTTCACCAGGACACCCAATCCTATCTCAAGCAGAGCTTTGTTGATTAGGACAAGGACAAAAAGTTTGCAGATAATATAAACATATTGTGTTAGTACATCCAGCATACAGTAGTAATTAACTTGGTTTAGAGTCATGAATCAAGAAATACCTGAATTCAAGATGTAGGAGTTCTTTCCCATCTGCAATCTTTTTCGGGCTCGACTGGACTTGAATCTCTACCCAGCCTCCTGGAGATGGCGTGTATTGTACCGTGCTCAACAAGAAATTTACTAGGACCTGTTGAATCCGAATTTGATCACCAATAACAGCTAGAGTTTTGATTTCCTCTGGAATGTCACGGATCAGTTGTAATCCTCTTTCTCTTAGGAGAATCGTTACTTGGCTAACTAGAGCATTTATAAGGTTCCCAAGTGAAAATTCAGCCTCATCAAATTCAAAGGACCTGTCACCAGGCAGAAGGAAACAATCACATGAAAATTATTGGAATCTAGTGGCCTATTAAGGATTGTCAAACATGATTTACTAACCCATCCTTGATGCATTCCGAATCAACATCTCTAATAATCTTCATCATTTGCCTTTCACAAGCAGCACTAGTCTCAAGATCCTGCTTCTGATCTTCACTTAAATCCATTCCATCTAGTAGAGAATTCATGAAATGTATGCCACGTAAAGAATTTTTTACCTCTTGGCAGATATAAGCCAAATGTGTCTTCCTAGCACAGAGTTTCTTCTCCTGCCTCGGTACTTCCGGGGCTTGTTGCAATTCAGGGCTCACAATCTGAAGAAAGCAGAATGCCCCGCTTATCTCTCCTTGCAAATTAACCCTTTTCATTGCTGTCAAGAGAGCTTGCACATATACCCTGTTCCGCTCATAGAACTGGAATGGAATTTTATCTGTATCTTGCCCTCCAATTGCATTGTGGAGGACAATCGTGAACTTTGTGTGAGCATCAGTGCTTTCGAGCCGACAGCAACTGCCAAATATATCTCCCACCAGCATCTTTCCAAACATTTCCTCTCTGTTCCAACCTGTTAGTTTTTCCATACCCTTATTCCATTCCAAGCAACACAAATTCTCATCCGAAGCAAATACGGGCGGAATTAAAGGGTTGGGGTTATGGAAAATAGCTTTATAATCACCTTGTAGACGTATGAACTTGTCCAGTACCACTTTCTGAGAAGTAATATCCTGACCCACAAAGCCAACTCCTATGATGTTGTTCAGATAGTCTTTGCTAGAGCAGGCATTGACCACCAGAAACACGCTTTTGCTAAGCTTTTGTGGACCGAATGTCTTCAGCTTTATCTCTACATTTTGATCTTCTTCCCCTGCATAGATTCAAATCATTGGGAACTCTTCATGTTCTTTAGTTGCAAGAAAATGCATAAAACCTTCTCATAGTAAAGGAAAAGGTAACTAACAAAATCAAACTGCACTATGGAAATCCATAATATAGACTAAACTGCAAAATCTAAGTGAATATAGGGAAACTTACCTTTTAATGCACGGGAAAGAAGTTTGTTTACATCATCCACGTATTCCTTGTAAATAAGGTCCTGGAGTCGAAACTTCCCAATAGCTTCCTCAGCAGGCAGACCTGTCAATTCTGCAATTTTTGTATTCCACCCATTTATCCGACCTCCAAAATCTACACCGAAAATTGGAGCGTTAGCAGTCTCTATCAGCCTGACCATCTCTTTCGCAACTGAAATGCCCTCATCCATCCCTTGACAATCTTCATTCCCAACTTCAGTATTGACCTCCGACTTACAAATGCTTCTATTAACATCCCTAATTGAATTCCGCAGTATAAGCTGCAAGGAGTGAATCGCATCCATCTCCGCAGTTTCCCACGGCAAACTCTGGCTCTTAACTATTTCCAGAAACACCTTAAAAGAAGAACGTGGGTGCATCCGTTGGCTATCATCAGTGTCTTCTGGACTATGTTTCTCCCCACCCCACTTGATCTCTTTCGTTGCAGAAGAACGAAACCAAAACAGGATGTCTCTTGAGGAGATATAAGCAACAGCCATCCCACAAACTGCATCACCTAATGTGGATGCTCCTGGGCACCCAGCACCAGTCAAACTATCAGTACTCAATCCCGTTAAGCCACCATGACAAGATAACAACCACTCAACAATATCCTCAATCTGGGATTCAATAGGACAAACACCAACAGAAAAATACTTCCCTTGGTAGATGAGAGCAGCACCATCACATTTCACCAGATCCATAATGCTTGGACTCCGAGTAATAACCCCAGCCGGGGAATCTCGGAGGAGCATATCACACAAGAGAGCCTGGGTTTGCAGCACGTGCTTCTCCTGCATTTGGGATGCCAACTGCAATTCCAACCTCAACTGAAGCTCAAAAACCTGCATTAGGAACCCGCACGCGTAACGGAGAGGAAACGAGATACACCGAGCAGATGTGTGATGGCACACAACAAGTCCCCATAATCTCGTTGAATTACGAGCACCAGAAGCTCCGCTACTTTCTTGATCATTTTCATTGATGATTACTGACATTGCTAATGAGGCAACTGAACCCATATTAGCCATGTATTCTGTGTGACAACCATGTGGTGCCCTGAGAGTTGAACCAGCTAAACAAAGAGGCTGCATCGGTGCTTCATCCTGAACCACAGGAACAGGTCTAGCATGGCAATCAACAATAATCCTAACTCTGTTCTGTTCAAACAAGAGTCTCGATGCTTGAGGTATGTCAGTGGAAGGAAAGTGTAACCCCATATACGGTTCCAAATCAGGCCTCTTACTTTCAGCTACAACCTTTCCATGGTCATCCTCATGGAATTTATACACAAAAACTCTATGATAGCCGGTAAGCTCCCTAACAAGTTTGACTACAGTATCACACAGAGTCTTAATATTCCCACCAGGAAGAGCCTGTAACCGCAAAATCGCCCTGTCAGCTAGCTTCTGAGACTGAACTGCCCCAGAAATAGAAAAAGCAGGATCTTCTGCACTAGCTGGTTCTAAGTCAATTACAATACGCACATCAATTTTATGCAAAATAGCGAAAAATGGCTTCCCTGAATTCTTCAAATGAATCCATAGAGGGTTAAAAAACGAAATGTTATGAGACGAGAACGCTTTCTCCAAGAAAGGCGCACTTGATGGGGTAAAAAGAGTTCTAACATCAGTACCCACTACTAAAAATTCGGTATCAAGCATTTCTGAAGCATTTTCACTGTAAGCAATTACCCTAAAAGTGCTTTCTTGAGCCGCTATCATACAACCAAAAGGCTGTAAGTGACCACCCCTTTGGACTCTTGATAAGTAAGTGTTGATCTGTTGTTCATCAGGAATTGATTGTGAAGTACCTTTTAAACATTCTAAGTAGTCAAAACACTTACCAGATTCTCCTGATTGTTCAAAAACATCATCAAGTCTAGCATCAACAGGATACTGTGCAATGGTTTTGTTAACAGAATATGGTGTTGGTTGTTGTTGAGTACTCATATATCTAATCTTACTACAACCTGATAAATTTTATTGGTTGTTACTGTTAGCATCACTTGTTGTTTCTCTACTTCCTGGCGCCATAACAATCAAAATTGGAGCAATTTCTGGGTTTTTTCACTTATGATGGTTCAAGGTTTTTAATGGTGGATGAATTATACATTTCAAGACTTATGATGGTTCAAGGTTTTTAATGGTATTCATTCTAAGTTTTCAATAAAAAAAGTTATATTGGAAGACAACTAATACAATCTATGTTTGTAGACTTATAGAGAAGTTTTTGTTTTACTTATCTGCGTTTGACTGATTATCTTGTCAATATATCATACAATGGGTTCAAAATTTTCATACATGTCCAGAGTTTTATTTTGTTTATTTTGTCTTGTTTCTTTAGGTCGGTATTTGAATTGAGGTGCCAACAAGTTCCAAACTCAGACGCACTAATTTTACAACTCGTATCAAAAAAAATTAAAAATAAATAAATTACAACTCTACTGAAGAGGCATGAGGCATCTACAAAAATGACAAGCCAGGACATTTTTATGGGACACCAACTCCAGTCCCTTACATATGCTACCTAAGAAACAAACTTTCTGGATATGAGAGAAATTTGGTCAGGGTTTAAAGGTTATTAAACAAAATGTCATCGGCAAAGTGGGAACCAGAGACGGCATCAACATTTGGTACGGAAGATGGATCATTCATATTGACAACTCATTGTAGCTTTTGTTGGGTCTAGTCTAGCTAGACAATGACTGCATTACTGAAGTTAGTGAACTCATCGACCTCCAGACAAGAACCTAGAAAGTAGCATGGCTTGTGTCTATGATAGCCGAGTTTTTAACCAAGACTATTAAGTCTAACAAAGGAATAGGTTGCAAAAAATTTGACTCGTTAGATATTTGTCTGACATGAGAATATGGCAATTACAAATTGCAAGCCTTATGCCTGTGTGATGACTTGAACGACTCAGACACAATACGAGTAACAAGAAAAGGGTACAAAAAAACAACTAAAGTTCGACACTATGATTTGAGACACTAAATATGAACCTATTCAGCATTTTCACAGACTTCTAGCAAAGTTTGAATTCAGTCAAGAACTTTCAGTACATCAGTTATGGACTTATAGTGTTGCTATACAATACTCACATGCATATCACTAACCTTTTTCATTTCTGAGTCATTTAAAGATCCTTTTTGAGATATAGTGTCGTTATGGATCTGCAAACCCAGGAATACAAGGAACTGAAAAGACCTGAAATCTTCTCATAGTAGTTCGCGTCACCTTCAGCATCTTCACCATGTATATTTAATCTACCAGCACCGGCCATTAGTAAATCTTTTAGTATATCTTTTAGAGCTTTATTCTCTCTCTTCAGCTGTAAAAACAACAAAGAAAACTGAGGTAAGCAAATAACTGGAGATAATCAATTTATAAATAAGTTTTGATGTCTTAAAGACTTAAAAAAGGGATTTCCTTTCGACCTTATCAACAGTTGAAGATAATTCTTCCACAGTTTGCTGCAGTACAGTGATTGTCCGAGAAGTTAAGTCTTCTAAAGCTGGTTCGCAGTGTAATCCAATCGAGTTAGGATTGTAAACTATTCCCTCTTTTATAAGCAACTCTTCTAGAAGCTTTACATCTTCAACCTTCATCTTCTCACTTAACTATATCAAATCCAGTAGTTGGAATAATATTACACTTCATATTCAGTAACATTAAGTGAGACACAAAGAGAGCTAAAATAGCAGCCTTCCTGCATCCTTACCTTGTTTAGTATTCTCTGGCCTGAGTTTGAATCATCTTTAACTGCAGAAGGAATCATTTCTTTCTTCACAACTTTGTCTTCAATAGGAATGGCTCTTGGTGATGTCTTTATATGTTTTGCTCTGTCAAATGCAAATCCAGGGTCCACAACTTTAGAGCAGGAAAATTTGCTAAAACCTGTAACACTGGTGGCCCACAATTGGGCTGAGAAGATCCCATTATGTGAATCAGCAGGACTAAAACAGCCTACTCTAGCTACTATATACTCGGATGTTTAAGTCCTCACGCCAGTCACATGATGGGATCTTCTTGATTCACAGGACAGGACAAATGGGTTCACAAGATTTAGTTCAAGATGTTAGCATGCCTTGCACCAAACCGTATAGTCGAAAGGCTCTCAGATGAATTTAGAGTGCTAGGTGAGCAACAACACAACAATGCTGTACGACAATTCCCACCCTGCAACATAATAAGAGAAACTATTATTTTTTTGTTAATCGGCACAGAAATATTTTGAATTGGAAGTAGCATAACCGAACAGGAGGACTAACAAGCGAATCTTGTAGAAACCGAGTAAGCTTTGAATCTCGATAAGGGATGTGATTTGTTTTTCCTGGACTACCATTAGTAAGAGCATTGATGACATTTCCAAGAGCCGATAAAGATTTGTTGATGGTCTTTGCTTCATCAAGTACTTTCCCTTCAGCTCCACTTTTTTCCACTTTTTCAGACCCAGCCAAATCCACAAGAATTAGTTTTCCAGACTTCAACCTATACAGAATCAGATATTATTTATCTAAAACTTGCACATGGGATGGCAAATTTGGGTTGTCGATTCAAAAACAAGAAAATACCTTCTATCATTTGCTGAGTCCAGATGAATTGTAAAGATGTACACACAATGGCTTCTACTGCTTGCCATGTTCATCTCTTTGTAGGATAAGGTTTAACAACAGGTTTAAGGTTAATGTAAGTACTACTTACTATTTCTCAAATGCGATTAAAACTGCGTTTTCCTCTAAAAGGATACGTGTCTCTCCAACAGCTCTATTTGCAACTCCATTCTGCATTCACAGAGTTCCAATTAGGGGGCTGAGAATGCATATAACAGAACTAAAATAAATACCAACATATGTTACAGCATTTTCCTTACCGCAAGGTTTTGTGATGCTTCTGCTGGATCAGAGATGAAGGCCTAGCAAAATCAAGTGACAAGTTACTTAAAGTCTTAAACTTCCATTACATATGTTGCACATTTCTGACTTGGCCCAATTGTCTCATATTCAAGTGAACTGCTTGAGTTAACCATGGAACTAGCAGGGATATTTCAAAGAAATTTGACACGGTCTA
The DNA here is from genome assembly GCF_003573695.1 of Papaver somniferum. Lineage (NCBI taxonomy): Eukaryota > Viridiplantae > Streptophyta > Magnoliopsida > Ranunculales > Papaveraceae > Papaver > Papaver somniferum. The sequence goes on along the minus strand of NC_039360.1, from coordinate 15,211,354 downwards.
AGCCAAGTCAGAGCAAAATTAGAATCATATCTCTGGACGCAAAGTTGCATGCCAGAATCACGACCATTTAACTGGTCGCTACATCAACACTTTGTGGGACATAAACACTAAAAGATCACACTGAACTTAAGAAGTAACTCTAAACACTTATCTACTGGTAATTCTCATTGATAGTAATTAAACATGGAACACTCCAGGAGGTTTGGCTTACCTCAGTAACGCCAGTCAAATGTATTCCATGGAGCTTACTCTCTTTGATTTGCAAATTGTCTTTCGATAAATCAAATAGGTCCCTAACCAAAAAAAAAAAATCCAGTAACTAATCAGATCAACCAAATAAAAGGAAAAATAGCTTATGACTTTGAGAACAAAAGTACAGCAATTGATAACGACATTGAGAAAACATCCATGTAAAGGCACTGGAATTGAAAAAGTTGTACCACTTCAACAGGGTCACATATTTCAGAAGAAAAACAGATCAACCACATCATTAAGCATACAGACCTCACTTTCTCCTTGTAGATCTCCACCTACATGACGCAGAATAAAGCTTTAACAACTGAATGAACAGATACATGGTGAAACTGCACAGTTCTGCAGTCCTCCAATGTAAGAAACAAGATTATAAACATATACATACCATTGACAACTTGACCGTGTACTTGGTCATTTCATCAAGCGATTTAAGAGATTCGAAAAGTCCATCCACGACTCGAGGAAGTAATCCTGTCTCCTCTCCATGACATTCCATGACACCATTTCCCTGGAAAAGGAGTAACCTCATTCTTAGTATAGGTTTTAATCGATAAGACATATCAACTGAAAAATAATCCACAATCAAAGTTGACCACTTTACCTCCATGCTATATGTCTTCCCTGCTCCTGTCTGTTCCCAGCATGAAACTCATTAGTTGGAAATCATTGGATCAGTTAAAAACAGACTATACACCATGACAAGAAAGAATCAGGTTTACGGGACCATAGGAGTTACAGATGTATTTCTACATGGGGATTTACAACTACGAGTTATGAACATAAATGTTCAATCAAAAGACACTTGACAACAACAACAACAATTAGAAAAACATGAACAGAGAAAAAACAAAATCTCCATATAACAAAGCTGAATTTTACCTGTCCATAAACGATGATTGTTCCATTAATGGAGTTAACAGCATCTGTTGATAAAATTCAAAGCGGAATGAAGAAGTGAATCAGAATACTAGATATATAAATTAAACCGACATCATACGGAAAAACATTTAGAGGATATTTCGATTTGTGAATCTAACCTTTCACAATGGGAAGAGCAAGAAACTCATATACATCTGCTTGTTTCGATTCTTGATAAAAGACTTTATCGAAACAGAAGGTGAATTCTCCTTCCTTCTCATCCTAATAACCAAATCACACCGGAATTAAATCAAACACAATATTAGCACAAATCTAATATATATCTATATATATAAAGAATCGGAAATGTAAGGGGAAAAAACGACGAATCAACGATTTGAGAAAACAAACCTTTAGAACAAAAGATTCAGGATCTAAGTTATGCATACAGATCTTATCACCAGTTTCTCGTTTCTCCTTAGAATTTAACGGTCTAAATCGAGCGCAAACTGTGACATTAGACATCTCTCTCATGGATTCAATTTTCTGTAAGAAAAAAAGAAAACAATATCACAGATCCGGTCATACTAAAAACCGTTCGATGTTTCATTCCATCGAACTGAATCTGATATCTAATCAATTTTCACCGCAAAGTATATGAATCAGATGTGGAATCAAAGTTGGGAATGAAGTGAAAAACGAAAACAAGCAGATCGAATTAGATTTAAACCACAGAAAGGTGTTTAATTTACCTCAGAAAGAGTTGATGATTTTTGAGATCTGAGAGTGAAGTTCGAAATTCTTCGGAAGCGGGAGAATTTGAAAAGATTCAGATGAAACTGATTAAAATGGATTATTTTATAGAGGGGTGACTGAGTCAAGGTGTCCGATGAAATATTGAAGGCACCCCTGTTTCTTTTCAAAGCACTGTTTGATTTTTTTGCATCCGTAAATAACTTGGTGTTGGTGAGTTTGGAACTCTGGAACTCGGGTCATTGGTATCTTCACCGTATGACCTTTTAAAGCAGGGTTTTTTGTTTTTTGAAACTGAGAAAATTGATATATTAAAATCAAGAGTTTACATATTGAGCTTCCTTATCTAGTAAACTCTTTATGTTACCAGGCGGCTCAGTTAACCAAACTCTATTGAGTTTTCTTACTCTAGCAGACTTAGACAAGATATTTGCTATTTTATTTTTCTCTTTTTTCACATAGTAACAATGCCAAGAGCTAGATGCATGAAAAACGTCTTAATATCTTTAACTAGATTATGGAGTCTCCAGTCCAGGTTGCATTCTTCTTTAGTTACAGCATCCACCACGAGCTTTGAGTCCAGTTCGAAAAATACCTCCTTCAAGTTTAATTCTTTTGTCCACTTCACAGCTTCCCATAGCCCCCTGCACTCAGCATGTTCCGCGCTTAAAGATTCAGCTAAGTAGACACATTTGGATCCTTGGTGTTTTCCTGCAAAATTTCGAATTGTAAGACCAATGCCACCAGAACTATTGTAATAATAACCATCAACATTAATAGTAAAAGTTCCATATGGAGGTGGAGTCCAATGAAGATTAAGTCTGACTTGCTTATGGTTATTGACTGGTCTCTTTCGAGCCATCTCAATATACTCAGAGATATACTTCCTGCAGTTTTGAATAATTATATCTGGTGTTGTTGTCGTACCCTTGAAGATCTTGTTATATCTATGTGTCCAGATACACCATGCTACAATTGTAATTTTGCACATATTTTCCTCTTGAATGTGACCTGCTTCTAGATTTTCAAAATTATTACATAACCAGTTCACCAGGCTGACATTATTGGGAGTATGGATACCTAAAGCTGCAAACCAGACAGGTTTCACCAGAGGACATTCAAGAATACAGTGCATAGCTGTTTCATTTACTTGAGAGCAGAAAGCACAACTGAAATCTCCATCTTGTATGGCATAAGTGAGTTTGTCTCTAGTGGAGAGAACATCTTTAACACACTTCCACATAAATTGATTAATTCTTGGGAGTAGAGGTAGCTTCCAAAGTCTCTTGTAGATCTTCTTCATATTGGGAGAAATTGCAGGTAAAAAGTTTTATTCAAACATATTTTTGTATGCTGATTTTACTGAAAATTTCCCATTCTTCTCTAGAGTCCAGACCACCTTGTCATCATGATTAGAGAAAATATTCATGGAGAGGATTAAACTTGTTGTTGTGTCTTCAAAGAGAGATTGTATTAGAGAATTATCCCACCTTGTGTTATCTGAATTGAATAACTGAAAGACATACTTGTACTCTTCAGCATTTGTAATACCATTCCTTGGTGTTGGAGGTACAGTGGGACCTTGAATCCATTTGTGCTTCCGGATGAGGATGGACTGACCATTTCCAAGGCTCCATGTACTATATTTCTGGATTAACTGTAATTCTGAACTAATATTGGTCCAAGACCAAGTTGTAGAAGAACATTTCTTGAGATTAAATATATCACCATCATGGAAGTATTTTGCTTGAAGTGACATGCTGAAGATAGAAGATTGATTTGTACATATTCTCCATGCAGACTTTGTAAGAAGAGCTCTATTGAAGATATGAAGATCTCTAAATCCTAGTCCACCTTCCTCTTTTGGAGCATTTACACTTTTACATGTGATTAGATTTCTTCCTTTGTTTGATTTTTTCTTCCTCCAAAACTTTTGCTGTAAAGAATTCATCCTTTTTTATAGTTGTATCTGGCAATTTGAAACTTGACATATGATACATATGAATGGTATTAGTTACGTTTCTCACCATCACTGATCTGGAAGCTTCTGACATGTTGGTTTGTCTCCACTTTGACAATCTGTTGTCCATCTTATCACCAAGTATGGAAAGGGGAATTCTCATGTTTCTTCCAATGAAAATAGGTAAACCCATATATTGTTCATCATTTAAGTTTAATTGTCTTACTTGCAAAGTCCCACTAATTAGCTGACATTGAGAAGGAGTCATGTTTTTGCTAAAATAGAAACATATTTATTGAAATTTATAAGTTGGCCTGGACATGAGATGAATTCATCAATTAGTTGAAGAAGTTTTGTAGTTTGATCCAAATTAGCTTTGCAGAAGAGTAAGCAATCATCTGCAAACAATAGGTGATTAATTTTTGGAGCAGATCTTGAGATTTTCATACCAGTTAATTGTTTTGTACCTTCACAGTGAAACAACTTCCTTGAAAATGCCTCCATTGCTAGGATAAAGAGATAAGGGGAAAGAGGATCTGAAAAAGCGGGGGTCTAACAACACCACCCAATATTTCGTTTTGCAATCTGAATAGACAAACTCCAATATACTTTCTAGAGAATCAACTAGACAGTCAGACTCAATCTAGAGTAAAGTATATTAAAGAGTTTAGTATCTCTATTTCTACACAATCAAAGTTAAACAAAAATAAGTCTGTAAACCTGATTTTAGAGTGAAGCTCTTGAAACAAAGTCTTTTGTTTTAATCACAACCTATTCAATATCCACCGTGTATAAACCTCTTTAAGCAACAATCACTAAAGAAATATTTCAACACAGTGTCCACTTGAAATAGGGTTAGTCTAGACTGGTCTAACAATGTGAAAATAACAAAATCAATTGTTCAAGTATCAATCAATTCACTCAACGACCCTAAGGTCGGATACAAGAACTGTTTGATCTTAACGTACAACCCGTGATATTTTTATTATATAAATAAAATATAATGCGAAAAAGAAATAACACAGACACCAAATTTTGTTAACGAGGAAACCGCAAATGCAGAAAAACCCCGTGACCTAGTCCAGAATAAACACACACTGATTATAAGTTGTTACACCAAATTCCTACTACCTATTCGGACTAAATGTAATAACTTATTCAGCACTTGTAGAACTCCTAGCAGAATACCGATTCTCTTTAGAAATTCTTCACACAAATCTTCTAGCAGAACCCGAGGCTCTCTTTAGAAGATACCACAACACGATTGATATGATTCGATATTTTGTTTGCACAAAACACCGGTTTTATTTCCCTTTAGATGTAAATCAAGGTTTTGGAAATCTTGCAGATTAGGGTTTTAACTTACAATCAGGATACGTAAACACAAGGAGTCCGTGAACCTTATTTCCGTAAGTGAATTCGGACGGTACCAAAGACCAATATCCAAGTTAGAAAAACCCTAACAAATCTACAACTTGAATAAATCTAGAAATATCTTGTTTAAAACTTCTCAAGGATTTTTACGATATGCCTCAAAAGAAGTTTTTCTTTTTAGTCTCCGATTTCGACTAACAAGTGTTGGTATACGACCGAAAACTGAAATCTATCAAAACCTAGGGTTTATAATCAACAACTCTTGAATGGTTTATATCAGAAGAGAAAACCTTAGAATAGACAAGAGGTGAAAAACGTAGATTACAAGTTGTATGATTAATCACGAAGATCAAATCCAACTTGGTTTTGTGATCCCTAATACAAAGACTTTTATCTCACTCTTTCACGAAAAATAGAAGATATGGAAAACAACCTGCAGAGCTTACACCAATTTTCCAAAGGGATGAAAAACGTGTAAACTTGCGAACCCTTTATTTATAGTGAACAATAGCTTGGAAGCTAAGCAAAAGCTATTTTTTAGGGAGTCTTTCCTAAGTTACAACTCTTACCAAAATAATTAAATAAATAATTAATTTAGCAAAATTGTATTTATGTGAATAAATCACAAATTAAATTAGGAAGGAATCACAAACACTTTAATATGGTAATCAAAGATGTTTGGAGTAATAGCCATATTTCCTAGATAAGGAAACATAGCCAATTTGACCAAAGAAGCCTTTTGGTCACGTAATTGGGCTCAAGTCCGCGGAAGCAGCCCATGGATTGTTTCCTATTAACGAAATGCAACAATTTCAGCAACGCTTATAATTGTTGCTTTAATAAATCACTGATAACTTTATCGTTATGACTCGGAACTGAGTGATTCTTGGCTCGTTGAATTCATAAGATCATTCACTATAACACGAGAACCTTTCCAAGGATAAAGGTTATTGTCACAAAGGTCGTGGCTCAAATAACCTCAGGTATATATACATAAATGTACATTTACCGTCATCGGAATTGTTCCATAGAGTGAGCATATATGTTGATAGATTAGAAAGATAGAATTGAACAAGAATCCAAATGAAATCAATCACATACCTTTGTTGATCAAGTACTTGTTGATGTCTTCTTGTAGTCTTCAATATTCAATCTTCAACCTTTAAGAATAGTTTCGATTCACCTTCTTAGACCTAATCTAGTCTGAAACTATCTTTAGTATACTAAATCAAGAATGCATTTTGGAAACTAAAATTGACAACTAACTTGACATACCAACGCTAGTGGGTTCAACCGAGCAGTACTCTAACAATCTCCCCATTTGTCAATTTTAGTGACAAAACCATTTTACATATGGATTGTACTTGACATAACCAAAATCCTACATGCTTGATTTCTTTGGTTCTTCAACTCTTCATGTGTTCATCTTGTACTTGTTGAAGATCCATCATAGTATTATTACACAGCATCAAAGTTTCATAGTATCACAACTTTGACAATAATACTACGGTGATATGTATCACTCCCCCTTAGTTAATACTCTATCTCGATCATGGAAACCACTCCCCCTTACACAATGATCCAAAAACCATATGTATATGTAGTGTGAACTACAATATTTCTCCCCCTTTTTGTCAATAAAATTGGCAAAGGTACAAGAACGGGTTCATAATGAAATTTCCAAAAGAGACATTTCATAATCTAAAAGAGAATACATACCATCTTAATTTAGATGCAATCATAAAGCCGAAGCTAAGTGCATTCATCAAGGAGTTTTAAGATACAAGATAACCCCTTTAAAATTCCACAGCCGCACCCCCGCTAGATATTACCATTAAGCACAAGTTCGAAAGAACTCTCCCCCATTTGATGTCATTCCCGAAAGAACAACAAGAGCGACCTTACTCTAGAGAGAAGGATTTAAAATGGATCTTAGAGATCCTACAAGGAGATATGATTTAAGAATCAATCATTCAAAGTCTCTCATGAGATCATGTTACTAAAAAGTTTAGAACTATCTCATGGTAACAATACACAATATGTGATCATAAGGATCAAGTATTGTGATAATCTTTTATAAGATACAAACTTGTATAAACAAGACTTGATATTCTTAGAAGGAAGAATAAACTTTTCCACAAGGATTTACACCAAGAATGGTTACCATAAGAGTATGAAAAAGTTTCTTTGACAATAAAAACCAACATCCATGGCTTTGATAATTGCTTCTAACCTATTAATTTTAAGAATTTCAATCATAAATCAAGTTAGGAAATTAAGACTCATACATGTGGTATCTAGACATATGAGCATTTCCATATTAACCATATTCTTCTTCACCATAACTAGTTCAATTGACTTCATATGAACTAGTTAGAGAGTTGTTCAATTGCAAGGTAATCTTATGTACTACACAAGACACAATTGAAGCAAAGATGATTCGATTCGATTGAATCGGCTCATGAACATTATAGCCACGGTTTGCATAAAGCATTCCTTAGTGATTTAATGTTTATGTTCAGAGCACATCTTTAGATCATAACCTCTTAAGCTCACAAACAAGTTCGCGGACTTAAGTAAACTGGTTGAGTTTTCCAAACTCAACAGAAATTCTCGGGAAAAGAACTTCCGCCAGTTCGCGGACTGGGTTCGCGGACTAAGCACACAAACGAGTTTAGGAAAATCCATCAGAAATTCTCGTTCGAGAACTTCCGTCAGTTCGCGGACTGAGTCTGTGGACTGGGTTCGAGGACTTGGCAAACCAATTCCACAATCCTATCGATTTCTCTTGCTCAACAAAGTTCGAAAACTTCGGTTCAAGGAATACATGGTTATGTTATCTAAACTCTCATTCCAACCATTAAAACATTCTCAGAGGACGTTATTCAGTCGTTATTCACAACCTTTCTCGTCAGAGCAATTTCCAAAGACAACTGAAATGTTTCATGACTTTCGTCACTAGGTGAAGATAAACTTGATCGAAGCGAAAGCTTACCAACCACATATTTCGAGAAATATATAAGCGAGTTAAACTCAGCTCGAAACAATAAATTGTTCCACATACTCAGAAATTTCCCAACTTAATATGTGTGCCCCAATTTTTTTGCAATCCCTACCGCATTTAGTAGGGCTCCTTGGTGAGGATGCACTTTCAACACAATCAGATTGTATTGAGGTGAGCAATATCTTGCTCACGACAAGTATCCAAAACAAAATCATGCATAGAGTCTAGGAATTTAACAACTTCCTTGAAACTTTCAATAAATGTTCCATACCTTTTTAAGATGTTATCCCTTGTCAAGCTCTTGTCTGGAAGATCCTTCTTAATAGAACTCGTTGCTTTATTGATCTTCTTTTGTACCCATTTCTGAGTAACTTTTGGAGCAACGTATTTCATTTTCTTCCCAATATAATTATGAAACTTCTTGGGGGGAATACTGAAGGAATTGGTTTTATGAGACACAGTTTTTCTCCAGTTTGGAACATCAGATCTTGTCATCCTTACAGAATCAGATCTGGCTTTATCTCGTTTAAGAAATTTGCAATTCCTTTGCAAGTGACCTGGTTTTCCACAATAAAAACAATGTTTAATATAATGGAAAAATTTATGTTTAGTATTACCTGAATGTATATGTGCTTGCTTTGGAGCTTGCCAAGATTTCTTATTTTCTCCATCCGCAGTTTGTAGAGATGCTTTTCCTTTTGTCAACCGTGGAAGGTTTTGGTTGAGAAGAATTTTTAGCTTTGAAAATTTTTACCTCTTTGCAAATACTAGGAGCGTCTATTCCTTTATATACCAATCCCCGTGTATCACGATGAATTCTACATGCTCCCAATATCGAGGTTAATTTGTTTGATCTATTATTTCTAGACAAACTCTCTTTTAATCTCGAGTTTTCTTCTTCCAACCTTTTGACCTTCTCAAGCGCAATAACTAGATCATTCTTGGAAGATTCACATTGAACTTTGAGATCTTCTCGTTTCGAATCAAATAACACGTTCATCTCCACGTTCTCCAAGTTATCTAACTTTGCCTGAAGAACAATTTCCCGATCTCGACCTTCGGCAATTTCTTCTTTAAGATTTCGTATTTCGTTGAGATAATATCTTGCACCACTAGAATCAAGTTGGTCTTGCAAGTCTTTATTCTGACTACGAAGTCTGTCATATTTAACTTTCTCACTGAAAATGGTGTTATCGGCTTCTGAAAGTTTCCGATGACATTCTTTAAGAAGATTATTAGCAACTGGATCATCATGGGACACTTCTTCGTCATCCGAAAGAATTTTTCCAAAAGCTAATGCAACCTCGCCTGAGAGCTCTTGAGGATTATAAAATTCAGGACCATCATCAAGAGTAGGCAGATCTGCTGCATATGCCGATTGTCTACGACTCCAGCTATGACATACTAAAGAAAGATGCCCGAAACCACGACAGTTATAGCATTGTACATCATCAATAGAAGATTTTGTAACTTTAGAAAAACTTTTTTTCCTGTCTCTCAAGAGTTTTCTAAATTGTCGTGGAGTAACATCCTTAGTATCTGATGGACCAGATTTTGTACATCATCAATAGAAGATTTTGTAACTTTAGAAAAACTCTTTTTCCTGTCTCCCAAGAGTTTTCTAAATTGTCGTGGAGTAACATCCTTAGTATCGGATGAACCAGATTTATCCTTAGGGGATTCAGAATTTTTCGCATCTTTAAGAGAAATCACCTCTTTTCTTGCGTGTTCATTATCAAAGATCTTTAACTTTCCAACAAGAGTATTTTTGGAGAGTGTAGAAAGATCGTTTGCTTCTTTAATGGCATGTTTCTTAGACTCGTATCTTGATGGTAGATACCTGAGAAGCACACAATATTTTTCTCTGGAATAGTTCTTCCTAATGCAAACGAGGCGTTCACTATTTGAGAAAGTCTTTGGTCAAACACATCAAAGGTTTCATCATCAGTCATGTGAAGGTTTTCCCAGTCAGATGCTAGGTATTGGATCCTTGCTTCTTGTTCTGCGTCATTCCCTTCATATACGGTTTCTAATATATCCCAAGCATCTTTAGACTTATTGGACGTAGTCACGTGGTGCTGAAGATCTGGGATAATGGCATGGATAATAGCAATCAAACCGTCGGAATTTTGCTTTGCAGCAAGTATCTCAGCAGGGCTATATTCACCAATAGGTTTGGGAACATTTACATCTCCTCTGCCACAACGGGAGCATCATAGCCACTAACAACATATACCCATGATTAAAAATCACGTGCTTGAAGAAAAGCTCACATAGCAATTTTCCACCATAAGTAGTTTGTGTCATTGAAGACTAGTGGTACGTTTATAGAGATATTACCTCTGTCCGTAGAATCATATTGCTACAAACACATGCTTATGAGGTCTTAGCATGTTTGCCTGCCCTGATACCAATTGAAAAAGCGGGGGTCTAAAAACACCACCCAATATTTCGTTTGGAAATCTGAATAGACAAACTCCAATATACTTTCTAAATAATCAACTAGACAGTCAGACTTAATCTAGAGTAAAGTATATCAAAGAGTTTAATATCTCTATTTCAACACAATCAAAGTTAAACAGAAATAAGTCTGTAAACCTGATTTTAGTGTGAAGCTCTTGAAACAAGGTATTTTTTTTTAATCACAACCTATTAAATATCCACCGTGTATAAACCTCTTTAAGCTACAATCACTAAAGGAATATTTCAACACAGTGTCCACTTGAAATAGGGTTAGTCCAGACTGGTCTAACAATGTGAAAATAACAAAATCAATTATTCAAGTATCAATCAATTCACTCAACAACCCTAAGGTCGGATACAAGTACTGTTTGATCTTAACGTACAACCTATGATATTTCTATGATATAAATAAAATATAATGCGGAAAAGAAATAACATAGACACCAGATTTTGTTAACGAGGAAACCGCAAATGCAGAAAAACCCCGGGACCTATTCCAGAATAAACTCACACTGATAAGCTGTTACACCAAATTGCTACTACCTATTCGGACTAGATGTAATACCTTCTTCAGCACTTGTAGAACTCCTAGCAGAATACAGATTCTCTTTAGAAATTCTTCACACAAATCTTCTAGCAGAACCCGAGGCTCTCTTTAGAAGATACCACAACACGATTGATACGATTTGATATTTTGTTTGCACAAAACACCGGTTTGATTTCCCTTTAGATGTAAATCAAGGTTTTGGAAATCTTGTAGATTAGGGTTTTAACTTACAATCAAGATACGCAAACACAAGGAGTCTGTGAACCTGATTTACGTAAGTGAACTCGGACGGTACCAAATACCAATATCCAAGTTAAAGAAACCCTAACAAATCTACAACAAGAACAACTAGAATAAATCCAGAAATATCTTGTTTAAAACTTCTCAAGGATTTTTACGAGATGTCTCAAAAAAAGTTTTTCTTTCTAGTCTCCGATTTCGACTAACAAGTGTTGGTATACGATCAGAAACTGAAATCTATCAAAACCTAGGGTCTATAATCAATAACTCTTGAATGGTTTATATCAGAAGAGAAAACCTTAGAATATACAAGAGGTGAAAAACCTAGATTACAAGTTGTATGATTAATCACGAAGATCAAATCCAACTTGGTTTTGTGATCCCTAATACAAAGATTTTTATCTCACCCTTATTCACGAAGAACAAAGACATGGAAAACAACCTGCAGAGCTTACGCCAATTTTCAAAAGGGATGAAAAACGTGTAAACTCGTGAACCCTTTATTTATAGTGAACAATAGCTTGGAAGCTAAGCAAAGCTATTTTCCATTTTCAATACTCTCTTAATTTAGGGAGTCTTTCCTAAGTTACAACTCTTACCAAAATAATTAAATAAATAATTAATTTAGCAAATTGTATTTATATGAATAAATCACAAATTAAATTAGGAAGGAATCACAAACACTTTAATATGGTAATCAAAGATGTTTGGAGTAACAGCCATCTTGCCTAGATAAGGAAACATAGCCAATTTGACCAAAGAAGCCTTTTGGTCACGTAATTGGGCTCAAGTCCGCGGACCGTTACAAGCAGCCCATGGATTGTTTCCTACTAACGAACTGCAACAATTTCAGTAACGCTTATAATTGTTGCTTTAATAAATCACTCATAACTTTATCGTTATGACTCTGAATTGAGTGATTCTTGGCTCGTTGAATTCATAAGCTCATTCACTATAACACGAGAACCTTTGAAACGATAAAGGTTATTGTCACAAAGGTCGTGGCTCAAATAACCTCAAGTATATATATATAAATGTACATTTATCGTCATCGGAATTGTTCCATAGAGTGAGCATATATGTTGATAGATTAGAAAGATAGAATTGAACAAGAATCCAAATGAAATCAATCACATACCTTTGTTGATGAAGTACTTGTTGATGTCTTCTTGTAATCTTTAATCTTCAATCTTCAACCTTTAAGAATAACTTCGATTCACCTTCTTAGACCTAATCTAGTCTGAAACTATCTTTAGTATACTAAATCAAGAATGCATTTTGGCAACTAAAATTGACAACTAACTTGACATACCAACGCTAGTGGGTTTAACAGAGCAGTGCTCTAACATGATCCCTTTATCTGATACCTCTTGTAGGTTTGAATGCAGTTGATGGAGAACCATTAATCATAATCTTAATTTGAGTAGTACAAATACATTCAGAAATTAGCTGGCATAGTTTATTCCAAAATCCAAACTTCTTCAGGACTTCAATTAGAAAACTCCATTCTAGCCTATCAAGGCTTTGGACATATCCATTTTGAGAGCAAGATGGCATGTTTTCCCTTTTTTCCTCTTTATTACTTAAACTAATTCTTGAACCATACAAGTATTCTCTGAGATTAATCTACCAGGTACATAAGCTGACTGCATTGGAGATATAATATCAGCCGTGTGCTTCTTTAACCTTAGAGCCAACACTTTAGAGATTATTTTGTAAATGGTGTTGCAGAGGGAAATTAGTATGTATTCTTCTGGTTTTTGAGGAGAAGAGACTTTAGGGATTAGAGCGTCCACAGTGGGAGAGTAAACCCAAATATTTGGTCTTTTGAACAGACGCAGTGGAACGTACTATCGATCAAATTTTGATCAACGACTAAAACCCAGAGTATATTTGGTCTGGGACCAAGACTAAACCCAGATATAGTCGAGCGTTGATATACTTCACGCCCCACCACCAGGCGGACATATAGTGCACGTCCCACATCAGGCGTTGGTATAGTCTACGCCCCACACCAGGCGTTGGTATAGTTTACGCTCCACATGGGGCGTACGTAAAGTCTACGCCCCATTTTTTTTTTTTAATTATTTTGTATGGGGCGGGCATTATACCCCCGCCCCATTCTTTGTTTTCAAAATCAATTTAGTGGGGCGGGCTTTATACCTCCGCCCCACTTCTTTCATTTTTTTTTTTAGTGCACGTCCCAATCAGGCGTTGGTATAGTCTACGCCCTACACCAGGCGAACGTATAATGTACGTCTGACCAAATTTAGTCTTTCCACCGTAGCGTCACACACCATACTAAACCCAAAATTTGATCTTTTTTTCCCTCTTTGGTCTTTGGTTATACTCGCACCACTGCAGTTGCTCTTAGGGAGATTCTTGTATTATTAATATTCTCCAAGAGATACCCACAATGAAATAAAGCCTGAACCATTTTGCATATATCATCTTTGACAACTCTCCATTGTGTTTGATAGAAACCTGAAGGGAAACCATCTGGGCATGGGGAAGTCCATAGATCCATTGACATTAAAGATAAGTATATTTCTTGTTTATCTGGAGGAGAAATAAGAGCAACGTGTTGATTGATGATTGTTGGAATGTGTTCTAGGAAGTAGAAGCTGTCACTGAGATTTGATATAGAACTGATATTCTTGAAGTGGGTGACTACAAGTTGTTCAATATACCTCCTATCTTGACACCAAGTACCATCTGGAGCTTGTAAGGAGTCAATCTTGTTCCTTATTCTTCTTTGGTTAACCCTTATATGGAGGTATTTAGAGTTCTTGTCCATATCATTGTAGAATATGTCTTTTGATTTCTGTCTATTTGAGATGGATTGAATATCATTGAGTTCTTCGACTTGTTTCTCCAAAGATAAGACTTGAGCAGCATTTTGACCTTGCACATCTGATTCTTGGAGTTTGGATATTTCATGTTGAATCTCAGTTATCCTTGTTTGAATATGACCACAGTTGGTTTTACTCCATCTTGAGAGAATTTTCCTAGTGTTGACTTGCTTGTCACATAATACATAAGTTGTTGAACCTGTAATGTTAGAATTCCAAGCATTCACAATTTCATTTGCACAAGAATATTTTTGGAGCCAATGCTCAAAGAATTTACAATTTCTTCCTGAGTTATTAGACTCGTTATAGAGAGATAACAAGAGAGGAGTATGATCAGAGCCTAGTGGCACTAGGAAAATGAATAAAGAACTTACTATTAGTATGAACTCTATCTAATCTAGACTTGAATTTTCCAGTGCCATGACTATTGCTAGTCCAAGTGAAAGCATTACCACTATATTTCATGTAATGCAAATCAGACTTTCTTATGACATCTAAAACTTCAGGGGAAGTTAGGGCAGACTTAGTTTTTCTATCTATAACATTCATGGTAATATTTAAGTCGCCAATAAGGACCCAAGGAATATTAACTGATTTACTCAGCCTGTAAATATATTTCCATTGCTCTAGTTGGTATTTTATGTAAGGAGTGTCATAGACACAAGAAAGGAACCTATAGAAGGATCATTGTTTATTATAACATGTATCATGTTTGTAGAGGAGTTCACAATATCTACCTGGAATCCATCTTTCCAAAGCATAATGATACCACCAGATTGTTCTAAGGATGGCATCTAACATTTATTCGGCATCTTAAGAAACTTAGTGAGGGAAATGATTCTATCATCATTAATTATGGTTTCACACAGAAATATGATTTCAGGCGAGATGATATTGTTCAATTGGTTTAAGTGATCCCTAGTAGCTTTGCCAAGGAAACCTTGGAAATTCCAACTTATAATCCCATATTACTATTAAGAATTAAAGACTTGATATTCAAGTTAAAATTAATGCAACAGTATAAGACAGTTATACTGCAGTTATTGTTTAAGGTCGGCACAACATTTAAACCGAGAAAAACCTCGAGACAGAAAAATTAAAAGCCTTATAGTTGCATTTAATAGAAGAGTTGAAAAAGATTATTACCAGATTAGGAGAAGCAACCTCGATCACCTCATGGAAATTCTCCCTTATGTTGTTTTGTCCTTCATCAATCAGGTCATGTTCCATGCCATCAAACTCTCGATGGATATTTGGTTCTTCAGTTACACTTTCCACAATATCTCCTTGCTTCTCAACTCTGGTTCTCTTATGACTTCTGCTAGCATCATCATCTTCATCTAGTATTTCCTTGGTTGCTTCTTTTTCCTCCTGAGCTTCACACAATTTCATACTAGCGACACAATATTTTCAAGCATTATGTCCATATCTTCTACAATTTCAACACCATAGGATGCAGCTAATTCATGAATGTACGCAATATATTGTTCATTTGTATACCTTCTGATTATAAGATCGTCAGCTGTATTTTCACATTCATCATCATTGTGTGCAACATTATAGCACTTAGGACAGAGATTGTGAGGTTGTCTGTCCCAATGAAAACGAATCCAAGTTTGTCCACCTGTTGTTGTATTCCACCATCCTCCTCTGTGAAGGGGTTTAGTTAGATTGATCCTGATTCTTGCTGATATTATACTTTCATATGTTGGCTTACAATCTTCAGGTTCAATGTACCCAATTCTGCAATTGCTTCATCTACCACATCTATAGAGTGATGTTCAAGAAGTATGTGCTGAAATTGCACAGTCCACTCTTGTTCATCAAACACCCAGTCTTTCACAGGAATGGAAGAATCATATTTCTTCAGGTTCAGATGAGCTTTGAGGACGTTCCATTGGCCATTTTTCAGCACTGCATTCATAAATTCTTCTGTGTTGAATTTGAATAGAAAGATGTTTCTATCCAAATGTCTCAGTTCCTTGACTCTATACATACTCCATATGGACTTTATTTTCTGACAGCAATTGTTTCTACTGCACCTTCAATAAAAAAAAATCATATTAAAGTAGTGTTCTAGTTACTTGAGGCTTCGGAGATTGCAGATCTTGCTCCTATGGCTCTTCTCATTTGTCTGGCACAGATGTCTCGAATCTGAGCATTTTGCATCTTTGAGGTTATTGATGAGATTTGAGGTTTTAAAGAACAAGAGGCCATTGTTGAAAGATTGGTTGATAGGAACGATACTTAGTTTTGAGATATGTGTAAAGATGATACCGAGAGATATTCTTATAAAGCTTCTCAATTTTCCTCATATAACTAAAATCAGTTAAGAGGATATATTTTGTTTCCAAAATTGTTGGAGGAACAATATTCACCAACCTTTGACCCATGATATGAGTTGATTGCATAAGATACGGCTGAAAAGAAGGGTAGCTTACATTACGGCCGTTGAAAGTGGGAATTCTTGAAGTTCAAAATTCAAAACTGTGCATCTCTTCTCAACTGGTCGAATTGTATCCTCTGAGTTGAATCGAGAAGACAAGGAGATATCGTTTAAATCATATATATGATAGAGAAAGACATACTGTGACATACTGTGATAATCCATACTAGTTTTGATGGCCTGCAATACTGCGACAGATGGAACCGTTAATACTATTGAAAGTTGTAATACTACTCTTAGAAGGAGTAGATTTCGAACCATAAAAGTCCAATACTGGATGATTTCCATGATAATGGTGATATATGAGGCCCGGTAAAATTAGAAAGACATCTAAAACATATTAATAGAGGTAAATTATAAGAAGAGATTTAGGAAGACATGAAAGACTTGGAAATTTTTTAGCAAAACTTAGAAAACAATCTAAGATTTGAATTGAACATCTAAGGAAAATTTAGAAAAGGAAAGATTGAAGACGATGGGAAAACAAATTAATCATTAACCATAACACTAGATCAAAAGAGACAATAATGAAAGAAAAATTTAAGAATCAAATTTACTGAGTCAGTACATTTTACCGATTTGCGGAGCTCTTTTTTTAGGAGAGAGAAAGAAAACCCAATCAAACCATACAACTAAAGCCACGGAGGCGTTGGTTTACTTTGTCCTATTTTGTTTCCCTTGTCATTGGAGCAAAGTTTTTCATGACTACTACAATTTTTTTCCTTCTTTATTTTTATCTTTTAGTAGAATTGAAAAAGCGGAGGTCTAACAATACCACCCAATATTTCGCTTAGCAATCTGTATGGACAAACTCCGAAGCACTCTACTAGAGAATCAACTAGACAGTTAGACTCAATCTAGAATATAGTGTCTCGAGGAGTTATTATCTCTATCTCTCGATTTGATTGTTACTCAAGTAAATAGAAATCTACGAGTCAAATCAAAGAGAGATAACTTGGACGGTACCAAAGACCAATATCCAAGTGTTAATCAACGAAATCAACAATCACAAGATTGGATCTCCGGTTGATTAAACTTAAACGCACAACCTGTATTATTTCAATCATATAAACGAATATAATGCGGAAAAGAAATAATACAGACACCAGAAATTTTGTTAACGAGGAAACCGCAAATGCAGAAAAACCCTGGGACCTAGTCCAGATTATATACACACTGTATTAAGCCGATAAAGACACTAGCCTACTACCAAAATAACTTCGGACTGATCTATAGTTGAACCCCTACCAGTATCCCACTGATACAAGGTACAGTTGTACCCCTACGCCTCTGATCCCAACAGGATACTACGCACTTGATTCCCTTTGCTGATCTGACCCACAACAAAGAGTTGCTACGACATAAAATCGCAGGCTTGATAATAAACAAATCTGTCTCACACAAAAAAGTCTATCAAAGGATAAATCTGTCTCACACAGAAAAGTCTATCAAAGGATAAATCTGTCTCCCACAGATAAAATAACCAAGGTATAAAATAACCAAGGTATATTCAAGGAGCCAATTGATTAATCCGGTCTTATATTCTCGAAGAAAAACCTAGATAAATCAATCACCTCAGGATACTCAATCCTTGACTACACAAGAAGAATATCGAGGATTCACGATTAGTGAGACGAAGATAATCGTGACTGCTTTATCTTACCAATCAGAGAAACAAGTTCTCTAGCCAAACAAAAACGTTTGTACTCAACACGATAGAAAACATAAGATCAGATCACACAACTCCGATAAAAGTAGTATCGGTCTGGGTTCACAATCCCAATTAAGTCTTTAGGTCGTTAACCGTAATTTGAAGAAGAAACTCAAGGGTTAATGAAGATCGACTCTAGCGAGCGCACTAGTATCACACAAGAAAGGTGTGTGGGGATTAAGTTTTGCTCTAGCTAGAAGTCTCCTTTATATAATCTTTCAAATCAGGGTTTTGCTTTAGTTACTAAGAAATCCTTATTCACCGTTAGATGAAACCTGATTTAGATTCAAGCCAATATCTCTCAACCATTAGATTAAAAGATATAGCTTGTCAAACACACTTGTGAACGTTATCCAAGTTCGTGAGAACCGGTCACACGTGTCCACTAGGATTGGTTCAATACAGTAACCCGCAAAGGTAAACCATATTAGCTTCTGCTATTAACCTGGTTCCTCATCCATCATAACTAGTTCATATGACTCACACGAACTAATTAGAGAGTCATTCAATTGTTTATAAGATCTTATGCACATGCACAAAATATACAATTGAACAAGATGCTATCGATTCGATTAAACCGGCTCAATGAACATTAAAGCCACGGTCTGTATAAAGCATTCCTTATTAATTTAATATAAATGTTCAGAGCACATCTTTGGATCATAACCTCTTAAGCACACAAACAAGTTCGCGGATTTAAGGTCTATCTGTTGAGTTTCCAGACTCAGCAGAAATTCTCGGTCGAGAACTTCCGCCAGTTCGTGGAGTGAGTTCGCGGACTTAAATCAGCAAAGACTCGTTTGGAATTCCAGCAGATATTTTCGGTCGAGAACTCTCGACAGTTCGCGGACTGAGTTCTCGGACTGGGTTCGCGGACTTGGCAAGCCAATTCCACGATCCTCAGAATTCTTGCTACAACAAAGTTCACTGAACTTCGGAACAAGTTATACATGGTTATGTTATTTAAACTCTCATTCCAAGTGATTGGAAGATGAAGATTAACCTGATCAAAGCGATAAGCTATACCAACACATACATATTTCGAGAACTAGATAAGCGTTGAATACTCAGCTCGAAATACCAAATGTGTTTGATCTAGTCTATATATTTAGCATACGACTTACACCTCAAGAAGTAGGAGATAGAATAGATAGACTTTTGAGTGATAGATAAGTTCAAGTCTTCACATACCTTTTTTCTGATGAAGTTCCACGGTTCCTTGGTGTAGATGTTCGTCGTTGTCGTTGAATCGCCATGAAGTCCTTGATCTCAGCTACACTTTCCTACCCTAGCCCGAGACTTAGTTAAATAGGCTAGAAATCAAGACTTATAGTTTTGATCACTAACATTGACAAACATGATTGATATAGCGACGCATGCGAGGTCGACCTAGCTATGCTCTAACAATCTCCCCCTTTGTCAATTTTTTAGTGACAAAACTACTAATACATATGGAATACAGAAAATATAAACTTTACTGGCTCCTATTCCATAGTCTAATCTTCAACTTACTTGAAAACTTCGTCCTTTCCAAGTACTTCAATGATCCCAAAGGTTGTAAGTTTAGCACTATCGTGTCTAAGATATATAACTACAACAATGAGAGAACTCAAAATTCTCAATCATCGTTTTACAGTGTCATAGTATTATTATGAACATCAAAGTCTAATTGCATCACAACTTTGACAATAATACTACGGTGATATGTATTACTCCCTCTTAGTTAATACTCTATTTCAATCATGGAAACCACTCCCCCTTACACAATGATATGACAACCATATGTATATGTAGTGTGACCTACAATATTTCTCCCCCTTTTTGTCAATAAAATTGGCAAAGGTACAAGAATGGGTTCATAATGAAATTTCCAGATAGACAAAATAATTCAAAGGAAAGATACATACCATCTTAAATTTAGATGCAATCATAAAGCCGAAGCTAAATGCATTCATCAAGGAGCTTAAAGATACAAGATAACCCCTCAAAAATTCCACAGTCACACTCCCCGCAAGATATTACCATTAAGCACAAGTTCAAAAGAACTCTCCTCCATTTGATGTTATCCCCAAAAGAACAACAAAAGAGACCTTAATTACAAAAAGAACAAAGGATTTAATTGGACACTAAAAACCATGTGAATGATCTTTTATATCCAATCTTCAACCAAATTAATCACAAGTAAACCCATGATTAATTTAATTGGATAGTACAACTAAAATCAAAACCACAAAAGTGATCAATTTAATTGTAAAAGTGCTCAATATAAGTAAACCTACGGAGCTACGACCAAGTTAATCATATGGAGGTGACTAACTTAACCGTTAAAATACTCAACATAAGGAGTTCCTTACGGAATATCATAGATACTCGATGTATGGAAGTTCTTATGGAATATACGATCATTTACTCAACATGAGATAAACCTCACGGAATATCACGTATACTCGACATAAGAAGGTTCTTATGGAATATACGATCATTTACTCAACATGAGAGCAACCTCACGGAATATCATGTATACTCGACATAAGAGACACCTTATGGAATATATGACTACAATAATCAATAAAACATGATTAGTATAGTCTTTCACATACTCAACACAAGATATTGTGGAATATATGAATACACAATTAGATTAACTACAAGAGAACCTAGAATTAATCTAATCGGAAAACCAAGAACTTAACAACCAAACTAATCACCGAAGTAATCAATTTAACTATTAAAGAGTTTGCTCTACAAAAAAATAACTTTCAGAGAAAATAACTAGGTAACCAAACAAGTTTGATTAACTTAGTTCCCATGGGCTCAACATATGTGAATATGGAACCCCGATTAAGGTATCAAAAAGAATGACACCCTTAACCGTACATGTACTCAACATAAGTAAGAAGAAGAAGACTTATGGAGTACAAAACTAAATAATCTGACAAGATGATTAACTTAGTTTACATGGGATCAACATAAAGGATTATGGAACCCCGAATAAGATTGACACATGACATGACAATCTTAGCTGTGTATGTACTCAACACAAGTAAAACTTATGGAATACTAACTAGGTAATCAAACTAGTCGATTAAAATAGTTCTTAATGCTCAATCACATAGTATCTCATAGAATAACCAACAAAGCCAATATAATCGACTGGGTTGTAAGGTACTCAACATGAGACACACAAGGGAGCCTTCACGGTTTACAAACTAAAAGATCAATTAAGACCAAAACCGTGGATAACAACAAGGATCAATTCTATCTTTGCATCACAAAGTGACATAATAGATTTTATCCTTGCAAACAAATGATTACATCCTATTTTCCATCAAATATATGATTGCATAGGGTTTAACGTTTGTAAGTTGTCAAAAGTCGATTCGTCCTTAAACCAATACGAATACCGATCACAGACGACTTTACTTTTGACAACATATGGGACCTTCAAGTTCACGAATGTAAACAATACATATCCCATAAACAATATTGCAATATAAGAAACCAATAAAAATATTGCAATAACAATAATCATCCTCAAAATATTTTTAGAATTTAAATTCATAAACCTAAAAAATAACAAAAGAGAATGAAACAAAAGATAGCTATGTGTAATCACAATCATCGCTATTCAAAAGCACTAGTTATTTTTCCAACTAATCCAAAAAGAAGACTTCCTATGCATCAAGAAAAACTCGTAATGCACATATAAGATGATTTGTCCTTAGATGGTAGAATCAATCTTTTTCGCCCGGATTTATACCAAGAATAGCTATCAAAGGCGTATAAAAATATTAACAAAGAAGATCATACAAAGTCATTAACGACCATGCACCATAGTTCACATAAAATGATTGTAAACTTTCAAGAATTCCATAATAATACGTACTACTTCCATTCTTGAACTCCCTTCTTTGTGATTTTCCAACAACAGTCTTTTAAAATCTATAAATTAGCTTAGAAGAGTAGTACTCCAAGAATCCAAGTGCCCAGTTCCAAGAGAAGTGGAACAAGAGATGAAATGGAGCCAAAGCACTCAAAAACAAGAGACAGGACAAATACCAATTTTAACTCATCCAAATTCAAGGTTTATCATCTTCATTTTGAAGATAATCCAAAAAGAAAGAGAATGCAAAAAGAATGAGGTCATTCCGAGATCGGACGAAGAAAATACGGCCAAAACAAGTTTACCGAATATCGACGTCTACATGCAAGTATGCATACGGGTTTGCAAACAAATTTTCATAAACCAGTCCGCGGACTGAGTTTGCAGACTGGTTTTGCGAACTTAAACCCCTGTATTTTGATTTTAAATCATGTTATGCATACTTGGTATGTGTACCATGAAGTCCAAACATCCCGAACTACTATTTTCAAACCTACACATATAAGAACCTTAAGCACAGATCAAGTTAGGTAGAAATGAACGATAATCAAGGTACATGGATCATTATAAGTACTCAAACAAGTAATGAAAACATAAAACTTGCTCAAGTTTATAGACATACCTTTTTAGAAACGTCCTTATCTACAGCCTTATCGAATATAATATGTGCGCCCCAATTTTCGTGATTCCCTCACGTATACATAACATGGCATTCCATGGTGAGGATGCACTTTCAACACAAACAAGTTGTATTGAGGTGAACAATGTTTTTCTCACCATGGCACCAAGAAAGAGTTTCTTTCCAACAACTCTTAAATCTTGTAGTGTTGAGAAACACCCAAGGAACTGTTTTTATAAGTCTATCAAAGAACTTCAAGAGAACCCAAAAATATTTGTGTTTCTGATTTCTTGTTTTCCAACTTATAAAAAACAATTTCTGCTGATAGTTTTTAGTACTGCGAAGGGAAACTCTTTTGATAAAAAGAGACGTCCTAGATTGTTCATAAAAGGAAATAATAGTACTATCTTGATAGGATGTATCAGGAATTGAGCAATGAATCAATTCATGCTTTGAGGCGATACACTCAGATGACTGAGATTTAAACTCCTCTTGTAATTCGTTCAGTTTACACAACTAATTGGATTACGCAGAGGAGGAGCATTGCTCTCGCTGATTAGTAAATCAATATCAACCTCAACATGAATATTATTCATCATAACTTGATTTATCCTGTAAAGAGATTCTTGCTCTCTCTGGAGGTATAACTCAACATCAAGAGATAATCTCTCAAGCTTCTTTTCAAGCCCTGAAAACACTTCAAGGGATTTTAAACCTGGTGGAGGTTTAGATAGAATTTCTTCTACAGATTTTATCAAATCAGTCATGGAAGAGAATTCTGAAATCCCTGGACCTAGTGGTGCATTTATTGAGATAGCACTACTGTCCATAGAGTCAGATCGCTACAAACACAGACTTGTAAGGTCTTAAACGTGTTTGCCTTCTCTGATACCAATTGAAAAGGCGGGGGTCTAACAACACCACCCAATATTTCGCTTAACAATCTGTATGGACAAACTCCGAAGCACTCTACTAGAGAATCAACTAGACAGTTATGCTCAATCTAGAATATAGTGTCTCGAGGAGTTATTATCTCTATCTCACGATTTGATTGTTACTCAAGTAAATAGAAATCTACGAGTCAAATCAAAGAGAGATAACTTGGACGGTACCAAAGACCAATATCCAAGTGTTAATCAACGAAATCAACAATCACAAGATTGGATCTTCAGTTGATTAAACTTCAATGCACAACCTGTATTATTTCAATTATATAAACGAATATAATGCGGAAAAGAAATAACACAGACACCAGAAATTTTGTTAACGAGGAAACCGCAAATGCAGAAAAACCCCAGGACCTAGTCTAGGTTAGATACACACTGTACTAAGCCTCTACAGACACTAGCCTACTACCAAACTAACTTCAGACTGATCTATAGTTGAACCCCTACCAGTCTCCCACTGATACAAGGTACAGTTGCACCCCTACGCCTCTGATCCCAGCAGGATACTACGCACTTGATTTCTTTTACTGATCTGACCCACAACAAAGAGTTGCTACAACCCAAAATCACAGGCTTGATAATAAACAAATCTGTCTCACACAGAAAAGTCTATCAAAGGATAAATCTGTCTCCCACAGATAAACCCTAGGTTTTTGTTCCGTTTTCTGATTATAAAATAACCAAGGTATATTCAAGGAACCAATTGATTAATCTGGTCTTATATTTCCGAAGAACAACCTAGATAAATCAATCACCTCACGATACTCAATCCTAGACTACACAAGAAGAATATCGAGGATTCACGATTAGTGAGACGAAGATAATCATGACTACTTTATCTTACCTATCGGAGAAACAAGTTCTCGAGCCAAACAAAAACGTTTGTACTCAACACGATGGAAAACGTAAGATCAGATCACACAACTATGATAAAAGTAGTATCGGTCTGGCTTCACAATCCCAATGAATTCTTTAAGTCGTTAACCCGAATTTGAAGAAGAAACTCAAGGGTTGATGGAGATCGACTCTAGCGAGCGCACTAGTATCACACAAGAAATGTGTGTGGGGATTAAGTTTTTCTCTAGCTAGAAGTATCCTTTATATAGCCTTTCAAATCAGGGTTTTTCCTTAGTTAATATTCACCGTTAGATGAAACCTGATTTAGATTCAAGCCAATATATCTCAACCATTAGATTAAAAGATATAGATTGTCAAACACACTTGTGAACATTTTCCAAGTTCGTGAGAACCGGTCACACGTGTCCACTAGTATTGGTTCAATACAGTAACCCGCAAAGGTAAACCATATTAGCTTCTGCTATTAACCTGGTTCCTCATCCATCATAACTAGTTCATATGACTCACACGAACTAATTAGAGAGTCATTCAATTGTTTATAAGATCTTATGCACATACACAAATGAACAAGATGCTATCGATTCGATTGAACTGGCTCAATGAACATTAAAGCCACGGTTTGCATAAAGCATTCCTTAGTAATTTAATATAAATGTTCAGAGCACATCTTTGGATCATAACCTCTTAAGCACACAAACAAGTTCGCGGACTTAAGGTCTATCTGTTGAGTTTCCAGACTCAGCAGAAATTCTCGGTCGAGAACTTCCTCCAATTCGCGGACTGAGTTCGTGGACTTAAACTAGCAAACGAGTCTTTGGAATTCCAGCATATATTTTCGGTCGAGAACTCTCGACATTTCGCGGACTGAGTTCGCGGACTGGGTTCGCGGACTGGGTTCGCGGACTTGGCAAGCCAATTCCACAATCCTCCGAATTCTTGCTACAACAAAGTTCACTGAACTTTGGAACAAGTTGTACATGGTTATGTTATCCAAACTCTCATTCCAAGTGATTGGAAGATGAAGATTAACCTGATCAAAGCGATAAGCTATACCAACACATACATATATCGAGAACTAGATAAGCGTTGAATACTCAGCTCGAAATACCAAATGTGTTTGATCTAGTCTATATATTTCGCATACGACTTACGCCTCAAGAAGTAGGAGATAGAATAGATAGACTTTTGAGTGATAGATAAGTTCAAGTCTTCACATACCTTTTTGCTGATGAAGTTCCACGGTTCCTTGGTGTAGATCTTCGTCGTTGTCGTTGAATCGGCATGAAGTCCTTGAGCTTAGCTACACTTTCCTACCCTAGTCCGAGACTTAGATAAATAGTCAAGAAATCAATATTTATAGTTTTGATCACTAACATTGACAAACATGCTTGATATAGCAACGCATGCGAGGTCGACCGAGCTATGTGTAGGATCAAAATCTCGCAGCAATAGTGCTTCGGCGAAATTAACAACCCAACACGACAATGTCGCAGAACAGCATCGCAGAATAATCTAAGAGATTACACAATAAACGACATCAACTAAATCACGAGAAAAGTATAAGGATCTTGCGAAGACAAGGAATGCTGCGAATGTCGTATTTGTAAGTCTGCGAAGACATCGCTAGACAGATCCGAAATTAGGGTAAATGTTAGATGTACATTAGCTGTCGTCCATTATGTAATTTCCTATAAATAGCCGTTCATTTTTAAAGAGAAGGAGAGACCTTTTTGAGAGTGTGGATCAAGTAATTAGGAGAGAGAAGAGAGAGAGAGTTGTGATCATTGTTGATACTTTATCTTTTATCTTGTAATATTGTTCAGAAGTTAATCGATAGAATTCAAATTGTTACTCTAGAATCTAATGAATATTAGTAAGATTTCATGAGGGGTGTAGTGTAGGAATTCCTGCAACTACATAATGGCGCTAGAAACAGGGAACTTGAAGATCAAAAATTAAAAGTTTTTGTTGAGAGTGTTCAAATCAAGAAAATGATTAATCAAATCAGTGAACAAATTCAAATAAAAATGATTAGAGTCAATGAAGGTGACAAAAGATTGGAGTGTAATATGATAACAAAATCAATGGTTCATGAATTCCATGAAAACATCAAAGGAAGAATACATAAACGAGATTTTGAAGGAAGGAAGATTATGACGGTAGAAAGGACATCACCCTTGAAAGATTGGGAAAAACAAGAAATCACGTTCATGGCAACAGAAATACCAAAAGAAAATTTGAACCACACGTCTCCGTTGGTCATTACAGTGCCTATTACACTAAAAGAGAAGGGGACAACAACAAAATCCGCAGAGAAATGGACATTGAACAAAATTTTAGTTGATACGGAAGTTAAGTGGATATAATGTTCTATCATGCATTCAAGGGAATGGGGTTTAAAGATGAAGAAATGTCCAATTCAACATATCTTATTCATGGTTTTGGAAAATCCACAACAAAGCCTAAAGGAGAAATAGTGGTACGAATTCCACTAGGAGAGATCGAAACACACGTGACATTGTGCGTGCTAGATATGGAATCGCCATATAACATGTTGCTAGGAAGACCGTGGATACATGCGATAAAAGATGTGGCATCAACGTTACATCAATGTGTTAAGTTCCCCACACCAAATGGAATAGGTAAAATCAGAAGAGATGAAAACAATGCGAAATTATGTTATCAAATTGAAGTAAGGCATTATGAAGGACGAGCAAAAAAGAAACAATTTCGCAGAAAATTGGCAAAGGAGGCAAATAAAGAAGAAGAATTTAGAGTGTACACAATAAGGCAGGGGAATACCCAGCGAAATTTCAGAAGGAGGAGAAAGATCTGCGAAAACAATAAAAGAACCAACACCAATGGGAGAACCCAAGTCTAGTTACACTGCCGCGGAACCAACAAAAGAAGTAAATGTTGGAACCACAGAAGTACCTCTAATATTGAGAATTGGAACCAAGATGGAGGTAGAAGAAGAAGAAAAAACTGTTAACCTCTTGCGAGAATATAAAGACATTTTCCCAGGAAGCATGGATGAGATACCAGGGATAGATCCATCGATTGCATGTCACAAGCTGGAGACCGACAAGGGTGTGAGACCATTTAAACAAAGAATAAGAAAAATCTCAACAACCTACCATTCTCAAATAGAGGAAGAACTACAGAACCTTCTTGATGCAGGAATTATAAGAGAAGCTAAATATCCAGAATGTATAGCGAACATGGTCATTGTTCCAAAGAAAAACAAAGGAATAAGAATTTGCATAGATTTCACTGATTTAAATAAAGCCTGCCCTAAAGATAGCTTTCTGTTACCAGATATTCCTCAAATGGTGGAATCGGCTGCAGGAAATGATAGAGTAACATCTTTATATGGATACAAAGGGTATAACCAAATCCTTCTTGCTGAATAAGATCAAGAGCATACTTCTTTTTTCTCCCCTAGAGGTCTATATTGTTACACAAAAATGTCGTTTGGTTTGCGAAATGCGGGATCAACATACCAGAGAATGGTAGAGAAGGTGTTCGAGAAGTGGATACACAAAACATTAGAAGTATATGTGGACAATATGTTAGTAAAAAGTAAAGAGGCCAAAAACCATGTACAAGACCTAAGGGAGATTTTTGAACAAATACGGCAGTATAACATTAAATTGAATCCTGAGAAGTGTACCATTGGAGTTGCGTCGGGAAAAATTTTAGGCTACATTGTGTCAAAAGAAGGAATACAAGTTGATCCAGAGAAAGTGCAAGCAGTTCTTGATATGCCAACACCAGCAACAATAAAAGATGTACAAAAGTTAAATGGACTTTTAGCTTCGCTAGGGAGGTTCATTTCGCGATCATCGGATAAATGAAAATATTTTTTCGATATACTCAGGAAGGGTGCAAAGTTCAAGTGGACTGATGAATGCGAAAAAGCTTTCCAAGGGATCAAAGAACATCTTATGAATACATCTATTTTGCAGAAAGCAGAATCAGGAGAAGAATTGTTAATCTATCTTGCGACGACATCGCATGCATTAAGTGTTGTGTTATTGCGAATAGACGCAGGAGTAGAGAAACCCATGTATTACATTAGCAAAACTTTTAATACTGCTGAGAAGAATTATTCAAAGATTGAGAAGCTCATCTTAGCATTAGTCTATGCATCATTTAAACTCCGTATATATTTTCAAGCACACAAGATAAAAGTGTTAACAAAAATACCAACTGAATCCGTGATGAAGAATTCAAAAAGATCAGGAAGAGTGGAGAGATGGAATGCACAAATAGGCCATTTCGATATTAAGTATGAAATTTTGTCTTCACCGAAATCACAAGTTGTTGCGGATTTCTTGGCAGAATTTCCTTTAGAAGAAGATGAAGCGGTAGAAGAAATGATGGATACAGAGGAAGAACATGGAGACCCAAAAGACTTGTTAACAGAGCCAAATAGATGGGAGATATTGGTAGACGGATCATCAAATGGAGAAGGAAATGGAGTTGGGATTGTTTTAATTTCGCCAGAAGGAGCGAAATTGTCTTTTTCATTCAGATTGGAATTCGCATCCACTAATAACGAAACGGAATATGAAGCTGTGGTGCATGCCTTAAAATTCGCAATAGAAATGAAAATAGAAAATGTCAGGATCACTAGTGATTCACAGCTAGTTATTCGCCAAATAAAGGGAGAGTACACTACAAATGAACCATCTTTGAAGAAATACAAGAATCTCATTGAAGAATTGTCAGCGAAAATCCCAAAAATAAAATGGAGGCATATTTCAAGGAAGGATAACAGACTCGCAGACGCTTTTGGTTTCATCTCAAGCATGATGACAGATCCAACCACGAGATGCATAAAAATACAGACACTTCTATCACCATCGATCAATAAATAAGAATAAGAAGTGGATGTGATGCTAATAGACGATGGAGAAGAAGAACAAACGAGCAATATAGCAGATTGGAGAGCAGAACTTCATGCATATTTGGCTAAAGGAGAAACACCAAGGAATAGATTAGAAGCACACAAGTTAAAAAGCCGCGCAACAAATTTTGAGTTAAGAGATGGGCTGCTATACCGAAGATCCTTTAGTGGACCATCACTCAGATGTTTGACGCAAAAAGAATGAGAAAAGGTACTAAAAATGTTACATAGTGGGGATGCTGGTAATCACAGTGGGGGAAGATCTTTGGCACATAAAGCAAAAATGCAAGGGTATTACTGGCCATATATGCACGAAGACGCAAAGCAAATAAGAAGACGTTGCGAAGATTGTCAGCGCATTGGAAAGAAAATACATGCACCTGGAGCACCATTATCATCCTCAAATAGTGTTTGGCCTTTTGGAAAGTGGGGATTAGATATTTTGGGACCATTTTTACCAGGATATGGGCAAAGAAGATACTTGATAGTCGCAACAGATTATTCCACAAAATGGACAGAAGTTAAAGCAATACAACATATTCGTGACAAAGATATATTCACGTTCATTTTCGAAAATATCATTTGCAGATTCGGAATTCCTGCGCAGTTGGTATATGATAATGGAAAACAATTTGAAGGTCAGAACATAGAAATGTTGCTTAATGCATTTAAAATAAAGTGTGGAAAGTATACTCCTTTGTATCCACAAGCGAACGGGCAAGTAGAGGCAACAAACAAAACAATTGCAGATATATTAAAGAAGAAGTTAGAAGGACATCATAAAGCATGGTGCGAACAAGTACATAATGCAGTTTGGGCTTATAATACAACTAGAAGAGAAGCCACTGGAATGTCCCCTTTTTGTTTAACATATGGAGTTGAGGCGGTATTACCAACAAAAGTTGTTATTCCAACAACAAAAAGAGAAGCTTGGGAGAAAAATCTTAGTGTCGGTTTGATTTTAAGCAAACTTGATGACTTAGAAAAAAAAAGAGAAAGAGATTTACAACATATGGAGAATTATCAGCGAAGATTAGCCCGAGAATATAATAAACGTGTCAAGGTACGCGAATTCCAGCCAGGAGATTTGGTTCTGCGAGAGACACCAATATATAAGCGAGAAAATGGTGGAAAATTAGCGAAAAAATGGGATGGACCTTATATCATTAAGGATATAGTTGGAACAGGAGCTTACAAATTAATGGATCCAGAGGGCAGAGATGTGGGTCATATACTTGACATACCATGGAACAGATTGTACTTAAAAAGATATTATCCGTAAGAAGCTTTGGGAAATTATGGAAAATAAAGAATAGTTGCGAGTTTATATCAAAACAAGATCATGACGTGCGAAACTCTCGCAGAGATAATCATAGAACAATGACATAAAAGAAAGGGGCGAACCTTTGTGGCGTACACCCTAGTTCGCGAATAAAATTTCGCAAGAGGCAAATGTAAGACCTAAAGTACGTCATTTAAGGGGGTACCTGTTGCATGGATTAGGGAAAAACTATACCGCCATCGTAACCTGAGTCATGGAGATTTGGGGTCAATAAAGCCCATCCAGGAGAGGCACCTTGGATTCTCAGCTTAAGCATATGACTTAGGTTGGGCGACTAAGGTAATAAGGAATCTCTCAAGGAGTGCAGAATCTGAACAAGGCGCCGAGGTACACGGTTGAGTCAAGAGTTCCAGGGGCTTCTAGAGTGTACCTTGCTATTCTTGACAAGTCTTGGCTTAAGCTGCACTCGGCCCGAAGAATACCCCACTTAGGGTGCAGTCTCGTAACCATAAACTCTATAGGTAAAAGGGATAAGAGGCTGCGAAAACAACTGGTTGTTGTTAAGACTGGATGGGAGGAGCTAATCTTGTATGGTCGAAGTCCGCCTCCTTGAAGGGGCTACCAGGGGGAGATAAGGGCGGCACCCTCCATTAGGGAGCTGATAAGTGTCTAAAGACGCAAATGTCATGAGGCTTCTTACTCGCCAGGGTATTAAGGCTTGTCATATTTGTGCAACGATCCCGAAGAGGAAATAATACTAGAGAAAAAGATAAGACGAGATCAATGGGTTTTCGCATGAAAGTGCGAAGACGTCCTGCGATTTCGTCGCAAGACGGCAATGTCATGGGGATTTATTTTCGCAAGAATATTTAGGCCTGTCATATTGTTGCAACATTCCTGAAGAGGTTATAATACTAGATAAAAAGTTAAGGAAAGATCAATGGGTTTTTGCATGAAAGTGCATGAACGTCCTGCGATTTTGTCGCAAATAAAAAAAAGTGGCATAATAAGACCTTTAATTAAGAAGGCAAAATAAGACCACATGACAAAAACATAATATTTTTAAATATTCATAACAAATTGTTTCTTGCCAGAAAGATAATGAGAGGCAAGTATGGGAATCAGAAAATAAGAGGCATTATCTTTCTTGCCAGCAAAATATTAATTACAAGGTTAAAGGAAGAGTATTATTCGCGAGAAAAAATAAAGATGAAACAATTCAAGAAGACTTCATGTTTCAATATTAATTGGAGGAGATAATGGACGCTCTTCGCCAGTGTTTTCTTCGCCAATATTTTCTTCGCCAATGTTCTCAACATCGCCAAGCTTTTTTTTATTCTGATCTTCGCCAGCAATTACTTCTTTATGAGAAATTTCTTTCTCACTTTCATTAGCACCAGAAATTGCTTCTTTAGGAGGAATATCTTCTCCACATTCTAGAAGATTATCTTATCCACCACTCTCAAAATCATAATCACTATCAGCGTCACGAGGAAATTCATCATCATCTACTTCCAAGGGTTCAATTGAGGTAGGATGAAGAGAGTTGGATAACAAAATATTGTTCACCAGAACCTCAACTCTGAGATGAACTTGGCGAAGAAGTTCTCTTTGATGATTCCTATCTTGAATATCTTTAAAGTAAGCAAGATAATCAAGTCTCCTTTCTGCCCGGTCCCGAGCACCAGTAAGTGTAGAGACAAGTAGCGCATTCTCCTTGCGAATTTTGGCGTACTTGTCTTCCAAAGTAGAAATGGAGGAATGTAGATTCTTCTCAGACTCTGCGAAAAGAAGAATACCAAATTTCAGAAAAATGAAAAACTCAAAAAGATATGATAAAGAAAAGACAGATAAGGAAGTCAAATTATTATGACTACCTTCCTTTTGCGAAATAAGGTGCTGAATCAAGGACACACAATTATTCTCCCAATGATCCATAGCATCGTCAAATTTATCTCCAACTAAACCTTTAAGTCGAGATTGGAGGTTTTTCTCTTTAGAAATGAGAGAGGCATTCTTCTTCGCAAGAGAAGAATAATATTCTTCTAATTTAGAATACTTCTCCTTAAGTTGATTTGCCTTTACACTCAAAGCTATTCTACCTTGAATGAGTGTATTTCTTTCAGCAATAGATGACTCTGTTACTTCCTTAAGTTCATTTTTCAGAGAGCGAAGAGATTGTTCTTGGTCATTGCATACTTTCTGGAGAATACTAAGTTGTTGCGAAGATATCACCAACTTATTTAAACAACTTCTCTTCTCTTGAGACAGAGTTTTATTCTCGTCTGATAAAGATTCCATTCCTAGATTAGCTTTAGTTAAACTATAAGAGAGGCGAGAAATTTCTTTATTTAATAAATCTTGCCTCTGTACTAATTGGGTATTTTCATTGGTAAGATTATCTATATGATCAGCAGAATATGAATAAAGGCTATCTAGTTGGTTATATTGATCCATCAAAATCTCTTTATCAACTCGGATTTCTTCGGCAGCAGATTCAAATTGATATCTCTTCATTACCCGTTTCTGGTTTAAGGCTTAATATGCGAAAGAGGGACTTCAAGTATAATTAAATATGGAAGGGATAAAATCATTAGAATGGTAAGTCAAATACTCGGATAAGAAAATCATACCTCTCAGCTCATCATTTCTCTTGCGAAGATTGTTGCAATCTAGCGAGACATTCTGAAGCTTTTGATTTTCAAGACGAAGAGCATCACACTCTTTCTCCAAGGCTGTCTGCGAAGCAGCTCTGTCAGAACCAAGATATTTTCTCAGAATTTCGCAAATACCAGACTTGACAAGATCAGCAGAAGACTTATTACCGTCATCCAATACCTCAGACAAAACTTTGAAAGTTATGTCTATCCCTTCAACAATTTCTTTCGAAAGAGGTTCAGATGAAGAACTCGCGAGAGTAGAAGGTTGAGGAATATTTTCAACAGAGGAAGAAGGAATTTCATTCATAGAAGGATTAACAGTAGGGATTTCAACAAGAGAGCGATCAGTTGGAGAAATGAAATATGAGGAAATATCTTCGCGAATAGGAGACAATGATTTAGCTGGAGAAGATGTCGCAGGAGATTTGGTAGGGATAACTGAGTCGTAAATAGAAGGTAAGGGTTTAACCTGCGAAGATGTCGCAGGAGATTTAGAAGGAACAAGTAGAGGGAAAGGAACAAAAGTTTCAACAGTCTTGAGGTGGCGAGATTTATTGAGAGGCCTATTAGCTTCTTTGTCACCCTGCGAATTACAATCCAGATAAGAAACAGAGGCAACAATATTGTCATTAGAAAAGAACAAGTGTTTCTTACTACCTTCTGATTCACATGCTTTCTCTTGTTCGCAACAGTCTTCTGCTGCGATTTGGAGGCATTAGGGTTCTGAATTGTAAACTTGGTAGTAGAGGTGTTTTTGCTGAAATAATAACAATATGAGAATCAGATAAGCAACATCAAACAAAATAGTAAACAAAGATCATTAGGGTTTTTTCAGCAAAACTCATAAAAAAGAAAACAGAAAACTAACCTTGATGAATCCATGAAAAATGCTAGCAGGAAGGGTAGCTTGTGAAGTATGTGAGAAAATGATGAAGATCCACAGAAAGAACAGTATGGATACGAAGAAGAAGGTATTAGTAAAATTATGTGAAACAAGTTAAGAAGATTAAAAGAAGAAGAAAGGAGATTGTAATGGCGGAAATTTTAGAAGAACAGTAGAGTTGCAGAGAGGGAAGAATAAAAATAGAAGAGAAAACAAAAGGAGAATAAGAAGAAGAATATATAGGGGAGATTTTTACTCGAAGAAATAAATACCATTAATAAAGTAACGGTTACAAAAGACGTGTTAAGAAATGGATGGAAGAAAGAACACGTATGGGAAATGCAGAGCGTGGAGAAATAAACAGTTGCGGCATTTATCACATCATTCTCTACTTCGCAGAGAAGATATGAGAAGAGGCAAGATGTTGGATCAGAATCTCGCAACAATA
This sequence comes from Papaver somniferum, assembly GCF_003573695.1. Lineage (NCBI taxonomy): Eukaryota > Viridiplantae > Streptophyta > Magnoliopsida > Ranunculales > Papaveraceae > Papaver > Papaver somniferum. The sequence goes on along the minus strand of NC_039360.1, from coordinate 15,176,399 downwards.
GTGCTTCGGCGAAATCAACAACCCAACATGACAATGTCGCAGAACAGCGTCGCAGAATAATCTCAGAGATTACACAATAAACGACATCAACTAAATCATTAGAAAAGTATAAGGATCTTGCGAAGAGAAGGAATGTTTCGAATGTCGTATTTGTAAGTCTGTGAAGACATCGCAATAAAGATCCGAAATTAGGGGAAATGTTAGCTGTACATTAGCTGTCATCCATTATGTAATTTCTTATAAATAGTCGTTCATTTGTAAAGAGAAGGGGAGACCTTTTTGAGAGTGTGGATCAAGTAATTAGGAGAGAGAAGAGAGAGAGAGAGTTGTGATCATTGTTGATACTTTATCTTGTAATATTGTTCAGAAGTTAATCGATAGAATTCAAATTGTTACTATAGAAACTAATAAATATTAGTAAGATTTCATGAGGGGTGTAGTGTAGGAATTCCTGCAACTACACTATGCTCTAACAAGAATTAATTTTGGTGATGGGATCTAAGCGGGTTTGTACTTTCGTGTTAGGTCTAATCGCGGCAACAAAAAAGAAAAGCCTTTTTTTTTTTACGTCCAATGGCTCACATCACACCATCTGATAAAGGAATTGAAGTTATTTTTTTATTCTTCACTCAAACATTTTAAGTGGTATTTTGAAAGAATCTTATTATTGGGATGCATAAGATTTTGATATCCAAAAATTGGATAGGACATCTAATGTGCCAAAAAAGTCAAAATTTATCATTTCCTGATAAAATTAGTTCTAATCAAAACTTAACTCTAATTCAAAACCTAAAATTAATTTTTATCACTCTTGTTTTATCTTCTTCTTCTCAAAAAACAAAAATCAAAACAAAACATACACCTTTTTTCTTTTCTTCACACGATTCTCCAAACAACTCAAGTTGATTCTCAAGATGACCAAGAGTGATAAGATCATGACGATTGAATCTTGATTCTGAAACATGCCCAGTTTTAAATGTCTTTAATAGAGATTTGGTGAATGAATTTGTTCAAACACCAGCGAATCCTCTACTAACGCCTCCTATTAGGTAAGAATTGAAAAACACACCATTTATATATTTTAGATTTAGATTGGATAAATAGGTTATCTTGATGAAGTTAGGGGTCTCAAAATTGGTTTTCTGAGACGATTACGCCTAGGATCATATCGACCTAGCTGTGAGGTATTATTTACGGTTGTGACATTAAAAACTCCCTGTTGTAATGTGCTTCTATGGTTAGGAAATTTCCAAAATCCCAACCGTGAATTTCTTATTATTGTTGGGACTTTCCAGGCCGTAGCAAGTTCTGTTTTTGCAGAAAACTCGATATTTCTGGATAGTTTCGGTTAGGAATTTCCAAACCGTAATTTTGTTCACCAAATTGTAAATGGTATTTACGGTTGGTCGCATTTTTTTTCCTGTCCCCGCAACTAGCCTTATGGTCGTGATGTATAGTACTTCCCATACGTAAACTTGTTTTACAGTTGGTAATCTATTGTTTCTCAACCGTAAGTGCATCATTCAAAGTGAATTTTTTTCAATATTTTTATATGTTTGTACCATTTTTAGGAATCGAGAAAATGAAAATAATAAAGGACCACAAGAACAATCATTGTATGATGTTTCGATGATGATGGTATGTACACTAACTATATCATATATTTGTATATTTTCAAATTATATACAAGTATTTGAAGTTTGTGAATTTGATATGAAAATAGGCCGACCGAGTTAAGTGACTTGTGAGGGAAATGTCATGTTCCATTGATGATGGGAAGATGTTAATTGTTGAACAACAAAGAAAATTGTTTCTTAGACTTCATGAGTTAGATAATCCTAAAAAGGATTATATATATTCTTACGAGGATTTATTCATTGCAAGGGGTTACAAGACGCGTGAGAGTTTTACATCATCTTTAGAGTATGTTCAACAGAATGTTGGTCATAGTGGTATATGGTTTATGGACTTGTTTAAGTATTTAATCATGTAAGACTTTGTTCTAGTGTATTTGGTTATGGATTTGGATGAATTTCTCTTGTTTTAAGCCATGCGATATTATAACTTAGGTTGAATGAATAATAATCTCTTGTTTTAATTTGCTAATCCAATATATATATATTTATTGGACGAAAAATTAATAAGATGATAGAAATTCAAGGTGAGAAACGGCTAGGACTACACATCACAAAACCTCGTCGCTTTATGTTTACGACAGCGAATTCCACTCCATGACTTAAAAGTTCCTAGTGAAATGTGTATGTCTCATCTGTAAGTGCTTCTGTATTAACTGAAATACTACTTACGGTCGGGAATATCTTAAACTCCTAATTGTGTATATTTACGGCTATGTCTACACTTCAGAAAACCTAGCCATATAATTCTCAGCTTCATTGAGAATATCAAACATTTCATTAAAACTAGAATAATATATGTATTTCATAGCGCAATGTTGAAGAAAAATACATAACATAGATCACAACACTTAATTATGTAGGTTGAAATCATATGTAGTTCTTTCCAAGATTCGATAGCAATGATCAAGCTCAAAATGGACCTTTTAAAAGTAGAAAACTATGGTTTGGGTGAAAAAGAGTTGAGAGAAAGGTTTTTTTATAGATCTTAAAGACCCAACGGCTAGTTTTTTGAAAAGCCTAGTCGTTTGTAGACTCAACCATATTGGTCCAAATCAAAAATTAACAATAAATGCTTCTATTGAAAGAGTCAACAAAATTATGGCTGGGAATCCCAGCCGTGACATGTAATTATGGATGGGTTTCACTGTCGTTAACGTTACAAAATTATGAAAACTCAACTTTACGACTTGGATTCCGAGATGGGAATCTGTAGACCAAAACTTACAGATAGGAATTTGGACCGACATAGCTGTAAATGGCTGAGATTTTAATTTTTTGGTTCGTTTAGGAAATTACGGCTAGGTCTATACTGACTGAAACCTATCCGTAAGTACCCATAAATTTCCAAATTTCTTCGCTTCTTCTTTATAAGAAAAAAATTAAGCAAACAAAAAACACAATAGACCCATCACAACCCATCAAAATAATATCTTAACATATAATCACAACCCATCAAAATACAACTTATCGTATAATCACCACCTTTCGCCACCTTTATTCATCCTCATCGTCACTCATGAGTACACATGGGGTGTTCCTCGATAATTTTAATACCGTCCAAAGTTCAAAACTTTCCTCAAACCGATTACACCAAGCCCTGGGGATTGAGCCATGACAATCATATTCCCCTCCTAAATGGAGGTACTGGGCATCCTTCTTTCAGTTGTAGGCTGGTAAAATGGTTCGTTTGGACATGCGCCACCACAACTCTTCTTGGTAAAAATTCTTTATTATAAGTACATCTTGTTGGTGAGAATGTAAAATTATGTCCATAGAGAAGAATGACTCAATGAAATGAGTTGACGAGCAGATGGCCACATATTGGCATGCTCATCCAATAATCTCTTTTCAATCTAGTTGTAACTTGTAGAGCACTGCTCAGTCGAACTCGCGTGCATTGATATCTCAAACATGTTTGTCAATGTTAGTGATCAAAACTATAAGTCTTGATTCTACTACTTATATCTAAGTCTCGGACTAGGATAAAAAGTGTAGTTGAGCTCTAGACTCCATGGCATTCATCATACAAGACGAAGAACTACTCAAGGAACTGGTGTAGTGGATCTTCATCGAAAAAAAGGTATGTGGAGACTTGAACTTATTTATCACTCAAAATTCTATCTACTATATCTCTTATCTTGATACTAAAGTCGTATTGCTATAAAGACTTCGATTATACATATTTGCTATTTCGAACCGAGTTTATATCGCTTATCTATTTCTCGAAATATGTGTTTGTAAGCTTTCACTTTGGCCAAGTTCATCTTTACTCGTGACGAAAGTCATGTTGATTATTTCATTATCTTGAAAATTGCTTTGATGAAAAATAGTTTGTGGATAACAAGTATATATAAAATCCTCTAAGAATGTTTCAATGATTGAAATAAAGAGTTTGGAACATGTAACCATCTTTGGATATAAACACATAGTGTGTTCGCACATTAGTATATAAGTCCAAAAACCGGGAACCAAATGTAGGCATACTTGTGTGTGTACTAATTGGTTGATGGAGACTGGGTAAGTATGTGTACCCATACACATACTGGCGGAAGTTCATGTCTGTGAATTTCTGTTGAGTTTGGAATTCAAAACCAACTCAATCCGGTTACCTAAGTATGCGTACCCGTACGCATACTAGCGGAAAGTTTGCGTCCGTGAATTTCTGCTGAGCTTGAAAACCAAAACAAACTCAAATATGGTTGCTTAAGTACGCATACTTAAATGTGTTACTTTCTAAAATTGGTTTGTTCATGAACTAAAACATTTATATATTAAGGAATGCAATTTGCAAACCGTGGCTATAATGTTCAAGAATCGATTCTAGTGAATCAAAACCAATTTTGCTTCAATTGTGTCTTGTATGCTTCTATAAGATCTAAGCAATTGAATAACTCTTGAACTAGTTCATTTGAGTCAGTTGGACTAGTTATGGTGAAGATGAATAAGGTTGATATGAAAGTGCTCATATGGATAACCATTGGTTAACTACTGTTGAACCAACTAAGTGTACACGTTTAGGTACGGTTACTCAAACTTAAATGATGTATATTTCATTTGTGTGTAACAAACTAAGGTTCGATCTAACAGTTGAAAGATATTAGCTTGAATCTAATCAGGTTTTAATCTAAAGTTGAATATTGAATGCTTCGTTACCAAGGTAACTTAGATTGCAAACCTTATATTTGGAGACTATATAAAGGAGAACTCTACCAATTGGGAAAACTAATCTCCACACCTCCTGTGTGATACTAGTTGTGTTAGCTAGAGTCGATTCTCCTTTAACCTTAGGTTTCTACCGAGACCCCGTAGGTTAACGACTTAAAGACTTCATTGGGATTGTGAAGCCAGTCCCAACTATTATCTTTGTAGTTGCGCGATCTGATCTTGATGTTTCTATAGTGATTGAGTGCAATCGTAAGTTGGATTGAGATTATTTTCTCTGATAGGCAAGATAGAAAAGTAATCACAAACATCTTCGTCTCATCATTTGTGATTCCGCAATATCTTGTTTCGCTAGTCGATTAAGATTATTGTGAGGTGATTGATAATTTTACAGGCTGTTCTTCACGAATATAAGTCCGGTATATCAATTTGTTCTTGTTCACCTTGATTTATCAAAATACGTTACAAAAACTTGTAGGTATTTCTGTGGGAGACAGATTTATCTATTCCTATATACTTTTCTGTGTGAGACAGTTTTGTTTATCAAAGTCTTCGACTTTGGGTCGTAGAAACTCTTAGTTGTGGGTGAAATCATCTATGTGAATCAATTTCGTAGTATCCTGCTGGAATCAGAGACGTAAGGAGTGCAACTGTACCTTGAATCAGTGTGATATTGATTGGGGTTCAACTACAGTCCATACTGAAGTTAGTTTGTAGTAGGCTAGTGTCTGTAGCGGCTTAACACAGTATGGTGTTCAATCTTGACTAGGTCCCGGGGTTTTTTGGCATTTGGGGTTTCCTCGTTAACAAAACTTCTAGTGTATGTGTTATTTCTTTTTCGCATTATATTTTGTTATATAATTGAAGTATCACAGGTTGTGCGTTGAATCGATGAATTGGTAAATCCAACCTTTGGTTGTTGATTGAAATTGATTGATCCTTGAACATTGGTCTTTGGTACCATTCAAGTTAATTTATCTTGTATTCAATTAAGCTCGCAGATTTCTATTTGCTTGAGTAAGGATTGAATCGAGAAATTGAGATATAACTCTTTGATATACTTTTTATTAAGATTGAGTTTGACTGTCTAGTAGATTCTCTTAAAAGTAATTAGAGTTAGTCCATAAAGATTTCTAAGCAAAATATTGGGTGAGGTTGTAGACCCCAGCTTTTTCAATTGGTTTCAGAGCAGGCAAACACGCTAAGACCTCATAAGTCTGTGTTTGAAGCAATATGATTTTTATGGACGAGTCTATCTCTAATAACGTACCATTTCATAAATTACCAAATGATTTTCAAATCTTGGATTCACTAGAGAGGACTGTCACATCTAGGTCAGTATCTAAATATTGTCTTAATGTAGAACCTGTTGAAGTCTGGGAAACACACCTAGAATAACAGTTGGATGAACTTTCTGACGAAAGTGGTTCATATATTGATAGAGATGTTGATGAGGAAGTCTCTGAGTATGTGAATGTTTTGAATTCGTTGGAAAAGAATAAGATGACAACTTCTCATGTCACTCCTCTTCTGACTCCTCTCTGTCGAGAAAACAAGAAATTGAGAAGATGTTACGCAGGTGTTTATGTTTCGAATCGTTCTAACGAATCAATCCTCAAGGATATGAGGAAAAAACGTATGAATTCACTTGAATGTGATAATATTTATCAAAAGTATTTTTTGTTGGAAGAGAAACTTGCAGAATCTGAAGCAAGGATTAACTCCCAGAAAACAAGTTCTGACGACAAAGATAGTGCTTGTCTCGCTCGAGAAAAACGCCTTGAGGCTGATCTAGATGCTGCTCTTGATAAAATCCATATTTTAGAGGAGGACTTGAAAAAGTTAAAAACTAGTTCAAATAAATTAACCACTATGCTAGGAACAAGTAAAAATCATCGTGATATACGAGTTTAGGCTATAAGGGAATAATTCTCCAAGTATTAGCAAAGAGGTAAAATTTGTCAAGGCTAGTGATTCTTCTCGACAAAAGGATACCACTAGTCAGAGACTTAGCCATAATAGACCAGAAATCAAGGCTCATAGTTTTGATCACTAACATTGAGCAAAAGTGAAATACCTACACCGGCAGTTAAGGTTCGAAAGAAAAAAATATATTAACCTACAAACTCAACACACACGGATCGAGGTAAGAACATTCCTTATGTTAGCCACTATTGCGGAAATAAAGGTCACCTGGAAAGGAGATGTTGTTACCGTATAAGGAATAAGAAACTTCATGATGTTCTTGTTTGGGAATCACAAGAAGTTGTGACACCAAGATCATATGTTAAGACTAACCCCCTTAACGCTACAGGTTGTAACTGTCCAAACTTTAGGCAAAGGAATCAGTGCTGTGATAAATCTAGATTTTCCTATAAACGTTATAGAAATCCTTTTCACAATTGTAATGGTTATCAAAAGGATAACTTCGTAAAGACTAAGACAAGACCCGATGCTCCCAATTGGAGAAAAACTAACTTGCAAAAGAATAGTCAATCCAATTCTCTTTCGAGAAATCTTGAAGAGAGTAATGGGAAAAAGGTTCCGGTTGTTCCAAATCGCACTCATAAGTGGGTACCAAAGAAAGCCAATGATGCTTTGAGTGCGAAAAGGAATGATCTTCCAGAAAATTCCATGACTACGGAGAAGTCAGTATCCATGATGTTGGAACTAAACATGTTCTTTGGAAAAATGGATTTGGATGTGAAAGATTCTAAAAGCGATCTCTTTCATGATAATCCAAAAGTGAAACAAAAAAAGCCAAAAACTATAGATGGTGAAAAATCCATAGTTACAGAAAAGTATGTTTCAGTCACTTGTTGAGAGAAAGACATTGTTCACCTCAACACAACTTGATTGTGTTGGAAGTGCATCCTTACCAAAGAACGCTGTGTAATGCATACGGTGAGGGAAGCACGAGAATTGGGGCGCAAAGATAATGCTTGGTAAGGATGTAGAATTAGATTCGATTTCTCTAAAAATTTATGTCTATAAACTTGAGCAAGATTTATGTTTTTATTACTTGCTTAGAGTACTTATAATGATCCATGTACCTTGATTATCTTTCATTTCTACCTAACTTGATTTGTGTTTAAGGTTCTTGAATGTTTAGGTTTGAAAATATTAGTTCGGATGTTTGGACTTCATGGTACACATACCAAGTATGCATACCATCTTTTAAAATCAAAATCCAGGGAGTTTAGTACGCATACCCGTTTGCATACTGCTCCTGGTCACGAAAATGTAGACGTCGATATTCGATTGTTTTGGACGTAACTTCTTCGTCCGAACTCGGAATTATCTCGTTCTTTTTGCATTATCTTCCTATTTGAAATATCTTCAAAATGGTGATGATAATTGATGAATTTGGATTCGTTAAGATTGGTATTTGTCTCTTCTCTTGTTTTTGAGTGTGTACTCCGTTTTGTCGCACTTGTTCCACTTCTCTTGGACTTGGGCACTTGGATTCTTGGAGTACCTCTATTATAAGCTCATTTGTAGATTTTACAAGAGTGTTTTTGGTGAATCACAAAGAAGAAAGTTCAAGAATGGGCAGTAGTACGCGTTACTCTGCGATTCTTGAATATTCACAATCATCTTATGTGAACTATGGTGCATGGTCGTTAATGACTTTGTATGTTCTTCTTTATTAATAAATTTTTTTATACGCCTTTGGTAGCCATTATTGGTGTAAATCCATGCGAAAAAAATTGATTCTACCTTCTAAGAACAAAAATTGATTTTGCAATATTAATCTTTATTGGTTTATATGTTGCAAATAATGTTATGGGATATGTGTGTTTGCGTCCGTGAACTATGATTGTCCCATACATGGTCAAAATTTAAGTCCTTCATATGTCGATATACAAATATTGATAAAAGAATGAATGAAATTTTAACAAAAACAAAAGATAAGCCTATTATGTCATTATGCAAATATTGATGGAAGGTAGGATGAGCTTTTGTTTACAAACATTAAGTCTATTATATGTCATTGTGCAAATAGTGATGGAAGATACAATGAATCTTTGTTTATTCCTCAGTATTGATCTTCCTGATCCATATTTTTATGTAAAATACTATGCGTCTCCGTAAGTTCTCTTATGTGAGAATTTCCAATTACATTAATCATGAATTCTCTTGTGGTTAATTTAGTTGAGTATTCCGATTGAATTAATCATGGGTTCACTTGTGGTTAATTCAATTGAGATTTTTGGATACAAATTCATATTCTTATGTGATTTTTTATGCCCAAAGAAATCCTTCTTTTCTTGTGAAAGTAAGGTCGCTCTTGTTGTTATTTCGGGAATGACATTTTATGGGGGAGAGTTCTTATTGAACTTGTGCTTAACTGCCAAATCTTTGTGGGGAGTACGGCTGCGGAATATTATAGGGATTATCTTGTATCTTTATAAAATCCTTGATGAATGCATTTAGTTTCGGCTATATGATTTCATCTAAAAAAATTGATATTTACTTTTTTTTTGGTCATGAAGTATCTCTATGGAAATTTCATTAGGATCCAACTAGCTTTCGTATATTTGCCAATTTTATTGACAAAAAGGGGGAGAATTAATGTGTAGTTCACACTACAAATATATATGGTTTACGAATCATTATGTAAGGGGGAGTGGTTTTCATGTGAGATGAAGTATTGACTAAGGGGGAGTGATACATATCACCATAGTATTGTTGTCGAAGTTGTGATGCAGTTGAACTTTGATGTTGTGTAATAATACTATAACATTGTATAACAATGATTAAGAGCTATTGTTTTCTCATTGTTATGGCTAAGCAACTTCAACAACGATGATTCCGAACTTACAACCTTTGGAATCATTGGAGTACTTGGAAGTGACGATGATTTAGAGTAATGTTGAAGAACCAAGGAGATCAAGCATGTGGATGAGAAGCTGCAAAGTTTATTTATTTTGTATTCCAAATGTATTGATAGTTTTGTCACTAAAATTGACAAAGGGGAGATTGTTAGAGCACTGATCGGTCGAACTTGCGTGCGTTTCTATCTCAAGCATGTTTGTCAATGTTAGTGATCAAAACTATAAGTCTTGATTCTACTACTTATATCTAAGTCTCGGACTAGGATAAAAAGTGTAGTTGAGCTCTATACTCCATGGAATTCATCATACAAGACAAAGAACTACTCAAGGAACTGGTGGATCTTCATCAACAAAAAGGTATGTGGATACTTGAAATTATCTATCGCTCAAAAGTCTATCTACTTTATCTCCTATCTTGAGACAAAAGTTGTATTGCTATATAGACTTCGATTATACACATTTGCTATTTCGAGCCGAATTTATCTCGCTTATCTATTTCTCGAAATATGTGTTGTAAAGCTTTCGCTTTGGCCAAGTTCATCTTTAGTCGTGATGAAATTCATGTTGATTATTTCAATATTTTGAAAATTGCTTTAATGAAAAATAGTTTGTGGATAACAACTATATATAACATCCTCTAAGAATGTTTCAATGATTGAAATAAAGAGTTTAGAACATGTAACCATCTTTGCATATAAGAATATAGTGTGTTCGCACATTAGTATATAAGTCCAAAAACCGGGAACCAAATGTAGGCATACTTGTGTGTACTAATTGGTTGATGGAGACTGTGTAAGTATGCATACCCGTACGCATACTGGCAGAAGTTCATGTCTGTGAATTTATGCTGAGTTTGGAATTCAAAACCAACTCAATCAAGTTACCTAAGTATACGTGCCCGTACGCATACTGGCAGAAAGTTCACGTCGGTGAATTTCTGCTGAGTTTGAAAACCAAAACAAACTCAAATATGGTTTCTTAAGTACGCATACTTAAGTGTGTTTCTTTCTAAAATTGGTTTGTTCATGAACTAAAACATTTATATATTAAGGAATGCAATTTTCAAACCGTGTCTATAATGTTCATGAATTGATTCGAGTGAATCAAAATTAATTTTACTTCGATTATGTCTTGCATACTTCTATAAGATCTAAGCAATTGAACAACTCTCGAACTAGTTCATTTGAGTCATTTGGACTAGTTATAGTGAAGATGAATAAGGTTGATATGAAAGTGCTCATATGGCTAACCATTGGCTAACTGTTTTTGAACCAACTAAGTGTACCCGTTTAGGTAGGTTACTCAAACCCTAAATGAAGTTTTTTTCATTTGTGTGTAACAAGTTAAGATTCGATCTAACTGTTGAAAGATATTAGATTGAATATAATCAGGTTTTCATCTAATGGTGAATATTGAATGCTTTGTTACCAAGGTAACTTAGATTGCAAACCCTTATTTGGAGACTATGTAAAGGAGAACTCTAGCAACTGGGAAAACTAATCCCCACACTTTCTGTGTGATACTAGTTGTGTTAGCCGGAGTCGATTCTTCTTTAACATTAGTTTTCTACCGAGACCCCGTAGTTTAACAACTTAAAGACTTCATTGGTGAAAAGACGAGGGTACCCAAATACACCACAATCTTTTATTTTGATCACAACCTATACAAGACCCACTGTGTATAAACCTCTTGGAGCAAAAATCACTCAAGGAATATTTCAACACAATGTCCACTTGAAATAGGGTTAGTCCGGACTGGCCTAACACGTGAATAATTACAGCAGATAAGTGGAGAGATCCAATACACTTTGTGTGATCGTCTATGGATATGAAATCGAGACAATACTACAACAAAGTGTTCACTTGATAATCGAAACCTTATAAGATAAATATCAAGATCCTAGCTAATGTACAAATGTAATTACTTTAATTATAATATAAAAACAATTATAATGCAGAAATAAAGTAAAGCACACACCAGAATTTTGTTAACGAGGAAAACTACAATCTTGTAGAAAAACCCCAGGACCTAGTCCTGATTTGAATACTCAATGAATTAAGACGCTACAAAAAGTAAACCTGCAACTTCGTGTAGACACTACTAAGTAAACTAAATCCTAGTTACTCAGATTCAGCAGTATTCTTGATTTGATAATACCTAGCAGAACCGAAGTTCTCAATAGATATTTGAAACCTAATATCCTAGCAGAACAGACGTTCTCTTTAGGATTATATCTAGTATATCTTATTAATGATTCACAACAACTTCTTCTTCAAATCTTCACAATCTTCAATCTTCGGTTTAATCTTCAAAGTAACAACCTGCAAAAATCGACTTGATTCCTTATTGATTTGTCGCACAGAACAGAGTCTGTTAACAATGACAAATAAATGAATCTATCTTACAGATCTAGAAAGACTTAGATCCGAAGAAACGTTAAATCCTTGATCTAGTTTGAGTGAGCCTTATATCATAAAAGAAGGTTCTCAAGAATAAACAAACTAGGTGCAATCAAAGATTCAACAACCGTTATTCAATCAAAGCAATCGGAAACTAAAGATAGACTGCAAATATATAGTTTCCCACCAACGGGTTGTGCTAGAGCTTCTCAATTCCAAAGAAGACTTTAAAACGAATGGCCGTAAGAGATTTCACCTAATTAGATTACTTTCCTCTATGATAGGCGGCTACACCAGTAACAGAAGAACAAAGGAACTTTTCTATCACGAAGGATTAGTTTGCTAGAAAGGCAAACTTCAAGTATCTATAGATAAGGAAGTTTGGAAACCAAGGAATTTTCAAAACCGAAAATATTCTCAAGATATTCATTAAAGCACAAATTCGGTTTCCATAATTCCTGAGAATGCTCTGTCCAAAATATTGATCGAAAATCTCCTTGGAAAATATTTAACTAGTAAATGAACATTACTAATTCTTATCTTTCCATATGTATAATTAAAAACCTTAATTAAAAGATTCTTAACTTATTTAATTTTGATCCTGGGATTTTCTTCCTTTTAGTTGTCAAGGAATATCTTTGAACAATTAAAGAAATAAACATTCATGCATGTGTTCAAAGTGTTTCGACATCCTTCTATATTAACCAAACATATTTTCGGAATCTCTAATATTTATAGAATAATAGAAAATTCGAAAACATATTTTTGGAAAATATTTTGTGTTAAAAACACAAAACACTCTCAGATTTGATTGAGATTTTTGTGGCTTGTTGCACCCCTTACTAGGATCGGTTACCCTTATGTGTTGCACCCCTTATTAGGATCGGTTCCCCTTCACCCATTACAAGGATGGGTTCCCCTTACACCCATTACTAGGATCGGTTACCTTCACCCCTTACAAGGATCAGTTCCTCTCTTCCATTGGCAGTTACAATCCGATCATACCACAAGTGATTACTTAAAATTGGTTTTATTCATAAAAGTTATACCAATACATAAGTCAGGACTTTGTGAATAGTTCTATCAAGAACACAATAAGTTGTGAGCGGTTATACTCTATCATACATATTGGTTGTTCATAAGATATGCAATGAATAACAAAACCAATAACTCCTGGAAATTTCCTTTTCAGTCCACAAACAAGTTTATGAACTTACTTCCTTAGAACAATAACACATTGTTCCCTAGGATGAAATCCTCACCTTATACTCATACATAATCACAATAGCATTCAAATGATTATGGCCATGTCTTATCTACAAAGTTTAATTGTTAAGCAATAAACCTCGTATTGTATTCCTTAATACTATGTCTATCTAGAGTTCAAACATGCTTCGCAGTTATGTTTTCAATATAAAAGATTTGAAAGACACAAGGTAGAAATGGAATAAGTCAATTCATAGTTACTAACCTCAAGCTGAAGGATAGTGTCTTTGTTGTCTTCAATCCATCTTCAGATCTTTGTGAGTAACTGGAGCACAATACTTCTATGATTTCTAGTCTATCCTATCGAAGTTGACTATAGTTTACATAATAGCGACTCGAGTTTTGGAACTAAATATGACAACCAACCTTGACATACCAACGCTTGGTGGGTTCAACCGAGCAGTGCTCTAACAATCTCCCCCTTTGTCAATTTAGTGACAAAAATCTATTACATATGGAGAAACAAATTAAAGAAATAACTCATTCTACATATGCATTCACATTTCAACAACACAATAACCTGGAGATATTCAAACTATAAATGCCGATGTTGACATTATAATAACAAAGAAAAATACTACCCCTAAGGAAGATAGGTAGATAATCAATCCGCATGGCTTTGTTATACCACAATATGATATGTTACTCCCCCTTAGTCTGTGCTTTCACTCTTTTGTTTAGATATAACATTCAAGCATCAATGTTCTTTTCCCTAACGATACCAATTGATATATACCAAGTAAGATACAATCAATCCCAGTATCACCTGTTTACTCCATATATTTCTCCCCCTTTTTGTCACAAAAATGACAAAGAAACGAAAAAATAAAGGACAACACGAAAAGAATCTTACAAATCTCAAAAATAGACTTGCAAACTTGTAGAGTTAGGCACGAGGGTTCCACACATCACGTTCTGATAACCAACATCAAAACCGAAACTACAAGTAGTTTTATTTTGAAGTGTTATCAAGGAAACAATTTCCCGAAATAATTTTTCCCATATAGTTTAGAAAACCAAAAACGACTAATCACATTAGTTCCTTTGCCACCGATTGTCCAAGAATAACCGCTTAATTCGATAAGACCAAAATAAAGTATAAACTCCATTTTTCTCATCAGGTTCTAATAATCCATATACTTAGACCTTTCAATTTCAAACAAACCAAATACTAGGTTAGTTAACTAGTATTTCTTTGTTTAGGCATTCGATTAGTCTTGAATAACCGAAACCTCACTTTGATAATACAAACTAAGATCAGAATTAACTTAGTTTCTTATCCGGAATCGAACTGGACTAAACAACTCATCCCGTATACATATTATTTCGTTAAGATATAAATAATTCATACAAACCAATATAAATCAACTTGCAAAATTATTCACCTCAACCGGAAGCAATTGAATCAACATAAGACGTTATAAGCACCGCAATTGCACCGTAATTTTGTAATCCTAAACGATTGATATAATACCAAAGCAAAATACCAAAGGTTTTTCTTAACCGAAACCAATTGAATCACACACATATCAATTGTACCACACTTTTGTAATCCTAAACTATTGTAACCATACACAAGCAAGATGACAATAGTTTTTCTTAACCGGAACCAATTGAATCAACACACACATTAATTGTACCACAATTTCGTAATACTAAACGATTGATACCACACAATAAAGTAAGATAACAATAGTTTTTCTTAACAGGAATCAATTAAAACACATCCACACACACATAATGGAATAAAAAATCAATTGCACCTAAATTTCGTTAAGAAAAAGCAATACATATATAATATAAACTCAGGCTTTTCTTAAACAAGAAAACAATTAACTAACAAGATTGTTACCTCAATTTCGCATCCATTTTTCCTCGTTGTTCTTCTCATCCATTCGCAAAGACATAAGAACAACAAAGGCAACATATGGGATTGATTTTCATCATCCTTTTATGATTATTTGATTAAGCAACTCAACAAGTTATATATATGAAATCCGCTAAATCAAAAGTCACAAAATCATAAAAAGGTAACCGATTATGAGACCTATCTCATATAACGACGACAACATGGAGATACATTCATTTGTTCAAGAACGTTTAGTACAATATTATGACTGTCATGAGTATTGAAACTTATCATTCGAGTGTCATCATTGTGACTATCTTTTGATACCATCCTGGTTGTATTTAGAGAGACTTTGGACTCCATTTAGAAATGGGTTTTGCTGAAGCAACTTTGTTCTTCCTATTATTTCTTCCTGAAATCCAAGATGAATCTCTACAGGAAATATTAGGGTAACTTAAATGATGATAACTCTGAGAGTTATCCTTTCTTCGATTTGGAACATCATATTTGGTCTTTACAAAGTTATCTCCTCTTTTGTAGTTTGAACGATTCTGAGAAAACTTTTTAGAAGCCTGATAAGCAAACTTGGAACTATCATTACAATAATTCTTTTATTCATTTTTAGGACAATGATGTCCTGATTTAGCATTATTGAGTTCAGCCAATTTTGCGGAAACACGTGCATCTATGGATTTCTTATTCTTTTTTCGGAATCTGCAGCTCCTTTCCAAGTGTCCTTTATTTCCACAATAAGAGCAATGCTTAGTAACAAACGAACCATGGGGTCTAGTGTTATCTTGTTGTGGATTTTATTTCATTGGAGTTTGACGGAATCTATGTTCTCCATCTTTTGCTGAAGATGAAGGTGCTACATATTTTTCTTTTATGGAAGAGCAATCTTTTGTGGCAACTTTTGAAGCAATTTCTTCAGCAGATTCTTTAGGCTTAAAAAACTTTGTCTCCTTTTTAGCATTCAAAGTTTGTTTACCTTTGTATCCCAATCCTCGAGTGTCACGAGGAACTCTATTTGACTTCAACATTGAGTCAAGTTGTTTTGTGCTACTATCAAACTTTTTCAAGTCCGCTTTAAGATCCATATTCTTTTTTTTTTTCCAATATTTCTATTTTTTCAAGAGCATTATCTAGATCAACCTTAAATTTTTCAATTTGAACTTTATAATCTAAAGAAATTTCATATTCGGTAAAATTACTTACCTTAGTGTTTTTTAGATTCTCCAGCTTTGTATCTAGTTTCCTTTCTCGATCATGACCATCTTCGATTTGCTCTCTGTAGCTTCTTATGCATTCGCGATAATGACCACCTCCAATAATCTCAATATCGTTCTCCAATTCATCAAGTTTCTTTTTCAATCTTTCATTTTATTCACGAAGATCACAGTTGAGTGCCTTTGGCTCTAGGGATTCTCGATCATCACCTTTTTGTTTTCTGTATTTTTCCGAGACTTCAAGATAAGTCTCACCATTACTTACACGTTCTATATCCTTATATAGAATATCAAGTTCTCTTTTAATATTTTCATTCTCTTTGCAGAGTTTATCACATTCAAGTGTTTTTGACTCTAAAGTTACTTCAGTATCCTTTCCAGATGTGCATTCAACAGTTGCATGTAAAGCTTTGTGCTCTTGAACCTCTAAACAATTAGGGCTATCAGAGTTATTTTGTTCTTTATTCTCTATACACTTTTGTATTTTTTGAGAAGGAGAATAATTCCTTTTCTTTTGTCTTAGTAACTTTCTAAATTATCTTGCACTCGTATCAACACTGCAATTCTCGGTTTTTGTATCTGAAGAAAAAGTCTTAGTTACATCTTTAAGGGTAATACCCACTTCATTCTTGAATTGATATTCAAGGTCAAAGATATTTAATTTACCAACTAGAGCGCTTCTAGATAGTATGGAAAGATCATTAGCTTCCATGAGAGCATGCTTTTTAGATTCTATCTTGATGGTAAAGATCTTAGAATTTTACACACAATATCTTTATCTAAAATAGTTTTTCCTAAAACATAAGAGGCATTCATTATTTCAGAAAGTTTCTCATCAAACTCATCGAAGGTATCGTCTTCATCCATACTAAGATTTTCCCATCTAGAAGATAGGGTTAGAAGCCTAGCTTCTTTTTCAGAGGCATTCCCTTCAAATACGATATTAAGAATATCCCAAGCCTCCTTTGATGTTTTACACTTGGTTACATGATGATGTAGGTCACTTGTAACAGCATGTATAATGGCGTTTAATCCAAAAGAATTTTGCTTCGAAAGCAATTTTTCTTCATTACTAAATTATTTCAATTCCATTAGTCAAAACTCAGTGGTTGAGTTGTCGACCAGTACTTTTGGGTGTACATACCCATCAATAACTAAAACCCAAGAGTTAAAGTCATAGGCTTGAAGAAGAGACTGCATAGCCATTTTCCACCATAGATAGTTTGAGCCATCAAACCCTGGAGGTACGTTAACTACATCAATTATTATTTGATTCAATACTTTATAGGTTGGATCACACCAAACACAGATTTTTATATCTTTTCGTGTTTTCCTGCTCTGATACCAATTAAAAAGACGAGGGTACCCAAATATACCACAATCTTTTATTTTGATCACAACCTATACAAGACCCACTGTATATAAACCTCTTGGAGCAACAATCACTCAAGGAATATTTCAACACAATGTCCACTTGAAATAGGGTTTGTCCGGACTTTCCTAACACGTGAATAATTACAACAGATAAGTGGAAAGATCCATTACACTTTGTGTGATCGTCTATGGATATCAAATCGAGACAATACTACAACAAAGTGTTCACTTGATAATCGAAACCTTATAAGATAAATATCAAGATCCTAGTTAACGTACAAGTGCAATTACTTTAATTATAATATAAAAACAATTATAATGCGGAAATAAAGTAAAGCACACACCAGAAGTTTGTTAACGAGGAAAACTACAATCTTGTTGAAAAACCCCGGGACCTAGTCCAGATTTGAATACTCGATGAATTAAGATGCTACAAAAAGTAAACCTGCAACTTCGTGTATACACTACTAAGTAAACTAAATCCTAGTTACTCAGCTTCAGCAGTATTCTTGATTTGATAATGTTGATGGTGGATTTTCATTTTAAGGCTAAAATTGTAAAAGCCAAAATCATGCGCTAACGTCCTGCAAAGGATAAAGCCACTGATAAAGTAGAGAATACTTCTCCACTTTACTAAATTCATCCAGGTTGGAGCATGTAGCAACAATCCCTTGTACCCTGTGAATTTATAGCATTATCCATTAATGCATGACCAACCTTGTATTTCCTGTACTGCTCCACTCTCATTATTGATGCGGCATGACGACTGAGTGTTGCTCTCAGCAGAGAAACACGAATCTCCAAGCATTATTAATGAAGCATGTACGAAATACCCGTACAGGATACATCTCTCGGTGTTATATTAATCTGATTGAGTAAAGTCTCACGGCGGGTTATATTAGCCCCGTCGAGCATCCCTTTCGGTGTTATACTAGCCCGATTGAGCATAAACTGGACTGCCTATGCCAGTCTCAGAAATAATCATGACCACGCAAGTCGGCATGATTCAATAGCCTAGACGATCCCCAGCAGGAGCAGGCTATCGTAACCGCCGACGGGCCCGGCATTGCCCTGGTGGTCGCATGCTTCAACTCCAAGTAGTCTTCAAACACCATCCTCGAAAAGGGATGGTTGAACAGGCATGAAGCAGCCAACATGCACAAAACTGTTGGAAAAACAAGTCTAAATAAGGTCGCGACCGTCCAACTTCGCAGGCATGGTTGGACGGCTTAGATCACATCTCGATCAAGTAGGAAGTGTCGGCGCACCCATTGGCGGGCCCACTTCCCACTGGCTTGATCGATTTTCCCATAGACAAGTCGTGGAGCACCATACGGTCGCCCAAACTAGGCTTGTGGCGCCTTAAAAGTCCAAAATCGATCACAACTATCCAACTTCGCAGGCATGGTTGGATGGCTTAGATCGCGCCCAGGACCACAGAGCAAGCATGCTCATGTTCACTGCCGGCCCAATATTCCCCTTGCACAATCGGCCTTGTTAAAAAGGCGTGCAACCTCGAAACGGATCGGCCAAAAGTCGCAGGTATGAAACCCTAAAATTAGGGATTGCGGCATTATCCATTTGTCGCAAAATTATCTCGAGCGTCCATCTTCGCAGGCTTGAATGGAAGGCAAAGATGGACATTCAGGAGGGACCGATTATGCCAGCATGCTCACTGCGGGCCCAGATTCACGGTAAGACGATCTGCCAAGGCCGGCGGTAATCACCTGCCTCGATAGTGTGCCCAAAGGCGACATGCGCGGCTCCTTCTAATCCCGACCATCCATCTTTTCCGGCTGAAAAAAGTGGCTTAGATTGCTCCTATGCGGGTCAAGCAGGCATAGGCGTGTATGCCGGCGTACCACCTCCCTGCAGGACCAATCGGTCCTTCCATAAACGCCTCCCAAGCTCTAATTCGATCGGCTTGAAGGTGGCAGCATGCAAGCCTCCCAAACCCTAATCCGACGGTCGCATATTAGGGTCGCAAGCCATCTCATCCGTCCAACTTCGCAGGCTTGGACGTATAGCTTAGAACGGGAATTAGACAACAAATGAGGTATCACCGTGATCACCATCCGCCACTCTTCCCATGGGGTGATCGACCAAGGCATGGCATGCTCATGCAGCCTCCAAACGGTCACCTGAAGATGGCTGGACGAGATGCCTTTTCTGAGACGCTTAATTCGCGACTTATTCCGTTAAGCTTTAAAACAACTATGCTTCATGCATATCGAACATATTCGATGCATCGCACTCATAGAATGCACACTTTCCAAATAACTTAGTTATTTCACCTAGCACTGTATGCTACCTTTTGTGTATCCCACGATCCACTCGAGACATTAATCATGTCACAAACTGGGGGATACAAACTGGGATATTGGTCTGGCGGTTTACAGCGTGCAACGTGCAACACGCCATCACAAGAACGTGTCAGGAAGACATGAGCGGATAGTGATGATGGGAGAAGTGGGCAAGACTGGTCGTGTGACACTAACACACCACTCCACTCCTCCATCACTCCACTTCCTCCACTTCCCACGAGAGACGTGAATAAGGTTCAAATGACTTGTATAAATAGGTTCTCCGCCCTATTTCCAACAACAGCACAGAAATTCGTGTTAATACACCCAGAGCCTGCTTGCATTATTTGCAAGCCTTCTCATCTTTCTGTCACAAGTCATAAGATAGCCTTCACCTTCACACTCTCAACACGTTCTTCGCTTCCCTCCCTAAGATCAACCTCACATCCTTCACCTTGTGACCGAAGCAAGTCTGGAACGGCCATATCTTTGGTTTAGGCCAGAATTGTACAGATTAATCTCTCGAATTCAGAAAGCACTCCTGTGCAGTGCATTTGTTTAAGGTTTAAATTCACTTCTCATCCACACACACCCCAAAATTACCTAAACCTGCAGAAGTAGTTTTCACCCACAAACAATTGGCGACCACAGTGGGAGATTAATCTCTCGGTTGCAATTTCAAGATTCTCAAAAAGATGGTTGGCCTCAGGGATAATTCTACCGCGACGGATCTCAGCCAGAATCCCTCAAATGGTAATGTTTCTCACCCTCTTTTGAAAAATTCTGTTTATAATGAATTTTCGTGTTTCAATACCCGTCATTTTGTTTATAACGAATTTTCATATTTCAATACCCCCATCATCGTTGTCGCTTCAACCGATGGAGAAATCCCAACTCTGGATGAACTAGTACGGAGGCAAGAAATTATGGCAAGGAATGTGGAGCGGATAAAAGGAGCAACAACTTGTTCACCTGCTTGGTGCACATGACGAGAATTTTAGGAGAAGAGATGGTGGATCTTAGGTCTGGATCAGCAACCAATTCTGACGGGACTAGCGTTGACAACACTCTCGGTGTCGACATCCCAGATGTCACCGTGCATCCAGTCAATACCATCAATGTATCTCGTGGAATTGCTTCCTCTACTACCAGCACCAGCGGAGAAGGAGATGTTCCAGTAAGTGTAACACCTACCATCACCAGAGCCAGAGCAGCCGCAAATCCGGCATCTGCTCAAGTGTAACGCCTCCGGAGGTCACCAGAACAACAACTTACGAGGAGACGGAGGGACAAGAGGAGTACCATATCCCATTACCATCGCAGACATGAACCTGATCAAAGAAGCGACATCATATACGAGCAGTCCTGTCATTGAGACTCATACACTGGGGACTGATCCTCACAACGATCCTCCTCAAGTCAATAGTCTCAAAATGAGCCAGAGCCGGTGGATCAGGAAGCGGTTTCTCCAGTGGAAAGTTTATGCGAACTTTTACACCTCTCGAAGAATCGGCGGGCAGAGACGTTTTGCTGCAATCAACCAGAAGAAGGTCACAACCGGGCCCTGCATGTTACCGCACACATCAAGGGTTCAGAGTTCAGGAGGGACATCATCGATACAGGAGAATCTTTGAATGTGATTACTCTCAAGACTCTCAGGACAACCAAGGTTCGCCCATGTAAGATCGTACGACAGCCACCACAATGACAGACTTTGAAGGAAACCAGACCAGCACATACGGGATCGTCCCTTCAACGTGTCATCAATGCCTGAAGACTATGCTGAATAAAGAAGTCATTCGTATTCCTGCATCATTGTCTCCTTACGCACGAATATGCGAAGTAGAACTGTTCAAACCGGGGGAAGCTCCACGGGAAAGATCAGACAAAATCCATCGCATTCCACTCCCCGCGTGGGCGTCAATCCAAGAGAAGGACCGACTTGCATCATCGAAGGATAGGCCCCGTGATGTATCCTTGATGACAAGGCGTATCAATTCTTCTATCCGCCCAATGGAATGCTACAACAGAAACGAACCACAAGAAGAAGTGCTAGATGCTCCACAACAGCTGCAAGATGGCACCAACTCCACAACTGATGATATTGAAATCGTTGAGGAATCTCCTAGGCCTATCTCCATTAGCTCAACCTTGTGTACGGATGAACGCACGCAGCTCGTGGAACTTCTCAAAGAGTACCAGGACATATTCTCTTGGAGGTATGAAGAAATACCAGATTTAAATGAAAAATTGGTCACCCATCATCTACATGTCATACCTGGATCCAAGCCGGTTAAACAGTTGCAGTTCAAATACGAGAAAAATGGACAGACCAGGTGCTGCATGAATTTCAGAGACTTGAACAGATGCTGCCTCAAAAACGATTCTCCTCTACCTAACATCGACATGTTAGTAGATGCAACCAGCGGACACGACATGTTATCCTCCATGGATGGATGTAGCGGCTACAACCAGATAAGGATGTACGAGCATGAAGCAAGTGAGATAGCTTTTCGAACTCCTCTCGGAAATTTTTATTATACTATACTGCCATTTGGTTTAAAGAGTGCCGGTACAACGTATCAACGCTCTATGACGGCAATCTTCCTCTGAAGCCGATACCTCAAGGGAGCAGCCTCAAGAAGATAACGATGTACACGCGTCATGTCGAGCAAGATCCGGGCTAATCACTCTATCAGACGATAGTGCATGTCTATCGTGCTATGTTGGAGAATCTGCGCTTTTGGTCATCCTCTAGACTTCGTGAAGTTGTTGAACGCTCATCTACAACAGCATCTGCCCTGCTAGAAAGAATCAGTTTCTCTGAAGCAGCAAGAGGAAATCCACCGAGATACAACATCTTGCGCGTCCAAAATCGTCAACTCCAACTCCAGTACCATATGCACGACTGCCGTAATGGTGAAACAACGTCCAAGATATTCCATATCTGGATCGATGGTAACTACATCAATGAGAGACGCTCTCCCGTAGAAGAAGTAGTTGTGCTACCAAAGGAGTATGACTGGGACTGCTTAGCACTGCCCATGTCAAAGGAAACCTCATGAACCTAGCGTGACAACACCTATCAAGTCGAAATCTCTGGATACTCGTGGGTGGGGGTCTATCTCCCTCTTCTCTATTTCATGAAGCAACGTCAAGTAAGCCATCGATTTCAGTTTATTCCTCTAGCAATGAGATGAGCTCTACCACTGCCAAGTTCTTTCCCGTAGCTATCACTCCCTCCCTTCCAGTCTCTTCTGATCACAACCGCTGCCAAGAAATGTTGTTTTTATTCGATTAATACCATCCAGATCTTCACCATATCAACGACCATTACGTACAAAAGACCCATCGGGCTTACAAGATAGAGCGACGTAGACCACACTTGGGGACTGAGGCTCAGCATGAAATTATTTCGCCGTCATTCAAGAACTTCTTCAACACTCTCTCCAGCAGAAGCCGCTTCAACGACCTGCTCGCTCCAGAAACTGCTTCAACGCTCTCAGCGGGACCTACACCATGTTCGAACATACAAGGTTCACGTTTGGGAAAAGCAAGCACGCTTGGGTCCCATGTTCGAGCAAAGGGAAGACCGATGTTGGTTAGCAAGACCGGTGTTAGTCAGCAAGACCGGTGTTGGTCACAGAAGCAAGGCCTATGTTGGTAGAAGTAACAAAGCTGGTGTATGGGATAAGGCCGGTGTTAGAACGAAACAAGACAGCAAGGCCGGTGTTCGTCAAGGCAAGGACGGTGTTGGTCAAAGGGAAATTCTGGTGTTGGGTGAGGCAACAGGTTTGGTGTCTGGTCGAAGCAGGCACAGCCGGCCCCAAGCAAAGCAGGCACGTTGCGGATTCCACATTGATCAGGCACAGCCAGTCCCACATTGATAAGGCATAACCAGTCCCACATTGATCAAAGCAAATAAACCGTACGGAAAAAGCAAGCAAGGCTGGTATTGAGCCACGTCAGCAAATGAGGCCGGTGTTACTCAAGTCCGCGAAGTTGGTATTGGTCGAGATCGCAAGGCTAATATCTCGTCACGCAAGCAAGACTGATATCACATCACGCAAGTAGTCCGGTATTGCTCAAGCTTCAAGTATGGTATTTCTCAAGCTTCAAGCCCGGTATTGCTCAAGCTTCAAGTCTGGTATTGATCAAGTCACAAGTCCGGTATTGATCAAGTCACAAGTCCGGTATTAATCAAGTCACAAGTCCGGTATTGATCAAGTTACAAGACCGACATTCAAGCGGAGAAAGCACGAAGCAGGCTCACGACCGAAGCATGCACAACTTCCCGTGTTCGAAGCAAGCATCGGGTCCCACGTTCAACCAAAGCAGGAACGCAGTGGACCCACGTTTGACCGAAGTAGGCACAGCAAGCCCACGTTCGATCAAGTAGGCGTAGTAGCCCCGCGAACGAAGCAGGCGCATCAGTCCGTCAATTAGGCAAGACCAACATCATGGGAACGCTCGCCTAGACGCCTCTTGAATGTGAAATACTCCAAGGACAGGACGACCCGTCTCTCTTGGTAACATATAACTTTGTCTCATAAGTTTTCTCTTTAACTGTCACCATCATATGCCTACCCCACAATAGTGTAACCATTATGTGCTAGGCAGGGGGCTTAATGTTGATGGTGGGTTTTCATTTTAAGTCTAAAATTGTAAAAGCCAAAATCATGTGCTAACGTCCTGCAAAGGATAAAGCCACCGATAAAATAGAGAATACTTCTTCACTTTACTAAATTCATCCAGGTTGGAGCATGTAGCAACAATCCCTTGTACCCTGTGAATTTATAGCATTATCAATTAATGCTTGACCAGCCTTGTGTTTCCTGTACTGCTCCACTCTCATTATTGATGCGGCATGACGACTGAGTGTTGCTCTCAGCAGAGCAACACGAATCTCCAAGCATTAATAATGAAGCATGTACGAAATACCCGTACATGCTACATCGCTCGGTGTTATATTAATCCGATTGAGTAAAGTCTCACGGTGGGTTATATTAGCCCCATCGAGCATCCCTCTCGGTGTTATACTAGCCCGATTGAGCATAAAATGGACTGTCTATGCCAGTATCAGAAATAATCATGACCACACAAGTCGGCATGATTCAATAGCCTAGACGATCCCCAGCAGGAGCAGGCTATCATAACCGCCGACGGTCCCGACATTACCCTGGTGGTCGCATGCATCACCTCCAAGTAGTCGTCAAACACCAGCCTCGAAAAGGGATGGTTGAACATGCATGGAACGGCCAACATGCACAAAACTGTTGGAAAAACAAGTCTAAATAAGGTCGCGACCGTCCAACTTCGCAGGCATGGTTGGACGGCTTAGATCACATCTCGATCAAGTAGTGAAGTGTCGGCGCACCCATTGGCGGGCCCACTTCCCACTGGCTTGATCGGTTTCCCCATAGCCAAGTCGTGGAGCACCATACGGTCGCCCAAACAAGGCTTGTGGCGCCTTAAAAGTCTAAAATCGATCACAACCATCCAACTTCGCAGGCATGGTTGGATGGCTTGGATCGTGCCCAGGACCACAGAGCAAGCATGCTCATGTTCACTGCCGGCCCAATATTACCCTTGCACAATCGGCCTCGTTAAAAAGGCGAGCAACCTCGAAACCGATCAGCCAAAAGTCGCCGGTCTGAAACCCTAAAATTAGGGTTTGCGGCATTATCCATGTGTCGCAGAATCATCTCGAGCGTTCATCTTCGCAGGCTTGAATGGAAGGCAAAGATGGATATTCGGGGGACCGATTATGCCAGCATGCTCACTACGGGCCCGGCTTCACGGCAAGACGATCGGCCAATGCCGGCGGTAGTCACCCGCCTCGATTCGTGCGGCCAAAGGCGGCATGCGCATCTCCTTCTAATCCCGACCATCCATCTTTTCCGGCTGAAACAAGTGGCTTAGATTTCTCCTATGCAGGTCAAGCAGGCATATGCGTGTATGCCGGCATACCACCTCCATGTAGGACCAATCAGTCCTTCCATAAACGCCTCCCAAGCTTGAATTCGATCGGCTTGAAGGTGGCAGCATGCAAGCCTCCCAAACCCTAATCCGACGGTCGCAGATTAGGGTCGCAAGCCATCTCATCCGTCCAACTTCGCAGGCTTGGACGGATAGATTAGAACGAGAATTAGACGGAAAATGAGGTATCACCATGATCACCATCCGCCACTCTTCCCATGGAGTGATCGACCAAGGCATGGCCTGCTCATGCAGCCTCCAAACGGTCACCTGAAGATGGCTGGATGAGATGCCTTTTCTGAGACGCTTAATTCGCGACTTATTCCGTTAAGCTTTAAAACAACTATGCTTCATGCATATCGAACATATTCGATGCATCGCATGCATAGAATGCACACTTTACAAATAACTTAGTTATTTCACCTAGCACTGTATGCTACCTTTTGTGGATCCCACGATACACTCGAGACATTAATCATGTCACTAACTGGGGGATACAAACTGGGGTATTGATCTGGCGGTTTACAGCGTGCAGCGTGTAACACGCCATCACAAGAACGTGTCAGGAAGACATGGGCGGATAATGATGATGGGAGAAGTGGGCAAGACTGGTCGTGTGACACTAACAAACCACTCCACTCCTCCATCACTCCACTTCCTCCACTTGCCACGAGAGACGTGAATAAGGTTCAAATGGCTTGTATAAATAGGTTCTCCGCCCTATTTCCAACAACAACACAGAAATTCGTGTTAATACACCCAGAGCCTGCTTGCATTATTTGTAAGCCTGCTCATCTTTCTGTCACAAGTCATAAGATAGCCTTCACCTTCGCACTCTCAACACCTTCTTCGCTTCCCTCCCTAAGATCAACCTCACATCCTTCACCTTGTGACCGAAGCAAGTCTGGAACGGCCATATCTTTGGTTTAGGCCAGAATTGTACAAATTAATCTCTCAAATTCAGAAAGCACTCCTGTGCAGTGCATTTGTTTAAGGTTTAAATTCACTTCTCATCCACACACACCCCAAAATTACCTAAACCTGCAAAAGTAGTTTTCACCCACAACCAGATAATACCTAGCAGAACCGAAGTTCTCAATAGATATTTGAAACCCAATATCCTAGCAGAACAGGCGTTCTCTTTAGGAGTAGATCTAGTATATCTTCTTAATGATTCACAACAACTTCTTCTTCAAATCTTCACAATCTTCAATCTTAGATTTAATCTTCAAAGTAACAACCTGCAAAAGTCGACTTGATTCCTTATTGATTTGTCGCACAGAATGGAGTTTGTTAACACTGGCAAATCAATGAATCTATCTTACGGATCCAGAAAGACTTAGATTCGTAGAAGCGTTAAATACTTGATTTAGTTTGAGTGAGCCTTATATCAGAAGATAAGGTTCTCAAGAATAAACAAACTAGGTGCAATCAAAGATTCAACAACCGTTAGTCAATCAAATCAATCGAAAACTAAAGATAAACTGCAAATATCTAGTTTCCCACCAACGGGTCGTGCTAGAGCTTCTCAATCCCAAAGAAGACTTTAAAACAAACGGCCGTAAGAGATTTCACCTAATTAGATTACTCTCCTCTCCGATAGGTGGCTACACCAGTAACAAAAGAACAAAGGAACTTTTCTGTCACGAAGGATTAGTTTGATAGAAAGGAAAACTTCAAGTATTTATAGACAAGGAAGTTTGGACACCAAGGAATTTCCAAAACCGAAAATATTCTCAAGATATTCATTAAAGCACAAATTCGGTTTCCATAATTCCTGAGAATGCTCTGTCCAAAATATTGATCGAAAATCTCCTTGGAAAATATTTAACTAGTAAATGCACATTACTAATTCTTATCTTTCCATATGTATAATTAAAAACCTTAATTAAAAGATTCTTTACTTATTTAATTTTGATCCTGTGATTTTCTTCCTTTTAGTTGTTAAGGAATATCTTTGAACAATTAAAGAACTAAACATTCATGCATGTGGTCAAAGTGTTTCGACATCCTTCTATATTAACCAAACATATTTTCGGAATCTCTAATATTTATAGAATAATAGAAAATTCGAAAACATATTTTTGGAAAATATTTTGTGTTAGAAACATAAAACACTCTCGGATCTTCGGGAAGATAAGTCTGGTATATAAATTGGTTCCTGTTCACCTTGACTTATCAAAAGATGAAACAAAAACTTGTAGGTGTTTATGTAGGAGACAGATTTATCTATTCCTATAGAATTTTTTGTGTTAGACATACTTTTTTTATTAAAAAGTCTTCGACTTTGGGTCGTAACAAATCTTAGTTGTGGGTGAGATCATCTAAGGGAATCAAGTGCGTAGTATCCTGCTGGTATCATAGACGTAAGGAGCGCAACTGTACCTTGAATCAGTGTGAGATTAATTAGGGTTCAACTACAGTCCAGACCGAAGTTAGTTTGTAGTAGGATAGTATCTGTAGCGGCTTAATACAGTATGGTGTTCAATCTGGACTAGGTCCCGGGGTTTTCGGCATTTGCGGTTTCCTCGTTAACAAAACTTCTGGTGTCTGTTTTATTTCTTTTCCGCATTATATTTTGTTATATAATTGAAATATCACAGGTTATGCGTCGAATTGATCAATTGGTAAATCCAACCTTTGGTTGTTGATTGAAATTGATTGATCCTTGAACATTGGTCTTTGGTACCTTTCAAGTTAATTTCTCTTGTATTTAATTAGGCTCGCATATTTCTATTTGCTTGAGTAAGGATTGAATCGAGAAATTGAGATATAACTCTTTGATATACTTTTTATTAAGATTGAGTTTGACTGTCTAGTTGATTCTCTTAAAATTATATTGGAGTTAGTCCATACAAAT
This sequence comes from Papaver somniferum, assembly GCF_003573695.1. NCBI lineage: Eukaryota > Viridiplantae > Streptophyta > Magnoliopsida > Ranunculales > Papaveraceae > Papaver > Papaver somniferum. The sequence goes on along the minus strand of NC_039360.1, from coordinate 15,147,506 downwards.
TTCTAAGCGAAATATTGGGTGAGGTTGTTAGACCCCCGCTTTTTCAGTAACACCTCAATTATTTGTATGTTAGTGGTTGGGTTGCCCCTAATAGAAACTTGAGTTTAAATAACATTAGGTTAGTAAAATAAATACATGTTAAGTTAGTTCGTGGAATTAAAATTTTGAAAATTAAAGAAGAAAAAGCTCCGCAGCCACGACTTGTGAAGTCTAAGAAAAATGACTTAGTCTAGCAGCAAGGAGAGGAGATAGGTTAAGAGAATATAACATATCATAATTCGGTATTCAATCGTTAGATTTCTTTGGAATTCATATAGAATGTCCTTGAGATTGTTATGATTGTGTTGTAAAAATTTCGTTAAGATCATATCAGTATACATGGTTTATTTGATAGGTATAGCATATATATATACATATGTTTGTGTGTGTGTGCTTGCATGGTAAATTATTGAATTAACCTAGCATATATATGGTTGAAGTTACAATTGAGTTGCGTGTATGTGCTTGAAGCTTACTATGTTTTGAATTTAAAGATGATTCAAATGGTCGTGTATGTGTTGGAGTATTGTTAAGGTATAAATCCTTATTTGGTGGTTCGTTATGCTTGGATACTAGTTCATGTTTATGTAATTGCTAAGAGGTCAGGTCTGCAAAACTATCAGGATTGTGAGAATCGGTGAGTAGTAGACGTGTATGTTGATATGTGTGTGTTCACATTTAATTATATATTGATATCAAGTATCATAATAAATATCGCGCTTATGAGTATCAATGTGTCCATAATAATTATCATGCTAGTGAGCATGCACCAGATAAGGGGTTGTCATTGAGTTTGCTGAGTGATCAGGGACACGACTATTCAAATAAAGTTTGTCGCGGTGGGAAGTAGATGCAATTTTTTAATCATATGTGTATGTGTGATTCTGATTAGAGAACGACTCCTGAAAAGCTTTAAATTATTTGATTATGAAACTTAGCTCCTTGTCTTCCTACTGTCATAGTTAAGATGTTTATTATCATTTGATACTTTTGTTGCTTATATGATTATCAGTAAATATGATGCATTAAGAGTGGACTTGCAATTCAAGGCTCTGACATTTTTTTGAGTTTTTTTTACTTTCAGGTAGTAGAATAAGCAAGTGGGTTAGTTATGAGGTTTTCTTGAGTTTTCGTTGTAGTATCTATGAAGAAGTGGAGCCTCTTCCTTGATGTCATTTTATGTTAAATTTGTTTTCCCTTAATCTCAACAAGGTTATCACATTGTTATTTACTTGAACTGTTTGATTATTTAATTTTGGATAACCATTTAAAGTGCTTTGTGAACATTATTTATTTATTTAATGGTATTTATCTGATTTTCTTTTGTAGTACGAAATTATTCTTATTTTATAATGAAAAATATATACATACATGGGGGAGTGAGAGAAGCACTAGCAATATACTCACTCAGTTGTGGGGGGCATCTGCCATCAAGCAGAAGATTGATAACAGCTATAATGGATGTGAGAAACTCATCGGAAATTGCAGCAGCTGAACCAATGTATGTCTAGATTTTTCAATTTAAAATTATCCTTATGTTTCAAAAGAAAATAAATACACTCGTTCGCTTGTGAATATAATCTTTATCATAGCGATTATGTAATCATAAACCTAATATTTTGTGGATATATTTTTTAAGGCGAAATGATGCAATGGTTTCGAAGTGTAACCGGACCTCGTACTCCCAACTGTCGCACAATAATCTGGTGTGGCACGTCATCATCATTTTATCTCCTTCTTCGCACTTGTATTACGTCTTTTATACTTTAAAATATAGTATGTGTATATTTAAAAATGAAAAATCTAGACATACATAGTTCGAAATTATTCTTATTTATCTGCTGGATTGTGGACTCAATTTTAGTGTTAGAAATAGTCGGGTGTCATACTAGTCTTTCCAATTAAACGTCGTTCAAATGCCTCAAACCTCTCATTTAAAACCTTTCTGTTTATTCTCTTTCAAATCTGATTATTGGCTTGTACAAATCGGGGAAACCATGTAGTTTGAGCAAACAATTTTGTCTTGCATAATCAACTTGATCCATATTCCAAGTTTTCGCCATGGAAAAAGTTCCAAGTTGGTCCACAAATACATGGTAACCACACTGCCCCATCTCCCTCAACATCGTCGGTGGCCTTTATGTAATCACGAATAAAATGCATCAAATAGTGCATGTAATTATAGTATATGATGTACGTAGGTCGGATATATCTACATTCCTCATCTTTAGAGGGCCATTTCATCAGACCTTATTGAAAATGCATGGGTACCAAGTACACAATCAACTTTTTCATACGTCAACCTGTATGGACAAAACTTAATACAATTGCAAGTAGACTAACTGAATGATCCTTGATAAAATGTATATATAATTTATATCTCTAGCCTCTTCTCAATCAGTATTTATATCCACAAGAGTCCGTGAACCTGATTATTAAGAAGAGTACTTGGAGGGTCTCAAAAATAAATATCCCATATCAATATAGTCGTATCCAAACAATAAAATCGGAATTATACCAAGTAATTAAACTTGTTATCTATCTTTCAAGATACAAATTCTACAAAAAGCTAGTCTCGTAATCGATTATAACTAATCTAACGTATCTACTTAGATTGAATACATACAAACTTGTGTAAATCCAATTCTAAAGATAAAATATAATACGGAAAAGGAAAAACACAAGACACCAGAAGTTTTGTTAACGAGGAAACCACAATAGAAGAAAAACCCCGGACCCTCGTCCAGATTGAACACCAAACTGTATTAAGTCGCTGCAGACACTAGCATACTATCAGACTTCGGACTGGAATGTATTTGAGACTGAATCCACCCTCCAAGCGATTCCGTTATAGCCGCGTTCCTTACGTCTCTTGAACCTCGCAAGGCTCTACGCAATTCATTCCCTTAGTTTATGTCCTTTACATCCTAAGAGTTGCTTCAACCTAAGTGAAGAATTTTGGTACCAATCTTCCGGTAACATATAAGTCTATTTTATTTCCGTTTAGATCAAAGAATAAGGATAGGAAATATGTTTGCAATAGACAAAGCTAGCAAACCTCAAAAATTCCGAAACTTACAACTCCCGAAAAGTATCCTAGATTCTTAAACACCTCTCAAGAAAAATCTTTAAAAGATCAATTAAGATCTCATGGAATCACAAAGTCTAAGAAAAATAGAACTTTGTGATTACTATCTATCCTGCCTAAAAAAAATATTACGAAAACCTCGATAACAGAAAAGCAAGATCAGGATACACGAATTATCAAGGTAAAGATAGTCAGATTTGACTTCACGAATCCCCAAAAAGAAGTCTTTTAGTCGTACACCTAATTATGTTTTCAGACAAAACCTATGTCTATAGAGGACAAGTCTATCAACTAGGACATAAAGTGTTAGGGATTAAATTTCTCAGTTAAAAGAGCATCTCTATTAATAGATTTTTAAGGACCAAGGGTTTCTTATAATTCAAGCTAAGATAACTTGAGAATCAAGCAAACACTTTTAGGTCTTGAAACACAATAAAAGAATATACACTATGAATCGGTTCTAGAACACTATATAATGATTGTTCGGTTTGGAAAGTATGCCAAAGAACTAAAGCAATATGATGTTCATTTAAACACCTAAGAATTTAATCATGATGCAGACACACAAGTGTTTGAGTGATCAATAAAGTATTAGAAGTGTTTGAGAGACTTCTAACAATGCAAAGCATATTTAAAAAAAAATAATTTTGAGTATCTGCTAAAATCTTAAACTGGGATTGTTGGTACAACAGTTCGTGAACTGTTGGGTTTGTACACGAGTTAGGATGCAACAGTTCGTGAACCGAGTTCGTCAAATGCTATCCTTTAATACAACCTTTCAAATTTCAGTTCACATCGGTTTGTGAACTGGGTACATGAACTGTCCCCATCTAAACTTACGGTTTAAGAACTAGTTCGCCAACCCTCATGTATTTATGAAACTCAGATATCTATGGTTTGCAAACTAGTTCGCCAACCTACCCTGACTAGAAATATCAGATAATTCAATATTTCCCTCCTATAATGTTCGAAACATTCATGCATGATGAAATCATTTGCGGGGACAATTTTCAATTGATCCACAAATTAATTCACATAATAAATTGTTCAGCACTAATATTCTTAAGAATCGTTGAACATCTTTGCTTAGAATCATATTTCGAGATTTTTAACAAGACAAGCTTGAATTGAAACTTTTTTTTTTAAATCTAGTAAAAGTTATACGACATCATTAAAAAAGATAGAACGGTAAGATAGTGAGTAAAATAAAAAATTTCAGTCTTCACATACCTGATACAGAAGTTCTCCAAATGTCTTCGTCGATCATCATCCTTCAAGGATGATGTCTGATACTCAACTACCAAATTCTAACCTAATCCGAGACTTGACTTAGTAGACTAAAAATCAAGATGTAGTTTTATCATCTAACATTGACAACAAGATTGAGATAGCAAAACTTGTGGGTTCAAGCAAGTAATGATCTAACACTTTTGGCATACAAACCTTCTCTTTCTCACTAGTTGACGGAGTCAATTGCGAAGGTTCGACCACCATTTATTTTTCTTTAATATAAATTATGCTTCTAGATAATTGATTAATACCAACTCTACTAACAACTCTTCTGGTTGAACCTTCTTGAGAGTTAACCATGGGTTATATTAATTTGACTTCATTACCTCGGCTTGGCCGTCTTCTTACATTTTTATTCTTTTATATTTGTTTGTCGTCGCACCTTTTTCCTTAACATCCTCTTCCTTGTAAAACCTGTTCACACGTTCAAAACCCGTAAAATCTTTTTGATTTTAAGCTGCCAATTGTGGACCTTATTGAACCACTCTTTTTGTTTTTACCCTTCCTTCTTTCCTTGTCGTTTTATTACTATGCCTACCCTTGCCTTTCCGTTAGTTGGTTTTAGTCATAGGGCTGTCAATGGGTACCCATTACCCGGACCCGGAACCGGTCCCGGTATATTTGGGTCCGGTTCCGGGTCCTAAAGTTGGACCCATTAGCTACTTAGGACCCGGCGGGTAATTACCCGATTGGACCCGAATTTAAACGGGTCCAAACGGGTAATACCCGTAGGGTACCCGCGGGTATCGGGTACCCGTTTATTCATTCTTTTATTCATGTTTTTAGCAAAATTACAAGTATTTTTTCTAGTTTTAGCTTTGATATTTTACTCATTTAAATTTTTTTTCTTACATTTAACCTTTATTTAGTACATTAATAAGAAATAATAATAAATTTTTATAAAAATTACTTAAATCCAAGCCAAAAAGAGAAATATATTAAGTTTTTGAGGTTTTTTAAATAGTTTTATTAAGACCCAATGGGTACCCGGAACCGACGGGTACCCGGATATTTAAACGGGTCCGGTTCTGGGTCCACAAATTTAGGAATCAGACCCGACCATTATAAGTAGGGTCTGGGTCCGGGTCTAGTGATACCCGGGAGGACCCGGACCCGTTGACACCCCTAGTTTTAGAGTATATTCTTTAGTGAAGGGACAGTTGAAATTACGTAACTCATATGAAGCATACTTCTCAAAAATTTATTTGTATGCCTCGGTGTCACAAAACACTTCCTCGAGACTTTGAATGGGTACTGGATCGTTGACTGATAGTTGTTTCTAAAATGGATTTATATCTTAGACTGGGATCAACTTTGATCCATACGTAGCAATTATATGCTTGTATGAGAGGCCCAAAGCCGACTTGTTGGGACAAATACATCGAATTTCCACGGGAATCGGCTTGTTCTTCAAAGCTTCCACTTTCTTTATATCCTCATAACTTCTCAACTGAAACATAATAACTAATTACTCGGATCCAAGGGCTACCCAAATAATCGGTAGGCTTTCTAGATCGGATAAATTCAAAAATCACTTTAGATTATATTGAGATCATGCTTGAAGTACTCTTTCATAGCTTTAAAAACAACAAAAAATCCACCATCGCACCTGTTTAGCTTACCTTTGAACCGATAGTGATATGACTCCACTGTGCCTGTGGCTTGGCTGTCATAATGTTTATGTTGGTTTACCCATGCACTAATATACTTTTCTTTGTAGGGATCCAACAATTCTTTCTTCGAATACACTGTAATTAACCTCCTGGTAGGTAGCCCACTCCATTTAAAAAAAATCCTCTTTCATAAGCGACCATGTTAATTTATCCCACTCCATGCTTATTTTGTTAGCTTTCACAAATTTTTCTTCAGCTTCTTGTTGTTTCTCCAAATGTTGCTTTTTAATCCTCTCCATCTCAATTGTCTTTGGTGGCCAAATCACACTCTTGCAATTACTTTTTACATTGTTCCACATATGGAACGTGCAAATAAGATGATGTGCGTCGGGAAAAAGACATCATATCGCACATTCCTTCGTCTCATATTTCAAAAAAATAAAAACCCATACTAAATGTCGACTTGGTAGATGTTTTCCAAACAAAGTTCACGACATCTTATACTCGTTCGGTTTATATTTCCATAATAAGAATTTGATGTAAGCATCTTGCCAATTGCACGAATTCAGGATGAGTGATGAAAAGATACTCAACTTATTTTTGGTACCGAGTAGTTTTCATTTTCAAACAAAAACAATAATTGTTGCATAAGTATTCTATCTTGCCATGTCTCATTTATCAATATTTCTCTTGCGTTATAGATGGTATCCAAGGAAAATATTTTTTTTAATACGTTCACTCAACTAAGGATATCAATAGGTCTTGTGCGTCTTTGGATCAACATGTTTACTAGCTTCTTTTTTTGTGGATTGATCCTTAATAGGTCTTTTTTTTCCGGATAAGGATGGTTGATCAAACTCTCTGGAATTGGATGATTATGAAAACACGAGATAACTTCATCCACGAACCACACTTTCTTGTGCTTGTTATATTAAAATTGAAATTTAAAAGGGCATTCACACTTCTCTGTATTATCAAATCCGTTCTACCTTGTGGTTTTTTCTTTATACTCACAACCCTTTCTCCAATGACTCTCGTACTTTCTATTAAAATCGCAAACCATTTGAAAGTTGGTGTCTCTAACTTGTTTATCCTGTGTTAGAGCATAGCTCGGTCAACCTCGCATGCGTTGCTATATCAAGCATGTTTGTCAATGTTAGTGATCAAAACTATAAGTCTTGATTTCTAGCCTATTTAGCTAAGTCTCAGACTAGGGTAGGAAAGTGTAGCTGAGCTCAAGGACTTCATGGCGATTCAACGACAATGACGAAGATCTACACCAAGGAACTGTGGAACTTCATCAACAAAAAGATATGTGAATACTTGAACTTATCTATCACTTGAAAGTCTATCTATTCTATATCCTACTTCTTGAGGCGCAAGTCGTATGCTAAATATATAGACTAGATCAAACAAATTTAATATTTCGAGCTGAGTATTCAACGCTTATCTAGTTCTCGAAATACATGTGTTGGTAAAGCTTATCGCTTTGATCAGGTTTATCTTCATCTTTCAATCACTAAGTTGAGAATTGCTCTGATGTGAATACAATCTGTAAATAACGGTTAGGATAGCATCCCCTGAGAAAGTCTCAATGATTGGAATGAGAGTTTGGATAACATAACCGTGTATAACTTGATCCGGAGTTTCACAACTCTGTTCAGAAAGAGAATTCGGTGGATTGTGGAATTGGCTCGCCAAGTCCGCGAACTCAGTCCGCGAACTGTCGAGAGTTCTCGACCGAAAATTTCTGCTGGAATTTTCAAAGACTCGTTTGTTGCTTTAGTCCGCGAACTTGCGGAAGTTCTCGACCGAGAATTTCTGCTGAGTCTGGAAACTCAACAGATAGACCTTAAGTCCGCGACTTGTTTGTGAACTTAAGAGTTTATGACCTAAAGATGTGCTATGAACATAAACATTAAATTACTAAGGAATGCTTAATGCAAACCGTGGCTATAATGTTCATTGAGCCGGTTCAATCGAATCGATAGCACCTTTTCTCAATTGTGTCTTGTGTAGTTACATAAGATCTCAAAGCAATTGAATGACTCTCTAACTAGTTCGTTTGAGTCAAGTGGACTAGTTATGATGGATGAGGAACAAGGTCAATATGAGAAGCTCATATAGTTACCTTTTGGGTTATTGTATTGAACCAATACAGGTGTACACGTTTGTGCGGTTCTCACGAACTTGGAAAACGTTCACAAGTGTGTTTGACAAGCTTTATCTTTTAATCTAACGGTTGAGAGATATTGTCTTGAATATTAATTAGGTTTCATCTAACGGTGAATAAGGATTTCTTAGTAACTAAGGCAAAACCCTGATTTGAAAGGCTATATATAGGAGACATCTAACTAGAGTAAAACTTAATCCCCACACACCTTTCTTGTGTGATACTAGTGCGCTCACTAGAGTCGATCTCCATTAACCCTTGAGGTTCTTCTTCAAATTCGGGCTAACGACTTAAAGACTTCATTGGGATTGTGAAGCCACACTGATACTACTTTTATCGTAGTTGTGTGAGCTGATCTTACTTTTCTATCGTTAGGAGTACAGACGTTTCTGTTTTTCTCGAGAACTTGTTTCTCCGATAGGTAAGATAAAGAAGTCACGATTATCTTCGTCTCACTAATCGTGATTCCTTGATATTCTTCTTGTGTATTCAGGAATTGAGTATTGAGAGGTGATTGATTTATCTAGGTTGTTCTTTGGGAATATAAGACCGGATTAATCAATTGGTTCCCCTGCTACCTTGATTCCATATAAAAAACGGAACAAAACCTAGGATTTATCTGTGGGAGAAAGATTTATCCTTGGATAGACTTTTCTGTGTGAGATAGATTTGTTTATTATCAAGCCTGCGATTTTGGGTCGTAGCAACTCTTTGTTATGGGTCAGATCAGCAAAGGGAATCAAGTACGTAGTATCCTGCTGGGATCAGAGGCGTAGGGGTGCAACTGTACCTTGTATCAGTGGGAGACTGGTAGGGGTTCAACTATAGATCAGTCCGAAGTTAATTGGTAGTAGGCTTGTGTCTCTAGTGGCTTAATACAATGTGTATCTAATCTGTACTAGGTCCTGGGGTTTTTCTGCATTTGCGGTTTCCTCGTTAACAAAACTTCTGGTGTCTGTGTTATTTCTTTTGCGTATTATATTTGTTTATATAATTGAAATAATACAGGTTGTGCGTTGAAGTTTAATCAATTGGAGATCAAATCTTGTGATTGTAGATTTCGTTGATTAACACTTGGACATTGGTCTTTGGTACCGTCCAAGTTATCTCTCTTTGATTTGATTCGCAAATTTCTATTTGCTTGAGTAGCAATAAAATTGAGAGATTGAGATAATCACTCCTTGAGACACTATATTCTAGATTGAGTCTAACTGTTTAGTTGATTCTCTAGTAGAGTGTTTCGGAGTTTTTCCATACAGATTGCTAATTGAAATATTGGGTGGTGTTGTTAGACCCCCGTGTTTTCTATTGGTATCAGAGCAGGCAAACACGTTTAAGACCTGACAAGTCTGTGTTTGTAGAGATCTGACTCTATGGACAGTAGTGCTATCTCAATAAATGCACCACCAGATCCAGGGATTTCAGAATTCTCTTCCATGACTGATTTGATAAAATCTGTAAAAGAAATTCTATCTAAACCTCTGCCAGGTTTAAAATCCCTTGAAGTGTTTTCAGGTCTTGGAAAGAATCTTGAGAGCTTATCTCTTGATGTTGAGTTATACCTCCAGAAAGAGCAAAAATCTCTTGACAGGCTAAATCAAGTTATGATGAATAATATTCATGTTGATGTTTATATTGATTTATTAATCAGCGAGAGCAATGCTCCTCCTCTGTGTAATCCAATTAGTTGTGATAAACTGAACGAATTACAAGAGGAGTTTAAAAATCAGTCATCTGAGTGTATCACCTCAAAGCATGAATTGATTCATTGCTCAATTCCTGATACTTCCTATCAAGATAGTAGTATTATCTTCTTTTATGAAGAATCTAGGACGTCTCTTTTTATCAAAAGAGTTTCCCTTCGTAGTACTAAAAATTATCTGCAGAAACTGTTTTTTATAAGTTGGAAAACAAGAAATCAGAAACACAAATCTTTTTGGGTTCTCTTGAAGTTCTTTGATAGACTTATAAAAACAGTTCCTTGGGTGTTTCTCAACACTACAAGATTTAAGAGTTGTTGGAAAGAAACTCTTTCTTAGTGTCATGGTGAGAAAGACATTGTTCACCTCAACACAACTTGTTTGTGTTGAAAGTGCATCCTCATCAAGAAATGCCCTACTATGTACACGTGAACGAAGCACAACAACTGGGACGCACCAATTAAATTCGATAAGGCCGTAGAATTCAATTGGACGTTTCTAAAAAGGTATGTCTATAAACTTGAGCAATATTTGTATTTTTATTTGCTTAGAGTACTTATAATGATCCATGTACCTTTCTTATCGTTCATTTTTACCTAACTTGATCTGTGTTTAAGATTCTTATGTGTGTAGGTTTGAAAATAGTAGTTCGGGATGTTTGGACCTCATGGTACACATACCAAGTATGCATAACATGATTTAAAATCAAAATCCAGGGGTTTAAGTTCGCAAACCCAGTCTGCAAACTCAGTCCGCGGACTGGTTTATGAAAATTTGTTTGCAAACCCGTATGCATACTTGCCTGTAGACGTCAATATTCGGTAAACTTGTTTTGGCCGTATTTTCTTAGTCCGAACTCGTAATGACCTCATTCTTTTTGCATTCTCTTTCTTTTTGAATTATCTTAAAAATGAAGATGAGAAACCTTGAATTTGGATGAGTTAAGATTGGTATTTGTCTTGTATGTTGTTTTTGAGTGCTTTGGCTCCATTTCGTCACTTGTTCCACTTCTCTTGGAATTGGGCACTTGGATTCTTGGAGTACTACTCTTCTAAGATAATTTATAGCTTTTAAAATAATGTTGTTGGAGAATCACAAAGAATGAATTTCAAGACTGGGCAGTAGTACGTATTATTATGGAATTCTTGAAAGTTTACAATCATTTTATGTGAATTATGGTGCATGGTCGTTAATGAATTTGTATGATATTCTTTGCTAATATTTTTATACGCCTTTGGTAGATATAATTGGTATAAATCCGGGCAAAAAATAATGATTCTACCATCTAAGGACAAATCATCTTATATGTGCATTACTAGTTTGTCTTGATGCCTTAGAAGTCTTTTTTTTGGATTAGTTGGAAGAATAACTAGTGCTTGGATAGACAAGATTGTGATTACACATAACTATCTTTTGTTTCATTCTCTTTGCTATTTTTTAGGTTTATTATTCTAAATTCTAAAAATATTAGAGGATGATTGTTATTGCAATATTTTATTGGTTTCTTATATATTGCAATATTGTTTATGGAATATGTATTGTTTACGGTCGTGAACTTGAAGGTACCATATTGTTGTCAAAAGTAAAGTCGTTTATGATCGGTATTCGTATTGGTGTAAGGACGAATCGACTTTTGAAAATATACAAACGTTAAAAGCCTATGCAGTCATGTATTTGATGGAAAATAGGATGTAATCGTTTGTTTAGCAAGGATAAAGTCTATTATGTCACATTGTGATGCAAAGATAGAATTGATCGTTGTATGTTATCCACGGTTTTGGTCTTTATTGATCTATGGTTTGTACACCGTGAAGGCTCCATTGTGCGTCTTATGTCGAGTACCTTACAACCTATTCGATTATGTTGGCTTTGTTGGTTATTCCATAAGATGATATATGATTGAGCATTAAGAACTATTTTAATCGACTAGTTTGATTGCTTAGTTAGTATTCCATAAGTTTTACTTGTGTTGAGTACATACACGGTTAAGATTGTCATGCCATGTGTCAATCTTAGTCGGGGTTCCATAATCATTTATGTTGAGCCCATATAAACTAAGTTAATCATCTTGGTTGGTTATTTAGTTTTGTACTCCATAAGTCTTCTTCTTCTTACTTATGTTGAGTACAAGTACGGTTAGGTGTGTCATTCTTTTGATACCTTAATCGGGGTTCCATAATCTCTTATGTTGAGCCCATAAGAACTAAGTTAATCAAACTTGTTTGATTATTTAGTTATTTGCTCCGAAAGTTTTCTTTTGTCCAGCAAGTCCTTTAATAATTAAATTGATTACCTCGGTGATTAGTTTGGTTGTTAAGTTCTTGGTTTACCGATTAGATTAATTATAGATTCTCTTGTAGTTAATCTAATTGAGTTTTCATATATTCCAAAATTTCTTGTGTTGAGTATATGAAAGACTATACTAATCATGTTCTATTGGTTATTGTAGTCTTATATTCCATAAAGTTTCTCTTGTGTCGAGTATACGTAATATTCCGTGAGATTTCTCTCATGTTGAGTAAATGATCGTATATTCCATAAGAACCTTTTTATGTCGAGTATACGTAATATTCCGTGAGGTTTCTATCATGTTGATTAAATAACCATATATTCCATAAGAACTTCTTTATGTCGAGTATCTTTGATATTACGTAAGGAACTCCTTATGTTGAGTATTTGAACGGTTAAGTTAGTCACCTCCATATGATTAACTTGGTCGTAGCTCCGTAGGTTTACTTATGTTGAGCACTTTTACAATTAAATTGATCACTTTTGTGGTTTTGATTTAGTTGTGCTATCCAATTAAATTAATCATGGGTTTACTTGTGATTAATTTGGTTGAAGATTGGATATAAAAGATCATTAACTTGGTTTTTGGTGTCCAATTAAATCCTTTGTTTCTTTCGAAATTAAGGTCGCTTTTGTTGTCCTCTTGGGGATGACATATAATGGGGAGAGTTCTTTTGAACTTGTGCTTAATGGTAATATCTTGCGGGGAGTGCGGCTGTGGAATTTTTGAGGGGTTATCTTGTATCTTTAAACTCCTTGAAGAATTCATTTAGCTTCGGATTTATGATTGCATCTAAATTTAAGATGGTATGTATTTTTCCTTTGGTTTTGAAAAGACTCTTATGGAGATTTCATTATGAACCCTTTCTTGTACCTTTGCCAATTTTATTGACAAAAAGGGGGAGAAGTATTGTAGTTCACACTACATATACATATGGTTTTCGGATCATTGTGTAAGGGGGAGTGGTTTCCATGATTGAGATAGAGTATTAACTAAGGGGGAGTAATACATATCAACGTAGTATTATTGTCAAAGTTGTGATGCAATTGAACTTTGATGTTCATAATAATACTATGACACTGTATAATAATGATTGAGAATCTCGAGTTCTCTCATTGTTGTATCAATAGATCTTAAACAACGATGGTGCTAAACTTATAACCTTTGGGATCACTGGAGTACTTGGAAATGACGAAGATTTCAAGGAACGTTGAAGATTGGACTAAGGAATATGAGCCACTAAAGTTTATCTTTTTTGTATTCCATATGTATTGGTAGTTTTGTCACTAAAATTGACAAAGGGGGAGATTGTTAGAGCATAGCTCGGTCAACCTCGCATGCGTTGATATATCAAGCATGTTTGTCAATGTTAGTGATCAAAACTATAAGTCTTGATTTCTAGCCTATTTATCTAAGTCTAGGACTAGGTAGGAAAGTGTAGCTGAGATCAAGGACTTCATGGCGATTCAACGACAATGACGAAGATCTACACCAAGGAACCATGGAACTTCATCAACAAAAAGGTATGTGAAGACTTGAACTTATCTATCACTCGAAAGTCTATCTATTCTATCTCCTACTTCTTGAGGCGCAAGACGTATGCTAAATATATAGACTAGATCAAACACATTTGATATTTCGATCTGAGTATTCAACGATTATCTAGTTCTCGAAATACATGTGTTGGTAAAGCTTATCGCTTTGATCAGGTTTATCTTCATCTTTCAATCACTAAGTTGAGAATTGCTCTGATGTGAATACAATCTGTGAATAACGGTTGAGATAACATCCTCTGAGAAAGTCTTAATGATTGGAATGAGAGTTTGGATAACATAACCGTGTATAACTTGATCCGGAGTTTCACAACTCTATTGATCAAGAGAATTCGGTGGATTGTGGAATTGGCTTGCCCAGTCCGCGAACTGTCGAGAGTTCGCGACCGAAAATATCTGCTGGAATTTCCAAAGACTCGTTTGCTGCTTTAGTCCGCGAACTGGCGGAAGTTCTCGACCGAGAATTTCTGCTGAGTCTGGAAACTCAACAGATATAACTTAAGTCCGCGAACTTGTTTGTGAACTTTAGAGGTTATGATCCAAAGATGTGCTCTAAACATAAACATTAAATTACTAAGGAATTCTTAATGAAAATCGTGGCTATAATGTTCATTGAGCCGGTTCAATCGAATCGATAGCATCTTGTTTCAATTGTGTCTTGTGTAGTTGCATAAGATCTCATAGCAATTGAATGACTCTCTAACTAGTTCGTTTGAGTCAAGTTGACTAGTTATGATGGATGAGGAACTAGGTCAATATGAGAAGCTCATATGGTTACCTTTTGGGTTACTGTATCGAACCAATACAGGTGTACACGTTTTTGCCGGTTCTCACGAACTTGGAAAACGTTCACAAGTGTGTTTGACAAGCTTTATCTTTTAATCTAACGGTTGAGAGATATTGGCTTGAATCTAAATCAGGTTTCATCTAACGGTGAATAAGGATTGCTTAGTAACTAAGGCAAAACCCTGATTTGAAAGGCTATATATAGGAGACATCTAGCTAGAGCAAAACTTAATCCCCACACATTTTTCTTGTGTGATACTTGTGCGCTCGCTAGAGTCGATCTCCATTAACCCTTGAGTTTATTCTTCAAATTTGGGTTAACGACTAAAAGACTTTATTGAGATTGTGAAGCCAAACCGATACTACTTTTATCGTAGTTGTGTGATCTGATCTTACTTTTCTATTGTTAGGAGTACAGACGTTTATGTTTGGCTCGAGAAATTGTTTCTCCGATAGGTAAGATAAAGAAGTCACGATTATCTTCGTCTCACTAATCGTGATTACTCGATATTCTTCTTGTGTATTCAGGAATTGAGTAGTGAGAGGTGATTGATTTATCTAGGTTGTTCTTCGGGAATGTAAGAGCGGATTAATCAATTGGTTCATGTGCTACCTTGATTTCATATAAAAAACGGAACAAAACCTAGGGTTTATCTGTGGGAGACAGATTTATCCTTTGATATAATTGGGAGACTGGTAGGGGTTCAACTATAGATCAGTCCGAAGTTAATTGGTAGTAGGCTTGTGTCTCTAGTGGCTTAATACAATGTGTATCTAATCTGGACTAGGTCCTGGGGTTTTTCTGCATTTGCGGTTTCCTCGTTAACAAAACTTATGGTGCTTGTGTTATTTCTTTTGCGCATTATATTTGTTTATATAATTGAAATAATACAGGTTGTGCGTTGAAGTTTAATCAACTGGAGATCCAATCTTGTGATTGTTGATTTCGTTGATTAACACTTGGACATTGGTATTTGGTACCGTCCAAGTTATCTCTCTTTGATTTGATTCGCAGATTTCTATTTGCTTCAGTAACAGTCAAATTGAGAGATTGAGATAATCACTCCTTGAGACACTATATTCTAGATTGAGTCTAACTGTCTAATTGATTCTCTAGTAGAGTGCTTCGGAGTTTTTCCATACACATTGCTAATCGAAATATTGGGTGGTGTTGTTAGACCCCCGTGTTTTCATCCTGGACTATGACACACATTCTTTTCAACCCTTGTTCTCGATCCCACTTCTTTGAATCTGTTAGAGCATTGTTCGGTCGAACTCGCATGCGTTTGTATCTCAAACATGTTTGTCAATGTTAGTGATCAAAACTATAAGTCTTGATTTCTAGCCTATTTATAGATTTCTCCGACTAGGACATTGATAGTGTAGTTGAGATTAGAATTCTCGGCGTTCATCATTTGAAGACGAAGAAATACTAAGGGGATCTTGTTGAACTTCATCGAAAAAAGGTATATGGAGACTTAAACTCATCCATCATTTGGAAAGTCTATTTCTACTCTATCTCCTATATTGAGACATAATTCGTATTTACGATATAGTTTTCTACTATACACGTTTGAAATTTCAAGCTGAATATATCTCGCTTACATATTTATCAAAATATGTGTTGGAAAGCTTTCGTTTTAGCCATGTTCATATTTACTCGTGATGAAAGCCATGTTGACATTTCAATAACTTGAAAATTTCTTTGATGCTAATAGTGTGTGAAAATGGTTATTGACATTATAGAAGAATGTTTCAATGATTGGAATGTAGAGTTGATAATGTAACCATCTTTGGATATAAGAATATATAATATGTTCGCACATTAGTGTATAAATCCATAAACCGGGAGCCAAGTGTATGCATATGTGTGTATACGAAATTGGTGAAGGAGACAAGATAAGTATGCGTACCCGTACGCATACTGGTAGAAGATTTCGAACCGAAAACATTTGTTGGGTTTAAGAATTACAAACTCCTGAACTAGTCACCTTAAGTATGTGTACCCATACGCATACTGGCGGAAGTTTTCGAACTGAAAAATTCTGCCGAGTTTGGAAACTTAAAAAACTCAAAATCCGGTTGCTTAGGTACGTGTACCCGCACGCATACTTAAGCTGGTTATTTTATCAAATCGGTATGTTCATGAACTTAAACATTTAAATCATAAGGATTGTAATCTTTGCAAACCGTGGGTATAATGTTCATGATTGATTCAAGTGAATCAAACCGATTTTGTTTCAATTGTGTTCTTGAGAATATAGCAATTGAACAACTCATTAACTAGTTTCGTTTGAGCCATTTGAACTAGTTATGGTTAAGATGAATAAGGTTGATATGAGAGTAATCATATGGCTAACATCGGTTAACTATTTGTGAACCAACATGATGTACATGTTTAGGTACAGTTACATAAACCTAAATGAGGGTACATTTCATTTGTGTGTAACAAGCTAAGTTCGATCAAACGGTTGAAAGATATTAGCTTGGTTGAATCAGTTTTTTCATCTAACAGTGATAATTGAATCCTTTGTTACGAAGGTAACTTGGATTGCAAACCATGATTTGAAAACTATATAAGGGAGAATTCTAGCAACTGGGAAACCTAATCCCCACACCTCATGTGTGTTACTAGTTGCATAACTAGAGTCGATTCTCTTTTAAGCTTAGGTTTCTTCTCGAGACCCCATAGGTTAATGAATTGAAGACTTCATTGGGATTGGGAAGCCATACCGAACTATTATCTTTGTAGTTGCGTGATCTGATCTTGTTGTTTCTATCGTGATTGAGTGCAATCGTAAGATTAGCTTGAGATTTATATCTCTAATAGGAAATATAGAAAAGTAGTCACAAACACTTTAGTCTCATCGTTTGTGATTTAACTTGTTTCGCTAGTCGATTAAGTTTATTGTGAGGTGATTGATAATACTAGGTTGTTCTTCGAGAATATAAGTCTAGTTTACCAATTGGTACCCGTTCACCTTGATTTATCAAAAGACGAAACAAAACTCGTAGGTTTTTCTGTGGGAGACAGATTTATCTATTCCTATAGACTTTTTTGTGCGAGACAAATTTGTTTATCAAGTCTTCGACTTTGGGTCGTAGAACCTCTTGGTGTGGGTGAGATCAGCTAAGGGAATCAAGTGCGTAGTATCCTGCTGGGATCAGAGACGTAAGGAGCGCAACTATACCTTGAATCAGTGTGATATTTATTAGGGTTCAACTACAGTCCAGTTCGAAGTTAATTTGTAGTAGGCTGGTGTCTGTAGCGGCTTAATAAAGTGTGGTGTTCAAATTGGACTAGGTCTCGAGGTTTTTCTGCATTTGTTGTTTCCTCGTTAACAAAATTCTGGTGTCTGTGTTATTTCTTTTCCGCATTATATTTTGTTATATAATTGAAATATCACAGGTTGTGCGTTAGGATCAATCAATTAGAATATCCAACCTTTGGTTGTTGATTTACATTGATTGACACTTGAACATTGGTCTTTGGTACCGTTCAAGTTGTTTCACATAATAATCAGGCTCGCGGATTTCTATCTATTTGACTTGCTGATTACATTGTGAAATAGAGATATTAAAACTCTTTGATATATTTACTCTAGATTTAGTCTGACTGTCCAATTGATTCTCTAGAAAGTGTATTGGATTAAATCCTCTCATATTGTGAAACGAATTGTTGGGTGTAGTTGTTAGACCCCCGTATTTTCAGAATCTTCTTTATTTTCTCATTCGAAGTTATTTGCATAATGATCACTTGTGTCTTCACTCAATTTTTGAACATCTGGGGGTTGTCCTTCCATAACTTTCAATACAAATGGTTCTTCTTCCACTGTAGTGTATGGTACAAGCTTGAACAATAAGAATGAATACATAATACAACATCTGTGGAAGAAAATTTCTAAAAAACATAAATACGACAAGGTCGAAAAGCCGAAATCCCAACCGTAAAAAAGATTACGGCTTGGTGGACTAGTAAAACCCAATTGTGAAAATATTTTACGACTCTGTTTCCTAGTTGTTATGTGTTACTATATTTGGTGGATGGCTAGATAAACCAGATGTAGAAAAGACAATGGCCAGGTAGCCCAGACTAAATAGTGTTTACAGCCAGGTAATCCAACCGACACCTGACAACATTAAACAATTTACGACTTGGATTCTTTATCGTTACAACCGTAAGTCTGTACTTATGGCTTGAAATTCATGATGACGTACCCGTAAATCCTAGCTACGACCATGAGTTGACGACTTCTCAGCCGCAAATATGCCCGACGGCTGCAAACCTAGGGTTTTATTCTTCTTTTTTATCGTAAAGAATTTGGTGTTAGTGAGTTTCGAACTGAGATTACTGGTATCATCACCCAATAACTTTACCACTGTACTACAGTGACACCAGCGGAAGCCTAAGGTTTTCGTAGAGGAAAAATGCAAACTTTTTGCGATTAGAAACTAAAAAATTCTATTTGGAGTCATATTAGAGATATAACTCATTATGTTGAGCATTTGTTTCTTCATGTTCTTCTTCTTGGTTTGGTCCTTCGAAATCATAATAAGGTTTATAAGTTTGATGAGTTTGAGATAAATTTTTTAGATATTCTGAAAAATCAGCCTAGATATAATCATTGTTAATGGGTATTGGTATGTTATCGGATTTTTAAGATGAGGAATCACCTACATCACAACTCTTATTTGAATCACTTATTTTGAGAATTCTTTTCCAAAAATTCCTCATTCTTATTCTTTTCCATATTATATTGATTTTCAAACACTAACTTAAACAGAATTGTTAAACTAATTGGATCACTAATCTTAACTAGTTATGTTAATTTAGTTCAAACACTAAAACCGTGTTATATTTGCCATTACAAAAATAATGTGATCAAGAGTCCAATTTCAACCCTTTTTTGTCTTCTACTCAGCCCCAAAACCCACTCATATATAATACAAGCCCAGTAATAGGATTTTTTTTAAATGCAAAACTTCACTCATATGACACTTGCTTGAATGAATTTTAAAATGGGGATGCTATTCACCTCCCTAGTCTTCACCTCCATACTCTGTTCCCTGTAATCTAAATCCCGTATTTGGGGAATGGTGAATCCCATCCGAACCTGAATGTGAATCAAATTCCAAATATATGGTTTAAATTGGAGGGACATAATACGGAGGTGGAGAATAGGGATTCCAATAACATTTCCGATTTTGAAAGTATATGACTTAACGGAAGCTCGAAACAGTTCGTGGCAATCATTCGTTATGGTTTGTACGAACCACTGGGTACGTGCACACTGCACAGCTCAATAATCACGATGCCAGATGCCCAGATCTAAACTTATCACAATCATTTAAGGGCATAATTCATAGCATCTGACTAACGTGCACCTAAGATAATGTATCACGTATTTTGTCTCGAGTGTGTATGGTTACTATGGTACGAGAATTGAGTGCCACAAATCAGAGATGCTAAATTAATATAATTAAACATTTTCACAGTGCCTGCCGAAACCAATCTTGATTACTTGGTTTGAAGAAGGGAAAAAAGGAAAAGAAGAAGGATCACCGTCAGCAGTTTTGAGATAAAGGTGTGTCTATAAACTATTCATTTACGATGTTTTTTTTTTTAAAAAACAGACCAGGCAACTAGAAAGTCTGCCCTCTCATGGTTACATCTAAGATGGCTCATGTGCTGACTCGAGCAACAAAATCATCATTCAAAAAGACATTAATGTTATTACAGTAATCCATATCATAAGTATTTGTAGGGATTTGTAAAGCATTCATGATAGTAAATAAGTTTGTTCCTCTCCAATTAGAGTCAGAGAAAAGAGAGGAATGTCTGGCCAATCTGGCTAGGTTGATGGCCGCAAAGTTTTGTTGAACTGTTACTTTGGAGAGCTTTCCGAGAACAAAATCAATTTGATGGTTGGTGATATTACTGCCTTGGTGTAGTGTATTTCCTCTTGTAAACCTTTGTTGAACTTCCCGTTGGTAGTATTTTTCTATGTCTTGCAATTTGACTTCAGATTCAGCCGCATAGGTGTTGTTGGTTTGCTGCATGGTTTTTCCCCAGGTCAGAGCTAGTTCAGATCCTCTGGTAGATCATTCTGCTATGCTGACTCCATTTGTATAGTCTTTGAAGTTTCTGATGCCCACGCAATGACCTGTGAAGGACATGCAACAAGAGAATAATTAGTGTATGATTGAGCATCACTAGTAGCCTGGTAAAGATCAGCAGGATCAATGTGCATGCTAATAGTGATTCCAAATTTATCTGAATGATGTCTATGTTGTCTGTAGTTTCCAGGAGGGGAGTTGAGGCTGTTGTGCTGATAGAACAGATTATTTAAGATGTGCCTTGTCTTATTATGAATCCTAGCATGGTTACATAAGTGTTTAGTTATTTCATTAGCAGTGACACATGCTGTTGGAGTAATTTTCCTGAAGACCCAATCGCATCTTGCTTTCCATATGAACCATCATATAGTTGCATATGTTTCATTCCAGCTAGCATTATTGTTATCCGCCTGGAACCAGTTATTGAGCCAATCATGAAAGTAGGTGTATTGGGGTGAAGAGATTATGATTATGAACAAAGAGTTTCCTCCAAACTTCTGAAGCAGCAGGGCAGGAAAGAAGAACATGAGTTATATCTTCAACACCATTTTTGCAGTAAGAACATATGGGATCAATGTAGCTCAGAATGCTAGCTGTCTTAGCATTTGTTGGAAGAATTTCATCAGCACATTTCCAGATGAATAACTGAATAGTAGGGTTTGTATCAAGACCCCAGATCTGATTCCAAGGGGCAGATTGAATATTTGTAGCATATTTATCTTGCATCTGCTTATCATACATGGATTTGACTGAAAATTTGTTGTTAGGGGTGAGGGACCATCTGATTTCATCCTGTTCATTTATGGAATAGGGTGTTTGAAGAATAAGGTTTCAAATGTCAGGTGGGAACCATTGATTGATAGTATTGATGTCCCAATCACCATAGGTATTGAAAAGTTGGTTAACAGTTATGAGATTTTCTGGGCAAAGGTTGGGTTTTTGAAGTCTTCCTGATTGGTTTGTAATCCATCTGGCTTCCCAAATGTGTATGTCCATACCATTGCGCACCTTCCAAATGTAATATTGTTGAAGAAGAGCTATGCCTTCCAGAATTCTTTTCCAGATCCAAGAGTATGTGGTCTTTGGTTTAATATACATTCTTATGACTGCAGTGTTGGGGTAATGAGATGCCTTCATAGTGCTGCTCCATAAAGAATCTGGTTCTGATACTAGTCTCCAAGAAATCTTAGTAAGCATAGCCAAGTTGAATAGTTCCATATTTTTGAATCCCAGGCCTTCTATTTCATTAGGTTTGTTTACTGCATCCCAAGCAAAGTAGTAGACCCCTTTGGATTTGTCTTGTTCTTTGTTCCGGAAGAAGTCTCTTTGGATGGCATTTATCTCATTGCAGATGGTTTTTGGGATTTTGAAGCAGTTCATCTGATATATACTAGTTGTAGAGGTGACAGATTGAATCAATGTCATTTTTCCAGCAGTTAAGAGATTTGTTTTCCATCCCGCATATCTGAATTTGAGTTTGTCCACGCAAGGCTTGAAGGCTTGTATCTTGCTCTTAGTGGTGAATAGAGGGGAACCCATGTATTTGTCTTTTGTGTTAATCCTTTGAACCTTCATAGTGTTGCTGATACTATCTGCTATGTCAGGAGAAGTATTCTTGCTGAAGAAGATACCAGACTTTGAGAAGTTTATCAGCTGTCCAGAGGATTGACCAAAATCTTTAAATATCTGTATAAGATTCTTGCATTCCTGTAGATTAGCTTTGCAGAATATCATACAGTCATCAGCAAAGAGCATGTGGTTTTTAGCTGGGGCATCTTTGCAAATTTGGATTCCATGGATTTGTTGATGACTTTCAGCATGAGTCAGATACCTGGATAGGGATTCCATGCAAAATAAGATTAGATAAGGAGATAGGGGGTCCCGTGTCTCAGACCTCTAGATGGTTTGGAGAAATTTCCTGGAGAACCATTGACCAGCATAGCCATACTTGTAGTGGAGATGCATTGATATATTAGGTTGCACCAATGGGGACTGAAACCCATCTGAGATAAGACTTGAAGAAGAAAGTCCCAATTTACCATGTCAAAGGCTTTTTCCATATCAATTTTTATGCCCATTGTGTCATTATTTCCTTTTCCCCCCTTCTGGTATTCATGTGATGTATAATTTCATG
The DNA here is from genome assembly GCF_003573695.1 of Papaver somniferum. Lineage (NCBI taxonomy): Eukaryota > Viridiplantae > Streptophyta > Magnoliopsida > Ranunculales > Papaveraceae > Papaver > Papaver somniferum. The sequence goes on along the minus strand of NC_039360.1, from coordinate 15,124,723 downwards.
AGCTATGGCTATGTTGTCAGATATTTGTCTTCCATGGATGAAAGCAGATTGGAAAGGGGATATTAATTTTGGTAACAGAGGTTTTAGTCTTTGAGCAATGAGTTTAGAAATGATTTTGTAGGTTGTGTTGCAGAGGGAGATGGGTCTGAATTGAGCTGGTGTGGTAGGTTTTTCAGTTTTGGGAATAAGGGATATGAAAGTGGAGTTCATTTCTTTGAGGATATGACCTGTTGTGAAGAAACTTTGAACCATGTGAATGATGTCTTCTCCCACTATGTCCAAGTTGGCTTGGAAGAAATTAGGAGGGAAGCCATTAGGACCTGGAGCTTTGTCTCCAGCCATGCTAAAGAGAATGATTTTGATTTTCATGGGTTCAGGAGGTCTGAGGAGATTCTGGTTTTCTTGGGTAGTAATGGTGGTGGGTATGAGATTTATGATGAAGGGATTGATAGTGATGGGTTCTTCAGTGTCCATATTAGCAAAATGATTGGTAAAGGTCCTGGTAATTTCAGCATTATCTTGAATCCATGTGCCATCTTCTTTTTGAATAGATTCAATCTTGTTTCTTCTGTATCTTTTCTTAGCTGCAATGTGGAAGTATCCTGTATTTTTATCTCCAAGTTTGATATGTTGATCTCTACTCTTAGTCTTCCAGAAGGATTCTTGAACATGTTGCCAGTGTTCCACTTGAATTCTTGCTTCTTTAAGATCTGCTCCTCTAGATGGCGTAAATTGGTTTTTTGTTATCCAATCCAGTTGTTTTACGCATTCTTCTAGATTAGTCTTGATGTTGCCATAGACTTCTTTGTTCAACTTCTTAAGCTTGACTTTTATGTCTCTTAATTTCATTGCTATTTTTATGGCTAGAGAACCTTTAAGAGTTTCCTTCCATCAATCATCTATGATGCTTTTACAGTCTTCATGATCAAGCCAGGGTCCAAAGAATCTGAAAGGAATTTGACCATGTTTCCAGCTAGGATTGATGTTGAGAATGATAGGGTTATGATCAGAGCCTAAGGCTGTGAGGTTTGAGATGGTTGAATTTGGGTGGATGTCAAGCCAAGATTCATTAACCAGACCCTTGTCTAGTCTTTGTTCAGTAAGCTGAGGACCGGTTCTCTTATTGGTCCAGGTGAAATCAGTGTAACTTAGATCATATAGATTTACTTCTTTAATCTTATTTAGGAATATATCTGCTTCAACTTGATTAATAGGATGCTGACTAAATTTCTCATGTTCATGAAGGACAAAGTTGCAATCTCCCATAATCATCCAAGGTAGAGAGTTAGTAGCACAAGTGTTTTCAATCATATTCCAAGAGTAAAGTTTATCATTAGTAGTAAAGGGACTTCCATAATAGCCAGTAAAAAGCCAAGGTTCACCGTGTAAAGGTTTAATGATGGCATTAATGTGGTGGTCAGAGAAATCCTCAATTGTGACATATAAGTTTGTTTTCCAAGCCAGGACTAAACCACCAGCAGTGTTAGCTTTGCCCTTTGGTTCTACAAACCAGAAGTTAGTGACTCCTATATTTCCTAGGATCTTTTTAAGGTTTCTAGATTGTTGCTTGGTCTCAGACAGAAAGATGATCTCAGGGTTATGTTTATTCAGCATGTTGTCTAGATATCTAATAGTGTCAGCTTGTCCTAAGCCTTGACAGTTCCAAGCTATGATTGAGAAAAATTGCCAGAAGTAAGATATGATAGGATATGAGAATATGATGATTTTGTATCCTAGAATTAAGCAATTTTTCTAGCCTTATAAATCTTAGTGATCCAAACTTTAATCTTCACATATAAGATGATAAGAATGTAAGACTTTGATTGGAGTTTGTTGATGGTTACCTGGTTGATTGTAGGTGAATTAACTCCCTCCAAATTGTTAGTAGTATTGTTGGAAAGTTGTTCCTTATCCATTATTTGATAGTTGTTGAACCTCTTAGCTGTTTGGTGTTCATTCCACTGCATGGATTGATCTTCAGATTGGCTAGTTAGATTGTACAACTTACGTTTAGGATCCACAAGCTGGGGGTGTTGATCGGCATCCACAGCTTTTAATTTCTGTTCATTTCTTCTCCTTTTCCAGAGTAACTTTTCTCTCTATTGTGATCTTCCATCATTTGTTTTTGAATATCATCTAAAGTAGGGATATTTTGGATTATACTGTTTGTGGTTGGATGTTGAATATTAACGGTTGGGAAAATGGTTGTGGGATCCAAGTTTTCCTCAAGCTCAGGAGAGATGGTTACAGAATTGTGACTCTTTCTTGCAGCAACCTTTACATTTGTTTTTCTTTTCCCCAGTGAGACTTTGTTTTTATAATTCTCCATCAGTTTCTTATGTCTTTTTTAACAAGCAATGGAATCAGGATTAGTAGTAGGTATGTCTCCAGTGATTGATTTGTCGAGACCATCTTGAAAGATCTATTGTTGTGGAGGACCGTCCAGTTCTTCACAGTGGTTTCGAAGAAGAGTCTTCTGTTGAGCTTGCCTCATCTTAAAATCAAATTCTTCAGCTCCAGCTTTATCATTGTAGTAGTGAATTAAGGGTGGTCTTTTGGGGCTAGTTGGAGTGGTGATAATTGTGTTGGGTGATGCGGAAGTGGTGTGCGTGGATGGAAATTTGTTCATGGAGGTGGAAGTATACTGATTTACTTCGGTTTTTTGGGTTTTTTCTTCCTCAATGCACAAAGGGCCAGGATGATCGAGGATTCTACATACTTTACAGAATGCGATACCAGTAAGTGCATATGCTAATTCAATCCAGTGAGAGGTATTTTCATCCTCATAAGCATCAATGCCATACTTCAAAGGTTGAGTAACATCTATAGTGAGCTGAACTTCAAGGTTCTTCTCATCATCGTCTCTTCCATAAGCTTTCTTGGATTTTTGATAGATACCAGCTGGTTCGATCAAGTTTCATTTATGATGGTTGGGAGATTAAAGATATGTCACCGAGAAATTGTCAGTAAAACTAGCCCCTAGCCAGCCTAGATATCAGTTGAATAATGTCAGTAATTAAAACTAGCCCCTAGCTAGCCTAGATATCAGTTGAATACAGTTTGGTACACGTGCTAATTGATTTGTTAAGTAACTAAAGGACGCGTGCTAATTGCTGAAACTTTTTTTTTATGGATTTAAATACCAGGATTGATTGGGGTATACCCAGATTAATTGGGGTATACCCAATAAGACAAAATATGGTCTTTATGAAGTAAAACCAAGCCACCCCTTAACCTTGTATTTTCTAAATGGCTAATATGCCCTTGGTTAATTAACACTAAAATTCTGATTAGGTTAATTAATTGAGTTTAGATTGATTAAATAGATTAAAACTTAGGAATTGAAGTATGAAATTTGTTTTTGATTGAACTTTTGTGGAATGATTTTTGATGAGATTTTTTTTTTTTTTTAGAATATCTCTTGCAACGAAAATGAATTACACAACCGAAACACTTCTAAAGAGGGGATTGCAAAGAATTTGTATGAAATCATACTCCAAATTAGATCAGAAATCAACAATTTCAGTTCTGAAAGTATGAAAAGCGGCAAGGTCGACTAATGAAGATCCTTTTGGCCAACAGTGGCCGGCAGAGTAACCGATTGAAGAATATGCCGTTGACACGTGGCCGACAGGGTATACTAATGAAGAAAATGCCGGATGCAATATTTTTGACACACATAAGACTGTTATAAATGCGCAGGTAGCCGGCATGGTATTGAGTTATTACCTTTACGTCCTTGTTGTTGTCGGCATATACTAATTTTCGTACCTTGTCGGCTAGAATGTAGACGGCACTGTAGTAATCTTATAACCTTGCCGACTTTGGTTATCCCAAAAAAAAAATTTAATTTTCATACATGCAACTCACTTTATTCATGCAGTTGTGATTACTACATTGATTGAAACATAAAAACGAATGCACTTAGCATGTGCATCAAGCCTTTAAACCCCTAGGCGACCCTAGTGGACGAGTTATAGTCTCGTGAGGGCTTACATAGAGGTATACCCACAAAACCTTTACAAAAACTTTCTAAAGCCATCAATCTTCCTCCGAAGAAGACAATACATCATCCAAGTATTCCGGGTTATCCACCGGGATATTTTCTCCCAAGAAGTGATAGCTTGCAACGAACGCGAATGGTTCCCCATTTTTCTCCAAGTAGCGTGCTTTCAGGGCTTCGTCCTACAAAAACAAAACTCAGACTTACTTTGTTAGTGATGTTGAGTAGGATGATCAAACAAATGGGTTACGTAAAACAAACCACAAAAATACTCACAAATTGTGCATTGGAAAAGTTGAAGGGGCGAGCTTTAAAAATCGGAGGTTGGAGAGCTAAAAAAGAAGTATGGCATTTTCTCTTACTTGGTGCCGATCATGCACTTGTTCAACACTTCTTGCATTTGAATTCCCAAAGTCTTGGATGAATTTGTTGTGTACCCTACCCCAAAAGGTTGTGGCATCCACCCTTTCGGTGGATTGACGTCTTACTCGAGTTTCCGCATACCAAGCTTTGGTGATTGCCAAATCTTCATTAGCATCAAAAGAAGCCATTGTTGTTTGTAGAGGTATTGGGAGAGTTTGATGGAATATATGATGATATGAGCTTTGGAGAGTATATGGAACTATTTTTATGTTGTTTTATAGAGAGAAGTAGTGTATTTATAGGACGGTGGCAAAATTTGGCCGTTATAGTGTCCAAGTACAAGTCAATCAATGAAATTGTACTTGGAAAAAATTTGAATTTTGAATCCGCCGGAGGGGTATGTTTTCTCTAAGATGACGACAACAACAGACCGGCAGGGTCCTAAATTTCTTACCATGCCGGCCGTGTAAGATTTTAGGCATCAGGAGAAGTTTTTTAGCCACAAAAACGCTGGAACGATGTTGGTTAATTAACCTGCCGGCCAATATTCAGCCGGAAGGGTGCTTTTTTGTTACCGTGCCGGCCGTGTAAGATTTTAGGCATCAGGAGAAAATTTTTTTTGCCACAAAACCGCCGAAACTGTAATGGGTCATTACCCTGCCGGCCATGATTCGGCCGGAAGGGTTGGTTTTTTATTACCATGCCGGCCGTGTAAGATTTTAGGCATCAGGAGAAATGTTTTTTTGCCACAAAATCGCCGGACAGGTATTTGGTTATTAGCGTGCCGGTTAGGGGATGGTCGGCAGGGTATGAAATTTTTAACCATGCCGGCCCTGGTATTCAAACAATTTCTGGTGTCAGGGCCGGAAGACTGACAGTCCAAAACCCTGTCGGTCCTGGTACTCAAACATTTTTTGGTGTCAGGTCCGGAAGGCTGACAGTTCAAAACCCTGTCGGCCTTGTTGTGATCGGCATTGTATGTTAAAAAAAGCATGCCGGCGTAAATATTGAAACTTTACATATCTTAACAAACCATTCATTCAACAACTAGAAATCCAACATTTATTGTCCAAAATATGAAAACATGTCCCATAAACCTTAAAAAAACATATTTGTCCATATCATTAACTTAAACAATTGTCCACCACAACATAAAGAAATAAACTAGGAAAGCATTCATTCACCACGACCACGTCTACGAGCACGTCCACGACCCCTTTTTGAAGAATTACCTTCACCACGACCACTGCTGCTACCTTCACCACCACGACCACTACTACGAACCCTCTTCTTCTTGTTAGCATTCATCTTTGCTTTTGCTTCCTTCCTGGCCTTTTATTCCCTCTTCACTTCAGCATCAACTTGCTTAAAAATTTCAAAGGCATCCTCATTGTCAACATTGGAAGCAAAGTCAATGTGCTTTCTTTGCTCCTCAATCGACAAAGGCTCTCCTCTTTCTATCATGCAACACATCACCCTCACAAGGCTCTTCAAATGCTCCTTCTATTTTCGATTAAACAACAAACAATCAATAGAATGATTCGGTAATGCAATCAATCTTAAAATAGTAAAAGCAACTCTAAGATACTTACAAAGAACTTAATAAATGTTGCTGGGTCTTTCGCTTCAAACTTCTTGATACGATCCAGTTCTTCAGTGATCGGTTTCCTAACCACAATAGAACGAGCCCAACCCAAGTACCACGGCATGTAGGTCTCACTAGCTTCATGACCTTCAGTCACCGCATCCAAAAGAGTCACATCGATGATACTCTCACTTCTTTTGACCCAATGTTCTCGAGTTGGTTTTGGAACATAAGCGACAATAAGATTTTTTTGGGACGTGGCGTAATCAGCCTTTTCCACAGTAAATTTTGGTAGTTTATCAAAATGAGGTTCTTCTTGGACGTAACCCAATAGTCGCATTACCCGATGTGGATCGTACATTGAAAACCCACCATCTGCAGTCAACAAGGGTCCATAGTATAATGCAACTTCATCTCTCCTTTGGATTGTACCTTGAGTTCTAGCATCTCGATATGGATCAAATGTCACCTCCTCCGCAGTCAATTTGTCGATGGCGATTCGGAGTTTGAGAAGATTTTACCGCATTTCCTTATCCTGAGTACCCTTGAAACTGTACCTTAGCGCTCTTAGCCTATGAACATCAACACTCTCATCCACTTTGACGTAGGAGTTGTTTTTGAACAAAGAAGGGAAGTGCTCATATATCCAAACCTATGCAAACACAAAGTTTAGTAAGAATCTTATCTTACGAGAATTTTGCAAATATAAATGATTTAGACAATAAAATATATAATTACCTGGAAGAGACATATGTTTCCGTTAACTTGTTTAGTGAGTGCCATAGAACCCTTTGTAAACTCATTGTTCAAGTAGGCGACCACCGCAGTACCCCAGGAATACTTATGCATCTAATCTAAGGGATCCAATAGTTGCATATAACTGCAATCGACCAAGTTTCTAGAACTGTCGGGGAAGATACATTTGCACATGACGTATAGCAAATAACCGGCCGCGGTAGCATTGACTCGCATCGGATGCACCCTTCCTTCCTTATCAAATATTTTCTTTGTCTCCCATAATGTGTCCCTCAACTTCGGCAGATTAAACTTCTTGCTTAGACGACCATCCTTCTTCTCAATAACAGCCTCCGTCTCAGTCTGATTCCAACCGAACAATTTCTTGTTGAACGAATAAATATCCTCGAAAGAAAACTTACTGTTGAATCCCTCACTGACTGTTTTTCCATCAACCTCGAGGCCTATAATTTGTTGAGCATCATCGGAAATTATGGCCATCTCACCGAATGGGAATAACATTGTATCAGTCTCTCCATAGAACCTCTCACATAATGCAGATACGGTAACTCTATCATGCTCAATATTGGAACTCTCAACCGCAGACCACAACCCGGAGTTCTTGACAATCACTTTCACCTCCTCACATTCTTTTTCAAGATCCCAAGTATAAGTCACTGAACACGAACCTTGGCGCCTCATGAGACAGACGGCATGCTTGTGAACCTAAATACCAAAAAAAACAAAATAAAACGAAATACATACACTTGACGCAAATTTAAGATAGTTACACACTTGAATAAAAAACAAAGACGGATTGAGATTACTTACGAGAGTATTATGGATCGTACATGCCCATGAGTCTTTGTATCCAAAAAGAACATCTCCACCATCTCTCGGGGGTCCCCCTTAGAGCCTCACCTTCTTTCAGTTTAACCATAAAGTGTATGGGAGGCATGTGGGAATCAGCTGGTTTAGTGATCACCCTCTTCTTCGCTCCGGTTGAAGTTGAAGCCAAAGCTTCGGTGGTTTCAACAATAGCTAGAGTTTGTTCTCCTTATTCTTGTTCTTCTTGCTCCTCTTCCTCTTTAACAATTTCATCTTCGACTGTATTCTTACCTTTATCTCTATTACCATCATCATCATCACCATCATCATTACCTCCTTCAGCATCAGGCATGTCTTGCTCACCATCATCATAATCATCATTATTACCTCCTCTATCAGCCGAAGTGCTTTCATCAATAACATCATCATTACCTCTCCTACCATATGGAATTAATTGGTCTTCATCTGGAGTCTCGTCTGAATCACTGGGTTCGGATGGTGGTTGAGAATCATTCGTTATACGGATATTTGTCGTTCCAGGCTCAACGAATACCCCTCGATGTCTTGAAGACAAGAGTTTATCACCAACACGAGGAGGGTTTGAAGGAGGACTAACAACTGCTTTCAGAGCTGCTTTCTTCAGAGATGATTTCTTCTTTGCCATTTACAATCTGAACAAGAATAATTAAGAAAAAAAACATCAAAGGCCGGCAAGGTAGACATATAAAACCAATCCGGCGTATCAACGGACGGAAAGGTCGACTAAATGAAGGGTGCCGGCTAAGACACAGCCGGAAAGGTATCATCAAAATAGCCTTCCGGCTAACAACAAAATGTAGGATTTTTCACTAAACTGGTCGGCAGGGTACATTACCCATACATTCCCGGCTGACCAAGCGCCGACAGGGTCTTAAAAATATACCCTTCCGGGTGCAAAACATCTAGGCATCAGGAGACTTTCAAAGAAAAGTAGCCGGCAGGGTAAAACATAATAAGATGCCGACTACTTTAAAAAAATGAAGCCGGCAAGGTATGAAATTGAATAACCTGCAGGACCTGTTAATATCAGTTACAAAAACTATATAACCGGCAAGTTCTTCAACCTGATAGCTTGCCGGCCAAACCCTAACTATGAAAAACCGGCAAGGTCGATAAAAAATACCTTGCCTGCGTCGCAACTGCAAATTCACAAATTCGAATTTTCTGACCTAATTTGACATGCAAACATGAAATTGAAGTACTAGAGTGAGTTAAGTATGCCCTTACTTTCTTAATCGCACCATTTCGCGTGTTTCAGCGCCTGCGAATTCTCCTTCTTCGACGGTTATTTTCTTTTCTTTTTGATGAACTAGTTTTGCAATTTCTGGATTGTATACATTGCGCTTTCTATTGGTTTGTTTCATCATACTAGCCCTAGGTGGTGGCGGATCCATTTTTGCAGATTAATCGTAGTTTTCGAATCGACGATTTCGATGAGTTAATCGTCGAGTTTTGGTGGTGGTGGGGGGGGGGGGGGTGATGGAGACGGTAGGGTTGTGGAGGAGGAGAGGAAGAAGATGAAATGAAGAAAAATTTAAAACCGATTTAGGGTAATATGTTTTTAAAAGGTAAGGGTAGTTTTGTAACTTACCCATTAGGACTCACCCTAAAACCCACAAAAAGTGTCCCTTTAAAATTGGGTATACCCCAATTAATCTGGGTATACCCAAATCAAGCCAGGTTTAAATAGGCAGCGATAAATTAAGAACTTGCTAATTAAGAACTTGCTTTGGGTGGCAGTGATAAATTGCGTGTGTCTTGTTTGGTGGAGTGACAATGAGGGGAGTGGTCCTTCCAGTTTATACTCAATGTTTATTATAAGAAGATATTAGCAATGTGAGACTATTTTCCTTCACAATTAACTTTTGGGGCATTACAGAACAAGATTGGGCTAGAGGCTACCATTACATAACAAGAATGTGTAGCGGCATTGAAGAAGCTAGGACATGGTCGGACTCTGGGCCTGGTTGGTTTTCAGGTGATGATCATTTCCAGATGTTGGAACTTCACGGGGAAAGATATCACGAAGGTGGTGAATGATTTTAATCGTAGGGAAACTCTAAACTGGAGATTGAAAAATATTTTCTCTCTTTAATTCCGAAAAAAGAAGTTGTAGAGGAAATAAAAGATTTCAGACTCATTGGTCTTTTGAATAGTGTTTGTAAGATGATCTCCAAGGTGCTAGCAGAGAGACTTAAAGTGGTGCTTCCCACCTTGATTTCGGATCAATAGTCGGATTTTATTAAGGGAAGACAAATTCTAGATTGTGTTTTGATTGCAAATGAATGTATTGATTCGAGAATGAAAAGTGGTATACCTGGAGTCATTTGTAAAATTGATTTCGAAAAGACGTTTGATAACGTCTCATGGGAATTCGTTGATGAAGTTATGCAAAAAATGAGGGTTGGGGAACTTTGGCGTAAATGGATACATGGTTGTATTAATAATACTCCATTTTTTGTCTTAATCAATGGGTCGTATCACACAAAGTTCATTACTGGAAAAGGGCTAACTCAAGGTGATACTCTTTCCCCGTTCTTATTTATGATAGTTTCGGAAGCTCTAAATTTGATGCTGCAATTGGGTCACGAACAAGAACACATAGGGGGTTTTGCTATGAACCAGAATGGGTTCACAGTGAGTTATCTACAATATGCAGACGACACTTTGGTTTTCTTAGATGAATCTCCAGACCAGATGAATTACTTGAGATACTATTTGATTGGTTTCGAGATGGTTTCAGGCCTGAAAATTAATTTTGCAAAATGTGGCCTTTTTGGTGTTGCGGGGGCGAGAAACATAGACTCCATGACAGCAATGTTGGGATGCAAGACGGAAATTCTCCCCTCCTCTTATTTGTGTATCCCTCTAGGCGATTCTTCATCATCAATCAAATGGGAAGCCCTCATCGAGAAGTGCAAGAGTAGACTTTGCTCGTGGAAAAGATCGAGTCTCTCGAAAGCGGGTAAATTAAATCTAACTAAAAGTGTCGTATCCAGCATTCTGATATATATGTTATCTTTGTTTATTGCTCCTCCAAAAGTTATCAAAGTTCTTGAGAAAGTAATCAGAGACTTCCTATGGGACCCTTCGGAAACGAAAAAAGGTTATCACTATGTGTCTTGGAAGAAATGTCGCACTCCTCTCAAATCAGGAGGCTTAGGTATCAAATCCTTGAAGAATATGAACAGGGCCTTGATTTCAAAGTGGTGGTGGCGTTTTAATAAAGAAAAGACAGCCTTATGGAGGAAAGCCATGACCTCCAAATATAATACAATCCACTTTGAGAGAGAGACCGAAAAGCCGAAACCTCCCAACAAATACTGAGTTTGGAAAGGTATTTATTCTATGTTAAATTGTTTTAAACTTTGCTCGAATCTGAATGTGGGGGATGAAAATACTATTAGATTTTGGGAAGATACTTGGGTTGGAAATCAACCCTTGAACCTGAAATATCCTCATATTTATCGGATTGCCACTACTAAGAATTGGACTATCAAACAATCTGCGGAACCCATAGCTAATGAGGAGGCTTGGAATTTTGGTTAAGTAGAAGACTCTTCGATTCTCAAACTGAAGAAGTAACTGACCTCATTTCTAGCATCCTGTATATATGTGTGGGGTCTGAAGAGGACAATCTTTCTTGGTCGATTGATAAAAAACGGATCTTTACGGTAAAGTCGGCTTATTCTTGGTTTGCAAAGGAGAGGGATTTGGAGACGAAGAACCTAAGTATTTGGTCGAGGTCTCGGCCACACAAATTTTGTTTCTTCTTATGGAAGGTATACCACAAACAAATAGCTACTCAAGATGTGCTTATTGTATGGTTGAGTGAAAATTAACGCGAATGGTTTCTCTTTTGGTAGCTAGTCCCGGTCGTGCAGGTTGTGTCATAGTATTTAAAGATCATAATTATGGGTTGGTTTCATTTTGTTTAGTACAGTCTATTGGTATTGATACCTTCGTTTCAGCTGAGTTTTGGGGAGCCGTTCATCCTTTTGGAATTGCTCAGGCAAGAGGTTTGTCTATAATTTGGTACGTCTTTGGTTCCATGGAGATTAGCGGTATACTTGGAAACTGTTTGAAGTTTCTATCTTCAATTCACTTTAGATTTTCTCATATCTGGTAGCGGATTTGTTAGTTAAACATGGTGTTTTTGTAAGATCAGGCAGGTGGGGTCAACTACCTCTTACTATACATTCATCTGACTTCCGATACAGATAGTTTTGTAACGGAAATTAATAGGAAAAAAACCTTGAGAAAATCGTCTCCTCACAGTACTTCTCTCCATAAGGGACCCTCTGTTATTCCCAGCAACTAGCCCCATCATCTGTGAGTAGACGGTTTATCTAAATGGTTTTTCAAGTGGTCCGTCTAGAATTATTGGTTTCGTAATGTCTTTTCCTTTTATTTTGTTTCTTTTGGCTCTCTCCTTTTCTTTCCTTTGCGAGGACAGGCTTGCCTGGAAATGCTTAACTTACCGACAAGCGACAACTTTTCCCGAGTTGTATCCCGTAAGAAACATGGAACATGGACCCACTTCTACCTGCACCCATCCAGTGATCCAGATGCTAGAGGAGCGGCCAAGATTAAATTGGATCCCTCATCGGGACATTACTACGTAGAATAGTCGGTGAGTCTAGCAGCTTCCGGCTAGCCCCTCTTTCTGTTTTCTTCTCTTTTATTAAAAAATTGTCCTTTCGAGTCGCCAAAAAAGAAATAAAGAATGAATTAAACCCCACTTTTTTTTTTGAAAATAAGATATATATTACGAGGACGAACACTAATCTGCAAATTCAGGCTCTTAAGAGACAAACTCATGTCGAGTTACTCTTCCAATGGCCTGAATTTGTAGGATTAATGTCGACAGAAACAGTTACAGAGACATTGTTATTGAAATTACATATATCATAAGCTTTGATCATGTCAAAAGCTATTGTAGGAAATAAAAAAGTAGGGGCTTGTTCATTCCAAGAAACTATGTTGTTTGAGCTCCTTCCCCTTTGGGCCAACAAGTCTGTTGATCGCTGTCGTATGCGTCAAAAATAATTTCACTTTCCTAAAGCATATGATAATAAAGAGTTCATTTCCACATAGAAGCAGTTGTAGTTATTATGTATTCAATTTCCTAAAGTAACCAAATGGGGGGATTTCTGATTTTTATGTAAACAATAAAAGTAAATCAAAAACAAAGTAAATAGTTGAAAGTAATCAATGGAGAGAGATATTGGTCAAGGAATTCATCTTCAATCTTAAACATGTGCTTGCATATATGATTAGAAATACAAATTAATCTCTTTTTTATCAAAAGCCTAGAGAATCAAGAAAGCAAGATAATCTATTTATTTCCCATGTTAATCAACACACACATTAGAGCTGTGTATGTGAATTCTACCTAAAGAATAACCTAACGCCTTGCGCTAATCAAGTTCAATTCCCAGGAGCATTAAGTTTTGGAAATAGGCTAATCAATGCAATTGTTATACATTGCGCATAACAATTCGGACAATGGTCAAACTCTACATATGATCATAAGAGTGTATCACTACAAACCGTGACTATATTATGCTACTTGTATTCAGGGTTATCGCTCAATGAAGAACCCTAAAATAGTTATGGACAAGGATTCAAGTTCAATTAATTGGCCACTTAACTAAACAAACACATAACCCTATCACAATACATCAATCATGTGATATTAAAACAGTAGAGATGTGAACGATAATCAAGAGAGAAAAGTAATACATAACACAAGCACAAGTTATATAAATAGGACTACATCCTTAACCAATAATATTAAATTTAGCTACTCATAGCTATATAGTTCATCATAATCAATAATAAAATAAATAAGAAGATGAAAGCAAAAACAAACCCTAGCAGCGTAAGCAAAGCGGCTATCTCCAAAGTTCCAAGAATAATACGTAGTATTCAAGTTGTAAAAGACTCTTCTTTTATATCCTTTTCTTTCCAAAATTAGGTCTAGTCTTCAAAGTCCATTAGATGAAAATCCACCAAGCCCATACGAGAGAAAAAACCCATGTAGAAAATATGTCCCAAAATATATCGTCGGAAAATTGGTTCAACCGCCGGAAGTTGGCCGGCAAAGTGGCCGGAGAAACAGCTCAGGTGACCGGCAAAGTCCACCCGGTCACCAGTCAACGAGTCAGCTCGGTCGGGTCAGCTGAGTCAAACCGATTCAGCATAGTCAAAGTCACGAGTCAGAACGAGTCAGCGTCTAACTTGGTTTAATTTCAATGACATAAGCCATTTTGCAAAGGCCAAAGCTATGTTGCACAATCATTGTGCTTCACGGCTTCTCATCCAGCCATGATGGTTGTTCATCCATGCACTAGCTTGGTGCTTCATTCTTGCAACTTCAGCTCTGCAACCTTGAGCACTGCACACAACCACTTCTGCATTTCTGTACAACATCCTATCTGCAACACAACATCATTCCTTCAAGTTCAGCTGCGCTACTCACTGGCAGCAACCTTCACAGCTGCATCTCATAACTTCTCCTGCTCATTCTGCAGTTCTGTATGCATAACTTCACAGCTGCAACTCATCAAATCCACCATCTGTACTGCACCAGTTCACTGCTCCTTCCTATGCAATTCCGACCAACTTAACTTCATCCAACACCCCTTTCATCTCTGAAGTTTACCATCACAGCAACCTGCAATGCCCTGCTACACTTCTGCCTTTTCTCACAAATTCACAATTCAGTCTCCGACCCATCAGCTCATTTCCTGCAATTTCACTTACACGACTAACTCCATCTGAGTTGCAACCTCAGGATGTTGCAGAAGCCAACGAACTCATGTACACCTGCAACAACAACTGCAACATTCCATTTCTTGCGCAGCAACAACACTGTACCAGCTAAAGCCATTCATCCACTTCTGCAACTCAGTGCAGCATCAAGTTTAACTACATTAGAATCCCAACTCAGCTACACTCCACTGCAGCTTCTTTGTCTCAGATTCCTACCACTCACTGCAACCTCCACCAATGCCTTATTGCAGCTGCAACTCAACCAACAAACCACACTCATCCATTGCAGTTCAATCCAACACAGTCCTTGTAACCAACACCTCAAGACATTCCTAAGCATATATCTACTCTTCAGTTCAAGCCACACCAAATCATCCTGCAACAAGCTCCGGTATCATTAGCTGCAATGCAACATACCTGCTCAAGCCTTCAGTTCCATTATCCCATTTCTTTGCTCATCTGTACAACATTCATACCTTCACAAATCTTCTCCATTTCAGCTCAAGTAACAAACCATCAGTACCCATTCATTAATCTGCCAGAGACTATCAATATCACCAACAATATCAACTTCTAAAGCTTCATAACATTCTGTTGTTCCTGGCATGCAACTCAACACTTCCCTACCAGCAGCAGCAAATATATTCATTAATCACCATTCTCTGTTGCTCATTTCACTGGAATCTGCAAGACCCATTGTAGCAAAATACCAAGAGCATCTACATCTGAATTTCGCAGTAGCAGCAACACTCTTCAATTCCTGTAAAATCCCATTCATCTCGGCTTCATTGCAACTCCAGCGAACTCTTCAATCCTCATTCATGTAACATTCTCTTCTTGTTTCTTAACTGCAACATCACCCATATCTGTAGCTCCAACTTCACTGCCATCCACCAGTTCAATCACCAACAACTCTACCAGTACTGCCTCCTTTATCCACATCCAAGATGCAGCATCTCAGTCACCACCAAATCCATCTTCTTGACAGAACCTTGCCTGCAATTTCAACTTGAACAGAATCACCACCTGCAATCTCTTGTCACAAACAAGACCATCTACTTTAACTTAATCTCAGAAACAACAGCATCACCACTGCACTTTCCTTGTCAGTTTCTTCGATACTTCTTCCCAACACAACCAAAACTGCAGCTCAATCATCTTCATACTCTTCAATTCTTTGACAGCAACAGATTCTCTCTTCCTGTAATCTCAGATTCAACACCATTTCTTCACTGTTTCTTTTCAGATTAACACAAACCCAAGCTCTTAATTTCTTCTTCAGAACACTAGAATCACCACCAAAAAGAAACCCTAATTGCAGTTCTTCCCTGTATTCTTCCTGACATAAAATTCACCATAGACACTCATAAATTTGAGTTTTGTTCCAAACCCATCTTTATTCTAACCCTAACAGCACCAGAAAGTCTTCTTAAATCATCTTATTATCCGAAATTCTTCATCTCTTCCCTGAATTTCTATTACAGATAACATTCTATCTATCTCTGAACTTGAATTTCACAATTCATCTTCCTGTCCGAACCCTAATCGTTCTCCAACTCTCATCTCTGAATTCCTCCATGAATCTCTTTTCTGTGAACATTAACCTGCCGCTATCCTTCTCTCAATTTTCGGGTGAAAAAGAAGAAATAATGAGAAAATTTGATGTCTCACTGAATTCTAGGGCTTGTGTAGGAACTGAGCTGGATATATCCACCCAGGTGAGCCAAATAAGGGGTACCCAACTCATTTGTCTTGTCAGTTTTGCGGAACCGACCGCCTATTCACTTCCTTGCTGCGTCAAGTATCGCTCACTTATGAATTGATCTTTGTGCTTTATGCTCCAAATGACGTTTTCTCCTTCTTCCGCACCAAATAAATTCAAAGTACCTAAACACTCAAAAATAAACATAAGATACATATTTTACAAGAAAAATATCAAAGAAAGCATAAATACTAGATATGAAATTAGGTGTTTTAGACACCTATCAAATTCCCCCACACTTAGACTTTGCTAGTCCTCGAGCAAATCAAACAAAATAATTCTAAAACATACATACAACTCCGTGTCTCCGAGGATACGATTACTCTTAGCATGAATAACAGGCCTTTAAACCTCTATGTGTCCCTAGTGGACGAGTTATAGTCTCGTGAGGGATTACTAGAGATATACCCACAAAACCTATTTTTCCAACTTGAAAGTTCTCCGTAATGATAGCATCCAATGCGCTAAGAAGACATAGAGATTCTGCACACCAGTCATAAGAAGTTAGACACATAAATGAACACATTCTCATCCTTAAAAGTTGAGAGAGAAATAACCATCCCTTATCGAAAGAATCCGTGTTCGGAGTGATCAAAAGTCTCGACTCTGCCTCACAAGAAAGGGTTTTATGAAGTTGCTCTGAGTAATAAACAACTCTTTATGGGTCACACATGTGTCCAGGTAGGAATGAAGAGAGAATCCTGCGACACGTTGAATGGTAGGAAGGCAAACCTTCCGAATCGTTTTGAAAACCCACATCTTTTATTGTTTTGAAAACTCTTTTTCTGATGATCTCTAAGAAAGGAAATCAACCACTTAACGAAGGTGGGAATATGCTTACTTACCTCGTTATTCGTTTGACGTGCAGTTAGCATCACTCTCACAGCATCCATAGAAACGTCTTCGGTCTTCAATCAATGTCTTCATCTTCGTCTTCGGTCTTCAACTCTTGATGATAACTCTTGAACAAAATAAAAATGTAAGTACAAAGGTCATGGTGTAAGTACTTTACCGCTTGATTCTTCACAACTTGTATGCCTTGATATCATAAACTTCTCAAACTCTCATCTTGATAATCTTCCCTCTTGTACAATAGTCTTCAACTTGTAAAAATTCTGCTCCTTATCTTGTTGCTTTACTTGAATATGAAATCTGCTCATTTGTTTGCTGCTTTCTTGTAAACCTTGAACATCTTCAACTTTCCTTCGAATTTGTGATGCTCCTCTTGTTGATGATGATGGTGTTTCTATGGACCTGTTGGTGTAGAGAGAGATAAAATGGATGGTGCTAACTGCGAACAAGAATACAAGTGGTATGTAACTTAGCAATTCGATGGCACCATTCATGATTGATAAAAATAGCACTCAAGAGATCAAAGTAGTGCTTCTATTGGTGGGAGGTTGGTTAGCTCACCATTCTACCCGGAGTTTACGTATGGTGACACACTGTGACGGACCGGAAAAATTACGCCCTTGGCGCGTTGCGCCGCAGGCCGTAACTATCCCGATGCGACATGATGAAGCTACAGTCCGGACCTTAAAGATATGCAAATGCACGTCCATCTGCCCTTGCAAGCATGCTCCTTAAGTATGATGTAGCTAACTTAGATTCCACACCGTTCCAACCCACCCTTGTTCCACGACGGGTTTATAAAGAAAACCAAAAACCTTCCTAAAACGGCAAAAACGGCCTTTTAAGGCCCTAAACGAATGCAATTTGGCTATATTCTGGTGACCATATGGATATATAGATCGACATGTCTTGATATTTGGGTCGTTTCCCATCAAAATGGACTCCTCTTAAGCTAAATTACGACACTCTGGTTTTTAGCCTCCAAATAGGCTATAGTTTGCTCTTTGTAGCTTGATAGGAAGTATGAGCATCCACTTGCTGGCATGCAACTAAGCCTCATCAAGCTTGACCACAATCATCTCTTGCGTCGAGCTACCGAGCTTAGATGATATGAGGGGCCACTCTGCCGCAATCATCTCGCAATTAGATGATATGAGCGATAACGTGCTGGACCGGCAATGTTGTAACTCATTGTGGCTGCCTACGTACCCTTCCCTACTCTAAATGGATCAAGCACAGACCGTAGTTCATCCTCGAAGGGACGTAAGCTTAACCAACTCGTTTGCAAGGTCGTAGCCTAGCAAAAATGTTAATGGCCTGGTCCCTAGGTCATTCCGTCAAAGATGCACAATGATTATGCATCATCGGGTCCGCACCGTGGCATAGTGATGCCTAAGCATAAAATGCCCTATTTGCAAGGCTACGCAACTATAAATGAGCTCTAGGCATCATTTATACTCTTCCGTCTAATCTACGAAGCTTACTTGGTACATAGTCCGCATATGCACCTTCAACCAAGTATCCCTCCCTATATATGTCTTAATGAAATTTCTACAAGTTATAATTAGGGACCAAAATGACATGCATGCTTCACTTTTCATTGCAATGATTGCATGCAATTATTGCGCACAATGATTACGCAACACTCCTTTGGCCAGCCCTCTCTGGCTTGATGCACAATGATTGTGCACTACGCGTTCCGTCATCCCTTTACGTCTTGATGCACAATTATTGCGCTGCAACGCTCAAGGTCACCTACCCAATTGGCCTAATGCATCATGATGATGCAATATTGGTCCCGGGCCAAACGCATATTACTATGCAAGAGAAGCTTTAATGAAGCTTCAATCTCGGGCCTTGGCGCATCTTTTAGCATGCGCCATACTAAAAGCACGGGGTGTTACACTCTTCACCCCTTCAAAGAATTTCGTTCCCGAAATTCAAAACCAAAACTATTGTGGACAATCTCTTCTGTTTGGATTTCCTGAGCAAAAGTCCCATACCAGATGCTCAGAAATCACGGATTTCTTCAAGTTGTCATGAACAACAATTTAGACCATCTGAGCAACCGTCCTATACCGCCTTCCCAGGAATCCAAAAGTGCCCACAACAATACCAAGAATCGCAATTGGTCGTGTAAAGAGGATATCTCGACCAGGTATCCTAGATGTGCATCCCATACTACACACTCAGGAGTTCCTAAAGTTCATCAGGTTGAAAGATGTCATCGAAATGACAAGGTTTTTGCGCAGTACTGTGTGGAACAGTTTCCAGTTGCCCACCGTCCATGATGGTCATCCAGGTTTCCACTCGTAAGTGGGATGCTAGCCGGGCCTGACAACGCACACCCTTGGCCAGTTTCCAATGTGTGGGGATGATCAGTCCCATTGTCTACCCACCGTCCCAGACGGTCTTCCGGATATCCACTCGTAAGTGGGGTGCTACTTAGGTCAGGCAAACTCACAGCACTCATCCAAGCTCAACTTGATTCGCAAAGTAACTGGCATAGCAGTTACAAACTCCTTTCCGCGCAAAAGTTGGCCTACTCTCCAACTTTAAGTTTCCATTAAGGAAAATACTCTCCAATGAGTCCACTCCGCACAAGTCCCTAGATTTTGCTCGGAACTTTCTCTGATACCAACTGTGACGGACCGAAAAAATTACGCCCTTGGCGCGTTGCCCCGCAGGCTGTAACTATCCCGATGCGCCATGATGAAGCTACAGTCCGGACCTTAAAGTTAAGCAAATGCACGTCCATCTGCCCTTGCAAGCATGATCCGTAAGTATGATGCAGCTAACTCAGCTTCCACACCGTTCCAACCCACCCTTGTTCCGCGAAGGGTTTATTAAGAAAACCAAAAACCTTCCTAAAACGGCAAAAACGGCCTTTTAAGGCCTTAAACGAATGCAATTTGGCTATATTCTGGTGACCATGTGGATCTTCAGATCAACATGTCTTGATCTTTGGGTTGTTTCCCTTCAACATAGACTCGTCTTGAGCTAAATTACGACACTCGGGTTTTTAGCCTCCAAATAGGCTATAGTTTGCTCTTTGTAGCTTGATAGGAAGTATGAGCATCCACTTGCTGGCATGCGACTAAGCCTCATCAAGCTTGACCACAATCATCACTTGCGTCGATCTACCGAGCTTAGATGATATGAGGGGACACTCTGCCGCAATCATCTCGCAATTAGATGATATGAGCGATAACGTGTTGGACCGGCAATGCTGTAACTCATTGCGGCTGTCTAGGTACCCTTACCTACTCTAAAGGGATCAATCACAGACCGTAGTTCATCCTCGAAGGGACATAAGCTTAACCAACTCGTTTGCAAGGTCGCAGCCTAGCAAAAATGGTAATGGCCTGGTCCGTAGGTCATTCCGTCAAAGATGCACAATGATTATGCATCATCGGGTCCGCGCCGTAGCATAGTGATGCCTAAGCATAAAATGCCCTATTTGCAAGGCTACGCAACTATAAATGATCTCTAGGCATCATTTATACTCTTCCGTCTAATCTACGAAGCTTACTTGGTACATAGTCCGCATATGCACCTTCAACCAAGTATCCCTCCCTATATATGTCTTAATGAAATTTCTACAAGTTATAATTAGGGACCAAAATGACATGCATGCTTCACTTTTATTTGCAATGATTGCGTGCATTTATTGCGCACAATGATTACGCAACACTCCTTTGGCCAGCCCTCTCTGGCTTGATGCACAATGATTGTGCATTACGCGTTCCGTCAGCCCTTTATGTCCTGATGCACAATGATTTCGCTGCAACGCTCAAGGTCACCTACCCAACTGGCCTAATGCATCATGATGATGCAACATTGGCCCCGGGCCAAATGCATATTACTATGCAAGAGAAGCTTTAATGAAGCTTCAATCTCGGGCCTTGGCGCATCTTTTAGCATGCGCCATACTAAAAGCACGGGGTGTTACACGCTTCACCCCTTGAATTTCGTTCCCGAAATTCAAAACCAAAACTATTGTGGACAATCTCTTATGTTTGGATTTCCTGAGCAAAAGTCTCATACCAGATGCTTAGAAATCACGGGTTTCTTCAAGTTGTCATGAACAACAATTTAGACCATCTGAGCAACCGTCCCATACCGCCTGCCCAGGAATCCAAAAGTGCCCACAACAATACCAAGAATCGCAATTGACCGTGCCAAGAGGATATCTCGACCAGGTATCCTAGATGTGCATCCCATACTACACACTCAGGAGTTCCTAAAGTTCACCAGGTTGAAAGATGTCATCGATATGACAAGGTTTTTGCGCAGTACTGTGTGGAACAGTTTCCAGTTGCCCACCTTCCATGACGGTCATCCAGGTTGCCACTCATAAGTGGGATGCTAGCGGGGCCTGACCACGCACACCCTTGGCCAGTTGCCAATGTGTGGGGATGATCAGTCCCATTGTCTACCCACCGTCCCAGACGGTCTTCCGGATATCCACTCGTAAGTGGGGTGCTACTTAGGCCAGGCAAACTCACAGCACTCATCCAAGCTCAACTCGATTCGCAAAGTAACTGGCATAGCAGTTACAAACTCCTTTCCGCGCAAAAGTTGGCCTACTCTCCAACTTTAAGTTTCCATTAAGGAAAATACTCTCCAATGAGTCCACTTCGCACAAGTCCCTAGATTTTGCTCGGAACTTTCTCTGATACCAATTGTGACGGACCGGAAAAATTATGGCCTTGGCGCGTTGCCCCGCAGGCCGTAACTATCCCGATGCGCCATGATGAAGCTACGGTCCGGACCTTAAAGCTAGGAAAATGCACGTCCATATGCCCTTGCAAGCATGATCCGTAACTATGATGCATCTAACTTAGCTTCCACACCGTTCCAACCCACCCTTGTTCCGCGAAGGGTTTATTAAGAAAACCAAAAACCTTCCTAAAACGGCAAAAACGGCCTTTTAAGGCCCTAAACGAATGCAATTTGGCTATATTCTGGTGACCATGTGGATCAATAGATCGACATGTCTTGATCTTTGGGTCGTTTCCCATCAAAATGGACTCCTATTAAGCTAAATTACGACACTGGGGTTTTTAGCCTCCAAATAGGCTATATTTTGCTCTTTGTAGCTTGATAGGAGTATGAGCATCCACTTGCTGGCATGCAACTAAGCCTCATCAAGCTTGACCACAATCATCTCTTGCATAGAGATACCGAGATTAGATGATATGAGGGGCCACTCTGCCGCAATCATCTCGCAATTAGATGATATGAGCGACAACGTGCTGGACCGGCAATGCTGCAACTCATTGCGGCTGCCTACTTACCCTTCCCTACTCTGAAGGGATCAAGCACAGACCGTAGTTCATCCTCGAAAGGACATAAGCTTAACCAACTCGTTTTCAAGGTCGTAGCCTAGCAAAAATAGTAATGTTCTGGTCCGTAGGTCATTCCGTCAAAGATGCACAATGATTATGCATCATCGGATCCGCGCCGTGGCATAGTGATGCATAAGCATAAAATGCCCTATTTGCAAGGCTACGCAACTATAAATGAGCTCTAGGCATCATTTATACTCTTCCGGCTAAGCTATGAAGCTTACTTGGTACATAGTCCGCATATGCACCTTCAACCAAGTATCCCTCCCTATATATGTCTTAATGGAATTTCTACAAGTTATAATTAGGGACCAAAATGACATGTCTTCTTCACTGTTCATTGCAATGATTGTGTGCAATGATTACGCAACACTCCTTTGGCCAGCCCTCTCTGGCCTGATGCACAATGATTGTGCACTACGCGTTCCGTCAGCCCTCTATGTCCTGATGCACAATGATTGTGCGCAATGATTGCGCAAAATGAATGCGCTGCAACGCTCAAGGTCACCTACTCAACTGGCCTAATGCATCATGATGATGCAACATTGGCCCCGGGCCAAACGCATATTACTATGCAAGAGAAGCTTTAATGAAGCTTCAATCTCGGGTCTTGGCGCATCTTTTAGCATGCGCCATACTAAAAGCACGGGGTGTTACACACACACTCTAAAAGCACATATTTTTGAAGGTCGGTGCCTCACATGATGTAACATAGGTAGTCTCCACTACTGGAAATCACTACTCTAATACTGAATTCATTCTGCACCTCATTTGCCACTGGCATGGTTAAATCCAACTTTAACTCTCATACAAGTAAGAAACCAGATCATGTTCTCTGTCATCTCTAAGTTCAGTCACTCTTATGAGATTCTCGATGTAATCTTAGCGACATGTATACTATGTGACTCTAAAATAACTACAAGTTGGAGTTTTTGTTCACTATTTCACATGAAGTTTGAAAATTTACAATGCAAATGCTTAAAGCGTTCCCTCACACTTAAACTTTACATTGTCCTCAATTTAAATTGAATCGTCCAAGTAGAGTCAAGGTGGGAAATCCTCACATGAAAAGTGGCAACAAAAATAAAGTCTTCAGCCCAACTATCTCCTTTCTTTCTACAACTCCTCCAGAGGGAGCACTTCCACAAGGTTAACTCCTTCCACGACATCCGAAGAGAAGTTCTCATAATATGGTTTCAACCGGTGCCCATTCACTTTAAGTTCATTTCCTGTAGCTAAACTACGAATTTCTACTGCACTATGAGAAAACACATTAGTAACAATAAAAGGTTCAATCCAACGTGACCTTAATTTACCCGGAAATAATTGCAAACGAGAATTAAACAAAAGCACTTTCTGCCCAATGCAAAATTATTTCTTTGTGATCATATTATCATGAAAAGCTTTCATCTTTTCCTTGTAAATCCGTGAGCTTTCAAATGCATCATTGCGAATCTCTTCCAACTCTTGAAATTGCAACTTCATTTGCTTTCCAGCACCATCCAACTCCATATTGCATTGCTTGATATCCCAAAACGCCTTATGCTCAATTTCCACGGGTAAGTGACAAGGTTTACCATACACAAGCCTAAATGGGGACATCCTGATAGGTGTCTTGTATGCGGTTCTATACGCCCACAAAGCATCATTAAGTCGCATACTCCAATCCTTCCTTGTTGGATTCACCGTCTTATATAGAATGGATTTCCCCTATCGGTTGGAAACCTCGGCTTGTCCATTTGTTTGTGGATGGTAGGGTATTGCAATCCTATGCGACACATTGTACTTCCTTAACAAGCTTTGCAAGAACCTATTTTTGAAGTGTGAACCTACATCGCTAATTATAGCCCTTGGAATTTCAAACCTTGCAAATATATTTGCTTGCACAAAATCTGAAACAACTTTAGAATCATTAGTTGGGGTGGCCTTAGCTTCCACACATTTCGATACATAATCCACAGCAAGCAAGATATAGTAATTCCCACTAGAATTGACAAAAGGGCCCATAAAATCAATTCCTCATACATCAAAAACCTCAGCAAATTGAATAATAGTTTGTGGCATTTGATTTCGAGCACCTAGATTGCCTGTTCTTTGGCACCTATCACATGTAGTACAAAATGCATGTGCATCCTTAAACAAAGTTGGCCAGTAGAAACTACATTCTAGTACCTTGAGAGCGGTTCTCTTGCTCCCAAAGTGTCCTCCACAAGCATATGAGTGACAAAAAGACAAGATAGAATTAAATTATGATTTGGGAATGCACCTTCGTATTACTTGGTCACTACAATGTTTCCATAGGTATGGATCATCCCATATATATTGGTTTCCTAACTTCTTAAGTTTGTCCCTCTAAGAACGAGACAAGTTCTTTGGGATTTGTTTAGTGAATAAGTAATTAACAATATCAGCGTACCATGGTTCTCCAAAGGCAATTGAGAATAGTTGCTCATCCGGGAAACTTTCACGCAATGGGAGAGCTTCCTTGTCCACAGCAAGACGGCTCAAGTGATCCGCAACGGTGTTCTCAATTCCTTTCTTGTTTTTGATCTTTATGTCAAATTCTTGCAAGAGTAAAATCCATCGTGTGAGCCTCGGTTTCGCCTCTTTCTTTGTAAGCAAGTATCTAAGTGCTGCATGATCAGAAAAAACAACAACTTTTGTACCAATTAGATAAGAACGAAACTTTTCCATAGCAAAAACAATGGCTAATAACTCTTTTTCAGTGGTTGTGTAGTTTTGTTGGGCCTCATTTAACGTTCTAGAAGCATAATAAATGGCATGAGGTATCTTCCCCACACGCTGCCCAAGCACTGCACCAACCGCATAATCACTTGCATCACACATGAGCTCAAAAGGCATGCTCCAATCCGGTGGTTTGATGATAGGGGTTGATATCAAAAGTTATTTCAAACGATTGAATGCCGCCATACACTTTTCATCAAAGTTAAAAACCATATCTTTTTGAAATTAGTTGCAAAGTGGTGATGCTATCTTGGAGAAATCCTTGATGAATCTACGATAGAAACATGCATGACCAAGAAAAGAACGTATCTCCTTCACCGTAGTGGGACGGGTTAGAGCACGAATAAGGTCTATCTTAGATTTATCAACTTCCAAGCCTTTAGAAGATATTATATGGCCTAAAACTATGCCATGAGTTACCATGAAATGGAACTTCTCCCAATTCAGCACAAGGTTTGTTTCAACACATCGCTCAAGGATTAGTGAAAGGTTGTTCAAACAAAGGTCAAATGAATCACCAAATACACTAAAATCATCCATGAACACTTCGATTATGTTTTCAACATATTCTGAAAAATACTTACCATACACCTTTGAAAGGTAGATGGAGCATTGCACAAGCCAAAAGGCATCCTTCTATAAGCAAAAGTACCTAAAGGACGAGTGAAAGTAGTTTTCTCTTGGTCCTCCGGTGCTATCACAATCTGATTGTAACCTGAATAACCATCAAGCAAACAATAGTAAGCATGTCCAGCTAAATGTTCAAGCATTTGATCAATAAATGGTAAAGGAAATTGATATTTTCTAGTAGTGGCATTCAACTTTCTATAATCAATATAAACCCTCCAACCGGTTTGGACACGAGTTGGGACAAGTTCGTTCTTATCATTCTCCACCACCGTCACACCTGATTTCTTTGGTACCACTTGTACGGGGCTCACCCTCTTGCTATCAGATATGGGGTAGATAACACCCACGTCCAAAATCTTAAGTATCTTCTTTTTCACAACTTCCATCATGGGTGGGTTCAAACGACGTTGTGCTTCCCTTGTAGGCTTTACATCGTCTTCCAAACGGATCTTGTGCATGCAAGCGGCAGGACTTATCCCCTTGATATCGGCAATTGTCCATCCTATGGCCGTCTTGTACTTCCTTAGCACCCTTAGAAGTTTTTGCTCCTGTAATTCATTCAGCTCATTAGAAATAATCACGGGTAAGTCTTCATTATCACCCAAGTACAAGTACTTTAAGTGACTAGGAAGAGGTTTCAATTCTAACTTTGGAGATTTAACAATTGAAGGCACAAGTTTTTCATCATTGCAAGGTAAAGAAACATAAGAAATATTGTTAAGTGCATATTTTTCGGTAATGAGTCAAGAGAACCAATGGTTTCTTTGATCTCATCACTAAACTCCAAACCATCATCAATGGGTGTAGTGAGCACGGTTTCCAAGGTATCAACACCATTCAACTCAAACATTTGTTGCGCCAATGTGTCCATCACATCAATGGAGAAACAAGAGTGGACATCACTAGGATATCTCATCGTCTCGAAAATGTTGAAACGTATTATTTCTCCATCAAATTCCATAGTAAGCGATCCCTTGTCAACATCAATAATGGTTTTTGCCGTTCTCATAAAGGGACGCCCAAGTAGCAATGGAGGAGACGAATCCGGTGAACCTTCATTCATCTCTAACACACAAAAGTCAGCTGGAAACACAAGTTTATTAACCTGCACAAGAACATCCTCAACAATACCCATTGGGTAGACATTAGAACGATCGGCTAATTGCAACACAATTTCAGCCTTTTTAAGAGGACCAAGATCAAGTGAATTGTATATTGATGCAGGCATAAAATTCACGGATGTACCTAAATCTAGCATTGCTTTGTTAAATATAGTGTTACCAAATGTGACGGGAATGTAAAAGCTACCGGGATTCTTGCATTTCAGTGGGAGTTTGTGTTGTAAGATTGCCGAAGCATTCTCCCCCACACTTAGAAATTCATTACCTTTGAGCCTTTTCTTGTTGGTACACAAGTCCTTCAACACCTTTGCATACTTTGGCATTTGCTTAATAGCATCAATGAGTGGGATGTTCACATGGATCTTCTTTAGAACGTCTAAAATCTCCTTTTCTAGTTCCTCCATCTTGGAACTTGCAAATATGCGATGGAAAGGTAAGGGAGGAACATAAGTAGAAACCGGAGTTTTAGAGTTAGAAATAGGTACCTCAGAAGTTTGGGGAGAATCCTCATTCTTCTCCTCCAAAACAGGTTCCTTTGGTGTTTCCACCTTGCCCGAATCAGTAAATTCGGGTTGCATAAGTTATGTACCACTTCTCAACGTAATAGCGTTCACATCCCCTTTTGGGTTCATGGGTTGAGAAGGGAGTTTCCCACTATTTTGTGCCTTCAATTGGTTCAACTCAATAGCCATAGAACCAACTTGAGTTTGAAAATCCTTAACTGTGCTTTCCGTTCTTTGCATAAAAGATTCCAACAACTCTTCCATACTTGACCCCTGATTTTGAGGCTGTTGTTGTTGATGAAATTGTTGTCGCGGATGGAATTGTTGTTGTTGAGGTTGAAACCCACTCGAATGGTTGAAATTAGTTTTTTGAACCGCTCCTTGCTTGTTCGCATAACTAAAATTTGGGTGATCTCTCCACCCCGGATTGTAAGTGTTGGAGTAGGGATCATACCGTCTTTGCTGATTTGGAAATACCGCATTAGCTTGTTCATTGGCGTCGTCATATCCTTGAGAAGAACTTGGTA
The DNA here is from genome assembly GCF_003573695.1 of Papaver somniferum. NCBI lineage: Eukaryota > Viridiplantae > Streptophyta > Magnoliopsida > Ranunculales > Papaveraceae > Papaver > Papaver somniferum. Next base: position 15,096,902 of record NC_039360.1, on the reverse strand, counting down.
TCACTGCGGCTGCAACTTGTTGTATCATCGCTGTCATGTTACCCATTTGTTGACTAAGTTCCTCAACCTCGCTCACTTCATTTACTCTCCTACGAAGCACATCCGAACCAGGACTCAAGAATTGTTGGAAGTTTGCTGCGATGTTTTCAATCAACTCTCTAGCTTGTGCCACCGTCTTGCTCACTAGTGCTCCACCAATCACAGCGTCAAGAAGATTCCTATCGCTTGATTGGAGTCCTTCATAGAAGTATTGGATGATCATAGCTCATTAAATTGGTGGTGAGGGCAGCTTGCCACCAATCTCTTGTAGCGTTCCCAACATTCATATAAAGATTCTCCCACATTTTGCTTCATCCCACAAATCTCTTTGCGAATTTGAGTAACCTTTGATGCAGGAAAATATCTCTCTAGAAAGAGTTTCTTCAATCCATTCCATGTTGTAACACTTCCGGGAGGAAAATAGTATAACCAATCCTTAGAACTATCCATCAACGAGAAGCGAAAAACTTTTAACATTGCACCATCCGACTCAACATTGGATGGAAGCATGGCCGTGAAAATGGTATGGAAGTCCATAAGATGCTTGTTTGGGTCTTCATTCACCATGCCATGGAACTTGGGTAATTCTCTAAGCAACCCCGGCTTGATCTCAAAAGCAGAGTTTGTTTGATACATCCCTATTATGTATCCAACTTGTGAGAAGCCAAGTCCTTGAGTGTACGATTTGCATCACCCATTGCTTCTTCTTCAAAAGGTGGTTCTTGTCCAACCGGTACCTCTTGTTCTTTGTCTAATTATAATTCTTCTTCCACTTCCAACTCTTGTTCTTCCGTTGTGTTTTGACTTGGTTAGAGTATTGTGCCTCTTCGAGTAGATATCCCGCACCTTGGGTAGTTTCAATCTTTAGAAGCCAGGAATTAGCACCTGAAAAATAAATCTCACAAACAAGTCAGAAAAACGAAACAAGAAATAAGAAGCAAAGATAAAACCAAAAATGATAAAAAGAAACTAAAAACTTAATAACTAGTCGTATGCCTCCCCGGCAACGGCGCCAAAATTTGATCGTTGTCGTATGCGTCAAAAATAATTTCACTTTCCTAAAGTAACCAATTGGGGGGATTTCTGATTTTTATGTAAACAATAAAAGTTAATCAAAAGCAAAGTAAATAGTTGAAAATAATAAATAGAGAGAAATATTGGTCAAGGAATTCATCTTCAATCTTAAACATGTGCTTTCATATATGATTAGAAATACAAATTAATCTCTTTTTTATCAAAAGCCTAGAGAATCAAGAAAGCAAGATAATTTATTTATTTCCCATGTTAATCAACACATACATTAGAGTTGTGTATGTGAATTCTACCTAAAGAATAACCTAACGCCTTGCGCTAATCAAGTTCAATTCCCAGGAGCATTAAGTTTTGGAAATAGGCTAATCAATGCAATTTTCATACATTGCGCATAAGAATTCGGACAATGGTCAAACTCTACATATGATCACAAGAGTGTATCACTAAAAACCGTGACCATATTATGCTACTTTTATTCAGGGTTATCGCTCGATGAATAACCCTAAAATAGCTATGGACAAGGGTACACGTTCAATTAATTGGCCACTTAACTAAACAATAACCTAACCCTATCACAATACATCAATCGTGTGATATTAAAACAGTAGAGATGTGAACGATAATCAAGTGAGAAAACTAATACATAACACAAGGACAAGTTGTAGAAATAGGACTACATCCTTAACCAATAATATTAAATTTAGCTACTCATAGCTATATAGTTCATCATAATCAATAATAAAATAAAGAAGAAGATGAAAGAAAAAGCAAACCCTAGTAGCGTAAGCAAAAGCGGCTATCTCCAAAGTGTTAGATAATTGTCGGTGTTTTGGAAGGTTCCGGAAAATTCCGGAACATACTAGAAATCCTTAGTGTAGAGAAACACAAGGTTTCCTAGTTTAGGTTGATTTCCATATTTAGATAGGTTACCTAAATAACATTAGGTTTCCTAGTTGGTTATGATTTCCTTTTCCAAGGAGACTAATACTTGGGAATCAAGTTTGTGACTCCTATATAAGGAGGTCCAGAATATGTGTCTAGGCTATGGAATTCTCAATGGAAAATCAGTAGAGAGTTAGAGAATACACAATGTAGTTCTCTAAAGTTTCTAGGGATTCCATCCCACCTCTTGGGGTGGAGTTTTAGGGAAAGAGATGGACCATTCTCGGGGTTTGTAAGATACACCGTTGGTGTTGAAAGAGTACATCGTCATGGTTTTGGGGAGATGTGGAAGACATAGTTTAGTGAAGAGAAAATCGTCTTGTTCGTTGATGGTGGAATATCATTGTTGGTGTTGGAAGAGACATCGTTTAGAAGAAGATCATCTCGGTTATATGAGATAAGTATTATCTTGTTTGGTTAGACATTATTCCGCAATATTGGAGTGTTTTGTTCATGAGAATTATTTTAGGATTTATGATCAGTACAATGTTGGATCATAGTTATTGATTGATTCATCAATCATTAAGTGTGTAACTCTATATTTAGTGGTTCCATAATAATGAAGAAGTCGTAACCGTTTTGGTGGATGTAGGCATATTTTTGAACCACGTTAAGTCTTGTGTGATTTACTTATTGCTTCTTATGTGTGTTTGCATCGTCTGTCTTTCATTCTACGTCGATCCAAAGAATGTAGTGTCTTTTGGGTTAATCTATTTGTATTTCCCTAACAAGTGGTGCGGTTAGTTTGGCTATCTCCCAAAACAATTGGATAATTGTCGGTGTTTTGGAAGTTTCCGGAAAATTCTGGAACATACTAGAAATCCTTAGTGTAGAGAAACACAAGGTTTCCTAGTTTAGGTTGATTTCCATATTTAGATAGGTTACCTAAATAACATTAGGTTTCCTAGTTGGTTATGATTTCCTTTTCCAAGGAGACTAATACTTGGGAATCCAGTTTGTGACTCCTATATAAGGAGGTCCAGACTATGTGTTTAGACATGGAATTCTCAATGGAAAATCAGTAGACAATTAGAGAATACACAATGTAGTTCTCTAAGGTTTCTAGGGATTCCATCCCACCTCTTGGGGTGGAGTTTTAGGGAAAGAGATAACCATTCTCGGGTGTTGCAAGATACATCGTTGGTGTCGAAAGAGTACATCGTTATGGTTTTAGGGAGATGTGGAAGACATCGTTTAGTGAAGAGAAGATCGCCTTGTTCGTTGATGGTGAAAATAGCATATTGATTTCACTTTTGTGTTCAAAATCCAAACTAAATTTGGGTACGCAGCCTATGCTGGGAAGTTTATGCATTGACTTATAATTTTACGGGTCCAAGTCTACCGTGCAAAACATTCTAAGACACCCAAAAAAAGCACAAGAATTAACTATTTTCACTTCATCAGATTTTCATTTAAGCTTATATAGACCCTAAGTCCTATAACTGTTGCCTAAAAAATCACTGCCTTTAGTTATAACAAGTTTTCCACATTTAATTAAGATCTTCAATATTTTACTATCTTTAGTTATAACATGTTCTTGCATATGCTCGGAACATGAAAACTTCATTCAGTGTGAGAATATTACAGATATGAGCTTATGCTCGACCTTTCCCTTTTATGCAACCTTTTGTCGCAGATGAGTTACTCATATAGATTTGCTCGACATCCCTTATCCTCTGATAAGAGGTGAACAGGTATTTGTTTCAACAAACATACTTAGTAGCTCCAGAGTCCACCCACCAGTCTCTCACATTGGTTATTAAAATAACTTCCTACATCATGTCAATGAACTCGTTCTAATTTGTTTCAACTAAATTAGCATTAACTTTCTACTTATTAAGGTTTTAAGTTGTCCACACGTTACTGCCGTATGGCCAAGAATTTTACAAACATAACAATCACCCTTAATTAAAGTAATGTTGGATTCAGTTTTTACGAAACATACCTTTCTTATAAAGACTACTCTTAAGAGTTGTGTTTGATGTTCTCGCCTTTGTCAGCTTTGGAAAACTTGTGTTCATCCACATACGCCTGGTAGCCATGTTCCTTTTCAATTTCATGTCAGAATCTTCGTTTATACTCTGACCACGGACACGGTAATTTCCCAATCACCTAATACACCACATCTCACAAACCTTAGTTCCGAAATGGAAGATAAAATATGAGTTTTGAAGATAATATCTAGATTTACAAACTTCGTTTGAACCACCATATCAAAAAACTCATGGTTACCCATAAAAACTACTTTAGTTAACAATAAAATTATGCCTGTCAGAATTTTTCAGGAACGTTTCTCTGTTTTGTAAAATATCAAAAAATACTTTTACAATTTCAAAAATTCTGAAATTTTACGTCCGTAACTATCGGGATGTCTACTACGTTGTGTCAAAAGGGTTCATCGAAATTCCTTCTAGGTTAAGATATAAACTCGAAACTCTACAGATGACCAAAAATTCGTTTTTGTTTTTCACTCCACAATTAACATCCATGATTCACAAACCAACCAACCATTTCCGATTATTACAAATTATAGTGTCTTAAGATTGTTGGGTGCAATAATCAAAAGCAAAATTTATTGATACTTAGCTCCTTTGTAATGGAGGTGATGGATTTGATGAAATGAGCAAGCTTCACATATCTCCACAATAGCAACAAGGCAAAACTTTGAAAAACATAGTGAAGTCACGTGTTCAACACGTTTCCCTTAAGACATTAGCGCCCGGCTACACTCAAGAGTGATGTTATAGCCCTCACTAGACGAATATCTCCAGGATAAAACACCCTACTACACCTACTACTAGCATATGTAGTAGATGCTCAACTTAAGCTTGGAAACTCCGAAAAACCATAAAGGAAAATCGCGAACGCTTGAGAAAACAATATAAAATATTTTTTCCCTTGAGGTTCCCTCTAAATATAGAGCAACCCCTTTCCCATTGATTTTACAAAACTAGTGAATTTTATTTATATAATGGAATAAAACAATTTAAGAAGAGGAACTCCCCGATGTGGGACTAAAAAGCTTATATAGTCTCTTAAAACAACTAAAAAGTGGAAACTCCACAATGTGGGACTAATAAGTTTTTCATTCACAAAAGAAAACAATAAATTCTTATTTTTATTAAAACCATTAAAAATCAATTTTATTAATCATTTTCCAACAAGATCAGATCACACAACTACAATAAAGTTGTATCGGCCTGGATTCACAATCCCAATGAAGTTTTTAAGTCGTTAACCTGGTTTTAGAAGAATAAAACCAAAGGTTAAAGGAGAATCGACTCTATCTAGCAAACTAGTATCACACTAAGGTGTGGGGATTAGTTTTGCACAATGATAGAATCTTCCTTTATATAGTCTTTCAAATCAGGGTTTTCCTCAAGTCACCTTGGTAACGAAGCAATAAATATCCACTGTTAGATGAAAACCTGATTTGGATTCAAGATAATGTTTCTCAGCCATTAGATCGAAAACCTAGCTTGTTATACACAAAAAAATTGCAGGCTTCTAGGTTTGTTAACCGTACCCAAACGTGTGCACTTGTTGGTTCAACAATAGTCAACTAAAAGGTTATCCATGTGAGCATTTCATACCAACCATGTTCTTCTTCACCATAACTAGTTCAAATGACTCAAATGAACTAGTTAGAGAGTTGTTCAATTGCAAGAAAATCTTATGTAACTACACAAGACACAATTGAAGCAAAAATGATTTGATTCACTTGAATCCTTCATGAAATTCATAACCACGGTTTGCATATTGCATTCCTTAGTCTTTATAACTTTAAGTTCAGAAATCATCTTCAGATATATAACCTTCTTAAGTTCGCGCACTAGGTTCACGGACTTAAGCAACCGGGCAGAGTTTACAAACTCCAGCAGAAAATCTCGGAAAAAGCCTTCCCGCTGGTTCGCGGACTAATCTAAATGCTCAAGTTTGCCAACTCCATCAGAATTTCTCGGGATGAGAAGTTCGGAAGTTCGCGGACTGAGTTCGCGGACTTGGCAAAGCCATTCTACCGGTTTCTCTTGATCAACAAAGTTTGCAAACTTTGGTTCAAGGAATAGGACTTATGCACATATGTGTTTCCACAAAAATACTTATGTCCATCATTGGTTATGTAATATAAACTCTCATTCCAATCATTTGAAACATTCTTTGAGGACGTTATACAGTTGTTACACCATTTATCGTCAAAGCAATTTTCAAGATGATTGAAACATACTAGGTAAAGATAAATACAGTTGAAGAAAAACGCTTACCAACATGTATTTCGAGATATAGATAGGCGAGGCAAGCTCGGCTCGAAATATCAAATGTGTATAATCTAAGTTTATATATAGCATACACTTTTATCTCAAGAAGTAGGAGATAGAATAGATAGACTTTTGAGTGATGGATAAGTTTTAGTCTTCACATATCTTTTTGTCGAGAAGTTCCACCGGTTCCTTGAGTAGTTCTTCTTCTTGGATGATGAATCGCCATGAAGTCCTTGAGCTCAACTACACTTTTTATCCTAGTCTGAGACTTAGTTATGGTAGACTAGAAAACAAGACTTATAGTTTTGATCACTAACATTGACAAAACATGCTTGAGATAGCAACGCATGCGAGGTCGACCGAGCAGTGCTCTAACAATTAGTATCATATTGAACTTAACTTAACTAAAATTTAAATAGAGATATATGATGATAAAAATAATAATCATGATTAAATAACTATGGAAAATTACTAGCGCTTATCTACTATTAAGTATTGTAAATCAAACTAATGACAAATTAGGAATAAATATTTTGGGTTTAAACTAGATAGTTAATATAATACTTATTAGGCGTTAGACGTAAGAAGGTGAAGATATAATGCATAAAATAAAAAGACTCAACTTGTTAGTAATCTGTGCCGAATTATTTTTAGTCTGACAAATGATCCTGTAAATATTTAAAATGCAACAAATAGATATGAATTAATAATAATAGTAATTGGATGTTTAGTGTAAGATTAAAATTAAAAGAAAATAAATTCATATATTAATAGGATACTTTTATACTAATAACAAAATCTAAAGACTATTAAGATATATTATAATTTTATGCAGACTCGAATTTAGATCACATTAATTTACCAACGCCAAAATTTAACAAGATATATTACATGGATTCAATCTGAATGAATAAAATCTGTTATATAAACCTTTACGTAAGAGTAGAACTATATTTAAAAGATTGAGGCTGAGTGTACCAACTGGATTAGCAACTTAAGAATAATGATCATAATAATACAGTTGATAATAGTATCCGAATAATTATGCTAGTAGGAAATCTATAGTAAATTATAATTGGAAAATTTATATATGGTATTACAGGAAAGTTAAAATTATCAAATATTATAAATTGGCGTAAAATATAATTGAAATTACTTAAAAGTATGTAAATTATTTATATATTTTATGAAGTAAATTCATCAGACATACACAAGTTACGGTAAAAGTTTAGAGATTTATTAATCTTAATAAATTAATATTTAGTTAATTCAGCACTGGGGAATAGTGAAGGTTGTGTTTTCTATGTTCGTAGGAAGGCATTGTTGGGATTGGCCAACCTTGACAGGAGAACTGCATTCAGAGATGACCGATCATAGAAGTTTTGTATAATCCTTTAGGAAACCGATAGATATTAATTTACTTAGAAAGATTCGTAGGAGTCTTCCTTGTAACTAGGGACGAGTATCTAAGAAAATAGAAATTAGTGTAAGGATCTTAGAGACTAAAACTTATAGTTTTCCATTGTATAAATTAGTCTAAGAACTTGTACTTCCCTATTTTATAGAACTTGACTCAACGTAATTGAACTTAGAGTTATAAATTTTAAATTTTAGTTGTAGAGCCATATAGGTTTGTGTCTTGTTTTTTGTTGTTTACGCTTAGAAAAGAGATACGAATTTTTCTAAGGTGAGGACTTTTTGAAGACATGAAGGATGGATTGATTTTAGAGGACGAAAATGTATAAGGTGGGGAGAATGTAAAGACCCTTAAGCTCGTCAACGCTATTTAACTGGTCTAGCATTGATCACGAGACATTTTAGTTGTTAATGACTCGATTAGTTTAACATGAACGTAAAGTAATAGGATTTAATCTAACAATGATTTAGATACGAAACTAGTATCGTTATATAGGTCTCTGAAAGTTACGCAGAATGGTCTACTTGAACGTATCATTTGGATACCGGACGAAGAAGATACCATCAAATTTGTAAGAGGGGTAAATTAGTCATGTTACACTTTAGCCGTTTTGACAACCCTTATCAGGTCGTGGGTGCTTCAATAAAATCTGGTCGTCCTTATCTTCACCCACCAAGAAGATATTCTTATTTCTTTTTTTTTTCTTCTTCTTATCTTCTTCTATTTAATTCTCTTCATGTTCTTCTTCTTCGACGATTTTGAGAGATGATGAGGGTTCGAACCATTAAGGATAACAAGTAGGGATTGTTCGGGTTCTTATTTGAAGTATTGAATCGGTGAAGAATTGAAGAAATTAGAGTTTATAGATTCGATTGATGTTCTGAAAGTCTAAAAGATGATATATAGAGATATTCTTAGATGAGAAGACATGGGTAGACGTTAAATGGAAGTATTGAAGTTGATTCAGATAATTGATGAAATCAAAGAAGTTAGGGTTTCTCAGGTATTTGAATTAGAGTTCGAATTAGTGGTGAATAAGATGAATTAAAAGATGGGTTTGGAGATTATAACACGAGGAAGAAGATAGTTTCGTTGATTCGAGGAATTTAGGAATCAGAGGTTCTGGTAATGAATTTGGGGATTGAATTAGGGTTCAAAGGATTTCAAGAGTTGTATGGAGAATTAGATTGTGTTGTTGTTGCTGATTTAAGAATTAGGAATCAAGAGGATGTAGAGATGGAAGATCAAAGATTTTATTGAAGAGTTGGGGTTTTGCGTTTGGGACTGAGGTTGATAATTGGAAGTGGTTGATGAAACTAAGGCTTAATTATGTGAAGAGTAAGGTGATGGAGTGGTTATTGGTGTTGATTTGTGTATTTAGACAACCTCAGATGAAAGATGAGGGAATGGTGGTGATGATTGTGTTAGTTATGAAATGTGGATTGCAGGGGGTTGTAGTTGGATATTTAGTATTAATTGATGCTGAACTGTTAACAGAAGGAGATGGGTTCCAAGTTCTAATGGATATCAGTTGATACAAACTGAAGCGATTGATGGTGTTCTTGGAATGGATTGCTGAATCAATTTAAAGGTAATTGTCTTCCTAAATCAATTTAGTAAAGTTGTTCATCTTCTTAGATTAAGTGTATGTGAATGATAATAGATATAGATTGTGTTGAGTTTTCCCGAGTGATGTTGATGAAGTGGTGAAACTGGGGATAATTGTGTTTAGTGTAATTGATGTATGATCTTAACAGAAGTTGGCGTAGTAGTGATTTTATGAGAATAATGATGCAATTTCTGGTGCAGGCAGTGTGTGCTAGTTATGGAATTGAGTTGCAGTCATGATTAGTTGAACTAGTGGAGATGGTGCATGAATTGCAGTTGTGCTGACTGTTACAGGGCGTGGATGAAATAATGAAATTCGTAAATATTGCATATGTGGGTTATCGTTGTACCGATTTGGTAATAATGATAGTATGGGAATTGATTGATGGGTGATGAATGTTGGAAGTGATAATGGTGGATAAGACACTGTGGATGTGAAGAATGACTGGTTAGAATGAGTATATGTGTTGATGAGATGATCAGCTTTGTAATGGTGATATGTTAGAGTGGTTATTGACTGAATGTGCAATGGTGGTGTCAAGTGTGGTTATGAGTAAAGAGGATTTGAATATTGCAGCTACTGCATTTGCAGGTAGGCTAAGCTTACAGTTGTAGTTAAATTATGAAGTTTAACTTAAATTCTATGTTTTATTGTTGTATTGAACTTTAGAATCTTTTTAGAATGAATAGAATCAGGTTGGTTAAGATTATGAAGTTGTATTTGAGTTTTTGGCCTATGCAGTGGCCTGCTAGTCATCCCAGTCAGCTCAGCTGACTTAGTGTATCTTACTGAGTTAGCTCAGTGACCAAACCTGATTCGGTGAATCTTGACCGAGTTGAATCCTTTGACTAAGTTGACCATTTGACCGTAGACTGGACCTTAACTCTTTGACTGACGTTGACTGCTAGAGACCAGTTGACTGTTAGCTTGACCGTTAATTGACTCAGATGGAGTGGGCCTTAGATTAATGGGCTGGTTTAGGGGATTTGTGCTTAGGATTAGTTATCCTAAATTGATGTTGAGACTACTTATGGTCCGAATTGACCTTTGGTTTCTTCTACAAAGTTGTAGATATTCATAAGACTTAGTTATTGGACTATAGAACCAACCTAATAGATTTAGTAAACCTTAGATTTGCTAAAGATAGATAAATAAAAGATATAGAACCATAAGTTGGCTTAAAATCATTAGATAAACTTGTATGAATTATGTTATGAGTCTTGTGTGAGCCTTTTGGCTAAACTCTTAGAGTGCTTGTATGATTAGCAGTTAGTTATTAACGACGATCGATTCAAAAGATGAACCAGCGGATTGTGGATCTCGAGGTAGGCGTGGCTTGTCATCAAAAGTGGTGGGAATACATTTAACTCTTTCGAAACCATTGTTGTTTCTTTTAAAAAAAATTATGTTTAAGGAACTCATGCATTGTCAGTTTGTGCTTTCCATGCGTTGGTTATTTGTATTATGATTATTCTGTTGATTCTTTGTAATCTTTCCATGGTTTGGAAAGAACTTATAATGTTTGAATGTCAATATGAATTTTTATGGGAAATAAGAATTTCCATCTGTGGTATATAGGATACACTCCTTCACATTTATACCTAGAGCTTTTATGATATATTGGTTGACAGTTTGCGAGTTCGAAATTGTCAACATCCATACATACGATTAGGTATGGATTTGCGAGTTCGGAATTGCACAACCATATTATACATTGTTTGAAGAAGGAGTTTTTCCATATACATGTTTGTTTGTTACAGTGACTTGGTCACTTTTAATGTTTTGGAAAACATGTATTGTTTTCCATGTCTTGCCATGATTTGTTGAAAGTTAAATGTTATTTCTACAGGGCACCCCTTTTAGGGATGATGTGCTCACCCATCCCACTTTCAATTTCAGAGACAGATCAGAATTGTGCAGCGAAATCTTCGAGGAGTTGAATCTGTTAGTTAGTTAACTTCATCTATGTTAATTATGTTGTATATTCTATTTTGTAAACCATATGACTACTGTATATGTATCATTTGAGAGGGTTCTTGTATATATATTTCTGAACGGGGCTTGTTTTGGGTTAAGTTTTGTAGCAGATTTCTAAATTGAAGGTTTAAGTAAAGGTTTTAGATTGTTAGTGCCTCTTTATTTAGTTAATCTCTTGGATTAATCAGCTGCTAACTTAGGGATAGCTACACTTACCCTCCTTCCTATTGGATGGTGAGCGTAACCGCGCGTTCTCATTGGCTTGAGAACACGATTAGTCGGATGAAATTTCGCGAGATATGGTGCATTGATCTGACAACGTGCGGTGTAGATTGGGTAGGTGGTAGGTACACACTCGACGAGCAGTCCTCATTATTTGATATATCTAACCGCTAGATGGCCAAGATCTTTAATCCGACGGCTTAAAATTATTACTTATAATTACACCAAGTTTACATGGTTTTTTTTAAATCACGACCGTTGAATTTTTCTAAAAAAAATACTATATTATTTACAGGTATTTATGATAAAAATCTAGATAATAAACAAAACTAGTATATTAATTTCGGACATTTATGATTAAAATTCAAAATATCCGAGTAGACATATTAATATATTTTTTGAAATCTAGAACATATTAATATTTATGGGTAAAAAAGCAGATATATATTTTTTGAACCCTTTCTAAGGTAAAAAGATATGAAAATGAGTATATTAATTTATGAGTATTAATGATAAAAATCCATAAAATATATATAAAAGAATACTATATTAATTTCGGATACTTACGATAAGAATCCAAAAGATCCAAGAATGTTTATGGGTAAAAAATAATTATATATTTTTCTTAATATTATTCTTTTTTTAAAAATTATAATAATTTCATAATAATAATAATAATTAATTTAGTACAATTCTGATTCTGGCTCTTTCAAGAAATTAGTTGGCACATGGGAAACAAGTTGTGTGCCAATCCCTCTCTGAAGCGCCATCCCTATCCTATGAAAAAGAAAATTTCCAACTCTAACATTAGCATCATGACTAGCCGAAAAATTACGCAATCTCTTGAGAAAGTCAATGGTTTCATCCCCAAGCTCACCGAGAGTGGTAAAGGCCAAGGTACCAAAATCGAACCCTCGAGCATTACATTTTTCCAGATACTTCTTACGTTTTCGTGAGACATCTTTGTCAATGGTTTGTCCAGGGACAAAGGAACGAACTCCATTCCCTGTGAAAGGCGAAACGACCGTGACATCAAAACAAACATCACGACCGCTATCCCAATTTATAACCAAAACGTCTGCCGGTTTTAGACTTGTGCCACTATCTGAGACAAAACCAAGGTCTACTTCTTTCCTTGCCGGAACACCCACTCTATAACATATATCAGCAAAAATATCACGAATGAGGTCATGCCTGAACTTCAGCCCGAGGTCACTTTTGCAATGCACAACATGGTCTCCAAATTTTTCCATCTCAGCCAAGCAACTAGGAAAAATCCCATCCTCTTCAAAAAAAGGAATTCCCAATCTATATTTGAGAATTGCACTGAAATGTCGTGGACCAATCTTCTGACCCAAGCCTTCAATGGGGATGGCCAGCAAATAGTCTTGAGCATGTTGTACCCGATTACACTGCCATAAAACCTTATCACGCTCTGTCAAGTTGAAGCTGGTAGGCACGGACTTATCCACGGTATCAAAGTAAATAGTTGCGAGGGAACTCATAGAGTGGACAGGTGCAACTTCTTTTAAACCGGGGAGAGGCACAGCGGCACTACACACTGTGTTAAAGTCGTGTAAAGCAGTAGTAAAACAAGAACCAACAGGATCAATACCTGAATGACGCAAAATGGATCTCTGCAAGGCAAAAGTCTGAAGGCAGGAGGCAAGGTAGCAGTAATTACGTGTGTCAGACATAGAGTAAGTACCCAACCCACCATACTTAAGGGGAATAGTAACAAATATATGTTGAAGCAGCCCATATCCAGGGCCATCACCAGTGATCAGGCGTCGTAGGAACTGAAAGAGATGGGCATCAAAAGTCCCCAATGCCGAATCCATATAGTCCGGCACGGTAGTTCTCAAAGTGAAGTACAGTCCGGAGACTCCCGTACAGTTCCTAAGCAGCAACAATTCGCACTGAGGGTCCTCTAACTTGCTTACCGCCTCCATCAAGCTGACAGTTTTCTGGACTCTAGCTTGAACCATATCCATGCAATAGTCTGAGTTAACACTCACTGGCCCTCCCAATAGTTTAACACCATTAGATGGTCGACTAATGTGAGAAGGGAACAACTCAAGGCTCCTACTGTCAGGAGAAGGCCAATAAAGCTCGGTCTTACAAATGTTCAAGTGAATCCCAAGCCCCATCCCTTCCTCTTGAATGATCTTAAAAGCTTTATCAACCTGTAGTGTGTCACCGATAATAGTTCAATCATCTAAGTACCAAGCTTGCAGCTCCAAAGAACATTGATCCGCTATTTTCTTGACCAAGGGATGTAAGGTAAGCGCAAATAAGAGTGGACCCAAAGGATCTCCCTGCTGAACACCTTGAGTCGATGAAAGTACATTGTTCAAGTAATATAGTCGAGCCGGTTCTGCATAACAAAACTCAACCCAACGAGAGATTGAAGGGCACTGAGTCCTAACCTCTTTAAGCATTGCCGTACGGTTCACAAGGTTAAAAGCGTTTGAAAAATTAACCAACAACATGGACATGGAATTCTGTTCACCTTTAGCATCAACCAAGCGATTGACTGCATGTAAGATGGCTTCACTGCCCCCAGAAACACCCACACCAAATTGGTAATCAGAAAGATAAGAGTTCATGACCTAACCAATATGTGAAGCGACAACCTTGGAGACTAGTCTTCTCCAAATAGTGCCTATTGTTATAGGCCTTAGACCTCCCCCTGGCTTCAAAAGTGGTGTAAGAGGAGCACTGGCCACATAAATACCCAAAGCAGGAGGACACTTACCGGCCAACCATAAATTCACCATATTTGTAAGCACCATGAGCAGTTCATCAGAAACAGCCGCTGCTGCACCACTTAATGAGTCAAGCAAGTGTTGCGCTCGTAACCCGTCACGGCCGCACGAGGTTCCCTTCGGAAATATCTTCAGTCTGCCAAGCACTAGGTCTTTGGAAGCTACGAAAGCACCCTGACCAACAGGTTTGGAAGGAATAAGGGGAGGAGCAGCATATGGATGCTTGTTTCTGAGTTCAACAAGGGTATCATCATTCGATGGAGCAACCCCACTGGAAGTAAGGGTACGAATTGCTGCTGTGTACAACCCATTTCTCAGCTTGGTGCGACAAATCTTCAGGTTCGTTGCTTCCTGATTCACACGAATTTTCTTCTTCCTCTCACGCATAAGTCTCTGAAAAGCCTCATCCTCCACAAGGACTCTATCGATAAGCATCTCACAACCATTGGGCTCGCACCATTGTGATAATGCAACATTTATAGCTTCAACATGATGCTTCTTCCGGACACTAGCTTTCTCTTCAACTCCGTCAGCAGGCAGGTAGGCGTTGAGAGTACAAATTGGAAAAGTAACAAACGAATCCAAGAGGAGAGGTCATCAGGATTTGCAACGACTTTCTGCAACACCGTCTTGAAGGTTCTGGCAAAGTGCAGCTTGCACTTGACTGGGATGCTGGATACGGTGCGAATCTTCCTCTGTAAAACTGAATCCAGAAGTTCGAGGCTAAGTGTAGGAAGTAAACGCTCTGAAGGACTTGTATCAACAATGTCAGACGCCCTGATCTCTGGAGTATTGAGTCCGGAAATGAGGAAGTCGGCACCAGCACCATTATCAGGCCCCTTCGTCACATCCCCTGAATGCAATCTACAAGAACGACTCCATGCATGTAAGTGCATACACTTAGCACACAACCACATACGCAGCTGTATAAGAACGGCTTCCCATTTGCACAAAACTTCAGCATTAGTGTTGATTCGATCACGACACAAGTCCTTACCAGCCTTATCGAAATGTTTGTTTCCAAGATGAGTGATGAATCCAGGTTTGTTGTAACCCTTCTTCTTGTTGCAACCATCGAAACCTTGAAAGGTACAGATGATATCACATTGTGAAGCACTCTGTGAATCGCTTCCTACAGACTGGCTGGAAGAAACAATACTCGTCCTCGGAATGGCAGAAACCCTAGGCATGGCAGAAAACCCTAAATCGTAAAAGCTGTCAAAAGATATTGCAGATAGGTGAATAGGGTATTAAGAGAAAGCTGACGAAAGGGAGACCAAGAAGGAAGGAGAAGCAAGAAGAAGAGACTCTGGAGAACAGGATTAAACAAGAAAAATCCGTAATCCTCCAGGTCGCCTCCATTACAGGGTAAAAATCTATAAATTTCTATATTAAATAATATCAGAAATTAATATATATTTTGATTATCTGAAAATATATTCAATGGGTTAAAAAAATCATATTTATATTTTATGGATCCATTATAGGGTAAAATTATATATAAATTACTACATTATATAATATCTGAAATTAACATTTATATATTCGAGTATCTAAGAAAATCTTTGAAATTATGTTGGAAACGGATTTATTAGCTTAGGCGATTATTTGTGGAAAATAAGTTTATGTCAGAAATAAGTTAGAAATAAGTTTATGTCTGAAATTAATATTGAAAAAGCGTGGAGTATAACAACGTCACCCAATATTTCGGTTAGCAATCTGTATGGACTAACTCCAATATACTTTCTAGAGAATCAACTAAACAGTCAGACTCAATTTAGATAAAAGTATATCAAAGGAATTAATATCTCAATCTCTCGATTTGATCTATACTCAAGCAAATAGAAATATGCGAGTTTTTATCAAATACTAGAGAGATAACTTGGATGGTATCAAAGACCAATATCCAAGTGCCAATCAATTTAAATCAACAACCAAAGGTAGGATATTCTAGTTGATTGAACCTAATGTACAACCTGTGATATTTCCATTATAAAGATAAATAATATAATGCAGAAATAGAAATAACACAAACACCAGAATTTTGTTAACGAGGAAACCGTAAATGCAGAAAAACCCCGGGACCTAGTCCAGATTGAGCACACACTGTATTAATCCGCTACAGACACTATCCTACTACAAACTAACTTCGGTCTGGACTGTAGTTGAACCCTAATCAATCTCACTCTGATTCAAGGTATAGTTGTGCTCCCTACGTCTCTGATCCCAGCAGGATACTACGCACTTGATTCCTTTAGCTGATCTCACCCACAACTAAGAGTTGCTTCAAACCAAAGTCGAAGACTTGATAAACAAATCTGTCTCACACAGAAAAGTCTATATGATTGAATAAATCTTTCTCCCGCAGAAATACCCAAGAGTTTTGTTTCGTCTTTTGATAAATCAATGCGAACATGAACCAATCGATAACCCGGACTTATATTCCTGAAGAACAACCTAGAATTGTTCATCACCTCACAATAATCTTAATCGACGCGGAGAAAGAAGATATTGCGGAATTACAAACAATGAGAAGAAGATGTTGTGACTTGTTTTATATCTTGCCTATCGGAGAAATTAAACTCAAGCCAATCCTTGCGATTGAGCTTATAGGATAGATACAGCAAGATCATATCACACAACTACGAGAAAGTAGTATCGGTCTGGATTCACAATCCCAATGAAATCCTTAAGTCGTTAACCCGGTTTGAGAAAAGAAAACCAGAGGGTTAAAGGAGAATCGACTCTAGTCGCAACTAGTATCACACGTAAGTTGTGGAGATTAGGTTTCCCAGTTGATAGAGTTCTCCTTTATATAGCCTTTCAAATCAGGGTTTGCAATCAATGTTAGCTTGGTAACAAAGCATTCAATATTCATCGTTAGATGAAAACCTGATTTAGATTCATCTTTCAATCGTTAGATCGAAAGACCTAGATTGTTACACACAAATGAAATGCACGTTCCTGGCTTTGTGTAATCGTACCTAAACATGTACATTCGTTGGTTCAACAATAGTTAACCAAATGGTTAGCCATATGAGCACTTTCATATCAACCATATTCTTCTTCACCATAACTAGTTCAAATGACTCAAATGAACTAGTTAGAGAGTTGTCCAATTTATATGAGATCTTATGTACTAAAAAAGACACAACCGGAGCAAAGAAAATTTGGTTCACTCGAATCGGTTCATGAACTTTATATCCACGGTTTTCATTTAGCATTCCTTAATATAAAGATGAGTTCAAGAACTATCGTCTTTAAATATAACCTACTCAAGTTCGCGGACTTGGTTCGCGGACTTAAGTTCCTGGAAGGAGTTTACAAACTCCAGCAGATTTTCTCGGGTCGAGAACTTCCGCCAGTTCGCGGACTGGGTTCGCAGACTAAGTTCACGACTCTTTCTCCGGTTTCCCTTGATCAACAAAGTTCGCAAACTTCGGTTCAAGCAATATGACTTATACATATATGTATTTCCACAACAATGCTTATATCCACCAATGATTATAAAATATAAACTCTCATTTCAATCATTGAGACATTTTCAGAGGACGTTATATAGTTGTTATTCACAAATCATTTTTCGTCAGAGCAACTTTCAAAGTGATTGAAACATAACATGACTTTGGTCACTAGGTAAAGATGAATATGGTTAAAGAGAAATCTTACTAACACATATTTCGAGAAATAAATATGCGAGATATACTCGGCTCGAAATAACAAATGTGTATAATCTAAGTCTATATAGCACAACGACTTTTATATCAAGGTAGGAGATAGAAAGATAGACTTTTGAGTGATAGATTAGTTCAAGTCTCTACATACCTTTTTGTCGATGAAGTTCCACAGGTTCCTTGAGTAGTCCTTCGTCTTGTATGATGAATCACCATGGAGTTCTTGAGCTCAAATACACTTTCTATCCTATTCCGAGACCTTAGCTATAGAGACTAGATATCAAGACTTATAGTTCTGATCACTAACATTGACAAACATGCTTGATATAGCAACGCACGCGAGGTCGACCGAGCAATGCTCTAACAAAGTTCACTTGTATCACAACTTTGATAATAATACTATGGTGATATGTACCACTCCCCCTTAGTCAATACTCCATCTCACATGGAAACCACTCCCCCTTACATAATGATCCGAAAACCATATGTATTTGTAGTGTGAACTACATAATAATTCTCCCCCTTTTTGTCAATAAAATTGGCAAAGGTACAAGAACGGGATCCTAATGAAATTTCCAAAAGAGACATTTCAAGACTAAAAGAAAGAATATATCAACTTGTTCTTTAGATGCAATCATAAAGCCGAAGCTAAATGCATTCATCAAGGAGTTTAAAGATACAAGATAACCCTTATAATATTCCAAAGCCGCACTCCCCAAAAAGATGAACTTAAGCGCAAGTTCAAAAGAACTCTCTCCCATAAAATTTCATTCCCGGAAGAACAACAAGAGCGACCTTAATTTCGAAAGAAAAGAAGGATTTATTTGGACATTACAAATTACATCTGAATATGAATTTGAATCCAAAAATACTCAATTAAATTTTCCAAAAGAGAACCTATGATTAATTTAATCGGAAATATTCAAGATAAGTGAACTTATGGAGACTCAAAAATACTCAATTAGATTAATCACAAGATAACCCATAATTAATCTAATCGGAATACGCAACCAAATTAACCACAAAAAATAATCAATTTAATTGGTCATGCTCGACATAAAAAAACTTATGGAGCAACAACTAAATAATCAAACGAGGATGATTAATTTAGTTGAGCATGCTCGACATAAAATACCTCATGGAGCAACAACTAAGAATAACTCAGTCGATTGTGCTCAACATAAGACACTTTATGGAACCTCACAGTAATACATAAAATATGGATCAGGGAAGATCAATACTGCGGAATACACAAGGATTCGTTCTATTTTCCATCACTATTTGCATAATGACATACAAATAAACAAAATATTTTAACCTATCTTCCACCAATACTTGACATAATAGGCTTAACTTTTGTATTTGTCAAAATTCCATTCATTCTTCTATCAATACATGCATATCGACTTACGAAAGACTTTTTACTTTTGACAAGGTATGGGACAACTAGTTCGCCGATGCAAATGCATATCCCATAAAAAATTGCAATATATATAAACCATAAAGATTAATAATGCAAATAATCATCTTCCAAAAAATTTTAAAATTTAATCAAATAAACCTAAAAACATGAAGATGAAAACGTTGGACATAGCTATGTGTAATCATGATAATGGCTATTCCAAACTCTAGTTATTCTTCTAAACAAAACAATAAGATAGAAGATTTACTAAGCAATAAGACCTTTGAGAATCTAGGATTTGTCTATTGCCTCAGGAAGGACGGTAAGAAGTTGTACAATGAGGTATAAAAAATGTACTTGCACTTGCAGAATTTTAGCGTAGGCCGATCCTGAAAAGTACCCAACTCATTCGCTGATCCTAAAGCGCTTTAGTGGTATCTGTCCATCATATTTCCTTTGATGTAGACCTTAGTGGTATCTTTTCGGTTTATTCTTAAAACACAGTGATTCTACATGATTTTATAAACGATTTTGATATTTTCCAATTTCTTTGTGTATCTTTGAGTACAAGGAGAGAGCGAAGCGGACCTTGCAAACCTGAAAGTGAGGCTGGGGAGCCTCTATTGCAGGCCCTAAATATTGATGTGACACGCACGGTCGGCATGGATCTATTATTTCTATGGTAACTACATGGAAATTGTTGCTTCAAATGTTTTCAGTAACAATTATCCAATTATCTTTGGTAACGGAACCTATGATACCTGATGCATTTGATCTTCATCCACTCTTATCTCTAACTCAATAATTTTACGTTGCAGGAGAGTATGGACGACGCATAACAACATTAACAATTGTCGCTATTGTTGTTATTATTGAGAACTTACAGAACTTTGGTATAATGAGAATCTGTAACCAAATGGGAATTGCTGAAGAGAACTTGGGTTTGCTTAAGATTGATTTTCTCCTACACCAGATTTATCGACAACACAAAATTTTAGAACTGAAGCACAGGATCGTGGCATCGGTTTGAAAAATATCAAGGAAGATAAACATCTTCTGTTTTTTGTGGCTTTTGAAATGTAGTAAATGAATTTGAAACCCTTAGAGGATGGAAAGACATCAGTTTGGTAATCCGTGACTAGGAACTGTTGTCATGGTAATCCGTGCACCCCTGCGGTTGGAGTAATCTTGGAATATTTGTAGCTTTTCTCTTTGTTGTATGGAATGAAATTTTGGCATCTCAAGCAGACCCACAAATTATCTATTTTGCTTTATTAGTTGTTCTGTTTTTTTTTTGGATCTTGCATGGAATGAAAGAAATTGCATTCTCACAAAGAACACTATGTGTATGCTTGAAATTTTCTAGTTCAATGATCCATGATATTGGTAGGTAGCTTTGGGATTCAGGCGGATATCATAATTGAGGCTGTGGAAAATACATAAAATCTATAATATAAAACAGAATGGGTTTTTGAGCTTCGACGGCCGGATAACATTTTGAGAAACAAACGTTGCATCCGACTATCCCAGTCTCATCTCAGCCAAAGACATCTGACGGATGTAAGGGTTGTAACCTCTTTTCATCATGAATATACTTTGAGTAGGTTCCATCCTCATAATTACAATCATAAGTAAAAATTAAATTAAATGTGAATTTTTCTAAAAAGCAATTAGCTTTAATTGTCTCATTGTTTAAATTATATTCTTCATCTACAAATAAATAAATATTTTAATAAATTAATAGATAAAACACCAAAAATCTTTAAAATCAAAAGTCCCAAATTTTAATTAAATTCATAAAATTAAATGAAAACTAAGCTATTCTCTAGTCATATACAAAGAGAACGGAGAAAATCAACAGAGATTTAAAATAGGGGGTGGGGGTACAAGCGGCAAAATAGTAGATCCAACAACACATGGATAAACAATTTTTTTTTATAATCGATCGATATCTGTAAGAAATCAAACATGAGGAAGGATCTCTTTACACTTTTATTATCACATTATCTCACACGTTGGGTGTTCTTTTTATGAATAAAAACCAAACCGCAACGGATTTGAAGCTAATATTTTCAGAATATGTTCCTCTTACCAAGTTCTACATTCCTACCAAAAATGAGCGCATTCCGAAATATAAAACCTCACAATCTACCGGTCTTAATTTCAATGGTCAGAAATCCTTTGATTTTCATCGGCTCATTTTCAAAGTAGGAGATGGTGGTGTTATACTTCTCGGAATATGCTCAGTTTTGGTAAGAACGTAGAGCTTTGTAATAGCAATATACCTCCAAAATATTAGCTTCAAATCCATTACGATTTAATTTTTATCCGCAAAAAAACGTCCAACATGTGAAATAGTGTGATAATAAAAATACGAGGGGATCCCTCCTCGTCAAACATACCTTAAAAGAAAAAAAAAATTATAATCATATACGAGTGAGTAAGCATTCAATACCTTTAGATACCCCAGTGACACAAATGACAAGACCAGTGGATGGACTATCCCACCAACACCACCACCACATTAAGGCCCAGTTGAGAGACATGGAAGTTCCGGAACGAACTCAATCAAGATGAAAACGATTTACATTTTACAACACCCTCACCTAAAAAAACAACCTCTAGCACTCTACCACCGCCACTGCCATGACTACTACTACTCAAAATTCAAACAAAATTTTAATTAAAAGCAACATTAAATTGGACAAAGAAACTTCTTTTGGGTCGGTGGAACTGAAGAAGTTAAAATATGGGCCATTTACAGAATGGTCATAATTTTTATAATTGGGTCACAAAATGGTCATATTTTTGTAATTCGCTAACAGAACAGTCATACTTCCATCCGATTTAACACTTTTGAATAAAACGGGGTTATCTTTTCCTAAAATACCCTCCTTCAAAATACCATTTCCATTTAACTAATTAGTTGAAGTGGTGGTGATGAAGCGGTGGTGGTGGTGGTGGAAGCTTAAAGATCTTCACTAAACCTCAGAGGGGAAGCGGTGAACCCTTTGGGTGAATGTGGTGTAACGAACCTGAATGTGGTGTAACGAACCTGAACATGGTGTAACGATCCTGAATGCGGTGTAACGATGTGTAAGTGGCGGCACCACCACTTACAAATAGCACCACCGTCAAAATAATTACAATGAAGGCAAAATTTAAAATTGCGTATGGAGGGATAAGTAGGAAGGACACATAGATAATTTGGTCAACATATTTAGTTGTGAGTCATCACTTAACTCTCTTTTTAACGGAAGTGTGATCATTTTGTTAATAGTTTGTAACCGTAGGATGGTTTTACGAATCGGGTCCTAATACTAGGACTGTTTTGTACATTTTCCTTAAAATATTAGGTTTAGTTTGGTATTGCTGCGGCTTTTCTAAAAGCACTTTTCTGCTGTGCGTTGCTGTGTTGTGCTGTGAGAAAAAATTAGTTAGATGTTTGGTAAAATATTAATTAAAGTTAAAGCTGATCAAAAAAACAATCAAAGTACGTTTGGTAAAAATATCAGATTATACCATTGTTATTGTGGAAAATGACAAAAACAAACATATCTCTGAAAATAGATTTATTCAATTTTATTGAGTTTAAAAGTAATTAACTTTTTAACTATTGAATACAAATATACTAAATATTAAGTTTACTAATTGCTACTATTATTATAATTGTTAAAAAATTTATTTTACTTAACCACTTTTTAATATATGTATATATATATATAAATATTATATATAATTTTCAAACAAAAAATCAAACAAAAATTTTAAGTAAATATTTAATTTTTATTTTAATTTTTGGCAAACTAAATAAAATGGTACCATAAAATAGTTTGAACATAAAATATAATAATACTTAAAGAATAATTCCTTTTTTATTATATAAAACTAGTTGGAAGCCTAACAAGGTAGGATCCAACGACATACTACTACATTAATTGAACAGGTTGCTGTGTTAGCCTACCAGCGAGCCTCATGGGTAACCTTGCCAAGGGGAGCCGAAGCGGGGGGGGGGGGGGGGGGGGGGGGGGGGGGGGGGGGGGGTGGGGGGGGGGAGATTGTGTCACAAGGGGGCAAGCCAATTCTACCTTCCATGTTAATTTCTGCAATATTACGTCATCGGAGACTCGAACCTAGGACCTCCTGAAATGCATCAAACTTTGGGAAACGGGGATGACCAGCTGAGCTAGGGCCCCTTTTAAAAAAAACGGATAAAATATATATTTAAAGAATAAAATATTTAAAAAAAAATTGATTGTGTATATATTTAAGGGTAATTTTTGTCATTTACAAAATAAAATAAGGATAAAAAGGATAAATCAAGCATTAAATTTTGGTGGGACCAAAGCTTATGCTTTTGTAGCTTTTAAAAGCTCCTCCTCCCCAGCTTTTGAAAATTGAGGAATTTGGGAAGTGCTTTTGACAAAAAGCACTTTGAGTTTTTTTTAATCCTGGTAAAAGGGCGGTAGGAAATGGTAGAGGGGCGGCAAACCTAATAAGACAAAAAGGGTCATTAGGTGGTAATCCAAATGCCCCTTATTAAAAAAATATTGAAATGACACAATTAATCCTTATTATTAATAATCAAGATTAGTGATGATAATCAAGATTAGTGTTTGATAATCAAGATTAATGTTGATAATTAATTTTCACTTATAATAACTCTAAAATCAGATATTTAGAGTTATAAAAAAAATTAGAGGAGGAGAAAAAGAAAACTCATGTGATATTTGTGAAACCCTAGATTTTGATTCACTCAACCAAAATGAGTGATTCCAGTTGCAAATTTGAGGTGGGTGAATCTCTATATGATAGAGAAAACAAGTACTACATACCTCTTGATGGAGATTCTGATATGGAGTATTTGTTAGATGGAAGAGATGTTTTAACCCAAGATGAAGGTCAATCTCAACCAATTGAAGAAATTACCCAACAAAGTGAAGAACCAAGCACTGAAAATGACCAGGTATACTTCTAAACTAGTTCCCATTAGCTTTTTGTTGCTCAAAATTCTCCAAAGTACGTAAAAAAATCTGATTTTTAAAAATTTCAGAAGCACATACGGTTGGAATTTAGCTACATACCAACCGTAAATAAATGTTACAGTTCGTAATTAATCAATACCAACCGTATGTTCTTGAATTTTAGGGAAAAACCAGAAATAATACCAGTTACGGTTGGTAATATTTGTCAGACTACAAACCGTAGAGTAGTTACGGTTTATAAGTACGTGCAGTAGTTACCAACCGTAACTTATCATGTGCATGTGAATATTTATTGCACTTGTTACGGTTGACATTTGTATGAATCGCTACCAACCGTATATTTCCTACGATCCTTAACAAATTATCATGTCCAACCGTATGTTACACTGTCTGTTTGGAATTTTATTTTGAACTTTTTACGGTATGTTTGAAGCTGAGAATTACTAACCGTATCCAAGTTACGGTTTGTAAAGGATTAAAGTTACAAACCGTATGCTGGATACGGTTTGTTTTTACTCTTTCTTTTCCAACCGTACCTCCATATATGTTTCATTTTTATTGCCTCGTTTAGACTAATGTTGGTCTATTTTTGTCCAGGTCGTTGATGTACCTCCTACAATGGATGACCAACCTTTAGAAAATGAAATTCTCACCGAAGATTCTAGCTTTCACTATTTAACCGAGGAGACATGGGAGGAGAAAGAAGATGCAAAGAAGCGGGCTAAAGAACGAGGCAAGTTGATTATGTGTATCATAGTTTGTAATGGTACCACTAATGATAATGACTTTCAAATGGTTTGCGAGTGTAGTGGACAACATAGAAGTCACGCAAAAAAAGATACCTTACAAGTAGCAAAGAAAAAGAGGAAGAGTACTACTTTCACTAAGAAGACCCGATGCCCCTTCAAGCTTCAATTTAAAATCAACGCGGAAAAAAGGTGGTTTTTGGAGAAAGTTGTATGCGGAAGTCATAACCACCCTATACTGGAGAGTTTGCTATCACACGCTTATATTGGACGCTTTACCGAAGAAGAAGAGAAGATCGTAGAATCACTTACACAAATTCATATGAAGCCCATTGATATCCTAGCTCACTTAAAGGAAAGAAACCCACAGAATGCTTCTACTTTGGATACCATATACAATTAAAGAAAAAAATGGAAGGATAAGAGATGGGAATGAAGGAACGAAATGCAACAATTAAGGCATTTGGGGGAGATGCATAATTATTCGGTGTTCCACGATGATGATGAGAAAGGACAAATAAGACATCTTTTGTTGGCAAATCCTGAGTTTGTGAAGTTGGCACGGTGATCTCATCAAATCCTTTTGATGGATTGCACATACAAAACCAACAAGTTTGAGATGCCGTTGTTGAACTTTATCGGGCAAACGTCTACAAATGCTCCTTTTAGTGTTGTTTTTTGCTTTTTGGAAGATGAGCTCGAAGAAAGCTATCTATGGGCATTAAACCAAGTGAAGCTATTCTACGTAGAGGGATATACCCCAAAAGTTATTATTACCGACAAGGAATAAGCTTTGATGAATGAAATAAGGAGGGTTTTCCCGGAAGCTCATAGCCTTCTTTGCACGTTCCACTTGTGGAAAAGTATTGAAACTAAGTGCATGCGCCTTGTCCGTCCAACCAAAAAAGAAACGCAATAGAAAGAATAAAGAAACTACCGTTAGATAAAAAAAAGGATGCCAAAGAGAAATTTAAGAAGGATGACAAGTTGGCGGAACAAAAATGGGAAAGTTTCAAAACGGGGTGGAGGGCCTTGACCTATTCTATCACCATGGATGAATATGAGGATAAAGCTCGTATGTTAGTGGCTCATTGGAAAAGAGGTTATCCAAGTGTTGTGAAGTATTTGTTGGATAATTGGTTGGATCCTCACAAAGAGAAGTTCGTATCGGCGTTCACTAACCAATATAGGCACTATGACAACCAAGCTACAAGTACGGCAGAGTCATCTCACAACCGGTTACAGAAGAAACTTCATAGTTGTAATGGTGGGTTAGTTACATTATTTGAAGCCATGGATTCGTATTTTCGCCGTGATCACGATAGAGTTACGAAGTCTTTTGAAAAAAGCAAGCTCAAACAACACACCAAATAGTTAGACAATGAGTGGCTAAGGGGTATTACACATCAAGTTTCACACCGCGCTATTGATAAGATAATGTATGAAGTCCAACATTATGAATTGGGTGATTATGAAGAAGAGTGTGTTTGTCCAAACATGACAAGTTTGGGACTACCATGTCGGCATTTTATACCACATACCAAGACAAGATGTTGATCCATTTTGGAAACAATTATCCTTTCGTGAAACAATTATTGATGATCAATTTGGAGCAACGTTTGCCGATACCGAGATTGGAAGAGCTCTAGAAGAGAAATATGCTTCACTAAGCCAAGGACAAAGGCAAATATGGTTGAGTAGCTTGAGAGATTTCGTATATCCACAATTTAGGTATGATATCAAGGAACCACCAAAGGGGAAGAGTAAGGGGAGGTCTCCTACCAAAAAAAAGAGGTACGTAAGAAATAAAAAAGCAAGAGAATTGGCGGAAGAATCGAAGAAGAGAGATCCTTGTGGTTATGAATGGTTGAGAAAGGAATACGAAGCGTAGGATGAGATGGAAGAGGATAATGTTCAAGGTAAAAACAAACGAAAAAGAGGTCAAGTGGATAAAGGAGAACCAATCCGTCGAAATGTACAACAAAAATGTACCGAGCTTCCTACTCAAGAAAGTGCAACAAGCAAAAATGATTTAAAAGGAAAAGGTCTGGTATTTCGCGCTAAAAAAGAGCAAAGAAGCAAAGTTGTTGTTAAAGGAAATGGTGGCAAAGAAAGTGGGAAAATAAATGATGGAGTTAAAGGTAAAGGTTCGTATGTCGGTGCCGAGGTTTCGAAGGAAGTTGTTGGTAAAGGAAATGGTTTCAAAGAAAGTGGGAAAACAAATGATGAAGTTAAAGGTAAAGGTTCCTATATCGGTCCTGAGGTTTCCTCCCAAGATAGTTCAATAAAAAAAATTGTTGGTAAAGTTGGCGTTAAACAACTAGCAAGGAACAATGGAAAGACTCTGATGGTTGGAAAAATTCCTTCAAGTGGTGATAAGGAGAAGGAGACGTTATATATAAAAGGAGTGTCCAAACCACCACCTAGAGATGAGAATGGCCGATATAGCCGGAACTATCACATTCGCTATGAATATTACCTTCGTTTTTCCCCCAACTTTATTCGTAATTATATCAAGGCCACAGAGGATGTTCATGGTGATGGGAATTATGGTTACCACGTCTTCGTGGAGCAACTTGGACCGTTTGAAGACGCATTAGTGTGGGATTGTGACCAAGTTACTTACGTAAGGCAAAAATGCCTATTGGAACTACGTGGTTACCGTGACTTCTATAAGCCGATGATGAGAGTTGAAAGAGACGAAAGTGATGAGGTGTTAAACGAGAGCTTCGCAAAAATGGAAAAGCGGTTAATCGGCAATATATGTTTGACAAGCGAATATTGGATGTACATGCCTATATGTGGCCAAATACTCGCCAACGCATTCAATTGCGTCATTCTTTTAATCTCCAACACCATGAGCCATACATTTTCACCGACAATAAACCTTTTATCGAAGATATGTCAATAACAAAAACTGTTGTGATGGGGCATGTGGAAGGAAATCATTACACCGGCCTATGATTGCATGAAGGAAGCCCATTACCTCCATTGTGGGGGCAATTTGGTTGTGACGGTTAACTCCCAAGACTTGGTGCAATCGATTTGAGGAAAGGATTGAAACATGGAAGGCCATAATATTGTCTATGCCGAAGCAATCCGTAGTAGTTATGACCGATGATGAAGATGATGCTTAAATGTTTACAAGTCTTGGTGTAATACATTTTATATTTTGTGTTTTGGTATTTTGACTAAATGTGATATGATTAAGAGTGAAAATATCATATCTATTTTATTAGATAGTAATATATGAAGTATTTTGTTCACCTACGGTATCTATTTTCATTAGCTAATTTGAATGGGAATGTTTGTCAGTGTCAATTACAATTTGTAACTAAACAGATGTTACCAACCGTATTCAACCTACGGTTCATTATGTATATCGTGTCCAACCGTAGGTATGAGATAACCAATTTTACAGTGTAATATACGGTGTGTAACGAATTGGAATTACAAACTGTATTCAACCTAGGGTTTGTTTGTAGTAAAGGTTACCAACCGTATAAAGACATAAAAACACATTCCACTAGCCATTGTTAGATACGGTTGGTAATTATAATCTCGTTACCAACCGTATTTAGATCTGACAACAAAAAACAAGCAAATTTAAGTCATTTAAAACTATCGAACTATCTTCATTACTGAACCAACATTACAACCATTAGACCATTACAAATATAAATGACATTACAACTAATTTTCTTTCATGCGAATTAAAAGTTTGGAGCCATAATCTAGTTTAAGGTAAAAGATGATTCATGTGGAAGTGTAACTTTTAGCAAGGAGGATGAGCATATATATATAAAAATTTGGTTTTTTTTTACTATGTAACGGATCTATTCTTTGAAAAAAAAGTAGTTGAAGGTTTCAACGGCTATATTTTCAAATCAACCAATGACAAAGCCGTGGATAAGATGATGAATATCCAAGAAATAAATGGGTTACGGTTGGTAATTGTTGGTACATTACAAACCGTAACTCTGGTACTCTGGTATATGAAATACAGAGTTACGGTTGGTACTGGTTGGAATATTATCAACCGTAACTCTGTACAAATTTCATATACCAGAGTTACGGTTCATTATGTATGTTTACAGTTACCAACCAT
Organism: Papaver somniferum; assembly: GCF_003573695.1. NCBI lineage: Eukaryota > Viridiplantae > Streptophyta > Magnoliopsida > Ranunculales > Papaveraceae > Papaver > Papaver somniferum. Next base: position 15,067,722 of record NC_039360.1, on the reverse strand, counting down.
AGGTACGAGTTAACCAATTCTTGAACTTACAGTGTAAGTTACGGTTTGTAAGTAATATAGATTACCAACCGTAAGCGGCCTACAGTGCATTATTCTTTACAGTTACCAACCGTAGGTATGAAATATACATAAAGACAAACTAAAAAAAAAAACGAAATAACTTATAACAATATGTTAAGAGAAACATACCCTAGTCTCACAGACTTTTGCGGCCCAGGAATTGGAAAAACCAAATAAGATTGAGGACTTATCTGGTGTCTCGCCCCAATGTCTTTTATTCTTCTTCTTTGGCAACAACAAGTCTGTTCCTTTAGGAATATGCGCTCCTTTTTCTGCGGATTCCTTTCTCGGCTTCTTTTCTTTCCTTGGTTTAGGCCGAGCTAGATATGTAGCTGGAACAATTTATTTCCCCTTGTTTTGTACTCCTTCTTCATCATTTTCTTCCTCTTCCTCATCTTCATTATCATTTACTTCATCTTCCTCATCTTCATCATCATTTGTTTTCTCTTCCTCATCTTCATCCTTTTCTTCTTCATTATCAGCTTCTTCATTATGAGGAATTTCTTCATTATCAGCTCCCACCTCTTCAATTTCTTGATTATTAGGTTCAGCTCCTTCTAATTCAACCCCAGAGTTACCTACAGATGGTTCTCTAAGACTAATCTCAAATTGATTCTTCTTCTTCTTCTTGGCATTCTTGGGGTCACCTCTATGATCTACCCCTAAATGCTTGTCACGGAGAGGGGTGGGTATATGATCAATCGGAGTTAAGTTATTCCCTCTCTTTTTCTTCACCCTATCAGGATTCCTACACAAGTAACACATTTGAATGAATTCCTAAGGGTTGAACAAACAAAATGTAAACAAACAAACCAAAAAACTGTGAGCAAAACAATATACGGTTTGTAATGTTATGTTCAATACAAACCGTATCAAAGTTACGGTATGTAACTTGAAACCTCTAAGACACCGTAAGAGAATACGATTCGTAACTTGGCATTAGTTACAAACCGTATGTAGATGCGGTTGGTAAATTTGGTATCGTATTCAACCGTATGTTAAATTGAAAATCCACTTTTGAGACACAAAATGAGTTACGGTTGCATACGCAATAAACCATACATGCCGTAACTTTCATACGGTTCATAATTTTATGTACCGTATGATGATATACTAAATGCCGATTAACTCTAACTTACGGTTGCTAATCCAAAAACCATTACATACCGTACATAGTTACGGTTGCTAACAAACTCAAACTTACGAACCGACTGGAAAAAAAACTAACATGCAGGACAAAATACGGTTCGTAATAGAGTTTCAATTACCAACCGTACCTGAGCAATATTAGCATACCCAAGAACATACAGTTGGTATTTGAGATAAATTCAATAGTTACGAACCGTATAGGCATTAAATTCATCAGATACGGTTCGTAACAAAACCAATTCCAATCGTATCTCTATCAAATCCAGAATTTGAAATTCTATTTTTAACCTAAAACCCTAATTTTTGATGGAGAATACACTTCAATTGAACACAACAAACAAAACTAATAAATGGGTTTTCAAATAAATACCTCATATAAGTCATTACGTTTGATTTGTCCACTTGAGGGGTTTGGAATTGATGTTCTTCACCGATTGAGGGGTTTGGAATTGAACCCGTTGAATCTTCGTCAACTTTCTTCTTAGTCATCTTTATAGACTTCAATCAACGATTATTAATGTTGTGAATCGTCGATTAATCACCATGAAATTTTCGATCGATTTTAATGGAGTTTACGGTTAGAATGGAAATGGAGGAGTAGAAAAGAAGATGAATGAAAAAATAAAACTGATTTTGATTCTCATAATTAAGTTTAAATATGATGGAGGATAATTTAGTCTTTTCAACCAAAAAAGCAAGGGTAAATTAGTCCATTTGAGGTGAAAAGGGTAATGTAGTCAATTTACTACCCCTAAAGGTCACCCCCTAACCAATAATAGGGACATTACTATCACCCTTACCGTCCCTCTACCATTTCCTGCCGCCCCTTTACCAGGAATGTTTTTTTTACCAAACACCAATTTCAAAAATTATTAACATATACTACCTCCGTCCCAATTAGATGACCTACTTGGTTTTAAGTTTTGTCCAATAAATAAATGACTTATTTTTGTTACTATAAGAAATATGTATAAGTTGATAGTTATGTTTATAGTCGTTACGTAGGTGTTTTAAAATGCTTTTCAATGGTATAAAGTTTACGAAAAACCGTGGTATAGTTTAAGAAATAAATCATTTCTAGATTTTACTAACATCCTTGTCTTAAAAATTGTATAAACTACAACTAGGTCATCTAATTAGGGACGGAGGGAGTATAAGTTTTGAAAGTACTTTTCAAAAAATAAAAGCATTACCAAACTAAGCCTTAGAGAATGTTTAATTCCGCAGATTAAAACAGTGCGAAATATATACATCAGAAAAGAGGAGAAAACCCTATTTTCTTCGTCTCCACCTCAGGCCAAAGCCGTTCGTCTCGGAGTCCCAGGCGACTGTTTCCGCACGTGGATCTTCATCGCTCCGCCATCAACCCTCTCTTTTGCTTTTTGTCGCCGGGTACAGAACATTTATTTCTTCTTATTTTTTTCTTGGTTAATGGTTTAGTATTCCAGAAAAAAAACCGAAGATAGTGAATGGATTAATTAACTTTTGTTAAATTTAATTCCTTCGTACATAGGTGAATGAATCTGTATTTTGACTGGTGTATAAGGTTCTTATTTGCTATGAAATGGCATGAAGTTGGAGTATTGGCTTACTGATAATAAAAATTGTAACTGTTTGTTAAAATGCCTCTACAAATACTTATTTTTAATAAGTTTTATCTCCTTTCTGCTTATCTAAATTCAGTCAGATGTACACTGTGTTGGTGCTAATTAGTTTCGATGAGTTACAACTGATAAGTTTATGATGGCTGAAAGTTGTTGTTCATTACGATTTTCTTTGAGTCCATTTAAATGGGTTTGATTTCTCAACCTCTGTTTTGTTCTTATATTATGTTAGGGTAGATTTAATTAATATGTGAATCCGGGATTTGTTGTTTAGTTGTTCATCTAAATTCTGTCCAGAAAAATATGTAACTAATCAATCGTTTCCTTTTCCTATTTACTCACTAAAAAATTCTAGCTGGTTAACTTTTTTTTTTTAATTCTGGAATTTCTCAAACATTCTGTAACATAGGACCAGGAGGAATTGTGTGTTTAAACTGATAATAGTTTTGGGCAACATCTCTTAATGTGGTTATTTGTATAGCTCAAAAGATGAGTGTATGCGGGTCGTGAAAGATTTAGCGTGTATGTAGCTCTTTTGGGTTTTATAGTTTGTAGGGATCTTGCAGATGGCGTATAGGGGGCGTGGCCAAGGACGGGGTCGGGGCCGTGGAGGTTTTGGTTTTGGAATCCCAGAGCCATTTATTCTCTTCCCAGTGAGTAAACTGAAGTTACCCTGTATTAGTTTCTAAACGTTAAAAGGTTGAGTTGTCTTGTGAAATTTTAGGTTTCATTCTTCTACACTGTGCTTTCTGAGAAATTGGATGTGTTTAACTGTTAATTGGATAAGTAATAATCACATTAATGTTTGTTGCTGTTGATGACAAATTAAACGTTTTTGAATTCCCGTTAGTTTCTTTTTGTCCACCTTCACAAATGAAATGTAACGCGACATATATGTCTATCAACTTCTTACATGTTTGCCTCCGTTCTATTGAAAAATATTTTTGAGAAAGTCATTTTTAACATAACATATTATTCTTTAGTAGTATTAAACATGCATCCAGTGATCCCTTTTACAGAACATTATTAACATAGTACCATGTTATTCTGTTCATGAAAATATGAAACTATCAGGATTCTTGTGGCTTTATTGATCAATAATATGTTAAGGGTATAGAACACAACTAGCAAGGATCTTGTTTTTATTAATGACAAAGGGTAAAAAAAAACAATTACTTTTTTCTTCATTATCTAATTGTAATTCTTGTGATTGCCAAAGATGTAGTGTTACCTAACATCAAGGATATCAACAAGGAAATTTTCCTACTCGTCTCAAACCATAAACTGCAAAAATATTGGAAATCATCTCCTTATTATTTAGAGAAGCCAAGAAAGAGTAAGCTAGTTAGCGTTTCTTCCGCATTTTTATCACTTCGAAACTGACAACCTGAAATTTGTGATCCATTTTGAACTTAAGTTGTAGAAGCAGATTAAATTGTACTAACATCTTATGATTGATTATCAGCTACCTCTGAAAATTGGAAATACAACAGGAATAAGTTTAGGTTATGAAACATTAATTCAGTCTTGTGAAAATAACATCAATAAGATTGTATTCAGGAGTAGTTGCTGATGCACATACTCTGTAGTTCAATTTCATCACATACCTTCTGCACCGTTTTCTCCTTATGATTCTGTTATCCTTCTATCTGAAAGATTTAAGTAGCGATGCACTAAAAGTCTAAAACTGTTCTGTTGAATGAGAAAATGAACTTTGATTAAAACATGAACTTTGATTTCAGTAATCGAGATTATGATTCCTATAACTTAGTTTCTAATATTCTTTTTAGCTCATGCTTACAAAAGTATCATTTTTTTTAAACCATTTGATTGAGGATACATGAACTGAAAGCACTGAATGTAATCTGTAATCCTCTCTTTTACTTACTTCACCTTTTTCAGACGTTAATTTTTTATGTTGAAGATGTTATAGTCCTCTTATTCATTTTATGGGTTTTTCTCAGATATCAAAGCGAATGATACTGACATAAACAAGCCAAGCAGTCAAGCTAAATTTGAATCTCTTGGAACTTACCTAAATATTAGAGATAAATATTTCCCTGCAGAACTAATTGAAGGTAAATAATCTAAACAACATTAGAAATTACCAAAGTTATTCTTGATAGTTCATATTTGATAGAGTATCTCATTTCTTCTTTACTTGAGCTGTGTGTTACTTCTCGAGCCCTTGCACGCTCTCCATTGATATAGTGATTTGTTTTTGTTAGGTAAAAAAAAAGTGGAATACAACCCAAGCAAGGCGTTTTCATATCACAAAAAAGGTGATGGTGGATGAGATTTTGTTGGAAAACAATTTCGTAGCACCCATATAATACTTACTTTTCAGTTCAAGGTGAACCTTTTCGCTTATCTGATGTAGCATATCTTGTCAATTAATTGTTTATTGCGTTCGCAGATGTAGACATATCGAAATTTGATGTTTTTATGAATCTTGAACAGATGCATGAGGTAATCAAATCTTATATTTCCTTTACTAAAATCAAGCATGTGCCTCTTATCCGCTGACTTGCATTATTCCTTTGTAACCTTCTCATAATGGTGTAGTTCTGTCTCCTTTTTGTTCTTGATATGGTTTCCTTTGCTACCCATTATCTGTTCTCTAGTTTGATCTTCTACAAGATGCCTCTGCACTTTTTAATTCTCAGGATCGAGAAAGTAAAGCTACGAATGAAAAGAAAAAAGACAATGAGAGTGATAATGAAGATCAAGATGAAATAGAGGAAAGTAGCGAAGAAAGCCGGGATGACTACGATAAGGTCAGTACTTTTAACATCAACTGTGTGAAGTCTATACATATAAAAAGAAGACACGATACCCTAAAACAACTAATCTCAAAAGGCGTTATTTCCATTGATTGGGTTAAGTCCAAGGAGAATATCGCGGACCCTTTGACGAAAGGTTTGTCCAAGGAGATAGTTAGTAATGCGTCTAAGGGGATGGGGCTTAGGCTCATTAAATAAACTTGCCATGAAGGATACTCAACCTTGCTGACTGGAGATCCCAAGATCAAGGTTTCGAATGAGAAACTAATTTGTGGCGGGTCAAGGTAAACACTATCAGAGAATTCATTCTCTGCCCCTTCCCTATGGTGTAGACGTGATAGTGTGACTGCATGTGAGGATGACTTTCTATTAAGTCTCGATGAGTTCTATAGTTTCAATTTTAGATTGAAGTGGGTTGTAGCAGTAAACACTCTTGATAGAACTCACCTATCTGAATGTGGAAGTGGGTCGCTTCCTATGAGAAGAGAGCCGACTCTCTAGAGCATTCGGAGAAACGGGATTTGTCCAGGGCCAAAAAGGACACAACGGGACGAACTCGACAGCACCTAGAGAGATATCACGCGTGGTTATTATCGCAGATTACACCAAACGATGGTAGTTCAAGACATCGCGTTCACTGTCCATCAAGTAGTTCCGGCAATTTCTCACTAAGCAAAGGTTCAAGACCTCATGGACACCTCTTGCCTAAGTGGTATTTCTCGCTTTCCGTTTTCTGATTTTTTATCGGTATTTCATTCATGTGGGGGATTGTTAGAGAAAATGAGTTTATAAAATAGTTTGGTTTTTGGTCTTGGTGGTATTGGAACTTAGGATCTATTGGTCACTAAGGACACTAGCTCATTTTCACTATTTGTGAATGAACCTTTATTCCCACATAGGGAAAACTAAAGATGATACTTCTTCATAAGTATTGAAAATTTTGATATTAGAGTGGCCCTTGGGTCATTAGAACTTTTGTGCGAGGGAGAGGACTTAGGCAATGGGCTAGTTGGTGCAATCACACATTTTCACACACGCGCGGTGCTTCGCACCGAAGCACGCCGCCGTGCGTGCGGGCCGGGTTCGGGTGTGGGTGTGGGTCAAGACTTATCCTTTTTGGCAAAATTTCTGTTGAATTTTTGAATTAATACTTAAAATATTTCAAACAAAATAAATCTTTGGGCGACTTTACGTCTATGCATGAACGTTATATCAACATTAATTTGCATGAACGTTTTATATCAAACTTAAATTTGCATGAACGTTTTTATTTCAAATTTAAATTTGCATGAACTTTTTATATCAAACATAATGACGCATGAACGTTTCAAACCGTTGGAAAGAATCTGAATTAATTGAAATTGTTTTAATGCGCGTTTATGAGACCTCTCTCTATTATCCCCTATATAAAGCGATCACTTTCTCTCATTTCGTTTTGTGTCCAGAAGAGCTACTGTCCTCTTCTTTTCATCTTCTCCCCATGTGTGGTCCTTTATTTTTCATTCCGTGCGCAATTGCTGTTGAGGTCGTAAGAGTGGGCAAGTACTGTAGTGCTAACAGTGCTTGCAACGGGCAGTTTTATCCTGGATACGAACTTGACCACAGGGTATAGGCATCACTCATTCTTGAGGCGTACCGGTCAAATATCGTGTTAAGGACAGCGTGTTGAACACGTGACTCTGTCCTCTGTTTGCAGTCCAATTGAGTGTCTATTTACTTTCCAGAAATTAATCCTTTTATTTTTACATCTTTCTAACATCTTTCTTGAGTGTTTTATTGTTACAAACGCAACACTCATGAATATATTTGTCATCACAAGCATCTTTGAAAATCAACACATTACTAACAAACAAGTAAGAAGTAATATATACTTTGGAAGTATTTGATGGAAGTATTTGAATCATAAGGAGAACGCCTCTTAATATGCTTTATTTCTTTACCACAATCAAATATGAGTGGACAATATTTAGCAGTTGGTAAACTAACACATATAGAAGTAGTCGATCTTATGGGTAGAGAAATCGAATGTACAGTTAGGACATTGTCTTAGAAGCATAATGAAATAATCATCTTTGAAATTCTGACTTCTTGTGTTGCAATGCTTTCCCACATAATATGCAGCTCCTTCACTAATCAAAATTCTCTCATAGACCTCGGATGTAAGCACACTGAACACGATATAATCATCAGTCCAAACAAGCAGGTTCATTCCCATTGCAAGATACTCTGTCCAGCTAGATCTCCTTGTTGGTGAGAACCATAAATCTAACAGTTGCGTCAAGAGAATTCTCACACTTCAGAAAACTGCCGGAACCCATTCACAACTTAATGAAATCACCACTAGCAGCACATGTAGAGTATAATTCACAGTGAACCATCTTTGAGTTCCCACTACTCTGACATAGAACCGAAACTTGATATAGCCTCCCATGGTTTGGTAAAATAGACAATCAAGTCTAGCATGATATGTAGAGTGGACATCAGCTGAATATCGATATACTTGCATACCTTCACCTAAAGTAGTAACACTTCCATAGATCACGGATGTATACTATTCACCTTTCAATGGAATTTCAATAATCCTACGTACTAGTCACAATTTTGAGCTACGGCATATTAGATGATTAAAAAGTCCAAGAGATGAGGGTGATCTGGTAATTTTGTCCAGTTTTGGTTTTACCTAACACGAAGAGAGACTAGAAATAATTCTTAAAACAATGAATATTTTTAGTGTTTGAGCGTGCAAGTTTTAACGCTTTGGATTCCAACTCGAGGGTTTGCGCGTAACTATCTTTGTTTTTTCAGTGAACAATCCCATTCCTCAATAATTTAGGAGGATTATCTTTTTTTCGTCAGAGGACGATTTCTCTCTCATCCCTATGATGATTTTTTCTTTCGTCAGAGGACGATTTTCCTTTTTCCTTAACTCCTAAATACCTTTTAATCCATTTGTTCTTTTCTTGGTGTGTTCGTTTGTTTTTGCAGGTTAATCAGATCTTTTGTTTCTCTTTTTCCGTACAACTTGGTGTGTTTCTTAAAAGTTTTTCCACATAGAAGGTTTTGAATCCCACCCCCAGAACTTTCTACGTAATCATGGAGGCTTCTCCATCTCAATCTTCAAATCCAAAATATGAAGATCTAGCAAATAAGATGGATGCATTGTCACATAATGAAGAAGAAGAAGAGTTTGAAGTGCCAGAAGATCTACTCGAGAACCCATCTTCACACAAATACTCTTTAGTCATCACCGCTGTCACAAGAAGGGAGTATGAGATTAACATCCTTTATAATATGCTGATCAGATCTTGGAGACCATCTGGTAATATAGAAATATCAAACTTTGGGAAGACAATTTACCTAGTTCATTTCGAACTAGGATGTGATTACAACACAGTCATTACTAGATCAGCAGGGACTCAATGAAGATCTCCTTCTCATGGAGATTTGCGACCCTGACAAGCTGCCAGAAGAGTATGAATTCAGATTTGCAGATTTCACAGTGCAAATTCATGGATTACCGATTAGCTCTCAAACAATCAAAATGGTCGAGTTCATCGCAAGCAAGATAGGGACTCCTTACCCTATAAGCTCAACTGAACGTGCAAAATGGGGAAGTTTTGCTAGAGTCAGAGTCAAATTGGATGTCATAGAAAAACTCAGACAAGAGCTAAATTTCACTCTACCATCCAAGAAAAAAAATGCAAGGTCATGTTAAGGTATGAAAGACTATCCAAAGTGTGTTTTTTCTGCGGAAGATTTGGCCATATCATGAAGCAATGCCCTGAGCTGTCTAGGGAATGCGAGAAAATGGGTTTCTTTTCCCCAGAAACCTTCATGGAGAAGATGCAGGATATGAAAGTTGCAAGGCTCATAGAGGAGATCAATGCAAACTACAAACCAAAGCCCAACCAGAATATGTCAGCTTCAAGAACCTTCAAAGAAACTCAAAGTCACATCAATGGAGAAGACTACAGGCAGGAAAACCCTACTTTCCTTTCCAGTCAAACCACCAACATTAATTCTCCCTGTATTCTCGCCCCAGAAAAAGCCATGCAGCCAGAAAATCCCAAAAATACCAGTCCAGTTGTGAATCCTCATTCAATTACGGAAACTACCCAAAATTCTCTCAATCCTAAGAATAGGGAGAATCAGTCCCCGAATAACCCAGCTATTACTGCGATATCTCATGCAGTGGAAAACCCTATTCCTACCCGGAAAAAGTCGGAAAATTTCCAAAACAAAAAAACACCCACTCCTCCAACTAAAGAACCCACCCATCCACCCAAAAAGCCACCCACAAACCCAATTACCATCACACCTGTTCACGTTACTACTGAAGTGAGCAACCCAAACCCTCTAGAGAAAAACAACCCACCACTCCAGCACCAAACCAATCTGCCAACTTCAATGAACCCAAACCCGCAATCAATTATTCCCTCCCTGGAATCCACTCCACATGAGCAGAACAACCTCAAAAATATGAAACAATGGAAAAGATTTGCAAGAAAATCCAAAGGATCAGATTCTACTGAAGACATCATCCATTGCGGCAGCAAAAGACAAATAGAACCTATGGATTGTGATCCTCCACTCAAGCAACAGTGTTATACTACTTCAGAGGCTGTGGCGACTTGCCCCAAACAGTCGCAGGATAAATGTTAATACAATCCTGGAACTGTCGTGGTCTAGGGAACGAGACGACAGTTCTGACATTAAACTCGTTCATGCGCAGCTGCAATCCTTCCATCTTATTCATGACTCAAAAATCAAAAGGATTTGCAGCTCTCTGAACTTTAAGCACTTTGAATACGTTGCTGCTATTGGCAGAAGCAGCGGGCTTGCTTTACTTTGGAATGACACAATGGACATTTCTATAGTTTCAAAATCCATAAATTGCATCCATTGTGTTATAGAACCTCATTTATCCTCTCCAAGATGGGAGCTTTTCTGTGTTTATGGGCCTTCTGCTCAACATCATAGGAATGGTTTTTGGAGACACATGAACAACACTCTAGAAACTGTTGAAGGGGCATGGTGCATGATAGGCGACTTAAACACCCTCATGCATCAATACGAAAAGCAAGGTGGCTCATCAACTACAGATATCAACTGCGAGGAATTCATAACTATGATAAGGGAAAGAGATATTCTTGATCTTGGGTATGCTGGACCTGCCTTCACTTGGTCTAACAATTCCACCCTAAACAATCCAACATTTGAGAGACTTGACAGAGCAGTCTGTAACTCAGAATGGAGAATCCTTTTCTCAGATGCTGCAGTCTTACACCTGCCGAGAATCGAAAGTGATCACTCACCCATAATCCTCAATACTATGAGGAAACCACCCAAGAGAAAACAAAACTATAAGTTTGAGTTTTATTGGGCTGATCACCCACAGTTCAAAGAGGTAATGCAAAATAGCTGGTACAATTCTGCAGGAAGCACAATATCAAGATTAACAACGTTGGGTGAAGGTCTTTGGAAGTGGAGCATGAAAACTTTTGGAGACACAAGAAGGGAGATAGAAATGGAGAAACAAAAGCTGATTGATCTGCAATCATCTTCACACCAGAGAGGAGGAGAAAGCCATCTGTGATAATATCATTACTCTTGAGAAAAGAGATAGAATATTTGGCGACAATGAAACAAATCCAAATAGGTTCCTTACATCGATAAAAACACTCAGGTATTCCACGTTTCTACTATTCAAAGAAGAAGTAAAAACAAGATATTTGTTTTAAAAAATCTCAATGGTGACTGGATTTCTGACCCTGAGCAGATTAGAGATAATCTTATATCCCATTTTCAGGATATGTTCTCAAAAGATACATATGTATCAGCCGCTGCCATGACACTGGACAACGCTAATAAGTTGAGTCGAGATGATTGTAGGTACCTAAATTCAATACCTAGTGCTGAGGAAGTCTTCAACGTAATAAAGAAAATGGGCTCTTTGAAATCGCCAGGCCCTGACGGATATCCAGCTCTCTTCTACAAGAAATGTTGGGAAGTTGTGGGTCAAGAGGTTGTGCATCTAATTCAAGACTGCTTCAGATATTCTGCCATCCCCCCGGGCTTAAATCACACTTATCTGATGCTGCTCCCAAAAAAGAAACATGCTGAAATCGCGGCTGATTATAGAGCTATTGCTCTTTGCAATGTGCTTTACAAGGTGGTCACGAAGATTATCACAAACAGGCTCAGCCCTTTCCTTGACAACCTCATTGAAGAGAACCAATCAGCATTTGTACTGGGAAGACAGATCATTGACAATATTGTGGTGGCTAAAGAATTATTTCACTCCATGAACCATTCAAATACGTCACAAGGGTCCTTTGCGCTGAAACTCGACATGAGCAAAGCATATGACAGAGTCGACTGGCATTTCCTAAGTCAAGCACTCATGAATATGGGTATTATAAACGGAGCACATGACCTGATTATGAACTGTGTGAAATCTGCTTCATACTCCATACTCCTTAATGGTCAGCCTGGGGTTTTTTTTGTTGGAGAAAGAGGTATAAGGCAAGGTTGCCCTTTATCCCCATACTTATTCATCATCTGTGCTCACTCTTTGTCAGGTATCATCAATAGAATGGAAGATGAGGGAGTTTACAGTGGTTATAAAATCAACAGATGGGCGCCAAGCATATCATGTTTGCAGACGATGTGATGTTATTTGGTAATACTGATACTAGAACAATAAACTCAATCACTGCAGTCCTACAACAGTACTACAACCTCTCAGGCCAATTGGTGAACTACTCTAAATCTTCCATAGATTTCAGCAAAAGTGTCCCTGAAACTTATGCAGAAGAAATCATCCAACAGTTAGGAGTCAAGAAAATGCAAAAACAAATATCTTGGTGTAAAAATTCTGCAACAAGGGAATAGGGTGTCGGATTTCAACTTCCTCATAGACAAGTTTGATGTAGCTCTTGCAGGTATAAGGAAAATCGACTTGTCACATGCTGAAAGAACAGTGCCCATTCAATCCGTCCTTGCTCTCATTCCAGTTTTTTACATGGCAACTACAATCATACCAAAAACTGTTTTAAACAAGTTAACTCAGATAATCAGAAATTTCTGGTGGGGTCATGATAGAAAGAAGAGGAAAATGCATTTCCTAAACTGGGAGTGGTTTAATCTGCAAAAAGAAAAAGGAGGTCTGGGTTTACGTTCCCTAGATGAACTAAACTTTGCCCTAGTCGCCAAACTAGCATAGAGATTCCTTCAAGAACAAGATACTTTATGGGCACAAATTTTGCGTGCTAAATATCTTAGAGATAATTCTTTCTGGGAGGTAAAGAAGATCAATATTTGTCCAACAACATGGGCTGCAATGCTCGACATTAGAGAAGAACTGAAAAAAGGTTGTATCTGGCTTGTAGGAAATGGCCAGTCCATTGATATCTTCTCAGATCCTTGGATTCCTTCACTACCAGATTTTGTGCCTGAGAAATTAGATAATGGAAATATGGAGCTCAAAAAAGTTAGCGATCTAGTTGACAGCACTACAGGTCAGTAGAACGTAATTGCACTTTAGGGCACTACTGATCAGTATACCTGCAACCAAATCCAAAGCATCTATCCGAACCTTCATTCTGTTGACAAGTTGATATGAAGGTACACTTCTCATGGCGATTTTACACCACAGTCTTTCCTGAAAATGATGCAAGAACACCGTGGAGAAACCTCTGCTTCAGGTGAGAGCAACTTCCCTTGGAAGAAATTTTGGGCAGTTAATACAGTCGCTCCGAAGATCAAGACATTCATGTCGAGAGCTATTCATAAAGGCCTAGCTGTTTCACAGAGAATTGGCAAATTCGTTGAAGGAGTCTCATCTACATGCAGCCTATGCAATAACGCTGGAGAGTTTGTAGACCACGTTCTCCTTCATTGCAACTTCTCCCAAGCCGTCTGGTTTGCGCCTCCTCTTGGTTTTCGCCTACAAGGAAACAGTCAGATAACCATTATTAATCTTGTGGAATCTCTATTCAGAGCTGATGATAATCAATCCTCTCTTTCTATAGGAATGGCAATCTGCTGGGCCATTTGGAAATGCCACAATGAGAAGGTTTTCAAACACAAGAACATGAACGTTCATGATGCACTGACAATTGCTCTTTACTGGTACAACCTCTACTACAACTACAATGGGGAAGAAGAACTAAACGGATTGGAGAGTGTTACCCAGACTGATGCTGTCTCAACCAATGCAATATGGACTCCACCAGATCAACTAAATATCAAAATTAATGTAGACACTACGTGGAAAGATGGTGTTTTCGCGTGTGCAGTCGTTGCAAGAGACCATAATGGAAACTGTCATGGTGTTGGTACTACTCTGGGTAGAACAGACTCAGTAGTTTTTGCAGAAGCATCTGGTTTCCAGCTAGCTGCAGATTTAGCGTCTTGGTTGAATCTTAATAAAATTATCATAGAAGGAGATAATCAGATTGTCGTAAAGAGCTTAATAGGAGATCTAAGGAAAGCCCCATGGAGAATATGGAGACTGAAAGACCACATCATCCACAAGATGGCCATTCTCAACAGCAGCGGTACTTACAGTTTCGTCCCAAAACCTGCTAACAAGGCCGCTCATTCTTTGGCAGCCTTCGCTCTCACCCACAACAAAAGTGAACCAGCTCCAATATTCCGGCTAGCATTGTTACTCTTATTGTAAACAACAGATAGTCCTGTTTTTCTTTCTTTTTGTTTTCGTGCCTCTTACCAAAAAAAAAAAAAAACTCTAAAACAACAGAATATGAGGGTAATTTTGTCATTTACCGAGTGTCAAAATTTCAAGTATTGCTCCCACTTGAAGAAAAGGTAATATGTAGTCTCAGGGTGGTGAGGCGGTGGGAGACAAAACAGGCGATTCTCAGGCGAGAAAACCCTAGCTCCAAATTCTACCAAATTCGCAGTGCCTTTAAATGAATTGGCCTCTAATTCTTCCTCCGACTAATCTTTTGTTCTCCAATTTCAACTCAGGCTTACTAATCTCTAAGATAAGTGACTGGTTTCTTATTTCTTCGCGTTTCAATTCCCTTATTTCATTTCCTTGGTTTCGTTTCATCTGTTTCGATTCTATACTGTTTCATGCGTTCTTTGAATTTGTCCAGGACTTACAATTTCGTAGTAGCTATTTGTGACTTCATATGATTTAAGTTCTTTACTTTGTGTTGTTGTGCTTAATTTTTTCATCTTCCTGTTTGGTCTGAAATTTTGTGGGTTGGGTAAAATTGTTCATTAAGTCGTGTTTGTTTGGGTGCTCTATCTTATTCAATCCAGCATCAGTTTTTGATTCCGGTTCATCACGAAAATCCTGTCATGGAATACACAAGGTTGCGGCACTCCCAACACTTTAGTTCATTTGAAATTACTAGTGTCTAAAAACCATCCTGAAGTGATTTTTCTGTCTGAAACTAAAATGAATTTTCAAAACATGGAATCCAATTTGAGAAGAAGCTGTTTTAGGGATTGGATAATTATACCTTCAATTGGAAAATCTGGTGGCATGGCTATAGTTTGGATGGACAGTGTTTCAGTCAAATTGGTAGAGTTCAGATATAATATTATCCATGTAATTCTAGAGATGAATGGTTGTAGCTGGTAAATTTCTTGCATTTGTGGGGCATTGCATGCACCAGGAACGCACACTCAATGGGAATTTATCGAAATGTTGAGTACAAGAATCAGGTTTCCCTGGTATTTATGGGTGAAAATTGTTTCTGCTGATTTTGGTAATTTCGGTAGGTGGGTGAGAAACAAATCTAAACCCTAAACAAATGTACTGCACGGGAGTACTTTAGATTCGAGAGAACAATCTTTACAAATCTGGCCTAAACCAAGAAATGGCCGTTCCAGACTTGCTTCGGTCACAAAGTGGAGGAGAAGGGTTGGTTTAGGGAGGGAAGCGAAGAGAGTGTCGAGACCAGAACAGTTCTGGAAGAGTAGTGTTCGAGTTGTATCAGAAGCTGAAAGCTAGAGAAGCTTGCAAGAGTTGAAAGCTTTGAGAAAGCTAGCAAAGTTGCCTTTCTGAGTATTGTATTTCTCCGTGACCAAACTTGTCGTCTGGTGGAAATAGGTAAGACCTATTTATACAAGTCGAAGTGAAACGTACCCTGGCCTCATTATGGAGGAGAGTAAAGGGTGAGTAAATGGGAGGAGGTGGTAACACATGGAATTGATGTTTCGTAAGAGAAGAGTGTTTCACCATTATTTCCCAAATTACTTAACCGTTTCATCCTTATTACACTTTCTTATTGCGAGCGTAGTGTACGCTGCACACTGTAAACCGCCAAACCAAAACCCCAAAGAGCATCCCCTAGTTTGTGACATGTGTTGATGTCTCGAGTGTTTTCATGGAAAACATGTAACATGTAGCTGGTTACACAATGGGTGCAAATGGCAATGCCAGGATGCAAGTGGTACATGGATGTGCCAATGGCATGTGTGGCATGCCTTGGTTGCAGGTTGCACATCGGGTGCAAATGGCAATGCTAGACTACAAGTGGCGCATGGCATGTGCCAATGCCTTGGTTGAAGGTTGCACATCGGGTGCAAGTGGAAATGCTAGGCCGCAAGTGGCGCATGACATGTGTGGCATGCCTTGGTTGCAGGTTGCACATTGGGTGCAAGTGGAAATGCTAGGTCGCAAGTGGCGCACGGCATGTGCCAATGGCATGTGTGGCATGCCTTGGTTGCAGGTTGCACATTGGGTGCAAGTGGCAATGTTAGGCCGCAAGTGGCGCACGGCATGTGCCAATTGCATGTGTGGCAGGCCTTGGTTGCAGGTTGCACATTGGCCTAGCATTGCCACTTGCATGTGTGGCATGCCTTGGTTGCAGGTTGCACATCGGGTGCAAGTGGCAATGCTAGGCCGCAAGTGGCGCATGGCATGTGCCAATGGCATGTGTGGCATGCCTTGGTTGCAGGTTGCACATCGGGTGCAAGTGGCAATGCTAGACCGCAAGTGGCGCGTGGCATGTGCCGCAATGCTAGGCCGCAAGTGGCGCGTGGCATGTATGGCATGCCTTGGTTGCAGGTTGCACATTGGGTGCAAGTGAGGTTTGCAAGCGCCACTTTTGGCATGTGCCAATGGCATGTGGCTGCTGGTTGCGCGGTTGGCAAGCTAGGCTGCAAGCGCCACTTTTGGCATGTGCCAATGGCATGTGGCGGCTTGGGCCCTTGGTTGCACCGCTTGGCAAGCTAGGCTGCAAGCGCCACTTTTGGCATGTGCCAATAGCATGTGGCTGCTTGGGCCCTTGGTTGCGCGGTTGGCAAGCTAGGCTGCAAGCGCCACTTTTGGCATGTGCCAATGGCATGTGGCTGCTTGGGCCCTTGGTTGCGCGGTTGGCAAGTTAGGCTTGCAAGCGCCACTTTTGGCATGTGCCAATGGCATGTGGCTGCTTGGGCCCTTGGTTGCACGGTCAGCAAGTTAGGCTTGCAAGCGCCACTTTTGGCATGTGCCAATGGCATGTGGCGGTTTTGGCCTTTGTTGCACGGTTGGCAAGTAAGGTTTGCACGGTTTGCAAGTTAGGTTTGCAAGCGCCACTTTTGGCATGTGGCGGCTTGGGCCCTTGGTTGCACGGTTGGAAAGTTAGGCTTGCAAGTGCCACTTTTGGCATGTGCCAATGGCATGTGGCGGCTTGGGCCCTTGGTTGCACGCTTTGCAAGTTAGGCTCGCAAGCGCCACTTTTGGCATGTGCCAATGACATGTGGTGGCTAGGGCCCTTGGTTGCATGGTTTGCACGTTAGGCTGGCAAGCACCACTTTTGGCATGTGCCAATGGCATGTGGCGGCTTGGGCCCTTGGTTGCACAGTTGGCAGGTTAGGCTTGCAAGCGCCACTTTTGGCATGTGCCAATGGCATGTGGCAGCTTGGCCCTTGGTTGTGCGGTTTGGCAAGTTAGGCTGCAAGCGCGACTTTTTGGCAGGGTTGCCATGGTGCACAGTGTACGGCTTAGTTTTGGCATGGTTGCCATGGTGCGCAGTGTGAGGCTTGCATGGACTTAAGGTTTTGCGCGTCGAAACCCTAATTTTCAGCATTTGAAAAAAGACACCCCGGTAATTATTACTTAGGTTCCTTGAATGTTTTAATAAATGTTTTCGGTGTCACCCGTGACGTCATGCTATATATAAGGTTTTACGATTTTACCCTTTGCCTAAAAACCACCATCAACATTAAGTCCCTTGCTTAGCTTGAAACACGAGCCTTGTTGCGAGGTAAGCATAAGATGGTGACAGACGAATGACAGTAAGTCGTAAGAGAAAGTTGAGGAGGCTTGTCTGACCTTTTTCGAGATGTAAATAGAATTTGCAATCCTTGCCTCTGGTAGTTTTGCACAAATCCCAGTGTAATTAGGCGTCTTTGGATTAAGCCTTGGGACATGAAACGAAGTTGCTTGCCGGCATCAAGGAATTTGGAATAGGCGTGGACCATCCGGCTGGCACGGTGTTGGCAAGGAAAGCTTGGTGTAGCACGGAATGGGAAAAATTGGAAGCTGGCGCAAGTTGGGAAGCTGGCGCAATTGGGAAGCTAGCCGTGTATTGGGAGACTGACACGTATTGGGAAGCCGGTCGTGCATTGGGAAGATAGCACGATTGGGAAGCATGCGCAATTGGGAGACTGGTACGTGTTGGGAAGCTGGCGCAATTGGGAAGCTGGTGTGCATTGGGAAGCTGGCGCGACCCAGCCAACTCGGTGGGGCCGGTGTTAACAAGGGGAGAGTGTGCATTTTTGGGAGGTAACAAAGTTTCCTTGTGGGCCTGATTGTCTTCCTGTAGATGGTGGATTTTCGACTAAGGCTAAAATCGTAAAACCATAATTATACGAACCTCTGATCCAGCAATCAGACTGAGTATTGAGACACATATCTCTCATCGAATCCTCTGACCGAGAATACTTTCTCTCAGAGTACATGTAGATGTGTAGTCTCACGGCTAAACAACATCATATCTCATGAATACGGAACACTTCAGTAATTATTTCTATATAGTATCGCAAGATGGACGGCTCCTAGACAGCTTGCTCTGCTAGTATAGAGCGACAACGTCTTCAGGATACAAACAACGAGTTTAACCTGACTATATAAAGGATATGAAGCTCCAGCAAGCTCATATCGGGATAATTAATGCTCCTAGACAGCTTTCTCTGCTAGTATAGAGCCACAAGTTAATTATTCCTAAATTCTTGGATTCATCCATTGAATTTTCGAAAGTATTCAAATATTTTCGCAGATATTTCATTACTGCAAACCATGGTTCTTCCTAGCAGAAATCCATGGGTCAATAATAAATATTCATCGCACGGGCATCGGAGCTACCTCTGAGTAAGCCCTGTTTCAAAGGGTGCAAGTGTATTCAATGCACTAACAATCACCGCACGAACGAGTATTTCAAAATACAACGAAACGATGAACCTATGAAAAATAGGGAAGAAAATAATAAAATAATCAAAATATTGACCAAGGCGCCAAGGGATTGGGCTCACTGACTGGCCGACCGTGCCATGACCAATCCCACGCCAGTTTTATATTTTTTATTATTTTTCCTTCGTCTGATGAAAATCCTTCGTTTGAAAGGATATCCTTCATTTTGAGGAAACTTCTCAATTTCATGGTGCTCCTTCGCACGAAGGAAATAATATAAAATTAGGGAAAACATTGTGGGGCCGTGATCATTGGCCAACCGGCCATGCCTTGATCCCAGCCGGCTCCACGCCATGTGGTTCCTCATTATTTTATTATTATTTCCCTGGTTTCATGAAAACTCCTTCGTCCCATGATATTATCAAAATACATAAAAATAATAATATAAAATTAGGGAATCACGTGGGACTGGGCCCCAGCCGGACGGCCATGCCTCAGCCGGTCCTACACGCCCACGTATTTTATTATTATTATTTTTAGGATTTCCTTCATCCCATGAAACTCCTTGATTTTATGGTATTTCTCTCAAATTAGGAAAATCCCTTCAAATCATGGAAAAATACATTAAAATATATATATAAATTAGGGAAACACGTGGGATCGGGCCCAAACCGGCCGGCCATGTAAAAATATATATACATTAATAAATGTGTTCGGTGTCACCGGTGACGTCATGCTATACATAAGGTTTTACGATTTTACCCTTTGCCTAAAAACCACCATCAACACCTGGGTCATTCTAGGAGATATGAATTTCATTTTAACTGCTAGAGAGAAAGAAGGAGGTAATGACGCGATGTGCAGTGCAACTAGTTTTATACAAAGTGCTATCCAGAGATTAGGACTCATTGATTTAAATTACATAGGAACTCCTTATACATTGACGAATAACAGAGAGGGTGATAAGAATATAAGAGAACGAATTGATAGGGTTTTAGTAAATCATAAATGGTATGAATGTTACTCGGATGTTGTTGTTCTACACTTGACTAGAGTAGGATCAAATTATACTCGGATTCTCCTAGATAGTATTCCGTTTATACCAAGAATTGAGAGACCATACAGGTTCTTTAGGGGTTGGTTAGAACACAAGGAGTTTGGTACTTTTGTAGCAAATGCCTTGCATGTGATTAAGATTCGAAATAATAAAGATGTAATGGCATCTCTTCCCGAGCTTGCTAGTGACTTGAAACTCTGGAACAAACATATCTTTAAAAACATTTTTAGGAATAAGAATGAAATACTAAAAAAGATAGATGTAGAAAACAGTAAGCCAGGTAATTTGGTTTCCAGAAAAACTCTACGGAATTTAGAAAAAGAACTAGACACTTGGAATAAGATAGAGAATATTTATTGGCACGAAAATAGCCGAGACAAGTTTCTTAAATATCATGATAGGAATACTAAGTACTTTCATATGAAAGCTTCTCAAAGGAGACGGCATAACACTATTCACACACTAAGAGATCCGTCTGGGTTGTGGTTGGTTGAAAATGAGCAAATTCATACTTTACTAAGGCGTCACTTTCTTAACATGAGTACGTCTTCACCTGTAGAGATTGATGATATATTTGATAATGTTTTCTCCAGTGTAATCTCTGAAGCTTAAAACTTCGAGCTCGTCAGAGTGCCAGAACAAGATGAGATTTGGGGAGTTCTAAAATCTATGAACTCATGGGGTGCACCAGGACCGGATGGTTACCCGGCGAGATTTTTTCAAACCCATTGGCATCTTATGGGGGATGAAATAACTGAACTTATTAGAAAATTTTTTATTTCAGGAAAACTTACGGAAGGTCTGAATAGTATTTTTGTTACTCTGGTTCCTAAAGTGCCCAATCCTGTAATTCCTAGTGAGTTCCGACCTATTAGTTTGAGTAATTCTCTATATAAGATAATATCTAAGTTATTAGCAAATAGACTTGAATCTGTCCTAGAGAAATGCATTTCTCCGCAACAGTCAGCCTTCATACCTAAGAGACAGATCACGGATAATATAGTGATTGCACACGAAGTACTTCATAGCATGAAAACGGATAGAAAAAAGAAATCAGGTCACATGGCGATCAAACTTGATTTATCTAAAGTCTTTGATAGGTTAGAATGGGAAATCATTATGTTCATTTTCAAAAAAATTGGTTTCAGCGATAAATGGTGCCATCTCATTTTTGAATGTGTTTCCACGGTATCTTGTCAAGTTCTGTTGAATGGTGCTCCGGGACCGGTTTATCATCCTACTAGAGGTCTCCGGCAAGGAGACCCGCGCTCTTCATACATTTTTATTACTGCTTTAGAAGGTCTCTCCGGGATTCTTGTTTGGGCCGAACAAAATGGAAAAATCTCAGGGGTAAAATAAATAAATATTGTCCTACTATATCTCATTTGTTGTTCGCAGATGATTGTTTTATCTTCTGTAAAGCTACTATCCCTGAGGTCAGAAACATTGCTTGGCTTTTAAAAATGTTTTGTGTTGCATCCGGGCAATCAATAAACTTTGAAAAATCTGGGGTCTATTTTAGCAAAAAAATCCAGAATAAACATCGTAAGATTTTAGCTAGGATCTTGAAAGTTCAAAGAATCTCAAAGAACGGAAAATACTTAGGTACTCCTCTATTTTTCAATAGGTCCAGGGTATTAGGAAAAGCTTATAGTTCTTTGAGAGGATGGAAGTCTAAAGTGCTAGATCAAGCGGGTAGAACTGTTCTCATTAACTCTACACTTTGTCACTTTCGGCTTACCGTACACATCAAATGATGTGTTTTGCTCTACCAAATAAGGTTCTTGATAAACTAGATAAAACCCAACGAGATTTTTGGTGGAATAAAAAGGACCCAAAAAGAGCAATTTACCCAAAGGCATGGAAGGGTATATGCCTTCCAAAATCCCAAGGTGGTTTAGGAATAAAAAAATCCACATAAGTTTAATACTGCTTTGCTTTCTAGGATGGCTTGGAGATAAATTAAAAACCCGGATCAGTTGTGGATGCAATTGCTGAAAGGAAAATATTTTCCTAGAACTCATGTCTTGCACAAATTCAGATCTTATAATTGTTCTTGGGCCTGGCATAGCATAGGAAAAGGTATCGAAATCATTAAGAAATATGCTATTTGGTCTATACATTGCAATTCTGAAGTCAGAATATTTGAGGACAGATGGTTACCGGATGGGAATAGGGTCATCAGTAATCACGTCAATCCCCCAAAACTAGTGAAAGATCTTATTAAAGATGATTCCACTTGGGATTTTCAGAAATTACGTACTTACTTTGATCAGCAAACTGTTCGCAGGAGTAGTTCAGTTTATATTAAAAAGGATGGCAATGATACTCTTCACTGTTTGGGTACTAAAAAGGGTCTATTTACCACCAAGTCTGCCCATTCTCTTATATCAGGAGCAGCAAGGTTTTGGAAAAAAATCTGGAAAATTCAAGTAATACCTAGAGTATCTCATTTTGTTTGGAAAATGTTCGCAGATGTTTTATTCTTAAATCCCAAGATAGCATGTTACTCCAAAAGGGCCAATATGCAGTGTATGTTATGTGATTTAGGGGCAGCAGAATCTAGCAACCACTTATTTATAAATTGTCCTTTCACTAGAGCTGTTTGGTTTACTCTAAATATGCCATGTCCACCTTACAGTGGCAGTTTTCTTGCGTGGGGTTATGAATGGTTCAAGAATGATTTGGAAGATTGGGTCCAGGTCTTTAGTATTTTAACCTGGTGTATATGGAACTACAGAAATTCTGTCATGTTTGATAATGTAACACCAAATCCATTAGATCTTGTGAATCAGGTTAAAAGACAATTCCGCCAATGGAATATCTCAGTTCCACAAAATGATACAAACCGCAAAGTTAGTTCTACTGTTTCAAGCAATGTGAATTCAGACTTACAAACTGGAGCTGTTTACTATCAAGTTGACGCATCATTTCAAAAAGAAACAGGAGAATATGGGATTGGAGTTGGAGTTGTACAATTTCACAATGGTCTAATAAACGATATCGGCTTTGATTCGGGTTGCACTACAGGACCAGACTCGGCAGAAGCACTAGCGGTTCAGTTGGCGGTGAGTTGGGCAAAAGCAACCCAGGAAAAAAAGATGGAGATTCTTTGCGACTGTAGCAATGTGGTGTTATTCATCAATAACAAGCCTAATTCATGTTCTTGGGAAGCTGCTAATATCTTAAATGACACGAAGAAAAATTTTGTGTATTTTGAGTCAGTTAAAGTGTCAATTGTAAATGGAAATTTAAATAAGTGTGCAGATTTAGTTGCAAAATATGCTAGAAAATTTAAAGTTAGATGTACGGACAGGCTGTCCCGCTCAGGTTGTAATAAACAGCAGATTATAGCCTGCTTAAAAACAGGAGATGTAAGTTTTTTGGGTTGATGATGATATAATGTTCTGTTTATTAAAAAAAAAAAAAAGGAATAAAAAAGAAATAAAATCAGAACAATTACCTCAAATATATGTTACGCAGGAAATTGCAGTCAATTCCTTCTTCACTTAATTCAGATCACCAACAACCCACCAATCCTCATCATCATCTTTAACTCACAGAAGCCCTAGAACAGAACCCTAACTCTGCAAATCTCTTAATCGATCTTCTTTGTAACCAAAACCCCAAATTAAATCTATAACAACCTTCTTCACATCATATTCTTCAATACCCATCCTTTAATTCTTCTTAATAACCACTTAAATCGAACTCCAAAAGACTTCACAGAAACCCTAGCTCTTTGACTATTCAATTCGTCTTCAGTACATCTTCATATCATCAATACATCAACAACCCGTTCGATATTCATCCGTTATCAACTCGAAATCATCATCAGTTTCACACATACCCAAATTCAAATCCAGAACCCTAAATTGATTCTCTCTGTTTCATCAACTCGAGCAGAAACTCTATCAACCTCAAACCCTTCTCCTTTCTGATTCACCACAACATCACCTTCACCGAGTACCTACTCTCATCAACCGTGTCTCTCAAATCACTACTCACTCTCACTTCTCAGATCGACAAAGAAAGAACAGAGAAAAAGATAGAATGAAGAAGAAACGGGAAGAAGAAAGAAGGTGAACTTAGCTTCTCGGTTTGGTGAAGATATGACCAAGAGAATCTTAGTGGGACACTCGGAAATAGCTAAGGCAGACACACAAAACCCCTGGAAAAAGACGCATTTGCCCTTCATGTTAATCCAATGATATCTTCTCTTTTGGTACCCGATTGACACGTGCGAGTAGTCCAACTCGCATAACTTTTCGAGACCTAGTCAATGATACTAGTTTCGTATCTAAATCATTGTTAGATTAATTTCTATTAATTTAAGTTCGTGTTAAACCAATCGAATCATTATCGGCTAATATGTCTCTTGATCATCGTTAGACCAACTCTTGACCGGTCTAATAGCGCTGACGGGCACGAGGGTCCTTACAAAACCAATCTTAAGTAATTACCTTGGTATGATCGAGTATGAAACTTCCAAATGGAAGAGGGGAACCGATCCTTGTAAGGGGTGAAGGGAACCGATCCTTGTAAGGGGTGTAAGGGGAACCGATCCTTATAAGGGATGAAGGGAACCGATCCTAGTAAGGGGTGCAGTGCAAAGAGGGAACCGATCCTTGTATGGGGTGCAACACGTTTACAGTAGAAAGGGGAACCGATCCTGTGAAGGGGTGCAACAAATATAAGTTAGATACCATATATATGTGGGGAACCGATCCTAGTACCTAGTCAACCATATCTTTGGTAAGCTAGTGTGACTATGCGTAGTACTCAAATGGAGGTAGAACCGAAACTTGTTTTGGTAGAACCGCAAACCCATGAGTGTGATTGAATGTTTGTTTTGATCAATCACATAGTTCTTGAAAGTCATATGAACCAATTCTAAACTTGTTTGGAAGTGTGGCAAATAGGTTTCAAGATTGTAAGTGTGAAAGAGAACTTACACAGTAAAGATGTCGACAAACTTTGAACACGTGCTGAATTTGTAGTTGCTATAATTGTTCAAAGATATTCCTTAAATGCTAAATGGAAGAGAATCCCAAAACCGAAATATATAAGTTAAGAATCTTTTTATTAAGGTTATTATTTTATCTTGGATGGAAAGTATTGAGAATTGGTAATGTGCATTTACTAATTAGATTTCCCAAGAGATTTTGATTATATTTTTGGACAGAGCATTTCCGGGAATTATGAAAACCGAATCTGTGCTTTTATGAATATCTTGAGAATATTTTCGGTTTTGGAAATTCCTTGGTGTCCAAACTTCCTTGTCTATAAATTCTTGAAGTTTGTCTTTCTTGCAAACTAATCCTTCGTAACAATTTGACTTCATCTTTTGTCATTGTTACTGGTGTAGCCGCCTATCGGAGAGGAGAGTAATCTAATTAGGTGAAATCTCTTACGGCCGTTCAGTTTAAAGTCTTCTTTGGGATTGAGAAGCTCTAGCGCGACCCGTTGGTGGGAAACTAGATAATTGCGGTTTATCTTTGTTTTCGATTGATTTGATTGACTAACGGTGGTTGAAATCTGATATCACCTAGTTTTTTTATGCTTGAGAATCTTCTCTTATGATATAAGATTCACTCAAACTAGTTCAGAGTTTCGACAGGGATATTTAGACTGTTGCTAGTTCTAAAGACGATCTTGTGATAATCCATTGTTAACATACTCCGTTCTGTGCGTGATTGATCACAAGAGATTCAAGTGATTGTGTGCAGGTTTACATTGAAGATCAAAGAAGATTTGAAGATGAAGAAGATATTGAAGATATGACTTGGGTTTTAATCTTTGGTGTGCACAATACTTGTTTGGGAAAAGAGGATCCAATTAATAATCGGTTTATCCTTGTGGTAGATTGGATTGATTGATTGTAGTAGATCGGCATCGACACGGTTCCTTTGTGGATTAGAGGTGTTGTTGGTTTAATCTTAATTGATTACCTTTGGGTGATTGAAACATAAGATAGATCTAGACCTGACAAAGGATTTTATGTTGAGATAAACGGAAGAGCCTTTGCGTGACTCATATCACTTGGTTGAAGAGAGTTGATACCAAAAAGATTTATTGTTCCTTTACTGTTTGGAATACGAACCAAAGGGATTGTTCCAAGTACGTGACTTATTTATAAGTTGGAGGCGTGGGAATACAAACGGAACTAGGTATACTATAGAGTTTGGTGCTTGGTCTCAACTATACGAAGTAAGTGTATTTTGTATAATGGCTTAATCCTGAGAGTATTCAATTCTGGACAAGGTCCCGGGGTTTTTCTGCATTTGCGGTTTCCTCGTTAAAAAAATCTTGCTGTGTCATTTACTTTTATTTTCCGCATTATAATTTTTTTATTATAATTAAAGTAAATCACACAAACGTTAATCTCCTATTACTTGATAAGTGAATCCTATGTGTTGGGTTAAGTCCGAAACTTTCTATCAAGTAACACACTTTGTCGTTGTATTGTCTCGATCTCGTATCCATAGACGATCACACAGAGTGTGAACTGATTAGTTGTATTGTCTCGATCCCGTATCCATAGACAATCACTTTCGGGGAAAGGACTTATAGGTAGGAAAAGTTTTAGCTTGAGGTATATTTGGGTACCCTCGCCTTTTCACCTTTCAATACGTCTACGAGAAATTTACCAGGGTACCTTTTTTTTTATATGTATATGCTATGTTCCACGGTAGAACCCTTGGTATTGACAGGCATCGTCTCCGCACATGCCAGCCGCGCATGCTAGCCAAGCGTGCCAATCACACATATCGTATATTTTAATTAGGGTTTTGACATTCTAAACCCTAATTTCCACACCTCCGCGCCGAAGGCATGCCAACCATGCCAGCCGCACCACCGTGCCAACGACATACCATGCCGGACACATCTCCACGCCAAAGGCATGCCAAGCATGCCATCCGCAGCACCGTGCCAATGGCATGCCATGCCAGCCACATCTCCGCGCCAAATGCATGCCAACCATGCCATCCGCACCATCGTGCCAACGGCATACCATGTCGTCCACATCTCCGTGCCAAAGGCATGCCAACCATACCAGCCGCACCACCGTGCCAATGGCATCCCATGCCAGCCACATCTCCGCGCCAAAGAATGCCAACCATGTCAGCCGCGCCATCGAGCCAATGGAATGCCATGCCGGCCACATCTCCTACCAATTGAAGGCGACAAAAATTTGTGTCCCCTTCTACCCTGAAACTAATGATTTTTCTTCAAAAGGTTAGTTGAATTTATATAGACACAAATATAGACATCAATATGACTGTGTTCTTTATTATTCCAAAATATTTGAGTAACATTAGATGTAAGAACGCCACTCATGCACTACTTAACGTAGTTGATGCGAAAAAATTTTATCCACGAATTTGTTCAATTTTATGTTATCAATAAGATTAAGGAAGAAGCTTGCACATGTTTTGATTTACATTTATAAGTTTATTTTTTCAGCTCACACATATATACCTCAGCCTTCCAATAGCCATGGAGTCCTCATTTTTAGGAAATTCTCACATTGCATAAAAAGGATAATTTAGTATGGAAAATATTATGGATACTAGTGAAACCGCCCGCGCGATGCGCCTGCCATCGGAACCTGAACTTAAAAACCACTTTAGTTGTTGAGCACCTATAAGATGTTCGCAGTTCTCACGCATCTTACTATCAAGGGAGACTTTTCATACTAACATAAAACCAAAACCTACAAAACAAACTTTCATTGAATATCTCTAAAATCTACACAAATAAAATGTTCTCACATATTATATTTAGGCAGAAACATGTAAGCCTATTAAAGGCATCGTTTTTTTTTTTTTTTGTGTGTGTGTGTTATACACAGATAAGATTCTCTTATATATTTGATATTCTTTGTTAAGATGTACACAACTTATCACACGCACATTTGAGGGAGTCGCACAGTCAGCAAGGCTGAATTCAAGCAACTCTTTCTAGGAACATGAATCAGCCAGCATATACCAATGGCCACCACCAGCAGCTAAGTTTCGTACCTCTCCTGTACACCTGCATGAATAACATTAAGTATGTCAATTCAAAACCTATCAAAGTCCAAGGAATATGGACTTACTGTCGAGGAAATAAACACTTATAGAATTTATTATAATAGACCGGCCAAAGAGCAAAATAATATTTAACAAAGAATTTATCTAATAAGAAGTACAAATTTATGTCCCAGATCAACATGTCGGTCATAATTGGTGATTTTTTCCTCTATTTTTAACAATACAATAGTTCTTATCAACTTATTATTTTGCAGACCTTTAGAT
This sequence comes from Papaver somniferum, assembly GCF_003573695.1. NCBI lineage: Eukaryota > Viridiplantae > Streptophyta > Magnoliopsida > Ranunculales > Papaveraceae > Papaver > Papaver somniferum. The sequence goes on along the minus strand of NC_039360.1, from coordinate 15,039,394 downwards.
TCAGGTACACCGAGAAAAATGAACCTATTCAAATGAAAGTTCTCATATAAACCCGCTCGGTGGAAATTTCATCCACATCCTTCTGCAAAGGAGAAATTCAAACTGAAACTTGATGGCAGCATCTACTTCCCGCTAATGAACTCTACCAATTTCTATTGAACTTTAATTTTCATATATATGTGGGTTATATCACTGAACATCAGGTATGTACCTAACATGGCAGGTATATGGTACACAGAGAGCAATCTTTGTTAAGTGATGATGCCTGTCACATGCCCATGTTGTCTAGCCACTATGCTGAGGATGCAGCTATATCTGAAGTTACGTAGTAATATCAATGATGCAAAATACCGGTCTGGTGGCTATGAAGTCGAGGGTATTTATGATCGTTGTCGTATGCGTCAAAATTAATATTACTTTCTCACAACTTAAAATATAAAATATAGCAAGGGTAAGAAAGGATCGTTCCCATAGAAAGGACTAGGTTGTCAATATGTTTTCGATTTCTTATAAATACCAAGGGGGGATTTTATGTAACTAAACTCAAATAAAAGTAAATAAATAAATAAACAAGCAAATCAGAAATATGTGAAAGTATTGGTTAAGGATTCATCTTCATTCACAAACATGCTTTTTTAACAATAACTAGAATTGATATTTAATCTCTCTTTTATCAAAGTCCCTAGGATACCTTGATCGCAAGTATATCCCGCAAATCTCTTATTTTCATTAACAAACACATTAAAAGATGCGAATATGAATCCTACCATAGAGAACAACCTAACGTGTAAAAGCACTAATCAAGTTTAATTCCCTAGATGTATTAAGTTCTATGAATTAGGCCAATCAAAGCAATCGAACGTGTAAAAGCACTAATTCGATTTAACAAAGGTTATTAATCACTTGTGACTACTAGGATGTATCACGACAAGCAATAATCACAATTATGCTACTTGTAATCAGGAATCTATCACTTTTGCGTATAATAAATACTAATCTAGCAATAGAGATGAAAACAAACTCAATCGATTCGCGACTCGACTAAACAAACATTCAAATCATGTAATAATATAAATAGTGAATCATAATCGATAATATGGAGACAAAACTAATTTATCATATCATGAAGCATGTTATGTGAAATTCAATTATTCCATAACCAATGATAAAATTAACTACTCATGTTAACGGGTTCATCACAAGAAGAAATAGAAAAGTTTTCATGTTTTCTAAATCCTAGGCAAAAGTAAAAGTAAAGATTCCCTCCTTGTTGTGTTCTCAAACCCTTCGTATACAGCTTTCCAATTCTGCCGTCAACTCCAATTAACTCTCTCACATCCCAAAAACCAAGCCCAAATCTCAGAGCCCAAGTCCATTTGTGTGGAGCAGTGAGTTAACTCGGCTGGGCCCGATTCAGATAGAGTTATGTCTGTTCTGGCATGTTCCAGACCATGTTTCAGCTTCCCTGCACCAATCATCCAAGCATGCATCTATCATTCATCTGTAACATTCATTAAATCCTTTCAGTCCCTTGCAAGCTCCCATCTGTATTTGTAGCTGCAGTTCCTCCTTGCTTAGCCAACTCAGTTGCAGTCACGACAACAGCACAATCTACATTTCCCATTTCCTGTAGCTTCACATAGACTGCATCAACCAATTTCACTCGGATACTCAGCACATTATACTTCATTACCACCAGTTCTTTCTTGTTCGGCTATTATCACAACTGATTTTTGCCTCCACTACACCAGTTCAACTGCACAACAACAATCTTCTTGTCTGCTTCTAACCTCCAATATCGTGACCTAAGAAGACTCACTTTCCTTATTTAATACAGACCCTGCCAGCCTCCAAATCTCAACCGTACAACTCAGTAAAACTGAAGGCCAAAACAACCTTCTATGGCTATTTTCAAGTAAATAAACTCCTTCCAAAATTAGATAAATTTGCGCCCAAATCTGCATATCCTGTAGCCTTCTAGCTCAGGTCCAAGCCACTGCCAGACAACCCCTTTACAGACTGCTGCACTTCGAACCGCAGCTCCATACCAGCAACACACTCGCGCAATCTTCTTCTTCGTTCTTCTCAGCATCAAAGTCATGTCTTGTTTCAGCAGCTTTTCAGCTCAAGATAGAATACTCTTGCAGCCAACCAACACCAGCTGAACCTGATAACTCTAACTTGATCAACACCACTAGCTTCATCTGTAGCTCCATTTGTTGCCAGCCACATCATCTCATTGCAGCTGCTTCCACTACCCCAACTGAACTACCAGGTCCATCTTCTACAGCTGCATCACCTTGTTCTTGTGACTCATATAAGCTCAAGGAGCTCATTTCTACCTGCATTTCTCTTTGAATCACCACAAGCTTAAACCCATTCTCAAGCCATACTAAAATCACTGCCTATTGTCTCCACGAACTTGACCCACAACTAGATATCTGCGCCTCCAGTTCCCTGTAATAACCCATTATGAAGACTCGCAAACACCATGAATAGACCAACATGTCCATGCACCTGCAATATCACTCCCAGAAAACCTATGATTCAGAAACCATTTAAGATTCATATGTCTTCACAATTGGTCCTTACTTAACAGCCGTCAGCACCATTACATCCTCTAGCAATTGTAATCAGCTTCAAATTCATCAGAATTACCACCAATGCTTCACCTGTGCAATACCAACTACTATGTAGCTGCAACTCCAACAAATAGAGTCCACCAATTCCAGTTCCATCCAAGTGAATGCTTCACTTCCAGCTCATTTGCACATTAAACCACCAAACCATAAAGCAGTGTTTGCACACAAGTTCACTACCTCATTTGCACGCTGCCACCATTAGCAGCAACTCTGCATTCTGCAACTAAGCCAAAATTGACAGCAACAACTTGAATTCACCACTGCTGCCACACAGCCCTGCAATGCTCTTGAGCCACAGCATCACCTTCAATTTATCTTCTCAGTCATCACCATAACTTGAGCACCAGAACTGTCTCTGTAATTCAACCCATTTGCTTCACCTGAGTTCATCCATCCACCTGAGCTTCAACTGCCTGAATTATTTCAGTTTCATTCACTTAGACCCATCTTCTTACCCATCTCTTCTTCCATCACAGATCCAACATCATACCCTCTGCAGCTTCATCACTTCCAACTGAACAGTACACCTTGTTCTCAAACCTACAACAACATCAACTTCATCTTCATCTCGTTGTTTTCTCGTTTTCCAGCCATCCATTCGAACATCAAAATCATCCTGTATAGCTCAAGACCCTAATTTCACATCTCAGGTTACCAATTTCCAAATACCCATCGCTGCCTGCATCTGCAATTTCAGAACAAACCCTGTAATCATTGTCTTATTGAGCTACAGCCTCCACATAACAAAATTCATCTTCACTTTCGATTAATGGAAGCAATCAAACCCTAAATATAGATTTCTTCATCAGTAGCATCATCAGATTCATCTCCAGATCAAAACCCTTTTTATCATCTTCGAATTCAAAGCCAACCCACTCTTTAATCTTCGTCAAGTCGCAATAACAAACTCTAATTTCTGAGATCTCAAGCCCTAATTCTTCTATCCATTCCTCCCTTCCTCTCTGAGAATGATAGTGTAGTCGCCATTTCAGTTCCTCTCTTTTCTCAATCAGACAAAAACACAATAATGAGAAGAGAAAATGTTTCTCTGGGTTTTGGGGTTGTAATGAATGAAACAACTACATGCACCCATCCATTGGATAAGGGCTGTTTGAAATGGTAAGCTTGTCAGTTTCAGAGAACTGACTGCCTAACCTCCTTCTTACTCAACCGTAGCTAGCTCCACATATCGCATGTGAATTGACCTTTTTGCGCTTTACGCTTTAAATGAGTGATTTCCTCTCCTTTTGCTCTAGGGGACTCCATTGCACCTAATAACTCAAAAACGAACATAAGATACACAATTCACAAGAAAAATAGCAAAGAAAGCATAAACTAGAGATATAAATGAAGGTGTTTATGACACCTATCAAATTCACCCATACTTAGACTTTGCTAGTCCTCGAGCAAATCAAACAAAACTTATTCTAAAGGATATATATACCCACAAAACCTACTTTTCCAACTTACTAGTTCTCCGTAATGATAGCATCCAACGCGCTAAGAAGACATAGAGATTATGCACACTAGTCATAAGAATTTAGACACATAAATGAACACAATCTCATCCTTAAAGTTGAGAGTGAAATAACCATCCCTTATCGAAAGAAATTCGGGTTCGGAGTGATCGAAAGTCTCGACTCTGCCTCACAAAAAAAAGGTTTTATGATATTGCTCTCAATAATAAACAGCTTTTTATGGGTCACACATGTGTCCAGTTAGGAGTGAAAAGAGAATCCTGCGACACCTTGAATGGTAGGAAGGCAAGAACCCTCCGAATTGTTTCGAAAACCCACATCTTTTATTCATTTTGAAAACCCTTTTTTCTGACGATCTCTAAGAAAGGAAATCAACCACTTAATGAAGGTGGGAATATGCTTACTTGCCTCGTTATCCGTTCGGCGTGCAGTTAGCACCACTCTCACAGCATCCATAGAAACGTCTTCGGTCTCAATCCTTGTCTTCATCTTCGGTCTTCAACTGTTGATGATAAAATCTTGAACTTCGTAGAATCTTGACAATGTAACTCTTTTCCTCTAATTCCTTGTTGCTTGAAACTTCATTATAGATATTTCTTATTTCATTGGCTTTATTGAATGAATGCAAAACCAAAAACGAACTAACAAACCAAAATGTGATGTAATGATTTATTTTTTTTGTAAGATGCAAAATAAATAACGTAAATACAGAATTAAAACAAAACATAAAAATAAAACTAATAATGAACCTAATGAAGTTTTCTCTTGTCTTTTGTTTTCAATTTTTTTTTCAATTTTTTTTAGATTGATATCATAAACTTCTTGAATTCTCATCTTGATAATCTTCGCTTTTGTACAATGGTCTTCAACTTGTAAAATTCTGCTCTTTGTCTTGTTGCTTTACTTGAATCTGAAATCTGCTCATTTTTGTATTGTTGCTTGTAAACCTTGAACGTCTTCAACTTTCCTTACAATTTGTGATCCTCCTCTTGTTGATGATGATGGTGTTTCTATGGACCTGTTGGTGTAAAGAGAGATAAAGTGGATGGTGCTAACTGCGAACAAGATTACAAGTGGTATGTAAGTTAGCAATTCGATATGACCATTCATGATTGATAAAATAGCACTCAAGAGATCAAAATAGTGATTCTATTGGTGTGAGGTTTGGTAGCTCACCATTCTACCCGGAGTTTACGTACGATGACACACACTCTAAAAGCACAAATTTAGACAGGTACAAAGAAGTGAAGGTCGGTGCCTCTCATGATGTAACATGGGTAGTCTCCACTATAGGGGACCACTACTCTAATACTGAATTCAATTTGCACCTCATTTGCCACTGGGATGGTTAAATCCAACTTTAACTCTCATACAGGCAAGAAACCCGATCATGTTCTCTGTCATCTCTAAGTTCAGTCACTCTTATGAGAATCTCGATGTAATCTTAGCGACATGGATACTATGTGACTCTAAACAAACCACAAGTTGGAGGTTTCTTATTCACTGTTTTACAAAAAAGTTGAAATTTTTACAGTGCAAATGCTTAACCACTCCCCCACACTTAAACTTTACATTGTCCTCAACGTAAATTGAATCGTCCAAAGAAAGTCAAGGTGGGAAATCTTATAATGATATGCGACAAGAAATCAGAAGAAAAAAAAATACAAGACAAGAAAAAGCTTTAAAAAAAAACAAGACAAGAATAAAAATAAGACAAGAAATACTCATCTGATGGGTTGCCTCCCATTTAGCGCTTGGTTTAAAGTCGTCAGCCCGACTATATCCTTGCAAGATTCATTCCCCATACACCAACAATCTGAAAAGTTGGGGATCCTTCTATGTAACCTGTTTTGCAAAAAGTAACTTCACACAAACATTAGTACAATAAAGCAAAAGTGAAGCTATATCCCAGTAGAAGTTTCCCCCACACTTATTCTTTTCCACCCTTGGAAGTGTATAAAGAACATAAAATTCAGAAACTTCTATGGTTTCTTCTTTGCAAACTTGCATAGTATGAGAATCAAATGTTTCTAATGGCGGATATCGAGAAATAAAGTCATTCAACAATATTCTCGAAGAACATAGAGAAGAAACAATATGCAAAGGGTTAGACAAACCTATCACAATCTCTTGTATTACGGAATCCTCTTCATCCTTGAAAAATTCAAGTGAATTATTCACCTCTTGTATATCATGGTCCTCTATCAAACGTTGCAACCATTCTTCGTCAGTTTCTGCCTTAACCAAAGCCTCGACATTAACATCAACATTACAATCATATGCAAGCTCAATTGGGTCTTCCACAATATTGGTCATAACGGTTTCATTCTCAACACAATTCTCATTGTTGAAAGGCACATACTCTTTTGCAGCTCCAAATTTCGCCACAATGAACTTTTTTAGAAGACTCACAAATGCATCATCCTCAAGATCCACCCCTTGAATAGACTCTTTATCATTATTAAGATCAATGCTTGAGTTATCTACAAAATTGTCATCATAGTCTTCTTCGTGTTCATTAGATTCAAACCTTGTTGCAACGAAATTCTGTAAGACACTAGTTTCATCATACTCATGTACCTTTTGAATAGGTGCTTGATAATTATAAAGATCAAGAGTTGAGTCCACTAGACTAGTGTCATTAAATATCTCCAAAGGTTGGTACTTTTCAACACAATCATCTTAATTTTCAGACTCACCATAATAAGAATCTTCATCGGTTTCCCATCCTTTATTACGACGCGTTGAAGATCCATATGAATGGTCCTACTAATTTCATCGAAAATCTCTTCCGAGGTGCCATCATCTTCCAACTTGTATAATTTCTGTGCAAGTTTTCTAACGTTCACACGCTTACCACCATTGGATACAATAGGTTCTCTTTCCCATGACTCTTCCCTTTGAATGTGTGAATGATCATAACTACGATGTGGAGTCGGGTAAGAAAAAGTCTGAAATCGGTTTGTGTGACGTTCCCTTTATCACCGTCAAGTTGGTCTAGTCCAATTATATCACTCATACATCTCGGATAAAGCAAATTGGAAGTAGAATTGTCCCACCTAGGTGCTTGACTTACATACCCACTACAAGGTTGTTGTTGGTATGTATGAAAATCACCGTAAGATCTTGGATATTGATCATAGCCAATAAATTGGTTTCGATCGTATCCCATAGGTGGTGGGAAATCGTCATAGTGTTGAGGAGGTTGAAAACCGTATCTATTGTTCCAATATGCTCCTTCAATAATAAGTACATGAAACAAGAGTTCTCAAAACTATGTCAAAAACCAGAAAATAAGAAAAATAAACAAAAACTTAAAACAAAACAAAAATAAGAAACCAAAAACAAGTGACAACCGCTGCCTCCCCTGCAGCGGCGCCAAAATTTGATCGATGTCGTATGCGTCAAAAATAATATTACTTTCTCACAACTTAAAATATAAAATATAGCAAGGGTAAGAAAGGATCGTCCCCACAGAGAGGACTAGGTTATCTATATGTTTTCGATTTCTTATAAATACCAAGGGGGGATTTTATGTAACTAAACTCAAATAAAAGTAAATAAATAAATAAACAAGCAAATCAGAAATATGTGAAAGTATTGGTTAAGGATTCATCTTCATTCACAAACATGCTTTTTTAACAATAACTAGAATTGATATTTAATCTCTGTTTTATCAAAGGCCCTAGGATACCTTGATCGCAAGTATATCCCGCAAATCTCTTATTTTCATTAACAAACACATTAAAAGATGCGAATACGAATCCTACCATAGAGAACAACCTAACGTGTAAAAGCACTAATCAAGTTTAATTCCCTAGATGCATTAAGTTCTATGAAATCAGGCCAATCAAAGCAATCGATTTAATAAAGGTTATGAATCACTTTTTACTACTAGGATGTATCACTATAAGCAATAATCACAATTATGCTACTTGTAATCAGGAATCTATCACTTTTGCGTATAATAAATCCTAATCTAGCAATAGAGATGAAAAAAAATTCAATCGACTCGCGACTCGACTAAACAAACATTCAAATCATGTAACAATATAAATAGTGAATCATAATCTATAATATGGAGACAAAACTAATTTATCATATCATGAAGCATGTTATGTGAAATTCAATTATTCCATAACCAATGATAAAATTAACTACTCATGTTAACGAGGTTCATCACAAGAAGAAAGAGAAAAGTTTTCATGTTTTCTAAACCCTAGGCAAAAGTAGAAGTAAAGATTCCCTCCTTGTTGTGTATTCTCAAACCCTTCTTATACAGCTTTCCAATTCTGCCGTCAACTCCAATTAACTCTCTCACATCCCATAAACCAAGCCCAAATCTCAGAGCCCAAGTCCATTTGTGTGGATCAGCGAGTTAACTCGGCTGAGCCCGATTCAGCTAGAGTTATGTCTGTTCTGGCATGTTCCAGGCCATGTTTCAGCTTCCCTGCACCAATCATCCTAGCATGCATCCATCATTCATCTGTAGCATTCATTCAATCCTTTCAGTCCCTTGCAAGCTCCCATCTGTATTTGTAGCTGCAGTGCCTCCTTGCTTAGCCAACTCAGTTGCAGTCACGACAATAGCACTATCTACAATTCCCATTTCCTGTAGCTTCACATAGACTGCATCAACCAATTTCACTCGGATACTCAGCACATTATACTTCATTACCACCAGTTCTTTCTTGTTCGGCTATTATCACAACTGCATTTCTGCCTCCACTGCACCAGTTCAACTGCACAACAACAATCTTCTTGTCTGCTTCTAACCACCAATATCGTGACCTAAGAAGACTCACTTTCCTTGTTTAATACGGACCCTGCCAGCCTCCAAATCTCAACCGTACAACTCAGTAAACATGAAGGCCAAAACAACCTTCTCTGGCTATTTTCAAGTAAATAAACTCCTTCCATAATTAGATAAATTTGCGCCCAAATCTGCATATCATGTATCCTTCTAGCTCAGGTCCAAGCCACTGCCAGACAACCCCTGTACAGACTGCTGCACTTCGAATCGCATCTCCATACCAGCAAAACACTCGCGCAATCTTCTTCTTCGTTCTTCTCAGCATCAAAGTCATGTCTTGTTTCAGCTGCATTTCAGCTCAAGATAGAATACTCTTGCAGCCAACCAACGCCAGCTGCAACTGCATAACTCTAACTTGATCAACACCACTAGCTTTATCTGTAGCTCCATTTGTTGCCAGCCACAGCATCTCATTGCAGCTGCTTCCACCACCCCAACTGAATTACCAGGTCCATCTTCTACAGCTGCATCACCTTGTTCTTGTGACTCATATAAGCTCAAGGAGCTCATTTCTACCTGCATTTCTCTTTGAATCACCACAAGCTCAAACCCGTTCTCAAGCCATACTCAAATCACTGCCTATTGTCTCCACGAACTTAACCCACAACTGGATATATGCGCCTCCAGTTCCCTGTAATAACCCATTATGAAGACTCGCAAACACCACGAATAGACAAACATGTCCATGCACCTGCAATATCACTCCCAGAAAACCCATGATTCAGAAACCATTTAAGATTCATATGTCTTCACATTTGGTCCTCACTTAACAGCCGTCGGCACCATTACATCCTCTAGCAATTGTAATCAGCTCCAAATTCATCAGAATTACCATCAATGCTTCACTTGTGCAATACCAACTACTATGTAGCTGCAACTCCAACAAATAGAGTCCACCAATTCCAGTTCCATACAAGTGAATGCTTCAGTTCCAGCTCATTTGCACCATTCCATTTATGTAATTTCAGCTCACCACATTCAACCACCAAACCATAAAGCAGTGTTTGCACACAAGTTCACTACCTCATTTGCACGCTGCCACCATTAGCAGAAACTCTGCATTCTGCAACTAAGCCAAAATTGACAGCAACAACTTGAATTCACCACTGCTGCCACACAGCCCTGCAATGCTCTTGAACCACAGCATCACCTGCAATTTATCTTCTCAATCATCACCATAACTTGAGCACCAGAACTGTCTCTGCAATTCAACCCATTTGCTTCACCTGAGTTCATCCATCCACCTGAGCTTCAACTGCCTGAACTATTTCAGTTTCATTCACTCAGACCCATCTTCTTACCCATCTCTTCTTCCATCACAGATCCACATTCATACTCTCTGCAGCTTCATCACTTCCAACTGAACAGTATACCTTGTTCTCAAACCTATAACAACATCAACTTCATCTCCATCTCGTTGTTTTCTCGTTTTCCAGCCATCAATTCGAACATCAACATCAGCCTGTATAGCTCAGACCCTAATTTCACATCTAAGGTTACCAATTTCCAATGCCCATCTTTGCCTGCATCTGCAATTTCAGAACAAACCCTGTAATCATTGCCTTCTTGAGCTACAGCCTCCACATAACAAAATTCATCTTCATTTTCAATTAATGTAAGCAATCAAACCCTAAATATCGATTTCTTCATCAGTAGCATCATCAGATTCATCTCCAGATCAAAACCCTTTTTATCATCTTCGAATTCAAAGCCAACCCACTCTTTAATCTTCGTCAAGTCGCAATAACAGACTCTAATTTCTCAGATCTCAAGCCCTAATTCTTCTATCAATTCCTCTCTTCCTCTCTGAGAATGATAGTATAACCGCTATTTCAGTTCCTCTCTTTTCTTAATCAGACAAAAGCACAATAATGAGAAGAGAAAATGTTTCTCTGGGTATTGGGGTTGTAATGAATGAAACAACTACATGCACCCAGCCATTGGATAAGGGCTGTCTGAAATGTTAGGCTTGTCAGTTTCAGAGAACTGACTGCCTAACCTCCTTCTTACTCAACCGTAGCTAGCTCCAAATATCGCATGTGAATTGACCTTTTTGCGCTTTACGCTTTAAATGAGTGATTTCCTCTCCTTTTGCTCTCGGGGACTCCATTGTACCTAATAAATCAAAAACGAAGATAAGATACACAATTCACAAGAAAAATAGCAAAGAAAGCATAAACTATAGATATAAATGAAGGTGTTTATGACACTTATCAATTTACCAAACACCATAGCTTCAATTGTTATTGTTACCAAAAATATTAAGTACTCAGAGAAAGCAAATTGAACCTACAAAAGATATCAATCCCTTCATTAGACGTGGCAATTTAAATTGGATATCTTACTATTGCCTTGCATTGCTGCAAATTTTTCAATTTTGGTGCAATTCTAGATTTTTTCAATTTTGTTGCATTTCTAGTTCTTTTCAATTTTATAAGTCACTATTGCAGCATATGGACTCCTGGTGTTCCAAAATAGAAAATCGATAGATTTCATTGAACATCAAATCATGTTCATCTTATTTCAATTTCTCTAGTCTCTATAAATTAAAATTACGATAAATCTATGTGAAATACCAATTTGGTTTACTAATTTAGCTTCAACAGCTCTGAAATCTGAACGCAACTGTCTAGAATTGCTAAATCCAAAATTCAGAAAACATTAGTACTCTGAAACGAACACAGGAAATCTTTATAGACTAAATTAAAATTCTTAAAATTGTTTTCATCTTGAGCAAATGAATATCCGGTGACAATCGTTTTATTTCCGACGGAATTAGTACCAGATGCAAAGCCATTCATTCAACTTAATTGATTATAATGATTATTGCAAACAACAATAGTAATTCAACATTCAACAGAGTATTACATAAACTGATTCAATAAACTTGGTGAAATTGAAATTGGTACCCGATGAAGAGATTGGTTTATCAGATTGGAAAATATATGAAACCCTAAACCCCTAATTTCACATGCAACAAATACAAAAAGATTGAGGGATTCATAATTAAAATCATACCTTTAGAAAATTAGAAGCAGTTTCGAGTTTTGAATCAATATTCATGCGTCTTTACTTGGGCAACCATAAATCTTTCACTTCATCTTGTTCTTCCATAAACCCAAAGTTTGAAACCTAGCACCAGGAGAACATTTGTTCAAGTAGCAGAGAACAAAGAGGCTAGGGAGAAAAATTATTGGAGACTCTTTGAAAAGAAGTTTGATCAAATCACAGTTTTTGTATCGCCTCTTTCACAAATGAATGTTTGATTTTCGATTTCTTTCGACGGAGAGAAACATGAACGAAGAGGAGGAGAAGATGGAAACTAAAATCGAAGGAGATAAAAGAAAAAAGAAACGTAAATTCAGTTCAGTGGGTTTCGATCACGTATCCCTTGGTTGTCTATTTTACAGGTATATGCTTCCTAGTGTAGGATTATTACGTCTCATACCTCTTTAGGAGTAATAAGATGAGGGATAATTTAGACATTCCGCCATGCTACACCAAAACCACCCAAAAGGGGACATTTTCTTTATTATAATAAGATTTGCTTCACTTCATAGAGGTTTAGTTGTCAGTAGCTTTGGAATCCAATATGTATTCATAAATGTTATGGAGTTGAGTTGTTAGTTTTTGTATATTTAATGTTAGATTAAATATTATTTTTAAAATTTAAAATTAATTAGTAGATATGGACAATATCTATTTGTTTATTTTTTAATTTTCAGATTGGGACAACATTATTACTCCGATCAAATATTATATTGAAATAATATGCTTAGGTAAAACGAAAAGGTACTAACTCATCATTTTTCTATCCAAAACTTATTTTAATATCAAAATTATTAATCACGGAAAAATAAAACAAACTGAAAATTTAACCAATATCGAGTTAGAGACAAAAGTATCCCGTGCCGATAAATTAGGAAAGAGTAAATTAGTAAACTTAATTTATTAGGACGTCCCTTATAATTATAGGTGGCTCTATAAAACAATGACCCCAAAATAAAAGGCTGGTCAAAAAAAAAATCATTCCAAAATTAGTCGGGTAAAAAAATCTTGATTGATTGGGGGCCATGGAATTTTGTTTCCCCCCCCCCCCAAATTTTTCAGGGGTGTAAAAATCGGAAGATGAATGTACTATTTTACCCTTGATTAATATTTTTTTTTCAAGTAACGACCCTTCACCGACATTAACGACAGTTTAGTGTCGTCATATACATCATGATCAAAACAATAACGACTCTAAACTGTCATACACTTACGACTCTTTTTAGAGATTAACGACAGTCTATAACGACACTTCTAAAACATTAACGACTGTTTATGTCGTCACATGCATAACCAAAACAGTAACGACCCTTCCAAAGGGTCGTCAGGGATTTGATCATTTTTGTGACGACCCAAAACTGTCGTGCATTTCCGCCATTAATGAATCTTCGACAGTTTAGAGTCGTCACTTAAACAGTCGAAAAATTAACGACCGTTTAGGGTCGTCAGTGAAATTTTTCAATACCATGACGACTTTTCATACAGAACTGGGCCAAAAAAAAAAATCAGACACAAAATTGCAGACAATAAATCTGGAAAAAAAAAAGAAAAAAAATAAACTCTAATTAAATCAGATTATCACTAATTATTTAGGAGCATTTTAGCCATTTTAAAAATATTTTTTTAAGGGATGACCCAAATGAAGATTGGGTGATCTTTTTTTTGTCCTCTAGTGTAAGGCTCCCAATTAAAATGTTTGGCCCCCCGATTAAGCTAGGATAAGTTAGTATGACTAGACTAGTATCCTTAAAAGGCATAAGCGTAACCAACTGTCCCTAGTGAACGGGGGTCATCTTCTTAATTGGTGTCTGATTTCTATTGTGGCCGGAGGAAGGGAAAGAATGAAAAGTGCCTTTTAGGAACCCTCCTTGACATAAACACCTACTGGAATTGATGTTACAGTTTGAAATCAAATTCATGAATCAGTAGTGACTTTTGCACAATTCTTTGTCAAGTGGTATATGCATTGCTTTCCCTTACAGAGTATTCTGCAGATGAAAACAACTAGGCATGCTTGACGGTAATGAACACTTAGTTTATTTTTACGATGCGTTTTTTGGTTGTTTCAAGGGTTAGAATGAGTATATGATATTTTCATCCTATGTGTACTGGTTGATTACTGTTAACAATTTCTAGAATAGTGATTTGACTAGTTTTAAGGTAGGATGATCAAGTATCGTTGAGCAAAATACATGTCGACTTCTCTGTATCTTATGATGGTTGGGTATTACCGGCAGTTTGAATGGTATCGTTGAGCACGGTGGAAGGCCAACTTCTGTAGCCGTCATTATGGTGCTCAAAGAGGCCCAAATCCATAAGGATGGTACCCGTACTAGTGCATTGAATTTCCTTTCTATTCAGAAATGTTGTGCGCCGTGTTCGGCAGAAATTGACTCGTACGGTACTTGATACAGATAAAAGAAGTGATGGAAATGACACAGTATTGGTCGCGTGACAATACAGTAGTATCGCCATGAATGCTCTATGATTAGAGAACCAATATTCAGGCAACAATTTTTTGGTATGGATACAATTCTTGCTATAGGAATTGTAAATTTTTAAGTCTGAAATCGTCATAATTGTTAAGACAACAATCGCATGACATGGGCATAATTCTTGTGATAAGAATTATAGGTTTCAAAATTTGGAAATTGGCATGGCTTAAATGACAGCGAAAGGAAAATTCCGATTAATATGTAAGGTATTGGAAGATTGGGCGGCCGACCAAATATCCAAACAACGAGGTGTTACGATATTACCGATGCATGAATTATAAACATTTACATTACATAATGTAAAATGTTGAATAGACATTGTCTATGTTTTTCGAGTAAAAATTTGTAGATGATTCTGCATGAGTAGAGAAGTTACTCATCATGGTATTATACTTGTTGAGATTGCAAGTATATACGTTTCTTACAAATTTCTTATGCCTCTAGTGAATGCAAGTCTATAATGACTTCTTGTGAATTAACCGTGAATGTTAATTAGGATCACTAGAGAAGTTACAATTATTTTGTAAAATCAAATAAGAACATTTTTAATAATGTTGGAAAAATTGATTGTATAAATAGATGCAATTAATGAGGAGGAATGCTTAGAACCTAACTTGTAGAGATCCCAATATTGGAAGAAGCCATCTCGAGCAGTCTTGATTAATTGTGAATCAGGCTATGATCTGTAACGTCTCTAACAAAGACTTATAATGAAAAGTCAAGACATATAAGTCTTGGACATTGAACGGTAAGTCAATTTCTCAAGAAAGGGGTAATTGCAGTTAGTCATTGAAACGGAGAAAAGCTTGGTAGACCTATTTATGAAGAGTCTCCCAAAGGAATTGTTTTCAATGAAGTATACAAAAATGGGACTAAGGTATGTGAATGAAAGATTCGATCACCTATAGCAGAAACCCAACCTATGTTTTGAAAAAGATAAACAAGGTTCAATGTGGTACCAACAAGTTATGGAAGTGATTATGGTGCACTAAGTATAAAACTTCTCATTTCTGTTTAGTGCAGGTTCTGCAAGAAACAAAGGATGGATGAAAATCCTTAATAAGTCTAACTTTAATCAAAAGGTGTCTCGCAGAAACACCTTCGAGACTTACCTATATGAGTATGGAAATCAGGTTGTTTCCTAAGAGAAAAGATCGCTTTCTAAGTGACTAATCAATTCAGGATAAGCGCAGGGCCATTAATGCGCGGGCTACAGAACACACTACTCTCTGAAATCAGTATGTGTGGAGATTCCGGTTTTATCACATAGGGTACTTGTTTCAAGACTGGTTTCACCACTGAACCCCGATAAGACTTTGAATTTCTTACACTAAGTGAAGTTTCAAATCCAAAAGATGCCTATCATTTATGTATTGATTTCAACGATGATGCTTGTTTCCCAATTGAGTTTGAACTACGTTGGCTTGATCCCACTCGGGTACGTAGGTAGTCACTTGAGTGATGCAGCCACTCTGTTTTCTAAGTTTTTATTTATTTTATTTTTGTGTTTTATGGTTATTGAAAATAGGGGAAGATTGTTGGATATTTTCAATACCTTGGAAAATAAAATATTTTCGGTTATTGTTTGCCGCTATGATGGGGGGAGCTTCCTGTGTTGGATAGACACAATGGATGTTAGTTAGAGATGAAGAGACACCTCTAATGGGTGTGATGGTTGTAAAAGACACAACCATTCCCGATAGACACCTTATGTGTCTTTTGGATGTGAAGATCCATCTCCAATAGGCATGAGTCCCCTATAAGTAGTGATGATTTGTTTTCATTCAAACAATGGAAAAACATCTGATTTCTTTTCTCTCTAAGCATCATCAGAATTTAAATACTGCGTGTTCTTGGTTGGGCCAAGGGAAGTACAACTCTTGAACCCAACAACGTTGTTAGGGATTCATTGTATCCTGAAAGTAATATTTCGCTGACCGGTTGTACTCGCAAATTATTTGGGAATGGTCGAAATAATTGCTGAAAAGTGTCGCAAGGCCTTGAAACTCAAGCGATACAACATTCCTTTCTGTTCTCTGTTTTATTCATCCTCTGTTTTTGGATCAAAATTTCCAACATTAACATGGAAGAAAAGTATATAATATAGGAAAATATATGAATTAAAAGATGGATGCTGAAGAGCTGTTTTAGGAATTCCTTCTCTACTTGGTTCGATTCTGGTCATCATATATAGTGCCAAGCGAGCTCGATTTGTTTTCGGGACAGACTTTGGGCGGCAGTTAAATTTGAGAAAGTAGATTTCGAGAGCCTCCAAGTAATTTCCAAGTTTCTAGGGGAAAAAAACACACACACAAACTCTCAAGTCTCTAGTATTCTACCCAATTGTCCATGAATCTTCAATGATTTCTCTATTCAGTTCCTCTCATAATTGATTCCTTCTTCCTGTTTCTGCTTTTCTTTTTATTTTCTTATGCATTATATAATTCTAGTCAACTTTATCTTCGTACATGCTTGTAGAAGGTGTTGAAGGTTCTGTTGGTTTAAGATTTTACATCTCTATATTTTTACAAATCATTCGTTTTTCTAACTTAATGTTGCTTTAACCTGTTTTTGCAGGTTTCCATTGTCTTTCCGTGTCGCTCCCAGTGGTGGTAATCAGTCGTGATTATACAAGTTCAGATATGTTGTTTGTCACAGTGGTGTTTGCCTATAATATCAGTGGTATTATTGTGTTATCTTCGTTTCTAAAGTGGAATCAACAAGTCGTTTTGATTCTGGTTTCCCTATCCTCATCATATCATCAACAAGGATTTTCTTCATTTGTCTCCAATCCTCATCATGATTGCACGCCATCTAACCATATCAAAAATCCTTTCCCATCCAGTTAACTCAGTTGAATCGGCTACTTACTTTGGCCGTGATTTTAGCGTCTTCAAAGGGAAAGTTTCTCCCCTTTTCAAATTCAAATTTTTGGTCAATGAGAATCATCCGGATATATTGCTCCAACCCCAACAAATATGAAAACAGAAAGATACTCATCAATACAGATATTTCCATAAACCAATAAGAGACCCACCTTATAAGTATAACCCCAAAACCCTAACCTACTCCTCTGCCTTCCATCACAAGAGTGAAATAGCCTGTGAAACAATGTCTGCCAGAAACAACAACCAAATCATGGATTCAAAAAATATGCAATCATCTGGTGCTGGTCCTTCCACTATTAGACCAATCAGAAGAATAATTGCATCTGCTGTGGCTCCTGCTGAAAATACAGATGATTTTACCTTCAATCTGCTTGGAAAAGTTATCTTCAACAAGCCTCTGGATCATGAAGAGATTAAGAAAGAAATCAATGACCGCTGGAGAAGCTATCGGAAATATGAAATCATCACCAAAGGATTAATATGTTCCTTTTCAGATTTCAAAGAGAAGATGCTTTCAAGGGAGTTAAATCAAAAACTTGGGATATCATGGGTTATTTTCTCTCCCTGATACAGTATGATCCTAATATTAATATCAAAGAACACAAGTTTGAGCATCATACTTGGACCGTTAAACTAAGAAATCTTGGTAATATCATCCTTAATGATAGGTTTGTTTCTGAGATCTGCAAGGACATTGGTAAAAGAGTCATACCAGAAGGAAGAAGAAGACAGCCGAGAGGCAGTGTTACTAGCACTGTCTATGTAGAAGTCAAACTGACTGAACCTCTCAGAAGAGGATGTTGGTATATAACTCCAACCGGTCAAAAAAAATGGGTTATTTACCACTTTCAAATGCAGCCTTATGAGATTTGAAAAGAGTGTTGGGTTGTAGATCACATTGATTCGCAATGTAAGAAGCTTGCTATGGAATAAAAGGTGGAAGCTACGACAGAAAGTGAATATGCAATCTGGAGCCAAACTGATGAAGGGAAAATATTTTTGGCTGCCTATATCACTAGAGAGGATGAAAATATAATAGATACTGGGGTGGAATCATCCATGGGTGCAAATATTGCATCTACTTCGATTTCTCCGTTAGTCATCGCTCGTAGCGAAGGAAATATAGATTTGGAAATTGAAGACGCAGAGCAAAGGAAGAACAAGTGAACCAGAGAAGATGGATCTCAAATCAATCCTCATCTCAATAATGAGCTTACCCACAACATTATTTCTCTTTCAATTCATAACAATCCCATTTATCAAGGTTCAATCAATGGAGCTGAAGAAATGACTGATTATAATGATTTCACTGCTGGAAATATGATGGAATACCAACCTAGTTTAATGAACGATAACCACCCAATGGCATCTGATAGCGTAGAATATGAACTCACTGTGGCTGCGGCATGGAATCACAATGGAAACACTGCGTCGCATAATCAGGTTATAAAATAAAACCCTAGCTTTTTTCTTTTATCCTCAAATATTAGTTTTTTCTTCTGTGATTTGCGTATCAGTGATAGTAGTCCTTCTATAAGTAGCAATTTCTGTGTTATTAGCTTATCTTCTGTCACTTACAAGCATATCCCCTTTTGTTCTGCACTGTCCCTTAAGTACTACTTTAATTGCCTTAGAGTTCTTAATGTTTGTTTGATTGTCTTTCCTATTTTTTTCACTTGTAATTTAGAGCCCTTAACTTGTTGTTGTATCAGTCCTTGTTTCTCTGATTGTGTCACTTTTCTTAATTCCTGTTACTACATTGATTTGTGCATTTTATTCAAAATTATGAGAATCTTGTCGTGGAACTGTCAAGGATTTGGCAATCCTGATACTAGGACCAGTTTATGAAATCAAATTAGAAGTCAAAATCCTGATGTCATTTTTCTTAGTGAAACCAAAAATGACTCTGTTAAAATGGGTCAATACCTCAAGAGATTCAATTATCCAAACTGTTGGATTAGTCCTTCTAGGGGACTCTCTGGAGGTATTTCTCTTTTATGGAAGAGTGGTTTCACTCTCAACATTCTCCACTCTACGGATAAGATGATCCATACCATGATCTCCTCTGATCCTAGTAGACCCCAATTCCTCTCTACTTTTCTTTATGGTTCCACATACCATGATGAGAAAATAGAACAATGGAAACACATTAATGACATTGGTAATTCTATTGACCTTCCTTGGATCCTAGTTGGAGACCTTAACATAACCATGTTTGCTCATGAAATGTCCTCTAATACTAGACCTACCACCTCTAAATACCATGTCATTCAACAAGTAATTGATAATACTGACTTGATTGATTTAGGCTACATTGGTTCTCAGTTTACTTGGTCTAATAGACAAGAAGGTACTGATAATGTTCAAGCTAGACTTGATAGGGCCTTGGTAAATGGTCATTGGCTGCATCATTACAATAACTCCAAGTTGTTCCACATTGATGCCATAGGCTCTGGTCATTTACCAATTCTATTGGTTACTAATTGTAATGAACACCAAGGAAAAAAGCCATATAGGTATTTTAAATGCTGGTTTAAAGATCCCACTTGTCAACAAGTGATTAGAGATGCTTATAAAACTAGTGTTAGGGGGTCTAATGCTTTTAGAATGGTAACTTGTCTTAGAAATGTCAAACTTGAGCTTAAGAAATGAAATATTTCTCATTATGGTAATATTGATCAAAAAGTTCATTCCTTAACTGATCAACTCAGACATATGAATAGTAACCCATACTCAATTCAGGATAATGAGGCCATACAGGAAATAAAGAAAAATCTTAAGCTTGCTCAAAAAGATCAAGAATCTTTTTATGCCCAAAAGGCAAGAGTAGATTTCATTAAAAATCAGGATAGAAATACCTCTTACTACCACACTCATGTGAATAGGAGGAGACATTTCAACCATATCATCTCTCTTAAATTAGCTAATGGTCAGTGGTCTGAGGATAAAGGTAATCTTGAGGACCTTCTTATTTCCCATTTCAAAAACATCTCTACCACAACCAACCATGTCTTGAATAATGACTTTCTGAATTGTATTGACAAATGCATTACTGATGAGGACAATGATCATTTGATGAGTCCTGTCACTCTTGAAGAGTTTAGGAATACCATTAAGCAAATGCAACCATGGACTGCTCCTGGTCCAGATGGGTTTCCCCTAGGTTTCTACAAACAAAACCTGAATTTGCTTGAAAATGATGTTTTAGAGACTGTCAAAAGTTTCTTTCACTCTAAACATCTTTTGAAAGAAATGAATCACACATTCATTTCTCTAATTCCTAAGGTAAATAAGCCTACAATCCCTACTGACTTTAGGCCCATTTCTCTTTGCAATTCAAATTATAAAATTATTTCTGAAATTCTAGTGAATAGAATGAAACCACTCTTAAGTAAGCTTATATCACCATATCAGGCTGCTTGTGTACCTGGTAGGAACATTCAAAATAATGTGGTGATAGCTCATGAGTTGGTTCACTCTATGAAGAAAAAGAAAGACAGATGTGGTATCATGGGCCTTAAACTTGATATGTCTAAGGCCTTTGATAGGGTAGAATGGCCCTTTTTAATTGTTGTTCTTAAGAAATTTGGGTTTTCGGATCATTGGTGTCAACTGATTTTACAGTGCATTAGTACCACTAATATCTCTATCTTGCTGAATGGTTCACCCTGTCATTTGTTCAATCCTTCTAGAGGTTTGCGACAAGGTGACCCCTTGTCACCATACCTGTTCATTTTGTGTATGGAGGCTTTTTCTAGGTACCTCATCCATGCTGAGCATACCAATCTCATCCATGGGTTTAAGGTCACTACTGATGCGCCTAGTATATTCCACCTGCTTCTTGCAGACGATTGTCTGCTTTTCACTAAAGCTACACACACAGAAACTGCTAATCTTATGGCTTTAATTAATGATTTCAGTAGTATTTCTGGTCAGATGATTAACTTTGAAAAGTCAGCTTGTTTCTTTAGCAAGAATGTCCTCCCAGACCACTATGTGTCTCTTATCAGATCTATGAATGTTAGGAAAATAGAACTTAATGAAAAATATCTAGGGATCCCACTTTTTGTCACTAGAAATAGGACTGAGTGTATGTCTCATTTGAACAATCATCATGATTCTAAGGTTGCTAATTGGAAGGGTAAACATTTAACCCAATCTGGTAGATCTGTCCTTATTCAACATAACTTAAAGTCTACTTCTAATTATCACATGAACTCTTTTCTTCTTCCTGACACCATAGTGGATAAAATGGAGAGGTCTCAAAGGGATTTTTGGTGGGGTAAAAATGGTCATAGAGGCTACTACTTTAAAAAATGGGAAAAGGTCTGCACTCATA
This sequence comes from Papaver somniferum, assembly GCF_003573695.1. NCBI lineage: Eukaryota > Viridiplantae > Streptophyta > Magnoliopsida > Ranunculales > Papaveraceae > Papaver > Papaver somniferum. Next base: position 15,017,691 of record NC_039360.1, on the reverse strand, counting down.
AATTACATGGTGGATTAGGTTTTAGGAATCTTAAGAAAATGAACCTTGCTCTTATAGCTAAAACTGCATGGCTGTTAATTCATTCCCTTAATGAGCTTTGGGTTAAGATTTTAAAATGTAAGTATTTTAAAATCTGTCATCCCATTCATTATAAAAAACCATGGAGTCAATCCTGGGTTTGGTCAAGTAGTTGTCATGGTCTGGATATTCTGAAACAACATGCCTTCTGGGATTTTAGGGATGGATCTATTATACATGCTTTCACTGCTAATTAGATTGTTGATGTGTCTTTGCCTCTGTGTTCTAGTTTTCCTAATCCTAATTATAAATTTTCTGACCTCATTAACCATGAGGATAAGACTTGGAATGTCGACTTAGTTGAAGCTTTCTTCACTAGTGAAAATATCCAGAAGATTTGTAGGATGAGAATACCAGTTTCTGGCCGTGATACTCTCATTTGGCCTTTCAACAAGAATGGCATTCTAACAGTTAAATCTGTGTGTAAGCTTTTGGCAAATGAGTTACCTCATAATTCTACACCCAATCCAGACCTAGAATTACATAAGACCCTATGGAAGACTCCTTTATTGCCTAAAACTCAACTCTTCTTATGGAAATGTGTAGAAAACATTCTTCCCACTGGTAGTAAGCTCTTTAGTTACAACAACAACCATGATAACAGGTGCAAATCCTGTAATTATGGATCTATTGAAACCCCAGAACATATGATTCTCCATTGCACTTTTGCTAGGAATGTTTGGTCCAACCTCCTTGTAGTTAAGAATGTTATTGCTCAAGATTTGAATAGTGACATTAACATTAAGGATTGGATTTCTAAATGGCTATCTGACAAGAATCTGTTAAATAAATCCGCTATTGTGTTTAATGTTGCTTGGTGTATTTGGAAAGACAGGTGCTCTAAAGTCTTTGACAACAAGTCCCTTAATCCTCAATTCACTGCCAATACTTCTTTTAGTTTGGCAGATGAGACTGCCAACTCTTTGGTCAATCTTGTTGTTCCTAATCCTCAATCTGTTGCGGCCAATGAGGATAACTTTCTTAATACTATACCTGAGAATAGTTTACTTGTCTTTTGTGATGCTTTTTTTGACAAACATACTAATAACTCTGGTGTTGGTATTGTGGCAGTGAATCATGCTGGACATTTCAAGGGATGCAAACAGTGACGGAGCCAGAGAAATACATCAAGGGGGGCTAAAAAAATTCTTAGAAATATATGGAGTTTGGTGGACTAAATACTAAGCATTTGGTGGGCCAAATCCAAAAATCAAGAGAAAATGGAGGATTTTTATACAAACATTAAGATTTTAGGGGGGGCTAGAGCCAGGGTTAGTCAACCCTTGGCTCCACCCCTGGCTGCAAATTAGTTTCTGGTGCTGCTGCTAGTTCTGAGGGTGCTGAAAGCTTAGCCATTCTGGAGGCAGCTAGATGGATCCTCTCCAAAAACTACCAGGATATTTTCTTAATTAGTGATGTCAAAAATGTTATGGCGTATCTGAATAATATCAAAGGACAGATTAACTGGTCCTCTTGCTCTGTTTTAGAAGACTGTCTATTTCTTTTAAGATGTTCATTCTATTAGGTTCAAACACCTTAAAAGGAACCTTAATAGTATTGAAGACTTAGCTGCTACGCATAGTCGTATAGAGAAAATTACAAGTGAATGGGATGAATCCCACGTTTCCTATTTTCTCCACAATGCTGTAATCCGATTTTAATCGATGAAGTTTTTCTTTCCTAGCAAAAAAAAAAGAAAAGATTAAAAAATATATATAGCGTGTGAGTTACACGTGTGTGTAGTAGCTCAAACTTTAAAAACCTAGGGTGTAGGGATTTCTATCTATTCTTCCGGAATTTCATTTCTGTTCAGAGTTTGTTCTTCTTCTGCAATTGAGCTTAAATTCGACACCTTGAATCTCCTATCGTATGATCGTGAGCTTAAATTTGTTTAGTTTTTTCAGTCAGTTATGATAATTTTGGGAAACGGGAAACGTTTAACCGTGGATGAAGACCACAAGAGTAAGAAGAAGAAAAGATCAGTAGTTAAGATCGATGATGCTTGTTCACCATATTTCCCTGAGGAACTAATCGAAAATATTGTGATCCGATTAGAAGCAAAGGGTCTATCCAGATTTAGCTGCGTCAGTAAGAAATGGTACAATTTTATTCTTAAAGATTCTAAATTTGCTTTTTCTCATTTTATTCAAAACTCTAAAAAATTAAACCTAATCTTTAATCTCCTCAACGTACCGGTATTAAGAGATACGAATGGCTCCAAGGAGGCTTATTTATTCAGTTTAGAAGAAGAAGAAAAGGATAATGATCTTCTTAAGTATAAATTATTACCGGGCACAGGCTACCATGAGGTATGTGAACTAGTAGGTTATTGTAATGGTTTAGCTTGTGTTAAGTTAGTGACTCAACCTACGGATTGTTACGGTGCAATACATGTCATTAACCCCACCAGAAACGAAGCACTTGCCCTCGCCTATATAACTCCTACCACTCAGGGGGGTATAACTGCACCTATCTCTGTCATGGTTTTGGTTTTGATTCAACATCGCAGGAGTATAAGGCGGTACTAATTTTTACTAATTCAACGACTGCTGGTGATCAAGAGTTTGTTTGCATGGTTGTTGCACTGGGAGGAACTAATTCCTGGAGAAAGATAATTATTAGTGCTGATCAGATGTCACCATCTTCTCCTTTTTCTGATGGAACGGTAACAACAACTTCCAAGGCTAATAGTAGGTCAGCCACCCTTTGCGGAGGTGGCCATCTTTTTTGGAGAGTAACTAATAGCACTGCATATAATGATGATGTTAGTACGATCGATATGTTGCTCTCGTTTGACATCCACACCGAGAAGATTCAGTTCATTCCACTCCCTACCGAATGTCGTCTGACCCCAATGACGACGACAACAAGGGATGAGCACCAATGTTTAGAAGTCGATCATCATCTTCTGGAGTTTAAAGGATACCTTTGTGTTGCACGTTCAGAGAAGATTATGATAAGCAGCAATGGTGATCATCATCATCATCTGGGTTATTCTTGTAATGGTCTGAGGAGTACTCTTTGTTGTTGTAGTTTTAAGGTTCAACTTTATATTCTAAAAGACAAGGTCAAGCAAGTATGGACCAAGGGGGAGATTTACGATCTACAGATTAAGGAGGAAGGCCTACAGCTACCAGCTCCCTTCTGTTGTTACCGTGAATCAACTACCACTTCCCCACCTACACGTATATCGAGTTTCTCTGATCAACTGTTATTGTATTGGTTTGATGGGAAATGTCTTATGTTCTACAATTTACAAAGAAAGCAGTTCAAGGTGCTAGATCGCCCCAGCTCCCGTGCTATTTTTGAAACTAAGAAGAAAAATGGAGCCACCTCAGGCTGTAGTAATATTGGTGATGATGATAATTTTCATTTCCCCTACATGGATTATCAGCTACACGCTCAACCGGAGAACATGCTTTCTCTGAAAACCTTCATCGCTGGAGGAGAAACTAGAGAATTCTATAGTATCAGTGATTTTCAACAGTCTCTGGTAAATGATGAAAAAGAACCTGCAGGTTGGGTGAATACAAGAAGAGAATTAGTTGATTATCATGTTTTTTATTAGTTTAGTCCTACCATTCAACTTCCTTAATATGGGTTAGTTTTCGCATTCTGCGTACTTGTTGTTAAGTTTATTAATTAATTTATTTATGTATGTTTTCAGGCTTACGGAATGGCTTTGGATTTTGGTCTTTTGGTCTAATAAATTATTTTACTATTTATTTAGCAATGTCTTTATTACAACACCCGTCAAGTTTTTTTCCTCTTGTTGCTAACCTTTGGTTCTTGATCTTTAATAGGATGTTACGGATACATTGATATTTTCCTCTCATATACGAAACCGGACCAGTGGGATACTTATCTGGAGTATGTATGGATGTCCTCCAAATACATCCAAACTTGGGCGCGAATGATTTGAATTCTTGCTCTAGGTTTTCAGATGCATGGGTCAATATTTTGGGAAGGATGTGTGCATTGTATGACATATGAAAGCTCTTCCCTGAGTATCTAGTTTGCTATTGAAGCGTTCAGATGTGTGCGTGTTCCACCTTGCCTTGAATAGGTTGGTTCAGTTAACCCACATCTGTTTGTATCTAGAAGAATCTGGTTACCCGGTGACGCTGGTCTTGAAGTTCCTGGAACAGTCCCATAGTGTGGATGTGGCCACCTTGGCGTGAAAAGTAGTACCTGTTTCACCTTTCATCACTTCAAAGCTGCATGTGTTTGAGCTTGGTGTGCGGCATCCCTGCCAGGTCTGCTTTTCCATGTCACTGTTTCCCTATCTTTCCTTTTCTCTTATATTTTAGTATCTTTCCTTCACTTACAGTGACAAGCCATCTTCTTATGTTCTGGTTCTCTCATGCTTAGAAGTTCTGCAGGGTGAGTGGTGGTTAATGAATTCCGATGACATGAATTAGATTTGCTTAACATTCTGAGTAACATCATGTCGAAGAATTTACTCTCCCCATGTCTTTACTTTATCCATCAAGAGCAAGTTTTTGGGTATGGAAGAAAATAGCTTGTCTAACATTCTGAGTAACATCATGTTACATGCTATCTCTTCCACCCGGCCTGTTTAGGATAAATATGTAGATGATGTGGACTAGCTTCCTTGGTCACTTTTATTTTCAATAAACCATTTCAAATGAATTTTAACGTTTGATATAATTAATGTGTCTTTTAGATGCTTTACATTGGTTCTGGCACATTAACTAGTGGCATCACTGGAACTGGATTTTCCATGGAGGGTTATGCTCATATTGTTACATCTTTGCCCATACTCAAGACTGAAGGCTATAATAACTCTGAAGACACCAAATTCATTATCACGTGAGCTAACAAAGACATGTTTTGGTAACAGAACTGCTGTCCAATATGCCCTCACTCTTGTTTTGCTGGAGTCCAATATACTAAGAGTTATTTATATGTGTGGGATGGAGTTGAATTAATGGCTTTATTTGGAACTACTTTAAGTTCATAAATAAGCATGCAACTTTTGCCAAGATTTATCCAAAAGAAAAACCCGAAAGTAACATTTCTTGTCTGTACTCTCTTTTTGCTTTTGTTCTTGTTGTTATTTTGAAATAAGGTAGACACTGTATACACAATTAAGAACGAAAGTGCAGTACAGAGAGCTTGGTTTGTTGGTCATTTAGGAATCTAGATTCATTAACATGGTGCTTGCACTCTAATGCACAAATGCAAATATTAGAATCATGAGCTGATGATATATATCTGAGAAAAACTCCATCACTGTAATTGGCACTTTCTTGAGTAATGGACTCTTTTCTGAATGTCCCTCAGTAAACCAAGTCCAATCTAACTTTGCTATCATTCTGTTGTGGTCTTGCAGGTTGTTCCAGTACATCCAAGGTGCCAATTCAAACAACTCTAGGATCTTCAGGAGTTCCAGCAAACTTTGATGAAGATGGAAATGAATACGAGCTGAATGATGGAGAATCAGGATGTGCACTTGAGGATGGCTACAAAATGAGGACAAGCTATGGGAGAGGATGGGAGGCCTGTATCCACTACACCCAACGGCAACTCCCCCAGAACTAAGTTTTGAATCCCAGGCCGCTGAATATACCCGACCAATTTTTCTACAAACCAGAATTCAGAGGGAATCTGTTTGTGATAAGGAATCAATGGGAAGAAGTAGATGGAAGAAATCAGAAGAGGCAAGCTACTAGCAATATGTGATTTTATTTATTTATTTGGTTAACGAGAAAATTGTAAGTTACATGGTAAAATATTGATCGAGAATGTAAATGTTTGATGTTTAATTTTTAAGGAGATGTTGGATTATGGCGGTAACTTTTGAGCTCAGATGTAGATTTTAGATGGTAAAATAATTTTGGGTCATTGTAAAATGTTGGATTATCCTGGGGAATTTAGATCTTTTGGCACTATAGATCGTAATTTAGCTGATTTTCGGCAACCAAGGGGTAGACTTCTACCATATACTTATATAGTTATATACGTTTTGGTTGATTGGATTACGGTCGTTGAGTTAATGGGAGCATCCGACGGTTGATGTTTAAGGCTTACAGTCTCAAAGTAACCACCCGAGCGAACGCTATAACATTTCCATCTTTTAACTTTATTTTTCTTTTCATTTTCAAAATTTAAAATCGACTTTTCTCAGAATTTTCTTTTCATTTTCAAATTATATTCATCTGAAACGAGAGAACCAGACATTAACAGCTGAATACAAAAAAAAAAAAAAAAACTGAAAATCGAAGATAAAATTTTCCTGGAAAAATGAAGAACGATACTCCTATGGTAATAATCATCCTGCAGTTTCTTTTATCATGTTTAGGTTTAATGATTTAGGGTTTTCTGATAGTGTAGATCTACTTATATAAACTTGATTATTGTATCGGTTTTTAGATGATTTTGTTGCGTTTATCCTGTTGGATCGATTTGGTTGGATGAGTTTCTGCGACGATTTTGTGATATAAGACAAAAACCCTAACTGTTTAGGGTAGTGAAAGTACATGATTTGTCTGCTTATTTAAGGGATTTTAAGAATGCTTAGGTTTTTATCGAACTAAATCCTAATTGGCTATCATAATTTTCCTTAGAATTGGAGAAGTAGAATTGTTCTTGTTGACACAGAAAAGAAAAAGAAAAGACATAGAAGGGTTTGAAGGTTTGGAACTAGCCATGAAATTAGGGTTTTGTCTTGTAGGGCCTTTTGCAAACAGAAATATTAGTTGTACTCCAGAGAGGCAAGAGAACCTAAGTGTGGAGTAGAACGACAGTTGCATTCACACACCTGTGTGTTTTGAGATATCAGTCACCAGTTTGGTTTGCTGCTATGATTGTGGTTCAATTCTTGTATCCATGATGATTATGCTGTAAGATTTTAATGTAGATTCCAGTTGTTGTTTTTTTGCAACTAAGATTCAGTGTTATTCTTAACTGAAATTTGAAATGGAAGTGTGGAACATGCTATAAAACTAGGCTTGTTGTCTACGCTATATTAGCTTGTCATTAACCAACCCTTTTGTAGATTCTTTCAGTCGTATTGATACAGATAGCATAGCAAATTGTAAGAGACTCTTTTTCTTAAGGGATAGGGGCAGTAGTTCTCTCACACACCGGGGTGTTTGCCATTCCAGCTATGGATTTAAGCTTGATGTTCTACTTATGGTCCAGTTCTTGTATTCATGATGATCCTCTTTAGGATTCTAATACTTTGGTTTATGTTTGTGTAAATGCAGATTCCATCTTCTTTTCGTAACTTGAATTTGTGTTATTCTTATTTCTTAAGTTGTTTGATTTTTAGGGTCAGCCTGGCTTTACTACACCTGGTGGAGTCGAGCATGAACCAGCTTCGGAAGGAACTCAAAGTCCCGCAGATATGACTGTATTTGTAAGTTCTTAACTGGTTTTCTTGTACAGGAATTCTTTGCTTGACAAAAATGAATGAGCATAATCACGATGTTCACTCTCAAGGGCGGTTTGCTGTTAACATAGTGGATGTGATTCTTCATATATGTGATAAGAAACCTAGCTTTAGAATGAGAAAGTATTAGTTATCAGATTAAGTTATAAGCATGATCTTTTGCCCTCTGACTCTCTGAGAGAGTTATTCAATGTATTGAGATTTACAAGTCATGTTTTAGTATCAATTTTGTGGGTACATTTGCTTTACACTGTATCTTGAAACTTTCCTACAAGTTTATGACCCTCTACAATGTAGAACATATATGGTCAGGTAGTTACATTGGAAATTGCTGAGACTAGATTGTGGCTTATTTCTGTTACGTGTTATTTGGTTATTTAGTTCTATAATTGTCAAAGACAGATAAGCTTGAGTCTGACTTAATCTCTCTTTTACTGTCTCAGGTTCAAAGCCTTCTTCAGCAGATGGTAAGTTGTCTTGCACACAGCACATTTCGAGATCTCTTCCATTACAAACCCTGGAATGGCAATTTTTCATTGTGTATTCCTTTCTGATAAATTGTTGTCTTTTGCAGCAATCTAGGTTTCAACAGATGTCTAACACCATTGTCTCAAAGAATATCCTTTTCCCACTATTTAGTTGTTGAACTTCTATTGCTGGTAGTTCTAACATGAGATTGTTATAGTTGTATTTTACATTTTATATCTCACATTTATTATAGTTGTCTACCTATAAAATAGCAAATTTGAATCACTGCGTTTGATATCTATGTGATTAAGAACAGTTCTTGATTTCCTTAACTTCTCTGCACTTGATGAGATGGGTAATCGAATAGATGAACTGGAGCAGAGCATCAATGAGCTAAGAACAGAGATGGGAGCTGAGGGTTCTCCTTCACCATTACCTGGGAATTCAAAGTCTGAAGCAGTCACGCCTGGTGATGAACCTAAATAGGTTCAGGTACATGGAACAGAGAATTGGGAGTCTGAGAGGAGTGGGGGTTGTAGTCTACTGGGTACTTTCCTTATCATGATTGGCCCGAGATTATTCATACTGGTTTTTAGTATATTGACTTCATATGTGTCGTTAAGGATGTTTCTCTCATATTGGTGTTTGATAGGCTAGATATTGCCGTTTGTATATGATAAGGATAATCATATTGGCTACTGAACCATCTGATTTTAACTCCCGAGTTGGGTCATTTTGAATGTAATTTGGGTTTTCCTTTAATAACCCAGAAGTGTTCTTCTTGATAAACTGACTAGCCAGTTTGCATCCCTATTTTTGAAATATGTTTGTGATTGATTCCCAAGTCTTTTTTTCTGTACAATGTCACATTGTGAATCTGAAAAAAAGAGCTCGGCCTATTGTTTGCTGTCTGTTTTGATTAGCCCAATATTTTTCGGCTAGATATTGTCTTCCTGTGGTAGGAAAATTGGAAATCATCATTGTTTGTTTGTTATTGAACCTGGCACATGTAGAGGTGAAGTGGTCAGTGGCACTAGTATGGTGAAGGTTTGTTCCAAGAAACAAACGCATGAAAATAACGAGCGTGACCATGAATCTACCACGCTAACCCAAAACACAATAGCCATGTGAACCAAAATGTACCTTGTGATCCACAAATTACATGCGACTGAAAATTGCACAGTGGTCTAAAATTGTCTCATAACACCTATCCCGAAAACTTCCTCATGAGCCAAAGCTAATCATTGTGATCCTATGTTCTATGCACCCATGACAAAAATCAAAAATCTGCATCCGTAATTCCGTATCATCTGTTTCCCTAAGAAGGTTATTATTGGGGCGTCACACTCCATTAGAGGGGCTTCATTTGGGTATCTGGTGACCAAAAATCTGGTGAAGGGATACTTTTAATTCAATAGCAATTTGTCCAAATTACCCTTCAATTAAAATTAAAACAAAAACAGAATAAAAACCTAATATCTTCACACTTTCTTCTTCTTCACAGTAAATTTTCACATCATTTCATTTCATCATTTTCGATTAATTGGGCGATCCGAAAAATTGAATCTCGTAGGATTGAAATCTGTATGAAAAATGAGGAAGAAACAAACTGATTGCAGTGATGGTAATCAAAATCTCAATCAACCCCCTGACCAACAACTTTATCCTCAACAACCACCGATTGAAGCAATTGATTTTTCGGAATTTCGAACTCCTCAACAACAATCCATGGTGTATATAAGGTACTAATCGACAAACCCATCTTTTCTTACTCGTATTGAATCAAATCGAAGCCAAATTAGGGTTTCAATTTTGTTTTTGAAGGTGTTATGCCTAGGTTAGCCAAGCGTAGGTCTAATATTTGAAGAACTTACGCCTAGGTTTAGAGGAATTTAGGCGTAAATTGATTTTGCATGTAGGTTTACGACTAGGTTTAGGGGAATTCAGGCGTATTTCTTTTATTTACGCTTGGTTTTTAAGTAGACAAAACCCAGACGTAAAAGTTTCTGGATGTTTTGAAGGAATTGCAATTTAGGTTTACGCCTAGGTACGTGCACCAAAGTTTCCATGCGTATTTTTTTTACGCGTAGGTTGGGTGACTGAAGTTCCCAGGCGTAGTTTTTTTACGCCTAGGTTGGGTGACTGACGTTTCCAGGCGTATTTCTTTTACGCATAAGTTGGGTGATGAACTTTCCAAGCGCATTGTTTTACGTCTGGGTTCGATTATAATTTTCTCCAGGATAACTTAGACGTAATTAAGCCTGAATATTTTTTATGAGATCAAGTATGGCGTAGAAGTTCTGAGTTGTTGCAGGTTAACCTATATTAGCCAAGTTAGCAAGGTATGTAGCAAGTATGGTGTAGAAGTTCATCCAAAATCGTACAACATCATTTTCACTTTTCTTTTTCTTCTTCATGTACTACTACTAAAACTGCTCCAGTTCCTCCCAAAGAAAGAAAAGAAGAGATAATAGAGAAACAGGAAATTTCAAAAGCCATAACTAATTAAGGTATACATAGATAGATAGATTCAACTACTGCTGCTGTTACTGCTCACTATATATCCTGCTAACTATTATTTTCTGAGCTTGTGATGATTTTTTCTTAATGGCTAGTATAGTATTAATTCAGTGAACCACACTTTGGTGAGATGATCAATAAACTAAAGTTATGAGACTAATAAAGTTAGGTAACTTCTTGTGAAAATTTGCAGGTCGACTTACAGTAATTTAGTCATGGATAGCCTAATGGATATAATCCACTATTATTGAAACTTAATCTTCTACAAACGTAATTACAAACGTCTAGGTGGAGAAGAAGCTTTTAATTCAGAGATGTTGGAAGAAGAACTGGGGGTGTCTGTGCAATTGGCTAATGGAAATGAAGATGAAGTATTGAGTAAAGATGTGCAGAATGCAATTGAACAGGTTATGAATGGCAATAATGGAGAAGAAATGAGGAAGAGGGCAACGGTGATTGCGGAGAAAATTAATGCTGCAATGAAGATGGTCATCACGAAGGGTCTACTATTAGATCAATTGATGATTTCCTTGCATCTGTAACTTCTAAATGATTTTGTATTGGTTGAATAGAGTCGACATGCCAAGAACATAAAAAGAGGATAATAGTTTTGTTTTTAATGTAAACAGACCCTTTGTCTTATGAGTAACGCCACATGAGATGCTTGGTCGACAGACGGAAATCCTCCGATCAGTTAAACAAGTGCTTATGGACATTAAAGTCAGTCCCACCAGCGCTTAATTTGTCTTGTATGTTATGTTCCTCACACCAACCTTGAGCAAATTTATGATGCGGATCAAAAAATGACAGCTACATAACTGCATCAGTAACAGGAGTTTGGTTTGCAATTCTGAAAAATATTCTAGTTACAAGCCAAAAAGAAAAAGAAAAAAAAAAGAATCATCCATCGCATAGGCCTGTATACAGTTTATCACTCTAATTACGGTTGGAATTTGCAACATCTAACCTAGACGTAAAATAAGTAATAATTAACCATGCGAAAACTATTTATGTTTGGGTTTGGATGGCGAATCTAACCTAAACGTAATTTTGGTTTTGTCCTATTGGAAACCAGTTACGCTTGGATTTATTCCAAACCTAGGCGTAAACCAAATTTACGGTTGGCAATGAAGCTCAACCCTCTTCCAAACCCAGACGTAAAATTTAGTTACGGTTGGAAACGAAGCCCAACTCAACCGTAATTCGCCATGAAAGTCTAAAAATATCAAATCTAGGTTTTGAAAAAAAATCTCCAAAATTTTTTCTTTTTCTAGTTTTTCTTCCCACAAAAATTTTGTCCCAGAATTCCAAGTATATAACAAAATTCATCTTCTTAATTTAATTAGATTAGATTAATAATTAAACTAAATTAAAATTAGCTAAGTAAGGGTTGTTTGTTCATTACAAAATTATTTGAGATAAGGATTTTTTTATATTACTTATGGGTGATCCGTTTTTGTCTTGACGCCCCTCTAATAGAGTGTGACGCCCCAATAAGAGCCTTCTTCCCTAATATTGGCACTGGTTGATACTAATCACTGTTGGCTGCTATTCGAAAATAAAGGAAAGACATCAATATTTGGGCCTCAAATTTGTTTGGAGGCCCAAAAATGAGCATCGTAACCCCAAACTCTCGTTGCAAGTCTCATTTGGTCGTAGCTGGCATTGGCAACTCCTCGTGAGTTGACGACGACCCGTTAACAGCAAGATTGTCGAGAAGTTCTTTTCCAAAATGTCATCATCATCTTCAACATCTACTACTTACATCGACATCCTCATGGACCTCATTAGTTTTTGAAGTTACTACTGCTGTGTTTGGAGACAAGGCTCTGCTCAGTAATATGTTGTTTCAAATGGTAATTACGGACTATGAAATGCCAGGAATGACAGGTTACGGCTTACTCAAAACAATTAAAGAAACTTTGTCCCTGAGAAACATTCCTGTCGTGGTAATGTCTTATGAGAAGAAATTTTCAGATGAATGCAACATAATGGGAGTGGTGATTGTGTGTTTTTGCATCTGTTTGTTTCTTGAATTCCTGGTTTGAACCCAAATGGGGATGAAGCAATGCTTAAAAATTCCTCCAAACAGAACTCTGAGTCGAACTCTATTTTGACTAAAAGTTAGTTACAGAGTAATACTGAACAAATGCAATCCCAAGTGGGGCTAAAATAATGCTTCACACAAATTAAGTGCAGAGATCTACAATTACTACATCTTCGTAGAGCTTCAGAGTATTCAACTAATTTTGTCACAGTAAAGAATCCCCTTCGCCGCTAGGTGCTAAATCCGACAGGACTAATCAAAAGTGAGATGCACTCACCACATGTGATGAATTATGTTACGTCCTCCATACAACATCCCCGTTCGCGCCTATATCAGTCCTGTGAATTCACACTCGGCACAACTATGGCTTGAAGGGATACGGTGCATATGGATGTTCAGATTCCCCACACCCACTTGAAATTGGATGTATCATTATACCAGCTTTTGGCAGTTTTTTTATGAGATCTATAAAGATTTGCAGTTTAGTAAATGATCGGTACGAAAAATGTGGTTGCATATAAAGTATTCTCTAGAAGGTGTGAGAATATAATAAAAAACTTACATGTATCAGATGAGGTAGTACTCAGACAAAATTGCGGCGCCAATAACACCACCGAGGAACAATAAGGAAACAAAATCGGCGAACCGAAACGATGAATTCCGTAGGAAGTAAATCTTATGAGTGTTTGCATCACCACGAAATCCTCTAACAATCATAGCCTGCAGTGCCAAATTTGGTTGATAAATAGGGAATCCAGAGGCTGAAACAATTTCAAATAATTGGGCCAATCTAGCCAACGCTAATCCTCAAATTTGAATATTTGAAGAGCATATCAGTTAAAACTGCCTATTTGTGCAGGTATCATCTTGCAGGAAAATGCAATGAGACTAAACATTAACCAGTGGGAATATAATTCCACTTTCGCATGGCACTTACATAGTCGACATACTGCGTAACTAGAAAGAAACTATGAGGGGAATAACAAGGCCTAAAATTTATAAAAGCAAAAATGTCAAAAGATATAACCTGCGTGATCTGCTCCGCATGGCTAAAAATATTTTTGAAGATTCGACGTACGTATATGAAGAAAACTGCAAAATTCAAGTAAATAAGTAAGGAACAAAATTATTTATGTGCAAAATTCATTGCTCCAGCTACAACTGCATCAACCATAAAGAACTTACTTTCAACTGTTTCCATTATTGTCAAATGCTTCCAATTAATCCTTCGAGCTACAATCCCGAGTGCAGCATTACGAACCTGCACAAAAAATATATGAAATCCATATTTTCGTTGAGTTGATGGTTTTTAACTAACTGCAATGACATCAACCTTACCTCGTCAAAAACTAGACTGATGAACCTCAAGGAAAGCAGTAGGGTGAGGATTACTTCAGACACAGGAACACCAACACGTGCTAATGGAAGCATAAACCATCTTAAAGCGGCAGCAAGTTCCTCCGGTGTGGTTGTAGATAGACACAAACTTGCACTTTGGAAGATCTTTCATGAAAAGAGACCTAATTCAATGTTATTGTAATTTCAATGACTAAATACAAAATGTAACTCAAGTCAGCTAAACAACTTGTCATATCTGCCACGAAATACGTGATAAGATTTTGACTGATACTTCTAAGGTAATGCTAGCAACTGATGGTAAACATGAAGAGATATATATGGAGTTGATAAGTGAAGCAAGGAAAAGGAGCTCACGGTGAAAGTTAAACATGCGGATGTGCTTGCTACTGCCAATCCTTTCCTTGTAAGCTGCAATGGACCAAGCTTCATAACCAAATATGAATAACCTCCCAATGAAGCTGGAATATTAGACAATCCCATCATCGCAGGTGGTGGAGTTCTTGACTGAACAAGTGGAGGTACACCATCCGAACCCAAACCCAACATTATAAATAGAATCCCAGACAACAATCCAACTCTTCCCAATTGATCCTACAAGAGAGGTAACATCCAATCACAAAAAAACACAATTCTTAACCAGTGGACAAACAATGCCAACACTCACATGTTAAGTAACTAAATGAGCTTAAAAAAGTGACAGCATAGTAGCATACCATCCAAACTTGGCGTGGGAGAATCCATATCGACAAAAGAGCTAAGTATCCAACTAATCCGAATCGCATTACAATATGTGATCTTGCTGGTAATACAACAAGTGCCAATAACCATACCTACAAACATTCATATCCATTTAACATAAAATTTTTTTTCACAAGAATCAAATTTCCATTGAATGGACAAGAAAAGATGTTGAACAGTGAGAATATTACCAATTTGATTCTAGGATCCACAGAATGCAAAAATGTGGTAGGAGATGAAACATACTGACAAATTGGACTAGAAGTAGCACTTGATATTAATCTGAAAACCTTTTCAGCTATGTCTCCTTTGGGCATCCATTTCATCCATATATTACTTGTTTTATCACCATTACTGTCATTCACTGAACAATAAACTTCAAATTTCCTTCTTTTAGTATCAAGGGTTTTGTTTATCTTCCATGAATACTGAGTTTTAAGGTTTGAGTTTGAGTCAATCGACACAAACCCATGTTTAGATTTTATGAAGATTAGGTTTTTATTAACTGAATTTGGGGATAGAATAGGAGAGGTCTGAACTTTGATGAAATTCATGACTGAAATGGGTTCTTCATAAAATTGAGGAACAAGAGATTTGTAGAAAAGCTTTTGTCATGTGTACTTCACACGCGTATGTAAATAGATTCATAAGGTTCCGGATAGGGACCGCATAAACGCACTCCTAACCCGTCCTTTTCTCCGAATGTGATTGTTCTTTTTCTGGTTTAATTGAGTCCCACATCCCCCTCATCAAAATATGAACCCTTGGAAGTTCTAGGTCCAAAAGGTTATCAATCTGGTTTCTTCAAGGCCAACTAAAACATTTTTGACCCTGATTTTATGGTGTCTATTCGGGAGTATAGATGGTGACTTTTGAACCAAGGACAAAAAGATCATTTTACGATCAAGGTAAAATAGTCATTTGCAATGAAGGGGAAATAGTGTGGTTTTACAAACGTCTGGCCTAGTCCAAGCACACAAGCCCATGAACAAGATTAGCTCATGCCATATTAAGAAGCTTATGAATTTAAACACGATCTTGATCAAGACATAGCCTAAGACTCCAGCCAGACGAGGTTCGAGCAAGAGAAGCCAGCTCAAAGCCAAATAATCCCAAGCGGAGAGACTTTGTGCAACAAGTTTCTATCATTCCGAGATGAAAAGCCTTTATCATTTCAGACAGAGGTGAAAGCCTTTGTCGCTTCGTCCCAAACCCAAGAACCTCCGATCCGAGTCGAAGAACCTCCCTCGCCCCAAAGTCTCTATCATTTTTATGCAAAGAGATCCGTCGCCTTACATCATGGTAAAAGGTCTTCATCTATCCATTATAGGGAGAAGATCATTGTGTCACTCCACTCTAAAGCGAAGAGCTTTGACAAAGAGAATTTGTCGCTCTGTTTCAATGCAAAGAGCCTCGTCTCTCAAAGCCTCAATCTCTCCGCTAACCGACCGTCATCATCTCCCAAGGCTAAAGAATTATCAGCGTTATCCAGGGTCTTTAGCAGACAATAATCAGAGATTCCCCAGGATCGTCCAGATCTCTGGTAGAACAACAAGACTCCTTAGTGTTACCACGGGTCTTGGGTCGAGCATGAGACTCCTTAGTGTTACCACGAGTCTCTCGAAAAACCCACGAAATCCTTAGGATTATCCCAGGTTAGCGAGTGGTTTAATACTATGATAAACAATCACGGTGCTAAGCTAGTCAGAGCGTCTTCACGCCCTTGAGTGATCTACTACTTGATGTTTGATACAATTCCATCCTTTTTGAAAGGCTTCCTGGGAAGTCTCTTATTAGTCTGTTCAAGATGTCTGGATGTTAGAATTGAACATCTTTGAGAATCTCCCGTTTTAGGATCTTCTATAGCTTAAAAGTGCGTGACTTATATAACTTATATAGCTTTACTGTTTGGAATACGAACCAAAGGAATTGTTTCAAGTGTGTGACTTATTAAAAATTGGAGGCGCAAGGATACTGAGGGAACTAAGTGAATTATAGGTTTAGTTGCTTGGTCTCAACTATACGAAGTTGGTATAGATTTTGTATAGCGGCTTAATTCTGAGAGTATTCAATTCTGGACAAGGTCCCGGGGTTTTTCTGCATTTGCGGTTTCCTCGTTAAGAAAATCTTGTTGTGTTTTTTACTTTTCTATTTCTGCAATTCTAATTGATTTATTATAATTAGAAGTAAAATACACAGACGTTAATTCCTAATTACTTGATATTAATCCAATTTCGGGAAAATCCAATTTCGGGAATACCTGGAAGTTTGATACTACCCTCTTTTCTAATAAGACAGCTGCTTCCATCTCCGAAGGTTACCGATCCTCCCTTGTAGTCTTCTGTCTTTGTGACCAAGAAAGATCACATGTCATATGTCTACTACACCCACTATCTAGAAACCATTGGAATAGTGAAGTTGTTTTAAGTGCAAATGCTCCAAAATATTATTCACCAGATTTGGGATGATTCGTTAAGTTCTTTAAGTTTCTTAACACGATTAATCAGACGTTTTGTAAAAAAAATCTTCTGAGTGATCTACTACTTGAGAATCTCCAGTTCATTTCAAGACCTTGAGTGATCTACTACTTGATGTTTGATACGAAGCTAGAAAGACTCCATATTCCTAGAAGAACAGTTCAATTCACTAAAGATCGTAATTTGATGTTCTATACCAATTTAAAAGCAATAAAAAGTTGTATTTAGACGCACGTCCATATCAAAATACTCGACGCTTTAGTAGATAACGTAATTCGTTGATCCATACATATTCATAAGCAATTAGGTTGGAATACGAACCAAAGGAACAATTCCTTTGGTTCGTATTCTAAGGTTTATGATAAAATCACAAACAACTTGTTCATCTCAAAAGGCTTATGTTTATCGGAAATAAACAACTTTTAATCCCGAAAAATCAAGTCACAGAAAGTCACACCAACATCAAAACACAAAAATAAAGTCTTAAAATCTTCAAAGTTTTCAATCTTTGATTTAATCTTCAAAGTAACAACCTGCAAAAAGAAACTTGATTCCTTATTGATTTGTCCCATAGAATGGAGTCTGTTAACAATGGCAAATCAATGAATCTATCTTATAGATCTAGAAAAACTTAGATCCGTAGAAACGTTAAATTTTTTATCTAGTTTGAGTGAGCCTTATTGTTAGAGCATTGCTTAGTCGAACTCGCAAGCGTTGCTATCTCAAGCTTGTTTGTCAAGTTTAGTTAATCCAAACTATAGTCTTGATTTCTAGTCTTCCTATATGAGTTTCGAACTAGGATAGATTGTATAGTTGAGCTTTAGAATTCACGGCGCTTACAACTGAAGACGAAGATCTATTGAAGAAATCGGAGGAACTTCATCAACAAAAGGTATGTGGAGATTAAAACTTATCTATCCTCAGAAGTCTATTATATTCTTACTAATCTCCTATTGAGACAAAAGCCGTATACGATGTAGTCTTTCGTATCATACACATTTGATATTTCGAGCTGAGTATAACTCGCTTATATATTTCTTGAAATACGTGTTGGTACTTTTCTGTCTTACCTACATTCATCATTATTCTTGAATTTATATCAAAAGATGATCATGTGGAAATTGCCTTGAAAAATCTTACATGATTTATATGAGACAGTCATTTGATGTCGACTTGGAAAGTTTCTTATTGACCATTCGATCACTTGAAAATTGCTTATCAGCTAATGGTCTGTGTGAGACATCCATTGTCGTCTTCTAAGAATGTTTCAATGATTGAAATGAGAGTTAAGAGCTAAAACCCATGTCTGGATACATTACGGTTTGTGTACTAAGTGTGCGAACTGTTTTGATATTATTCAGAACCGGAAACTAAGTTTGCATACCCGTTTACAAACTGTTTCAACTATTTAGTCAGGGTACTTAAGTTTGCATACCCGTTCGCAAACTGATTTAACTATTGAAGTCTGGGAACTAAGTTTGCATACCCGTTTGCAAACTTATTCACCTGAGTTTGGTCCCGAACTAAAGTTTGCGTACCTGTTTGCAAACTGTTGGTCATGACCAATGTCCGGAACTTAAGTTTGCATACCCGTTTGCAAACTTAAGTGGTTCAAGTTCTAAAATCGTCAAAGTATGATTTCATACTCATGAACAAATACATTTATTTATATAATAAGTAATGCAATCTTTGCAAATCTTGGCTTAAATGTTCATGAATTGATTCTTTTGAATCATTCCGATTTTTCCTCAATTGGATCATATATACTTCTATGTGATTGTTAACAATTTAAAAACTCTATGAAGAACACAATTAGATTATTTGGTTATCATTCATGATTGATTGATCATCATTGTTGATCTAGATGTGTTAGATGAATGTGGATTGAACAAAAGTGTTCATATGGCTAACTTTGCCAACCTTATGTGCACGTTTAGGTATGGTTACCCATATCTAAATGAAGTATATTTCATTTGTGTGTGACAAGATAAGTCCATCTAACGGTGGAGAGATATTTCTTTGGTTAAGCAAACTTAGTTTGTATCTTAAATCAGGATTTCATCTAACGGTGAATGATGAATGCTTTGTTTCTAAGCTAACTAAGAAAACCCTGATTTGAAAGATATAGAAAGGATAACTCTAGCAACTTGGAAACCTAAAACCACACCTCCTGTGTGATACTAGTTGCGTACTAGAGTCGGTTCTCCATTAACCTAGTTTTTTCCTAAAATCATTTAGGTTAACGACTTGAAGACTTCATTGGGATTCTGAAGCCATATCCAACTATTTTCTCTGTAGTTGCGTATTCTGATCTTACTTGTTTTTATCGTATTAAGTATTATCTTCACTAATATTGGCTCTAGATTTATCTCCGACAGGTAAGATATAAAAAGTAATCACAAAGCTCTTTGTCTCATTCTTTGTGATTCCACAATAACTTGTTCTACTAGCATATAGTTAAGTTATTGTGAGGTGATTGATATTTCTAGGTTGTTTTTCGGGAATATAAGTCCGGATTATCAATTAGTTCATGTGCACCTTGATTTATCATAAGACGGAACAAAACTTCACAGGTATTTCTGTGGGAGACATATTTATCTATCGAAATAAACTTAGCATTTTAATACAGTGTGGTATTCAATCTGGTCTAGGTCCCGGTGTTTTTCTGCATTTGTGGTTTCCTCGTTAACAAAATTTCTGGTGTCTGTGTTATTTCTTTTCCGTATTATATTTGTTTATATAATTGAAATATCACAGGTTGTGCATAGTTCAATCAATTGGTAAATCCGACCTTGATTGTTGGATATGAATTGATTAACACTTGGTTATTGGTCTTTGGTACCATCCAAGTTATTTCTCATATCGATCTGGCTCGCAGATCTCTATTTGTTCGATTGCAGATTGATTTGATAAATTGAGATATAACTCTTGGATGCTTTTCGTGATTGAGTCTGAGTATCTAGTTGATTCTCTTGGAATTGTATTTGAGTTGTCCATACAGATTAACGAACGAAATATTGGGTGCGGTTGTTAGACCCACGCTTTTTGAATAGTTATCAGAGTAGGCAAACATGTTAAGACCTCATAGTATGTGTTTGTAGCAATCTGAATCTATGGACAAAGTGTTATCTCTGTTAGACGCATCACCAGAAACAAAATTTCCGTTTCTTTGAAATCTATTAAAGAGAAAGACTTGTCGATCTCTCATGTAAATGAACATAATGTTCATACGAAACAAACAAATGTCGATATGTGTTACCCTAATTATCTTACTGATGATTCTGACTCTGAAGTATAAAAGGAATCAGCCTAAGAAAGTGCAGCCATTCTAAAATGTTTTAGAATCCAGGAAGTAGAAATTAATAGGCTGAAACACAAAGTCAATATGTTTATAGGTAAGGTGAAGGATCGTGATTCCCAATTAAAGATTCTTCATGAGGAAAATGCCGAAGTTTGTTCATCTCAAGGCTAAACTCAAGGAGGATGCTTTGGAAATCGAATGACTATTCAAGACAAAGGATGTTATGAGAAGTCCACTATACCGATTGCTTCTGACACAAAGGTGATGTTATAAAATATGACTACGTGTAATCATGTTTCTCTGATGAAACCTGTTCCAGAAGCCAACTTGCAAACCCTTTCCGCTGTTAAAGATGTGCTTATTAACTCCACTAATCAAGGAATCACCACATCTCACGGAAGGAAGAAATCTTCTAACGATTTTGTTAATCCTACTCACTCTAATCACTCCGGTGATCAGAAGGTATGTCTCTTTTGCGATTCAAAAGGACATGTTCAACGGAAAAGCAAATTAAGGATGAATAACAACTATTTTGGTCGTCTTCAACACACCTTAGATTTAATTCTCAAAGGTGTAACTGACATTCGGATGTGTAAACCAATTGGCTTTAGTACTCACCCTGTGAATCCTTCCAGGTTGTTCAGTTCAATCTGCTCGTCTAACGTTCGAACTAATAGTAGTGGTAATTAATACAAATCAATCAAGGAGATTTTAGAAATGTTCTCCTCAAACTAAGGTGAAGATTGATGTTCATGATGTGAGAAAGGTACCGGTAGGTGAAAACAACAATGGAGATATGAAGGACAAAATTAACCTGATAATTGAGGGATACAAGGATCTTATCAACAGGCTGTCAAAATGCTCCAAACAAGCTTCTTCAGGTAAGGTTCAAACTATGTGTCATACTTTGATGATAGTAAGTTTTATGATACTTTTTCACATCAAAAAGGATTTCCTCCAAAAATTAGAAGGAAAAAGAGGATTAACCATGAACGTTTTCATTTAATGAGCTTAAAGCTCATACTTGTGTTAATTAATCACAAGGATGGAAATCTTACTCAAGAAAAAAAAATCATGTTGAGTGAGACATGTTAATAAACAGGTATACTTGTTTGGTAAAGATGTTCTGTGTTATCTAGAGGGACTTTTGTCTACAAACATCTTTGTACAAGTAGCTTATTTTGTGCTCTCAAAAGTTTATTATTTTTATCTCTTGGAAAATTTGGAATAACTTTTGTGCTAATCAAGTGTTCTAAGTTTTTCTCTTTCGAGAATATAGATTTTTGAGCTAAAGTTTGTGAAAAATAAAAATTTCACCTAGCAAAAATTATTATATATTTCAGTTCAAGTAATAATGGACTTCTACAGTATTTTTAAAGTTTTTTTTTTAAGGTTTCCGTACGGGTACCCGTGTTACTTGTCACGAACCAATTTTTAGAAACCCCAAATTTATTCCCTGAGAAACCGTTTAGATACCTATCCTATGATGTTGAGTTATCTCACTCTAGGTTATTTTTCTCATATCAAGAATGTCATCTCCTTCTCGTACTTGTGATTTTACGAAAGGGTTTCTTAATAAAGGTATGGGTTACGGTTCCAAAGGGAAGAAGAAAAGAACCCTAGTGGATGCTGACGATGTCAAAGATCAAAATCATGATGATTATTCTGGTGTCTCATGCTTTTATGCATATACTCATCAAGATGTAGAGCATGATAAAATGGTTTCTGCTGAAGTGGTTCATGATTTTCTTAAATACTTTGAGGAACCAAAACTGCAACTCGTTGATACTATGAAGGGTATCGATGTGTTAAGAACTGAGTTGAAAAAGGTTAACTCTGACCTTGTTCTCATGAAGACGCATGTTAAGAATCTTCTCAATGAGGATATCTTCCCTGAAGATGCAGTAGATGCTGTCAATCACAAGCTCAAAGGTCTCAAAACCCGTGGAGGGTCCGGAAGTGTACTCTGATTTTTGTATGCTTTTAATTTGTTTTGTCTAGGAAACTTCTTATGAGAATTTATTCTTGTGTTTTTAAGAAGGATAACTAGGGTTTGGAATAGCAATTATTGTGATTACACATAGCTATTATCAACGATTTTCATCTTGCAATGTTTATAGATTCCTTATTTAAATTATAAGTTATTTGGAAGATGATTTTGCAGTATTAATCTTTATTGGTTTTATATATTGCAATGGGATATGTGGTTTACGTCCGTGAACTGTAATTATTCCATAGATGCTCAAAAGTTAAGTCTATTATGCCATTATGCAAATATTGATGGAAAATAGAATGAACTTTTGGATTATATGTAAAAGGTTAAGTCTATGGTATCATTATGCAAATATTGATGAAAAATAGAATGAATCTTTGAATATTTCGCAGTATTGATCTTTCCCTGATGCACCTTTATGTGAAAGTAATGTATGGCTCCATAAGTTTTCTTATGATGAGCATTTCCGATTGAATTAATCTAGGACTTTCTCTTGCGGATTAATTTATTCGAGTTTTCTGGATACAAATTCATGTTTCATGTGATTTGTTAATGTCCAAAAAAATCTTTATTTTCTTATGAAAGTAAGGTCGCTCTTGTTGTTTCTTTTGAGAATTACATTTTATGGGGGAGAGTTCTTAATTGAACTTGTGCTTAATTGCCAAATTTTGTGGGGAATGTGGATGTTGAATATTATAGGAGATATCTTGTATCTTTATTAACTCCTTGGTGAATACACTAAGTTTCGACTATGTGAAATCATCGAAATAAAGTTGATATGTTCTCTTTTAATCATGAAGTATCTCTATGAGATATCATTATGATCCCATAATTTTTGTATCTTTGCCAATTTATATTGATAAGAAGGGGGAGAATTATTTTTTAGTTCACACTGCATACATATGGTTTACGGATCATTATGTAAAGGGGAGTGGTTTTCATTGTGATATGAAGTATTGACTAAGGGGGAGTGATACATATCACCATAGTATTATTGCCAAAGTTGTGGTACAATTGACCTTTGATCTTGTTTAATAATACTATGATACTGTATAACAATATGAAAATAATCTTGTTGATTATTGTTATAGCTACGAATCTTCAACAACAATGATGCTGGGTCGAACACATTCAGAGTCACTGGAATACTTAGAGCGGAAAAAAGTTCAAGTAATGTTGAAGAACCAAGGAAATCAAGCATGATGGATGAGAATCTACAAAGTCTTAATTATTTTGTAATCCATATATATTGATAGTTTAGTCACTAAAATTTAAAAAGGGGGAGATTGTTAGAGCATTGCTATGTCGAACTCGCAAGCGTTTATATCTCAAGCTTGTTTATCAAGTTTAGTTGATCAAAACTATAGTCTTGATTTCTAGTCTGCCTATAGGAGTTTCGGACTAGGATGGATTGTATAGTTGAGCTTTAGACTTCACGGCGCTTACAACTGAAAACGGAGATCTACTGAAGAACTCGGAGGAACTTCATCAACAAAAGGTATGTGGAGACCAAACTTATATATCCCCAGAAGTCTATTATATTTTTACTTATCTCATATTGAGAATAAAGTCGTATACTATATAGTCTTTCGTATCATACACATTTGATATTTTGAGTTGAGTATAACTCTCTTATCTATTTCTCGAAATACGTGTTGGTAGCTTACTGTCTTAGCTACATTCATCATTATTCTTGAATTTATGTCAAAAGATGATCATGTGGAAATTGCCTTGAAACATCTTACATGATTTGTGTGAGACAATCATTTGATATCGACTTGGAATGTTTCGTATTGATCATTCGATCATTTGAAAATTGCTTATTAGCTAATGGTGTGTGTTATACATCCATTGTCACCTTCTAAGAATGTTTCAATGATTGAAATGGGAGTTAAGAGCTAAAACCCATGTTTGGATACATTATGGTTTGTATACTAAGTGTGAGAACTGTTTTGATATAATTCAGGCCCGGAAACTAAGTTTGCATCCCGTTCGCAAACTTTAACTATTGAAGTCCGGGAACTAAGTTTGCATACCCGTTTGCGAACTTATTCACCTGAGTTTGGTCCGTAAATAAAGTTTGCGTACCCGTTTGCAAACAGTTGGTTCATGACCAATGTCCGGAACTTAAGTTTGCGTGCCCATTTGCAAACTTAAGTGGTGCAAGTTCTAAAATCGGCAAAGTATGATTTCATACTCATGAATAAATACATTTATATAAAAAGGAATGCAATCTTTGCAAACCGTGGCTTAAATGTTCATGAATTCATTCTTTTGAATCATTCTGATTTTGCTTCAATTGGATCATATATACTTATATGTGATTGTTAACAATTGAACAACTCTATGAAGAAAACAATTAGATTATATGGTTATTATTCATGATTGATTGATCATCATAGTTTATCTAGATGTGTTAGATGAATGTGGATTAGACAAAAGTATTCATATGGCTAAGTTCGGTTAACTACTATTGAGCCAACCTTATGTACACGTTTAGGTATGGTTACCCATATATAAATGAAGTATATTTCATTTTTTTGTGACAAGCTAAGTCAATCTACCGGTGGAGAGATATTGCTTTGGTTTCAAGCAAAACTTTGTTTGCATCTTAAATCAGGATTTCATCTAACAGTGAATAATGAATGCTTAGTTAATAAGCTAACTAAGTAAACCCTGATTTCAAAGCTATATAAAGGATAACTCTAGCAACTAGGAAACCTAATCCCCACACCTCATGTGTGATACTGGTTGCGTACTAGAGTCGGTTCTCCATTAACCTAGGTTTTTCCTAAAACCACTTAGGTTAACGACTTGAACACTTCATTTGGATTCTGATGCCAGATCCAACTATTTTATATGTAGTTGTGTATTCTGATCTTACTTGTTTCTATCGTATTGAGTACCATCTTCTCTAAGATTGGCTCGAGATTTATCTCCGATAGGTAAGATATAAAAAGTAAACACAAAGATCTTTGTCTCATTCTTTGTGATTCCAAAATAATTTGTTCTACTACCGTATAGTTAAGTTATTGTGAGGTGATTGATATTTCTAGGATGTTCTTAGGGAATATAATACCTGATTATTAATTGGTTCCTGCGCACCTTGATTTATCTAAGACGGAACAAAACTTCATAGGTATTTCTGTGGGAGACAGATTTATCTATCGAAATAGACTTTTCTGTGGGAGCCAGATTGGTTTATAAGTTTTCGACTTTGGGTCGTAGAAACTCTTGGTTGTGGGTGAGATCAGCTAAGGGAATCAAGTACGTAGAGTCCTATTGGGATTCAAAGGCGTAAGGAATGTGACTGTACCTTGATCAGTGTGAGATTGGTTAGGGATCAACTACATTCTAGGCCGAAGTTAATCTCGTAGTAGGCTAGTGTTTGTAGCGGCTTAATACAGTGTGGTGTTCAATCTTGTTTTTGGGTAAAAACTGATTCTGCTGTTTTTGGTAAATTTGGGCGTGTTGATGAGAAAAGAATTCAAACCCTAAACAAATGTACCGCACATGATTACTTTTAGATTCGAGAGATAAATCTGTAAGACTCTGTCCTAAACCAAGAAATGGTCGTTCCAGATTCAATTCGGTCAGAAAGTGAAAGAGAAGGGGTTGATCTTAGGGAGGGAAGCGAAGAAGGTGTTTGAGATCAAAATGCTGAATTATGAAGGTATGGTTGTTTTATGACTTGTATCAGAATGTGAAACTGGTTTGCAGAATGTAAGCTATCAGTTCTCGATATTTTCTGGATACTTGTGTTGATCACTTCTGTTGTGTTGAAATAGGTTGAAATCATATTTATACAAGTCATGTTCGAATGCACCCTGATCTCGTAGTAAGTGGAGGCAGTTAGGTAGCGGAGAAGTGGGGTTGTGCAAAAGGTGGTGATCATTACGTTTTCATTATGAGGGAAGACTGGTCACCCTTTCACCCATTATTCTCATTGTTGTTAACCGTCCGTCCTTTCTTGATACTTTCTCGTAATGGGCTCGTTGCACGCCGCACGCTGTAAACCGCCAGACCAATACCCCAGTGAGCATCCCCCAGTTTGTGACATGTTTGATGTCTCGAGTAAATGGGTCAAGTCGTGAGACTTTCCGCTAAAAGCAGCACATATTGCTTTTAGGTGAAATAACAAAATTATTTGTGGAACCAATATTTATAAAACATCGTTTGTAGTCGATGTATATAAAGCATCGCTTTTAAACAAGCAGCTGAAAATAATCGATGTTCATGAAGTATCATTGTTTCCGAGCTCGTCTAAGTTAGTCGCGGAGATTAGTGTCTTAGAAGGAGCGTGATCGCCCTCTTTCAGGGAGTCGATAGGAACTACGCACGCATCCCAGGGAGTGTCCATTCAGACCTTATAGGAGAGTGGCGACTGGTAGCCATTCTAAAATCCTATCGGTCGATCCAGGTTAGATCTAGACCGCTTAAATCGGCTAGCCAAGTTGAGTGGCTAAGACGATTTGCGGCAGTTAATGACTGTTGTTGAATCATACAAGTAGCGCGAATTGCCACTTTTGAGTGATTGTTTTGGAATCCTATGAACGAGCCATGACTTGGCCGATCGTTTCCTGTGAAGGAGGGTTGGCCGGTGATCGCAACATCACCCTATCGGTCTGCTGAAAATAAATCTAAACCATCCGAATAGGCTAGCGAAGTTGGATGGAAGAGATGATTTGCGATAGTTTCTTACTGCCGTTGATTCAAATTAGGGTTTAGAAGCCGTGTGACTAATCGTATTTTAGCTAATCGATTGAAAGCATTGGGCGCTAGTTTGAGAGGGACGATTGGCCAAACGCAAAGGCGAGCTTCCGGTGAGCATGCTGACATCTATTGGGACGCATAAAATTTGAGCTAATCCATTCGATTTGGCTAGCAAAGATGGACGATAATGTCAATTTACGACAGTAGCACGCTGCCTCAACACAACTTTAGGTTTTCTGAAACAACGGGTTCACCCTAGTTTGAGCAAACGATTTGATGCACTCTTGGCTTGACGTGGGAAGGTCGATCGACCAGGGATGGAGTTGGGTCTCCGGTGAACACGCCAACACCTCTTTGATCATTCGAAGGAATATCTAGACCGTCCAACTAGGCTAGCTAAGTTTGGCGGATGTGATGAATTTGAGACCGTTATGGTCGGTCTTAGCTCGTTTGAGATTTTTTTCAACGGCGCGATCACCCTGGTTCTCCCTAACGATCAGGGGTGTTGCTGGTGAATTAAAGGGATTCCGATCGGCAGGGATGCTAGTGGGCCTGCCGGTGGACATTATGGAGGTTTCCTAGTTCTGCTGGGAAGAGGCTAAGCTTGTTGAATTTCCTGGCCAAACCGTGTGGTCGTGATTGCTCCTTAAGACTGGCATGCATAATCTAGGTTTTCCTTAAGGAATTTAAGCGCGTCAATCGTGCTAACTTTTAATTAAAAGCGTGTTGACACGACAATCTCTTTATCAGAGAGTGGTGCAGCCTGTGTGAGTATATTCATGCAGATCTCAATACTGACACTTCGGAAGATTCGTGCTACTCCGCTACGAGTGAACATTAATCGTCATGTCATGCCAATATTGAGAGTTCATCTGGGGAACATAGCATAGGAAAATACTAGGTAGGCAGTGCATTAGTGAATAATGCTGGTAGAAAATAAAATTCATAAAATATTTGGGATTGTTGCTATATGCACCATTCTGAGTGAATTATATATATATATATTGAATTGCTCAATACATCTTTGAGCGAAGAGGTTTATGCACTCATCACTTTCAGATGGCTTTTGTTCTTTTGCAGGATGACATCGTATTAGATACAGGTTTTTATGATTTTACCCTTGAACTAAAAACCACCATCAACAAATCTGGACTAGGTCCCGGGGTTTTTCTGCATTTGCGGTTTCCTCGTTAACAAAATTTCTGGTGTATGTGTTATTTATTTTCCACATTATATTTGTTTATATAATTGAAATATCATAGGTTGTGCGTAGTTCAATTCATTGATAAATCCGACCTTGATTGTTTGATAGGAGTTGATTGACACTTGGATATTGGTCTTTGGCACCATCCAATTAATTTCTCATATCGATCCGGCTCACAGATCTCTATCTATTCGATTGCATATTGATTTGAGAAATTGAGATACAACCCTTGGATATTTTTCTGTGATTGAGTCTGACTGTCTAGTTGATTCTCTTGGAATTGTATTGGAGTTGTCCATACAGATTGTCGAACGAAATATTGGGTGTGGTTGTTAGACCCAGCTTTTTCAATTGGTATCAGAGCAGGAAAACACGCTAAGACCTCATAAGTCCGTGTTTGTAGCAATCTGACTATATGGACAGAAGTGCTATCTCTATTAGACGCATCACCAGAAATAAAAGTTTTGTTTCTTTGAAATTTATTAAAGAGAAAGACTTGTCTATCTCGCATGTAGATGAACATAATGTTCCTACGAAACAAACAAATGTTGATATGTGTTACCCTAATTATCTTGCTGACGAATCTGACTATGAGGTAGAAAGGGAAGCAGCCCAAGTGCAGCTATTCTAAGACGTTTTAGAATCCAGGCGGCTGAAATTAATAGGTTGAAACACAAATCCAATATGTTTATTGGTATGGTGAGATCGTGATTACCAATTAAAGATTCTTCATGAGGAAAACGCCAAAGTTTGTTCATCTCGAACTTTACTCGAGGCTAAACTCAAGGAGGATGCTTTGGAAATCGAACTCCCATTCAAGACAAAGGATGTTATGAGAAGTCCACTATACCGATTGCTTCTGACACAAAAGTGATGTTAAAAAACTTGACTACATGTAATTTTGTTTCTGTGATGAAACCTGTTCCAGAAGCGAACTTGCAAACCCTTTCCGCTGCTAAAGATGTGCTTGTTAACTCCATTAATCAAGGAATCACCACATATCACGGAAGGAATAAATCTTCTAATGATTTTGTTAATCCTACTCACTCTAATCACTCCGGTAATCAGAAGGTATGTCTCTTTTGTGATTCAAAAGGACATTATCAACGGAAATGCAAATTGAGGATGAATAGCAAATATTTTGGCCGTCTTCAACACACCTTAGATTTAATTCTCAAAGGTGTAACTGACATTCGGATATCTAAACCAATTGGCTTTAGTGCTCAACCTGTGAATCCTTCCAGGAAGGTCAGTTCAATCTGCTCGTCTAACGTTCGAACTAATAGTAGCGTTAATACAAATCAATCAAGGAGATTTCATAAATGTTCTCCTCAACCTAAGGTGAAGATTGATGTTCATGATGTGAGAAAGGTACTAATAGGTGAAAACAACAATGGAGATATGAAGGACAACCTTAACCTGATAATTGAGGGATACAAGGATCTTATCAACAGGCTGTCAAAATCCTCCAAACAAGCTTCTTCTGGTGAGGATTCAAACTCTGTCTCATACTTTGATGATAATAAGTTTTATGATACTTTATCACATCAAAAAGGATTTTCTCCAAAAATTAGAAGGAAAAAGAGGATTAACCATGAACGTTTTTCATTTGATGAGCTTAAAGCTCATACTTGTGTTAATTAATCATAAAGCTGGAAATTTTACTCAAAAAAAAAAAAAAAATCATGTTGAGTGAGACATGTTAATAAACAGGTATATTTGTTTGGTAAAGATGTTCTGTGTTATCTAGACAGACTTTTGTCTATGAACATCTTTGTACAAGTATCTTATCTTGTTCTCTCAAAAGTTTGTTATTTTTATCTTTTGGAAAATTTAGAATAACTTTTGTGCTAATCTAGTGTTCTAATTTTTTCTCTTTCGAGAACATTGATTTTTGAGCTAAAGTTTCGGAAAAATAAAAATTTCACTTAGAAAAAATTACTGTATATTTCAGTTCAAATACAAATGGACTTCTACAATATTTCTAAAGTTTTTCTTTTTGGGTTGTTTTGGTTTTCATACGGGTACCCGTGTTACTTGTCACGAACCAATTTTTAGAAACCCCAAATTTATTCCCTGAGAAACCGTTTATGTCCTATGATGTTAAGTTATCTCACTCTAGGTTATTTTTCTCATATAAAGAATGTCATCCCCTTATCGCCCTTGTGATTTTAAGAAAGGGTTTCTTAATAAAGGTATGGGTTACGGTTCCAAAGGAAAGAAGAAAAGAACGTTAGTGGATGCCGACGATGTCAAAGCTCAAAATCCTGATGATTATTCTGACGTCTCATGATTTTACGCATATAATCATCAAGATGTAGAGCATGATGAAACAGTTTCTGCTGAAGTGGTTCATGATTTTTTTAATACTTTGAGGAAGCAAAAATACAACTCGTTAATACTGTGAAGTGATAAAAAGATTTTTTTCAGATTGTAGTAAAAAGGATTCGAACTCTAAGACTTGTGAAAGCATATTTTTTTAGATTTAATAAAATTATATATACAAGAATATTAACAAGATGAAGAGAGTTACTGGGGCTCGGGATTCCACCAATTCTCACATTCATGCAGTTCAATATTTAATTCCGGACAATTAAAGTTCATAAAATAGCAAACGTCGACTCTAAATCTTTGCCAAGGTAGATTATATAAAGTTATAGTTGTAAATCATAAGAATGATGCATCAAAAATCTCTAGGACTAAGCATACACCATCAGACAAAATCACAAATAATCAAGAAAAATCATAAATCAATTTAGAATAGTGCAAATAGTCATAAAAGAATTAAATAGAATTACCCATGCGTAAAGAATGGCTTCCTCCGTCATCCCAGTACTGGGGTTTAGCTACTCATATTAATCATGTTCTCAAAATACATAATTGATGCTGAAAATATGATTAAAAGAGTGGAAAAATATACAACAGTGAATCTAAGACCCACAAGAGGCGTCCATAAATAAACGATAAAAGCTTACTGTTGTTTAACAACGACAAGAGAAACTGATGTTGACGCTGGTTAAGAACGACGGTCCTGGGAGGTCCGTTCTTCGTCGTCTTCTTCTTCTACAGCAGCAGCAGGAAGCTTTCCTGCAACTCCTGTTCTTCGCCTCTGCAACCTCTCTCTGGTCTCTGCTTGACCCCTAAACCCTTCATCCCCCAAAAACTCTCCCAAGACTCGTTTAATTACCCATGGCTCCTCCAAATTATCTCGAATAAATGAAAATAATTCTCCTCTTTACTCGAGAATAATATCCTGCCATTTTCCGGAGATATTATTCCCCTTTTCTCTTCATGCGCGTCTTCTGGTGGTGATATATTCCAAATGCGTTGCTTACACGATCCAGGAAAGTCAAACTCGTGCAGAAACAAGCCAAACAGAGTTAAACTTATATAACTTCCATATAAAGCATCACCTGCCGGAAATATTTACTTCTGTCTGTTCCACGTAACCTTCCTATTTTATCGAAACCAACTTGCATACCTTCCGTGTTTAGGTGAAACAGGTTTGTATCTATCCAAACCATGAGAGAAATCCGGCTAGTCTCTTCCAAAATAAATCCAGCAGAATACGCATGTGGAGTATAGTTCTCCCGCCAAAAACAGAATTCAAATGGAAAAGATGACCTCCCCTTAACCAATTCTGGTGTGCGAATAGCAGCTGCCTTTTAGGGTGACCTGAGGTGCCCCTTAGTAATTGAGCTGCCCCTTAACCAATAACGAGAGTCCGAATAACAAATGTCCTCCAAGGGTGCCTCGGGCAACTTTTCGAGCCGATTTTTCCAAAAATTACCTACAAACACACAAAACACCATAATAAGGACGAAAACGAGTACTAACAGTACGAAACATTGAGGACAAATTAGACACATAAATGCGTCTATCAAATACCCCCAAACTTATTATTTGCTAGTCCTCGAGCAAAAATTATTCTTGAAAAGTGGCCGAGTTAATCTCGGGTGGGTTTATCAGAGGTGTACCCACAAAAACCAATACTCCAGACCCTAACTATTTACGCAGAACCTTGGAAGGCACTAAAAAATCTCCTTGGTTGGCATACAATCATTGACTATAGGAGGAAGTACCCTGATGCGAAATTCCAATTTTTGTACACGTTACACTCAAGCATACTGAGATTCATATAAAGTGACAGAGCTCTACTCAAATAGTTTCTGGACATCATAAATCGGAGTCAACCAATTACATAGATTAAGAAGAGAAAAAAACGTAAATGAAGTTTAACTAAGGTGAACCTATCCTAATGGACTGAGATACTGGTCTGGACTAATATCAACACACTGGCATATACAAGGGAACCAGTGGTCGATAATCCTAACTCTAGGTCAATCCAACTGGCATATACAAGGGTTCAAGTGGTTGACTTTATTGAATTTTATTCCGGTTGGTCTAATGGTCTAGTCTCAAATTTTTTATTTTTTATTTTTATTTTTTTTTGGGTATCCCAGTCACTCTATTTCACCCTAGTAATGATAAAAAGATAAAAAGAAAAAGAAGTGATCGGGATTCTTTCGATGTTTCCATCACGAAATATGGCGAAACTATCATGTTTTTTAATTCTAACACCTGAGCTCTGTGCTTTTATGAATAGACTCTTTAGATGTTTCCATCTAATCAGATTGGTTCCTCAACTCCTACAACCAAGACGTTCCCATCCACTTAGATTGGTTAGTGGAAACCTTAATAGGCATAAATTTCTAGGCTCTGGAGTTTAATAATTACAACTAAAAAGTTTCTCCCATACCCCCAAACTTAAATCTAACATTGTCCTCAATGTTCTAAAGATAATATTAAAAGCATGAACAAGGAGAAACTGTCACTATTTGAAGCAAATGAGTTAAGGAAAGATATTACCGTGTTGCGTGTGAATGGGTTACCTCCCAAGAAGTGCTAAGTTTATAGTCTTCAGCCAGACTTAGGAAAGGATTAGTCAACTCGACCCATAAAGTAACAGTCGAAATAACTGCGGGTCTTTAAAACCAAAAAGAGCTGACCAAAAGAAACTGCAATGAACCAAGAAAGTGAACAAGACTAGCAAGCCCTTACCTAGTTTCCTGATTAAGAAATTTATATCTAATTGTGGTTCAGGTTCAGGTTCTATGAAAGGGTCTACATAGAAAATTTTCATTGGCTGCGTTTCTTCATAGGTGGGATCCGAATCATTAGGTCCTAGAGTCTGGAAAAACTCAAATATGATCTTAGAAGCGCACAATAATAACCTAAATAACTGAGGATACTCTAAGTCAATAAGATTTGACTTGCATAATTGACCACAATGAGAGTAGTGGTCATTCTTAAGCAAATGTGTCGATTCTAATTTCCTAAAGCATTTAGGTTTAGTCTCACAACTTAATATTCGACACATTTGGAATATAAACGTTCCCACAGTTAGAAGAAAACTATTTGGTGGGAAAACAAAGTCAATATGGGGATCATAGCCTGGGCAAACCACATCAACCAGAGGATGGGTTTCTAACGACTGAACTTCTTCCTGGACATCATTAGGTTCGGGAAAACGAGTATGAAGGTAATCTTGTAAAATTGTCGAGGCAGAGATATCAAGTCCTAAGTGAAGGGACTTTCTGAGAGTTAAAGGTAAGGCACTAGGAAGGTGATAATCACCCCCAAACTTAGAGTTTTCAGTGTCTCTAGATAGACTAGTTACAATCTCCCTAATTTCTAGATCATTGGAATCCTGAAAATGGTCAATTGATTCTTCTAAGTCAGGTTCATCCTCACTCTTCTCTACGAGTTCATCTTCTTCGTCTAAGACTATTGTTTCTTAATCGCTAGACTTTAAAACATTATTTTCAGAATAAACTCGTTCCTCTAAATCATTATCGGCTTTGTAAACATGAAATACTACATCGTCTAAAACGAGGGTATCTCTAGTCAAATCCTCGTCCTTTTGAATAGAATTAAAATTATTTGGATTTGAACGAGAAATAATATTATCATTGTAAAGCTCAATTGGAGTAACCATTTCCTGATCACTATTCCTACATAAGTATGATTCTCCATCAACACTATCCTCATCATAATAACATGAAAAAGATCGAACCTCATCAAAACAAGTAGTGCTACCAATTCTAACCTTGTCATCTTGATTATGAAAATAACTATCCTCATTTTTAAGGGTATTATTGGAAACACTATATTGGAAAGTAAGATTATTTCGAGCAAGTCTTTCGTTCGTCTCAGCCATCAGCTTGAGGGATTCCTCTATAGAAAGTTCACTCATTATTGTAGTTCTTTCGTCTAGAATTACACTATTCATCTCAGCTAACTTACGCGTCGACTCAGCTAACTCCCTGAGGGACTCTTCTAAAGGAGGAATAGGAACAGAGGGATCATAAAAAGGACTACTTTTCAATAGTTTGATTGTATCCTCTAGAGACGAAGAACTAGTACTATAATCTTCTTGCTCGTAAGACCAATTCGCGTGCGGATAGTAATTGGGATCACCATGGTATGAACCATTACCTTGAAAAGGTTGGCATTCCCAAATACTATTCCCACCATGGTCATAAAAATGATGATGTCCATATTCAAATTCAGGTTGATACTCATTGTATTGGCTTCTATCATACCAGTTCGACATTCTTAATTGCAAGGGAATTCTACACAATCACAAAAAAGGCTGACTCGACCAAATCAAACCTATAGAATCTAGCAAACAAAAAGCATGATGGCTCCACTTAGATTGTTTCTAGACCAGCTTCTAATCCTTCGAAAGGGAATTCGTTACAATTTAAGCAAACCCCTCTGGAATCAATCCGAGTTAAAGTAAGTTGAATCGAGGCGAGGGAAGCTCAGCGGAGCTTTGATACCCAAAACCTCACCGATACAAGGCGGCGCAGTCACGCATTCAACTCACAGAAACCATCAAGAACTTTGAGATGTGCTTAAAAGAGTAACCAATATCTTTCGAAAGATTTTCCTACCAAGCTCGTTACCCTATCGGTCTCGTTCTAATCAAATTTTAAGCTTGGGTTCGCGTTAGGTTTCGTTTTCCTAAGGCGGGCAAGAAGGGAACGGTGATGAAATCCGAACCCTTATCTTGTATTGGTCAGGCCTTGCCCTTTACTAGGAATTTAAAGCAGCCGGTTCAGTCCTCAACAAAAATCACCTTAAGGCATACAGTAAACGCGCTTGCAGGAGATTCGCGGGTGTTCCGAAAGACTTACCTCCCGTACCAGACGGGCGAAGAACCGCTGAAGTCGACTCGGGCCACTGACTCCGGTGTCAGTGTGCGAACCCGAGGGGCCGAGACGATATCGTAATCGTCGTCCCTCCCTGCACACAGTTTATATTTAAATTACCCTTCCGTAGGGTTTAAAATTAATAAAGTCCCGATTGTCCAGTCCAAATAAAAGAAATAAAAAAAATAATAATAATTAAAAAATAAAAAATAAAAATGGAAAGTCTCTTTAAAAAAATAAAATAATAATTCTCTCTTTTTTTTTTCTCTTTTTTTTTTTGATTTGTCTTTTTCCTTCTCTTTTAGCTTTAAGCTTTGATTCCAGGTCTTTAGAATCCAACTTCAAACCTGTAATACAAAGACACACAAAGAGACGTAAAAAGAACAAATGGAATAATAATAGAAAAAAAAAAACTAAAAAATTCTACCTAAGCACAAATCCGCGTCGGCGGCGCCATTTGATAAAAAGATTTTTTTCAGATTGTAGTAAAAAGGATTCGAACTCTAAGACTTGTGAAACCAGATTTTTTTAGATTTAATAAAATTATATATACAAGAATATTAACAAGATGAAGAGAGTTACTGGGACTCGGGATTCCACCAATTCTCACATTCATGCAGTTCAATATTTAATTCCGGACAATTAAAGTTCATAAAATAACAAACATCGACTCTAAATCTTTGCCAAGGTAGATTTTATAAAGTTTTAGTTGTAAATCATAAGAATGATGCATCAAAAATCTCTAGGACTAAGCATACACCATCAGACAAAATCACAAATAATCAAGAAAAATCATAAATCAATTTAGAATAGTGCAAATAGTCATAAAAGAATTAAATAGAATTACCCATGCGTAAAGAATGGCTTCCTCCGTCATCCCAGTATTGGGGTTTAGCTACTCATATTAATCATATTCTCAAAATACATAATTGATGCTGAAAATATGATTAAAAGAGTGGAAAAATATACAACAGTGAATCTAAGACCCACAAGAGGCGTCCATAAATAAACGATAAAAGCTTACTGTTGTTTAACAACGACAAAGAGAAACTGATGTTGACGCTGGTTAAGAACGACGGTCCTGGGAGGTCCGTTCTTCGTCTTCTTCTTCTTCTACAGCAGCAGCATGAAGCTTTCCTGCAACTCTTGTTCTTCACCTCTGCAACCTCTCTCTGGTCTCTGCTTGACCCCTAAACCCTTCATCCCCCAAAAACTCTCCCAAGACTCGTTTATATACCCACGGATCCTCCAAATTATCTCGAATAAATGAAAATAATTCTCCTCTTTACTCGAGAATAATATCCTGCCATTTTCCGGAGATATTATTCCCCTTTTCTCTTCATACGCGTCTTCTGGTGGTGATATATTCCAAATGAGTTTCTTACACGATCCAGGAAAGTCAAACTCGTGCAGAAACAAGCCAAACAGAG
Organism: Papaver somniferum; assembly: GCF_003573695.1. NCBI lineage: Eukaryota > Viridiplantae > Streptophyta > Magnoliopsida > Ranunculales > Papaveraceae > Papaver > Papaver somniferum. The sequence continues at coordinate 14,980,729 of NC_039360.1, read as the reverse complement.
TTAAACTCATATAACTTCCATATAAAGCATCACCTGCCGGAAATATTTACTTCCGTCTGTTCCACGTAACCTTCCTATTTTATCGAAACCAACTTGCATACCTTCCGTGTTTAGGTGAAACAGGTTTGTATCTATCCAAACCATGAGAGAAATCCGGCTAAGTCTCTTCCAAAATAAATCCAGTATAATACGCATGTGGAGTATAGTTCTCCCGCCAAAAACAGAATTCAAATGGGAAAGATGACCCCCCCCCCTTAACCAATTCCGGTGTGTGAATAACAACTACCTTTTAGGGTGACCTGAGGTTCTCCTTAGTAATTGAGCTGCCCCTTAACCAATAACGAGAGTCCGAATAACAAATGTCCTCCAAGGGTGCCTCGGGCAACTTTTCGAGCCGATTTTTCCAAAAATTACCTACAAACACACAAAACACCATAATAAGGACGAAAACGAGTACTAACAGTACGAAACATTGAGGACAAATTAGACACATAAATGCGTCTATCATGAAGGGTCTCGATATGTTATGAACTGAGTTGAAAAAGGTTAACTCTGACCTTGTTCTCATGAAGACACATGTTAAGAATATTCTCAATGAGGATATCTTCTCTGAAGACGCAGTAGATGCTGTCAATCACAAGCTCAAATGTCTCAAAACCCTTGGAGGGTCCGGAAGGGTACTCTGATTTTTGTATGCTTTTAATTTATTTTGTCTAGGAAACTTCTTATGAGAATTTATTTTTGTGTTTTTAAGAAGGAAAACTAGGGTTTGGAATAGCCATTATTGTGATTACACGTAGCTATTGTCAACGATTTTCATCTTGCAATGTTTTTAGATTTATTTATTTTATTTTGTAGTTCACACTACATACATATGGTTTACGAATCATTATGTAAGGGGGAGTGGTTTGCATTGTGAGATGAAGTATTGACTAAGGGGGAGCGATACAAATCACCATAATATTATTGTCAAAGTTGTGGTACAATGGAACTTTGATGTTGTTTAATAATACTATGACACTGTATAACAATATGAAAACAATCTTGTTGATTATTGTTATAGCTACGGATCTTCAACAACAATGATGCTGGGTCGAACACATTTAGAGTCATTGGAATACATGGAGCGGCAAAGAGTTCAAGTAATGTTGAAGAACCAAAGAAATAAAGCATGATGTATGAGATGCTACAAAGTCTTAATTATTTTGTAATCCATATGTATTGATAGTTTTGTCACTAAAATTGATACAGGGGGATATTGTTAGAGCATTGCAAGTCGAACTCGTAAACATTGCTATCTCAAGCTTGTTTTTCAAGTTTAGTTGATCGAAATTATAGTATTGATTTCTAGTCTGCCTATAGGAGTTTCGGACTAGGATAGATTGTATAGTTGAGCTTTAGACTTCACGGTGCTTACAACTGAAGACAAAGAACTCGGAGGAACTTCATCAACAAAAGGTATGTGGAAACTAAACTTATATATCCCCATAAGTCTATTATATTTTTACTTATATCATATTGAGACAAAAGTCGTATACTATATAGTCTTTCGTATCATACACATTTGATATTTCGAGCTGAGTATAACTCGCTTATCTATTTCTCGAAATACGTGTTGGTAGCTTACTGTCTTAGCTACATTCATCGTTATTCTTGACTTTATGTCAAAAGATGATCATGTGGAAATTTCCTTGAAACATCTTACATGATTTGTGTGAGACAATCATTTGATGTCGACTTGGAATGTTTCGTATTGATCATTCGATCACTTGAAAATTGCTTATTAGCTAATGGTGTGTGTTATACATCCATTGTCACCTTCTAAGAATGTTTCAATGATTGAAATGGGAGTTAAGAGCTAAAACCCATCTCGAGATACATTAAGGTTTGTGTAATAAGTGTGCGAACTGTTTTGATATAATTCAGGACCGAAAACTAAGTTTGAATACCCGTTCGCTAACTGATTTAACTATTAAAGTCCGGGAACTAAGTTTGCATACCCGTTTGCGAACTTATTCACCTGAGTTTGGTCCTAAACTTAAGTTTGCGTACCGTTTGCAAACTTGAGTGGTTCAAGTTCTATAATCGGCAAAGTATTATTTCATACTCATGAACAAATAAATTTATATAACAAGGAATGAAATCTTTGCAAACCGTGGCTTAAATGTTCATGAATTGATTCTTTTGAATCATTCTGATTTTGCTTCAATTGTATCATATATACTTCTATGTGATTGTTAATAATTGAACAACTCTACGAAGAACACAATTAGATTCTTTGGTTATCGTTCATGATTTATTGATCTTCATAGTTGATCTAGATGTGTTAGATGAATGTGTATTAGACAAAAGTATTCATATGGATAACTTTGGCTAACTACTGTTGAGCCAACCTTATGTACACGTTTAGGTACGGTTACTCATATTTAAATGAAGTATATTTCATTTGTACGTGACAAGCTAAGTCCATCTAACGGTGGAGAAATATTGCTTTGGTTCCAAGCGAAACATAGTTTGTATCTTAAATCAGGATTTCATCTAACGGTGAATAATGAATGCTTTGTTTCTAATCTAACTAAGCAAACCCTGATTTAAGCTATATAAAGGAGAACTCTAGCAACTGGGAAACCTAATACCCACACCTGTTGTCTGATACTAATTGCGTACTAGAGTTGGTTCTCCATTAACCTAGATTTTTCCTAAAACCATTTAGGTTAACGATTTGAAGATTTCATTGGGATTCTGAAACCAGATCCAACTATTTTCCCTGTAGTTGCGTATTATGATCTTACTTTTTCTATCGTATTGAGTACTATCTTCTCTAAGATTGGCTCAGGATTTATCTCCGATAGGTAAGATATAAAAAGTAATCACAAAGCTCTTTGTCTCATTCTTTGTGATTCCACAGTAACTTGTTCTACTACCATATAGTTAAGTTATTGTGAGGTGATTGATATTTGTAGGCTGTTCTTCAGGAATATAAGACCGGATTATCAATTGGTTCATGTGCACCTTGATTTATCATAAGACAGAACAAAACTTCATAGGCATTTCTGTGGGAGACGGATTTATCTATCTAAATAGACTTTTCTGTGGGAGACACATTGGTTTAAGGGAATCAAGTGCTAGAGTCTTGCTGGGATTCAGAGGGGTAAGGAACGCGATTGTACCTTGATCAGTGTGAGATTGGTTAGGGATCACTACATTCCAGTCCGAAGTTAATCTTGTAGTAGGCTAGTGTATGTAGCGTCTTAATAAAGTGTGGTTTTCAATCTGGTCTAGGTCCCGGGGTTTTTCTGCATTTGCGGTTTCCTCGTTAACAAAATTTCTGGTGTCTGTTTTATTTCTTTACCGCATTATATTTGTTTATATAATTGAAATATCACAGGTTGTGCGTAGTTCAATCAATTGGTAAATCCGACCTTGATTGTTGGATATGAATTGATTGACACTTGGATATTGGTCTTTGGTACCATCCAAGTTATTTCTCATATCGATGCGGCTCACAGATCTCTATCTGTTCGATTGCAGATTGATTTGATAAATTGAGATATAACTCTTGGATACTTTTCGTGATCGAGTCTGACTGTCTAGTTGATTCTCTTGGAATTGTATTGGAGTTGTCCATACAGATTATCGAACGAAATATTGGGAGCGGTTGTTAGACCCACGCTTTTAACAAGGATCAAATCTAAGGATGATCTAGTGAATCTTGGATCTCGAGGTAGGCGTGGTTTGTCATCAAATGAGGTGGGAATCGATAACAAACTCTCTTGTATTGACTATTGTGAGTTTTCTATGGTCATTCACTTTTATGTTGATGGTTCCTCATATTACGGGTGTGCACCACCGGATATATAAGCCTATATGCTATCTAGACTCCTCATGTTTGCTAGTATAGAATGGTGCCGAGGCCCGGGTTTTCCTGGTAGTATTTATTACTTTTATTATTTAGAGGAACCTTTAACATGCGAGATGAATGTGTATCCGTGTTTTCATCCGACATGCATTATGTTTTTGATGAATGTTTGAAAGTTTATTATATATTCTTTCTGAGCACCCCTTTGGGGATGATGTGCTCATTCGTTTCCCACTCCGGTTTCAGATTACACGTACAGTAGCCCTCGCGAGAATGATCAAGTTTGGATGATTCTGCTATATTTACTTTTATGTATACAATTGTTTGAAAACAAATGCACTATTGTATAAGTAACATTGGAGAGATATTTTATATATTTCAGACAGGGTTTAGTTTTGGGTTAATCTTATTTTAGAATTTGTTTTACTTCATAAACAGACGCTTTAGATCCTTGATACCTCTGAATGTAGAACGTTGACATATATTTCTAAGTACATGGACTTAGGGGTGTCACAAAGATGCTCCCAGAAAACACTAGTAATGGAAAGCCAAGTTAGTAAACTCTGCGTTATACGAGACTAGAAACAAATTTACGATATTCACCATTGGAAAAAAAAATCACCATCAACAAGGATATAGACTTTTATCTTTCATAGATAGATACTAAGGTTATAACCAGATATCCATGCACCCAAATGATGAAGAACATACTGTATTATAACTGATTTCGAACTTTATTTTTTTCAAAGTTATGCCATTCAGCCAGAACAATGCAGGCTGTACCTATCAAAGATTGGTTAAAAAATTATGCAAAGATCTTATTGGTGACATCACAAAGTGTATAAACAAATATAATGCGGAAATAGAAATAACACAGACACCATAAATTTTGTTAACGAGGAAACCGCAGTTGCAGAAAACCCCGGGACCTAGTCCAGATTGAACACACATTGTATTAAGCCGCTAGAGACACTATCCTACTCCAAGCTAACTTCGGACTGGACTGTAGTTGAACCCCAATCAGTCTCCCACTAATCCAAGGTACAGTTGTACTCCCTACGCCTCTGATCCCAGCAGGATACTGCACACTTGATTCCCTTAATTGATATCACCCACAACCAAGAGTTGCTACGACCCAAAGTCGAAGACTTGACAATAAACAAATCTGTCTCACACAGATAAATCTATCAAAGAATCAATCTGTCTCCCACAGATAAACCCTAAAAGGTTTTGTTCCGTCTTTTGATAATAATCAAGGTGAACAAGATCCAATTGATAATCCGGTCTTATATTCCCGAAGAACAACCTAGAGTTATCGATCAACTCACAACAATCTTAATGGTATGGTAGCGAAACAAGATGTTGCGGAATCACAAACAATGAGACGAAGATGTATGTGATTACTTTTTATATCTTGCCTATCGTAGATGTTAATCTTAATCCAATCAATCTAATTGTACTCGTACGATAGAAGATGCAAGATCAGATCACACAACTACGATAAAAGTAGTATCGGTCTGGCTTCACAATCCCAATGAATTATTTAAGTCGTTAACCTGGTTTTAGAAGAATAAAAACAAAGGTTAAAGGAGAACCGACTCTAGCACGCAAACTAGTATCACACGTAAGGTGTGGGGATTAGTTTTGCACAATGCTAGATGTCCCCTTATATAGTCTTTCAAATCAGGGTTTGCAATTAAGTTACCTTGGTAACAAAGCAATTAATATCCACAGTTAGATGAAACCTGATTTAGATTCAAGATAATATTTCTCAATCGTTAGATCGAAAACTTAGCTTGTTACACACACTTGACAATGCACGCTTCTAAGTTTATTAACCGTACCCAAACGTATGCACTTGTTGGTTCAACAATAGTTAACCAAATGGTTAGCCATATGAGCATTCCATATCAACCACGTTCTTCTTCACCATAACTAGTTCAAATGACTTCACATGAACTACTTAGAGAGTTGTTCAATTGCAAGGAAATATCATGTACTACACAAGACACAATTGAAGCAAAGATGATTTGATTCATCCGAATCGATTCATGAACTTTTATATCCACGGTTTACAAACTGCATTCCTTAGTTTTTTTAAGTTTAAGTTCAGAAATCATCTTCAGATATAACCTTCTCAAGTTCGCAGACTAGGTTCGTGGACTTAAGTTACCGGGCAGAGTTTACAAACTCCAGCAGAAATTCTCGGGTATTAGAACTTCGCCGGTTCGCACACTGGGTTCGCGGACTTAGTTTCACGCAAGTAATTTGTCAACTCCAGCAGAAATTCTCGGGTTTGAGAACTTCGGCAGTTCGCGGACTTGGCTCACGCCATTCTTCCGGTTCTCTTGATCAACAAAGTTCGCAAACTTTAGTTCAAGGAATAAGACTTATACATAAATGTGTTTCCACAACAATGCTTATGTCCACCATTGGTTATGTAATCTAAACTCTCATTTCAATCATTGAAACATTCTTAGAGGACGTTATATAGTTGTTACACCATTTTTCGTCAAAGCAATTTTCAAGTTGGTTGAAACATATCATGACTTTCGTCAAAGATAAACTTGGTTAAAGATAAAAGCTTACCAACTCATATTTCGAGATATAGATAGGCGAGGTATACTCGGCTCGAAATACCAAATGTGTATAATCAAAGTCTATATATATAGCACACGACTTCTTGTCTCAAAGAGTTGGAGATATAGTAGATAGACTTTTGAGTGATAGATAAGTTCAAGTCTTCACATACCTTTTTATCGAGAAGTTCCACCGGTTCCTTGGGTAGTTCTTTTACTTGTATGATGAATCGCCATGAAGTCCTTGAGCTCAACTACACATTCTATCTTAGTCCGAGACTTAGCTACAATAGACTAGAAATCAAGACTTATAGTTTTGATCACTAACATTGACGAACATGCTTGAGATATCAACGCATGCGAGTTTAACCGAGCAATGCTCTAACAGAAGGTATATTTAATTTGTGTGTAACAAGTTAAATACCATCTAACAGAGAAAATATATTATCTTGAATTAGATTTCATCTAACGGTGAATATTGATTGCTTTGTTCCAAAGTTATCAAACCCTGATTTGAAGACTATATAAGAGAGAACTCTAGCAACTGGGAAACCTAATCCCCCACATCTCATGTGTGATACTAGTTGCGACTAGAGTCAATTCTCCTTTAACCTAGGTTTTTCCTAAAACTATTGAAGGTTAATGACTTCAAGACTTCATTGGGATTCCGAAGACCCAACTATTTTCTCTGTAGTTGCGTGTTCTGATCTTACTTTGTTCTATCGTATTGAGTATTATCTTCTTTAAGATTTGCTCAAGATTTATCTCCGATAGGTAAGATATAAAAAGTAATCACAAAGCTCTTCATCTCATTCTTTGTGATTCCACAATAACTTGTTATACTACCATATAGTTAAGTTATTGTGAGGTGATTGATATTTATAGGCTGTTCTCCGGGAATATAAGACGGATTATCAATTGGTTCATGTTCACCTTGATTTATCAACAGACGGAACAAAACTTTGTAGGTATTTCTGTGGGAGACATATTTATCTATTCTAATAGGCTTTTCTGTGAGAGACAAATTTGTTTATTGAGTCTTCGACTTTGGGTCGTAGCAACTCTTAGTTGTGGGCGATATCAGCTAAGGGAATCAAGTGCGTAGAGTTCTGCTGGGATTCAGAAGCGTAAGGAACACGACTGTACCTTAATCAGTGTGAGATTGGTTAGGGGTCAACTACATTCCAGTCAGAAGTTAACTTGTAGCAGGCTAGAACCTGTAGCGGCTTAATATAGTATGGTGTTCAAATCTGGACTAGGTCCCGGGGTTTTTCTGCATTTGCAGTTTCCTCGTTAACAAATTTTCTGGTGTCTGTGTTATTTATTTTCCGTATTATATTTTCTATATAATCGAAATATCACAGGTTGTGCGTAGTTCAATCAATTGGTAAATCCAACCTTTGGTTGTTGATTGAAATTGATTGACACTTGGATATTGGTCTTTGGTACCATCCAAGATATTTCTCATATTGATCCGGTTCATAGATTTTTATCTGTTCAATTGCAGATTGATTTGAGAAATTAATATATAACTCTTAGATACTTTTCCGTGATTGAGTCTGACAGTCTAGTTGTTTCTCTTGGTATTGTATTAGAGTTGTCCATACAGATTGCCTAAATGAAATATTAGGTCTCGTTGTTAGACCCCCGCTTTTTCAATTGGTATCAGAGAAGGCAAACATGTTTAAGACCTCATAAGTATGTGTTTGTAGCAATCTGACTCTATGGAGAGTAAAGTCTCTATAAACGCTTCACCAAAATTAGATCTACTCAACTCCGAGTGTGTTCTAGAAACCATCGATCAGTTTGAATGCTTTGATCTAAAATGAATCATCAAAAATATTTGTCTAGAAAAACAATGATTGATAAGGAAAATTGATGGTATTCATTGCGAAATTTATATCAAAAACTTTGATCTTCGAGAACATTCTGAAAAGCTAGTTATTCTCCAGAAGAAGTTGGATGAACAAATCCAGATCAATTCTGATCTTATTGCAGATATTGCAAATTAAAAGGATTTGAAGTCTGTCAAAGTTTCTTCAATGGATATGAAAAACTCATTTAATTATTCCATGAAGAATTGTCGAAAGTCAGGAGATAAGAAAGGTTTAGGCTTTGTGAAACCTGATGCGACTGATAGACGCATTTATGTGTCTAATATGTCTCTATTGTATGTATTGTTAGTGATCAATTTTGTATTTATTGTGTTCTTTTATGTCTTTGTAGGAATTTTTAGAGAAATAAGCCCTTGCGGCGAAATGGGCTCAAAAAGCAGTGTTTTACACCCCGGAGAAATGTATCGTAGGCACCCCAGAAATGCACCGGAAGCATCCCAGAAATGTCCCGGAGGAACCCATAAAAATTACTATTTCCACCCAATTGTTATTCTCACCCAAGATCTGGTTAAGGGGAATCCATCTTCTCTTTAAATTCAAAAACAGCTTTTTGGCGGGAAAAATATATTCAAAACTGGCAGATTTGTGATCGAGAAAATGAAGGTGTTTTAGTGCGATTCGATCGCTGAAATTTGGTGGGAAGTTGTGATATGGGATAGGGAACACATTGTGGGCATCAGATTCGATCGGAATTGGCTGGAAATCCTGTTTTGAGTCACGAGCTAAAAACAGAGCAACGTGTCCTGTAACACGAGTTTGATTGTGTGTTTGCCATGCATGGAGTGTTTTGGAGGAGTTCGATGACTTCGGAGGCGTGGGGAAGGTTAAATAGAGCGTGCAGGATCAAAGTTTACGTGTGTAGAAGCCAAAAATGGAAATTATTGTTAAATATGGGCAGCGAGCAATGACGGGATTAATGGGAGATTATACGGTGTTATGGTCGGATATTTTTGTTCTAAAACACTATAAATACAAGGCTAAAGAGTTTAGAAGAGTTGGATAGTCTTTGGTAGAGTTTAGGAGCCGAGAAGAATCGAAAGAAAGTCACGCAGGAGAAAAGCTTGCTGCTGGTGCAAGGAAAAACACGAAGAACATAATACCCTCAGGGACAGTCGTTGATTAGTGTCGCTTAATTGAGACAATACTCAATTCCTTTCCCCGACTTCGGGACAACAGCACCTCTGTTGTATCGTTCTTTTTGAACGCTCTATATGTGTCGCAAACACTGTTGTAAACCGTTTTCTCCATTTTCTCTTGATTGTAAACAACTTTTGAGTATCAATGAATCAATTTGAGAGGTTTTTCATCATGAGTAGCTAAACCCAATCCCAGGGGTGACGGAGGAAGCCATTCTTCCAAAAGTTATGTGGTAAAATTTATTAAAATTTATTTATGCAACTCTTTTATGATTAATTGCACCGAATAAAAATGGAGTAAATGATTTTTATTAATCAATTGTGTTTTCTCTTGATGAAGTATGCTTAGTAAATTGCTTTTGATACTTCAGGCTCGCGATTAACAGTGGATGTTTTCAAAATCTAATTTAGGTAATGATTAGAATCACAATTTCCTTTGATTGGAGTTATATTGTCTAGAATTGCATGATAAGAATTGTTATTGAATCACATAAATTTTGGTGAATGGTGGAATCCTGATCCACGGTAAAAATTCTCTCCCATATTTTGTTAATATTGTGCATATAAAATTATTTATTTATTTTTATTAAGTCTAAAAAAAATTATCCTTCACAAATCCGAGAGTTTGAACCTTCCCACTACTACAACCACGAAAAATCTCTAATCATTTTGGCGCCGCCGACGCGGAATTGTGTTTAGGTAGAATTTTTTTTTTTAGATTAATTTTTCTTTGTTCTTTTTTACGTTCTTTGGGTATTTGTCTATGTGATACAGGTTTTGAGGCTTGGATCGAAAAAGAAGAAGAAGAAGTTGTCGAAGATTTTTGGCGATTTCATAAAGACTAGGAGCAAAGCTTAAAGCAAAAAGAACGGAAAGAAGACGAAGGACTTTTTTTTTATTATTATTATTTTTTAGATATATTTTTTTTATTAATTTTTTTTAGAAACTGTAATTAAAGTTTTTATTTTTGTAATCTTTTATTTTTGGACATTTTTTTTCGGACATTGAACATTGGACATTATTTTTAAAACCCTACGGAAGGGTTATAAATTAAAAAAAAATAAATACAAATTGTTTGCAGGGAAGGACGACGATTACTATATCGTCTCGGCCCCTCGGGTTCGCACACTGACAACGGAGTCAGTGGCCCGAGTCGACTACAGCGGTTCTTCGCCCGTCTGGTACGGGAGGTAAACTTCTAAACACCCGCGAATCTCCTGCAAGCGGGTTTACTGTTTGCCTTAAGGTGAATATATGCTGAGGACTTGAATACGGCTGTTTTAAATTCCTAGTAAAGGGCAAGGCCTGGCCAATACAAGATAAGGGTTCGGATTTCATCACCGTTCTCTTCTTGCTCGCCTTAGGAAAACGAAACCAAACGCGATCCTAAGCCTAAAATTTTGACTAGAACGAGACCTATAGGGTAACGAGCTTAATAGGAAATTCGTTCGAAAAATATTGGTTGCTCTTTAAGCACACTTCAAAGTTCATGATGGTTTCTGTGAGTTGAATGCGTGACTGCGCCGCCTTCTAATGCGGTGAGGCCTTGGGTATCAAAGCTCTACTAAGCTTCCCTCGTCTCTATTCAACTTACTTTGACTCGGATTGATTCCAGAGGGGTTTGCTCAAATTGCAACGAATTCCCTTTCGAAAGATAGAAGCTGGTCTAGAAACAATCTAAGTGGAGCCATCATGCTTTTTGTTTGCTAGAATTTATAGGTTTGATTTGGTCGAGTCAGCCTTGTTTGTGATTGTGTAGAATTCCTCTGTAGTTTGTGTTTCCTCGGTGATGAATCCTTTTCAGGAGACGCCACCTGAGATGACGTTACGAGAATATATGTCTAGAAATTCTCGTTATCAAGAGACGTCTTCGGAAATGACTCTTGGTGAATATATGCGTGGGCAGCGATATATGGATACTCCAACTTTTATTGAGGAATCACCTCTAACGATCTATGAGAAATATTATAAACATAGACCATGTAGTTGGGAACAAAGCTTGAGAATTCGTGAATATCAAAAATTATATTGTGATGATGATGAGGAGGAGGATGGTGATGATGATTATAATGATATTTCTAGTTCAAATCCAAATAATTTTAATAATTATTTACCTATTCAAAAGGACGAGGATTTGACTAGAAATACCCCCGTTTTAGACGATGATTACGAAACCGATGATGGTTTAGAGGAACCAGTTTATCTTGAGAGTACTGTTTTCGAGTCAAACGATTTAGAAACAATAGTCTTAGATGAACTCGTAGAGATTAGCGGGGATGAACCTGACTTAGAAAAATCAATCGCCCACTTTCAGGAATCTGATGACCTAGAAATTAGGGAGATTATGACCAGTCTACCTAGAGACGCCGAAAACTCTAAGTTTGGGGGTGATTATCATTCTCCATGTTCTTTAACTCTTACAAAAATCCCTCACGTGGGACTTGACATCAATGCCTCAACCATCTTACAAGACTATCTTCGTACTCGTTTTCCCGAACTTAATAATATTCAACACGAGTCTCAACTGTTAGAAACCCATCCTCTGGTTGATGAGGTTAGCCCAGGCAATAATACCAAGATTGACTTTGTTTTCCCACCAAAAACTTTTCTACCAATTGTGGGAACATATAAATTTCAGATGTGTCAATTATTAAGTTTTGAGACTAAACCTAATTACTTTAGGAGATTAGGGTCGACACATCTGTTTAAGGAAGACCACCACTCTCTTTGTGGTCAGCTGTGTAAGTCAAATCTGATTGACTTTAAGGATCCCCAGTTATTCAGGTTGTTATTATTTTTAATTGAGTTTTTCCAGACTTTTAAACCTGAACTGTTGGATCTTAGCTATGAGGAAGTGCATCCAATGAAAATATTCTATCAAGATCCTTTCATAGAACCTGAACCTGAACCACAATGGGACATAGGTATCTTAATCAGGAAACTAGATAAGGGTATGCAGTACATGTTCATTTTCTTGGCTTGTTGCAGATTCCTTTTACTTGTGATAGCTCTATTTGGTTTCGATAACCCACAATTATTTCGGCTATTGCTATATGATTCGAGGTGATTAAACCTTTCTTAGTCTGGCTGAAGACTATAAACTTAGCACTTCTTGGGAGGTAACCCAATCTCATGCAACCCGGTAATATCCTTCCTTCACTCTTTTGCTTCAAATAGTAACTGTCTCTCCTTGTTCATGCTTTTAATTTCATCTTTAGAACATTGAGGACAATGTTAATTTTAAGTTTGTGGGTATGGGAGAAACTTTTTAGTTGCAATAAATAAACTCCAAAGCCTAGAAATTTACGCCTATTAAGGATAGCACTAACCAATCTAAGTGGATGGAAACATTTTTGTTTTAGGAGTTGAGGAACCAATCTGACTAGATGGAAACATCTATAGAGTCTATTCATAAAAGCACAGAGCTCAGGTGTTAGAATTAACATGATAGTTTCGCCATATCTCGTCGAGTCCTTTTCACTTTCTATTTTTAGTTTTCTTTTATTTCAAGTGATTTGGTGGGGCACGCGATTCAAGTTGTTACCTTTTCTAGGGTGAAATAGAGTGACTGAGTTACCTTTTCAAAAAAAAAAAAAAAAAAAATTAGACCAGACCAGTAGACCAATCGGAATAAATACTAACACTTGGATAGCAATATGTGTGTTCTCCCTGTCTCCGTCGCCTAAACAAGCGTGGAATGCAGGATCCACGGGAATCACCATGTAATCTGCTGACAAGAAACATGCGCTTCGGTCCACAAGGTCCAATCATGTTGTTAGTTCTTAAATAAATGTGTGTTTAATAAAGTCGACCACTGGTACCCTTGTATATGCCAGTTGTGTTGACCTAGAGTTAGGATTATTAACCACTGGTTCCCTTGTATATGCCAGTGTGTTAATATTAGTCAGACCGGTATCTCAGTCATTTAGGTTAGGTTCATCTTGGCAGAGGCCTTCAGACAGATATGGGAAACACTGTTCGCTTTTTAACCATCTACATTTTTCTTTTTCCATCTTCTTAATCTTTTCATGTGATTAGTCTGACTCCGAGTATGATGTCCATCGTGAAACTATCTTAGTAGAGCTCTGTCACTTATATGAATTTTAGTATGCTTGAGTGCAAACTCGTGTACAACAATTGGAATTTCGCATCAGGGTTCTTCCTCTTAGAGTCAATAATTGTATGCCAACCAAGGAGGTTCTTTAGTGCTTTCCAAGGTTTTGCGTAGATATCTAGGGTATGGAGTAAAGGTTTTGTGGGTACACCTCTGGTAAACCCTCCGGAGACAACACTCCGCCACTAGGGCCACCTAGGGGTTCAAATTATTTTTCTTTCTAGAATAAATTTGCTCGAGGACTAGCAAATAAGCGACTCAGAACCTCTCAGATAAGTTTAAAGATGTTGGTATTTGTATGTTTCGTGGTTCTCATAATCATTTTCAACATACGTGTACATCTTTCAAGAAAAGATTAAAGGTTGATAGTGATCTTTACAAGAAAGCTGAAAAACTGTTCTCTTCTCTCAAAAGGTGTACAAATCTAAAAAGAAAACCCAATCGGGTTAGTAGTGTTAGTATGGGAGCTTTTGCTCTAAAATAAACATTACTCTTTCAATGAACTGGAAATCTTTCGTGGTTTGTGAATTCAAGTAATTTTGAAGGAGGTACAGTAACATTGGGAGATGGAAGTTGTTACTACATAAACAAGAAGGGGACGGTCAAACTACCTGGCGTACCTGAAATCCATGATGCAGTATACGTTAAAGGTATGACTGCTAATCTTCTTTCTGTTAGTCAAATTTGTGACAAAGGCCATAAAGTTGTCTTCAATGATAATGGGTGTGACATTGTAGACAAAACTGGAAAAGTAAATTTTCAGGGAACTCTTGGTAAAAATAAATGTTATCTCTTAGGCACTCAGTTTAGCAATTGTTGCAATTTGACTAAGGTGGAATCTGCTCATCTTTGGCATGAACGTTTTGGTCACATCAATTATCGCCTTCTAACTAAGATCATCAGCAAAAAACTTGTTAGAGGTGTTCCCAGAGTCAATGCTAAGATTGACGGTGTCTGTGGTGCCTGTTAAAAGGATAAACAAACGAAAGTTCCACATAAATCATCTCGAGATATTCTCACTAAAGCACCACTTGATTTAATTCATATGAATCTCTTCGGCCCTATTCAACAACCTACTGTTGTTGGGAAGAAGTATGCTTTAGTTATGGTAGATGCTTACACCTTATTCACTTGGGTGGTTTTTTTAGCTCATAAGAATGAAACCCTTAGTGAATTCAAGATTATTGTTAATAGAATCCATAACGAACAAGGTCGCAAGCTAAAGAAAATTAGAAGTGACCATGGAACTGAATTCAAAGACACTATGGTATTTGAATTTTGTGACAAACTGGGGATTATTCACCACCCATTACTCCACAAGCAAATGGAGTTGCAGAAAGGAAGAATAGGAAGAAGACTCACCACCCATTACTCCACAAGCAAATGGAGTTGCAGAAAGGAAGAATAGGAACATTCAGGAAATGGCAAGGGTAATGCTCCATAATAAAAACTTACCGTTAAATTTTTGGGGAGAAGCTGTTTTTACAACATGCTATTTGATCAACCGTGTCTACCTACGGTCAAAAACCTTAAATACTCCTTATGAGTTGTGGTACGGTAAGAAGCCCAACTTACACTATCTCAGAGTGTTTGGAAGTATGTGTTACATTCTGAAAGATCGAGAACATAACAGAAGGGGAAATTTGATTCTAAAAGCGATGAAGGCATCTTTCTTGGCTATGCATCTGATAGTCTTGGTTTTTCGAGTATTTAATCTCAGAACCCAAGTTATGATGGAATCTGCAAATGTCATCATCAATGATCTGAGCAATTTTCGTCATGATATCTCTCATACTGAATTGCCTCCAACTGAGACAATTGAGAAAGTCAAGGAAATTCCAGAATCAATAGAAGTTGTTCCAACAGCTGCTGATCCTGACGTTTCTACTGACGAGGAGAAAAGCCCTAACCAGGATGTTCCTTTTGAACAAGAACGTTCTCCTCATCGGCACCTCTGGGTTCAAAGGAATCATGATACTAACAATATTATTGGAGGAAAGGATTCTACAACTAAGATAAGAGGACAACTTCAAAATATTTGCAGTTTTGGTTGTTATCTATCGCAAGTAGAACCGAAAAATATTGATGAAGCTCTTAGTGATCCCTTTTGGGTGAATGCAATGCATGAAGAATTAAATCAATTTCAAAGACAAGATGTATGGGAGCTCATACCTTGTCCCTCCAATATCAATATTGTTGGTACCAAATGAATATTCAAGAACAAGTCTGATGAATTTGGAACCATTGTCAGAAACAAAGCCAGACTTGTCACTCAGGGATATTCACATATTTAAGGTATCGATATTGACGAAACCTTTGTTCATGTGGCACGCCTTGAGTCCATTCCTCTGCTATTAGCTCATGCTTGTTTTCTTAAGGTTAAGCTATTTCAAATGGACATAAAATCAGTGTTCCTAAACGAAAATTTAAAGGAAGAGGTCTATGTTGCTCAACCTAACGGATTTAAAAATCCCGATTTCCCAGATCATTTCCTTAAGCTTAAAAAGGCATTATATGGGTTAAAACGAGCACCTCGTGCCTGGTTCGAAAAACTAACTATTTCTCTCCTTAGGAAAGGTTTTTCGAGAGGTGGACCTGATAAAACATTGTTTACAAAATGGAGTGGGAAAGATGTAGTAATTTCTCAAGTTTATGTAGATGATATCATCTATGGATCAACATTCGAGAAACTTGCTAAAGATTTTCAAGTTTCCCTTGGTAAGGAATTTGAAATGAGCAATGTTGGTGAATTAAAATTCTTTTTAGGATTACAGATTCAACAACACAAGGATGGAATTTACTTATCTCAAGAAAAATATGCTAAGGATCTTGTTACAAGGTTCGGTCTTGATAAGTCAACTCCAAAAATGACTCCTATGCCCACCACTGGTAAACTACATCGAGATGAGAAAGTAGTGAATGTGGATCAAAAACTTTATCGATATATCATTGGAAGCCTTTTATATCTCACAACCACTAGACCTTATATTTCTTTTAGTGTTGGTTGTTGTACTAGATTTCAGGCTAATCCAAAGGAGTCTCATCTTGCAGCTGCAAAAAGAACCATGCGATACATTCAACACACTATCGGGTATGGTCTATCTTATACTTTTGATACTAACACTGATCTTACTGCCCATTCAGATGCTTATTGTAGGATTTAATTTTGTATCTTGGCATAGCAAGAAACAAAATTCAAAATCCCTCACAACATGTGAAGCAAAATACATTGTTGCAGGATCATGTTGTACTCAACTTATATGGATGAAACAAATGCTTGCTGATTATGGAATTGACACTGGAATAGTGAAAATCTTTTGTGATAACTCTAGCGCGATTCGCATCACTGAGAATCATTTTGAGCACTCAAGAAATAAGCACATTGACATCGGGTATCATTTTATCAGAGATCTCTATGAAAATAGTATCATTGATATGGAATTTGTGCCTTCCGAACAACAATTGGATGATATTCTCACCAAACCTATAGATACTGCTACGTTTCAACACTTACGACAGTCTATTGGTGTTGTTTTGATTCATTATATTTCTAATTGTTTTCTTGCCCCTGGATCTATCAATTTTTTTGGGCAATAAAAGCTTGAAGTTTCAGTAAAGTGTTGTTTCAATGCATCATTTATTTCTAGTTGTAGTATTTTGTTTATGTTTAGTATCAAAATGTCCAAAGAAATCATTCTTTTCTTGTAAATTTAAGGTTGTTCATGTTGTTCTTTCGGGAATGACATTTTATGGGGGAGAGTTCTTAATTGAACTTGTGCTTAATTGCCAAATATTTTTGGGGAGTGCGGCTGTAGAATATTGTAGCACTTATCTTGTATCTTTATAAACTCCTTGATGAATACACTAAGTTTCGACTATGTGAAATCATCGAAACAAAGTTGACATGTTCTCTTTTAGTCATGAAATATCTCTTTAATAATTTCATTATGATCCAGCTAGTTTTCGTACCTTTTCCAATTTATATTGACAAAAAAGGGGGGGAATTATTTTGTAGTTCACATTACATATACATATGGTTTATGGATCATTATATAAGGGGGAGTGGTTTTCATTATGAGTTGAAGTATTGACTAGGGAGGAGTGATACATATCACCATAGTATTATTGTCAAAGTTATGATACAATTGAACTTTGATGTTGTGTAATAATACGGATCTTCAACAACTATGATGCTGAGTTGAACACGTTCAGAATCACTGGAGTACTTGGAGTGACGAAGAATTCAAGGAATGTTGAAGAACCAAGGAAATCAAGCATTTGTATGAGAAGCTACAAAGTTTATTTATTTTGTAATCCATATGTATTGATAGTTTTGTCACTAAAATTGACAAAAGGGGAGATTGTTAGAGCACTGCTCGGTCGAACTCGCAAGCATTTCTCTCTACTTGTTTGTCAAGTTTAGTTGTCAAAACTATATGTCTTGATTTCTAGTTTACTTATAGCTATGTCTCGGATTAGAATAGAATGTGTAGTTGAGCTTTAGACTTCACGGCGTTCATCGATTGAAGACGAAGAACTACTAAGGGGAGATTATGGAACTTAATCAACAAAAGGTATGTGGAGACTTGAACTCATCTATCACTTAGAAGTCTATTCTATTTTATCTCCTATTGAGACAAAGTCGTATAACTATATAAACTTTATATTATATACGTTTGATATTTAGAGCTGAGTTTAACTCGCTTATATCTTTCTCGAAATATGTGATGGAAAACTTTTTGATTTAACCACGTTCATCATTATTCTTGACGAAAGTCAAAAGATGATCATGTGAAAATCACCTGGTAACATCTTACATGATTTGTGCGAGACATTCAGTTGATGTAGGCTCGAAATGTTTCGTATTGATTATTCGATCACTTGAAAATTGCTTATAAGCTAATGGTTTGTGTGAGACAACTATTTTTGTCTTCTAAGAATGTTTCAGTGATTGAAATGGGAGTTAAGAGCTAAAATCTATGTCTGGATATATTACGGTTTGTGTACTTAGTGTACGAACTGTTTTGACGGAATTTAAGACCGGAAGTTTGCATACCCGTTCGCAAACTTATTCAACTGTTTAAGTCAGGGTACTTAAGTTTGCATACCCGTTCACAAACTGATTTAACTGTTGAAGTCCGGGAACCAAGTTTACGTACCCGTTCGAAACGGTTACAACTGAGTTCAGTTTGGAGCTAAAGTTTGCGTACCCGTTTGCAAACTGTCGGCTTGTGACCAATGTCCGGAACTTAAGTTTGCGTACCCGTTTGCAAACTTAAGTGGTTCAAGTTCTAAAATTGGTTAAGTATGATTTCATACTCATTAACAAATACATTTAGAAATTAAGGAATGCAATCTTTGCAAATCGTGGGAAAAATGTTTATGAACTGACTCTTTTGAATCAATCCGATTTTGCTTCAATTGTGTCTTGTATACTTCTATGAGAATATAAATAATTGAACAACTCTATGAGGAACACAATTAGATTCATTTGATTATCAATTGATCTAGAAGTGTTAAGATGAACAAGGTTAAGAGAAAAGTGTTCAAATGGCTAACTTCGCTTAACTGTTATTGAGCCAACTCAATATACACGTTTAGGTACGGTTACCCATATCTAAATGAAGGCATATTTCATTTGTGTGTATGATAGACGCATTTATGTGTCTAATTTGTCCTCAATGTTTCGTATTATTAGTACTCGATTTCGTACTTATTATGGTGTTTTTGTGTGTTTGTAGGTATTTTTTGGAAATAAATATTGTTGGAAAATTCTGCTCGAAAAGTTGCTCGGAGCACCCCCAGAGGACTTTTGCTATACGGACCCCCATTTTTGCTAAGTGTCACCCATGGCTATATGTAGCCCATTTGTCTACCTCACCCATTTTTTATTCGGCACCCAGGGCGTTGGATAAGGGCTAACCATCTTCTTTATTTGAATTTTGAGAATGGGCGGGAAATCTTGGTGCTTTAATGGCAGAATTAGGGTTTGAGTTTGGTGCTCTTCTGAGGAGCCTCAATGGCTGAAACTGATGGAAAGCATCTGTTAGAGCATAACAGGGATAGTAGGAGTGATTTTTTCAATCGAATTTGGATAGAACTCGAATTAGAAGGAAACAGAGGTGTGAACTTTTCACGGGTATTTCAGGCAAGATTTTACTGAAGCTTTAGCCGGATGCAATGGGTTCTTTGGATTGGATATACCCTGTTTCGACTAAGCATGGCTGGTAAGTCCTTCAGATTCGAAAAACAAGGGTTCAATACGTGGATTTTTCACGCAGCAAGGAGTACGTGGCCAAAGTATGATATTCACGGGATTCTGTTAAGTTGGAGCGAGTCTACAACGTTTTCATCACACTCTGGAACCTGTTTCAATCAGTTTGGAGTGTGTATACAACAGCTAGCTGCGTGAGAAGTTAAAACAGGGAAGAAACTCGCGTATCTTGCATAAAAAATAATAATACCGAGTTATGACGATATTTTGAGAGTTATTGCACGGATTTTTTCAGCCCTGTTGAGTATAAATAGACTCTTGGGGTAGCATAGAGTGGGACAGGGAGGATTGGGAGGATTTGGAACATCACAGAGGCGAAATATAATCACCAGAGTAACCTGCTGCTGCTGCCATTGAAGAACACAAAGAACATCGACCCACAAAAAACTGTCATTCATGCTACAGTGTTTGCGACACAAATTCGTGGGTCTTAAATCAACAGTGACAACGACACTTTAAATCTATCGTTCTTTGTAACAGCTCGGTTTGTAACGGATATAACTGTTATAAACCCGATTTAATCGTTTTCTCCCTTATTCATCATTTGTAAACCCTTTGAGCAATAAAGATGATTTTTGAGCGTGTTTCCAACATGATGATGAGTTAATTCTCCCACAACCAAGGCAATGAGGAAGCTATTTACGCATGAATAATTGGTAACTATTTTATTTTCTCTAATTTATAATTTATAATTCACTCAATCACTGCTTTTGCAGAGTTTTTAAAAGTTTACATAATTTTCTTCATTAGTTGTGATTCAATTAGATAGGTTATGATTTGTTTAGATAATCTATGCTTAGGGGATACAATTAATATTTGAGAATATGTTTGATTATTTGTGAATTAAGAAATAAAGGATTAAAAGGCTAATTAGAGTTATGAAATATTTGACATCATTCATTCATGTGTAATAGTGGATTCTAGTGTCTTGGTTATTTTCTAATCACTTGAAATCAAATTTTGATCTAAGTTTTCTTTACTTTTAAGTTTTATTAAGTCTAGAATCTTTTGCTTTCTCAAGCCTCAACGAACTTTTACTATAACTCAATTGAAAATCACATCAGTGTAACAAGCTAAAGACCATCTAACGGTGGAAAGATATTAGCTTGAATCTTGAATCAGGTTTCATCTAACGGTGAATATTGATTGTTTTGTTCCAAAGTTATCAAACCCTGATTTGAAGACTATATAAGGGAGAACTCTAGCAACTTGGAAACCTAATCCCGACACCTCCTGTGTGATACTAGTTGCGACTAGAGTCGATTCTCCATTAACCTAGGTTTATCCTAAAACCATTATTGGTTAACGACTTAAAGACTTCATTGGGATTCTGAAGCCACACCCAACTATTTTCTCTGTAGTTGCGTGTTCAGATCTTACTTTGTTCTATCGTATCGAGTACCATATTCTCTAAGATTTGTTCGAGATCTATCTCTGATAGGTAAGATATAAATAGTAATCACAAAGCTCTTCGTCTCATTCTTTGTGATTCCACAATAACTTGTTCTACTACCATATAGTTAAGTTATTGTGAGGTGATTGATATTTCTAGGCTGTTTTTCGGGAATATAAGACCGGATTATCAATTGGTTCTTGTTCACCTTGATTTATCAAAATACGGAACAAAAATTTGTAGGTATTTCTGTGGGAGACATATAGCTTTTTTGTGGGAGACAGGTTTGTTTATCAAGTCTTCGACTTTGGGTCGTAGCAAATCTTAGTTGTGTGTGAGATCATCTAAGGGAATCAAGTGCGTAGAGTCCTTTTGGGATTCAGAGGTGTAAGGAACGCGATTGTACCTTAATCAGTGTGAGATTGGTCAGGGCTCAACTACATTCCAGTCCGAAGTTAACTTGTATTAGGCTAGAGCCTGTAACGGCTAAATACAGTGTGGTGTTCAAATATGGACTAGGTCCCAGGGTTTTTTTGCATTTGCGGTTTCCTCGTTCACAAAACTTCTGGTGTCTGTGTTATTTCTTTTTCGCATTATGTTTTCTATATAATTGAAGTATCACAGGTTGTGCGTAGTTTAGTCAATTAGTAAATCCAACCTTTGGTTGTTGATTGAAATTGATTGACACTTGGATATTGGTCTTTGGTACCATCCAAGTTATTTCTCATATTGATCCGTCTCTAAAATTTCTATTTGTTCGATTGCAGATTGATTTGAGAAATTGAGATATAACTCTTGGATACTTTTTCGTGTTGAGTCTGACTGTATAGTTGATTCTCTTGGAGTTTTCCATACAAACTGCCTAAACGAAATATTGGGTGCGGTTGTTAGACCCCCTCTTTTTCACATTCTTCAATACATTCAACAAAGAAACAAGATTTTAAATGGAGCTATGATTGTTAGTCAGATTTTGATCAAATCAAAACTTATCAATTATCTATATCAGTTCTCTCTTATCCAGTTCAGGGGGAAGAACTTTACATATATTCTACTACAATTCAAAATACAGTAAGCGCAATGTTGGTTAGATCGAGTAGAGGAGAACAAAGAAAAGACCATTTATTTCATCAACAAGAATCTAACATCACCTGAAACCAAATATTCTTAGCTTGAGAAAGTCATTTTTTCCATTATTGGTCAAGCCAAAACTTATTTTTCAAGTTGGAAAATATATATCATCACTGAATATCCAGTTTAGAATGTCCACTCAAAAGAGAATAAAACTAGGCGAAACTAAGTGAAGAATTTATTTGAATCAATTTGGTATAAGTTACATACCTAGAAATTCATTTAAATCTTAAATCTCAAGTTGTAGCATTTTTTTAACCGACTTCCCAATTAAGGACCCAAATATCGATATGAAATTATGTAAAGTTCAGTTGAAAATATAACCTGAACCCAAAGTATTACCCATATGCGATGACTCAACATTGAGTACACCTTGACAAATATAGTAGGAAAAAAAAGGCAAATCAAATAAAGGATCATCCTAATGATTTGTAGATGTCCTTGTAGGACACTGGTAAATTTGTTGGGTGATAATCGTCAGAGCATCGAAGTTGAATGATTTTTTCTTTTATTGCCTAGCTACATGGACGAGATGGGGGATTTAGGGGATCTCTTCTTATATAATAAAGGAGGTTTATGTTAATAAATCTATAATACAAAACGGAAGGGGTTTTTGAGCTTGGACGGACGGATAACATTTTGAGAGATAAACAGGTGATCCGACCAATATCCCAGTCTCATCCTAGCCAAACACATCTAGCGGCCATGGTGTTTGTAACCTCCTTCCATTATGAACCTAAATTTATCGACCTTTAATTAATTGATCACCTCATAACTCAAAATATTAATTGAAATATTAAATTCTAAAGAGGTTAATGGTTCAAAGTATACAATATTACAATAAAATCGTATATGCATTAATTGGATTTAGTGGTGACAAGGTGAATATGATGAAAAGCAATATACATATTTATACTATTACTTCAATAATTTTGTTGTTGGATGTATATGTATAATTTTAATTGAACGATTAAAAGGTTGGAAAAAAATTTACATCAGTCATAAGCAGTGCCGATATGACATGGGTTATTTCTTAAAAAATAGCAGTTGAAGAAACACTACATTTTAGAAAAAACTGCGTGGATGTTCTTATTGATTTAGCGATAAAGCACCATATCATATGCATCAAAAAATAAAATTGGTATGGCTGAACTAACATAAGTTCATAGCACTATACGATTCACATTCACGAACACGGCTCATCAAAATTTCAGTAGTCATTAGTAATACTATGACTAAGAATTATTCGGCCTCATGTCGTGCCGTTACGGCACGGGTTATTTCTATTAAATATATGAAAAAAGATCATGCGAATATTTGTACTGAAAAGTTATTTTTTTGAACAAATTTATATCTAACTATCTGAGAGGTGCATGCCATTCTTCAATCTACTCAAGAAGAAGCAGATTATCAGTCAAATCAAGACTTATCTATCATCTATATCAGTTCTCTCTTCTCCTGTTCAGAGTGAAGAACTCTACCTCTACATACGACAACTCTAATTGCAGTAATTTCAATGTTTAGAGTACAAGGGAGCAAAGAGAAACCCGTTTATTTCATCAACAATAATCTAACAACACGATCACATATTCTCAGCTTGAGAAAGTCATCATTGCCATCTATTTCTCTTTTGTCAAGTTGAGACCTTATTTTTCAAGCTGGAAAAATGTCATCACTAAATATCCGGTTGAAACTGTTCTCAAGAGAGAATAAAGCTGTAAGAATAACTAAGTGAAGAATTCATTTGAATCACTTTGGTATAAATCACATCACTATAAAATCAATTAAAGCTCAAGCGGTAGCAGATTTCTTAGCTGACTTCCCTGTTTATAACCTAATTTCAATATGAAATTTTATGAAGACCAACAGGAAATATTACCTGAACCCAAAATATTGCCTAACTGTGACGACTCACCATTGAGTGCACCTTGACAAATATATATGATATTTTTAGGCGTTTTTTTTCTTCCAATTATATCCTTGTGGATAATAAATAGTAAAATTTAGAAATGACATATCCTCGAACCACGCCACTAATATTTGTAAACTTTGTACGGAAAAGCATTTTTAAAATACATTCAACATCATAAATATCAAATTATACATATTTTTTGTACTAAGATGTAATAACAATTTAGAATTGTACCCTTGTTCAATGATAAGGATCAACTATGGAGAGACAAAATTTAAAATAAAAAAGGTCCCTTACGGTGGGACAGAGGGAGTATGATAAACATGAAATGAGTTTATGTAAATCAATAAATAATAAAAACAATCTTGTTATAGGGGCGGCATTCTAATAGGACAAAAAGGGTCATTACATGATCATTCAAGGTGTCCCTTATAAAAAAAACTGGAAATGACAAATTAACCCTCATTATTGATAACCTAGTTTAGTGATGATAATCAAGTTTAGTGTTAATTATTAATTTCACTTATATTAACTCAAAATCAAAACAAAAATTTAGAGTTTAAAAAAAAAAAGTTTGGAGATGGTAGAGAAGTTTTAACCCAAAGTGAAGGTCAATCTCAATCAATTGAAGAAATTAACCAACAAAGTGAAAACCCAATGCCTGAAAATGACCAGGTATACTTTTAAATTGGTCCCAACTAGCTTTTTGTTGCTCAAATACGTAAAAAAAATTTAATTCTTACATTTTAAGAGCTAATTACGGTTGGCATTTCGCTCGTAACCAACCGTTATTCATAGTTACGGTTCGTAAAAGATGAACTACCAACCGTAACTGGTTAAATTTGGGGAAAACCCCAATTGTAAAACCAGTTACGGTTGGTAACTAAATGCTCGTTACGAACCGTAACTCAGTTACGTTTGGTAACCAAATGCTCGATACCAACCGTAACTGAAGAAAATTTTCAGATATTAGAACATACAGTTGGTAATTGAACTATTACCAACCGTAACAACATCAAATTCTCTAGTTACGGTTCGTAATAGAGTTAAAATCAACCGTAACTCACATAAACCCAGAAATTTGAATTTCAATTTTCACCTAAAACCCTAATTTCTGATAGAAATTAAATTTAAATCGAACAAAATAAACTAAACCCTAACTGGGTTTTTCATAATATACCTCATATAAGTCATTACACTTGATCAATTTTCAAATAGCCGGTTAATCGAAGACGATGAAATTTTCAGTTTTAATGGAGGTTACGGTTGATGGAGGAGAAGAGAAGATAAAAAAAACTGATTTGATTTTTCTGATTCATTAGCTTTAAAAAAATTGATTTGATTTTGGTTGATTTAAGGTGAAAAGGGTAATCTAGTCAATTTACATCCCTTTTAGGACATCCCTAACCAACTAAAGGAACATTACTATCAAAGTGCCGCCCCTCTACTAAAACATGCCGCCCCTATACCAAGCTTGAATAAAAAAGGATCACGTGAATATTCAATGGCTGTCATTGCTTTAGCATCTGTGGCTAATGCGTTTGGAACCATGCTTGCTGATGGGCAAACTTGAAAAGATATCAAGCAAAAACACAGTTTTGCATGTACGAAGAACATAATTTAGACTTTACTGTGTATCCATGACAACAATTACAACATCAGTTCCTATACAATTTTCAAGTACTACTACATCTACTCTATCACTGTTAGAGAAATGCAAAAGCATGCCAGTTCTACATCAAATTCATGCATCCGTCATCAAAACTGGCCTTACTTCTCATACGTTTCTCATGAGTAAACTCATTTCCATCTGTACGAATTCCCGCTCTCCCAGTGACATGAATTACGCATTGTCGATCTTCAACAGCATTGAGGAACCCAATTTCTTCATCTTTTTCACCTTGATAAGGGCTTTTGCTGACACTCCGAATTCATTACAGTCTATTCTATTGTACTCCAAAATGTTGACTACTTTGGAGGAATTCCATGGTCTGGAGTTCTCAATCCCGTCTGTTCTGAAAGCTTGTGGTAGGTCTTGCGCTTTTGAAGAAGGCAGGCAAGTTCATGGCCAAATTATGAAAACTGAATTTCAATATGACCCATTTGTGTCAAATTCGATGCTTCGCATGTATTTTGATCTGAAAGATATTCGTTCGGCTAGACGGTTGTTTGATACAATGCCTCACAGAGATGTGTATTCATGGAATTCAATGGTTGCTGGTTATTTGAAAGCTGGAGAAATTGGTTTAGCTAGTGAGATTTTCAGGGAAATGCCGGAAAGGGACTTGGTTTCTTGGAATTCAATGATTGATGGGCTTGTTAAACATGGAAAATGTGAGCTTGCTCGAGAAATTTTCGAGATGATGAAACACAAAAATGTAGTTTCTTGGACATGTATGATTTCGGGTTACATGCTTAACCATCGTCCTAAGGAAGCGTTGGATCTTTTTCGGAAAATGTTGAGTTCAGGAATTGAACCTGATCCAGCTGCCATTGTTAGTGTTCTTTCGGCCATTGCAGACTTGGGTTTTGTCGAAGAAGGTAAATGGATTCACTCTTTTGTTTGTAGAAGTAAGTTTCTTAGCATAGAGTCAGGTGTTATCGGATCAGCACTTATAGACATGTACTCGAAATGCGGATACATTGACAATGCGCGGGATATCTTCAAGTCCATCTCACATAGAAGAAATATAGGGGATTGGAATTCTATGCTCTCTGGTCTAGCAATTCATGGACTTGGTAAAGAAGCTTTAGAAATCCTCCATGACATGGAAAGGATGGAAATTGAACCCGACGATATCACATTTTTAGCAGTCTTAAGAGCTTCTAGCCATGGAGGGTTAGTTCAAGAGGGTCAAATGTGTTTCAAGACCATGTGCGAAAAGTATAAAGCAGTTCCAAAAATACAGCACTACGGGTGTATGATCGACCTGTACGGAAGAGCTGGACATTTGGAGGATGCACTAAAGATATTACAAGAAATGCCCTTTGAACCAGATGTTTTGGCATGGAAAGCTATTCTTAGTTCTTGTTTGAAGCATGGGAAAATTGAGCAAGGCAGATTTGCCGCCCTCCGCGCTATAGAGTTGGCTCCAAAAGACTCAAGTAGTTACATTCTCCTATCCAATATTTATGCCAAGACTGGTAGATGGGAGGATGTTGCTAAAATACGGTCATTGATGAAGGAGCGAGGAGTCAAAAAGGTTCCTGGTTGCAGTTCAATCCTGATAAAAGGTGAAATCCATGAATTTCTTGTGGGCGAGGAGATTGATTCAGATGTTGTCAAAAAGCTAGAGGAGATGGTGTTCCGGTTAAACTCCGAAGGTTACAGACCTGATTTGAACCAAGTTCTTGTTGATGAGGAGAAAGACAAGGAGAGCTTATTGAGTTTTCACAGTGAAAAAATGGCTCTAGCATTTGGTCTTATAAATGTCAGTAAAGGAGCTCCGGTACATATAGTGAAGAACTTAAGGGTTTGTTCTGATTGTCATTCTTTTTTCAAACTAGTGTCAAAGGTCTACAACCGTCAAATAATATTGAGAGACCAGAATCGTTTTCACCATTTTAATGACGGTTCATGCTCTTGCAATGACTACTGGTGACTTCAGATCGTTAGGTAAATTCCCGACTTTATTGAAAGGCACTCTCTTTGAATGAATGCTGAAATAATCATCTTTTGTTGTTTGTTTATGCTGTGTTTCATATTGGTTATGTGTGACCTTACAGGTTGTTGACATATTGCTGTAAAAAGAAACAAGCTTGGAGTCTATGATTTGAGTCTTACAACTGTATTCAAAAGTTGGATGAGCTAACGTGCAACAAACAAACCCACCTGCTCCACTACTAAATTACAAGGTAAACTGTTGGAACGGCAATTACTGTTCCATTAGTTATATTAATTTTGATCTAATTTATTTAACACTTCAACATGAGATTTCTTATGACCGTATAGACTTGAGAGTTTCATTTCTTTTTTCCCTTTATGTTTAACAATTAGACTTTAGACTCTAATTAAACAATAATAATGTTCATATACCTACCCATTTGGTTACAGATTGTTGACTATTTAGGTGGACCATATATGATTATGGGTAGTTGATTCGAATACTGTACCAACTACATCTGCACAGTATTGAAATTTCTGGTTAGAATAATTATCTCTCTCCCTCTCTTTTCAAGTAATCTCAAACCTACCCAGAGAGGCAGAGCCACTATAGCATTAAGTCTTTTTCAGAAATCGGTATAAGAAGGGGTCAAGTGTGGTGGGTTTCACAAATGGCGGGAGTAAGCAGGAAAAATATATCTGCAAGGTCTCATACCAGAAAATCAAAGCAGCACTCATTCCAAGTTTCATCAGGTGAACTTTCGTTTTCTTTTGTATTCATCATCGTCAGTGGTTGCTTGCTTTTTTAACGATTCTGAACTTTTAATTTATGTCCTTACTCAATTTCTCTTGTTATTAGAATTAGTTCCAGTTACCTGTTTTTAATGCTTTCTAGTTTGTGAACATTAAGAGTTTGACAAAAGTTCATTTATCTACTAAAATTGATGTTTTTGGTTGGAATTTGGTATCATTGTTCAGGAATGTTTCGGACGATATCATTAGTTCTGTTGATGGGATTTATGGCATGGGTTTATCAAACCGTTCTGCCTCCACCACCCAAGATTGTTGGTTCTCCGGGCGGCCCACCTGTTACAGCATCAAGAGTAAAGCTCAGTGATGGAAGATATTTAGCTTACAAAGAACATGGGGTGTCGAAAGATCAAGCGAAATATAAGATTATCTACATTCATGGGTTCGATTCCTGCAGACTTGATTACATGCCCTTAACTCAAGTACTACTCTCTTCTATTACAGCTACTTCATTGACTTCTCCATTTCTCCGTCTATTGGTTTTAAACTCTGGTTTATGGTTAATTTAATGGTGGCTTTTGCAGGAACTGGCTAAAGAACTAGGCATCTATATGGTGTCTTTTGATAGAGCTGGGTATTGCGAGAGTGATGCAAATCCAAAACGAACTGAGAAAAGTACAGCTTTGGATGTTGAACAGCTTGCTGATCAATTGGGTCTTGGTTCCAAATTTTACATAATTGGATTCTCTATGGGAGGACAGGCAACTTGGGGTTGCCTTAAGTACATCCCTCATCGGTATGATCTCTCAAAGTTATAGTTTTAAGGTTGATAAACATATGGGTGTTTTCATTTTCTTTTCTTTTTTACTGTTTTCGACCTGTATTTGTATTATCTGCACAGTTTATGTTTCTTGGTCTAGTTCGAAGTCGATCTCAATTTAGAATACTGGATTTCTATAACAGATTATCAGGTGCAGCGCTACTAGCCCCTGTTGTCAATTACTGGTGGGCAGGCTTTCCAGCTAATGTATCAAAAGAAGGCTACAGTGAACAACTTGTACAGGACCAATGGGCACTTCGGGTAGTTCATTACGCCCCATTACTCACGTACTGGTGGAACACTCAGAAATGGTTTCCTCCTTCTAGTGCAGTTGCCCACAATCCTGCTATTTTTTCTCGCCAAGATAAAGAAATCTTGCCCAAGTTGGCCGAGTGGACAAAACATGCGGTACTTCGCTTATTCCCTGAAACCTCTTAATTTGTCTAGCATGCTAATTTTTTGTTATAAGTGCCCACAGTTGTTTATTTTCCTGCTATTTCATTAGGCACAAATAAGGCAGCAAGGTGATTTTGAGTCTCTCCATCGTGATTTGATGGTCGGGTTCGGAAGTTGGGAGTTTGATCCTATGAGTGATATTGAGAACCCTTTTCAGAACAACGAGGGTAGTGTTCACGTCTGGCAAGGAGATGAAGATTTGCTTGTGCCTGCTTCCCTTCAACGATACGTCGCAGGAAAGCTTCCATGGGTTCATTACCACGAGCTTACGGGTGCAGGGCATATGTTCCCTTTTGGTGATGGTATGAGTGATGCCATCTTAAAGGCACTCTTGCTTGGAGAGAAGTAGATATAACAGCTAGTTGAAATCATAGCACTTTTTATTCTGGTTTAATGTGACACTCTCTCAACCTTTGGACGAAATTTTCCAGTTTTAAATAATTTTTTCAAGTTAGTCTTAGTTTTTGCCCAATATCTGTGCCACTGATTTTGATTTCTTAGTTTGGTTCTGGTGCTATATGTAGAGTGAATGCAAATGCTAAAAAGTAAGCAGGTACCCCTGTTCAGTGAATTTCTTGATTTGCCTCCAATCCCAACTTAAACTTCCAACTGTCTACTTTTTGGACTTCAACATTCAAAGAACAAGTGCAAGTGGTTCATATAAGTTGAAAAGAGAAAGATCTTCTAGAAGTTGAAGTTGAGAGATATCCAGAAGTAACCAAGTATTATTATATGGGTGTTCCTTTATATACCCCTAGAAAACAATAATAGTACCCCTTTATCTATGTACCCTGAAAACGCATCTTCCTACCCCATCATACTTGTTAACTTTGTATACCCCCGACCGAGATACAAACAGAAGACCATCGATATAACTCTAATGCTATGTCTTCATTTTTCTGTAACTCGTATTGGATTGAGTAGATAGATCATTACTTTAATCTGGGAGGAAGACTAAATAATGAAAGAAATAATACCGATCACCCTAGATAATAAAAAAAAAATCCCCTAAAAATAAAAAAAATCACCCTAGAAACTTTGGGGATCTTTTTGTTCTGATTGTACTTATTGAGATTTGAAGTAGGGTTTGATAGATTTGATACTGGAAACTTGTTTTACGGTAAAAAGGTTGATGGGATAGAATACAAATCTGTTAGATCTATCGTCGGTTAATTTGTCTCCGCTATGGATCGGAATGGAAAAGGACATACATTCCCTTTAAGAAAAACAGAGATGGGTTCGTCTCCTGTTGCTCTTCCACTGTCCACTGATGACAATTAATCATCTTCACCACCATTTCCACCACTGCAACAACAATTACAACAAAGAAAAAGACATAGAAAGCAATACCCTGGTGAAGACGTAGGTATTATGAAGAAATTAGATTCGTTGCCATGAAACTCCATAACAATCAACAACAATACCAACGATAAAGATAGGCAGGGACGGAGCTAGAACTTTTGTTCAGGGGGGACAGATGAAAGTCATGTTCTAAAACTCGTTAGGCGGCCGAAGGGCGCGAATTTTTTCTCTCGTCTTCTTAATGTATTTTTGGGTCGCCAACCCATTGAAATATTTGTTAAATTATAATATATGAATTCGTGTATAATAAACATGTTGGGATGGGTGTGGTTGAGAGTTTTAAGGGTATCTAACCATTTTGAATCAATTTACCATCTTCAGATTAGCATATTGCTTATTGGATTCTTAAATTTGCTTGCAATCTGAAGTTTTTATACACAGTTTATTCCAGGAAAACTTTCATATACACTGTTTATTCTTGGAAAACAATTAGTAATTAAGGGAAGAATACCAAATTATAGTTTCCCTTACCAATTTTCCAACTATCTCTTATAAACTTGTCCCCCTATGTACTAAAATTACCGAACCTATATAGGAAGCATAACAAAATCTAGGGGGGACAACTGTCCCCATTAGACTGTTAGTAGCTCCGTCCCTGAAGATAGGGACGGTAATGAATCAGAAGAAGAAAGGGACTCAACCAACGAGGAGGCTAAGATATCGAAGTTATTGTTGCTAATCAACTGCTTGTCAGTGATTATTGTTTAGTTAGAATGCAGATTCTCCATTAGAAGTTAGAACTTATGCAAAAAGTTTCTATGTTGGATCCTCGCCATCGTTTAGGATTTTTTTTATCTACGGAAGTTGGGGATATCTGTATCAATATTTCTAAAAAAGTTCTCGATTTTTGAGTTAACCGGATTATAACTTACATAACTAACGAAAGGGGTACCACTAATATTTCGGAGGGGTATATAAAGTAACGCCCTATTATATATATCTATGGTATGACAAATCCTTCATCTTCCCCAGTCCCCCTACCCCAACTGACAGTATAAAAGTCATCTTCATCCTACCCGCTTAGGAAAAATAGGGATCCGCTTTAAAAGTAAGTCAATAGTAAACAGTATTATATGACTAACCGGGAATTTTTTTTTGTAGCCCATTTCTCATTTTTTGTTATATATGAAATCCATCGTTAAAATTGTACACACGAGGAATCCATATTTATTTATAAGTAAGAGTTATTTACATAGATAGCCTTTTACTAAGAAAATTTATTTAATATGTTTTTGAAAGTAAAAAAAAAAAACGGTTGTGACCAGTTATTATGCCTAAAAAAACTCCATAAATAATTCCTTTATTTGACTTCCAGCATAATTTCCTCCTAACAAGTCCACCTAAATGAATTTCATTTATTTCTATCCGAAAAAAAAAACTAACTATTAATTTTACCTTTTTGTTTGTCCCGTAAATTTTTATTTTTGGTCATTTTTTTTTCAACCGACAGAGATTTAGGAAAATTCCAGTTTTCACAAGATTCTGTTGGGTGAAATTTTCCATTATCACAAGAATTAGATTAGGTGAAAATTCTAGATTTGGAGTGAAAAAATTAGTTTTGATTCTTAATAATGTGGTGTGGTTGTGAAAATTACAACTTTTAATGAAATTCTAGTTTACCTCTATTGATAATCACAATTATCATCTTTAGCTAAAAAGTGATAATCGGAATTTTCATTTATGACACCTAGTCCTGCTGAGTGAAAGTACAATTATTACCATTTTCATCAATTATTACTGTACCAGTACTCTTTAGGTCTTTTAGAAAAAAAACCTCAAGGGAATGAAGGAATTATCAAAGAATTTTATAATTGCGTGTACCAAACAGCTACTGGAATTATCAAAGAATTTTATAATCGCGTGTACCAAACAGCTACCGAGTAGCAGACGAATACAAATTCACTCATTACAAACAATAGCATTTGTAATTCAGTATGTAAGTACGAGAGTCAAGGACAAGAAAAAGAAGGAAGAGCTGTTTATTACTGTACTTTTCTTTTGTACATCTCCATGCGTAGGTATTCAAGGTTATTTATAGCCTAAAATCACATGACATACATACAAGGTGGCAGCAACTTTAATTGCCACGAGTTTACATACGTGGCCTTTAATTAAGAGATTAAAGTGTTTTTTGTTAATCCATAAGAGATTAATTTATCACCTAGCAAGTGTGTTTCCCACTAAAATGTGGTCATCCATAAATCGAGCCGACAATATATAACACTCCCCCTTGGATGACCACCATCACATATATATGGTGTATTGTTAAAACTTTGTAAGGAAATTTCGACTGGGATAAAAACTGGGCGAAGGAAAATGAGTACAACACTGGAATCTTTAAATGGTGAGGACCGCCATGAACTGTTCTCTTCGTTAAAGTTGTGTCAGGAAAACCGATTAGGGAAAAATCTGAGCACTTGAAATTCCAAATAAGGGTAGTCGCCGCTATGAATTTCTTCCTTTGTCGAAACTGTCAGGAAAACCATCTAGGACAAAACCTGAGCTTATAATAAGGGTGATCGCCGCCACGAAAATATTTTCTTTGACAAAACTGCGTTAGGAAAACCACTTGGGACAAAACCTGAACGCCCAAAGTTTATAATAATGTTGACGTCGATGCTAATGTTGCCTCGTTAAAAACCTCGTCTGGAAAACCACGTGGGAAAAATCAGACCAGAGGAAAAGAGTACAACGGACGTCGCCTGATAATGGTGCTGAACACGCATATGCTGCCTCGTTTAAAACCTTGACAAGGAAAATCCATTGGGACAAAACCTTAGTGAAGGAAAAAGAGTACAACGCGTTTAAGTCCAGCCTATGATTCTACGAGTTTACTCCCCCTGAAGCATGACTTCTTAAAGAGATTGGTGGTGCAAATATTGTATAGTCTTCCGAAAACTGCTTTACCATTTGCAGTTTATGGAGGATTGACTGCAGGTATTGCGCCGGGTGCACAATCGCCATTGTACACCTCGCATTTAAATCCTCGGTCCATTGCGCACCAATTTCAGTTTTGCGCTTTAACTTCAGGCATAACCATGAAAGGCCTTTTATAAACTCATAAATACCGTAAAATCAATTTCAGCCTCTAAAAGTGTAACCTGCAAAAGAAAAGTTGGAAAAACATAATGCGTGCATTATATCCATGTATGGTACTTCTGGACCATAAGTTTAACATACGTATCAGATAGATCGATCACTTCCCAGTAATGGTGCTAATTTAGAAGCACGATAAGTATTACGAGTATTAAAACTAGATACACTGGTATATACAGACAAGTTTTATATGCTAGCACGTCCTCGAACTTCAGGTCGAGCAAATATTTCGGTTTCAGCGAGATCTCAAAAATCTAGTTCAAGCGTGGATTGTAGCGCTACTAAGGGTTCTTTCAGAGGCCAAAAATGATATCATCATTTCATCCGGATTTTAACCTTATACCAAGAACATAAAATACACAAGTATTGTTCATAAATTTATCCTCTTCAAGATGGTGATTATGACTAAATTTCAAACCTGACGTAAATCACAAAGTCAGGTGGCTGCCTGGTCTAGGAAAAGTCGAATCCTTCAAAGTCTCAAAAATAATCACAAAGCAAGATGCAATTAGAGTCCCTCAGAGACTACCACGCTAAGGTGCATCAATATTAGGAGAATACCTTTAGTTTTACAGAACCAATCCTGGGTTCAGCAGGAAACCTTCAATCGTGCTTAAAACGATAATACTATTCTCTCTGCGCTTAATCTCAAACACCAACCTGTAATTTTCAGGCCTCACAATTTTACGGTGTGAGTCGGATCCGAACTTTTGCGCTTTTTCAAGAGATTCCATCTTCTACCTTAGTCTGAGGTAACATGTCATATGCCTACCAATCAAAATGTCGATGTTCCTCTGCAGAGGGGTACACAACCATTATTGTAAACAGTAATCGACAATCATATATGATTTAACACATTCTCTATTGCATGCATATTCAAGAAAATTTCACAAACTGGTACCAGCGCCAGTTCAGGGGCTTTATTATATCCTCATCTTCAATAAAGAGTTTAAAACTTAGAGAATGTTGATCATATTCTGATGGTCTCCACGAGCACTATCTGTAGTCTCTCTTCAAGAGCATTGCATATTAGAAAAGTGATTGGATTCTCTATTACGAGGCATATATGAGGCAGTTATTCAGGCCTCAAGCGTGTTTTAACACACGACTTTGTCACTGCGAGATGCATGATTTAACCTGCTGAGACAACTTCCCGTGTCTGCATCCTCAAGCAAGTGACGAACAATATTTTTCCAGAGCTACTGCAGTTATTTGTTTTAATCATGAGTAATATCCAACACCTCAATTACATCCAATATCTTGGTGTGAGAAAAAAAACTGAGATAGTTTCACGCCAATATATAGCGGCAGCCAAACTTTGTTTGATCAGGATAAATACTTAATCAGATAACCCATTGAATTGTCGACATTGCTTACTACAACCTTTAGATGGTGTCTGTCATCTCTATGACTTCAAGGGAAAAGTCCTTAAATTTGTCGACATAATACGTGCCATCTTCAGGTGGCAGTCTTTCCCCCCCTGGTTAAGGCGGGGAAACCTTTTAGGTTATCATAATTTGCACCATCCTTTTATGGTGACGTTTCTCCCCCTGACTAAAGTGGGAGAACCTTTAAGGTTATCAACCCTACTCTTGCCAAACTTCTGGTGGCGGGTTGCCATGCCAACTTCTGGTGGCATTTTAGTTTTCCTGATCATGGCGGAAACATTACTATCTCATATCTGGAAACTTCTGGTTCCATAATTGCCTGATTTTCAAAGGCAATTCTGCTCATGATAGTTTTTGGGTTTTAATTTAACTACACAAAAAGTATCCCAAATATAGCTGCAGGCTCGACAAGAGATGAGACTTTCACGTCGTTCCTTTTCGACGGCTTACTTCCTTCCCCTAACAGCGGGAATACAGTCTCATCTTCAATAAGACATTACCAGCACATGGTTTTAAATGTCTTATGAATCTAAACCAACATATATAGCTAGGTGACGTTATGGAACAAATACGTAAGTTGTAAGGTTGCTTCCGAAGATATAATTGATGGTAAATAGTTGGTCGAGCAATAAACTAAAGATGCTTAAACAAAGAACTCAACTAGACCATGTCGAGTGCGCACATGTGCTAACTATATGCTCGATATAACACCAACTGGAGGCAAAGCATCAAAACCTATCAATTTACCACCAACATAAATACTTAACTGGAGAGTCTCTGCAACCACAAGATTTGCACAAACAGTTCGGCAAAATCTAACATTACGTGTTAATATAACAAGAGACCATCTAGTAGATGTGTCTATCAATACATTAAGTATTGAAATAATTGTCCATATTGCAGGGTGAATAAGTCCTGCAATTTCCACCTTGAATCCTTTCTAGGAGTTAATGTTGGTGATTCAGTAATGGGTTACCATAATGTTAATGTTAATGCAATTTAACAACTAATTGTCTCAGGGACCAATAACACAATTTACATCCTTATCTAATAGAAGCTTCAGGTTCAGTAAAGGATGTACATGAGCATTTTGAATCGTCTACTCATCTTGGTAGAACTTTGGTGTCCATACTGATCATGCCTGAGCATGAATAATTCAAGGGTCATTAAACTTCTGGCTAATGACAACATGGAACTCGACTATTCGAATTATCATATGGCATATACCCCATAAAAGAGAGCCTTACGTTTCTTTACGATGTGCTTCTGGCACAAAAACAAAATACTCCATAAAAATGCTCGTTTATCATTTCAAGGTGGTAACGCCAAATATTTTCAAAAACTCAACAGATTCTTCAGGGATCCGGAATATTATAAGGCGTTAATAAAGATGACTGTTATACCACCAAAATGATACACGCTCTTCCGGAGCCGTCTATCATATTATTCGAACCCGAAATGGCATTTCACATTTCCCAAAACCTCTACAAGGTTACAGAAATGGTTCGAAAAATTTGTGTTTGTTGTTCCCTTGTTTAGAGACAAATATCTCTATCGTCTATTTAAAATGGATAGATTACTTCAGGAATCCATATCCGATGTCACAGTTGGACGAGAGACATACATTAATAAGTCATTAACAATATCATTACGTAACCATGGGCTACTTCGGGAACCCAAGAATTCGTGGTTAATTCCTGGAATCCAACTATTTCGGTAGACCACTTCTGGAGTCTACTTTATGGATTACTGCTGGAACCCATAAATTTTGGATTATTATAGGAAGGCACAAAATATATGTTGGACTGCTTATGGAGCCGACAACATCTCGTGGATTGCTTCTGGAATCCATTACTGACAAAAATAAGCAAAGAAAATAAACAAAACTTAAAACAAAGGATAAACACCCAAACAAATATGGCACTAATACAATATCAACAAATCTCCAATTTTGTCACCTTCATAGCCAACGAAATATTAATTTACAAGTGTACAAATGGATACACTCTTTTATGGAAAAGTTTCCTACTTGGTCACTTCAGGGACCGCAAATAGGAACGACTAGCACTTTTATAACGGGTCACTTCTGGGACCGAACGGCTAGCGGACCGTGCCTTTTGCATCCATACTATGCTAGACGAAATTCCAGCTTCTGGTGGAATTGTTTCAAAATCTCTGGAGATTATTTAGAGCAAGAGAAATTAAATTTATGTTATCCTCTAGGGATACAACAATTTCTCGCTTCGCCGGTATTAAAACCGCAAGTACCATAACAAAAATAATATAGCGGAAAATTATTAAAGTTTACGGAGTCGCGGTTCTCACCTTCCCGCACTTACCCAAAAACATTCGCACAAGTTTGCAATACTTGTAGAACAACTTTCCTCCATTAATAGTGTTACTACCCTGCTCAATAGAAGCAACAAAGTCAGTACTACTATCCACATATATAATCAAAAACACAAAATCAACTCAAAACACAAATATAAATTGTGAAGTTGATTATATGGCTTTGTGGGTATCATCCCCGGCAGCTTGGCATAAACATCGTCGAACACTGGTTTATCAATTGGCTGCATCGAGCTATTCGTGCTGATAACGTTTTATAATCGCGTGTACCAAACAGCTACCGAGTAGCAGACGAACACAAATTCACTCATTACAAACAATAGCATTCGTAATTCAGTATGTAAGTACGAGAGTCAAGGACAAGAAAAAGAAGGAAGAGCTGTTTTATTACTGTACTTTTCTTTTGTACATCTCCATACGTAAGTATTCAAGGTTATTTATAGCCTAAAATCACATGACATACATACAAGGTGGCAGCAACTTTAATTGCCACGAGTTTACATACGTGGCCTTTAATTAAGAGATTAAAGTGCTTTTTGTTAATCCACAAGAGATTAATTTATCACCTAGCAAGTGTGTTTTCCACTGAAATGTGGTCCTCCATAAATCGAGCCGACGATATATAACAAAGAAGAAATTATTGTGATTTTTTGATATTGGAAAAACAGGGAAAGAAAAACTAGGAAAAACAAACAAGAGTTGAGTAAGGACGAAGGTGTTGGTTATTAATTCTGCTCATTCACCATTCTTTGCAAGCTACA
This sequence comes from Papaver somniferum, assembly GCF_003573695.1. Classification (NCBI taxonomy): domain Eukaryota; kingdom Viridiplantae; phylum Streptophyta; class Magnoliopsida; order Ranunculales; family Papaveraceae; genus Papaver; species Papaver somniferum. The sequence continues at coordinate 14,941,853 of NC_039360.1, read as the reverse complement.
ACGACCAAGTATATAGGTATAGCCAAGAGTGACACGTAACGGAGTTTTGTCATTATTGTTAGTTATCCTTATTCAACATTAACATTAGTTATCGTTATTTAAGCCTAATTAATCGGTGACTAATGCAAATACAACTAACGGCCATCAATAACACCCACAAACACGTCCATAATTATTTGACCATAACTTGTTGATTTTTTTTTTTTTTTAATTTTCCTTTTACTAATGGTACGTAATCGATAAAGGTTAGTCTAGTCATGTTGAAAGTTTGAAAACCTATATTTAATCTAAAACTATTAATCGTAACCGTACATCTTAAATTTTGGGTTAGAGATATATATCATCTTATTGATGGATTAACAGAGAGAGGATTCAAATTTGGGTTCCTCAGAAATTTCCACTGTAACCAACTATGACAGATCCTCGGCTTCCTCTGCCTAACCGACAGTATAAAAATTTTCCAAAAGTTTTTGCCAAATATGGGCTATGAGTCTATGACCCTTGGAATCCGAGCAAAAATATTGTGTTGGATGAGATGAACATTTAAAGTTTTTGACAATTATGCTTTTCATTTTTAATTATCTTTTTTTCTTCTTTCATTCCTTTTCTTTCCTATAAACCTTTTTTTTTTCAACTTAAAATGGCAATAGCCTGATGCAACGTTACTTAAGTTAAATACAACCCTTTATTAATGCATAATTTTTTAACCAAATTTATTGGTAATAGACACCCACCTTAAAGAAGACAAACATTCAAGGTGGTCGGAATTGTATCCGGATTATACCATCTTTTCTTTCTACTTCTCATATAGAAATTGGGGTACCTTTGCGGTATTTTGCTCTTTTTCGCCGCAATCTACATGTCATTGGTATTTTTATTTGTATTTGGGTTTTAATTTTCTTGTATTTTAATATTCTTTTTCTTATAAACAATCGTGTAATCACCTTTTTAGATTGAATGAAATGCGGTTTGATTGTTCATCAAAAAAAAAAAATCACAACCCAAACTAATTTAATTTTGTTTTTTCTCTAGTCTTTTTTATTTTCTCATTGATCACACAGTTCAAGTTTAAGCATTATCAATTCGAATACGTTTATTGCTTTGATATATATTTCTTTTGTTCTAATATCTTTGGCTATGATGAACATTTGAATTTGAAGCTTTAGAGTCCAGCATTTGGTGACTATGGTGTTTGATTTCCAATGGGTTTCTCTTCTCGGCAACTTGTAATATCAATTGGATCTTTTACGCCATCAGTGCAAATATTACAAGTAATCCAGATAAGCCAACTTTTTTATGCCACCATTAAAATGATTATGAACGATAATGGAATGGGTTTTGGAGAGCCAACAGAATGGTAGATTAGATGTTGTACATGTCTCTCATGGGGAGTTTGGGTCCCCTAAAGATGGTCAAATGAGTACTCAGGTCAAGTCTACCAATAATATAGGAAAGCCAAATTGTGGAAATATGAAGAGAAATGACAGCTAGAGAAGTTTGTAAAAGAATAACTTAAATGCCTTTTCAGTTTTAGAAAATGAGCAATTAAGTATGAAAGTCTTAATGAAAATGATAATAGTATGATTGAAACGGTTAGTCGCATTGATGAGCATAATGATGCCCGTAATGGAAAAGTTAATGCAGAAAATGGTGGTTTAATAATTAAGGAAAAGAAAAATATCTATTTAAGGAGGGGGAGGCTAAGGAAGGTCAAAGCAGTTTTGAACAAAATGAGCGGTCACAGAAACATCCTCAATTTGTTTTCTCAAGCCTCACTAAGGCTCTTAGATAGTGGACAATTTGTTAGTGCGCATAGCTCAAGAGGAATTGAGAGCAATGTGGAATATTTTGGTGGAGCTAATAATGGATCAAGCTACGGGGTAGATCAAATGATGGAAGAAGTAAACTAGTTACAGAGAGAGTTGATTGTCCTACTACCTCAAATAGTACATGCACCGAAACAAGTGAATGTATATAGAATGATAGCCAACATCCAAAGAACACTGAGGCCAATATGGACTACTCCTTCAAATTGGATACATATTGGACCCAGTCGAGTTTCTAAACGAAGGAAGAGTAGAGGTAGACAACGTGTCAAAGACGTGGCAAGGAACAACAATACTAGAAGCAGTGATTGTTAGAGCATTGTTCGGTCGAACTTACAAGTGTTGTTATCTCAAGCTTGTTGTCAAAACTATTTCTTGATTTCTAATCTATAATTAGTTAAGTCACGGATTAAGATAGAAGATGTAGTTGAGAATCGGACATCAATGCGTTCTACCGTTTGAAGTCAAAGATCAACCGAAGCTTTTGGAGAACTTTTTCAACAAAAGGTAAATGAAGACTGAACCACATATTTCTCAAGTTATATTCATCTTTCTATCTATGAGACGTTGTCGCATAACTAATTAGATTATCGTAAGCATATCAAGAATTTCGAGTCAAGTTTATCTTGGTAATTAGTTCACGAAATATATATGACTAAGCTTAATGAACATTTGTTCATACTTGATGAATTTCGGTTAAGAACAATGTCTTGTTTGTAATCTAAATTATGATTCAAGATTATCATTCGAAAATATCCTGGAACAATGATATGTGTCATTGATGTTATTAGGGAATGTTTCGAATTGATCTAAAGAGAAATATAGAACTACTGAAAATTTGGATACAAGACAGTATGCACACCAGTCTCACAAACTTGGAAAATTGTTATAGGTCCGGAGCCATAGTACATGTACCCAATACAAGTACCGGCATAGCTATAGTTTGGCAACGATTTAGTGGTACGCATCCGGTATCCATACCACAAAAGGTCTGTGAACTCGTGAACCTGGAATGGTACGCATACCTAGTATGCATACCGAAAAAGAACTGCTGGTTTTGAAACCGGTGTGGTATGCATACCCGGTACGTAAACTAGAAAAGTTTTGTATGTTCCAGAACTTATATTTTTCTTAAGGGTACACGTACCCGGTACATGTACCATGACAAATATAGTCATGAACAAGGTTGAAGTACACGTACTTACCCTGTCGAATATTTTCAGATGCACATAAAATTATTTCTATGAGATAATTAGAATTTGAATAAATCTCTAAAAACACTATATAGACATGATTGATCACATTATAACCTATGGTTGTGGTTCAAACAAAAAGTCTGAAGTTTTTATGAAAATGATTAAGCTTATAGTTCAATCGGCTATTCGGTTAACCGTTTATGAACAATGTCTTTGTACACGGTTCAGTTACGGTTCATCCTAACCATAGTGTATATCTTGATATGTCAATCACATTTTAAAGATTCATCTAACGTGGATATTGTTTGCTAGGTCCAAAGCTATCTTAGCTTAAACCTAAAACAACATATGCTTTGAAAGTATATAAAAGGGAACCTCAAGCAACTGGGATCTTTGAATCCCGATATTATCTTGGTGTGTCCTAGTTGTAAACTAGACTCGTCCTATTCCTAAAACCCTTTTAGGGTTTAGCGACTAAAAAGACTTCATAGGGATTCATGAAGCCAGGTCCAATTATCTTTATCTTGATAATTCGTGTATCCTGATCTTGTTTGATCATTGAGCTAATCACTCCAACAAGATAGATAGCAATCGCAAAGTTCTCTTAGTATTAGACTTTGTGATTTCACATGTTTAATACTTGTGAGGTGAATAATAATCTAGGCTGCTCTTCGGAAAGCATAAGTCTGGATTTTGAGGTTAGCTAGAATTTGTCTATTGCTATCGACTTCCAGTCTCACCTTGATCTACGATCAAAAAGGAAGTCACCATATAGGATTATCTGTGGGAGGCAGATTGGTTTAAAGTCTTCAATTGAGTTGTAGCAACTATTGGGATGTAAAGGACATCAACTAAGAGAATCAATTACGCAGATTCCTGCTGGGATTCAAGAGGCGCAAGGAATGCGACTGTATCTGAATTACTGTGAGGGTTCAATTCAGTCTCAAACACATTCCAGTTCGAAGTTAATTGGTAGTAGGCTAGTGTCTGTAGCGGCTTAATACAGTTTGGAGTTCAATCTAGACTAGGTCCCGGGGTTTTTCTGCGTTTGCGGTTTCCTCGTTAACAAATTTTCTAGTGTCTATGTTATTTCTTTTTCCGTATTATATTGTTTATCATTATTATTGAAATATCACAGGTTGTACGTTAATCAGTCAAAGTAGACACGTCCATCCTTGTTTGTTGGATATGACTTGATTGATTCTTGAACATTGATCTTTGGAATCTCCCAAGTACTATCACATGTAAATCAGGTTCACAGACTTGTCTCAGTAAACTTTCTGATTGTGGGAAAAAGAGATATATCTCTAAATATTATTCCTTGATTGAGATTCATTATGTTGAACTCTCGGAATTGTATTTAAGTTTGTACATACAGGTTGCCTAAGAAAAAGTTGGTGGTGTATTTTGGTACCCCCACATTTTTAATTGGTATCAGATGAGGCAAACACGTTTAATACCTAACAAGTCTGTGTTTGAAGCAATCTGACTATATGGATATGAGTGCTATCTTTGACAACGTATCACCAGTATAGAATCATTCATACGACTTTCAAGGTTTGGGTTCATGTGGGAAAACTGTCACATCCAAGGCATCATCTGAAACTGTGAATAACTGGGAAACACGCCTAGAAGAATAGTTGGATGAACTTTCTGACGAAAGTGATGCTGATATTGATAAAGATGCCGATGAGGAAGTATCACAATATACCAAACGGTTTGACCATCTTATAAAGAAAAAAAGGTCAATGTCATGTCTAATTGGTTTTCTGACTCCTCTTTGTCGAGAAAACAAGAAACTGAGAAAGATCTTTAAAGGTTATAATTATGATTATAAACTAATACAATCCCTTTTTGAAGACCGTGAAGACGATGTGCGTTAAAAAAATTCTGAATGTGAAAATCTTCGTAGAAATCTCATTGTGTTGGAAGAAAAACTTGCGGAAAACAAAGCAAGGACTAACTCTCTACAAATCCGTTTTAAAGATAGAGAAAACGCTTTTGTCACTCGAGAAAGACAACTAGAGGGTGATTTAACTGCTGCTCTTGATAAAATCAAGATGTTGGAAGAGAACTTGAAAAAGTTCAATACTAGTTCAAACAAATCAACCATTATGCTAGGAGCAAGTAAATATCATCGTAATACACGGGGATTGGGCTATGGGGGAATAGATGCTCCAAGTATTATAAAATAGGTAGAGTTTTTCAAGGCTAGTGCTTTTTCTCAACCAAAGGTTTCCACCGATGGAAAAATTGAATTACCTACACAGGCAGTTAATGTTCCAAAGAGCAAATTATATCAGCCTCCAAAATCAGCACACACGAATCCATGTAATAACGTTCTGATGCTTGCTATTATTGCGGAAATAAAGGTCACCTGCAAAGGGGATATCGTTTTCGTATAAGGAATGAAATACTTCACGATGTTCTTATTTGGGCATCACAAGAAGTGATCAAACCTGGATCATATGTTAAGACTAATACTCTTGACATTAAGGGTTGCCAGCGTCCAACCTTTAGGCAAGGGAATATGTGCTGTGAGAAACCTATAATTTCCTATAAACATCATACAAAGCCTTTTCACGATTGTAATGATTGTCAAAAGGATAACTTTGTAAAGATGAAGATAAAATCTGATGCTCCCGATTAGAAAAAGACTACCTTGCAAAAAGTAGTCAATCCGTTTTCTCTTCGAGAATTTACGAAGAGAATATTTGTGGGAAAAAGGTTTCGTTTATTTCTAAACGCACCCAGAAGAGGATACCGAAGAAGGATTTCTCAGAAACACATAATCTCACAGTTTCGAACCTTCAGACAAGGGTTGATCACAAGATTTCTGATCTCAGAAAACAGATTAACTGATTACAAGACATTAGAAGGACAAGGAAAATGCTAAATACATGTAACATTTATACCTCCTTATCCCTTTGTAATTTACCTTATATAAACTGCGCTAAAGACATACCAGGTACTAAACAAGGGAGTATATCAAATAGTCTCGTTGTTCATAATGGGCATTTCACAGATGCCTACCATAACATAACTTGATTATGGTAAATTGTGCCTCCTCCTGTAGCATGAAAAGAAGGATTTACAACATGGTCAAGAAAGGTAACCCATTCCTTCTTGACACATATTGTATCTTGTTTTGTGCACATTCTCTCTTGTGGTTCTGATTTTCTCCATAAGTTTACTGTTTGGACGGTTATGCCAAGCTTCTCGATATCAACTACTTCTTGTGTTGTAAATTTATATTTATTGAGCTAAGAACAATGTTGATTTATATTTTTCCACATGACCTATCTTGGAAATTTGTTTGGTCACAAATTTCACGTGCTCACGAACCCGTCCATGTGGGTTCCAAAGTCGGTCCAAACCTATGGAAGTAATGAGTTAAACATTTCAGAAGATTCTAGAAAATATCTCTTTTTCTTCAGTTTTCTTAACTAAAAAACTGTGTGTGTGTGTATATATGTATATATATTCAAGGTACGCCTACCTTGTATTATATATAAGTGCTGGAATAACTCGTGAACATTCACAAACCATGGATGTTTCTAAGACTTCAAACAACACAAAGGAAGATAAAAATAATATGGAGGATGATGGTTCCACAAGAATTGTTGAGTTTTACGATAATCCTGCCACCATATCTTGTTACTTTGATCAAGAACATACAGAGTCAAAATCGATTCAGAGGCCCCGTGATTTGGTCAAAATATTATGAGTGACATCAGAGTGGTGTTCGAACAATTGTCTGCTTCCAAAAGAGATCTCAAGCTTATTAATTCAGAATTGCGAAAAGCATCTGATGATCTTGGTTCTCTCAAAACACAAGTTGCAGACTACATATGAACTACAATTCTCCTTATTTTGTTTTCTATGTTATTTTTCTAGAAAACTTCTTGTGAGAGTTTATTCTTTATTTTGAGAAGGATAACTAGAATTTGGTATAGCAAATTGTGATTACACAAGTTATTTCCAACGGTTTTCATCTTGCATGTTTTTAGATTTATTTATTTAAATTTTAGAGCTTTGGAAAATGAACTGACATCTCGTATATGCTTAGAAGTTAAATCTATTATGTCTTCTTATAAATTAAAAATTGAACAAATTCTTTGAGAATTTTCTCGCAGTATCGATCTGCTTGTGATCACAATTTTGTGTTATTACTGCACTATACACTCCGTAAGATTTTCTTATGTTGAGTCATATCGATTAAATTATCTCTTTGTTCGTAACGGGCGTTGAGACTAATCTAAGTCGATGTTCATGATACAAATCCATATGATTTGTTAATGTCCGACAAAATCCTTCTTTTTCATTAAAGTAAGGTCACTCATGTTGTTCTCTTGGGAATGACATCAAATGGGAGAGAGTTCTTAAAATAAACTTGTGGTTTATTGCTATATCTTTGTGGGGTGTGTGGCTGTGGAATTTATAGGGGATGCTTGTATCTTAAATTTCCTAGATGAGCGCTAAGTATTTCATACTATGTGATATCATCTAGATAAAGTTGATATAAGGAGTTACATATTAACTATGTTATTATGTATTATCTCTAATTTCCTTTAAATAATGAAGTATCTTTTGGTTGAATTCATTACGATCCCATGATTTTCTTACCTTTGCCAATTTTTATTGACAAAAAGGGGGAGAATTAATTAGTAGTTTCGCCTGACATACATATGGTTTACGGATCATTATGTAAGGGGGAGTGAATCAATATCTATATGCTTCACCTATTATGCAAAATATGTAAGTATTGATTAAGGGGGAGAAACATATCATCGTATTATTACTTCAAAGTTGTGATACAATTGAACTTTGGAGAAGATAATAATAATATGTTCTCGTATAACGACGATTGAGAATATTTGTTTTTAAAGTTGTTATTTCTACGGATCTTCAACAACAACGATGTTGAGTTGAACACCTTCAGAATCATTGCAACTTAAAGTAAGGAAGAATTCAAGGAGTTGAAGAAACCAAGAGAATCAAGCATGATGGATTCAAGGAGTTTTTGATAGTTTTGTCACTAAAGATTGGAAAGATTGTTAGAGCATTGCTCGGTCGAACTCACACGTGTTTCTATCTCAAGCTTGTTGTTAAATTTAGTTGTCAAAACTATATCTTGATTTCTAGTCTACAATTAATTAAGTCTCGGATTAGGATAGAAGATGTAGTTAAGAATCGGACATCACTACATTCTACCGTTTGAAATCGAAGATCAACCGAAGCTTTTGTATAACTTCTTCAATAAAAGGTAAGTGAAGATTGAACCACCTATTTCTCAAGTTATATTCATCTTTCTATCTATGAGACATTGTCGCATAACTAATTAGACTATCGTAAGCATAGAATTTCAAGTCAAGTTTATCTTGGTAATTAGTTCTCGAAATATATATGATTAAGCTTAATGAACATTTTTTCGTACTTGATGAATTTCGGTTAAGAACAATTTATTTTTCGTAATCTAAATTATGATTCAAGATTATCATTCGAAAATAGCCTGGAACAATGATATGTGTCATTGATGTTATTAGGGAATGTTTCGAATTGATCTAGAGAGAAATATAGAACTACTAAAACTCTGGATACATGACAGTATGCATACCAGTCTCGCAAAATGGGAAAACTGTTATAGGTCCGGAGCCGTAGTATACGTACCCAGTTCATGTACCGGCATAGCTATAGTTCAGCAGCGACTTAGTGGTACACATACCTGGTATCCATACCACAAAAATTTTGTGAACTCGTGAACCTGGAATGGTACACATACCTAGTATGCATACCGAAAAAGAACCGTTGGTTTTGAAACCGGTGTAGTATCCATACCCGTTATGCAAACTGGAAAAGTTCTGTATGTTTCGGAACTTATATTTATCTTAAAGGTACACATACCCCGTACATGTACCATGACAAATAGAGTCACGAACAAGGTTGAAGTACACGTACTTACCATGTCGAATATTTTCAGATGCACATAAAATTATTTCTATGAGATAATTAGAATTTGAATAAATCTCTAAAAACACTATATAGACATGATTGATCACATTATAACCTATGGTTGTGGTTCAAACATAAAGTCTGAAGTTTTTATGAAAATGATTAAGCTTATAGTTCAATCGGCTATTCGGTTAACCGTTTATGAACAATGTCTTTGTACACGGTTCAGTTACGGTTCATCCTAACCATAGTGTATATCTTGATATGTCAATCACATTTTAAAGATTCATCTAACGTGGATATTGTTTGCTAGGTCCAAAGCTATCTTAGCTTAAACCTAAAACAACATATGCTTTGAAAGTATATAAAAGGGAACCTCAAGCAACTGGGATCTTTGAATCCCGATACTTTCTTTGTGAGTCCTAGTTGTAAAATAGAGTCGTCCTCTTAAAACCCTTTTAGGGTTTAGCGACTAAAAATACTTCATATTAAACTTGATAGTTCGTGTATCCTGATCTTGTTTGATTGTTGAGCTACTCAATCAAATAAGATAGATAGTAATCACAAAGTTCTCTTCGTCCCAAACTTTGTGATTCCATGGGTTTAATAATTGTGGGGTGAATAATAATCTAGGACGCTCTTCGGGAAACATAAGTCCGGATTTCTAGGTTATCTAGAGTTTGTCTATTGGTATCGATTTTCAGTCTCACCTTGATCTACGATCAAAAAGTAAATCACCGTATAGGATTATCCGTGGGAGGCAGATTGGTTTAAAGTCTTCAATTGAGTCGAAACAACTCTTAGTCTGGAAAGGACGCCAGCTAAGGGAATCAATTGCGCGGAGTTCTGCTAGGATTCAAGAGGCGTAAGGAACGCGACTGTATCTGAATTGTTGTGAGGGTTTAATTCGGTCTCAACTACATTCATGTTCGAAGTTAATTAGTAGTAGGTTAGTGTCTGTAGCGGCTTAATACAGTTTGGCGTTCAATCTAGACTAGGTCCCGGGGGTTTTCTGCATTTACGGTTTCCTCATTAACAAAATTTCTGGTGTCTGTGTTATTTCTTTTTTCACATTATATTGTTTATCTTTATAATTGAAATATCACAGGTTGTACGTGAATCAATCAAATTAGATACATCCATCCTTGTTTGTTGGATACGACTTGATTGATTCTTGGATATTGATATTTGGAATTGTCCAAGTACTCTCACATGTAAATCAGGTTCACGAACTTGTCTCTGTAAACAGTAATAATAAGCCCAATATGAGTTTGGAAATTCCTGATACAATTCAGTACGAGATTAGATTTGGAACATGGAGTGCAAAGGATATTAAAGACGAAATTCAACCCATTAATAGGAATGAATCAAGTGATCGATGATGCAGGAGGATGTAATGAGGTTGACCAATAACTTTTATTTTGGTGGGTGCTGTAAATCTCTTTTAGCTAGTTTTAATATGAATATCATTATGTGGAATTGCAGAGGGTTAGCGAGAACCTCTTTCAATAGGGTTATGAAACAACTTATCAAAAAGCATAAGGCACAAATTGTCGCATTGTTGGAGACAAGAAGTATATGAGAACATACAGCTAAACTTGTTAAGAGGTTGGGATATAAAAAATCTACAATAGTAGATCCGGACGGGTTTTCAGGAGAAAAAGTGTTGTTATGGAATGAAAAAGAGGTGGATATTCATTCTACTTCGAAAACCAGATGGTCTATCCATGTCGTTGTTACTGCAAAGTTTCAAAGGTCTTGGATTTTTTTAACTATTTATGCTAGCACTAACAAGGTGTGTAGAAAGAGGGTATGGGATGAATGGTATTGCAGGAATTCAAAACACAAACTGGATGGTTACGGGGGATCTGAGCATAATATGCAGCGAGACAGAGAAGGTTGGAGCCAGAAAGGCAACTGCGAAACAACTAGAGGAGCTCAGAGATATGATGAATCAGAATAGGCTTATTTACCTAGGTTCTCATGGTCCTAAGTGGACCTGGAAAAACAAATGTGTGGGTATGGCTAACATCAAAGAGAGACTTGACAGTGTTATGACAAATTTTATGTGGTGCAATAGTTTTCCTAATGCTTAGGTATTACGCTTACTAAGGGTGCACACGGTACTGTTCGGCTCGGTTCTTTCAGAGGCCAAGTACCTGTACCTCCCTAACCTCGGTTCCAAAATTTTGGACCGGTACCTATATCCTGTACCTCGGTTCCGCTACCATTCGGTACATGTGCGGTACCAGGTACGATTCTGGTACTAGTCTCGGTTCCAGACAAAAAAAAAACTAATCGTTTACTAAGGGGACTGGAATCATAAGGTCAAACCAAATAAAAAAAACTGCGGACAACAGAGACTTCAAGAACTCAAAAATGGCAGCAAAGAGATGATGGCTTAAGAACAGTTTGGCAGAACAAAGAAGCTATACCAAAATATTGCAGTTTTGGAACAAAATTCATCTTAGGTTTCCTTGATCAAGCATATATTTATTCTTAAATGTAAACATAAGGAGATGGACTCCATGTTAGTTAACATCAGCAGGGTTTGTAATCTAATTAATAGCAGTGTGTGCTGGTATGAAGACGATTATGAAGAGATGCAGCTTTGGTTCAAAACCGCGGTGAATATCCAGAACAACAATGAAGAGGACTCTACTAACTTAAACAACAGACCAACAATCAGGTATTATTAGATGAATGTCCAGAACAACAATAATCCAATGGATATTATTAGTTTAATACCCTAAATCAAATGGCTATAATATTTCGGTATATTCGGCCGGGATGGTACGAGACCTATATAAGACCGTGTACTTGTACCTCCTTAGTCCCGGTTCCTATTTTTTGGACCGGTACCTATACCCCCTTTCTCGGTTCGGTACAAAAACGGGTACGGTTCCACCGGTTCCGAGACAGTCCGCCGATCCGGCTCGGTTCCTGTGCACCCTTAATGCTTACCTTATTTTAGTTCCGACCATAGGGTAGTTTTGATCTACCTTGAACCTAAAATTAAATTTAAGCCTAGGATATATAGGCTAGAAGCTATGTGGATATAGAATGATAGACTACTTGATGTGGTAAAAAAGGCTTGGAAACCTAGTGAAGGTAGTGGACAACATCCAAACTATTTCAATAATGTATGTAGAAAACAAACTGATTCTAGAAAGTGGAATAAAGAAGTTTTTGGTAATTTGTCTAGGAATCTTGAAAATGCTTTATAAGAGCTCAATAATTAAGGCTCAATGCAGGTTTGATAATTTTCCTTCTGAATCCAATAAAGCATATATTACTGATTATTTATGTACTTATTTGAATTTTCTTAGGATGAAGGAAATATTTTGGAAGCAAAAGTCTAGAGTTAGTTGGCTTCTTGAAGGGGATTTAAATACTAAGTTTTTTTTCATATTTCTATTCTAGTTAGAAGAAGTTGAAATTTGATTGTCAATATTAAAGATAATAATTACAATAGGTTAGAAAATCCTTTTGATATTGAACAACATGTTGTAGATTATTTTTGTAATTTGTTTACTAGTAGTAGGTAATGATTGCGATAATGATAATATTCAAAGGTTTTTTTCCCCTGTTATTACTTCTTCGGAGAATGATAAGTTAACAAGAAGTGAATACTTCTTTTGGTGCACGCAAAGCACCAGGACCAGATGCACTTTAGGGATACTTCTTTACCAAATATTGGGATAAGGTGGGAGATAGTGTAACTCAGCTGATTTTTTATTTTTTCCAAAATGGTTACTTGGACTCTAGACTTAATAGGATTTTTATTGCTCTCGTCCTAAAAATAGATGTCCAAATACTATTAAGGAGTACAGACCCATCAGTTTGTGTAATTACACTATGAAAATTATCACCAAAATAATTGCTAATAGACTTAGACGTTTGCTTAACAGATTTATTTCCCCTAATCACATGCATTTGTGCCTGGAAGATCTATTTTTGACTCTATTGTTATTTGTAATGAGATTATTCATTATTTTAAGCATAAGAAATAAGGAAAAGATTGGATGGCTTTGAAGCTTGATTTTGATAAAGCTTATGATAGAGTCGATAGCCTTTTTATCTTTAAAATTTGAAATGCTTGGGTTTTGATGATAAATTTGTGCATTGGATCAAATTATGTGTGAATACAATATATTTTCATGTATTAACCAATGGATCCCCGAGTGCACCATTTTTAGATGGCAATAGAGTGAAACAAGGGGACCCTTATTCCCCATTTTTGTTTATAATTGGTCTGGAGGCTTTGTCCAGGCTTATAAATAATGGTGCAAAAGAAAAAGGATTGGATGAGTTTTCTATTTCTAGGGTTGCCCCTAAAATCACACATTCACTTTACGCAGATGATTGCATTGTTTTTCCCAAAGCATCTTATAAGAATGCATGTAATTTAAGACATATACTCGATAAATTTTTCAAGCGGTCGGGACATATGATTACTGATGAAAAATCAACTTTATTAACATCATTGAACTTGGAAAGGAGTTTTTCTAAAGGAATGGCGAGGGCATTGAATGAGCAGGTGGCTAAGGACCCATGTAAGTATCTCGATGTCCCTTTACGATGGGGTAGGATTAGTTCTAGTGTGTACATTGAAATGATGGAGAAAATGGCCAATAAAATGCAAGGTTGAAAATCAAAATCTTTGAATCTAGCTGGTAAGAAAACTTTTATTAAATCGGTGTTGGATCTTGTATCTAATCATATTATGACAATGCTTAAACTTCCCAAAAATATGATCTCTAAAATCGATGGATATAAAAAGTGTTAGAGCATAGTTCGGTCGACCTCGCATGCGTTACTATATCAAGCATGTTTGTCAATGTTAGTGATCAAAACTATGAGTCTTGATTTCTAGTCTATTATAGCTAAGTCTCGGACTAGGATAGAAAAATATAGTTGAGCTCAAGGACTTCATGGTGATTCATCATACAACGACAAAGATCTACTCAAGGAACCATGGAACTTCATCAAAAAAAAGGTATGTGGAGACTTGAACTTATCTATCACTCAAAAGTCTATCTATTCTATCTCCTACTTCTTATGAGACAAAAAGTCATATGCTATGTAGACTGGATCATACACATTTGACATTTCGAGCTGAGTATTCACTACTTATCTTTTTCTCGAAATCGTGTGTTGGTAAAGCGTTTAGCTTTGATCAAGTTTATCTTCACCTAGTGACGAAAGTCATGAAAAGTTTCAATTATTTTGAGAATTGCTCTGACGTGAAACGGTCTGTGAATAACGGAAAAATAACGTCCTCTGAGAATGTCTCAACGATTGGAATGAGAGTTTAGATTACATAACCATGTATTCCTTAATCCGAAGTTTTCGAACTTTGTTGATTGAGAGAAACCGGAGGAATTGGCTTTGCCAAGTCCGCGAACCCAGTTTGCGAACTCAATCCGCGAATTGTCGGAAGTTCTTGTACCGAGAATTTCTGCTGGGATTCCAAATTCGTTCGTGAAGTTCAAGTCCGCAAACTCAGTCCGCGAACTGGCGGAAGTCTCTTTGCCGAGATTTTCTGCTGAGTTTGGAAAACTCTGCCGGTTGCCTTAAGTCCGCAAACTTGTTTGTGAGCTTAAGTTGTTATGATCTACAGATGTGTTGTGAACATGAAACTTAAATTAATAAGGAATGCTTTATGCAAACCGTGGATATAAAGTTCATGAGCCGATTCAATCAAATCGAATCATCTTTGTTTCAACTGTGTGTTATGTAATTACATAAGATCTCATAGCAATTGCACAACTCTCTAACTAGTTCATTTGAGTCAATCGAACTAGTTATGGTGAAGAAGAACTAGGTTAATATGAAAGGCTCATATGGTTAACCTTTTGGGTTACTATGTTGAACCAACATACACGTACACGTTTGGGCATGGTTTTCAAAAACCCAGTAAACGTCTACCCAAGTGTGTGACAAGCTAAGTTTTCGATCTAACGGTTGAGAAATATTAGCTTGAATCTAAATCAGGTTTTCATCTAACGGTGAATATGGATTGCTCTGTAACTAAGGAAAAACCCTGATTTGAAGGCTATATAAAGGAGACATCTAGCATTGTGCAAAGCTAATCCCCACACGTATGTGTGATACTAGTGCGCTCGCTAGAGTCGATTCTCCTTTAACCTTTGGTTTTCTTCTCTAAAACCAGGTTAACGACTTAAAGACTTCATTGGGATTGTGAAGCCAGACCGATACTACTTTTATCGTAGTTGTGTGATCTGAACTTGCATCTTCTATCGTACGAGTAAAATTTATTGATTGGCTTGAGTTCTTGAGAGTTCTCCGATAGGATTAGATAAAGAAGTCACAAACATCTTCGTCTCACTGTTTATGATTCCTCGACAAACCGCTTGTTTAGTCAAGAAGGATTGTTGAAAGGTGATTGATTAATCTAGGCTGTTCTTCGGGAATATAAGACCGGATTACCAATTGGTTCCTGTTCACCTTGATTTTATATCTTAATACGGAACAAAAAACCTAGGGTTTTTCTATGGGAGACAGATTTATCCTTTGATAGACTTTTCTGTATGAGACAGATTTGTTTATTATCAAGTCTGCGATTTTGGGTTGCAGCAACTCTTAGTTGTGGGTAAGATCAGCTAAGGGAATCAAGTGCGCAGTATCTTGCTCAGAGGCGTAGGAATACAACTGTACCTTGAATTAGTGGGAGACTGATTGGGGTTCAACTATAATCCAGTCCGAAGTTAGCTTGCAGTAGGCTAGTGTCTGTAGCGGCTTAATACAGTGTGTATTCAATCTGGACTAGGTCCCGGGATTTTTCTGCATTTGCTGTTCTCGTTAACAAAACTTCTGGTGTCTATGTTATTTCTTTTCCGCATTATATTTTTCTATGTAATTGAAATAATACAGGTTGCGCGTTAAGATCATCAATTGGAAATCCAACCTTTGGTTGTTGATTGATATTGATTAATCCTTGGATATTGGTCTTTGGTACCGTCCAAGTTATTCCTTGTATTTGATTAAAGACTCGCTATTGTTTTAGCTTGAGTAAATCAAAACAAGTGAGAGATATTGACTCCTTGAGATACTTTAATCTAGATTGAGTATGACTTTCTAGTTGATTCTCTAGCAAAGTATTTCGGAGTTAGTCCATACAGATTTCTAAGCAAAATATTGGGTGGTGTTGTTAGACCCCCGCTTTTTCATTTGGTATTAGAGCAGGCAAACACGTTAAAGACCTTATAAGTCTGTGTTTATGGCAATCTGAGTCTGTGGACAGAATATCATAAGCATACCAAAATGCCTCCTAAAGCTGTCAACTTTGTCAAGTGTCTCGGAAATACCTCAAAGGATCACTTGTTAGCTGATTCTTCTGAATCCTGAGGTAAGAAGAATGTCTCATCTTGTGTCGATCATTCTTCCTCCAATGAGACATTGGACATAATGGCTAATGCTGAAATGGAGCTCACCAGAATTTCAAAGAATTCTACAGAGTTTGTTGATCTCAAGGATCATGTACAGCTCATTGATGAATTCAAAAAGTCTATTGATCTTGAACAGGTACTCTATAACATTATAGGGTCATTCTCCAAGGAAATTGAGATACTTCTTCAAGAAAACAATCTTCAGAGTGAAAAGATTTATGATCTTGAAAAGCTGATTAAAAAAGGCTCAATTAGAGAAAAATGTTTGATCAAGATGCATTCATCTGATCTAGACAGACTTCGTGAAGAGAAGGAGAAACTTGAATCCTCACTTTCTCTAGCCCATAGATAGTGCAAATCCTTGGAAAAGGAAAACTCTGTTCTAAAGAAAAATTCTTCTGCACAAAATAATTCTCATGAGTTACCGTACAGAATGAAATTTTCACCAAATGAAGATTGTGTCAAGAAAAGTTTCATAACTTACAATCTTCTCCGGTGGCTATGAAGTTTAAACAAGTACCAGTTTTTGCTTCTCCTCCACGAATCTGTACTTTCTGTGGAAAAGGAAATCACTATGCTAACCATTGTTTTGCCAGAAAGAAGCAAACTACTAAACTTCGTAATTCGCTTCTATCCACTATCAATGGAACAAATAGTCAATCGACTACCGCAGTGAACCAAATACCCACAGAAAACCAAGAGTCTTATAAAAATGAATCTCTTCCTAGAAGTCGTCACAGGACACAGGTACATTCTAACCAAATAAACTCTCATGTTACTGATGAATGTATTCCATATGTTTATAAGAATGCTTTTGGTAAATCTAAATCTAGAAAATGGATTCCCATCTATTATGATCCACTTGAACCAATTACAAGAGGTCCTAGATTTAGTCCTCGGAGAAACCCTTCAGAAGGATATGGAAAACAAGCTATGTCTTATTCTTCTAAATTAAGTGATAATCAAAGAAGGAAGGATAAACAAAAGCAATGTCCGTGAGCTGAATGCTCATACTTGTGCTAATTAATCACAAGGTTGATATCTCACCCACCAAAAATTATAGTTGTGTGAGATTTGAATAGGTGTACTCTGTACAAAGTAACTATGATTATCTAGCTAATTTCTTGTCGTTCTTAGATAGATAATCAGTCACATACTTTTACATGAGTATTTCATCTTTTCTTTTGTATTGTTTTTTGGTTGTCTTGACTTTCAAAAACTACATGTTTTGTGTTAGGCCCTCGTAAGGGTACATGTACGGTTTTGGACTTAGTCCCATATACCTACCTTTAAATCCATATTCCCTCAAAACGTTTATATACCTTTCCTATTGAGTTAAAATTTCCACTCTAGGTCTCTTATCAATGGCTTCTTCTTCATGGGTTTTGCCTGAAGACTTTGTTGATAATGGTATATAATTTGAGTTTGATAAATAGAACGGAACTCTTGTTGAAGTTAAAGGATCTTTTCCTCAATCTCCTGTTTCTTACTCAGATATTGGGGAGAAGATTCCAACAAAGGTGGTCATTTATTCTCAGCAACTTGTTGGAACATAAAGTGTCTTGATGCTGTAAAGACTGAGTTGAAAAAGTTTAACTGTAACCTTGCACTCATGAAGAGCCGCGTTAAAGAACCTCTCAAAAAGAATGTTTCCTCAAAAGTTGATGAGGTTTCTATCGCTCATAATCTCGATGATCACAAGACTCATTAGCCTCCAGAACCGTCCATCTGATTGTTAGTGTCTGAGTTTTGGCCTAAGAGTCTGTTTTTTGATTTAGACACCTAGTAAATCTTCTTTTTTGGATTAGCTGGAAGAATAACTAGTGCTTTCAATAGCGAAAATTGTGACTACACATAGCTATTTTTGTTTTCATCTTCTTATGTTTATTTTTCAGGCTTATTGGTTTTTAAATTCTAAAAATATTTGGAGGATGATATTATTGCAGTATTAATCTGTTTTGAAGTATTGCAATATTTGTATGGGATATGTATTGTTTGCGTCCGTGAACTTGAAGGTCCCATACTGTGTCAAAAGTAAAGTTGTTCATAAATTGATATTCGTATTGATGAAAGGACGAATGGAATTTTGACAATTACAAAAGTTATGCCTATGCAGTCATTTGTTTGATGGAAAATAGGATGAAATCTTTTGTTTGACAAGGATAAAGTCTATTATGTCGTTATGCAAATAGATCCTTGTATGTTATCCACGATATTGATCTTCATTGATCCATTTTGTTATGTTTTACCGTGAAGGCTCCATTGTGTATCTTATGTTGAGCACCTTACAACTATGTTGATTAATATTGGCCTTGTTGGTTGTTCCATGAGATGTTATATGTTGAGCATTCTTGAACTAAATTAATCATCTTGATTGGTTATTTAGTTATTTGCTCTGAAAGTCTTCTTTTGTCGAGCAAAATCTTTTGACAATTAAATTGATTGCTTCGGTGATTAGTTTGGTTGTGTATTCCAATTAGATTAATTATAGGTTCTCTTGTAATTAATCTAGTTGAGTTTTTCATATATTCTACAAGTTCTTGTATTGAGTATATGAACGGCTATACTAATCATGTTCTATTGGTTGATGTAGTCGTATATTCCATAAGGTTTTCCTTATGTTGAGTATTTGAATGATTAAGGTAGTCATCTCCGTGTGGTTATCTTAGTCGTGAGCTCCGTAAGTTTTCTTATGTTGAGCACAATCAATTAAATTGATCACTTTTGTGGTTTGATTTAGTTGAATATTCCGATTAAATTAATCATGGGTTTACTTGTGATTAATTTGATTGAGTTTTGGATATAGAAAATTATTTCCATGGTTTTTGGTGTCCAATTAAAAAATCCTTCTTTTTTTTCGAAATTAAGGTCGCTCTTGTTGTTCTTTCGGGAATGACATCAAATGGGGGAGAGTTCTTTTGAACTTGTGCTTAATGGTAATATCTTGCGGGGTGTGCGGCTGTGGAATTTTATAGGGGTTATCTTATATCATAAAACTCCTTGATGAATGCATTTAGCTTCGGCTTTATGATTGCATCTAAATTAAGTTGGTATGTATTTTTTTCTTTTAGTCTATGAAATGTCTCTTGTGGAAATTTCATTATGATCCCGCTCTTTTACCTTTGCCAATTTTATTGACAAAAAAGGGGAGAAATAATGTAGTTCACACTACAAATACATATGGTTTGCAGATCATTGTGTAAGGGGGAGTGGTTTCCATGATCGAGATGGAGTATTGACTAAGGGGGAGTGATACATATCACCACAGTATTGTTGTTAAAGTCGTGATTCAATTGAACTTTTGATGCTACATAATGATACTATGACACTGTATAATAATGATCGAGAATCTCGATTTCTCTCATTGTTATAGCTACGGATCTTCAACAACGGTGGTGCTAAACTTACAACCTTTGGGATCATTGGAGTACTTGTAAGGACGAAGATTTCAAGGAACGTTGAAGATTATACTATGGAATAGGAGCCACTAAAGTTTATATTTTCTGTATTCCATATGTATTAATAGTTTTGTCACTAAAATTGACAAAAGGGGAGATTGTTAGAGCATAGCTCGGTCGACCTCGCATGCGTTGCCATATCAAGCATGTTTGTCAATGTTAGTGATCAAAACTATGAGTCTTGATTTATACTCTATTATAGCTAAGTCTCGGACTAGGATAGAAAAGTATAGTTGAGCTCAAGGACTTCATGGCGATTCATCATACAACGACGAAGATATACTCAAGGAACCATGGAACTTCATCAACAAAAAGGTATGTGGAGACTTGAACTTATCTATCACTCAAAAGTCTATCTATTCTATCTCCTACTTCTTATGCGATAAAAAGTCGTATTCTATATATACTGGATCATACACATTTGACATTTCGAGCTGAGTATTCACTACTTATCTTTTTCTTGAAATCTTGTGTTGGTAAAGCGTTTCGCTTTGATCAAGTTTATCTTCACATAGTGACGAAAATAATGAAAAGTTTCAATTACTTTGAGAATTGCTCTGACGTGAAACGGTCTGTGAATAACGGCTATATAACGTCCTCTGAGAATGTATCAATGATTGGAATGAGAGTTTAGATTATATAACCATGTATTCCTTAATCCGAAGTTTTCGAACTTTGTTGATTGAGAGAAACCGGAGGAATTGGATTTGCCAAGTCCGCGAACCCAGTTTGCGAACTCAGTCTGCGAACTGTCGGAAGTTCTTGTACCGAGAATTTCTGCTGGGATTCCTAATTCGTTCGTGAAGTTCAAGTCCGCGAACCTAGTCCGCGAACTGGCGGAAGTCTCTTTCCCGAGATTTTCTACTGAGTTTGGAAAAAATCTGCTGGTTGCCTTAAGTCCGCAAACTTGTTTGTGAGCTTAAGTGGTTATGATCTAAAGATGTGCTCTGAACATGAAACTTAAATTACTAAGGGATGCTTTATGCAAACAGTGGCTATAAAGTTCATGAGACGATTCAATCGAATTGAATCATGTTTGTTTCAATTGTGTCTTGTGTAGTTACATAAGATCTAATAGCAATTGAACAACTCTCTAACTAGTTCATTTGAGTCAATTGAACTAGTTATGGTGAAGAAGAACTAGGTTAATATGAAATGCTCATAGGGTAACCTTTTGGGTTATTATGTTGAACCAACATACACGTACACGTTTGGGCATGGTTTTCACAAACCCAGTAAACGTCTACCCAAGTGTGTGTGACAAACTAAGTTTTCCATCTAACGGTTGAGAAATATTAGCTTGAATCTAAATCAGGTTTTCATCTAACGGTGAATATGGATTGCTCTGTAACTAAGGCAAAACTCTGATTTGAAGGCTATATAAAGGAGATATCTAGTATTGTGAAAAACTAATCCCCACACGTCTGTGTGATACTAGTGCGCTCACTAGAGTCGATTCTCCTTTAACCTTTGGTTTTCTTCTCTAAAACCAGGTTAACGACTTAAAGACTTCATTGTGATTGTGAAGCCAGACCGATACTACTTTTATCGTAGTTGTATGATCTGATCTTGCATCTTCTATCGTACGAGTACAATTTATTGATTGGCTTGAGATCGTGAGAGTTCTCCGATAGGCAAGATAATGAAGTCACAAACATCTTCGTCTCACTGTTTGTGATTCCTCGACAAACCGCTTGTGTAGTCCAGAAGGATTGTTGAGAGGTGATTGATTAATCTAGGATGTTCTTCGGGAATATAAGACCGGATTACCAATTGGTTCCTTTTCACCTTGATTTTATATCTTAAGACGGAACAAAAAACCTAGGGTTTTTCTGTGGGAGACAGATTTATCCTTTGATAGACTTTTCTGTGTGAGACATATTTGTTTATTATCAAGTCTGCGATTTTGGGTTGCAACAACTCTTAGTTGTGGGTAAGATCGGCTAAGGGAATCAAGTGCGCAGTATCCTGCTGGGATCAGAGGCGTAGGAGTACAACTGTACCTCGAATTAGTGGGAGACTGATTGGGGTTCAACTATAATACAGTCCGAAGTTAGCTTGCAGTAGGCTAGTGTCTGTAGCGGCTTAATACAATGCGTATTCAATCTGGACTAGGTCCCGGGGTTTTTCTGCATTTGTGGTTTCCTCGTTAACAAAACTTCTGGTGTCTGTTTATTTCTTTTCATCATTATATTTTTTATATAATTGAAATAATACTGGTTGTGCGTTAAGATCATCAATTGGAAATCCAACCTTTAGTTGTTGATTTATATTGATTGATCCTTGGATATTGGTCTTTTGTACCGTCCAAGTTATTCCTTGTGTTTGATTAAAAACTCGCTATTGTTTTAGATTGAGTAAATCAAAACAAGTGAGAGATATTGACTCCTTGAGATACTTTAATCTAGATTGAGTCTGACTGTCTAGTTGATTCTCTAGCAAAGTATTTTGGAGTTAGTCCATACAGATTGCTAAGCGAAATATTGCGTGGTGTTGTTAGACCCCCGCTTTTTCAATAAGAATTTTTTGTGGGGAGGTGATAAGGATAAGAGAAGTCTTAAGAAGGTGAGATGGGAGAAGGTTTGCAAACCGATGAAATTATGTAGATTAGGGGTTAGATACATTGAAATTAATAATTTATCTTTATTAACTAAAATGGCATGGAGGATATTTGCTAATCCTAATTTTGAGATCACTAGTTTGCTTAAGGCTAGGTATTTTCCAGACTCTGAGTTATGGACATGTGATTATAGAAAAAATATTCCGTTAGTTGGATAAGTATTCTAAAAGGAAGAGATGTTGTTAAGTCATGTTAGGTTGAGTATTGTTGATGGCAGTAAAGTGCGAGTTTGAGATGACCTTTGGGTAACTAACTTGACTCTTTTCGTTATTGTTGATGTGTCCACTCAGGGAGTTCATGATTTATTCGTAAAGGACCTTATTAATTCTGAGTCCAGAACCTGGAATTTGACTGCTATTGATAACTTTATTTCTAATCAGGAGGCAGAACAAATTAGGACAATTCTGATTGAAAGTAACATGTGCGAGGACAAGTGATGTTACTGTTAGAGAGGCATACAATTTCCTTATCTTTAATATACGAAGGGTGATATAGTACCTAATTAATCTTGATTGGAGATTTCTGTGGAAACTCAATTCCCCAGAGAAAATAAAATATTTCTTGTGGATGTGATGCCATAAGAGAAAGTCTTA
The DNA here is from genome assembly GCF_003573695.1 of Papaver somniferum. Taxonomy (NCBI): domain Eukaryota; kingdom Viridiplantae; phylum Streptophyta; class Magnoliopsida; order Ranunculales; family Papaveraceae; genus Papaver; species Papaver somniferum. The sequence continues at coordinate 14,918,796 of NC_039360.1, read as the reverse complement.
TGGTGGAATCCATCCATCTTCCATCTTCCACGCCACCTCAGCACTTGGAACTGTGGATGAAAGCGCAAGTGTAATGGTGGAATAGTAGAAACGCTATTCTTAATGGAGCTAAAAAAACGCAATTAAGAATGGAGCTAAAAAAACGCTATTAAGAATGGAGCTTTTTTCTCAGCCGTTAGATTTCAACAACTCATTTTAAATCTACGGATAAAAAAAACGCAATTCTTAATGGCGTTTTTTAGCGCTATTCTTATTAGCGTTTAGCGCTATTCTTATTGGCGTTCAGATGGATTCCACGAACCCTTCCATGAAATCGTGGAACCTTGCTTGGATTTTCTGTGGAAGACCCCAACTTGGAAGCCACTAGACTTGACATTCCATGATTTTTCCATACTTGGAATAGTTTGGATTCCACCATAAGACTTTCTCTAATAGACTCAATATAAATGAGTCTCTCTATCGTAAACATATTAGTATGCACCCTGATTGTAGTCTTTGTAATAAAGACTTGAAACTACTTACCATCTCTTCTTTGGTTGCAGTGTTGTGGGACCTTTGTGGAAGAAGATTAAACCTAACATGGGTTACATGAATCCAACTAATCTAAAAGATTTGTGCAGGTTTGCTGGAAAAGTTGGCGGAGTAGATTGGCAGAACATTTTTTCTTTCCTCTTGTGGTCCATTTGGAAGTGCAGAAATGACTAGATATTCAACAAGAAGGTGTTTCTTCCTTCAAGAATTCTTGCAATAGCCATAAAAGATACTAGGGAGTTTCTAGGTGTTTGTGGAAGAATTAAAAGGAGATTAAAAGAACAATGGACATTGATGTGTCATGGGTCTTTCCTAGACCAGTATTTAGTAGCGATAGAGCCTCAAACATTGTAAGTGATGCTGGTGTTGGAGGTGTCATAAGAGGAGACAATGATGGATTTCAAGCGTGCTTTGAGAAATATATCTACAAGAATGATATCAATGTTTCTGAGGTGTGGGCTATAAGAGAAGGATTATTGTTGGCCAAGGAGATTGGCGTCAAGAAAGTTGAGGTAGAAATTGACTCTACTTATGTTTTTCAACTATACAAGAATGAGACAGAGATACCATGGGTGATGAGAGGACTGATCAAGGATATTGAAGAACTAAAGTAAAGTTTTGATGATGTTGTAATAGCTTATATATAGAGAGAGTTTAATTATGTTGCAAAATACCTACAAAATCTAGTTGTTTATGGGTAAAAACTGTTTCTGCTAGTTTTGGTAATTTTGGGTGTGTGGATGAGAAACAAATCTAAACCTAAAACAAATGCACTGCACGGGAGTACTTTAGATTCGAGAGATCAATCTGTACAATCCTGGCCTAAACCAAGAAATGACCGTTCCAGTCCTACTTCGGTCACAAAGTGAAGGAGAAGGGTTGGTCTTAGGGAGGGAAGCGAAGAAGGTGTTGAGACCAGAATGGTTAATTCTGAAGGTGTGGTTATTTTATGACTTGTATCAGAATTTGGATCTGGCTTGCGGAATGAAAGCTATCAGTTCTTTGGTATTTTTCTGGATACTGTGTTGTTCTAACCAAAATTTTCGTCCTTTGGTTGAAATAGGTAAAACCTATTTATACAACTCATATTGGATGCACCCTGTTCTCGTAGAAAGTGGGAATGGTTGAGTGATGGATAAGTGGGGTCGTGTGTAAATGCTAGAAACCACGTTCCCCCTATGAAGGAGACGGGTTAGTTTACACCCACTACTTCTTGCCGCCACTAACTGCCCTGCTTTCTGACACTTTCTTATAATGGGCGTGTTGCACACCGCACGTTGTAAACCGCCAGACCAATAACCTGATAAGTATCCCCCCAGTTTGTGACATGTTTGACGTCTCGAGTGTTTTCGTGGAAAACGTGTAGCAGATTGCTATGTGTGGCAAGTCAAAGTCAAGAGACTTGCCGCAGGAGAATAGCATGTGGCGCTATTAGGATTGTCTTGGCTGGTCACCTAAGACTTGCCATAGGCCTGTCAATTCTGTGGCGAATTTGGACGGCTGAGATTGTAACTCATGAGAAAGGGTGGCTATTGATTATGGCCACATTCTGCTGGCACCCAATAATAGCACAGTAGCGTCATTGGTACATGCCAATGGCGTAGTGACATATTTAGCGCATGCCAGTGGCACAATGGCATGGTTGATATAGTTAGCGCATGCCAGTGGCACGAAGGTGCATGTAGCGCTGGCGTAGCCATGACCGCTAGATTTTGGCACATTGGTGTTATACCCAAATATGGCTTGGAAACATTAGTTCTAGTTGTCACATAATTCCCAACGCTCTGGGTAGCATTACCTGGCTTGGTTGGCGCATCAGCTTTACCTGAATTAGGGTTTGGTATGTCGAAACCCTAATTAGTGCGTGTGGCATGTGGTCGCGACACGGTGATGTTTTTGTGCAAACGGCGCCATAGTCACGCCAAAGGAATTATAGTAAGGCCATAATGTGGAAACAGCCACATGAGCAAGGGTTGCTATCAGTGGCTATGATATGGCGCCATTCCCAGGGTTTCCTGGGTCCCACATGGCTCGTGGCATGTTATGGGGCCCAAAGTGGCGTAATTTGAGCCACAACTGGAAATTAGGGTTTTGATTAATGCGCCTAAAGCAGAGTCGTGCTTCTGACTAGAAAACCCTAATTTAAGCACATCATGGCGTTGGCCACGAACATGAGGTAGGTTAGCACGTAGGCGCGCTATTTATGGCACGTAGGCATGTTTTGGCATGCTGCCACAAAGTGGCACGTTTGGCGCGGTGGAGTGGCATGTTGGCATGTCGTTCATCTCATTGGCGCAACATGAGACGTTTGGCATGTTGGCGCGGATTTTTGGAAAGTCAATGGCTTTGTGACCATTTGGCGCAGTTTGCCTCTTTTAACACTGCGGCAAGTTTGGAGCGACCTGATTGGTTAATATAAGAGAGGTTGTCCAAGCATGGGCGTGGCCACACTTCTAGCGTGCGTGTGGCAGGTTTAAAGTGACCTGATTGGTCGATGGGGAACAAGGCCGACAAGCATGGACCCAACCACAACTCATGTGCGTGTGGCAGGTTTAAAGCGACCTGAAATGCGTGTGGCGCATTTAGAGCGACCTGATTGGTCGATGGAAAGAGGGCCGACAAGCACTATGGGCGCGGCCTCATTCCAAATGCGTGTGGCGCATTTAGAGCGACCTGATTGGTCGATGGAAAGAGGGCTGGCAAGCACTATGGGCGCGGCCTCATTCCCAATGCATGTGGAGGATTTAAAACGACCTGATTGTTCGATGGGAAATAGGGGCCGGTCAGGCAACATGGGGTGTGGCCACTTGCAAGTGGCGTCGGCTGGCCTATGGCATGGCCACACCTCCCTTTGTTGCTGCTCCTATCCCGCGGCTCATTTTATTCCTTGTTTTCTGATTTTGGGTAGGATTTTGCACCTACTAATCCATGGCTGATTAATTTCCTAGTTCTCCTAAGCTTAATTTCGACCGACGGAGTCTAATATACTGCGCAGGGGACAAAACCCTAATTTTTGCAAATTAGTTAGGGTAATATCTGAATTTTGTGAATTATCACAAAATTGATTGAATTATATGTGTTGACAAGAGTTCTTTTAAGTTTATTTCCAGAGAGCAGTATGCTTTCCGATTGAGTACTTTTATGCAAGGACCTTAGCCTTGATACTTGGAAATTCGTGCTACTCTGCTGCGAGTGAACACAAATTGTCATGCCATATCAATAGTATGAGTTCAGCCGGGGAACGTAGCACAGAAAGCATTCAAAGAAACTTATACTAATTGAATAATATAGGCAGGGTGCCGAAATTTACAGAATATCTGGGATTGTTGCTACATGCACCATTATGGATAAATTTCATTAGAAAATATTGAGTTGCTCAATAAATGCGCCAGTGGAGAGGTTGAACACTCATCACTTTTGCATAGCTTCGTTTCTTTGCAGATTTACGGCATATCAAATGCGAGGGTTTTACAATTTTAACCCTGAGGTAAAAACCACCATCAACATTAAGTCCCCTGCTTAGCACGTAACAGTGGCATTGTTGCGGGGTAAGCATGAGATGGTGACAAATAATGATAAAATCAAAAGGGAAAAACATGCGGAGATTGCCAGGAAAAATTTGACTGACCTTTGGCAAGAGGCATGAGTGTGATGTGGTTTTTATGTTGTTGTAGAAAGTGGTAGTAAAGTTGTCGTTCACTCAGACTTGTGAAGATTTGTTTTAGACTTAAATTAAAATAAAAACTCAAGATGAAGTTGTTATCAAGATTATAAAAAGCACCGAGACTCAGGATTCCACCATTGACCAGTTAAGTGATTTAATCTAATCAATATTCATGCAATTCTTTGCGTTTAAAGTGATTCTAATATATTGCCTTTAGTATATTTTTGAAGTAACAATTGTATACATCAAAAGTCTTAAACTAAGCATGCTCCATCAAAACGGATCACTATCATTCAATAAAAATCAATTTTCCAATATTAGTTCCATGCAAATAATCATAAAAGAAATTGCAATAATTAATTAAAATAGAAATATACCACTTTTCATGGAACAATGGCTTCCTCCGTCGCCTCGGTTAAGGGGTTTATCTCCTGATATTATTCACGTGCTCAAAATAGGTGTTTTATTGAAGAAAATATAATAGACAATAATTCGCAACGCTGTATCACTGCTACAGACGTCACTGTTACAGTTGGGTGGCTGTTACAAAGAAAAGATGACTAATCTGTATAAACCGTGATCTATTCTTCGTTTTCTTCTTCTTCTCCGGCAGTCTCGCCTTCAGCTTCCCTGCAACTCCACCTGCAGCTACCCTAACACCTCTGCTCGGTCCCCAAAGTCTCCACTCCTTCTCTGAGTCCCAGAAATTCTTTTTATATACAACAGGTGAAAAATATCACGAATAAACCTTCTGAAAACTTATCTTCTTTCTTCGCTGCCAAGGCTCGGAAATATCTCCTCCAAATCTTCTTACGCGTCTCTGATTAGTTCTATACTTTCCAAACTCCTTTCATATGATAATCACAGAGGATATATCTTCCTTTTCTATGCGTAAATTCCCCAAAATACAACCAAAAAGATCCCGATATATCTCCATCCCCTGTTTCGTGCAAACTCGGTGGTTCACTCCTATGTCTTCGACTCTAAAAACATTACCTTTCCTGTTTTATCGAAACAGGATGGTCTAAATTCATTCCCATGAAAAACTCCGGCAAAATCTCTCTAGAATCCTTCCCAGAAATCCCGAGAAAACTATCCTCCCTGTGTTGTCGAGTACTCCTATTTTTCCTCCATTCTGGCACACGTATCAGTGCTGTTGTGTTGTAACTCATACTGACGAGAAAACTCCAGCAAAACGCTTCCCAAACTGCTCAGAAAAACATCGCTCCTAACTGACTTATTTTCCAGCAAAATCCTGTTTTTCCCGAGAAGAAATCTTCCATTTTTGTTGGTCTGAAGTTCTACCTCTGACGTGTTGAAACACGTATTGATCTTTCCTTAGAGTTGGCATATCGAAATCCTCCTTCCTATCCCATAAAACTCAACTTCCACTAGATCAGATAGTCTTCATGCATGCAGAACAAATTCCCTCCAAACTGCATTTTCAAAAGCTAGGGGATGGAGTGCCCATAGTAATTCTGGCGGTGTAAATAGTAAAGAGGGTGGCCCTTATCAACTGAGTTCCCCTTATTAATTGAGGTGCCCCTTATCCAAATGAGGGGTTCCTTTAGTAATTTTCTCTCACGAGCGCAAATACCACTTTTCGAGCCGAATTCTTCGCACAAGCTTATTTCTCCAAAAATACATACAAAGAGATAAAATAACCAAATCAGTACCAAATCGAGCATTATAATTACACAAAATTGAGATCATAACAAACACATAAATGTGTCTATCAGATACCCCCAAACTTATTATTTGCTCGTCCTCGAGTAAATCAAAACTAGAAAATAAAATCCTAACTGTCGCAGGCATCGTCGATTGCATTTAGCATATGCAATAAGCCTTTAGACACCTAGGTGGCCCTAGTGGCCAAGTTGTAGTCTCGGGAGGGCTTACAAGAGATATACCCACAAAACCTTTACTCCATACCCTAACTATCCACGCAGAACCTTGGAAGGCGCTAAAGAATCTCCTTGGTTGGCATACTTATTGACTATAAAAGGAAGTACCCTGATGCGAAATTCCAATTGTTGTACACGAGTTTGCACTCAAGCATACTAAAATTCATATATAAGTGACAGAGCTATACTCAGATAGTCGCACTATGGACATCAATATCCGGAGTCAAAACTAATCACATGGATAGATCAAGAAGATGGATATAGAGAAAAACATAGATGGTTTTGATGTTTACTAAGTGAACGGCGTTTCCCATATCTGTCTGAAGGCCTCCGCCAAAATGAACCTATCCTAATGGATTGAGGTACTAGTCTGACTAATATCAACACACTGGCATATACAAGGGAACCAGTGTTCGATAACCTAACTCTAGGTCAACACAACTGGCATATACAAGGGTACCAGTGGTCGACTTTATTGAATTTATTCCTTTTGGTCAAATGGTCTGGTCTCAGTTTCTTTTTCTTTTTTTTTTTTCTTTTTTTTTTTCAACCTTTTTTTTTTCCATGGTATCTCAATCACTCTAATTCACCCTAGCATTGGTAACAACTTGAATCGTGAGCCCCACCAAATCACTTAGAAACATATTTAAAAATAAAAATAAAAACAGAAGTGAAAAGGACTCAACGAGATATGGCGAAACTACCATGTTATTTCTAACACCCGAGCTCTGTGCTTTTATAAATAGACTCTTTAGATGTTTCCATCTAATCAGATTGGTTCCTCAACTCCTACAACCAAAATGCTTCCATCCACTTAGATTGGTTAGTGCAATCCTTAATAGGCATAAATTTCTAGGCTCTGGAGTTTATTTATTGCAACTAAAAAGTTTCTCCCATACCCCCAAACTTAAATCTAACATTGTCCTCAATGTTCTAAAGATGAAATTAAAAGCATGAACAAGGAGAAACTGTTACCATTGAAGCAAAAGAGTTAAGGAAAGATATTACCGTGTTGCATGAGATTGGGTTACCTCCCAATAATTGCTAAGTTTAACGTCTTCAGCCATACATAAGAAAGGATTAATCACCTCGTATCATAAAGTAATAGCCGAAATATCTGTGGGTCATCAAAACCAAATAGAGCTATCACAAGTAAAAGGAATCTGAAACATGCCAAGAAAATTAACAAATAAAGCGCACCCTTGTCTAGTTTCCTGTTTAAGACAACTACATCTAGCTGTGGTTCAGGTTCAGGCTCTATGAAAGGGTCTAGATAAAATATTTTCATGCGCTGGAATTCCTCAAAGCTAAGGTCCGGTTCAAGTATTAGAGTCTGGAAAAACTCAAGTAAAAACTTAGAAGCACATAATAATAACTTGAATAATTGTGGATCCTTAAAGTCAATCAGTTTTGACTCACACATCTGACCAAAATGAGAGTGGTGGTCTTCCTTAAACAAATGTGTCGACCCTAATCTCCTAAAGTAATTAGGTTTAGTCTCAAAACTTAATAACTGACATATCTGAAACTTACACATTCCCACAATCGGTTGAAAAATATTTGGTGGGAAAACAAAGTCAATCTAGATATCATAGCCTGGGTAATCCACATCAACCAGAGGATTGGTTTCTAACAACTGAACTTCCTTATGGACATCACTAGGTTCAGGAAAACGTGTATGAAGATAATCTTGTAAAATGGTTGAGGCACATATGTCAAGTCCCAAGTGAGGGACCTTTCTAATAGTTAAAGCACATGGAGAATGATAATCACCCCCAAACTTAGATTTTTTAGTGTCTCTAGAAAGACTAGTCACAACTTCCCTAATTTCAAGGTCATATGATTCCTGAAAATGGTCAATTGATTCTTCTAAGTCAAGTTCATCCTCACTCATCTCTACAAGTTCACTTTCTTTGTCTAAGACTAATGTTTCTAAATTGCTAGACTCTAAAACAATATTCTCAGAAAAACTCGTTCCTCTAAACCATTATTAGCTTCGTAATCAAAAGGAAATACTACATCGTCTAAAACGGGGGTATCTCTAGTCAAATCCTCGTCCTTTTGAATAGGTGAATAATTATTAAAATTATTTGGATTTGAACTAGAAACATTATCAATATTAAGCTCAATTGGAGTTACAAATTCCTGATCACTATGCCTACTTATTTCAAATTCTTCATCAACACTATCCTCATCATAATCATCATTATAATAACATGAAAATGGTTGAACCTCATCTAAACAAGTAGTGTTACCAATTTTATCCTCGTCATCTTGATTATGTGAATAACTATCTTCATTTTCAAAGGTACTATTGGAAACACTATATTGGAAATTAAGAGCACTTATGTTCTAGGCCTCTAACAAAATATTTTGAGTCGACTTACATGACTTCCTGATTAAATCTAGGAAAGAAAGTTCACTCGTTGCATTGCTTTCGTCCATAACTAAGTTATTCATTTCTGCTAACTTACGTGTCGACTCAGCTAACTTACGTGTTGACTCTAGTAGAGAGGAATTTTGCTCGTATGACCGGTTGGCGTGTGGATAGTAATTGGGCTCACCATGGTATGGACCATAACCTTCAAAAGGCTGATGTTCCCAACCATTATTCACACTATGGTCAAAGTAGTAACGTCCATTTTGAAACTCAGTCTGATATTCGTTGTATTGGCTATTGTAATACCAGTTCGACATTTATTGCAGGGGTGTGAGTTGTCACACAAAATAAAATCCAATGACAGGGGATTCGTGGGTGGATAGAGTCTTACCTCCCGTACCAGACGGGCGATGAACCGTTGAAGTCGACTCAGGCCACCGACTCCGATGTCAGTGTACGAACCCGAGGGGCCGAGACAGTACCGTAACTGTCGTACCTCCCTGCAAACAATTGATATTTAATTTTGACCCTTCCTTAGGGTTTAAAAATAATGTCCAAGAATGTCCAAAAAGTCCAAAAATAAAAATGTCCAAAAAGGAAAAGAAAAATTACAAAAATAACACCCTATTTACAGTTTCTAAAAATAAAACAAAATAACTATATACAAAATCTTCTTCCTCACTCCTTTCGGATTCCTCTTTTCTTTCCTTCTTTGGCGATGCTTTCCTTTTATAACACTTTTTCTTCCCTTGTAGCTTCGCTCCAAATCTGAAAAGAATCGAAAAATACCAAAACGCGTAAAAAAGAACAAAAAATAATAAAAATAAAAAGAAACCTAAAAAAAATCTAAATACAATTCCGCGTCGGCGGCGCCAAAAATTGATGTGGTTTTTATGTTGTTGTAGAAAGTGGTAGTAAAGTTGTCGTTCACTCAGACTTGTGAAGATTTGTTTTAGACTTAAATTAAAATAAAAACTCAAGATGAAGTTGTTATCAAGATTATAAAAAGCACCGAGACTCAGGATTCCACCATTGACCAATTAAGTGATTTAATCTAATCAATATTCCTGCAATTCTTTGCGTTTAAAGTGATTCTAATATATTGCCTTTAGTAGATTTTTGAAGTAACAATTGTATACATAAAGCATGAAACATCAAAAGTCTTAAACTAAGCATGCTCCATCAAAACGGATCACAATCATTCAATAAAAATCAATTTTCCAATATTAGTTCCATGCAAATAATCATAAAAGAAATTGCAAAAATTAATTAAAATAGAAATATATTTTCATGGAACAATGGATTCCTCCGTCGCCTCGGCTAAGGGGTTGAGCTCCTCATATTATTCACATGCTCAAAATAGGTGCTTTATTGAAGAAAATATAATATACAACAATTCGGAACGTTGTATCGTTGCTACAGACGACATTTTTACAGTTGGGTGGCTGTTACAAAGAAAAGATGATTGTTCTGTATAAACCGTGATCTATTCTTCGTGTTCTTCTTCTTCTCCGGCAGTCTCTCCTTCAGCTTCCCTGCAACTCCACCTGCAGCTACCCTAACACCTCTGCTCGGTCCCCAAAGTCTCCACTCCTTCTCTGAGTCCCAGAAATTCTTTTTATATACAACAGGTGAAAAATATCACGAATAAACCTTCTGAAAACTTATCTTCTTTCTTCGCTGCCAAGGCTCGGAAATATCTCCTCCAAATCTTCTTACGCGTCTCTGATTAGTTCTATACTTTCCAAACTCCTTTCATATGATAATCCCAAAGGATATATCTTCCTTTTCTATGCGTAACTTCCCCAAAATACAACCAAAAAGATCCCGATATATCTCCATCCCCTGTTTCGTGCAAACTCGGTGGTTCACTCCTATGTCTTCGACTCTAAAAACATTACCTTTCCTGTTTTATCGAAACAGGATGGTCTAAATTCATTCCCATGAAAAACTCCGGCAAAATCTCTCTCGAATCCTTCCCAGAAATCCCGAGAAAACTATCCTCCCTGTGTTGTCGAGTATTCCTATTTTTCCTCCATTCTGGCACACGTATCAGTGTTGTTGTGTTGTAACTCATACTGACGAGAAAACTCCAGCAAAACGCTGCCCAAACTGCTCAGAAAAACATCGCTCCTAACTGACTTATTTTCCAGCAAAATCCTGTTTTTCCCGAGAAGAAATCTTCCATTTTTGTTGGTCTGAAGTTCTACCTCTGACGTGTTGAAACACGTATTGATCTTTCCTTAGAGTTGGCATATCGAAATCCTCCTTCCTATCCCATAAAACTCAACTTCCACTAGATCTGATAGTCTTCATGCATGCAGAACAAATTCCCGCCAAACTGCATTTTCAAAAGCTAGGGGATGGAGTGCCCATAGTAATTCTGGCGGTGTAAATAGTAAAGAGGGTGGCCCTTATCAACTGAGTTCCCCTTATTAATTGAGGTGCCCCTTATCCAAATGAGGGGTTCCTTTAGTAATTTTCTCTCACGAGCGCAAATACCACTTTTCGAGCCGAATTCTTCGCACAAGCTTATTTCTCCAAAAACACCTACAAAGAGATAAAATAACCAAATAAGTACCAAATCGAGCATTATAATTACACAAAATTGAGATTATAGCAAACACATAAATGTGTCTATCAGAGTGGTTCTTGATCCTTGTGTTGGCGTACTTCGGGCTTGTGCACAGGGAGTTGGTGCTATGGAATGTTTGCTCCGGTTTGGCCACGGAGCTTTGCGTCACGGAACATTGGCGTTGGTTTGGCCATGGAGCTTTGCGTCACGGAGCATTGGCGCTGGTTTGGCCATGGAGATTTGCGTCACGGAGCATTGGCGCTGGTTTGGCCACGGAGCGCTGCGGGTTGAGCGGCTGGCTTGGCTACGGAGTGTTGCAGGTTATGTGGTTGGCCTGGCCACGAGGTATTGGAGGTTGAGCGACTGGTGTTCCTCGTGCTGGCGCGCTGCTGGTTCGGTCATGGAGGTTGGTGTCATGTAGCGTTGGCGCTACGGGCCCAGCTGCCTTCTTCCGTGCATGGTCCAAAAGAAAAACCCTCCGCTACTCCAAAAGCGCTATGCATATAAAAGGGTGTGCTAACTTCCTCCCCTTTCATTATTTGCTCGTATGCTTATTGCGTTCGTTTGCAGTAGATCGATCATAGGCATGCCAATCGTCTTCGTATTTTTAGCCCCGAGTGTAATATCCGTGAGTAGTTGACCAAACTTGGACATTTATCTCAGTGTGAATGCCTTTCTTTGTTAGCGGCGGTAAAGCGAGCGTCAAAGGCAACAAAGCAATCTGCAATAGTTATAATCAGCAACAAGGCGATCCAGGAGAACTCAAGGTAGGTTCTCTTTTCTATTTTGCGCATGTAGCCACCCAACAGTACCATCGATCTTCTCCAGAATGTGTAACAAACTCCATTGTACTCTTGGGATGGATGGATGAAATATATGCTCGACAATGATCATGTCAGGGATAATCTTGGAGAGTATAGCCGTGTTGTTGATCCGTCCTTAACTTTAAGTTATTTGGTGTCTGGACTGCTGAGCCGGTGTCTGGAAGGCTTATTCTTGCCATTCTGATTGTGGTGATGATCTGCTGTGGATGCTTGTATGGTCGAAATCTTCAGGAACCGCTGGGTGAAGTAGACGAGATGAGAGGCGTTGCATTGCCAACGTGCTGCTATCAAGTCTCCAAGGACTTCATTCCAAGCGACATCCTTCGAACCATCTTCTGAGTCTTGGACTATTGTATCGAATGGGATGCGATGAGCAGTCCCCAGTTACACTTCCGTCTGGTCATAGATCTGACGGCGTGACCGGATATGTAAATACCTATGCGGCGTGCTTTTGGAGTCTTTGACGCACGTGTACGGCTTCACGTTGAGGAATTCTTCTATTGCATTTTCTGGTAAGGTGGTTGACGAATTGATGAAGGCGACAATATTTTGGATTCGTCATTTGTTGATCACTGGGCAGGAGTCATACTTGATAGCTCTGCATTGTATCCAACTTCTGGCAGCCCATGTACCCCTTCCATAAGAAATTGGAGATCTAGAAACAACGAATTTGGCTTTGTCGGCGATATGCGCCTTCATGCAGGCCTTGGGTAGGCGGTGATGAGTTCTGAGTAGGTGATGTGGCAGACATGGTGTAGTTGGTATGTGTGGATTGTTGAGGCGCGACTTTCCTCTTTGATTCTTCACTAACAACAACGCTTATGAATGGCTGAGCCAAGTACTGCTTGTTAGTCAGGCGCCTTCCAGACAAGGAGGTGGTGATATCCTTGCGATACATGTTTGAAGAGTGGTGACCTTGTCACGGTTATGACTTCTTGTGTGACCGTGTCACGGTTATGACTTCCTGTGTGACCGTCTTTTCTGAGTTGAAGAGGTCCTTGACAATAAAGGGATCTCGTATAGAGCCTTAGTCCCCAAGTTTGGTTTAAATGTTTCTATCTTGTATGGTCGGTGAGTTGACCATGATAAAGATATCATCTTGCATCCGTACAGGTGACTCTATTACTTTTTCCATGTGAAACTAAAATATGGAGAAGTATGGATTACCTTTGTAGTGGTTTTTGCTATGGTAAAGCTCTGGATGGTATCAACAAACGAACAACAACAGTTCTTGGTAGCAGAAGAGACTATATTGTCGTGGGAACCAAAATAGGTTGGCTGGAATTGCATGGGTGTCCATGGAAGCAAATGGATTGACTGGATGCGTAGGCGAGTAAACTGTCCACGATCGCGAGCTTTGTCAATATGAATCAAAAAGTGGCCACAACTACGAACCTTGGTTGGTTGTGATCACGATCCTTGACAGGGAGGAGTGTGGCGGCTACGACACGATCCTTGGCAGGGAGGAGTGGCGACTTCTGGAGAGAATGTTGAAGCGGCTTCTGGAGCGAAACTTTGAAGCGTCCCCTGGAGCGAAACATTGAAGCGGAGCGAAACGTTGAAGCGGAGCGGCTTCTGGAGCGAAACGTTGAAGAGGCTCCTTCTGAGTTGTGGCCATGTCCGTCTGAGCTATGGCAAGAACTTCTTGTCTCTCCATTAAATCGATAATGATAATGGGAAGGTTGGTTTCCTCTGGCTCCTCCAATCTCTCGTCCCGACGAAGAAGTGGTGGAAGCCATGATGATGATTAGAGGCGTCATGCTCGAAGAAATATTAGGAGTAGTGACGGCTCTGGCTCTGGTAATAAGAGGCGTCACGTCTGAGGGGATGCTTCCGGTGCTGTTGGTGTTGGTGGTAGAGGATGTAATGCCATGGGACGTGTTGACTGCGCTTGCTGATGGTACATTGGTGTTGGCCATCCCCTTTTTGCTCTCGTCCGATACGGCCACACTCTATTCGCTTAGGGGTCTCTCCACAAAACTGAATTTTCAGGTTGCAAATACGAGTTTATTGTGTGATGCAATCCTGGCCGCGAGAAGTCCCCAGTCATCCTTTATTATCTCTGTAACATCTCTATGTCGATCCGCGGCAAGGCGGAGAACCTCCACTCCCCAGGCGTAATTCCCCTGAATCAATCTTTTCCTGGACAATGCGCTTCAGAGCGTTGCATTCGTTGGTAGGATGATGCATAAACCTGTGATAATGGCAATATCTTAAATATAGCATCTCCTGATCAGTTGGTGGATGCCCTATCGGGGATCGTTGGACTACTCCCTCTCGTACCCAAATTTCCAGTAACTCTATAACTCTTCTGATAGGCAACGGGAAGCATGGATATTTTGAGTCTGGCTTCTCCCGCATCAGTAGTTGTTGTGGCGGAAATTCTTGCAGGCTTTGGCATGAATCTCTCTTTGAGGGCGGAATTGACGCTTGAGCGATCGTTGATTAATGAGCGGACCGTTTACTTCTACCGTATTGCTGAAAGGTAATTTCTCTTGAGGGGCATGCGTCAGCGATGGCGACACGCGGTGGCTGACCTGGATATTATTCATTGGCGCAGTGTTCGTTTCCATAAGCGTCTTGGTAGATTTTACCCTCTTCATGTGCTTCTCTCTTCAGCAAAGCAGTCGTGGTTGCGGACTGTTGGACAACTCTTTAAACTTCTGCGAGGGTTTGGAGATAAATGTTTTCCAGCAAGGCTTCATAGGCCGGCTCTTTACCTTTGTCTTGCAGATGTTGTAGCGCACCTGGCAAGTCTCCTCCCCTGGTCTTGTGAAATTGTCCTGGCTCTCTGTGTTGGCAGAATCTAATTGGCCGCTCTTCTGCTGCTCCCTTATGATGTGGCTACGTGCTCCATCAGCATCCTCATTGGTAGAGGCGCGGGCTTTAGCCAAAGATTTAACATACTTCGTATTACTCTTGAAATTGGCGGGATCCTTCGGATAAGCTTTTGCTGATTCTTCCCACAATTGGCTTATTATACTCTTCAGGATACAAAGCGTCTCGTTTTGCCGCCTGATAATATCGACTTGGCTGGCAACCATATCCTCTAGCATTTTTGTCATGTCTTCCATGGTAGTTGGCTTCCAGCTATTCATTGCTTCTACAAGGTTTGAATGACCCGAATACATCTGGAAAGAATCTTGGACTGAAATGGGTTTCAATTAACGATTGAATTGGGCCTAAGACCAATTGGGATGGAAATGAAATTGAGAAATGAATTTGCAACCGAGAGATTTAATCTCCCACTATAGTCATCAATTGTTTATGGGTTAAAACTGTTTCTGTTGGTTCTGGTAAATTTGGGTGTGTGGATGAGAAACAAATCTAAACCTAAAAAAAATGCACTGCACGGGAGTACTTTAGATTCGAGAGATCAATTTGTACAATCCTGGCCTAAACCAAGAAATGGTCATTCCAGTCTTGGTTCGGTCACAAAGTGAAGGAGAACGTTGGTCTTGGGGAGGGAAGCAAAGAAGGTGTTGAGACCAGAATGGTTAATTCTGAAGGTGTGGTTATTTTATGACTTGTATCAGAATTTGGAACTGGCTTGCGGAATGAAATCTATCAGTTCTTTGGTATTTTCTGGATACTGTGTTGTTCTAACCAAAAATGTCGTCCTGTGGTTGAAATAGGTAGAACCTATTTATACAAGTCATATTGAACGCACCCTAATCTCGTAGAAAGTGGGAATGATTGAGTGATGGAGAAGTGGGGTCGTGTGTAAATGCCAGAAACCACGTTCCCACTATGAAGGAGACGGGTTAGTTTACACCCACTACTTCTTGTCTCCACTAACTGCCCTGCTTTCTGACACTTTCTTATAATGGGTGTGTTGCACGCCGCACGCTGTAAACCTCCAGACCAATACCCTGATGAGTATCCCCTCAGTTTGTGACATGTTTGATGTCTCGAGTGTTTTCGTGGAAAACATGTAGCAGATTGCTATGTGTGGCAAGTCAAAGTCAAGAGACTTGCCGCAGGAGAATAGCATGTGGCGCTATTAGGATTGTCTTGGATGGTCACCTAAGACTTTCCACAGGAATGTCAATTCTGTGACGAATTTGGACTGTTGCGATTGTAACTCATGAGAAAGGGTGGTCATTGATTAAGGCTACATTCTGTTGGCGCCCAATAATATCACAGTGGCGTCATTGGTACATGCCAATGGAGTAGTGACATATTTAGCGCATGCCAGTGGCACAATGGCATGGTTGACATAGTTAGCACATGTCAGTGGCACAGCGGTGCAAGTAGCGCCTGGCGTAGCCATGGCCGCTAGATTTTGGCACATTGGTGTTAGACCCAAATATGGATTGGAAACATTAGTTTTAGTTTCCACATCAATCCCAACTCTTTGGGTAGCGTTACTTGGCTTGGTTGGCGCAGCAACTTTACCTAAATTAGGCTTTGGCATGTCGAAACCCTAATTAGTGTGTGTGGCATGTGGTCGCGTCACGGTGATGTTTTTGTACAAACGGCGCCATAGTCACGCCAAAGGAATTATAGTAAGGCCATAATGTGGAAACGGCCACATGAACAAGGGTTTCTAAGAGTGGCTATGATATGGCGCCATTCCCAGGGTTTCCTGGGTCCCACATGGCTCGTGGCTTGTTGTGGGGCCCAAAGTGGCGTAATTTGAGCCACAACTGGAAATTAGGGTTTTGGTTAATGCGCCTATAGAAGAGTCGTGCTTCTGACTAGAAAACCCTAATTTAAGCACATCATGGCTTTGGCCACGAACAGGAGGTAGGATAGCACGTGGGCGCGCTATTTACGACACGTAGGCATGTTTTGGCGTGCTACCACAAAGTGGCACGTTTGGCGCGGTGGAGTGGCATGTTGGCATGCCGTTCAGCTCATTGGTGCAACATGACACGTTTGGCATGTTGGCGCGGATTTTTAGAAAGCCAACGGTTTTGTGACCATTTGGCGCAATTTGACTCTTTTAACACTGCGACAAGTTTGGAGCGACCTGATTGGTTAATATAAGAGAGGTCGGCCAAGCATGGGCGTGGCCACATTCTAGCGTGCATGTGGCAGGTTTAAAGTGACCTGATTGGTCGATGTGGAACAGGGTCGGAAAGCATGGACCCAACCACAACTCATGTGTGTGTGGTCGATGGGGAACAGGGTCGGCAAGAAAGCACTATGGGTGCGGCCTTATCCAAATGCGTGTGGCGCATTTAGAGTGACCTGATTGGTCGATGGAAAGAGGGCCAACAAGCACTATGGGGGCGGCCTCATTCCAAATGCGTGTAGTGGATTTAAAGCGACCTGATTGGTCGATGGGAAATAGGGGTCGGTCAGGCAACATGGGGTGTGGCCACTTGCAAGTGGCCCCGGCTGGCCTATGGCATGGCCACACCTCCCTTTTTTGCTGCTCCTATCCAGCGGCTCCTTTTATTCCTTGTTTTCTGATTTTGGGTAGGATTTTGCACCTACTAATCCATGGCTGATTAATTGCCTAGTTCACATGTTCTTAATTTCGACCAGCGGAGTCTAATATACTGTGCAGGGCGCAAAACCCTAATTTTTGCAAATTAGTCAGGGTAATATCTGAATCTTGTGAATTATCACAAAATTAATTGAATTCTATGTGTTGACAAGAGTTCTTTTAAGTTTATTTCCAGAGAGCAGTATGTTTTCCGATTGAGTACTTTTATGCAAGGACCTTAACCTTGATACTTGGAAATTCGTGCTACTTTGCTGCGAGTGAACACAAATTGTCATGCCATATCAATATTAAGGGCTCAGCCGGGGAACATAGTACAGAAAGCATTCAAAGAAACTTATATTAATTGAATAATATAGGCAGGGTGCCGAAATTTACAGAATATCTGGGATTGTTGCTACATGCACCATTATGGATAAATTTCATTAGAAAATATTGAGTTGCTAAATAAATGCGCCAGTGGAGAGGTTGGACACTTATCACTTTTACATGGCTCCGTTTCTTTGCAGAGTGACGACATATCAAATTCGAGGGTTTTACAATTTTAACCCTGAACTAAAAACCACCATCCACACTAGTGCATCAAGGGACATGGAAGGAGTGTGGATAACACATCCACCTAATGACATCTCTTGTCTGCTGGGCGAAGATTATTTGGGTAGAGATGCTGTGATAAATGTTAGGTTGAGTAGTTAGTTGTTGTTTTTTTCGTGTTGTGTATTAAAAAAAAAGCGTTTTTCATCAAAAACTAGGGTTTGAGACAAAGATAGATTTGATTTTCCATTTTTGAAGTTTAGTTATTTCTCTAATATAGACTTAGAATAGATTAAGAGATTTATGAAAATTTATATAATCGCTTCCAATTAATTCTAAAACAACATTAATAGGAGAACAAAAATCAGTGACATTCATGTTCAAGTCAAGTACTAGTCGACTATGGAGAATGAATAAGAAACCTAATCGGATAATCTAGCAATGAGTTTCATTATCCACTTTGAAAAAGCGGGGGTACAACAACCACACTCAATATTTCGCTTAGCAATTTGTATGGACAAACTCCAATATACTTTCTAGAGAATCAACTAGACAGTCAGACTCAATCTAGATAAAAAGTATATCAAAGAGTTTATATCTCAATCTCTCGATTTGATATATACTCAAGCAAATAGAAATCTGCGAGTCTTTATCAAATACTAGAGAGATAACTTGGATGGTACCAAAGACCAATATCCAAGTGTCAATCAATTTAAATCAACAACCAAAAGGTCGGATAATTGATTGATCAACGCACAACCTGTGATATTTCAATTATATAACAAAATATAATGCGGAAAAGAAATAACACAGACACCTGAATTTTGTTAACGAGGAAACCGCAAATGCAGAAAAACCCCCGGACCTAGTCCAGTTTGAACACACACTGTATTAAGCCGCTACAGACACTAGCCGACTCTAAATTAACTTCAGTCTGGACTGTAGTTTAACCCCAATCAATCTCACACTGATCCAAGGTACAGTTATGCTCCTACGTATCTGATCCCAGCAGGATGCTACGTACTTGATTCCCTTAGCTAATCTCACCCACAACTAAGAGTTGCTACGACCCAAAGTCGAAGACTTTGATAAACAAATCTGTATCACACAGAAAAGTCTACGGTAATAGATAAATCCGTCTCCCACGAATAACCTACGATTTTTATTCCGTCTTTTGATAAATCAAGGTGAACAGGAACCAATTGATAACCCGGACTTATATTCCCGAAGAACAGCCTAGTATTATCAATCACCTCACAATAATCTTAATCGACGTAGCGAAAAAAGATATTGCGGAATCACAGACGATGAGACAATTATCTTGCCTATCGGAGATATCAATCTCAAGCCAATTATTACAATTGTACTTGTACGATAGAAACAACAAGATCAGATCACACAACTACAAGAAAGTAGTATCGGTCTGGCTTCACAATCCCAATGAAGTCTTTAAGTCGTTAACCTTGTTTAGAAGAAGAAACCAATGGTTAAAGAAGAATCGACTCTAGCTTAGCACAACTAGTATCACACAGAAGGTGTGGGGATTAGGTTTCCCAGTTGCTAGAGTTCTCCCTTATATAGTCTTTCAAATCAGGGTTTGCAATCAATGTTAGCTTGGTAACAAAGCATTCAATATTCACCGTTAGATGAAAACCTGATTAGATTCAAGCTAATATCTTTCAACCATTAGATCGAAAACTAGCTTTTTACACACAAATGAAATGCACGTTTCTAGGCTTGTGTACCCGTACCCAAACTTGTACATTTGTTGGTTCAACAATAGTTAACCAAATGGTTAGCCATATGATCACTTTCATATCAACCATATTCTTCTTCACCATAACTAGTTCAAGTGACTCAAATGAACTAGTTAGAGAGTTGTTCAATTGCAAGGAAATCTTATGTAACTACACAAGACAAAATTGAAGCAAAAACGATTTGATTCACTCGAATCGGTTCATGAACTATAAAGCCACAGTTTGCAATTTGCATTCCTTAGTTTATATAAGAATAAGTTCACAAACATCGTTTTTAGATATAACCTACTCAAGTTCGCGGACTGGGTTCGCGGACTTAAGTTCCCGGACGGAGTTCACAAACTCCAGCAGAATTTCTCGGGTTGAGAACTTCCGCCAGTTCGTGGACTGGGTTCGCGGACTTAGCTCACGCCACTATTCCGGTTCTCTTGATCAACAAAGTTCGCAAACTTCGGTTCAAGGAATAAGGACTTATACATATATGTGTTTCCACAATAATACTTATATCCTCCAATGGTTATATAATCTAAACTCTCATTTCAATCATTGAAACATTCTTAGAGGACGTTGATATTCTATAGTGGTTATTCACAAACTATTTTCGTCAAAGTAAGCAATTTTTAAAGTGATTGAAACTTGTCATGACTTTCGTCACTAGGTAAAGATGAACTTGGCTAAAGCGAAAGCTTACCAACACATATTTCGAAAAATAAATAGGCGAGATAAACTCGGCTCGAAATAGCAAATGTGTATAATCTAAGTCTATATAGCAAAACGACTTTTGTCTCAAGATAGGAGATAGATAGACTTTTGAGTGATAGATAAGTTCAAGTCTCCACATACCTTTTAGTCGATGAAGATCCACCGGTTCCTTGAGTAGTCCTTCGTCTTGTATGATGATTGCCATGGAGTTCTTGAGCTCAACTACACTTTCTATCCTAGTTCGAGACCTTAGCTATAGTAGACTAGAAATCAAGACTTATAGTTTATCATTAACATTGACAAACATGCTTGAGATAGCAACGCATGCGAGTTCGACCGAGCAATGCTCTAACATACTTTACTATTGGTGTGTCAACACTTTTTATCTTTGAGAACGGGTTGTATTTAATAAGACACGGCGTTGCTTTAGACACTGCCTTTAAAAAATTTGGCGAAAAGAAATCATAACTTCCGAAATATAAGTTGGACTTAATGAAATTTATATTTTCGGAATGGATTTGTTTTATACCTTCTGATTTCCATTATTCATCCCACACAAAGAGGAGCAGACCCTTACTGCGAAGTATTGATACCAAGTATTTGATACGAAGAAGGTCTCTTTCCCCAACCTCTTTCACGAGCATCTAATGGTGTCAATAAGAAAAACAAGAGAAGTTGAAGATATATTGGGTTGTGTTGGTTTCCCATTCATATTTTTCTAGTATTTTTTATTTTGATTTTATTCATAATTTGTTATTATTTCTTCTTCTTTTTTTCTTCTGAGTTTTTCATAATATGATTTTTTTTCCAGTATTGGTTGGCCGAGATGTCACATCACTAAAAAATAAATGGGCGGATCAAGAACCCAAGGTTTGTAGATGGAACCTTGATAGAATATGCCACACAATATTAAAAAATTTCGAGAATTTTGAATCACAAATTTACTATAAGGCAAAAGTTTATATCACTCTTGTTTGTTTACATTTTTCAATGAAGATATGGTTTTTTTTTTGATGTGAAAGAAAGGATTGTATTAATCTTGAAAAATGTCTGACATAACGTAAGACTCCAAAACATGTGGGTATTGGCGTAACCAAATAACTGACACACCCTCTTTACGGGCATACTTAGCTAACTCATCTGCACACTTATTCGCTAATCTATTTGTCTACGTACGTATCCAACTTTCAAATTTAAAAAGACACGACTTAATATCTTCAGCAATGCCTCTATACTCCCATGGAATATACAGTTCCTTGCTATTAATATTTGTCACTAGAGGTTGATAATCGATCTCTAAAAAAACTTCTTAAAACCAAGAGAATACGCCCACTCCATAGCCTCCAATACAGCTAGACACTCTATGAATTCTGAGCCTGAGACTTTATTGAAGAATCTACATCTTGAAGCTAGATGGGTACCTGCATCATTACGAATTATCATTCCATATCCACCATTTTTAACTACAGAACAATAAGAAGCATCACAGTTAATTTTAACAAAATCAGCTAAAGGTGGCATCCACTTGTGCAAGGGAGTATTAGATACTAATTTGCAAGTGTTCCTGGTAACACTAGCAGCACTGTTGAGAAACTTCTTAATCCTGTCAGTTAGGGATTGTATTGTGCAGTTTTTGTTTTCAAAGACCAGTTCGCATCTGTACTTCCAGATATTCCAGGCAATAGTTGCCATCTTACTAACTAACTCCGCATCATTTACAAACCAGCTGAGGATCCAATATTTAATATTAGTAAACTGCTCATCGCGGCATTGATATCCAATTATATTAAACCAAATAGCCCTAGCGAAGGGACAATATAGAAGCAGGTGCAAACTGGTTTCCTCCACATTTTTGCATCTCTGACACTTAATATCTTCTTGTCTGTAATTTCTATTCAATCTCTCATTAGATGGGAGGATATCCTTCATACACTTCCAAATAAACAGTTTAATCCTTGGGATAACATTTATTGACCAAACCTGCTTTCAAATAGAAGAACGGTATGCTTGAGATTGATCTTCCCCATGATGATATTTCTGATTATAAAGAGCATAATATGCAGACTTTACTGTGAAAGACCCATTTTTTGTAAGAGTCCACACAAGCTTATCCTTACAACTTCTTGGAATCCTCATATTGAGAATGAGAGCTGCAGTATTACTGTCAAAAAGGTATTGAATAACATCAGATCTCCAGCATTTGTTGGTACTGTTAATGAGCTCAGAAACATAAATAAATTCCTGTTGATTTATTGCTGAAGAAGAAGGAATTGGAGCTTCATCCAAGCCAACTACCCATCTGTCCTTCCAGACTAAGATTTTTTGCCCATCACCCAAAGACCAGAAACTATACTTTCTTATTAACTCAAATTCACTACTGATGCTTTCCCAACTCCAAGTTGAGTCTTTCTTTTTTTTACAATGAAGGGGGAAGAATTTTTGAAGTATTTAACTTGCATATATAAAGACCACACTGTATCATCTACAGTACATAGTCTCCATGCGGTTTTAGCCAAGAGAGCATGGTTAAAACAATGAAGATCTCTGAAATTAAGACCCCCATCTGCATATGTCCTGCACATACCTTTAAAATAAGTAAGAAAAACTCCTTTTTTATGAGGTTTATTCCACCAGAAGTTGAGTTGAAGCGAGTTCATCTTCTTAATAGTGTCTTCAGGCAACTTGAAGGATTGCATTTGATGAAGACGAATGGTATTCAATACATGTTTAACCATCACAAATCTCCCTGCTTGAGATTTCATTTTCCCATTCCATTTAGATAATCTATAGTTCATGTTATCAATAAGATGGTTAAACTTTACCTTCTTTTTCTTTCCTAAGAAAAGAGGAACTCCCAAATATATTTCATTATCATCCATAGGCTTGACTTGTAACATATAGATGATATTTTTACGTGCACCTGGACTTAGGTTTTTTCTAAAAGAGATACTCGATTTCTGATAGTTCAAAAGTTGACCAGAGGATGAAGAAAAAATATTCAAAATATGTTGCAGTTGACATATATTTTCTTGATTTGCTTGCACAAAAATTAAACAATCATCGGCGAAAAGGATATGACTTATCTATGGTGCCCTTTGCGCAATCTTTATTCCTTTTTATCTTCTTAGATGTTTCAGCTGCTACCATGGCACGAGAAAAAGCTTCCATTGCAATAATGAATAAATAAGGTGAAATAGGATCACCTTGACGAATACCTATGGAAGGATGAAATGGGGAGAAAGGAGACCCATTAAGTAGAACTGAAATCTCTGTTGTACTAATACACTGTATAGGATTAATGAACACCAATGTTCACTAAAACCCATCTTCTTCATTACTTCCATTAAGAAATCCCATTCAAGCATGTCGAAGGCTTTTGACATGTCAAGCTTTAAAGCCATATGACCAATTCCTTTCTTCTTTCGTTTCAGAGTATGCATAATCTCATGAGCAAGAGATATGTTATCTGAAATTAATCTTCCCGGAACATAAGCTGACTGTAGAGGAGATATGACTTTGTTTAGAATAGTTTTCAGTATTCTAGCCAAGAGCTTGGATATTAACTTGTAAGAAGTATTACTTAGGGAAATAGGTCTATAATCCGATGCAGATGAAGGAGACTTGAGCTTTGGAACCAACATTATTCTTGTCCCGCTAATCTATTTACTGATGAAACCAGAAGTAAATTTTTTTTGAACCATTTGAATAACCTCTGCCTTGATGATGCCCTATTGAGACTGGTAGAAACCTGGTGGAAAACCATCGGGTCCTGGAGCTTTCCATGGTTGCATACTCTGAAGCGTGTCATAAATCTCTTTTTCAGATGGTACTCTTGTAAGAAAATCATTATCTTCATTGGTGATCACATTTTGAACATAACCCAATAATTCTTCATTGATAACTGGATTTGTAGTTGTACCAATACTTTGAAAACTATCAGTCAGAAGAGAGGCCAGAGATTCTCTATCGGAACACCGCTGTCCATCTTTATCTTTAAGAGCATCTATTCTGTTTTTGGATCTCCTCTTATTTGCATTAACATGATGTGCCTTTGTATTTGATCTACTTCTTTAAAGAAAGTATCTCTAGACTTATGTAACCAAAACTCTTTTATTATATCTTCCCATTTTTCAATCTCAGACTCAACTTGTGTGACTGAAGATGCAATAACATCAGCATCATTAGAAGAAAAAACTGTAGCTTCAGATTTATGGTGGAGGGTATCTAATTGAGCATACAGACTTTTGATATTTTTATCTATATTCCCAAAAACTTCCTTGTTCCAAATTGATAGCTTTCTTCTAGTAAAAACTAGTTTCTGGTTCAATTTAAAGGCAGCTGAACCATGTACCTCCTTCTCCCAGGCTTGCTCAATTTGCTCTGTACAAGAAGAATTTTGTAACCAACAAGCAAAAAATTTCCAGTTTCTACTGGGAACAAAATTGTTAGAATACAAGCTAATCATTATATGAGTATGATCAGATCCATAATGAGTTAAATGAGAAAGTTTTGTATCAGGGAAAGACAAAAGCCATTCATCATTTGAAAGAGCCCTATCAAGTCTAGATTTTATCCTACCAGTTCAATGCTTATTATTTGTCCAGGTAAAAGAATTCCCATTGTAACTCAAATCTGTAAGACCGACATCATGTATATTCTGAATCACATACTGAGACCTAGAACTAGACGTAGTTCTCCTATAATCTATATCTTACTCATCAAAAGTAACATTTAAATCACCATAAGAACCCATGGCATATTAACTTCTTGTCCAAGTTCTTTTATAAAATCCCATTGTTCTTTTTTTCTTTTGGTTTACAAGAGCCATATACACACGAGAGAAGCCATTCTGACTTAGGGGGATCATTCTTAACAATGCAATGAAATGTGTTTTTAGAGGATTGTAAAAGTCCAAAATGAAAACCATCCTTCCAGAGAAGGAGTAGGCCCCCAGATAGTCCTACTGAGGGTTCAAAAGCAGAATTAGGGTAATTTAAGGATTTTGAGAGTCTTAAAATCTTATCAGAACTAATTTTTGTTTCTTGTAAAAATATGATATCTGGATTGTGCATTCTATTTAAATTCCTAATATGATCCCTAGTTTTCTTGTCATTAAAACCTTGACAATTCCATGCAATTATCTTCATCCTAGTATGATGCGTATGATGAGAATCAAAATATAAAACAAACAAAGAGAACTTAAATTTGAAATAGTTATGAAAAAATAATAACAAATTGGGTAGAAGAGGGAATACCTGAGCAATTGCTCCCTCCTTATCATTTATGGGCTCAGCTTGCATTGTTTCTAAGTTATTCTTTTCCATCTCAAAAGCTGGATTATCGATCATACTAGAAGAAGTACATACCTCCATAGTCTTAGGAGGTGTTACATGTATATTATGTGGATTCATTGGTGGTTCATCATTTAAGGTCGAGTTTCTCATCCTCTTTGACTGTCTAGGATCTTCAGCCGCTTCTTCCTCTTGAGCAATAATAGTTTATTCTTCATCCATTTCATCCACCTTCTCATTTAATTCATCATTTTCTTCATTAACTCCACTCTCCTCTTGAAGAAAAGCTTGGTAGTCGGCAGAGTTCAGACTATCCAGGTATAAAAGATATTCCTAGTTAGCACACTCCTCCGGATTATGATCTATGACAAAACACTTCCCGCAGATCTTCTTTGGTTGTAGTTCCCAATGGTACCTTATCCAGACTTCTTCACCAGCAATTATTTTCTACCAACCTCCTCTATGCAATGGTTGAAACCTGCTAAAACAATACTCAGTTTTATATAAAGTTGTTGGTTACAATATCAAATCCTAACTGAAACCTTTTTTGTTTTGTTTTACTTTTATAGATAAATGTGGGTTCAGCAGTATAGGCAACATTGTTTGTCTTACACTCTTGATAATGATCATCAAACATATCATCAAGAGTTGTAGTGCATGTTATTTTCCTGTAGTCTCTGCTAGAGAAGACAGGTGATAAATACCAAAAACCAAGACAATTGAAGCATTCAACATCATCAATAGCAAAAGTACGTGACTTATGATAATTAAGGAGATGATGTATTTTTAGAAAATCTCTTTTTCCTTTTTTTCAAGATTTTTCTAAATTTCCATGGAGTATCATCCTTAGTCTATAACACACTATCTATATTTACTCTCAAAGGAAATAATGTTGTTCATAGCTTTAAGAAAAATACCTCCCCCCCCAGATTGGTGCTCAATATCAGATATCTTGATTTTACCAACTAGATCGCTCCTTATTAGTTTTGAAATATTGTTTGCTTTTGTGACGACATGTTTTTAGACTCATATCTTGATGGTAGAGACCTGAGAATTCTATAGACAATATATTTCTATGTAATAGTTCTTCTTGACGAATGTGAGGAATTAACTATCTGAGAGAATTTTTGGTTAAATTAATCAAATGTGTCATCATCAAACATATAAAGATTTTCCCTATCAGATGCTAGATTTTAGAGCCTTGCTCTTTTTTTGGCGGTATTCTCTTCGAACGCAGTCTACAAGATATTTCAAGCTTCTTTTGATGTTTCACGTGATGTTGGAGATCTTGGCTTATATCATGAATTATAGTGTTAATCCCGTTAGAGATTCTCCAATAAAATGTGTATGAGGTAAATGTCTAAGTCCACGTAAGATGCCCATCCATTTTTCCTAAAATCCTTCTCCAACCCCAACTTCTTTAATCAATGTATTGATGGTGTGGCTTAATTTTGGGTTGACATCCTCAAGGTGAATGTCTAAAACTAGGGATTAATTCACCTTGAAAATGTAAACTCATCCCAGTCAACTTTTACTTAACTAAATTGACATTAATGTATTAAATAATTATTTTGAGATCTAATCAAATCTTAAGTCATTGAAAATAAAATCTATAGTAATTAAAAGAAGAGGCCAAATACAATACCGTTGGAGATGGATTTTTTTTATCCCTAATTTCAAGGAAAAATAGATAGAGGATATCTTGTTTGTGTTGCCATATAGGAAATACATACAATGACCATTGGAGAAGATCTTAGAATTGTTCTTCGTTGTGCTAGTCTAAGTAACGTCATATTAATAAAGTTCCTTAAACAAAGTTGTATCTTCAACAGTAACTGTTGGACGAGTGTAATCCTTGATGATTTTCACCCATGTATTTAATTCACGATCTTGTAAGAAGGAATGCATACATATTTTTTACCATAAATAATTAGTGCCATCAAATCTAGGTGGTAAGCAAATTGAACTTGGTTGACACAAGCTCAAATTCATGTTTATAGGTTCGGATGACACAAAACACAGACTTATTATATATGTCTTTATGGTGAATTCCTGCTCTGATATTGATTTAAAATGAGAGGGTACCAAGTACACCACCATCTCTTTTTTTCGGAAACCTTTATGGACAAAACGTAATACAATAACCAAGTAGGTCAATAGTAAAGACCCTCGTATATGATTTTATATAAAATCTTTTTCTATCTCTTACAAAATCAATACATATAGACCAAAGATCCACATACCTGATTGTGTATAAGAGTTCTTGAACGATCTCAAAATTTAATATCCAAAATCAACCTAGTATGTACCCAAACTGCACAAGATTCGATTCCAACAAGCATAATACTTATAATCTATATTTCAAGATATGAATTCCACAAGAATAAGTTTTCCAGGATCTCAGTCAATTATAGATCAAAGACTATCTAGTTTGATTATGTACTACTTGTGATAGTCCTATTATAAAGAAAATCAATATAATGTGGAAAGGGAAATAAAAAAAGACACCAGAATTCTGTTAACGTGGAAAACCACATATGATAAAAACCACGGGAACCAAGCTAGTTTTAATACCACACTTTTTAAACCACTACAAACACTAGTCTACTATCAGACTTCAGATTTATTGAGGACCGAATTCATCCTCCAAGGAACTCAGCTTCGGTCGTGCTCATGTATGCCTCTGAATACATCGTGATTTTATATATCTTGATTCCTTTAGAAACTGTCTATAATAGCCTATGAGTTGTTTCATCCTAAAAGAAGAATTTTGATACTTATCTGCCTCTAACAGAAAGCCTATTTATTTCCCTTCAGATATGTTTTAATTAAGGTTTGTAAATATGTGATCAGTAGAATGATGTCTAGCAAACCCCAAGGATCCAGAACACTTACACTCTTATCAAATAAAAGCCTAGATCACTACCACCTCACCAGAAAAATCCAAAAAAGAAAATGAAAGAATAGTTTATATATCTATCTCATGGTATCATAAAGTATGAGACAAAAGAGAACTTTATGATTACTATCTATCTCGTTACTGATCTATAGTTCGTGAACTAATTCAACCAGTAAGAACAAGATCCAAATACAAAAACTATCAGGTACAAGATAGTATGACCGGGCTTCACGAATCCCTAAGTGAAGTCTTCAAAATTGTATAACCTAATAATATTTCACGAAGAAACCTAGGTTCTAGAGAACGACTCTTGTTTAACAACTAGGACACCATAGTGCCAAGGATTTTTTGATTCCAAGTTCAAGAGTTCTTTATTTATATATATTATTAAAGCTTAGGGTAATTCAAGAAAAGGTTGCTTAGAATTTAAGCTAAACAACTTCTCTAATTAGATGAAATTCCAAGTTAGAAAATCATGTAAGCATATGAGAAGTTTTCCATAAAAATGCGGGGGTACCAAAATACATCATGACATTTTTCTTAGGAAATCTGTATGGACAAACTCAATACAAATCCGAGATTTAAACTCAATCAAGGAATAATATCTAGAGTTATGTCTCTCTCTCTTGCGATTAGAACGTTCACAGAAACAAGTTGAACCTAATCACAAAGAGATTACTTGGACGGTACCAAATACCAATTTTCCAAGAATCAATCAAGTTGTATCCAACAAACTGGGTCGGATGTATCTACTATGATTGATCAACCTACAACCTGTGATGTTTCAATTATAAAGATAAACAATAAAATGTGGAAAAAGAAATAACACAAACACCGGAAGTTTTGTTAACGAGGAAACCGCAAATGCAGAAAAATCCCAGGACCTACTCCAGATTGAAAACCAAATTGTGTTAAACCTTTACAAACACTACTCTACTACCAATTAACTTCGTACTGGAATGTAGTTGATCCCTAAAAGGTATCTACCGATTAAGGTACAGTCGCGCTCTTTACGCCTCTTGAATCCCAGCAGGACTCCGCGCAATTGATTCTCTTAGATGACGTCACACCAACTAAGAGTTGCTTCAACTCAATTGAAGACTTTGAACCAATCTGCCTCCCACAGATTAATCCTATTTATATGATTTCCTTTTACAATCAAATAGTTTGATCAAAAATATGGAAATCGATAGCAATAAACAAAGTCTAGCTAACTTCAAAATCTGGACTTATGCAACCCGAAGTGCAACCTAGATTATTATTCACCTCACAAGTGTAAAACTTGTGGAATCAAGAAAGTTTAAGACGAAGAGAAATTAAATGATTTCTATCTGTATTTATCGATGTTGAAGCTCAACAACAATCAAGATAAGGATACTCGAGTTATCAAGGAAAGATAACTGGACCTGGATTCACGAATCCCTATGAAAACTTTGTAGTCGCTAAACCCTAAAAAGGTTAGGAAGAGGACGACTCTAAATACAACTAGGACACACCAAAAAGTAGTGTCGGGATTCAGAGATCCCAGTTGCTTGAAGTTTCCCTTTTATAGACATTCAAAGCATAGGTTGCTTTAGGTTTAAGCTAAGATAGCTTTGGAAACAATATATACACTCTGGTTAGGTGAAACCGTAACCGAACCGTGTACAAAGACTATGTTGAACATGGTTAGCCGAAACTAGCCGATTTGAACTTGAAATCTTAATACTCATTTTCATGAACACTTAGAGACATTAATCTTGAGTCACAATCATGTGATCAAACAAGTCTAGCGTTTTTAAAGAATTAATCAAATGCAAATTATCTCGTAGAAATAATTTAATCATACTTGAAGATAATTGACATGGTTAGTAAATGCACAAAGTACAAATACCATAGCCGTTCGTGACTCAGGTCAGTCAGAGTACGTGTACCGGTTTGTAAACATTTCACCAAACCAAGTTACAGAGTCAACATAACTTTTAAAGTATGTGTACCGGTTTTAAAACCTTGAGACTAAGACCAATTTCGGAGTCCACATAACTATTTTGGTTTGCGTACCGGTTTGGGTACTAAAACCAAGTTCAAGAAAACATAATTATTTTGGTTTGCATACCGGTTTGTAAACTAACCAGGTTCCGTAACCAAAGTTCCTAAATGGCTTGCATATGAGTATGCATACCGATCCGGTTCACGAGTTGAACATATTTTCACATGATATACATAAAAATATGCGTACCACAAATCTGCAAGTCGATATATAGATACTCCTCTACGTGTACGAATACATGTAATACGGGTTCAGACTTATAACCGTTTTCCCATTTTGTAAGACTAATAACATTGTCTTGTATCCGAATCTATAGTTGTTTTGTATTTCTCTCTAAATCGATTCAAAACATTCCTGAATAACATCAATGGCACATATCATTGTTCCAGGCTATTTTCGAACGATAAAACTTGAATCATGATTTTGATTTCGAACAATAAATTGTCCTTAACCGAAATTCATCAAGTATGAACAAGTGTTCATTAATCTTAGTCATTATATTTCGAGAACTAATTATCAAGATAATCTTGACTCGAAATTCTTGTCTATGTATAATAGTCTAATTAGTTATGCGACATCGTCTCAGTGATAGAAAAGTGAATATAACTTGAGAAATAGGTAGTTCGGTCTTCACTTACCTTTTGTTGATGAAGTTCTCTAAAAGCTTTGGTTGATCTTCGCCTTCAAACGGTATAACGCAATATCTTTGTTCTTATCACCTTCAATAGTTGCTTCTTTTAGGGTAGTTTTTATTTTTGAAGACTTTCGTTAGATTGTATTCCTTAAATCCATAATATTTGTAGGTATAATGAAGATAATTGCATGTAATGTGCATGTATGTGGAAATCCCTTCACTCAAAACCATTTAATAAGGAAAAACCTGAAATTCTTTTTCTGTATGAAAAAAATTTCAGAAAGACCTAGTGAAATCTTTAGTATCTTCTTTCCCAAATTATCATATAGTTGACCCTATAGGACAAACAGGAGGTTTGGTTGTTGCGTGGATTGATGGATTCCACTTTGACATTGTCCAATGGAATGAAAATATGATTCACATCATAGTGAACACTTCTTTTGATACTAAGAAACAGGCTCTTACATGTTCTTATGGTAGCCCTTATCCTTCAAACAAAAATATAACATGGAATTTCCTAGAAGAGATTAGTTTGCAAATAAATACTAGGGGTATGCCTTGGATTGTGATTTCAACATGATTTTTGATCAATCAGAAAAACTAGGAGGTCTACCTTTTAAAAAATCTAACAGTGGCTACTATTGTAGGATTTTGGAAAGAGTTGGCCTTTATGATCTAGATTTTTCAGGTTATGAATTCACTTGGAACAACCATAGAAAAAGAAATAAAATATTCAGGAGAGATTAAATATGGGAAATTCTTAATGTTGAATGGGATTTGCAGTTCCTAGAGCCTCACTTTCTCACTTAATGGCTATTGGTTCAGATCATTGCCCAATCCTCCTTACTCTTGATAACAAAAGCATTAAACTATATTGAGTGTTTAAATTCTACGACACTTGGTTGAAAGAAAACTCATGTATTCAAATTATAAAGGAAACATGGCATAACTCTATTGAGGAAGATCCTTTGGAGAATCTAGTTTCGAACCTAAGAATTAATTTTCTTGATTGTAAAAAGAACATCTTTGGTTTTCCTGCTAAGAAAATTCGTGAACTTTTAAAACACATTGAAATGTTAAGGGCTAGTAGACGTACAAAATATCAACAAAAAAAAACTCAATGGGAAACTCTTGAAATTAAAAGCTTTATATGATATTCAAGAAGCAATTGATAAACAACAATCTAGGGATAATATAATTGAGTTAGGAGAAAGAAATACCAAATATTTCTATACAGTTACTCTAAGAAGACGTAAATGTAATAATATAGAAAGCATGTTAAATGATCAGAATATAGTAACTAGAAACAAATTAGAAATTAATAGCATACTAACCAATTACTCCAAAAATTTGTTCACTGAAATTATAGTAGAAACTCATTCAAATGATCCCATTTTTAATGATATTGCTCATGTTATCTGTTCTCTAGACAGCTACAGTATTCTAGTACTGCCTTCTAAAGATGAAATTCTTTTAGTCCTCAAAAATATGAAGCCTAATAAGTCTCCTGAACCTGATGGTTTCCCAGTTATTTTCTTCATGCATAATTGGGAAATTGTTGGTTCTCAAGTCACCTTAACTGTTCAACATTTATTCTCTGATAAACTAATGAACCCAGATTTAAATAAAACACATCTCTTTTTTTATACCAAAAATAAAGCAACCGAAAAAATCCTAGTCAATTTAGACCAATAGGTCGTTGTAATACAGTATATAAGGTGATAGCGAAAATTCTAGCAAACAAAATCAAACCAATTCTGGAAAAAATAATCTCTCCTTATCAATATGCTTTTCATTTTTCAAGACAGATTTCTGATAATATTATAGTGTCACATGAGATCATTCATTATTTTAAAAAGAAAAAAATTAAGAACCGGAGGTGTAGGAAAATTGACATGTCATAGGCTTTCGATAGAGTCAATTGGAATTTCCTCCTCTTTACTTTGAAATCTTTTGGGTTTAATGGGGTTGTCTGCTCACTTATTGATCAATGCATTTGCACAACCTCTATTCTTTTTCCTTTTAAATGGATCTCTAGGGGATGTTTTTAAACTTTCCAGAGGGTTACGACAATGAGACCCTCTTTCCCCTTACTTGTTTATAATATGCATGAAAATCTTTTCTAGACTCCTTCTTTCTCAGGAAAACAAAAAATTGGTACATGGTGTTGAATAACTCCTTAAAGTGATCCTATTTCCCACATTTTCTTTACAAATGATGTCTGCTATTTATAAAAGCTGATTTAGTAGAACCTAGGAATTTACTAAAAACAACATATATATTTAGTAAGGCTTCAAGACTACTTACCAAAATTGATAAGTCTGAAGTTTTTTCCAGTAAGAAAGTAAAACCCAAACACCATAGGATGATGTCCAGGTTACTAAAAATAAAACATACGAACCGAAGAAACTCATATTTAGGAGCTCCTATTTTCATGGATAGATCCAAGATAAAAAAATTCGAAATCATTCTTGAAAGAATTGAAGCTAAATCTAAAGATTGGAAATGTATTGTACTCCCCCAACCTAGCAGATCAGTACTGAACAAAGCAGTTCTGTCTAGTATACCTACTTTTCAAATGGGACGTTTTGTTCATCCTAAGCAAATAACTAAGAAAATTGATGCAATCCATAGAGACTTTTGGTAGGGGAAAGACTCTGGAGCAAAAGGTTTTTATCCAAAAGGTTGGCCAAATTTATGTAAACCTATCAGAAAGGGGGTTTAGGCTTTAGAGATGCTACCAAATTTAATTTAGCAATGCTAGCAAAAGTTGCCTGAAAATTAATTAAAGTACCAGATGTCTTATGGGAAAAGATTATGAGGTCTAAATACTTTAGATACAAATCTCCCCTTAGAACAAAACCTCCAGCCAAATGTTTCTGGATTTGGAAATGTATTAGTCAAGGTTGGAGCTAATTCAAAAATTTAATATATGGGAAATCGGGAATGGACATAACATTAATATCTTACATGATAAATGGATTCCCGGGCAAACTGATAACTTAGATACTCCATGTAATTCAATTAATACTCATCTCACTTTGGTTACAGATACGATGGATCCTAATTCTTATGAATGGAATATTTCTCTAATTAACTCAACCTTTTCTGAAGATATTGCATCTAAAAATTAAAAAAATATTTTTTTTTTCGGATAATGCATAAAAACATGATCAACTTAGATGGACCTTAACAGTAAAATCTTTGTATGATAAATTGAATAAAATATGAACTGATACTGTTAGCTTATCTTTGCCTGAGCCCTTTTGGAAATCGCTGTGGAAACTAGATGTCTCTCAACGAATAAATTATTTATATGATTTTTTTTACAGAATGCTCTTCCTACAAATGCTAAGATTTTTGGAAAGGTAAAAGACATAGATCCAACTTGCACTATGTTTTTGGAGTAGAAATTAAAATTACTAAGCATCTTTTTTCCCATTGCCCTTATGCTAAGGAGGTTTCGAATTCAACACCTAATCCAATTTCTTTGAATATAGATAATACCAGTAAGATCATTGACTTATGCAAAAATTGGTTCAATAACCTTAGACAAGAAATTTCAATAGAATTAACTCTTACCAATATGTGGTTCATCCGGAAAGAAAGGTGCAATACATTTTTTGAAGATAAAGATAAAACTTCATTGAGTATGGCGTTAGAAATTCAGAGACATTTATCCTTTTGGTCTAAAAAGGAATTCTACACGTAATAAGAACATGAAGACTACTAAGAAGACATCTAATCCTATTTGGGCGGATCCCCAAATAAATACCTTAACAATTAATGTGGATGCAACATGGGTCTCAAAAATTCTCACTTCTAGTTTTGATTTAATTACATGGAATGATGCAGGGACATTTACAAGAGGAGAACGCGACCATCAACAGGTTCAGACCCACAAGAAGCAGAAGTTATAAGAGTTTTGCATGCTGCAGTTTGGGCTAAGGAGAAGAAGCTCAAGGATTTTAGCATAAAAGGAGATTGTGAAAGCTTATTCAACTATCTTCAAGTAAAGAGTTCAGATATTTCTTGGCGCAGCGAAGCTATTTTGGAGGAAGCAAATAAGATAGCAGGGCAATGCACCAACTTTTGGGTTTTCCTTTTGTTCCTAGATTAGGAAATATGGTTGCTAATACTCTAGCTAAATTTGCCAAGACTTTAAATTCAGTTTTAGATTGGTTAACCCTCCAAATTGTATTCAACATAACTTATCAGTTGAAGGTTGGCCAAACCTCCATATTAGATGGCTCTACTCATTTTGTAACTCTGGTTCCTTTAGAGTCTTAGTCTGTTAATGAAATATCTTATTCACACAAGAAAATGCATACCTTTACACAGAAAGAGTAAGTTCTTATTGAACAACAAGTTAGTCTGAATACAATGTCTTAGTTTACAATTAGCCTCTCTGGCTATATATATAATACATGCCTGGATATCATGCTAAAAGTATCTCTAGTGAGGGACCACTCGTTTCTTTGTGGATATAACGTCACAATCCACTTGTACTTTGCTTCCCTGCCAAGTAACCTCCTTGAACTCGAATCGATTCTCTTTCTCAATTCTCGATCTCGAGGTATTGGCTTCTAACAACTTCAGGTCTTGTCTTCGCTTCTCGCTCCAAAACTCAGGTCTTGCACGTGTCGTGCTATTAGTCTTCAGGTCTCACATGTGATTATATTGTGATCTTGGAGTCGCGCTCGTGCTTGAAACTCGTTCTCCTAGTCTCGACCTCGGTCTGTCGCAACACTCGACGAGTTCTCCCATACCTTTAAGTCCGCTAACACCAAGGATTGCCAAACAGTAAATTAAGCTTTTATTTCTCTTATTTTGTGATAGGATACAACTCCAAAATACCTAAAAAGGATACAACTCCAAAATACCTACAAAATCTGAAGAAAAAAAGGAAAAATTAAATACAAATTAATTAACTTCAAAAAGCATAAATAAAAATTGATAATAATAACTTATGCATCTACCATTTTTTTCCGGCTTTATTGTAGAGTCCGTTGAGACTTGAGAGATGAAGGGATTAGTGGATACATCTCTCTCTCCTCTCTCTCATTCCTTCTTCTTCTCAAACAAGACCATCAAAAACAACTCCTCTTTGCTCAGATCTCTTCATTATTCCTTGCTTTCTAGGTTAGTTAGTAGTCTAGTTTAGTTTTTATTATGTTTTCTACTTATCTACACCGTTTTGGTGGTTTTATCTACTCGTTTGAGGTTTATCTTCGCTTTAATGGCGATTTTTGGTTATTGAGTTGGGTTATAAGATCAATAGTGATGCTCTCCAACGTCAAAATCTCCATCTTTGTTGTCTCCGGCGAACTCTTCATCGGAATCTTCATCATCAGCTTATTCGGCGACGAAATCTTCATCGGTGGTCTTTTTGACGACGGAAGCTTCATCACTAGTTACAAGAGATTTGAGCAAATCACTCCTACTTTGGGAGCATTTCTTTCTAAAGAAGAAAAACAAACTAAATGGTTGGAATTTAATTCCGAGAAAAACCATCCCCCTTCCGATTTAATCGGATCTTATTCATACTTGTATTTGTCTTACTCCGGTAATCCTTCTCTTTCTCTTGTCGGATTTCTCGGTATTGTACTCTTACGATATGTTCTTGTTACTTTGTGTTCTCTTATTTTCGATCTTCAACTCATTGTAACCTTGAAATCCCATTAATGAAAAGGTTCCTTGTTTATAAAAAAAAAAAAAAAAAAAAACTTGAGACACGAACCTTTCTCCAAATGGGCCCCAAGCCCATGTACAAGGTACCATTACAAACTCGTTCTGAATCATCTCCGTTTAAAGTTTAAACCCTTCTGAGAAACTAGGGTTTTGAACTTTGAGAATTTCATTATTAGAGGAAGAAAAGAGAAACTAGGGTGTAATCTAAGAATCATGGAAAATCCTACATCGTTTTTGTTCTCCGGTCTTCATTTCAATCGAAAGAAATTCGCTGATGATTTTGCTAGATTCAGTGGTAAATCTAATGAGACGGTGGCCGAAAAGGAAGAAGAAGTAGAACCAGAACCAGAACCCAAACCAGAAACAGTGGTTGTTTCTGGTGGAAAGAAAAGGAAACGAAAGGGAAAGACTGAAGTAAATGTTGAAGGTTTTAGTGTTTTCAAAACATCTGATTCTGTTGTTGATGCTGATGAGAAAAAGAAGAAGAAGAAGATACAAGATGTTATCACTGAAGAGAAAAAGGAAATCAATAGGCAAATTGAGGTTATAATTTTAGCTCTTTTTTTCTAAATGTTTTGTTCATTTTTGATTTGATTAGGGATGAAGGAATTAACTGTGGTTTTTTGGTTTGTGAAATTTTCAGCGTGATGCATTGTTTCGTAAGAAGCATGGGATTCATATTTCTGGGCATAATGTTCCTTCGCCACTTCAGAGTTTCAAAGAATTGAGCTCGAGGTAATTAACATGTTTTGCTGTATTTGTGGATACGAGATTTCTTGCTCAGATTAAGGATTTTTGTTAATTGTATTGTCGCATCTGTAAGAATGAGGTTTTGATGCTTACAATTGGTTCTGTCTACAGGTATAACTGTGAACCGTATTTGTTACACAATTTAGAAGAACTTGGGTTTAAAGAGCCAACACCAATCCAAAGGCAGGCTATTCCAGTCCTCCTATCTGTATGCTCTTCTATTTAGCTTTTTTCTTTTAATCATCTTCCTAGTTGCTTATCTGTCTAGTTTACTTGAATTTTATGTAAAAAAGAAAGATTATACTAATACGCAAGGTCTAATGTTACTTGATGACCCTTTGTGCTCATGTTTTGATTTTTCTGAAGTCTTATTTTCCTTGTGTCTTGTATGTAGGGTCGAGAGTGCTTTGCTTGTGCTGCTACAGGATCTGGCAAGACCCTGGCTTTCCTATTGCCTATGCTTGTGAAACTTGAGGTATTACTTGCAGAATTTTCTTGGTTATTCATGAAATGTTTAGGTTGATTACTTGATTCATGAATCTCGTAATTAGCTGTTCTCTCTGTGGCCAGCCTGGATCAGTGGATGGAGTGCAAGCTGTAATTATTTGCCCAACGCGAGAATTAGCTGCTCAGACAACCAGAGAGTGCAGGAAGTTGGCTAAAGGAAAGGGATTTTATGTTAAGTTGATGACCAGAGAACTTGTGACAAATGGTGACTTTAAAAAAATGCATTGCGACATTCTTGTATCTACACCTCGTCGCTTACAGTTTGCTATCCGGAAAAGAAAGCTTAATCTAAGCAGGTATTATTTGTAGCTATTTATTTTGTGTGACTAATGACTATGTAGTATGATGAAAATAGTTAAGCATCTGCTTTCTCATAAGTAGCTAAGAAGACATGAATATGGCATATTCATGTCTATATCACTAGTAGTGTACCAATGTTTCTGATCCAGGACATTACAGTTACACGTACCAGAGTTTATTATAGCAAGCTTAATTATAGGTTGTGAGGAGTTTATAACTTAATTACTCTGGAAAAATAGTGCCATGTTTATCCTCAAGTTACTTCCTTTGTTTATGAATGAAAACAAGCTAGCAAGCTATCAGGGTTTTAAAAAGCGAAAGCGTGGAGCGAAGCGCTCTCATATCAAAGCATAAAGCGAAAGCAAGCTTTTTAAAATATATAATAATACATATAAATAAGAAGTTGTCAACCTAATAAAAGAAAACTACGAAGTTCAGACATAATAAAATGAACAATTAAACTAACTAAGCATATTGCAGAGAGTTATTAACATATACTAGCCATGAATGTCTGCATATAGTCATCATGATCATCATGCCCCATATATTATGTTTATTAGTATGTAGTTAGAAAACATGAACTAGGCCTTACTGAGCTTCAATGGACAGCTTTTTATTTTCTAATTTAAACCAATTCGTAAAGCGGCGCTGTAGAGGCGCCTAGGACCTGAAGCGCCCAAAAGCGCGCCCCACAAACGCCTTTTTAAACCATTAGCTATAGCACGCCAAGTAATAGCAGTCCCACACTTATGAAATTGATCAGTGACCTGTTTTGATTTGTGCAGAGTAGCGTACCTTGTCCTGGATGAGTCTGACAAGCTATTCGAGCTTGGATTTGTTAAGCAAATTGATTTGGTGGTCAAAGAATGCTCAAATCCTTCCATAATACGATCATTATTCAGTGCCACTTTACCTGATTCTGTGGAAGACCTAGCCCGATCGATCATGCACGATGCAGTTCGAGTTATTGTTGGAAGGAAGTAAGTATTAGATGCAACCATTTTTTTGAGTTTGGTTTAAACATCTGAGAATATCGTTGTTAGCAATCCAATATGACTTGGAGGGGTAAAATTCCAGAAGGCACCATCAGCATTTGACGGCATAGTAGAAATGTATTGTACATTGATGATGTAGGTCGGCTGGATCTTGTTTTCTTGTCTTCTAAATTCTCCCATACAAATCACACTGTCGACTGGAGATCATTTGGAATTTTTTCTGGCAAAATTTTCTACATCTTATATGATGATCAGATATTTAGGACATTTAGTAGGTGTAAGACGTCTACAGGTCACGTTCTTGCAAGCACAGGACAGATGCACCTTTTCTTGAATATTGTTGGATTCTTATAAAGCGAAATTCGTTTTTGTGGGAAACAATATTAGGCCTTTACGCTAAAGTGGCTGCTTCTTGGAACAGGAATTCTGCATCAGAATTGATTAAACAGAAACTTGTTTTCACTGGATCTGAAGAAGGGAAGTTGCTCGCTATTCGGCAAAGTTTCGCGGAGGTATAACTGTATTTAGTATTTTATTTACTTTCTGTTTCTCTTTGCATACTGTTTGCTTAGTTATAACATGCATCAGTGATTTAATTAGATCACTCTCAAACTAATTCTAAGTTCATGTGAAATGTGTCTGTAGAGTTTGAACCCACCTGTACTAGTGTTTGTCCAAAGCAAGGAACGGGCGAAGGAGCTTTATAGGGAGCTAGCATTTGATAATATTAGGGTTGATTGTATACATGCAGATCTGACCCAAACAGAGGTGAATCTCATCCATTGCCTTTTGAATTTCACAAGATTCTCTTTTTAGTTTAAAATGGTAAATGTCCGTTTACCTTAAACATATATAAATGTGATGAAAACTTATCTTCTTTTGCTTTTGTGCAGCGAGACGATGCAGTAGATAACTTCAGAGCCGGAAAAACATGGGTTTTAATTGCTACTGATGTTATTTCTCGTGGTATGGACTTCAAGGGCGTCAATTGTGTCATTAATTATGATTTTCCTGAAACTGCTTCAGGATATATACATCGGATAGGTATGTCACCTGAGTACAGCATGTTGTTTCTAGCTGCATTGCACATATTTATTGTCGTATAAAATTCCAATTAGGGAGTTTCAAAGGTGGACATTGTCAACAGCGAGGGACTGTAAGAAAAAAGTTTTAAAAGTCATTTCATATTGTTGGAGCATCATACATTGTGTACTCTTTGAATGTTTAGATAACCTGTTGACAAGTTTCTTTATTCATCCTTGTCCACGTTTTTGTTTGATCATACTTTCTGTGCTGTGTCAGTGGGTTTCTGACATATGACTATTGAACTGAATCTGTTGATTATAGGTCGGACTGGCAGAGCTGGACGGGCTGGAGAAGCTATTACTTTATTCACAGAGGCTGATATACCATTTTTGCGAAATATAGCAAATGTGATGGCAGCCTCAGGTTGTGAGGTTCCCCCGTGGATTATGAACTTAGACAAGCTGAGGAGGAGGAAACATCGTCCTAGAAGAGAATCTATTTCAACCAAGCCGAAAGACGAAGAAAAAGAAGAGAAAGAAAAAGAGAGAGAGGAATTGCTGAAACGCAAGAAGAAACCTCGTTCGAGTAAAAAGTCGATTAGAGCTAAAGGGAAAGGCAAAGCCGAAGGAGAGAAAGAAGAAGAAGGCTCGCCTAAGCGCATCAAGAAACCTCGTCCAACTAAGAAGTCTATTTCAGCCAAGCCAAAAGACGAAGGACTAGCAGAAGCTTCTGACAAACCGAAAAAGAAGAAGAAACAGCTTCCAAGTAGCGGTCCTATTAAGTCAAAAGTCATCAAAGAAAAAGCCTCCCCCAAGCTTACGAGCAAGAAACGCAGGCTGACCGAAGACTCACCTCAACAAAGCCGAAAATCGAAGAAGGTGAGAGATAATAAATAGGCTT
This sequence comes from Papaver somniferum, assembly GCF_003573695.1. Lineage (NCBI taxonomy): Eukaryota > Viridiplantae > Streptophyta > Magnoliopsida > Ranunculales > Papaveraceae > Papaver > Papaver somniferum. The sequence goes on along the minus strand of NC_039360.1, from coordinate 14,877,448 downwards.
GCCCAAGCTCAGAAAAAGAAGCAGATGTTTGCAACTAACTTGCATATTCTTTGAAATTGATTTGTTCAAGTTTTATGATATCTTTTCTCAGACTTTGTTTTGTGTTTCTTCTTATTTATTAGATAGACATGTTTTAGAGATTTCTTTGCTGTTGATTTTTTTAATATGTTCTGCGACCTGCATTGTAGTTTTCCTCAATAAACAAAAATACTGTATATCTTATCGAACTTAAATCAACTTCAGCAAGGTTCCTTTTCCCCTCTCTCTGAATACGCTACATATAGGGCTGCACAACGGGTAGGGTGGGTAGGATATGGCCTATACCCGTCAACCTACCCGTTTACTGGCGGTTAAGAAAATATTTACCCGCCACCCTACCCGCCAAATAATGGATAGGGTAGGATACGATTAAAAAACTGGCGGGTAGGGTAGGGTTGACGGGTATGAGTAGGGTATGTGCACTCCTAGGTAGGGTGGGTAGGATACGGCCTATACCCGCCGCTCTACTCGTTTACCGGCGGTTAAGAAAATCTTTACCCGTCATCCTACCCGCCAAATAGTGGATAGGGTAGGATACGGTTAAAAAACTGGTGGGTAGAGTAGGGTTGGCGGATATGGATAGGGTATGTGCACCACTAGCTACATACCCCATTTATTCACTCGACCTGTTCATTCATAAACATGCTATTTTTTCCATTCATTCCCTTTCGTGGTCTTACAAACTTTACCAATGGTATGGACGAATCTGTCGCATTCTTGACGCAAATCCTGGCCAAATAAAGACATTTACAAATTACAATTGCATGACAAACCCATCCAAATACTCACCATCAAATAAAGTTAGCTTAGAAATTATAATCGCACGACAAACCCAAATACTCGTCATCAAATAAGGCTAGCTTGGGTTCTGAGCAGAAGTCAAAAAGTAATATGTTCTTGGTTCATGCTTCTAGAAGTTATTATAAATTGTGTACCAAAATTAGCTTATTTTTCTACTTCTTGCATCCAAACAAGCTCTCTTCTTAAGAGTTTTGAGACCCGGTCTTCAAAACAGGTATAGATATCCCCACTAATCTGAACCCTTCATCCATCTAGAAATTGTGAATTTTTTGGGATCTCCGGTGCCATGAACAGTAGTTTATGACACGTCGTGTGGGATGTTTTGGCGATAAAAACGGGGTTCATGAATTTTGAATTTAGAAGCCAAAGAGGCTCTCTCAACTGCTCTACTTCCCCCTTCTTCTGTTCCTTTTTTCAGTGATCAAGTTGGTGCTACATACTTGGTCTCTTCCTCTTCCTTGGCATCCATAGATCCACACAGTCAAAGCTTGGTTACTTTCAAGTAAGTCATTTTTGCTTGTTTTCTCATGGAGTAGTAGTAAAATAAGTATGTTAAATTCGATTTTGATTAATGGGGGGGTTCTGTGATCAGAAAATAATAGTGGGATTTTGTTATTTCTTTCATAAATCGTAGTTAAGCTCATTAGATGAACAATTTATTTTTATTTTTTCTTTCAATTGCATGCTTATTTGATGTTGGAGTAGTTACTAGTAAGTATGTTTCTTTCTTTTTTTTGGATTATGGTGGTATCAATTCGTTTACATCAGCGACATTCTTGAGTTCAAATTTCCATTCCAGTACTTGCACTTATTATTTCAGATTGTGAATGAATTTTTAGATGATGGACCTCATATACTGAACTATATTGACGCAGGGCTGGGATAATAAGTTTGGCAGCAGGACATTCCAGTTTAAGCGAATGGCTCCGCCCGCAGTGGTTATAGACGATCACTGTACAGTTGTTGATAGGGAGAAGAAGGGAAAAAAGCGAATTAAGTGCAATTACTGTGGAAAGGAGGTAACTAACAGTTATCGTCTTAAGAACCACTTGGCAGGAATACGTAAAAACGTATTACCTTGTGATGAAGTTCCAGAGAAAGTGAATGCGCAAATGAAAACTGAGATAATGAACGCAGATGTGAACACTAGGTCTAACAACCACTGTACTCTTGTTGATAAGAAAAAAAAGCGAGTTAAGTGCAATTACCGTGGAAAGGAGGTAAATGATCGTCATCATCTTAAGAACCACTTCGGCAGGAATAGGTGAAAAGGTACTACCTTGTGATGAAGTTCCAGAGAAAGTGAAGGCACAAATGAAAAACGAGATAATGAGAAGAAAGAACGCAGATGCGGACGCCAGCTCTAACGACCCCCGTAAGCAAAATGGCAACCTTCATGAGTCCAGTCAACCCAATTTGTCAAAGAAGAGGAAGCACTGCGCTACAATTGAGTCTGGATCAAAAGAGAAAGATGAGATGGCGCAGAGTTTGATTGACCCCAAACAGTTAAATGCAGGGAAGATTGAGAAAGTAGCTGAAGATAGCTCATCCAGGCAGATCCAAAGGTGTACTGGCAGATTCTTTTTCGAAAACGGTATAGACTTTAGTGCTGCAAACTCGCCTTATTTCCAGAAAATGATACATGCTCTTATGGGATTTGGATCCGTGGTGTATAAGGTGCCCAGTTGTGATGACCTCAAGGGGTGGATTCTACAGGAAGAACTGAAAGCATCACAAGAGCATGTGCGAGAAATTGTGCATTCATCGGGAAGCACTGGATGTAGTATATTGTTGGATGGGTGGACCGATGGGAAATGGAGGGATTTTATTAATTTTGTGGTTGATAGATCACGGGGTCCCATATTTATGAAGTCTGCCGGCGTGTCAGATGCTATAGGAGATTTGGATGCCATGATCGCATTATTAAGTGTAGTATTGAGGAGGTTGGAGTTCAGAATGTGGTTCAAATTGTCTCATACACTACTCTTGGTTCAGTTAACGTTGCGGGAAAAAGTTAACAGAGAAATACGGGACTATATCTTGGACTGTTTGTGCATCTCACTGCATAGGCCTCATCTTGGACAAAATAGGGATGTTGGACCCTTGGAGAGCTGTACTTGGTAAGGCAAAGGATATTATCAAGTTCATTTACAGTCATGAGACAGTTTTGAAGCTTACAAGGAAACATACTTCCGAGCTGGATATTGTCAGTTCCAGGAGGACTAGATCGCTGACGCCATTTCTAATGTTGGAGAGAATTGAGTCTCAAAAGAAGAATTTGAAGAACATGTTTAGTTCGTTAGAATGGAAGAGCTCAAACTTAGCTTCAACAGCTGATGGAATGCATGTGGCAGATTTAGTCACTGGAGAGTCTTTCTGGACTGAAGCCCAGATGCTTTTGAAGGGAAGTATTCCACTCGTACGTGCTCTGCATGTAATTAGCAGAGGAGATGGTAAACCCCAGTTGGGATACATTTATGAAACAATGAAACAAGTAAAGGAGCAATTAAAAGAGGAGTATAAAGACAAGGAAACCAAATATCAGCCTTTCTGGACAGTCATTGACGGGATTTGGAATAACCAACTCCATAAACCTATCCATTCGGTTGCCTACATTTTAAATCCGAGTCTCTTTTACTGTGTCGATTTCAATGATGATGCTGAGATTAAGGACGGGCTTTCGCACTCCATTGAGCGAATGGTAGAGGATAAACGTGTTCGATATTTGACATTATTACAGTTGGATGACTATATGCAGTCTAGTGGTAAGTTTGGCGATGAGAATGCTGTTGATCAAAGAATGAGGAATTCTCCAGGTTAGAAAATTTTCAACTCTTGTTTCTTTTTTCTTTCTTCCTTATTGTGGGTTCAGTTTTATTTTTCTCTTAGTCTTAGATCAGTAATAGTCAATCCCCAGACATTTAATGGGATTGGATATTTGAATTTCAATTGCTTCTCTGCATGTAGAGAAGTGGTGGTCCTTGTATGGAGGTGAATGCCCTGATTTGCAAACTTTCGCTATAAGAATTTTAAGTCAGACGTGTACTGGTGCCTTGAGATATGGTCTGAAAAGGAGTCTATCTGAGCAGCTACATATGAACGGAAGGAATTGCGTAGAGCAAAAACGGTTGAATGACCTCACATTTGTTCATCACAATCTTCGGTTGCAAAATGCTGTATCTATTTCAAAGACAGATTACAGAGATATATTTCTTGAAGAGATAGATCATCCAGTGGTTGAATGGGTTGGTGGAGGAGACTTGAAAGAATCAGTGGCTGAATAGATTGAGGTATATGAATCTTTTGTAGGCAAAGCTTGTCATAGTGCATATACATAATTATTCTGTTAATCTGAATATATTGTGGCCAAGGAGTCACTCAAGGAGATGCCACTCCTTGGCTTACCTTTTGTATATAATATTGCAGCATCTGCATTACTTTTTAAGTCTTGGTATCGGTGTGAATTTTTTGCTTTAAGCTTGAATTAAGTTAGTTTACTTTTCACTCTCTTATCTTATATATATTGTGATTATGAACGATGATATGTTTATCCATGTTACAAACTACCACTTGAATGTATACAAGAAACTTACTATTAACTTGTTTGTCCGCGTGAGGCTATATGAACAGAATTATATCAGAGAAAGATGTTGGCATTTTATTTAAACTTTGTAATTCTCCTTAGTTTTTCTGGAAGAGTTTACGAGAAAACAATTGAAGTCCGAATATATCACAATCTCACGGGAGATGGTAAAAGAGATTTATATTCAGCCACAGTGTTTGTTTGGTTTTTGTTGTTGTCTTGCAGAGAATTCCAGTAGTTATTCCAACAGGTGCTGTTGTTACTGCTTTAGCTTCTAAACCCAGAGGGAAAAAATGTTCCAAATAAATCCTAGTATCATATTTTGAAATGTGCAGGGGCTTGGGGGCCTGATCAACAGAACCATGGTTAAATACATTGTTTTTGCTTCTCGTACTAACCTCATTTGCTTGCAGGAATATAAGAAGGAGAATTCCTCCAATTCTGAAATTATGGATATTTGTCGGTCTCGAGCCTGCAGTTGGAACTTCCCTCCCTCTCTATTGGTGCATCAAGTGGTATTGTTTGATTGTGGAAAGTCTGGTGACTTTTGCAGGGGCTTAGGTGTCCGATCAAAAGAAGCATGGTTAAATATATTGTTGAAGCTTCTCGTGATAACCTCATTTGCTTGCAGGAATCTAAGGAGAGTTCCTCTAATTCTGAAATTATGGATATTTGTAGATCTCGAGCCTCCAACTTGGGTGCCCTATCAACAGGTGCTGATGTTGCTACTTTTGGGTGCCCGATCAAAAAAAGCATGGTTAAATATATTTTTGAAGCTTCTCGTGCTAACCTCATTTGCTTGCAGGAATCTAAGAAGGAGAATTCCTGTAATTCTGAAATTGTGGATATTTGTCGGTCTCGAGCCTACAACTGGAACTTCCTTCCCTCTCTATTGGTGCTTCAAGTGGTATTGTTTGTTTGTGGAAAGTCTGGTGACTGAAGGTGGTAAACAAGAGCGACAAGTTCGTTTGGTTTCTTTCTATTTTATAAGGTCCTAATGATCCTGTGATGAGACCAGATCTTTGGCGTGAGCTGAATTACATTGGGTCCAGATGTCCTCCTCCTTGACTAATTGCTAGCAGCTTTAATGTGATACGATACCCAAGCAAAAAGCGAGGTGGTAATGCTGTTATAACTTCATGTATGGGTGTTTTCTCCTCTTTTATCAACATTTTTTGGTCTGGTTGGTCTTTCACTTCAGGGATTTTCTTTTCACCTGGTCTAATAAGCAGGCGGAGGACCCAATAATGACTTGTGTAAACAGGTTCTTGATCTCGGACAGATTGGTTTCTGAATTATCCAGATGTTGTGCAAGTTGCTATGCTCAGACATTTCTATGTGTCCACTTACTAAGCCTCGTCCAAGTCAGAAGTCTATTACAGCCAAGCCAAAGGACGAAGGACCAGCAGAAGCTTCTGACAAACCGAAAAATAAGAAGAAACAGCTTCCAAGAAGCGATCCTCAGGAGCAAGAAACGCAGTCTGACCGAAGACTCTCCTCAACAAAGCCGAAAATCGAAGAAGGTGAGATAATAGGCTTGCCCATGCTCGGAAAAAGAAACAGATGTTTGTAACTAACTTGCATATTCAATGAAACTGATATCTTTTCTCAGACTTTGTTTCATCTTTCTTCTTATTTGTCAGACATGTTTTAGAGATTCAGAGTCTTAAAGACTCCTTTACTGTTAATCTTAATATGTAGTTTCCTCTGTAAACAAAGATACTAAATTGGGTTATTTTGTTTTTGGTACTCAGGTTTTGTCCAACTTTTGAGTTTGGTCTAACATTTGTCCAGTTTGGTGTTTGGTACTTGGAAAAAACGTTGACTCGCGTTGACTCGGTTGGATTTTGACTTCTGTTAATAAATTAAATAATTTTTTTTCTTCCAAATTACTGTAATAACCTTCACTTTTCTAAAATTTACATAGTCCCCTTCACTTTCAAATGACCAAACAGTGCATGGACCATCTCACCGCCACCACCACATCAGGCGCAGCCGGTGGAGGCACCAAATACATGGATTCAACCAATTTTAAGTTCCTAAAATCAATGAAAAATCAACAATCGATTTACAACACCCTTTACTACTAAGCACTTCTACAAACACTTAATATGCGTGAATCTATTAATAGAGATGCAGCTCTACTGTTGATCTCTAATCTCTTATACATCCTTCCCTGCATTTCATTTCACATTTGGGACAAAGCCATTCTCATAAACCTATTGAAATGCTCAGAAATTTCTTTTTAAATCAACGACAATGAACGTCTTCTTCGTACGGCAATAGGTTCAGTTCTTCACCTGGTTTCTCTCTTCAAAACTCTTACCCAGACAGTTACAAATTCGAATCAAGCCATAACCCAACATATCCAATTCAAAGTCCGTTTCTAACCCATCTTTCCTCCATCAAATAGATTCTCAATCACCCTCGAATCTACTTCGTTTATTCGTGTTAATCGATTTCACCAGTTCATGCACGTCTTTATTCCTTATCTTCTTCTTCTACTTCCGATCTCAAGCAGCTGCAGTCTGAAATGGGATTAGATATATGTGATTTTAAAATTGAATCTAATTGGGAGGCATAATTGGTGGAGCTGCTCGGGTAAGTGGTGATGTTGTATTGTGATTTTTTCATATCTTTGATTAATAAGTGGAAGCAAAACAAAATTGGCTAGCTAGAGCTTACTTGTGATTTAATATTTATTAGAGTTTGGATAGGGATGGGAAGAGAGGTGCAGTAGTAGGGATTGAAAGAGAAAGTGAGAAGATAGTCTGGTCACCGGTGCATCGACTGTAAATAAAGAAACGGGGAAAAAGAAAGTGATGGTGGTGGTGGCGGCCATATAGAGAGATGAAGAAGATGGGTTCATCCCAAACCTGTGTAACGTAGAAGGGTATAAATGTAAACTTATCTAATAATTAGATTTTATATAGTTTTCTTATATTTAATAAACAGAAGTCAAAATCTAACTGACTCAATACGGGTCGAGTACCAAACACCAAGCTGGACAAATATTAAACAAAATAACCTACTAAATTTTATCAACTTCAGTGTCACTGATTTCTCACATACCCAAAACGCAATCACGCGGACCTACTAAAACAAAATTTGTGCGACAAACCCATCAGTCTTCAACGGGTTTCTTTGTATGATCAGTTTGGTATCACACTTCCCGGCTGACCGGTCAACTCAGTCTTCGACCGGTCTTGTGGGCATGGGCATGATAGTTACGTTGACTAGAGTCCCCCGTTTTGATCCCTACTTTCCCCATTCGTGGGGAAGTTTTTGGGGATAAAAACGGTACATGAATTTAGAAGACAAAGAGACTCTGAACTGCTGCTGTACTTCCCCCTTCTTCTTCCTTTGGCATCCACAGATCCACACAGTTAAAAGCTTGGTTACTGTCAAGTAAGAGATCACTTACTCTGTTTTGCTTGTTTTCTCATGGAGTAGTAGTGGTAAAACAAGTACATTCCTTTTTAACTTTGATTTTGAGAAATGGGGGTTGTGTCATCAGAAAATAGTAGTGGGATTTTGTTTATTTTTTCTTACATTTTTCTCACAATTCCCTCATAGATCTTGTCTATATGCACTGCACTAATTTTTACTAGGTATAGCCTGTAATGGTAAATCACTGTTAGGCGAACAATTTGTTGTTTTTTTTTCTTCAATTGCATGCACATTTGATGTTGGAGTAGTAGTAAGTTTTGCAACTAGTAGTATATCCTTTAACCCTTTTTTTCTTTTTGGATTATGGTGGTCTCAATTGGTTTACATCAGCGATTTTCCGACATTCTTGATTACAAATTTCCATTACAGTACTTGAATTTATTGTTATTTCAGATTGTGAATGAGTTTTACGGTGATGCACCTCATATATTGATGCAGGGGCTGGAATAATAAGTTTGGCAGCAGGACATCCCAGTTTAGGCGAATGGCGACGCCCACAGTGGTTATAGACGATCACTGTACAGTTGTTGATAGGGAAAAAAGGCGATTTAGGTGCAATTACTGTGGAAAGGAGATGTCTCGTCGTTGTCGTCTTCAGAACCACTTGGCAGGAATACGTGAAAAAGTACTACCTTGTGATGAAGTTCCAGCGGAAGTGAGGGCGCAAATGAAAAACGAGATAGTGAGAAGAAAGAAAGCAGTTGCGTACACTAGCTCTAATGACCACTGTACTCTTGTTGATGAGAAAAAAAAGCGAGTTAAGTGCAATTACTGTGGAAAGGAGGTAACTACTTGTTATCGTCTTAAGAACCACTTGGCTGGAATACGTGAAAATGTACTACCCTGTGATGAAGTTCCAGAGAAAGTGAGGGCGCGAATGAGAAACGAGATAATGAGAAGAAAGAAAGCAGATGCGAACACCAGCTCTAATGACCCCTGTAAGCAAAACGGCAGCCTTCATGAGTCCAGTCAACCCAGTTCAAAGAAAAGGAAGCACTGCACTACAATTGAGTCTGGATTGAAAGAGAAAGATGAGAATACACAGAGTTTGATCGACCCCAAACAGTTGAATGCACGCGACGCAGGGAAGATTGCAAAAGTAGCTGAAGATAGCTCATCCAGGCAGATCCAAAGGTGTATTGGTAGATTCTTTTTCGAAAATGGTATAGACTTTAGTGCTGCAAACTCGCCTTATTTCCAGAAAATGATACGTGCTCTTATTGGATGTGGATCCGTGGTGTATAAGGTGCCCAGTTGTGATGACCTCAAGGGGTGGATTCTGCAGGAAGAACTGAAAGCATCACAAGAGCATGTCCGAGAAATTGTGGATTCATGGGGAACCACTGGATGTAGCATATTGTTGGATGGGTGGACCGACGGGAAAGGGAGAGATTTGATTAATTTTGTGGTTGATAGCCCAAAGGGTCCCATATTTATGAAGTCTGCCGATGTGTCAGATATTGTAGGAGATGTGGATGCCATGATCGCATTATTAATTGGAGTTATTGAGGAGGTTGGAGTTCAGAATGTGGTTCAAATTGTCTCATATACTACTCTTGGTTCAGTTGACGTTGCGGGCAAAAAGTTAACGGAGAAATACAGGACTATATCCTGGACTGTTTGTGCATCTCACTGCATAGGCCTCATCTTGGATAAGATAGCAATGTTGGACCCTTGGAGAGGTGTGCTTGGCAAGGCAAAAGATATTATCAAGTTCATTTGCAGTCATGAGATAGTTTTGAAGCTTACGAGGAAACACACTTTTGGGCTGGATATAGTCAGTTCCAGGAGGATTGGATCGCTGACGCCATTTCTAATGTTGGAGAGAATTGAGTCTCAAAAGATGAATTTGAAGAACATGTTCAGTTCATTAGAATGGAAGAAGTCAACCTTAGCTTCAACAGCTGATGGAATGCAAGTGGTTGATTTAGTCTCTGGAGAGTCGTCTTTCTGGACTGAAGCCCAGATGCTTTTGAAGGGAAGTATTCCACTCATACGTGCTCTGCATCTAATTAGTGGAGGAGACAGTAAACCCCAGATGGGATACATATATGAAACAATGAAACAAGTAAAGGAGCAAATAAAAGAGGAGTTTAAAGACAATGAAACCAAATATCAGCCTTTCTGGACAGTTATTGATGCGATTTGGAATAACCAACTCCATAAACCTATCCATTCGGCTGCCTACATTTTAAATCCGAGTCTCTTTTACTGTGTGGATTTCAATGATGATGCTGAGATTAAGGACGGGCTTTCGCACTGCATTGAGCAAATGGTAGAGGATAAACGTGCTCGATATTTAACATTATTACAGTTGGATGACTATATGCAGACTAGTGGTACGTTTGGCGATGGGAATGCTATTGATCAAAGAATGACGATTTCTCCAGGTTAGACTTTTTCTGACTCTTGTTTCTTATTGTGGGTTCAGTTTTATTTTTTTCTTAGTCGTATCAGTAATAGTCAATCTCCAGATATTTAATGGGATCAGATACTTGAATTACAATTGCTTCTCTGCATGTAGAGAAATGGTGGTCCTTGTATGGAGTTCAATGCCCTGAATTGCAAAATTTTGCTATAAGAATTTTAAGTCAGACGTGTACTGGTGCCTTAAGATATGGTCTGAAAAGGAGTCTGTCTGAGCAACTGCATATGAACGGAAGGAACCGCGTAGAGCAAAAACGGCTGAATGACCTCACATTTGTTCATCATAATCTTCGGTTGCAAAATGCTGTATCTATTTCAAAGACAGATTACAGAGATATATTTCTTGAAGAGACGGATCATCCAGTGTATGAATGGGTTGGTGGAGGGGATGTGAAGGAGTCAGTGGCTGAATAAAATGGTAATTAGATTAATTAAGGTATATCTTCTGTAGGCAAAGCTGGTCGTAATGCATATACATAATTTGTCTGTTACTCTGAATATATAACGTATTGTGGCTAAGCAGTCACTTCAGGAGATGCCACTCCTTGGCTTACCTTTTGACTTTTGTATATGATATTGCAGCATCTGCATGACTTTTCTGAATCTTGGTATCAGTTTGTATTTTTTTTCCTTTGAAAGAGGCTTGAATTGAGTCAGTTTACTTTTCACTCTATGTTTATCCATGTTACAAATCACAAATGACCACTTGAATGTATACGAGAAACTTTCTATTAACTTTGACTTTGTAATTCTCCTTTGTTTTTCTAGAAGAGTTTACGGGCAAACAATTGAAATATCAAAGTATCACAATCTCACGAGAGATGGTAAAAGAGATTTATATTCAGCCACAGTGTTTGTTTGGTTTTTGTTGTTGTTTCACAGAAAATTCCAGTAGTTATTCCAACAGGTGCTTCTGCTTTAGCTTCTAAGCCAAGAGGGAAAAAATGTTCCAAGTAAAGCCTAGTATCATTTCTTGGAATGTGCAGGGGTTTAGGTGCCCGATCAAAAGAAGCATGGTTAAATATATTGTTGAAGCTTCTCGTGCTAACCTCATTTGCTTGCAGGAATCTAAGAAGGAGAATTCCTCTAATTATGAAATTATGGATATTTGTCGATCTCAAGCCTACAACTGGAATTTCCTTCCCTCTCAACTGGTGCTTCAAGTGGTCTTGTTTGTTTGTGGAAAGTCTGGTGACTTTGAAGTTTCAGATGTGCGCCACAGAATTTTTACTGTCTCAACAAAGGTGGTGAACAAGAGTGACATATTCGCTTGGTTTCCTTGTATTGTCTATGGTCCTAATGATCCTGTGATGAGACCAGGTCTTTGGCGTGAGCTGAATTACATTGGGTCCAGATGTCCTCTTCCTTGGCTAATTGCTAGCAACTTCAATGTGATACGATACCCAAGCGAGAAGCGAGGTGGTAATGTTGTTATAACTTCATGTAAGAGTGTTTCTGGGTGGTCTTCCACTTTTTTCACCTGGTCAGTCTAATGAGCAGGCGGAGGACCCGATAAGGACAGGTTCCCGATCTCTGAATTATCCAGATGTTCTCAGACCCACCCCTGACTGCATGACGTTGCTAATTGATGCCTTTGATGGCATCCGGGGTTTCCCTCCTTCCAGGTTTCAAACATGGTGGTCCGTTGCTTCATTTCAATCACAAACGGAATGATGGTGGCAGCAGTTGGTAGAAGTTTCTGGTTAAGACTTATAGATTCCATCAGGGACAAAAGAGCATTTCTACTATTTTTTGATTCATCTTGCGGAAGAGAATCTCTTCCAAGTCTCTGTATTTCTTGGTTTTGTTATGCAAGTCGCTTGTTTCCAGCAAAAGAAAAGAAAAAAAGGGTTATTTTCTGTGAGTTCATCCGCAGCTACCAAATTTCTGTACTCAACAGTAATCTAATAATCATTTAATGGATCAGTCTTCAAAGTGAATTCAGCTGAGCATGTGTGTGCGTGTCAGTGCCATGAATTTGTGGATAAGATAAAACGTAAGCTCCATATGTCGACAGAGAAACTCATCAGTAATTAGTATTTTATTCTTTTGATATCATTCCTTCCTCTCACTGATGTATTTGATTGATCTACAGCCCGTCACTTTAGAACTCGGTGGAAAAAGTCCTATAGTTATATTTGAGGATACAGACCTTGACACAGGTAAATATCTTATTTACAACTTTATTTTGCTTGAATAGTATCCGAACATCTGCACAATATTTACCGACACATAAAATTGTATGGAATAGCTTGTGGTGTCTTGAGTGATATCATAATACTTTGAAGTTGAATCATAAGATTACAGTGCTCCTGTGATGAGTGTCCTTGCAACAACTGTTCCATCCATCACGTATGCCCCGTGGATGCCAGTCATACTTGAAGCAACAACACCAGTTCCTAGAACTGAGCAGACTAAATCACTAGCAATCGAAGCAACAACACCAATTCCTAGAACTGAGCAGACTAAATCACTAGCAATCGAAGCAACAACACCAGTTCCTAGAACTGAGCAGACTAAATCACTAGCAGTCACCGAATATTCGGATTCGCAGACTACAGTTTGTCTTGTCGGTGACAAAATTTCGGATTTGCTTCATATTCATTTTGACGACAAATCAGTTTTGGCCGGCATAAATAGAGATGTAGGGACAAAAGTTACAATTGTCAGTTACGATTGTATTGATTCCTTGGCTCAAAACCTTCGGGTTTATCATTGCCTCGTCTAATATCATCACCAGAGGCGTTCACATAGAGGAAGATAAAGAAAACGAAGTGTAAAAGTAATACTCATGGAGTATGAAATGGATGTAAAGTGTTGAAATGTAAATAAAACTGGGATTTACGTGGTTCAGCACTAAGGCCTACATCCACGGGGTTGTCGTTTTCACTATGCATTTGATGATTACAGAGGTAGTCGAATGACTTTGGAGTTTACATAGGTCTGCGAATTTTAAAAGGTAAACTTACACTAACAATTCTTCTCTCTCGACTTCTCTCTAAACCTCTCTCTCTTTTTCGATCCCCCCTCTCTTGGTGGAGAGGGAGTATTTATAGGGTTAGAGTGTGGGACCCGTTTCTGAGAGCCGTTGGAACCTTATCTTCTTGTGCTTTGTGTCCATCACGCAGAGGTCTTCGTTCATTGCTTGACCACGCAGAGTCATCCTCGTTCGTTCCACGGGTTGATCGACACGTACACTGATCAGAGTGTTTAATGCGGGTAGTTGAGACGCATGCTCGTGTCAGACAAGTGTCTTCTGCCCCTGTCACGTCCATGTCAGTCAACCTTCCCTTCACCGTTGATCTTGGCTTCTTTTGGGGATGAGATAAAGCAACTCTTCGGGAGTTATTTGGTGCTCCGCAGTACACCGTGCTTTTGGTACATCCTTTAACTTCTGCCCTTGGATTTGTTCGGGCGAAGATCCGACGTCGACGGGATGGGCTTCTTGGCTGTGGGCGTGTGTCATCATGTTTTGATGACTTGGTCCGCATGCTCTCCACGTGTCTTCTCACATACACATGTTTGATGATGAAATATGTACACACAAGTATTTTCCGAGACCAATTTGTTTTTCGTCAGTAGAAAATAATCCAATTGTGACTACAGTTGTTCGGATACTAATGGTTATTAACGGCAAAATCTTTATTTGACGCGCAATGATTTAGGCGATAAATTGATTTTGTCAGTGAAACATATTTAGAGACAAAAGTATGGAATTGTTAGCAATAAGATATTTGGAGACTATATTTTGCTTTTGTCGCTAGAAACCAATTACGTGACCTAAATAATTAGTCACAAAATTATTATTAGAGACGGAAACAGATTTGGTCACGAAAAATTTCCCACCATAAGGCGGGAATTATTTTTTTCTCTCTCCTATTTCAGCGACAACTTTAAAGACTAAGTTTACTGTTTGTCCCTAAAAAAATATTTGTGGTGACCAAAAAATATTCCCTCGCACAATGGTACTTTTGTAGACTGATTTTTGATAGTCACATAAAATTTTGTCACTAAACGAGTGTTTTGTAGATACACATTAATTGCTTCAACTGCATCTTTGCTTGTGGTGCGTCTAGTTACAGGAGTCATGAAACTGTATCTTTTTAAGAAAAAAAAGAAGTCTACAAAGGTATTAAATAGACTTGTGAAATGTCTAAACCCTAGAAGAAAAAGTCTTCCATAGTTTAAAGATTCAATATCTATATTATTATGAGAAGAATTTTTTTTTATTTTTTATTATTATTATTTTTTTAACAAAAACAAAAAAGAACCACTTGAGTCACAAAGACGCAAAACCCCATTTTCTCAAGTTAAAGATGAGGATGCGAACGTCTCTGGAATTAGACAGAGACGTGTGAGCCAGACGCTCCCCTTATTTACCAAGGTTTGTTGTATAAACAGGTTCCTACCTCTTCTGATTCTGGAAGCATTGGTTTTATGAGACCCATGTTTATTATCCAGATTCATCTTTTGCATGTTCTTTTGCAGTCTGGAAATTCTTTTGTTGTTCCTCTTGAACCTCCAACACGTGCTTTGAACATGATTCGCATTTCCACAAAACGTACAAATCAAGGATCCTTTGTCTTGTTGAAATGCCTTTTGTTTATCATAACCGTCAACCTTTATTTTTTCATGAATAGACACAATGGGATTGACAATACATGCAGTCTTTCTTTTAAATTCTAAACCATTTGTGTTTCCAAAGGATTTCTGACCAAATAACATTGCTGAGATTTTGTCAGAACTTCCAGATAATCTTTGTAGATCATCCTTGAGAGTATTAGTCTCTTTTTCCTTTAGAGCAATAGTTCTGGTGAGTTTATCATTAAGACAGTCTATCTCAAGATCTTTCACCTGGATTAATGATTCTAGTTTCTTCAATGAAGCTTTTAATTGAAGATTTTCTTGAAGAACCTCTCTATTCAAGAAATCAAAAATATCTGTGTCAGACTCAATTTCTGAAGCAGACCATGAGTATGTGGATGTTTCTGCTGTAAGAGCTGCGGGTTCATCACATCCATCAGACGTATTCAAAACACTGACACTTAAAGATTTTCTTTTCACAGAATCATTAGCAGCAAGAGCTGACAGAAGATGTATGTCACATCTAATGCTTCTTTTTACACAATCCTTGATCCTTTCTGTTATCAATGGTTTATCAAAACAATCTCCATTTGAACAACATTCATCAGCCCAAGACAAGTTAGAGAACTCACTTGTGTCGGAAAAAACATTGAATGCAAGGGTTTGAACAGAACTTGGATCAAGAATTTTTACCTTTCCAAGAGAGGTATTTTTGGAGAGGGTGTTGAGGTTATTTCCTCCATCGACGACATACTTCTTAGAAACATATCTATTGTCAAATGTAGTTTCTAAGATATCTCAGGCATCTTTTGACTTAGTGCAAGTACACACGTAGTGCTGAAGGTCTGGGATAATGGCTTGTCTGGTAGCATTTAATCTGTCAGAGTTTTGCAATGCAGCAAGACATTCTTCAGGACTATAACTACCAACATCCTTAGGTATAGATACATCGCCTTTTGTATTAACCGGAGGATCATAGCCTTTAACTACACGTACCCAGGTTTGAAAATCACGAGCTTGAAGATAAGCACACATAGCAACTTTCCACCCTGGGTAGTTTGAGCCATCGAAGACTGGTGGTACGCTAATTGAGATAACACCTCTGTCCATAGAGTCAGATCGCTACAAACACAGACTTGTAAGGTCTTAAACGTGTTTGCCTGCTCTGATACCAATTGAAAAAGTGGGGGTACAACAACCACACCCAATATTTCGCTTAGCAATCTGTATGGACAAACTCTAATATACTTTCTAGAGCATCAACTAGACAGTCAGACTCAATCTAGATAAAAATTATATCAAAGAGTTTATATCTCAATCTCTCGATTTGATATATACTCAAGCAAAGAGAAATCTGCGAGTCTTTATCAAATACTAGAGAGATAACTTGGATGGTACCAAAGACCAATATCCAAGTGTCAATCAATTTAAATCAACAACCAAAAGGTCGGATATTCTAATTGATTGAACAACGCACAGCCTGTGATATTTCAATTATATAACAAAATATAATGCGGAAAAGAAATAACATAGCCACCAGAATTATGTTAACAAGGAAACCGCAAATGCAGAAAAACCCCGGGACCTAGTCCAGATTGAACACACATTGTATTAAGCCGCTACAGACACTAGCCTACTCCAAACTAACTTCGGTCTGGACTGTATATGAACCCCAATCAATCTCACATTGATCCAAGGTACATTTATGCTCCTACGTCTCTGATCCCAGCAGGATGCTACGTACTTGATTCCCTTAGCTGATCTCACCCACAACTAAGATTTGATACGACCCAAATTCGAAGACTTGATAAACAATTCTGTCTCACACATAAATGTATATTGGAATAGATAAATCTGTCTCCCACAGAAACACCCTACGAGTTTTGTTCCGTCTTTTGATAAATCAAGGTGCACATGAACCAATTGATAAATCAGACTTATATTCCCGAAGAACAGCCTAGTATTATCAATCACCTCACAATAATCCTAATGGACGTAGCGAAAAAAGATATTGTGGAATCACAAACGATGAGACGAAGTGTTTGTGATTACTTTTCTATCTTGCCTATTGTAGATATAAATCTCGAGCCAATTATTACAATTGTACTCGTAACGATAGAAGATGCAAAATCAGATCACACAACTACAAGAAAATAAGTATCGGTCTGGCTTCACAATCCCAATGAAGCCTTTAAGTCGTTAACCTGGTTTTAGAAGAAGAAACCAAAGGTTAAAGGAGAATCGACTCTAGCTATGCAACTAGTATCACACGTAAGGTTTGGGGATTAGGTTTCCCAGTTGCTAGAGTTCTCCTTTATATAGTCTTTCAAATCAGGGTTTGCAATCAATGTTAGCTTGGTAACAAAACTACAAGAAAAGTAGTATCGGTCTGGCTTCGCAATCTAGGTTTATGGACTGAAGGTTGGAGAGAGAGATCGACTGGGATGTTCACAAAGTCATTTGAGGAATAGAAGGTGTTTGCTGGCAGTTCGAGCATGGCAGAGATGAGGAGCATGTAGGGAATGAGTTGTCTTTGCTGCTGGCATTGACAGAGTGATTGATGGAACTGTGATTGTCGGCAAGCTAGGTTAGAGCTGATGACATAAATAGAAGTTGTTAGAGCATTGCTCGGTCGAACTCGCATGCGTTAATATATCAAGCATGTTTGTCAATGTTAGTGATCAAAACTATAAGTCTTGATTTCTAGCCTATATAGCTAAAGGTCTCGGACTAGGATAGAAAGTGTAGTTGAGCTCAAGACTCCATGTAAATCATCATACAAGACGAAGGACTACTCAAGGAACTGGTGGATCTTCATCGAATAAAAGGTATGTGGAGACTTGAACTTATCTGTTACTCAAAAGACTATTTACTCTATCTCCTATTCTTGAGACAATAGTCGTGTTGATATATAGACTTTCATTATATACATTTGCTATTTCGAGCCGAGTGTAACTCGCCTATCTATTTCTCGAAATATGTGTTCGTAAGCTTTCGCTTTAGCCAAATTCATCTTTACCTAGTGAAAAATGTCATGTTATGTTTCAATCACTTTGGAAATTTCTCTGACAAAAAATGGTCTGTGAATAACGGCTATATAACGTCCTCTGAGAATGTTTTAATGATTGAAATGAGAGTTTAGATTACATAACCATTGGTAGGATATAAGCATTGTTGTGGAAACACATATATGTATAAGTCCTTATTCCTTGAACTAAAGTTTGCGAACTTTGTTGATCAAGAGAAACGGAATGTGGCGTGAGCCAAGTCCGCGAATTGGCGGAAGTTCTCGACCCGAGAATTTCTTCTGGAGTTTGTGAACTCCTTCCGTGAGTTTAAGACCGCGAACCCATTCCGCGAACTTGAGCAGGTTATATCTAAAATCGGTTGTTCTTGAAATCATGTTTATATAAACTAAGGAATGCTTTTGCAAACCGTGGCTATAAAGTTCATAAACTGATTCGAGTGAATCAAACCGTTTTTGCTTCAATTGTGTCTTGTGTAGTTACATAAGATCTAAGCAATTGAACAACTCTCTAACTAGTTCATTTGAGTCATTTGAACTAGTTATGGTGAAGAAGAATATGGTGGATATGAAAGTAATCATATGGCTAACCATTTGGTTAACTATTGTTGAACCAACAAATGTTAATGTTTGGGAACGGCTACATAAACCCAAAATTGGACATTTCATTTGGGTGTAACAAGCTAAGTTTACGATCCAACGGTTGAGAAATATTAGCTTGAATCTAATCAGGGTTTCATCTAATGGTGAATATTGAATGTTTTGTTACCAAGCTAACATTGATTGCAAACCCTGATTTGAAAGACTATATAAAGGAGAACTCTAGCAACTGGGAAACCTAATCCCCACACCTTACGTGTGATACTAGTTGCATAGCTAGAGTCGATTCTCCTTTAACCTTTAGTTTCTTCTTCTATGGTTAACGACTTAAAGGCTTTATTGGGATTGTGAAGCCAGCCCGATACTACTTTTCGTGTAGTTGTGTGATCTGATTTTGCATCTTCTATCGTTATGATTACAATTGTAATAATTGGCTCGAGATTTATATCTCCGATAGGCAAGATAGAAAAGTAATCACAAACACTTCGTCTCATCGTTTGTGATTCCACAATATCTTTTTTCGCTACGTCCATTAGGATTATTGTGAGGTGATTGATAATACTAGGCTGTTCTTCGGGAATATAAGTCTGGTTTATCAATTGGTTCCTGTGCACCTTGATTTATCAAAAGACGGAACAAAACTCGTAGGTATTTCTGTGGGAGACAGATTTATCTATTCCAATATACTTTTCTGTGTGAGACAGATTTGTTTATCAAGTCTTCGACTTTGGGTTGTAGCAACTCTTGGTTGTGGGTGAGATCAGCTAAGAGAATCAAGTGTGTAATATCCTGCTGGGATCAGAGATGTAAGGAGCACGACTGTACCTTGAATCAGTGTAAGATTGATTAGGGTTCAACTACATTCCATTCTGAAGTTCATTGGTAGTAGGCTAGTGTCTGTAGCGTCTTAATACAGTGCGGTATTCAAATATGGCTAGGTCCCGGGGGTTTTCTGCATTTGCGGTTTTCCTCGCTAACAAAATTCTGGTGTCCGTGTTATTTCTTTCCGCATTATATTTTGTTATATAATTGAAATATCACAGGTTGTGCGTTGAATCGATCAATTGGTAAATCCAACCTTTAGTTGTTCAATGAAATTGACTGATCCTTGAACATTGGTCTTTGGTACCGTTTCTAGTTACTTCTCTTATATTCAATTGGGATTGCAAATTCCTATTTGTTGATTGCGGATTGAATTGAGAGAAAGAGATATAAAACTCTTTGATATAATTTTCTCTAGATTGGGTCTATCTGTCTAGTTGATTCTCTTGAAAGTATATTGGAGTCTGTCTATTCAGATTGCCAAAAGAAATATTGGGTGTGGTTGTTAGACCCCCGCTTTTTCAATTGGTATCAGAGCATGCTAACACTATAAACCTAATAAGTTTGTGTTTGATTGATACTTAAATTTATCCTTATGGGAAATTACTTTGGGAAATTTATTTTGGGAATCTGTAACGCACGCCAGAAGTTCTTAAAGATTGTTCAAAGCCTATTATCTACTAGACCTCTGGTGATAGACACATTTTTGTGTCTGATATAATCTCAGTTGTATATATTGTTAGTGCTCGATTTTGTATTTATTATGGCTTTTTATGTCTTTGTAGGTGTTTTTGGAGAAATAAGCTTTTGCGGCGAAATTGGCTCGAAAAGTGGTTTTTGCGCTCGCGGGAGAAAATCACTACAAGGACCCCTCATTTGGATAAGGGTCACCTCAATTACTAAGGGGAGGCCACTTGCTATTCGCACCCCGAGAATGGATAAAGGGCAGTCATCTTCAAGAATTCAAAATATGCGTTTTGGAGGGAAAACAAGTTCACTCACTGGCAGAGTTGGATTCGACTTTTGGACGCGTCTGGCAGAGATTCAATCACGAAGCTTGTTTGGGTTGGACTATACTTGACTAAACAGGGGTGTTATAAGAGATTTAACGGGGTTGGATAATCGGTTCTCGGCTAAACAGTGAATAAACTTATTCACCTGCGTAAAGTTTGGATTGATTCTGGAAGAGATTTTCGCGAGCTTTCTTTCTGGATATGGATCAATATGGGCTTGATACGAGTAAAAAGGAGCGGCGATGTGTTTTGGGAAGTTAAAAAGGAATCAAATCCTTGTATTCTCGGGAATTATCTAAAACAGGGGAGGAGTAATACTCGGGTGATGTTTTTAGCTATTACGTGAACTGAAGAAATAAAATATCTTTTGTTCGATTTGTTTCTATCCTAAGAAAAGTTTTGAACAACTATGATTTAATCAAAGCCGCATATGGAAGATATATGGGGAAGAAAAGTCCGAGACTTTCGTATGAGAAAAATAGAGAATTTAATCGGGTTCGCATGGTGTTGTGGTATATATAAACACTACCGGGAGACTTTGGGAGTTGGGGGGTACGCTGCAGTGCTAAGAATCAGGATGTAGGAGAAATTGCAGCAGTAACAGGAAGAAGACTAAGCTGAAGAACATAAGGCTGTAAAGGACAGTCGCGCTTTGTAACAATTTTCCAACAATTATTCTGAGTTCGCAACAGTTCTGTTAGGGTTTTCTGTAACAGTGGGTTCTGTAACAATTGTAACTGTTACAAACACACTGCTTTATACCTCTTCTTCAATAAAACACCTTTTTGAGCTATGGATTATTATTTTGAGCGTGTTTTCACCATGAAGAGCTAAAACCCAACACTGGGATGACGTAGGAAGCCATTCTCTACGCGTGTGGTAAATCTATTTAATTCCTTTATGACTTTTGCACTATTTTAAATTGATTCATGATTTTTCTTAATTGATTGTGATTTTGTTTGATGGCGTATGCTTGGTCTTAGTATTTTTGTATACGTCATGCTTGTGATTTACAGTCAATCTTTTATAAAATCTACCTTGGCAAAGAATAAAGAGTCAATATTTATTATGTTATGAGATATAATTGTCTGGAATTGATAGTTGAACCACATAAATATGAGAATCGGTGGAATCTTGAGTCTCAGTACCTCTCGATATCGTGACAGTATTTTGTATATATTTTCTAGTATTAAGTCTAAAATCAATCTCTACAAGTCTTTGAACGAACTTTTACTACCACTTTACAACATCACTTTCAAAACTACATCAATTTTTGGCGCCGTCGACGCGGACTTGTATTTAGATTTGTTTGAGGTTTCTTTTTATTTTTATTATTTTTTGTTATTTTTTACGCGTTTTAGTATTTTTCGTTTCTTTTCAGATTTGGAGCGAAGCTATAAGGGAAGAAAAAGTGTTATAAAAGGAACGCATCGCCAAAGAAGGAAAGAAAAGAGGAATCCGAAAGGAGTGAAGAAGAAGATTTTGTATATAGTTATTTTGTTTTATTTTTAGAAACTGTAAATAGGGTGTTATTTTTGTAATTTTTCTTTTCCTTTTTGGACATTTTTCTTTTTGGACTTTTCGGACTGGACATTATTTCTAAAACCCTAAGGAAGTGTTAAAGATTAAATAAAAACTGTTTGCAGGGAAGGACGACGATTAGGATATCGTCTCAGCCCCTCAGGTTCGTACATTGACATCGGAGTCAGTGGCCTGAGTCGACTTCAACGGTTCATCGCCCGTCTGGTACGGGAGGTAAGATTCTATCCACCCACGAATCCCCTGTCAGTGGGTTTTATTTTGTGTGACAACTCACACCCCTGCAATAGAATGTCGAACTGGTATTACAATAGCCAATACAACGAATATCAGACTGAGTTTCAAAATGGACGTTACTACTTTGACCATAGTGTGAATAATGGTTGGGAACACCAGCCTTTTGAAGGTTATGGTCCATACCATGGTGAGACCAATTACTATCCACACGCCAACCGGTCATACGAGCAAAATTCCTCTCTACTAGAGTCAACACGTAAGTTAGCTGAGTCGACACGTAAGTTAGCAGAAATGAATAACTTAGTTATGGACGAAAGCAATGCAACGAGTGAACTTTCTTTCCTAGATTCAATCAAGAAGTCATGTGAGTCGGCTCAAAATATTTTGTTAGAGGCCCAGAACATAACTGCTCTTAATTTCCAATATAATGTTTCCAATAGTACCTTTGAAAATGAAGATAGTTATTCACATAATCAAGATGATGAGGATAAAATTGGTAACACTACTTGTTTAGATGAGGTTCAACCATTTTCATGTTATTATAATGATGATTATGATGCGGATAGTGTTGATGAATAATTTGAAATAAGTAGGCATAGTGATCAGGAATTTTTTACTCCAATTGAGCTTAATAATGATAATGTTTCTAGTTCAAATCCAAATAATTTTAATAATTATTCACCTATTCAAAAGGACGAGGATTTGACTAGAGATACTCCCGTTTTAGACGATGTAGTATTTCCTTTTGATTACGAAGCTAATAACGGTTTAGAGGAACGAGTTTATTCTGAGAATACTGTTTTAGAGTCTAGCGATTTAGAAACATTAGTCTTAGACAAAGAAAGTGAACTCGTAGATATGAGTGAGGATGAACCTGACTTAGAAGAATCAATTGACCATTTTCAGGAATCATATGACCTTGAAATTAGGGAAGTTGTGACTAGTCTTTCTAGAGACACTGAAAACTCTAAGTTTGGGGGTGATTATCATTCTCCATGTGCTTTAACTATTAGAAAGGTCCCTCACTTGGGACTTGACATATGTGCCTCAACCATTTTACAAGATTATCTTCATACACGTTTTCCTGAACCTAGTGATGTCCATAAGGAAGTTCAGTTGTTAGAAACCCATCCTCTGGTTGATGTGGTTTACCCAGGCTATGATATCCAGATTGACTTTGTTTTCCCACCAAATATTTTTCGACTAATTGTGGGAACGTATAAGTTTCATATGTGTCAATTATTAAGTTTTGAGACTAAACCTAATTACTTTAGGAGATTAGAGTCGACACATTTGTTTAAGGAAGACCACCACTCTCATTGTGGTCAGATGTGTGAGTCAAAACTGATTGACTTTAAGGATCCACAATTATTCAGGTTATTATTATGTGCTTCTAAGTTTTTACTTGAGTTTTTCCAGACTCTAATACCTGAACCGGACCTTAGCTTTGAGGAATTCCAGAGCATGAAAATATTTTATTTAGACCCTTTCATAGAGCCTAAACCTGAACCACAACTAGATGTAGTTGTCTTAAACATGAAACTAGACAAGGGTGCGCTTTATTTGTCAATTTTCTTGGCATGTTGCAGATTCCTTTTACTTGTGATAGCTCTATTTGGTTTTGATGACCCACAGATATTTCATCTACTACTTTATGATACGAGGTGATTAATCCTTTCTTATGTCTGGCTGAAGACGTTAAACTTAGCACTTCTTGGGAGGTAACCCAATCTCATGCAACACGGTAATATCTTTCCTTATCTCTTTTGCTTCAAATGGTAACAGTTTCTCCTTGTTCATGCTTTTAATTTTATCTTTAGAACATCGAGGACAATGTTAGATTTAAGTTTGGGGGTATGGGAGAAACTTTTTAGTTGCAATAAATAAACTCCAAAGCCTAGAAATTTATGCCTATTAAGGATTGCACTAACCAATCTAAGTGGATGAAAGAATTTTGGTTGTAGGAGTTGAGGAACCAATCTGATTAGATGGAAACATCTAAAGAGTCTATTCATAAAAGCACAGAGCTCAGGTGTTAGAAATAACATGGTAGTTTCGCCATATCTTGTTGAGTCCTTTTCACTTCTGTTTTTTTTTTTTTTTTTAAATATGTTTCTAAGTGATTTGGTGGGGCTCACGATTCAAATTGTTACCAATGCTAGGGTGAATTAGAGTGATTGAGATACCATGAAAAAAAAAAAGAGATGAAAAAAAAGAAGAGAAATTGAGACCAGACCATTTGACCAAAAGGGAATAAATTCAATAAAGTCGACCACTGGTACCCTTGTATATGCCAGTTGTGTTGACCTAGAGTTAGGTTATCGACCACTGGTTCCCTTGTATATGCCAGTGTATTGATATTAGTCAGACTAGTACCTCAATCCATTAGGATAGGTTCATTTTGGCGGAGGCCTTCAGACAGATATGGGAAACGCCGTTCACTTAGTAAACATCAAAACCATATATGTTTTTCTCTATATCCATCTTCTTGATCTATCCATGTGATTAGTTTTGACTCCGGATATTGATGTCCATAGTGCGACTATCTGAGTAGAGCTCTGTCACTTTATATGAATTTTAGTATGCTTGAGTGCAAACTCGTATACAACAATTGGAATTTCGCATCGGGGTACTTCCTCCTGTAGTCAATAAGTATGCCAACCAAGGAGATTCTTTAGTGCTTTCCAAGGTTCTGTATAGATAGCTAGGGTCTGGAGTGTAAAGGTTTTGTGGGTATATCTCTTGTAAGCCCTCCCGAGACTATAACTCGGCCACTAGGGCCACCTAGGGGTTTAAAGGACTATTGCATACGCTAAATGCAATCGACGATGCCTGCGACAGTGAGTTAGGATTTTATATTCTATTTTAGATTTGCTCGAGGACTAGCAAATAATAAGTTTGGGGGTATTTGATAGACACATTTTTGTATCTTATATAATCTCAGTTGTATATATTGTTAGTGCTCGATTTTGTATTTATTATGGCTTTTTATGTCTTTGTAGGTGTTTTTGGAGAAATAAGCTTTTGCGGCGAAATTGGCTCGAAAAGTGGTTTTTGCGCTCGCGGGAGAAAATCACTAAAAGGACCCCTCATTTGGATAAGGGGCACCTCAATTACTAAGGGGCGACCACTTGCTACACCCCGGGAATGGATAAGGGGCAGTCATCTTCAAGAATTCAAAATATGCGTTTTGGAGGGAAAACAAGTTCACTCACTGGCAGAGTTGGATTCGACTTTTAGACGCGTCTGGCAGAGATCCAATCACGAAGCTTGTTTGGGTTGGACTATACTTGACTAAACAGGGGTGTTATAAGAGATTTAACGGATTAAACTGGGCTGGATAATCTGTTCTCGGCTAAACAGGGAATAAACTTATTCACCTGCGTAAAGTTTGGATTGATTCTGGAAGAGATTTTTGCGAGCTTTCTTTTTGGATATGGATCAATATGGGCTTGATACGAGTAAAAAGGAGCGGTGACGTGTTTTGGGAAGTTAAAAAGGAATCAAATCCTTGTATTCTCGGGAATTATCTAAAACAGGGGAGGAGTAATACTCGGGTGATGTTTTTAGCTATCACGTGAACTGAAGAAATAAAATATCTTTTGTTCGATTTGTTTCTATCCTAAGAAAAGTTTTGAACATCTATGATTTAATCAAAGCCGCGTATGGAAGATATATGGGGAAGAAAAGTCCGAGACTTTCGTATGAAGAAAATAGAGAATTTAATCGGGTTCGCATGGTGTTGTGGTATATATAAACACTACCGGGAGACTTTGGGAGTTGGGGGGTACGCTGCAGAGCTAAGAATAAGGATGCAGGAGAAATTGCAGCAGTAGCAGGAAGAAGACTAAGCTGAAGAACATAAGGATGTAAAGGACAGTCGCAGAAACCGTGACCTATACTTTCAAACTCAATAGCTTTGTAACAATTTCCCAACAATTATTCTGAGTTCGCAACAGTTCTGTTAGGGTTCTCTGTAACAGTGGGTTCTGTAACAATTGTAACTGTTACAAACACACTGTTTTATACCTCTTCTTCAATAACACCTTTTTGAGCTATGGATTATTATTTTGAGCGTGTTTTCACCATAAGAGCTAAAACCCAACACTGGTATGACGTAGGAAGCCATTCTCTACGCGTGTGGTAAATCTATTTAATTCCTTTATGACTTTTGCACTATTTTAAATTGATTCATGATTTTTCTTAATTGATTGTGATTTTGTTTGATGGCGTATGCTTGGTCTTAGTATTTTTGTATACGTCATGCTTGTGATTTACAGTCAATCTTTTATAAAATCTACCTTGGCAAAGAATAAAGAGTCAATATTTATTATGTTATGAGATATAATTGTCTGGAATTGATAGTTGAACCACATGAATATGAGAATCGGTGGAATCTTGAGTCTCAGTACCTCTCGATATCGTGACAATATTTTGTATATATTTTCTAGTATTAAGTCTAAAATCAATCTCTACAAGTCTTTGAACGAACTTTTACTACCACTTTACAACATCACTTTCAAAACTACATCATCTGGTCTCCCTAGATAATCCTTCCTCATCTAAGACATTGGAAATCCTAGATGATGAAAAACAGTCTAATGGAAAAATTAGAAGTTCTTATAAGAAAAATCACTCAAGAAAACTAAGTCGAAGCTCAAAGGTATGGAATCTCACTATATTGCTTCTTAATCTTTTTGAGGAATACTATCATGATGGATCTATTGACAAAGATCTATTTCAAGCTTTTGAAGGGGTTTTTAAATTTCTTAGAAAAACTCAATTTGATTGAGGAAAGGAATTGTTCTGATAAGAGTTATGTATCTATCAAATCATGCAAGCATGATGTACGAGCTAAACATACTGTCAATCCATATGAATTCAATAAACAGAATTCTTGTCGGTTTGATGCAGGTTCTAAATGTCAGAAAACATTTTCTTCTAATCATAAGAAAAGGGAGTTAAAAAGCTCTATTAACCCTGATTATCATCATTATTATGATTATATCATTAGTACTGTTCATAAATATAAACCAGAAACTGTGCATGGGTCTGTCTCTGCACATACTGCATCTTGGTAACAAGTTTGGCTCTACCCATTTGCATATAACTTGAGATGGGGCAAGTAACGGTGTATTTTGTTTTGAACAGTGGGTTAATTTTTTATTTTTTTTAAAAAACTCCTTGACTGATTTCTTTTCAGTCTGTTCATCCAAGGATAAAAGTATGTGGTCTTTCTACTTTCACACTGTACTATGTCCTCACAGGTTGCGATCCTTGGTAATGAACACTTAAAATCCTACATTTATCCTTTGTGGGTCGTGGTTCAGAAACGAGTCCAAGCCCATTTTTGGGTTTATAAGAGTAGTGGTACGCGTACCCTTCTTCTTCCTCCCCTCTTGTCCGCGTACGTGAACTTTTTAGGGTTCATGTGTTTTCTCCATTAATCATCCTTGGAGATCAAAAGGGGAAAAAGGTTTTTTCAAGGGACATATCAAGTAAGTCTTCTTTTCCTCTGATCTCTCTCAATTTTTAAATCTCATGAGGAATTTCAAGGTTTCAAAAGAAGGTTCAAAAAACTTGGGTTCTTCATCTTCTTCTAGTATGAACTTACCTATAGATCAAATTTCCATTAGGATTAGATTTGTCAATGATTCACGTGGCAAGGTTTTTGAAAGGATTTGATCTAATGGGTTTATTCTAGAAAAGAAATTGGATTTTGTTAGTGGACATAAAAAAGATTTGGTATGTTTTGAAAAGTTTAATCTTGGAAACATCTTTGATGATCTTGGTGAAGGTTTTGACACTCTTACAAGAATCTTCTATGCTAACATCTATGATGTTAATCATGATGACATGGAATTCAAGACCATGATAAATAGACAAAGGATTCTTGTTAATAGAGAGTTGATTTCAAGGATCACTAAAATTCCCCTAGGGAGTTTTCGCCTTCCAAGACCTAGTTGTGAAAGACCATCTTATGAAGCCATTTCTAATGGTCTTTGTTGTTATGAATGAAGGGAAATTTCCTACTACTCATCTTAGTCTTGCCTTGGTGTCTTTTGGAAAGCTTGGTATTTCTAATCTTTGTCCCTCCACGATTGAGAATTCTCGTTGGGGTCGTGTGTTTGCGGAGTTGGTCTATTTCCTTGAGTTGGGAACTCAAAGTCTCGATATTTGTGCGTTTATCATTTATCAAATGTCGTCGATGACTTCTTCCAACAAGAAGTTAGGCTATCCTTGCTTGATTGAGCGAATTTGTTGCACTTTCTCCGTTGCTCCCATTGGCAACTATATTGGAACTCCCAAGCTTGTTCGTCCTTGTACTTTCAAACTTATGAAGGAAAATGCTTGTAAGAGACAAAGATGTGACACTCTTGTTGACTCATGTGATTCTTCCTCCGTGAAGATCCTTCATCAAATTCACAAGGGTGTTTTCAAAATTGAAGCCAAGATAAGGTGTGTACAAGAAAAATTACTTGTGTTTGCTATTAAGTTTCCTAAAATCAAGGAGGAGATGGATAAGGTTCGTACCACATTTATGGTCTTCGATGATGATTGAATTTTCGTGCCTTATCTATATTGTCTAGAAAACTTCTTATGAGAATTTATTCTTGTGTTTTTAAGAAGGATAACAGGGTTTGTAATAGCCATTATTGTGAGTACACATAGCTATTGCCAACGTTTTCATCTTGCAATGTTTTTAGACTTATTTATTTAAATTCTAAGTTATTTGGAAGATGATTTTTGCAGTATTAATTTTTTATGGTTTTATATATTGCAAATTTTTATGGGATATGTTGTTTACGTCCGTGAACCTTGACTGTCCTGTTAGAGCGCTGCTCGGTCGAACTCGCAAACGTTGCTATCTCAAGCTTGTTTGTCAAGTTTAGTTGCCAAAACTATAATTCTTGATTTCTAGTCTACTAATAGCTAAGTCTCGGACTAGGATAAAAGTGTAGTTGAACTCTAGACTCCACGATGTTCATCATGCAAAGACGAAGAACTACTCAAGGAACTGGTGGAACTTCATCGAGAAAAAGGTATGTGGAGACTTGAACTTATCTATCACTCAAAAATCTACTTTATCTCTTATCTTGAGACAAAAGTCGTATTGCTATATAGACTATGATTATACACATGTACTATTTCGAGTTGAGTTTATCTATTTCTCGAAATATGTGTTGGTAAGCTTTCTCTTTGGCCAAGTTCATCTTTACTAGTGACGAAAGTCATATTAGTTTAAATTACTTGAAAATCGCTTTGACGAAAAATAGTTTGTGAACAACAACTATATAACATTCTCTAAGAATGTTTCAATGATTAAAATGAGAGTTTAGAATACATAACCATGGTTGGATATAAACATTATGAGACACTCATATGTGTGTAAGTCCAATATACTTGAACCAAAGTATGCGTACTTTGCTACTCAGGATAACCGGAATTAAAGTCTGCTTACCGTCGGAAGTTCACATCCCGTGAATTTCTGCTGGAGTTTGTGAACTGAAAACAAACTTATTCCGGGTACTTAAGTCCACGTACCAGTATGCGTACTTAAGTAGGTTATTTTCTAAAAACAGTTTAATTCGTGAACTAATACATTTATATTTTGAGGAATGCAATCTTTGCAAACCGTGGATATAATGTTCATGAATTGATTCGAGTGAATCAAAACTTTTTTTGTTTCGATTGTGTCTTGTATACTTCTATGAGATCTATGATAGGATCCGGAGATACCTATTTATATAAACCGCAATCGCTCGGTGTCCAGCTAGTAGACAGAGGAAAGTATGGGTCATTCCCACAGGGAGCGGTGGAAATACCAATAATCAATATTCTCAATCAATTAACCAACAATGATGTTTTTGGATTTTTTATAAATGAAAACAAAATAATTAAATTAAGATAAACTAATAAAGTGAATTCGTAGAGAGAGACAGTAACCAGGATTTTATGATGTCAACCACTACTTCTATATAGGTACTGAAATGAAACATAATTCTGAAAATACGTTTATCGTCTGTTCTATTGGCATCACATATTATAAGTATTAGAGTCACAAATATCGCCGGGACACCCTAAGCATAGCACATCAAAAGATTTAACCAAAGTATGCACCATCAAATTGCGTTAGCGAGAAAATTATGCGAAACTAATTTTAGTTCACAAATATTATCCATCTTTTCTAAGCATAACCCATCAAAGAATTTAACCCAAGCATAGATTATCAAATAGCAATAAGAGCAAACATATTTGTAAAATTAATTCATTATGCACATAGGTTTATAAAACCGGTGAACCAACAACTCGTTTTCAAAAAATCGATAAACAATATTCAAAGATCAATCTATTCAAATCATGATGGTCTTTTGCTCAATTAATCAATTCAAATAGCCTAATACCCCAAGTAGTTTTCAATCATAAACCCTACTTATAAAGATTTAGCTAGACATGGCTTTCTCAAAAACCATAAACATATTGAAAAGATTCACTAGCTAATCAAGAAGGTGGAAATGAAAATATAAGAATTGCAAACCCTTGTCTTCCACCTCGTAGCCGCGCTTCTCTCTTTGCTCTCTTCCTATTCTCGGCTCTGCAGTCGACCTCCTCCCCAAGTGTTTCAGTTCATTTCCCTTTTATAGTCCTACGAGAATCTAATTAAACGTAGCACCTCGCCAAAGGCCCAGTCCATTCGGGTTCGTTACCAGCTCC
Organism: Papaver somniferum; assembly: GCF_003573695.1. Lineage (NCBI taxonomy): Eukaryota > Viridiplantae > Streptophyta > Magnoliopsida > Ranunculales > Papaveraceae > Papaver > Papaver somniferum. The sequence goes on along the minus strand of NC_039360.1, from coordinate 14,846,613 downwards.
AGCTTCTCTCAGGCAAAGTCCAAACTTGGTCCTTCAAAAAGTATCGGGAACTACTTCCCAAATTCAGCCACCAGACTCTGACTGCCAACAACTGACCGATCCAGCACCTTCTGTTTGTCCTCATGGTTTCTACTCTTCAGATACAGCTGACACGAGCAACACCACTTCAGCCAAACCCATTCGAGACCCAGCAACCAACTACTTCTCGGCCACAGCTAACACATCTTCCATCTTCTTTTCCTTCTCATCTATCATTTCTCTGAGCTCCCTTATTCACGCCATGGCAGAAACAACAGCTGCTACCTCAATCGACAACAGACTACTCATATCAACACCAATAGTTCTGTGATGCTCTTACTCGACTGCTATAACCCATCTCAGAACCGCGCCTTGCTGCTGCCAAATTACTTTTCAATCGAGACCAAGAGTTGGAAGTACAAACCAGCCATCACCACCATCACGCTCAACTCTTCTTCTCCGAGAGTAAATCAGTTAACCCACTTGCCTTAACATTTCACGAATAGGACCACTATTGCCACCAGTTTACTTATATTCTGCCTGGCCATCTACACATTTCTCTCCATCTTCTTCCCAAATACTCCACAACACCAGCTTCCATTTATCCTGCGTTGTCGAACCCTACACCCACTGGTTGTCATAGCTCAAACAAGCTTGGACACAGAAGCAACTCAGTAACCTTCTCGGTATAAACATCACAATTCATGGCACGAAATTCATTCCACCACTGCCTGTAACTTCAGTTCAATGCCATCTCCATTCTCGTCTACGATGCTCTAACAGTCAACATTTCCATCTGAAATTGAATCCTCCTTTCGGCCAATTCCTCAAACACTAGGCGTGCGACATTTTCTGTCTCTACGGGTACCCCTCTGCTAATTATCCAACTCCCTTATATAGCTTAGTTGCACCTGCAATTCAAATCCGACGAGAACCCAAGTTCATCTTGCCATTTGAGGTCCACAACAAAATCCCATTCAGTTTACAACACCGTCTTCTTCCATCGATCGGCAGTGGTGACCATCTCCGAAATTGCTCAAATCAATCTCCATTGCGCCTGCAGATAAGCCATCAAGTTCTCGTACAAGTACGGCAACAGTGAGCGTCTCTTGCTCAAACCAATAATCCAACTCAGCTACAACAACTTCCCTTTCTCGCAGGTCTTTAGTTCTTTCACTCGTAAGTATGCTGAGACAATTTCTCCACCAGTCGGCCTTGAGACTTAGGTGGTGCGAACATCCTCAGCAAACAATAAAGTGGACCATGATTAATGAGGCCCTGGCCCTGTCTCCTTGGTGTCGTGAGCAGCATTAGGTGCTTTTTGTCGCAAATACCATTACAACTCTCCATTTAGCCGTTTTTGTTTCGAATATCAAATTCACTTGTACTTTCTACAAAAGCACTAAAATAATGTTGTTAGCCAAAATATCGAGCCCTACCTAATATAAATATGGGTACAAAATATAACACCTCTGTGCTTATCAATCTAAGCAATTGAACAACTCTCTAACTAGTTCATTTCGGTCATTTGGACTAGTTGTGGTAAAGAAGAATAAGGTTGATATGAAAGTGCTCATATGGCTAACCTATGGTTAAATACTGTTGAACAAACGACTTGTACACGTTTAGGTACGGTTACTCAAACCTAAATGAAGTTACATTTCATGTGTGTATAACAAACTAAGATTGGATCTAACGGTTGAAAGATATTAGCTTGAATCTAATCAGGTTTTCATCTAACGGTGAATATTGAATGCTTTGTCACCAAGGTAGCATTGATTGCAAACCCTGATTTAAAGACTATATAAAGGAGAACTCTAGCAACTAGGAAACCTAATCCACACACCTCATGTGTGATACTAGTTGTATAAGCTAGAGTCGATTCTCCTTTAACCTTAGGTTTCTATCGAGGCCCTGTAGGTTTACGACTTGAAGACTTCATTGGGATTGTGAAGCCAGATTCAACTATTTTCTCTGTAGTTGCGTGATCTGATCTTGCTGTTTCTATCGTATTTGAGTACAATCGTAAGATTGGCTTGAGATTAATTTCTCCGATAGGCAAGATAAAAAGTAGTCACAAACATCTTCGTCTCATCGTTTGTGACTCCACAATATCTAATTTCGCCATCATACGATTTAGATTATTGTGAGGTGATTGATAATTCTAGGATGTTATTCGGGAATATAAGTCCGAATTATCGATTGGTTCATGTTCACCTTGATTTATCAAAAGGTAGAACAAAACTCGTAGGTGTTTCTGTGGGAGACAGATTTATCTATTCCTGTAGACTTTTCTGTGTGATACAGATTTGTTTATTAAAGTCTTCGACTTTGGGTCGTAGAAACTCTTAGTTGTGGGTGAGATCAGCTAACGGAATCAAGTGCGTAGTATCCTGCTGGGATCGGAGACGTAAGGAGCGCAACTGTACCTTGGATCAATGTGAGATTGATTGGGGTTCAACTACAGTCCATACGAAGTTAGTTTGTAGTAGGCTAGTGTCTGTAGCGACTTAATATAGTGTGTGTGTGTTCATTCTGGACTAGGTCCCGTGGTTTTTTTGCATTTGCGGTTTCCTCGTTAACAAAACTTCTGGTGTCTGTGTTATTTCTTTTCCGCATTATATTTTGTTATATAATTGAAATATCACAGGTTGTACGTCGAATCGATCAATTGGTAAATCCAACCTTTGGTTGTTGATTGAAATTGATTGATACTTGAACATTGGTCTTTGGTACCGTTCAAGTGATTTCTCTTGTATTCAATTAGACTCGCAGATTTTATTTGCTTGAGTAAGTATTGAATCGAGAAATTGAGATATAACTCCTTGATATACTTTTTATTAAGAGTGAGTCTGGCTGTCTAGTTGATTCTCTTAAAAGTGTATTGGAGTTAGTCCATACAGATTGCTAAGAGAAATATTGAGTGTGGTTATTAGACCCCCGCTTTTTCAATTGGTATCAGAGCAGGCAAGCACGTTTAAAGACCTTATAAGTCTGTGTTTGTAGTGATATGACTCTATGGACAGAAATTCTATCTCCATAAACGTACCACCAGTCTTTGATGGCTCAAACTACTTATGGTGGAAAATCGCTATGCGTGCTTTTCTTCAAGCTCGTGATTTTCAAACATGGGTACGTGTTGTTAATGGATATGATGCTCCGGTTAATACAGAAGGCGATGTATCTATTCCTAAGGATATTGGTAGATATAGTTCAGAAGAGATCCTTGCTGCAAAGCAAAATTCCGACGGCTTAAATGCTATCATACATGATATTACCCCAGATCTTCAGCATCATGTGACTACGTGCACAAAGTATAAAGAAGCCTGGGATATCTTAGAAACCGTATTTGAAGTGAATACCTGTGACAAAGAAGCTAGGCTTCAAAACCTAAATTCTGATTGGGAAAACCTTCGTATGACAGATGAAGATTCATTTGATGAGTTTAATCACAAAGTGTATGAAATTGTTAATGCATCTTTTGCATTGGGTAAGACTATTCCTGAAAAGGACATTGTGATGAAGATTCTCAGATCCCTACCATCTAGATATGATTCTAAGAAGCATGCCATCGTTGAAGGAAATGACCTTGATACACTTTCCAGAAATACTCTTGTCGGAAAGATTAAAATTTTCGATCTTGAACTTTGTCAAAGAGAAAAACATCACTTGTTAAGCAATCATATTGCTTCATCCGATAAAAAATCTCGACGTCCTAAATTGATTGATACAAGGGATGAGAATTGCTTTAATTCAACTCTGTCACTATTTATACAACAACTTAAGAAAACTCTTAGACAGAATAAAAGAAAGTCTCAAAAGAAAGCCCAGTCAGTCAGAAAAAGGGATAGAAAAGTTCAGAAAAAATATGATTATGAAGCTTGTTCTAAGTGCTATAGAAATGTCCATAATACTTCCACAAGTTCTGATGAAAAGTTTAGTGAATTAACAAAATCATGGATGGATACTCTTGACTACTGTCCTGAGGACGATATCTGTGAAAGTTCTCTTAACATATTTGCTGATAATCACACCTGTCCTCCTAACAGTTCTAATTACTCCATGATGCACAATCTTACTTCTCCAGAAATGTTTCAACTGGAAAAGGAAATTTTGATTAAAAAGATTGAAGATCTGGAATGTCAACTGTTTAATTTAAGACATGAAGTTTCTATCTCTAACAACAAACATCGAACTTTTTCGATTAATTCTGTTAAGTACTATCAACAAATTACTCCTGATTATATGTCATTCTCAAATCACTCTGAAAAGAATGATGTGGAGAATTACAATGTCTTACCAAATAGTTTGGTCTCCTTGTGTGAAAATCAGGATCATCGTGAAATTGTATGCACTAAAGATCAAGAATATTTCTCTTCTGTTAAACCTTGTTTTCAGAAGATGAAAATGAAATCCCCTATGAAATCCTTACCTCTTTCAAAAAGGATTTCCAAAGCCTGTCATAGCTTGAAAAAAAAATCAACAAACAAGGTATTTGAAATTGTGCCAAAAAGGAGGAAGAATGATGTGCATAACTCTTCTTTCCTAAAGGAAAAACAGAAACAAGGAATGAAGAATACTTCATCCCCTCGTAAGAAATCTTCCAGTCCTGTTGTGGATTGGAGAAATTACATTCTGTAATTCTGCTTAAGATGATTCTTGTTTGTCTCTCTTGGGCAAGAATCATAACTTTGAAGAGGGTTGTGATGAAATATCTTTGTTATTTCTCTAGTTCTGTTTCTTTTGTTGCTTCTAACTCTTTATAGTCAAGAACCGTTTGTGGACGTAAACGGTTTCTCCTGTAGACTTTTTCTTAGGGATAACCAAATTCTGTTAGGGTTTTGGTCAAAGGTCTTTTTGGGAATTGTATCCCCTATCTTCAACCCTTCTTAAAGATGAAGATTTCTCCTTGATGAGAGCATTTATTTTTTATTTTATCATGTCCTCATCAAGTCTTTATAGCAAAGAAAGTGATGTATGGATTGTTCTCTTTCCCTCTAAGAAGGTTCGTTTTAATTCTTCTGATAGTGAGATGTGCTCGAACAAGCGTGACTCCTCTCCTGATGGGGATCCCTCGATCTCTCATTTTGATAAGCTCTCTTTAACCTTGAATCTTGTCTTGAAACAAGTTCGTGCCCTGAAGGTTGAACTTGAATCCTTTTCCAAAAGACTTGAAGAAAAGATGGATAATCTTGAATCCAGGATTGATCTAATCGAGGACGAGCTTGATGAATATAGGGAATACGATAAGAGTATTCAAAGTAAGTGAAATGTTCTCTAAGAGTTGTTTTGATTTTGTCTAGGAAATCTTCTTATGAGAATTTTATTGTTGTGTTTTTAGGAAGAATAACTAGAGTTTAGAATAACCATTTTTGTGATTACACATAGTTATGTCCAACGATTTTCATCTTCAATGTTTTTAGATTTATTTGCTTAAATTCTAAAGTTTGTTTGGAAGATGATTTTTGCAGTATTTAATCTTTATGGTTTTATATATTGCAATTTATTATGGGATATGTGTGTTTACATCCGTGAACTATGATTGTCATATATATGGTCAAAAGTTAAGTCCTTAATATGTCGATATGCAAGTATTGAAAAAGACTGAATGAACTTTTGACTTATAAAAGTTAAACCCTTTATGTCATTATTTGATGGAAGAAAGGATAAAACTTTTGTTTACAAGGATTATTATGTCTATTGTATATCATTGTGCAAATAGTGATAGAAAATGGAATGAATCCTTGTCTATTCCACAGTATTGATCTTCCCATATCCATATTTCTTATGTATGTACTGTGCTGCTACGTAAGTTCTCTTATGTTGAGCATTTCCGATTAAATTAATCATTTCTCTTGTGGTTAATTTAATTGAGTATTTTGGATACAAATTCATATTTTTATGTGATTTGTGTTTTCCAAAGAAATCCTTCTTTTCTTGTGAAAGTAAGGACGCTCTTGTTGTTCTTTCGGGAATGACATTTTATGGGGGAGAGTTCTTAATTGAACTTGTGCTTAATTTCCAAATCTATGTGGGGAGTGTGGATGTGGAATATTATGCGAGTTATCTTCTATCTTTATAAACTCCTTGATGAATGCATTTAGTTTCGGCTATATGATTGCATCTAAAAAAGTTGATATTTACTTTCTTTTTGTCATGAAGTGTCTCTATGGAAATTTCATTAGGATCCCACTAGTTTTCGGACCTTTGCTAATTTTATTGACAAAAGGGGGGAGGATTAATGTGTAGTTCACACTACAAATACATATGGTTTTCGGATCATTATGTAAGGGGGAGTGATTTCCATATGAGATGGAGTATTGACTAAAGGGGAGTGATACATATCACCATAGTATTGTTGTCGGAGTTGTGATACAATTGAACTTTAATTCTGTGTAATAATACTATGTCACTGTATAACAGTGATTGAGAGCTTTTGTTTTCTCATTGTTATGGCCACATATTCTCAACAACGATGATGCTGAACTTACAACCTTTGGAATCATTGGAGTAATTGGAAGTGATGAAAATTTCGAGTAATATTGAAAAACCAAGGAGATCATGCATGTGGAAGAGAAGCTGCAAAGTTTATTTATTTTGTATTCCATGTGTATTGATAGTTTTGTCACTAAAATTGACAAAGGGGGGGGGGGGGATTGTTAGAGCACTGCTCGGTCGAACTCGCAAGCGTTGCTATCTCAAGCTTGTTTGTCAAGTTTAGTTTCCAAAACTATAAGTCTTGAGTTCTAGTCTACTAATAGATAAGTCTCGGACTAGGATATAAAGTTTAGTTGACCTCTAGACTCCACAATGTTCATCATGCAAAGACGAAGAACTCAAGGAACTTGTGGAACCTCATCGACAAAAAGGTATATGGATACTTGACCTTATCTATCACTCAAAAGTCTACTTTATCTCCTATCTTGAGACAAAAGTAGTATTGCTATATAGACTATGATTATACATATGTACTATTTCGAGCTGAGTTTATCTCGCTTATTTATTTCTCGAAATATGTGTTGGTAAGCTTTCGCTTTGGCCAAGTTCGTCTTTACTAGTGACGAAAGTCATATTAGTTTCAATCACTTGAAAATCGCTTTGACAAAAAATAGTTTGTGAACAACAACTATATAACGTTCTCTAAGAATGTTTCAATGATTGAAATGAGAGTTTAGAATACATAACCATGGTTGGATATAAACATTGTGAGACAACCCATATGTGTGTAAGTCCAATATACTTGAAACAAAGTATGTGTACTTTGCTGCTCAGGATAACCGGAACTAAAGTCTGCTACCTTGAGTGTCTCGCGGCTCTTCAGCCTTTGTAGCTTTTGTTCTTTCCAGTAAAGCGGGTGCAGTAGTTGCCGATCTCTTCGCCTCTTCATGAAGCTCTGAGAATTTATGGAAACGAAGATTTTATAATAAATCTATGTAGACCGGGATCATGCCGTTGATACACAAGTCTACCAGTTGTTGCTCCGTGACGTTTGAATCATGACAGTCCAGGGCCTGGACTCTGAATCTTTTCACGTAGTCATTGGGATGTTCATTGACCCTCTGAAACATTCTTCCAAGATCAGAGAGAGTAATTTTCTTTGACACAAAGAAGTACTTTCTATAGAAGGCGTTAATCATTTCTCCCCAATTGTTGATAGTTCCTGGTGCGATGTTGTTGTACCAGGTGTATGCCCTGCCTTTCAAGGATTTTGAAAATTCTTTGAGGCGAACAACATGGTTATGTTCATGTTCACCCAAGGCTTCCAGGAACCGATAAAAATGTTCCCAAGCATTGCCTGTTCCGTCATACAAAGTGAAGGTTGGAGAGGTATAACCTTTTGGAAGAGGAATCCTTTGCGTAGCAGCAGGGTACGGAGGCTGGTGACGATGGACATGTGATGTCTTTTATTTTCCACGGTTCTCCAAAAGGAGTTCCAAATCTTCCCGAGTAATGAAATTTGATGATTCCTTTGCTGATGGATCGTCTGCAACTTTTCAGACTTCGCTGTTATCCACTGTATGAATTTGAACTACTTTAGGATCAGCGTTTGAGGATTTCTCCTTTTCCTTTCCTTTTTCTTGAGTTCTCTCTGACATCTTGTCAGTGAGAGTCTTCAGATAATTAAACAGCTCTTTCTGTGTAGTAGCCATATCAGTTTGATTCTTAGCAAGAGTCTCTTGCACATTGATGAGATCAGCAACGGTAGGTGGTGGGTTTCCTCTGACTTCCTCAGGGTGTCATCCGAACAGAGGGTGACCTTCCGTGTTAGCGTGAGGAGGAGTAACATCATCACCGCCAGTGTTAGAGGCCGGAATTTTTTCTGAGATATCCTCATTGTTGTTGTTGCTAGTACTAGCGTCGTTTGTGTTGGAACCTGTAACTAACCCAGACCTAAGAACAACCATCTTGTGAAATTGTGAGATTGCAACCGAGAGATTAATCTCCCACTGTGGTCTCCAATATGTAGATGGGGAAAAACGATTTGTTGGTTTTTACGGAATTGACGAGACGACCGTGCGGAGGAGACTCCTTGAACCGAGCGAAATGTTCAACCTCACACAGATGCAATGCAAGAAGGGAGTGCTTTGAATTCGAGAGATCAATCTGTAGTACCACGACCTAAACCAAGACAATGGCCATTCCAGAGTAAATTCGGTCACAAGAGACGACGGGTCGATCTGTAGGAGGGAAGCTGAGAAATGTGTAGAATCGATGGTAATCAAAGATTGTAGGTGTGTTGTGTATTCTGTATAAGATAACTTCTGAATGATTGAATCTCTGTTGAGAGTAATTGCTCAGGTGATGAGTTTTTAATCTCTTGTTGTCTGTTTGACGTGAGATTCTTGTATATTCAATTATGATTCAGAGGCTTATTTATATTGCTGGAATTGTAGACACCATGATCCCATGAAGTGTGACAGTTGATGGAATCAAAGAGTGGGGAAATGGAAATCGTGTTTGAAACCAGTTGCTTATCGTGCGGAGACTTGGTCGATTTTCCATCCACTACTTTGTTAACCCCTTCAACTGATTGCACGACTTGCTAACATTCCATCGTGTGTATGAAAACACGTGTCGTAGACCGCCAGACCAAAACTCTAGTTAATATCCCCCCATGTGACACGATTGACGTCTCGTGGTTAATTAGTCAGTTGTTGACTTCATGACTTTATGGGACGATGAGTCCATGTATTTGCTGAGTTGAACATGATCTTGCAAAATGTCCTAAGACTCATGAATTGAACGTGCCTGTTGAGATAGAGGTATGATTCTTAAGTAAACGTTGATAATTAAGGTGAGCAAGTATTGCTCATTCGATGAATTGTTGAATATTAATAGTTGAACCAATATTCCTTGGTTTGAGCAAATATTGATCATCTGAGCAAATGTTGCTCATTTGATGAATTATTGGTAGTGTGACCAAGATAAAATATTAATTTAAAATACTGGTAATTGAACCGAGCATAATTAATAAAAATACTGATCATGTGATCGTCGTAAATTCATTGGTGTTTGAATCTGAAATTATGATCCTTGGACTCAGAAACCCTAATTCGATCAAACGATGACCAATTGATGATTTATTTGAAAATTAACCATGGAATGAAGGAGGGACCGGCTACATGGGATCATGTATCGTCCATGTAGCACCCATATGCTCGAGTGAGCAAATACCAAGGTCTCTTGAAGAGTTGGTGATTTGTTGATGAAAGAATGATTAAATGCTGGTTTAATCATTTATTAGAAAAATGCTCGTTTGAGCCTTAGGTGATAAAACCTAATTAATTATGAAGAGATGAGGGACCTACAAAGGGGTCATGAAACCGGCCCTAGATGGTCACGGGATCGAAAGACGATCGCTCTATGAAAATTCCAAAATTATTTGGAAGAGTTTTGGACCTAATACGTGCAATTGCGCAAATTAGGTCAATTCATGAAAATATGTGGGACCGGCTCCGTGCGAGCCAAAGAGCCAACCTTGGTCGGTCAAGGTAACATCCTCACGTCGTCAAAACGTCTGCGTCTCAGTCCTGAGAATTTTGATATTTTCTGGCGTGCGTTTGAGCAACCATTTGAGAAAATATGACAAAATCAGGGTTTTGCTGAAACTGAGGAAACTTCATGAAATGAAGGAAAATAATTATAAAATGAAGGAATGATGAGGCGTGGGACCGCTGAAGCCAAGGCATGGTCGACCGGCCAGTGACTACGGTCCTATGGTGCCTTTTCCTAATTTTATATTATTTTTCATGATTTTATGAAAATATCATGAAATCAAGGAGTTTGTTGAAATTAAGGAGTTTCCTTGAAGTGAAGGAGTTTCCATGGGATCAAGGAAACAAATAATATTAAAATAAGGGCATGTGGGACCGGCTTTGAGCATGGTCGGCCGGCTGGGGCCCGGTCCCTTGCGTTTCCCTAATTTTATGTAATTTTTGTGTATTATTTCCATGATTTGAAGGAGATTTCATAATTTGAGAGAAATACCATGAAATCAAGGAATTTCATGGGATCAAGGAAACTTAAAATAATAATAATAAAATAAAGGGATGTGTGGGACCGGCTAGGGAATGGCCGGCCGGCTGGGGGCACTTCCCACGAGTTTGCCTAATTCTATATTATACTTTTCATGGTTTTATGAAAATACCATGAGATTAAGGAGTTTTCATGAGATTAGAGAAATATTAATAAAATAATAAGGAACCACGAGGTGTGGGGACGACCGGGATCAAGGCATGGACGGTTGGATAATAAACACGGCCCCACGACATTTTTCCCAATTTTATATTATTTTCTTGGTGCGAAGGAAACACCATGAAACTGAGGAGTTTCCTGAAAACGAAGGATATTTGTTCAAATGAAAGGATTTTCATAAGATCAAGGAAAATAACAAAAATATGATAAAATATAAAACTGGCGTGGGACTGGACACGGCACGGTCAACCGGCTAGTGGGCCCAGTCCCCCAGCGCCTTGGTCAATATTTTATTATTTATTATTTTCTTTCCTATTTTGCATAGGTTCATCGTTTCGTCGTATTTTGAAATACTCGTTCGTGCTTTCAGGTGATTGTTAGTGCATCATCGTCGAATACACTTGCACCTTTTGAGTCGGGGCTTACTCGAAGGTAACTCAGACGCCCGTACGTTGAATATTTATTACTAACCCATGGAATTCTGCTGGGAAGAACCATAAATTGAAGTAACGAAATATTACGAAAATATTTGAATATTTTCAGAAATTCAGTGGATGAATCCAAGAATTTAGGAATAATTAATTGATGGCTCTATACTAGTACGATCGTCTAGGAGCATTAATTTTTCTGAGCAACATGAGCTAGTTGAAGCGTCATATCCTTTATATAGTGAGGGAAAACTGTTGTTTGTATCCTGAAGACGTTATTGCTCTATACTAGCAGGCAAGCTGTCTAGGAGCCGTCCAATCTCGTGATTCTATATAGAAGTAATTAATGAAGTGTTCAGTATTCATGAGATATGCCGTTGCCTAGCCGAGAGACTACATATCTGCATGTACTCTGAGAGACAGTATTCTCAGTCAAAGATTCGATGAGAGACCCTTGTCTCGATACTCGCGTCTGATTGCTGGATCAGAAGTTCGTATAATTATGGGGTTACGCTTTTAGCCTTTGTCGAAAATCCACCATCTACACTTGTACTTCATTTATATTTTGTTGAGTAAGAAATTGAATTATTTTTGACGCATATGACTGTGATCAAATTTTGGTGTCAATTCCATGCTAGTAATTGCTTATATTCTTGCAAATTATTGTATATTACGTTTGTTTCCTCTTATTTGTGTTTTATTAGGAAAATCGTCCAAAAAAAAGTGAATTTGTGCTTAATTGTGCAATAAAAGAAGCTAGCTACAAGTGAAGAAGGGCCAAAGAAAAAGTGAAATTCGTTCAAGTATGAAGAAGTTATGAGCAAAAGAAGAACTCAGAAGACTAAAAGGAGCAAAAGGTCATTTCATAAGGGAAGTGCTATTGGCACCCCAACCGAATGTTAAGGGACATCTTCCTGTTAAGGGGCAGTCAAGTTCAAGGGAATTACTAAACGCAGTCAGTATTTTGCTAGGGGGCGTCCATTCTGTTAAGGGGGAAGCCACATTCAACAATCACTAAAGGCACCTGGATTATTACTCAGGGCACCTCCTCCTCTTCTTCTTTAATATGAACATGAAGAACATGAGCTGTTCTTAATGGTGGTCATCATGATGATCATGATTGTGATGGATTTCAGAAGAAGGATTTTCGGGTTCTTATGGACATCGTTGGGTCACTGAAGGTGATACAAGGCATGGGTACTAGCCTGATCTCAATAAATCATTGGTATTCAAGATTGGCAGTGGAAGATGTTGGAAAACGATTAATAAAAATTGATTTTTTAAAGTTTTAATAAAAACCATAATTTATTGTTTTCTTTTGTGAATGAAACTTATTAGTCCCACATTGTGGAGTTTCCAATTTTTAGTAGTTTTAAGAAACTATATAAACCTTTTAGTCCCACATCGGGGAGTTTTTCTTCTTAAGTTGTATTTGTCAATTATATAAACAAATTCACTACTTTTGTAAAATCTATGGGAAAAGGGGTTGATCTATATTTTAGAGGGACCCCTAATGGAAAATATTTTATAGCGTTTCTTAAGCGTGCGCGATTTTCCTTAACGGTTTTTTCGGAGTTGCCAAGCTCAAGTTTGAGCATCTATTACATATGCTAGTAGTAGGTGTAGTAGGGTGTTTTATCCTGGAGATATCCGTCCTGTGAGGGCTATAGCATCACTCTTGAGTGTAGTCGGGTGCTAATGTCTTAAGGGCAACGTGTTGAACATGTGACTCACTCTGTTTTTTCCAAAGTTTTGCCTTGTTGTTGTTGCGGAGATTTGGGGAGCTCGTCCGCTTCATCAAATCGATCACTTCCACTATAAAGGAGCTAAGTATCAATAACTTTTGCTTATTTGATTTCTTTCCTTGTTTTTGATTATTGCACCCAACAATCTTTAGACATTAGAATTTGTAATAATCATGGAATTGTGGAGTGAAAAACAGAAAACAATGTTTTGGTCAGATGTAGAGTTTCGAATTTATATATCAACCTAGAAGGAATTTAGTTGAACCCTTTTGACACAACGTAGTGGACATCCTGATAGTACCCACGTAAAATTTCAGAATTTTTGGAGTTGTAAAAGTATTTTTTTTGATATTTTACAAAACAAAGAAACGTTCCTGAAAAATTCTGACGGGAAGAAATTTGTTGTTAACTAAAGTAGTTTTTAAGGGTTAAACATGAGTTTTTTGATATGGTGTTTCAAACGAAGTTTATAAATCTAGATATTATCTTCAAAACTCATATTTTATATTCCGTTTCGGAACTAAGGTTTGTGAGATGTGGTGTATTAGGTGATTGGGAAATTACTGTGTCCGTGGTCAGAGTATAAACGAAGGTTTGACATGAAATTGAAAAGAAACATGGCTACCAGGCGCATGTGGATGAACACAAGTCTTCCAAAGCTGACAAAGGCGAGAACATCAAACACAACTCTAAGCGTAGTCTTCATAAGAAAGGTATGTTTTTTAAAACTGAATCCGCATTACTTTAATTAAAGGTGATTGTTATGTTTGTAAAATTCCTGGCCATACGGCAGTAAAGTGTAGACAACATAAAACCTTAATAAGTAGAAATTTAATGCTAATTTAGTTGAAACAAATTAGAACGAGTTCATTGACATGATGTCGGAAGTTATTTTAATAACCAATGTGAAATACTGGTGGGTGGACTCTGGAGCCACTAAGTATGTTTGTTGAAACAGAGACCTGTTCACCTCTTATCAGAGGATAAGGGATGTCGAGAAACTCTATATGAGTAACTCATCTGCGACAGAGGTTGCATAAAAGGGAAAGGTCGAGCAGAAGCTCATATCTGTAATGTTCTCATATTGAATGAAGTTTTCATGTTCCGAGCATATGCAAGAATCTTGTATCTTGTTCTGTTGTAGATGGTAAAAGAATTAAGATATTAATAAAATCTTGAAAACTTATCGTAACTAAGGGAAAATATTTTTTAGGAAAAGGTTATAAGACTTTGGGTCTTTATAAGCTTAAAGTAAAATCTAATGAAGTGAACATAGTTGTTTCTTGTGTTTTCTTTGTGTGATTGTATGTTTTGCATGGTAGACTTGGAACCGATATAAGTCATTGCTTAACTGGCCAGCATAGGTTGCGTACCCAAATTTAATTTGGATGTTGAACACAAAAGGAAAATCTGCGTAGAATCAAAATTTTCTATAAAACCTTTTAGCACTAGTGTTCAGAGTAATTCTAAACCCTTAGAATTAATTCAGTTGGGCTTAGTTGACAAAAGTTCAACCCAAAACCATCGTGGTAAAAGAAGGTTTATAACTTCCGTAGATGATTGTACGAGGTACTATCTTGTATACTTTCTTAGGGATAAGGATGACGACTTAGAAGCCTTAAGATGTATAAACTTGAAGTTGAAAACCGATTAGAAGCCTTGAACATAACAATTGTATCCTTAAGAAGATGATAATTGCAGTGTTGATTAGTTCAGGATTATCTGCGGCCTTGTGGGGGGAGGTAGTCCTCTTAACTAGTATATCCTGAATAAAGTACCCTTTTAAGGATCAGATGAAACTCCATATGATTTATGGAAAGATAGTCAACCTTCTTATGCATACGTCAAAGTGTGGGGGTGTTTGACTAAGATTGTCATTCCTCTTCCTAAAAGAACTAGATAGAAACCAAAATGTTGATTATGTGTTCATATAGGGTATACTGAGTATACTTCTACATATAGATTTTTGGTTGTGTGTTCTGATTTTTCAGACTTTGGTGTGATTTTTCTGACTTTGTTGAGAATTATAACAAAATATAGGGATGCTGAGTTATTTGAACATGTTTATTCTTAAAAATTTACCTCATTAGAGATATGTTGTTGATCCCCTAGATTTATTTTCTAATAGTCAGAACTTATCTTAAAGGAAGATCAAGTTAAAGTTGAGCCTAAGAGAAGTAAAACAATTAAACTTGAGGTTTATTATGTAGCCGACTTCATAACATGCCTAGCTTAGCCTGAGCCACAGGCTTGTAAAGAATCCTTGACATCTACTAAAACCCCATTATGGTAAAAAGCTTCATTTAGTGAAATGGACTCAGTCCGTTAGAACCAGACTTGACCATGGGATGTAAATGAGTATTTAAGAGGAAACGTAAGGTAGATGGAACTGTGAAAAATATGAGGCTAGGTTGATAGCTAAAGGTTATAAACTAAAATAAGGTGTAGATTTCATTGATTTGATTTTTATTCAAGTGTGACGAGAATTACTTCTGTTGAGATGCTAATTGTTATTGTTGTCATAAAGAACTTAGAGATACATCTGATGGATGTTAAGACATCTTTTCTAAAACCGTGAATTAGATAAAGAAATTTACATAGATCAATGCAACCTGAGGACTTTGTAGTGAAAGGTTGTGAAGACAAAGTTTGTAAGTTGAAAAACTCTTTGTATGGTTTTCAAATTAGCACGTAAACAGTGACATGGAAAATTTAATCATGTGATAGTGAGTAGTGGATTTAAGTTAATGAATCTGACAAGTATATTTACAAGTAACTTGTTAAGGATGCCTATGTGATTGTATGCTTGTATGTTGATGATATGCTTGATACAAACATAGATGTGTTTAATTCCACTAAAAACATGCGCTGAATGAGAACGTTGACTTGAAAGACTTAGGCCATGTTGATGTAATCTTAGGGATGAGGATTAGAAGATAATCAAGCATTTATAGTCTTAATCGTTCTCATTATGTTGAATTTTGTGCTTAAGAGATACAATTAGTGTGATTGTAAGCCTGCTTGTACTCCGTACGATTATTCGTGTAGACTCAAGAAAATTAAGGGTAGTGGAGTATCTTAACTTGAATACTCAAGAGTTATAGGATGTCTGATGAATTTTAATGAACTGTAAGAGTCAAGACATTGCCTATATTGTGAGTAAGTTAAGTAGATATACTTGCTGTCCAGAGCAAGAGCATAGGGATGCTCTTAGTAGAGTATCACGGTACCTAAAATACTCTATTACCTTTTGTTTGGTTTATGAAAGGTTTCTTGCTGTCCTTGAGGGACTTTGTGATGCAAACTGGATAGTTGACTCAGAGGAGTCTAAGTCTACCAGTGGATATGTTTTCACTCTAGCAGGAAGGTTTGTTTTTGGAAGATTTCCAAACATACATATATTGCTCAATTCATTATGGAATCTGAGAGTATTTCCATAGATAAAGCAGGAGAGGGGGGCGAGTGCCTAAGATGCTTTTTAGAAGACATTCCTCTTTGGCATAGGCCTGTGCCATCTATATCTATATATTGTGTTAGCCAAGCTATAATAGCTAAAGCTAAAAATAACTAATCTCAATTGGCCTTATTTTCATTGATTGGATAAAGTCCAAGGAAAATATCGCGCAACCTTTGACGAAAGGTTCATCCAAAGAGATTGTTAGAAACACATCGAGGGGGATGGGACTTAATCTCATGAATTAAACTTGCCATGAAGGATACTCAACCTTGCTGACTGGAGATCCCAAGATCAAGGTTTCGAACGAGACAACTAATTTTTGGTGGGTAAAGGTAAACACTATCAGATAATTTCATTCTTTTTCCCTTCCCTATGGTGTAGACGTGATAGTGTGACTGTATGTGAAGGATGACTTTTAAGAAGTCTTAATGAGTTCTATAGTTTCAATTTAAGATTGAAGTGGGGTGTAGCAGTAACACTCTTTATGGAAACTCACCTATCTGAATGAGGAACTGGGGCCGCTTCCTATGATAATATGAGCTTTGATTCTCTAGAGAATTCTGAGAAACATGATATGTCCAGGGCTAAATTGGACAAAACGACACGAGCTTGGCAGCACCCTTGGGGATATCATCCGTGGTTGTTACCGCGAATTACATCGACTGCTAGCAGTTCAAGACATAGTTCACTGTCTCTAGCAAGTAATTCCGGTAATATCTCACTAAGCAAAGGTTCAAGACCTCATGGACACCTCTGCCTAAAAATGGTATTTCCTGTGTTTTTTATGTGATTTTCGTTTTGATGGTTTTGGTATTACTGGAACTTACGACCTAAGGGTCACTAAGGGTTCACTAGTTCAAGCCTTTTCACTTCGGTGAAAGGAACCTTTAGTCTCACTTGTGATGAACTAAAGATGAAAGCTCTCTATACTATATGATTTTTGCAATCCATAGTATGACCCCGGGGTCAACACACTGTTGTGTGTGGAAGATGACGTTGGAATGGCTAGTATAACTTCAACATGCACGATCTGTCTGTCTGTTCACTCAGTTCAGATCGTGAGATTGGAATGTTGATTTACCAAGATCTATCTGTGTTTTCATGTTTTATTGAGTTTTCATTCATGTGGGGGATTGTTGGAAAACGATTAATAAAAATTGATTTTTTAAAGTTTTAATAAAAATCATAATTTATTGTTTTCTTTTGTGAATGAAATTTATTAGTCCCACATTGTGGAGTTTCCAATTTTTAGTAGTTTTAAGAAACTATATAAACCTTTTAGTCCCACATCGGGGAGTTTTTCTTCTTAAGTTGTATTTGTCAATTATATAAACAAATTCACTACTTTTGTAAAATCTATGGGAAAAGGGGTTGATCTATATTTTAGAGGGACCCCTAAGGGAAAATATTTTATAGCGTTTCTTAAGCGTGCGCGATTTTCCTTAACGGTTTTTTCGGAGTTGCCAAGCTCAAGTTTGAGCATCTATTACATATGCTAGTAGTATGTGTAGTAGGGTGTTTTATCCTGGAGATATCCGTCCTGTGAGGGCTATAGCATCACTCTTGAGTGTAGCTGGGCGCTAATGTCTTAAGGGCAACGTGTTGAACACGTGACTCGCTTTGTTTTTCCAAAGTTTTGCCTTGTTGCTGTTGCGTAGATTTGGGGAGCTCATCCGTTTCATCAAATCGATCACTTCCACTATAAAGGAGCTAAGTATCAATAAATTTTACTTATTTGATTTGTTTCCTTGTTTTTGATTACTGCACCCAACAGAAGATCGATGTTGCCAATACCGTAATCAATGATGATGCTGCTGCTATCAGTGGCAACGACGTTGATGATTCCTAAACGAGCAGAGATGGACGTTGTGATGATGATGAAGATTAGACGATGATCGATGGCATGAAGAACAGAGTCGTGGATGATGGAATTCGATAACAACAATGGATAAAGAAGCTCGAGCAGGTTCAGGGAGCTTCCAATGATGATAGAGTTATTGCTGCTGTGATGAATTCTTCCAGCGATGGAGATTCGAACAAGGTACTGAGATAACCGTCACAGATAAGGATATGAACTCGACAGTGGTTGCTGCCATTTTTGATGTTCGATGGAGAGGCTGTTGTTCGAGAAAGTTGACGGAGATGATGAAGTTTTGCGATGGACTATTGCTGCTTCCACTCCGAGCATTGACAATGATCTGCTGAGGAACAATGATCGAAGGGAGTTTCTGTTGGAGGTAAATGAAGCTGTGAACAAGGAATATTATGTTCAATAGGAGAATGAATGGAGCTGAATAAAGACAGGGAATGAAGATGGCTCGGTCATGATCGGGTTTGAGAATCTGTAATGGTGCTACTCGGTGATACAGGGAAAGAGAAGTGTTTGGCAAATACAAAACTCAAGTGGGGTTCACAGATATTGCATGTTGCTGATAAAAAGGAGTGAAAAGTGAAGATGAATCCGGCTGGAAGAGTTAGCAGAACATGTCCCTATGGGTACAATGTACCCTCGTGTTATTTCTTCATAACTTTAATACAATTTCATGCTTCCAAAAAAAAAAAAAAAAACATGTCCCTGACATGTTTGGGTTAGGTGAAATTCAATGCAGGACTATACATCGATTCAGATGTACCATCAGCATCTAATGGAAGACCTTTGTTCGTGCGGGTCCCGTCTAAACTTTAAACCAATCATAATCCGCAATTACTAACTTAAACTTCTTCATGCTACAGGGATCACTTATTGTTTGTCAACAAATTCTGAACTTGGCATGGCAGTGGGGAACGGCGTACGCAGAAGAAAGAGAAACAGGAGCCTGTACTTTTGCGCGTTGGGATATACTTTAAGGCACATGGATTTTTCTTAGTGGACCGCAGAAACCAATTGAGGCAGCTAATGTTTTCTAGTGTGATATTTTTTGAATCAGACAGGGTATCCGGACTATTATAAATAGGAGCTGAAATTTAGACAAAACTTCACTTCTTCCTTTATCATTTTAGGCGAGCGAGAAAGATAGAAACAGAGAGAACTGGTTTCTACTCTGAGGTTTTAGTTTAAGTTCTTCTTTATTTATTTGCTAGTACTGTTTAATTATGAGTGGCTAAATTTCTAATTGATTAAGGATGATTTCAAAGTCCTGAATAAGAAGCATTATTTTCTTTAACCACGTTTATTTCAAGTTTTATTTTATTGTTGATTATCTTTATTATTTTTATTGTCTAAGAATATTGAGGGGTTATTTAAAATGATCAATTAAATTAACCAATCAATATTTCTTCTACTAGTTTAGGGTTGTGTGATACGTGTAATTGTCATATCAACTCTTTACACATTAGTACATCGCAAGAGCTGACAGAGGGATTTTGTTAAGCAATTGTGTGTAAAGATAACACTAGTAAGCAGGCCAATCTTATGCGTCTGATGCTAGGATCAACCTGATTCACAGAGTGTAAAGCATTCGACTAATTTACACCTTGAGAGCTTATTCTTGGTGGGTTAGTTGAATAGAATTCGGTAGTCGAGCGCTTCCGTATCCGGTGGCAGTAGGAATCCGGGGGATAGCAGAGATTATTGCTATTCTACGGTTGGTAACAATATAAGTTCAACAAGAAATAAATTTATATTTAATTAAGCTTCGGTTCAGTGACGGCAAATGATTCCCTAATCATCTTCTTTATTATTATTTACAGCAAAGTATTATTATTTTCTTTTATTAGTTACTTTAATTTAAAAATCTAAAATCCCCTTTTCAGTTACTTTTTAAACAGCTAGAAACTCCCTGCTCTTCGTGGGAACGAACTCATTGCCATTGTATTACCAGTTAATTATGTGGAAAGGTGTAATTAATTTGTTGCGTAAATGACGCGCATCATCGAATATACTTGCACCTTTTGAGTCGGGGCTTACTCGAAGCTAACTCAGACGCCCATACGTTGAATATTTATTACTAACCCATGAAATTCTGCTGGGAAGAACCATAGATTGAAGTAACGAAATATTACGAAAATATTTGAATGTTTTCAGAAATTCAGTGGATGAATCCAAGAATTTAGGAATAATTAATTGATGGCTCTATACTAGTACGATCGTCTAGGAGCATTAATTTTTCTGAGCGACATGAGCTAGTTGAAGCGTCATATCCTTTATATAGTGAGGGAAAACTGTTGTTTGTATCCTGAAGACGTTATTGCTCTATACTAGTAGGCAAGCTGTCTAGGAGCCGTCCAATCTCGTGATTCTATATAGAAGTAACTACTGAAGTGTTCAGTATTCATGAGATATGTCGTTGCCTAGCCGAGAGACTACATATCTGCATGTACTCTGAGAGACAGTATTCTCAGTCAGAGATTCGATGAGAGACTCATGTCTCGATACTCGCGTCTGATTGCTGGATCAGAAGTTCGTATAATTATGGGTTTACGATTTTAGCCTTTGTCGAAAATCCACCATCTACATTAAGTCCCTTGCTTAGTGAGGGACAGTCATGTTCCTCAGTCAGCACTGAATGGTGATTTTCCTGCTACAGAAAAAATAAGTAACTGAACTTAGTCATAAGATAAGACGTTACCGAATTTCGACTGAATGAGCAAACCATGGTTTGAGCGAAAACCCCAGTGGCATAATAGAGCGTCATCCAGCGAGCATAAATTGGTGTAGAACCGCTGATTCGATGGGGGAACCTTGGTTGGTCTAGGATTCAAGGATCCGGGTCCAAGAAAGGAATCCGTTTTAGCGCGGACGCTCGTTCGTTCGTTAGTTTAAGAAACAACAAAATAGACATGAGTCTAATGATAAAAATTTTGTCTATGAGCTTTCACGAAAAACAAAACTTTATTTTTAAATATGTGAGATCTCACAAAATGGAATAAACTCTCGTTTCGAAGGTGGATGCCCGTACGAGTTTTTTGAACAGACGTGCGTCTGTTAGTAATAAAATTTTGTTTATGAGCTTTCATGAAAATTTTTATCTTCGATCTTTCAGAAATCTTTAAAAATTATACTCTCGCTTCAAAGACAGATGCTCGTGCGATGGAGCAATATATATATATATATATTATAAAAAGAAGTGGTGTGTGTGTAGCTTTACAAATCCGACCATCGATTTCGTCATCCAACGGCTCAGATCGATTCGTTATATGTTCTATATAGACGTCCGTCCGATCCCGTTTTTAACATATAATTTTGGACGGCGCGGATTATGCCCGACCCAACCAAAATTCCCTAATTTTACTTTGACCAATTTTTAGGTTTCATGAACCGCACCGTAACCTTACCGTGACCAATTAAATTCGTGGTCTACTCGATTTGATTAGCCAGGACGCATGCATACACATTTGAGAACCCATTACTAAATTTTGTAATGGGCTAGACAGCTATTACTAAATATCTATGTACATGGGCTCCACAGCTCTCCCAAATTTTGTATGAACGCATGCATAGGGGTGAGCATTTGATCCATAATCAGTGGATTTAACCGGGACCAACCGTTCATTTGCGGATGGGTGTCCGGACCGTTCGTTAATGGGTTGGATGCGGATGGAATTTTTGAAATCCAAAGGATAAAGGATCGGGCCGGATGCAACCTTGAAAATCCGTTGGACATCCATATCCGTTAAATTAAGGACATTTATATAGTTCTAGAAAATGTTATGGTTCATTTAGGAATTTTTAAGATTTTTGCTTGGGGTGACGTACATCGCATTTTTATATTTGCATACATATATAAGATATATAGGTTTTATAAGGAGTCATTTGTGTTAGCTTTATTTTCTTTACTATAAATTTTAACTAAAACGAATCCATTGGATTATACGCATCCAATCCGTCCATCCGTGCATCCATTGGATATGGATTGGATGCGGATGCCAAATTTGAAATTCGTAGTGCAATGGATTGGATGCGGATGAGGTGAAAACCGGTCCATACCGGCCCATGCTCACCCCGACATGCATACAGAGTTGCTAGAACTGCTTGCTAAAAGAACATCTACTTATCAAGTCAATAACTTCATTCCTCGTGTCGGTATTGGTGCATGCGGAGGACGACACGTTAATCATATTTAATATTAGTAAAGGAGATTCAATAAGCTAAGGTTCACGACAAACTTAGAGTATTACTACCCCATTACGGAAGTATCCTGTGCTAGATTTAATTAGCTGATTTACCTCAGTTATATTTTTCGTATAAGATATGTATTAGAATTCTATTTACATAATGACTTCTAAATTAACTACGTTTAGAATATAGTAAACACGAAAAGAAAAAGAAAAGGAAAAAAATATAAATTTTAGGAAGTTAGGAATATAGGAAATCAGTAAATCGAATCTTAATTAAGGGATTACATTTGACTCTTGATTTTCTAATCCACGGCCCCGGCTGCTATGGCCCGACTGACTAAACACCACCCGATCATTACATGTTGACTAAATTTTAATGCGGGGACTATATTTCACTCTAGATTTTCTAATCCACGGCCGGGGTCGTAGGCCCCGGCTGCTATGACCCGACTGATCAAACACGAAACGATCATTACATGCTGACTAAAATTTTATGTGAGGATATTGACCGGCCGGCCGAACAGTAAACAAAACTCGAAAAAGGTTGATTCCCGGCCTACGGCCGGGGTGATACCTAGTATATATATATATATAGTTCAAACTTACGTGAGTTTCACGTTAAAATATGTATATATTTTTTTTGTAAAATCAATGTTTTGATCTTGAACAACTGGTGAAAATAGACAATTATACATGGTGAAATAATGTATGTATGTGAGTTTTCACAATTGTAGAATGGACGTCTGCCCAATTTTTGAAAAACCAGTGGATGTTAAAATTCACGTGGGTTGTTTATGGTTTTATGAAAATCAATTCATGATTTTGAATAATGAATCTTGCTCGTCTTTGCAAGTTTGAAGGAACGAGCAAGTTTTTCGAAATTCCGACGTTATAATCACTACAACTAGTGAAATTGTAAATAGGTAAGAGTTGGATTGTTACTATTTTTGTTGTGTGTTTGTTATCGGTACATCCATGACTCCATGTCTTTCGCCTCAGATAGTGGCGACTTCTGGTTACAACCACCCTTCTGGATCTTCCGGCGAACGCTCCAGAAATATGAAGTCAAAGATGAAGAATTCTGCAGATGTTCATGCCGAGGTGAATCAACCTTTCAGAGACGCTGGAAAGCTGGTACTTTGTATGTCTCTCGATCATCTGGGAGTCGTCTCTTATCAGTAGAAGCACCGCCGACTTCAGCAAATGATACTATCGGCTGAAGATGAAGTCAGGATTTGCGTTGATTGATTCAGATGTGGATGAACGATGAACTTCATCATAATTCGTCATCAGAAAATCCAGAAGTCGGTCTTTCAGTACAAACGCTGTAGAATCTTCGTCCGATGTCGGATTTCCGTGGTCTAATCATGTTTTTTCATCCTCAGAATATTTCCAAGCTTTAGTCAAGAAGCTTTTCGAGTTTTGACCATGTTTCGGGGCCGAAATAGGCGAAACAGTAAACTTCCAGGAGATTTCCAGAAACTTTTCAGCTGGCATGTAGTCCAATGTTTCGACCACATCTCTTTGCTCGTTCATCCAATTACTATGAATTTTGGATATGTTGTAGAGTACATCCATGCGAAGAGAATGGTATATGAACCATCCTTAGATTCTTAACCAATTTCTCCCAGCTCACCCCTTTGTGCAAGATAGTGTAAAATCGATTCAAACGAGCTTGTTGTAAAACGCCCTTGTTGTGTCTTTAGACCATTAGATCGTGTCCTGAACACTTGATGAAGGATTTTAATGTCATTTATTAATTTGAAATTTGAACCCCTTGATTGATACATGAGCATGGTGCTTGCAGTGCCATCTTGTTTCTGTCAGTCGTAGAAACATCACTTTTGAAACCCTGGTCACGGGACCCTAGCTGAGGTTGCTCTCGAGAGGGGATGATGTAATGACCATGGTTTCATGTCCCGGTGGTAGAATTCCTTTTATGATGAATGATTAGAATATGAGAGTCTGGTGCCACGGGTCTTGGACTGTGAAACTGATCGTCATGATCAGTGGACCGTCAGTCCCCAGTATCTTGTTGAATCTCTCCTTTTCGTTTTCTCTTCTTCTGGTCAGACTTGGATAGAGGACCCAGGCAGAAAAATTGATGTAAAAACCTAGGTGGTCGAAGTTGGAGGTACCTTGATGAAGTACTTGGTGGAAAGACCTGGTGGACACCGATCGAGTGTGGAAGTTATGAATCCCGTCTAAGAATTGATGCTTGCATGTACGCTCTGGAAGCTGTAGGAACCTCATACGACGTCTGAATTCGACGCTTGACCCCAACTTTTGAAGATAAGAGGCTTATTTATCACATGAGAAAAGAATCACTCAATTTGGAGTTGTAGAGGTCAGCCAACGAAGGATGCACATTTGTAATTTGTAATCCCGTACAAAATTTTCAGATTTCGTAGGCCTGACGGTAAAGGCCATATCTTTCAGCTTGTATGTCCGATTGATGCGCCCTTTTGGTATGTTGTAGCAGAGACATAAACGAACATCTTTTGTTGAGGAAGAATTATCCCATTCGTCACCCATTGGTACGTTTTTGTAAGCCCATGAAGCTTGTTGTATCTCATTTGTAGAGGTGATGAGAACATCTTGTAGAAGACTTTGGATTGTGCCTGTCCGTCGTGCAAGCTTTGGGAAGACTTTGATGCTAACATGTTTTCATGTCCACACGTCTTGATATGAGTCGTTAGTGCTTGGATAAGTATGATCCATCGAGTAACACTTCCAGACTTAGGTTGTAGAGAATGGACAGTTGATGGAGCTTTGTCATGTGGATGTTGCTCTTGAGACCGTTGTTAATGCTGAGATCTTGATTGAATTTTCTCCAGACATTATTTTTGATGCTGAGACCATGGACATAGTTCCTCCAAATATCCTTGTTGATGCCAATACCATGGTTGGAGTTGCTCTGGAGACCAAGAACGCTAGAACCATGATTATCAACATAGTGTTGCTCCTCCATCCAGTGAGCCGCGAAGTGGCTTTGTCAGGGAATTGATGTTGTTGCGGAAAATAGCAGCAGTGTACTTTATTCAATAAGATCAAGTCCCTAGCGTGTTGAAGGAGTTTGTGCCAACGTTGCATCTGCTCCAGAAGTATTATCACGGGAAAATGAAGACCCATCAATTGAACTTTGATCGTGTCGGTGTTGAATCAGTGTGTCACCGTAGAGATATTGTGCTTAAGATAGAGGAGCTATTATCAAAGGCGTACTCTTTGATTGGGAGTACAGTTTAAAGGCTTCTGAAGAATGTAGCATTCAGAGATGAGAGGTTTTTGACTTTCAGTTGGCCTTGGAGAAGTAGGTGATTGACAACTGTTGTAAGGATTTTCTTAGATGCTCGAGTGTTGAGGCTTCACACCCTTTAAGCATCCGATGTCGTAGGTTTGATCGTCTCGTCCTCTAGTATCCTATGTTTATTCAGCATTCTTTTCGTTGCGGTAGTGGGATTCAACACTTGTGCGGACATCAAAGCTTTCTGATTTTGTAGTACGCAAGGACACTTGTACAAGGCTATGGAGAAATGCCCAAATTGTTTTTTTTTTCGTGCTTGAACACCATCTCAGTAATCTATGTCTCAGTGAGATGCTCGGTTCGGAGAAATGTCAGAATCAACCACTTGGTAAAATATTGTTGAAGTGAGATTACCCACTTATAACGTCTTGCAATAGCAGAGATGCTAGAAGAATTGAGTCCCCATGCTAGAATAACATGTGAGGAAATAAATGACATATACATGGGAGGAAATAAGACTTTCCTGAGTGCAGGACCTTTGGATGAATGTCTATGCACCTTTTGCAGGTTCTTGTTTCAACCTCGCCAAAGTTCGAAGTTCCTACAAGTGCTATGATGATGGAACGTCCGCGAAATCTTCTGGATCAGAACTTTCTTCTTTGGAGAGATGTGTAACCAAAGGAGCTTTGTAAGTACCCATCTTTTCAGCGTGGATCCACGCTCGTCTGAAGGACATGTCATATCCTGGATTTTCCTGACTATGTGAAACTTGGCTTCTGTCCAGGTTGAACTTATGTTCACTTTGAGAGTGATGTACCCATAAGTATTTCCGATCGTTCCTTCAAGGTCTCTGAGATGGGAGCATGAGTAGCTCCTTGTCGAGTGATACCTGTGGATCTGATGGTTTTTAGTGGAATATTGTTGATGGCGGTGCCAGCATCGATCAACGTTCTTCCAAATTTGTTTCTTCTGAGATTGACCATGGTATGCAGTCCCCAGTCGTACATCTCTTGGTCTATGGCTGGAGGCTCAAGAAGTATTTCCGGAATGGACTTCTTGACACGATGTAGTTTAGTGCTGTGAACATGTCTCTTCTTTGTGCCTTCTACAGATAGAGCAATCCACGTTCGACCAAGGATTGAACCGCCTATTTGATAGGTTTTTCAGAAAGTGTAAAGGTTATGATTGGAAGAGGATTCTTGTGTACTCCTTCAGTCCCCATTTGAAGCTATTGTGGATCAACCGTCTCTTCAAAATGTTGCAGCCACCTGTTAGATGATAGGGGAACTTATGAAGGCAACAGTACCCGGGATTCTTCATTTCTTCTTCAGTCAGATGCCTTCTGATGAATGTCAGTTTGCTTGCACCAACCTGAATCCAAACTTCTAGTAACTCGATCACTTGTTTAATGAAAAGAGGGAGCTTAGAATCTGTATGATCATTTACCCATTTGTTGATGTAGGGTTGAGGTTCATGCATTTCAAGATTGGTTATCTTTTCTTTGTGCTTCCGGAAGAGCTGGAGAAGCATGCTTGCATTGTGACTCGTCTTTCCGTTTGCTCACTTATGCAACAAAACTTGTGGAAGCTTGGAGGTTGTATTGCTTGTTAATCAAATGCCTGCTACCTTAAGTGTCGCGCGGCTCTTCAGCCTTTGAAGCTTTTGTTCTTTCCAGTAAAGCGGGTGCAGTAGTTGCCGATCTCTTCGCCGCTTCATGAAGCTCTGAGAATTTATGGAAACAAATATTTTCTAATAAAGCTATGTAGACCGAGATCATGCCGTTGATACACAATTCTACCAGTTGTTGCTCCGTGACCTTTGGATCATGACAGTCCAGGGCCTGGACTATGAATCTTTTCACGTAGTCATTGTGATGTTCATTTACCCTCTGAAACATTCTTCCAAGATCAGAGAGAGTAATTTGCTCTGACACAAAGAAGTACTTTATGTAGAAGGCGTTAATCATTTCTCCCCAATTGTTGATAGTTCCTAGTGCGATGTTGTTGTATCAGGTGTATGCCCTGCCTTTCAAGGATTTTGAAAATTCTTTGAGGCGAACAACATGGTTATGTTCATGTTCACCCAAGGCTTCCAGGAACCGAGAAACATGTTCCCAAGCATTGCCTGTCCCGTTATACAAAGTGAAGGTTGGAGAGGTATAACCTTTTGGAAGAGGAATCCTTTGCGTAGCAGCAGGGTACGGAGGCTGGTGACGATGGACATGTGATGTCTTGACTTTTCCACGGTTCTCCAAGAGGAGTTCCAAATCTTCCCGAGTAATGAAATTTGATGATGGATCGTCTGCAGCTTTGCAGACTTCGTTGTTATCCACTGTATGAATTGGAACTACTTCAGGATCAGCATCTGAGGATTTCTCATTTTCCTTTCCTTTTTCATGAGTTCTCTCTGACATCTTGTCAGTGAGAGTCTTCAGATAATTAAACAGCTCTTTCTGTGTAGTAGCCATATCGATTTGATTCTTTGCAAGATTCTCTTGCACTTTGATGAGATCAGCAATGGTAGGTGGTGGGTTTCCTCTGACTTCCTCAGGGTGTCAGACGAACAGAGGGTGACCTTCCGTGTTAGCGTGAGGAGGAGTAACATCATCACCCTCAGTGTAGAGGCCAGAATTATTTCCAGGATATCCTCATTGTTGTTGTTGCTAGTGCTAGCGTCGTTTGTGTTGGAACCTGTAACTAACCCAGACCTAAGACCAGCCATGTTGTGAAATTGTGAGATTGCAACCGAGAGATTAATCTCCCACTGTGGTCTCCAATCTGTAGATGGGGCAAAACGATTTGCTGGTTTTTACGGAATTGAGGAGACGACCGTGCGGAGGAGACTCCTTGAACCGAGCGAAATGTTCAACCTCACACAGATGCACTGCAAGAAGGGAGTGCTTTGAATTCGAGAGATCAATCTGTAGTACCCCGGCTTAAACCAAGACAATGGTCGTTCCAGAGTAAATTCGGTCACAAGAGAGGATGGGTCGATCTTAGGAGGGAAGCTGAGTAATGTGTGGAATCGATGGTAATCAAAGATTGTATGTGTGTTGTGTATTCTGAATAAGATAAGTTCTGAATGATTGAATCTCTGTTAAGAGTAATTGCTCAGGTGATGAGTTGTTAGTCTCTTGTTTTCTGTTTGACGTGAGACTCTTGTATATTCAATCATGATTCAGAGACTTATTTATATTGCTGGAATTGTAGACATCATGATCCCATGAAGTGTGACAGTTGATGGAATCAAAGAGTGGGGAAATGGAAACCGTGTATGAAACCAGTTTCTCATCGTGCGGAGACTTGGTCCACTTTCCATCCACTACTTTGTTAACTCCTTCAACTGATTTCACGACTTGCTCACATTCCATCGTGTGTATGAACACACATGCCGTAGACCGCCAGACCAAAACCCTAGTTAATATCCCCCCATGTGACACAATTGACGTCTCGTGGTTAATTAGTCAGTTGTTGACTTCATGACTTTATGGGACGATGATTCCATGTATTTTCTGAGTTGAACATGATCTTGCAAAATGTCATGAGACTCATGAATTGAACGTGCCTGTTGAGACAGGGGTATGATTCTTAAGTAAACGTTGATAGTTAAGGTGTGCAAGTATTGCTCATTCGATGAATTGTTGAATATTGATAGTTGAACCAATATTCCTTGGTTTGAACAACTATTGCTCATCTGAGCAAATGTTGCTCATTTGATGAATTATTGGTAGCGTGACCAAGATAAAATATTAATTTAAAATACTGGTAATTGAACCGAGCATAATTAATAAAAATACTGATTATGAGATCGTCGTAAAGTCATTGGTGTTTGAATCTGGAATTATGATCCTTGGACTCAGAAACCCTAATTCGATCAATTGATGACCAATTGATGGTTTATTTAAAAATTAACCATGGAATGAAGGAGGGACCGGCTACATGGGATCATGTATCGTCCATGTAGCGCCCATATGCTCGAGTGAGCAAATACCAAGGTCTCTTGAAGAGTTGGTGATTTGTTGATGAAAGAATGATTAAATGCTGGTTTAATCATTTATTAGAAAAATTCTCGTCTGAGCCTTAGGTGATAAAACCTAATTAATTATGAAGAGATGAGGGACCGACCAAGGGGTCATGAAACTGGCCCTGGATGGTCACGGGATCGAATGACGATCGCTCTATGAAAATTCCAAAATTGTTTGGAAGAGTTTTGGACCTAATACCTGCAATTGCGCAAATTAGGTCAATTCATGAAAATATGTGGGACCGGATCCGTGCGAGCCAAAGAGCCAACCTTGGTCGGTCAAGGTAACATGCTCATGTCGTCAAAACGTTTGTGTCCCAGTCCTGAGAATTTTGATATTTTCTGGCGTGCGTTTGAGCAACCATTTGAGAAAATATGACAAAATCAGGGTTTTGCTGAAATTGAGGAAACTTCATGAAATAAAGGAAAATAATTATAAAATGAAGGAATGATGAAGCGTGGGACCGCTGAGGCCAAGGAATGGTCGTCCGTCCAGTGACCACGGTCCCACTGTGCCTTTTCCTAATTTTATATTATTTTTCATGATTTTATGAAAATATCATAAAATCAAGGAGTAAGGGACACACGAACCGCAAGTGATCAAGTGTACCCGTCACAAATTTGCTAAACGAATTAGCCATCAAACTAAGGCCATTTGAATCTCCACTTGATTCACCGGATACAATGTCAAAGGATGATGAACGTACCCTTTTCCTTCTACCTTTACCACTGTTTGACTCGGACTGATTACTTTGTTGTTGATCATTTTCTTCTTCCTTTTCTTGTTCGCCTTCTTTCTCGATCTCTTCTAGCTCTTCAGCAAGTGAAGCAGCCCCTTTACCATTTGCCCTATCTTCAGCAAATATCTCAACTAATGCATCTAAATGAGGGAATGCTTTCCCATACAGTCCCTTTGCATTTGTATGAGACTGCAAGAACAAAAGCGACAAACAAAAACTTGTTACCAGACTAGGTGACAAACAAAAACTTACTCATACATGAATCCAACAACATACATAAAACCACCACAGATTCATACACATCTACGTTCATTAAACCATTATATAATCTACTCCAGAACAACTTCGATACTAACTCAGAACTTAATAAACTGTAATTACCATTGCATAACAACACATATTACATTTATACATGACATGTGCTACTTATACAGGACCTAACAGTTGAAAATGTTCCACGCTTTATCTGGAGGAGGGTACAAAAACTGGACCTAACAGTTGATTACATGACATGTGCTACTTATACTAACATGCCGCTTTAGTTATTATGGATTAGATGTTATGAAATAAGAAGAAAACAGTCTCTGACATATAGTTTAACATGAATGAATAACTCAGTAGTTTCGAAAATACCTTAGCCCAGTCATCAAATAAACTTTTTTCGCACACAAGCTTGTTGTTGATATAATCAAATTCAAACCCACTGCCAATAGTTACCATTTCATTGATGGCCATCGCATGTTTCTTCAAATTCTTGATTCTAGAATCGATGTTGGTAGTAGTTAACCCACAAGTTGGTAGTTTCTCAGTTAGTTTCTGCTCAATAACTTTCAAGTAGCCCGATTTAAATCCGGTATCACTTTTCCACTTGCCATCGAGCGTAAGTTCCGTCAATATATCAACCAATATGTTATCTTCAGCTTCTACCCAACTCCGATGAGGTGCCATTACTTTCCTGTTAACAAGCATTCATACAAAATAAGTTAACAATTATAAGTTGTACGAATGTATTCCAAACACATGATAAAATGAAGCAATACTGAAAAATGGAAGAAAAATATACCTCAAATATCACCTTGTTTTTGTAACAAAAAAGGGAAAGCATAAATGAGATTCACAATTATAAAATAATGAAGTATGAAATAGAATAGACTAATACAGGAAAATCAAAGTAACAAACGAAATCCTTGTTTTTCAAACATAAACCCTTATAACTGCAATGGAGTTCAATAAACATACAGTAACAAACGAAAGTTATTAAAAATTAGACTAATACAGGAAAATCAAAGTTTTTTAACTAACTACGCGTCTACGTCTACGTGCAGTCCATCTTTCCCACATTTGATCAGCTAACTCTTTCCTCTGAACAGCCCAATAATCTGAGGAATCAACAAATTCTATCATTCGACTTTCTTGAGGAGAAACTAAATTAACTGGTCCATCTTCATAATTGTCTTCCTCTAGAAATTCATCCATAGGCATTTCTCTCCTAATAAGGTTATGGATTAAACAACAAGCCATGATAAAACGACAATGTATGTTTACTGGATACCATGAAGGACTCCGAAGTATTGCCCATCTCATTTTCAACAATCTAAAAACGCGTTCAATCACATTCCTAGCCCTACAAGTCAGCATGCAAAACCATCATTATCTCACTACAGAACACTAGAAACACCCGTTAATCCACAGATTTAAGTTTTAATACACTAATGAACTTACCTTGTGGAACTTCTAAGACATTCTTTTTGTATATTGCTTCTCTAAGAACACGAGAATCGGCAGCTGAACCTTCCCATCCAGGATACACATATATAACCTCCAAGTTATGGGAGCATACACATAATACATTAGTTGCAATCGAGATCTTACTTGTACGATACCTAGGCTTGTCTTCGGTTGCCACATGGATACTAATATGTGTTCCGTCTAATGCCCCTAGGTAGTTCTACAGGTAAACAAGGTATTACTGATTCATTAAGGATACGGGGTATATTCTTAAAAGACATGAAACATCAAAGTTTGAGTTCATACCTTGAAGCAATTCCATCTCTCATCAACATAACTTGTAGTCACTGGAACTGGTTGTTTAAGCAACTCCCCTTGAAGTCTAATAACTCCTTTCAATACCGTGTTTACATATCTGCTAATGGTTTCTCCAGATCGCTTGAACATAAACCCTACAACTCTATTCTTATGGTGATGTGCAATTACATACAAAAATACCGCAACCATTTCTTCAACATCAGAATTCCTATTATCTTCTAGTCCGCTTATTGTGGACAGCTTATAGAAAAGTATTCGAAAAGTACGTCTATCGAGGCGAAGTTGCGATTTACAATTTGTGTCGCTTTTGTAAACTAAATCTTGCATCACCCACAGTCGTACAGTAGTCATTTCAAAACGATCATTTGATCTTAACACGCAACTTTGATAACGCAGAACATATGAATAAAAGTAGACGTAAAATAAAGTTACAGCATCCAACGTTGTTCTGATATTATCATTCATCATTTATAGTTTTCTTTTCTTTGTCAAGACTAGAGGAGCCATACTGGAAGTTGGTATGAGTTCAACAAGCATAAGAAAAGAACAGTCAAGCATAATAAACACATGTACAGTATTTCCAGGTTGGAGGCAAGCTACATTCAGATAGAATATAATGCACATATACAGAATACAGCAAAGCAATCAAAATCAATGATTCTAAACTGATTGTGTAATAGTATCCTAGGTGTAATCGTACTTGTTCTTTACGAGGATATCACGAGTGTATAAAGTAATGTCTTATGGTGCAGACTCAACAAGAAAAACAGAACACGAAAGCTAATAATAGTACTTACGAGAAAAGTTAAAGCAAATCGAAACGCCCTTTTGATTGTGTAACTGGTAGTAGAACAACAATGACCTATATGTGAAAAATAGACAGAAAACGTTAGCTATAGATGAACAACATATTGCTTGAATCTGGATTGGTAGATAGATGAACGACATAAATTACTAGGTGACTGTTATCACTAATGACCAACAAATGACCAACTTATGTCGAGCCGTTTAAACGAGGGGTTGACCATGTATTGGTATTATTGGATTTGGCCGGTTTGGCGACATAAGAATCAAATACAGCAAAGCTTCAATAAAAAAAGAAAAAAATAATAATAATAATAATAAAAGCTTAAATCAAAAAATCAAAAAAAATCAAATACAGCTGGAGTGATACGCCTTTTGGAAATATGAATGGTTAACATTGCAATAACCAGTTGAACTACCGCTCGTAGTTATGATTTGGGGTAAGTTGTATGACCAATAAGCCAACAAGATATTCCCAATATACAGCAGAAACTCATATCAGTGACCTAACATATATATATAATCCCCTGAAATGTGAAACTTCAGCTAACCACAAATCAACATGTATCTTTTGAGCAAACACAAGATAAAAAACTATAGTTAATGCAAGTTTTCATTCAAAATCTTGATTTATTTCTCTTTTGGGCATTTTGACAAACACCCAACAAGCTAATAAATTAACCACCAACTAAACTGAACCCATAAATCAGTAGAGGACGGCAATTGATAGTATATATTAGGAGAAGAATTAAGAAACAAAATTAACAACCAACTAAACTGAAATCATCAAAAAATCAGAAGAATTAATCAAAAAAATCAAAGAGAGGTGAGGAATTACCTAACCCTATATCCCCAAAATCAGAGATGGATTTTGCACCCTCGAAATCAGAGATGGATTTGTTTTAGAATATGATATGGTTTCTTGTCGAAGTAGAAGAATAATCAACGATTAACAGTTCAATCCTTGTCGATCTCCATGGATTCTCTAGGGGTTTTTTTCTTCTCCCCGTCGCTCGAGTTTAGAAATGAAATGTGAAAGAAATGTGAAAGAAATGTGAAAACGAGATGTTGTTTTGTTACAGGGTCAGTCTCGTAATTTCCTTTTTCCCGTGTTTTTTCTTCCCGGAATCGGTTTGCATTCCATTGGTATAGGGATGCAATGAAAAAGAAGGATTTTGGGGGAATTGGATTACCCAGGAATCCAATTACCAAATTATATGGACCGTTTGGTTCGGGGTAATTGGGCGGATTCCCTCGGAATCCAATTCTTGGACGTCCAAAATCTTGAAACAAACGCACTATTAAGGAGTTTCCTTGAAGTGAAGGAGTTTCCATGGGATCAAGGAAACAAATAATATTAAAATAATAAAATAAGGGCATGTGGGACCGGCTTTGAGCATGGTCGGCCAGCTGGGGCCCGGTCCCGTGCGTTTTCCTAATTTTATGTAATTTTGTGTATTTTTTCCATTATTTGAAGGAATTTTCATAATTTGAGAGAAATACCATGAAATCAAGGAATTTCATGGGATCAAGGAAACTTAAAATAATCTATCTTACAAAAACAAATGGTTTTTGTCCAATCCAACGACTGTGTGTGAACCTTTTTTAGCTATCGACGGTTATCATTTCTCGCAAAGTGCAAAAGACAAATCGTGGTTGGAAATGCACCCACCAAATATGCCCTCATCCAACGTCTCATGTTTATTTTATTTACTATCCTGCATTCAATTACTTACGTTACTATTTCATCCCATTAATTCCAGTTAGGCGTTACGAAAAGAAAGCATCCCCAAGACGTTTTGTTCGTCTCAATAAAGACAGAGAAAAGAAGAACCTCGCTTTAATTCTCTCAATCAAGGTTGTTCATCAGGTATCTCTTTGTATCTGCCATTCAATTACGTCCGTTCCAATTACCAAATAGCGAGTTCTCCTTCGAAATAAATTACATCGACTATTCCATACGTTCCAAATAAATAAATAAAATCCCATTAATATCTACATTATTTCTAATAAAACTCTGGAGATGTTCCACACTTCCACTATATAAATCTCTCTAAAGAAGTTATTTCCCAAAG
The DNA here is from genome assembly GCF_003573695.1 of Papaver somniferum. Taxonomy (NCBI): domain Eukaryota; kingdom Viridiplantae; phylum Streptophyta; class Magnoliopsida; order Ranunculales; family Papaveraceae; genus Papaver; species Papaver somniferum. The sequence continues at coordinate 14,811,281 of NC_039360.1, read as the reverse complement.
GTTCTCAGTTCTTTTTCACCATACTTCGAAAGTTTGATTATGCACGTTTTGGATTTGTTAATTTTTCTGAGATGTTTCTTTTGATTTAGTTGTTTGGATCGATTTGTTTTGCTGAATTTTTGGATGTATTGTTGTAGATTTTTATTTGTAAAGGACATATTGAGAAAAGATCTAGCATCCATCTCAGGTAAATCTTTAAACTAATACTGGATTACCCATCTTTTATTGTTGTGTTTATCGGATTAAAATGGCATGTAATTGTTTCTTACTGATGAAAATGTTGCGGTAGAAAATTGTTCAAAAACACTTTGATAATGAGCTCGCTTGAGTTCTCTCATGAGGAGTTTGTACCAAGAGGAAGAAGTTAATGTAATTCCTTAGCCACCTTCTGCTAGCATGATTGCATGATTTTATGCTTATTGAATTCATCAAGATTTTTCTTATGTCGATTGTGTGTGTGTCTTCGTTACCCGCAACAAACCTTTTTAGAAGAGCTAAAGAGCACAGTGGAAATTTTTGCGTCCCAAAACTTTTTCACTTTGTAATGTTAGACAAATTCTACACATATCCCAACGTAGAACTTCTCGCTCATCTGTGCTTATCAGGAATGTTGGAGAAGCAACACTATGTGTGGAGCATCATCCACATGAGATAACATTCGATGAAGAGAAGTGATGGTGCTTGCTGCTGGTGGTGGATTTGTGTCAAGATTTCTGAATTGCTTTGACCACTTTACCAAAAGTGAAGAGATGACCGGTTTTGAGAATTTCATGACCAGGATCCCGAATGACATCTATTACTTCATTGGCGAGAGCAAGAAGGATGTTCAAAATTTTCTGTTCCTTAAGAGGCTCGGGAAGAAGGCTTATGAAGCACTTTCTATGGAGAATGCAATTAATGAGTTCGCTGACAGGTGAAGAAATTTGAAGGAAAGAAATCGGTTTCAACAACAAATCAAGGTCTCAAAATGGAAGAAAGCGAAAATGGGAGAAGAAAGAGAAATTTGAGGGTGTGTCGGTGATAATAAGGTAAAGAAAGTTAACTATATCTGACCGGTATTGTAGATTGTTCTTGTTGTTTGAACTCACTGACTTACACTTAGTTTGCAAAAGAGAGTGGAAGGCTTTCACTGGAAGCCAGATTATGTTGGCAGTTAGTATTTTTTCTTCTCACATGACACCACTGCAATAATTCTGACCATGACTTGAATTATTGTGGCTGTACTTTGGGGTTTATGTTTGACCATTATTATTTAGTTGATTCGGTACTTTTTATGAAGGAGTTTGGAGGTTTCAGATTAACAACCCTGCATCTGGTGTTACTGTTACCCTTTATTTGGTTTTACTTTTGCTTTTATTTGATGTCGTTGGCTAATTAGTGTAGGATATTGTTGTTGTTTCTCTTGGGTATGGCATCCATTACACTATTCATGAGCATAGTACAGTTGACAGTAAAAATATTTGAAGAAGAATGGGTTTCCCACTCATTTAGACTGCTTCCTGTCAACATAAGTATTAATTTGTTATCTGGATTTTCAACCTGAGACCTAGAAACTTACAATCGCTTTATTGGGATAAAGATCAACTAGCTACTTGGCGTGTTCCACAACTCTGCTAGGGATTTTAAGCGCTAAATACGATCTAAGAAAACACCATAGTTGTATTCAGAATGTGGAGCAAATCCCACTTTGCATTATAAAAAGAAATGATCGATATCGAGCTCATGCTTTAACAATACCATTCCAGCCACTCATAACCATATCACAGTGATTGATTAGTCGCCGAAGTATCAATCTAGGGATTATTTAAATTAATAAGAGCATTTATTTTCACAAGGAGTGAACATAGCGATGACTTAGCCAAGAAACAAATAAGGTGGTACAAGCAAGCAAATTACGCAAGAAAACACATGGATGTAACATTTTTGCTACAAACTTTCTTTATAGTTTATTCTCTTGCTCCAATGTAAACTGGAAGAAATCATTCTTGCAACTTTCTGATGCATTCTATGTATGCATTGCAGGGACGATCATCAAGGTAAGCTATGATTTTTTTATTTTTTTTAAATAACAAGAGAACTAATCAAAAATGGTAAAGCGAAGTCATGAACCCAAATGAGCTTAATTGAAGCAAGAGTAGATCCCCAAATTAAACTAGAAATGATTCAAAAAAATATTTTTGGAAAGAGTCGTGTTTTATGTACAAAATGTGTTTTGTTGGCTCACCAAATTTTATGGTTTTTTTAATGCCTCATAGGTATCGGTTGTGTCAGCTCAAATTGGCATGCAAGACCTCTTGCTGGTGATTTTGGTGGAGGCTTGGTTTTATGATAAATTTTTATGTTTGCAGGCTAATTTATTCAGTATAATTAAGTTTTATTACTGTGTTGTCCAAATGAACGGGTATTCATTTGTGCCCTTTAATTATTTATCACTTCTAAGCTATGGCCCTGTGATGCTCACCCAGACCACATGTCATCCCTGCTCTTCAAAACTGTTTAAAGTATCTATCCTACTTGCTGATCACCGTAAGGGAAAATTAATAAAGCTGATAATGGCATTTTTTTTTTAAGAATTCGCTTTAATATGCCAACAACAACAGCAAAACTAATAAGGCTGACAATGTTGTTGTTGGCAAGCACCATATGCCAACAACAACAGAAAAATATAGGTGTGTTATCGATGCGCAACACTAGAGAAAAAAAGAAAGAAAAAAGGTTTAGCGATCACTTATTAATAACCACCAACAAAAACCCGGGTGACTGCTAATTTGTTGGGTTCACCAATCTTAATTACTTATGAAATATTTATGCAACAAATGTCTCAAAATTACACAGTCGCGCCATTTTTCTCAAGGGAGACTTGCAAATTTTAGGAACCTCATCATTGGTCCCTGAAATTAGGTTTCCAGTTTGTTTGCGTAAGTAGTTTGAATTTCACGTCTCCTGTTTCTTTTTGTACAATTTATTACTTATATTCAACTGATGGAATCTATGTTATCAATGCATTTTCTTTAACATCAGAAGAAAGTACTATGCGGCCACCAATTTAATTGTTGCTTCTCAACCCTTAAAGCACCGTCTTTTCTTTCCATTCACATGGTGATTAAAGTAGACATGTTGCCGCCAGATACATTTCGTTCTTGAGGTGTACATATTTACATGAGACGCGCTAGAAGTCTAACGAAAACCTATAATGCTACCACAACATTCTTCCTCAAACAAGTGAGTTGAGTGGTTTTTTCTTTTCTTAGGATATATTTAGTTTTTTTTTTTGAAAAAGTGATTGTTGTTGGTCTTAAAGAGTCGAAGATTTTAGACTTACATATGTCACAAAGTTTAAACAGTAATTGATGAATAATCATTGGATTTAACTAGCACATTTAGAGGTGTAAAACGTGCCGGCCCGGAAGAGCCCAGCCTAAAAAGTCACGTGCTTAGCGTGTTGCTTGTTGTGATGGGCTGTGCCAGAGATTCAGACGGGATGTGATGTGTTAAATGACGTGCCGTGCTGTGTTGTGCCAGAAAAATAAACGTGTTGTGTCGTGCTGTGTTGGGCTAGCACACTTATTTTATGTTCTCCAAAACAAATATTTTTGAGATATTTTAGTTAGTACATGTAGTATTATAGAAATAAACAAGCATAACGAAAATAAAATGTCAGAAATTGGCTAAATCAATGATCTTTTTTTGTGAAATATGCATCAAATGTGATGTACTGTGTAGTATTTTACGCATGACGTGGCGTGCTTTCTTCGCGTGTTGTGCTGTGCCGCTGTGCCTATTTTTCTGGTACAACACAACACATTAAATAAACGTGATGTGCCCGTGATGTGCTCGAATTTTAACATGCTGTGTTGTGCCATAAACGTGTTGGCCCGTCCAAATTTACACCTCTGCACACTTACAAATTGTCAAGACTTGCACTTTCTGTCCCGTTGTAGGGAATGTAGATGTTCGTATGAGTTTGAGTATAACACCGTTGTAACCAGAGTCAAATGAACTGAAAATAGGTTAAATATCTTTAATCGGTCTTACTAACTGAAAAAAACTTTGAATAATCACCACAATATGCAATACCAATCCAAAGCCAGGGCCGTTAAGGCACAGGTCATTTACTAGGATATGACCCGTGCCGTAACGGCTCGGGTTTCAAGTTGATGTTGTTGCTGCTTAATTAATGAGAACATACTAACTCATTCGATGTTTTTCGTATATTTTTTTCCCGTGTTTTTTTTCCCGGTAATACTCTAGAATTTTCTATATTCCGATTTAATACAAATTCTCATTTGTAATTCACTCTTATTTACTCTCTAATTGTAACATCATATATTTGAATAAAATGTACCATAACCTAGTCAATAAGTTGAATGACTTTCCGTAAAAATTGTTTATGAAGTAATCTGACCATCCTAATTTCCTTCTACTTAAGTTTGACGAAAAGTGAGAAACATTAAGTTTCATGGCTTGACATGAGAGGAAGAATCATAATATTAGGAGCAGAGTGTACTGTCCGTTGTAAGTAGTTTAAATTTTTATTTCTTCCCGGTTGAATCCAATTTATTTTCCAAAACTACACATAGCATCTTGATTTGCATCCGAAACTCATATACCAGAAGCACCCACGATGGGAAATACCTTGGATGGTAACAAACACAGGACAATTATATACTGGGTACGCACTTTCATGAAAATCGTCAATCACCTCATCCGTTAAAATTAAAATGAAATTGGTGTTACAAATACCAAAAAATGTAGAACTTTTGCGGTCGACCAAAAAAGGAATACTTTTGCGGTCCATCTCCAAATTGGCCAAAATAGACTTCACTTTACTTTAAATCTTTGTGACAGAATTGCTCCAAAAATATTTTGTCCTCGGTGAAAAGATGGTACATGTGAAACAACAAAAAGGCCTGTACATTAGTGTTTGTGTTGATGGATCTGCATAACGACATTATTTATCTGTTCAATGAATGTCCTTGAGTAAGGAGTGTATCGGGTTCTTGAACAAATATTCTCAATCTTAGGTGGTTGAATCAACGGTAAAGGCACACATTGGACTGTAGATACAAAATTTAAAGGCACACATTGGACTGTAGATACAAAAATTTTCTTAAGGAACACATTGAACTGTAGATATGGAAATTTTCTTAATGTAAAATATTTCATAACAACAATCGATGTGAGACATACTGATGAAAAATGAAACAAAAAACACTTACGAAAAGCTGGTCAAAATTAATGACATATTTCTTATAAAAAAACACTTTCCGTTAGTATCACAGAAACAACATCCAGGTCTTCGTATTTTTGTCAAACATTATACATGGTCAGAATTAAAATAAGCACAATCCATCCATTTTAGTTTCTTTCTATTAATTTTTACTAAAATAGCGTCTACCCCAGTAATTTGATCAAGACATGTACTGCTTAATTCATGTATAGTCTTAAATATTAATTAGCTAGTGGAAAAAAAATCGTCCAAATACAAAGTAATGTATTGGAAAAAAAATACAGTTTGATCCAATGGATATCATTCTTGTCCACCCACTTCAAATGCATCATCAGCCGCCAAAACAATTTGATGAAGCAAGTACAAAACTATAGATAAAAGCTTTGTTGCCTGGATTGTATATCCCCATGCTAATTTTCATTATATTGATCCTAGCAGACACACAAATTTTAATCAATACGTTAAAATATCATAAAAAGGCATACGTACAATGGCTTTAACAAAACATCGAGTAGATTTTAGAGTTTCAAAAATTCAACAAATATATTTGCCCAATTAATAATTTGAAAAGGCGGCCTAAAACTCAAAATCATTAAATTTATGAAGCCAACCAAACCATAATAAATGTCATCCAGATGCTTGCATTTTAGTATAATGATGATTCCTACTTGAGCATAATGTTGGTACACCACTGTATATAAGCTCCAAAAATTAAAAAATGCGTCGACAGTCGACCATATCCAAAACAAAATTTAAGGATGATATCTCCCTCCATGAACAAATCTATAAGAAATGTACTAAACTATCCGTTGAACTTAAGTTTGCATATCTAAAAGTATTAAAACTCTAAAGAATGCGCAAGTACTGAGCTATATTTTCCATCTCATCATGTCTTTCTCCATAAAGATACCAAGAAGAGAACTCCAAGACTAGAGCTTTGTGCAGCCTAAGAAAGCAAAAAAAGTGTGCCATTTGAGCCTTGAAGATAAGCAAAACAAACAAAAAAGAAATGATCTAGCAAGTGATACTATAATCGGCACTTTGTTCACAGTGAAGTTAAAGGGACTAAAATATTTCTAGCTAGACGATAAAATCTAACGTCAAATTCCTAAATTCAGGCAAATAACTGAAGTACATCAGGTTTGACTAAGCTAAGTACTGTTAGCAAATTCATTTGTGGTTTTTCTGTTCACTTGAATCTTCAATGGTTATATAACATTCATCACATCTAAAGGACAAACACCTATTAGCAAAGACCAATTGTAAGGATTTTCCTTATTGTTCCTAATATCCAGTAGTTGTTGACTACTTCTCAACCGACAAAAGAGAGAAAAACAATATTTCTAAGACATGTTCTAAAACAGCAGGTATGCACTAAATTTTTCTTTCTCAGTCAATTAAACCTTGTTCCCTTATGCCTGCACATCATTGTTTGCTTGAACATGTTAACATGCTAGAAAAATAAGTATACTAATTTTTTGACATATACGCTCAATTTGAAGCTTACCTTGAAAGAACACACCACCTCTAGGTGGATGTACCAATAACTACAACGACTTCCTCGAGGGGTATCAGCTGCACCCATTAAAAGATAGGTTAATTACATAATAGAACTTGCAAGGATATAAAATTCAGCAATAAATCAAGCACAATTTGAATTTATCCCTTCAAGATTTCAAACAGAAAGTATATACTGCACTCTTCTCTAACCGATATAAATCATCACTCGCGACACTTAGAAAAATGATTACAATTGAATTGGTTTAGGCATTAGAAAAAAAATACAATTCATTGTGAAATTTTTCAAGAATCATGTGATAGAGTCAAGACTTTGCTGGATCTTCATGTCAAATGGAAAAATGCTCACTGAGACAAACTCCTCATCAAAATGCTTGTTATAATGCATTTTAGCTAGGAGATCACACCTTAACTCTCAACAGTAAACAACTTACTTATGTTGAATCACAATATATCATTCATTCAAACGAAGTAGGGTAGGTTTACCAAATGTCGGCCACTGTCATCAACAAAAACCTTCTTCATTACTGCAAGGGCAGTCGACCCAGTCAAATCAACAAAAGCCCCACCATTGTTGATTTAAACTTTAAACTTTAATATGAAAGAATCACCAAATTCAATCATTGCATAATCAGAATTCAAAACTTATAAAAGGGTAAGAAATTAAAATATTATTATATACCTGAATTTTTTTGTCTATGAGATTCTTCCAATGTTGAGCATCTAATACAGGGCAAACAACCCCTAAAACGTCAGTTCGTTTAGATTTTTAACTTCTTTAGAGCTTCATCTACTATTTTCTGCAAAACCAAATTAAACCCAGATCGTATTCTTTTTTTTTATCTTCGAATCTCTATTTTACTTGCTCAAAGTGGCAGTCTCAAGAGTCAAGAGAAACGTCGAAGAAGAGTACTAATAGAAGAACCCATGCAATTGGAAATCTAGAGAGAATAAAAGACCAACCTGGAACTCGAAAGACGAAGAGTGATCCGAAGAAGATCCAGATAAAAACGAAGACTTTGAAGTAATCACACCTAAAGTCTGGTTTGTGAATGTGGTTCGATGTATCGATAGGGAGAGTCGTGCAATTTAATTACGATGAGAAAGAAAAGGGGAGGTTTTGGTTAACATACGTTATAGATGTAAAGAAGACCGATTCTTCAATTGGGAGGTTTAAATTCCTTTTTTTCTTAATGGTATTAATTGGGATTTTAATGTGTGTAAAGGAAGAACAATTAAGACGTGTGGGAAACTTAATGTGTGTCAAGGAAACTTAAAATAATAATAATAAAATAAAGGAACGTGTGGGACCGGCTAGGGCATGACCAGCCGGCTGGGGCCCTGTCCCACGAGTTTCCCTAATTTTATATTATATTATTCATGGTTTATGAAAATACCATGAGATTAAGGAGTTTTCATGAGATTAGAGAAATATTAATAAAATAATAAGGAACCATGAGGTGTGGGGCCGGCCGGGATCAAGGCATGGCCGGTTGGCCAATAAACACGACCGCACGACATTTTTCCCAATTTTATATTATTTCCTTGGTGCTAAGGAAACACCATGAAACTGAGGAGTTTCCTCAAAACGAAGGATATTTGTTCAAATGAAAGGATTCTCATAAGATCAAGGAAAATAACAAAAATATGATAAAATATAAAACTAGCATGGGACTGGCCAAGACACGGCCGACCGACTAGTGGGCCCAGTCCCCCAGCGCCTTGATCAATATTTTATTATTTTCTTTCATATTTTGCATAGGTTCATCGTTTCGTCGTATTTTGAAATACTCGTTCGTGCGTTCAGGTGATTGTTAGTGCATCATCGTCGAATACACTTGCACCTTTTGAGTCGGGGCTTACTCGAAGGTAACTCAGACGCCCGTACGTTGAATATTTATTATTAATCCATGGAATTTTGTTGGGAAGAACCATAGATTGAAGTAACGAAATATTACGAAAATATTTGAATATTTTCAGAAATTCAGTGGATGAATCCAAGAATTTAGGAATAATTAATTGATGGCTCTATACTAGTACGATCGTCTAGAAGCATTAATTATTCTGAGCGACATGATCTAGTTGAAGCGTCATATCCTTTATATAGTCAGGGAAAACTGTTGTTTGTATCCTGAAGACGTTATTGCTCTATACTAGCAGGCAAGCTGTCTAGGAGCCGTCCAATCTCGTGATTCTATATAGAAGTAATTACTGAAGTGTTCAGTATTCATGAGGTATGTCGTTGCCTAGCCGAGAGACTACATATCTGCATGTACTCTGAGAGACAGTATTCTCAGTCAGAGATTCGATGAGAGACACGTGTCTCGATACTCGCGTCTGATTGCTGAATTAGAAGGTCGTATAATTATGGGTTTACGATTTTAGCCTTTGTCGAAAATCCACCATCTACAAGGTTATTTTCTAAAAATATTTTAATTCGTGAACTAAGACATTTATATTTTAAGGAATGCAATCTTTGCAAACCATGACTATAATGTTCATGAATTGATTCGAGTGAATCAAAACTGTTTTTGTTTCAATTGTGTCGTGTATACTTCTATGAGATCTAAGCAATTGAACAAATCTCTAACTAGTTCATCTGAGTCATTTGAACTAGTTGTGGTAAAGAAGATTAAGGTTGATATGAAAGTGCTCATATGGCTAAACTATGGTTAATTACTGTATAAACAATGACTTGTACACGTTTAGGTACGGTTACTCAAACCTAAATGAAGTTACATTTCATGTGTGTATAACAAGATAAGATTCGATCTAACGGTTGAAATATATTAGCTTGAATCTAATCAGGTTTTCATCTAACGGTGAATATTGAATGCTTTGTAACCAAGGTAGCATTGATTGCAAACCCTGATTTGAAGATTATATAAAGGAGAACTCTAGCAACTGGGAAACCTAATCCCCACACCTACTGTGTGATACTAGTTGTATAAGCTAGAGTCGATTCTCCTTCAACCTTAGGTTTCTATCGAGACCATGTAGGTTAACGACTTGAAGTCTTCATTGGGATTGTGAAGCCAGACCCAACTATTTTCTCTGTAGTTGTGTGATCTGATCTTGCTGTTTCTATCGTATTTGAGTACAATCGTAAGATTGGCTTGAGATTAATGAAAAAGCGGGGGTCTAACAACACCACCCAATATTTCGTTTGGCAATCTGAATAGACAAACTCCAATATACTTTCTAGAGAATCAACTAGACAGTCAGACTCAATCTAGAGTAAAGTATATCAAAGAGTTTAATATCTCTATTTCAACATAATCAAAGTTAAACAAAAACAAGTCCGTAAACCTGATTTTAGTGTGAAGCTCTTGAAACAAAGTCTTTTGTTTTAATCACAACCTATTCGATATCCACCGTGTATAAACCTCTTTAAGCAACAATCACTAAAGGAATATTTCAACACAGTGTCCACTTGAAATAGGGTTAGTCCAGACTGGTCTAACAATGTGAAAATAACAAAATCAATTGTTCAAGATCAATCAAGTCTTATCCAACAAACAAGGTCGGATTTAACAACTATGATTGATTAACGTACAACCTGTATTATTTCAATTATATAAATAAAATATAATGCGTAAAAGAAATAACACAGGCACCAGATTTTGTTAACGAGGAAACCGCAAATGCAGAAAAACCCCGGGACCTAGTCCAGAATAAATACACACTGATAATAAGTTGTTACACCAAATTCCTACTACCTATTCGGACTAGATGTAATACCTTCTTCAGCACTTGTAGAACTCCTAGCAGAATACCGATTCTCTTTAGGAACTCTTCACACAAATCTTCTAGCATAACCCAAAGTTTTCTTTAGAAGATACACCACAACGATCGATACGATTTGATATTTTGTTTGCACAAAACAACAGTTTGATTTCCCTTTAGATGTGAATCAAGGTTTTGTAAATCTTGTGTTTATTTTGATGAAAACAATTACTAGGTAAAATTAATATCAAAACAAACTTGTAGATTAGGGTTTTAATTTACAATCAGTATGCGTACACACAAGGAGTCCGTGAACCTGAATTCCGTAAGTAAACTTGGGTGATTCCAAAGATCAATTTCCAAGTTAAGAAAACCCTAATAAATCTACCACAAGAACAACTAGAATAAATCTAGAGATATCTTGTTTAAAACTTCTCAAGGATTTTTACGAGATGCCTCAAAAGAAGTTTTTCTTTCTAGTCTCCGATTTCGACTAACAAGTGTTGGTATACGATCGTAAACTGAAATCTATCAAAACCTAGGGTTTATGATCAACAACTCTTGAATGGTTTTATATCAGAAAAGAAAACCTTAGAATAGACAAGAGGTGAAAAACCTAGATTACAAGTTGTATGATCAATCACGAAGATTAAATCCAACTTGGCTTTGTGATCCCTAATACAAAGACTTTTATCTCACTCTCGTTCACGAAGAACGGAAGACGTGGAAAACAACCTGCAGAGCTTACGCCAATTTTCCAAAGGGATGAAAACGTGTTAACTCGCGAACTCATTATTTATAATGAACAATAGCTTGGAATCTAAGCAAAGCTATTTTCCTTTTACAAGACTCTCCTAAATATGGGAGCCTTACCTAAGTTAAAACTCTTGCCAAAATAATTAAATAAATAACTTATTTAGCAAAAATTATATTTATCTGAATAAATCACATTTTAACTTAGGCAGGAATCACAAACACTTTAATATGATAATCAAAAGTGTTTGGACCAATAGCTAACTTGCCTAGATAAGGAAACATCACCAACTTGACCAAAAATCCCTTTTAATCACGTATTGGGCCCAAGTTCGCGGACCACTCCAAAGCCCATGGAACGTTTCCTACTAATGAACTTATATCACTCATAACTTTGTCTTTATAACTCGGAATAGAGTGATTCTTGGCTCATTGGATTCGCAAGATCATTCACTATAACATGAGATCCTTTATATGGATAAAGGTTATTATCACCAAGGTCATGAATCAAATAACCTCAAGTATATATACATAAATGTACATTTACCGTCATCAGAATTGCTCCATGTAGTGAGCATATATCTTGATAGATTAGAAAGGTAGAATTGAACAAGAATCCAAATGAAATCAATCACATACATTTGTTGATGAAGTACTTGTTGATGTCTTCTTGTAGTCTTCAATCTTCAATCTTCATCCTTTAAGGATAGCTTCGATTCAACTTCTTAGACCTAATCTAGTCCGAAACTATCTTTAGTATGCTAAATCAAGAATGCATTTTGGCAACTAAAATTGACAACTAAATTGACATACCGACGCTAGTGGGTTCAACCGAGCAGTGCTCTAACAATTAATTTCTCCGATAGGCAAGATAAAAAGTAGTCACAAACATCTTCGTTTCATCGTTTGTGATTCCACAATATCTAGTTTCGCCATCATACGATTTAGACTATTGTGAGGTGATTGATAATTTTAGGCTGTTCTTCGGGAATATAAGTCCGGGTTATCGATTGGTTCCTGTTCACCTTGATTTATCAAAAGACGGAATAAAACTCGTACGTATTTCTGTGGGAGACAGATTTATCAATTCCTGTAGACTTTTATGTGTGATATACAGATTTTTTTATTAAATTCTTCGACTTTGAGTCGTAGCAACTCTTAGTTGTGGGTGAGATCAGCTAAGGGAATCAAGTGCGTAGTATCTTGCCGGGATCAGAGACGTAAGGAGCGCAACTGTACCTTGGATCAGTGTGAGATTGATTGGGGTTCAACTACAGTCCAGACCGAAGTTAGTGTGTAGTAGGCTAGTGTCTGTAGCGGCTTATACAGTGTGTGTTCAATATGGACTAGGTCTCGGGGTTTTTCTGCATTTGCGGTTTCCTCGTTAACAAAACTTCTGGTATATGTGTTATTTCTTTCCGCATTATATTTTTTTATATAATTGAAATATCACAGGTTGTGCGTTGAATCGATCAATTAGTAAATCCAACCTTTATTTGTTGATTGAAATTGATTGATACTTGAACATTGGTCTTTGGTACCGTTCAAGTGATTTCTCTTGTATTCAATTAAACTCGCAGATTCTATTTGCTTGAGTAAGTATTGAAACCCCAAAACTAATTTAAAAGATTAACTATAAAATGAGGCACTAAGAATCTAAATCATTTACTTAAACATCCAATTTAGAAATCTTCTACAAAGCCTATCCCAAAACTAACCCAACACTCTGATATTACATAAATGAAAATCTCTCAAGTGATAAGAATACAATAATGTGTTGTTTAAAAAATTAACAAACCATACAAATATAAACGATAAACAAACATCTTCGATTCGCCCAAACATTAAGCTAAAAAAAACAGATATCTTCATGCACATCGATTCTTCTGATAACTGAAAAACTAAAGTGGGAACGAGTGAGCACATCATCCCTAAAAGGGGTGCCCAATGGAAATAACATTTAACTTTTGAGGAAACATCGGCATGAATTAGAAAACAATCCATACTTTCCCAAATATTAAAAGACAACCGAAAAACTAAATTAAATATGTATATGGAACTAACTCCTTCTTGTAAATAATTTTTTCTGTGGTGACATTTACACACCGGGTATTGGTGACAATTACACACCAAACCATTATTTCTGTGGTGACATTTACACACCGTAATATTGGTGACAATTACACACCTAGATAGTCTGTGGGTGACTGTACACACCCGTAATATTGGTGACAATTACACACCTAGATAATTTGGGTGACAATTACATACCCAGTTGTGCATAAAAGTATAAATGAAGGAGCGTATCATATATACCACAGATGGAAATTCTAATTTCCCATAATAATTCATAAAGATGAACAAAGAATTAAATATCATTTCCAAGCAATGGAAAGATTAAAAGAATCAACATAACTTTCAGAATTTAAATTAAACAATGCATGAAAACGCAACCACACCATGCATGAGTTCGGTAAACGTAAGTTTTGTAAAAGAAAACAACGATGATCACAAAAGAGTTAAAAGTAAATTCCCACCTCTTTTGATGACAAGCCATGCCTACCTCGAGATCCACGATCCATTGGTTCATCCTTTGAATCGATCGTTGTTAAAAGACTAACTTATTCTGCAGTTGCAAGCTTCATTAAGGCCTCTACCATAACCACCTTACAACAACCTCAGCAAATTACATCCTAACTGCACAAACAACTTCTAAGAGTTATAACTAATTCCTATATTACATCAACTTCAACTCATATACATCCATCCCCTGTTCTCTACATATTCATACTCATCAACAACAACATTAGCCACATAGGCAAATCTACACACTCAACTTGAATTCCAGCAGCAGCATCATTGTCACTTCAGCCAATTCCAGACAACATACCAAACACTAATAACACTACCACTAACTCTAATTCCAACTTCATATCCAGTTCTTGTTCTTGGTCTAATTTTAACTGCAACCCAACCTCCATTTGTAATAAAAGTTCAAATCCCATTTTAAACTTAATCTCTTCATAATCACCACCTACAGTTAACTTAGCATTCGTATAAAAGAACTTCAATCCACTCAAAAACTCCACATAACATCTCATTCCTCCTTCCTGGAATCCACAACAATACCAAAACCCATAGACCAAAACACCATCACTGCTCAACCACCAATAGTTCAAACCTAAGAACCCATTCCACCGCACTCCCCCTGTAACATAACTCAACGACCCATATGTTTCTCATTCCAATCTCAGCTGTAATTACAACAACTCGCTCAACAACAACAATACCACCTGACTATAATTAGAGTTACATTCAAACTTCAGTCATCCTTCAACACTACTAATTTCAGTTTCAGGTTTAACTTCATATCTACAAACCATATATTAACACCACCATTTCATTTCCAAATACACTCCCACATCAGCCTCATTTTAATTTCCAATTACACTAACTATGAAAACAAAGCAATTCAACTCAAACTACTATAATTAAGACAAATTGGAGACTTACCCAAGTATTAGCATCCTCAAATTTATTACTTCACCACCTACTTCAATTAAAACGCTAGAATTATCGTTCTACACCTGAAATTCATCATCATCACCAATTTCATCATCTGAGACTTTGACTTCACATGCAACTCCATTTTAATTCTCTCAATTGTTCAGTACATATCTCAAATCCTTCTATTCCATCTTTTAATTCTTCCCTGACCTTTCCCGTGATCCCTACTTCTCAAATTGGGGAAGAACATGAAACCATAATTCTCTGATTCATTATTGACTCAACTTCAGACTTCAACTAAACACCAACCCCCTTTGTTATTCATCACCAACTACTGAAATCTTCTTTTAATCAATCAGTTCCTCTATAACTTCATCTAACAGAAACCCTAACTTATTCAATCGATAACCAAGAATCAACAACACTCTTATCTCTTCATCACCATCAACAACATCTTCTAATTCATCTGCTCTAAATCATTGATTGTCTCTCTCTCTCTCTCAAACCAACTCTAAAATTCGCAGAGGAAGAAGAACGGGGAAAGAAGGAGAAGAAGAAGAATGAGAATGAAGAAGAATAAGAACGAAGAATAAATATTCTCGGTTAGGTGTCGATAAGGCCAGGCCAAATTTGCTGATACACCCAACACTCTGGATAAGGGTTGCCAAGTCGGTTTGTCTACAAAATGACTAACATCTTGTTTGTTTGCAGCTGACTCGGTGTCTGGATCTGAGTCAACCTCTGACTCGGGCCGAGTCAGCAGTCAGACCGTTTGTTTTGCATTTTGAGTCAGATCTGACTCGACTTATGACTCAGACATAACCCCTGACTCGGACCCATTTGAGTCAGGTAAGAAAATACCCCTGACTCACGGGACCAAACCACTGACTCACGTTTTTTGAGTCAGATGAGTCAGATCTGACTCAAAACAAACATATTGAGTCAGATCCAGATGAGTCAGGTGATTTCACTCAGATCCAGATGACTCAGATGAGTCAGGAGTAAACAAACATAGTGTAATTTTCCCTTCATACTCATCCAATAATATCTTCTTTGTCTGACATCCGATTGACACGTTCAAGTAGTCAATTTCACGTAAATTTTTGAGATCTATTTAACGGTACTAGTTTCGTGTCTAGATCGTTGTTAGATTATTTTCTATTAATTAACGTTCGTGTTAAACTAATTGAGTCATTAGTGGCTAAAACGTTTCTTGATTGTATCTTGACCTGTCTAATAGCGTTGACGAGCTTCAGGGTCCTTACATTATCCCCACCTTATACATTTTCTTCCTCTAAAATCGAACCATCCTTCTAGTCTTCAGAACTCCTCACTTTATAGAAAAACACTATCTCTCAACCAAATGTAAGTATTTCCCATACTTACAAACGCACGAAAGAAACAAAACTTATCCCAAAACTAAGTGTATCTGACTGAGTCAGATTTGTGACTCACTGAGTTTTACCCATCTTGACCTGAGTTGGCCTGTTGACCGATTCCAGTTTGACTCGTTGACCATTTGACCATTAACCCTGGACTTTGACCCTCGACTGACGTTGACCGTTAGATGACTTTGTTGACTAGACGTTGACAGTTAGTGACTGTTAATTGACTTAGGTGGACCAGGCTTTCGATTAATGGGCGTGTCTAGTGGATTTGGGCTTAGAGCTAGTCTTCCTAACTTGATGAGTTGGACCCTTTAAAGTCCAAATTAGCATTTGGTTTCTATCGAGAAATTGAGATATAACTCCTTGATATACTTTTTATTAAGATTGAGTCTGGCTGTCTAGTTGATTCTCTTAAAAGTATATTGGAGTTAGTTCATACAGATTGCTAAGCGAAATATTGGTTGTGGTTGTTAGACCCCCGCTTTCATGTCCTATACTTGTTCAAAAGTTAACTCTGTTATATGTCTGTATATTGATAAAAGATAGAATGAATTTTTGATTACAAAAGTTAAGCCTTTTATGTCATTATGCAAATATTGATGGAAGAAATGATGAACTTTTTTTTACAAAGATTAAGTCTATTATATGTCATTGTGCAAATAGTGATGAAAAATAAAATGAATCTTTGATTATTCCGCAGTATTGGTCTTTCCCTGATCCACATCTTTGTGTATGTGTTGTGTTGCTCCGTAAGTTCTCTTATGTTGAGCATGACCAATTGAATTGATCATTTTTCTTGTGGTTAATTCAATTGACATTTTTGGATACAAATTCATGTTTCATGTGTATTGTGAATGTCCAAAGAAATCCTTCTTTTCTTGTAAAAGTAAGGTCGCTCTTGTTGTTCTTTCGGGAATGACATTTTATTAGGGGGAGTTCTGAATTGAACTTGTGCTTAATTGTCAAATATTTGTGGGGAGTGCGGTTGTGGAATATTGTAGGAGTTATCTTGTATCTTTATAAACTCCTTGATGATTACACTAAGTTTCGACTATGTGAAATCATCGAAACAAGTTGGTATGTTGTTCTCTTTTGGTCATGAAGTATCTCTATGAAAATTTCATGAGGATCCTACTAGTTTTCGTACCTTTGCCAATTTATATTGACAAAAAGGGGGAGAATTAATGTGTAATTCACACTACAAATACATATGGTTTACGGATCATTATGTAAGGGGGAGTGGTTTTCATTGTGAGATGAAGTATTCACTAAGGGGGAGTGATACATATCACCATAGTATTGTTGTCAAAGTTGTGATACAATTGAGCTTTGATGTTGTGTAATGATACTATGACACTGTATAACAATGATTAAGAGCAACTGTTTTCTCATTTTTACTGCTACGGATCTTCAACAACTATGACGCTGAATTGAACACCTTTAGAATCATTGGAGTACTTGGAAGTGACAAAGATTTCGAGTAATGTTAAAGAACCAAGGAGATCAAGCATTTGGATGAGAAGCTACAAAGTTTATTTATTTTGTAATCCATATGTATTGATAGTTTTGTCATTAAAGTTGACAAATGGGAAGATTGTTAGAGCACTGCTCGGTCGAACTCGCAAGCGCTGCTATCTCAGACTTGTTTTTCAGTGTTAGTGATCAAGACTATAACTCTTGATTTCTAGTATACTTATAGTGATGTCTCGGACTAGGATAGATTGTGTAGTTGAGCAATATACTTCACGACATTCATCAATAGAAGACGAAGAACTACTAAGGAGAGCTTGTGGAACTTCATCTTTGACTTGATATTTCTGGAGCGTTCCCCGGAAGAACTAGAACGGTGGTTGTAACTGGAAGTCACCGTCATTTGAGGCGAAAGACATGGAGTCATAGATATACCAGTAACAAAAATAGTAACCATCCAACTCTTACCTATTTACAATTTCACTAGCTGTAGTGATTATAACGTCAGAATATATAATTGTCTAGTTTCAACAATTGTTCAAAATCAAAACATTGATTTTACAAAAATATATTTTAACGTGAAACTCACGTAAATTTGAAAAATATATATATGTATAAATATTCTTTACTCTCTCGCACGAACATTCATTTTTGAAATGAGAGTACATTTTCAAAGATTTCTGAAAGCTCGAAGATAAAAAAACTTCGTGAAACCTCAGAAACAAAATTTTTATTACTAACAGACGCACGTCTGTTCAAAAAAAACATTTTTCTCTCGTACGAGCATCCACCTTTGAAACGAGAGTTTATTCCATTTTGTGACGTCTCACATATTTAAAAAATAAAAAATTTGGTTTTCGTGAAAACTCATAGACAAAATTTTTATTATTAGACTCGGGTTTATTTTTGTTTGTTTCTTAAACTAACAAACAAACAAACGTCTGTTCTTAAAACAAGGATTTCCTTTTGGTGGTCGGGCCGCAAACGTTAAACCGACCAAAACAGGACGACCGGTCGTCCAAATCAGCGGTGCATCGTCTCTCTGTACTCATGAGATGACACTTTATCTTACTGTCAGACCTTACCTGAGCATTTACTCGTACATGACACCATTGGAGCAAATCGAGGATTCTGAAAATACCTTTGTATGACCGAGTTTAACTGCTTATCTCGTCGACTGGAAAATCATCATCTAATTCTTACTGCGGAACATGATTGTACCTCACTAAGCAGGGGAACTAATGTTGATGGTGGATTTTCGACAAAGGTCAAAATCGTAAAATCATGATACTACATGTTTCTGACCCGGCTTCAGGAATGCATGTGACAATTCATATTTTATGATCTGTGAACCGTTTCACGAACTCTGACTGAGTGAGCTCTCAGAGCCATGATGAACATGTTTTTCGAAAGGCCTCCCCGGCTGAGCGTTCGATGCTGCACATTTCATCATGCCCTTTATGTAGAATAACATAATTGGGCGGTCCTATGGATATAATTGTTTGTCAGAGGGCTCAACGCCTTCAGGACGTCGGCGATACTCGTTATTCCCTGACTACATAGAGATACCCCCCTCTACATAGAAGAACGATTGGGCGGTTCTCTAGACATAATTGCTTGTCGAAGGGCTTAACGCCTTCAGGACGTCGGCGATACTCGCTGTTCCCTGACTATGTAGAGAGACCGTGTATAGAATTAGGCGGCTATCTGGACATAATTGTTTGCTGGAGGGCTAAACGCCTTCAGAACACCAACGCTGCACGTTGTTTCCTGACTATGCACTCTTCAGAACGAGTATGATGCTTCAACTATCTCATATCTCAATTCTACAATAGATTAATTCTACCGTGACATTCACCGACTGATTTCCTAGAAAATAATCTATTTTATCTCATTACTCTGTTCCATGGCTATCGTCGGCTGATTCCATGAATTAGTAATAGATAACCATTTTATCTCATTTCATTTTTATTACTCCGTTTCATGAACCATTCTCCGGTGAATTCCATGAATTAGTAATAATTACTCAACAATCGGGCATCTGGACTATCACCGAGTAAGCCCCAAGAAAATGGTGCAAGTGTACTCAACAATGATGCACGAACGAGCATTTATAAGTATGGACAAACGAGGAATCATACACAAAATAGGAGAGAGAAAATAATAATAAAATATAAAATAGGCGCCTAGGGACCGGGCCCACCGGCCGACAGTTCATGCCGCCGTGGCCGGTCCCTCACGCCTCTTCCGTTATTTTTTTCTTATTTTGTTATTTTCATAAACTCATGATGACTCTTTCATTCGAGCAACTTTCCTTGTTTGAGCAAAACTCACTGTTTCTCCATATTTTTACGGTTTCATGAAAAATAATAAAAATAGGGAAGGTGTCGTGGGACAGGGCTACCTAGCTGACTGGCCATTCCCTAGCCGTGGCCAGACCCACACCTTGCAATCCCTTGTTTTCATAATTATTATTTCCCTCATCTCGTGAAACTCCTCCTTTTGAGCGAAAATCATGGTTTCTTAATATTTTCTCAAATATTGCTCATACCATGAAAAAGCCAAAAAGCCAAATGGTCACATGACCGAATAGGCTACTCATGTCAAATATTAAAATATTATTATTTTAATATTCTCAAAATTTTGATCAAACGAGCAAAGTTCTACTTGCTCATTCGAGCAAAAATCAAGAATTTCAGTCAAAGATCAAACTCTTCTGAAAATCCAAAATATTGCTCAAACGCACATCAGAAAATACCAAAACTCTCAGGATTGAGATTCGGGCATTATGGTGACATGGGCATGCTTCCTTGACCGGACAAGGCCGACCCTAAGGCTCGCAAGGAGCCGATCCCACACATCTTCATGATTTTGACCTAATTAGCTCAATTGCTCATATTGGTTCCAAACTCTTTTGAACCAACTTGGAATTTGCTCAAACCACCAACAGCTGGTCCCACGACCACCAAGGGACGGTCTTATGCCCTCTTGGTCGGTCCCTCACTTATCCATAATTAGGTTTTATCACCTAATGCTCAGACGAGCAGTATTCTAATAAATGATCAACACCAGCATTTGATCATTCTTTCACCAACCGGTCAACTAAGGACTCTGGTGCGCTCACTCGAGCACTTGGGAACCACATGGTCGTCCATCATCCCGTGTGGTCGGTCCCTCCTTCACCCAGTGACCTGTTTTCAGTAATTCATCAATTGACGAACAATTGATCAAAATTAGGGTTTCGAACAAACGCTCCACAAATCATCATTGTGAGCAGGTTCAAACACTAATAGTTTTATGTTGATCCAGTAATCAACATCCAGAGTAATTATATAATATTTGGTAGGCTACAAATATTTTAATTAATATTTTACTGGGTCACGCTACCTCTAATTATCAATATTCAGTAATTCGTCGAATTGAGCAATACTTGCTCAGTTGCTCGAATATTGATCCAACTATCAATATTCAGTAATTCGTCGAATTGAGCAATACTTGCTCAGTTGCTCGAATTTACAATATTTACTCAGACGAGCAATATCCACATAAGAACTGTACGTCTGACATGTTCAATCCATGAATCTCTGAGTATTCGTCACTCATGTTCAATTCAAAAAAAACTTAGACTCACTGTCTAATAAGTCAATGACTGACTAATCAAATACACATCTGCTTTGCAAACTCCACGTTCGTGAGACATCAATCACGTCACATGGGGGATAACAATTAGGTTTTTGGTCTGGCGGCCTACAACACGTGTGTTCATCCACGATGAGAAATGTGAGCAAGTCTTGCAAACCGTTGATGGAGTTAGCAAAGTAGAGGGTGGACGATCGACCAAGTCTCCACACGACATGGAACTGATTTTACCACGATCTCCCACTTTCCCACTCTTTCACTCAAGAAACCGTCACACTTACTGGGATCAATGTGTTCACTATTCTGACAATATAAATAAGTTCGGAATTGATGACTGAGAATAACATCTATCTCCAGAACAATTTTCTCTCGATCAAAACTTATTCACAGAACTCAACACTCAGCAGTTCATCAATTTGCAGAAACCCACAACACATCCACAATCCTTGATCATCATTGATCTCACACACTTCTCAGCTTCCCTCCTACAGATCAACCCATTTCCCTCTTGTGACCGAATTGACTCTGGAACGGCCATTGAATTGGTTTAGGCCGGAGTCCTACAGATTGATCTCTCGAACTCAAAGCACTCTCGTGCAGTGCATCTGTGTGAGGTTAAACAGTTTTCTCGATTGAGGAGTCTCATCGGAATCGTCGTCTCTTCACTTTCCTAAAAAACCAGCAAATCGTTTTTCCTCATCTGCAGATTGGAGACCACACTGGGATATTAATCTCTCGGTTGCAATCTCAACTTTCACAAAATGGTTGATCTTAGGTCAGGTTCAGTTATAAATCCTAACACAAACAACGTTAGCACTAGCAATAACGATGGTACTTCAGAAACTATTCGTGCTTCCAACATCGGAGATGGTGATACTACTCCTCATCAAACCAACATCGGAGACCATCCCCTATTCGACCGCTCTCCCGAAGAAATCATAAAAAATCCACCTACCATAGGTGAACTCATGAAGATGGAAGAGACTCTCGCCAAAAACCAGATTGACGTGGCTGCAACACAGAATGAGCTGTGCAATTATCTCAAAACTCTCACTGACAAGATGTCAGAGAAAACTCAAGAGAAGGGAAAATCCAAAGAAACATCTTCGACCGCTGATCCTGAAGTCACTCCAATCCATATAGTAGACGATGATGAAGTCCACAAGGATGCAGATAATCCACCAACGAAGGAACCTGCAGGCTTCATCACCCTTGAGGACCTGGAACGCTTCATGGAGGACCGAGGAAAAGACAAAAAACCATATGTTCATCGTCATCAACCTCCATATCCTGCTGCTACGCAAAGAATCCCTCTCCTGAAGGGCTACACTTCCCCAACATTCACACTGTACAACGGAACATGGAACGCTCGATAACATGTCTCTCGATTTCTGGAGGCACTAGGAGAGCACGAACACAACCATGTCGTGCGTCTGAAGGAATTCTCGAAATCTCTAACAGGCCGAGCATACAGCTGGTATAATAACATTGCACCTGGGAGCATCGCTAGTTGGGGAGAAATGGTTAATGCCTTCTACAGGAAATATTTCTTCGTCTCTGAGCAAATTACTCTCTCTGACTTAGGAAGATTGGCTCAGAAGAACACTGAACATCCGAACGACTATGTGAAGAAGTTCAGAATTCAAGCTTTGGATTTTCATGACCCGAATGTCACTGAACAAAAACTGGCGGATTTGTGCATGAACGGAATGATCCCGGTCTACAGAGCCTTTCTAGAAAATCTCTGGTTCCAGAATTTCTCAGAGCTTCGTGAAGCAGCCAAACGATCAGCGACTACTGCACCTGCTTTACTGGAAAGAGAAAAGTCTGCAAGGTCGAGGAACCTCAAAGCAGCCGTCAACAATAAATATAATCTCCAGCCTTCAACAAACGTTGTTGCTGAAAGAAATGAAAGGAAGACCGAGACACAGTATCAGAGCGCTTCTCCAACATTCCAGGCTCCTCTGAAGGCGCAAAGAAAAGATAACCAATCCTGAAATGCACAAACCTTGACCCGATATCAATGAACGGAAATGATCAAACGGGGACTCTGAAAAAATAGGGGTACAACAACCACACCCAATATTTCGCTTAGCAATCTGTATGGAAAAACTCCAATATACTTTCTAGAGAATCAACTAGACAGTCAGACTCAATCTAGATAAAAAGTATATCAAAGAGTTTATATCTCAATCTCTCGATTTGATATATGCTCAAGCAAATAGAAATCTGTGAGTCTTTATCAAATACTAAAGATAACTTGGATGGTACCAAAGACCAATATCCAAGTGTCAATCAATTTAAATAAACAACCAAAAGGTCGGATATTCTAATTGATTGAACAACGCACAACCTGTGATATTTCATTTATATAACAAAGTATAATGCGGAAAAGAAATAACACAGACACCAGAATTTTGTTAACGAGGAAACCGCAAATGCAGAAAAACCCCGGGACCTAGTCCAGATTGAACACACACACTGTATTAAGCCTCTACAGATACTAGCGTACTCCAAATTAACTTCGGTCTGGACTGTAGTTGAACCCCAATCAATCTCACACTGATCCAAGGTACAGTTATGCTCCTACGTCTCTGATACCAGCAGGATGCTACGTACTTGATTCCTTAGCTGATCTCACCCACAACTAAGAGTTGCTACGACCCAAAGTCGAAGACTTTAATAAACAAATCTGTATCACACAGAAAAGTCTACGGTAATAGATAAATCCGTCTCCCACGAATATACCTATGAGTTTTGTTCCGTCTTTTGATAAATCAAGGTGAACATGAACCAATTGATAAACCAGACTTATATTCCCGAAGAACAGCCTAGTATAATCAATCACTCACAATAATTTTAATTGACACGGCGAGAGAAGATATTGCGGAATCACAAACGATTAGGCGAAGTGTTTGTGATTTCTTTTATATCTTGCCTATCAGAGATATCAATATCAAGCCAATTATTATAATTGTACTCGTACGATAGAAACAACAAGATCAGATCATACAACTACAAGAAAGTAGTATCGGTCTGGCTCCACAATCCCAATGAAGTCTTTAAGTTGGTTTAGAAGAAGAAACCAAAGGTTAAAGGAGAATCGACTCTAGCTTAACACAACTAGTATCACATAGAAGGTGTGGGAATTAGGTTTCCCAGTTGCTAGAGTTCTCTCTTATATAGTCTTTCAAATCAGGGTTTGCAATCAATGTTAGCTTGGTAACAAAGCATTCAATATTCACCGTTAGATGAAAACCTGATTAGATTCAAGCTAATATCTTTCAACCGTTAGATCGAAAACTAGCTTGTTACACACAAATGAAATGCACGTTTCTAGGTTTGTGTAACGTACCCAAACTTGTACATTTGTTGGTTCAAAAATAGCCAACCAAATGGTTAGCCATATGATCACTTTCATATCAACCATATTCTTCTTCACCATAACTAGTTAAAGTGACTCAAATTAACTAGTTAGAGAGTTGTTCAATTGCAAGGAAATCTTATGTAACTACACAAGACATAATTGAAGCAAAATCGATTTGATTCACTCGAATCGGTTCATGAACTATATAGCCACGGTTTGCAATTTGCATTCCTTAGTTTATATAAGAATAAGTTCACAAACATCGTTTTTAGATATAACCTACTCAAGTTCGCGGACTGGGTTCGCGGACTTAATTTCCCGGACGGAGTTCACAAACTCCAGCAGAATTTCTCGGGATGAGAACTTCCGCCAGTTCGCGGACTGAGTTCGCGGACTTGGCTCACGCCACCATGCCGGTTCTCTTGATCAACAAAGTTCGCAAACTTCGGTTCAAGGAATAAGGACTTATACATATAGGTGTTTCCACAACAATGCTTATATCCTCCAATGGTTATATAATCTAAACTCTCATTATAATCATTTGAAACATTCTTAGAGGACGTTGATATTCTATAGTTGTTATTCACAAACTATTTTTCGTCAAAGTAAGCAATTTTCAAAGTGATTGAAACTTGTCATGACATTCGTCACTAGGTAAAGATGAACTTGGCTAAAGCGAAAGCTTACCAACACATATTTCGAGAAATAGATAGGCGAGATAAACTCGGCTCGAAATAGCAAATGTATATAATCTAAGTCTATATAGCAAAACGAATTTTGTCTCAAGATAGGAGATAAATAGACTTTTGAGTGATAGATAAGTTCAAGTCTCCACATACCTTTTAGTCGATGAAGATCCACCGGTTCCTTGAGTAGTCCTTCATCTTGTATGATGATTGTCATGGAGTTCTTGATCTCAACTGCACTTTCTATCCTAGTCCGAGACCTTAGCTATAGTAGACTAGAAATCAAGACTTATAGTTTTTATCACTAACATTGACAAACATGCTTGAGATAGAAACGCATGCGAGTTCGATCGAGCAATGCTCTAACAGACTCCCTCTTCCCATTGAAGAAGTGATCGAGTTACTGGAAGTCTGGGTTCAAGATGATGCAACCAAATTGTTGTTCATCAGATGAGAGCCAACTGAAGAAAAAATAGAGAATTCCAGGTACTGGCACCTTCATAGATTCATCAATCATCCAACAAGTAACTGTAATATTTTGAAGCACATCTTCAAGGAGAAGGTTGATCCACAATAGCTTCAACTGGGGACTGAAGGAGTACACAGAACCCTCTCCCATTCAAAACATGCACTCTATCTGAACAACCAATCAAAGAAGCAGTTCAATCGTTGATCCAACATGTGAAATTGCTCTATCTGTCTAAGGCACAAAGGAAAGACGTGTTCACATCACCGAATTACATTGTGTCAGACGTCTTTCCATCCCGGAAATACTCCTTGAACCTTCATCCAAAGACAAGGAGATGCACGATCGGGGACTGCTTATCACAGTCCATCTCAGAGGAAATGAATTCGGAAGAATGTTGATCGATCTTGACACCACCATCAACATCATCCCACTGAAAACCCTCAGAGCCGCAGGCATCACTCGACAAGAAGCTACTCGTGATCCCATCTGAATCAGACCTTGAAGGAATGCTCGGAAATACTTATGGATACATCACTCTCAAAGTGAACATAAGTTCAACCAGGACAGAAACCAAGTTTCACATAATCGAGAAGATCCAGGATATGGCATGGTCTTTAGACGAGCGTGGATCCACGCTGAAAAGATGTCTAACGACAAAGCGCCTTTGGTTGCACATCTCTCCGAAGAAAGTCCTGATCCAGAAGATTTTGCGGACATTCCATCATCAGAGCAGTTGGAGGAATTTCGAACTTTGACGAGGTTGAAGCAAGAACCTGCAAAAGATGAATAGAAATTCATCAAGAGGTTCCGCACTCAGGCAAGTCTAATTCATTCCATGTCTATGTCATTTATTTACTCACATGCTATCCTAGCATGAGGACTCAATCCTACTACTCTGCTATTGAAGACGAATGGTAGCTTCACCGTATTAGTATTTTACCAAGTGATTGAATCTGACATTTCTCCGAATCGAGCACTTAGACATTCATTACTGAGATGATGTCCAATCATGGCAAAGAACACTTTGGGAGTTTCTTCATAGCCTTGCAGGAGTGTTCATGTGTGCCACAAAATCAGAAATCTCTGATGTCTGCACAAGTGTTGAATCCCACTACCGCAACGAAAGGAATGATGAATCAACAGAAGATAGTTGGGGCCGAGACGATCAAACCTAAGACATGCTCAAGGGATATAACGCTTCAACGCTCAAGCATCAAAGAAGCCTTCAAATTGTACTCCCAATCAAAGAGTACACCTTCGATAATGGCGCATCTGGCTTCAGCACAAATATCTCGACGATCATTGAACATCAAGACGATCAAAGTGTAAATGAACTACAATCGATAAGTCTTTACTATCCCATGATAAGACTTCTGAAGTAGATGCAACATCATTCATCAATGGATGCTACAAACTCCTTCAACATACACCGGGGACTTGATCTTATCGGATAAATCGATCCAAATCTATTTCAATAAATGATGTCTACATAACAAGCTATTGCAGACTGATGTGATTCCATGAAACTTCATCAACGGAACCTCTCTACATCACAAACCTTGCACGACCAAGGAACTTTTTCTCCTCACCTCCAGAATTGAGACTGCCGCTGCTATCTGCCACAACAACATCGATTCCCTGACGAAGCCACTGTGGAAAACTTGGGTTGAAATCCTAGTACACATTCATCTTACGAATGCTCAACTCACCAATCAGTTCGTGCATATAAAGGAGGATCAATGACTATGTCGATAATCTACCCTTTTCGATCTCTGGAGCAACTCCAACTATAGTATCGGCATCAACAAGGATACGTGGAGGAACTCCATTCATGGTCTCGGCATCAACAAGGATACGTGGAGGAACTCCATTCATGGTCTCAGCATCAACAAGAACGTCTGGAGAAAATTCAGTCGTGATCTCAGCATCAACAACGGTCTCAGGAGCAACATCCTCATAACAGGGCTTCATCAAGTAACCATTCTCTAAAGTGTTACACGTGAAGCGGACTTATCCAAGAACTCATGATTCATATCAAGATGTGTAGACATTATAACATGTTCACTTGAAAGTCTTCCCAAAGCTTACATGACTGACGGGCACAATCCAAAGTCTTCTACAAGATGTTCTATCACCTCTACAAATGAGATACAACATAATTCAGGCCATGGGTTTACAAAAACATACCAATAGGTGAGGAATGGGACAATGCTTTCTCAAAGAAAGATGTTCGTTAATGTCTCTTCTACAATATACCAAAAGGGCGTATCAATAGGACATACGAGATGAAAGATATGGCCTTTACCGTCAGGTCTACGAAATCTGAAAATTTTGTACGGGATTACAAATTACAAATGTGCACGCTTCGTTGGCTGACCTCTACAACTCCAATTTGAGTGATTCTTTTCTCATGCGATAAATCAGTCTCTTAGATTCAAAAGTTAGGGTTAAACATCAAATTCCGACGTCGTATGAGGTTCCTACAGCTTCCAGATCATACAACATGCAAGCATCAATTCTTAGACGGGATTCATCACTTCCACGGTCGATCGGTGTCCACCAGGTCTTTCCACTAAGTCCTTCATCACGGTACCCCCAACTTCGACCACCTAGGTCTTTACATCAATTTTTCTACCTGGGTCCTCTATCTAGGTCTTACCAGAAGAAGGGAAAACGAAAAGGAGAGATTTAACAAAATACTGGGGACTGACGTTCTGCTGGTCATGGCGATCAGTTTCACAGTCCAAGACTCGTGGCACCAGACTCTCATGTGTTTATCATTCATCATAGAAGGAATGCTACCACCGGTACATGCAACCATGTTCATTATATTACCCCCCTTTTGAGAGCAACCTCAATTATGGTCCCGTGACCAGGGTTTCAGAAGTGATGTTTCTACGACTGACAGAAACAAGATGGCACTGCAAGCACCATGTTCATGTATCAATCAAGGGGTCCTGATCTCAAATGAATCAATGACATTAAAACCCTTCACCTACCGTTCAAGACACATGCGAATGGTCTAAAGGCACAACATGAGTGTTTTATAACAAGCTCGTCTGAGATGATTTTATACTGTCCCGCACAAAGAAGCATTCTGGGAGAAATTGGTGAATAATCTAGGTATGGGTCATATACCATTCTCTTTGTATGGATGTCATCTACAACATATCCAAAATTCACAGCAATTGGAGAAAAGAGCAAAAAGATGTGGCCAAAACTTTGGACTAAATGACAACTAAAAAATTTCTGAAAACCTCCTGGAAGTTTACTGTTTCGTCGGTTTCGGTCCGTAAACGTGCTCAAAATCTTAAAAGCATCTATGTTAAAGCTTGGAAATTTTCTAAGGATGAAGAACATGGGTAGATCACAAAATTCTGACATCGGACGAAGATTCTACAGCATTTTCAATGAAGACCTAACTTCTGAATTTTCTGATGACGAATTATGACGAAATTCTTTATTCATCCATGTCAGGAGCTACACCATCAACGCAAGACCGCACTTCATCTTCATCTTCATCTTATAGTCTCACTTGCTGAAGTCGACGGTGTTTCTGCTGATGAGATATGAGCTTTTCATCTTCAACTCTTTTCTTCTGTGACATTTCATCACGTCTCTGCTTTCTCTCCACATCTGCTAATACCAAGAAAGCATATATCTTAGCACGGAAGACTCCCAGGTGATCTAGAGACATACAATGTATCAGCTTTCCAGCGTCTTTGAAAGGTTGATTCACCTTGGCATAAACATCTGCAAAAGTCTTCATCTTTGACTTGATATTTCTGGAAAGTTCCCCGGAAGAACTAGAAGGGTGGTTGTAACTGGAAGTCACCATTATCTGAGGCGAAATACATGGAGTCATGGATATACCAGTAACAAACACGCAACAAAAATGGTAACCATCCAACTCTTAC
This sequence comes from Papaver somniferum, assembly GCF_003573695.1. Taxonomy (NCBI): domain Eukaryota; kingdom Viridiplantae; phylum Streptophyta; class Magnoliopsida; order Ranunculales; family Papaveraceae; genus Papaver; species Papaver somniferum. The sequence continues at coordinate 14,781,611 of NC_039360.1, read as the reverse complement.
CTATTTACAATTTCACTAGTTATAGAGTGATTATAACGTCAGAATTTCGAAAAATTGCGAGTTCCTTCAAACCTGCAAAGACGAGCATAATTCATTATTTAAAATCATGACTTGATTTTCATAAAACCATGAATGACACTGGTTTTTCAAAAACTGAACCGACGTACATTCTACAATTGTGAAAACTCACATACAGACATTATTTCACCATGTATGTCTACTTTCAACACTTGTTCAAAATCAAAACATTGATTTTACAAAAAATATATTTTAACGTGAAACTCACGTAAATTTGATATATATATATATATATATATATATATATATATATATATATATATATATATATATATATATATATTATTTTCTCCCTCGCACGAACATTCGTCTTTGAAACGAGAGTATATTTTCAAAGATTTCTGAAAGCTCGAAGATAAAAAAAATTTCATGAAACCTCATAAACAAAATTTTTATTACTGACAGACACACGTCTATTCAAAGGAAAAAAAAGAAAACTTTTCTCTCGTACGAGCATCCACCTTTGAAACGAGAGTTTATTCCATTTTGTGAAGTCTCACATATTTAAAAAATAAAAATTTTGGTTTTCGTGAAAACTCATAGACAAAGTTTTTATTATTAGACTCGGGTCTATTTTTGTTTGTTTCTTAAACTAACAAACAAATGAACGTCTGTTCTTAAAACAAGGATTTCCTTTTGGTGGTCGGGCCGCAAACGTTAAACCGACCAAAACAGGACGACCGATCGTCCAAATCAGTAGTGTATCTTCTCTCTATATTCGCGAGATGACACTTTATCTTACTGTCAGATCCTTACCTGAGCATTTGCTCGTACATGACACCATTGGAGCAAATCGAGGATTCTGAAAATACCTTTGTACGACCGAGTTTAACAGCTTATCTCGTCGACTGGAAAATCACCATCTAATGCTTACTGCAGAACAAGACTGTCCCTCACTAAGTAGGGGACTTAATATTGATGGTGGATTTTCGACAAAGGTCAAAATCGTAAAATCATGATACTACATGTTTCTGACACGACTTCAGGAACGCATGTGATGATTCATATTTTATGATCCGTGAACCGTTTCACGAATTCTGAGTGAGTGAGCGTTCCTCTCAGAGCCATGATGAACATGTTTCTCTAAAGGCCTCCCCGGCTGAGCGTTCGATGATGCACATTTCATCATGCCCTCTATATAGAATAACATAATTGGGCGGTCCTCTAGATATAATTGTTTGTCAGTGGGATCAACGCCTTCAGGACGTCGGCGATACTCGTTATTTCCTGACTACATAGAGAGACCCCCTCTACATAGAAGAACGATTGGGCGGTTCTCTGGACATAATTGTTTGTCAAAGGGTTTAACGCCTTCAGGACGTCGGCGATACTCGTTGTTCCTTGACTATGTATAGAGACCGTGTATAGATTTAGGCGGCTCTTTGGACATAATTGTTTGCTGGAGGGCTAAACGCCTTGAGGACACCAACGCTGCATGTTGTTTCCTGACTATGCACTCTTCAGAACGAGTATGATGCTTCAACTATCTCATATCTCGATTCTACAATAGATTATTTCTACCGTGACATTCACCGACTGAATTCCTAGAAAATAATCTATTTTATCTCATTACTCTGTTCCATGGCTATCCCCGGCTGATTCCATGGATTAGTAATAGATAACCATTTTATCTCATTACTCTGTTCCCTGAATCCCCCGGTTGGATTCATGGTGTTAGAGCATAGCTCGGTCGACCTCGCATGTGTTGTTATATCAAGCATTTTTGACAATGTTAGTGATCAAAACTATGAGTCTTGATTTCTAGTCTACATAGCTAAGTCTCGGACTAGGATAGAAAAGTGTAGTTCAGATCAAGGACTTCATGGTGATTCATCATACAACGACGAAGATCTACCCAAGGAACCGTGGAACTTCATCAATAAAAAGGTATGTGGAAACTTGAACTTATCTACCACTCAAAAGTCTATCTATTTTATCTCCTACTTCTTATGAGACAAAAAGTCGTATGCTATATAGACTGGATCATACACATTTGACATTTCGAGTTGAGTATTCACTACTTATCTTTTTCTCGAAATCGTGTGTTGGTAAAGCGTTTCGCTTTGATCAAGTTTATCTTCACCTAGTGACGAAAGTCATGAAAAGTTTTAATTACTTTGAGAATTGCTCTGACGTGAAACGGTCTGTGAATAATAGCTATATAACGTCCTCTGAGAATGTCTCAATGATTGAAATGAGAGTTTAGATTACATAACCATGTATTCCTTAATCTGAAGTTTTCGAACTTTATTGATTGAGAGAAACCGGAGGAATTGGCTTTGCCAAGTCCGCAAACCCAGTCCGCGAACTGACGGAAGTTCTCTTACCGAGAATTTCTGCTGGGATTTTCCAACAACTCGTTTGCGTGTTTAGTCCGTGAACTCAGTCCACAAACCTAGTCCGCGAACTTGCGGAAGTCTCTTTGCCGAGATTTTCAGCTGAGTTTGGAAAACTCTGCCGGTTACCTTAAGTCCGCGAACTTGTTTGTGAGCTTAAGTGGTTATGATCTAAAGATGTGCTCTGAACATGAAACTTAAATTACTACAGAATGCTTTATGCAAACCGTGGCTATAAAGTTCATGAGCCGATTCATCGAATCGAATCATCTTTGTTTCAATTGTGTCTTGTGTAGTTACATAAGATCTCATAGCAATTGAATAACTCTCTAACTAGTTCATTTGAGTCAATTGAACTAGTTATGGTGAAGAAGAACTAGGTTAATATGAAATGCTCATATGGTTAACCTTTTGGGTTACTATGTTGAACCAACATACACATACACGTTTGGGAATGGTTTTCACAAACCCAGTAAACGTCTACCTAAGTGTGTGTGACAAGCTAAGTTTTCGATCTAACGGTTGAGAAATATTAGCTTGAATCTAAATCAGGTTTTCATCTAAAGGTGAATATGGATTGCTTTGTAACTTAGGAAAAACCCTGATTTGAAGGTTATATATAGGAGACATCTAGCGTTGGGGAAAAATAATCCCCACACGTCTATGTGATACTAGTGCGCTCTCTAGAGTCGATTCTCCTTTAACCTTTGTTTTTCTTCTCTAAAACCAGGTTAACGACTTAAAGACTTCATTGGGATTGTGAAGCCAGACCGATACTACTTTTATCGTAGTTGTGTGATCTGATCTTGCATCTTCTATCGTACGAGTACAATCTTTTATTGGCTTGATATCGTGAGATTTCTCCGATAGGCAAGATAAAGAAGTCACAAACATCTTCGTCTCACTGTTTGTGATTCCTCGACAAACCGCTTGTGTAGTCAAGAAGGATTGTTGAGAGGTGATTGATTAATCTAGGCTGTTCTTCCGGAATATAAGACCGGATTATTAATTGGTTCATGTTCACCTTGATTTTATATCTTAAGACGGAACAAAAACCTAGGGTTTTTCTATGGGAGACAGATTTATCCTTTGATAGACTTTTCTATGTGAGACAGATTTGTTTATTATCAAGTCTGCGATTTTGGGTTGCAGCAACTCTTAGTTGTGGGTGAGATCAGCTAAGGGAATCAAGTGCGCAGTATCCAGCTGGGATCAGAGGCGTAGGAGTATAACTGTACCTTGAATTAGTGGGATACTGATTGGGGTTCAACTATAGTCCAGTCCAAAGTTAGTTTGGAGCAGGCTAGTGTCTGTAGTGACTTAATACAGTGTGTATTCAATCTGGACTAGGTCCCGGGGTTTTTCTGCATTTGTGGTTTCCTCGTTAACAAAATTTCTGGTGTCTGTGTTATTTCTTTTCCGCATTATATTTTTATATAATTAAAATAATACAGGTTATGCGTTAAAGATCATCAATTGGAAATCCAACCTTTGTTTGTTGATTTATATTGATTGATCCTTGGACATTGGTCTTTGGTACCGTCCAAGTTATCTCTCTTTGATAAAGACCCACAGATTTCCATTTGCTTGAGTAAAGATCAAATCGAGAGATTGAGATATAAACTCTTTGATATATATTTTTATTGATTGAGTCTAACTGTCTAGTTGATTCTCATAAAAAGTATATTGGAGTTTGTCCATACAGATTGCTAAGCGAAATATTGGGTGGTGTTGTTAGACTCCCGCTTTTTCAATTGGTATCAGAGCAGGCAAACACGTTAAAGACCTTATAAGTCTGTGTTTGTAGCGATCTGATTATGGACGAGTCTATCTCTAATAACGTACCAGTTTAGAAATTACCAGATGATTCTAAAATCTTAGATTTACCTGAGAGAACTGTCATATCTAAGTCAATATCCAAATATTCTCTTGATGTAAAAACTGTTGATTGGGAAACTCTCCTAGAAGAACAGTTGGATGAACTTTCCGATGAAGGTGATTCTTTTTTTTTCCTCAATCAATGTAAATTTTATTAGCTATGATCAAAACTGAAGAGATACAAAAATTTGTAAAGGTTATGTTACAAAAATGAAACTTTAACTAAATTTGTAGTAAGCTTGGAATGGGGATTCTAGTCTAATAGAACTACAATCTGTATAATTTTTAACAATGCCCCTGTTTAGATCACTTTCTTCTTTTGCCATTTGGTCAGTAGAGAAGTTGGTTTCCCTGTAGCTATGTGTAAACTCAATGCTTCTGATGCTGTCAGTAATTATGTTCCATCGTGCAGTAAGAAACCATGGCAAGTTATTATTTTGAAATGCAAGAATAGCAGCTTTTGAATCAGATTGAAATATTACCTCACTGTGACAATTTTTTATAGCCCATTCACCTGCACATATAATGGCCATCAACTCTGCAAAGTAGTTTGTTGCAACACCAAGGCCTCCTGCAACTGTTATCAAGAATTCACCAATCCCTCCATTTATATCTGCAAAGCCATACCCATCTGCCCCTGGATTTCCTTTACTAGCACCATCACAACATATTAGAATCTTGGGTAATTCAGGAAGGGAAAAGTAGACTTCTATAATGTTGCTGCTGTAAGTTTGTCTATACTTGATACCAAAGAAGCTCAGTATTTGCAGATCATATGCTTCATTCTTCATTTGGCCCTTGAATCTGTGTTCATATTCTCTTACAAGAAAAATGATTTTGTACTTTATAAGTTCTTCTCTCTCAGATTCCTCCTCAAACACCAATCTGTTTCTGATAAACCAGATTTCTCTAAGAATGATAAAAGTTGTTGCTATCCACAGTTCTTGAATTACTGAACTCTTATTTTTTTTCCATAACAAAAATATCTTGAAAAGAAGATGGAATCTTAAACATAAAGATATCACAGATCCAGTACCATATTTTAAGACTGTAAGAACAGCTCCACAGAACATGCTCTAAGTCTTCTTCTTCTTTGTTGCATAGAGAACATCTAGAGGCCAATTGAAAAACTTTTGTTTTGAGCTTGAAGTCAGTTGCACATATACCTCTAAAACTTTTCCACACATTGCTGGCAATTGTAGGGTGCACACACGCTTTCCAAATTTTTTTGTAAGAACTAGAAACAGGGAATTTACCTCTAATGCAATTAATTGCAGAAGCAACTGTATATTTGCCAGATAGGGAGCCACTCCATATGAAACTTGCTTGGAAACTCCAAAATGGAAATGAGGAATGGGCTCTGTTTTTTCAAGCAAAGTTCAAAATGAAAAATGGTGCATGGATCACTTACCATAAGCAGTCTTCTATTTGGCCAGGGCTGAAATTGGTCTTAATTGATGTCACTGCCAATTCAAGATGGGTGGTAGGAGATGGAGAAGACATTTCTGTGTGGAATGACACATGGATCAAAGACAAAGCTTTAGGAACTCTATTTCCAGAAGATACTTATATACAGTCTCATCAAAAGCAGAAAGTCAGCTCTCTTATCATCAATAATGAATGGCACAACTTATCATTTTGAACTTTGATGAATGTGATTCAGATATTGATAGAGATGTTGATGAGGAAGTCTCAGAGTATGTTAAGTTTTTGGATTCGTGGAATATGAAGAAGATTACAACTTCTCATGTCACACCTCTTCTGACTCCTCTCTGTCGAGAAAACAAGAAATTGAGAAGATGTTACGCATGTGTTTATTTTTCGAATCGTTCTACCGACTCGATCCTCAAGGATTCTGAGGAAAACCTACGTATGAAGTCACTTTAATGTGATAATGTTTATCAAAAGTACTTTTTGTTAGAAGAGAAACTTGTAGAATCTGAAGCAAGGTTTAACTTCCAGCAAACAAATTTTGACGACAGAGAAAGCGCTTATCTCACTCGAGAAAAACGCCTTGAGGCTGATTTAGCTGCTGCTCTTGATGAAATCAAGATGTTGGAAGATGACTTGAAAAAGTTCAATACTAGTTCAAGCAAATTAACCACTATGCTAGGAGCAAGTAAAAATCATCGTGATACACGAGGATTGGGCTATAAGGGAATAGATGCTCCAAGTACTAGCAAAGAGGTAAAATTTGTCAAGGCTAGTGATTCTTCTCAACAAAAGGTTTCCACTGATGGCAAAAGTGAAATACCTTCTCCGGCAGTTAAGGTTCAAAAGAGCAAAGTTTATCAACCTCCAAAGTTAGCATACACGGGTCGAGGTAAGAACATTCCTTATGTTTGCCACTATTGCGGAAATAAAGGTCACCTGAAAAGGAGATGTCTTTTCCGTATAAGGAATGAGAAACTTCATGATGTTATCGTTTGGGCATCACAAGAAGTTGTGAAACCGAGATCATATGTTAATACTGATCCTCTTAACGTTACAGGTTATAATTGTCCAACCTTTAGGAAAAGGAATCAGTGCTATGATAGACCTAGATTTGCCTTTAAATGTCGTACGAATCCTTTTCATAATCGTAATGGTTATCAAAATGATAACTTCGTAAAGACGAAGACAAGACCCGATGCTCCCAATTAGAGAAAGACTAACTTGTAAAAGAATAGTCAATCCAATTCTCTTCCAAGAATTCTAGAAGAGAGTGATGGGAAGAAGGTTCCGACTGTTCCTAAACGCACTCAGAAGTGGATACCGAAGAAAAACAATGATGTTTTGAGAGTGAAAAGGAATGATCTTCCAGAAAACTCCATGACTATGGAAAAGGCAGTATCTATGATGTTGGAACTTAACAAGTTTTTTGGAAAAATGGAATTGGATGTGAAAGGTTCTAAAAGTGATCTCTTTCATGATAATCCAAAGGTCACTTGTGGTGAGAAAAACTTTGTTCACCCCAACGCAACTTGATTGTGTTGGAAGTGCATCCTCGCCAAGGAATGCCCTGCTTTGTATACGGTGAGGGAAGCACAAGAATTGGGGCACACAGATTATGTTCGGTAAGGCGGTAGAATTCGAATGGATTCATCTAAAAAGGTATGTCAATAAACTTGAGAAAGATTTGTACTTTTATTTTCTTAGAATACTTATAATAATCTTGTTTATCGTTCATTTCTACCTAACTTGATCTCTGTTTAAGGTTCTTAAATGTTTAGGTTTGAAAATAATAGTTCGGGATGTTTGGACTACATGGTATACATACCAAGTATGCATAACAACATTCAAAATCAAAATCTAGGGGTTTAAGTTCGCAAACCCGTATGCATACTTGACGTCGATATTCGGTAAACTTTTTTTGGACGTAACTTCTTCGCCCGAACTCGGATTTACCTCATTCTTTTTGCATTCTCTTCCTTATTGAATTCCCTTCAAAATGTAGATGAGAATTGTTGAATTTGGATGAGTTAATATTGGTCTTTGTCCTGTCTCTTTTTTTTTTAGTGTTTGCTCCGTTTCGTTGCACTTGTTCTATTCTCTTGGACTTGGGCACTGGGATTCTTGGAGAAATCCTATTCTAAGCTATTTTGTGGCTGTTACAAGAGTGATGTTGGTAAATCACAAAGAAGGAAGTTCGAGAATGAGTAGTAGTTCACATTGCTATATATTCTTGAGTGTTCACAATCATCTCATGTGAACTACAGTGCATAGTCGTCAATGACTTTGTATGTTCTTATTTGTTAAGGAAATCTTTTTATACGCTTTTGGTAACCACTTTTGGTATAAATCCATGCGAAAAAGATTGATTCTACCTTCTAAGGGCAAAGATTGTTATTGCAGTATTAATCTATTTTGAAGTATAGCAATATTTTTATGGGATATGTATTGTTTGCGTCCGTGAACTTGAAGGTCCCATATTGTGTCAAAAGTAAAGTCGTTCATAAATTGATATTCGTGATGAAAGGGCGAATGAACTTTTGACAATTACAAAAGTTATGCCTATGCATTGATTTGTTTGATGGAAAATATGATGAAATCTTTTGTTTGACAAAGATAAAGTCTATTATGTCGTTATGCAAATAGTGATGGAAAATAGAATAGATACTTGTATGTTATACACGGTATTGATCTTCATTGATTCACTTTGTTATGTTTTACCGTGAAGGCTCCATTGTGTATCTTATATTGAGCACCTTACAACTATGTCGATTAATATTTGCCTTGTTGGTTGTTCCATGAGATGCTATATGTTGAGAATTCTTGAACTAAATTAATCATCTTGATTGGTTATTTAGTTATTTGCTTCGAAAGTCTTCTTTTGTCGAGCAACACTTTTGAAAATTAAATTGATTACCTTCGTGATTAGTTTGGTTGTTTGTATTACAATTAGATTAATTATAGGTTCTCTTGTAATTAGTCTAGTTGAGTTTTCATATATTCCACAAGTTCTTGTGTTGAGTATATGAACGACTATACTAACTATGTTCTATTGGTTGATGTAGTCGTATATTCCGTAAGGTTTTCCTTATGTTGAGTATGTGAACAATTAAGTTAGTCATGTCCGTATGATTACCTTAGTCGTAGCTCCGTAAGTTTACTTATGTTGAGCACAATCAATTAAATTGATCACTTTTGTGGTTTGATTTAGTTGCGTATTCCAATTAAATTAATCATGGGTTTACTTGTGATTAATTTGATTGAGTTTTGGATATAGAAAATCATTTTCCTATGGTTTTTGGTGTCCAATTAAAAATCCTTCTTTTCCTTCGAAATTAAGGTCGCTCTGTTGTTCTCCCGGGAATGACATCAAATGAGGGAGAGTTCTTTTGAACTTGTGCTTAATGGTAATATCTTGCGGGGTGTGCTGCTGTGAAATTTTATAGGTGTTATCTTGTATCTTAAAACTCCTTGATGAATGCATTTAGCTTCGGCTTTATGATTGCCTCTAAATTAAGTTGGTATGTATTTTTCTTTTAGTCTATGAAATGTCTCTTGTGGAAATCTCATTATGATCCCGTTCTTTTACCTTTGCCAATTTTATTGACAAAAAGGGGGAGAAATAATGTAGTTCACACTACAAATACATATGGTTTTCGGATCATTGTATAAGGGGGAGTGGTTTCCATGATCGAGAGGGAGTATTGACTAAGGGGGAGTGATACATATCACCATAGTATTGTTGTTAAAGTAGTGATGCAATTGGACTTTGATGTTACATAATGATACTATGACACTGTATAATAATGATCGAGAATCTCGATTTCTCTCATTGTTATAGCTACGGATCTTCAACAACGGTGGTGCTAAACTTACAACCTTTGGGATCATTGGAGTACTTAGAAGGACGAAGATTTCAAGAAACGTTGAAGATTAGACTACGGAATAGGAGCCACTAAAGTTTATATTTTTGTATTCCATATGTATTAATAGTTTTGTCACTAAAATTGACAAAGGGAGAGATTGTTAGATCATAGCTCGGTCGACCTCGCATGCGTTTCTATATCAAGCATGTTTGTAAATGTTAGTGATCGAAACTATGAGTCTTGATTTATAGTCTACATAGCTAAGTCTCGGACTAGGATAAAAAAGTGTAGTTGAGCTCAAGGACTTCATGGTGATTCATCACACAACAACGAAGATCTACTCAAGGAACCGTGGAACTTCATCAACAAAAAGGTATGTGGAGACTTGAACTTATCTATCACTCAAAAGTCTATCTATTCTATCTCCTACTTCTTATGAGACAAAAAGTTGTATACTATATAGAGTGGATCGAACTGAGTATTCACTACTTATCTTTTTCTCGAAATCGTGTGTTGGTAAAGCGTTTCGCTTTGATCAAGTTTATCTTCACCTAGTGATGAAAGTCATGAAAAGTTTCAATTACTTTGAGAATTGCTCTGACGTGAAACGGTCTGTGAATAACGGCTATATAACGTCCTCTGAGAATGTCTCAATGATTGGAACGAGAGCTTAGATTACATAACCATGTATTCCTTAATCCGAAGTTTTTGAACTTTGTTGATTGAGAGAAACCAGAGGAATTGGCTTTGCCAAGTCTGCAAACCCAGTCCGCGAACTGACGAAGTTCTCTTACCGAGAATTTCTGCTGGGATTTTCCAAAAACTCGTTTGCGTGTTTAGTCAGCGAACTCAGTGCGCAAACCTAGTCCGAGAACTGGCGGATGTCTCTTTGCCGAGATTTTCTGCTGAGTTTTGAAAACTCTGTCGGTTGCCTTAAGTCCGCGAACTTGTTTGTGAGCTTAAGTGGTTATGATCTAAATATGTGCTCTGAACATGAAACTTAAATTACTAAGGAATGATTTATGCAAACCGTGGCTATAAAGTTCATGAGCCGATTCATCGAATCGAATCATCTTTGTTTCAATTGTGTCTTGTGTAGTTACATAAGATCTCATAGCAATTGAACAACTCTCTACCTAGTTCATTTGAGTCAATTGAACTAGTTATGGTGAAGAAGAACTAGGTTAATATGAAATGCTCATATGGCTAACCTTTTGGGTTACTATGTTGAACCAACATACACGTACACGTTTGGGCATGGTTTTCACAGACCCAGTAAACGTCTACCCAAGTGTGTGTGACAAGCTAAGTTTTCGATCTAATGGTTCAGAAATATTAGCTTGAATCTAAATCAGGTTTTCATCTAACAGTGAATATGGATTGCTTTGTAACTAAGGCAAAACCCTGATTTGAAGGCTATATATAGGAGACATCTAGCATTGGGCAAAACTAGTCCCCATACGTCTGTGTGATACTAGTGCGCTCGCTAGAGTAGATTCTCCTTTAACCTTTGGTTTTCTTCCAAAAACCAGGTTAACGACTTAAAGACTTCATTGGGATTGTGAAGCCAGACCGATACTACTTTTATCGTAGTTGTGTGATCTGATCTTGGATCTTCTATCGTACGAGTACAATCTTTGATTGGCTTGAGATCGTGAGAGTTCTCCGATATGCAAGATAAATAAGTCACAAACATCTTCGTCTCACTGTTTGTGATTCCTCGATAAACCGCTTGTGTAGTCAAGAAGGATTGTTGAGAGGTGATTGATTAATCTAGGTTGTTCTTCGGGAATATAAGACCGGATTATCAATTGGTTCATGTTCACCTTGATTTTATATCTTAAGACGGAACAAAAACCTAGGGTTTTTCTGTGGGAGACAGATTTATCCTTTGATAGACTTTTCTGTGAGACAGATTTGTTTATTATCAAGTCTGCGATTTTGGGTTGCAACAACTCTTAGTTGTGGGTGAGATCAGCTAAGAGAATCAAGTGTGCAGTATCCTGCTGGGATCATAGGCGTAGGAGTACAACGGTACCTTGAATTAGTGGGAGACTCATTGGGGTTCAACTATAGTCCAGTCCGAAGTTAGGTTGGAGTAGGCTAGTGTCTGTAGCGGCTTAATACAGTGTGTATTCAATCTGGACTAGGTCCCGGGGTTTTTCTGCATTTGCGGTTTTCTCGTTAACAAAATTTCTGGTGTTTGTGTTATTTCTTTTCCACATTATATTTTTATATAATTGAAATAATACAGGTTGTGCGTTAAATATCATCAATTGGAAATCCAACCTTTGGTTGTTGATTTATATTGATTGATCCTTGGACATTGGTCTTTGGTACCGTCCAAGTTATCTCTCTTTGATAAAGACTCACAGATTTCTATTTGCTTGAGTAAAGATCAAATCGAGAGATTGAGATATAAACTCTTTGATATATCTTTTTATTGATTGAGTCTAACTGTCTAGTTGATTCTCATAAAAAGTATATTGAAGTTTGTCCATACAGATTGCTAAGCGAAATATTGGGTGGTGTTGTTAGACCCCCGCTTTTTCACATGGATTAGTAATAGATATTCTATTCATTGTTATTACTTCGTTTTATGAACCATTCTCCGCTGAATTCCATGAATTAGTAATAATTACTCAACAACCGGGCATCTGGACTGTCACCGAGTAAGCCCCAAGAAAATGGTGCAAGTGTACTCAACAATGATGCACGAACGAGCACCCAAATGCACGACCGGGCATTTGAAATTATGGAAAAACGAGGAATCATACACAAAATAGTAGAGAGAAAATAATAAAAAAATATAAAAAAGAGGCGCCTAGGAACGGGCCCATCGGTCGGCCGTTATGCCCCCTTGGCTGATCCCCCACGCCTCTTCCTTTATTTTTTCTTATTTTGTTATTTTCATGAACTCATGATGACTCCTTCATTCGAGCAACTTTCCTTGTTTGAGCAAAACTCACGGTTTCTCCATATTTTTACGGTTTCATGAAAAATAATAAAAATAGGGAAGGTGTCGTGGGACCTGGATACCTAGACGGCCGGCCATGCCCTAGCCGTGGCCGGTCCCACACCTTGCAATCCTTTGTTTTCATAATTATTATTTCCCTCATCTCATGAAACTCCTCCGTTTGAGCAAAAATCATGGTTTCTTCATATTTTCTCAAATATTGCTCAAACCATGAAAAGGCCAAAAAGTCAAATGGTCACATGACCAACTAGGCTACTCACGTCAAATATTAAAATATTATTATTTTAATATTCTCAAAATTTTGATGAAACGAGCAAAGTTTTACTTGCTCATTCGAGCAAAAATCAAGAATTTCAGTCAAAGATCAAACTCTTCTGAAAATCCAAAATATTGCTCAAACGCATATCAGAAAATACCAAAACTCTCAAGATTGAGATACATGCATTATGGTGACATGGGCATGCTTCCTTGACCTACCAAGGACGTTCCTAAGGCTCGCAAAGAGCCGATCCCACACATTTTCATGATTTTGACCTAATTTGCTCAATTGCTCATATTGGGTCCAAACTCTTTTCAACCAACTTGGAATTTGCTCAAATTACCAACAGATGGTCCCACGACCACCAAGGGCCGGTCTCATGCCATCTTGGTTGGTCCCTCACTTCTCCATAATTAGGTTTTATCACCTAATGCCCAGACGAGCACTATTCTAATAAATGATCAACACCAGCATTTGATTATTCTTTCACCAACCAGTCAACTAAGGACTCTGGTGCACTTAATCGAGCATTTGGGCACTACATGGCCGTCCATCATCCCGTGTGGTCGGTCCCTCCTTCACTCAGTGACCTGTTTTCAGCAATTCATCAATTGACGAACAATTGATCAAAATTACAGTTTCGAACAAACGCTCCACAAATCATCATTTTGAGCAGGTCAAACACTAATAATTTTATGTTGATCCAGTAATCAAAATCCAGAGTAATTATATAATATTTCGTAGGCTACCAATATTTTAATTAACATTTTATTGGGTCACGTTACCAATAATTCGCCGAATTGAGCAATACTTGCTTAGTTGCTCGAATATTGATCCAACTATCAATATTCAGTAATTCGTCGATGTAGATGGGGCAAAACGATTTGCTGGTTTTTACGGAATTAAGGAGACGACCGTACGGAGGAGACTCCTTGAACCGAGCGAAATGTTCAACCTCACATAGATGCACTGCAAGAAGGGAGTGCATTGAATTCGAGAGATCAATCTGTAGTACTCCGACCTAAACCAAGACAATGGCCGTTCCAGAGTAAATTCGGTCACAAGAGAGGATGGGTAGATCTGTAGGAGGGAAGCTGAGAAATGTGTGAAATCAATGGTAATCAAAGATTGTAGATGTGTTATGTATTCTGAATAAGATAAGTTCTGAATGATTGAATCTCTGTTGAGAGTGATTACTCAGATGTTGAGTTGTTAATATCGTGTTGTCTGTTTGACGTCAGATTCTTGTATATTCAATCATGATTCCGAGACTTATTTATATTGCTATAGTTGTAGACACCATGATCCCATGAAGTGTGACAGTTGATGGAATCAAAGAGTGGGGAAATGGAAATCGTGTTTGAAACCAGTTTCTCATCGTGCGGAGACTTGGTCGATTTTCCATCCACTAATTTGTTAACTCCTTCAACTGATTGCACGACTTGCTCACATTCCATCGTGTGTATGAACACACGTGCCGTAGACCGCCAGACCAAAACCCTAGTTAATATCCACCCATGTGACAAGATTGACGTCTCGTGGTGTAATTAGTCAGTTGTTTGACTTCATGACTTCATGGGACGATGAGTCCATGTATTTGCTGAGTTAAACATGATTTTGCAAAATGTTCTGAGACTCATGAATTGAACGTGTCTGTTGAGACATAGGTATAATTCTCACGTTGATAGTTGAGGCGAGCAAGTATTGCTCATTCGATAAATTGTTGAAAATTGGGGGTTGAACCAATATTACTTGGTTTGAGCAAATATTGCTCATCTGAGCAAGTGTTGCTCGTCTGATGAATTATTGGTAGCATGACCAAAATAAAACATTAATTAGAATACTGATAGTTGAACCGAGTATAATAAAATGATGATCATGAGATCGTCGCAAAATTATTAGCGTTCGAATCTGGAATTATGATTCTTGGATTCAGAAACCCTAATTTGATCAATTGATGACTAATTTAATGGTTTATTGAAAATTCAACCATGGAATGAAGGAGGGACCCGCTACATGGGATCATGGATCGACCATGTAGCGCCCATATGCTCGAGTTAGCAATTACCAAGATCTCTTGAAGAGTTGGTGAAAGAATGATCAGATGTTGGTTCAATCATTCCTCATATAATGCTCGTCTGAGCCTTAGGTGATAAAACCTAATTAATTATGAAGAGGTGAGGTACCGACCAAGGGGTCATGAAACCGGCCCTGGATGGTCACGGGATCGAATGACGATCACTCTATGAAAATTCCAAAATTATTTGGAGGGGTTTTGGACCTAATATGTGCAATTAGGTCAAATCATGAAAATACGTGGGACCGGCTCCTTGCGAGCCAAAGAGCCAACCTTGGTCGGTCAAGGTAACATGCTCACCTCGTCAAAACGTCTGTATATCTCAATCCTGAGAATTTTGGTATTTTTTGGCGTGCGTTTGAGCAACCATTTGAGAAAATATGACAAAATCAGGGTTTTGCTGAAAATGAGGAAACTTCATGAGACGAAGGAAAATAATTATAAAATGAAGGAATGATAAAGCGTGAGACCACTGAGGTCAAGGCATGGCCGACCGGTCAGTGACCACGGTCCCATGGTGCCTTTATATTATTTTTCATGATTTTATGAAAATATCATGAAATCAAGGAGTTTGTTGAAATTAAGGAGTTTCCTTGAAGTGAAGGAGTTTCCATGGGATCAAGGAAACAAATAATATTAAAATAATAAAATAAGGGCATGTGGGACCGGCTTTGAGCATGGTCGTCCGGCTGGGGCCCGGTCACGTGTGTTTCCTTAATTTTATGTAATGTTTGTGTATTATTTCCATGATTTGAAGGAATTTTCATAATTTGAGAGAAATACCATGAAATCAAGGAATTTCATGGGATCAAGGAAACTTAAAATAATAATAATAAAATAAAGGGACGTGTGGGACCGGCTAGGGCATGGCCGGCCGACAGGGACCCGGTCCCACGAGTTTCCCTAATTTTATATTATATTTTTCATGATTTTATGAAAATACCACGAGATTAAGGAATTTTCATGAGATTAAGGAAATATTAATTAAATAATAAGGAACCATGAGGTGTGGGGCCGGATGGGATCAAGGCATGGACGGTTGGCCAATAAACACGGCCCCACAACATTTTTCTCAATTTTACATTATTTCCTTGGTGCGAAGGGAACACCATGAAACTGAGGAGTTTCCTCAAAACGAAGGATATTTGTTCAAATGAAAGGATTTTCATAAGATCAAGGAAAATAACAAAAATATGATAAAATATAAAACTAGCGTGGGACTGGCCACGACACGGCCGGCCGGCTAGTGGACCCAGTCCCCCAGCGCCTTGGTCAATATTTTATTATTTATTATTTTCTTTCCTATTTTGCATAGGTTCATCGTTTCGTTGTATTTTGAAATACTCGTTCGTGCGTTCAGGTGATTGTTAGTGCATCATCGTCGAATACACTTGCACCTTTTGAGTCGGGTCTTACTCGAAGGTAACTCAGACGCCCGTACGTTGAATATTTATTACTAACCCATGGAATTCTGCTGGGAAGAACCATAGATTGAAGTAACGAAATATTACGAAAATATTTGAATATTTTCAGAAATTCAGTGGATGAATCCAAGAATTTAGGAATAATTAATTGATGGCTCTATACTACTACGATCGTCTAGGAGCATTAATTATTCTGAGCGTCATGAGCTAGTTGAAGCGTCATATCCTTTATATAGTTAGGGAAAACTGTTGTTTGTATCCTGAACACGTTATTGCTCTATTCTAGAAGGCAAGCTGTCTAGGAGCCGTCCAATCTCGTGATTCTATATAGAAGTAATTACTGAACTGTTCAGTATTCATGAGATATGTCGTTGCCTAGCCGAGAGACTACATATATGCATGTACTCTGAGAGACAGTATTCTCAGTCAGAGATTCGACGAGAGACCCGTGTCTCGATACTCGTGTCTGATTGCTGGATCAGAAGTTCATATAATTATGGGTTTACGATTTTAGCCTTTGTCGAAAATCCACCATCTACATTAAGTCCCTTGCTTAGTGAGGAACAGTCGTGTTCCTCAGTCAGCATTAAATGGTGATTTTCCGGTTATAACAATATAAGTAATTGAACTTAGTCATAAGTTAAAACGTTACCGGATTTTGATAGTACGAGCAAACCACGACTTGAATGAAGATCCCAGTGGCATGATAGAGCATCGTTCGAGGAGCATAAATTGGTGTTGAACCGCTGATTTGGACGATGAGACCTTGGTCGTTTAGGATTCGCGGGCCGGGCCAATAAAGAAATCCTTGTGAAATTAGGTTTTGGAAATAAAATTTGATATAAAAGGGAATTAATACCCTTTTTTTTTACTTCACCTAAACCGACCACCACCTTCATCACGCCTTCATCACCTTCACACCAGGGAGGAAGAAAATTTTCGCCGGAGTTTCCAGCGCCGCCGACCATCGCCGCCACCGGCCGGCGCCGACCAAGCACGGAATTTTTTTTTTGTTGAAGTTCATAAGATTTCCATGAAGTGATCATGATTGGGTTATATATACATGTGCATATATATGAGTGTGAGTTTTGTTGAAAAACCCCTTTTTCTTTGAAAACGTATGTTCATTTGATCGTTAGTTTGAGAAACTAATAAAAATCCCTGATTTAGGAGAGATTTTTTTAAACATAGTCCTAGGTCCAGTGATAAAACTTTGTTTATGACCTTTCATGAGAACCAAGGTTTTATCATAAAAGGAGTGAACTTTCACCAAACCGAAATAAATCCTCGTTTTAAAGAATGACGATAGCACGAAAAAAAAAGTTTTTTTTTTATATATAGACTTGTGTCCAGTGATAAAATTTTGTTTACGAGCTTTCATGGAAATCAAAACTTTATCTTATAAGGTGTGAGCTTTCACAAAAATTGAAATAAACCTTCGTTTTAAAGACGGACGATGATACGAAGGAAAAGATTTTTTTTATATAAGATCGTGATCTATCTACGAAAAATATCTTTGTATACAAAACCGTGACATGCTCACGGATTATTTTTTTTGCGTGTATCACTCACAAAAATAAAAAATGTGAGTTATTGTTCATGTTTTTGTAAACATATATTTTCAAAAACCCAAGTTTGATTTTGAGTAATATTCAAAGTAAACAATTATTTATGATGAAATAATGTTTTAGTTTTCATAATTCCATGGTGAATGTTCACAAAGTAGAAATGTTCATGGTTTTATGGAAATCTGAGTTTCGTTCGTTTTTTGTAGGTTTCGAAGAGACGAACGATTTTTGAGGTGTTTAACTCTCGCATTACTATCACTATTGTTAGTGGAATCGTGAAAAGGTAAGAGTTAAGAATTACCATTTTGTAGATGCTAGTATTTCCATTTGCATGATTCCATCATCTTGTTGAATTTCATATCTGGATGTTGTACTGAAGTAGAACGTAGTGTGAATTTTACAGCTACTCCGCAAAGATGTCCAACTCCCAGGCTAATGACGCTTCGAGAGATAAGATGTGTGTTGATGATGATATCTCCAGAAATGAAACATGTATAGATGAGACTTCCGTTGGCGAAGAAGAGGATGAATCCCCTGGAATTAAGAATGTCCAGAATGTGGATGATGCATTTTTTGAGGTTCAGAAGGAAGCTGAAAAACATCTCAAATCTTCAGTGTATCGTCTTCTGATAAATCCCAGAAATGTTACTCAGAAGAAATTGGTGACTCCTAAGACAGTGATCCGGTTTTTCCTTGAACGAGGGATCTTCTTTGCATCAATCATAGAGTTTAAGCTTTCTCTACGACCTTTGGAAAAATTCTCTGGATGGGAAAGACATATGTTGGGTTTCCCTCATGTCAGGGCTATGCTCGATCTGGCGCAAGTGACGAGAGCTATTCAGGCTTATGGAGACTTATTCATTTTTCATGATGCGATAGGTATTGTGGATCTACTTGCTCGTTGGTGTATTCCCACTCACACCTTCATATGTAGATGGGGAGAGTTTACCATTACCTTAGAGGATGTGGCTGCTTTGATGCATCTCCCAATCACGGGGAATCTCCCTGGGGATCTTTCAGATGAGGAGACTGCAGTTTCTAACATCTTGACAGCTACAATGGAGGAAGTGAATAAGGCGTCTGGAAGTAAAGGATGCTATGCTCACTGGTTAACACGCTGGTGGACAAAAGACGAGGTTTCTGATAGTCTCATCGACGGTATGTTACTCATTGCTGCTTTCTTATGTTTATGGCTGTCCAGAGACATATTTGAAGACAGTGGAAACTTGTTGAAGCCCTTTGTGATACCCTTGGCTATCAAGATGGCTCAAGGTGAGCAACTTCCGATAGGTATCTTATTCCTGGGTTCTTTGTATTCTAACTTGGACTCCTTGATAATAGACTCCAGCGTGTAGAATGGCTTTATGAAGATTGAGTGCTATGCCAACACGATGTTTCTTCAAGCTTTGATGTGGGAACACTTCAATAACTATGCACCTATTCCACGTAATATTTTGCAAGGACCGAATGCTGATGCTCGTCACATCTTCTCTAAGAAAGATAATACCAGGATCATGCGCTGGTCTACAGAGCATCCCTGGTCTAAATCACGCCTCATTGATGTGTTAGATGATGAATCTGAGTTCAACTTCCGCCCGTGGGTGTCAGTTCCTGCTTATGTTTCTCAGCCGACAACTTTCAATACTGGAGAGAGTGTGGTTCTGACGTCTGGTGCGAATCTGAATGATAGCGAGTTGCACCCCCGGTCATTTGCAATCGGCCATGTATGGAGAGTTTTCAGTGGAGGAATATAACATTGATAGGACGACTCGACAGATGGGTATGGATCAGTGTGTTCCAATTATACGGAGAAGGAAGCCATCAATTGAGCAGCTTAAGACTCATTTGGACCATACTCATGTGGAAGGAAGTAATTACTGGTTTCCTTGCTCCGAGAGATTTGCGTATGTAACTACAGGTTATGTAGACTTTTGGGATCAACAACTTGAGCGGTTGCATAAATTCGTGATGGTTGGTCAGCCTCCAGTGAAGGATCCCCCTTCTACTTAGATGATTTCTGGTCGACCAAGATTGAAGTATCTCTCTGGTGATAAACGAAAATCGTCTCCAGGATTTTCTCAGGTATGTTTCTTCATATAATCTTCATGAAATTATGATAATTGTATTCTAATTATGTTACTGAATTTTACCACAGGACGGTCGTAATGTAAGACCTCGAATCCGTGTAGATTTCTCAGAAACTGAAGCGATTGTTCACGGCGGAGAAGGAAGGAAAAAAAGTTATAAGCTGTTACCTAATACCGTAAAGCCCCCAGTTGGTTCTTTGGTGAGTTCTTAGTATTTCCCTTGTTGTGACTTTTTCTCGCCCGCATTATTAGGATCATGAAACCAATGTTGTTATTCCGTTGCAGAATTTTACTCCATCAAGTATCGACGGTCTTCGGTTTTCTGCTACTAAGCAAACAATTCCTGATTTGAGCGATGAAGAAGAAGCCGTAAGTATTTCTTCGCATATTCAATTATGATGCTTTATAGGTAAAACGTTGATTGTTGAGGATGTATCCAGGAGGATGTCGTCATGGAGACGGAGAGTGCTGATACCCGAACATCCTATGAGAATAGAGACGAAAGCACTTCCAAAGATTCGGAGCCGAATAGAAGTAATGAGCCTTTTGTCATTAACACGGACAATCCCAAGTAAGTACATGTCCTGTATCCTCTTCATAGAAGTATGAAAGTGCTGATTTGTGAATGAATGAATGAGAATACATGTGTATACACGAAAAACTTAGTCGAAATTCGTCGTCAGAAAATTTAGAACTCAGTGTTTTAGCAAAAACGCCGTAAAACCTTCATATGGAGTCGGATTTTCATGATCTGCATATGCATATTCAAGCCCAGAAAATTTCCAAGCTTTAGCATTGAAGCTTTTTAAGTTTTGAGCACGTTCAGGGCCTGAAAAAGGCGAAGACAGTAAACTTCCAGGAGACTTTCAGAACTTTTCAGATGGTATGTTGCTCAATGTTTTGACCACATCTCCTTTATTGTTCATCGGATTGTCATGAAATTTTGACACGATGTATAGGACATCCATACGAAAAGAATGGTATATAAACCATCCTCATATTCCTTGTATATTGCTCCCAGTTAGTCTTTTAGTACAGAGCAGAGTACAGGTTTTCAGACGAGGTTACCGTAAAACGTATTTTCATGACTTTCATGCTATTTGCTCGTGTCTTGGGTGTATAATGATGAACTTTGATGATGTTGCATTTCATATATACTGTACTTTATAATCTCACTTGGTTTCATGCTTAAATGAGTCTAACCTCATGTAATCTTCGTATTAGGTGTCAAATACCCGAAGTTAAGGATATTGAAACCAATGAGGATAACTCGAACTGACCTGGAGTTATTGATGAAGAGTCAACCATCCCTTCACTTCAAGTCCATGAGAAGGTTGTCACTGAAGTTATGGAAAACCATATTGTTGCTGCTTCAGTGATAGAAGAAACCGAAACACCAGTAGTAAATACTGAAGAAACTGTTGCCCCGATTGTAGAAGTTGCTCCAGTAATTGAGAACCGTATAGTGGTGCATGAATATCCAAGTGCAGGAGTTTCTTTTGATCCTCCATTTGATGCTTCACTCCCGTATTATGAACTAGTTGGTGGATTCAGCGTTCCCATTGGATATGCATGCTTGTACGAGAAATTATGGAAGAAGTTTGGTCATCTGATTATTGACATGGATCCTGGACGTGCTTATGATTTAACAATGCAAGTAGGTATTAACTTGCGTGTCGTAAGTGATATATGCACTAGGGCCAGAAATACTGTGACTCCAGATATACTCTTTGATTGGGAGTTTAACTTGGAGAATTCAGAAAGACTTGGCTTCAATGTGAAGTGGTTCGTAAGAAAATGAATGCTATCAAGGACTCATGTGAGAACAACATACCCTTTCCCAATGATGCTATGATGGAGAAAGAAGAAAAGATTGCCAGACTGGCTGAAGAGTTGAACAAGGAGAAGGCGGCTTTGCAGGTCTTGAAGAATGCAGAGGAGCGCAAATCCTGTTTTGCTGATTTTCTTTGATTTCCCTTTCATAATCTCTTGAACTTCTGAATTTCTGAGAGATGTGAGGTTTTTATTTGGGTTTTGATATTAGCTGGTTTTGGATTGGTAGATGGTTAAGGATTTTCTTTTGGATTTGATAGAGATTTTCTTTAAGAAATATGAACTGAATTTTGATAAATTGTTGAATTCAAATATTGATTGCAAGTATTGCAAACTTTTTAGAGGAATTGAAATACAATGAAAGAAAATCCTAAATGCCAAATCCAGACGCCATGAATGCTCAAACTCCCAGTACCTCATATCCTAATAATTTCAGACGAACACTTTAAGCCAATTCTCATGAATTACTGGCAGGGCTATGCCGTCTGTGTTGATTAATTTGTAGTATCCTCCGGTTATGGATTTAGCAACCATAAATGGTCCTTCCCAATTAGAGTTTCTTGCAGAGTGAAGACCGCGTTGAACTGCTTTGAGAACCAGGTCTCCTTCATGAAATTTGTTAGGTTTGGTTGACCGCGCCTTGAATATCTTATGTTGATTCAGAATTCCTCGTGTGATGAGATTCCGTGGTTGTGGCACATATGGACACTCGTGCAGAAAGGAGTATCCTTCATAATGTCCATCATGCTTAACCACATCCTCCGCAATGAATCTTTTGATTGGATGATCAACTTGAAGAGATTTTGGACCCAACCATTGGGTGAAATATTTTTGTGGCGAGATTATCCACTCATAGCATTTTGCAATTACTAAATTGTTTGTGGAGTGAAGCCCTTGGACCAAATAAGCATATTTGAAAACTGACGATATGGGCACATGAGAAGTAATAAGACTTGCCTGAGTGCGAAATCTCTTGGCGAAAGCATTTGGATGTTCCTCAGGATTTTGTGTAAGTTATGTCAAGATTTGACCTCCTCCAGATACTCGAATGGTGAGATATCTTCTTTTTCTTCCTCCGAGTCAGAGGTTTCTTCAGCAGAGAGATGTGTAAGTGAAGGTGTCGGTGTCACCTTCCCATCATGAATCCATGTGCGTCCAAGAATCATATCATATCCTGGATCTTCTCGGATTATGTAAAACTTGGTCTCAGTGCAGACCAAATTTTCTTTGACTTTGAGGATGACGTGTCCATACGCATCTCTGGAAAATCCTTCGTGATCTCTGATTGCCATGGGGGCATGAGTAGCTTCCTGTCGAGTAATGCCAGCGGCTCTGAGAGTTTTCAAAAGGATGATGTTGACGGCAGTGCCGACATCAACAAATGCTCTCTTGAACTCGTTTCCTTTGATGTGCACTGTGGTGAGCAATCCCCAGTCATACATTTCTTTGTCCGTTGCTGGAGGCTCAGTGAGTGTCTCTTGAATCAACAGATGCTTGCCTGACATGATGTGGTTTAATGAAACAAACATGTATTTTCTTTGAGCTTTTGATAAGTATAGCAATTCGCAGACATGCTCAATTAAGGATTGAACTGCTTCTTTGACGGGAGGTTCAGAGATAGTAAAGGTTCTGATTGGAAGGGGGTTTCTGTGTACTCCTTCAGTCCCCAAGTTGAGTTCTCCCGATTCGACCTTTTCTTTAAATATGCGCTTCAAAGTTTTACAATCACTTGTGGGATGGCTGACAAATCTATGAAAGCGACAATACCGAGGATTTTCCATGGCCTCTTCAGTTGGTTCCTTCTTGACATACGACAACTTGATTGCACCATCTTGAATCCAGGCATCCAGCAATTCGATAACTTCTTCAATGGAGCAAGGGAAATCAGGTGCTTCTGGATCTTCCGTGTGTTGAGGAGGAGCTTGCATGTTATCCTTCTTTTGCGCCTTTAAAGGGGTCGAGGAAATATGCTTACGCTGTGGTTCAGCTTTCTGTTTGCTCCCTTCCGCGACAACATTTGTGGAAGGTTGAAGGTTGTATTGTTTGTTGATCAAACTTATGCTGCTGCCTCTAGCCTCTCGTGGTTCTTCAGCTTTTGCAGTCTTAGTCCTTTCTAATAGAGCAGGTGCAGTGGTTTCCGACCTCTTGGCTGCTTCATGGAGTTCTGAGAAAGTCTGAAACCTGAGATTCTCCAATAAAGCTATGTAGACTGGAATCATTCTGTTGATGCTTAAGTCCACAAGTTGTTGCTCCGTGATATTTGGATCATGGCAATCCAACGCTTGAACTCTGAACCTTTTCACATAATCGTTAGGATGTTCGTTGTTCTTTTGAAATATCCTTCCGAGATCAGATAGGGTAATTTGCTCTGAAACGAATAAATACTTCCTATAGAAAGCATTAACCATTTCTCCCCAACTGTTGATAGTTCCTGGTGCGATGTTGTTGCACCAGGTGTATGCTCTGCCTTTCAAGGATTTTG
Organism: Papaver somniferum; assembly: GCF_003573695.1. Taxonomy (NCBI): domain Eukaryota; kingdom Viridiplantae; phylum Streptophyta; class Magnoliopsida; order Ranunculales; family Papaveraceae; genus Papaver; species Papaver somniferum. The sequence goes on along the minus strand of NC_039360.1, from coordinate 14,757,315 downwards.
AAAATTCTTTGAGGCGAACAACATGGTTATGCTCATGTTCACCCAAAGCTTCCAGGAACCGAGAAACATGTTCCCGAGCATTGTCGGTTCCGTCGTACAAAGTAAAGGTTGGAGATATATAACCTTTTGGAAAAGGAATCCTTTGCGTAGCAGCAGGGTATGGAGGTTGGTGACGATGGACATGTGGGGTCTTGTCTTTTCCATGGTTCTCCAGAAGGCTTTCCAAATCTTCCCGAGTGATAAAGTTTGATGACTCCTTCGCTGAATCGTCCGCAGCTTTGCAGACTTCATCATCATCTATTGTGTGAATCGGAATTACCTCAGGATCAGCGTCTGAGGATTTTTCCTTCTCTTTTCCTTTTCCTTGGGTCTTCCCTGACATTGTATCAGTGAGAGCCTTCAGTTGATTAAATAGCTCCTTCTGTGTTGTAGCCATATCGGTTTGATTCTTTCCAAGAATCTTTTGCACTTTGATGAGATCAGCAATGGGTAGGTGGTGTATTTTCTCTGACTTCCTCAGGGTGTCGGCCGAACAAAGGATGACCCTCCGCGTTGACGTCAGGAGGAGTAACATTACCACTGTCATTGTTAGAGGCCGGAATCTTTCCCGGGATTTCCTCCTTGTCATTGTTGTTGCTAGTGCTAGCGTCGTTTGCGTTGGAACCTGTGACTAACCCAGACCTAAGACTAGCCATCTTGTGGAGTTGTGAGATTTCAACCGAGAGAATGATCTCTCACTGTGGTCGTCAATCTGTAGATGGGGAAAAACGATTTGCTGGTTTTTACGGAATTAAGGAGACGACCGTACGGAGGAGACTCCTTGAACCGAGCGAAATGTTCAACCTCACATAGATGCACTGCAAGAAGGGAGTGCATTGAATTCGAGAGATCAATCTGTAGTACTCCGACCTAAACCAAGACAATGGTCGTTCCAGAGTAAATTCGGTCACAAGAGAGGATGGGTCGATCTGTAGGAGGGAAGCTGAGAAATGTGTGGAATCAATGGTAATCAAAGATTGTAGATGTGTTATGTATTCTGAATAAGATAAGTTCTGAATGATTGAATCTCTGTTGAGAGTGATTACTCAGATGTTGAGTTGTTAATATCGTGTTGTCTGTTTGACGTCAGATTCTTGTATATTCAATCATGATTCCGAGACTTATTTATATTGCTGTAGTTGTAGACACCATGATCCCATGAAGTGTGACAGTTGATGGAATCAAAGAGTGGGGAAATGGAAATCGTGTTTGAAACCAGTTTCTCATCGTGCGGAGACTTGGTCGATTTTCCATCCACTAATTTGTTAACTCCTTCAACTGATTGCACGACTTGCTCACATTCCATCGTGTGTATGAACACACGTGCCGTAGACCGCCAGACCAAAACCCTAGTTAATATCCACCCATGTGACAAGATTGACGTCTCGTGGTGTAATTAGTCAGTTGTTAACTTCATGACTTCATGGGACGATGAGTCCATGTATTTGCTGAGTTAAACATGATTTTGCAAAATGTTCTGAGACTCATGAATTGAACGTGTCTGTTGAGACAGAGGTATAATTCTCACGTTGATAGTTGAGGCGAGCAAGTATTGCTCATTCGATAAATTGTTGAATATTGGGGGTTGAACCAATATTACTTGGTTTGAGCAAATATTGCTCATCTGAGCAAGTGTTGCTCGTCTGATGAATTATTGGTAGCATGACCAAAATAAAACATTAATTAGAATAATGATAGTTGAACCGAGTATAATAAAATGATGATCATGATATCGTCGCAAAATTATTAGCGTTTGAATCTGGAATTATGATTCTTGGACTCAGAAACCCTAATTTGATCAATTGATGACTAATTTAATGGTTTATTGAAAATTCAACCATGGAATGAAGGAGGGACCCGCTACATGGGATCAGGGATCGACCATGTAGCGCCCGTATGCTCGAGTTAGCGAATACCAAGATCTCTTGAAGAGTTGGTGAAAGAATGATCAGATGTTGGTTCAATCATTCCTCATATAATGCTCGTCTGAGCCTTAGGTGATAAAACCTAATTAATTATGAAGAGGTGAGGTACCGACCAAGGGGTCATGAAACCGGCCCTGGATGGTCACGGGATCGAATGACGATCACTCTATGAAAATTCCAAAATTATTTGGAGGGGTTTTGGACCTAATACATGCAATTAGGTCAAATCATGAAAATACGTGGGACCGGCTCCTTGCGAGCCAAAGATCCAACCTTGGTCGGTCAAGGTAACATGCTCACCTCGTCAAAACGTCTGTATATCTCAATCCTGAGAATTTTGGTATTTTTTGGCGTGCGCTTGAGCAACCATTTGAGAAAATATGACAAAATCAGGGTTTTGCTGAAAATGAGGAAACTTCATGAGACGAAGGAAAATAATTATAAAATGAAGGAATGATGAAGCGTGAGACCACTGAGGTCAAGGCATGGCCGACCGGTCAGTGACCACGGTCCCATGGTGCCTTTATATTATTTTTCATGATTTTATGAAAATATCATGAAATCAAGGAGTTTGTTGAAATTAAGGAGTTTCCTTGAAGTGAAGGAGTTTCCATGGGATCAAGGAAACAAATAATATTAAAATAATAAAATAAGGGCGTGTGGGACCGGCTTTGAGCATGGTCGTCCGGCTGGGGCCCGGTCACGTGTGTTTCCTTAATTTTATGTAATGTTTGTGTATTATTTCCATGATTTGAAGGAATTTTCATAATTTGAGAGAAATACCATGAAATCAAGGAATTTCATGGGATCAAGGAAACTTAAAATAATAATAATAAAATAAAGGGACGTGTGGGACCGGCTAGGGCATGGCCGGCCGACAGGGACCCGGTCCCACGAGTTTCCCTAATTTTATATTATATTTTTCATGATTTTATGAAAATACCACGAGATTAAGGAATTTTCATGAGATTAAGGAAATATTAATTAAATAATAAGGAACCATGAGGTGTGGGGCCGGCCGGGATCAAGGCATGGACGGTTGGCCAATAAACACGGCCCCACAACATTTTTCTCAATTTTACATTATTTCCTTGGTGCGAAGGGAACACCATGAAACTGAGGAGTTTCCTCAAAACGAAGGATATTTTTTCAAATGAAAGGATTTTCATAAGATCAAGGAAAATAACAAAAATATGATAAAATATAAAACTAGCGTGGGACTGGCCACGACACGGCCGGCCGGCTAGTGGGCCCAGTCCCCCAGCGCCTTGGTCAATATTTTATTATTTATTATTTTCTTTCCTATTTTGCATAGGTTCATCGTTTCGTTGTATTTTGAAATACTCGTTCGTGCGTTCAGGTGATTGTTAGTGCATCATCGTCGAATACACTTGCACCTTTTGAGTCGGGTCTTACTCGAAGGTAACTCAGACGCCCGTACGTTGAATATTTATTAATAACCCATGGAATTCTGCTGGGAAGAACCATAGATTGAAGTAACGAAATATTACGAAAATATTTGAATATTTTCAGAAATTCAGTGGATGAATCCAAGAATTTAGGAATAATTAGTTGATGGATCTACACTAGTATGATCGTCTAGGAGCATTAATTATTTTGAGCGACATGAGCTAGTTGAAGCGTCATATTCTTTATATAGTCAGGGAAAACTGTTGTTTGTATCCTGAAGACGTTATTGCTCTATACTAGCAGGAAAGTTGTCTAGGAGCCGTCCAATCTCGTGATTTTATATAGAAGTAATTACTGAAGTGTTCAGTATTCATGAGATATGTCGTTGCCTAGCCGAGAGACTACATATCTGCATGTACTCTGAGAGACGGTATTCTCAGTCAGAGATTCAATGAGAGACCCGTGTCTCGATACTCGCGTCTGATTGCTGGATCAGAAGTTATAATTATGGGTTTACGATTTTAGCCTTTGTCGAAAATCCACCATCTACAGTCGAGTTGAGCAATACTTGCTCATTTGCTCGAATATTGATCCAACTATCAATATTCGGTAATTCGTCGAATTGAGCAATACTTTCTCAGTTGCTCGAATATTGATCCAACTATCACTATTCAGTAATTCGTCGAATTGAACAATACTTGCTCAGTTGCTCGAATTTACAATATTTGCTCAGACGAGCAATATCCACATAAGAATTGTACGTCTGACATGTTCAATCCATGAATCACTGAGAATTCGTCACTCATGCTCAATTCAACAAAACTTAGACTCATTGTCTAATAAGTCAACGACTGACTAATCAAATACACTTCTTTTTTGCAGACTCCACGTTCATGAGACATCAATCACGTCACATGAGGGATCACAATTAGGTTTTTGGTTTGGCGGCCTACAACATGTGTGTTCATCCACGATGAGAAATGCGAGTAATTCGTGCAAACAGTTGAGGGAGTTATCAAAGTAGTGGTGGACGATCGACCAAGTCTCCACACGACATGGAACTGATTTTACCATGATCTCCCACTTTCCCACTCTTTCACTCAAGAAACCGTCACACTTACTGGGATCAATGTGTTCACTATTCTGACAATATAAATAAATTCTGAATCGATGAATAAGAACAACATCTGTCTACATAAAAATTTTCTCTCGATCAAAACTTATTCACGGAAATCAACACTCAGCAGTTCATCAATTTGCAGAAACCCACAATACATCCACAATCCTTGATCATCATTGATCTCACACACTTCTCAACTTCCCTCCTACAGATCAACCCATCTCCCTCTTGTGACCGAATTGACTATGGAACGACCATTGACTTGGTTTAGGCCGAAGACGTACAGATTAATCTCTCGAACTCAAAGCACCCCCGTGCAATGCATCTGTGTGAGGTTAAGCATTTTGCTCGGTTGAGGAGTCTTGTCGGAACCGTCGTCTCTTCACTTTTCTAAAAAACCAGCAAATCGTTTTTCCCCATCTACAGTAAGCTTGCTTCAACCAAGTTCATCTTATATTCTTGACGAAAGTCAAAAGATGATCATGTGAAAATCGCCGAGTAACATCTTACATGGTTTGTGTGATACAATCATTTGGTGTAGACTTGGAATGTTTCGATATGATTATTTCAATAACTTGAAAATTGCTTTGATGCTAATGGTGTGTGAAAACGACTTTTGTCATCCTATAAGAAAGTTTCAATGATTGAAATAGAGTTTAGAATACTTAACCATCATTGGGTTATAAAAATAGTGTGCATTCTTGCATGTATGTGATCCATGACCGGAACTAAAGTATGCATACCCGTATGCGTACTTGTAGTTGTGAAATTCCGTGTACCAAGTACACATACCGGTACGCATACTTGCGTAAGGTATAGGCCCGGGAATTTCTGCTGGGTTTTGGAAGTGTACTTAAGTATGTGTGCCCATTCGCATACTGGCAAACCCAAACTCAGACCGGCTACTTAGGTATGTGTACCCGTATGCATACTTGAGTGGTTAAAGTTCTTATACCGGTTGGCTCATGAACTAATGCATTTATATATTAAGGAATGCATTCTTTGCAAACCGTGGATATAATGTTGATGATTTTGCTTCAATTGTGTTCTTGTATACTTCTATGAGAATATAGTAATTGAACAACTATTTAGCTAGTTTCATTTGAGTCATTTGAACTAGTCATGGTTAAGATGAATAAGGTTGATATGAGAGTGTTCATATAGCTAACCTTGGTTAACTACTGTTGAGCCAACATGGTGTACACATTTAGGTACGGTTACTTAAACCTAAATGAGGGTACATTTCATTTGTGTATAACAAGCTAAGTTCGATCTAACAGTTGAAAGATATTAGCTTGAATCTAGTCAGATTTTCATCTAACGGTGAATATTGAATGCTTTGTTACCAAGATAACTTAGATTGCAAACCCTGATTTGAAAACTATATAAAAGAGAACTCTAACAATTGGGAAACCTAATCCACACACCTCTTGTGTGATACTAGTTGTATAATCTAGAGTCGATCCTCCTTTAACCTTAGGTTTTTCATGAAACCCTGTAGGTTAACGACTTAAAGACTTCATTGGGATTGTGAAGCAAGCCCAAACTATTTTCTCTGTAGTTGCGTGTTCTGATCTTACTTCTTCTATCGTGATTAAGTATTATCTTTTCTAAGATTTTCTTGAGATTTATCTCCGATAGGTAAGATTAAAAGTAGTCACAAACATCTTCGTCTCATCGTTTGTGATTCCACAATATCTTGTTTCGCTACCATACGATTAAGATTCTTGTGAGGTGATTGATAATACTAGGTTGTTCTTTGGGAATATAAGTCTGGTTTATCAATTGGTTCTTGTGCACCTTGATTTATCAAAAAACAGAACAAAACTCGTAGGTATTTCTGTGGGAGACAGATTTATCTATTCCAATAGACTTTTCTATGTGAGATAGATTTGTTTATCAAGTCTTCGACTTTGGGTCGTAGCAACTCGTTGTTGTGGGTGAGGTCAGCTAAGGGAATCAAGTGCGTAATATCCTGCTGGGATCAGAGACCTAAGGAGCACGATTGTACCTTGAATCAGTGTGAGATTGATTAGGTCAAGTACATTCCAGTCTGAAGTTCATTGGTAGTATGCTAGTGTTTGTAGCTGCTTAATACAGTGTGGTGTTCAAATATGGACTAGGTCTCCGGGTTTTTCTGCATTTACGGTTTTCCTCATTAACAAAATTTTGGTGTCTTTGTTATTTCTTTTCCGCATTATATTTTGTTATATAATTGAAATATCACAGGTTGTGTGTTGAATTGATCAATTGGTAAATCCAACCTTTGGTTGTTGATTGAAATTGATTGATCCTTGAACATTGGTATTTGGTATCGATCAAGTTACTTCTCTTAAGTTCAATCGGGCTCGCAAATTCCTATTTGCTGATTGCGGATTGGATTGAGCGAAAGAGATATACAACTCTTTGATATACTTTTCTCTAGATTGAGTCTAACTGTCTAGTTGATTCTCATGAAAGTATATTGGAATTTGTCTATTCAGATTGTCGAACGAAATATTGGGTGTGGTTGTTAGACCCCCGCTTTTTCAATACCTATAGGAGAATTTTGTAAACTAAATGGCATCATTCATGAAACTATTGTACCTTTTTCACCTGAGTCGAATGGAATAGCTGAAAGGAAAAACCGAACACTCATAGATATGGTGAACGCTACTGATAGGTGTCTAAAACACCGTGATATTTATCTATTGTTTATGCTTTCTTTGCGAGTTTTCGTATGAATTATGTATCTTATGTTTACTTTTGAGTGTTTAGATACTTTGGAGTCATCATGAACAAAAGAAGGAAAAATCATTCAATTGAAGCTAAAAGGAGCAAAGTCGTCACTTCGCAGGCGACTGATATTTGGAGCCTGCTAAAGTTGCAAGGTGGAAGCGGAGTCACCACTGGGTGGCCCATATCCATCAGTTGGGTGCTAATCCTTCTCATGTTATAACCTAGCAGAACTAGGTCTGGGTTCATTTAGCCGCGTTCAACATCAAGACCAATGTCCCAGCTGCCGGTTAATCAAGTTTTCTGGTGGATGTTGCCGTTAATACAGAGAAAAATCGTGGTTTGTTTTTGAGATCAAGAAGAACACAGAGAAGACAGAAATGGAAGAGATCGATGGGTTTTAGTAGCTGTTAAAGAAGCCAGAAAACACAGATGACGATGCAATGATGCAGTCGATGATTATTAATGAAATTGCTGGGATTTTGAAGTCAAGAGGGAGATGGACATTGGGTACAAACCAATTGGCAGAAGACTGAACTGTTGCCGTGGAATTTTAAGGAAGAATAGATGGGTTTGTTGGTGGATTTGAAGTTAGGGTTGGAGGTGAAGAGAAATTGATGGGGTCTTGCTTTGAATTTGAAGTTGACAGTGAATAGATGAAGAATATCAGAAGATCTGAAGAAGAAAAGATGAAATTGAAGACGGGTTATACTCGAAGTGAATTCTGACCCTGGTATCTGGCAGAAATTGAGATGATTTTGATATCGGTGGATGTTTACTGAGAATTCAAGAAACTGTTGCAGGTGGTTTGAGAAATGGGCACTGGTTATGCTAAGAGAGAAGATGAGATACAGGCCATGATGTTGCAACTGGTGGTGCCGTTGATATACAAGGGTAAGCTGCTACTCTTAACTGTTGGCGATGAAGAAGTGGAGATATTCCAAGGTTTGGTGGTATTGAAGATGAATCTGGTGATGATTTTTAGTGAGTTAGGAATGCATTGGTTGGTATGAATGCTTTGCAGGGGAGTTTGTGTAGCTGTTGAGTCTGGTAGTGCAATACTTAAAGTCGAGATGCACGACGATATCCAATGAGTTGCAGCTGCGATTGCAAATAAAGAGAATTAAGCTGTATTGATAGGATCCGGAGATGCCTATATGTAATAACCGCAATCGCACGATGTCTAGCTAGTATACAGAGGCAAGTACGGGTCGAATCCACAGGGAGCGGTTGAAATACTGATAATCAATATCTCTAATCAGAAACAAGAAATGATATTTTTGGATTTTTGGAATTAAGGATGAAATAATAAAATTAAACTAATAAAACGAATCCAATGCAAAAAACGGTAACCAGGGTTTTATTGGTATCCACCATTATTTATGTTGAACTATTGAAATGAAACATAATTATGAATACGTGTTCATTGTTCGTTCTATATACATCACATATTATATATATTAGAGTCGCAAACATCACTGGGACATCCTAAGCATGACACATCAAAAAATTAAACCTAAGCATGCACCATCAAATTGCGTTGGTGAGAAAATTACACAAAACTAAATATAGGTTCACGAGATTTATTTGGCTTTTCTAAGCATAACCCATCAAAGAAATTAACAAAGCATGGATCATCAAATAATAAGACAAACGTACTCGTAAAACTAATTTGTTATGCACAAAGGTTTTTAAAACCGGTGAGCAACAACTAATTTTCAATCAATCAATAAACTATAATCAAAAATTAATCTAATTCAAATCATAACGGTCCCTTGCTCAATTAATCAATCAAAGTAGCCTAATATCCCAAGTGGTTTCTACCATAAACCCTGATTACAAGGGGCTTAGCCAAAAATGACTTTCTCAAATACCATAAACAAATATATTAGAAATTCACTAGCTAATCGAAATGGAATTGGAAAACGAAAGAATGCAAACCCTTCTGCGTCCCGTCGTCGGCCTCCTCTTTTCCTCTCTGTCCCAGTTCACGGCTCTTGGCCGATCCCCCTTCCTTTCTCCAGCTTCTGTTTTCTTATATCTTTGTGTTGCGAAGAAACAAGACCTAGCCAATAATATCCAACCCGGTCCAATATCACTGAAACGGACGTGCAGATCCAGGCCTTTCAAATCCGTCCAACTCTGAACTCATCCATCGTGTCCGAGTGTGCCAAGAACCCCCTTCTTAATCATTCGAGAACCCACTGACTATCATCCTCTGCCAGAATCAACGGCTCAACCATCTTTTCTGTCACCTTCGTTCACCGGCAAACTCCAGCGAACCCCCATAACACTATCCAAAACAGTGAGTTTCGATATCTCACCTTGCTGCTGCCAAGTACGGTTGATTTCTCAAGCGCAGACTCTCTTCTCTCGGTGATATTCCTCTTTCTTCACAGGCATGTTGATGATATTACTTCATCATCTGCATCTTTAAGGCAACTGCAGCCTGACAACAACACTCGTGCAATTCTGGCCACTGCATCAACTTCTTCCTCACCGAATACCAACTCCACTCGAGCACAAACCATCATCACTGCCTACATCTGATTGCCGAGAGCTGCTACCATCGTTGTTGCTGTAATGAATGAACTCGAGAGAACGAACTCGAGCTAACCAAGAACGGACCCATTTCAGTTCGAATCCATTTTCATCACCTCCAAACTCCATTCTCTCTGGCTATCTCCACCAGCTCAAGCTCAAAACCAAACAAGTCGAGCTCCTATATCTCAATATATCAGTGCATGCATCTCAAGTAGTTCCAACCAGTACCAGTTCATCTTTAATCTCTACCCCATTTGACTCGAACAACAGCTTAATCTCAGTAAACAGTTCAATCACCCTGGAAACATAATCCCGTTTCACGACTACTCCATCCACATTCCCAACTGATCGTTTATCCAGCCACCACCAATCGATACTCCCTGAACTTCTAAGCCTGCACTGCTCGGACCACAACACCTGATTCAACTCTTTCACGTACGAATCAGTTCATCTACAAACATCTACGTTTCCTGTTAAAGTCACGCCCAAGATCGATCACAGAATCAACCCATTCATGCTTCGATGAGGGTAGTCCCAGCCACAGATTGGCTTGAATCTCTACCCCAATGGTTACTTGTATCACCAGTTCTTCTACATCTCATACCGATAAAATCCAACAACACCAGATGGATTCATGGCTTGCTTTCGTTTCTTCCATGTCCGATCTCATTCATCTTCTTATCTTCGTCGATGCCACCTGCAACCAACTCCATTTGATAACCACCAGCATCACTGCCTCTTTTTACATGCCGGAACATCTGTGCACCGGTAGTGTTAGGAGTAACCAATACTGCCTCATCGCCAGTAGAGTCGAAGCTTCAGTCCCTAGCCATTCACGTCTTCAACTAGCATCGAGCAGCTCCATTACCAACTCCATTTGTCAACCCAATCAGCGGCAGCAACATCATCTTGAACCCACTGCATTGAATTCATCTCCTAAATCCATTGTAGCTGCTGCTTCTCAGTTGAGGAGTTCCAATCAATCGAACTAATACGTAAGAATTGATGTTGCCGGTGATGTCATCTGCTTCTTCATAGGTTGATCCGAGTCCCGATCTTGCGTTCCTGCCAATCTATTCTCCATCTCGGCTTCAAGTCAGTTCACTTAGGGAACTCGAAATGCTCAGACCCATTTTCATTGAAAAGAAGAGGAAATGTTGTTTCATGCTTTGTAGAGTATGACAAAGATATGTGGCTGGAGAGTTTGCCACATCGCCCTCTTAGTTCTTTAACCCCTTCAGTGTCTTCACATGCATAACCACCTGGACTATCTCCTGGCCGTGAAATGCGTGCACTAGCTTAAAAGGTTAACTAGGCAGCCCACAGTCCATTAAGCCCCTTGTCTCGCATCGTCGATGCCTTTTGTCTCAAATGTTATTATAACTTCTAGTTTAGCTAGTTATTTTCTGGGTTGTCGGAATTCACTTGAACTTTCTACAAAAGTACTAAAATATTGTTATTAGCCAATAAATCGAGTCTTAGCTAATATAAATATGGGTATAAAATATAGCACTTACGTGCTTATCATGTATGCAGTTGAGAGCAAGTGCAATGCAGGCCAGTGGTGGAATCAATATAGTGTGTTGCAACCGAGACAAGAGAGCTAGAGTTGTAGAAGTGTGCAGTGGATGGCATTTGTTTGTTTTTTGCTGCAATGGAGCTGTGCTGCGGATCGATGAATGCTAAAACTGATTGCAGGAGGACTTGTTGCTGCCAGGGATTTAATGGGTTTGTGTTGGAGCTGAGTTGCAGCTGTAGGATGTGCATATTGCAGGATTGTGGTGCTTCTTGTTGTTCAGTTCAGTGGAGGAAAGAGAAGCGGAAACCATAATTTGCTGAGTGCTGGTAGTGGTTGAACTGGAGCAGCTGGTGAATATCCAAGGACTGGTAGTGATGCAGTGGGTGATTGAGCATAGTTTGGTAGGTTTGAGGTGAAGTATGGCAGAATGGTTGGAAGTATTGGTACAGGAATTGAATGAATTCCCAGAAGCACTAGATGTATGTTAGGATTGAATATAGGGTAGAACTGAAGTAAAGGGCCTGAAATTATGGCCGGGAACATGCCAGAAACAAACAGAACTCTTGATGAATTTCAGTTAACCGAGTTGACTCACCGATCCACTTACTCTGATGAACTTGGGCTCTGATATGTGGGCTTCTCTTTGTAGAAGAAACAACATTTAGCCTATGCGGTTGATTATGGCTGAGGTGGAGAAATCGGAAAAGGGAGGAAAGTATAAAAGGAAAACGTGTATCTCTCTACATTTTTTTTTATCTTTTCTTCTATTTTTGTTCTAAGGTTTAGACATGGATATTCTTCTCTTTATTCTTGTTATGAACTCCATGAGCATGAGTACTTAATTATTTTTGGTTATGGATTAGTTGGATTTCACATAACATGGTTCTTTGATTCAATATATTAGTTTTGTCTCATATTTATCGTTCATAATTCTCTGAAAATATAGTTGCATGATTGATGTATTGCAACATGATTTGAGTATTTGTTTTGTCAAGTTGCAGATTGGTAGAACTCATATCCATATCTATAGCTAGTTTAGGATTAATCATCGGGCGATAATCCTTGAACACAAGTAGCATAAATATGATTGTAGGTTATAATGATATATCCTTGTAATCATATGTGAATCGTGACCTTTATTCGAATTGTTTGCGCAATGTATTTCAATTGTAAAGATTAGCCTAATTTCATGAATCTTAATGCTCCATGGGAATTGAACTTGATTAGCGCAAGGAGTTAGGTTATTCTTTTGGTAGAATTCATACTTGCATCGTTTTAGTATATGTGATGAAATCAGGAAATTGCGGGATATTCTTTCGACTAGGTATCTTAGGGCTTTTGATAATTAGAGATTAAATATCAATTCTAGTTATTAAGATAAGAACATGTGAGTGAATGAAAACGAAATCCTTAACCAATATTTTTACATCTTTGATTTGCTTGTTTATTTCTTTATTTACTTCTATTTGAGTTTGGTTACATAAAATCCCCCCTTGTTTTACATAAGAAACCGAAACATATTGACAACCTAGTCTTCTCTGTGGGAACGATCCTTTCTTACCCTTGCTATATTTTATATTCTGAGTAGTGAGAAAGTAAATTTATTTTTGACGCATACGACAGCGATCATCTATGTTAGCTAGTTCAGGTTTATCTTCGAACCTGTAGGGGGGCAATTCTCTCTGCATGCTATATCTTGAACCGAGTTCCACTTAAGAAATCTGAAAAGACTCCATATGAGTTATGGAAAGGACGATAACCTTCATATGCATACTTTAATGTGTGGGGGTGTTTGGCCAAGGTGGTCGTTCCTCGTTCCAAGAGAACCAAAATATGACCTAAAACTGTGGATTGTGTTTTCCTAGGATATCCTGAGCATACTAGTGCATATAGGTTCATGGTCATCAGTTCTGACCTTAATAACATTGGTTTAAACACCATAATGGAATCTAAAGATGCAGTGTTTTTTGAACACATATTTCCTTTAGGGTCTGGACCTCGCAAAAGGGTCCATGATGACCTCACAGATGTTCCTTCGACTAGTCAGCCCCCGTCTCTAGAAGTCGAGACTGAACCCAGAAAAAGTAAGAGGGTTAGAACTGTGACAAGTTTTGGTCCATATTTTGTGACTCTTACGGTAGAGTCTGAACCTCAAACCTATAAGGAATCTATGACTTCTCCGGAAGCTCCCTTCTGGTAAGAAGCTTCAATAAATGAGTGGGAGTCCATTCAGAAAAACGAAACTTGGGAGATTGTAGACTTACCTCTTGGTAGTAAAGCCATAGGTTGCAAATGGGTCTTCAAAAGGAAGTTTAGAACAGATGGAACTATAGAGAAACACAAATATAAGTTGGTAGCTAAAGGCTATAGACAAAAGGAAGGATTAGATTTCTTTGATACTTATTCACCGGTCACTGGGATCACTTCTGTTAGGATGTTGATTGTGCTTCTATTTATGATTTGCATATACATCAGATGGATGTTAAAACTGCATTTTTATATGGTGAATTGAATGAAGAAATTTATATGGACCAACCTGAAGGTTTTGTTTTGAAAGGTTGTAAAAACAAAGTATTGAACAAATCTCTCTACGGTGTAAAACAAGCACCTAAACAGTGGCATGAAAAATTTGATCATGTAATGATATATAATGGCTTTAAGGTTAATGAGTCTCATAAATGTGTTTACATTAAATCTTTGGATGATGCTCATGTTATTGTGTGCTTGTATGTTGATGATATGCTCATATTAGGCAGTAACATTGATATTATTAATACCACTAAAAGCATGCTTCGTGAAAATTTTGACATGAAAGACTTAGGCCCTGCTGATGTAATCTTAGGGATGAAAATCAGAAAGACATCTGATGGATATAGTCTTAGTCAATCTCATTATGCTGAAACTGTACTTAAGATATTTAATCATGAAAATGCTAAACCTGTATCTACTCCTTATGATCCCACTTGTAACTTGAAAAAGAAAAAGGGTGAGGGAATTTCTCAACTCGAGTATTCTCGCGTTATTGGTAGTCTTATGTATTTGATGAACTGTACAAGACCTGATATTGCCTATATTGTGAGTAGATTGAGCAGGTACACATGCAACCCTGGGCGGGATCACTAGAATGCTCTCAACATAGTTCTTTGCTACCTGAGAGGCACTTCAAACTATTGCTTAAGTTTTGGGAAGTATCCTGCTGTGATGGAAGGGTATTGTGATGCCAACTGGATATCAGACTCAGATGAGTGCAAATCCACTAGCGGGTACATCTTCACACTTGGAGGTGCGTCTGTGTCATGGAAGTCTTCCAAACATACATGTATAGATCGATCCACTATGGAGTCTGAGTTTATAACCTAGGAAAAAGCTGGAGAGGAAGATGAACGGATACGAGCTTTCTTGGAAGGAATTCCACTCTGGCCCAAGCATGTGTCTTCAATCGCAATCCACTGTGACATCCAAGCTGTTATTGGTTGCGCAAGGAACAGTTTATACAACGGAAAGTTTATACATCTAAAAAGAAGATACAAGACAGTGAAACAACTACTCTCTACTGGTATTATCTCTATAGACTTCGTAAAGTCTAAAGATAATATTGCAGATCCTTTGACGAAAGGATTATATAGAGAGGTAGTTAGATCAATATCGAGGGGGATGAGACTTAAGCTCATAGAATAAATAACCATGAAGGATACTCAACTTTGTGAATGAAGCTCCAAGATCAAGGTTTAATGATACAAGTAGGAGAGCATGTAGGAGAGCCTTGATAAATTTCATAATCACATATGAACAATCTTTCCGAATGGTTGAAGGTGAAGGGTTCATAGCATTTTGTAGGTATCTTGAGCCGAGGTTCAAACTTCCATCTCGGATGACCGTCAATCGTGATATATGCAGGTTGTTTGTGACTGAAAAGGCCAAGTTGGTGAACTATTTCAAGGTGAACAAGGTTAGAGTTTGTCTCACAACAGATACTTGGACGTCCATTCAGAACTACAACTACATGGTAGTTACTGCCCACTTTATCGATGACCACTGGAAATTACACAAAAGAATCATATGTTTTTGTTTAATCACTAGTCATGGAGGTGAACATATTGGAAGAACATTGGAGAAGTGTTTGATCGAGTTGGGGCTTGAGAGAGTGTCCACCATCACTCTCGATAATGCATCTGCAAATAAAAAAGCAATAAAATATGTCAAGGAGAGAGTTGTCAGTTGGGGATCATCAATTGTTGGAGGTAAACATTTGCATGTCAGATGTGCTGCCCACGTATTAGCTTTAGTTGTTAAGGATGGGTTGAAGAAGTATAATACTTCAGTGGCAAGAATCAGGTCAGTGGTTAAATACGTCACAGCCTCTCCTGCTAGGATGAAGAAGTTCTTAGAAGCTGTATTTAACGAAAGAATTGAGTATAAAAAGGGATTAATATTAGATGTAAAAATAAGATGGAACTCCATTTTTTTGATGTTGGATTCCGCGGAAAAATATGAAAAGGCCTTTATAAGGCTAGCATGGTCAGATAAAGCATTTCGTGAGAGGTTTATCTTCGATATTCCCGATGAACCAGAAATGGGTGTTAATATTGATGCTATTGACAGTACAGATGTTCCCGATGAATATGAATCTACTTCATCTGATTCTGATGCTCCTGAAGAACCCGTAGCTGGTCGGAGAAAAGCCAAGAAGAAAAAGCCTCATGTGCATGCTCCTGAAAAGTATGATTGGGCTAATGCTCGAGTCCTAGTTCAGTTTTTATAGGTATTTTATCTTTCTTTATCAACCATTTTAGAACTGATTGCATGAAACAAAACAAGGTATGAAACTTAGAACTGATTGCATGATATAAAACAAAGTTTGAAACCAGTAGATGGATTGTAGACTGCGATAGTCAAGGTGGTTAGTCTTAACTTTTGTTGATTACTCGTTGAATCTTTCCTCGTCTGTCACTTGTCAGTAATACAAGATCTTCAAACTAGTATCACACTGGGTCCATTCCTATGGTCCATTGTAAAAAACAAATAGCGTAAACAGGGTTGTATATGTTCAAATATGGGTAGGATTAAGACTATAAAACTTAGCTTTATTTCTTTCATTACCTTTACTGCAATGTAGTTAGTTTTGTCACTAAGGTTGAATTTATCACTAGGAATAACCCTATCTCAATATATGAGTTACTGTAGTGTTGCTCTTTACACCATCCATGACCTCTTTTGGTATTAGTTTACATTGTGGATGCTTAAAATGTGAATTAATCAATTTACTTCTTTTTCCATGTATGATTTTTTGCAGTTCATGAATTAATAATTGCGTTCACTTTGAAGTGCAATGTACTGATTTTGTTGTTTGTTCATGTTTGGAATGTCCAACATTGCATTTATCTATGCTAGTATGTTCTGGAATATATGCTTCAGAGTGTGAAGTGTAATCATTGGGAAACTCACATTTGACGCATGCTCATATCCTTGTAATTGAAATTGCTCATTCCAAGTGTCTGTGTTTGTGATTTTGTGTCTTGTTAGAATAACATAGTTTGAATGGTACAGGCCCTGCAGGGTGTTATTACTGTACATGGTTTAATATGTATTATCAACTGGAGCAAATTTATTGCAAGTTTTGTTATGACAACATCCATCTCTATGGAAGCAACGGTCGATAACAATTAGTACTGTTTCTACAGGTATTTTATGAAGCAACTGTTGAGTTTTCTGGTTCTACGTATGTCACTTCGCATACGTACGTGGAGAGTTAAATGAATGGCAAAAAGATCATTATGATCCTCACTTAAGCCATATGGGTGAGAAGATGTTACTTAAATACAACAAGTATTGGGGTGAGTATAAAAACATGAATCCTTTATTGTTTATTTCTGTGCTTCTTGATCCAAGAGAAAAAGAACGTGGACTGCAAGTAATACTAGAAGATTTGATTATGCATGATATTCCTTGGATGAAACAAAGATTGGTAAAAAAATTGGTTAGACAAAGTGAAAGAGGATTTTAATGAATTATTTACAGCTTATAAGGCAGAATATGCAGGTGTAGGAAGTGTGTTAGCCTCGTCAAAATCTGTAGGTGAAACTGGTGGTAGTCCTAGTCAAGAGAGCTCTAGTTCTAGTTCTACGTTACATAGAAAGAGAAGATATAAGGCCCATAAAGAAGAACGTAAAACCCAGTTGTTTATAATGGAGGATTTTGACAAATCAGAGGTGGAAAGATACTTATCGGAACTGATTTACTCACCAATAAAAGACAAGAAAGAAGGTTCAAAGTTTGATATATTGACTTGGTGGAAAAGCAATGCTGCAAGGTTTGATATTCTATCACTTATAGCAAGAGACATACTTGCTATTCCCGTCTCTTCAGTTGCAAGTGAATATGCTTTCAGTACTGGAAAGTGAATACTTGGTCATTTCCGTAGTTCTTTAAGACCACGAACTGTGGAAGCATTGATTCTCCTACAGAACTGGTTGAGGACACCGATTGATATGGATCCATCTATACTTGGAGCTGAAGAGAAAGAGGATGACGTCTTAGAGTCAGGTATGGAACTTGCTGCTATGGATCCTTCTAACTCATTATACTACTAGCTACACAACCAACTTTCCCTGCTCATTAATTGTATGTAAATACACTATACTTATGCTACCTACATCAGTGCATTGAGATTCTCAATAGTTGTTAAGCTACAGAGATAGTGGATACATTAGACGTACAAAACTATAAATGCATAATTATATCTTGAAACATACAGTTGAATGCCTGATTCAGAGTGATTAGAGGTACTCCACCGTTATTTTATTACTTCATGTAATACTTCTTTATATAGATGATGACCAAAGAGCAGGTTTTAGTGCATAAACATTTTTTGCGTAATTATGTATCCATTTTATAACTGTCCAAGACTATAATCTGGAATTAGTTTAAAATTGATACTTGGTCTTTTGTCTACTTGAAGAGTACATATTGATATTCCACGCTTTGTACTTCTACGTGTTTATAATTGCATATAGAATCAAAGATCGTTCTAAATAAAAGAAATGAATTTTTGATACAATTTATTTGTTATGCAACCGCAACTGATTCCATTAAATTGAACTGATATGTTCTGCAGATTTGTTTGGTGATCTTAGTACTTATTCCATCATCGTAGATGATGATTGAAGAAGAAGGTCAATATGAAGAGCTTTTGGTGATATACTGTTATATGAAGAACAAGGTCACGTGAAGAACATGGAATTGGGCTGGGATTCATCGTCGATTTACTCGTTTCTTGAGACTATAAATGGCTTTGTGCCTAGCAGGAGACTTTTGTTTGTTCATTTTTCCCTAGTTAGATTGGCAGTACCATTGGGTACATATTTAGATAGGTTGGATCATATTTTCTCTGTTGTTGCAAGATTTATTTCTTTTGTTTTTTGGAAGTATTTTCTGTATTTACTGCTGACCATATACTTTGTTTTCTGTTTTTTTGGAAGTATTTGCTGCTGACCAGAAAGTCCTGAAAAAAAAACGATTATACCCGCCACCCTATCCTACCCGACCCGCCAATTAATGGGTAGGGTAGGATCTTACCCGTTTAATGGCGGGTAGGGTGGCGGGTAAAAAATTTCTTACCCGCCAGTTGGCGGGTAGGATGGCGAAATGGGCCATATCCTACCCACCCTACCCGTTGTGCACCCCTAGATATAACTAATTTATGGTGATATTGAGACATCACTATCTTTGTTCCTCCCTGTGGTGTAACTGCGTGATAGTGTTACATGCATGAGTTAGGATGATCTGTTGAGATATTAGTGGGTTCCATGACTTTGTTTAAAGCTGGGTGTGGCAGGACACTCTTAATGGACTCACCTGTGTGGATGTTGGAAGTGGGGCCGCTTCCTACGAGAATTTGAGCTGATTCTCTAGAGACATTCATTAAGTCCAGAATTTGGCCCTGAATTGCATTTACTGTTGGCGGTTCAAGACATTGTGTTCACCGTTACAATAAGCAGTTCCGGTAACCTCTCACTAAGTTAAGGTTCAATCTCTGGGACACTTTAGCCTAATTTTGATGTATTATGTTCTCTCGCAATTTATCAATATGTTTTGTCATTCATGTGGGGGATTGTTAGAAAAAATGGGTTTTGTTTTTAAAACCAGAAGAGTATGAACCATGATTTGATCTGTAGACCTATTGCCCACTAGTTGTTTTTTCATTTGAATAGATAAAACATTAGTCCCACATAGACTAAAATCTTAAGAGTTTTAGACTTAAATACCACGGGTTTGACTAAAGGGTATGGCCCTTTGGGTCTACAGACTTTTGTGTGAGGGAGAAGAGCTAGACGAGGGCAAGGTTGCCTTTCCCTACGCGTGGTTGATAAGTGCTTAATTTACATGTTTAGAATATCAATTTTATACTGGTTATATTAGGTTGATCATCCGAAAAGAAGTGAAAATAGCTACAAAAATGAAGTTTACATGTGGACACCTGACAAAGATCAAGTGAAACTCGTTAAAATTGAAGATTTATAGTTATCATTTTATAGAGGACGAGAAGACGAAGTCAATGGCAAAAGGACGGAGTCATTCTGAGTTCGTATGAAGAAATGATGAGCAAAAGAAGAACTTGGATGACTAGAAGGGCAAAATGGTCATTTCATAGGTCAAGTGTTATTGGCACCCCACTGTACGTTGAGGGGCAGTCACTCTGTTAAGGGGTAGACTGTTTCAAAGAAACTACTAAAGGCAGTCGAGCCATTTACTTGGGGGAAGCCGAACACTGTTAAAGGCACCCGGCCTATTTAGTCAGGGCACCACCTTCTTCTTTCTCCTCAATACAAACGACGGTGATTGATGGAGTTGTTGCTAGGGAACTGAATTTGGTTGTTGCCACTGCCGAGAGGTGAAGATGGGTTATGACTAAGTCTCGAGTGTTACTGTCATCCATGGCGAATGGAGAAGGAACCGAGAGCTCGAGTCCGAGCTGGGTCTGCTATACTGATGTTCGTGGCAGTGAAGATGCTGCTCGAGTGTATCGATGAAGTTGGAAGAGAAAGGTGAATGAGGCTTATGGCTTGCTGCCATTGTTGATGCTCGATGGACTTTAGCTATAGTTTGCAAAACAACGACGGTATGGAGAAGATGGGATTACTGCCACGGATTGAAGAGTTGATCAACGGAGGGGATGAAGTGCTGCTGTTGAGATCAGTTAAACCGAGATGAGGAGTGAGTCCCTTGACCGAGAATTCAGTTACGATAAGTTTCCGGCGATGGAGAGAGTTTAAGAAGAACTGGAAACATGGACGAAGAATTTATCTCTCGGAGAAGTTATCTTACGCGGTGAAAAGTGGGGATTCACTATATCACCGTACGGCGAGTTGGGTGCATGGCTAGTGTTAAAAGAAAACACTCAGTCTAGAAGGTAAATTACCAGCCAATCAGAAGCTGTGCTTATTCTAACACGATGCTTCCTATTACACCAAATAACAGTACATGTTTCTATAAACTAAAAAGACCATGTTGACCGACTAGGCAGTCCTTATCTAATTAAATTTTCCTGGCGTATTTAGGGGCCACCCCAAAGGATTTAGGGGCCATCAATTTATACCCAGCCAAAGACTCTAGTTAAGGGGTACCCTATATGATATTGAAGTTACATAAATGCCCTTCTGGTAAACTGTATAAAAACCAAATCAAAAACAATTATACTCATTTCAACTATTCTTCTTCCAGTTTCATATTATCTTCCGATTGTGGAAGAAAAAAAAAATTTCCTCGTTCAACCGAAACATCGCCGCGAATCGTAAAATCAAAACATCGTCGATTCGATTATAAAACAATGGATAAGAGAAATGAAACCCACAGACCTAGAACCAAAAATGTTGCTCGGGGTATCGATCCAAACATTGGAATTTTAGCAAGAAATAAAGAAATTCTTGCTGCAAATGAAGAAGAACGCGAAGAAGAAGTACCCGCAATGTAGTCGTTGGTGGCGATTCCGAGACTCAAACACTTCGTCAACTTCAAATGGCCCAATTAGGTAAGAATCTATCATTTTTGGGGTTTATTTCGCTTTAATTCGTCGAATCGAGAAAAAAAAATTCCTAGGGTTTTCGGTTATTTATCCAGATTCGGACGATATGCATGCTCATTTACTTCCGAATGTAGTCGTGTTCTTCATTTTTCAAGAACATCGACAGTATTCGGGAGAAAGATTTGATGATTATCTGCCGAATATTGGTGGCCATATCTTCCTGGATACAAACTGCTAATAATCGGTAGTTTAATGAATTTTTTTGGCTACCGAATATATTTAAGTAGACACACAGTATTCGGAAGAACACTCACTACCGAATGTATATATTGAAAAAATCTCAAGGAAAAATCCCATTTTGGGGCCAGTATTTATTCGGAAGACAATATAATGTTTTATACCTCCGATTGTGTAGGATAAAATTTTAGAGTTTCTGAACTCCAGTTGATGAATATTCGGTTGTAAACATGTTTAGTTATATTCCGATTGTTTTTCATTTGGAAAAAATATGTGTCTTCTTACTTCCGAATTTGTACATTCGGGTTATAGATGTGCACTTTGTCTTCCGATTGTGTAGGATGAAAAATTTACAGCTTCTGAACTCCAATTGATGTATATTCGGTTGCAAATATGTTTAGTTAGCTTCCGATTGTTTTGTATTCGGGAACAATATGTGTCTTCTTACGTCCGAATGTGTTCATTCGGGTTATATTTCCATACTTTGTCTTCCGATTGTATAGTTTGTAAATATTGTTCATTTCTTTGTTGTTTAGACAAAGTCGAGAAAGGAGGAAGAAAGTGACAGCTAGTGCTAGGAGGGAAAGGAGTGCCAAAGATAATTCAAGTGCTCAACAAAGCTTACAAGAACAAAGCAGTCAACAAGGAGTGCAACCAAGTGCTGAACAAAGTGTAGAAAAACAAGGCAGTGAACAAGGGGTGCAACCAAGTGTTGAACAAGCCGCTCAACAAAGTGCAGAACCAACTGCTCCACAAGTTACACCCCACCATGAAATTGAACCAGTTGATCCAGTGCCAAGAGTAGAAGAAGAAGGACAACCAAGTGGTACCCAAAAATCCAAAAAAGGAAAAGATGGTGTAAAGAAGGATATTGCTAAGAAAGCATCACATCTTGTCCCTCAGCACTTGAAGAAGAAGGGTATTCCAGCAGGCACAATCCTTGGGCTACCGGCGGATGGAGGAAAATTTCTATTTGGATACAAAGACTCATGGGCAAGATAAATATACGAAACCGAGGTAATAAAATTACTATTTTTTATTAATGTATTGTCTATGTGTTATATCGTAATATTTGTATTAAGGATTTTTTTATGTACTTTAATAGGATCATCAAGATGCGGTCCGTCTACTCAAACCTACCGCCGCACCAACAAAAATGCTTGCGTGGCCTTTATCTGGTGAATGTGAAAGGTTCAAGACAATTGTTGCCAACTCGGGGTTAGCTAATGCCGCCGAGAATTCATTGTTGGAACATGATCGTGTGGCCATATCGGCGTTCGTGGAGAGAATGTTTCCTGAGACCGATACTTTCCATATGCCGTTTGGGGAGATGACGATCACCCCGGATGATGTTGTGCATATTCTTAACCTTCCCGACCAAGGCACAGCTGTGAAGTTTAACTACACAAAGCAGTTAAGTTGGGCACAACTTTATTCTCTAACTAACAAGTGCTTAGGTTGGGATGAAGAGACAACAACAGCAGAGTTTAGGAGGCATGCCAGTTATAGAACAAGACAGATCAACATTACAGCTTTGATGAATATGTTCCGAGGCACCTTGGAGAAGGAAAAGAATGGAACGTTAACTGATGAGCAAGTGAACCACGCTGCCACTGCATATCTCCTCTGTGTATTGGGATGTGTCATATTCCCCAATACTTCTGGAAACCGGATTGACGCCAACCTTATACAACTTTTGGATCCTCTCCATGAAGTCGGTGACTATTCTTGGGGCACGGCATGCCTAGCATTCTTGATGGAAGAGTTGAGAAAGGCGTCGAGGCTAGGAACCTGCCAAGTTGCCGGGAACGTGGCTCTATTGCAGGTTTTTTCTTTAACTCTATAACTCACTCTATAGTTATTCGGTAGACAATACATATGATGCATATTCATAACTCCAAAGGACGCATATTCATAACTCCAAAGGACGCATATTCGGTAGGAATTGATCCATCTTATTTTCCGAATGTTTGTTATTCGGTGGCTAGGTACTTAGTTTTATTTCCGATTATATATAATCGGAAATATGTTTTTGATATTACCACCGAATATACAGGCCAGAAAAACTAGAGGTTACTGAACTCCAAATGACGCATATTCGGTAGGAAATGATCCATATCTATTTCCGAATGTTTGTTATTCAGTGCCTAGGTACTCAGTTTTATTTCCGATTATATATAATCGGAAATTATGTTTGGAAATTACTACCGAATATACACAATCTATTTACTAAAACTTGATTTCTTATGTATATAGGCATGGATCTATGACCACTTCCCTATCATGAAGTTGGCCGGAGAGAACCCGGGGTGGTGCAAAGGTACTCCTAGAGGAACAAAGTATATATTTGAAGACAACCGTTCTAGGACAAAAGAGCAGCAGTTGATTCGCATGAGGGAGATTTTGGACCAATTGAAGGCCTCGGACGTATGCTTTGATCCATACAAGGAAGATCGAGCCAGTGGGCATATAAATTTTCGGTTGGACTTGTCCATTTATTTTGGACCATTGTGGCACCCCACAGGATATGTGATGTATAACCCCTCTAGGGTGATGCGACAACACGGGTATATACAACAACAACCTCTGGAGAAAATGGGGGATTACTACAAATTGGAGTTGGAGTTGTGCTCTTCTAGTGGTGATAATCTTACAATTGTTCACACAGGCCCACCTACTGTTCTTGATAACTGGGATAAGAGGAATGACTTCATTATCGACACTGGTAGACGAACCAACCGAGGTGATGAAATTTCTCCAGACTATATGAGTTGGTATAACAAGGTATCACATCCTTTGGTTATCCGTGAAATCAAATCCAACACTACTGCGGCGGGTTCAAGTTATAATTGTATCATCAAAGACAAACTAGCTGGTTATGATAGACTGGTGCGTGTTCTTATATTTTTGTTCATTTTATATGATTCCTATAAATCTTAGGTAATTACCGTTTGATGTTATGTCATTACGTATAAAAAACAGGTGAATAGGTTCAAGCGTGTTTCCAAAATGTTAACTGCATGCCTGAAGAGCGGAGATTCCATGCCAGCTGAGAAGATCAAAGAGGCTAGAGATCTAGTTGATAATATGGATAACGAAGATTATGCTGCCCAGTTTGGGGAGAAAGTCACGAAGAGGCATCCGCCCAAGGTGGCAGTATCAAAGACGGGTAAAAGAACTCGAGCTTCATCGAGCGCTGAAGCTGCTCCAACTGAAGGTGCTCAAACCCGTGGTCGTGCAGGACTGGGAGGTAGTCACGGTCGTAAAGTAAAGAAGAACAGATAAATGACAATGATTTTTGTTGTACATTCGGAAATTTGTTTGGGTAACTAAGTTAGACAAGTTCAAATGACAATGATTTGTGTGTTATATTCGAAAGATTTGGTAACTAATTTAACTTCCGATTATTTCAATTTCAAAATTTTTGTTTTTCCCAAATTCTGATTTTTGGGCCATCGTACAATCGGAACTTTACAAAAAAAATTATCCTTCGAATATTACAAGTTCAAAACAAACCACGCCATGGCTCTAGGTGGTTCCAAGGGCCAATATAGAAGGTTAGACAGCCCATATTCGGAAGTTTGGGTAACTGTTTAACTTCCGATTATTTCAATTTCAAAATTTGAAAAGTATCAGTTTTTCCCAAATTCTGATTTTTGGGCCATCGTACAATCGGAACTTTACAAAAAAAATTATCCTCCGAATATTACAAGTTCAAAACAAACCACGCCATGGCTCTAGGTGGTTCCAAGGGCCAATATAGAAGGTTAGACATCCCATATTCGGAAGTTTGGGTAACTGTTTAACTTCCGATTATTTCAATTTCAAAATTTGAAAAGTATCAGTTTTTCCCAAATTGTGATTTTTGGGCCATCGTACAATCGGAACTTTACAAAAAAATTTATCCTCTGAATATTACAAGTTCAAAACAAACCATAATCGGAAGTTTAGTTTTTATTACCCTTTCGATTATTCTAACCGAATATTACAATCGGAACCAAACAACACCATAATCGGAAAGAAAGTTGACTCATAACATAACCGAATATTACAATCGGTAGTTTGTTTAACAAAATAATCTACCGATTTCGTATAATCGGCTAGTTTTTATATTAATAATACTCCGATTACATCCATTACATAAAATTCAAACGGCCTTAACCTTACAATTTCGTCAAAAGCACCTAAATCCATACTCCTAATTGACCATAAAAGTATTAAAACAGATCATAACTTCCAGTGACCATAGAAATTGTCCCTCTTGATTTTGTAGCATCCTTCATGTTCAAATTGTTTCCCGTAGAGGTCCACATACCGGCGATCCGCAAGATTTCTCTGAAATTACGAATGAATAACAAGTTAGTACTAACTTTTGTTAATGTGAGTTGGAGTTACAGAGATACTTACTCGTTTTTCATACGTCCACCAAGGAAAAGCGTTCCTAACAAACCGTTCCTCATCTTCAAGTTTGTCAATCTCCTTATCGAGCGCATTCTTTCTCATCTTAATGTCATTGGATGATCTTCGAATTCGATTACCATCTAAGGCCTCAAATACCATTAAGATACGGTTCCATATCTGCTCTTCGGATTCCGATTTGTGGAGCTTGTGAACACGATCATGAGTAGTTACCACAACCCACGCTCTATAAATAGCACAATCTTCTTCTTCGGCAAAAGCAATATCCATGTTTTTTGTTATGAAAATTAAAACTGAAGAGAGGAAAGAATTTGGTGCAATTGGGGTGATAGATATGAGTTTCTTCATATAGGTTTAGGGTCCAACGGCTCTTTTTGTTTTTCCCAAAAACTCCAACGGCTAATTTGACGAAAGTTGAATGTGGAGAAACCAATAATCGGTAGGTATTGGATTTAGCATATCTACCGATTATGGTAGCTTTCAAAATTTGAATTTGCGGCAACTTATAATCGGTAGGTTTTGTAATATATTTAACTCCCGATTAACGCTGAATCCAAAACACGAACCAAGAAATACTGCACCGACTACAATCGAAAGTCTGGGAAATATTTTGGCTCCCGATTGCATTCGGAGGGTAACAATGTTATCATATCCTCCGAATATATAAGGGTAATTTCGCCATTACGAATTACGCGAGATAAGGGCTGGCTACATTTTCCCTTTGGGTGACCTTTTTTGTTTTATTGTTGGCCCCTAAATCCTTTTGAGTGGCCCCTAAAAACGCGAGGTAAATTTTCACGACGAGTGGGTTTCGTTGAATGCCTGTATAAAGGCTTGAGAAGCCGAGCTTCAGATTCAACTTTTTGGGAGAGAATAAACACAGAGAAAAATAAGAGAGGGGAAAGGTTTTATTCCATATCTTAGGGTTTACCCTTTTAGGGGGAGACCAAGTTATTTTCTTCTAATTTCATATATTTTTTATGAGTTTAAATCCATATATAGCTAATTTTTTATTGGTTAAGGATGATTTTAAGTCCTGATTCTTCGTAATAGAATTCTAATTCTTTTTACAAGTTTATTTTGAGTTTAACTTTCTTGTCAATTGTCTCCATTATTTTTAGTGTCTAAGATTATTATTGGGTTGTTCAATTGGCCGTTTGAATTAACCGAATAGTAATTCTTCTACTAGTATTGAGGTTGGTGATACGTGTAATTGTCACTCAATTATTTACACGAGTAGTAAATTGCAAAAGCTGACAGAGGGATTCTGTTAAGTAGTTGTGTATACAGATGACACTAGTAAGCAGACCGAGCTTATGCGTCTGATGGTAGGATCAACCTAATTCACAAAACGTAAAGCATCCGACTAATTTACATCCTGAGTGTGCTACTTCTTGGTGGGTTAGTTGGATATAATCTGGTAGTCGAGTGTTTCCATATCTAGTGGCAATAGGAATTCCGGGGATAGCAGAGCTTATTGCTATTCTACGGATGGTGACAATAGAAATTTTACAAGAAATAAACAAGTACTTTTATTAAATTTATGTTCAGTGGCGGCGAATGATTCCCTAATCATCTTTGCTTTCCTATTATATTTTTATTTTACTTTTGTCAAACCAATTCCCCCTTTTTACTTTATTTTTGCTCATTCAAATAACATATCAATTACACAACTCTTTGTGGGAACGATCTCTTACTATCGCTATATTACCAGTTAGTTTGTAGGAAATGTCTTGATTAATTTGTTGCACTTACGACACGCATCAGCGGTGCTTCGCACCGAAGCACACACGCCGCCGTCCGGTCGGGCGTGGATGTGAGTTCATTAGATCCTATCTTTTTGCTGAAACTTTTGGTACGTGTTTTCCGCACATAAAGTTTCATCAGGTTTTTTTTGTCTTGCAGAATCTTTTTCCCCCATAATTGTTGCATCAGTTTTTTGTTGCATCCGTCTAAGGGTATTTTTTTTTCAGGGATATATTTTATCATTCCCACTTTTTTTTTCTTACTTGATTAATTCAGCTTAAATGACTTCATTAAAAGTGTGTCAATTAACTCAATCAAATTTACTTATCAGTTCTGAATTGTTATCTCAAGCAATTTTTGGCTTTCGTTGGTGAGTTTGTAAAGATATACTTAATGCGCTATACTTACACTACCGAACTAATCAACTTCCCACAACTGAAAGACACAATATACAACAATTGGTGGGTTAGTTTGTCAGGCGATTTCGGGCAGGGAGAAAAAAAAATCTGGCATCCTTAACTGCTCAGATCCGCTTGGATCTGGGCAGTACCAGTCTTAAACATCATATATTAGCTTAGATTTATTACTCTAGTAAAGAAATCAGGAAAATAAAAGCCTAAACCTAACATCAATCTTCACCTTTAAACCCTAAATCGCCGCCATGGATTTAGCAGACCTCATAGGCTAAATCCTCGATTCATCGACCCTTCAAATTCATTTAGGTTGATTGCTTGCTAGTTTATTGTGATACCCCGTATTTACAGAAGATTTTAGAGGTTCCAACTTGTGCTTCTTGATGGGATTGAATTCAATCGAAGTTTTATCGATTATTATCTTCATCAATAACATATCCAACCTTGGTTCCAGATGCTATAATCACTCCATTTTTGAGTTATGAGGTAATATTTCAGGTTTGCCTGCCTATCTCTCAGATTCAGTCAAATTTCTTGATAATTTTTAAACCTTGATTCGCAAATCCCTAGTTTTCTGCTTTGTGTAGGTTGTTAGCTGTTCTTGCTTTTGCGTCTGATTCCTTTCCTTTGAAAGTTGTCTTGGGCTGGTGAAGCCCCATCTCCCCTGTTTTTTTTCCGGTTGTTTACCTCTTGAATGTGTTGTTTGAACGCTGTAAGGTAATTGTCTAAAACTACCAGTTAATTTCAGTGTTAAGTTTTGGTTTAGGTGTGTACTGGTGTTGGTGGTTATCCTATCGTGTTTTTCCTCTCAGTGCCTTGTCTATTTTAGCTTTGTGTTACTTTGTTATTTGTGTTTTTGAACTCAATTCTGTTTGCTAAGGTTTAATTGGCTCCTTTTGTTTGTCAGTTTTCTTCCTAGGACGTGGAGCTTTCTTATAATTGATTTCTGATCTAGATAGGACCTTTTGATGGCTAATTTTGAACTGGATTTACCTTTTTTAGTCTCTGGGATAACATTATTAATTGATCTTTAACCTTGACATCCACTGAGAACAACATTATTGGTTTCATGCTCAGCATAATACCTCTTCTGCACCAATATCACTCAGCCAAAGGATTTCAATTCCTAACCCCATCTATATTGGCAGTGCTTAACTGCATCTTCACAATTATGCTCATAACTCCATGGTTGGATAATTGTTAACCTTGGTTTACCTCTTGCGGAACAGTAAAAAGCCTGCTCGGTGACTCTATCACCTAGTTCTCTACTATAATTTTGTCATCTAAGTCTTGACCAAGTTGGAATTTTGGTCACTTTAAGCGGCACAATCAGCAGGTTGGAAATCTAAGTTATAATCCCGGGAGTGTATCGTAGCTTCAACGTTTCTTTGTATCTCAACAGCAAGAAAAACTTATTTGGTATGCGAATGGATCGATGAATCCGACACCTTTAATTAAGTCTTTGTCAGTTTCTTTGTTTTTTAGTTTTTCAGCAAAATTTAGTGTAACTGAAGTTTGTATTTCCTTTTCGTTCCTTTTCAGTTTAGTATATTTTAGTTCTTTAGCAGTAGTAGGTTTAATAGTTGTAAGTGTGCTTGTATTTTGATATTAGTTTTAATAATCTCTGTAATAGCACTAGTAGGTTTAAGATCTAAATCCTTTGAGGGCAAAGACAAGATTCTACTTCATGTCACCTTCAAAGCCAAAGTTCAGATTGAAGTTATGGGTAACGCCAATAAACAAGAATGCAGACAGATATCGATGGAGCAGTACTCAACAACATCTGGA
The DNA here is from genome assembly GCF_003573695.1 of Papaver somniferum. NCBI lineage: Eukaryota > Viridiplantae > Streptophyta > Magnoliopsida > Ranunculales > Papaveraceae > Papaver > Papaver somniferum. The sequence goes on along the minus strand of NC_039360.1, from coordinate 14,727,419 downwards.
TACATCTCGGATCAATTGCATCGAAAACCACCAACAACATCCAAGTTTTTATGGACTCGGCTATGTCCATCAAAAGTACAGCTTTTCTTGTGGAAAGCATTCGTCGAAGGCTTTTGTACCATCGACAACCTCATCCAGATCCACCCCATCAATCCCAACATCCATCCCCGCTGCAATCTCAATCTGGAGACTGATACTCGAATTCTGCTTCATTGTCATGATTATGTAGTTTTCTGGCGTTCTTTTACGGGTATTACATACACTCTTGTAAACAGCCCTTTAATTGATTAATGAATATCATGCTTCAAAAAAAAAAGAAAAAATACAACAATGGGTGTTTAATGTATTCAGATAGTAGCAATTTGCCATCACTTAGGGGGTACTCACAATTCCTTATAATGGGATAGAGGGAAAACAAAAGGAAAAGATTACATGGAATGTACATGCAATTATGGAAATGTAAGCATATATTCAGTTTTTACAATAGACAAGTTGAAAACCAGCATATGCATTCGAATTCTTTAGCTCCTGGCGCTGTTAATCCCAGCATGGAGAGCACCCGCGCAAAACAGTTGAGTACCACTTAGGATGATCGTAAATGTCTCCAGAGCTCTCTGCAAAGTTTTGAACCAAATAACAAATAAGCTCATAAGACTTTATATGATTAATCTGAATCTCAATTTATCTTGATATGTTAATCTTGCTACGTACCAAGTTTGAACTCCTATATCCAATATTTATCTCTTTACAAGCCAATCTGCAACGGAAAGCGGTGTAAGATGTTTTGATTTCGTTATCTGTTCATCCGGAGCTATGCATATATTGCAAATATATTAGTAATTACAGTTTCCTTACCCCATGGCCAGAAGAGTAAGAGCCCAACTGACAATAGAAGTGGTAGCTGCTGAATATAAGTTGGGTCTTGTGAATTGAAGAACGTTAGTGATTCCAGAAACCGAAGTAGCGATACCCACAAGTCCAGCGATGAGCGAGAAGATCACGAAAAATCCCGTTGCCATGTTTCCAATAGGAAAGTATATTGGAAATAAGTAAGCCGGCATGGACGAACTAGACGCTGCAAGTTCATCAGGAACCACGTTTAAGTAATTACTGTATGCAAGTGTTCTTAGAGCAACTGCAGTGGACGACTAAACCCAAATTTGGTGTCGAGTGGGCTGGTGTAGTGGGACGGACCATCGATCAAAATTTGATCAAAGAGTAAAACTCGGACCAAATTTGGTCGGCGATTAAGACCAAATCCAAATATAGTCGGGCGTTTATATAATGTCCACCTATCAAAGAGTTAACGCATGATGCAGGGCGTTGGTATAATGTCCGTCTGGATGGGGCGTTGGTATAATGTCCGCCTGGATGGGGCATTGGTATAATGTCCGCCTGGATGGGGCGTACGTAAAGTTAACGCCGCACACCCAGGCGTTGATATAGTCATATACTGTTGTTCACAAAGTTTTGAAAACTTTGCTTGGGGCGTTGTCTTTATCAACGCCCCATTTTTTTATTTTTTTTTTGAACCCGGGCGAACGTATAATCTCCGTCCCACACACCAGGCGTTGCTATAGTTCACGCCCCATACAGGCGTTATCTTTATCAACGTCCCATACCAGGCGTTATCTTTATCAACGCCCCATGCCAGGCGTAATCTTTATCTACGCTGGACGATGAAGCGGACTTTATATCAACGCGTGACCAAATTTACTCGTCACCCGCTACGCCACAGGACGGACTAAACCCAAATTTGATCTTTTTTTTTAGTCTTTGGTCTTTAGTTATGCTCGCACCACTGTGGACGCTCTTAGAAATTCAAATGTTGTTATATGTTAGTCATGCATCTTTCGTCAGATTGATAAATAAATTCTCTTAGACAGTTACGTTCTTACCTTTTTCGTACGCGTTGTCAATTCCATACTGGAGAGCCCATCCAGAAATGATTGAAACAATTGCATACATCACAAGATTGATAAAAAGAAGGAAAAATGCTAGTGATTTAGATGCTCCAGCAGCCATTGCTTTGGTAAAATATTTGGAGCAGAAAATCAAACAGTTCTTAATTGGAGAGTTGTGTTTTTAGGCCTCTGCTTTAGTCCTAGGTGCATTTATATATAGCTACTTGAAAGAAATTATGGTGTGTCTTGAATTGAAAGAAATGGTTTAGATTCTTTGCTTCTCTTCTTGGGGTTGCACTGTTGTTGAAGAAAGGAATCACTAACTAAGAAATATTTAGAATACTTGGAAGAAAGCATTTTAAAGAAGCATGCCTAATTTAAACCATATCAAAAGAGTAGAATATTTTTGCTTATGCTTTTTATGTATTTGGTTGGATGCCACGCATAAAAAGTAGCCAAAAGTCAAGAGCTAGATTGAGAGTTAAAAATTCCAGTAAAAAGTATTGTTGATTCCGGAGAAGTAGAGGCACTTAATATTTTCGTTTGTACAACGTCGTCATGCTTAATTTAGTACTCATGAACAAATCTTGATCGAACCCAATGTAGATCGAACTTGTCGAAGACGAGTTGCAGTGCTGTCATGGTCTTCCATGATGGTTTATAAGTTTTTATGACCCAAAAAGATGTTCTTGGTCTGCACGTCTTTCCGTTCGATATACAACAAATGTTTATAATGTTTTGAACGTTCTATCCGTTTATTTTTACCGCACGATCGGCGGCGGGACCCACTTTTTAACATTCCCTATCCAACGGTAAGCAAAGAAACCCTAATAGGCGGTGGGAGTAGTTTTTAAGGAGTGAAACCGGCCTAGTAGTTTTTTATCATCGCCGTTTCAGCTTAGGGCTTCTCATCCTTCCATCTCTTCTTCTTCTCAGCAGGTACAATGGAAAAAAACAGATGTCGGAAAAGCGGACAAAAAGCCACAGTTGAAACCACATAACAGACCTTTTAACGTTTTTGATGCTAAAAATACGTTTGCTTCCATCATTCCGATATCCGCCAAGAAATTGCGTAAACTGTGTTTCCCAGACGAGGACCAGAAACTTTCTGGTGAATTTGACGTGTTAAATGTTTTATTATCCAACACCGAAATAAGCATTTCGTCTCTGGTGCTTTTCAAATCCGATAAGATCAGAGTCCAGATTCCAACCGCTGAACCAATATCCGTTGGGATCTATCTCAGAAGTTTTAAGAGAGCTCTGAGGATCATGGCGGTATCACGCAAGAAAATTCATCGGATCCTTATCGCTTATCAAAAGGAGGGAACCGGCTGATCATTGCGGATGGCCGGGTCGAGGTGTTCATAGAGACCGACAGACACTTGCGAGATGAATATTTCTAGAGCCAGAAATTTTTTATTGTCCGGTTGCCAACAATGCAAGCAAGTACACATGTTTTTGATATTATGTATTAATTGCATTTTATTTTATTTTTAATCGTTTCAGAAATTAAAAACCGGTGGTGCTGTTCACAGCATAAAAACACCACACTACTCACAGCTCAGAATATCAAAACCCTACATCTTTAAAATGGTGAACCCTTTTATCCAGTGGTGGGTCCTGACTGAAAGCCATGAACCAATATCCTTGCAACACCTAGCATTTCAGATGTGAATATCCGGTTAAAAACAAGTACACCACTGCACTTCTTGTAATGATGGAGATCAGCAATGATTAGATTCCTCTTGATTTGGACCATCCACCTACCTAGTGACGTGATGTGATATGAGACGTTCCCGTTACGGTAGAACATCGCATGATCAACACTCCACACCGCAAGAAGTTCTTGGTTTGCACGTCTTTGATTACAGAAAATTGATATGCAAAAGGACTATCCATCCGTCTCAAGCAAATTTAAAATGAAGGCTATTATTGTGCTTCACATTTCATTATAGAGGGGTCACCTAATAGGACAAAAACGGATCACCCAAAAATAAATTTAAAATGTTTCGTACGTTCTCCTTTTAGTGAAACACCAAACACTGAGAGTTACCCTTGCCCCTTCTTATAATCTGGCCTTCCTTCTCTGCAAAAGAAAATGATACATGACTGACGTTTGTTTTTATTGGATCTAATGATGGTTGATAGATACCATTGGACCAAGGTTAACAAAACTGAGGAACAATGATTAGATTCCTGATCTGGACCATCCACCTACCTAGTGATGCGATAGGATAGGAGACGTTCCCGTTACGATAGGACATCACATGATCCCCACTTCCACAAGTGCGGGTGAGGTCTCATTTTTCTTTGAGTTAATACTGATCGGAAACCAAGCTATCCGGACTCAGCCTGAACGGGCCATTGGTAAGTCTGTTTTGAGAGGAAAGCGACAGGGAAAGGAACCCCCGGTTTTTAACCCCGATGTTTGACAACATTACATTACGTGGCGTGCATCTAAGCCCTAAATCCGGAGCGGCGAATTTTTTCGGATCCTGCGGTCGGGTACACCGCTGAATGCGTATAAACAGTATATGTGTGACACGGCCAAGGATATGACGTGGTCGGGCCGCATACTTGAAATATGGGGTCCCTCTTAATTTTGTAACATCTATTATAACTAAAAACCTGCCCCCTCTAAATCCCTGTCAACATTTCACTTTTTGAGAAAAAGTAGGGAGTTAAGAAAAAGAATTAGTTACACTTTCTGGTATTCAACTGTTTTAAGACTTTATTTTTTTCTTTATAATAGGTGTCACAAAATTAAGAGGGGTCACATACTTGAAGTATGTGCCCTGACCACATCGTAGTCGCACCGGTGTGACACATAGACGTGATATTATTTCGAGAATGAATGACCGAGATTGTTATCAAATTTTTATGATCATTTTCGTATGACAAGCCAAAATGATTCACACCCCACCCTTTCTGCCCCATAATGTGTCGCCAGGACAGGGTCTGATAGGGAAGCAGGCAAAGTGGAGCTTGCAGGCAACAAAAAGCCTTGTGATAATATGGGGTTTTTATTAAAAAAAATCTTTTGGACTAAATTGTTAGTTACATTAAATTGAAGGGTTTAAAAAAATTATCTGAATAATTGAACTTTGAGAAGTAACGTCTTTTAGTTTTTTTTCATCTCGTTTTTTCCTCTTCACCTTTACGGCTTTACTGCCCCCATTCTTTTCAGATCACGGCGCACTAGATTTTTTCTTTTGTTTTCATTTCTTTTCTCACAAAACTCATAAAAACAATCAATTGGAAGTCTGAAATCTGGATTGATGTCCTAATTGAACATTTCTACAAGGATAAAAGGGACTATTTCTTATTTGGACTTAGAGAAACTAAAGTCTATGAGTGATGATTGTTTGTTGGCATCATGTATCAAACTTGAAGATTATTTAAGTTATGGAACACATTCTGATATTGATGGCAGAGACCTCTACACCGAATTAAAGATCATGAAAAGGACTTTGCCGGCTGAGGCAAAGAAACCACTTGAGATATTACATTATTTGCAAAAGTTGCAAGCTTGTTTTCCTAATGCTTGGGTTGCTTATAGAATTTTGCTGACAGTTTTGGTTATCGTTGCCAACGCAGAAGAAGTTTTTCCAAGTTGAAATTAATCAAGTCTTATCTTCGATCTTCAATGTTACAAGAAAGGTTGGATGGATTGGCTATGATATCTATTGAAATAGTCATAGCCGAAAAAATAAATTATAAGTTGATTATTAAGAGATTGCGTCTAGGAATACTCGTAGGGTAAAGACATTAAAAAAAAGCTTTGTAAGTTTCCATTTTATTTATTTATACTAGAGACAATTGATGATCTTTAGTAGTTGAATTTGTGCAAAAAAATAATAATTTAGGGGGAAAAAAAAAACGAAGTTCACTTCAGGGCAAATTTTCCACAGGAACGGCCCTGTGTGTCGCGTACCTATTCGTGGCTCATATCAGTGAGGTATCCATCACGGGTTCCAAAGGTTCAAAGCTCCTAGGTCAGATAATTTTTGATTAATCTCAGGTCAGAGTAGAAGGCTTTTTTTAAATATAGCCACATTTTTATTATTAATAACCCATAAAACTAAGTCAACCAAATTGACCCACAAATCAAATTTAATCTTTTCAGGTTATCATCCATATCCCACGAAATTAAGCTTATATAATTAAAAGGCCGATCCAACTCGTTCTTCATTATTATTTTTCTACGGTTATTATTATCCTATTTTGATTGATATCAAACTATAACAACACGTTTTTTTTATTTTATTTTTTTTTGTAAAAGTATAAATTATAAAACAAAAGGATTTTAACTGATCTAGCTAGCTGCAAGAATTTGGATTCTGTTATCAAAAAATTAACATAAATTACCATGTCCTCATCAGGCCATAGAATATCAAATTTTCATAGAATTTTTCCCATTTGCAGTCTGTCCTTTTTGAATTCCTTCGAGAAGTTTAATGGGTTTCCACCATTTGATAAGGATTTTTCATTCTAATCCTTTTTCTCGAAGATTTAAATGTGTTTGTGGCAATGTTGAGTATATGTTAGTAACGAGAGTTTTGCATTTTGTCCATGATTTCGTTTATCGATAATCCCTGACGACTATCGTTTGCATAAACGCATCTTGTGAAAAGGAATTAAGAAGCGTTGGCAATGGTGATATAACACCATTCCTGATTCTAAATTTGTTAAACAAAAAGATAGAAATTCATGAAATTTCTTTTATTGGTTTGCATGAATCATTTGCAAAGAGAAAAATTTAACCTGAAACTTTGTTGGATTTTCTGAAAAGATAAAAAGAAAAAACTGGTAGTGTTAATCATAAAAAATGGGGAGAAAAAAAATCTGGAAATACTTTCAGGGTTTAAGGCGTCTTGATTCTTGATGGAATATAATGAAGAACAACGAGTTAAATATTGTGGGCTATAAATAATACGGCAATGCTATACTGCGCCCTACTCACCGCCCATGCTGATGTGATGTGTTACTAGATCATGTGAATTCTTGGATTCTCATTTTTCTCTCTCTTTCTAAGTTCTTCAATTCTATAATCAATACTTTGTCATCTGGATCTGAATTTGTTTATTTTGAAAGTAAATGCATTTAAATCAACAGATGCATATTCAAAAACCCAATTGAGTGCTCTTGAATAAAGTATGAATGAAGTTTTTCAATTGAAGTTCTGTATTGTAATCACGAGAACCTTGGTCAAATCTCGGCAGCCATCTATTAATAAGAAAAATTCTTTATCACGGGAATTTTTTGCATACAAATTTTGATCAAGGAGTTGGAACTTTTTGCATACCATTATCTTCCTTCTTCATTTAAATGTTTGCTTTCTTTTGTTTTTCATAAAGAGAGAAATCTGAGAACTAATCTTTGATAAATTTGAGTTGATGGTTGAATTTAAAAACTCGAGCTCCCAAGATTATTCCAAGTGTAAGAAAATTTCAGTACATATCTCATGAACTCAAACAGGTTCTACCATGAAATGTTCAAAAACCCACCTTTCACTTCATTTTTCTAAGAAACCTAGATTTCAAACCTCTATTCAAATCCTTAAAATCAGTGACTTCACTCTAGTTAAACGGGAGGAATAATTATGATGTGCAGAATTCAATATTTGAGTGGGAGGGGTGATTATATTTTGATTTGATTCTCGTTAAAATCTTAAGAATTCAATTGTTCTATTGTGCAGGATAATGAACACATACAAACAATCTGAAATCAAAATTCGATTTCCAAAAACAGGAAACTAAAAGTGTTCTGGGTTAATAAGCTTTGCTTAGGATCTGTTTGGGAGCTTGGAAACGGGATAACATATCCTGGAAAAGTTTATCTTAATTTAATTTATGATAACCTTGTTAATGGTTATTTTTAATAGTGTTTGTCTAAAATTCTATCATATCTTGGGTTAGGTTAATTTGTGTTTGTTTGACTACAAAAATAGGTTAATATAAATAATTATTTCTTAGATAAATACTTATTTTAAAGGAAAATAACTGTCTAACCCAGGTGAGGATACAGGTAACCCAGGTATTTGGAAGAATACCATAACCTCACTTTTTATACTTCCTAAAATCAAGGAAGGTTTAGTAATCCTTATCCAGGATTGGAATTGTAGTGAGACAAACACATTTTAACAGTTTTTTGCTGGATAACCCAACCTAAGATGGGATATCCAGGATACCAAACACGACCTTAGTGTTTTTAATTCCTTCAATGGGGGGAATAATTGGTCTTCTCATTAGTTTCACCTTGGATTGTAAGAAAGATGATCTAATGATTTTTCAATACGACGAGGATCTGTTTTCAGGGAGGAAAGAAGATAGACGAGAGTTCTCAATAATGGAGCAGAAGAAGAAGTATGAGAAAATACAAAGAACAGAGAAATAATACAGACGCGTCAGCTAGCCACGTTGGACTGGCCGTAGAATAGGACATAGAATCGGACTCCGAATAGCATTTCGTAAATAATAACGATGAATGGTCAAATTCGATTTATCGGTTAGTTTGATCGACTAGGTCCCCTGGGCCATCAATAATGAAAGTGTAGCTATATTTAAGAAAAGCCGAGTAGAATACCATGCTTTTCGAGGGGAAGGCTTTAGCCACATGACTCAGACACAGTGGGACATTTACCGGCAGGCATTCAGGCTAGTGGGACGTATTAGAGCTTACCGGCAGGCAGGCATTCAGGCGGAAACCTTGAAGGGTCACCGAACGTGGGTCCCACTATGATGTTGCTTGGTGGTCTCTCTCTCCCGGAGTTTGTGTTTTGTTTGGGTTGTGGAAGTAAACAACAACAAAAATAAAATAAAAACGATCAAATCAAATCAGATAATACCAACAAAAAAAAAAAAAAACAGAATTCCGTTCTGGTTTTTTCTTCTCAGAAATCTCCAATTCCTTGTACTTCTTCTTCTTCTCCATCTTGTCTTTGGGAAGTCTAGAATTAGGGTTTTTGAAAATTGAGGTAAACAAAAAGATTTCTATTGAGGAGGAGTAAGTAAGTCTCCTATGGAACAACTTGTTAACTTCATCATTCGACCTCCAAGGTAATTAACCAACACTTTCTTCTTCATCTTCTTTTAGTTTCTTTTTTATGATTATATTATTTGTTAGGTTTTTCTTGAGATCGGATCTTGATTGGTCGAAGTTAGGTTTAATATAAGAATGTTAGAATTTCCATCTTTGCTTAACCTGAGTTTACTTTTTTCAGTGAAATAATTTTCGAATTATTACTCAAACTTAAATTTTATTGCTTAGTTTTTGTAATTATTAGTGGTATAGTTTTTGAATTCGACTCAAACTTAAATTTCTTGCTTAGTTTCTGTAATTATTAGTGAAATTTATTGTTTCTTATACTAGATTAAGAGAAACCTCAACTCTTTGATCTTCTTTGGTAGTAAGTCGTCTGTTAACTGTATATAAGGCTTATAGGGGGTACACATTATTAAGTATGTCCAATGAATTTTGAGCTTAAATTTTTGGTTAGGCATGATGGGGATGTTTGATATGGAATTTGGTATTTGTTCTTTATTAGGCTGAAGGACCAAAACTCAATGTCTCAAACCACATATATCTTCTCTTTAGGAAAAACACACACAGCATACTACGTGGTTTATTACGCAGAAGTGTGCACGCTGGAATGTTGTTGACTTCATAAATCACACATGATTTGATCATTTTTACTAAAGAGATAATATGTGCGAGTTAATATCAGTAATTGATTTTGATCTTTGATCCTTGAGCCCAATTGACCCTACAAATCTCTTTTACTCGTGCAAACAAATGATGACCTTGTGTATTTTGTTTGCAGAGCGGAGTATGACCCGAAAAATGATTTGTTGGAAGATGAGTTTATGCTAAAAGGACAGTGGTTCCAAAGAAAAGACTTGGAGGTAAGCAGTCGTGTTGATACTAAGCAATGAGCTATATTGGGCTCATTTTCTTGTAAATAAGAAAGGTAACATAGCATAGCCTTAATGCTCTCATGCTTGAACTTTTTGCAGGTCACAAATAGCCGGGGAGATGTACTTCAATGTAGTCATTACATGCCACTTGTTATTCCTGACGGAATAACACTTCCATGTGTCATATACTGTCACGGAAACAGGTAATCTGGCATGTAACATTTTCAATTTGTCTAGGCTTATCCAATGCATTTCTTGTTTGCAGACTGGTTTGTATTTTGCTGCATCTTCCCTAACTATGTTGCCTAGTCATAGAGACATTTGAATTATAAATCTCCGTGATTTTAAATTAGTAGTGAGAGCTTCCCTTGATCTCATTGAGTTCGGAAAATTATCAATCATTAGCGGTCCTATCTGGTTAGAAGGGGCAATGCATCTTTAAGTCTTCTATAAATTCCTCTCATCATGCGGTTTTCTTCATTCCTGCTCTTAACAAAGCAACAAATCTGTTAAGTTGACTTTCTGACTTTCATGTTATTTTTTGCCTCACTGATAATCAATATTTCTTGGTTGCTCTCAGTGGTTGCAGAGCTGATGCCAGTGAAGCCGCAATTATTTTGCTGCCCTCATACATTACAGTCTTCACCCTTGACTTTTCAGGATCTGGACTCTCTGGAGGAGAGCATGTCACTCTGGGTTGGAATGAAGTAAGTGCTTTGATAATGAAAATTCTTTCATAGTCAATCTTAAGAAACCTAGACTTAATTTTGTAATTAAAACTGCAGTTACTAGAATTTTTTAACTCAAATTTGCAGTGACATGCTTTATGCATGTGAGAACTGTGGTGGGAGGACCTAAGTGGTCCTCCTGTCCCTCTACTACTAAGATGTATTTTGTTATGGTATGATGTCTAAGGATCTGGATCTGAAATCCTCAGTAGGTATGTTAAGCTTTAGGGTGTTCCTCTGTTAATTAATGGCTATAAGTACCTCACTTCTGTGCTCGTGCCTTTGGTTCATAAGAGAAATATGCTGTCTCCATTCTGTATGTGTCACGTTCTTGTATAAAGCTGTGATGTTTGGGAGCAAGCTTGCTTGTCTACAGAAGATAATTTTATTTGATTTTCAGCAATCTGTTGGACAGCAATTGACATTCTCGTCTATCTGCATGAGGCTTGAGAAGCTTACTGGACAACTGTTAATGGGATGTCATGGTCAGTATTATTATAAGCTATATAGGTTGGTGGAGACGTGGAGTTGAAGGTAGTTTACTAGTTTCTTTCCTAAGGAGATATGAGGCATACCTTTGAGTCAAATTCTGATACTTTTGAACATTGTGAATCACGGAGTGGAGGTTAGAATCTCTTAAATGTTTTATTGAAGAAGGATCTGATTGGGACTAGGGGAGAATATTGGGTTGGTGGCTTAGGGAGATAGGATGTAAGCTAGAAATCTATTTGTTGAAATCTGTATAGGCTCCAGCACTGAGGAGTTCTTAGGCCAAGGCCTCCAACATTAGGAGAATGTTAAGCTAGAAGGATGATGACTAGAGAAATGCTGCACTTGCATTGGCTGTGAGATTTGGGACAAAAAAAACAAAACATGAAACACACAATAATGAGAACAAAGCAGTAGAAGGATGAGCAAGAATTTGTGGTTCTACTGTTACTTGATCCGTTATAAGTTTTCAAAAAAAAGTTACTTGATCCGTTATTAGTTAAGGAAGCCTTGGCTTAGGACACAAAGTGAAATTAATACATGTTCTTTACCTTCTTTAGCTTTTATTTTCCCTTTTTTCTTTCGCTTTTTTTTTTTTGTCTATTTTATTCAAAGATGATAATGCTTACGAAGTTACAAGGTGAGGTAACCTACCGTTGGCGAACTTCTTCTCCCTTGTTTAGACTTTAGATACAAGTTTTGAAGTATTCAGTGGTAGCCGTTCATAGGATTATTGTATAATAAACTAGATGGTTTTCATTCCCGATAAATAGTTTGTACTAGTCATATGACATATTTATGGAAACTGTGTGTTAAATCTGTGATCGTGTTCAGTTGGACTAGCAACTTATGGCTTAACAGCTTCTGTGATATTTGTACACAACCTCCTGCAACTAATACTTATTTATGTTTGGATGCCCAAGTAATTGAAGATAATATGTGTAGTATTTCAAATGCGCATATGGTTGAACAATCTATATGCTATACTGACTGGTCACTATAAACTGCATCAAAGTGTTATTGGCGATACCCAGATTTAAAATATTTTAATCATCTAATTTGATTTTGTTAACTTTTCAGAAGGATGATCTGCAAGCGGTGGTCAATTATCTTCGCTCAGATGGCAATGTGTCTTGTATTGGTTTGTGGGGTCGTTCTATGGGTGCTGTGACCAGGTTTATTTCGTCGGTTAGCTTTTTATGTTATACCTGGACTAAGTATATACATTTCTTTTCTTCTTGAACTGTTTTAAAAGACAGCCTAAAACTAAAATTCGAAAGTGTGGCAGTTATTTGGAAGTACTTCAAAAGTTTAAACTAATTTGAATTTGTGAAATATGCTCTCACAGCTTAATGTATGGTGCTGAAGATCCTTCAATCGCAGGAATGGTTCTTGACAGCCCGTTTTCTGACTTGGTAGACTTGATGATGGAGCTTGTGGACACTTACAAATTTCGTTTACCCAAGTTCACTGTCAGTAATGCTTTTACTACTTTCTTTCTCTACTTTCTGATGTGTACTAAAAAATTGGTTAATATCTCGTCCACTGATAAATCTTTAGTTGCTTCATCTAGGTGAAGTTTGCTATCCAATACATGCGGAAGGTTATCCAGAAAAAGGCGAAATTTGACATAACAGATTTGAATACCATTAAGGTACAGACTATGTTATAGCTGACATTCCAACTCATGATCCTTCCTGGTTTTTCCATAATAGTAGTTATTATTTTCCTATTCTCTCAGAAGTACACCTAGGCATTACATCTAGTCTCACTTTTTATGGCAGGTGGCAAAGTCATGTTTTGTTCCAGTTTTATTTGGGCATGCCGTTGATGATGATTTTATCAACCCTCACCATACGGATCGTATTTATGAAGCTTATGTGGTAATCTTTGTTTGTTAGATAGTCAGAGGTCATTCAATTGGTAATTTGCCTATGTGTTTATCCTTATCTTGTTTCTTCTGTGGATGCTGCTAAACAGGGAGACAAGAATATTATCAAATTTGAGGGAGATCACAACTCTCCACGCCCTCAGTTCTACTTTGATTCGATAACCATTTTCTTTCATAATGTTTTAAACCCTCCTACAGAGGCATTTGAGAAAAGTTATTTTGACACTATGCACGATTACTTTGGGAAGGTAATAATGCTTGTTGTCATCTCCCCCAATTTATGATGTTTATTCATTACTAGAACTTCCTTGGTTTCAGTTCTTAATCCTGACGTTACAATTTTGTGTTCAGGCTAGTTGGGATTCCGCGCGTAAATTAGGTCAAACAAGCCACACTCAGATGAAAACATCTGAAGGTATGAATTAGAAACTGTTGCTGCAAAATTTTCAGTCTTTTTGTTAAAGTGCTTTATATGAATCTCTGCATCAAACTGGGCATGCAGGAATGGGTTCAAGTAGCACTGAAGAGGCTATAAATGAACTTCGGTCCAAAAGACAAATGAGTCGGACGGAGGTAATTGCCTTGCATAATTTTACTACATTTTTTAGTCTTTGAGGCACTATGTATGAAAAACCACATTGAATAAACCAACTTCCATTAGGTCACTTCAAAGAGTGAATTTCTGGTAGAGCAAATCATGTGTAGGCTAGTTATGTGTAGCCGCTATCTGCAAGCAAAAATGGTGGACTCTCTAGGAAATATTTTAACTATCTTTTGCAGTTTGGCTGGTTTTCACACTTAAAGAAGTTGCGCCAACATGCATCATCTGTTGACTCTTATCAGGTCCCTTCTGATAACCCCTCTGGAGAAAACCAATCTGCAAGTGAGTTAGGTGGAGAAAAGGATCTGGTCTCTTCATCTGCTGGACTGATTAGCTTCGATCTCTCAAACGGTCATCTTCATGAGCCAACAGCTCCAAACACGACAGACGATGATGAGTACATTGAGTACCCACTCGATAACTTATCAGATTTTCCATGCAACATGGAAGAAGAAGAGAGGGTAAGTATTGTTTCCCCTTTCCATGTTCAAATGGTTTTCTCGGGATTTGCTCAGTGTATGTGATTCCTTTGAGGGGCGCAATTTTGTTCACCTGATTGATCTTGTCTCTCGATCTCTTAACTTGAAATTGGTGGTATATTTTTTCAGATGCTCATGGAAGCAGTGCTACAGTCATTGAAAGACTTGGATAACAAACACACAAATGAAGCACAATCACCTAGTGTAGACACCAAATCCCCTGAATCCTCTTCTTCACGGAAAGACAACTCGAAATCATTTCAAGAAGAAAATAGTCGATCCTCGGGAACAGACTGCACTACTTCCACGTCAGAAAACGCAAACGATTTAGCTTCATCAAATATGAAAATCATATCTGCAGCTACAGAACAACAACAGCACACAGTCCCCACAGGTCCATCAACCACTGAGTCGAAATCTTCTGCAGCACTTTCGAAACTAAGAAATGCTGTTAAAAGTTCTAGTCTTAGTAATGCTCCAAATACATCTGGCAGCAAAAGTCCAGCTCCACCAACCCAAGATGAAGACATCTCAGGTGGAACTCGAGCCACTATAACAGTGCAGAAGAATCCAAGTAGTAATATAATGGACGGCTTGATGCATCGTTGGGGTCTTAATTTCTTTAAGAACAGTTAATATTGTGATTAAAACCTTGAAGAAAGAAAAGCAAAAAGAAACAAATTTGTGAAGATGCGAGTACAAAGCTTTGATTTTTATTTGTTGGGGGGTGGGAAAGGAAAAAAAAATAGCAAAAGGGGATCTGTAATATTCTTGTGAAAAAAAATGTGTTTATGTTAGTAGGAGTTCTGATTGTGATTGAATGACTGACTGATGTATTTGCTTTAGCAGCATTAACACAAACAATTGACCAAATTCTTGAAATCATTTTTTGTGAAAATATATTTTTCGAAATTGTTGCTTCCTTTTATTCCGCAGGACAATACAACTGTTTATAACTTGCAAGTACAATCCAAAAGGAGATAGTTAACAGTTAGTTAACATTTTCTCCTCAAATTTACGGGGCCATTTAAGCGAGTGCTTGGTACCGCAACAAGTCGGACTTCTCTTGGGGCAGTGAGTCCAGGCACATCGTTCATATTCATATCACTAGGCTCCAGACCATTAGGCAACTTCCATGAGAAACTATGAAGAAGATGAGCCAAAGTTAATTCCAACTCGTACATCCCCAGCTGCATACCAGGACGAGAACGTCTACCCGACCCAAATGGTATAAACTCAAAATGACAACCTTTAAAATTAGCAGCACCTTCGTCAAGAAATCTCGATGGTTTAAACGCATCAGCATCAACCCAAGCATCTTTATTGCGGCAGATAGCATATGTATTGATCATTATGCGTGACCGGGAGGGTATTGTGTACCCTGCAACTTCAGTTTCTTGAGAGTTTTCATGGAGAAGAAGTGGAACTGGTGGGTGAAGTCTTAGTGTCTCTTTGATGCAACATTTTAAGTACGTCAAATTGTTCAAGTCGGTTTCTTGCACTCTGCGGTTTAGTCCTACTACCTCATTTAGTTCATCTTCTACTTTTCTTAAATCCTCTGGACTATGCAGTAGTTGTGTCATTACCCACTCTATTGTAGATGCAACTGTTTCTACTCCACCGAACATTACATCCTGTGTTGCGAAAAAATATCAGTAGACAGAAGTTAATTTTGTTATAAGTAAATACTACCCGTCTCTGGAAAAGAGGTACTATCACTTTTTCATTTTAGTAACTGTTTTCCAGAATCGAAGGGCATAATATAATATGTTCTGTTACTTACCATGATAATACCTTTGATGTTATCTCGACTGAGAGATACAGAAACCTTCACATCATCATGCACAACATCCTTCTTGCCATCTTTGCCGTAAAATGCAAGTAGCTCATCAACCATATCTTTATCCACTGCATCCCCATTGCTATTGGTTTTCTTTATATGCTTATCAATAATTGTAGCAATGAATTCATCTATTGACTTCCTGGCCTTAACTAGTCTCCTGCTAAGCCCTTGTGGATCCATCCAGTTTAACCAGGGGAAGAAATCGGCTACATTTAATGCACCCAACAGCTCTGAATATTCTTGTAATATGGATATGAAGTAGTCCTTGTTACCATCAGCTTTCGCGTCAGACACCCCGAAAGCAGCTCGAAAGGTTACGTTCATTGAGTGTATGAACGCTAGTTGGCCAACATTTACAGGTGACCCGGTTTGACGTAATACAGTTGCAATTGTAGAATCAACCTCTTCCCTTACAGCATTCCATGATTCTTCACGTTTCCTACTGAAGAGTTTCATGACACAGAGTTTACGCATCTGCCTCAAAAACGGACCGTAATTCGCAAACACCATGTCTGACCGATCGTAAGTTAGGTACTTGATTGCACCATTTGCGGGTCGATCAGAGAAGACGCTGTCTTGTACTTGGAGTACTTGACGAGCGATTTCAGGCGCGGTAACAGATACCATATGAAGCTTACCGATGCGAAGGTGAACGATTCCGCCGTATCTCTGGCCTAGTTCAGCTAGACTTTTGTGAGTCGAATGACCCATCATTGATATATTTCCTATCAGTGGTAACCCTTTTGGTCCTGGTGGGTATGGTAGTTTTGAGCAACTGACCTTAAAATGAACTAAAATACTTAACAAGAACATAACAGGTAGAAGAACAAAGAATACTAGTATGGACATGGAATCTAAACTGTTCAACTCCATGTCGACACTAGGTGATCCTCACTCTTGATCCATCTTTGTGTTTGTGTCCAGTGATTTATACACTTTCTAAAGTTGGTCTCAGACTCTCAAGAAAAGTGGGTTACCAGATAACATTAACATATCAGTTCACGTGAAACATGCATTATCAAGATCTGATATTTACACTGAAAAAGTAGGCCTATTTCACTATTTCATAGTCACTATGATGAAGCATCTCAATTATTAAGAAAGTTCCAAGTAATCAAGTGTGTGATAATAATTAAATTAACATTGTTGTCTCCGAGTTCATGAACCTGCGTAATATCTTCATGGCCCTAGCAATCAAATAACCGCAATAACAACTACTACAATAAACAAAAAGGTTAAGTGGTTTTTGAGCTGTTCATTTCTTTGGCAAAAGTTTTTTTTTTTTTTTAATCATAAGAGGCCGGCCGAAGAAACCAAGCCACAGTCAGACTGAGGGGGAAGAAAAACGAAGCCACGGAGGAGAAGAGGACGACAAGCTCCAAAAGCCATACGAAGACAGGTACTAGGCACAACTCAATCCGCCATGGCCATTGCACACAAAACAAGTCATTGTTCCACTAACTTCAAGATTTTGTTGATAGACTTAGGTCTACTTTACAACTGTTGCATTCATCTCATTGTGTGACCATGTCGCAGACATGCATAGATTATGCCCAGTCGTCAATACATTTGGAATATTTTTTTGCCCTGTTCAGAAACTTGCAACTATGCATTCCAGTCAAGCCAATGAAAGAAAATTTTACAGGACAATTCATAAATTGAGACACGCACAGGACAGCAGTCTATAGTGGTGAGAACCAAACAACACCAACATGAGATAAGTTGAGACGCGATGGAGCGTCAGATAACATACAAACACAAAATCAAACACTAATACATGTCGGGAACCAGAATAAACTGAATATCATGATGTGAACATATGAAAAATGACACAAAAATTGATTATTGATATCGACATAATAGCGATCAAACTGGAAGGACTGGAGCTGCAACTCACATTTGTCATCCTTTACAAGCCAGATTCAGGATAATTTTACTGCAAGCACCAACCAAAGAACTTCTACGTAAGATGATGATCCCATAAAGCAGCCTTAGGATTCGGTTCACATATTCTCTTAACTCATGGCAGCACGATTACCCATTCATCTCGGCACATTGATTAGTTCTTTCAAGCCTCCTGCAGCTAAAAAACTTTCCCGTTTCATAACAGTTAAGAGAGTCTGGTTCAGCAGTGCATTTTTCGTCTCATAGTTTAATCACGCAGGTGGTCTAAGCTTGTTCCTTAGTTTTAACAACTTGACAAAAGCAAGGCAGGTGAGAATTAGAACTTATCGTCATCCACCTCGGCAATATGCTTTGCAAGTTCCTGCTCCTGTTGTTGTCTCGTCCTCATCGTTTATGCGCTTTACTTTTCCCTCTCATGTGAATCAATTATGCATGTTCGGGAGAAGGCAACCCTCGAGTTGAAAGCAGATTGAGGTTCATTTGTGGAATAAACATCCCCAGTCTCCTTCGACACCATCCACCCATTTGCATGGTCCAAAGTTGCATCTATGGCACCTTCTCGGATTGCCTTGGCTACAATGCTCTCAACAGCCTGAAAACCAAAAGAAAATTTGAAGATCTCTTGTCAAAATCCTTAAATAATGTAAACAGTAACATTTAATCTGATCGATGGATTCCTACTACACTAGTAAAAGGGCTCACATGAAGCTGACTTAATATTACAAGTTCAAATGTATAAACCATATTGGGAGGTCACCAAAAAACATACATATATGCAAAACCAGAAAATATCTGGAGAAGAGCAAGCCAGTGTCTAATAAACGAGAGTGGAAAAATAGGCAACAACTCATTTGGTGCAAGTTTGAACAGTCAAGACTCACATTTGTAAGCTCAAAGTATGGCCTCAAAACTGTTCTCATGCCTTTCTGCATGAAGACACTTCTGCTCTCTAGTATTTCCCCCTATGGCAGCCCCATTGGTTGTATTGAACTCGGAAGGGCTCCAACAGGAGCTTTACGAGCAGCTTGCAAGAGGCTCTCTTTCACATCAGTGTACTCCGTCTGAATAGTCCCATTCTTTCCAAAGTAAAAGAGGTATCAACAGTACTGCATAAAGAAAGTACAGTTAAATAACCTGGCAACAAGTGCCTCTTAATTGATCATTATTATATAATAACTTACTGGGACACTTTGAGGCATGACAATGTTATACCATGTTGATTTTACTGTGATCTCAAAATCCCAGAATTTGATACATCGCATTATTGGCCCAAAACTTAGCCTTCCTAAATGGGATCTTCTTTGCGTACTTAGAACTCATTACAATAATTTCACAAGCACAAAAAGATAAGGCACGAGTGGATAAAGAATTACAGATCAACAGGCACCATTCTTACTTAGACTGAATATCAGCAGCCTTCTAACACAAAGTGTACAATCATTGCACAAGAACCATTCAGAACAGAATTACCCTAGTACTATTATTGGATACGAAACTTATGTTTATTAGATTCTCAGCTCCTTTATCATTACAATTTAACCACAAATATCCTAGTATTATACTCTACAAGTGAACTTAACAGACAGTGCCATACTTGGCTCCAAAACTACATATGGTCCCTATACGAAGGATGTCAATCCTAGTTGAAGCTAAGCAAAGCTAGAACATCTTGGGCTGAAGTTATTGATTTACAGTAAAAATCCCCAAATTTAAAATTTCAAAATGAGTGATTTTCTTGTTGTCTTGTGCACCAGATGCAGAACAGAAAATTCCTCTACGGATTTTCCTGAATCGCAACTTTGTTGTTAGCATGTTTATCAAAATGCTTCTGTGAGATTTGATTCAAAAATAGGATTTCAAGCAATTGACAACTGAATCTGAATTTAAAGATTGATGATTCCATTGATTTGATATGAACATGAAAACCCACTACAGAAAGAGATTACAAACCCTAAAATCTGAATCATTTAAATCAACAAAATGACTTCATAACCCCAAAAAGTTGAACCCTACATTTCATTACAGATTACTTTCTAGATCTAGAAGATCTTACTTCTTCTTTGGAGATTTAGCAGCAGTAGATTTTGATGGAGATTTTGGAGTACTGGCAGCCTCATCCTTCTTCTTTGGTAACAAAACTGAGTTGATGTTGGGAAGAACACCACCACTAGCAATAGTAACACCAGAAAGCAATTTCCCCAATTCCTGGTCATTCCTAATTGCCAACAACAGATGTCTTGGGATGATTCTTGATTTCTTGTTGTCTCTGGCAGCATTTCCAGCTAATTCCAATACCTAAAAACCCAATTTAAAAAACAAAAACCCAAATCAGAATCAAAATCAAAATCAAATTCATTGAAAACCCAGATTCAGAATGAAGAAAAACAGTAAAATTAATAAAAACTAGGGCTTGTTTGTTTGATTTTTTTACCTCTGCAGCGAGATACTCAAGAACAGCAGCCAAGTAAATTGGAGCACCAGAACCGAGTCTTTGAGCATAACGACCCTTCTTTAAGAAACGAGTGATTCTTCCAACTGGGAATTGAAGTCCAGCTTTGGCTGATTTTGTTACTGCTTTCTTTCTATCACCACCTTTCCTTCCTCCCTTGCCAACCTTTGCTGTTCCTTCCATTATCACTTAAAAAGTTTCTGAAAATCGTTATGAATCGTTTGAGAGATGGAGATAAGATTTGTGAGTCAAAATGTTCTTGGTTGCTGCTTATTTATACTGAACTAGCGATCCGTATGTTTCTTTATTAACCAATAAGATTTGTTCTATAATTGAACAGTGAGGATTGTATTACTCACTTCAGATGAAGATCTAACGGCTAAGAGATTAAGACACGTCATCGATCCGTATGCTTCTTCATTCTGGGTCAAGAAGGCGGGACTGGAGTGAATAAAGTTTTGTCCCTAAGACCAACTGCAGTGGTGTGAGTATAACCAAAGACCAAAGAGGGAAAAAAAGATCAAATTTTAGGTTTAGTATGGTGTGTGACGCTACGGTGAAAAGACTAAATTTGGTCAGACGTACATTATACGTTCGCCTGGTGTGGGGCGTAGACTATACCAACGCCTGATTGGGACGTGCACTAAAAAAAAAAAAAAAAAAAGAAAGAAGTGGGGCGGAGGTATAATGCGCGCCCCACTAAAATGATTTTGGAAACAAAGAATGGGGCGGGGTATAATGCCCGCCCCATACAAAATAATTAAAAAAAAAAAAATGGGGCGTAGACTTTACGTACGCCCCATGTGAAGCGTAAACTATACCAACGCCTGGTGTGGGGCGTAGACTATACCAACGCCTGATGTGGGACGTGCACTATATGTCCGCCTGGTGGTGGGGCGTGAAGTATATCAACGCTCGACTATATCTGGGTTTAGTCTTGGTCCCAGACCAAATATACTCTGGGTTTTAGTCGTTGATCAAAATTTGATCGATAGTACGTTCCACTACGTCTGTTCAAAAGACCAAATATTTGGGTTTACTCTCCCACTGTGGACGCTCTAAGGCCAGTTCCTGTGGGTGTGGCAAACTCTCAAGTTTGCCATTTTTGCACTCATTATGGAGCTGGCAAACTGGCAAATCGGTCTGGCTAAGTGGCAAGGCCATGTCAAGCTTCTACCGAGCGGTCGAGTCTTGACCGCTCGGTCAAGTCTACACCGTTAGGTGTTTACTACATCGCTAGCGGCTATTATAAAACCGGTCGGGCTAGTTTACACCGCTGAGTAGAATCTAATCCAACGACCATAAATCTTCCTCCTATAAATATCACATTCTTCTACCATTTTAACTCACACCATAGATTTTCCAATGGCTCAAAACATGTATATGGCTCAATTCATAGAAGAGCAACATGCGGTCAAAATCAAAGAGTTGCACTTCGAGCTAGTGTGCAAAATGAATTAAGAAGAGAAAATAGTTGGAGAGTTGCACAACAACGCAGTTTTAGCACGTTAGAAGATGAATGCATCTGCAGGAATTATGTTTTCTACACTAATCATCCAATCGTTGATGGCGCATTACGGCTTATTCCGTTTTGGGAACACGTTTTAATGAAATTTGAAAAAGAAACAACGAACCTCTACAATCGCAATTCGATGGTGTTGGGTGCTCGGTTCTCCATAATTTCTAAGAATGTTAACAAGTATATTGGTATGATAAGGAAGAGGCTCGAAACATGAGAAGTAGTGAAACCCTAATGGAGATTGATCAAAGATGTCGTGCAAAGTGGTTCCGTGACAACGGAGAGAAGTTTCGATGTGCAAGTTGTTATGAAATCTTAAAAGTGTTGCCCCAATTTAATCTAGCTTATCAATTCTAAGTTCTCAATATTTACTTATGTAGAAAACTTGAAATGAAGATTATTATTATTTATCAAACAAAAGTGCAATTACATTAACGATTTAAACAAGCCACGATTCATATTAGGACTAACAAAACTCTCAAACTAACGATTACCACCAAATACATAATCCCCTAAGCCTGTTGGATCTTGTGAAAACTCATTATCTGGACTCTGAGATGGTGGTTGAGTAGCATCAGGTGATTCATAACCTTGAAATGGTACCGGAACCATTTGAGGTGCTTGAAATCGGTGAAATGCTGAACTTGTTGGGGTATAAATTACGGATTTCTTAAATGCATCCAAATTGACGTGTCCACCACCAGGAGTAAGTACAGGACCTTGAGGAACGAAACCAAAAGGAGACTGGAAATCCGTCTCCAAGTTTGTTGTTGTTGGTGGTAGCTGAGTCTCTTCCACCATAGTCTCTTCCATTGGAGTGTGATGACGACTTCTACTACCTCCACGACTTCCACTTGCACGATTTTTTGTATTTATCTCACCGGGTATTTGAAAGCCTTATGTATTATCATCATCTTCATCTTCTACCCAAACACGATATGGGATGTTTTTTTGCAAAGTCTACTTCAACTAAAACACTAGCGAAAAACCCAAAATCCATTGCAAGAGTGTTGTGGTCTACCTGATTGGTTTGCCGAATGCTTTACCCATAGTCAGTAGATTTTCTTCTGTCCAGTATTCCAAGCTGTGACCTGGAAATTTAATCCATACCTTAGCTAGTGAAGTTCACTGATTTTCCAGACTGAATTTTGGCTCCTATTCTCTGACTTGAAGATACTGATCATCAACCTTCCAGCATCCTCCTGAACTTATCCTAATCTTGTCTTTTTCGTTATCAAGCTTAATAGCAAAAAACCCTTTTCGCAATGGAATGAGCTTAACTTCACTTTCAATGTTCCACTGGAAACACAAAGTATCTTTTGCTTATTCTAGCTTAATTCTGTTAAGATCAAGTCTTCCAATGAGGCTGAATTTCCATTGATTCAAACCATTGTTATTCATGCTATTGGTTAACGTAATGGCTGGAAATTCTCCTTTTAAAAAAGGAGAAGGGAAAGCATTCAACATAGCTGAGGAAACAACACTTTTGGGATTAGTTTTTTCCATTAACAAAGCTGAACCTAAAGGTCCATTGCTAGATAAAATCGACATTGGGAAAACGCAGAAAATAGGGAGGACTACTGAGAACTAGCAGATATCCTAAAAAAACCCGAAAGACATTAGGAAGAAAGTAGACCAATAAGACACATGAGAACCACTTGATAAAAATGTAAACAAGAACATAAAAGATACAGGGAAACAAAAGCAAGCCTTAAACCAAAAGAAAATTAGAAGAGAAAATCAGAAGAAAACCTAAAAAAGATAACAAGTTAAGGAAACCCTTAACTCAGATAAGAAAAGAAAAGATTAATTAGAACACAAATGAGAAAAAGTGAAGACAAAAGGGGATTACCAGGAAAAATCAGAAAAACTATAAATCCAAAGAAGCTATAGATTTTTTGAAGAAAAACTCAATTAAATATCGCAGCATAGGAAAGAAAGTACCGATTATAAGAATCAACTCAAGAAGAAACTCGATCTATCAAGTTGTCTCCATTAAAATCGATCTCTGAGATGAAAAAGATCAAGCCCTAGACCAGTCAAAATAGCACGACTTGGTCAAGAAATCGCCCTATTTTTCTCTCTCCAAACGTAAATTCGAGTAGTATGATTCTGCTTTTAAAACACGAAAGAGTCCTTATTGTCATACAGTGGTGGTAACATGGATGTTTAAGAGAACCACCGGAATACCTTTATACTCCTTTATTTCTTAAAAATCTAGAGCCTTGAACTTTGAATTTATTCTTGAGAAAGACTTATTATAGGCTTAAGGGGTGGAAACCCAAATTATTATCCCCAGCACGGAGGACTATCTTGATTAACTCAGTAACCTCCACTTACCCATCCTTTCAAATGAGTTGCATTGAGTTCCCTATAAAAAAAAACCTTAGAAAAATTGCATAAGCTTCAACGAGAATTTTGGTTGAATAAGTCTAACCCTAAACATAAGATTTACACAGAAGATTAGAAATCAATATGTTTACTAAAGTCTAGAGGAGATGTGGGTCTTAGGAATCCTAGAATGTTTATTTTTCCATGTTAACGAAGCTAACATGGAGAGTGCTTTCTAACCCTTGAGCTCTTTGGGATCAAGTTTTGAAGTTCAAGTATTTTAGGAACACCAATGCTTTACTTAGCTTTAGATACTCTAAAATATCTTGGATATGGGATAGCATAAGGAAGGGTATGGAAATCTTAAAACCAAATTGCATATGGGATTTTCCTATGAACTTTATTCTTGATATATGGTCTAAAAAATGGATACCAAGGGTAGAATTTCCTATTTTCCATCTGTTATTGACGAGGAAACTTCATCGAAAATCTCTGATTTGATTTCTTTAAATGGGCAATGGAATAAAGAGGTTATTGATGTTTATTTTTCTCATGATGTTGTTTCAAAAATACTGACTCTCCATATTCCTAATGCGGCTTTTAATGAATAGAATTGGCTTCACAGTAAAGATGGAATTCCCACAGTCAAGTCCATTTACAAAACTGTGACAAATAATTTGGGGACTTCTAATCCAATATGGAAAAATATTTGGGGTTTAAAATGTCAACCTAGAGTGCAACTATTCTTATGGAAACTTTACTCTAATGTGCTTCCTTTTAACAGCATGTTGGCTGGGTTCACATATCAAGCATCACCCATATGTTGTCTCTGTAATAATAATCAAGAAGAAGATCATGTGCATATTTTTCTCAACTGTCCTTTTTCTGCAGCTGTTTGGTCTGCCTTTGGTCTACATGTCAGGAATTCTGCTAATAACTTTCACACTATACAAAATTCAATTAATAGTCTATTTTGCTCCTAGGTTGAAAACTGACCTGAAACTGCTATTATCATTGCTTGGTTTATCTGGAAGCATAGGTGTAAAGTCATTTTTGATAAGCATTAACCAGATTCTTTGAAATCAGTATATCAGTAATCCAGTTTATAATAGTTTGGAATGTTTGTTAAGGGGGAATATGAAGCTTATTCTGTTTGATGCATATTTTGACTATTTTACAGGGAAAGATGGATCAGGAGCAATCCCTATGGATGAAAATGGACGATGCAAGCAAGCCGGGGCATCCTCTGGCCTAATTACGGGTCCAGAAGAAGCGGAGTGTATTGCACTAAAGGATGCTATTATATGGGTCTTGTCTCTTAAGGAAACTTTTAATATCTTTTTTGTAGGAGATTGCAAGAGTGTCGGTCTTTATTTGGTTGTTTCGAAAACTGTTTTTCTAATTTTTTTAGGAGAGACTTTATTGATCTAGTTGATACCTTTGCTAAAGGATTAGAAATTCTACAGTACTATCTTTTTCAACTTTGGATATGTCACATGCTGACAATACTAGTTTCTTTGAAACCTTATATGAAGGACAATGTCCTAGTTTGGATTAAGTAGTGAAATTTTCTTTTTCAATCCAAGAAAAAATGAACCACCAGAATCAGTGAAGATATTATAAATTTAGAATATATATCGAGTGTAATACTTTGTATTGCAGAAAACTGCACTTAAAACTGATAAATAAAAAACATTGTGTATTTTACATGTAGTCTTCAGTTATCCAACACCCGATTAAACTTCTACGTATGATGAATTTCCTTGACTATCATATAGTTGGCATTCCTGGGAATGAATGTTGTTGAACCATCTGATTTAGTTAATATGATTATTAAGGGATTAATTCACTTCAACTTGAATTAAGGCTTCTGCTTCGCCAATTATACTGATAATCTTCCTTGAATGATTTTCAAGTCTTTGTTATGTTTGCTTGGTATTTCTTCCTTCTCCCTTTTCTACAATTATTATCTATTAAACGACCCAACAGATCTCAGGATCAGCCAAACTTTTCCCCATTTTGAGAGGTGGAAAAAGACTTATGTATTGTTGTCGAGAGTAACATGTCTTCTGAAAAAAGCCGGGGGGGTGTACCATAATATACCACAACTTTTTTCTTAGGCAATCTGTATGGAAAAACTCGATACAACTCCGAGAGTTAATCTCAATCAAGGAATGATATCTTACAATTATATCTCTATCTCTTGCGATTAGAATGTTTACAGAATTGAATATGTGAACCTAATCACAAAGAGATAACTTGGACGGTACAAAAGACCATTGTCCAAGAATCAATCAAGTCGTATCCAACAAATTAGGTCGGGTGTGAAAAGACGAGGGTACCCAAATACACCACAATCTTTTTGTTTCAACCTATAAGTCCTCTTACCAAGTGTAATTTTCTATGGACAAAGTCAAGACAATACAACAACTTCGGTATTCACACGTTATGATTGTTTATGGATACGAAATCGAGACAATACAACAACCAAGTGTGATACTTGATAATAAGTTCGGACTTAACTAAACTCTATAGGATCACTATCAAGTATATCGGAGTTAACATAAAGTGCAATTTACTTTAAATTATATAAACAAGTATATAATTGTGAAAAACAAAAGTAAATCACACAACAAGATTTTGTTAACGAGGAAAACTGCAAATGCAGAAAACCCCGGGATCTAGTCCAGAATTGAATACTCTCAGAATTAAGCCGCTATACAAAATCTACACCAACTTCGTATAGTTGAGACCAAGAAACTACCTCTAGTTCACTCAGTTTCCTAAGTATCCCTGCGCTTACGACTTCAATGAGTCACCCACTGGTACAGTTCCTTTTTATTGTATTCCAAACAGCAGGAACAACGAATCTGTTTGGTAATGCCTCTATTGATTATTTAAGATAAAGATATCTTAAGTCATACGCAAAGGCTCTTCCGTTTAATCTAATAAACTCCTTTGCCTGGTTAGATCAATCTATCCAATAACTACCAAAGTAGTTAAGTTTAGATTCGCAATCAATCAATATAGATTTCAAAGAGAAAACTATAAAGTGATGCCGATCTCAGACAACTAATCAATTGAATAAATCTGATTCTAGTTGGATCCCAGCCGATCAAGGTTTGAGCACACGCAAAGATACAAAACGAATAAGAAATCTTCTTTGTATTCAAATCTTCTTTAATATTCAATAATAACCTGCATAACACCACTTGAATCTCTTGTGATCAATCACACACATAACGGAGTCTGTTAACAATGGATTATCACAAGATGTTTTTAGATCTAACAACAGTTCTAAAGATCCCGTCGATACTTCGATCTAGTTTGAGTGAATCTTATATCAGAAGAGAAGATTCCCAAGAATAAACAAACTAGGTACAATCAAAGTTTCAACAACAGTTAGTCAATCAAATCAATCAAAAACTAATAACACTGCAATTATCTAGTTTCCCACCAGCGGTACTCGTAGAGCTTCTAGATCCCACAGAAGTATTTAAACGAGTGGTCGTAAGAGATTTCACCTAATTAGGATACTTTCCTCTCCGATTAGACGGCTCCACCAGAAACAACAAGAAATGAAGTTTCCTGGCTCTTAGGATAGTTTGATAGAAATGCAAACTTAGGTATTTATAGACCAACGATGTTTGGACATCATGGAATTTCCAAAACCAAATATTCTCAAGATAAGCAATGAATGGCAAAATTCAGTTTTCCTAATTCCAATAAATGCTTGTCCAATATTTCTAAATCTCCAATAGGAAATGCATACTACTAATTTTTTATCTCTAGAGATATGCATTTAATTGATGGTAATTAAAGCATATAAAACCAAAAACCTTAATTAAAATATTCTTAATTTATCTCGACACATGATCTCCTTGAGTACTAAGGAATATCTTTGAACAATAAATGATAAGAGTTATTGTACGTGTTCAAAGTATGTTGACATCTTTTCACTGTAAATCCTTATTCATATTCACATGGATTTACATTCTTGGAATCGGTTATACCACACTTCCAAACAAGTTTAGAATTGGTTGACCTGTATTCCAAGATAACCATGTAATTGATCAAATATCAAATCACATACATGGGTTCAATCGGTTCTACGAATCAATATGATCAGTTATACCTTATTATGGAAATACTTGTGATCGGTCACACCAGTCACTAGAATCGGTTACACCAGTTACAAGGATCGGTTCCATATTCCCATGGTATTTCTTGTGACTGATTACACCAGTTACCAGGACCGGTTACCAATTACAAGGATCAATTACACAATAGTTGTGATCAGTCACACCAATTACTAGGATCGGTCACACCAATTACAAAGATCGATCATACCATCACATGGTGATTACTTAGGATTGGTTACACCAATTAATAAAAACTAGTCATAACAAATCATAAGTTAGGCATTATGTTTAGTTATACCAAGATACATAACCAAGGTTAAGATCGGTTCTACCATCTCACACATATTGGTCATCCAAAGATTTACAATGATTAGTCGAACCAATAAGCCTAATGATTTCCCTTTCGATTCACGAAACAAGTTCATGAATGTACTTCCTTTAAAAAAATGTACAACATTGTTTCCTAGGATAAAATATTTACCATAACCCATTCACATAATCATTAAAGTATATACAAGATTATGTCGATGTCATACCTACGAAGTTCAAAAGATAAGCGATATACTTCGTAGTCTAATTCCCTAATACTACGACCATACAATTATGACCATGTCACATCACTAGAGTATTATACAATATGTACTATATATACAGCTTCATAGTTATGTTTTCAATATAGCACGACTTGAAAGCTACGTTAGGAATGAAAAAGTTCAAGTCAATATTACTAACCTCAAGTGGAAGGATGATGTCGTTCGTTGTAGTTCGTTAATTCTTCACATTCTTCAGGTCTTTGTCTCAACATTCCTAGACTTTCTAGTCTAACCTAAACGAAGTTGACTCTAGTATATAATCAAGCGACTTTATATGAGTTTTGACACACTAAAATATAACAACCAAACTTGGCATACCAACGCTTGGTGAGTTCAACCGAGCTATGCTCTAACAATCTCCCCCTTTGTCAATTTTAGTGAGAAAACTCTTATTACATATGGATAAACAAATTACAAAAGAATTCATTTTACATACGCTTGATTCCAAGTTTCAACAACACAATTGCTTGCATATATTTAATCAATAAATACCGTTGTTAACATTTGAATAACAAAAGATTTTACTCCCCCTAAAGGTAAGCTAGCTAAATATTTAATCTGAACATCTTTGTTATTCCCCTTTTGTAGTAATAATTACTACTCAGCAGTTAATATGATATGTTTCTCCCCCTTAGTCAATGCTTTACTCTCTCTCGTTAGATATAATGTTTAAGCACAATTGTCCTTTCCTTAGTGATTAAAAATCACTTGTTTACTCCATATATGTCTCCCCTTTTTTGTCACAAAATGACAAAGGTTCGAGCAAATAAAGGACAAACCGAAAAAATCTTACAAATCTAAAAGACTTGTAAACAACCTATAAGAGTTAAGCACGAAGGTTTCACATACCACTTTAGATAACCAATATTAAAACCGAAACTACATGTAATTTAGTTTTAATATGTTATCAAGAAAACAATTGCCTGAAGAAATTTTCCCTAATAGTCTAACAAATCGACTAAGAAACTTTATTCCCTTGTTAGACCGATTGCAAATCCACAATCCCTTATTTCATAAGACCAAAATAAAGATCAGAATTAACTTTATTTCTCTCATCAGGTTCTAATTATTCAGAAAATAACTTAGACCTTTCTCTTTAGACAAGACAAACACTAGGTTAGTTAACTAATTTTTTCTTGTCAAGGCATTCAATTAGACTTGAATAACCGAATCCTCCAATTTGATAAGTCTAAATAAGATCAGAATTAACTTAGTTTCTCTTATCTGGAATCGAATTGGACAAAAAATGATCTCGTATTTTGTTAATCCATAAACAATACATACAAACCAAAAATAAACTGACTTGCACAATTATTTTCTTAACCGAAAGCAATTGAAACAAACATAGACATTATAACACCGCAATTGGACCGAATTTTGTTAAGCAAAAACACTTGATACCCAACAATAAAAAAGATACCAAACAATAAACCAAATAAATTAACACATTTTTCCTTAACCGGAAACAATTGAATCATACATACACACATACATCTACAATACAAAACATAATGGGTTTTTGAGCCTTGGACGGTTGGATAACATTTTGAGAGACAAATGTTGCATCCGACTATACCAATCTCATCCCAGCCAAAGACATCCAATGGTTGTCGTTTTGTAACCTATATCATTATGAATTCAAATTTATTAACCTTTAATTAGTGGATAACCACTTAACTCAAGATATTTAAAGAAACATTAAATGTAATCATAATATCATTTATGCATTGATTGTATTTGGTGGTGGCAATGTGAATCTGATGGGAAGTGAGACTTTTTTTCTTCTTTTTCTAAAACATAAGTGAGATATATATTTATAAATATACGTACATACTATTATTTAAATGATTAGTGTTTGTTTTTGGATGATTTATATGACTAATTTTACAGTGTAGGTATGCACATTATTTTGGACAAAAAAAACTAATTCAGCTTAATCTTGGGTTTCAGAATAATGGTTCCCGGTAGCAGAGGGAAAGAATTCATCCCATTCAAAGACATCCGATGGATGTAAGATTTTAACCTCCTTCAATTATGGATATATACATTGATGACACTCATAATTAGATCATAACCAATTAAAAATAATAATATGCCAATGAAAAATCCTTACCTTTAATTGATAAAAAAAACTAAAAAATAATTATCCTATGAAAAGCACACAAAAAATTATTTATTAAAAGATATCTTAACAGATTAGCTATCTTTTATCAACCTGGAAATAAAGAACATCGTTAGAACTTTTTCCAAAATAAAAAATAAATTATTTATTTCATATACAGTTAAATATGCTTTTGAATAATAATATGCACGTATGTTGATTCAAATAAGTCGAATGCAAAAAGATACGAGTCAAAAAAAAAAAAGAATTACAAAACAAAAAGGGTTTTTGAGGCTTTGACGGTTGGATAATATTTTGAGAGACAAATGTTTCATCCGACCATCCCAATCTCATCCCAGCCAAAGACATCCGACATATGTAAGATTCATAACCTCCTTCAATTATTGATATATGCATTGATAACCCTCATAATTAGTTCCTCACCCGTTAAAAAAATTTGTATGCCAACAAAAAAAGTCCTTAGCATTTAAATGCTACGACTATGTAAAACTCATATTTTTTTTGACTCATATCTTTTTTAAATCGGATTATCCCACCTTCGTCAACCTACAACAAATAACATTAGAACATTTGCGGTTAAAACATGTAAAACCATTATTTCTGCCTTGAAATAAATTAACTGCCCTTCATCAACCTGCAAAGAACAAAGAACATTATGTTAAGAATACAGAAAATTCATTTTCATTTGATTCATTTTTTTATTGGAAATAATTGAAAAATAAAAATAAATACATACAATTGAGAACTGTCCAAATATTGAATCGCCAAAACTTTTCACTTCAATCGTAGATCTAATTTAATTTTAGTGAGAGAAGAAATATTATTTTAAAGCCATGAAGACTCGCAAGCTTGCGTTCTTTGCAGCCTTGCAAATGAGACAATATCTAGTTTGGAGTCGCATTCCTTTTCAAAGCTACGCTTACATTGAACCTCAATCTTTTCATAAACCTTCCTGACTTTTTGGGTGGTTTCCTTTTTCCTCTGAATATGCTAAATTAATTTTTTTTATCTCCTTGATCATGATTGTCTTTTCCTCCATAACGACACGATTGAGAGTTGTCATAAAAATATTCAATTACTGACCCATCGCTATCACCAAATCTTTTTTTATTCTCATGATTCACCTCCAGCTTTTCAGCTCCTGATTTGGTGTTATGTTATGGAGAAGATTAAGAGATTCAGCAGATTTAAGGCTACAAGAAATACCTTCATCATTCTCGGTATTATTGAACGAAACAAAACCCAATTCTCTGCATTTAACTGTTTTAATTTCTCTAAATCAGCCATTTGGTATCTCGGTTACTTTTGCTGCTAGCCTTTTCAGAACTTATATTCCACAAATAAACGTTACAAACATGGGCATCATAGTTGAGGCTAAAGTTTAGAACGCGCATTACATAATTAGGGTTCATATAACTCACTTTTTTTCTTCCTATTTTGTAGATCGAAGACAAATATTTATGGACGAAATAAGGGCAGAGTAGACTTAAGGCTAAAACCAATGCCTTGAACACGATCTAACTCCTCTGATATTCCTCTCCACTACCGGTTTTCTTCTCTTGATTATACTCCGGATACGCATCCCCATAATCATCCTCCTCACATACACATATTATCCACCTATAATCACTAATTTATCATCACAATTCATTTCACTGAAATACTTACCAATTAAGAAAATAACGTTCGTAATACAAAGTCTGCATGAAAAATCAAATGTCAAGGATGAGGGAAACAAGTCAAGAGAGATAAAATAAGAAACCGCGGCTACGACAACTATACGTCCAAGACTTTGCAATCAACAATGAGGCATACAAACACTTGGAATCCATGAACTAATATGAGATGAAACGAATGGTTCTCCTGCCAAAATTTAGACCAGGACACCCTCTGGAGACGTCTAAATATGAAACTGACAAAAATATAACGAAACTTATCGAGACTGCTGAAAAATATCGTGAGGACTCGATACAATGATATCGACGAGAGAATATCGATGTTCCTTTGAGGATGAAAATGAAGGAAAACCTTACTTCATGCATCATATGTACACGAAAATATTGATAATCCGTGAAGAGAATGAGAGAATGGATTTTTGGCTTCGCCGAAACCATGCAATGGAGATGACCTGGAATAACATGAACAGAATCACCAAAACATATGGATAACGAACACATGACGATAGTGCCAGCGATCGAGGAAGATTTTATGAGAGGATGTAATTACATGTATTTCTCATCCGATAAAGATTCGGCATAAAGATCTAAATACAACACAAATCAGTATCAAAGACCGCCAATCTTTGAGGATCGACTAAAAAATTATTATTTTAGGGAAACATAAAATAATCTACCCAGCATTTTTATCATAAATTATTATTTTAATCAATTGCAAGTGTAACTGAATTTATAATTATTTGGATGACAATGTAGATGGGGAAAAACGATTTGCTGGTTTTTTAGGGAAGTGAAGAGACGAGCGTGTTGTCAAGACTCCTCAACCGAGCAAACTGCTTAACCTCACACAGATGCACTGCAAAGGGAGTGCTTAGATTCGATAGATCAATCTGTAGGACTCTGGTCTAAACCAAGTCAATGGCCGTTCCAGAGTCAATTCGGTCGCAAAGAGGGAGATGAGTTGATCTGTAGGAGGGAAGCTGAGAATTGTGTGGGATCAGTGATGATCAAGGATTGTGGATGTGTTGAAGGTTTCTGCAATTTTTTGGTGAACTGATGAGTTCGAATAAGTTCTGATAGATTGATGAATTCTTGAGAGCATTTACTCGAGAAATTCGACAATTGCTGATAGCTAGTGATCATTCGTTGTTTTTAATCATGGATTCAAAGACTTGTTTATATTGTCAGAGTCGTGAACACCTTGATACCTGTAAGTGTGACGGTTTCTTGAGTGAAAGAGTGGGAAAGTGGGAGATCGTGGTAAAGTCAGTTCCATGTCGTGTGGAGACTTGACTGATCGTGCACCCGCTACTTTGCTAAATCCTTCAACCTTTGACACGACTTACTCACATTTCTCGTTATGGATGAATCCGTTTGTTGTAGGCTGCCAGACCAAAACCCTAATTGATATCCCCTAATTTGACGTGATTGATGTCTCAAGAATCGTGGAGTCTGCATGACAGACGTGTATTAATTAGTCAGCTGTTGACTGATTAGACAGTGAGTCTAGGTTTTGTTGAATCGAGCATGAGTGATGAATGCTCAGCGATTCATGGATCGAACATGTAGTTCTCTGAAATGATGTCAATAATGTAGATTCAGTGATGAATTATTGACCAGTATTTGAACGACTGAGCAAGTATTGCTCAATTCGGAATATTGAGAATTTGACGAGCATTTGAGCAAGTATTGCTCAATTCGACAAATTAATGATTATTGATAATTTGATGTGCAATTGAACAAGTATTGCTCAATTCGAAAAATTACTGATAAATTACTAAATATTGATAGCTGGATCAATATTCGAGCAACTGAGCAAGTATTGCTCAATTCGACAAAATACTGAACGTTGATAATTTGATCTGTAACTGAGCAAGTATTGCTCAATTCGACAAATTACTAATATTACTAAATATTGATAGCTGGATCAATACTTGAGCAACTGAGCAAGTATTGCTCAATTCGACGAAATATTTATTGGTGGCGTGACCCAATAAAATGTTAAAATATTGGTAGATTACCAAAAATTATATGATTAATTCAGATGTTGGTTGCGGAATCCATCATAAATTCATTAGTGTTTGAATCTTGCTCCGAATGATGATTCGTAGAACATTTATTCGAAACCCTAATTTCAGATCAATTATTTGTTAACTGATGAATCGCTGAAAATAGGTCATGAGTCATAGAGGGACCAACCACATGGGATATGGTGTCCATGTGGTGCCCAGTGCTCGAGTGAGCATGCACCAGGGTTCTCAGTTGGAGAGTTGGTGAAAGAACGATGATTAAATGCCAGATTCATCATTTATTAAAAAAAATTGCTGGGTTCAGCATTAGGTGATAAAACCTAAGTATGAAAGATGGGAGACCGAACAAGAGGGAATGGGGCCGGCTCTTGGTGATCACGGGACCAGTTGTTGGTCGTTTGAGCAATCCCCAGGTTGGTTGGAGAGAGTTTGGGCCCAATATGAGCAATTGAGCAAATTAGGACAGAATTATAAAAACATGTGTGACCGACTTTGTGCAAGCCCTAGGGATGAATCTAGTGGTCAAGATGGCATGCATGTATTTCCTTGGTGTCCGTGTTTCCATACTGAGAGTTTCAGTATTTTATGATGTGCGTTCGGGCAACATTGTGAATTTTCAGAAGAGTTTCATCTTGACTGAAATTCTTGATTTTTGTTGGAATGAGCATGTATGCTCAATTGATCAACATTTTGTAAATATTAAAATGAGGGCACTTTAACATTTAAAATTTCCGTAAGAGGCTAGCCGGTCATGTGACCATGTTGGCTTTTAGTTTTTCATGATTCGAGCAAAATTTGAGAAAATATGAAGAAATCATGAATTTTGCTCAAACCAAGGAGTTTCATGAATTGAGGAAAATAATAATTATAAAAGACTAGGGATTGCAAGGTGTGGGGCCGGCCACGGCTAGGGCATGGCCGGCCGACTATGTTGCCCGGTCCCGTACACCTTTCCCTAATTTTATATTATTATTTTTTCATGAAACCATGATATTATGTAAAATCCATGAGTTTTCGTTGAAACAGAGAAGTTTCATGAGTTTAGGAATAATAATTATAAAAATCTAGGGATTGTGAGGTGTGGGACCGGCCACGGCTTGGGCACGGCCGACCGACTATGTTGCCCGGTCCCGCACACCTTTCCCTATTTTATAATATTATTTTTCATGAATCCATGAAGTTATGGAGAATTCATGAGTTTTGCAAAAACAAGGAAAGTTGCTAAAACCAAGGAGTTTTCATGAGTTCATGAAATAACAAAAATAAGGAAAATAATGGGAGAGGCATGGGACCGGCCACGGCTAGGACATGGCCGGCCGGCTGGTGGGCCCGGCCCATGGCGCCTCTTATTATTTTATTATAATTTATTATTTTCTCCTGTTTTGCGTAGGATTCCTCATCTGTCCATGTTTTTGAATGATCGTTTGTGCATCCGGGTGCTCAGTCGAGCATCATTGTCGAGTACACTTGCACCATTTTTGTGGGGCTTACTCAGTGATGGTCCAGATGCCCGGTTGTTGAGTATTATTATTAGTTTATGAAATTCAGTGGAGAATAATTCATGAAACTGAGCAATAAAAATGAGTAGTTCTATTATCAATTCATAGGATCAGTCGTGGATTCGACCATGAATTCGGAATAATAAAGTTAAGTATTACCATTCCATGGGATTGTGGATTCGACCATAGAATCAGAGTAATTAAATATTACTATTTCATGATATTAGCCGTGGATTCAATCATGAAATCAGAGTAATAAAATTATCTATTATCATTCCATGAGATTAGCCGTGAATTCGATCATGAAATCAGAATAATGAGATGATACAATTGTTTATTGCAATTCCATGGGATTAGGCCGTGGATTCGACCATGGAATAAGAGCCATTGTTATTGCCATTCCATGGGATCAGGCCGTGGATTCGACCATGGAATAGGAGCAATTGTTATTGCCATTCCATG
This sequence comes from Papaver somniferum, assembly GCF_003573695.1. NCBI lineage: Eukaryota > Viridiplantae > Streptophyta > Magnoliopsida > Ranunculales > Papaveraceae > Papaver > Papaver somniferum. The sequence continues at coordinate 14,690,840 of NC_039360.1, read as the reverse complement.
GGATCAGGCCGTGGATTCGACCATGGAATATGAGCAATTGTTATTGCCATTCCATGGGATCAGGTCGTGGATTCGACCATGAAATAAGAGCAATAATAGATCATTCTGGGAATTCAGTGGTAAATGTCACAACATAATTTATCTATTACAGAAATGATATTAGCCAGTTAAAGCGTCATACCCATTCCGAAGGTGTATAGTCAGAAGACACCGAGTTGTCGAAGTCCTGAAGACGTCGTTGCTCTCAATCTACGGAGAGCCGCCTGGATCTATACATGGTCTCTCTACATAGTCAGGGAATAGTGAGTGTCACCGACGTCCTGAAGGCGTTGTTGCTCTCAATCTACGGAGAACCTCCCAATCGTTCTTCTATGTAGAGGCGGGTCTCTCTCATGTAGTCAGGGAACAGTGAGTGTCACCGACGTCCTGAAGGCGTTGTTGCTCTCAATCTTACGGAGAACCACCCAATTACGTTATTCTAATAGAGGACATGATGAAATGCATGGAACTGAACGCTCAGCTAGTGGAGGCCTTTCAGGAAACATATTCATCATGGCTTCGTAAAATATGAATCGTCACATGCCTGAAGCCAACTCAGAAACACGCAGTATCATGATTTTACGGTTTTGTCCTTTGTTGAAAATCCACCATCAACATTAAGTCCCCTGCTTAGCGAGGGACAGTCATGTTCTGCAGTAAACATTAGATGGTGATTTTCAGTCGACGAGATCGGTGGTTGAAATAAGTCGTGCAAAGGTAGCTTCAGAATCCTCGATTTGCCCTAATAGTGTCATGTACAAGCAAATGCATAGATAAGGACCCTGATAGCAACATAGAGTGTCATATCATGAGCACGGAGAGATGAGTCACCGCAGATTTGGACGCTCGAAGGCTCGGTTTTGGTCAGTTTAGCGTTCGTGGGCCTAAAACCCAATAGAGGAAACCCATGTGTTTCAGGTTTTGGAAATAAAATAATATAAAAGGTAAGTAACCCTAATATTTCTTTTAGCCGTGTACCTCCTCCTCTCTTCACCACCTTCACGAGTTCAGCAAGGAAGGAAAAAGTTTTCCGGAGAACCAGCGCCGATCAACGTCCGTCCAGTTTCCGGCCGGTCGACAAGTCAGTGAAATTTGTTTTTTGCTTTTCATTTTATGATTTCATGAGTTGTTCAAAAAAAAATCCTATAGTTGCGATCATGCGTAGGATTCATGAAGATTTTTTTTTTAGAAAACGTATGTATTCCCGTTTTTCGTTAGTTTAGGAAACGAGCAAAAATCCCTAATATGGAAGAGATACACAAAATTTTGTGTAGACATGGTCTAGTTGCAGTAGTAAAAGTTTCTTTTATTAGGTTTCATGAAAACCCAATTTTGTTTTCGAAGCATGAACTTTGTAAACACTTTTACAAACGTAGATTTGTTCGTAAAAAGTAATAAACAATGATCCTTAGGGTTAAAGGAAATTTTGAAAAGACCTGGAGTTCACGGTGAAATTTTGTTTATGAAATTTCAAAATCTTGTTTGGAATATGTGGACCTTTGGAAAAATAGAAAAGACCCTTGTTCCATAGACGAATTCTCAACCGAGCAAAAAAGTTTTTTATTTTTTTATATATTCACGTAAGTTATTTAACTCACGAATTTTTTAAAAAAAAAAAGGTTCGTGACTTATTCACGTTCTATTAAATAGAAATCAAGTTTTGATTTATGAAAAATTGTTGAAAGCAAACAACTTATGAGTTGATGAATTCGTAGTGTATGTATGAATTTAGTGATTTTATAGTGTATGTACACGTAAAAATCAGCGAATGTTCACATGAGAGGTTATGTGAATTATTCATAGTTTCATGAAAAGCCAATGTTGACTTTAAATAACAAGTTTTTTGCTCGGCTTTGCAGGTTTGAAAGAACGAGCAAGTTTTGGGGTTTTACGCTATTATCACTAAGTTCGTGAAATCGTAAATAGGTGAGAGTTAAGGATTACCGTTTTTGTAAACATTGATATGAGCATCATAATTGTTCTGTTGCTTTAATACCATTGTGCTGATGAAATTCGTGTATGGATGTGGCGGAAACTTTGCAAAGATGACTCAGTCCCGTAACACTTCTTAAGACGATGCTTCTTATAGGGAGGATGTTTCCACATAAGCATCTTCCAGAGATGATGGTTTCCTCCAGAAATGATGATTATGAGATTTCTAACGATAAAGAGGAAACTTCCAAGACTAAGAACATTCCAATTGCTGAGGACAGGTTCTTTGTGTACCCGTATAGACCCGAAAAGCGTCCCTTAGGCTCCTCGTTTCGGCTGCTCATAAATCCCAGAACCACTGCTCAGAACAAGTTGGTGGCTCCTCCGGCAATAATTGGATTCTGTTTGGAAGGAAAGCATTATTCGACTTCTCATGTGGAATTCAAACTTTCTCAGAGGCCGCTGACAAACTTCTCTGGATGGGCAAGGCATATGCTAGACCATAGTCGTGTAAGGACCTTGTTGGATAGTGCACAAGTGACACGAGCCATTCAAGCTGCTGGGGATTTGATTATTAATCATGACATACCAGGTATTGTTGCTTTGCTCGCCCGTTGGTGTGTTCCTACTCACACCTTCATATGCAGATGGGGGGAATTCACTGTTACCTTAGAAGATGTAGTTGCTTTGTTGCACCTTCCAGTTACCAGTAATTTCCCTGAAGAGCCTTCAGCAGAGGAGAAGGAGATATCTAACATACTGGAGGCCAAGATGCACGAATTCAATGAGTCTCCCAAGTCTTTCTATGCTCAATGGTTGTCATATTGGTGGCCGAGGGATGGAATTCCTAAAGAACTGGTTGATGGTACTTTAACAATTGATGTGTTTCTTGTGCTTATGGCTCTCCAGGGATATCCTTGAATATTGTGGACACTTGTTGAAGCCGTTTGTGATTCGTTTCGCCATAAAGATGGCTAAAGGTGAGAAACTTCCAATTGGTAGCCTATTTTGGGTTCGCTCTTTTCCAATTTAGATTCTTTAGTTATAGACTCCAGTATCTCCGACGGCTTCATGAAAGTCGAAATATACGACAATACCATGTTCCTCCAAGCCTTGATGTGGGAGCATATTGAGAGTTACGCCCCAATTCCTCGTAACATCTTGCACGGACCCAAGGTCGATACTCGTCATGCCTTCCTTGAGAAGAATAACGCCAAGATCATGCGCTAGTCTAAAAAGCATCCACAATATAAGATATGTATTACTGACATTCTGGACATTGAATCCGAGTTCAACTTTCGTCCCTGGGTGTCGGTTCCTTCCCTTTTTTCGGAATTGATCACTTTCAATACTTCTGAAGAGAATGTCATGTTGAGTACTGGTTCTGGTCTGAGCGATGGAGAAAGATCTTTTATATTGAGTTGTACTCCCAGTTTCTTAGTATCAGTGATGAATGGAGAATTCCAGGTAGAAGAATACAACATTGATAGAGCAGCTCGACAGATGGGTCTTGACCAGTGTATCCCGGGTCATCGAATGAATAAGCCAGAGATTGAGTATCTGAAGGCTCATTTAGACTGCACGCATGTGGAAGGAAATGATTATTTATTTCCATGTTTTGACCGAGCTACCTTCGTAACTCCAGGTTTCATAGACTTCTGGCGTCAGCAACTTGGGCGCTTGCATGAGTTTGCGATGGATGTCAAGTCCCCAGTTCGAGAGTTTCCTTCCCCCGACATGATTTCTGATCGACCAAGATTGAGATACCTTTCCAATGGTGACAATAGGAAAGCGTCTCCAAATGCAACACATGTAAGTACTTTCCTCATGATTTTAGTAAAAGCATGACATTCACACTTTTAATTGTATTGTTGACTCCATGGTAGGATGGCCGTGCTGTGAGACCTTGAATTGATATAAACTCTCCGGACCTCCAAGAAAGTCCCCAGGGTGGAGAAGGAAGGAGCAAAATAGCTCATAGAATGATACCGAATAATGTGCAGTCCCCTGCCGCTTCTTTGGTGAGTTGTTAACACTTCTCTTATCGTTACGATTTCCTTGTCCATGTAATCAGGATTTTGAATACTATCAATTTGTTTCAGAATTTTGCTCCATCGGTTATTGACGGTCTTCACCTTGTTTCTAAACGAACAATCCAGGAATCCAGCACCTACGATGAAGTGGATGTAAGTATCCTTTGCGTTAGTCATTATGAATTTTCCTTGATTGAAGTAATAACGATTATTGTTGACACGTACAGGAAGAGATTTATGTGGAGATCCATCATGGTCATGCTATTTGTTTATCTTCGAATGGTGGAGGGAAAGAGAACCTTCGAGAGTCGGAACCAAATGGAGATAACAATGCTACTAATTTAATGCCGACCATTCCAATCCTTCGGACGACTTGGGAAGTCCTCAAGTAAGTATATATCTTGTATTATCTTCATAGAAGTATAATGTTGCTTATTTGTTGAGAATCCAAATGAATATATGATAAATTTTGCCGAAATACGTCACCAGAAAATTCAGACCTCAGTTTTTCAGTTAAAATGTTGTAGAATCTTCATTCGACGTCGGATTTTCGCGATATGCATATGTATCTTCAAGCCCAGGAAATTACCAAGCTTTATTAGAGAATATTTTTGAGTTTTGAGCATGTTTAGGGCCTGAAAAAGGCGAAACAATAAACTTCCAGGAGACTTTCAGAACTTTTTCAGATTGTATGTTGTCCAATGTTTTGGCCACATCTCCTTGCTCTTTCATCTGATTGTTATGAAATTTTAACATGTTGTAGAGGACATCCATACGGAGAGAATGGTATATGACTCAACCTTAGATTCCTTACTAATTGCTCCCAGTTCACCGTTGAATACAAGGCAGTGTAAAACCTCCTTAGCTGAGCTTGTTTGAAAACGTGTTTCATGACTTCTACACTATTTGTGCATGTCTTAGGTGCATAATAAGGAACTTACATGATGTTAGTTCACTTACTTTCTGAATTTTATGGTTGTATTGGGTTTCCATGCTTGAATCATTCTAATCCCATGTAATCTTCACATTAGGTGCCAAATGTCGAAGTTGGGAATAATGGATCCAGTAATGATGGTTTGGGAAATCCCGGTGATGGTACCTCCATCCCTGCACCTCAGGGTCATGAAACGCTGGTTTTTGATGTTGTGGAGGTGGCGGAAACTCCAATTGTGCCTTAGATGGTGGAACCCGAATCGAGAATGGAAGAAGCTGCTCCTATTGAAGTTGTCCCTATGATTACTGGTGCTGCTACTCCAGTGACTGAGAACCGGATAATAGTGCACGAGTATCCAACTGCAGGGGTTTCTTTTGCTCTTTCATTTGGTTAGCTACTCTCATATCACAAGTTTGTTGGCGGATTTAGCGTTCCCATCAGATATGTTGCTATGTACAAGAAACTGTGGGAGATGTATGGGCACATCGTTGTTACTCAGGATCCTGAGCGTAGTTATTTCTTGACAAGGAAAGTAGAAGCCATCCTGCGTGTTATAAATGATATCCGCATCACAGCTAGAAATGCTGTCACCCGGGATGTACTCTTTGATTGGGAGTACAACTTGAAGAAAGATGAAGAACTTGGCTTCAATTTGAGGTGGCTTCGTCAAAAGCTTGATGCTATTAGGAAAGCAGTAGAAGGTGACACTCCTTTCGCCACCAGTGATGCCGTGCTGAAGAAGATGAATGAAGTTGCTGAATTGACCAAGAAGCTGGAAGCGGAGAAAGCTGCCTTGCAAGTCTTGGAGGATACAGGAAAGCAGAAATCTTATTTTGCTGACTTTCTTTAGTTCTTTTCCCCTGATATCTTGAACCCTGGATTTCTGAGAGATGTGAGGCTTTTAGATTTTGGTTTTGATTTCTTGATTGGTTTTGAATGGTTGAGGATTTTCTTTTGGATTTTGGTATAAACTTTTTCTTAAATTGAAAAGACTCTGATAAATTACTGAATTCAAATACTGAATGCAAGTATTGCAAACGTTTTGGAGGAATTGAAATTACACGTAAAAGAAAATCCTAAAGTGCAAACGTCAGATGTCTTGAGCGTTTATCTTAGACATAAAACACCTAATGTTGAATGCTTCATGCGTCAAAAATCTTGAGCCCATTCTCATGAATCACTGGGATACTTGTCTCTTCCTTGATGCTATCCAATTTGTAGTATCCTCCAGCAACTGACTTGGCAATCATGAAAGGTCCTTCCCAGTTAGAACTCTTTGTGGAATGCAAATTGCGTCTGGTTGCCTTAATACCCAAATCTCCTTCATGAAATTTGTTAGGTTTGGTTGCTCGTGCTTTGAATATTTTCTGTTGGTTCGGAATTCCTCGTGTAGTGGGATTCCATGTTGGTGGAGCTTTCCAATTCTGTGGCACATGTGGACACTCGTGCAAAAGAGAATATTTAGGATATTGATTGTGAAACTCAGTCATTATCCTAGCGATGACCGTGTTTGTGAGGTGATGGATTTGGAGAGGTTATGCGTCTAACCACTTGGTGAAGTATTATTGAGGTGAGACTAACCACTCATATCGCTTGGTGATAGTTAGGTTTTGAGCAGAACTGAGTCCTCGGACTAGGGTAGCATATTTGAAAGTTGGTAATACATATGCATCAGGGGGAATAAGACTTACCTGAGCGCGAAACCTTCTGACGAATTCGTGGGCGTTCTCCCCAGGATTGTGTGTGAGTTTCATCAAGGCTTCGACTTTTCCCAAATGCTCGAACGGTTGGTCATCTTCCGAGTCATAGCTTTCTTCAACGGAGAATTGTGCAACTGAAGATGAAGACATTGCAGTAACTTTTCCATCATGAATCCATGTATGTCCCATAACCATGTCATATCCTGGATCTTCTCTGATTATGTGAAATTTTGTTTCTGACCAGGTTTCTCCAACTTTCATTTTGAGGATAATATGGCCGTAAGCATATCTAAAGATTCCTTCATGGTCTCTGATTGAGACAGGAGCATGAGTTGCTTCTTGTCGGGTGATGCCAGCGCCTCTGAGAGTCTTCAGAGGAATGATATTAACATCAGTGCCGACGTCGAACAACGGTCGCTTGAATTAATTTCCCTTGAGGTGAACTGTGGTGAGAAGTCCTCAGTCGTACATCTCCTTGTTTGTTACCGGAGGTTCAGGGAGTATCTCCTGAATGTCTAATCGTTTTCCAGACACAACGTGGTTCAATGCAGCAAACATATCATTTCTTTGAGCTTTCGATAAGTACAGTAACTCACAGACATGCTCAATTAGGGATTGGACTGCTTCTTTGACCGGCTGTTCGGAGATTGTAAAATTTCTGATTGGGAAAGGATTCTTGTGCGCTCCTTCAGTCCCCAGCTCTCCTGAATCGGCTTTTTCTTTGAATATACGTTTCAAGTTTCAACAATCACTGGTCGGATGACTGACATACCTATGGAACTGACAGTAACACGGATTCTCCACTTCCTCATCTGTTGGCTCCCTTCTGACAAGAGGCAATCGCACCATCTTGAATCCAGACTTCCAACAACTCGATCACCTTTTCAATAGGAAAAGGAAAATCTGGTGCTTCCTGATCACTCTGTTGACGTTGAGCCGACGTTTGTGCGTTTCGAGTCTGGTTGTCCTTCTTTGGTGCCTTCGTAGACGTTGGAGGAGTATTCTTATGTTGCTGCATGTCAAACTTTCTTTTGACCCCTTCGGCGACATTCATGGAAGCCTCCACATTGTATTGCTTGTTGATTAAACGTCTGGGGGTGGTGCTTCGAGTGCTCGACTCCTCGACTTTGACGGTTTTGGTTCTTTCTAGCAAAGATGGAGCAGTAGTTGCCGGTCGCTTGGCCGCTTCATGAAGTTCCGATAAAGTCTGAAAACGAAGATTTTCCAGCAAGGCTTTGTAGACTGGAATCATCCCGTTAATGCATAAATCCACCAGTTGTTGTTCAGTAACATTAGGATCATGACAATCCAAAGCTTGAATTCTGAATTTCTTCACATAGTCGTTCGGATTTTCAGTATTCTTCTGAGCCATCCTTCCTAAGTCGGAAAAAGTAACTTGCTCAGAAAGGAAGAAGTATTTTCTGTAGAAAGCATTAATCATCTCTCCCCAATTGGCTATGCTTCCTGGTGCAATGTTGTTGTACCAAGTATATGCTCGACCCGTCAGGGGTTTTGAGAATTCCTTCAAACGGACAACATGGTTGTGCTCATGCTCTCCTAATGCTTCCAAGAATCGAGAGACGTGTTCTCGAGCATTCCCCGTTCCATTATAGAGTGTGAACGTTGGAGAAGTGTAGCCCTTTGGAATAGGGATTATTTGCGTGACAGTGGGATATGGAGGTTGATGACGGTGCACGGACGGTATACGGCCTTTTCCCCGATTCTCCAAAAAACATTCCAGATCTTTGCGAGTGATGAAACCGGCAGGTTCAGGTTCTGCAACTTTGCGGGCTTCATCATCGTCAGGGACTGGAATAACTTCGGGATCCGTAGTTGGAGATTTTTTCTTTCCTTTTCCCTTCTCCTGAGTTTTGTCGGACATCTTGTCAGTGAGGGTTTTGAGATAGTTACATAGCTCCTTCTGAGTAGTATCCATATCAGTTTGATTCTTGGCGAGGACTTCCTGGACTTTCATGAGATCGGCAGTAGTAGGTGGATTTTCTCTGATTTCTTCAGGATGTCGGCCGAAGAGAGGATGATTTTACACATTGGTGTGAGGAGGAGTAGTGTCACCACCACTGTTGGAAGCAGGAACAGTTTCTGGAATTCCATCATTGTTGCTAGTGCTAGCGTCATTTGCATGTGTAACCAACCCAGACCTAAGACCAACCATTTTATGAGAATGTGAGATTGCAATCGAGAGATTAATCTCCCACTGTGGTCGCTAATATGTAGATGGGGAAAAACGATTTGCTGGTTTTTTAGGGAAGTGAAGAGACGAGCGTCTTGTCGAGACTCCTCAACCAAGCAAACTGCTTAACCTCACACAGATGCACTGCAAAGGGAGTGCTTAGATTCGAGAGATCAATCTGTAGGACTCCGGCCTAAACCAAGTCAATGGCCGTTCCAAAGTCAATTTGGTCGCAAAGAGGGAGATGGGTTGATCTGTAGGAGGGAAGCTGAGAATTGTGTGGGATCAATGATGATTAAGGATTGTGGATGTGTTGAAGGTTTCTGCAATTTTTTGGTGAACTGATGATTTCAAATAAGTTATGATAAATTGATGAATTCTTGAGAGTAGTTACTCGAGAAATTCGACAATTGCTGATAGATAGTGATCATTCATTATTTTTAATCATGGATTCAGAGACTTATTTATATTGTCAGAGTCGTGAACACCTTGATCCCTGTAAGTGTGACGGTTTCTTGAGTGAAAGAGTGGGAAAGTGGGAGATCGTGGTAAAGTCAGTTCCATGTCATGTGGAGACTTGACTGATCGTGCACCCACTACTTTGCTAACTCCTTCAACCGTTGACACGACTTACTCACATTTCTCGTTGTGGATGAATCCACGTGTTGTAGGCCGCCATACCAAAACCCTAATTGATATCCCCCAATTTGACGTTATTGATGTCTCATGAATCGTGGAGTCTGCATGACAGACGTGTATTAATTAGTCAGTTGTTGACTGATTAGACAGTGAGTCTAGGTTTTATTGAATCGAGCATGAGTGATGAATGCTCAGCGATACATGGATCGAACATGTAGTTCTCTGAAATGATGTCAATATTGTAGATTCAGTGATGAATTATTGACGAGTATTTGAGCGACTGATCAAGTATTGCTCAATTCGGCGAATTATTGAATATTGAGAATTTGACGAGCAACTGAGCAAGTATTGCTCAATTCGACAAATTAATGATTATTGATAATTTGATGTGCAATTGAGCAAGTATTTCTCAATTCGACAAATTACTGATAAATTACTAAATATTGATAGCTGGATCAATATTCGAGCAACTGAGCAAGTATTGCTCAATTCGACAAATTGATAATTTTGACGTGCAACTGAGCAAGTATTGCTCAATTCGGCAAAATACTGAACGTTGATAATTTGACGTGTAACTGAGCAAGTATTGCTCAATTCGACAAATTACTAATATTACTAAATATTGATAGTTGGATCAACACTTGAGCAACTGAGCAAGTATTGCTCAATTCGACGAAATATTTATTGGTGGCGTAACCCAATAAAATATTAAAATATTGGTAGATTACGAAAAATTATATGATTAATTCAGATGTTGGTTGCTGAATCCATCATAAATTCATTAGTGCTTGAATCTTGCTCCGAATGATGATTCGTAGAACATTTATTCGAAACCCTAATTTCAGATCAATTATTTGTTAACTGATGAATCGCTGAAAATAGGTCATGAGTGATAGAGGGACCGACCACATGGGATATGGCGTCCATGTGGTGCCCAGTGCTCGAGTGAGCATGCACCAGGGTTCTCAGTTGGAGAGTTGGTGAAAGAACGATGATTAAATGCCGGATTCATCATTTATTAAAAAAATTTGCTGGGTTCAGCATTAGGTGATAAAACCTAAGTATAAAAGATGGGAGATCGACCAAGAGGGCATGGGGCCGGCTCTTGGTGATCACAGGACCAGTTGTTGGTCGTTTGAGCAATCTCCAGGTTGGTTGGAGAGAGTTTGGGCCCAATATGAGCAATTGAGCAAATTAGGTCAGAATTATGAAAACGTGTGACCGGCTTTGTGCAAGCCCTAGGGATGACTCTAGTCGGTCAAGATGGCATCCACGTGTTGCCTTGGTTTCCATGTTTCCATACTGAGAGTTTCAGTATTTTCTGATGTGCGTTCGGGCAACATTGTGAAGTTTTAGAAGAGTTTCATCGTGACTGAAATTTTTGATTTTTGTTGGAATGAGCATGTATGCTCAATTGATCAACATTATGTAAATATTAAAATGAGGGCATTTTAACATTTAAAATTGCCGTGAGAGGCTAGCTGGTCATGTGGTCATGTTGACTTTTAGTTTTTCATGATTCGAGCAAAATAATAATTATAAAAGACTAGGTATTGCAAGGTGTGGGGCCGGCCACGGCTAGGGCATGGCCGGCCGACTATGTTTCCAGGTCCCGCATGCCTTTCTCTAATTTTATATTATTATTTTTTCATGAAACCGTGATATTATGTAGAATCCATGAGTTTTCGTTGAAACAGAGAAGTTTCATGAGTTTAAGAATAATAATTATAAAAAGCTAGGGATTGTGAGGTGTGGGACCGGCCACGGCTTGGGCACAACCGGCCGACCATGTTGCTCGGTCCCGCACACCTTTCCCTATTTTATAATATTATTTTTCATGAATCCATGAAGTTATGGAGAATTCATGAGTTTTGCAAAAACAAGGAAAGTTGCTAAAACCAAGGAGTTTTCATGAGTTCATTAAATAACAAAAATAAGGAAAATAATCGGAGAGGCATGGGACCGGCCACTGCTAGGGCATGGCCGGTCGGCTGGTGGGCCCGGCCCATGGCGCCTCTTATTATTTTATTATAATTTATTGTTTTCTCCTGTTTTGCGTAGGACTCCTCATCTGTCCATGTTTTTGAATGCTCGTTTGTGCATCCGGGTGCTCAGTCATGCATCATTATCGAGTACACTTGCACCATTTTTTTGGGGCTTACTCAGTGATGGTATAGATGCCCGGTTGTTGAGTATTATTATTAGTTTATGAAATTCAGTGGAGAATAATTCATGAAACTGAGCAATAAAAATGAGTAGTTCTATTCTCAATTCATAGGATCAGTCGTGGATTCGACCATGAATTTGGAATAATAAAGTTAAGTATTACCATTCCATGGGATTGTGGATTCGACCATAGAATCATAGTAATTAAATATTACTATTTCATGAGATCAGCCGTGGATTCAATCATGAAATCAGAGTAATAAAATTATCTATTATCATTCCATGAGATTAGTCGTGAATTTGATCATGAAATCGGAATAATGAGATGATACAATTGTTTATTGCCATTCCATGGGATCAGGACGTGGATTCGACCATGGAATAGGAGAAATTCTTATTGCCATTCCATGGGATCAGGTCGTGGATTCGACCATGAAATAGGAGCAATAGTTATTGTCATTCCATGGGATCAGGCCGTGGATTCGACCATGGAATAGGAGCAATAATAGATCATTCTGGGAATTCAGTGGTAAATATCACGGCAGAATTAATCTATTACAGAAGGGATATTATCCAGTTAAAGCGTCACACCCACTCCGAAGGTGTATTGTCAGAAGACAGCGAGTTGTCGAAGTCCTGAAGACGTTGTTGCTCTCAATCTACGGAGAACCGCCTGGATCTATACACGATCTCTCTACATAGTCAGGGAACAATGAGTGTCACCGACGTCCTGAAGGCGTTGTTTCTCTCAATCTATGGAGAACCTCCCAATCGTTCTTCTATGTAGAGGCGGGTCTCTCTCATGTAGTCAGGGAACAATGAGTGTCACCGACGTCCTAATAGCGTTGTTGCTCTCAATCTTACGGAGAACCACCCAATTACGTTATTCTACATAGAGGACATGATGAAATGCGTGGCACTGAACGCTCATCCAGTGGAGGCCTTCCAGGAAACATATTCATCATGGCTTCGTAAAATATGAATCGTCACATGCCTGAATCCAACTCAGAAACACGCAGTATCATGATTTTACGGTTTTGTCCTTTATTGAAAATCCACCATCAACAAACAAATATCTAATATTTTCATAGATACAATTTCTCATGGGTCAAAATACATCTTTTCATAGTTTGTAGTATTTATTTAAATCATTCTGACCAAAAATTATTTCGTCTCATGGCGTGTCGTTACGGAACGGGTTATTTCTACTACACAATAATGGAACATATCAATTGTACCGAATTTTTTTTAAGCAAAAGCAAAATATATGCAATATAAACCACGCTTTTCTTAAACAGGAAAACGATTAACTAACAAATTCGTTACCTCAAATTCCGCAGCCTCTTCTTCCTAGCAAGATATATCATTAAGCACAAGTTCAAATAAGAACTTTCCCAGGTGTGTTGTCATCCTCTTGCAAAAATAAAAGAACAACAACAAACCCAACCTTTACCAGAGAAAGGTTGAAACGGTTTTAACTAATGCGTGTCAATAGCAAAAGTTGAAAACCCGAATATTAATCTAAACACAACTCATGTAAATACACATTTGTTCAACATATTGTGACTTTTCACATATGAGTTTTAATCAGAACACCTTATGATCCTTTGATAAAGCCTACTAACATGGGCTAGAACTTAATCCCACTAAATCAAAAAGCCACAAAAATCATAAGGGTTACATCATATGAGATCGAATATTAAGGTCAATAAAAATCGAAACCAGACATCTCATAAACCGAATACACATAGCAAAAATATAAACATTCATTCACGGGCTATGTAATCGACAACTATCATATATAGATTATAGAATAATAATTTTATTCATAAATAACTGGTAGTTTTATTCAAAATAGACCTTATGCAATAATTGAAGTAAATCAAAACATTGATGTCTATTTTCTCTAAATAAGAATCTAATCTTATTTTTCATCTCAGAGTTTCTCGCTTTGCTTTGGAGTCATATCAGGAGATCTCACATGATTCCAATCATCTTCAGTGATCACTAATCTTGATTCAAGACTCATCAGATTGTTATTGACTACCTTTACTTCCTTTCGCAAATTACTTTCCACGTTCCGTACTTCACATAAAATCAGATCTAGTTTTAGTGAAAGGTTCTTGAGAAGATTATCATCAAGATATTAAATCTCTCCACTAGGAACATCTTGATTAAGTTTTAGAGTAGAGTCTGAATCACCATATGAAGATTCGAGGCGAAGTTTCTTGTTACGAAACGATATAGTCCAAACTTTTTCAACTTTGTGATAGTTGCAGCTAGAGGTAGACATTTTGTCATATCTCTATGAAATGAAATGTAAATTTCATTCTCCTATAAATAAGAGAAGTTTTCTCATAGCCCTTGAGAATATTATTTCATTTAATACATTAACCGAAAAAAATATTTTTATTAAAATATTTACACACATATCCTTACTGTTTATTTGGAGAATAAATAATAAGGACATATGTTTACGATAACCAAGTTAGGTTATCAATTTTCGGTTGTTGAATTTTCTTCCCTTAGAAATTCCAACACTCTTACAAATTTGAGGATTTTTTACTTTTGAACTGTTAGGTTCTTTCCTCAAATTTGAGACAAGATCATGGTATCTAAAAATCACATTATACAATTCCCTTAGTTGATTTTCTGAAATGATTTTTGATTTAGGTTTAGATCTTGCCTTTTTATATTGACAGAGTTCGTCTCTCTGTGAGTTAATATGACATAGTTTCTGATAATTCCCCCATTGTTTGCATCGGAAACATGGTCCAGATGTCTCCCGATTACAACCCTTAGATTTGATAGGTTTATCCAACCTTTTCTTGTAACCAATTTTTGGTTTGTTCACACCAAGAGTTGTCTTACAAGAACAGATAAGTGTATTCCTCAATTTCGAATTTTATACTTTTAACTTTTTGATTTCATCTTGACAACAGTTGATGTCATTGATGAGCTTAGATACTTGTTCTTTTTCAGAACAGAGTGAGAGTTCATTTTTCACAAGACGCTTGTTAAGTTTTTCTTTATCATGCAGATAACTTAATCTGATTTGATCAACCAATGATTTTATTCCTTTGATTTCATATTCAAGAGACAGAATACTTTTATCATGACAAAGAAACTCTTGTTGAAAAACTTTAGAAGTGAACTCTTCTTGAGTATCTACCATTGAAAGTATTTCCACATCATATATTTCTGTAATGGTTGCAATATGATCTATCATACAGTCGTGATTGTCCTCGTCAGGGGAATAATCAAGAGTAGCAGTATATGCATTTATCTTCCATCGAATATCCTTAGTAGGACAGTATGGAGAAATATGACCAAAGCCTTGACATTTGTAGCATTGAGGAATATTATCATCATCACCCCATGTATCTTTAGTCTTTGGGGTAGAAATATGATTTCTTCTTGATATAGGGAGATTTCTTTTTCGATGTCTCAAAAATTTCTTGAATGGTTGCGTAATCAATGAAAAATGATGATTTAATCCAGTGACATCTTCTTCATCTAAAGCTTCTTGATCTTTGGAGTTTTCCGGACTCTGATTCAGCAGATTTTTAATGGCTTTATATGCCAAGTTTTTGTCTTCCCTTTTTGACAAACACTCCTGATTAGTTTTCCTACAAGAGAATTTTTTGATAAGGAAGGAAGATTGTTAGCTTCGATGATTGCATGTTTCTTAGACTCGTATCTGGATGACAACAATCTGAGAATTTTTCACACTATATCCTTTTCAGAAACAGTCTTTCTAAGAGAGAAAGAACCATTTATTATCTCAGAGAGTTAAATATGAAACTATTCAAAAGTATTACTGTCATCCATTCAAAGGTTATCCCAATCAGAGGTGAGAGTTTGAAGTCTATCTTCCTTTTCTGATGTGTTACCTTCGAATACGATCTGAAGATTATTCCAAGATTTTTCAGAAGTTTAACATTTAGAAACATGATGCTGTAGATCTCAGCTTACAACATGTATGATTGCATTTAAACCATCTGAATTCTGCTTTGCAAGTGTCTTTTCTTTACTTGTATAATCAGCTAAGCATTTAAACTCAATTTCCGATCCTTCTATTTTCGGACAAAGATACCCATCAACGACCAATAGCCATGTATTAAAATCGCGTGATTGAAGAAATGATTTCATAACAGACTTCCACCATAGATAGTTTGTTCCATTAAATATTGGTGGTACGTTAACTGATATCGATTCATAAGAACCCGAGTTCATTTCTTATAGGTTGGATCGCACCAAACACATATTGTTAGATCTTTTCGTGTTTGCATGCTCTGATACCTATTGAAAAGACGAGGGTACCCAAATACATCACAATCTTTTTGTTTCAACCTATACATCACCAAACACAGATTTTTAGATCGTCTATGGACAAATTCGAGACAATACGACAATTCGGTTCACACTTCGTGTGATTGTCTATGGATACGAGATCGAGACAATAAAACAACAAAGTGTGTTACTTGATAATAGTTTCGGTAATAACCAAACTCTATAGGATCACTACCAAGTAATGCGAAGTTAACATATATGTGTATTTTACTTTATTATAATAAAAAATTATAGTGAGGAAATCAAATTAAAATACACAACAAGATTTTGTTAGCGAGGGACCTAGTCCAGTTTTGAATAGTCTCAGAATTAAGCCGTTATAAAAAATATAATACCAACTTCGTATAATTGGGAATAAGCATACTACCCCTAGCTACTTAGTTCCCTCAGTATCCCTGCGCCTTCGACTTCTAGATTCACGCACGTGAATAGAAAGTCCTTTGGATCGTATTCCAAAAATCAAAGGAAGGTTCGCACTCAATCTACAAGATTTAGATGAGTCGTTGACAAAGGCTCTTCCGTTTAATATAATAAACTTCTTTGTCTGGTTAGATCAATCTAACTTTAACTACCGAAATAGTCAAGTATAGATTCACACTCAATCAAAATAAATCTCAAAGAGAAATATTGAAAATGTCGACCTCACGCAACTAATCAATCGAATAAATCTGATTCTAGTTGGATCCCACCCGATTAAGGTTTATGCACAAACAAAGATTCGAAAACCAATAAGAAATCTTCTTTGTCTTAAAATCTTCTTTAATCTTCAATAATAACATGCACAACACCACTTTAATCTCTTGTGATCAATCACACACAGAACTGAGTCTGTTAACAATGGATTATCACAAGATGTCTTTGGATCTAACAACAGTTCTAAAGATCCCGTCAATACTTCGATCTAGTTTGAGTTAATCTTATATCAGAAAAGAAGATTCTCAAGAATAAACAAACTAGGTGCAATGAAAGTTTAAACAACCGTTAGTCAATCAAATCAATCTAAAACTAATGACACTGCAATTATCTAGTTTCCCACCAACGGTACTCGTAGAGCTTCTTGATCCCACAAAAATCTTAAACGAGCGGTCATAAGAGATTTCACTTAATTAGGATACTTTCCTCTCCGATTAGACGACTCCACCAGAAACAACAAGAAATGAAGTTTCCTGGCTCTTAAGATAGTTTGATAGAAATTCAAACTTAGGTATTTATAGACCAAGGGTGTTTGGACACCAAGGAATTTCCAAAATCGAAGATATTCTCAAGATACGCAATGAATGAAAAAATTCATCTTTCCTAATTCCAATAAATTCTTGTCCAATATTTACGAAATATCTCAATAGAAAGTCTCCAATTAGTAAATGCACAAAACTATATGTTATTCTCTAGAGATGTGCATTAATTGTTGGTAATTAAAGCATATAAAACCAAAAACCTTAACTAAAAGATTCTTGATTTATTCCGGCACATGATCTCCTTGAGTACTAAGGAATATCTTTAAACAATAAATGTTAAGAGTTACTGTTCGTGTTCAAAGTATGCTGACATCTTTTCACTGCAAATCCTTATTTCATATTTACAGGGATTTGCATTCTTGGAATCGTTTATACCACACTTCCAAACAAGTTTAGAATTGGTTCACCTGTTTTCCAAGACTACTATGTGATTGATCAAATACCAAATTACATACATGGGTTCAATCGGTTCTACCAATCACTAGGATCGGTTAAACCTAATTATGGAAACACTTGTGATCGGTCACACCAGTCACTAGGATCTGTTACACCAGTTACAAGGATCGTTCCATCTACACATGGTATTACTTATGATCGGTCACACTAGTTACAAGGACCAGTTACACCAATTATAAGGATCGGTCACACATACACACTCATGATCGGTCACACCAATTACTAGGATCGGTCACACCAATTACAAGGATCGATCATACCATCACATGGTGATTATTTAGGATCGGTTACACCAATAAACAAAAACCAGTCATACTAAATCATAAGTCTGACGTTGTGATTAGTTATACCAAGATACATAACATAAGTTAAGATCGGATCTACCATCTCACACATATTGGTCATCCAAAGATTTGCAATGAATATCCGGACCAATAAGCCTAATGATTTCCCTTTCGAATCACGAAACAAGTTCATGAATGTACTTCCTTTAAAAAAATGTAAAACATTGATTCCTAGGATGAATTCTTCACCATAGCCCATTCACATAATCATAACAATATATACAAGATTATGTTGATGTCATCATATCTACGAAGTTCAAAAGATAAGCACTATACTTCATAGTCTAATTCCCTAATACTATGATCATACTATTATGATCATGTCACATCACTATAGTATTTTACAATATGTATAGTATATATAGCTTCGCAGTTATGTTTTCAATATAGCACGACTTGAAAGATATGTTAGGAATGAAATAGTTCAAGTCAATATTACTAATCTCAAGTAGAAGGATGGTGTCTTCATTTTAGTTCTTTACTTCTTCACATTCTTCAGGTCGTCTAAGTAATACTTGTATGTTTAAACATTCCTAGAATTTCTAGTCTAACCTAAACGAAGTTGACTCTAGTATTTAAGCAAGCGACTCTAGATGAGTTTTGATACTAAAATATGACAAACAAACTTGACATACCAATGCTTGGGGAGTTCAACCGATCTATACTCTAACATGATGTCTCTACTATGATTGATCAATGCACAACCTGTGATATTTCAAATATAAAGATAAACAACATAATGTGAAAAATTAAATAACACAGACACTAGCCTACTACCAATTAACTTCGGACTGGAATAAAGTTGAGCCCTAAAAGGTATCCCACCGGTTAAGGTACAGGCGTGCTCCTTGCGCCACTTGAATCCCAACAACACTCCGCGCAATTGATTCCCTTAGATGACGTCACACCAACTAAGAGTTGATTCAAATCAATTGAAGACTTTAAACCAAATCTACCTCCCACAGATTAAACCTATATAATTAATTTCCTGATTATGATCGAAATGTATGATCAAGGTGATGGAAATCGATAGCAATTCGACAAAGTCTAGCTATCCTCAAAATCCTGACTTATGCAACCCGAAGTGCATCCTAGATTATTATTCACCTCACAAGCATAAAACCCGTGGAATCAACAAAGTATGAGACGAAGACAACTTTGATGATTACTATTGATAAGTGCATAATTCATATGATTTTAGTATCCATTCCATACTTGTTTAAGCTATTATTCTTGCATGTATTCGTATTATTACTCTTGTTTTCTCTTATTTGTCTCTATTAGGAGAATCATCCACAAAAGAGATACAAAGTGCTGAAAAGATCTAGGAAGAGAAGTATTCCAAGTATTCAAGTGCCCAAGTCCAAGACAAGTAGAAGAAGTGCGACGAAAAGGAGCAAAACGCTCATAATCAAGACACAGGCCAAAAACCAATCTTAACTCATTAAAATTAAGTATTTCTCATCACTATCTTTAATATAATTTAAAGATAAAAATGATGAAAAAAGAATGAGGTCATTCCGAGTTCGGATGAAGAAGTTGTGGCCAAAACAGTTTTCATGGAATACCGAAGACAGTGAAGTCCGCGAACTGGGTTTGCGAACCGAGTTCGCAGACTTATTTCCGAAAATATCTGCTGGAATTTGAAGTTTGCGGACTGGGTACGCTAACTTATAAAATGGGAAATGTGTATTCACACCTTGGAAGGCCTAAGGGCACGTTTGGAGTCGTTATGTCATATTTTCGGGTCGGGTTCCTAAACCTAACTAAATACTTGGAGACCAAGCAATGTAAACCTATAAAAAGGTATTAGGTTATGTAAAAATATCATAGAATCTCATATCACAAGTTCTACATCAAAACCTAGGGTTTACCCCTTTAGAGGGAAACCACCATTATTCATCTTCTTTGTAATATGAGTAGCTAAATCCTTTGTTGAAGAGTGAAGCTTTATTAATAATACAAGTCTATTTGAGGTTTTAATCATCATCATTTGTTTTCATTATATCTAGGGTTTATGATTGATTCTTATATTTATTTGGGTGCGCAACCAGACTAGTCTATTAATCATTCTATTGCTAGTAGTGAGTTAAACGATCCGTAATTGTCGTGCATCTCCTACACAAGTAGAAAACATGAGACCTTACAGAGGGATTCTGTAAAGCAATCGCGTGTGGAAACAACACCAGTAAGTGAACCGAGCGTACTGAGTTTAACTGCTGGAATCAAACCTAAATTCACAAACCCTAAAGCATTCATTGAGTTACACCTTGTAAGCGTACCTCAAGGCGGCTCAGTTGGATAGAATCCGGTGACTAAGCGTACCTGTCTAAGCGTACCTGCTATTCTACGGTTGGTGATGAATGATTCTAACGGAAGATATATAAGTATATTAATCCAGTTATCGCTTGGTAACGGCGAAGGATTCTTTAATCATCCCTTTCTTCTTATTGTTTCTTTAATTATCTTACAACCAAAACCCCCCTTGTTATTTACTTTATCTTGCTGATCAAATAACATATCAATTACACAGTTCTCTGTGGGAACGATCTCTTACTACTGCTATATTACCAGTTAATTAGTGGGAAATACATTTATTAATTTGTTGAGCTTACGACAGCCCATCAAATATTGGCGCCGCTGCCGGGGAGCAGTTGCTAATTGATTTGTTATTTGTTTAGCTTGTTTTTATTTTTTTAGACTTTTGTTTTGATTTTCTCTTTCTTGTGAGTCGTCATGTTTCCTTACGGAAATAACATGTACGGAGCACAAGATCAATCATATAATAGTGGTAATCAATATGGTTTTCAATCTCATTCATATGACAACTACCAACCATCCTATGGGTATAATCAAAACCAATATTTTGGCTATGATCAATATCCCACTGAACCTTATGGATATCCTCATACATATCAACAACCTTATGATGGGTATGTAAGTGAGCAAACACAAGGATTGGGGGATAGTTGTGCTTCTAATGATAACTCTTCTAGTCTTGCAGATCTAATGCAACAATTTATGGATAATTTGGATCGAGATATCCAAACAATGAAAGAGTACCGTCAAACTATGGATGAGTACAACAAAAAGACTGAAGATACACTCCAAGAAATTCAAAGGAATGTGGACAACTTAAAGTTACAACTTGCTCAACTCAAGGAGACAATGAATGAAGAAGAAGTTTGGCCTCAAAACCAAATTAATTCTGAAATTCCTATGGACGACAAAGAATATTTTGAGGATGAGCAAGCTTTAGAATTTCCTTGTAGCAATGATGAAGTTATTCCAACTCCGGGTCGTAATAATGATCATTCGCCTATTCAAAAGGAGGAGCCTTGGTATGACCGAACCATTGTTATGAACGGTGTGACATACTCGAATGCATATCAACGTTACAATGAATATCCGGATTACAATATTTTTAGGACGGTTGATTTGCAAGAAGTAGACCCGATTATTCCATCGACGGATACTCATACAGAATACCCCAAAATATACACTGAAGAAGAGTTCATGAGAGCGGAATTTGAT
Source organism: Papaver somniferum (assembly GCF_003573695.1). Classification (NCBI taxonomy): domain Eukaryota; kingdom Viridiplantae; phylum Streptophyta; class Magnoliopsida; order Ranunculales; family Papaveraceae; genus Papaver; species Papaver somniferum. Next base: position 14,669,284 of record NC_039360.1, on the reverse strand, counting down.
TTGGATGATGAGAGTGTTGAAGAGATTGAAATTGAGAATGGAACCAAATTGATTAAAGTCGTGGAAGACCCAATTGAGATAGATAATAATAGTTCGATAGAGGACCACGATATACTTGAGGTAAATAATTCACTGTTAGTTACGAATGAGGATCACGTACAAGGTTTGTCTAATCCTTTGCATAGTTCTATATCTATTGATCCTTTACCTCCAATTGAAGTAGCTTCTCAAAGAGTTGTTAACCCAACTTTTAAGAAATTACCTCACTTAGGATTGGAGTTGTGTGCTTTCAAATTTTTAACGGATTATTTTGCTTCTAAGTATCCACCACTTGATATGATTGATTCGAGCATTGTGCATGTTCACAAACTGAGGAACCCTTTGAAGTCCCCGAATTCTATGTTCTTTATCCACTTCCGAGTGTAGAAAAGACTAAGTGTGGGGGAAACTTCAATAAAGTGATAGCTTCAATATTTATCTTTTGTGCTAATGTTTTTGTGAAGCTATTTTTTGAATTGCAGATTGTTATTTGGAACGACTACCAAATTTTCAGATTATTGGTGTACGGACGATAACAATAACGTCGGGTTTTGACGACGTTAAACCAAGCGTTGCGTGGGAGGCAACCCATCGGTTTTGTATCTCTATCCCTTTTTATTTTCATTTTATTAGTTTTTCATATCATATCTTGCATTTTCATCTTAGATTTTACAAGTCCTATATCTATTATGAAAGTTTTGACGAATTCTCGTCAGAAAATTCTGACTGCGCACTTGTCACCAAATAGCTCTCGAGACTTCATACGGAGTCCGATTTGAGTGATTGACCCCAAATTTTAAAGAGGACAGACATACCTTTCTTTTTCAAAAAGAAAATATGAATTTGGAGTCTGTTAAGTTGGAGCGATAGGCCTGGACATTTGAGTTTCGGTATTTTTCCAGAACTTTTTCAGATTGCATGTCAGTCAGTCCGGAGGCCATAAAAGTCTGACCGTTTATCGAAACATTGTGAAATTTTGACAAGTTATAGAAAAGACGTAGGTGAAAAACTTTTGTTTAGGATATTTTTCCTAGTTCCCTACCCATTGGTACAGTTTTTGAGTTTTTCAGGTATGTTGTGTCGGAAATCAGAATTTTCGGTTTTGAACATTGACAATGTTGATTTTAAGTGTGGGGGAGTAGTTAAGCATGTTTGGTTTGCATGTAAAATAAATAATAATACTCTTTGATTTCTTGCATTATTGAGACTTCATCTTTTGAAGTTAATTATGAGTTATTTAGGATGACACTTTAAACCTTTTCAGGTTGAAACAGTTCTTACGGCTATAGATTAAGTTCCATTTATTTCAATTCTTAAATATATATATGTTCATAATTGAATGTGAAACTAAGATATGGTAGTCATTTGAAAGATTCATCCTCGCAATTAATCATTACTGAATCACTTTCTTTTTATTTTTGCAGTTTTATATTTCTCTAAAGGGATTTGGTGGGATCCTGATACTGCCGTGGATGTTGTAGCAAAGTAATCATTGGTTGAGTTTATATAATAGCCCCATAAGACAATTGTCTTAAACTCATAAAGAGTGAGCCGGAAAAAAGAAAAGAAAATAAAAGAAAAGAAAAAAAAGAAAGAAAAATAAAATAAATAAGGCTCCTCTTCATTTATCGACATTAATAAATGATAGGTCCGGAATTGCGGATTAATCATAGTAGATGAAAACAAAAACCATATCATCACTATATAGCAAGTCAAAAAAACTATTGATGAGGTTCTTGACACTTTGACAGCAGTATGTGTGAAACGTTGTCCCTGTCTCCGCCGCCTAAGAAAGCATGGAGTGCAGGATCCAAAGCAACTATCACATACTTGCTGAAAAGGAACATGCGCTTAGAGTATCTAATCATGTGGTCAAGTTAAATGGGTGCTTCTCTCAACTAGTGCGCTATAAATATATATCCTTTGACGACATTCATACAAGTATTATGGGTAACATCTTTCACTTTAGTCAACATTTGCACACTTCACTTTTCTATTTCCATTTTCTTATCTATCCATGTGATTTCAGTATGCGAGTGTTGTGGCAAACGTTGCAACAAGTACGATGACTATCTTAGTAGATTTTTGCAATCATGTTGAATGTCACACGCAAGTAATTGCTTATGTGTGATGATTGGAATGTATGTGGGATGTTTGCAGCTAAAGAACTTATGCAAGCAATTATTTGGATTTCTACTTTGTGTCTAACCTTAGTGGTTCTTCCAAGGCGAGAGATTGGAGTAGGTTTTGTGGGTATACCTCTTGTAAGCCCTCACGAGACTATAACTCGTCCACTAGGGACACCTAGGAGTTTAAAGGCCTGTTATTCATGCTAAGGGTAACTGTATCCTTAACGAGATGGAGTTGTTGTATTTAGGGTTAGTTTTATTTAGTTTTCTCGAGTACTAGAAAAATCTAAGTGTTGGGGAATTTTATAAGTGCATAATTCATATGATTTTAGTATCCATTCCATACTTGTTTAAGCTATTATTCTTGCATGTATTCGTATGATTACTCTTGTTTTCTCTTATTTGTCTCTATTAGGTGAATCATCCACAAAGGAGCTACAAAGTGCTGAAAAGATCTAGTAAGAGAAGTATTCCAAGTATTCAAGTGCCCAAGTCCAAGACAAGTAGAAAGAAGTGCGACGAAAAGGAGAAAAACGCTCATAATCAAGACACAGGCCAAAGACCGATCTTAACTCATTCAAATTAAGTATTTCTCATCACCATATTTAATAGAATTGAAAGATAAAAATAATGCAAAAATAATGAGGTCATTCTGAGTTCGGATGAAGAAGTTGTGGCCAAAACAGTTTTCATTGAATACCGAAGACAGTGAAGTCCGCGAACTGAGTTTGCGAACCGAGTTCGCAGACTTATTTCCGAAAATATCTGCTGGAATTTGAAGTTTTCGGACTGGATACGCGAACTTATCAAATGGGAAACGTGTATTCACACCTTGGAAGGCCTAAGGGCACGTTTGGAGTCGTTAGGTCATATTTTCGGGTCGGATTCCTAAACCTAACTAAATACTTGGAGACCAAGCAATGTAAACCTATAAAAAGGTATTAGGTTATGTAAAAATATCATAGAATCTCATATCACAAGTTCTACATCAAAACCTAGGGTTTACCCCTTTAGGGGGAAACCACCATTATTCATCTTCTTTGTAATATGAGTAGCTAAATCTTTGTTGATTAAGGATGAATTCAATGTTCCAAGAGTGAAGCTTTATTAATAATACAAGTCTATTTGAGGTTTTAATCATCATCGTTTGTTTTCATTATATTTAGGATTTATGATTGATTCTTAGATTAATTTGGGTGCGCAACCAGACTAGTCTATTAATCATTCTATTGCTAGTAGTGAGTTGAACGATCCGTAATTGTCGTGCATCTCCTACACAAGTAGAAAACATGAGACCTTGCAGAGGGATTTTGTAAAGCAATCGTGTGTGGAAACAACACCAGTAAGTGAACCGAGCGTACTGAGTTTAACTGCTGGAATCAAACCTAAATTCACAAACCCTAAAGTGTTCATTGAGTTACACCTTGTAAGCGTACCTCAAGGCGGCTCGGTTGGATAGAATCCGGTGACTAAGCGTACCTGTTATTCGGTGATACAAGGATTTTTGGGGATAGTTAAGCGTACCTGCTATTCTACGGTAGGTGATGAATGGTTCTAACAAAAGATATATAAGTATATTAATCCAGTTATCGCTTGGTAACGACGAAGGATTCTTTAATCATCCCTTTCTTCTTATTGTTTCTTTAATTACCTTACAACCAAAACCCCCCTTATTATTTACTTTATCTTGCTGATCAAATAACATATCAATTACACAGTTCTCTGTGGGAACGATCTCTTACTACCGCTATATTACCAGTTAATTAGTGGGAAATACATTTATTAATTTGTTGAGCCTACGACAGCCCATCAACTATCTATCTTGATCGGTTGATCAAGATATACAAACAATCAAGATCAGGATACTCGAGTTATCACGGAAAGATAACTGGACCTGGCTTCACGAATCCCAATGAATTCTTTATAGTTGCAAAACCCTAAAAGGGTTTCCGGAGAGGATGACTTTAGATACAACTATGACATACCAAAAAGTAGTGTCAAGATTCAAAGATACCAATTGCTTGGAATTCCCCTTTTATGGACATTCAAAGCATAAGTTGATTTAGGTTTTAGCTAAGATAGCTTTGGAACCAAGCAAACAATATCCACCATTAGATGAATCTTTGAATCTGATTTACATAAGCAAGATATACACTCTGTTTAGGTGAGACCACAACCGAACCGTGTACAAAGACTATGTTCAACATGGATAGCCGAAACTAGACGGTTTGAACTTAAAAGCTTAATCTTCATTTTCATGAACACATAAGACATTAACTCTGAGTCACAAACATGTGATCAATTAAGTCTAGTATTTGTAGAGAATTAATAAAATGTTAATTATCTCGAAGAAATAATTTAAACACACTTGAAAGTATAATCGACATGATTAGTAGATGTACGAGTACAAATACATAGTAGTTCGTGAGTCGGTTCAGTCACAGTTCGCATACCGGTTTAAAAACTTTAAACCAAAACCGAGTTCCGGAATTCACAGAACTTTTTAGGTTTGTGTACCAATTTGCATACTTTCCACCAAACCTATGTTCTTGTGTTCACGGAACTTTTAAGGTTTGCATACCGGTTTGGAAAACTAAAGACTGTCGCCGGTTCTGAAGTTCATAGAACTAAATCAGTTTGCGTACCGGTTTGAAAATGCTACCGAGTTCAAAAACACAAATATTTTTTAGCTTGCGTACCAATTTGGATACTCACCCCCGGTTCCGTATCCACAATACAAGAATGGTTTGCATTCAAGTATGCATACCGATCCGGTTCACGAGTCACACCGATTTTCATATGATATACGTAAGAATATGTTTACCACCAATCCGTAAGTCGATATGTATATAGCTACTCCGGTACTTGTACAAATACATGTAATACGAGTTCAGACTTATAACACTCTTCCCAGTAAAACTGATACCACTGTCTTGTATCTGAACCAATAGTAATTCTATATTTTTCTGAATCCATTCAAAACATTCCTGAATAACATCAATGACACATATCACTATTTCAGGCTATTTTTAAATGATAAACATGAATCATGATTTTGATTTCGAACAATAAATTGTCCTTAACCGAAATTCATCAAGTATGAACAAATGTTCATTCAGCTTAGTCATTATATTTCGAGAAATTATCAAGATAAACTTGACTCAGAATTCTTGCCTATGCATACTAGTCTAATTAGTTATGCGACATCGTCTCAAATGATAGAAAGTGAATATAACTTGAGATATTAGGTGGTCCAGTCTTCACTTACCTTTTGTTGATGAAGTTCTCCAAAACCTTCAGCTGATCTTCGCTTTCAAATGGTAGAAGCAATGATGACTGTTGTGATCCTCTGTTTCTCAATTACATTTGTATCCTAGTCCGAGATTTAACTAATTGTAGACTAGAAATCAGTATATAGTTTGACAACCAAATTTGACAACAATCTTGAGATAGCTAAACTTGTGAGTTCGACCGAGTAATGATCTAACATCTTCCGCATGGACAACGTAGAAAGCTATCTTTGGATAAAATTGAAGAAACTTCAGTCCCATTTTGGCTTAGTTTGTTTCTTCTTCCACATATTCTTGCGTTTCACCTTTGGATTATCATAAAATGGGTCACTTTTAGAATCCTTAAGATATATATCCATCTTTACCATGAGATTTTTAGCTTCCAAAATCACAAATTCTGCCTTTTCCATCATCATGGAATTTCCTGGGAGATCATTCCTCTTGACACTCGATGCACCATTGATGGTCTTTGGTACCCACATCTTATTGCGTTTGAGAATAACCGGAACCTTCTTCCCATTATTCTCTCCACGATTTCTCGGAGGAGAATTGGAATAACAATTCTTTTTCAAGTTAGTCTTTTTCCAAATGGGCGCATCGGATCTTGTCTATGTCCTTATCCGTTTGATAATCACAATGATTGTGAAAAGGTTTCGTATGACGTTTATAGGAAAACTTAGGTTTATTACAACACTGATTCCATTGCCTAAAGGTTGGACGTTTACGACCCATAATGTCAAGGGGGTTAGCCTTAACATATGATCTAGGTTTGATCACTTCTTGTGAAACCCGAATAAGAACACCGTGAAGTTTCTCATTCCTTATGCGAAAACGACATCCCCTTTCCATATGACCTTTGTTTCCGTAATAATAGCAAACATAAGGAATGTTCTTCCCCAGATGCAGGTGTGCAATATTTGGAGGTTGATAGACTTTGCTCTTTCAAAAATTAACTACTGGTGAAGGATTTTTACTTTTGACTTCAGTGGAAGTCTTTGGTTGAGAATAATCACTAGCGTTGACAAATTTTACCTCTTTGTTAGTACTTGGAGCATTTATTCCTTATAACCCAATCCTCGTGTATCGCGATGATTTTTATTTTATCCTAGCATTGAGGTTAATTTGTTCGAGCTAGTATTGAAATTTTTCAAGTCCTCTTCCAACATCTTGAATTTATCAAGAGAAGTAGCTAAATCATCCTCAAAGCGTTTTTCTCGAGCGAGACAAACACTTTCTCTGTCTTCAAAACTAATTTGTTGAGAGTTAATCCTTGCTTCAGAATCTGTAAGTTTTTCTTTCAACAAAAAGAAATCATGATGAAGATTATCACATTCAAGTGACTTTTTACTTAACTATTCTTCACGATCTTTGAGGATCAATTTGTTATGGTGATTCCAACCATAAAAACCTCCGTAAATCCTTCTCAATTTCTTGTTTTCTCGACAGAAATGAGTTAGCAAAGGTGTGAGATAAGAATTCGTCAACTTTTCTTTTCCAAAGGTTTCAACATCTCGACATACGCTGAGATTTTCTCATCTACATCTCTATCAATATCTGAATCACCTTCATCAGAAAGTTCATCCAATTGTTTTCCTAGGTGTGTTTCCCGGTCATCAACAATTTCTACATTATTAACAAGAGAAACTTGTTAGAGAACTGCTCGGTCGAACTCGCAAGCATTGTTATCTCAATCTTGTTTGTCAAGTTTAGTTTAGCAAAACTATATACTTGATTTCTAGTCTACTTATAGCTAAGTCTCTGATTAGGATAGAAGTGTGTAGTTGAGATTTAGACTTCACGGTGTTCGCCAATTGAAGAAGAAGATCTACTGAAGAGCTTGGAGGAACTTCATCAACAAAAGGTATATGGAGACTAAAACTTATCTATCACTCAAAATTCTATTATATCCTATCTTCTAAAGAATTCTGAGTGATATGGATACTAAATCGTATGGAGACGAGACTATGGAGACTATTATATGGAGACTAAGTCGTATATCTATATAGACTTTTACATTAGACACATTTGATATTTCGAGCTGAGTTTAACTCATATATATATATATATATATATATCTCGAAATACGTGTTGGAAGCTTTTAGCTTTAGCTAATTTCATCGTATTCTTGACGAATTTAGTTGGAGACAATTTATTTATTGGAAACTAAATATTAAGTCAAAGATGATCATGTGAAAGTTACCTTGAATATCTTGTATGATTTGCCTGAGACAATCATTTGATGTCAACTTGGGAAGTTTCGTATTGATCGATGAATCACTTGAAAATTAATTGAAGCTAGTGGTATGTGTGAGATTACCATTGTTGTCTTCCGAGGATGTTTCAATGATTAAATAAGAGGTTTAGAACGACTAGCATGTATGGATATAATCCAGGATGTATACTTCGTATGCTGACTGTGCAAGTTTAGTTCAGGTCCGAAACTATTGTTTGTGAACTGGTTTACCTGTGAAAAGTCCCGGAGATGTTGTTCGCGTACCCTATTTGCGAACGGCTAGACAAGGATAAGTCTGGAACTGTTGTTCGCGTATGCAGTTTGCGAACAGCTGTACAAAGCCTAAGTCAAGAAATATTGCTCGCGTACTCAGTTTGCGAACAAAGTAGTTAAGTTATAAAATCGTTAAAGTATGTTTTTCATACTTATGAACTCAGGTTCGTTTGCGAACTCAATTTACGAACTAAAGTCCCTGAAACTTTAATGTATTAAGGTATTCATGAATTGGTACTTGTATAAGTACTTTGTAAAATTACAAACCAAACCGATTGTTTCAAATAATTCATATATATATTTCTATAAGATGATGAACATTTGAACAACAACACATTTAAATTCATTTGATTATTTATCATGATTGATTGATCATCATATTTGATCTAGAAGTGTTAGATGAATATGACTAAGTTATAAGTGTTATTATGGCTAACTTCGGCTAACTATTATTAAGTCAACAAAGTATACACGTTTGGTTACGGTTCATCCATATCTAAATATATGTATATTTCATTTGTGTGTATCAAGATAATACCATCTAACGGTGGAGATTGATTGCTTAATTTCTAAGCAGACTTATCTTGAATCTTAAATCAGGAGTTCATCTACCGGTGAATATCAATTGCTTTGTTACTAAGCTATCTTAGCTTTGATTATAAGCAACCCTGATTTTAAAGACTATATAAGAGAGAATTCTAGTATATGGGAACCTAATCCCGACACTTTTGTGTGCCCTAGTTGCAAACTAGAGTCGATTCTCCATTAACCGAGGGTTTTCCAAAACCATTATTAGGCTAACTACTTGAAGACTTCATTTGGGATTCGTGAAGCCAAATCCAACTATTTTCTCTGTAGTTGCGTATTCTGATCTTACCTTTTCTATCATATTGTTTTTTATCTTCTCTAAGATTTACTCGAGATTTATCTTCAATAGGTAAGATATAAAAAGTAATCACAAAAGTTCTTCGTCCCAGACTCTTGTGATTCCGCAATAACTTTTTCTGTTAATCAGTTGGGTTATTGTGAGGTGACTGATATTTCTAGGCTGCTCTTCGGGAGTATAAGTCCGGGGTATTAGTTGAGTTTCTTGTTCACCTTGATTTATCTTAAGACGGAAAAAAAACCTAGAATAGATATATCTGTGGGAGACATATTTGTTTATAAGTCTTCAATTTTGGTTCGTAGAAACTCTTATTTGTGGGTGAGATCAGCTAAGGGAATCACATGCACAGAATCCTGCTGGGATTCAAGAGGTGTAAGGAACGCGACTGTACCTTAATCGGTGTGAGATTTGGTTAGGGCTCAACTACATTCCGGTCCGAAGTTAACGTGTAGTAGGCTAGAGTCTGTAGCGTCTTAATACAGTGTTGTGTTCAATCTGTACTAGGTCCAGGGGTTTTTCTACATTTGTGGTTTCCTCATTAACAAAATTTCTGGTGTCTGTGTTATTTATTTTCCGCATTATATTTGTTTATATAATTGAAATATCACAGATTGTGCGCACTTCAATCGCAGTTGATAAATACGACCTTGTTTGTTGGATAGAAATTGATTGACACTTGGGGCATTGGTCTTTGGTACCGTCCAAGTTATTCTCATATCAATCAGGCTCACGGATTTTTATCTGTTCGATTTGCTGATTGCATTGAGAAAGAGAAAAGCTCTTTGATACTTTATTGATTGAGTCTCACTTTTAAGTTGGTGATCTCAGAATTATATTGAAGTTTAGTCCATACAAATTGTCGAACGAATTATTGAGTGTGGTTATTATACCCCCGTGTTTTCAAAACTTGTCTAGTATATTCACGTGAGGTGATTTCATGTGGATGTTCAGATATTGATTTAGGTGCGACAGTTCCCTCAAGTGTTACGTTGAGACTTTCAACAAAATCAAATCATGTGTGTTCCATATTCGATAATATGTTTATAGGTCAGATCGCTACAAACACCTACTTATTAGGTATTTATAACGTTTGACTGCTCGGATACCAATTGAAAATGCGACACCGCCAATTTTTTCGTTTGGACCTATAAGACAAAACATAATACAATAGCAAGTATACCAACTTAATGATCCTTGAACAATATGTATATACGGTTTATCTTTCGTGTAACGTGAACCTCATTGTATACAAGAACTCTTGGACAATCTCAAAAATCAATATTTAAGAAAAACCTAGTATGTACTAGAACATTCCACGAACCGAGTTCCAACAAGACTAAGTCTTATAATCTATATTTCAAGATAAGAATTCAAAAGAACAAGTCTTGTAGGTTCTATACAGTTTTAGTTAAGAATTGTCTAGGCTGAATATCAAATCACTTGTTTTTAATTTAACTACATCAACATAAATATAATGCGGAAGTAAAAATTAAAGCAAGACAGGGAGCAATTTTGTTAACGGGGAAACCACAATAGCATAAAACTCTGAGACCTCGTCCATATTTGAACACAAGAAGTTACACCAAACTCCTAGTAGAACACCAATTCTCTTTAGGATTTTCTCTTGTAAATCTTATAGCAGAACACCATTTCTCTTTAGAAGATACTCTCGAAAAAATTCTAGCAGAACACCAATTCTGTTCAGAAGATACACTTGAAAAATCCTTTAGCAGAACGTTAGTTCTCTTTATAAGATGCAAAAATACCATTAATAATTTTTAATATTTTGCTTTCACAAAACACCGTTTTGATTTCCCTTTAGATGTTAATTAAGGTTTTGGAAATCTTATGTTTGTTTTAAACAATTACTAGGTAAAGTAATATCAAAACAAACTTGTAGATTAGGGTTTATTATACTCTTCAAAACTGGAAGAGAACCCTAATTATTCTACAATTGCTGGAATTTTTACAGTAGTTGTAGAAGTGGTAAATAAAGTGGTTCGTTAAGAATTGTGAAGGTTGTGCTTTTAGATTTAAATTTTAAGAATAAAGAAAATAAAGCAAGTAAAAGTTGATGTAAAAATTAAATTAGAGAAACCGGGGCTCAAGATTTCACCATTCACCAATATTCATGTGATTCAATGTTAATTATTATCATGCAATTGTAGACAATATAACTCCAATTAAAAGAAATTGTGATTCTAATCATTGCCTTAATTAGATTTTCAAAACATCAATTGTTAATCGCAAGCATGAAGTATCAAAAGTCCTAAACTAAGCATACTTCATCAAGAGAAAACACAACTAATTAATAAAAATAATTTACTCAATTTTCATTCGGTGCAAATAATCATAAAAGAATTGCATAAATAATTTTAAATAAATTTTACCACATAATTAGTGGAAGAATGGCTTCCTCCATCGCCCCGAGGATTAGGTTTAGCCTCTCATCATGTTGGATACACGCTCAAAATTCATTTTTATTGCTCAAAGTGTTGAAAAATGATGAAATGGGAGGAAAAATGAATAAAATCACAGAGAACGATAAAGGTAAACTGTCGCTGACACTGTAGCTTACGACCCTCGGCTAACTGTCGTTCTCACTGTAACATGAACGACACTTTTTGTAAGTCTTATGTTCTTCGCGTTCTTCTTCAGCAACAGCAATGGAGTTCTCTGCAACTTGATTTTTTTCGTTTTGTGATTGCTTTAAAATCCTACCCAAACTTTATGTCCTCTTCTATTCACCCAGCAACCTGTCTATACCCATAACAACTCCAAATTTCACGAGTAATTACATAATATTTTTCATTATTCTCCATGCAAGATACGGGGATTTTCTTTTCTTTTATCTCCTCACACGCTCTGCTGGTGTTGATATGTTCCATGCACGTTTATACACGACTCTTGAATAAATTGGTATCCGTCCAGCTACACGCTACTACCAAAAGTATACCAAAAATATCTCCCGGATATATTCTTTCCCTGTTTCATCAAAACTCCACTCCACGTGACAACCTTTATCTTCGATTCCAAATCAACCACCAACCCTGTTTATGTGAAACCAAGCAGTCCCAACTCATTCCCATGCAAAAGTCCGATTAAAACTCTACCATATCTGTTCCAGGGAACTACGTAGAAATTGGTTTCTTTTCCCGCCAAAAAAAGCTTCAAAAGAGGAAGGAGATGGGTGCCCCCTAACCAGAGTAGGGGTGTCGATAGCACTACAGTGTAAAATAGAAAACAGGTAGCCCCTTAGTAGTTGGACGCCCCTTATCCAATCTGAGAGTCCAAATAGCAAATGTTGTCCGGGGGTGCCCCGGGCAACTTTTCGAGCCGAATTTTCCAAAAATGTTTATTTACCAAAAATACCTACAAACACATAAAACACCATAATAAGTACGAAATCGAGTACCAACACTACAGAAAATTGAGGACTACTTAGACACAAAAATGTGTCTATCAAATACCCCCAAACTTATTATTTGCTAGTCCTCGAGCAAAACTAATCTAGAAAATAAAATTTTAAATCACTAGGTGTCCCTAGTGATCGAGTTAATCTCGGGAGGGTTTACCAGAGGTGTATCCACAAAACCTTGACTTCTAATTGGTCACAAGTATCCAAAGAGCTACGAGGACATACAAATCCTCAACCTATCTCCAAGTAACTAGAATTACCAGAGAAATTAAAGGTGACAGCTCTAAAGCTGACTAAAGAAAAGGGGAGACACATCCGCAAGACTGCTAGATAAAGATATATCCGCTACACAGCTAGATAAACATTGTAAGATGCATCCGCTTTACAACTAGATAAGATTAGGAGAGAGATAAAGATGAGAGGGACATCTGCTACACAGCTGGACTAATTACGTGTGATGAATTGAACCAGTGCTAGAAAGATCTTGTGCCAGATGGAAAGCGGACTAACAAACCAACCAATATGCATTTCTCTTCGACTCTCCCATAGTGCTCAGTAGAAACAACGTCTTCTTCGGCTTCAACCGTTGATGATAAACTATCGAACCTCGTAGGACCTTGACAATTAACTCTTCTCCTTAATTTCTTGCTTGAAACTTCCTTCTAGATTTTTACTTCTCTGTGGCCTTATTGAACAAAAAACAAAAATGTAATGATGATTTTTTTTCCTTTTTTTTTTTTTGAACAAAAATAACGAGAAAACATTTACACGGACATGAGAGAAGGACTTTAGAACTTGGGTCTTCGCACTTGTAATGTCTTGGTAACATGAACTTCAACAACTTATATCGTTTGATTTTCTTTGCTCTTGTAACTAAGTCTTCAACTTTGATTTTTGAATTATTATTTTCTATTGTTGCTTCTAAATCTTAAACGTCTTTAACTTTCTTCATAGATTTTGATGTCGCTCCGCATGTTGATGATGATAAGTTTCTACTGAGAGAGTCGCAATCCAGTAACTAAGACTACATTGTGAGGTTGCTTTGTCTTTCTGGCATTTCCTTCTGACCTACTTGCCTTTCCATCATGGATGGTTAGGTCCATCACGGTTACCCTCTAAAATGTACATGTTCTCTCTTGAATGTCAAAGATCTCAATGTCTTTTTCTCTAATGTCTCAGTAGAAAATTATCCCTAGCAATTCCAATTTCCATCTTTTCGGTGAGAAACCATATGTAAACTTAGCTAACCGGATACTATGTGATGCTAGAAGTTTCTCCCTTACCCCCAAACTTAAATCTAACATTGTCCTCAATATTCTAAAGATGAAATTAAAAGCATGAACAAGGAGAAACTGTTACCACTTGAGGGAAAAAAAAATAAGGAAGGATATTACCGTATCCCATGAGCGCGGGTGCCTCCTAAAAAATGCTAAATTTAAAGTCTTTAGCTAGACATCAAATACCTCACAAAGAATTGTCACCTTTCCAAAGTCGTATACCAATAGTCGAAACAATTGTGGGTCCATAAGACCAAATAGGGCTAACACAAATATGAAACAACTACACTGGTTCAGAAAAATGAAAACAAGGAGTACATCCTCATCCAAGGTTTCTATCAAGACAATTGGGTTTATCTGGGGTGCATAATTGAGCTTCATATGTGTGTCTCGATAAATAGATTCATCCGAAAAACGGGTTTCTAATACCTGGGTTGCCTCTGATAAGCACTAATGTGCTACATTTTATACCAATATTTATATTAGATAGGACTCGATATTTTGGCTAATCACACTGTTTTAGTGCTTTTGTAGAAAGTACAAGTGAATTTGATCATTCAGGGAATAAAGGCATAAATTGCATCTTAAATGGCATTTGAGTCAACAACGAGAAAAGTCATTCAAAACATCAAGAGAAGCCAGAGCATAAGGTGAAACCAGGGTTCTCTTTGTTGTATGCCAAATGCCAAGCACGTGAGTCCACCAAGAGCAACATATGCAAAGCATTAGGATGTCAAGTCCTGTACACCTAAGGACTGACACTGTTCAACCCCTTTGAATGACACATGGCCTAATGGAATATATACTACCTAGTTGTACAAGAAGAATACTTATTATCTTCATCATTTGAGGCCTGACCAAGAGAATATACTAATAGTCTCAGGCACTGGTAGTGGCCGTGGTAGTGAACGGAGAAGTTACAGGAGCAATTTCGCATCAACGGAGTTTTGAAGTCTTGAGCTGAAACAAGAGGAGGAAATGGAGAGGAATAAGGAGCAGTTTGGTGCTCGAAGTTTATCCACGTGCCTTGTTGGTGAATGAAGGTGACAGAGAAGAACTAGTGCAGCGAAGATGGATAGTTGGCGATTAATGAGAAAGTTTAGGGTACATGGCTGAACTAGTTTACCTGGACGAAAAGATGAAAGAGGCATTAAGAGACGGGATTGAGTTGTTGTAGCTCGATTTCAGTCGATGGAGTTTGTAGCTGAGATGGATAATAACTTTGTGTGGTGGCTGAGAGCTCAGACGTGAGTGGAGATGATTGAAGCTTCCTTTAGAATGGCGATGGCTGAACACAGATGATGAAGAATCAAATGGATGGGTTTGTACGAGGGTGTTGGTTCGAATGAAGATGCTTATGACCTGAATTGATCTTGGTTGAGCAGTGGTGATGGAGACTTCAAGGATTCATACAGGCATAAAAGGAAGATGGGTATGATCTCGTACCCACAATGGGATTTGTTTGTAGTTGGTATTGAATGATGGTGCATGTGTATTGAGTTGAAGATGGCAGCATACATTACAAAGGAGGTTAGAGCTGAGATGATTGCCATCGGAAGTGGAGAATGGTTTATATCTCATACGGGTGTTAATGGGATGGAGAGTTAGGGGTAGAAAGTAGCGAGCACAGAAGGCTGCAGAGAGTTGTAGTCGGAGTTCTTGCACTTTCAGGCGAATAAGAAGAAGAAGACGAAGAATAGATCATTGTTTGTGTAGTACCTGTCATCTTTTCTTTGTAACAGCAATTGTAATAGAAGATTCTGTAACGCCTTTTAACCGTTGCAAATCTCTGCTCCATTATAATCCTTCAATATAAACACATTTTTGAGCAATGAATTACATTTTGAACGTGTTTTTCACTATGTGGATCTAGACCCATCACTGGGAAACGGAGGAAGCAACTTTTCATGATTGTGGTAATTAATTCTTTTATTGACTTTTTGCATAGATTCAATTGCTTTATGATTTCTATTAATTACTTGTTATTTTGTCTGATGTTGCATGCTTGGTTTAAATTACTTTTGATGCGTCATGCTTATGACTTACAAATAATGTTTTATGAAATCTATTTTTGGCAAAGAATTAGAGTCACAACTTCTTTTGTTTGAGCTACATTGTTTAGAGTTAATGATTGAACCACAAGAATATGAAAAGTAGTGAAATCTTGCGTCTCAGTGCCTCTTCATCTTGTCACCATATTTGTATATATTTTCCTTATTTCGTTTATTAAAACTTAAAATCAATCCAACAAAGTCCGAGTGAACGACAACCTTTACCACTATCTAAATCTCATCAATTTTTGGCGGCGCTGCCGGGGAGCGGTTGTTGAATATTGTAATTAGTATTTTTGATTTTGTAAATAGTTAGGTGTTGATTTATATTTTTGTACAATATTCTTTTATATTAAGATTTCTTTTTTCCTTTTGACTGTTTTGTGTGTTAGAATTTTATTTCAGGTACCTTTTTGAGGATGTTGAGTGCTTCTCAGGAGACGTCATCTAAGATGACACTTGGAGAATATATGCGTAGAAGTTCACATCCTCAGGAGACTTCATCTCAAATGACGCTTGGTGAATACATGTATGGGTCACGGTATAAGGAAGTTCTTGCTTATATTCGTCTCAAGTATGGAACTTGGAATCCACGTAATTTCGCTATGGGTGGTTATTCAGATGAGTATCAACCCCAATACCATGAGGGTGAAAATGAACTTGACATTAGAAGTGATTTTAGGAATTATGATATCGATATAATATCTGAGTCTATTGTATCTTATCCAACTCATGATCATTTTACTGATTATTTTTCTATTCAAAAGGACGAGAGTTGTGTTAGAGACGCCATTTATTCAGATAATGATGATTCATAAGAACATATTTATACAGAAGATACTATTGTTGAGTCTGATGACTTAGATACAGTAGACATGCATAATGAGATATTTTCTAATCATTCAAATAATGAGTTTCCTATAAGTCACTTAGTTGCAGATAGTGATGAGGCGATTATTCATGATATTGTTGCTCCATTGTGCTCTTGTTTTTCTGATCCATCTAGTGATTTTCTGAATGCTGATGTGAATGTTGAGCATATTGATATTGGTCAGATAACTTGTGTCGATGATTTTGAGCCTTTATCTGTTTGTTTAGTCCACTTTTCTGATTCCGATGACCCTATGATTATTGATATTATCAATGCATTGCGACCTCCAATAGTTAATCAAGGTAACTCAACAACGGAAGTTATTTCTGCAGACTTAGAACCAAATTTAAGAGTTACTGATTTTGATAAACTTGAACCACAATATGCATACTTAGTTAATTGTGCTGAGTTTGATGATTCTTTGCCTTTTGAAAATGTCAATTCATTACCTCCTCTGATTTCTAACGAAGATAATGTGTCGACCGAATGTATTTCAGCTGATTTAGAACCTGATTTAGAGTGTGCTTCTCGAATAGAAACTAATATGTATTCTATGTTGGTTGTCCATGTGAGTGATTTACTTATCTCAACTAAGGACTATTTCCTATTGAGAATAGATTTACACATCTTTTTGGAGATTTATAGTGCTTACAGGTTCATATTCGCAGTTGAACTGATTTGTTGGATTGATCCCCAACTTTTCAGACTTTATATATATGCTTTGCAGGGATACAAAGATTACGCTTTATGGGAGTCAACCCGTACGATTTTGCTTCATGGGAATCAACCCATCAGATTTGTTTTCCTCTATCTTTTATTTGTTTGCTTGAATTTCCCATCTTAATTTATACGTTGGATGACTCAATTACATTGAGGACAATGTAATGTTTAAGTGTGGGGGAGTGGCATTTTCTAAAAAAAAAATAAATTTTTTTTGCATATTATGACCAGTTGTTTAGCGGGTTTTTCTGTCTAGCTGTTTAGCAGACATCTCTCGATCTTGTTGTTTAGCGGATCCGTCTCGCTGTTTAGCGGACAACACTCTTCATATCCAGCTGTGTAGCGGATATATTCTTTATTTTGCTCGAGGACTAGCAAAATATAAGTGTGGGGGTGTTGATAAGCACTAATGTGCTACATTTTATACCCATATTTATATTAGTTAGGACTTGATATTTTGGCTAATCACACTGTTTGAGTGCTTTTTTAGAAAGTAAAAGTGAATTTGATCATTCAGGGAATAAAGGCCTAAATTGCATCTTAAATGGCATTTGAGACAACAACGAGCAAAGTCATTCAAAACATCAAGAGAAGCCAGAGCATACGGTGAAACCAAGGTTCTCTTTGTTGTATGCCAATTGCCAAGCACGTGAGTCCACCAAGAGCAACATATGCAAAGCATTAGGATGTCAAGTCCTGTACACCTAAGGACTGACACTGTTCAAGCCCTTTGAATGACACATGGCCTAATGCAATATATACTACCTAGTTGTACACGAAGAATACTTATTGTCTTCATCATTTGAGGCCTGACAAAGAGAAGATACTAATAGTCTCGGCACTGGTAGTGGCCGTGGTAGTGAACGGAGAAGTTACATGAGCAATTTCGCATCAACGGAGTTTTGAAGTCTTGAGATGAAATAAGAGGAGGAAATGGAGAGGAATACGGAGCAGTTTGGTGCTCGAAGTTTATCCACATGCCTTGTTGGTAAATGAAGGTGACAGAGACTAACTAGTGCAGCGAAGATGGAGAGTTGACGATTAATGAGAAAGTTCAGGGTACATGGCTGAACTAGTTTGCCTGTACGGAAAGATGAAAGAGGCATTACGAGACGGGATTGAGTTGTTGTAGCTCGATTTCAGTCGATGGAGTTTGTAGCTGAGATGGATAATAACTTTGTGTGGTGGCTGAGAGCTCAGACGTGAGTGGAGATGATTGAAGCTTCCTTTAGAATGGCGATGGCTGAACACAGATGATGAAGAATCAAATGGATGGGTTTGTACGAGGGTGTTGGTTCGAATGAAGATGCTTATGACCTGAATTGATCTTGGTTGAGCAGTGGTGATGGAGACTTCAAGGATTCATACAGGCATAAAAGGAAGATGGGTATGATCTCGTACCCACAATGGGATTTGTTTGTAGTTGGTATTGAATGATGGTGCCTGTGTATTGAGTTGAAGATGGCAGCATACATTACAAAGGAGGTTAGAGCTGAGATGATTGCCATCGGAAGTGGAGAATGGTTTATATCTCATACTGGTGTTAATGGGATGGAGAGTTAGGGGTAGAAAGTAGCGAGCACAGAAGGCTGCAGAGAGTTGTAGTCGGAGTTCTTGCACTTTCAGGCGAATAAGAAGACGAAGAATAGATCACTGTTTGTGTAGTACCTGTCATCTTTTCTTTGTAACAGCAATTGTAATAGAATATTCTGTAACGCCTTTTAACCGTTGCAAATCTCTGCTCCATTATAATCCTTCAATATAAACACATTTTTGAGCAATGAATTACATTTTGAGCGTGTTTTTCACTATGTGGAGCTAGACCCATCACTGGGAAACGGAGGAAGCAACTTTTCATGATTGTGGTAATTAATTCTTTTATTGACTTTTTGCATAGATTCAATTGCTTTATGATTTCTATTAATTACTTGTTATTTTGTCTGATGTTGCATGCTTGGTTTAAATTATTTTTGATGCGTCATGCTTATGACTTACAAATAATGTTTTATGAAATCTATTTTTGGTAAAGAATTAGAGTCACAATTTATTTTGTTTGAGCTACATTGTTTAGAGTTAATGATTGAACCACAAGAATATGAAAAGTAGTGAAATCCTGCGTCTCAGTGCCTCTTCATCTTGTCACCATATTTGTATATATTTTTCTTATTTTCATTTATTAAAATTTAAAATCGATCCAACAAAGTCCGAGTGAACGACAACCTTTACCACTATCTAAAATCTCATCAGCCTCCTGGACAATATCAGGAGGATCGGGTTGCGGAGTCTGAATAGACTCAAGTAAAATCTCAGACGCACAAGGCTCGAGTCCCAAGTTAGGGACTCTAATCAGGGATACGTGACGATCACAAGAACCATCACTACCCCCAAACTTAAGGTTTTCACTACTCACAGACAAACCTCTAACTATTGCTTGAATTTACGGATCTTCAGAGTCCTTAAAATACTCAAGAGATTCTTCTAGTTCTCTACCCCCAAACTTAGGGTCATCATTACTCTCAGAAAGACCTAAAACTAGTGCCTGAATTTCTGGGTCCATAGAATATTTAAAATACTCAAGAGCTTCTTCTAAAGATTGATCACACATCTGATCTAAGAGAATGGTTTCCTAAAAATCATCTAGAGAATCTACCAGTAAAGTGTCAAGCCAATTATCCTGAACTAAAGTGCTAATCATATTCACTTCTTCTAAATCATCGTTCTCATAAGGTTGTCTAGTAACATTAAAAACATTTAGTTCAGTGGTCATATTACCAAAGGATATGTTCATAAGCCCAGTCCTACAGTTGATGACAGTGTTAGTTGTGGCTAAAAATGGGCGACCTAAAATCACTGGGATTTGAGAGCTTGGGTATTAAACATGTTGTGTGTCTAGAACAACAAAATCTATTGGATAAATAAACTTATCAACCTCAATCAGAACATCCTCTATGACACCACGAGGGACTTTGACAGACCTATCATCTAATTGTAGTGTCATTTTAGTCGGTTTCAACTTACCAAGACCTAGCTAGGTGTATACATGATACGGGAGTAAGTTAACACTAGATCCTAAGTCAAGTTATTCCTTATCGACCATGTGATTACCAATCACACAAGATATGGTGGGGCAACCAGGGTCCTTATACTTAGGGGGGTTTGGTTCAGAAGAATGGAACTTACTTGACCAGCTAAAAAGGCTTTCTTTTGGACATTAAGATTACCCTTTTGTTGATGGTGGATTTTCATTTAAGGCTAAAATTGTAAAATCCAAAATTATGCGTTGATATCCTGCAAAGGATAAAGCCACTGATAAAATGATGAATACTTCTTCACTTCGCTAATTTACTTAGAATGGAGCATGTAGCAACAATCCCATGTACCCTATGAATTTATGGAATCATGCCCAGCCTTGTATTTCCTGCGTTGTTCCCAATGAACTCTCATTATTGGTGCGGCATAACGACTGAATGTTACTCTCAGCAGAGTAACACGAATCTCCAAGTGTCACTAATGAGGCATGCACGAAATAGCCGTACAGGCTACAACTCTCGGTGTGTTATACTAACCCGATTGAGCATATTTGAATCTGAATTGTCCATATCAGTCTCAGAAACAATCATGACCACGCAAGTTGGCCGCACGATTTAACCATCCTAGACGATCCTCAGCAGGAGCAGGCTACTACATTAATGACCACCAGCGAGCCTACTTATGCCCTGGTCGGTCGAATACCTACCATGCCTCTCAAACTACCATTGAACACCAGCCTGAAGTTGGATGTCCAGACTGGTATGGAGCAGCTTGGAGGAATCGTACAAACAAAGGACGCCTATGCCATTCTCAAGTTCATCACGTCCTTCCAACTTCACCAGCGTGGTTGGACGGCGTGGATCATCTCAAAGCCGGTCGAACAAGCGTCGTGGTGTACACCGACGGACCTTCTTCCTACCTGCATGACCGACTCTTCCTCAACCTGACCAGATTGCAATATACGATTGTCCGAAGTTGTGTCAGCGTGAAGAGTTGAGGGTCGCAGGAAATTCCACTAAAGGTCCCAAATTGATCACGACCATCCAATTTCACCGGCATGATTGGATGGCTTAGATCGGACCCATAACCACCAGGCAGGTATTGGCGCGTTCACCACCGGCCCAACGTGGGCCCCACATGGTCGGCCTCCCCATGTGTCGCAAATCAGTCTCAACCATCCATCTTCGCAGGTATAGATAGAGGGTGTAGATGTAGATTCAAAGGTCCCAGAGCATGTCAACACAATCACCGTGGGACCACCTACATACATGACTAATCGGTCAAGACCAACTATAGTTGGTAGTCTCGATTTTTGCGCCCAAACTAGGCATGGCCACGCGTTTTCAATAGCAAATCCATCTCGACCACTCAAATTTGCCGGAAAAATTGAGTGGCTTAGATCACATCTTCATGGGACAGTAAAGTACGGACGTGTACACTGGCATGCCGACTGCACGCCTGACTGATTGTCCAAGACCGACCATGGTTGGTCGTCTCGAAACGCGCGCCCGAAGTAGGCACGACGTGCGGTCTTCAATTCCTTTGCGGCATGGGATTTCTGTCGTAAATCGATCTTAACCACTCCTCTTTGCCAGACAAATTGAGTGGCTTAGATCGCATCTCCATGGGACAGTGAGGTACAGACACCTATACCAGCATGCCGTCTACACGCATGCCCAATCGGCCCTGCCAAAAACGTGTCCCATGCTTGGACTCGACCAAGCTAAAGGTTGGTGTTCGAGAACCTCCTAAACCCTAATCCGACGGTCGCAGATGTGGGTCGCAAGCCATCTCGTCCTTCCAAGTTCACCATCTTGGACGAGCAGCCTAAGACAGGAGTTAGGAGACCAGTGAGGCATCACCACGATCACCGTCCACCACTCTTCAACACAAAGTGATCAGCCAAGTTAGGACTTACCTGTACAGCCTCCAAACGATCACTCGAAGATGCTATTTTAAGATTCTTAATCCGCGACTTACTCCGTTAAGCCTTAAAACAGCGATGCTTCACACATGCTGAATATATTCGATGCATTACCTGCATAAAATACACACGATATTTCACAAGTATCGACTTCCTAAATAACTTAGTTATTTAATCTAGCATCACATGCTACTTTTTGTGGGTCCCACGATCCACACATTCGAGACATCAAACATGTCACAAACTGGGGGATACTTATTGGGGTATTGGTCTGGCGGTTTACAGCATGCAGTGCACAACGTGCCATCACAAGAACGTGTCAGGAAGACATGGACGGTTAGTGATGATGGGAGAAGTAGGCAAGACTGATCGTGTGACACTAACACACGCAACTCCACTACTCCATCACTCTACTTTCTCCACTTCCCATGAGATACGTGGGTTAGGCTCAATGACTTGTATAAATAGGTTCTCCTCCCTATTTCCAAGACATAACAAGACAAGAGAAACCAAGTGTTGATACAACCGTATCCAAACACCAGAACTGATAGCTTACATTCTGCAAGCATGTTTAGCTTTCTGATACAAGTCATACACATCCAACACCTCCACAATCTCAACACCTTCTTCGCTTCCCTCCCTAAGATCAACCCCTCTTTCACTTTATGACCGAAGCAAGTCTAGAACAGCCATTTTTTGGTTTAGGCCGGAGTTGTACAGATTGATTTGTCGAATCACAAGCACTCCCGGGCAGTGCATTTGTTTAGGGTTTAGATTCATTTCTCATTCACACACCCCAAATTACCGAAACCGGCAGAAATAGTTTTCACCCATAAACAATTGGCGACCACAGTGGGAGGTTAATCTCTCGATTGTAAAGTCAATTCCTTCAAAATCTAATTCAATCTTGTCAATTTCGAAGGGGTAGATCTTGGATTCAATTCAATCATCAATATGTCTCATGATGGTAGAACTTAGGTCAGGATCAGCAATCAATTCTGATGGAGCTAGTGCAGATAACACTCTCGGTGTTGACGTACCTGTCAGTGGAGCTACTGTGGTCAATACGTCGTGGAGTCGTCTCTCCTACCACCAACGCCGGCGGAGCAGGAGATGTTCCAGTAAGTGCAACGCCTCCTATCACCAGAGCCAGAGCAGCCTCGAATCCTGGCATCGCCTCAAGTGTAACGCCTCCGGCGATCACCAGAGCAACAACTTCCACTCCTTCATCAGGACGAGGAGCCGGAGGAGCAAGAGGAGAACCATCTCCTATTACCATCGCAGACTTAATGGAGAGGCAGGAATCTCTTGCTAAGACTCAAACGGATATGGTTGCAACTCAGAAAGAGGTACTCACTTTTCTTAAAACCTTAACTGAACGATTTCCACAAGACTCACGGCAACCCCTGGAGCCAGCAAGGGATGCCTTCAATACATCCAGAGCAGGTGTTTCCACTCAGACCCACATGTATGAAGAAGCTCGTGTTACTCCTGAACACCCAAGGTAGATGGACCGACCATCCAACTTCATCACGCGTGAAGACCTGGAACGACTTTTCCAAAATCGAGGCAAAGGAAACATGATGGAGGCGCACCAACATCAACCGACGTACCCTCAAGATGTGCAACGAATTCCTCTTCCAAGAGGATACACCTCTCCTCAGTTCTCCCTCTACGATGGTACTGGTAACGCTCATGAACACATATCTCGATTCTTGGAATCCTTGGGAGAGCATGAATACAATTGTGTTCTCCATCTGAAAGAATTCTCGAAATCACTTACGGGTAGGGCGTACACCTGGTACAAAAATATCACGCCTAACAGCATATCCAATTGGGACGAGATGGTCAGCGCTTTCTATAAAAAATACTTCCTCGTGTCCGAGCAAATCACCTTTTCAGATCTGGGGAGAGTCTCTCAGCAGAACAAGGAACATCCGAACGACTTCGTCAAGAGGTTCAGAACTCAAGCACTAGAATGTCATGATCCGAACATCACTGAACGTCAGTTGGTATAGTTGTGCATCAACAAGATGATACTCATATACCGCGCCTTACTGGAGAATCTGGGCTTTCAGACGTTCTCCGAACTCCATGAAGCTTCCAAGCGTTCAACTACAACTGCCCCGGCGTTGCTAGAGAGAACCAGGGTTGTTCGAAACGAAGATCCACGTGAGAGTCGAGGAAGCAGGCGTCTCACAAAGAAGCAATACAATACTGGTCCTTCTGTGAGCGTGATAGGCGAAGGAGGAAAAAGTAAAGCTCCATCAACAGAACGACAACCCAAGCGTGCAGCTCCGGCACACACGACCTCGTCTCAAAAAGGAGCGGGCAAGACTCCTTCACAAGACACTGAAGATGCAGGATTCCCATCCCCATGAGTGAAGTAATGGAACTCTTAGAAGGATGGATTCAAGACGATGCTATCAAGCTGCCTCCTATCAGACGCCCACCAACTGAGAAAGACATGGCGGACCCCAAGTGCTGCTGCTACCATAGGTTTGTCCATCATCCGACCAAAGAATGCAACAGGATGAAACAAATCTTCAGAGAAAAGATAGAGGCAGGAGAACTCCAGCTTGGAAACGAATGTGTTAATAGAGATCCTCTCCCTATCAGGAACTGCATGATTTCCGGTAGGGCTGTCAATGGGTACCCGTTACCCGGAACCGGAACCGGACCCGAGCGAATAGGGTCCGGTTCCGGGTCCCAAAATTGGACTCATTAACAAGTTAGGACCCGACGGGTAATTACCCGATTGGACCCGAATCTAAACGGGTTCGAACGGGTAATACCCGATGGGTACCCACGGGTAACGGGTACCCGGTTATTCATTCTTTTATCCCTCTTTTTAGCAAAATTACAAGTATTTTGCTAGTTTGGTTTTGAATTTTTTTTCTCATTTTTCATTTCTTCTTACATTTAATCTTTATTTAGTACATTAATAAAGAAATAATACCAATTTTTTATAGAAATAAGTTTGATTCAAGCAAAAAATAGGGAAAGACATCAAAATTTTGAACTTTTATGTGTGTTTTCTTAATACCCAACGGGTACCCGGAACCGATGGGTACCCGGGGTTTTAAACGGGTCCGGTTCTGGGTCCACTAGTTTAGGAACCGGACCCGGAACCGCTAGTAACCGGACCCGACTTTTATAAATAGGGTCCGGGTCCGGATCCATTGATACCCGGGAGGACTCGGACCCGTTGACAGCCCTAATTTCCGGGGATTCTGTTTGCAAGACTGTACAATCTATGATGGAACGTTTGTGCGAGATTTTATAGTTCTCCAATGTGCAGCGTCAGGACATATTTGCAGCCCTCAACCGCGTTGTCTCAGGCAGGCGTTTGTATCTGGAAAAGGAAGCAGTCTCGAAACCTCAGTCTTTACTGGAAGATGCAAGCAAGGGAACCTAGGGACTCCTAACCGTCGCTCGTTTTAAGGATGTTGAGTTCGATAGCACATTGATTGATACAGTCTCTGAATTCAACATCATCACTTTCAAGACCTTGAAGGCAGCAAGGATTTCAAAGCAAGAAGCCACTCGCATCCTAACTTTGATTGAGAATACAGAGGGAGAACTTAGATATGCATATGGATACATCGATCTTGAAGTCAAATTGGGTGATGCCTCGACGCAAGCAAGATTCTACATAGTCAAAGAGCATCTCAATTACGACATGGTTCTGGGATGCTCTTGGATACATGACAACAAGGCAACTCTGAGAGCTTGTCCTCTACCGGCTACGATACCCGAAAGAATCTCCAACAAGCCGTCCGAACCTGAAGACTGTCTGTTACCACACCTGCAGCTTGCCAACGTGACACAACTTCTTGGAGAGAGCCCATCAGCATACATTAAGAGGTTCCGAGCTCAAGTAAGTCTCACCACAACCCTTTTTGCAACCAATCACTCCTCACTCTGACAAGTCCTGGGGACTGGTTCCTACCAACAAACCAACCCCGGCTAGGAGATGTGAATGGGAGGCCGGACCCTTCAAACGTTTTATCAAGAGCTTAGAGGTTGTCTCGATCAAAGACGATAAGGCCAAGGTCCAAGTATCTGTACGCCCTAAGCCATTTGGAATCGGAGATCTGGTGACGAAGATGACTACATTCAAGGTTGGGAGCATGACGGTGAAAATGACCACTCCACCTGACTCACCCACCGAAAGAGAGGATGAATCATACCTGGTAGCATATGTTATCCTAGGAGGCTACTGCAAGCTCATCAGCACTGACAAACTGGAAGGTATAGCAATTCACTCACGATGGCTCAAACTCTACCGTACTTAAGACGTTGTGCTACCACTTTTCAGCGTCCTCCACACTTTAAAAATGTTGTGATATTTCCTCCAACGTGTTTCTTTTACAATTACCTTTTCATACCATATTTGTAATTCCTCCAGAAAATAATTGCAATACTTGCATTCATAATTAGGGTTTCAATGTTCAATTTTCAAGTTAATTGAAATATTATTTCCATCTAAGAACTTATTTACCCTCTAAAGGAAGACACAAAATCCTGAGTCAGCCTAAATCAACCCACTAGAGCAAGCCAGGAAAGAAACCCTAAGCAAACATTTCGTAAGAAGTCAAGAATATATGCAGAAAAGAAGATGCTTTGAGCCATTTATCCCAGAAAGACCAGGGATATCTCGCGTCAGGAGCACATACAGGTCCGTGGTATTCCATTATGGCATTATTTCTTTTATCATGAAAAATCACATACATATGAAGGCACACCATTGTGCCTGAAAAGGTTCAGATGTAGTCTTACGAAAGATTATAACATAAAAACTTTTATTCAAACGAGCAAACAAAAGAAGAAGATCTTGAACTCAGCCGCCACTGAGTACAAGGAAGATGTTCACGAATTACGAGAATATATTTGAAAAAAAAAAGAGGTTTAGCCATCAAGAAGGTCGACCGCGCCTACACCACCGCTAGGACCTGCTTCAACACCATCGTCATCGTGGACCGCTACTGCTTCTTCCTTCGGATCTGCCTCAGCTTCCGCTTCGGATATTTCTGCAGGAACGCTATCCGCCTCAACATCATCAACAGAGATAGCTTCCACATCTTCCTCAAGAACAACGACAGCGTTAGGAATTGTGTTGAGCACTTTCAGACACTCAGGTTCGTCTGTGTCAGAATCGAGGATTATCACGCCATCATGGATTGGGTAATCACATTTATCTTCACCGAGAGGTCGTTTGTATTCAACCCTCCGCCTCTTTAAGCCATGCTGCAAATCTCTCAGCTCTTGCGCTTGTTGATTCTCGCAATGCTTCATCGCGCCTCCATTGCTCCTTCATATCGATCACAGCTGAAAGGGCACAGATGCATCCCCTGGTAATAAGCAGGTGCAGAATGGACATCCCCTGTATAGCACGACCGACTTAACGGAGTGGGAGATCAATTTTATCCATTACCTCCTCATGTGCACCAGCCTCCTCAGGCTTATTGACTTCGAAACTTTTTTCTGGGAAGTTACAGAGTGATCATCACCAATCGCCTCCATGATAAACTGCGAAGAATAAGAAGTTATGGTTACAAAAAAAAATCATCATTATTGTTGATCGATCAGAAGATCAGATAAGCGCAGAGCAGTACCTGGAATATAGAAGAAAACGATTCTGTGATAGGAGTAGTCCTTAGAATTTTCTTTATATTTCACGAGCCAATAGAATCCCAGGGAGAAAGGGAGTCTTCACTTGCCACCTATAAAGGCTGCTAATTTGGGATAAATATCAACAATGCTTATCGGATATATTTGAGAGAAGCCGCCGTATAATGGAAGGGAGTACACCCAGTCCAAGAAGCGGTCCAAGCTCTATCCAGATATGTGCGGAGGAAACCAAAGGGAACCGGCTCACCTGACCAAGTCCTGCTTCCCCCCACAACCCTAATCAGGTTCGACCAGCCAGACAGCACCTGACGATATCTATCTATGCGGTAAATGCGTATTTACTTTATCTTAATCATTTCAGTATACAAATTTGTCACCATCTCATGCCTACCCCACAATAGTGTAACCATTATGCGCTAGGCAGGGGACTTAATGTTGATGGTGGATTTTCATTTAAGGCTAAAATTGTAAAAGCCAAAATTATGCGTTGATATCCTGCAAAGGATAAAGCCACTGATAAAATGATGAATACTTCTTCACTTCGCTAATTTACTTAGAGTGGAGCATGTAGAAACAATCCCATGTACCCTATGAATTTATGGCATCATGACCAGCCTTGTATTTCATGTGTTGTTCCCACTGAACTCTCATTACTGGTGCGGCATGACGACTGAGTGTTACTCTCAGCAAAGTAACACGAATCTCCAAGTGCCACTAATGAGGCATGCACGAAATACCTGTACAGGCTACAACTCTCAGTGTGTTATACTAACCCGATTGAGAATATTTGAATCTGAACTGTCCATATCAGTCTCAGAAACAATCATGACCACGCAAGTTGGCCACATGATTTAACCAGCCTAGACGATCCTCATCAGGAGCAGGCTACTACATTAATGACCACCAGGGGGCCCACTTATGACCTGGTCGGTCGAATACCTACCATGCCTCCCAAACTACCACCGAAAACCAGCCTGAAGTTGGATGTCCAGACTGGTATGGAGCAGCTTGGAGGAATCGTACAAACAAAGGCCGCCTATGGCAGTCTCAAGTTCATCACGTCCGCCCATTTTCACCGGCGTGGTTGGACGGCGTGGATCAGCCCAAAGCCGGTCGAACAAGCGTCGTGGTGTACACCGGCGGACCTTCTTCCTACCTGCATGACCGACTCTTCCTTAACCTGACCAGATTGCAATATACGATTGTCCGAAGTTGTGTCAGCGTGAAGAATTGAGGGTCGCAGGAAATTCCACTAAAGGTCCCAAATTGATCACGACCATCCAATTTCACCGGCATGATTGGATGGCTTAGATCGGACCCATAATCACCAGGCAGGTATTGGCGTGTTCACCACCGGCCCAACGTGGGACCCACATGGTCGACCTCCCAAAAGGAGAAGCGTGGTTTACCAATTCGTCCACCCAAAGCAGCGTGGACGTGAAACCCTAATTAGGGTTTGCGACACATCACATGTGTCGCAAATCAGTCTCAACCATCCATCTTCGCAGGTATATATAGAGGGTGTAGATGTAGATTCAAAGGGCCCATAGCATGTCAACAGAATCACCATGGGCCCGCCTACATAGATGCCTAATCGGTCAAGACCAACTATGGTTGGTCGTCTCGATTTGTGCGCCCAAACTAGGCATGGCCGCGCGTTTTCAATAGCAAATCGATCTCGGCCACTCCACTTTGCCGGAAAAATTAAGTGGCTTAGATCACATATTCACGGGACAGTGAGGTACGGACGTGTACGCTGGTCAGTCGAATGCACGCCTGACTGATCGTCCAAGACCGACCATGGTTGGTCGTCTCCAAACGCGCGCCCAAAGTAGGCATGACGTGCGGTCTTCAATTCCTTTGCGGCATGGGATTTCTGTCGCAATCGACCACTCCTCTTTGCCAGACAAATTGAGTGGATTAGATCGCATCTCCATTAGACAGTGAGGTACAGACACCTACACCAGCATGTTGTCTACACGCATGCCCAATCGGCCCTGCCAAAAACGTGTCTCATGCTTGGATTCGACCAAGCTAAAGGTTGGTGTTCGAGCACCTCCTAAACCCTAATCCGACGGTCGCATATGTGGGTCGCAAGCCATCTCGTCCGTCCAACTTCACCATCTTGGAAGGACAGCCTAAGACAGGAGTTAGGCGGCCAGTGAGGCATCACCGTCCACCACTCTTCAACACAAAGTGATCAGCCAAGTTAGGACTTACCTGTACAGCCTCCAAACGATCACTCGAAGATGGCTGGACGTGATGCTATTTTAAGATGCTTAATCTGCGACTTACTCCGTTAAGCCTTAAAACAGCGATGCTTCACACATGCTGAATATATTCGATGCATTACCTGCATAAAATACACACGATACTTCACAAGTATCGACTTCCTAAATAACTTAGTTTTTTAATCTAGCATCACATGCTACTTTTTGTGGGTCCCACGATCCACACATTCGAGACATCAAACATGTCACAAACTGGGGGATACTTATTGGGGTATTGGTCTGGCGGTTTACAGCATGCAGCGCACAACGTGCCATCACAAGAACGTGTCAGGAAGACATGTACGGTTAGTGATGATGGGAGAAGTAGGCAAGACTGATCGTGTGACACTAACACACGCAACTCCACTACTCCATCACTCTACTTTCTCCACTTCCCATGAGATACGTGGGTTAGGCTCAATGACTTGTATAAATAGGTTCTCCTCCCTATTTCCAAGACATAACAAGACAAGAGAAACCAAGTGTTGATACAACCGTATCCAAACACCAGAACTGATAGCTTACATTCTGCAAGCATGTTCAGCTTTCTGATACAAGTCATACACATCCAACACCTCCACAATCTCAACACCTTCTTCGCTTCCCTCCCTAAGATCAACCCCATCTCCTTCACTTTGTGACCGAAGCAAGTCTGGAACGGCCATTTTTTGGTTTAGGCCGGAGTTGTACAGATTGATTTCTTGAATCACAAGCACTCCCGTGCAGTGCATTTGTTTAGGGTTTAGATTCATTTCTCATTCACACACCCCAAATTACCAAAACCGGCAGAAATAGTTTTCACCCGTAAAAAGCTTTCGTGTAAAAAGATCTTTAAGGAACTTGGCATAAGCAGGCATCCGCCTAATTGCTTCTAATAACGGAATGTTGATGTTCACCTGCTTAAATATTTCCATTATCTCGTTAAAAGTTGACTCCTTCTTTGTTGGGGTTAACAACTGAGGATATGGGGATCTAGGCACAAAGGTAGACCTATCAGGAATTTCTTGGGAATCCTTAGAGACTGTTTCAGTTTTCTCAACTACGGGCTCCTCTTGGGAAGTAGAAGGTGGAACTTCAGTATGTCCACTAGGCATGGATACCTTATTGTCTACTGTTTTACCGCTCCTAAGGGTTGTAACAGAATTCACATGATTGTACGATTTCTCTCCTTTGGGGTTAGGATCAGTATGACTAGGAAACTTTCCATCTTCTCTCTCACTTATATACTTTGCTATTTGGCCGACTTGAAGTTCTAATTTAGCAAGAGTATGGGAATTATCCTTCAAATTCTGCTAGGTTTGTTGTTGAAAGCTAAGGTGGTTAACTGATAACATATCATGGTTCTTTGCTAACATAGTAAGAGCTTCTTCTAAGGTAGAGATCTTTTTCTCATAAGTGTTCTGAAACTAGGTTTGACCTGAAGGGTTCTGAGTATAACCAAAACCTGGGGGAGGCTGAGAATTACTAGACTGACCTGGATTCTTGCCCTTAGACCAAGAAAAATTAGGATGGTTTCTCCAACCAGGGTTGTAGGTTTCTGAGTATGGGTCAAACTTCTGACGGTTCTCAAACCTAGCATTGTTATAAGCAGCGTGGGCTTGCTCTTCACTAACCTGACCTTCCCAAAACGATCTATTGGGTTCTACTCCATAAATAGAGACTTGAGAGGCTCTAATCCTATCATCAGGTTCAACAAGAAACCTATGTTTAAACTGATTCAATTCCAAAGCTTCTAACCTTCTAGATAAAGCGGCAAACTTAGCATCTGACCCAAAGCTTGTATCTACCATATTGGTGCTACTTCTATTAACAAGAGTCTTTTAGGGTGTTGAACACAAGGTTCCCACTTTTGGGATTTTTCAGCAACAACTCCTAAGAAGGTAAAAGCATCATCGGCATTTGTACTATTGAACTCACCAACGCGCATAGACTCGACCATGGATTTGGTCGAATAGTTTAAACCATCATAAAGAATCTCTACTAGTTTCATTTTCTCAAACCCATGGTGAGGACATTCGGATAGGATATCATTGAATCTCTCTAAAAACCTATAAAGAGATTCTCCCTCTTGTTGCATACTGGAACTAATTTTCTGCCTAACAACTGCAATTTTATGCTTAGGGTAGAATTTCAAATAGAAAACAGCAATAAGTTCCTGCCATGTTTCTATGGATTCAGATGGTAGGTTGTTAAGCCATGTCTTGGCTTTATCTCTCAAGGAAAAGGGGAGCATCCTAAGTTTCAAGACTTCATCAGTAAGGTCCTTAATCTTAATTGTTCCACAAATTTCTTCAAAATCCCTAATGTGAAAGTAAGGGTTCTCGTCATGTTTTCCTAAGAATATAGGGATCATCTGAAGAATACCAGGTTTCAACTCATAATTAGCCGTAGAGGCTGGCAACTTAATGCACGATGGTCGGTTGGTCCTAGTTGGGTACATGTACTCCTTCAAATTTGTCATTTTTTGCACAGTAAAAACCCTAGGGGTGAATTCCTCACTAAGACTTAAATTCTCAAAACTGAAGTTTCCAAAAATAGGGCTCTCCAAAGAAGAGTCTTCGAGCTCCCCGTTTACAAAAGAAGAACTTCTAGGCTCGTCACTAAGCAAACGGCCAAAAGTATCTCTTTTCCAAGCACGCTCACTAATGGACTCGAGCGCTTTTGGCATACACTAACAAAAATTAAAAATAAAAATCCTAAAGAAGGGAGGTTCTAAGCAAACACACAACAGGCCGACTCCACCAAATCAAACCTAAAAATTTCTAGCAAACAAAAAGCATGAAGGCTCCACTTAGATTGTTTCTAGACCAGCTTCTAATCCTTCGAAAGGGAATTCGTTACAATTTAAGCAAACCCCTCTGGAATCAATCTGAGTTAATGTAAGCTAAATAGAGACGAGGGAAGCTCAGTGGTGCTTTGATACCCAAGGCCTCACCGGCATTACAAGGCGGCGCATTCAACTTACAGAAACCATAATGAACTTCGAAGTATGCTTAAAAGAGTAACCAATATTTTTCGAACAACTTTCCTATTAAGCTCGTTACCCTATAGGTCTCGTTCTAGTCAGTATTTTAAGCTTGGGTTCGCGTTTGGTATCATTCTCCTAAGGCGGGCAAGAAGAGAACGATGATGAAATCCGAACCCTTATCTTGTATGGCCAGGCCTTTCCCTTTACTAGGAAATTAAAGCAGCTGTATTCAGTTCCTCGACATATATGCAAACGAAGGAGTACAGTAAACCCGCTGACAGGGGATTCGCGGGTGTTTCGATAAACTTACCTCCCGTACCGGACGGGGGATGAACCGTTGTCGTCGACTCGGGCCACAACTCCTATGTCATGTACGAACCCGAGGGGCCGAGGCAATATCGTAATTGTCGTCCTTCTCTACAAACAGTTTAATATTTAATATATTACCCTTCCGTAGGGTTTAAAAATAAAAGAATGTCCAAATGTCCAAGTCCAAAGTCCAAAAAGTAAAGTCCAGAATAAAAAGAAGATTAAAAAAATAGAGAATATCTTAATACAATTTATAAAAGCTAGAATAAATATAAAAGAAAAAAAAAACAAAATCTAATAAAATTCTCTTTTTTTTTCGTTCTTTTCGCTTTGTCTTTTGATTCCAAATCTTTAAGTAATTACCAACAGCTTTGGCAACCTCTTTTTCTTTCGCTCCAAATTCCAAAAAATCTGTAATGAAAAGAAAAATACCAATGAAACGTAAAATAGAACAAAGTAAAAAATAATAAAAACCTAAAAAAATAATCTAAAAACTCTAGCCTAAAGACAAGTCCGCGTCGGCGGCGCCAAAAATTGATGGAATTTTTACAGTGGTTGTAGAAGTGGTAAATAAAGTGGTTCGTTAAGACTTGTGAACGTTGTGCTTTTAGATTTAAATTTTAAGAATAAAGAAAATAAATCAAGTAAAAGTTGATGTAAAGATTAAATTAGAGAAATCGGGGCTCAAGATTTCACCATTCACCAATATTCATGTGATTCAATGTTAATTTTTATCATGCAATTCTAGACAATATAACTTCAATTAAAAAAAATTGTGATTCTAATCATTGCCTTAATTAGTTTTTCAAAACATCAATTGTTAATCGCAAGCATGAAGTATCAAAAGTCCTAAACTAAGCATACTTCATCAAGAGAAAACACAACTAATTAATAAAAATCATTTACTCAATTTTCATTCGGTGCAAATAATCATAAAAGAATTGCATAAATAATTTTAAATAAATTTTACCACATAATTATTGGAAGAATGGCTTCCTCCATCGCCCCGAGGATTAGGTTTAGCCTCTCATCATGTTGGAAACACGCTCAAAATTCATTTTTATTGCTCAAAGTGTTGACAAATGATGAAATGGGAGGAAAAATGAATAAAATCACAGAGAACGATAAAGGTGAAATGTCACTGACACTGTAGCGTTACGACCCACGAGCAACTGTCGTTGTCACTGTAACATGAACGACACATTTTGTAAGTCTTATGTTCTTCGTGTTCTTCTTCAGCAGCCGCAATGGAGTTCTCTGCAACTTGATTTTTTTCGTTCTGTGATTGCTCTAAAATCCTACCCATACTCTTTGTCCTCTTCTATTCACCTCAGCAACCTATTTATATCCATATCAACTCCAAATTTCACGAGTAATTACATAATATTTTTCATTATTCTCCATGAAGATACGGGGATTTTCTTTTCTTTTCTTATATCTCTTCACGCACTCTGCTGGTGTTGATATGTTCCAAGCACGTTTATATACGACTCTTGAATGAATTGGTCTCTATCCAGCTACACGCTACTACCAAAAGTATACCAAAAATATCTCCCGGAAATATTCTTTCCAAGTTTCATCAAAACTCCACGTGACAACCTTTATCTTCGATTCCAAATCAACGACCAACCCTGTTTAGGTGAAACCAAGCAGTCCCAACTCATTCCCGTGCAAAAGTCCGATTAAAACTCTATCATATTTGTTCCAGGGAATTACGCAGAAATTGGTTTCTTTTCCCGCCAAAACAAGCTTCAAAGGAGGAAGGAGATGGGTGCCCTGATAGGCACATTTTTATGTCTTATGTAATCTCAATTGTATATATTATTAGTGCTCGATTTTATATTTATTATGGCTTTTTATGTCCCTGTAGGTATTTTTGGAGAAATAAGCTTTTGCGGCGAAATTGGCTAAAAAAGTGGTTTTTGCGCTCGTCGGAGAAAATTACTATACGGACTCTCACTTTGGATAAGGGGTAACCTAATTACTAAGGGGTGACCCAATTCCAGGCATCTGCTAAAGGGAGAACAGCACAGGATAGGGGGACACCCACCTTCTTCACGATTTGAATCAAAAAAAATTGGCGGGAAAAGATACCTCACGTCTGCAGATTTTGGACGTGAAGCTTTGGGAAGTTTTAAAGAGATTCAACACCGGAAATTGATTGGGCTGGACTTGATATGACTTAACAAGTTCATTAGAAGCAATTGGACCGATCAACTTGGGCTAGAATAGCCGGGAATTGGAATTAAAGTCAAATAAGGAAACACGGCTTCATGGGTTCAAAAAAATCTGTTATTCAAGGAGATTAAAGGCAAGTAAACTCTTTCCAAAGATACATATATATCTAAGGAAGAGTTTGAGATAAGTGGGAAAGCTCAGAAACGCGTAAAACAAATTTGGGAAGCGATTATTGTCGTGACTGCCAAGAAAGGAAAAAGGGAATTTTGATGCGATTTGGGAAAGATTCAGTTACCCTTTTGTGTATAAATAGGATGCTTAGGTCCCCTAGAATAAGTACGGAGAGTTTGGGGTCGAGAGGAGAGCTCAGGAGGCGAGAATCAGAGATTACAGGAGGCCCGTCTCTGTTGCTGCTGCTACACGAAGATCCTGAAGAACACGAAGAACAGACTTCCACAGACAGTCGTTCTTCAACTGTGTCAAGGACAGACGCCTGTCATTCTTAAAACAACAGCAACAGACGCACTTATTTTCTATCGTTCTTCTCTGGACGCCTTCTGTGGGTCGCAGAATCACTGCTTTTATTATTTTCACTCTTTTAATCAACTTTTTGAGCAACAAACATGTATTTTGAGCAAGTGATTAATATGAGGAGCTAAACCCCATTACTGGGATGACGGAGGAAGCCCTATTTCACGCATGTGGTAATTCTAATAATTCTTTTATGACTATTTGCATTGATTTTTAATCGATTTATGATTTTTATTGAATGGGTGTGATTTCGTTTGATGGTGTATGCTTGGTCTATGTATTTTTGATACATCATGCTTTTGATTTACAATCATTACTTTTCAAAAATCTACTTTTTGGCAAAGAATAAGAGTCCATATTTTTAATATTTGATCTATAATTGATTGGAATTATTATTTGAATCATATGAATGGAATTTGGTGGAATCCTGAGTCTCAGTCTCTCTCGACATTGTGACAAACCTTTTGTATATATATTTTCTATTTTTATTTTAAGTCTAGAACCTAATCTTATCGAGTCCGAGTTGAACGAACTTTACTACTACTTTCAAAACTACATCAATTTTTGGCGCCGTCGACGCGGATTTGTATTAGGTTTTAGTTTTTAGATTTATTTTATTTATTTTAGAATTTTTGTTCTCTTTTACGCCTTTGGTATTTTTTGATTCTTTTCAGATTTCGAGCGAAGCTACAAGGAAAGAAAAAGTGTTATAAAAGGAAAGCATCGCCAAAGAATGAAAGAAAAGAGGAATCCGAAAGGAGTGAAGAAGAAGATTTTGTATATAGTTATTTTGTTTTATTTTTAGAAACTGTAAATAGGGTATTATTTTTGTAATTTTTCTTTTCCTTTTTGGGACATTTTTATTTTTTGACTTTTTGGACATTCTTGGACATTATTTTTAAACCCTAAGGAAGGATCAAAATTAAATATCAACTGTTTGCAGGGAAGGACGACAGTTACGATACTGTCTCGGCCCCTCGGGTTCGTACACTGACATCGGAGTCGGTGGCCTGAGTCGACTTCAACGGTTCATCGCCCGTCTGGTACGGGAGGTAAGACTCTATTCACCCACGAATTCCCTGTCTGTGGGTTTTATTTTGTGATAACTCACACCCCTGCAAAAGAATATCGAACTGATATCACAATAGCCAATACAACGAATATCCGACTGAGTTTCAAAATGGACGTTACAATTTTAACCATAGTGTGAATAGTGATTGGGAACATCAACCTTTTCAAGGTTACCGCTCATACCATGGTGAGCCCAATTACTATACACACACTGGTCATACGAGCAAGAAAATAAGGATTATTATAGTACTAGTTCCTCATCTTTGGACAATATAATGAAAATGTTGAAAACTAGTTCCTATTATGATCCTTCTGAACCTGTTCTTCCTCTAGAAGAGTCTCTCAAACAATTAACTGAGAATACAAATAGGTTTGTGTTAGAAATGAATTAAAAAAATGCACCCATGAGTGAACCTTCTATACACGATACCATAAGGAAGTCATGTGAGTCGATTCAAAAGCTTTTATTAGAGGCCCAGAACAGAACTGCTCAAGATAGTCTTAATTTCCAATATAGTGTTTCCAATAGTACCCTTGAAAATGAGGATAGTTATTTGCATAATCAAGATGCCGAGGTTAGAATTGGTAACACTACTTTTTTATATGAGGTTCAACCATTTTCATGTTATTATGATGATTATGATGAGGATAGTGCTGATGAAGAATTTGACACATATAGGCATAGTGATCAGGAATCTGTTACTCCAATTGAGCTTTACAATGATACTACTATTTCTAGTTCAAATCCAAATAATTTTAATAATAAATCACCTGTTCAAAAGGACGAGGATTTGACTAGAGATACCCCCGTTTTAGACGATGTAGTATTTCCTTTTGATTACGAAGCCGATAATGGTTTGGAGGAACGAGTTTATTCTGAGAAAAATATTGTAGAGTCTAGCGATTTAGAAACAATAGTCATAGACGAAGAAGATGAACTCGTAGAGCATTTAAACATGTGTGAGGAGGCATCACCTGAGTATAACCTAGAAGAAGCAATTGACCATTTTCATGATTCTGGTGATCTAGAAATTAGGGAAATTGTAGCTAGTCTATCTAGAGACACCCAAAACTCCAATTTTGGGGGTGATTATCATCCTCCATGTGCCTCAACCATTTTACAAGATTATCTTCACACACGTTTTCCTGAACCTAGTGATGTCCATAAGGAAGTTCAGTTGTTAGAAACCCATCCTCTGGTTGATGAGGTTAGACCAGGCTATGATACCAAGATCGACTTTGTTTTCCCACCAAATATTTTTCAACCAATTGTGGGAACGTATAAATTTCAGATGTGTCAATTATTTAGTTTTGAGACTAAACCTAATTACTTTAAGAGATTAGGGTCGATACATTTGCTTAAGATTGACCACCAGTTTCATCATGGTCGATTGTGTGAGTCAAACTGATTGACTTTAAGGATCCTCAAATATTCAGGTTATTATTATGTGCTTTTAAATTTTTACTTGAGTTTCTTCAGACTCTAATACCTGAACCGGATCTTAGCTTTGAGGAATTCCAACCCATGAAAATATTTTATTTGGACCCAGTTATAGAACCTGAACCTAAACCACAGCTAGATGTAGTTGTCTTAAACAGGAAACTAGACAAGGGTGTGCTTTATTTGTTTATTTTCTTGACAGGTTGCAGATTCCTTTTATTTGTGATAGCTCTATTTGGTTTTGATGACCCACAGAAATTTCGGCTATTACTTTATGATTCCATGAGGTGACTAATCCTTTCTTAGTCTGGCTGAAGACTTTAAACTTAACACTTCTTGGGAGGTAACCCAACATTCATGCAACACGGTAATATCTTTCCTTATCTCTTTTGCTTCAAATGGTAACAGTTTCTCCTTGTTCATGCTTTTAATTTCATCTTTAGAACATTGATGACAATGTTAGATTTAAGTTTGGGGGTATGGGAGAAACGTTTTAGTTGCAGTATGAATAAATAAACTCCAGAACCTAGAAATTTATGCCTATTGAGGATTGCACTAACTAATCTAAGTGGATGGAAGCATTTTGATCGTAGGAGTTGAGGAACCAATCTGATTAGATGGAAACATCTAGAAGAGTCTATTCATAAAAGCACAGAGCTCAGGTGTTAGAAATAACATGATAGTTTCACCATATCTCGTTGAGTCCTTTTCACTTCTATTTTTATTTTATTTTGTTTTTAAACTATGTACTCTAAGTGATTAGGTGGGGCTCACGATTCAAGTCGTTACCAATGCTAGGGTGAATTAGAGTGATTGAGATGCCATGAAAAAATGGTAGTTACCAAAAAGTTGAAAAAAAAAAATAAAAAATGAGACCAGACCATTTGACCAAAAGGAATAAATTCAATAAAGTCGACCACTGGTACCCTTGTATATGCCAGTTGTGTTGACCTAGAGTTAGGTTATCGACCTCTGGTTCCCTTGTATATATGCCAGTGTGTTGATATTAGTCAGACTAATATCTCAATCCATTAGGATTGGTTCATTTTGGCTGAGGCCTTCAGACAGATATGGGAAACGCCGTTCACTTAGTAAACATCAAAACCATCTATGTTTTTATATATCCATCTTCTTGATCTATCCATGTGATTAGTTTTGACTCCGGATATTGATGTCCATAGTGCGACTATCTGAGTAGAGCTCTGTCACTTTATATGAATTTTAGTATGCTTGAGTGCAAACTCGTGTACAGCAATTGGAATTTCGCATCAGGGTACTTCCTCCTGTAGTCAATAAGTATGCCAACCAAGGAGATTCTTTAGTGCCTTCCAAGGTTCTGCATAGATAGCTAAGGTCTGGAGTAAAGGTTTTGTGAGTATATCTCTTGTAAGCCCTCCGGAGAAAACACTCCGCCACTAGGGACACTTAGGGGTTTAAAGGCTTATTGCATACGCTAAATGATATCGACGATGCATGCGTCAGTGAGTTAGGATTATATTTTCTATTTGATTTGCTCGAGGACTAGCAAATAATAAGTTTGGGGATATTTGATAGGAACATTTTTGTGTCTTATATAATCTCAATTGTATATATTATTAGTGCTCGATTTTATATTTATTATGGCTTTTTATGTCCCTGTAGGTATTTTTGGAGAAATAAGCTTTTGCGGCGAAATTGGCTAAAAAAGTGGTTTTTGTGCTCGTCGGAGAAAATTACTATACGGACTCTCACTTTGGATAAGGGGTAACCTAATTACTAAGGGGTGACCCAATTCCAGGCATCTGCTAAAGGGAGAACAGCACAGGATAGGGGACACTCACCTTCTTCACGATTTGAATCAAAAAGAATTGGCGGGAAAAGATACCTCACGTCTGCAGATTTTGGACGTGAAGCTTTGGGCAGTTTTAAAGAGATTCAACACCGGAAATTGATTGGTCTAGACTTGATATGACTTAACAAGTTCATTAGAAGCAATTGGACCGATCAAATTGGGCTAGAATAGCCGGGAATTGGAATCAAAGTCAAATAAGGAAACACGGCTTCATGGGTTCAAAATCTGTTATTCAAGGAGATTAAAGGCAAGTAAACTCTTTCCAAAGATACATATATATCTAAGGAAGAGTTTGAGATAAGTGGGAAAGCTCAGAAACGCGTAAAACAAATTTGGGAAGCGATTATTGCCGTGACTGCCAAGAAAGGAAAAAGGGAATTTTGATGCGATTTGGGAAAGATTCAATGACCCTTTTGTGTATAAATAGGATGCTTAGGTCCCCTAGAAGAAGTACGGAGAGTTTGGGGTCGAGAGGAGAGCTCAGGAGGCGAGAATCAGAGATTACAGGAGGCCCGTCTCTGCTGCTGCTACACGAAGATCCTGAAGAACACGAAGAACAGACTTCCACAGACAGTCGTTCTTCAACTGTGACAAGGACAGACGCCTGTCAGTCTTAAAACAACAGCAACAGGCGCACTTATTTTCTATCGTTCTTCTCTAGACGCCTTCTGTGGGTCGCAGAATCACTGATTTTATTATTTTCACTCTTTTAATCAACTTTTTGAGCAACAAACATGTATTTTGAGCAAGCGATTAATATGAGGAGCTAAACCCCATTACTGGGATGACGGAGGAAGCCCTATTTCACGCATGTGGTAATTCTAATAATTCTTTTATGACTATTTGCATTGATTTTTAATCGATTTATGATTTTTATTGAATGGGTGTGATTTCATTTGATGGTGTATGCTTGGTCTATGTATT
Source organism: Papaver somniferum (assembly GCF_003573695.1). Taxonomy (NCBI): domain Eukaryota; kingdom Viridiplantae; phylum Streptophyta; class Magnoliopsida; order Ranunculales; family Papaveraceae; genus Papaver; species Papaver somniferum. The sequence goes on along the minus strand of NC_039360.1, from coordinate 14,627,986 downwards.
TTTGATACATCATGCTTTTGATTTACAATCATTACTTTTCAAAAATCTACTTTTTGGCAAAGAATAAGAGTCCATATTTTTAATATTTGATCTATAATTGATTGGAATTATTATTTGAATCACATGAATGGAATTTGGTGGAATCCTGAGTCTCAGTCTCTCTCGACATCGTGACAAACCTTTTGTATATATATTTTCTATTTTTATTTTAAGTCTAGAACCTAATCTTATCGAGTCCGAGTTGAACGAACTTTACTACCACTTTCAAAACTACATCATTCCCCCTAACCAGAGTAGGGGTGCCGATAGCACTACAGTGTAAAATAGAAAACAGGTAGCCCCTTAGCAGCTGGACGCCCCTTATCCAATCTGAGAGTCCAAATAGCAAATGTCTTCCGGGGGTGCCCCGGGCAACTTTTCGAGCCGAATTTTCCAAAAATGTTTATTAGCCAAAAATACCTACAAACACATAAAACACCATAATAAGTACGAAATCGAGTACCAACACTACAGAAAATTGAGGACTACTTAGATACAAAAATGTGTCTATCAACAACAAGGACAACTAGAATAAATCTAAAGATATCTTGTTAAAACTCCTTAAGGAATTTATGAGACACCTTAATTTAAGTTTTCTTTCTAGCCTAGATTTCGACGAACTAGTGTCGGTATACGATCGTGAACAGGAATCTATCAAACCTAGGGTTTATGATCAACAATCCTTGAATGACCTTATATCAAAAGAAAATGACCTTAAAATAGACAAGAATTATTGATTAACCTAGATTACAAGTTGTGTAACAATCAAAGAAGATTATTGCCAACTCGTGCTTTGTGATCCTCAAAACAAAGTCTTATTGTCTCACTCTTATTCACGAAGAACATAAGTAGTGAAAAATAACATTATGAAGGCTACACCAATTTTCCAATGGATGATATGTGGAGTTTACATGAACCCTTTATTTATTGTTAATGGTTGCTTGAGTCATAGTCAAGTTCGTAAGTTATTTTACTTTTTCGAGACTCTCCTTATTTTGAGAGTCTTTCCTAACTTACAACTATTGCATAAAATAATTAAATAAATAATTACTTTCACATAAATTGTATTTTTGTAAAATAAATTACAATTTAACTTAGGAAGGAGTTTAATACATCACACACACTTAAATATGGTAATCAATTGTGTGTTGAAGAATAGTGTCATCTTGCCTAGATAAGAAAACATCAAAAACTTGACCCAAAAAAGGGATCTAGTCATGTTTTCACGCTCAAGCCCGTGAACCGTTACATATAGTTCGTGGAATGTTTCTTATTCACAAATTGCAACATTTAATAACTGTTGTTTTAATAAGTCACTCATAACTATTGAGTGATTCTTGGCTTGTTGAATTCATATGCTCATTCACTACAATATGAGGCCCTTTCCGTGGATAAAGGTCGTTCTCACTAAAGTCGTGGCTCAAATATCCTCGAGTCCATACCTAAATTCATGTTTATTTTCATAGGAATTGCTCCATAGAGTGAGCACTTGTTTCGATAGATTAGAAAGGTAAAATTGAAGAAAAGTCCGAACGAAATCAGTCACCGCTTACCTTTGTTGATGAAGTCCTCGTTGGAGTTTTCGTTTGATCTTCAATCTTCTAGGGTTATTCAGTGATGTCTGATACCCAACTACGCACTTTTAATCCTAGTCCGAGCCTTGACTTTAGTAGACTATAAGTCGATATATAGTTAGTTCATCTAACATAAGCTCTTAATCAGGGACAGATGGGGAAGCGGTAAAAAGAGTTTCAAAATGCGGCTTTAGTTCCTCAGTTATTTGGGATTTTCATCGTCTTCCGGCTGCGGCTCATGAAAGTTAGCGAAGACCCACAAATCATAGTGGTCATGTCCCTTCTAGAAGTTTTTGAGGCTTTAATTGGAAAAAAAAAAAGGAAACACTTTTTCAAGATATCCCATTTTGGTTTAGTGGTCTAGTAAACAGTCTATCATATCTCTTTTTTTTCTTTTAAGTGTTTTTATATGAAAATACTTGGTATTCCTTCCACCTAGGTTGACAAAATTGTCTCTTGAGAGTGGTTTCGAGATTGCTTCTTGCATATCATACAAATATTCTAGTTCAAGGTATTTGTCATCTTCTCTTGTTGTGTACCATACGAATTGCTTTAAAATACCAAAGAGAATCTGTGAAACGCTAACTAAGTTGCAAAGAGATTATTGGTGGGGAAAGAATAAAAATGGAAAGAAGGGGATATACTTAAAAGCATTATGTATCCAAAAAATTGAAAATTTTAATCTTGCAATGATACCAAAAATGGGATGGAGATTGAAAGAAAAGCCAGACTCTCTTGGGGCAAAAATTCTAATGGCAAAATTTTATCCAAATTGTGATATACTTCATATAAACCCTAAAACAAAGATACAGATAGCTGGGTGTGGATAGGGATACATAGTGGAGTTGAGAAGATTAAGAAAAATTGTAGATGAGAAATGGAAAATGGAAAGCTAATTAATATCTGGGAGGATCAGTGGATACCAAATGCCATTGCTCCACTCCAAAATCCAAGCACGGGTACAACAAACTTGAAAAAGGTATGTCAGTTAATCAATAGAAACAAAGAATGGGATGAATACAAACTTAAAAATTGTTTTGATGAAGATACAGTTAATAAAATATCAGAAATATGTATTCCATCTAATGATTCTGAAGATACTGCTCATTGGAATCTAGAAAAGAAAGGTAAGTTTACAGTAAAATCCTTATACAATTCAATAAATAGAAGTAGTAATGATAGCAATACTGACTGGGGTAGGATATGGAGGTTAAAAGTAACACCATCCATAAAGCTTTTCACATGGAAAACAACTCAATCAATACTACCAACAGGTATGAGAGTGTCTGCTATCCTTCATAACATTGATACAAAGTGCAGTCTCTGTAATGAAGAACAAGAATCTTTGACTCATAGTTTGTTTTTCCAACCTATTCAACGTGGGGTACTTATCGAGGATTATTCTCCCAAGTTCCATGTCGCCAAACTCTTCATCGGGATCTTCTCTTGGAGCCGGTTTGAAAGATAGTTGCTTCCAATAAGGATCAATATCTTCAATCGGAATCGGAATCGGAGTTTTATACCTACCAAGCATATGACGACCTCGAAGTCCGATAGCCTTCATTATCCTACACTTACAAGGAGTGCTCGGTTTGTCATACTTTTAATACAACTTGAGATGATTCATCATAAAACGTATTGCCCAATGCGAGACATTGAAATGTATTCCAACAAGAAACCAATTATACTCCTTAAACTCCTTTAACTTCCGGAACCTACTTTCTTCGAATTGCTTTTTTATCTTGTTGATATCATTATTAGTGTACTCGTGGATAGCATGTTGCATCGTCACAATCCCATTTTGACTCGTGAAAATTAGACCTTTTAGTCTCCCATGAGATTGCTCTACCATACTTGTGGACTCAAATTTGAAATGTTTATAGTCGTAAGTAAAAGCATACACAAACCTCTCTTTGTGTGGTGTCAACCATTGTCTCTTGCAATATTACACTACTTTGGGGTAATTAATGCCCCAATCATCCTCGAACTCCTTCAAGTTTATCTCATATCTTGCCACACTCATCGACCAAACCAACTTATCCCACGCTTTTATGAATAACCCAAACTTGATCTCACCTTCTTTCCATTCTTCGTCTTATTTCTTCTTCTCTTCCTCTCTCTCCTCTTTAGTTAGTTTACTAAGACGTTCATCTTCCTCCTTTTCACGTTTAGTACCTTTCTTTGCCTTTGGATTTTGGATATGATTCCTACAATTCTTTCTAAGATTGCATTGTATATGCCAAGCGCAGAGCAAATTTTTTGCATTGGGAAAAACTATCCTCACGGCGTTCATTATTGCTTGCTCATTGTTTGTCACTACAACCCCGGGAGTTTCGTATTCGTGGTAGAGAAGCTTCAAAGTTTCCAATGCCAAAATATAGCTATCATCCTTCTCATGATCCATAAAACACAATGCCACCACGAACGATTTCTTATCCGAGGTTTGTCCTACAATGTTCAACAAAGGCATGTTGTACTTATTTATCTTATAAGTACAATCCATTATCAAAACTTGGTAAAAGCACCGCGCCAATTGAATCATATCGAGATGTGCAAGAAAAATACGATCCACCTTCCCCTCCGATGACTCATGGTATCTCACCGTGTAGTTGTATTTGTATGCCAACTATTGTGATTCTTCCATTACCATTCTTTCATCCCATTCAATTTTTTTGATAGTTTCTTTTGTTAGAGCATTGCTCGGTCGAACTCGCATGCGTTGCTATCTCAAGCATGTTTGTCAATGTTAGTGATCAAAACTATATGTCTTGATTTCTAGTTTACTTATGACTAAGTCTCAGTCTAGGATAGTTAGGTATAGTTGAGCTCCAGACTCCATGGCGATTATCTTACGAAGACGAAGAACTACTCAAGGAACCAGTGGAACTTCATCCGACCAAAAGGTATGTGGAGACTTGAACTCATCTGTCACTTAAAAGTTTATCTACTCTATCTCCTACTCTTGAGACAAAAGTCGAATAAGTATGATAGTTTTCATACATACACATTTGCTATTTAGAGCCGAGTTTACTCGCATATCTTTTTCTCGAAATATGTGTTGGTAAGCTTTTGCTTTAACCATTTTCATATTTACCCGTGACGAAAGTCATGATGACGTTTCAATCTTGAAAATAGCTTTGATGACGATAGTCGATTCTTTTTGTCTAACGACTATTATAACAATATAGAAGAATGTTTGAATGATTGAAATGTGGAGTTGAGATTACGTAACCAACTATGGATATAAGCATATAGTTTGTTCGCACATTAGTGTATAAATCCATGTGCTGGAAACCAAGTGTGTGCATATGTGTGCATGCGGTATTGGTGAAGGGGACAGGTTAGGTACGCGTACGCGTACGCGTACTGGCGGAAGTTTTCATACCAAAAATTTCTGCTGAGTTTGTAAGTTTGCAAACTAGTAAACCAGTCACCTTAGGTACGCATACCCGTACGCGTACCCACGGAAGTTTTCGAACCGAAAATTTCTGCTGAGTTTGTAAACTCAAATCCAGTAGCTAAGTTACGCATACCCGTACGCGTACCCAAGCTGGTTATTTCTCAAATCGGTAGTTTAATGAACTTAAACAATAAATCAATAAGGAATGCAATCTTTGCAAACCGTAGCTATATTGTTCATGAATTGATTCAAGTGAATCAAACCGATTTTATTTCAATTGTGTCTATGTATAAAGACCTAAGCAATTGAACAACTCTTGAACTAGTTCTTATGAGTCATTTGAACTAGTTATGAGAAAGATGAATACGGTTAATATGAAAGTGCTCATATGGATAACCATTGGTTAACTATTCGTGAACCAACCCAATGTACATTTTTAGGTACGGTTACTCAAACATAAATGAATACATTTCATTTGTGTGTGAGACAAGCTAAGTTTCGATCCAACGGTTGAAGGATATTAGCTTGGATAAGTCAGGTTTTTCATCTAACGGTGAATATTGAATGCTTTGTTACCAAGGTAACTAAGATTGCAAACCCTGATTTGAAACTATATAAGGGAGACGTCTAGCAACTGGAAAAACTAATCTCCACACCTCATGTATGATACTAGTTGGTTTTTCTAGAGTCGATTCTCCTTTAACCGTAGGTTTCTTATCGAGACCCTGTCGGTTAACGACTTAAAGACTTCGTTGGGATTGTGAATCCAGATGAAACTACTTCTCTTGTAGTTGAGCGATCTGATCTTCCATTTTCTATCGTACGAGTTCAATTGAAATAATTGACTTGAGATTATATCTCCGATAGGGCAAGATAAAAAGAAATCACAAACATCTTCGTCTCATCGTTTGTGATTCCACAATATCTAGTTTCGCTACCATACGATTTAGATTATTGTGAGGTGATTGATAATACTAGGCTGTTCTTCGGGAATATAAGTCTGGTTTATCAATTGGTTCTTATTCACCTTGATTTATTAAAAGACGGAACAAAACTCATAGGTTTATCTGTGGGAGACAGATTTATCTATCATCATAGACTTTTCTGTGTGATACAGATTTGTTTACTAAAGTCTTCGACTTTGGGTCGTAGAAACTCTTGGTTGTGGGTGAGATCAGCTAAGGGAATCAATATCCTGCTGGGATCATAGACGTAAGGAGCGCAATTGTACCTTGAGTCAGTGTGATATTGATTAGGGTCAACCACAGTCCAGCAAACCGAAGTTAGTTTGTAGTAGGCTAGTGTATGTAGCGGTTTAATACAGTGTGGTGTTCAATCTGGACTAGGTCCCGGGGTTTTTCTGCATTTGCGGTTTCCTCGTTAACAAAATTTATGGTGTCTGTGTTATTTTTATTCCGCATTATATTTTGTTATATAATTGAAATATCACAGGTTGTGAGTTGTATCGATCAATTGTGAAATCCAACCTTTGGTTGTTAATTGGAAATTGATTGATCCTTGGATATTGGTCTTTGGTACCATCCAAGTTTATATCTCTCTTGTATTTGATAAAGACTCGCAGATTTCTATTTGTTTGAGTATAAATCAATTCGATAGATAGAGATATTAACTCCTTGATATACTTTTTATTAAGATTGAGTCTGACTGTCTAGTTGATTCTCTTAAAAGTATATTCGTACAGATTGCTAATCGAAATATTGGATGTGGTTGTTAGACCCCCACTTTTTCAGCCTTGGCCTCATAAATTGTAGACAATGAAGAAAGGTTATGCGGATCGTCCCTCCTGTACTTACTAAGGAGCTTGCTTGGTTTAATTCCCCAACTTGTTCTTACTTGTTCGAACTTGTTCTTACTTGTTCGAACTTGTTCTTACTTGTTCGAACTCGTGTGGTTTCAACTTGGCAGTGCCCAACAAGACTTTCCGGATCTTTATGGTTATGCCAACCAACATCAATTATATTCGTTCTCCACATGTTATCGGTGTCTTTGTTCCTTCAAAAAATAATCTTGAATGGGCATCCACACTTCTTTGACTTCGTCTTGTGCACTCTAGTCGTCTTCTTATCATACACATAAACCTTTCTCTTGTGACTTGCATCCGCCGACCCACTACACTCGTATACCATTTCAAACCGCGAAGATTTTTGTTGGGTGTTTTTAACTAGAACACACATCTTCTCTTTTGCTTTCTCAATAACCCACTTGACCGCATCGTCTTTTTCCTACCATTCCAAATCATTAGCATAATGTGCGGAAGTATCAGGACCCCTAACATTGTGAGCTTGAGGCTGATCCGTTATCTGTACCAATGCAATCTACAAAACAACACAAGTTAGTTGATATGTACTACAATAGTCGGCAGGGTCGATATATAAAACAACACCGACTAAAGAACAGCCGACATAGTAGGAAAATCAAACAGTGCCGACCAAACTATAGTCGGCAGGGTCGACGTAACCACAACAATGCCGGCTTAAGCATGTTTCAAATCACGTCTTCTGTGTTGCAAAAAAAACTTGTAGTCTGCAGGGTTCAAATTTTCGACCTTGCCAACTAAACACTGCTCATGAAAAGTCGGAGCATTTAATATATACCATGCCGACGCTTACAGTCGGCAGGCTGGATAATCGTCGACCTTGCCGATACTGGGCAGCAAAAGTGAAAAAAAAAATCGATCATTTGCATAGAAAAATCACAATCTTCACCACGTAAGTTGTCCACCTGATTAGTTGCAGCTCATTTTTCTTCCTCTTGATCACTAAATTCTACGTTGGGCTCAAGACATTCATCACTTCCATACCCATCTTGAGTTTGAGGAAAATAAAAGTGAGGATCATGCATATAATCCATTTGATCACGATTTGGTAGATCATCATACAAGTACTTATCTGTAGGAGGAAAATTAGAATACTCCCCCACTTCAAAATCAGGATTTGAATCATTCATCTCACTCATATCACAAATTTCTCAAAACCCTAACTTTTCCCCCCCAAAACTTCCTCTACTACTCCATTCTCTTTCTTACTCTCAATTATTTCCAAATTCACTCATATAAATCAACTAACTAATCTAACTAATTTAACTAATCTAATCATTTCAATTAAATTAATGTTAATCATTGCAGAGGCAATTTAACCATTTAGAAAAAAACATGGTTAAGGGATGGCTTCTTTTACTTCACAATGACATAACTTATACCCCAATTAATCTGGGTATACCCCAATCAAGCCAGGAATATATAGTGGCTCGAAAGGATCCTATTAAAAGCAAAAGAACCTCCAAATTCCTAGTGACTATTTCTACAAAATCATATTCCAATGTACTACTGAGTACTGACTTGAACTGCAGGCTTCTCTGTACACACGTCTCTGGTTTCTATTGTGTGTAGATATTAAAGCTTAAAGTACTAAAGCATACAGTTTATAAATTGGTGAATTTTGATCCATTTGTTGTTACGGTCTGTAAAGTGGTGGCGTTCATCACATTGTTCTCTGACCTTTGTCAGTGATAAAATTAGGATTTCCTGGGGTCATTGGACTACTACCATTTCATAGATGCTGTTAGACCTAGTAGAGCCTTAATGTTAGAGTGACTGACGAGGTCACACAAAAGTGGGACTTAATCTTCGTATCTTTGGTAATAAGCTTCACCACTACCATAGTAACCATACACCTACAAAATCCATGGAGTTGTTTCTTTCTTGCCATCTTCACCGTAAAATGCAAGAACCTCATCTGCCATATCTTTATCAACTGCACCCCCACCATTGCTTTTGTTTTTCTCCATAAATTCATCAATAATTGTATCAATAAATCCTCCTGGCCTTAACTAGTCTCGTGCTAAGCCCTTGTGGATCAACCCAGTTTAGCTGAGGGAAGAAATCGGCAAGATTTGATGCACCCAACAGCTTTGGAAATTCTTGTAATATGGATATGAAGTAGTCCTTGTTGCATCAGACTACCCGAAGCAGCTTGGAAGGATATGTTCATTGAGACTTGAGAGTATGAAAACTGATTGTCCAACATTAACAAGTGACGCTGTGACGCGGTTTGACGTAATACTGTTTCAATTGTAGAATCAACTTCTTCCCTTGCAGCATTCATATGATCTGCAAATTATGTCCTTGATTGGTGGCAGGAAAATGAAGTTAAAAGTGGCCAAAGAATGTTATTGGTTTAACCCTGAAGTGAATGAAGTGGTGCTGCTACGGGTAATCCTGGAAATGGTAGATTTGGTTTCATCTGTCAGAACCGTGATTGTCAGGTTTTTGTTGTTGTCCCCGGGGAATTGGCCATTGATAATCACTTCAAGAGGGTGGTCATTAATTCAGATTCTAGTTCGGTTATTTTGGACTTTCAAAATAATAACTATTGTGGGATTTGGCTAGATGGAAAAGTATTTGCACTGTTGGAATATGTTAGATTTGCTCACTGCTTTAGAGAAGTGAACTTTTCTGCAGATTCCTTGACCAAACTGGGTTTCAGTTTATGCAGGGGTAACAGAGAAGGTCACTCTTGCAGGCCTGATTGGATGAACACAATTGAAATGCCTAATGAGGCCTATTGCAAATTTCTGCTGTTTTTTTTTTTTTTTTTGCTCTTTATGTTTTGCCTTTATTCATTTAACTGTTTAAGTTGTGTAAGTGGATTTACATTATAGGCTTTATAGCTGTTGTTTGAATAAAATCTATGATTGAGCAAAAAAAAAATCCCTTACATGAAGCATTCCATGATGCTGGAAGAAACCGATTAGATACCATGGACCTTTGCGTCAGACAATCCGAAAGCAGCTCGGAAGGTTACGTTCATTGAGAGTATAAACACCACTAGTTGGCCAACATTAACAGGTGACCGGCCCGGTTTGACGTAATACAGTTTCAATTTTGGAATCAACTACTTCCTTTGCAGCATTCCATCATTCTTCAAGTTTATACAAGAGTTTCATGACACTGAGTTTGCATAGCAGCCTCAAAAGCAGAGCGTCATTCACAGGTTAGGTACTTGATTGCACCATTTGCAGATCTGTCAGAGAAGATGTTGTACAAGCAATTTCAGATGTGGTAACAGATACCATAAAAGATTATCGATGCAAAGGCAAAGAATTCCACGACACCTCTTACCTAGATCAGCTAAACTTTTTTGAGAAAATGTCAATCCTAGTAAACTGGAGGAAGTCAAGGCACACCATTTTGATCCAGTATCATCAGCTTTAGACTGGGAGTTGGCTTTTAAGACAATGTTTTGTGGTACGGCTACTATAGATGCAGCTGTTGTTGAACAATATGAAGCTAAAATTAGGTGATGTTCATGTTATGTGCTGTGCACCAAGATGTAAAATTTCAAAATGCTTCTGTGAGATTAGATTGAAAAATAGGATTTCAAGCAATTGACAACTGAATCTAAATTTAAAGATTGATTCCATTGATTTGATATGAACATGAAAAACCCACTACAGAAAGAGATTACAAACCCTAAAATCTGAATCATTTAAATCAACAAAATGACTTCATAACCCCAAAAAGTTGAACCCTACATTTCATTACAGATTACTTTCTAGATCTAGAAGATCTTACTTCTTCTTTGGAGATTTAGCAGCAGTAGATTTTGATGGAGATTTTGGAGTACTGGCAGCCTCATCTTTCTTCTTTGGTAACAAAACAGAGTTGATGTTAGGAAGAACACCACCACTAGCAATAGTAACACCAGAAAGCAATTTCCCCAATTCCTGGTCATTCCTAATCGCCAACAACAAATGTCTTGGGATGATTCTTGATTTCTTGTTGTCTCTGGCAGCATTTCCAGCTAATTCCAATACCTAAAAACCCAATTCAAAAAACAAAAACCCAAATCAGAATCAGAATCAAATTCATTGAAAACCCAGATTCAGAATGAAGAAAAACAGTAAAATTAATAAAAACTAGGGCTTGTTTGTTTTATTTTTTTACCTCAGCAGCGAGATACTCAAGAACAGCAGCCAAGTAAACGGGAGCACCAGAACCGAGTCTTTGAGCATAACGACCCTTCTTTAAGAAACGAGTGATTCTTCCAACTGGGAATTGAAGTCCAGCTTTGGCTGATTTTGTTACTGCTTTCTTTCTATCACCACCTTTCCTTCCTCCCTTGCCAACCTTTGCTGTTCCTTCCATTGATAATAACTTAAAATGTTTCTAAAGAAAACTTGAATTCTGAGAATGAGCGAGGATTGCTGGGAATCGTTGAGAGATAGAATTGGATTCGTGAATGAAACTGTGCTTGTTTGCTGGTTATTTATATTGAACCAGCGATCCGTGTGTTTCATTATCAACCAATAAGATTACTCCAATTCGCAGGAAAATCTGACGGCTAAGAGATTAACACGTCATCGATCCGTATGCTTAAAAAGTTCTGGGTTACGAAGGCGGGAATGGATAAAATTTTGTTTTTAAATTTTAAACGTAATGAAAAGACGAAAGAATCCTTATTGTGGTGGTAACATGATATGGCTGAGCAGCCCAAGTTTGTGCCGCCTGCGTGTGGTGGTATCCGTATCCCGTGTTGTACAGCATTGTGTATTTTACATGTGGATGCCTAAAGTTTTCCTGGTAGAGCGAGATTTGGAATTAAAAAAAAAAAAGAAAAATGACCCAAAAATTATGAGGAAATACATGGGTCATGGGTGGAATACTTAACCTGGCATTTTTAGGGGCGACCTCAAAAGAATTAGGGGCGACACAAAAAGACAAAAAAGGTCACCCAAACGTAAATTTAAGCTACCCTTATCTTCGATTTTACAAAATGGCCGATATGCCCTTATATAATCGGTAGCAAACACAACAATCGGTAGTCAATATATACTAATTAGTCTCCGATTATTGTGTGCATATTTCGGCTAATATGCCATTCTATAATCGGTAGCTAAAATAACTTATAAACTTACCGATTATAAGTAGCCCCAGATTCAAACTTGGCCAAATTCCATAGGTTTTGAGGGTACACAGCCAACCATAACCATTTGGTTTCGTGTTTTGGATGTAGCCATAATCGTAAGATAAATTGGTTACAAACACTCCCGATTATGGGTTGCCCCAAAATGAGATTTTGCTTAAATCCTACATTTGATAATTTTTGAAATCTGTCATAATCGGTAGCTAATCTAACTTGTAAACTACCGATTATAAGTGGCCCCAGATTCAACCTTTGCCAAATTGCATAGGTTATGAGGGTACAGAGCCAACCATAACCATATGGTTTATGTTTTGGATGTAGCCATAATCGGAGGTCAAATAGGTTACAAAACCTCTCGATTATAGGTTGCCCCAAAATGAGTTTTTGCTTAAATCCTTTTTTTTTTCAAAATTTTGAAATCTTCCATAGTCGGTAGATGTTCAAACTTATAAACTTACGATTATAAGTGGCCCCAGATTCAACCTTGACAACCATAACCATTTGGTTTGTGTTTTGGATGTAGTTTATGAGTTAAATAAGCGGTAGTTTATTTGGTTAAATAAGCACCCAATTACCATAATCGTAAACTTTATGAGTTAATTTAATTTCCGAATATTATGTTTTTTGGATACAGAAAACAAAAGGACTTTCGATTGTTATAATCGAAAGCCAAAGAGTGATATATGTTTCTGATTATGGTGTTGTTTGGATACAGAAAACAAAGTTTTCTTCACATAAAATAATTGAAGGAAACATATAAAATAAACCTACCGAATTTTATAATCGGAAGTTGAAGAAGTTAACTTCGTTACCGAATATGGTGTTGTTTGGTTACAGAACACAAAGGACTTTAGAGTGTAATAATCGGAAGCTAAGGAATGATGTTAGTTCCCGATTATGGTGTTGTTTGGATACAGAAAACAAAATTTTCTTCACCTAGAACAATCGTAGGAACAATATAAACTAACCCTACCGATGACAATAATCGGCAGTTTAATAAGTTAACTTAGTTCCCGAATATGGTGTGGTTTGGTTACATATCAAAAATTATTTGTTCACAAAGCATAATCGGTAGGCAACGAAATTAACAATCTTCCGAATCTGATTTTTTTTTGCAAAATCCCCAGATTTGGTAGGTACATAATATAAATAGCTCCCGATTCTGACAATAAAATTGCAATATCCACAGAATCGGGAGCTACGTATATAAACTAATCTTCCAATTGTTTGTATAAAATTCAACAGTCTCTGCATGTGATTCGCGTGCGAGTCATCGTTAAATGCATAAATATAGCAATAAAACCATTCATAATTCATAAAACGAACCATTCACAAACCATAAACATAACGTACCAACTTATAATCCGACACAAACTTTAAAAACGACATAATCCGGCATAAACAAAGTTATCCATAAATTTAACGAAACACCGAGAGTTTAGTACATCGAGAGTTTAGTTGTTCCTATTTTCTTTGACTTTGCGACCTTTACTACCTCTACGACTTGGACCAACATCATCATTCGTTTCATCATTTGGGACATCAACTTGAGTGCTCGATGACGCCCGAGTTCTTTTGGTCACCTTCTTTGTAGGTTGCTTTCCTTTTTCCCCGAACTGAGATGCATAATCTTCATTTTCAACGTTTATCAATCAACTCTTAGTGCTTTTTTATCTTCTCAAGTGGCACGGGATCTCCGGCCTTTATGCAATTAGTGCACCATTTGGACAAACTCTTGAACCTGCTCATCTGTTTTAAAACATAGCATACCATCAAACGGTTATTACTCTATTTTGACCCATAATATTAAACTAAATTAACAAAACAATACATATCAATCTATCAAAACCCGCAGGTTTCTCTTTGAGGATACTCTTATACAATGGTGCGGGCTTTGCTTTAAGATCACAGATTACACGAAGATGAGAAACATTCTGGTGCCAATCCATATAGTTGGGAGCAGTTTCAAAATCTTGGTTGACTGGCCTTCCACCATCGATCAAGTAAACTGTCCTTTTATCCCAATGGAATTTACAGGATGGTTGACCCGAGTAAAACACCGTGATAGAATCTTTATCAGACTTGCATTGTTCCAGATCCAAAGAGAAATTTCCATGGATTACCTCCTTTGGTATACCTTGTACATAACCGTGTTGTCGCTTCACCCTTGAGGCATTGTACATCACATATCCTGTGGGGTGCCACAATGGTCCAAAATAAAGGGACAAATCGGACCGACCCGTGATATGTCCATTAGATAGGTCTTCCTTGTATGGATCAAAGCATACGTCTTGGGCTTGCAGTTCATCCAAAATCTCCCTCAAACGAATCAGTTGCTGCTCCTTTGTCCTAGAATGGTTGTCACCGAAGACGTACTTTGTTCCTCTAGGGTTACCTTTCGCCCACGCCGGGTTTTCAATGGCCAATCCCAAGATAGGAAAGTGGTCGTAGATCCATGTCTATATTGTCATTTTTGAAAGTATTAGGAAATTGATTCTTCAATGGTAAAAAATTTAAATATAACCAAGTATGTAGAGTTAATAAACAATACCCGTAGTAGACTCACGTTCCCGTCCACTTGGCCAATTACAAGCCTCGACGCCTTTCTCAACTCTTCCATCAACCACGCATGGTATGTCGTGCCCCAAGAGTACTCATGCACTTTATTTAGAGGATCCAGAAGTTGTAAAAAGCTGGCGTCGACCCGATTGCCACTGGTATTGGGGAAAATGACACATCCCAATACACATAGGAGATATGCGGTGGTCGCGTGGTTGACTTTCTCATCGGTTAAAGTTCCTTTCTCTTCTTTTTCTTTGGTGCCCTTGAACATATCCATCAGAGTACCCATGTTGAACTGTCTAATTCTATACTTCATGCATCTTTTGAAATCAGTTGTTGATGTTTCTTCATCCCAACCCAAACACTTCTTAGTTAGAGAATAAAGTTTGGCCCATTCCAACTGCTTTGTGAACTCAGCCATAACACCTTTGCCATGGAAAGGGAGTCCAACAATCTGCAAAACATCATCTGGGGTAATCTTCATCTCCCTAAACGGCATATGGAAGGTGTCGGTCTCAGGATAAAGTCTCTCCACAAACGCCGATATAGCCACCCGGTCATGTTCCAACATAGAGTTCTCGGCAGCATCAGCCAACCCCGAATTTACAATAATTGTTTTGAACCTTTCACATTCATCCTTCAAAGGCCAATCCAGCATTTTAGTTGGTGAGGCGGTCGGTTTGAGTACACGAACCACATCGGAACGATACTATTAAACACGGGACAAGTTAAATTTTTTTTGGAATAACCGAAAATTTTAACTTTGTAACTATTACGAAGAAAAAGAAAATGGATACGATTATTACCTCGGTTTCATATATTTCTTTGGCCCAGGAGTCTTTGTATCCAAATAAAAATTGTCCTCCATCCTCCAGCATCCCAAGGATTACACCTTCTGGGATATCCTGCACCTTCAGTCTTTGTGGGACAAGGTGTTGCGCTTTCTTTCGAGGAGGATTTTTCTTTTCGGCTTCTCCTTCTTCTTGCGCACCACTAGGTTGTCCTACTTCTGGTACTCTATCTTCGGGTGCTTCTAGTTGAATTTCTGCTTGTGATTGTGGAGCACTTGGTTGAACACCTTCTTGAACTGGTTGTGATTGAGGCACTTGATTGAACACCTTCTTGAACCGGTTCTGATTGAGGGGAACTTGGTTGAACACCTTCTTGACTTGCTTGTTGTGTTCCATCTTGAGAACTTGAAGCGGCTTTAGCAGTCCTAGCTCTCCTTGCACTAGCTGTCAGGTTCTGACGCATTTTCTTCCTTGCACTAGCTGAGACAATTGCATCTTCGACTTTTACCTCGCCTATCCCTAAACAACAAAAGAAAGTACAACAGGTTAGTAAACTATATAATCGTAAGTTAATATAAAACCAACATTCCCGAATATACATATTCGGTTGGTTGAGTTAACCATTAGCCTCCGATTATGTACAATCGAAAGTTTCAGTTCACCAAAAGCTACCGAATACGGATGATCGGAAAAAAAAGAAAAATTTTAGTGTTCAAATACGTTTATCTACACATAATAATCGGATGCTAAATTTCAACATAATCTTCCAAATACGAATAATCGAAAGTCGAAAAAAGTATACCCTTCTGAATGCATCACAATCGAAAGCCTCACAAAAATAATTTCTCCCGAATATGCATCACTTTGTGTCCAGAAATTACTAAAGTGGTTGAGCCTAAACAATCGGAACCAAATTACAAAACATATGACCCGATTATTGCGTCTCTAATACTTGTTCTTCCCTAGTATATTCGGAAGGCAAAAACACAATTAACTTCCGATTATGATCGATTTAGGCCTCAATAATGAAAGACGTTCTACAATCGGTAGGCAACCAAAATATTTACCACCCGAATATGACAAATATTCTTGTAAAATGAAGAATTCGACCATAATCGGAAGTTTAAAACAATAACTAACCTATCGAATCTGGGTAATAACCGAAAACCCTAAAAAAAAACTCATGGATTCGTCGAATTGAAGCAATATAAACCAAATTAATGGTAGAATCTTACCTAAGGCGCCATTTCAAGTTGTCTGAGAGTTTGGCTATCAGTGTCGCCTACATCAGGGACATCATCATCTTCATTTTCTTCCTGTTCTTCGCGTTCTTCAGTTACAATCTCTTTATTACGGGCATGCAGTCCAATATTTGGATCCACACCGCGCACTACGTTTTTGGTTCGATCTTTCTTACGTTCCTTATCTTTCATCTTTATAGAGAATAATCGACGATGATTCGATTCGAAGATTAATGATAACGATGTATTGAAGCGGAGTTCAACGAGGGGGAAGTTTTCCTCTCTGCAATCGGATGGGAAGAGGAGAAGAGAAGTTGAAGTTGAAAATAAATGAAATGAATTTAGGTTGACATTGGTTTTGTAGGTCAAACGGTTATTAATCGGTAGCTAATAACATCTCATTAGCTACCGATTATAAGTATCCCCAAATTACAGTTATTCAAAATTCTAAAAAAACAGAATTTCTCGAAAATAATAATCGTGAGTTTAGACATTTTTTTAACGTCTGATTACATGGCAAAATTCTAAAGATTTCTTATTTCTATACTTTAACAATCGGTAGTCTCGTGAGGTTCTTGGTCCTACCGATTGTGGTAAAATCCAGATACGCGTTTGGAAATCTCGATTTTTTCGAATTTGAGAACTAAAATAATCGGTAGGTAAGTAAGTTAATATGACGTCCGATTATAAAGTTGCCCCAAATTTCTTCTTCGCCGAAATCACCGATATTTGGAATTTAGGAACTACTATAATCAGATGTTAAATAACCTCTGATTATTCAGATGCCCAAAATTTTGTTTTTGTCGAAATTTCAATTTTTTCGAATTTGGGAACTAGAATAATCGGTAGGTTATGAAGTTATTTATGACCTTCACCTATCTACCGATTTCTAGCGACCACATCATTAAGAATACTAATAATTGGTAGGTTATACCACTACTGTAGCTACAGATTGTATGAGGATACAATGGTAATCTCCGCAAATTTGGACATCCCATAACGTTGTCTATGGGTTGGAAATAAAAAAAGTCGCCCCTAATTTTTTTGGGGTCGCCCCTAAAAATGCCAGGATACTTAATTGCGGAAATTGCACCTAAAACTGATGCAAAAAGCATTGTGTATTTTACATATAGTCTTTAATTCAGAGTTGAGAAAATCAAGTTCCCTTGTGTCTTAAACGACATAGAAGTAACATTTCACACGAAATTTATTTGTTTAGAGCACGTTTTGGCTTTTCTCCTATTGTCTAATGGCAGGTTAAACGGTGTTTCCTACTTTCACATGGTTGTCATTCTTGGGAATGAATGTCGTTGAACCATCAGCTTTGTGTTACAGTTCAGAAAAGTGATGCATGTACACTGCAATAAAAGACCTGTAAAGATAAATGAGTTCTTCGAGGGACTCAATCCTCCAACAACACAATTGTGTTTAATAGAATTCCATTTATGATTTATTCCTCCTACTTCTGAACTTATATAATCCAAATATAACAATAACTCCGCATATTTAGGTGCACTACTGACACGCTTGGTAGGCTTTTAAGAGTGTAAAATAAGAGCAAGAAAGAAGCCTACTTGTTATACCTGCAAGTGCACAGGGTCTGTTGTAGTAGATGTGTGCAAGTCAGGGTCGAACCACAGAGACTAGGTGTGTGTGATTGAAGGTTTCCTAGCTAAGCTAGATCTCTAAGTGTAGCAGTGGCAGTGAGCTAATGAAACAAAGGCAATGAGCCTAAGGCAGTGAAGTGACAGCAAAGAAGTAAAGGGAATCAAATAAAAACAAGAAACAGTAAAGGAAAGAGGGATTTTGGGTGAAGACTAGGGATTAGATTCCACCATTTCACCTAGACTAAGTTATCCTAGTTCCACATAAATCTTGTCCCTTGTATAGTTATCAGTGAGCTTCTTGGCTCAACTGACTAACTAGATGGCAGTGGAGGTTCTATGCATGTTGCTCATCAAAGGGTTGGGTTAGAAAGGAAGCTAAAGGCACTAAGATAATTCTAATCCTAGTAGTAGTTGGGGCTCTCACACTGCAACTACCCACAGAGAAGCCACTTAGGTGTTTTAACAACCTAAAGGATGTTCTAATCACAACTAAAGTATTCATCCTAAGTACTAATTGTCTGATTTAGAGTACAACTAGTCAGAGGATTCATAACAGACAATTAAGCATGAGCTGTAGCACAATCACATAGTGGTGTTCTAACTACAATGCATACATGATATGCACTGTGAGAGCAAAATGTAAAGTGCTTTGATTAAGACTATCCTAAACATTTTAAGCACAACAAGAATTATGTTTATAACTGAATGAAACTTAGCAATGGCTCAAAGGGTTTCCTCATCACCCTAGTTATGAGCTTAGAACATGGAAATTACACTTGAAACAACATTGCATTCAAACAAAACATGAACTGAAGATAACACAGTTGAGGAACTGGCTAGTCCAGTCCTCTTGGGTGAAGCTCTGGCTAGCCCAAGCATAAGTTTTACATACACCCAATGTTCTCAATTTATAGTACAATGTTTTCCCCCAAAATTTAGAAACCCTAAATTTTGAAACCCTAATTTTGGTTTTGGGAATTTTCAATTCAACTGACCCACTGTGATTTCTGCTTCGACCCATGCTCGTACTTCTCCTCCTCTGCTAATGCTGCTGCTCTTGTCGTCTCTGAATACTAGCTCGAGATGTTTTACAAATCCCACAACCTAGGGTTCAGAGAAATAGGTGCGAGTTTTGTAAAATGTCTAGGCTATTAGAGGGATGGATTTTGGGGGAAGGACTGAGCTGATGGAGGTGGTGGCAGTGATAGAAATGGTTGCGGCAGAGGAGACAGTGGAGGTGGTGGAGATGGAGACGGTGGAGCAGACATGGCAGTGTCTTCCATGGTCGGGGGAAGAGGAGAAATTTTGGGGAAGTGTATTTGGGGAAGAAGAGAGACTTGGCTTGTTTAGGTCGATGGGTTCGATGGATAGGGTGTTGAGCGGAAACATCTGAAGTTGATGCGCAGCGAGGAGATCCGTTGGATAATCACTTACTAATTGAATCGAACGGCACGATGTAAACAAGCTCTAAGCGACCGTTGGATTAAGTGATACAACGAAGCTGACGGCTCCAGATGGAGTTAGGTGCTGTAGTGTTAGACATGAACTTCAGATTTTGATGCACGGAGATGAAGCGACCGTTAGATGATGGATTGGATCCAATCTGACGGCTAAGGAGAGAGACGGTTTTGGGTATTGAATTTAGGCTTAAGAAATGGGTTTGGATTTATGAAACGGGTTTGGGCTTAGACAATCTTGAACCCACTTCTTCTTTAAGAACAATTCCTTCCTTTTTAATCCCATTTTCATCTTTGATTCTTCCATAACACATTATTCACTTCTTTTCCGCTAGAGTTTCCGTCGGCTTTTTCCCGTGTCTTTGCTCTTTTGGTTCCATAACTCATCTAGTCTTTATTTAGTACCTAAAAATGCAAAATTAATTAAGAAAAGTATTTATTCTTGAAAGCAACGAAAATACAGAATATGGGATAAAATGTAGAATTAATGCACAAAAGATGAGTTAAATGCCAAGAAAAATATATATAAATATGCACTTTTTAGCACTCATCAAATACCCCCAAACCTGAATTTTACTTGTCCTCAAGTAAAACAAAACTAAGGAAATCTTACCTATACCACTGTCGCTGGTATCTCGATTGCATTTAGCGAATGCAATAAGCCTTTTAAACCACTAAGTGTCCCTAGTGGACGAGTGAAGTCTCGTGAAGGTTTGCTTAGAACGTACCTACAAAGTTCTAGGACAAAATATAAGCTCAGATTCCATCAAATGTGACATGTGCAAGACAGTGTAAACTCACAGCAAAATGGAGATGTCAATCTAGCTATCTAAGGCACAATCCTAGCACTGATAACAAATAAAGACATGTGATAAGAGTGTAAAGTGTATCTACACATGTGTAAAGAAAGATCGGATGTTATGACTACTAATCACCAAGAGATAGTTTCTCAGGCTAAGAACCAAGGTCGAAATCTAGCTAGATGTCCGGACTTTACGAGAATTGTGAATGAGTTGGAGGTATTTCACAATTACTCGCGTTGTACATCAATGGCATACACCCTTCCTTGCTTATAAAACAAAAACACAAAAGATGACTCTTTACATGACTCTTATTTACATTGACTACTCTCTTTTATTTTTAGACAAGAGAGAATGGAATTGCTAAATACTTGATTTTTTTGAATTTTTTTTCTGATATTAATTTTTTTTTTTCTGAATATATACATTGTTTTTTTATTTTTTTTTTTATTTTTTTTTTTTTTGAAGAAGGAATTGATTTTTACATATGGTATCTCTTTTGATACATAACAAAAAGAAACAAAAAATTACATGACACTTTACAAGAGGTAGCCCTTTTTGATGCACCCAGTTAAATTCGATGGTTGTCTTTCTTAATGTAACCTCCACCTTCTATCCCAACCAACCAAAGAACAAGCTAGTCAAGTTTCGTTCAGTATTCTAAAGTGATTGGCAATCGTGACTTCCGATAGAACACCTCAAGGATGAGGCTATACATGTATTGGTAGATCGTGCGCGTGCAAGTTTCTTATCACTATGTGAATTGTGCTAGAATCAGGGGTGCCTAAATATCTAGACTAAGAATCCTAATAATTACATATTTGCACAAGAGTCAACATTTCAAGGTAAATGAGCTCCATTTTTATGTTTTTTTTTTTCAATTTTTCAATTTTTTATTTTGATTTTTTTCATTTTTTTCAAAAAGGAAGAGTTCAATTTTTTCAATATAGCATGAGTTCTTGTTTTCAATTATGGCATATTATCATGGTATCTACTTTATACCCCCAAACCTAAACTAAACATTGTCCTCAATGTTTCAAAAGATGAATAAAAAGAATTATAATACAACATATGAAGAGGATCATGTTGAGTAGAGAAAAAGGAAAGAGAATACCTGGATGTCGGCGAAAGCAAGATTAGAACTCCGTTATTCAAGGCAAAAATCCAACATATTTCAGCCGAGATCATATTGGATTAGCAAAATATATACAAAAGGAACAAAAGGGTTTTTAAAATTTTTATCTACTGGATTATATACAAAAAATTCACCATACACTAACAATCTAAAGAGTTGAGGATCAACCCAAAAGAAGAAGTGTATACATTTCAACAGCTTCACACAATAATAATATGATAGGCATGCAAGTGAAGCTGTGAAACAAAATGAGCTACCCCCAAACCTGGATTTTTCAACAGATAAAATTTTGGATACAAAATCTCGCAGTTTTGGGGGTTCATCATGCACAAGGTCTAGCTCGAAATGAAGTTTGCTAGGGACGGGCAAACATGCTAATTCCAACTGTGGCTCCTCAAAGATATTATACTTAGATGCAAAATAGTCCAAAAGGACTTGGGAAGCACACAGTTCCAAACCTAGGTTGGGAATTTTCAGAAAAGTTGGTTTGACAATATCGGTACAAACCAAATCTAGGTTGGGTGGAAGGCCATTAGATTGTGACTCAGGAAGGACGATAGGCACATCATTATTAATAAAATCAATATCTCCTAAGTCTTGTACAAGTGTCATAACATGCTCACATTCATCAAATAAATTAGCAATCCCACAATCATAATCAACATCATCAACAGATTTATTCTCATGCATCGGCAAATCAGGAGAAATATCACAATGTGACCTAGGTGGAGAATCAGACACATCAAATATATTTTCATGCATAATAACATTAGTGTCTACAGAAGATTCAACTATTCTTATGTCATGCTCATCTTCACAGAATAATTGTACGAATCCCATGTCAATATCAAAATCATATGAATTACAATGAGTATTAGAAAAAACAACATTCATGAAGGTCGAGGGCGAGAAGCCATATGTTATTGAACCAACAGGTTCCACAATATTTTCATGTTCTTCTAACATATCATCATAATCATCATCATGGTAGCATGCATATTGGTCATCATTAACAGTGGTGGTGTCATTAGTCAATTCATGTTCCTCTAAATTAGGTTCATATTCAACATCATTTACATGAATGGGACTAGACACTTCATTAGGGACAACATACATTTCCTCATGAATTTCCTCCTTTTGTAGGTGAAGAAAAATCTGATCTAAATATGCCTGAATTTGTGATGTAGATCTATCTAAGTTTTGCTCACTTAGTGCTTCTATGGTGGAGTCTAAATTCATGGGAGTACAAAATTCTTCATGTTCAAATTGTGGTGATTGGTACATGTGTGCATGGTCATTAGGGTTTATAAAAGATTGATCGCAACCCTCAAAGGTTTGATTATGGTCCCAATGACTACCAGCCTCACAATTTATGGGCATTTCATCCTTGGATTTTCTCTAGATTGCTTAAAATTATGCAAAATATGACAATTCTCAACAGGGTGGTCTAAACTACCACATGCGGGACATGCATAGATTTCAGGTTGCCTAAGAAAATTAGATGTGACAGATTCCTCATGTGATTGCATTTCTAAAGCTGCGATTCGAGCTTCTAATTGATCCACAAGAGATGCTTGTGTGAGTGAGGTATTAGAAAAATGTTCATTTTCACGTTGTGATGAATGATGCATGTGTGAATAGTCATTAGGGTTCATGTATTGAGGCTCGGGACTTTGAAAATGTCCATAATAATTCCTATAACTATTGACATCATGGTCTATGGGAGGTTCATAACGTGAAGTATGTCCATACGCAAGTTCTATAAGGGATTTGTTGTATTCCCCAATTGTAGACCAAGATCTAGACATGATTGGGCTCAAAAGCTAAGTAACTATGTTACAAAGCCCAAAATTTGGTTTTTAATGGGTTTGGATTTTTGGGAAAAAATTGGTTTTTATGGGTAACATTTGGTTTTGTCGGGTTTGAAAAAGAAAATGGTTTTTACTGGGTTTTAGAAAATTTGGACTTAATGGGAAAAGAAAACACTTTGGTTTATTGGGTTTTGAAAACTTTGGTTTTATGGGATAAAAGGCCAAGCCCACTGTTGGGTTTTGGAAAAATTGTTGTGAAACAGAGCCCAACTTTCGGCCTAGAGTTTGGGTACACGGCCCACTAACGACTTCAGCAAGCCCAGAAACTAACGAAGCCCAGCTGAGTTGGTAGGTTCAGTTAAACTTATTTAGGTTGTTTGTTGGGTTTTTGAAACCCAAAATTTTGATAGGGACAATCCCACAGTTAAGCTCAAATACAAACCCAAAAGTTAACTTAAATTACAAGCCCAACAAAAAAATGGAAAAAATTATTACAAGCCCACAAATTAAAAATGGAAGCCCACAGGTTGGGTTCTCTTAATGGGTTTAGGCTTACTTGCTTAAGCACAGCCCAGCTGCTCTGTTTTTAGTTGCACAGCCCAGTTGGGCCTTGTTCTTTTCCTTAGCTTGTGTAGCCCAGTTGTGTTTTGGTCTAGCTACAGCAGCAGCGGACAACAACACCAGATCAACTCAGCAACAGCAACAGGCTTGGCCTGGCAGGAAACAGCAGCAGCACCAGGTCAGTTTGTGGCCCTCACAGCAAGGTCACAGCAACAACAGCAGGGGAAACAGCTTCAGCAACAGCAACAGCATGGGCAACAGCATGGGCAACAGCTTCAGCAACAGCAGCTGTTGGCAGCAGCACCACAGGCAGCAGCAGGTAAAGCAGCAACAGGTCCTTGGCAAGCAACAGGTCAGTTGGAGAAGGCACCTGTTGCTCAACAGAGTTATCAGTTAAGAGCAAGCTACAAAGAACAGGAAAATTACACTAAATGCTCATGCAGGAATGCAATGCAAAGATGAATATGCAAGTTATGATGCAGGAATGTAAGCAAGAAAACAACTTCAACACAGCACCAGTCCCCGGCAGCGGCGCCAAAAACTTGGTAGGCTTTTAAGAGTGTAAAATAAGAGCAAGAAAGAAGCCTACTTGTTATACCTGCAAGTGCACATGGTCTGTTGTAGTAGATGTGTGCAAGTCAGGGTCGAACCACAGAGACTAGGTGTGTGTGATTGAAGGTTTCCTAGTTAAGCTAGATCTCTAAGTGTAGCAGTGGCAGTGAGCTAATGAAACAAAGGCAATGAGCCTAAGGCAGTGAAGTGACAGCAAAGAAGTAAAGGGAATCAAATAAAAACAAGAAACAGTAAAGGAAAGAGGGATTTTGGGTGAAGACTAGGGATTAGATTCCACCATTTCACCTAGACTAAGTTATCCTAGTTCCACATAAATCTTGTCCCTTGTATATTTATCAGTGAGCTTCTTGGCTCAACTGACTAACTAGATGGCAGTGGAGGTTCTATGCCTGCTGCTCATCAAAGGGTTGGGTTAGAAAGGAAGCTAAAGGCACTAAGATAATTCTAATCCTAGTAGTAGTTGGGGCTCTCACACTGCAACTACCCACAGAGAAGCCACTTAGGTGTTTTAACAACCTAAAGGATGTTCTAATCACAACTAAAGTATTCATCCTAAGTACTAATTGTCTGATTTAGAGTACAACTAGTCAGAGGATTCATAACAGACAATTAAGCATGAGCTGTAGCACAATCACATAGTGGTGTTCTAACTACAATGCATACATGATATGCACTGTGAGAGCAAAATGTAAAGTGCTTTGATTAAGACTATCCTAAACATTTCAAGCACAACAAGAATTATGTTTATAACTGAATGAAACTTAGCAATGGCTCAAAGGGTTTCCTCATCACCCTAGCTATGAGCTTAGAACATGGAAATTACACTTGAAACAACATTGCATTCAAACAAAACATGAACTTAAGATAACACAGTTGAGGAACTGGCTAGTCCTGTCCTCTTGGGTGAAGCTCTGGCTAGCCCAGGCATAAGTTTTACATACACCCAATGTTCTCAATTTATAGTACAATGTTTTCCCCCAAAATTTAGAAACCCTAAATTTTGAAACCCTAATTTTGATTTTGGGAATTTTCAATTCAACTGACCCAATGTGATTTCTGCTTCGACCCATGCTCGTACTTCTCCTCCTCTGCTAATGTTGTTGCTCTTGTCGTCTCTGAAATACTAGCTCGAGATGTTTTACAAATCCCACACCCTAGGGTTCAGAGAAAGAGGTGCGCGTTTTGTAAAATGTCTAGGCTAGTAGAGGGATGGGTTTAGGGGGAAGGACTGAGCTGATGGAGGTGGTGGCAGTGATAGAAATGGTTGCGGCAGAGGAGACAGTGGAGGTGGTGGAGATGGAGACGGTGGAGCAGACATGGCAGTGTCTGCCATGGTCGGGGGAAGAGGAGAAATTTTGGGGAAGTGTATTTGGGGAAGAAGAGAGACTTGGCTTGTTTAGGTCGATGGGTTCGATGGCTAGGGTGTTGAGCGGAAACATCTGAAGTTGATGCGCAGCGAGGAGATCCGTTGGATAATCACTTACTAATTGAATCGAACGGCACGATGTAAACAAGCTCTAAGCGACCGTTGGATTAAGTGATACAACGAAGCTGACGGCTCCAGATGGAGTTAGTTGCTGTAGTGTTAGACATGAACTTCAGATTTTGATGCACGGAGATGAAGCGACCGTTAGATGATGGATTGGATCCAATCTGACGGCTAAGGAGAGAGACGGTTTTGGGTATTGAATTTAGGCTTAAGAAATGGGTTTGGATTTAGGAAATGGGTTTGGGCTTAGACAATATTGAACCCACTTCTTCTTTAAGAACACTTCCTTCCTTTTTAAGCCCATTTTCATCTTTGATTCTTCCATAACACATTATTCACTTCTTTTCCGCTAGAGTTTCCGTCGGCTTTTTCCCGTGTCTTTGCTCTTTTGGTTTCATAACTCATCTAGTCTTTATTTAGTACCTAAAAATGCAAAATTAATTAAGAAAAGTATTTATTCTTGAAAGCAACGAAAATACAGAATATGGGATAAAATGTAGAATTAATGCACAAAAGATGAGTTAAATGCCAAGAAAAATATATATAAATATGCACTTGTAGCACTCATCAACGCTCCTAACGAATTGAAAACATGACCGAAAATTCAAACTATTATACTAACAACATAACTTATTCAAACTACAACTAAAAAAATCATAAAGTCGCACTCTTATCTTGAATGTAACAGCTCCCTCCTCCTTAAGAAAAACCATTATCCTCAAGTGTTATGTCAGGGTATTGTACCTTCAAAGTTTCATCTTCTTCCCATGTAGCTTCACTTGGTGACAGTCACTGCCAATAAATAAGGACCTCTTGTTTTTCTTCCTTACACATCGATCTAGAATCACCTGACTTCGTCATCCATATTGGTGATGGGTAATTCAGGCTGCACACTAATATTCTTACCAATCTTCTGCTCGGGGAGCGATACATGAAAAACGGAATGAATTTGCGAGCTTGTCGGCAGGTAAAGTATGTAAGCAACAGAACCAATGCGTTGTAAAACCTTGAAAGGACCGTAGTACCTTGCTGACAGTTTCACACTCTTCCTCAATGCAACAGACAGTTTCACCTACAGAAAATTCTCTCTCCTTGTGCTTTGAATCATACACTTTCTTCATTCTTGCTTGAGCTTCTTTAATCTTTTCTCTAACTTCCCTGACTATGGAGTCCCTAGCCAAGAGCTCTTGCTCCACAGACTCTAGCTTAGCAGTTCCATTAATATACGTCGAGAGAACGAGGTTGGCGACCATAATCCACCTCAACTAGTGTGCAACCAATTGTAGTATGCCAACTTGTGTTATAAGAATATTCTGCCCAGGTTAACCACTTTACCTACTGTTTAGGTTGAGAACTGGTAAAACATCATAAATACATTTCAACTGTGTGATTAACCACTTAACTTTGTTCGTCTTTCTGCGGATGACAGGCTGAGATGAAGTTGAATGTAGTACCATTCAGCTGAAATAACTCTCCATAAAGCACTTGTAAAGGCTGGATCTCTATCGCATACAATTGAACGTGGCAATCCATGCAAACGATATATATTATCGAAGAAAATTCTAACTATCCCAACGGCTGTATAGGGATGGGAGATGGCAGTAAAATGCACATACTTTGACAACCGATCAATAACGACAAAAATAGTTGTCTTACCGCTTGATGCTGGCAACCCATCTATGAAGTCCATAGATATGTCCTCTCGTATTTGACAAGGAATAGGTAGAGGTTGGAGAAGTCCGGAAGGTGCAAGTTGCTCCGTTTTATGATGTTGACAAGTATCACAGTTCTTTATGAAGTCTTTGATCCTTGTCCTCATTCCCGTCCAATAAAAATTTGAACGAATTCTCTAAAAAGTTTTGACAAAACCTTCATGAGTGCTGCCATGAAACTGATCTACTATATCCATAATGAGCGGTTAGTTTTCAGCTAAATAAATTATATCCTTAAAGAATAAAACACCATCCACTAATTTCCAGGGACCAATTGCTTCACCTTCTTGAACTAGCTGAACAAGTATTTTAAGGGAAGGATCTGACCTGGTTTCATCTTTCACAACCTCAATCCAGTTAGGTGATGGAAGGGATATGGCATAACTGGCTCCGTCATCTAGTTGACTCCTCCGAGAATGTGCATCTGCGACAATGTTTTCTTTCCCCTTTTCGTATAAAATGGAAAAGTCATACTCTATTAACTTGTAAAGCCGCTTCTGTTGAGCTGGTGTAGTAATCTTTCAGGACCAGAGATGCTTTAAGCTTTGATGATCAGTCATTACAGTGAAATGTCTTCCCAATAGGTGAGGCCGCCACTTTGAACTGCCAACAACACCAAAGCAAGAATCTCTTTTTCATATGTGGACAACAAGAATTTCTAACCATGTAAAGCATGGTTATAGAAAGATATATTGGTTTGTTCTGCCTCGAAACATCTCCAACTCTCGAACCCAAAGCGTCACAATCCATAATGAACCCTTTTGAAAAGTTTGGAAGCGAAAGAACTAGTGCACATATCATAGCCTCCTTGAGTTTCTGAAATGCCTCTTCAGCTAGCAAACTCCCTTGAAACGAATCTTTCTTAAGCATATTCGTAAGTGCAGCTGCAATTTTACTGTAATTCTGGATAAATTTACGGTAATAATCGGTTAAACCCAAGAACCCTTGTAATGCTTTAAGTGATTCCGGCTTCGGTCATTGTTGCATTGCTTCAGTTTTTTCCGAGTTTACTGCTACACTTGCACTTGATATTACATGACCTAGGTACTTGACTCCCCTTTGCGCAAATTCACATTTCTCATATTTAACATACAGTTGGTGAGATTCTAATATAAAAAATATGATTTCTAAATGATCCAAATGTTCAGACCATGACCTATTGTATATATTAAGATGTCATCGAAAAAGACCAAAATAAACTTCCTTAAATGAGCTTTGAATGCCTCATTCATAAGTGCTTGGAATGTTGAAGGCACGTTTGTGAGACCGAAAGGCATCACTAAGAACTCGTAGTACCCATTATGAATTCTAAACGTCGTCTTTTCCACGTCATTAGGATGCATCCTCACTTGATGATAACCGGAACGCAGATCCAACTTCGTAAAAAATTGAGTGTCATTTAATTCATCCAAAAGCTCGTCAATCACTGGTATAGGAAATTTATCCTTAACTATGATATGATTTAGAGCCCTATAGTCGAAAAACATCCGCCAAGAACCATCATGCTTCTTAACTAAGATCACTGGTGATGAGTACGGGATGTTACTCAAACGTATAACCCCCGTAGACAACATTTCATCAACTAACTTCTCTATCTCAGCTTTCTGGAAATAAGGGTAACGATATGGTCTGGTGGAGACAGGTTCATGCCCATGGTACAGTTGGATTTTATGATCTTGATCACGTCTCGGGGGAAGTCTTTGAGGCTTGGTCAACACTATCTGATATTTAGCAAGAATCTCCCACACTTGCGTATTAAGATGATGAGAAGAGTTATTTGAAGAAGCCGTCAATGAGTATAAGCAAAAATATTCCTTCCTTCTTCTTCCTTGCAGGTTGTTGTAGTTTATCCTCGTTAACCACCACATTTTCCGGTGATGATAACCCTTGCAGAAATACCTCTTTTCCATCCACATTAGTTCTCATATGCAGTTTAGAAAAATCACATACAATAGGTCCTAGTGTACTCAACCATTGAGTTCCCAAGACAACATCACAACCCTCTGGAGGTAATTAAAACATAAAAATCAACTAGCATAGGAAATCCTTGTAAGCTTAACCGGGTTTGGAAACACTTACCAGAACTGATTAGCTTCTCACCTGATGCCACCATTACTTCCAATCGACACATGATGCAATCCCACCTTCTGCGCTACCCTTTTACTCATAAAATTGTGAGTACTTCCAGAATCTATGAGTACCGTGATAGCCTTATTACTGATACTTCCTTGCACTCGCATGGTCTGAGGAGCACGAGTTCCAATAATTGCGTGCAAAGATATTTCAGGCGTCTCATTATTTTGGTCGACAACATCATCAACTTCGATCTCCATTTCGACATCATCACCACTGTCTTCATTACAAGCTTGAATCATGAATAATTTCTTGCCTCGGTGACCAGGCCCAAATTTATCATAGCACCTTAAATAAAATCCTTTTATTCTTCGCTCATTAAGATCATCAATAGTCATTCTCTTCACATGGGTGCTGACTGAATTTTGGGTAGTGGAATGACGAGGTACTTGACTGATTTTTGAAGAACTAGGTGTGTGTTTCTTATATGATTCATCTCTAGCCATTAGAGACGTGCTAGACCAATGACATATGCAAGGGTAGTGGGCTTGTTTTCTTTCACATCAATACGAATATTAGGAAACAAACCATTGGTAAACATACTTAACTATTGACTTTGTAGTATTGGCCCTGCCTTAGCCAACAATTTTTCAAACTTGATGCGGAAGTCCTGAATGGTGGTGGTCTGGCTCATATTTGACAATTCCCCTAAGAAATCCATGTACTGATTTAGACCAAATCTTGCATACAAGTTCTCCTTATACTCATCCCAAGAAATATAGATCATCTCTTGTTTCAATAGCTGGTACCAAGACTGTGCATCTCCTTCGAGATGGAAACCCGCCAAAGGAATTTGATCTACTAATGAAGTTTAAACCATTGATCTGCCTTACAAATATATATAGTTGGATCTTCTCCAATCACAAAACGAGGAAAATCTAGTTTTACTCGTGCAGGTCCTAGAGCTTCAGAAACAAAAGTTTTATGAATTTTACCTCCATCATTTGGTCGACCACCTGATGTGCGTTTTTCACTTGTAGAACCTCCAGCCTTCTGATTAGTCTGTAGTTCCATAAACTTTTGAAACTGTTCAATCAACACATTTAACTTATTTGCAATTGAGTTTTGCCCTTGTTCCATAAAAGTTTGAAATGGTATCTCATGCTCATTTGATGAGTTCTTTGATTCATCACTTGGACACATGCCTGGCTCTGATTATACCAAATGTTACGATCCAGAGAAGTGATACCCATATACTGCAATAAAAAACTTGTGAACTAAAATCTAAGAGATCTGGTAATTAAAAGTAAAGATAAATGAGTT
Source organism: Papaver somniferum (assembly GCF_003573695.1). Taxonomy (NCBI): domain Eukaryota; kingdom Viridiplantae; phylum Streptophyta; class Magnoliopsida; order Ranunculales; family Papaveraceae; genus Papaver; species Papaver somniferum. The sequence goes on along the minus strand of NC_039360.1, from coordinate 14,596,894 downwards.
CTTGGAGGGACTCAATCCTCCAACAACACAACTGTGTTTAATATAATCTCATTGATAATTTATTCCTCCTACTCCTAAACTTATATAGCCCAAATATAATAATAACTCTGCACATTCAGGTGCACTACTGACACGCTCCTAACGAATTGAAAACATGACTGGCAAATTCAAAATACTACTAACAACATGACTTATCAAACTACAGCTAAGAAAACCATAAATTCATACCCTTATCTTGACTGTAACACTTTGACTAATTCCCTTTTAACTTGAATTAAGGCTTCTGCTTTGCCAATTTTGCTGATAATCTTCATCTAACAGTTTTCGTGTCTTTGTAATAATTACTTGGTCTTTTCTTCCTTCTCCCTTTTCTACACTTCTTAACTTTTAGAACGACGACAATAGATCTTAGGATCAACCCAACTTTATCCCCATTCTCAGAAGGTGGAAACAAATTTTTGTATTGTTGTCAAGAGTAACATGTATACCTCAAGGAAAATGTAGAAAGTTGTCTCAGGTCAGACTGAAGTAAATTCAGTCCCAACTCTCTAAGCTCCGGGAATTTAATGAAAGGTCGAACCTGAATGAAATTCCGAGAATCACAGTTGGCATATATTTTTATGAAAAGCCATACTAGAAGGCTAGAAGACTATTATTGTACCGGATCAATGAGCATTCAATTACTTACCTTGTCAGCCCCTTTTCTTCTAATACGCGAGCAAGACCTTGCCAGTTGCCACCATAACTGATCAGTTGCTGCAAATTTTGGAAATCTCCAAATAAATATCACATCAAAACTTGTCTACTCAAATTTAAAAGTATAAAGTTTTGCTGGCGAAGGATAATATTTACATCCAAAATGTTTCAAGTCTCAATATAAACAAGAGGGAAAATCAAGAGTCATGTACTACATGTTCTCAAGGTACTGACCAATGTCTTGAACTCAATCTCAGATAACATAACATGTCGTGAACATCCATTTAATAAATGTGACTCAAAAAGACCTTGAAATATAAACAATCCTTTACAATAATCTGGCATCAATATACAACTATACATAAGCGTTACATAGGTAGTGTAGGAATCATCTCGTATAAACTAAGGATCCTGGGAACAAGACCCAAAATAAATTAAAAAACGGATAAAAAGGGGTTTCCAAGCGCACACTAAAACAACATCTGGCGCCACAACCGACTCTGACATGTTTCTTACAAGATAGCAGAAGTTTGTGTTTATGTCATATGACTCGCATCAATGATCAACTAACTTAAAAACTACATGGTGCTTTTTGTTTGTATGAATAATAAGATATATATAGTAACAAAACCCAGAGGGAAAATCAAGAGTCGGGAACTACCTGTTACCTTATTGCGCTGACCAATATCCTGAAGTCCAGCTTAACTGTGGGTCTCCATCGACATATTTCATCATCATAAGAGCCATCCCCATACCTTATATGTTCCTAAATTCAATAGATCTCAATCTCAGATGACATGTCATGAACATTCACTTATAATAAATATAACTCAAAAATACCCTAAGATATAAAACAATCATTTGTAATAATTTTGCAAGAATAATATATATGTCATCAATGTACAACCATACATAAGTAATTACATGGTACTCTACGGATCTTTTCTTATGAAATGAAGGATTCTGCGTAAATGATGTTGGTTGCAATAATAAAAACAATGAAAAGTCGAATAAATAAAAGTTATTGATACTTAGTTCCTTTTTAATGGAAGTGATGGATTTGACGATACGAGCGAGTCTTGAGATCTCCGCAACAGTAACATGGTAAAACTTTGAAAAACAGAGTGAGTCACGTGTTCGACACGCTGTCCTTAAGACATTAGCACCCGGATACACCCACAAGTGATGATATAGCCCTCACAGGATGGATATTTCCAGGATAAAACACCCTATACACCTACTACTAGCATATGTAGTAGATGCTCAACTTGAGCTTGGCAACTCCGGAAAAAATCCTTAAGGAAAATCGCGAACGCTTAAGAAAACGATATAAAATATTTTCCCTTTGGGGGTCTCTCTAAAATATAGAGAAACCCCTTTACCATAGATTTTACAAAAGTAGAGAAATTGTTTATATAATGGAATAACCTCCTGGGAAGCCAACTTAGTATGGCGATCTCTTGACACAATTTCCACCTTTTTGAAAGCTGTGGCAGGTTTGGAGCAACCTGATTGGTCAATAAAAGTAGGGGGCCGGCCAAGCACGGACGTGGCCACCCTTTTGGTGCACGTGGCAGGTTTAATGCGACCTGATTGGTCGATGGGGAATAGGGACGACAAGTATGGTCCCAGCCACAACTCATGGAAGCGTGGTAGGTTTTAAGCGATATGATTGGTCGACAAAGGAATTAAGGCCGGTTGGGTAGCATAGGGCGTGGCCAAATGGCGTCGGCTGGCCTAGGCATGGCCACGCTTCCTTCGTTGTTGCTCCTACTCCGCTGTTCTGTTTATTATTTGCTTTCTGACTGAGTATTTTGTGCAAGGGCCTTAACCTTGGTACTTGGAGGTCCGTGATTCTCTGCTGCGAGTGAACACAAATCCGTCATGTTATACCAATATTAAGGGTTCTTTCGGGGAACATAAGCACAAGAAAAGTACTCAGCAGGCTCCAGCGTTTGTGAGTAATGCAGCTAGGAGCTTATACACTCATTAGGCTCTATACTAGTGAATAATTCATCTAGGAGCTTGAGTTTCAATATAATATGAACAAAGACATAGGCACTCATCAGATTTTGATATATTCTCCAAATTCCCTGCGAAATAGAGACATATCAATATCTACTACATCTGATGCCGGGTTAGGTAGATAGACTTTTACAAATTTAGCCCAGAACTAAAAACCACCATCAACAGTCTTCTAAAAAGCATCTTAAGCACTCGACCCCATCTCGTACTTTATCTAACGCAATACTCTCAAATTCCATAATGAATGAGCAATATATGTCTGTTTGGAAATCATCCAAAAATAAACCCTCCTGCTAGAGTGTAAACATATTCACTCGTAGACTTAGACTCCTCTGAGTCAACTATCCAGTTCGCATCACAAAGTCCCTATGAGTCGACAAAGGTTGGATTATACTAATTGATGATCTAAACGCACAACCTGTATTATTTCAATTATAAAGATAAATCAATATAATGCGGAAACTGAAATAACACAGACACCAGAAATTTTGTTAACGAGGAAACCGCAAATGCAGAAAAACCCCGGGACCTAGTCCAGATTGAACACACACTGTATTAAGCCGCTACAGACACTAGCCTACTCCAAGCTAACTTCGGACTGGACTGTAGTTGAACCCCAATCAGTATCCCACTGATCCAATGTACAGTTGTAATCCCTACGCCTCTGATCCCAGCAGGATACTGCGCACTTGATTACCTTAGCTGATCTCACCTACAACTAAGAGTTGTTACGGCCCAAAATCGCAGGCTTTGACAATAAACAAATTTGTCTCACACAGACAAGTCTATCAAAGGATCAATCTGTCTCCCACCGAAAATTCCTAAAGTTTTTGTTCCGTCTTTTGATAATAATCAAGGTGAACAGGAACCAATTGATAATCCGGTCTTATATTCCCGAAGAACATCCTAGATTAATCAATCACCTCGCAACAATCTTAATTGTATGGTAGCGAAACAAGATGTTGTGGAATCAAAAACAATGAGACGAAGATGTTTGGGATTAATTTTTATATCTTGCCTATCGGAGATATCAAATCTCAATCCAATCAATCTGATTGTACTCGTACGATAGAAGATGCAAGAGCAGGTCACACAACTACGATAAAAGTAGTATTGGTCTGGTTTCACAATCCCAATGAAGTCTTTAAGTCGTTAACCTGGTTTTAGAAGAAGAAAATCAAAGGTTAAAGGAGAACCGACTCTAGTACGCAAACTAGTATCACACGTAAGGTGTGGGGATTAGTTTTGCACAATACTAGATGTCTCCTTTATATAGTCTTTCAAATCAGGGTTTCGCCTTGGTAACAAAGCAATCAATATGCACCGTTAGATGAAAACCTGATTTAGATTCAAGCCAATATTTCTCAACCGTTAGATCGAAAACTTAGCTTGTTATACATAAATGAACTGCACGCTTCTAGGTTCCCAAACGTGTACATTGTTGGTTCAACAATAGTTAACCAAAAGGTTAGCCATATGAGCATTTCATATCAACCATGTTCTTCTTCACCATAACTAGTTCAAATGACTCAAATGAACTAGTTAGAGAGTTGTTCAATTGCAAGGAAATCTTATGTAACTACACAAGACACAATTGAAGCAAAGATGATTTGATTCACTTGAATCGCTTCATGAACTTTTATAGCCACGGTTTGCAAACTGCATTCCTTAGTCTTTTTAAAGTTTAAGTTCAGAAATCATCTTCAGATATATAACCTTCTTAAGTTCGCACACTAGGTTCGCGGACTTAAGCAAACGGCAGAGTTTACAAACTCCAGCAGAAAATCTCGGCAAGAGACCTTCCGCCGGTTCGCAGACCGGGTTCGCGGACTGGTACTCACGCAACTAGTTTTTCAACTCCAGCAGAATTTCTCTGGATGAGAAGTTCGACAGTTCGCGGACTGAGTTCGCGGACTTGGCAACAAGCCATTCTTCTGATTTCTCTTGATCAACAAAGTTCGCAAACTTTGGTTCAAGGAATAGGACTTATACATAAATGTGATTCCGCAACAATGCTTATATCCATCATTGGTTATGTAATCTAAACTCTCGTTTCAATCATTGAAACATTCTTACAGGACGTTATATAGTTGTTACACTATTTCTCGTCAAAGCAATTTCCAAAGTGATTGAAACATTCATGACTTTGGTCACTAGGTAAAGATAAACTTGGTCGAAGCGAAAATCTTACCAGCACATATTTCGAGATGTAGATAGGTGAGGTATACTGGGCTCGAAATACCAAATGTGTATAATCTAAGTCTCTATATATAGCATACGACTTTTTGTCTCAAGAAGTAGGAGATGGAGTAGATAGACTTTTGAGTGACAGATAAGTTCAAGTCTTCGCATACCTATTTGTCGAGAAGTTCCACCGGTTCCTTGAGTATTTCTTCTATTGTATGATGAATCGCCATTGACAAACATGCTTGAGATAGCAACGCATGCGAGTTCGACCGAGCAATACTCTAACAGAAATCTACACCTTCTTTTAGTTTATAGCCTTTAGCTATCAACCTAGCCTCATATTTCCACAGTTCCATCTACCTTGTGTTTCCTCTCAAGTTTGGTTCTGACGGACTGAGTCCATTTCATTATATGAAGCTTCTTACCAGAATGGGATTTCAGTAGATGTTATGGCTTCTTTACGAGTCTGGAGCTCGGACTAAGCTAGGCATATTATGAAGTCGGGTCTATAAGAAGTCTTAGTTCTAATGCTTTTACTTCTCCTATGATCAACTCTACTTCATCTTCCTAAGAAGAGACAGGTTTCAAAATAAACATGTTCAAAGAATTCAACATCCCTAGATTCCATAAAAGTATTCACACCAATGTCAGAAAAAGCAGAACTCATAACCAAAAAACTATATGCAATAGGGTACTCAGGATATCTTATCTAAACATCCCCACACTTTAACGTATCCATAAGAAGGTTGTTTATCTTTCCTTAATCATATGGATTTCTATCTGATCCTTTAAAGGTTACTCTATTCAGGATATAACAAAATTTGAGGACGACCTCCCCCATAAGTTGGCGGTTAATCCTTTAATCAACATGTCATAAATCATCTCCTTAATGATTATGTTCTTAAATTCAACTATACCATTATACTATGGTGAATAAGGAGGTGCGATCTCATGAATAATGCCATTTAACAAGTAAAAGTCTCATATATGAATTTCATACTTGCCATCACGTTCAAACCTAACCCTTTCAGTGGTAACATATACTTCGCTTTCAGTTTCAAGTTTATATTATTAAGGCTTCTAAGGCATCATCCTTACCCCTAAGTAAGTGTACAAGATAGTACCTATGAAAGTTATAAACCACCTTTTACCACCTTAGTTTGGGTTGATTTCATGTCAACTAGGTCTAACTGAATTAATTCTAAGGGCTAAGAATTACTCTGAACAATTTTTCTAAAAGGTTTTATAACATATTTTGATTCTACGAAGATTTAACTTTTGTGTTCAATATCCAAAATAAATTTGGGTATGCAGCCTACGCTCTCAAGTTTATGCATTGACTTATAAGTTTACGGTTCCATGTCTACCATGCAAAACATTCAATCACACAAAAGAAAACACAAGAATTAACTACTTCATCATATTTTTTTCGTTAAGCTTATATAGACCCTAAGTCTTATAACCGTTTCCTTAAAAATCATTGCCCTTAGGTAAGACAAGTTTTCCAGATTCAGTTAATATCTTAGGTCTTTTACCATCTTCAACAAAACAAGATACAAGATTCTTGCATACACTCGAAACGTGAAAAATTCATTCAATGTGAGAATATTACAGATATGAGCTTCTGCTCGACCTTTCCCTTTTATGCAACCTCTGTCGCAGATGAGTTACTCATGTAGATTTTCTCGACATCCCCTATCCTCTAATAGGAGGTGAACATGTCTTTGTTTCAACAAACATGCTTAGTGGCTGCAGAGTCCACCCACCAATCTCTCACATTGGTTATTAAAATAACTTCTGACATCATGCCACTGAACTCGTCCTAGTTTGCTTCAACTAAATTAGCATTAACTTTCTTCTGTTTATTAAGGTTTTTATGTCCCACAATTTAATGTCGCATGTCATGGAATTTTACAAACATAACAATTATCCTTGATTAAAGTAATGTCAGATTCAGGTTTACGGAACATACCTTTCTTATGAAGACTACGCTTAGATTTGTGTCTGACTTCTCACCTTTGCCAGCTTTAGAAGGTTTATTTTCATCCACATGTGCTTATTAGCCACGTCCCTTGCAGATGACTCATTTATTCACAAACCACAATTCCGAATCGGAAAGCAAATATGAGTTTTGAAGATAACATCTATATCTACAAACTTAATTTGAATCACCATTTCAAAAAACTCATGGTTACCCCATATTAACAACAAATTTCTGCTCGTCAGAATTTTTCAGTAATGTTTCTCCGTTTTGTAAAATATCAAAAAAAATACTTTTACAACCACATAAAATTTCTGAAAATTTATGTGGTACATTAGGTCAAAAGGGTTCATCGAAATTCCTTCTAGGTTAATAGATAAATTCGAAGCTCTACAGCTGACCAAAATTTCGTTTTTTTTGTTTTTCACTCCACTATTAACATCCATGATTATTACAAACTCTAATGTCTTTAGATTGTTGGGTACAATAATAAAAAACAATGAAAAGTCAAATAAATAAAAGTTATTGATACTTAGCTCCCTTGTAATGGAAGTGATGGATTTGACGAACGAGCGCGCCCCGAGATCTCCGCAACAATAACATGGTAAAACATTGAAAAACAGAGTGAGTCACGTGTTCGACACGTTGTTCTTAAGACATTAGCGCCCAGATACACCCAAAAGTGATGTTATAGCCCTCACAGGACGTATATCTCCAGGATAAAACACCCTACTACACCTACTAATAGCATATGTAGTAGATGCTCAACTTGAGCTTGGCAACTGCAAAAAAACTTAAGGAAAATCGTGAACGCTTAAGAAAACAATATAAAATATTTTCCCTTTTGGGATCTCTCTAAAATATAGAGAAACCCTTTTCTCATAGATTTTACAAAAGTAGAGAAATTGTGTGTATAATTGAATAATATTGTACAACTTAAGAAGAGGAACTCCCTGTTGTAGGGTTAAAAATTTCATTCACAAAAAAAAAAACAATAAATTATTATTTTTCCTAAAAACTTTCAGCATATTTATCAACAATATTATTGGATAATGAATATTACATGAAACTAGTTGGAAGCCTAACAAGCTAAGCTTCAACGACGTACCAGCCAAGGGAGCCGAAGCGGATACGTGGTTGATTATGTCGCAAGGGGGTAAGCTAACACTATTTTCCATGTCAAATACTGCAATATTGCAGCCATCGGGGATTCGAACCTCAGACCTCCTGGAACGCATCAACCTTTGAGGAACGGGATGACCAGTTGAGCTAGATACCCGTTTATTAATTGTTTTTATTAATTGTTTTTTTATTAATTGTTTACCAACAAATGAAACCCAAAATAAATAAATGAAATAGATAAAAAGGGTTTCCAAGCACATTCTAAAATTGCATCCGTTACAACCGACTCTAAACTGTTTCTTACATGATAATGGGAGTTCGTGTTCGGGTCATATTACATCAACGATAAACTAACTTTAGTGTAAATTCAAATTTCAAACTACTTGGTGCTTTTTGTTTGTCTGAATTACAAAAAGAATGTTGTTCATAGTAACATGTTAAAATCCTTATGCAAGCATATATTGGAAATATTAACAACAATTGAAAAAATACTGAGAATAATATTTAGCTCGAACCAATGGTTGATTTAGGATGCAACAGCAAATTGTCGCAGAATAATAGAGGCAAGTATGATATACGCTGTCCTAAAGACAATACCGCTGGCTACTACTCCTGTAGAGAGATGCTATAGCTTCATCGACGAGATGCCTCCAGGATACAACTATCGTTAGCGTTTTAACAAAACTTAAAACAGAGAAAACTTGATAGTAAAATTGTTTACAAAAAAACAGAGGAAGAGTAGAAGAGAGATGTTTCTCTGTTGTGTCAAATAAGCTGAAGACTCCTCTCTTACATAGTGTTCAAGACGTTACAAACGAGAGGAAAAAACATGCAAAGAAACCATGCGTACTGGTAATGTTTTTATTAAAAAACAGTGCAAGACAAGGGCAGTCATGAAACAGAGTGAAGATGCTTTTTTTTGTCAAAACAAAAAATCTGAGTGAGATACACGTTTAAAAATTTCAGCAAAAAGATAGGTCTGTGCACTCACACCCGATCCGACGGCGTGAAGCACCGCACGTACAGAAAAGGCAACATTACCCTAGTTTAGGTCTTCTCCCCCACACAAAAGTGAGTTGATCCAAAACGCCATGCCTTTTAACCAATTTTATGGTATTTAAGTCTAAAACTTTTTAGATTTTAATCTATGTGGGACTATTATTTTATCTATTCAATTGAAAAAACAATTAGTGGTCAATAAGTCTAGGATCAAATCATAGTCCGTGCATATTTGGTTTTAAAACAAATCTCGTATTTTCTAACAGCATATATTGATACAGTCAAACTGCTGAAAAAAGATCAACTCATTGAGATGCAAGCATCTGCAATAAAATATCTGTCTCGTACTGTTTCATAGGTGTTGTTAGATTTAGTCTCGTGCTAAGCCCTTGTGGATCAATCTAGTCTAACTGAGGGAGGCAATCGGCTAGATTTAATGCACCCAACAGCTTTGGAAATTCTTGTAATATGGATATGAAGTAGTCCTTGTTGCCATGAAACTTTGCATCAGACAACACGAAAGCAGCTTGGAAGGTTACGTTCATTGAGAGTATGAACACTAATTGGCCAACATTAACAGGTGACGCGGTTTGACACAATACAGTTCAATTGTAAAATCAACTTCTTCCCTTATAGTGCAAATTCTTACGTCGATTGGTGGCAGGAAATTGAAGGTTAAAGTTCCCATAGAATGTTATTGGTTCAATCCTGAAGTGAATGAGGAGTTATTGTGCTGCTATTGGTAATCCTGGAAATGATGGATTTGGTTTTATCTGTCAAAACCGTGATTGTCAGGCTTTTGGTGCTGTTCTGCTTTGGAGTAGGCCGTTGGTATCACTTCAAGAAGGTGGTTATTAATTCAGATTCTAGTTCAGTTATTTTGGACTTTCAAAATAATAACTATTGTGGGAGTTGTCTAGATGGCGAAGGATTTGCATTGTGTTGGAATATGTTAGATTTGCTCACTGCCGTAGAGAAGTGAACTTTTCTGCAGATTCCTTCGCCAAATGTGGTTCCAGGTTAATGCAGTTGTAATAGAGAATTTCTTTTTTTTGCTCTTTACGTTTTGCCTTCATTCATTTAGCTGTTTCAGCTGTGTAAGTGGCTGTACATTATAGGCTTTATAACTGTTCCCTTACAGGCAGCACTCCATGATTCTGGAAGAAACCAGTTTCAATTTTAGAATCAACTTCTTGCCTAAAGTTTATGAGAAAATGCCAATCTAGTAAACTGAATGGAAGCACACCATTTTTATCCAGTATCATCATCAGCTTTAGCTCGGAAGTTAGTTTTCAAGCCGACGTTTTGGTATGACTACTACATATGCAGGTGTTGTTAAGAAAATTAAGCTAAGCTAGACCTTCTTGGGCAAAAGTTCTTGATTTACAGAAGAGGCACCAAAAATTTCCAAAATCTAAAATTTCAAAATTGTAACTTTGTTATTAGTATGTTTATGAATGCTTCTGTGAGATTTGATTCAAAAATAGGATTTCAAGCAATTGAATACTGAATCTGAATTTAAAGATTGATGATTCCATTGATTTGATATGAACATGAAAACCCACTACAGAAAGAGATTACAAACCCTAAAATCTGAATCATTAAAATCAACAAAATGATTTCATAACCCCAAAAAGTTGAACCCTACATTTCATTACAGATTACTTTCTAGATCTAGAAGATCTTACTACTTCTTTGGAGATTTAGCAGCAGTAGATTTTGATGGAGATTTTGGAGTACCGGCAGCCTCATCCTTCTTCTTTGGTAACAAAACAGAGTTGATGTTGGGAAGAACACCACCACTAGCAATAGTAACACCAGAAAGCAATTTCCCCAATTCCTGGTCATTCCTAATCGCCAACAACAAATGTCTTGGGATGATTCTTGATTTCTTGTTGTCTCTGGCAGCATTTCCAGCTAATTCCAATACCTAAAAACCCAATTCAAAAAACAATTACACACAAATCAGAATCAAAATAAAAATCAAAATCAAATTCATTGAAAACCCAGATTCAGAATGAAGAAAAACAGTAAAATTAATAAAAACTAGGGCTTGTTTGTTTGATTTTTTTACCTCTGCAGCGAGATACTCAAGAACAGCAGCCAAGTAAACGGGAGCACCAGAACCGAGTCTTTGAGCATAACGACCCTTCTTTAAGAAACGAGTGATTCTTCCAACTGGGAATTGAAGTCCAGCTTTGGCTGATTTTGTTACTGCTTTCTTTCTATCACCACCTTTCCTTCCTCCCTTGCCAACCTTTGCTGTTCCTTCCATTATCACTTAAAAAGTTTCTGAAAATCGCTATGAATCGTTTGAGAGATGAAGATAAGATTTGTGAATCAAAATGTTCTTGGTTGCTGGTTATTTATACTGAACTAGCGATCCGTATGCTTTATTATTAACCAATAAGATTTCTTCCACTTTCAGAAAAATCAGACGGTAAGAGATTAAGACACGTCACCGATCCGTATGTTTCTTCTGTCAAAAATGAACAAAAATGAAATTTTGTTCCTACATTTTAAATATTTTTAAAAGACAAAAGAATCCTTATTTTGGTGGTAACAATTACATGATATTGCTGAGCGAATGAGCGGCCAAGTTTGTGCAGCCTGTGTGTCGTGGTAACATGTTATGGATGTTGTGGAGAACCACCAGAATCAGCAAAGATATTAGAACTTTGCGAGAAATATATAAGTGTGATATCCCGTGTTGCACCTAGAACTTTGGTCTTTGGGAGAAATATAGCATGCTGGGAGAAACTTACATAAATGCACTGTGTATTTTACATGAAGCCATTAGATGTCTTCCGGGTTGAGCGCAGATCGAAAGAAATACTCCCTCCATTTTTAAAGGATAGGCTGGTTATAAAATCGAGACAGAATTGATCCCAAAAGGTAGAAATTGACAGAAATATGTCAAGTGTGATACGCGGAAATTGCATCTAAAATTGATACATAAAAAACATTGTGTATTTTACATGTAGTCCTATAGGAATAAGATTTTACAAGAAACTCATTTGTTTAGAGCACGCCTTGGCTTGTAGCAAAATCGTGGCTTTACTCTAGTTACCAACACCCGGTTAAAATTTGAACCTATGCGTATATGGTTCTTGATTTGTATTCTTGGTAAATGCCGAATCGTCAATCAAGCAGACAGATTATACCTAGTTTAATTGGGAGCCATAACTTCTAATTAGGGGCCATGGAATTTTGCCCCCCAAATTTTTGATGGGTGTAAAAATCAGAAGATGAATATACTATTTTACCCTTGATTAATTTTTTTTTCAAGTAACGACCCTTCACCGACATTAACGATAGTTTAGGGTCGTCATATACATCATGATCAAAACAATAACGACTCTAAACTGTCATACACTAACGACTCTTTTTAGAGATTAACGACATTTCTAAAACATTAACGACTGTTTAAGTCGTCAAATGCGTAACCAAAACAGTAACGACCCTTCCAAAAGGTCGTCAAGGAATTGATCATTTTTATGACGACCCAAAACTGTCGTACATTTCCGCCATTAATGAATCTTCGACAGTTTAGAGTCGTAACTTAAACAGTCTAAACATTAACGACTGTTGAGGGTCTCGTCAATGAAAATTTTTAATACCCTAACAATTTTTCATAACCTGGAAAAGTTGCAGGTTTGAGTCGTCATTTTTGGTGTCAATAAATTGACGACTTTCTAGAGTCGTTGGGGTATACATCCCTCGACATTGACGACTCTTCCTCTGTGCTGTGACATACATCCAATCCATGGGAGAATTTAAGATAATCTTACCATCAACACAATCATCTTTGTTGCTTGAACCTTCCCCAACATCATTTCCCCTACTTGAATTACTCACTTCTAAAAACCCTAAATTTTCCTCTAAAACCTCCTCTTCTTCTTCTCAACTCAAACAACAACAACAACAAAAAAAGATAAAAAAAAATATATTGATTCTAAAATCTGAGTTTAATCTAACATAATCTAACCAGACTAATTAACTTAACTTAATTAAATTTTAATATTAATCATTTAAAGGCAGTTTAGTCATTTAAAAATATTTTGGTTAAAGGGTGACTCAATTTGAGTTTTAATGATCATTTTTGTCCTCTAGTGGGAGGCCCCTAATTGTTTTTTGGGGCCCCAATTAAACTAGGAGATTATACATTTCCAATATTTTTTGCCCTGTTCAGAAACTTACAACTGTGCATTTCAGTCATATCAGTGAAAGAAAATGTTACAGACCTTCTTTTGGCATGAGAATATCCTACACAATTTGCCAACTCATAAATTGAGACATGAATAGGACAGCAGTATATAGTGGTGAGAACCAAACAACACCAACATGAGATAAATTGGGATTGAACGCAGCCCGATGGAGCGTCAGATAACACAAACACAAAATCAAACACTAATACATGTTGGGAACCAGAATACACGGAATATCATGGTGTGAACATATGAAAAACGACACAAAGATTTATATCGACATTAAGGCAATCAAACTGGAAGGACTGGAGCTGCAACTCACATTTGTCATCCTTTCTAGCCAGATTCAGGCTAGTTTTAGTGCAAGCACCAGTCAAAGTACTTCTGCCTCACAAGATGATCTTTCTATAAACTGCAAACTGAAGCAGCCTTAGGATCCGGTTCACATATTCTGTCAACTAGAACGGCGGCATGATTACCCATTCATTCCGGCACATTGATTAGTTCTTTCAAGCCTCCTGCAGCTTCTCGATTTTCCCTTTCATAACAGTTAAGAGTCTGGTTAAGCAATGCATTTTTGTCTGATAGGTTAAAGTGTAGGCTCAAAACTGTTTCACATCTTTCAGCATGAAGACACTTTTATCTGTTGCATTGAACTCAGAAGCCAAGGGATCCGACAGGAGCTTTACAAGCAGCTTGCAGGAGGCTCTCTTACGCATCAGTGTACTCCAACTGAATAGCCTAATCTTTCCCAAGTAAAAAAGGTATCAAAATGCTTTGCGAGGTCCTTCTCCTGTTGTTGTCTCTCCCTCCTCTTTTCTGCACTTCACTTTTCCCTCTTATGTGAATTTGGAGATAACCGCAGTGCGCTCACAGCCTCATTATGCATGTTGAGGCAGAAGGCAATCTTCGAGTTGAAAGCAGATTGAGGTTCATTTGTGGAATATACATCCCCAGTGTCCTTTGATACCTTCCATCCATTTGCATGGTCCAAAGTTGCATCTAAGGCGCCATCACGGATTGCCTTGGCTACAATGCTCTCGACTGCAACCTGAAAACCAAAAGAAAATTTGAAGATCTCTTATCACAATCCCTAAATAATATAAACAGTAACATTTAATCTGATCGATTGTTTCCTACTAGACTAGTAAAAGGGCTCACATGAAGCAATAACTCAGCACCCATCTAACTGAGTCAGCGAGTAGAAGAATAGGCAACTACTCATTTGGTGCAAGTTTGAACAGTCAGATTCACATTTGTATGCTCAAAGTATGGCCTCAAAACTGTTCTCATGCCTTTCTCCATGAAGACACCTGTCTCTGGTGTATCTCCAAGTAGCAGCCAAACTATGATGCCCCATTTGTTGTATTGAACTCGGAAGCCAAGGGCTCAAACAGGAGCTTCATGAGCAGCTTGCAGGAGGATCTCTTTCACATCTGTGTACTCTATCTGAATAGTCCTAATTTTCCAAAGTAAAAAAAGGTATGAACAGCACTGCATAAAGAAAGTACAGTAGAATAACCGGACAACAAGTGCCCAAAAACTTACTAAACCAGCGTTACACTATGTTGATTTTAATGTGATCTCAGGATCCCAGAATTTGATGCATTTCATTATTGGTTAAACCTTAGCCTTCCTAAATGGGATCTTCTCTGTATACTTATAACCCATTATGATAATTTCACAAGCATAAAAAGATAATGCACAACTGAATAGTTACAGATCAACAGGCATCATGCTTAACCATTCAGAAGAGAATTACCATAGTATCGGATACAAAACTTATGCTTGTTAGACTCTCAGCTCGTTTATCATCATAACTTAACCATAACTATGATATAAACATCTATTGCTGTGAACATAATTACTCCTGGACCCTGGTATTATACAAGTGAACTTAACAAACAGTGTCCAAAAATACACACGGTCTATACTCCCTACTTTCACTTCTGGACTATGTGAGCTGAAGAACAAGTCACTTATACTACTAATTGGATGCGTCTAGTTCAGAGTGTAAGCATATCTCAAGTTTACCTGCAATTTTAATGGTACATTCCAAGATTATTTCCATTATTTTTTTAAAGTCTTCTGATAAAGACGTAAACCTTCTCCAATCATCAAGCATAACATTCAGGCCGTGAAGTTTGTTATCCAAACCGTATCAGCAATTGTGCAAGCTTCATTCGAAATTCCTTCTATACAGCTATGGATGATCCATCAGAAGAACAAGTATCTTGTATTATATTGGATACGTCTAATTCAGAGAGTAAGAATGTCTTAACATTTACCTGTAATTTTTGTGGTACCTTCTTCAAATTTATGATCCAAACCGTAACAGCAGTTGTCCAAACTACGTTCGAAATTCCTACTTGGTTCACATAAACCTCTAAAGTGTGATGTATTCATAGACCTCATCTTCAATCCAATTCTTCGGAAATATTTATCATTCTTGATTATATTAAGGATCTCTTGGTGCTGAAAACAAAGTTACCCAGATTGACTGCACTCTCCCCACTAGGCTTAAAAACTTGAAGATTCTCTCCAACATACAGGTCCTTTACAAATTCCATAGGATCTTTCACTTCCGCCCTTCTTTCTACTTGGCTCCTTTCAATTACATGCCATGTATATCCTGCAACACATTAAAACAGTAATGATATTAGTACACAAAAGACATCAAATAGTAAATGTACAACCAGAAAATTGAATAGGCCTTTTATCAACAAATGTTAGCCGAAATAGCAGCACAATCTAAGCAAACCATATTTTTATCAATGTAGTATAACAAAGGCAAGCATCATTACAGCATCACATGTTATAATATCCACCTAAATCTATCTTTCAACGGTTAATTGATTGCTCCAAAACTTCATTCTAAGAAAAATTAATGCATATCCATCATTTTATTGCATGTCAAAACTCATGTCAATGTATCAAGGAATTCAAACTTCCATCAACAGGTAATTGAAGGACCAAAAGTTAATGCTGAACCTCTCAATCAAGAGAAACGAATTAATAAATATGGTAAACCAATAATTCTGCAATCAGCATCACTCGTGAATTTCATAATCACGTTCATTTCGATACAGATGAAAAACTTAAGGAGAGAAAATGCCGAGGGATTCTGTGAGATTTGATTGAAAAATGGGATTTCAAGCAAATTGAAAACTGAATCTGGATTTAAAGATTAATTCCATTGATTTGATATGAACATGAAAACCCACTACAGAAAGAGATTACAAACCCTAAAATCTGAACCATAATCATTAAATCAACAATCAACAAACTGATTTTATAACCCAAAAGTTGAACCCCCTACCCCCTAAATTTTCATTACAGATTACTTTCTAGATCTAGAAGATCTTACTACTTCTTTGGAGATTTAGCAGCAGTAGATTTTGATGGAGATTTTGGAGTACTGGCAGCCTCATCCTTCTTCTTTGGTAACAAAACAGAGTTGATGTTGGGAAGAACACCACCACTAGCAATAGTAACACCAGAAAGCAATTTCCCCAATTCCTGGTCATTCCTAATTGCCAACAACAAATGTCTTGGGATGATTCTTGATTTCTTGTTGTCTCTGGCAGCATTTCCAGCTAATTCCAATACCTAAAAACCCCATTTCAAAAAACAAAAACCCAAATCAGAATCAAAATCAAATTCATTGAAAACCCAGATTCAGAATGAAGAAAAACAGTAAAATTAATAAAAACTAGGGCTTGTTTGTTTGATTTTTTACCTCAGCAGCGAGATACTCAAGAACAGCAGCCAAGTAAACGGGAGCACCAGAACCGAGTCTTTGAGCATAACGACCCTTCTTTAAGAAACGAGTGATTCTTCCAACTGGGAATTGGAGTCCAGCTTTGGCTGATTTTGTTACTGCTTTCTTTCTATCACCACCTTTCCTTCCTCCCTTGCCAACCTTTGCTGTTCCTTCCATTGATAATAACTTAAAATGTTTCTGAAAACTGGAAGAAAACTTGAGTTCTGAAAATGAGAATGAGAATTGAGAGATAGAATAAGATTTGTGAATGAAAATGTCCTTGTTTGCTGGTTATTTATATTGAAACCGCGATCCGTATGTTTCATTATTAACCAATAAGATTTGTTTTATAATTGCTCCACTTCAGAAACATCTGACGGTAAGAGATTGAGACACGTCACCGATCCGTATGCTTCTCCTGTCAAAAAACTTTATAGAAAATTGGGCGAAGCGGGAACGAAATTTACATTTTAAATATTTTGAAAGGACAAAAGAATCCTTATTTGGGTGGTAACAATTACATGGATTACATGCATATTGCTGAGCGGCCAAGTTTGTGCAGCCTGCGTGTGGTGGTAACATGTTATGGATGTTCAGGAGAACCACCAGAATCAGCTAAGATATTAGAATTTTGGGAGAAACATACGAGTGGTGCCATCCCGTGTTGAAGAAATCGCAACTAGAATTGGGAGAAATATGAGAAACTTACATATATTCGTTATGTATCCTGGCCTAAACCAAGAAATGGCCGTTCCACGCTTGCTTCGGTCACAAAGTGAAGGAGAAGGGTTGGTCTTAGGGAGGGAAGCGAAGGAAGTGTTGAGGCCAGAATAGTTGGTTCTGAAAGTGTGGGTGTTTTGCGACTTGTATCAGAAAGTTGAACTGGCGAGCTGAATGGAAAGCTACCAGGTGATTTCTGGATGTGTATTGTTATCCTGACCAAAAACTCGTTGTTTGGTGGAAATAGGTGAAACCTATTTATACAAGTCGTAATAAAACGTACCCTGGCCTCGTAAGAAGTGGAAGCGGTTGAGTGGTGGAAAAGTGGTAACGGGTAACGCCTGGAATTGATGTTTACTTAATGAAGATGCGTTTCACCACTTATTTCTTGTCATTACTAACCGCCTCACTCTTATGACACTTTGTTGTAACGGGCGTATTGCACGCCGCACGTTGTAAACCGCAAAACCAATACCCTGATGAGCATCCCCCAGTTTGTGACATGTTTTGAAGTCTCGAGAGTTTTCGTGGAAAACATGTAGCACTTTGCTACGTGTGGCAAGTTAAAATTGAGAGGCTTGTCGTAGGTAAATAGCATATGTGATGCTAGGCTCGTTTTGGCTAGTAGCTCTGGCATGGTGGCATGCCAGTGACCGTGGCATAGCGACGTGCTAGTAGCTGTGGCATGGTGGCATGCCAGTGGTCGTGGCATAGCGATGTGCTAGTAACCGTGACATGGTGGCATGCCAGTGGCCGTGGCATAGCGACGTGCTAGTAGCCGTGGCACGATGGTCTGCCAGTGGTCGTGGTGTTGTAAGTGGCGCTGGCATGCGGGTCTGGGAAGCGTGTCTGGCATGTGCGTCTGGTAAGCGCGTCTGGCATGTGCGTCTGGCATGTGCGTCTGGCATGTGCGTCTAACATGCGCGTCTGGCATGCGCGTCTGGCATGCGCGCCTGGCATGCGCGTCTGGCATGCGCGTCTGGCAAGCGCGCCTGGCATGCGCGTCCGGCAAGCGCGTCTGGCAAGCGCGTCCGGCAAGCGCGTCTGGCAAGCGCGTCCGGCATGCGCGTCTGGCAAGCGCGCCCGGCATGCGCGTCTGGCAAGCGCGTCCGGCAAGCGCGTCCGGCATGCGCGTCCGGTAAGCGCATCTGACATGCATGTGCGACATGCTGGCGTTTTTTGGGAAGCTGGCGCGTTTTTGGGAAGCTGGCGTGTTTTGGGAAGCCAATTTAGTATGGCGACCTTTTTGAGGTCGTGACAGGCTTGAAGCAACCTGATTGGTCGACGGGAAGAGGGCCGACATGCTAGGGCGCGGCCGCACTTTTAGCGCGCTGTGGCGGATTTGGTTGCCTAGATTTTTTAAGCATGGTTTCGACCAACGGGGTCCAGTATACTGCGCGGGGCGCGAAACCCGAATTTGCAAATGAGTTGGGTTTATGAGATCTTTGCGAGTTATCACAATAACTAGCTGGATTTTGTATGCTGCCACACAAAATCTTTATCTACAGAATGCAATGTGCTTTATGTCTGAGCATTACGTGCAATGGCCTTAACTTTGGTACTTGGAGGTTCATGCTACTCCGCTGCGAGTGAACATAAATCCGTCATGCCATACCGATTAAGGGTTCTGCTGGGGAACATGTTAGAGCACTGCTCGGTTAAACTTGCATGCATTGCTATCTCAAGCATGTTTGTCAATGTTAGTGATCAGAACTATAAGTCTTGATTTCTAGTCTCTTATAGCTAAGTCTCGGACTAGGATAGTAAGTGTAGTTGAGCTCAAGGACTTCATGGTGATTCATCATACAAGTAGAAGATATACTCAAGGAACCGGTGGAACTTCTCGAAAAAAAGGTATGTGGAGACTTGGACTTATCTGTCACTCAAAAGTCTATCTATTCTATCTCCCACTCTTTTAGACAAAAGTCGTATGATATATATATAGACTAAATCATACATATTTGGTATTTCGAGCCGAGTATACATCGCCTATCTATATCTCGAAATATGTGTTGGTAAGCTTTTCGCTTCGACCAAGTTTATCTTTACCTAGTGACGAAAGTCATGAATGTTTCAATCACTTTGGAAATTGCTTTGACGAGAAATAGTGTAACAACTATATAACGTCCTGTAATAATGTTTCAATGATTGGAATGAGAGTTTAGATTACATAACCAATGGATTCCTTAAATCGAAGTTTTCGAACTTTGTTGATCAAGAGAACCAGAAATATGGAAAGTGCCAAGTCCGCGAACTCAGTCCGCGAACTGCCGATGTTCTCAAACCCGAGAATTTTTGCTGGAGTTGACAAACTACTTGCGTGAGCCAAGTCCGCGAACCGGCGTATTTCTCGAACCCGAGAATTTCTGCTGGAGTTTGTAAACTATATCCGGTGTCTTAAGTCCGTGAACCTAGTCTGCGAACTTGAGAAGGTTATATATCTAAAGATGATTTCTGAACTTAATCTTAAAGACTAAGGAATGCATTTGCAAACTGTGACTATTAAAGTTCATGAACCGATTCGAGTGAATCAAATTATCTTTGCTTCAATTGTGTCTTGTGTAGTTATATAAGATTTCCTTGCAATTGAACAACTCTCTTAACTAGTTCATTTGAGTCAATTGAACTAGTTATGGTGAAGAAGAACATGGTTGGTATGAAACGCTCATATGGTTAACCTCTTTGGGTAGACTATTGTTGAACCAACAATGTACACGTTTGGGTACGGTTAACATACCTAGAAGCGTACAGTCATTTGTGTATGACAAGCTAAGTTTTCGATCTAACGGTTGATAAATATTAGCTTGAATCTAAATCAGGTTTTCATCTAACGGTGAATGTTGATTGCTTTGTAACTAAGGCAAAACCCTGATTTGAAAGGCTATATAAAGGAGACATCTAGTATTGTGCAAAACTAATCCCCACACCTTACGTGTGATACTATTTTGCGTGCTAGAGTCGATTCTCCTTTAACCTTTGGTTTTCTTCTTCTAAAACCAGGTTAACGACTTAAAGACTTCATTGGGATTGTGAAGCCAGACCGATACTACTTTTATCGTAGTTGTATGATCTAATCTTGCATCTTCTATCATAACAGTACAATCATATTGATTGGCTTGAGATCGTGAGAGTTCTTCATAGGCAAGATATAAAAAGTAATCACAAACACCTTCGTCCCATCGTTTGTGATTCCACGACATCTTGTTTCGCTACATACAATTAAGATTGTTGTGAGGTGATTGATTAATCTAGGTTGTTCTTCGGGAATATAAGACCGGATTATCAATTGGTTACTGTTCACCTTGATTATTATCAAAAGACGGAACAAAAACTTTTAGGGTTTTTCTGTGGGAGACAGATTGATCCTTTGATAGACTTGTCTATGTGAGACAAATTTGTTTACTGTTAAAGCCTACGATTTTGGGTCGTAGCAACTCTTAGTTGTGGGTGAGATCATCTAAGGGAATCAAGTGCACAGTATCCTGCTGGGATCAGAGGCTTAGGAAGTACAACTGTACCTTGGATCAGTGGGAGACTGATTGGGGTTCAACTATAGTCCAGTCTGAAGTTAGCTTGGAGGAGGCTAGTGTCTGTAGCAGCCTAATACATTGTGTATTCAATCTGGACTAGGTCCTGGGGTTTTTCTACTTTTACGGTTTCCTCGTTAACAAAATTCTGGTGTCTGTGTTATTTCTATTTTCGGATTATATTTGTTTATATAATTGAAATAATACAGGTTGTGCGTTTGAATCAATCAATTGGAATCCGACTTTTGGTTGCTGATTGATCTTTGGACATTGGTCTTTGGTACCGTCCAGGTTATTCCTTATAGACTCGCTGATTTCTATTAGCTCGAGTGAATCAAAACAAGAGAGAGATATTAACTCCTTGAGATACTTTTACCTAGATTGAGTCTGGATGTCTAGTTGATTCTCTATAAAGTGTTTCGGAGTTAGTCCATACAGATTGCTAAGCAAAATATTGGGTGGTGTTGTTAGACCCCGCTTTTTCAATTGGTATCAGACCAGGCAAACACGTTCAAGACCTTACAAGTCTGTGTTTGTAGCGATCTGACTCTATGGACAACTGTGCTATCTCAGTAAACGTACCACCAGTCTTTGATGGCTCAAACTACTCAGGGTGGAAAGTTGTTATGTGTGCTTATCTTCAAGCTTGTGATTTTCAAACCTGGGTACGTATTGTTAAAGGTTATGATCCTCCGGTTAATACAAAAGGCGATGTATTTATACCTAAGGTTGTTGGTAGTTATAGTCCTGAAGAATCTCTTGCTGCAATGCAAAACTCTAACGGATTAAATGCTATCAGACAGGCCGTTACCCCAGACCTTCAGCACTATGTGTCTACATGCACTAAGTCTAAAATGCCTCAGATATCTTATAAATTGTATTTGAAGATAAAAGATACGTTTCTAAGAAGCATGCCATCAATGGAGGAAATAACCTCAACACCCCCTGCATGAATACCTCTCTTGAACAGGTGATAATTCATGATCCAAATTCTGTTCAAACCTTTGCATTCAACACTGTCTCCGAGACAAGTAAATCCTCTAACTTGTCTTGGGCTGATGAGTGATGTTCTAATGATAATAGGTTTGATAAACCATTGTTCACAAAAAGGACTGTCAATTGTTGCTACTAAAGATTCTATGAAATAAAATTCTCTAAGTGTCAACGCTTTGAATGCGTCTATTGGATGTGATGAAACCGCAGCTCTCGCGGAGATACCTCCACGTACTCAAGGTATGTTTCAGAAGTTGAGTCTGACACAAAGATTTTTGAATTCTTGAATAAAGAGGTTCTTCAAGAAAATCTTCAATTAAAAGCTTCATTGAAGAAACTAGAATCTTTAATCCAGGTAAAAGATCTTGAGATATATTGTCTTAATGATCAATTCACCATAACCGTTGTTCTAAAGGAAAAAGAAATTAATACTCTCAAAGATGATCTTCAACGATTGTCTGGAAGTTCTGATAAAATCTCAGCAATATTTTTTGGTCAGAAATCCTTTGAAAATACCAATGGTTTAGGTTTTAAAAGCAAGTCTACAGGTATTGTCAATCATGGTCCAAAGTGTCATGGGAAATCAAAGGTTGGCAGTTGTGATAAATAGAAGGCACTTCAACAAGACAAGGAATCATCGATTTGTTCGTTTTGTGGAAATGAAAATCATGCTCAAAGCACGTGTTGGAAGTTCAAGAGGAGCAACAAAAGAATGTCCAGACTGCAAAAGAGCATGCAAAAGATGAATCTGGAAAATCAACAAAAGTCTTATAAAAGCAATGCTTCCAGAATCAGAAGAGGAAGGAAACCTGTTTATACAACAATCCTTGGTAAACAAGGGGAGCGTCTGGCTCACATTGTCTCTATCTAACTCCAGAGACGTTCGCATCCTCATCCTTAACTTGAGAAAATGAGGCTTTGTGTTTGTGTGGCTCAAGTATTGTACCTATTTTTGTTAAGAAAATATTCTCCTAACAATATAGATTGTGGACATTTAAACTGTGGAAGACTGTGTCAAGGATCTCTAGGGTTTGACACTTATAAATCTTCTCATATTCTTTTTCCATCTCATACGTTCTCATGGCTCATGTAACCAGAGGCACTTCCAAAAGTGATGCAGTAGAAGCAGTCAACATATATTTGTGCAAAGGAATCACTTCCTCGAGGATGATAAAGAAGAAGTCAACAATCTATGAAAAAGGTTCTTCCTCTAACTGTCTCTTTTCTGTGTATCATAATAATCATTTGAGAGACATGGTGAAAGCTTTCATCAACAAGCAAAGTGATCTAAAATCTCGAATCATTTCCTCTTTGTAAGAGATAACTCACTATGAACAAAGGTTGTTTCTAACCAAGAATACTCCGCGTGATCTAAAAAGAGAACTTAGTGAGTTAACTGACATTTCTGAAGATCTAGAGGAATTGAACGATCCCATTATCAATGGATTTTTCAATAATGAGAAGGAGTTTTCTGTAGATGCCTTGAGGAAAATCTACAATGCCTAGTAACTCTTCTTTTGGCTTAGTTGGAAGAATAACTAGTGCTTTGAATAGCGATGTGACTACACATAGCTATTATTTTCATCTTCTTGTTTTTAGGTACTTTGGTTTAAAATTCTAAAACTATTTGGAGGATGATGTTTTGCAATATTTTTGATTTTGTTATATTGCAACTTGTTATGGGATATTTGTGTTTACGTCCGTGAACTTTGTTGTCCCACATTTTTGTCAAAAGTAAAGTCGTTCACGATCGGTATTCATGTATTGGTTTAAGAATGAATAAACTTTTTGACATATACAAAAGTTAAGCCTATATTGTCAACCTTTGACGGAAGATAGGTTAAAAAATTTTGTATCCAAGGATTATTGCTATTGTATATGCTTGTGCAAAATAATGAATCCTTGTGTATTCCACGGTATAGATCTTCATTGATCCATCTTTTTGTATTACCGTAAGGCTCCGTGATGTGTCTTATGTTGAGCACGATACAACTAAGTTGATTATTTTTGATTAGCTTGGTTGGTTGTTCCGTGAGGTACGATATGTTGAGCATTTAGAACTAAATTAATCATCTCCTTGGTTATTTAGTTATTACTCCACAAGTTCTCTTGTGTTGAGTACATGAACGATTAAGACAATCACTCTCTTGTATGATTAACTTAGTCGTTGCTCCGTAAGTTTACTCATGTTGAGCACAATGAATTAAATTGATCACTTTTGTGGTTAATTTGATTATGTATTCCGATTAGATTATTCATGGGTTTACTTATGAATAATTTGATTGAGTGTTGGATATAAAAATCATTCTCATGGTTTTGGTGTCCAATAAAATCCTTCGTTTCTCTTGAAATTAAGGTCGCTCGTTGTTGTTCCCTTGGTAATGACATCAAATGGGGGAGAGTTCTTTTGAACTTGTGCTTAATGGTCATATCTTGAGGGGTGTGCGGCTGTGGAATTTTAGATGGGTTATCTTGTATCTTTAAACTCCTTGATGAATGTTTTTAGCTTCGGCTATATGATTGCATCTAAATAAGATGATGTGTGTTTCTTTCTCTCAGTCATGAAATGTCTCTTACGGAAATTTCATTATGATCCCGTTCTTGTACCTTTGCCAATTTTATTGACAAAAAAGGGGAGAATTAATATGTAGTTCACACTACAAATGCATATGGTTCTCGGATAATTGCGTAAGGGGGAGTGATTTTCATGTGAGATGGAGTATTGACTAAGGGGGAGTGATACATATCACCATAGTATTATTGTTGAAGTTGTGATACGATTGGACTTTGACACTGTATAATAATAGTATGACACTGTATAACAATGATCGAGACCGATGTTTTCTCATTGTTATAGCTACGAATCTTCAACAACGGTAATCCTAAACTTACAACCTTTGGGATCATTGGAGTACTTGGAAGTGATGAAGATTTCGAGGAATGTTGAAGATTAGACATGTGGAATGGGAGATACTAAAGTTTCATTATCTTTTTTGTATTTCATATGTATTGATAGTTTTGTCACTAAAATTGACAAAGGGGGAGATTGTTAGAGCACTGCTCGGTCAAACTCGCATGCGTTGTTATCTTAAGCATGTTTGTCAATGTTAGTGATCAAAACTATAAGTCTTGATTTCTAGTCTCTTATAGCTAAGTCTCAGACTAGGATAGTAAGTGTAGTTGAGCTCAAGGACTTCATGGCGATTCATCATACAAGTAGAAGATCTACTCAAGGAACCGGTGGAACTTCTCGACAAAAAAGTATGTGGAAACTTGAACTTATCTGTCACTCAAAAGTCTATCTATTTTATCTCCTACTCTTTGAGACAAAAGTCGTATGCTATATATATAGACTAGATCATACACATTTGGTATTTCGAGCCGAATATACATCGCCTATCTATATCTCGAAATATGTGTTGGTAAGCTTTTCGCTTCGACCAAGTTTATCTTTACCTAGTGACGAAAGTCATGAATGTTTCAATCACTTTGAAAATTGCTTTGACGAGAAATAGTGTAACAACTATATAACGTCCTCTGAGAATGTTTCAATGACTGGAATGAGAGTTTAGATTACATAACCAATGGATTCCTTGAACCGAAGTTTTCGAACTTTGTTGATCAAGAGAACCGGAAGTATGGCAAGTGCCAAGTCCGCGAACTGCCGAAGTTTTCAAACCCGAGAATTTTTGCTGGAGTTAACAAACTACTTGTGTGAGCCAAGTCATCGAACCCAGTCCGCGAACCGGCGTAGTTCTCAAACCCGAGAATTTTTGCTGGAGTTTGTAAACTCTATCCGGTGTCTTAAGTCCGCGAACCTAGTTTGCGAACTTGAGAAGGTTATATATCTAAAGATGATTTCTGAACTTAATCTTAAAAGACTAAGGAATGCATTTGCAAACCGTGGCTATTAAAGTTCATGAACCGATTCGAGTGAATCAAATCATCTCTGCTTCAATTGTGTCTTGTGTAGTTACATAAGATTTCCTTGCAATTGAACAACTCTCTTAACTAGTTCATTTGAGTCAATTGAACTAGTTATGGTGAAGAAGAACATGGTTGGTATGAAACACTCATATGGTTAACCTCTTTGGGTAGACTATTGTTGAACCAACAATGTACACGTTTGGGTACGGTTAACATACCTAGAAGCGTACAGTCATTTGTGTATGACAAGCTAAGTTTTCGATCTAACGGTTGAGAAATATTAGCTTGAATCTAAATCAGGTTTTCATCTAACGGTGAATATTGATTGCTTTGTAACTAAGGCAAAACCCTGATTTGAAAGGTTATATAAAGGAGACATCTAGTATTGTGCAAAACTAATCCCCACACCTTTCGTGTGATACTATTTTGCGTGCTAGAGTCGATTCTCCTTTAACCTTTGGTTTTCTTCTTCTAAAACCAGGTTAACGACTTAAAGACTTCTTTGGGATTGTGAAGCCAGACCGATACTATTTTTATCGTATTTGTGTGATCTGATCTTGCATATTCTATCGTAACAGTACAATCATATTATTTGGCTTGAGATCGTGAGAGTTCTCCGATAGGCAAGATATAAAAAGTAATCACAAACACCTTCGTCTCATTGTTTGTGATTCCATGACATCTTGTTTCGCTACCATACGATTAAGATTGTTGTGAGGTGATTGATTGATCTAGGTTGTTCTTCGAGAATATAATACCGGATTATCAATTGGTTCCTGTTCACCTTGATTATTATCAAAATACGGAACGAAAACTTTTAGGGTTTTTATGTGGGAGACAAATTGATCCTTTGATAGACTTGTCTGTGTGTGACAGATTTGTTTATTGTTTTGAAGCCTGCGATTTTGGGTCGTAGAAACTCTTAGTTGTGGGAGAGATCAGCTAAGGAAATCAAGTGCGCAGTATCCTGTTGGGATCAGAGGCGTAGGGAGTACAACTGTACCTTGGATCAGTGGGAGACTGATTGGGGTTCAACTATAGTCCAGTCCGAAGTTAGCTTGGAGTAGGCTAGTGTCTGTAGCGGCTTAATACAGTGTGTATTCAATTTGGACTAGGTCCCGGGGTTTTTCTGCATTTGCGGTTTCCTTGTTAAAAAAATTCTGGTGTCTGTGCTATTTCTATTTCTGCATTATATTTGTTTATATAATTGAAATAATACAGGTTGTGCGTTTGAATTAATCAATTGGAAATCTGACCTTTGGTTGTTGATTGATATTGAATGATCCTTGGACATTGGTCTTTGGTACCGTCCAAGTTATTCCTTGTGTTTGATCATAGACTCGTTGTTTTCTATTAGCTTGAGTGAATCAAAACAAGAGAGAGATGTTAACTCCTTGAGATACTTTTACCTAGATTGAATCTGACTGTCTAGTTGATTCTCTAGAAAGTGTTTCGGAGTTAGTCCATACAGATTGCTAAGCGAAATATTGGGTGGTGTTGTTAGACCCCCGCTTTTTCAGAACATAGCACAGGAAAGTACTCAGTGAGTCTAGTATTGGCGAGGTGCCGAAATTTACAGAGTGTTACGGATGAAAGCGTATTGAGCGTCTCAATAAATATGTCGGTGGAGAGGTTAGTACTCGCAGCATCACTTCCTTGCAAAGTGACGTCACATCTGATGCAAGGTTTTACAATTTTAACCCTAAGCTAAAAACCACCATCAACATTAAGTCCCCTGCTTAGCACGTAACATTGACATTGTTGCGGGGTAAGCACGAGATGGTCACATGCAAGAATAAATCTGAGAGAGCAATACGTGAAGAGATCGCCAAGGGAATTCACCTAATGTTTAGTGGAAGGCATAAGAAATCTGTGATCCTTGTGCTGGCGGATTTTGCATAGATTCGTCTTGGCATTGGCATCGGTGCTAGCTTGACTTGGGCGCGACTTGGCTTAGTTTGGGCGCGACTTGGCTTGGCGCGGTTTGGACGCGGCTTGGCGCGGCTTGGACGCGGCTTGGATGCGGTCTGGCTTGCGCGCGGGGATGGCTTGGCTTGGAGCCATTGGCTTAGCTTGGCGCAGAGATAACTTGGACGCGGAGATGTTGGCTCGGCTTGGGCGCGGAGACGTTGGCTCGGCTTGTCTTGGTCGCCCTCTTGCGTGGTTAACGCCTCCGTGGAAGGAGAACACATTCCAGGTACGCGTCTGTGCCAGGGTTCCGAGCTGGAAAATATATTCCTCCCTTGAATGTTTGACCTTTTTTCGTTTATTTGGGTTTCGACAATTGTGGCTGATTTTTCGGCTGTCATGTAGGCTGACCGCGTTTTTCCAGCATCCGTTTCTTTCTAGGTTTCCGCAGTATATATGCTGGTGAAACTATATCATCCTTCCCAGTTCACGGCAAAGATTTCTCCTGTTGAACCCATATTTCTTTCATCATGTCGAGCAGAAGTGAATCGTCCTCGAGCCAGCCTGATTCTTCAGTTAAGCGCGGACGTTCTTGCTCCTGCGACAATTCCCCCATCCGAATTATCCGAGTCAAGAAGATCATACCGGTATGCTTTCGTTAACCAATAGATATTTGTTTATTATTGCTGGCGAGTGACGAAAGGAGATTTTCTTTTGCGCAGAAATATCTAACTGGGACATGTGTGGCTATCGTTGATGATGATGATCTGACCTCCCCCCTTTCTTCGAAACCGAGCACACCAACCGCTGCTGATTTGGGCATCTCTTGCTATGAATATCCCAGTGCAAGCTTGTCATTTGAAATCCGCATGAAGTGTTTGTCTTCTAGCTACCGAAGCGTCGGTAAATTCCTGGTGCAAAAGGAATTCGTGAATCTGTATACGAAAATATGGAGAAAATATGGCCATATTGCCACCAGGAACGTGGTGAAGCATTGTTCGTCGGCTTTGGTTACCACAATGAATTTTCTCCTGCCTATGATCGTTGAAATGGAGGGCACATCCATCCGCTACGTCACGAAATCAACTATTGAAAGGTGGGAAAACATGGTGTCTACCTGTGAATCTCTTGAGTTCAATGTAAGTTGGTTGCGGCATCGCCTTGACATTATGAAGGTTGACAGAGCCGGTATTCTTGCCAACGTCGTTCCTGCCACAAAAGCTGTTTTGGAAGAGGAGAAGGCTCTGGCAGTGGAATATCAAAAGGTGGGAAAGGCTATCCAGGACTTGAAGAGTAGAACTGAAAGGTATCAAAACATGTTGAAGATGATGCTTTCAAGGAATTATAATCTATTGGATGGGCTCTTCTGAGTTATGTAGTTGTGAGACATCTGGTTTTCTTTCTAGTCTCGAACATATACATTTTTTTTGGTACTGGTTTTGGAGAAATAAGATAATTTTCATTGATATGCTTTGACTAAAATGAAGTTTTAATAACTGGGATGTGAAGGAAACAGAAAAATTCCTGGCTAGCCGTGCCATGAGATGGCGATGGGTGAGGTAATAGTTAGGCGTAGTATGCCTTGAGCCATTTTCCATTGATGATTGTTTCCAATTTGCCTCCATCTTCCTTGATGACTTTGTAGTATCCACAATTGTACACTTTGGTGACTACATACGGCCCTTCCCATTTTGGGGAGAATTTTGGTGCGGTCATGTCGTGTTGAATGTGTTTGGCAGTCTTCAACACCAAATCTCCTGCTTGAAAAACTCGAGGTTTCACTGCTTTGTCATACGCTTGGGAAACTCTACTTCTGTATGCTTACACATGATCCTCTGCTTTAGCTCTCCTGGAATCTAAAGTGTCTAGCTCCGTTACCCTGGCATTCAATGTTTCGGCTTCATTCCATTGGACTCCACTTGCCTCGGCAATCCTTGCCGACGGGATTTTAATTTCCGCTGGGAGAATGGCGTCCGCGCCGTAGACGAGAGAGTAAGGGGAGGCGCCAGTAGAGCTCCTTGGTGGTGTCTGATATGCCCAAAGCGCCATGGGTAACTGTTCATGCCACGTTCGAGGGTTATCGTGCACTGTCCGGCTGAGGATTCGAACAAGAGTCTTGTTGGTGCTTTCAGCCTGCCTATTCCCTTGGGGTAGTAAATGGTGGAGAAAACTTGTTTAATTCCATATTATTCAAGTAACTCCCGCACTTGTTTGTTGGCGAACGGAGTGCCGTTTTCGGTGATGATGTGTTTAGGCACACCAAAACGGTGAATGATATATTCCTCGATGAACGCTGCAATTGTGGCTCCAGTAGTCCCTCGTAAAGGAATG
Organism: Papaver somniferum; assembly: GCF_003573695.1. NCBI lineage: Eukaryota > Viridiplantae > Streptophyta > Magnoliopsida > Ranunculales > Papaveraceae > Papaver > Papaver somniferum. The sequence goes on along the minus strand of NC_039360.1, from coordinate 14,566,507 downwards.
GCTTCGACCCATTTGGTGAAATACTCTGTTGCGGTTATTATGTACTCGTGTTGTTTTTATGATGACGGGTTGATCTTCCCGATGATGTCGAGTCCCCAGCTATAAAACGACCACGGACTACTTATCGAATGCAGCGGAGTAGAGGGTGCGTGTATAAGATTCCCATGAATTTGACATTTGTAGTATCTTTGAACAAAAGCAGCCGCGTCGTCTTCCATGGTCGGCCAGCAGTATCGCTCGTGTATTTGGAGAAACAACTTCCTTTTCCCTTGGTGCTCGCCTTCGTGCATTTATTTCAACATGATTAGGATTTTTGCCTCGCCCAGGCATCGTAATAAGTCTCCCCCAAAGCTTTTACGATACAGGATTCCTTCGTGAAGTATGAATCTTTTAGATCTTTGATGTACCCTGGTTGCATCTCTCTTGCTGTCAGGAAGTACGCCGTCGCGAAGATAACTGATGTACGGCTTCTGCCAGTCCCCAGCGTGGTTAATATTGAAAACTTCCAGTTGATGCGGTGGTGCTTGGCAATTGGAACAAGATCCTTGGAGCAAACGAGATTGAGTCTCAATTTCTGGCCAGTAGTAGCCAAGGCGTTACAGACGAAGATAAAGTGTTACTACCAGCATTTGCCCACAAACTTCGTTATGAATATGGTTAAGTTGCTGCTGCGCCTCTTCATCTCCTAGGAATCTTGATAGGGAACCATCTGGGTTTCGATGATACAACATCCCGTGAAGCATGAAGAAGTTTTGTAAGGTTTTGAGGCTGATTTTCCCTTGAAAAAGCGAGCTGTTAAGTTCTTGAATAATCGGCGTTCTCCAGTCGTTGGCTTCAGTCTCCTTGGATCGTGAAAGCCATGTCGATGCCATGGTTCTTCTCTTCACTGTCAGGGTTTCTTCCATCCCTCTAACTGCAACTTTGATGCTAATGCGGCTAGGCAATCAACATGTCTGTTGTTACTACGGCCAATATGCGTTATGGTTGCGTCAGCGAAGTAATTTAGCAGCTTTTGCGCTTCGGATCTATACGGGGCCAGCATTACCTTTTTCAGCGCGTATACTCCATTCATCTGGTTAACCAGCAACTTAGAATCACCCCTTATTTCCAGACGTGTAGCTCCAGCTTGCTTGGATAATGATAACCCTATGAGAAAAGCTTCATATTCTGCTGAATCGTTGGTGCAGCGAAAGTCTAGCTTGAAGGAATGCGAGAAAACTTCACCGATTGGGGATACTAGAACCACGCCTGCTCCTCCTGTATTATTGCTAGGGGTGGCGGAGCCATCGAATAATAGTATCCATGCCTCTTCCTTGGTGAAAGAGACTTCCGGAAACTCTCCAGGAAGGTCTTCGTGCAGTGCTGTGGTACCTTCCCCCGGGAAAGCTGCGAGTAAATCTGCGACCGCTTGTCCCTTGATAGCTTTTGAGGAAGCGCACGTTATATCAAACTCTGACATTTGGAGGAGTCATTTGGCTGGCATTCCTATCAGGGCCGGTTTTGAAAGAAAGAACTTCACAGGATCGGACCTGGATATCAGCACCACTTTATTTGAAAGCAAATAATGCCTGAACTTCTGAATGGAATGAATCAGAGCTAGGCACGCTTTTTCTGCTTTAGGGTATCTGAGTTCAGCATCTCTCAAAGTCCGACTGAAGTAATATATAGGGTGCTCAATTCCTTCCTCATCTTCTTGTGCGAGGAGGGCTCCGACAGCAGTATCACTAAAAGCAATGTAGAGACATAACGAGCTTCCTTGTACAGGAGACTTCATGACGGCTGAAGATGACAGTATCTATTGAATCTTCTGAAAAGCCTCTTGTTGCAACGGCGTCCAAACAAAACTTGCCCCTTTCTTCAGCAAGGGAGTGAACGAGGCAACCAATTGAGCTAAACCTGATATGAAACGCCGGATGTAGTTTACCCTACCCATGAAGCTCCGGAGTTCTTTCACAGTTCGTGGAGGTGGCATCATGAGGATGGCTTGGGTTTTGGCTGGGTCGACTTTGATTCCCTCGGCGGTCACTTGGAAACCTAGAAATTTTCCCTAAGAGACGCCAAAGGCACATTTCAAAGGATTCATCTTTAGCTTGTATTCACGGCACCTTTCAAACACCTGCCGCAACACTTCTGTATGGGCTGCTCGAGTTTTGGATTTAACCACTATGTCATCCACGTAGTCCTCAACTTGTGTATGCATCATATCATGGAAAATTGCTGTCATGGCGCGCTGGTAGGTGGCGCCAGCATTTTTTAAACCGAAAGGCATCACGGTATATTAAAAGTTTCCGAGAGGAGTACGAAAGGCCGTCTTACTTGCGTCGTGCTCGTACATCTTTATTTGATTGTAGCCACTGTACCAGTCCATGAAAGAGAACATGCCATGTCCACTGGTGGCGTCTACCAGCATATCGATGTTAGGGAGAGGAAAATCGTCCTTGGGGCAGCATTTGTTCAGATCCCTAAAATCAACGCAGCACCTGATTTGGCCACTCTTCTTTTTTACTGGAACCGCATTGGCTAACCAGGTAGGATGGTGAATGGGTTTGATGAAACCAGCGGCTAATAGTTTTTGAACTTCAATTTTGATATGTTCTTCTATATCATGTCTGAATTTCCTTGGGGTTTGTTTGACTGGCTTGGATCCGGGTATTACATATAGATGATGTGTGACCAGTTTCTCGTCCAGGCCAGGCATCTCCTCGTACGTCCACCCGAATATATCTCGATATTCCTTAAGAAGGTTCACAAGTTTTCCACATTCGTCGGCGCATAGAGTTGAACTGATTGAGATAGGCCGTGAAGATTCCTCGCTTCCGATGTTGACGACTTCGGGTTCGTCTGTGGTGGAGTTGGTTCCGTCCTGCAGTTGTTGTGGTGCATATGGCACCTCCTCTTGTGGCTCACTGTTGTGATTGCATTCCATTGGGCGGAGAGACTGGGTGGTAGTCTCCTCTGCTAATTGCTAACAGCGACGCCGATATATGGTTTTCCCTTTTCGTCACGACTTGCGATAAAAGCCCGCTCCCGCTTGGTATGAGTGTGATTTATGCTTTCACTTGATGAGGGGAGATTGGCGTGTTTTTCTTTTGGAGGGAGAACATGAGGTCGGGTCTCTTGGTACAATGATGTGAGTCTGTCATTTTCTTCGATTGATGTCCATGTCGGGAGCGGAGTGCAGTGGAATCTTCCTGACGAGTCCCGCGAATTTTCCCTTGGTTCGGATATCTCCATACTGCAGATTGGAGTATAAGAAGATAACGATGCGGGGATACGAATAACTTCTTCATTCAACATGGTCTTCAGACACTGGTGATATGTTGAAGGAATGATCATGTTATCGTGGAGCCACGGTCTCCCCAGTATCATGTGGTAGTCTAGCTCCTTTTCAATTACCTCGAACTTTACCTTTGACTGGATTGGCCTATCGACAGATTCAGGTTGATGTATCCATACGTGTTGGTTAGGTTGCCTTCGAAATCCGTCATCATGGTAGACTGACGTATGATTTTGCTTGACCGCACCTTGGCTATCCTGAGAGTTCTGAGAGTAACAACGTTGGAGGACGCCCCCGTATCGACGAGGGCCCTTTTGAACTCCGAATCTTTGATGCGAGCAGTGACGTGTAGGGCCCGGTTATGCCCTTCTTCTGCCATCATGTCGTCCTCAGTAAATGTAATATTGTTGGCGGACATCTCTGATCTTGGAGTCTTTGATCGCGGGGGAACCAAACATGCGTCCAAGGCTATTTGATTGATAGCAGCAAATGTTTATGCTCGCTGGTTTTTTGAAAGGTGTAAAAGTTCACATAAATTTTCCACCGACGCAGCTGCTTCCTGGTCTACCGGTTTCTGATTGGTGGTGAAGCTGTTAACCTGAGAGTGATCATCCGAGACGTCAGTCCCCAGTCTTTGAGTTTCCGGGGTGGGTGAATCATTCGGATTCGATGTCAGGCCGATAAAAAATTTGAGTATGTTGTTGATTGCATCCTTCATCGGGTCTATGTTTCTTCCATGGATCTTCTGGACTTGTGCCAATTCAGCCAACTTCAGAATTTCTCCATTGGTTGCGTCATTAGGTGTCGTGTTGGGAGGAAGAGCGTTGCCATTCCCCGGAGCCTGAGTGGAGTTTGATATTGTGGACACATCTCCAAGATCGACCATCTTCTGAAAATTGAATCGAAAAGTGAAATTGGGAATTGAAAATTAATATTGTAACCGAGAGATTAATCTCCCACTGTGGTCGCTAATTGTTTGTGGGTGAAAACCGTTTCTGCTGATTTCGGTAATTTCGTGTGAGTGCGGGTGAGAAACAAATCTAAACCCAAAACAATGTACTGCACGTGAGTACTTTTGATTCGAGAGATCAATCTGTACAATCCTGGCTTAAACCAAGAAATGGTCGTTCCAGGCTTGCTTCGGTCACAAAGTGAAGGAGAAGGGTTGGTCTTAGGGAGGGAAGCGAAGGAAGTGTTGAGGCCAGAATAGCTGATTCTGTAAGTGTGGGTGTTTTGCGACTTGTATCCGAAAGTTGAACTGGCGAGCTGAATGGAAAGCTACCAGGTGATTTCTGGATGTGTATTGTTCTCCTGACCAAAAACTTGTTGTTTGGTGGAAATAGGTGAAACCTATTTATATAAGTCGTAATAAAACGTACCCTGGCCTCGTAAGAAGTGGAAGCGGTTGAGTGGTGGAAAAGTGGTAACGGGTAACGCATGGAATTGATGTTTTCATAATGAAGATGCGTTTCACCACTTATTTCTTGCCATTACTAACCACCTCACTCTTATGACACTTTCTTGTAACGGGCGTATTGCACGCCGCACGTTGTAAACCGCCAGACCAATATCTCACGCCGCACGCTGTAAACCGCCAGACCAATACCCTGATGAGTATCCCCAAGTTTGTGACATGTTTTGATGTCTCGAGAGTTTTCGTGGAAAACATGTAGCACTTTGCTACGTGTGACAAGTTAAAATTGAGAGGCTTGCCATAGGTAAATAACGTATGTGATGTTAGGCTTGTTTTGGCTAGTAGTTGTGGCATGGTGGCATGCCAGTGACCGTGGCATAACGACGTGCTAGTAGTTGTGGCATGGTGGCATGCCAGTGGCCGTGGCATGGCGACGTGCTAGTAGCTGTGGCATGGTGGTATGCCAATGGCCATGGCATAACGATGTGCTAGTACCTGTGGCATGGTGGTATGCCAGTGGTCGTGGCATGGCGACGTGCTAGTAGCCGTGGCATGATGGTCTGCCAGTGGTCGTGGTGTTGTAAGTGGCACTGGCATGCGCGTCTGGGAAGCGTGTCTGGCATGCACGTCTGGCATGTGCGTCTGGCATCCGCGTCTGGTAAGCACGCCTGACATGCGCGTCTGGTAAGAGCATCTGGCATGTGCGTCTGGTATGCGCGTCTGGTAAGCGCGTCTGACATGCGCGTCTGGCAGGAGCGTCTGGCAAGCGCGTATGGCATGCGCGCCTGTCATGTGCGGCATGCTGGTGTTTTTTGGGAAGCTAGCGCGTTTTTGAGAAGCTGACACGTTTTTGGGAAGCCGGCGTGTTTTGGGAAGCCAATTTAGTATGGCGACCTTTTTGAGGCCGTGGCAGGTTTGAAGCGACCAGATTGGTCGACGGGAAGATGGCCGGCATGCTAGGGTGCGGCTGCACTTTTAGCGCGTTGTGGCGGATTTGGTTGCCTGGATTGTTTAAGCATGGTTTCGACCAACGGGGTCCAGTATACTGCGCGGGGCGCGAAACCCTAATTTGCAAATTAGTTGGGTTTATAAGTTCTTTGCGAGTTATCACAATAATTAGCTGGATTTTGTATGCTGCCACAAAATCTTTATCTACAGAATGCAGTGTGCTTTATGTCTGAGCATTTCGTGCAATGGCCTTAACTTTGGTACTTGGAGGTTCATGCTACTCCGCTGCGAGTGAACATAAATCCGTCATGCCATACCGATTAAGGGTTCTGCTGGGGAACATAGCACAGGAAAGTACTTAGTGAGTCTCGTATCGGCGAGGTGCCGAAATTTACAGAGTGTTATGGATGAAAGTGTATTGAGCGGCTCAATAAATATGTCGGTGGAGAGGTTAGTACTTGCAGCACCGCTTCCTTGCAGAGTGATGTTACATCTGATGCAAGGTTTTACGATTTTAACCCTAATCTAAAAACCACCATCAACACGTGGCTATAATGTTCATGAATTGATTCGAGTGAATCAAACCGATTTTGCTTCAATTGTGTTTTTGTATACTTCTGTGAGAATATAGCAATTGAACAACTCTTTAACTAGTTTCATTTGAGTCATTTGAACTAGTTATGGTTAAGATGAATAAGGTTGATATGAGAGTGTTCATATAGCTAACCTCGGTTAACTACGGTTGAGCCAACATGGTGTACACGTTTAGGTACGGTTACTTAAACCTAAATGAATGTACATTTCATCTGTGTATAACAAGCTAAGTTCGATCTAACGGTTGAAATATATTAGCTTGAATCTAATCAGGTTTTCATCTAACGGTGAATATTGAATGCTTTGTTACCCAGGTAACTTAGATTGCAAACCCTGGTTTGTAAACTATAAAGGAGAACTCTAGCAACTGGGAAACCTAATCCCCACACCTCATGTGTGATACTAGTTGTATAAGATAGAGTCGATTCTCCTTTAACCTTAGGTTTTTCACGAAACCCTGTAGGTTAACGACTTGAAGACTTGATTGGGATTGTGAAGCCAAACCAAACTATTTTCTCTGTAGTTGTGTATTCTGATCTTACTTCTTCTATCGTGATTGAGTATTATCTTTGCTAAGATTTGGTTGAGATTTATCTCCGATAGGTAATTGTGTGTTCTGATCTTACTTCTTCTATCGTGATTGAGTATTATCTTTGCCAAGATTTGGTTGAGATTTATCTCCGATAGGTAAGATTAAAAGTAGTCACAAACATCTTCGTCTCATCGTTTGTGATTCTGTTATAACATAGCTCGGTTGAAGCCACCAAGCGTTGGTATGTCAAGTTTGGTTGTCATATTTTAGTGAATCAAAACTCATTTTAAGAGTCGCTTGATTATGTACTAGAGTCAACTTCTATAGGTTAGCTTGAAAGTATTAGGATATGAGACATTACAAGTATTGCGAAGACTTGAAGAAGTGAAGAAGTAAGAATCTACAATGACAACATCATCCTTCCACTTGAGGTTAGTGATATTTGACTTGAACTGTTTCATTCCCTAACGTATCTTTCAAGTCGTGCATATTGAAAACGAAACTACGAAGCATGAACACTCTAGATAGACATAGTATTAAGGAACACAATATGAAGTTTATTGCTTAACCATTAAACTTTGTAGATAAGACATCAACATAATCGTTTAAATGCTATCATGATTATGTATGGGTATGAGGTGAAGATTTCATCCTAGGAAACAATGTCTTTACATGTGTTTTAAGGAAGTAAGTTCATAAACTTTTTTATGAATCGAAAAGGAAATCGCCAGGCATTATTGGGATTGTTATTCATTGCATATATTGTGAACATCCAATATGTGTGATTTAGTATAACCGCTCACGACTTGTTTGTGTTCTTGGTAAAACTATTCACAAAGGCCTGACTTATGTATTGGTATGACTTTTATTAGTGAAACCGATCTTAAGTAATCACCTGAGATGGTATGATCGAGTTTGTGATTTGTTGAACCGAATCTGGGTAAAGGGGAACCGATCCTATGAAGAGGTCCAACACATCACAAAGGGGAATCAATCCTTGTATGAGGTGCAACAATTTTGTAGCAGAAAGGGGAACCGATCCTATGGACATGTGCAACACGTTTTTAGGCATATGGGAACCGATCCTATGGACATGTGCAACACATATAAGTTAGATACCATATATATGTGTGCGGAACCGATCCTAATACCTATTCAACCAAATTTTTGGAAAGCTAGTGTGACTATGCACAGTACTCACATGGAGGTAGAACTGAAACTTGTTTTGGTAGAACCGTTAAACCCATGATTTGTCATTGAGTGTTCTTGATCAATCACATAGTTCTTGAAAGTCAGATGAACCAATTCTAAACTTGTTTGGAAGTGAGGAATATCGGTTTCAAGGTTGTAAGTATGAAAGAGGACTTACAAAGTAAGGATGTCGACATACTTTGAACACGTACAATAATGTTTATCTTTTATTCTTCAAAGTTATTCCTTAATAGCTATAGGAAGAAAATCTCAGGATCGAAATATAAATAAGTTAAGAATCTTTTAATTAAGGTTGTTAATTTTATTTTAGGAAAATGAGAATTAGTAATGTGCATTTACTAGTTGAGATTTTCCAAATAGATTTTCGGTCATTATTTTGGACAGAGCATTTCCAGGAATTATGGAAACTGAATTTGGAATATATTGAATATCTTTGAGAATATTTTGGGTTTTGGAAATTCCTTGGTGTCTAAACTTCCTTGTCTATAAATACTTGAAGTTTGCATTTCTAGCAAACCAATCCTTCGTGACAGCAAACTTCCTCGGTTGTGTTGTTACTGGTGTAGCCGCCTATTCGGAGAGGAGAGTAACCTAATTAGGCGAAATCTATTACGACCGCTCAGTTTAAAGTCTTTTATGGGATTGAGAAGCTCTACGAATACCGTTGGTTGGAAACTAGATAATTGCGATTTATCTTGTATTTTCGATTGATTTGATTGACTAACGGTGGTTCAACTTTGATTGCATCTAGTTTGTTTATGATTGAGAATCTTCTCTTCTGATAAAAAAATTCACTCAAACTAAATCGAAGTTTCGACAGGGATCTTTAGATCGTTGTTAGTGATAAAGACGATCTTGTGATAATCCAGTGTTAACAGACTCCGTTCTGTGCGTGATTGATCACAAGAGATTCAAGTTGTTGTGTGCAGGTGTTTATTGAAGATCTAAGAAGGTTTGAAAACAAAGAAGATATTGAAGATTTCTGATTTGGGGTTCATAATATTTGGTGTGCACAATACTTTTTTCGATATAAGAGGATCCAACTATAATCGGTTTATCCTTGTGGTAGATTGGATTGATTAGTTGTGTAGATCGATATCAATACAATTCTTTTTGATTAAAAATATTGATTGCAAAATCTTAACAATTACCTTTGGTAGTTGAACATAAAATAGATCTAAGAACCTGACGAAGGAGTTTATGTTAAGATAAACAGAAGAGCCTTTATCCGACTCACATCACTTGGTTGAATAGAGTTGATACCAAACAGATCTGTGGTTCCTTTACTGTTTGGAATACGAAACAAATGAATTGTTCCAAGTACGTGACTTATTCATAAGTTGGAGGCTTGGAAATACAGACGGAACTAGGTGAACTATAGGTTTAGTTGCTTGGTCTCAACTATACGAAGTTGGTTTAATTTTGTGTACCTGCTTAATCCTGAGAGTATTCAATTCTGGACAAGGTCATGGGGTTTTTCTGCATTTGCGGTTTCCTCGTTAACAAAATCTTGTTGTGTCATTTACTTTATATTTCCGCATTATCATTGTCTTATTATAATTAAAGTAAATTACACAAACGTTAGTTCCTATTTACTTGATAAGCAATCCTATTGTGTTTGGTTAAGTCTGAACCTTTTTATCAAGTAAACATACTTCGTTGTTGTATTGTCTCGATCTCGTATCCATAGACGATCACACGAAGTGTGAAGCGATTAGTTGCATTGTCTCGACTCAGTCCATAGACAATCACTTTCGGAGAAAGGACTTATAGGTAGGAAAAGTTTTAGCTTGAGGTATATTTGGGTACCCTCGCCTTTTCAGATTCCACAATATCTTGTTTCGCTACCATACAATTAAGATTATTGTGAGGCGATTGATAATACTAGGTTTTTCTTCGGGAATATAAGTCCGGGTTATCAAATTGGTTCATGTTCACCTTGATTTATCAAAAGACGAAACAAAACACATAGGTATTTATGTGGGAGACGGATTTATCTATTCCAATAGACTTTTCTGTGTGAGACAAATTTGTTTATCAAGTCTTCGACTTTGGGTCGTAGCAACTCTTGGTTGTGGGTGAGATCAGCTAAGGGAATCAAGTGTGTAGTATCCTGCTGGGATCAGAGACGTAAGAATCGCAACTGTACCTTGAATCAGTGTGAGATTGATTATGGTTCAACTACAGTCCAGTCCGAAGTTCATTGGTACTAGGCTAGTGTCGTAGCGGCTTAGTACAGTGTGGTGTTCAAAGCTGGACTAGTACCGGGGTTTCTCTGCATTTGCGGTTTTCCTCGTTAACAAAATTCTGGTGTTTGTGTTATTTCTTTTTCGCATTATATTTTGTTATATAATTGAAATATCACAGGTTGTGCGTTAAGATCAATCAATTAGATAATCCGACCTTTGGTTGTTGATATAAAATGATTGACACTTGAACATTGGACTTTGGTACCGTTCAAGTTATTTCTCTTATATTCAATCGGGCTCGCAAATTCCTATTTGTTGATTGCAGATTGAATTGAGAAATAGAGATATCGCTCTTTGATATACTTTTCTATAAGATTGAGTTTGACTGTCTAGTTGATTCTCTTGAAAGTATATTGGATTAAGTCCTCTTATATTGCCAAACGAAATATTGGGTGTGGTTGTTAGACCCCCACTTTTTCAGGTATTCTCGGTGAGTTTATCGGTCAAATCTCGTCTTGTCGAGATTAAACAACTCGTCTCAGCCATGGATAGAAACCGAGATTTTCGGTGAGGTATCAGCTGAGATTGACCATGTTGGATATGCGTACTAGATTCAAACGACAAGCCGAATGACATGACACATAAGATAAATTTAGAAAAAACTAATTAAAGTTTTACATGTAATGATATTCATTGTATATTATCCGAAATTGAGTTACTTCGTGTGTGAGTGATTTTACATGATAACAAATCCACGATGAAAGAACTGTTGGAAACAATACATTTACAACAAGAATTTCATATTTTTTGAAATTCATTTATTATCACTAAATGAATTTAGAATTTACGTATTATTACAAAAATTAGTCAACATAATACAAATAAAATGAACCAAATTGGCTGCAATAACGGTATTTTGTGAAATAATACGACATGATGTGTCGTATTTTCTTAACGTGTTGTGCAAGTTGTGCTGCGTGTGGCTTATGTCAAAGTGCCGAATATTTTGGCACAACACATAACACGAAGCTACTATGTTGTGTCGTATATATTATGCCAAATCCGTGTGATGTGCCATACATATTTTAACATGATGGGCGGCGTCATAAACCTGCTAACACATCGAATTTTGCCCCCTAAATTCTGGTATCTTCTTTTGACCAGCTAAGTAACCATCAACTTATCACATTAAGACATGGCAGCGCCCAAAAACTTGATTTTCGACTCTTACAAAACTAAATATGACAAATTAGTAACCTAACTTGCACCAAATAACTCAAGTAATTTCAAAACATAATTTTCCAGGAACTAACTCTTCGTGATCCTTTCAATTTATCAACAATTGATCACACACACAAGTAACAATCATGAGGTTTTTACTATGTTTATGTCCAAGATTGAGTCAGATACAATATAAACAAACAAATTAACATCGACAGTTTCATGATTATTTCAAAAAAATAAATGATTATAACAAAATTTGAATTTTATAACCTAACAATTGAAATTAGTTACTTGATTTTTTTGATAGATAGATTTCAAAATCAATACTAGCAATAGATCCAGTCTTGAATAGACAACAATCCTCTCTAATATCATGCTAAGATTTGACTTAGAACACTAATCCAAGGTAAAATGAGATTTTTTTTTTGTTGGTTTTGTTTTGGAGCAAAGAAAAATAAGTAATGAAGGATAAAGTCGAGTGTTTCTATATGAATAGAATTATAGATATCGTTTATTAAGTTTCTGATATTGTAAACACGAACCATTTACCTGGATGGATACTAATATATATTCTCATCTTTATTTGGCGAAAATTAAGTATCCAAACTGTTAGAGCATCGCTCGGTCAAACTCACAAGTTTTGGTATATCAAGCTTGTTGTTATATTTAGTTGATCAAAACTATATCTTGATTTATAGTCCACTAAAGTCAGTCTCGGGAGAGGAACAAAGCATGGTATTTGAGTATGAGAATTCACTAATCAACCTTGAAGATTGAAGATTGAAGAACGACGGCGTCAACGAAAACTTCATCAACTAAGCTATATGGAGACTGACTATCATATAATATTATCTATCATTCTATGTACTGAGATATGTCGTATTGTTAGATAAATGCTCGGTTTAATTTTTGTTATCTCAAGCTTGTTGTCAATGTTAGATGATCAAAAATATTTCTTGATTTATAGTCTACTAAGTCAAGTCTCGGACTAGGTCAGAATTTGGTAGTTGAGTATCAGACATCACCCTCGAAGACTGAAGATCGACGAAGATATTGGAGAACTTGTTTTTATCAGGTATGTGAAGACTGAACCATTCTATTTTATTCACCACTTACCATTCTATATATTGAGATTATGTCGTCTGACTCTTAGTAGATTTACAAAGAAGAAATTTCGAGTTAAGCTTGTCTTATTAAAAATCTCGAAATATGATTCAAGTATAGATGTTCAAAGAATATTAGTTCGAAACAATTTATTGTTTGGAATTAATTTGTAGATCAACTGAAAGTCACCCATATAAGTGATTTTATTTGGGAACGTTTCAAATATCATAAGAGAGAAATTCATGAATTTCTGATATTTTTGCTCAGGGAAGGTTGGCGAACCTGTTTGCAACCGCAAATTCAGTTGGGAACAGTTCGCGAACCACGGTGAACTGAATTTTTGTTGTTGGTATAAAAGGCTTAAGGTTGGTGAACCCAGTGGCTCAGTTCGCGAACAATGTACATCTGAGTTCTCAAGCCGAGTAGGGTTGGCGAACCCGTTTCACGAACCATAGCTCCCTGGACTTGTGAACTTTAGCCTTACGGTTCACGAACCGTTTCACCAACGGTCCCAGTAAAATTTAGCAGATGTTCAAAGACGTATTTTCTAAATATGTTTAGCATTGATATGAATCTCTTAACCACTTGACTTCATTGATCACTGAAACACTTATGTGTGTGCATCATGATTAAACTCTCGAGTGTTTAAATAAACATCAACTTGCTTATAGTTTGAAGGCACATTTTCCAAATCAGAACGGTCATTATACACGGTTTCGTAACCGAACCACTTTATATATTCTTCCATTGTATTTTTAAGACTAATTCTCACATGTTTTAATTGAAACCCTAACTAGAGTTTCATCTAAACAAAGAAAGTGTTAGCTTGATTCTCAAGTTATCTTAGGTTGGATTCTAAACAACCCTCAGTCTTGAAAATCTATAAATAAAGATGCTCTTTCAATTGGAAAAATCAAACCCTGACACTTTGTGCCCTAATTGATAGCTAGAGTCGTCCTCTATGAACCTAGGTTTCATATGAGAAACATAATTAGGTTTATAACTATAAGACTTCGTTTTCGGAATTCGTGAAGCTAGATATGACTATCTTTACCTTCACAGTTCGTGTATCCTGATCTTATTTTTCTGTTATCCAGGTTTTCGTAATCTCTTTCAGATAAGATAAATAGAAATCACAAAGTTCTCTTTATCTCAAACTTTGTGATTTCTCAAGATTGATATCTGAAAATTCATCTTAAGTGACTTTTCGTAGATTGTTCTTGAGAGGTGGTAAAAGATCCAAGCTTCTCATCTAAGTGGGTGTAAGTGCTCCGGATAGTCTGTTACAAATAGATTTCCAAGCTTTGATCTTTGATCTAAAGGGAAATCAAATAGGCTTATCTATTAGAGACAGATTGGTGTCAAAAGTATTCACTGAGGTTGAAGCAACTCTTAGGATGTAAAATACGTCCGTTAAGGGGATCAATTGTGTAGAACCTTGTGAGATTCATAAGACGTAAGAAGCGCGACTGTGAACGAATCACATTGAGGGTGGATTCAGTCTCAACTACATTCTAGTCCGTGGTCTACGAGTAGGATAGTGTATGTAGCGGGGTAATATAGTTTAGTGTTGTAATTTAGACGAGGTCCCCGGATTATTTTGCAATTGCGGTTTCCTCATTAAAAAAACTTCTGGTGTCTTGTGTTTTTCCTTTTTCCCATTATATTGTTTATCTTTATAATTGGATTTACATAGGTTTATACGTATTCAATATAAGTAGATATCTCCGCCTAATTGCACTCAATTACGAGGCTAGTTTCTTGTAGAATTCGTATCTTTAAAGATAGATAACAAGTTTAATTACTTTCCGGAATTCCGATTGGATTATTTGGATACGATTAGATTGATCTTGCATATTGATTTTTGGGATCATCTAAGTATTCTTCTTAATAATCAGGTTCACGGACTCCATAGTCCATATTACTGATTGAGAAGAGATGGAGATATAAACTATATACATATTGTCAAAGATCATTAAGTTGGTTTACTTGCAGTTGCATTAGGTTTTGTCCATACAGGTTATCGCACGAAAAAAGTTTTTGGTGTACCCCCACATTTTCACGTATGACTTTAGTATTATGATCAACATTGAAAAGAAGAATTCAAGCAATACGGAGTAGTCAGGTTAGTACTTAAAGTCCATAAATTGTTCTATTGAGTTCACGAACTTGAACTTATAAAAATAAAGACTTGATTAATAAATCTCAATTAACTCGCATACACAAACTTGTTTCCTCAGTTCTCCAACTGGTCGATTTTGACATAGTCCTGAATACTATTTTATTCAATTGAACACAAAATATTTTATGCAGTTCACGAACTGGTTTATTTTGAATGTTTCCTGTAAACCTTTTGTTTTCAAGTACACAAACTGTTTTGACAGTTCCCGAACTTGTCAATTTCAATAGGTTCCTGAGTTACGGGAAGACTTCGAATTCACAAACTGTTTTAATAGATCACAAACTGATTTGGTAATGTGAGAATTAAATTCCAGATAAGTTTGTCGGTCCAGAACTACTTAACTATTGTTCTTGGCAAGCTAAGTATACCATATAGTTACGGTTGCACGCATATTCTTTTTGATTCAAAAAGCAAACTTCTCACATGCTTACATGTACAATCTATATGGAGAAGTTTAGCTTGCTTGGTTACAAATAATTTGTAAACATGGAAACTTGTTCACGGACCTAGCTTTGTTTGTAAGCAACCGAGACTTGTTCATCAATATAAACATAAGCCATCCTGTAAAGTAGAATCTCAACCCTTGGTACTTCTATGTCCTAGTTACAGGTCCTTTAAAAACCTAGTTTTCCTCTGGTGAAACGGTATTAAGTCACGACTTTAAATAATTCATTAAGGTATTCGTGAAGTCCAGTCAGACTATATTTTACTTGATTGTTCTTGTTATACGAATCTTATTCTTATTGACCATTATAGTTCCCGAAAATATGTGAGAGAGTGCAGTCAAACTGGTTTTTGACCAGCCGATTTCTCCGGTAGGAAGGGGCAGAATGTGCACTCCGTTTTTAGATGGGTGCACAAATTTGGACTCGTAGAGATGATTATGATTTTTATATTTATTTTGGATATTTAGAATTATTAAGACTTGTTTAAAGGATAATTTATATTTTAGACACCCCATATCTCGTTCTTTAGCTCGGTTGAAGAAAGGGATAGTCCCCGGATCAGGAAGAAATTTAAGAGAGGTCAATGAGAATTTCTCCGAGTTAAAGTGGTCTCAGCATTACATTGAATTTGACTAAGAGCAAGTCTTATGGTGGAATCCAACCTATTCCAAGTGTGGAAAAACCATGGAATGTCAAGTCTAATGGCTTCCAAGTTGGGGTTTTCCACAGAAAATCCAAGCAAGGTTCCACCATTTCGTGGAAGGGTTTGTGGAATCCATCTGAACGCTATTAAGAATAGCGTTAAACGCTATTAAGAATAGCGTTTTTTTTTTGTCCGTAGATTTAGGATGAGTTGTTGAAATCTAACGGAATAGCGTTTTCACTGTTCCACCACTACACTTGCACTTCCATCCACGGTTCAAATGCTGAGGTGGCGTGGAAGATGGAAGATGGAACTCTTCCACCATAAGACTTGCTCTAATAGTTCATGTTAAAGACGGCAAAATCCACCTTTCACAATACAAAAAGTGCACGTGCTTATTGATAATCTACTCACCTATATCAAAGATTTGACTACGAAAGGTTCTCTGAATCAACTCAGTCAGGCGGTGGTACAAGTCCTGTAGCAATAGTAAATTACCCCCGTCTTTCTCAATATTTACATAAAAAACCAAAAAATTAAAGTCTTTCTTCACCAGAACTCCTGGTCCGTATTTAAATCCCCTATCAACACCATCGTGACATACTTTCCTCAATATCTCTTTCTCTCTCTTCTCTGATTGAAGAAGATTAGCAAAAAGCCCTAGAAATTTTCTTCAATCAAATCAGAATTCAAATCCCACAATCATCATCATCGTAATTTGAATCCGAATTTCCGAATCGTTTTACACCTGATTCGAAGATTCAGGAACAAATTCCATCTCATTTGTATCCGAATTCATTTTTTTTTTCAAAACCTAGATCTAATTTTTTTGAATTTGTAAATCTTTGATCAGGATTGAGATTTGATCGTAACCCTTTACGATTCGATCAAAACCCATTAAAAGCCCTAAAGGAATTTTGTATGGGTATGGGTAGGGTTTGTAAAGTAAATTCTATTCCCTCTTCTTCTGGCGGTTCATCTTCTTCGAATCCTTCTACTCCGTCTCTTACAACATCGACATCTTTGACGGAAACGGTAAATGGATCTCATCAATTCAAGATCACGGGTTATTCGTTGTCGAAAGGTTTAGGGATTGGGAAATACATAGCTTCGGATACGTTTAATGTTGGTGGATATGCATGGGCGATATATTTCTATTCAGATGGTAAAAGTCTTGAAGATAATGCTGGTTATGTTTCTTTATTCATAGCTCTTGCTAGTGAAGGTACAGATGTTAGGGCTCTTTTTGAATTAACACTATTGGATCAGAGTGGGAAAGAAAGGCATAAGGTTCATAGTCACTTTGGGAGAACTCTTGAGAGTGGTCCTTATACGCTTAAATACCGTGGTAGCATGTGGTGAGTTTTACTTTTGTATTCATCATTATTTCATGTCCTTTGTGTGTGTTGTGATCATCTAAGTCTTGTTTTGAATGGTTTGTTTGTGTATTGTATTGTGCATGCGTAGGAATGCCTAACAAGAACTTTTTGTAGGAGACCGCACGTGTAGGCTGGTGAATGATTGTAATTCAGCTTTAAAGTATATTGAATCTCATGTAACCTGTTCTGTAAATGACTTACTGCACTTGTATGGTTCATCTAGTATACAAATCAGGTGTGGCTTCCAGATTACTGTTAGTACATCAACAGAAGGTTAGAAATTAAAAAAGGGTGCAGTCCTACAGTTTTTAAATGCTTTTATTAGGTGTACAGTTATCAGTACCTACAGTGGTAATCTCAATCATAGCACCAATTTAGAAAAAAATAAAATCCTGTAGTTTGTACAATGATGTTTAGTCTCATTGTAGGGGTTATTAGATGATGCATGCGAGTGAATTTTTGATGTGGGCATGAGGGACAAATCAGGAGTTGACATGTGTTTTTCATATTAATTGATTCAACTAATTTTGCTTCCAAAAATATCAAAGATAAAATATAAGCAATTAAGATAACCAATATTTTCTCAAAAAATAAACTTGTCTTGTTTTTTTTGGAAACAAAATTTGTTGGAATCAATTAATATGAAAAACACATGTCAACTCCTGATTTGTCCCTCATGCCCCCCCCCATCAAAGAACGCCCACATCAAAAATTTATCCGTCAACGTAGGCGTAGTCTTATCTGCATAATCATGGCGGCAAGATCCTCGAAGATTGGAGTCCACCAAGATATTTTAGCATTCTGTTTAATTGACATGCCTATGAAGATTCTTAATTTTCTCTAAATAGTTGAGGGAAATCAGTAATAACCTTGTATACATGGGCATTATTCTATATACCATAATAGCTGTTTGAATCACTGTTCTGCTCCTGGATTCTAATGTTTTCAGATGTATATTTGATGTGATTTCTGTTCTCCCTAATTATCTTAGCTACTCAGCGTAATCACCATCCAGACTCCAAGCTACTTGTGACCTACTGAATTATTAAGCAAGTATTGAATGCATTGCCATCCTATGTGCATTTCTTTGATATAATGGGAGGAGGTTGTATATCTATAGTAGTTTTGTCGTCCCTTGAATCTGTCCACTTCCTAATCTTTATTTCTATACAAAGTTTATGCAAGAGACAAACCAATCATTTTAATAATACGACTCCTATCTATGGCTTTTTAGCTTTTTGCTTTGAAATATGGAATGATATTCATAGAATTATATTTTATTTTCATATGTGATGATACATCTGTTCTAGACTTGATCTGGTTGTTGAATTCACACTAATTTTCTTGTTTTGCTCAGGGGATATAAACGCTTTTTTAAAAGAACTTCACTGGAGACGTCAGACTACCTTAAAGACGATTGTCTTTCCGTCCACTGTAGCGTTGGTGTTGTCAAATCTCATACAGAGGGACCCAGGATATATTCCATACCAGTACCACCTTCTGATATTGGCCAGCACTTTGGGAAGCTTTTGGAAAGTGGCAAGGGAACAGATGTGAATTTTGTAGTAGATGAGGAGACATTTGCTGCACATAAATTAGTGCTGGCAGCTAGGTCACCTGTGTTCCGTGCACAACTTTTTGGTCCAATGAAAGATCAGAACACGCAGTGTATAAAGATTGAGGACATGGAGGCTCCAGTTTTTAAGGTGTGTAAAGTACTTCCATGTTATTAACAATTAAGCAGCACAATTTTTGCATGTCTATATGTTTTACGTTTAATACATGTTTGCAAACACGTTTCCAGTTACTTTGATTTTAAGATTACATAAAAATGTAGATTGGATATACCAGATGCACACGCGTGTGTCTAACCTGATACTGCATGTCTGTGGGGAGATATAACTTTAGTAGTTTAACGCATTTATTTTTCTGGTTATTATGTTTTCCTTTTTTTTCCCCCTTAAGGCAAGTCAATTGTGTACTCTGTACAACACATTTAAATGTTAGTACAGTTTTATTTTATTTTTTTTATTTTTTTTTTGTTTTGCGGATTGTGTATGGATTATAGTGCTAGCCTGTTGGTTTTGTTCTTCTTTCAGGTCTAGCACTAGCAGTCATGCTTTTGGCCAGAATCCTGGTAGACTTCTGCAAAACCTTAAATGTAAATCTTCGCCTGACTTGTATCTATCTCCTATTTATGCTGTGATTTTTACAGGCGCTACTCCATTATATATACTGGGATGCTCTACCCGACATGCAGGAGTTAACTGGTTTGACTACGAAGTGGGCATCAACCCTGATGGCACAGCATCTGCTTGCTGCAGCAGACAGATATGGTCTTGAGAGGCTAAGGTTACTATGTGAATCTAAGCTATGTGATGATGTAGCAATAAACACTGTCGCTACTACGTTGGCATTGGCTGAGCAGCACCATTGCTTCCCACTAAAGTCGGTTTGTCTCAAATTCGTGGCGATGCCTGAAAACTTGAGAGGTAACATTGCTCTTCCTGTGTGTATTATGTTGGTTAATTAGTTCAATCATAAATTTTCAAGTTCCTTTTTAACTGCACTTTCTCGCTTCATTTCTTTATTTGCGATTTTACCAGTGAACCTAGTGATTGAAGGTATGAACTAAATTGTGTTATGTTTTTTTTTCAATCTTGCAGCTGTAATGCAAGCAGATGGGTTTGAATACTTGAAGGAGAGTTGCCCAGCTGTGCTGACAGAGCTCTTGGAGTACGTTGCTAGAGTTGGGGAACATTCTGTTGCTATATGCCGTCATGAAACCATGCTTGATGGAAGTGATGTCAACGGGAGACGTGTGAAGCAGAGAATATAACCGCACGACATTAACAGCTTTGGTACTGCCTGTAGTGTATCATCAGAGATAAAATTAGAAATGAAAAAACCCCGAAAACCAGCCATCTAGGTTAAGTAACATTTGTTCTGTTAATGATATCTCACTCACCTTTTTCTCTGTAAGAGATGTAAATTTGTCTTCCATCCAGTGTCCATGAATATCTTTTGTAATGTGTCGGTTCTCTTATTTTTAGTCTGCTTTTTCTTTCAAGATGACTGCCCTTTAGTATTGTTTTATTCTAAAATTTTAGGTGATCTGCCTTAGTTTGTTGTACATTTTAACTTGCAGTTACAAGTTGTACATGCGAAAACTTCATCAATTCATTGTAGCAATTTAGTTGACTGTTAGTTTTGATTGAGGTTACCTGGTCTTTTCACCCTTTGTATTCATTTAGTGTCTAATTTCACCCAAAATACATACCAACTCCAATGGATAAAGACCATTTGAATTTTTAACCTGGCAATTATAGGGGCTGACTCCAAAAGAATTAGGGGCGACATAAAAAGACAAAAAAAATGTCACTCAAAAGTAAAATGTAGCCATCCTTATCTCCCGTTTTTTTAATGGCTAAACTACCCTTTACAATCGGTAGATACAATCGAGAGTCAATTTAGTTTATATAACTTTCAAATATAAAGTATCCCCAAAATAAAATTCTTTATCTTTTGAATCTTGGTTATCCTATAATCGGTAGTAAATAAAGTTATCTTGACTCCCGATTAAAGTAGACCTTTGGCTAAAATGCTACCATAATCGGTAGTAAATTTAGGTTATTCAACTCCCGAGTCTAGAGTAGCCCAAAATGAGATTTGCGGAAATTCTCTATCTTTTGAATTTTGATTATCCTATAATCGATAGTAAATAAAGTTATCTTGACTCCCGATTAAAGTAGACCTTTGACAAAAAAGCTACCATAATTGGTAAGGAATTTAGGTTATTTAACTCCCGAATATAGAGTAGCCCCAAAATGTGATTTTGCAAAAATTCTCTATTTTTTGAATTTTGGTTGAACCTATAATCGGTAGTAAATGAAGTTATCCTGACTTCGATTATACAATAGCTCTCTTTGCTGAAATCCTACCATAATCGGTAGCCAAGATAGTTCATATAACTACCGATTATAGAGTAGTCCCAAAATGAGATTTTGCAAAAATTCTTTATTTTTTTTTAATTTGGTTGAGCCTATAATCGGTAGTCAAAATAGTTCATATAACTATCGAATATAGAGTTGTCCCAAAAATGAGATTTTGCAATCGGTAGATAAAAATAAACTAAACTACCGATTATAAAGGGACATATAAGTATTTTCAATCTATTTTGTCTTTTTGTGTCACCCCTAATTCTTTTGGAATTGCCCCTAAAAATCTTAGCTTGATTAGGATATACCAGATTAATTGGGTATACGCAATTTTAAGGGGACCTAGTGTCCTTACTAAGGGAAGGTTAAAAAAGGGTGATTTTACTTTAATACCCTTGAACTAATTAAATCTTAAAAGTAAACCCATTTCTTAATTTCATTAACCTTAAAATTAAAAAACTAAACAACTCTTAATCTTCTCTTCTTCTCCTTCATCTGCATCTTCCATCAACCAAAGCCGAATAAAAATCTTCAACTTTGATTTTCCAAAAAAATTGTTGACTCTACCAGCGAAAAGAAGACTATAAGTGATGTTTAAACTCAAAACCATCATTGTGTTGTGTGATTTGATTGTTATATTAGGTTAAAAATCGAAAATCGTGATTTCTGTGTTTTTAGTCGGCAAGGTCGTAACATGCATATCTTGCCGACTTTTCATAACAGTCATGGCGACTGTAAATTTTTTCAACAGCCGGCAGGGTATTTTTTGAAGATCTTTCAGACTAACAAATTTTTTCAACAACCGACAGGGTAATTTTTGAAGATCTTGCCGACTACTAAATTTTTTCAACAGCCGGCAGGGTATTTTTTGATGACTTTGCCGACTACTACATTTTTCTTAACAACTGGCAGGGTATTTTCAACAGCCGACATGGTATTTTTTTAAGACCTTGCCGACTAATACATTTTTCTCAACAACCGGCAAGGTATATTCAACAGCCAACAAGGTATTTTCAACAGCCGGCATGGTATTTTTGATGACCTTGCCGACTAATAAATTTTTTTTGTCGTCTCATGTGTGTCAAAAAAATAAAGTCGGCATGATCTTCATTCGTCGACCTTGCCGACTTTTCATACTTTCAGAACTGAAAGTGTTGATTTTTTTGATCTAATTTTGAGTATTATTTCATACAATAGCTTTGCAATCTCCTCTTTAAAAGTGTTTGGGTAGTGTGCTTTCATTTCCGTTCCAAAAGATTTTTTCAAAACAAATTCTTTTCATCAAAAAACTTCTCAAAGTTCAATCAAAAATTTCATTACGCAAATTCATAATTTGAGAAGTTTTAATCTACTCAATTAATTAACCTAATCAGATTTTTAATATTAATTAAACAAGAATATATTAGCCATTTAGAAAATATATGGTTAAGGGGTGTGCTGTTTTATTTCAAAATGATCCAAATTTTGTCTCATTAGGTATACCCAATTAATCCGGATACCCAAATCAAGCCAGGCTAAAAATGCCATTATTTTTAACTCTTTTTCTTTGTTTTCTTTTTCTAAAGACCTCGGGAGCTACAGATTCATTCTGAGCATAATTTCTGATTGACCTGTGCATCTCTGATACAATCTGACAAGTGTTCCAAAAATGCAATGTCACAACTGTTCCAAAGAGGAGTAATGAATCCTAGTTTGAAATCCATCACCTAAGTTGATCCAACGGGTAAAACTCCCGAGTGAGAGAATCGATCTGACGGGCAAAAATGTCCCACGAAAGAGAATTCTAGAACCAACTGGACTAATCCAAATATTCTCCTTTCCCACAATCCAACGGTCAAGAAACCGCCCGAAAGTTCTCGAATGAAATTTCAGGTCCAGTCCTGTGTATAAAAACAAGGAAACCCTCTCTGCTCTCTTCATTCATTATTTAACATAACAAAAAACAAGCGTCTCACAAAATTCTTAAAAGAAAGCTCTGCAATTTTTTCTCAAAGCAATTTTTAGAAGAATGGCAGGAAAAGGGGAAGGACCAGCCATTGGTATTGATCTGGGAACAACATATTCCTGTGTAGGTGTATGGCAACATGATAGGGTTGAGATTATCGCTAATGATCAAGGAAACAGAACAACACCTTCTTATGTTGCCTTTACTGATACTGAACGTTTGATTGGTGATGCTGCTAAGAATCAAGTTGCTATGAACCCTGTTAACACCGTCTTTGGTAAGATTTTCATCCTTTCTTCTTGTTAATTTCAGTGTTTGTTTTGAATGTTTTGAGTCTGAACCGGTTTGAGTTTTGTAACTGAGATTTTGCATGTCCGAGTTTAGTAGTGAGTTAGATGTTATGCTTGACCCTAAGTAGAAATGAGTCAGATTCAAAAGCCAATAGATTCATCAATGTGCATGTTTCTGTGTGTGGATTCTTTGGAATTAGATTTCCCTAAACTTGAGTCGGCCGGGTTGAATAGAACGAGTTAGATTTATCTACATGTAGATCTTATCAGAGTCAGATTTATCTATTTGGCCTTGTTGAGTCCCTATATTTGTACACTGAGTCAGAGATACCCAATTTGGCTTGATTTGAACAAAATGCAAAACATTATCTCTGGCTCTGTCAAAATTGTGTTCATGTGTCTGACTCAGTTGAATCAGATGGTCAAGTTGAACGATCCAGCAAAAAAGAGTTGCTATCAATTTGTTTTTGTTGAATTCTCTTCTTGTTTTAGTTAGCGTTTGTACTGAATCAATCTAGTTTCTGGTATTTGTAGATGCAAAGCGTTTGATTGGAAGAAGGGTGTCTGATCCATCAGTTCAAGCTGACATGAAGCTATGGCCTTTCAAGGTTATTGCTGGACCAGGAGAAAAACCCATGATTGTTGTGACTTACAAAGGCGAAGAGAAACAATTTTCAGCTGAAGAAATATCATCTATGGTTCTTATTAAGATGCGCGAGATTGCAGAAGCCTACCTTGGTTCTTCTATAAAGAATGCTGTTGTGACTGTCCCTGCGTACTTCAATGATTCACAACGTCAAGCCACAAAGGATGCTGGTTCAATTGCTGGTCTAAATGTCTTGAGAATCATCAATGAGCCAACTGCTGCTGCAATTGCATATGGTCTTGATAAGAAGGCGTCGAGTGTTGGGGAAAAGAATGTTCTTATTTTTGATCTTGGTGGTGGTACATTTGATGTTTCATTGCTGACTATTGAAGAGGGTATTTTCGAAGTGAAGGCTACTGCTGGAGATACCCATCTTGGAGGAGAAGACTTCGATAACAGGATGGTGAATCATTTTGTGCAAGAGTTTAAGAGGAAGAACAAGAAGGATATCAGTGGAAATCCCAGGGCATTAAGAAGGTTGAGGACAGCATGTGAGAGGGCCAAGAGGACTCTTTCCTCCACTGCCCAGACCACAATTGAAATTGATTCGTTGTATGAAGGTGTTGATTTTTACACGTCTATTACTCGTGCGAGATTTGAAGAGATGAACATGGATTTGTTTAGGAAATGTATGGAGCCTGTTGAGAAGTGTTTGAGGGATGCGAAGATGGACAAGAGCAGTGTTCATGATATTGTTCTAGTGGGTGGTTCAACTAGGATTCCGAAAGTGCAGCAGTTGTTGCAGGAGTTCTTTAATGGGAAAGAACTTTGCAAGAGTATCAACCCTGATGAAGCTGTGGCTTATGGAGCGGCTGTGCAGGCAGCGATCTTGAGTGGTGAAGGTAATCAGAAAGTGCAGGACTTGTTGCTGTTGGATGTCACTCCTCTCTCCCTTGGACTCGAGACAGCTGGAGGGGTTATGACTACATTGATTCCAAGAAACACCACCATCCCCACCAAGAAGGAGCAAGTTTTCTCTACCTATTCCGACAACCAACCTGGAGTGTTAATTCAGGTTTATGAAGGAGAAAGAGCAAGAACAAAGGATAACAATTTGCTTGGGAAATTCGAGTTGTCTGGAATCCCACCTGCGCCTCGTGGTGTCCCTCAGATCACTGTTTGCTTTGACATTGATGCAAATGGTATTCTGAATGTCTCTGCTGAGGATAAAACCACAGGGAAAAAGAACAAGATCACAATCACTAATGACAAGGGAAGACTGTCCAAGGAGGAGATTGAGAAGATGGTGCAGGAGGCCGAGAGGTACAAGGCAGAGGATGAGCAGCACAAGCAGAAAGTCGAGTCGAAGAATGCTTTGGAGAACTATGCTTACAATATGAGGAATACCATCAAGGACGAGAAGATTGCTGGGAAGTTGGAACCATCTGACAAGAAGAAAATTGAGGATGCAATTGATGGGGCCATCCAGTGGCTCGACACCAACCAGCTTGCAGAGGCCGAGGAGTTTGATGACAAGATGAAAGAGCTGGAGAGTATTTGCAACCCAATTATCGCCAAGATGTATCAAGGTGGTGTTGGACCTGACATGGGTGGAGCTGGTGGCATGGATGAAGATGGTCCTTCAATGGGTGCTGGTAGCGGTGCAGGACCCAAGATTGAGGAAGTCGATTAAGTGGAAGAACTGGAGGTTGAGGAATATCACTGCTAGGGCTTGAAGATGTGAATGTTTTAGTTTAGTTCGAGTTTATGTTTCTTTGATGTAATGGCTGTTGATTAAACTTTAAATACTTGAATGGAAAAATCGCAGTGTTTTAGTGTAAATTTTCAATCTTCTGTCTTTTTCTGTGAAATTACTTACGGTTTCTCTTACAGTCCCGTACTGGGACCTCGTGTGCGGCAAAGATTTTCAACCTGTTCAGTCAGAATTTTTGTAGTTCCTTCCTGGATTTGTACTTGAAGTTGCCAGATTGATTATGTTTGGAGTAGAAATGAGTATCAGCCTTATTTTGTAAAATGCCTAATCATGCTGCCTTTTGGTTTGAAATGAAATAAGCACATTTTGTGTTTATTTCAGCAAAAGCGTATATCCCACTTTGGGATAGCATGAATAAATATTTTGGCAAGGGCTCTCTTCTATATCTGTCAGTAATTATGGCTCTCTATCATTGAGCTCTATCGGTTTGTGCAATTGAAGAGAAGTATTATCAATTTGATTAACCTAATTTTTGAGCGACGATCACGAAGATGATGGTTAACAGTTGAACATGGTGATGATACACGGCACAGTGGATTCTCTTGTAATTCGAAGAGGTAATGATTTTGAATTTCACCATGTCTTCTTGTTGAATTGATAGCTACTTAATTGTATGAAATTAGGTCTTTTCTTAAAACTAGGGATTTTTAAATTAGCGGAGATTCAATTAGCTTAGGCTGGGTTTCCTTTGTATGAAATGAGTTTTAGTCTTTTGAATAAGGATTAGGTCTGTGAAAGTTTTGAATTTATGATCTCTCTTGATGTTGTACTGTTGAGGTGAAAAGTGGATTTGTGTAGTGATTTTGTCCTTCTAAGGTATCTAGATGTATATGTTCTAGTTAGGTTTATCAGATTTATTGACAGGTGTATCAGAACAATAATCACCGGTGCTTCAAATCCTCAAAACAAGGAAAAACAGAAGGTGGATGGATCATGCGTTGTTTAAGTAACATACTTGATTAGCTCATGAAGATTGATCTTGTGTATTTGTTTTCTTATGTTGCTTTAGCGAGACAATGAAGTTTTAGCCATCTTGAGTAGTTATTCTGTAGAATCTCTAGTTTATGAGATAGTTAATGCAAACTTTAGATGTCTCAACATGCTTTAAGCCGATTAAATGCGTTAGAAATACAATCTTTGAACTAAGAGAGTCTGGGTATGCGTACTCCTTTTAGGTTACGTCCTAGGTGTTTAATCGTCTCAACTCTCGGCATGCAATTAGTCAATTAAATGTCATAGAAATACACATCTCGACCTAAAAAAGTTTTGGTAGGTGTTGTCGTTTCAAGTCATGCATGTGTTTGGTCGCTCTGGATTCAGAGTCCTCAGTGTGTATTTCAAAAGATCACTGGATATCTTGTATGCCTGATCAATTTTTTACATGAGTTAGGGCACAATATAGATCTAGCCAAAGGTATGTGTTCACCGAAGGTTGGATCCTATTTGTTAAAGAAAAGAAATTGAAGGCGACGGAAGTGGTTAAATTTTATGAGTGTGAGTGTCAAAAAAAGGCGCAGAAAGCGTCTTACATGATTGACGCAGCGTCGTCTATTGGAGCTGAGAGTAATGGTGGTTTTGCTGGGGGCTTTGATACAGATGCTGGAAATAGAGTAGATTCACAATTAGGCATTGGCCAGATTACTGTTAATGAAAGTGGATCATCAGATAGAACTATCAAACTAAGGCAAGAAAAGGATGTTGCGCCACCACAACCAGAGGAGGAGAAAAAGGGCGTCAGACTTTTTGGCGTGAACATTAGTTAACGGTTACGAGGAATTGTGTGGTTTTTGGTTTTTAATTTTGCAATATTCTCTTTTAGATTTCTAGATTACCAGTCATTTGGTATTACTTCTATCACAGACATCTGTGTATGATGACCTGTACTTTCTAGACTAAAGAGCATGCTTTCGTGCAAATAGGAGATTTTCAATAAGTATTTCCTTATTGCTTTTCCAATGCCAGATTGTTTACATGAGAAAAATATTCCTATAAGACAACAAAATTTTCTCAACCTTTTTGCCGTTGCTATTGATTTTCCTACTTTAGTAAACTATCTTTTGTTTCTTATTTGGACTGTATCCAAGTTGAAATGTTTATTGTTTGTGCTTGGTGGGTTGTTCTGTGACTTCTCTACCGATTCTTGATTAGAATTCTGCTAATCTAAATTGTGTAATTTAATTTGTACTTTCCGAATGATCTATTGCCATTGTGTTGCAATTCGTAGATATTGTTGGTGGCCATCACCAATCCCAAACTCTTAAGAATCAAGGTTTATTTGCCTTTTTATCTTTTAATATTGAAAATGCATTATGTTTTATACTTGTATTGAGTGTTCAGATTCATGAACAAGAGCTTGACACTTCAATTTTTTTCTTCTGAAGGGCTGGAGATATTAGCTTTCCCGTGTAACCAGTTTCGAGCTCAGGAACCAGGAAATAATCAGCAGATTGTAGAGTTTGCCTGCACTCACTTTAAGGCCGAGTATCCATCTTTGACAAGGTAAAATCTAGCATCTAATTAGCAGAAAGAGCATTCGTTCTATTTTCTTTCACAACTTTGCAGCATCAAGTATCAACAAGGATGTTTGAGATATCTGTGATCTCAGCTATCTGTATCGTTGTAGAGTTTTTGCAGATGTACATCAAGTGGTTGATAATGTTTGACCATGTGTTACTTGTACATTAGAGGCATCATCTTATTTTTCATTAAAACATTTTTTGCTTTTTGTTTGGTAGAATGTAACAGACATCTTTCGTTTTAATGACAATAGCAAAAAATTGTCTCCTTAAAAGCTAAGTGAAATTAGCAGTTGGATCGCCTAACTTTCACTTTCAGCCATCAGATCTAGGAATCATCCGAAAACAAATAATGGCAGGCGTAGCCAATGGCATCACTCTGCAAAGGAATTGTGGAACACCCAACATTTGTCGACGTGCAATGCACATTTTACTTGTAGTGATAAACCATAGTGAGAAACCATATGTTAATGTTGTGATTGGTGCTGCATGTCGTGCTATATACATAATAATGAATTCATCTTTCTAATTAATCTTCAAGTTTCATAATCTTTATTTGTCAAATGTCATTGCCTATTATTGTTAACAATGTTCTTACGTTGGCAGCTGATCGATCAGCAATGGTGTCCTTTAATAAACGAAAATCATCTGAAATGGTTGAAGAGGAGCCGAAAGAGAAGAAAATCCCAGTTCTCCCATGGATGAGAGCTCCCATAAATGTTAATCTTATTGAAGATATTCTATTAGAACGTGTTCCTGGACTTGATCCCAGGTATCCTCCCCTCTCCCTCTCTTTCTTTCTCGTTCAGCGTTTTTGACTGTTTTCTTTGATTATTGATTTTTTTTTTTTTTTTTTTTTTTTTAAATTGTTTTTGTTTAGATTGGTGGAGGCATTAGGTAATATCAATGAGAATTTTACTACAGTACATTGTATCCAATTCAATATGCAGTATGGAAACAAACAATTGGGCCTGGTCAATTTGAGAGAGATCTTTGTATTATTTCACCAACTGGAAGTGGGAAAACCTTCTCTTATGCATTGCCTATTGTTCAATCTCTTTCGACAAGGAATGTTAGACGCTTACGCACGTTAGTCGTCTTGCCTTCCCGTGATTTGGCAGTGCAGGTTCGTCTTCCAATGTTGGTAATTAATGTGTTAATTTTCTAGAGTTGTTCTGTATAGTGATATCTTTTTTGTTTTTCTAGGTAAAAAGTGTGGTCGAATCTGTAGCACCAGCTGTGGGGTTAGTTGTTGGTTCAGCTATTGGTGGTAAAGGTAAAATATCAGATGAGATATCACAGCTCATTAAGCGGCCTGCGCTCGAGGCAGGTGTTTGGTATGACCCAGAGAAAAAATTAGAAAGCGGGGTTGATATTTTAGTGGCAACACCTGGAAAACTGATGGACCATGTTAACACAACAAAGGGATTTACTCTTGAGCATCTTCCATTTCTTGTAAGTGAGAAACTGTGTGAACTGAGTTATCTGTGCACAATTGCTAGACCAAAATTCTACTCTAGTTTCTTATTTCTTATATGTCCCTTCCCTCAAGTTTTCTTGTTGATGTATCAACTTGCTATGCTTGTATGAGTAGATTTAGACTGTAAACTCATAATCTCTCTCTTCAAATGCTGAAACTAAGGACATCAAAGCATATTCCTATTCGTACCATACTCAATTAGATATTTTGTTGCTAGAGCAATTTTGTGTTTACAATTATATGTGTGGTAGGAGCTGAATACGTTGCCTTGCTAGTGTGACATTTTAATTTTTTAAAGTGATGTTTCTGTTGTAACTTATAAGGAATTCAAATAGTTGACGAATATCTTGGGAGGGTTAGAATTGTCACAGATAATAATAAATGCTAATGATCAATCTACGTGATTTACTTGATGTGAACGTACGTGTTTGTTAGATAATAATAATATACATAGGCTTGTATGCTTGAGATTTTCAGGTAGTTGATGAAATAGACAGCTACTTGGAGAGGAATATCAGGATTTTCTTCGTGCTGTGCTTCAACTGACCCGTTCAGACGAGGAACACCTGTTTTCACA
Source organism: Papaver somniferum (assembly GCF_003573695.1). Taxonomy (NCBI): domain Eukaryota; kingdom Viridiplantae; phylum Streptophyta; class Magnoliopsida; order Ranunculales; family Papaveraceae; genus Papaver; species Papaver somniferum. The sequence continues at coordinate 14,536,257 of NC_039360.1, read as the reverse complement.
TATGAGGGCTTCTCAATCTTTGCACGGTCCCCTGAGAACTATAAGAAGATCGTAAGTTTTATGTGATCCCGTTTTGATACTTAGTTTGGAAAGTCAATACATTTCGTCAGTGCTCCTAACTTTGTTTTATACAGTACAAACTATGCCACGACCTTAAGAAACAAAGGATGATTATTTGAATATTCCACGGTTGTGGGTTGTTAGAGGCCATTTCCTTCTCTCTCATAGTCTGCAGATTCCTTTAAGCTAATAGTAAACGTAATCACTTTCAGTAAATTGTTTTTATGTAGTGGTACCGAAAGGGGGTTTAAAGGTAAACCTTCCCCGAGGCTTGTGAAGATGATTTTATCTGCTTCCTAGCAAGCTTTCCAAGCTTGATCTCCATCGTCCTTTGTTTTTGACAACTGGCCGCTATCAGCTACCTGACAAGCTGCAATTATTCAAATTGGTACGTCTCCTTGAGCAATTTGTTACTAAAAAATCCATTCCCTTGGAGGTTCTAAATATTTTTCTGTACTTGGTTACAGAAAAGTGCAATCTGGTTACACTAGTTTAATATTGTTAAGTAATCTATATTTCATGCGAACATTCTTTTAGTAACCTTCTATTTTTAAGAGATTTCGAAGTTTATTCTTTCTATCAATTCACGTATATTTTCCTTTGCTTTCTTTGTTCAGACATGTGACGTAAAATCTAGACCTCTTTACTTGGCGGCATTTCTGCAAGAGTTAAAAGGGGAACAAAGTATTGTTTTTGCAAAATCTAAGGATTCAACTCACGAACTCTGTACCATGTTAAACTGCTTCGATTTGCCCTTTAAGATCAAAGAATATTCTGCTTTTCAACCTCAATCTCTACGAAGGTAAGAAAATATGCGTTCCAACTTCTGAGCTGTATATATACTCTGCAGCCTGATGGTATCACTCGGTTATATTTGCAATACTAGAGCCTGTTTGATGCTGGAAATTCTCCTTAATGGATTTTCATATTCCGTCCCTCGTTTGCAGCAAGACACTCGAGAAATTTCGGGAGGGAAAAATACAGGTGCTTATTGCTTCAGATGCTATGACTCGTGGTATGGATGTTGCAGGGGTGAGGAATGTAATTAACTATGCCATGCCTTTCCATGTTATGACATATATCCATCGCGCAGGTCGGACTGCCAGGGCAGGGAATAGTGGGCGTTGCTTCACCTTTCTGGCAAGAACTCTCTGATTTCTTCGTAAGATATTTGTCCAACTAGTTCCTGACCAGAACAAGTAATAGTGAAGGATGGCCCATCAATTTGTATTTGTTGTAGTAGTCTAAAAGAACATTAGGTTTAGTCTGTCAAAATTGAAAAAAATGATCCTTCACTACTTCTCTCCTGGGGCCCCTTCGAACTAAGACACAAGGTTCTTTAATGTGCTAAAAGGGTTGAATTGTTGTATTTGATCTCTTGTTTACTGAAGGCATTTAAAAGAAGAGAGGAAACAGGCTGACCTTAACTCGTCTCTATGAACTTTTATCTTGAAACACGATTTCTCTTTTCTGTAGTAATATGTGAAACTCATACTCTACTAGTCTGCTTAATTTATTTTTCTTTCCGTGATTTTCTTTTCAGGTTGTCGACTTAAAAAAACTTCTGAAAGAAGCTGATAAAGACTCCTGTAGTGTTCATAATGTACCCGAAGATATATTCGAAAAACTAAGTTCACTTTATGATTCTGGTGGTTTCTCAACCTTTATCTGCATTGAAGAATTACCTAAATTATATTCAATAACTTGTCTACCGGGTTGATTTGAGTTACTCTATCACTTATGATTTCTGCTCTTTTCAAAACAGCAAAGCTGAAATATAAGGAGTGCATGCAACATGAGAAGTTCAAAAAAAGACGTCAAATGAACTTGCAGTCTTCCAGAGCATCGGAAGGAAGCATGGAGATCAGCCAGGAAATGGTATATACTCCATCACCAATATGTTTTACTCCTCACGTCACCAGGATTTTGGGTTGAAAATAAATGGACTTTCCATCTCATCTATGAAATGTCCTTCTGTTGAGTAAACGTATGCTAATGGACCATCATGGCTGTTGACCTTCTTTGTACGTCCACACTTTTAATTTTTCACAAGTAAAACATAGTCTCTTTTTCATAAGTAAAACATATTGGAAATTGCAGAAGCTCTTGCTATCTGTCTTATTTTTCCATGTCATGGGTGGCGTTACTGATTACCAGTCATTTGGTATTACTTCTATCACATGCATCTGTGTATTATGACCCGTACTTTCCAGACTAAAGAGCATGCTTCCGTGCAAATAGGAGATTTTCAACAAGTGTTTCCTTATTGCTTTTTCAATGCCAGATTGTTTACATGAGAAAAATATTCCTATAAAACAACGAAATTTCTCAACCTTTTTCCCGTTGCTATTGATTTTCCTACTTTAACAAACTATGTATCCAAGTTGAAATGTTTGTTGTTTGTCGTTGGTGGGTTGTTCTATGACTTCTCTACCAATTCTTGATTAGAATTCTGCTAATCTAAATTGTGTAATTTAATTTGTACTTTCCGAATAATCTATTGCCATTGTGTTAGATATTGTTGGAGTGTTGGTGGCCATCACCAATCCCAAACTCTTCACAACAAGAAGTTTCTGGTCAAGCTTATCATGTTAAATATCTCGAAATATGATTCAAGCAATGGATGTTCATGGATCCTTGGCAATCTTAGTTGATAACAACTTATTTTTTAAGACCAATTTTTATTTCAAGTTGATCATTTTTTCCCAAGCAATGATAATATCTATGGCGATTGGGAATGTTTCAAAACATGAAGGAGAGTTTTACTAAAACCTAGACACAGGTTTAATACGCATACCCAGTACTCGTACCCTAGACATCTAAATGCAGGAACGTAGGTAGGTACGCATACCCAGTATAAGTACCCTGAGATTCTGAATGTTTGTCAATCGGGGAGGCATGTGTACCCCTATACATACCTACCCAGTACGAGTTAAACAAATGCTCACAAACTATTTTCGCAAATATGTTGGCGTTGCTACAACTCTAATAAACACTTCTAAGTCATCTTTGATCACTAAATCACTTTTTTTTTTCTTTTGTGAATCATGATTTATGCCGTGAGTGTTAAATGAACACGATAATGCTTATACGTTTGCATGGCATACTTTCCATGAACTATCATTCTACACAGTTCTAGTATCTTGGACCACATTGTATATTCTTTTGTGTAATTTCAAGACGAACTTCTCACATGCTTACATGAACTCCTTACAATGAGTTTCATCTAAACTGAGAAAGTATTTGCTTGAATCTCAATTTATCTTAGCTTGAATTCAAAGCTACCTATTGTGTTGAAAGTATATACATAGAGAAACTCAAACGACTGAGAATTTCAATCCCTGACACTTGTGTATCCTAGTTGTATGCTAGAGTCATCCCCTATTAACCTAATTTTCCTATGAGAAATATAATTAGGTTTACGACTTAAAAACTTCACTTAGGGATTCATGAAGCCACGTTCGACTATCTTTACCTTGATAGTTCTTGTATGCCGATCTTATTCTAATTGATTGTCGAGGTTTTTGATAATCTCAAATCAAGAACGAGATAGATAAAAATCGCAAAGTTCTCTTTTGTCTCAGATTTTTTGATTCCTCAAGATAGATAGCTAAACATCTTCTTTGTTGATCGATTTAAGTTTTTTCTTGAGAGGTAGTTAATAGTCCAGGCTTATCAGCTAACTGAGTGTAAGTGTTCCCGATTCATGAAGTTTCTAGCTTTGTATATTGCAAACAAATTTCCAAGCCATAATCTAAACGATCTAAAAGGAAATAAAATAGGTTTATCTGTTAGAGGCAGATTGGTATCAAAAGTCTTCACTTAGATTGAAGCAACTCTCATGCTGTAAAGGAAGTCATCCAAGGGAATTAATTTCCAGAGCCTTGTGAGGTTCAAGAGACGTAAGGTGCATGAATGTAGGATTACTTGGAGGGTTAATTCCGTCTCAACTACATTCCATTCCGAAGTATGATATTAGGCTAGTGTCTGTAGCAGCTTCATACAGTTTGGTGTTCAAAGCTGAACAAGATCCCGGGGTTTTTCTGCAAGTGCAGTTTTCATCGTTAACAAAACTTCTAGCGTCTTGTGTTTCTCCGTTTTCGCATCATATTGTTTTATCTTTATAATAAAAATAACACAAGTACTACTTGTTCAATTTACATAGTTTAAGTCCTTAATAATTGTGATCAATTATGAGATATGTTTTTATAAAATCCGTATCTTGAAAGATAGATATCAAGATTCCTACTTGGCAGAATTCAGACCCTCTTGATTTGGATACGACTAGATTGATATTGGATATTGATTTGTGAGATCGTCCAAGAACTCTTCTACACAATCAGGTTCACTGACTTTATTGTCTATACATATTGGTTGTGGAAGAGATAAGAGAAAACTCTATATACATATTTTTCAAGGATCTTTAATTAAATATACTTGCGATAGTGTTAGGTTTTTCCCATACAGGTTGCCGAACGAAAAATTTGGTGGTATACTTAGTACCCTCTCCTTAATCAACCGAATTAATCCGGGTCAAATTCATTAACGAAAATAGTTGGTTATGGGGTTCTTGAGTTTGCTCGTTTTTGTTTTCCAATGGTAGGCCTCAAACTAGCCTGGAATTTCAAACCCAAATATTTAAAATGCCAACCAACCTGAATCCATATAATAACCTGGATTGATTGGGGTATACCCAGATTAATTGGGGTATACCTAATGAGACAAAACCCAAGCAATTTTGAAGTGAAAGAAGCCACCCCTTAACCTTGTATTTTCTAAATGGCTAATATACCCTTGGTTAATTAACACTAAAAATTCAGATTAGGTTAATTAATTGAGTTTAAATTAAAATTTTGAAATTATGAATTCAGTAGATTAAACCTTTTATCTGTTTTATGAGTTCGATTTCGATCAAAAAATTTGGTTTTGAAAATGTGAAAGGTCGGCAAGGTCGACATTTGAATGAGGTGCTGACCAAGTTTCACCGATATCGTCTACATTTCAATAAGGTGCTGAATAAGTTTAGCCGGCATAGTCCTCGGTTGAAGAAAACACCGACCATTTTTCGGCCGAAAGGGTCTTTGAATGAAGAATATGCCGACTATCTTGGGCCAGCAATCTTACGTTCGGCATGTAAATATTTCCTACAATGCCGGTTGATACCTATAATCGGCATGCTAATGATTTCTAACATTGCCGGCTGTTGAAAAGTCGGCAATGTAACCTTGCCGACCTGTAGTTATACCCAACAGAAAACAAAATATGGGAAGATGTAATTCACTTTATTCATGCAATTTTGGTTACTACATTGGTTGAAACATAAAATCTAACTCCTTGTCGATGGAAAAACGAATGCACTTAGCATGTGCATCAAGCCTTTGAACCCCTAGGCGATCCTAGTGGACGAGTTATAGTCTCATGAGGGTTTACATAGAGATCTACCCACAAAACCTACACTAAAACCATCACTTGGAGGAATCCCAGTCATCTCCGGCCTGCATGAAGTCCGGGGCATACTCCGAGATTTTGGAGACCATGAATTCATAACTTGCATAGAATGTGAATGCTTCCCCATTTTCCTCCAAGTAGCGCGCTTTGACGACTTCATGCTACAAAAACAAAACAAAAACTTACTTTGTTAGTGGTGTTTAGTAGGAATATCAAACAACATGGATCACGTAAAATAAACCACAAAAATACTTACAAATTGTTCAATGGAAAAGTCGAAGTTGGTAGCGTTGAAAATCCGGGGTTGGAGAGCTAAATAAGCAAGTATCGCATTTTCGATGACTAGGTGCCTATCATGGACTTGTTGAACACTTCTTCCATTAGGATTCCCAAACTCTTGCCTAAATTTGTTGTGTACCCTAACCCAAAAGGTTACGACATCCACCCTTATGGAGGACTGATGTCTAACTCGAGTTTCCGCGTACCACACTTTGGTGATTGCCAAATCTTCATTTGAATCAAATGATGCCATTGTTGTATGTAGAAAGCTATTGGGTGAGTTAGATAGAGTGTATAATGATATGAGCTTTGGAGAGTATATGCAAATAGTTATGTGTTGTTTTGCAGAGAGAAGTAGTGTATTTATAGATGGGGACCAAATTTGGCCGTTATGGTAGTCAATCAATGCAATTGTACTTACAAAAATTTGAATTTTGAATTCACCGGCGAGGTTTTTGTTTCCCCAACATACCGACTAAGTTTGGCCGGCAAGGTGGAACTTTTGTTACCCTGCCGACCTTATTATGATTTTAGACATCAGGAGTTCATTTTCTTCTGTATAACCGTCAGGAAGGTATTTGGTCATTAGCGTGCCGTCTATGGTATAGTCGGCAAGGTCGTATTTTATAACCATGCCGACCTTATGGTGATTTTAGGCATCAGGAGTTCATTTTCTTCTGTATAGCCGTCGGAAAGGTATTTGGTCATTAGCGTGCCGGCTATGATACAATCGGCAAGATCGTTATTTATAACCATGCCGACCTTATGATGATAAAATAGGCATCAAGAAAAGGTATTTTCTGCAACACATAGTTGGCAGGGTCGATAACATAATACCTTGCCGGCTATAAAACAGCCAGCTTGGTATTAATCTGCATACCTTGCCGACCCTGGTAACTACACCATTTCTGCTGTCAGGGCTGACTGTCTGACAATTCACAACCTTGCGGACCCTGGTTTAGTCGGCAATGTAACTTTACAAAAGCATGTCAGCGTAAGTATTGAAACTTTACATAGCTAAACAAACCATTCATTCAACAACTAGAAATCCAACACTTTTTGTCCAAAATACGAAAACATGTCCCATAAACCTTAAAAAAAAACATTTGTCCAACCGTTAACCTTAACATTTGTCTACCACAACATAAATACATAAACTAGGAATGCATTCATTTACCACCACGACCACGGCCCCGTTTAGCATTATCACGACCACGACCACCACTACTACTACCATCACCACGGGAAGGATCCCTCTTTTTGTCAGCATTCATCTTGGCTTGTGCTTCCCTCCTGGCTTTTTCTTCCCTCTTTACTTCAGCATCAGCTTGCTTGAACAATTCACAGGAATCCTCATTGTCAACAATGCTAGCATAGTCAATGTGCTTGCTTTTCTCTTCAATCGACAAAGGCTCTCCTCTGTCTCTGGCGCAACACAACACCTTCATAAAGGTCTTCAAATGCTCCTTCTATTTTCAATTAAACAACAAACAATTAATAGAATGATTCGATAATGTAATCTTAAAACAGTAAGAGAAACTCTAAAATACTTACAAAGAACTTAAAACTTGTTGCTGGGTCTTTCGATATCTTCATATTACGAGCCAATTCTTCAGCAGTCGGTTCCCTAATCACAGTAGGAAGAGCCCAACCCAAGTACCACGTCATGTATTTCTCATGAGCTTCATGACCTTCGAGTCACCTCATCCAAAAGACTCGTATCGACTTTACGACCACGTCTTCCATTCCAGTGATCTTTAACTGGCACTGGTGCATAAGCGACGTTAATAGTTTTTTGGGACGTGATGCAGTCCTCCCTTAACACTTTAAAGAACGACTCAACATCGAAATGAGATTCTTCTTGGACGTAACCCAATTGTCGCATTACCCGATGTGGATCGTATATTGAAAATCCATGGGAGAACAACAAGGGTCCGTAGTTTAATGCAACATCATCTTTCCTTTGGATTAAACCTTGATTTCTAGCATCTCGATACAGATCATATATTACCTCATCCGCAGTCAATTTGTCCAAGGCGATTCGGATTTTGATAAGCTGTTGCGGCATTTTCTTATCCTGACCACCCTTAAAGCTGTATCTTTGTCCTCTTAAATTATCAATCACAACATTCTCAATCACTTTGACGTAGGAGTTGGCTTTCACTAAAGTAGGGAAGTGCATATATATCCAAACCTATGCAAACACAAAGTTTAGTAAGAATCTTATCTTACTAGAATTTTGAAAATATAAATGATTTAGACAATAAAATTATCTGGAAGAGACATACATTTCCGTTAACTTGCGCAGTGAGTGCCCTTGAACCCTTTGTCAACTCATTGTTCAATAAGGCGACCACAGCCAAGAATACTCATCCATCTTATCTAAGGGATCCAATAGTTGCATATACCTGACGTCGGCCAAGCTTCCGGAACTGTCGGGGAAGATACATTTTCCCAGGACGTATAACAAATAAGCTGACACGGTAGCATTGATTCGCACCAAGTCCACCCATCCTTCCTCATCATAGATTTTCTTGGTCCCATATAATGTGTCCCTCAACTTCTTCAGATTAAACTTCTTGCTTAGGTGACCATCCTTTATCACAAGCATTGCCTCCGTCTCACTGATTTCTTTTCCCTCAACCTCGAGGCCTAGAATTTGATGAGCATCATCGGGAGTTATCGCCATATCACCGAATGGGAATAACATTGTATCAGTCTCTCCGTAGAACCTCTCACAGAATGCAGATACGGTAACTCTATCATACTCAATATTCGAACTCTCCACCGCAGGCCACAACTCGGAGTTCTTGACAATCGTTTGCACCTCGTCACATTCATCGTCAAGTTCCCAGTTCTTCATCACTGAACATGAAGCTTGGAGCCTCAAGAGACGGATGGCATGCTTGTGATCCTAAATACCAAAAAAAACAAAATGAAAATAAATACAAACACTTGAAGAAAATTTAAGATTGATACACTTAAATAAAAAACAAACACGGATTGAGATTACTTACGACAGTATTTTGGATTTGACATGCCCATGAGTCTTTGTATCCAAAAATAACATCTCCACCATCTTCCGGGGTCCCCTTTAGAGGCTCACCTAGTTTCAATCTAACCTTCAGTGAAGGGGAGGCATGTGGTAATCAGCTGGTTTAGTGATAACCCTCTTCTTCTTTCCGGTTTCGGTTAAAGTTGAAGCTTGGGTTTTTTGAACAATAGCTTGAGTTTGTTCTTCTTCTTCTTCTTCTCCTTCTTCTTCTTCTTCAACAATTTCATCTTCGATATCCTTATCTTTATCTCCATTACCATCATCATCATTATCATCATTACCTCCTCTATCAAGTGGCTTGTCTTGATCACCATCATCATCATCATTGTTACCTCCTCCAGCAGCCGGAGTTCTTTCAACAACAACATCATCATCACCTCCTCTACCAGATGGAATTGATTGGTCTTCATCTGGAGTTTCATCCGAATCATTTGGTTCCGGTGGTGGTTGAGAATCATTCCGTACACGGATCTTGAACGCCCCGGCTCAACAAATTCCCCTCGATGTGTTGTAGTCAAGAATTTTTCACCAACACGAGGAGGTCTTGAAGGAGGAGTAACAGTTTTATTCTTTCCCTTTTGCGACCTAAACAAGAACAATTTAAAAAGAAATCAAAAGTCGGCGGGGTCGACAAATATAACCAATCCGGCGGAACAAGGTCGGAAGGGTCGATATCTAAACTACATGTCGGCGAAAGCATAGTCGGCAAGGTCTTATTCCAATAACCTGCCGGCTTATAACAACTTGAACATATGATTTTCAACATCAATAGTCGGCAGGCTCTATAATAAAAAACAATACCGGCTAACATAAAGCCGATAGGGTGGTATTCAAATACCATTCCGACTTTCAAAATTTAAGGCATCAAGAGATACTAAAAAATTGAAATACAGCCGGCAGGGTAAAAATTTATAACCCACCGGCTAAAAAAAACTAACGTCGGCAGGTCATAGGTTGAATACCTTGTTGACCCTGTAAGTAGCAGTTACAGATATTAACAACCGACAAGATCTTCAACCTAAGAGCTTGCCTACTAAACCTAGCTATGAAATGTCGGCAATGTCGTGGAACAAACACCTCGCCGGCTAAATAACTGCAAATTCAGAATTTTGATTTTTCTGACTTAATTTGACATGCAAACATGAAATTGAAGTACTAAAGTGAGTTTAAGTAGACCCTTACTTTCTCAATCGCGTCATTTCTCCTTTTTCAGCGGCTTGATTTCTTCTTCTTCAACCGCTTTTTCCTTCTCTTTCTTTTGAACTAACAAAGCAATTCCAGGGTTGTATTCGTTGGGTTTTCTATTTGTGTTTTTCGTACGACTAGGTTTCGGCAGTGGTGGCTCCATGTTTGAAGATTAACCGGAGTTTTCGAATCGACGATTACGATGAATTAATCGACGAGTTTTGATGATGGTGTGATGGAGAGCCGGTATGGTTGTGGAGGAGAAGAAGAAGAGAAGAAGGAAGATGAAATGAAAAGAATAAAACTGATTTAGGATTATTAGAATTATAAGGGGTAAGGGTAGTATTGTAATTTCACCCATATTTGGCCTCCCTTTAATAAGGACACTATGTCCATATAAATCTGGGTATACCCCAATCTCGCCAGGTATAATAACAACCTATCTCAAACATATATAACATTATACTTCTAAAACAAACATAATCACAAAGGAGTCGGACATGATTATTGCAAATTTAAATATCAGAACCACAACTTATATGGGGTTGTACAATTCAATCCTCCTTGTAGAAAGGGCATCCTTGAGCATTGGTGGATGGAGTAGTCTTTTCATGTTCTTCTTGGGATAAATTTGAAGAATCTATTTTGGGTCCTTTGAGTAGACCTCCAAAAAGCTCCCCAGGGTCATAATAGATCTCCACATCTTCAGCTCTTAAAGTTTCATCTACCTGTTCGAGGATTCACAATATTAATCAACAACAAATTAAGATGCTCTTGATCTATGTAGGGAAAAAAAAAGAGGTTACTTGTATCGCGTCACATAATAACCTTTTTTTTTCTTTTTTTTTTGTGAGTCGAGTAATTGTATCATATATTAACCATAAAATTGAGGATGGGATGGTAATATTTCAAGATGGGCAAGTGTATGATGGGACGAGTTGTTGAACATGTATGGGCTGCATATGTACTGAACCAGAACTAAGATAAAAAGCAAAAGCAAATTTGAGGTTGCAATTTAGTGCTTTTGGCTCTTGCAAGCCATGTGTAGAAAACATATATATATATATATATATATATATATATATATATATATATATATTATCCCTCTCTTGGTAGGTTTGAAAACGATTTGAAAGACAGATCATTGTCTAATTAATGTTGGGTTACCTTGAGAACACCCAAGCCATAAAACTCGACTTTGTGGCCAGTGGGAGCATGACCTTTGAAAGGACCTTCCATGTAACCCCAGTGTCTGAACTTAAAAGCAATTAGAGGTGGCCCTGAGTAGACCTTAATAACTTCCCAAGCAAAACCACGAGGAAACGCTGATCTAAATATGTCATGAGAAGATGCAAAGCTCTCTTCATCAGCTTTGTAGTATTGAAATTCCTCAGGCAAAGATGTTTTCAGCAAAGCGTTGTAACTCCCTAATTTCAGGACCTCTTCTCCTGATAATCCCTCTCTTCCTACATAACAGAAACAAATTTTCCGCTCATCATATTTTTACTTTATTTTATATGTATGGATTGGGGCCTCATGAGATACTTAGTGTTGCACTGACCTATAAGGATAGGTAGCAAACACACAGACGAACCAGTAGTACCACTCACTGTACCAACCTCTCAAGTAACTAGCTAGTACAGTATAAAAAATGAAAATGAAAATGAAAGATGTAGGTGTTACCATTAACAAATAACTTGAATTTTTCTGGGTTGATAGTTTTGAAGTCCTGTAGCCGAGTTTTGTGAGAAAGCTCCATTTCCCATGTTTTAATGGCGTTCTGTACGGTTTCCTCTAAAGATCCCTCTGGCCATACCTGAGCACATGATTAGTATATAAACATCATTGACAATAATGCATATAGGGTGTGAATGGAATAAATTTATAGCTTGATGATCTATCGATATGACACAGATGATTTTGATTTTTAAACAGTACACTTGGAAGAATTTCATAGATACACAGAAGATAATAACAAGTAATTGATCATGAAACGTGTGCATATATACGTTTGTTTGGCCTTGCTGAAAGAGTTCATTAACGAGGTCGTAGATAGGAGGACCACCATGCCTCCACTGTACATCTTTATGCTCATCTCCATACATGTAAGATCTGTACTTATCTCCCTGGTGGTGATCATGATCAGAAGAACCCATATATATGATGTGGTGTTGATAATATGTTACTTTACTGGTGGTGTTACTATAAAGAGAGATGATTTGATGAATAAGAGTGTTCGAACCAGGAGTATCAATATATATGTGTTGTGTGTGTGTATGCAAAGTATTCAGCGTACTCAGAATAAACAGACGAGGTGGCTAGTATTCTAATGAAATTAATATCATCATCAATAGCTATAGACAGAATAAACAGATGAGGTGGCTAGTATTCTAATGAAATTATAGAGTTGGCAGTCTACACGCAAACAAACATTAATGGTTTTAGGTTACATGGACTTTCGCGGATGAAAATGGAGACAAAACATTACAATTTTTTTAATGGTTTTATCTGGTTACCAAACCAAGGGCGTCACTTTCATAAATGCGCAACATTACGCGATAGAGATAAGATTTACTGTTATTTTTCCAGGGAGAACAGGCCCAATTTAATGTAGCCAGGAAAAACAAATGAATGCAACAGGAGGGAGTCCAAATGCTGAAGTCTGAAAATGTGTTTAGATTGAAAACTTGAATATACTTTTACCCATACCATATACTATGTTTTACGTGTAATATAAATGCTAGTTGACAACAACGCTCAGGAAGCTCGACCTGCAACATCGGGTTACAGCCTGGTAAGCGTTTCAACACTTCTACGAAAGATGTGTTACTTCCCTGAGATCCCTAATTCTGTTGTTTTTGCATCTAATAATTTACCAATTGCTCCTCAATTCTGGAATGCCTTCGAAAATCAAGCAGGTAAGTAAGCTTCTTCTTCTAGTTATCGGATGGTGTAACTGGCAGCTGTGTCTCACTATACCTACCTCACTTGCATACTATCAGACTGGTGTATTGCCAAAAGTAACAGATTTGCTGATTTGATTTTATGAACAGCTCTGCTTTCATCTATTAGACTATTACCATTCCTCATTGCGCCGCTCATCATTGCATCAACGTTATATCAAACGCACTCCAAGTTCGTCTGAATGTAAGCTACCATATTTCCTCATGTTCTCCTCTTACGAATTTTTAGAATGTTCGTGCTCAGAAGTTGTGGTTTTCTGGCTGTGCAGAAGTTGGTGCTGTAAAAGCAGGAAACCCTGGTGTTGAAAAGCACAGTTTGACCCGAGATACCCCTTCTCTTCTTTGCAATAATGACCCCATTTCGATAGTTCTGCCATTACCCATAGTTTGTACTGTATAAAACAAACTTAGGAGCACTGACGAAATGTATTGACTTAACCAACTAAGTATCAAAATGGGATCACATAAAAATTACGATCTTCTTATAGTTCTCAGGGGACCGAGCAAAGATTGAGAAGCCCTCGTATGTGAAAACTGGTGTTCCTCGTCTGAACGGGTCAGTTGAAGCACAGCACGAAGAAAATCCTGATATTCCTCTCCAAGTAGCTTGTCTATTTCATCAACTGCCTGAAAATCTCAAGTATATAAGCCTATGTATATTATCTAACAAACCCGTACATTCACATCAAGTAAATCACGTAGATTGATCATTAGTATCTACGCATACAATCATGTGACAATTCTAACCCTCTCAAGATATTCGTCAACTATTTGAATTCCTTATAAGTTACAACAGAAGTATCACTTAAAATTTTTTAGCAAGGCAACGTATTCAGATTCTCCTACCACACATGTAACTGTAAACACAAAATTGCTCTAGCAACAAAATATCTACCATATGAATATGCTTTGATGTCCTTAGTTTCAGCATTTGAAGAGCGAGATTATGAGTTTACAGTCTAAATCTATTCATACAAGCAAAGCAAGTTGATACATCAAGATCATTCATAATGTCTGCAATTAGATGCGACCAATAAGCCTCTCTACTTCTGCCTGCACATGCTCATATGAGGAATTGCGTGATATCATCCATATTTTTGCTGATACTGTTAAAACTCAAATGAATTTTTACTAGAACTGAGTTATCTTAATTAAATTGATTCATGAATGAATCAGTCGAATTTTCAAGCATACTATTGGTAAAAGAGCTGTAAAATTAATGTCAATAATAATTGTTTAGTAACATTTTCAGCCTCAGAATGAACTTGTGTCGATCGGCCACAGAGAGCTGAGGTACAGCACCAATAATAAGTTAGTAACATTGTCAACACATCGACATATTGCTGTTTCATTTAAGCCCTGACTATATTATAATTCATCTAATTCTTATAACTCGTCATACTGAAAGTGCAACACTTCAACTTTTAAATAGACAAATAAAACAGATATGTTAATTTGAAAAAGAATAAAGTTAAGACACCTTAGTTTCAAACTATTCAATAGCTATTTATGTCTACTGTGTTAGCAGACAGTTGGGTTTAGGTATTCTCACTGAACGTACAGACCCAAAAAAAGCTGGGTAGAGACTCAAACCTTCATCAAAATAAGTACCAAGATTCAGTAACTCGATGGAAAAGACTGCACTACATGTGATTGCAAGAAATGTCGATACAATTTGCAGAGAGCTGTTAAATACTGATCTTCGATTCATTACAATTTATTTACACAAAACTCATGTAAAAAATTGAGCAAGCATACAAGATATCCAGTGATCTTTTGAAATACACACCGAGGACTCTGAATCCAGAGCGACCAAACACATGCATGACTTGAAATGACAACACCTACCAAAACTTTTTTAATGTGTATTTCTATGACATTTAATTGATTAATTGCATGTCGAGAGTTGAGACGATTAAACACCTAGGACGTAACCTAAAAGGAGTACGCACACCCAGACTCTCTTAGTCCAAAGATTGTATTTCTAACGCATTTAATCGGCTTAAAGCATGTTGAGACATCTAAAGTTTGCATTAACTACCTCATAAACTACAGATTCTACAGAATAACCACCCAAGATGGCTAAAACTTCATTGTCTCGCTAAAGTAGCATAAGAAAAGAAATACACAAGATCAATCTTCTTGAGCTAATCAAATATGGTACTTAAACAACGCATAATCCATCCACCATCTCTTTTTCCTTGTTTTGAGGATTTGAAGCACCAGTAATTATTGTTCTGATACACCTGTCAATAAACCTAACTAGAACATATACATCTAGATGCCTTAGAAGGACAGAATCACTACACAATTCCACTTTTCACCTCAACAGTACATCATCAAGAGAGATCATAAATTCAAAAGGCTAAAACTCATTTCTTACAAGTCTTCAATCAAGGAAACCCAGCCTAAGCTAATTGAATCTCCGCTAATTTAGAAAACCCCTAGTTTAAAGAAAAGACCTGATTTCATACAATTAACTAGCTATCAATTGAACAAGAAGACATGGTGAAATTCAGAATCATTACCTCTTCGAATTACAAGAGAATCCACTGAGTCGTGTATCATCACCATGTTCAACTGTTAACCATCATCTTCGTGATCGTCGATCAAAAATTAAGTTAATCAAGTTGATAATACTTCTTTTCAATTGCACAAACCGATAGAACTCAATGATGAAGCTTCTGGTTTTCAGAAGAATTTTAATGGCGGAAGGGAACGGGAAAGAGAGTGAGAGTGTTGGTGCTTTTTCTTCGTTTTCTTCTTTTATCACCAAAAGTCAAAAATAAAAAATCATCCATTACTACTGCTCTCCTGGCCCACAAAAAGTTCTCTAATGTGCTAAAAGTGTTGAAGTATTGTAACTCCCTCCATCCAACGTATATAGGCGGAGGGACCAATTCTCTTAGATCAAAATGAATATTACTTTGAATTTATTATTTTTCATGTTTTTTTTTTCCTTTGTCTTATTACCAACACAATTTTCTATGTATAATAAATAAGGGTATTTATGGGAAAATTCATCTTGAAAATAGGACTCCGCCTATCTATTAGTTCAAAGAAAATTTAAAATTCCGCCTATATAATAGGTACCGAGGGAGTATACTTTTTTTTTGATACTAAAGTGAGTTTTATTTATCACTGAATTAAGGAACATAGTCTTCCTCTACCCATTTGGTGATATCAGGAGAAAAGTTTGAAACATAAAAATAAGACAAAGCTTCAAGCCTAGCTTTTCTTGCTATCTCATGAGCTACACTATTACTAAGTCTCTTAACTCCTTTGCAAAACCATAGTTTATTTATTAAAAACTTGTCTTTAATTGCAGAAACTAGATGTTGATTGAACCAGTGAACTTTTGAGTCTTCACAGGTAATCGAGTCCATCTCGAAAATAACTTTATTGAAGCTACATTCCTCCATCCATTCCACTGCTAAGGCCAGAGCTTTGCATTCAAAATATTCAACTCCTACCTCTTCATCCACCTCTTCCTCCAAATTAAAGCCTTTCACTCCTACTGCATGACCTGCATGATTACGAACTATTAGACCAATGTTACCTTTTCTTGTTTCAGACATATAAGAAGCATCAATATTAAGTTTTAGAAACTCTTCTTCTGGTGGTACCCATTCTTTGATACCTGAATATTGATTTCCATGAACCTGAACATCAGTATCATTAGGAGAACATTGTATTATAAGATGTTGTATTCTAGATATGGTGTTGCTCCTATTATGATGAGTATGGCTGCACAACGGGTAGGGTGGGTAGGATATGGCCTATACCCGCCACCCTACCCGTTTATTGGCGGTTAAGAAAATCTTTACCCGCCATCCTACCCGCCAAATAATGGATAGGGTAGGATACAGTTAAAAAACTGGCGGGTAGGGTAGGATTGGCGGGTATGAGTAGGGTATGTGCACCCCTAGGTAGGGTGGGTAGGATATGGCCTATACCCGCCACCCTACCCGTTTACTGGCGGTTAAGAAAATCTTTACCCGCCACCCTACCCGCCAGATAGTGGATAGGGTAGGATACGGTTAAAAAACTGGCGGGTAGGGTAGGGTTGGTGGGTATGGGTAGGGTATGTGCACCCCTAAGGATGAGTATCTTGAAAAATCAAATTACATATGTCCTTCCATATATACCAAACAATGCACATTAGCTTAATAATATACTTTTCATACTCATTTTGGGGATGTTCAACTGTAGTGAACCAAGAAATAATCCAAGCCTGCAAAGAGTTAAAACTCTGAGTAACGGTAAGAATATCTACCTGTAAAGAGTTCCATATGGCTCTAACATAATCACATTCAATCAACAAATGTTCAATGGTTTCATTAATGTTGTTACAAAACTTACAGTGAGGTTCTATTTCAGAAATGTAACTTGCTAGTTTATTTCTTACAGGAAAAATGTTTTTTAAATATTTCCAGACAAAAAGTTGTACCCTATGTGGAACTCTATAGTGCCGGAGATTTTTCCAAACTTCCTTAGGGATGTTTTCTCCTGTGATTTTATTAGTTACAGTGTTAGCATTGAGAGTGTTATAAGCACTCTTCACAGTAAATTTACCTTTCCTATCAGGCTTTCAGATTAGATAATCCTCACAAGAAGATGGTATATTCATGTCTAGGATAGCAGTAGAGGTCTCATGGTTGAAGAGAGAAAATATGAGCTCTTGGTTCCAAATTCTAGTACCAGGCACAAATAAATCACAAACCAAAGTATAAGAAGAGAGGCTAGATAGTCCTACAATTGGGACAGGTGGAATATTGAAACCAGTAATCCAGTTATCAAGCCAAATGTTAATTTTAGTGCCACATTGTACAATACACGTGGTGTTTTGTTGCACAACTTAAATTCCAGAATAAATACCTCTCCAAAGCCATGAAGAGTCATCTTTTAGCTTATCAACGTGGAGCAAGCTACCATTCCTCCCATACTTGGCTCTAAGAATTTGCATACAAAGAGAGTCATTGTCATTACAAGCTTTCCAAGCCAATTTTTCTAACATAACAATGTTAAAATATTCAAGGTTTCTGAATCCTAAACCACCTAAGGCTTTAGAAAAAGCAGGGGTCTAACAACACCACCCAATATTTCGCTTAAGAATATGTATGGACAAAATCGAATATACTTTTAAGAGAATCAACACGACTCAATCAATTAAAAGTATATCAACGAGTTTATATCTCTATCCTTATTTGATTTCTTCAAACAGAAACTGTGAGTATTAATCAAATACAAGGAATAACTTGGACGGTACCAAAGACCAATATCCAAGTGTTAATCAATGAAATCAACAACAACAAGGTTGTATCTCTAATCGATTAAACTTCAACGCACAACCTGTATTATTTCAAAGTATAAAGATAACAATATAATGCGGAAATTGAAATAACACAGACACCAGAAATTTTGTTAACGAGGAAACCGCAAATGCATAAAAACCCCGGGACCTAGTCCAGTTTGAATGCACACTGTATTAAGCCGCTACAGACACTAGCCTACTACCAACTAACTTCGGACTTGACTATAGTTGAACCCCTATCAATCTCCCACTGATACAAGGTACAGTTACACTCCCTACGCCTCTGATCCCAGCAGGATACTGCGCACTTGATTCCCTAGCTGATCTCACCCACAACTAAGAGTTGCTACGACCAAAAATCACAGGCTTTAACAATAAACAAATCTATCTCACACAGAAAAGTCTATCAAAGGATAAATCTGTCTCCCACAGATAAACCTAGGTTTTGTTCCGTCTTATGATATGAAATCAAGGTGAACATGAACCAATTGATAATCCGGTCTTATATTCCCGAAGAACAGCCTAGATTAATCAATCACCTCTCAACAATCCTTTCTGAATACACAGGCGGTTTGTCAAGGAATCACAAACAGTGATACGAAGATGTTTGTGACTTCTTTATCTTGCCTATTGGAGAACTCTCACGATCTCAAGCCAATCAAAGATTGTACTCGTACGATAGAAGATGCAAGATTAGATCACATAACTACGATAAAGTAGTATCGGTCTGACTTCACAATCCCAATGAAGTCTTTAAGTCGTTAACCCAATTTTAGAGAAGAAAATCAAAGGTTAATGGAGATCAACTCTAGCAAGAGAACTAGTAGCACACAGACGTGTGGGGATTAGTTTTCCCAATGCTAGATGTCTCCTTTATATAGTCTTCAAATCAGGGTTTTGCCTTAGTTACAAAGCAATCCTTATTCACCGTTAGATGAAAACCTGATTTAGATTCAAGCTAATATTTCTCAACCATTAGATCGAAAACTTAGCTTGTCACACACACTTGTGGTATACGTTTACTGGGTTTGTGAAAACCATGCCCAAACATGTACGTGTATGTTGGTTCAACATAGTAACCCAAAAGGTTAACCATATGAGCATTTCATATTAACCTTGTTCTTCTTCACCATAACTAGTTCAAATGACTTCAAGATGAACTAGTTAAAGAGTTGTTCAATTGCAAGGAAATCTCATGTACTACACAAGACACAATTGGAACAAAGATGATTTGATTCGATTGAATCGTCTCATGAATATTATAGCCATGGTTTGCATAAAGCATTCCTTAGTAATTTAATGATTCATGTTCAGAGCACATCTTTAGATCATAACCTCTTAAGCTCACAAACAAGTTCGCGGACTTAAGTACAATCACTTGAGTTTTCCAAACTCAGCAGAAATTCCCGGAAAGTGAACTTCCGCCAGTTCGAGGACTAAGCACACAAACGAGTTTTGGAAAATCCAGCAGAAATTCTCGGTCGAGAACTTCCGTCAGTTCGCGGACTTGGCAAGCCAATTCCACAATCCTACCGATTTCTATTGATCAACAAAGTTCGAAAACTTCGGTTCAAGGAATACATGGTTATGTAATCTAAACTATTATTCCAACCATTGAAACATTCTTAGAGGACGTTATATAGTTGTTACACTATTTCTCGTCAAAGCAATTTTCAAAGTGATTGAAACTTTTCATGACTTTTGTCACTAGGTGAAGATAAACCTGATCAAAGCGAAACGCTTTAGTAACACACTATTTGGAGAAAAAGATAAACATTGAATACTCAGCTCGAAATGTCAAGTGTGTATGATCCAGTCTATATAGCATACGACTTTTATCTCATAAGAAGTAGGAGATAGAATAGATAGACTTTTGAGTGATAGATAAGTTCAAGTCTCCACATACCTTTTTGTTGATGAAGTTCCACGGTTCCTTGGTGTAGATCTTCGTCGTTGTATGATGAATCGCCATGAAGTCCTTGAGCTTACTACACTTTTCTATCCTAGTCCGAGACTTAGCTGTAATAGGCTATAAATCAAGACTCATAGTTTTGATCACTAACATTGAAAAACATGCTTGATATAGCAACGCATGCGAGACTGACCGAGCTATGCTCTAACAATCTCCCCCTTTGTCAATTTTAGTGATAAAACTCTTAATACACATGGAATACAAAAAAGATAAACTTTAGTGGCTCCTATTCCATAGTCTAATCTTCAACATTCCTTGAAATCTTCGTCCTTCCAAGTACTCCAATGATCTCAAAGGTTGTAAGTTTAGCACCATCGTTGTTGAAGATCCATAGATACAATAATGAGAGAACTCGAGATTCTCAATCATCATTATACAGTGTCGTAGTATTATTATGAACATCAAAGTCCAATTGCATCACGAGTTTAAAAATAATACTACGGTGATATGTATCACTCCCCCTTAGTCAATACTCCATATCAATCATGGAAACCACTCCCGCTTACACAATGATCCGAAAACCATATGTATTTGTAGTGTGACCTACAATATTTCTCCCCCTTTTTGTCAATAAAATTGGCAAAGGTACAAGAACGGGTTCATAATGAAATTTCAACAAGAGACATTTCATAAACTAAAAGAGAAAATACATACCAACTTAATTTAGATGCAATCATAAAGCCGAAGCTAAATGCATTCATCAAGGAGTTTTAAGATACAAGATAACCCCTCTAAAATTTCACAGCCGCACATCCCGCAAGATATTACCATTAAGCACAAGTTCAAAAGAACTCTCCCCCATTTGATGTCATTATCGAAAGAACAACAAGAGCGACCTTAATTTCGAAAGAAAAGAAGGATTTTTAATTAGACACCAAAAACCACGCGAATGATTTCCTATATCCAATTCCTCAACCAAATTAATCACAAGTAAACCCATGATTAATTCAATTGGATTAAGCAACTAAATCAAATCACAAAAGTGATCAATTTAATTGAAAAGTGCTCAACATAAGTAAACCTACGGAGCAATGACTAAGTTAATCATATGGAAGTGACTAACTTAACCGTTCAAATACTCAACATAAGGAGAACCTTACGGAATATGTGTATACTCGACATAAGGAAAACCTTATGGAATATATGACTACAATAACCAATAGAACATGATTAGTATAACCGTTCGTATAATCAACACAAGAACTTGTGGAATATATGAAAACTCAACTAGATTAATTACAAGAGGGCCTATAATTAATCTAGTCGGAATACAAGCAATCAAATAACCAAACTAATCACCAAGGTAATCAATTTAATTATTTTGGGCTCAACATAAAAGATTATGGAACCCCGACTAAGATTATCATAAGACATGACAACCTTAACCGTATGTGTACTCAACATAAGAAGGAATACTTATGGAATACAAACTAAATAACCAAACTAGTTGATTGATTTAGTTCCTAATGCTCAACATATAACATCTTATGGAACAACCAACCAAGTCAATAAGAATAATCGACTTAGTCGTATCGTGCTCAACATAAGACGCTCAATGGAGCCTTCACGGTAATACATAAAAATTGATCAATGAAGATCAATACCGTGGATAACATACAAGGATCTATTCTATTTTCCATCATTATATGCATAACATCATAATAAATTTTATCCTTGTCTCACAAAAGATTTAATCCTATTTTCCATCAAATAAATGATTGCATAGGCATAACTTTTGTAATTGTCAAAAGTCAATTCGTCATTTCATCAATACGAATATTAATTTGTGAATGACTTTACTTTTGACACAATATGGGACCTTCAAGTTCACGGACACAAACAATACATATCCTATCCTCCAAATATTATTAGAATTTAAAACCAATATACCTAAAAAATAACATAAGAAGATGAAAAAACAAAATAGCTATGTGTAGTTACAATCATCGATACTCAACGCACTAGTTATTCTTCCAACTACACTAAAAAGAAGACATACTAGGCATCTAAAAGATGACAAGCTAAACAGAATCAAACTCCATCGTTTCCCTGACAGCAAACAACGAAATGAGCGGTACGGGATCCTTACGAGACAAGAAGTCTTCAAGCTTGTGATCGACAGCCTTCTCAGCATCAACGGAGAGATGATTCTCTTTTCGAAGATCCTTAATTTGAGATTTTATGAGACCAAGGTCAGACACAACCTTTTCCAACTCAGTTTTCACCTTATTAAGACCTTTAAGAGTACCAATAAGCTGTTGTTTTGCTTCCCCAAAATACTTAAGAAAGTCATGAACAACTTCAGCAGAGATCATATCATCCTTCTCAGCATCTTCATGAGAGTAATCAAATAAGCATGAATCATTGGGATGATATTCATATACAAATGTTATCTTCCTCTTGGAATCAACCTCAACACCTTTGTCAAGGAATCCTTTTGAAAAGCCACCATAGCAAGAAGAGGAGGAAGACATTCTTTGATAATCCAAAAACCACAAGGAGTACACGTACGTGACTTGTAACCCTAAGAGGTTGGATATTTATCTTTGGGGAAAACAATTTAGGGTTTCATTTAAACAGTTGACTCAGGCCAGAACGAAATCCGTTCGAGTACAACAAATACCCAAGAAAAATAAAGTCCCTAAAGAGACCGAAAACAGGGCCTAAAAAAATATGCAACATTTTCTTTTAACTTGACCAATACTTGATCTTAGCAAATCTGTCAACCCAAGTTTAGCTATGGAAAATAAGAAGATAGCTTAACTATAATAGATGCAAGCAACAAGTATACCTGCTTTTAACACAACTTACTCAACAAGACTTTTCATGAGTAAGTTCTCGAACCTTGTGATTAATTAGCACAAGTACGAGCCACAGGCTCATTAAGAGGTTTGTGTCTTTGGTTAAGTTTGTTTTTCCTCTTAGTTTTATAGAGGGATCCTGTTTGACATGAGAAATTATCATGGAATTTACTGTCATCAAAATAAGAGACATAGTTAGAGTTCTTACCAGAAGTTCCTTGACATGAGGAAGAAGATAATCTGTTGACAAGCTATTTGTACCTTATAATTATCTCTTCAATATCTTTTCTCATATCATCAATTTTTCTTTCTTTTGGGATGACTTTCTTCACAGGAACAATGTTTCTTTTAGAGCCAAGACGTTGAACTTCCTTTGGACGATGTTTATTAAGACGTCTCTTCTGCCCTTGAACATTGGAGGAACTCAATGTACTGACTTTCCTGGTTGCATACACAGGATAAGTACGAAAACCAATTGTCTCAATCATAGGATGTCAGTCACACCTTTGAGAATCAAATCTAGGGTGTGTTGAAGTTGAACTAAGGAGTTATTCAACTTAGAGTTTCTCTTTTGTCTAACAGAACTCTTGGTCTCACAAACAAGACATACCTTCTGATCACCGGAATAATTGGAGGATGTTGTCTTAATATCATCATCAAGAGATTTGTCTTTATTACAGAATGTCCCAAGTTCATGATTGGTGGAAACAATAGGAACATCTGTTTTTACTTCTGAATGTAAATCATCAGAAGTTCTTGGCACATTAGATTGCTTTAAACATCATTGAATGGAGAGTTTATTCAAACGACATTCAATATCCATGACATCCTTTTCGAGGCTGGCCTCAAGAGTCAAGCATGAAGACTGATCTTCAGCGTTGCCATAAACTTTATAATCTCTTACAATGCCAAGAAGAACATTGACATGGTGTTTTAACTGATTCAATCTAACAGCTTGAATTCTAACAAGGTTTAGAATCAATTTACTCTCTTCAGCTGTATCCCATTCATTATAAGAGAAGGTCTCTTTCGAAGGGTGATCATGAACACACATGCCATTGATTATCTGTCTCGTCGAACCACAAGGTTTCTCTTTATTCTAGATTGAATAGCTTTTCTCTTTAATAGATTTAGACGAGAGAGAATCTTTATCACTGGTGACGCGTTTATCAGAGATAGTACTCTTGTCCATAGAGTCAGATCACTACAAACACAAACTTGTAAGGTCTTAAACGTGTTTGCATGCTCTGATACCAATTGAAAAAGCGGGGGTCTAACAACACCACCCAATATTTCGCTTAGCAATCTGTATGGACAAACTCGAATATACTTTTAAGAGAATAAACACGACTCAATCAATTAAAAGTATATCAACGAGTTTATATCTCTATCCTTATTTGATTTCCTCAAACAGAAACTGTGAGTACTAATCAAATACAAGGAATAACTTGGATGGTACCAAAGACCAATATCCAAGTGTTAATCAATGAAATCAACAACATCTTCGCACAACCTATATTATTTCAACTTATAAAGATAAATAATATAATGCAGAAATTGAAATAACACAAACACCAGAAATTTTGTTAACGAGGAAACCGCAAATGCAGAAAACCCCCGGGACCTAGTCCGGTTTGAATGCACATTGTATTAAGCCGCTAAAGACACTAGCCTACTACCAACTAACTTCAGACTGGACTATAGTTGAACCCCTATCAATCTCCCGCTGATACAAGGTACAGTTGCACTCCCTACGCCTCTGATCCCAGCAGGATACTGCGCACTTGATTCCCTCAGCTGATCTCACCCACAACTAAGAGTTGCTACGACCCAAAGTCGTAGGATTTAACAATAGACAAATCTGTCTCACACCGAAAAGTCTATCAAAGGATAAATATGTCTCCCACAGATAAACCCTAGGTTTTGTTCCGTCTTATGATATGAAATCAAGGTGAACAGGAACCAATTGATAATCCGGTCTTATATTCCCGAAGAACAGCCTAGATTAATCAATCACCTCTCAACAATCCTTCCTGAATACACAGGAGGTTTGTCAAGGAATCACAAACAGTGAGACGAAGATGTTTGTGACTTCTTTATCTTGCCTATCGGAGAACTCTCATGATCTCAAGCCAATCAAAGATTGTACTCGTACGATAGAAGATGCAAGATCAGATCACACAACTACGATAAAGTAGTATCGGTCTGGCTTCACAATCCCAATGAAGTCTTTAAGTCGTTAACCCGATTTTAGAGAAGAAAATCAAGGGTTAATGGAGATCAACTCTAGCAAGAGAACTAGTAGCACACAGACGTGTGGGGATTAGTTTTCCCAATCCTAGATGTCTTCTTTATATAGTCTTCAAATTAGGGTTTTGCCTTAGTTACAAAGAAATACTTATTCACCGTTAGATGAAAACCTGATTTAGATTCAAGCTAATATTTCTCAACCGTTAGACGAAAACTTAGCTTGTCACACACACTTGTGGTATACGTTTACTGGGTTCGTGAAAACCATGCCCAAACGTGTACGTGTATATTGGTTCAACATAGTAACCCAAAAGGTTAACCATATGAGCATTTCATATTAACCTTTTTCTTCTTCACCATAACTAGTTCAAATGACTTCAAGATGAACTAGTTAAAGAGTTGTTCAATTACAAGGAAATCTCATGTACTACACAAGACACAATTGAAACAAAGATGATTCGATTCGATTGAATCGGCTCATGAACATTATAGCCATGGTTTGCACAAAGAATTCCTTAGTAATTTAATGATTCATGTTCAGAGCACATCTTTAGATCATAACCTCTTAAGCTCACAAACAAGTTCGCGGAATTAAGTACAATCGGTTGAGTTTTCCAAACTCAACAGAAATTCCCGGAAAGAGAACTTTCGCCAGTTCGCGGACTGGGTTCTCGGACTAAGCACACAAACGAGTTTTGGAAAATCCAACAGAAATTCTCGGTCGAGAACTTCCGTCAGTTCGCAGACTGGGTCTTCGGATTGGGTTCGCGGACTTGGTAAGCCAATTCCACAATCCTACCGATTTCTCTTGATCAACAAAGTTCGAAAACTTCGGTTCAAGGAATACATGGTTATGTAATCTAAACTATTATTCCAACCATTGAAACATTCTTAGAGGACGTTATATAGTTGTTACACTATTTCTCGTCAAAGCAATTTTCAAAATTATTGAAACTTTTCATGACTTTCGTCACTAGGTGAAGATAAACCTGATCAAAGAAAAACGCTTTACCAACACACTATTTCGAGAAAAATATAAGCATTGAATACTCAGCTCGAAATGTCAAGTGTGTATGATCCAGTCTATATAGCATACAACTTTTGTCTCATAAGAAGTAGGAGATTGAATAGATAGACTTTTGAGTGATAGATAAGTTCAAGTCTCCACATGCATTTTTGTTGATGAAGTTCCACGGTTCCTTGGTGTAAATCTTCGTCATTGTATGATGAATCGCCATGAAGTCCTTGAGCTTACTACACTTTCCTATCCTAGTCCGAGCCTTAGCTATAATAGGCTAGAAATCAAGACTCATAGTTTTGATCACTAACATTGACAAACATGCTTGATGTAGCAACGCATGCGAGGTTGACCGAGCTATGCTCTAACAGCTTTGGGTATACTAAGATTGGTCCATCCTAGTAAACATAGACTTTTATTATCACTATGCCCCCACCAAAAATGTTTTTGGATTGAGTCCATTTGGTCAGTCATGGTTTTAGGAATTCTAAACCAGCCCATCTGGTAAGTTGGCAGAGTATTGAGAACATGTTTTAACATAGTGGTTCTAGCAGAATGATTCATGGTTTTACCTTTCCAAGTCTTAAGTCTGGTACCAAAAGACTGTATAAGGGGTTTAAAAGCTTTTGTCTTATTTCTGCCTATTAACAAGGTGACTCCCAGGTATTTATCACAATCTTTCATTTATGCCATTTTAAGTTCTCTAGATAGGGTCTCCTTCCCACTAGGACTAATGTTGTGACTAAAATAGACATTAGATTTATCCAAGTTAAGAACCTGACCAGAGACACTACCAAAATAATCAAGCACATTCATAATACGAGCAATATTGTGCATGTATGCTTTTGTGAAAATAAGGATATCATCAGCAAACATAAGATGGGTAATACCTGCAGCATTCCTAGATGCTTTAACTCCTGAAATTTTATGATTATTTTTGGCATTTAACAACAATCTAGATAGAAACTCCATGCAAATAATGAACATATAAGGTGACAGGGGGTCGCCTTGTCTAATACCTCTTGAGGGACTGAAACCATGAGTAGGAGTATCATTCAAAATAACAGAAATGTGAGTGGTTGAAATACACTGGTTTATATAGCCACAAAATTTCTCATCAAAACTAAAACTTTTTAGAATCCCTAGCAAAAAGGGCCACTCTATTCTATCAAAAGCTTTAGAGAGGTCAAGCTTTAAATCCATAGTACCACCATGTCCTTCTTTGTGCTTCATGGTGTGAATCATTTCATGAGCAACAATAATGTTTTCATGAATATTCCTCCCTGGGACAAAAGCTGCTTGATAAGGAGATATAAGATGTTTTAAGTAGGGTTTAATTCTATCAGAAAGAATCTTGGAGATGACTTTATAAATAGTATTACATAAACCTATTGGTCTAGAATCAAAATGTTTAGTAGCGCTTTCAGTTTTAGGGATCAAACTGAGATAGGTTTTATTAAAAGAAGTTGGCATAAACCCTGTTTCAAGAAAACTTTGAACAACATTAGTAACATCTTGCCCAACTACATTCCAATTATATTTGTAAACTCTGGTTGAAAACCATCAGGGCCAGGACACCCCCAAGCATTCATATTCTTTATGGTTTGAAATATTTCATCACTGGTAGGAGTTCTATTGAGTTGAGAGTTATCATGGGTTGAAATAATAATTGGGATAATATCAAAAGTAATATCTGTAAAACTAGGATTAAAAGTTTTACTTACTTGCTCAAAATGGGAAACAAGCATTTTAGAAATCTCCTCACTATCATCAATCCATGAACCATCATTAGCACAAAGGTAATCAATATTTTTTCTAAACATTCTCCTGTTAGCAAGAGTGTGAAAATACTTAGTATTTTGGTCCATATCTGTGATAAAAGCATCACCAGATTTTTGCTTGTAGAACTCAGTCTTAATGTTAAACCAGTCATCTAGTTTCTTAGTGAGCAGGACAATGTTTTCATGCTGAGCATCTGACATATTATTATTTTGGGAAACTTCAAGTTGAGTTTGTAGGTTATCAATATTTCTATCAATATCTCCAAACCCAATCCTGTTCCAGTGAGAAAGTTTTTTCCTAGTACTTTTTTGTTTAGCAATAAGTTGAAAACCTGCAGAACCAGAAGTATTAGTATTCCAGGCTATAGTTAACTGGTTTTTAAAAGCATGATGTTTCATCCACATTGCAAAAAATTTGAAAGGTCTCCAAGAGTTTCTACTTAGAATTTGAGGAACAGGTAAAATAGGGCAATGATCAGAACCTTACCGAACAAGATGTTGAAGCTTTGCATGGGGAAAAGAAGTACACCAGTAGCTATTACCTATATCTATATCAATTGTAGATTTTCTACTACATGTTCCAAAGCTATTACTAGTCCAAGTGTAGTGTTTGCCACTATAACCTATATCCATAAGACCACAACAATTCATTTTCTCTTGAACATATCTATCTTCCATAGAAAAACTAGCAGCCTCAGATAACTCATGCATATGAAAATTTAGGTCTCCTGTTACCAACCATGGTTGCCTTATATTTTCACTAATCCTTAGGAGGTAATCCCACTGGTCTTTCTTTTTATCAAAGTAAGTTGAGCCATATATAAATGTAATAAGGACTTCAGGTTTACTAGGATTTAATTTAGTGACCACATGTATCATATCATTAGAAACATCCTGAATCTCACAATTTATACCATCTTTCCACATAAATAAAATACCCCCGGTCAGACCAACTTTATCTATATGGACATAGTTGCAGTAGTTCAGAGAATTTGCTAGGGAAATCATTCTTCCACTATCTATCTTAGTTTATTGGAGAAACAAGAAATCAGAGGATTGTTTCTTGACTAAGACAAAAAGCTGATCTCTAGTAAATTTTTTGGCTAAGCCTTGAACATTCCAGGACAAGAGTTTCATATTTATAGAAAGAAAATAAGAAAAATTAAATTGCAAAGTGAGAGTTAAAAATTTAGTTACCACAGTTACAGAAACCTCAGCCATTCCGTGAGAGTACTCTCTTGCAGGTGGTTCTCCTTCTTCAGCCAAGTCATGCTCCATGCCATCAAAGTGTTCCAATCTATCAGTAGATCCAGCATTAAGACCAATAATGTTTTTATGAATATCATGAGCCTGTTTTACATGACTAAGAGGAGCTCTTGAAACAATATTTGCTTCAACATCTTCACTTCTTGACCTCTTTGTCTTCCTTTGTTCTTCTTGCTTCTCAGCTTGTTCTTTTTCTTCCAATTGCCTTTGACTAGCTTCACAAACTCTTTGCAGTAACAAATCTATATCCTCGGTTATGTCCACACCATATGCCCTTGCAAGGTTGTGATAATAAGTTACATATTCTTCAGTTGTATACCTCCTAATTTTTAACTCTAAGGCAGTGTTTTCACATTCCTCATCATCATGATCTATAGTGTAACATTCCTTGCAAAGTAAATGTGGTTGCCTTTCCCAATGGTATATAATCCAAGTAACTCCACCAGATGCAGTGTTCCACCAACCACCCCTATGCATAGGTTTCTTCAGGTCGATTTTGACTCTTGTAGTAATCATCGAGCCATAACCAGGTCTGCAGTTTTAATTTTTGGACCTAATTCAATTAAAGCTTCATCAATTACCTGAACCGAATGATGCTCAAGAAGAATGTTTTTGAACTGGACATTCCATTCTTGATGAGTAAAAGCTTTATCCTTCACAACAATGCTTGGGTCATACTTTTTGAGATTGAGATGGTATTTTTTAACATTCCATGGACCCTTCTTGAGGATTGCTTCAAGAACTTCATTTGATGTAAACTTGAACATAAAAATATTCTTATCTAGAGCACGCATATTAAGGATTCTATATTGTTTCCAGAGTTGTGTTTACTTCTTTTCAGGTTTCATCTGCCTCAAAATTATCTTTGGTGAAAAGATTTCCAATAAGGGTGTTGCTTAAATCTTCAGTAGCTGCTGAGATAACTCTATTGGAATCAACAAATAACCTTACTTGTCTAGTGTTAAGATCTCTAAGTTTCGTTTCTTGAATCTTTGAGGTGATAATAAAGACTTGAGTATTTGAAGATGAAGCCATGCTTCTGAGGTTCCAAAGTTGAAATTTTACTTGGGAAAAGATGATAAGAATAAACTTCCCTTTCTTTGCATTTGATTGATGAATATCGAATATATTATAACTAAAATTAGTTGTATGATGTAATGATTTTGAGAGATTTTGGGAAAGGATATATTCTTTTGAGCTGGAAAAATAAATCTAGCATTGAAAGAGGTGAAGTCAACTGATACATATTCAAGACTAAATTGCATGTCCCTATTACGCTGAGTTATAGGGGGAAACTTTGAATTTTGAAAATCCAAATAATCAGACTTGCAACGATGGATCAGACTGTTTAACTCATAGAGTCTTAACTCATTAAAACCTTTATGATCATAAACATAATCTGAACTAAAATACTGGATCATACTGATAGAAACCACCTTTTGGTTGATGGTCTGCAATACTTCTTTCGGAGATGAAATTAAAACTATCGTTGGCTGCAACAATACAGTTGATAGAGTGAGATACAACCATTCAAAAGTCCAAAAATGCATGATGTCATGTTTAATGAGTGAGGTCCTGTAGAAAGAATTAGAAAGCCATTAGAAAATAAAGAAAGAGGCGTAGATAAGGAGAAATCTTAAGTCACAGAGAAAATTTAACTGTAAATCGATTAAACAAAAGAATAAAAAGATAAGAAACTAGGTTAATAATTTTGAAAAGAAAGAATCATAACAAGGATTCAAAAATAAAGAAAATTGTTAGTGAAACATAGATGAAAAGGAAGATATTAAACATAGTAAAGATTGATTAGTAGAAAACTAGGTCAATCACTGCTTTTGCAGAGTTTTTAATTATTTGCATAATTTTCTTCATTAGTTGTGATTCAATTAGATAGGTTATGCTTTGATTAGATAATCTATGCTTAGGGGATACCATTAATTTTTGAGAATTTGCCTGATTATTTGTGAGTTAAGAAAATAAGGGACTTAAAGATAATTAGAGTTTTGGGTTATTTACCATCATTCATTCATGTGTAATAGTGGAATCAGTGTCTTGGTTATTTTCTCATATCTTGAAATCAAATTTTGAGTTAAGTTTTCTTTATTTTAAGTTTTATTAAGTCTAGAATCTTTTTCTTTCACAAGCCTCAACGAACCTATTACTATAACTCAATTGAAAATCCCATCAATGAGCCGATTCAATCAAATCGAATCATCTTTGTTTCAATTGTGTCTTGTGTAGTTACATAAGATCTCATAGCAATTGAGCAACTCTTTAACTAGTTCATTTGAGTTAATTGAACTAGTTATGGTGAAGAAGAACAAGGTTAATATGAAATGCTCATATGGTTAACCTTTTGGGTTACTATGTTGAACCAACATACACGTACACGTTTGGGCATGGTTTTCACAAACCCAGTAAACGTCTACCAAGTGTGTGTGACAAGCTAAGTTTTCGATCTAACGGTTGAGAAATATTAGCTTGAATCTAAATCAGGTTTTCATCTAACAGTGAATATGGATTGCTTTGTAACTAAGGCAAAACCCTGATTTGAAGGCTATATAAAGGAGACATCTAGCATTGTGCAAAACTAATCCCCACACGTCTGTGTGATACTAGTGCGCTCGCTAGAGTCGATTCTCATTTAACCTTTGATTTTCTTCTTTAAAACCAGGTTAACGACTTAAAGACTTCATTGGGATTGTGAAGCCAGACCGATACTACTTTTATCGTAGTTGTGTGATCTGATCTTGCATCTTCTATCGTACGACTACAATCGATTGATTGTCTTGAGATCGTGAGAGTTCTCCGATAGGAAAGATAAAGAAGTCACAAACATCTTCGTCTCATTGTTTGTGATTCCTCAACAAACCGCTTGTGTAGTCAGGAAGGATTGTAGAGAGGTGATTGATTAATCTAGGCTGTTCTTCGGGAATATAAGACCGGATTATCAATTGGTTCATGTTCACCTTGATTTTATATCTTAAGACGGAACAAAGCCTAGGGTTTATCTGTGGGAGACAGATTTATCCTTTGATAGACTTTTCTGTATGATTTGTTTATTATCAAGTCTGCGATTTTGGGTTGCAGCAACACTTGGTTGTGGGTGAGATCATCTAAGGGAATCAAGTGCGCAGTATCCTACTGGTATCAGAGGCGTAGGAGTACAACTGTACCTTGGATCAGTGGGAGATTGATTGGGTTTCAACTATAGTCCAGTCCGAAGTTAGCTTGGAGTAGGCTAGTGTTTGTAGCGGCTTAATACAGTGTGTATTCAATCTGGACTAAGTCCCCGCATTACATTTTATATAATTTAAATAATACAGGTTGTGCGTTCGTGATCATCAATTGGAAATCCAACCTTTGGTTGTTGATTGATATTGATTGATCCTTGGACATTGGTCTTTGGTACCGTCCAAGTATTCCATGTGTTTTATTAGGACTCACTGATTTCTATTAGCTTGAGTAATATCAAAAACAAGAGAGAGATATTAACTCCTTGAGATTCTTTTATCTATATTGAGTCTGACTGTCTAATTGATTCTCTAGCAAATTATTTCAGAGTTAGTCCATACAGATTGTTAAGCGAAATATTGGGTGGTGTTGTTAGACCCCCGTTTTTCAAGTATTTTTTGAACCAAAAATAGTTTTGATTTCTCAATGCCTTTTCTTTAAAAATACAACAACTAAACAATCTCTAAGGTAGTTTATTAGAAACATTTGTCTTTGGTACCGGTCAGTTGTAGGCGACCAAGCTAGTCCTATAGGCTCCAAAAATGGTCCCTTTGATGAGATTTATTCATTCTTAGTTAGGATTTTATCGTTTTCTTTTGTCACTATCTGAATGACCTGATTTTAATTAAAAAAATTCCTTTTTTCTTGTCAAAAAAGAATAAAAACTTATATTCATAAGTAAATTCTCGAGTTTAGCTAATATAAAAAATAAAAATTCGAATCTTTTAGGTTTGTCACACGACCGCTAGCAATATGTCTTGAATGATTCAAATTAGGATGTTGATCTCTAATCTCTATATCATTTTCTTTCATGATCAACCAACTTCTGATTTGATCATTTACGCACACTAGTGGATGCGAGGAATTTATTAAGACGCCTCATTGTTTTAACCTTCACCTAACACCTTGGAAAAATACAACCATGACATCTGACATGCCTTCATAACATTGAACATTAGTTTGATGCCTTAAGTAATACTCCTTAGTAAACTAGTTATGCTTACAAAACACAATATATTAATTCCAATGAAGTTGCAATATAAAGAGTCACAAGGTTTCTAAAACGAGAAAATCTTCTTTTTGAAAAATAATACTCACATAAATGTGACACAATGTGCGCATGTCAATATATAGTGCATTAATATTAACTTAAAAACACATCTAATATAAAAAAATGTGACTTTTCTTCGATAAAAATATGGACGAACTATATAAAAAATGTATATATTATTGGTCTCAGCTCCTACTAGTGTTATTTTTTTTATGGTATTATGGATGATTATGCCTATAAAATATAGTTTATTCATTCTAATGAATTCAGATTATAAAAAGTTACGAAATAATTAGAGTTTATATATGTTTGAAAAAGCGGGGTCTAACAACACCACCCAATATTTCGCTTAGCAATCTGTATGGACTAACTCCGAAATACTTTGCTAGAGAATCAACTATACAGTCAGAATCAATCTAGATAAAAAGCATCTCAAGGAGTTATTATTTCAATCTCTCGATTTGATTTCTACTCAAGCTAAAATCAATAGCGAGTCTTTATCAAAGAGAGAGAACTTGGACGGTACCAAAGACCAATGTCCAAGGATCAATCAACTACAATCAACAACCAAAAGTTGGATTAGAGAAGTTGACGATCTTAACACACAACCTGTATTATTTCTATTATATAAAATATAATGCGGAAAAGAAATAACACAGACACCAGAATTTTTGTTAACGAGGAAACCGCAAATGTAGAAAAACCCCGGGACCTAGTCCAGATTGAATACACATTGTATTAAGCCGCTACAAACACTAGCCTACTCCAAGCTAACTTAGGACTGATCTATAGTTGAACCCCTACCAATCTCCCATTGATACAAGGTACAATTGTACTTCTACGCCTCTGATCCCAGCAGGACACTGTGTACTTGATTCCCTTAGCTGATCTCACCCACAACTAAGAGTTGCTGCAACCCAAAATCACAGACTTGATAATAAACGAATCTGTCTCACACAGAAAAGTATATCGAAAGGATAAATCTGTCTCCCACAGATAAACCCTAGGTTTTGTTCCGTCTTTAGATATAAAATCAAGGTAACATGAACCGATTGATAATCCGGACTTATATTCCCGAAGAACAACCTAGATTAATCAATCACCTCTCGACAATCCTTCCTGACTACACAAGCATATTTTCGAGGAATCACAAACAGTGAGACGAAGATGTTTGTGACTTCTTTATCTTGCCTATCGGAGAACTCTCACGATCTCAAGCCAATCAATCGATTGTACTCGTAGGATAGAAGATGCAAGATCAGATCACATAACTACGATAAAAGTAGTATCGGTCTGGCTTCACAATCCCAATGAAGTCTTTAAGTCGTTAACCCGATTTTAGAGAAGAAAATCAAGGGTTAATGGAGATCGACTCTAGCAAGAGAACTAGTAGCAAACAGACGTGTGGGGATTAGTTTTCCCAATCCTAGATGTCTTCTTTATATAGTCTTCAAATTAGGGTTTTGCCTTAGTTACAAAGCAATACTTATTCACCGTTAGATGAAAACCTGATTTAGATTCAAGCTAATATTTCTCAACCGTTAGATCGAAAACTTAGCTTGTCACACACACTTGTGGTATACGTTTACTGGGTTCGTGAAAACCATGCCCAAACGTGTACATGTATGTTGGTTCAACATAGTAACCCAAAAGGTTAACCATATGAGCATTTCATATTAACCTTGTTCTTCTTCACCATAACTAGTTCAAATGACTTCAATATGAACTAGTTAAAGAGTTGTTCAATTGCAAAGAAATCTCATGTAATACACAAGACAAAATTGAAACAAAGATGATTCGATTCGATTGAATCGGCTCATGAACATTATAGCCATGGTTTGCACAAAGCATTCCTTATTAATTTAATGATTCATGTTCAGAGCACATCTTTAGATCATAACCTCTTAATCTCACAAACAAGTTCGCAGACTTAAGTACAATCGGTTGAGTTTTCCAAACTCAGCAGAAATTCCCGGAAAGATAACTTTCTCCAGTTCGCGGACTAGGTTCGCGGACTAAGCACACAAACGAGTTTTGGAAAATCCAGCAGAAATTCTCGGTCGAGAACTTCCGTCAGTTCGCAGACTGGGTCTTCGGATTGGGTTCGCGGACTTGGTAAGCCAATTCCACAATCCTACCGATTTCTCTTGATCAACAAAGTTCGAAAACTTCGGTTCAAGGAATACATGGTTATGTAATCTAAACTATTATTCCAACCATTGAAACATTCTTAGAGGACGTTATATAGTTGTTACACTATTTCTCATCAAAGCAATTTTCAAAGTGATTGAAACTTTTCATGACTTTCGTCACTAGGTGAAGATAAACCTGATCAAAGCAAAACGCTTTACCAACACACTATTTCGAGAAAAAGATAAGCATTGAATACTCAGCTCGAAATGTCAAGTGTGTATGATCCAGTCTATATAGCATACAACTTTTGTCTCATAAGAAGTAGGAGATAGAATAGATAGACTTTTGAGTGATAGATAAGTTCAAGTCTCCACATGCCTTTTTATTGATGAAGTTCCACGGTTCCTTGGTGTAAATCTTCGTCATTGTATGATGAATCGCCATGAAGTCCTTGAGCTTACTACACTTTCCTATCCTAGTCCGAGCCTTAGCTATAATAGGCTAGAAATCAAGACTCATAGTTTTGATCACTAACATTGACAAACATGCTTGATATAGCAACGCATGCGAGGTTGACCGAGCTATGATCTAACAGCTTTGGGTATACTAAGATTGGTCCATCCTAGTAAACAGAGACTTTTATTATCACTATGCCCCCACCAAAAATGTTTTTGGATTGAGTCCATTTGGTCAGTCATGGTTTTAGGAATTCTAAACCAGCCCATCTGGTAAGTTGGCAGAGTATTGAGAACATGTTTTAACATAGTGGTTCTAGCAGAATGATTCATGGTTTTACCTTTCCAAGTCTTAAGTCTGGTACGAAAAGACTGTATAAGGGGTTTAAAAGCTGTTGTCTTATTTATGCCTATTAACAAGGTGACTCCCAGGTATTTATCACAATCTTTCATTTATGCCATTTTAAGTTCTCTAGCTAGGGTCTCCTTCCCACTAGGACCAATGTTATGACTAAAATAGACATTAGATTTATCCAAGTTAAGAACCTGACCAGAGACACTACCAAAACAATCAAGCACATTCATAATACGAGCAATATTGTGCATGTCTGCTTTTGTGAAAATAAGGATATCATCAGCAAACATAAGATGGGTAATACCTGGAGCATTCCTAGCTGCTTTAACTCCTGAAAGTTTATGATTAGTTTTAGCATTTAACAACAATCTAGATAGAAACTCCATGCAAATAATGAACATATAAGGCGATAGGGGGTCACCTTGTCTAATACCTCTTGAGGGACTGAAATCATGAGTAAGAGTATCATTCAAAATAACAGAAATGTGAGTGGTTGAAATACACTGGTTTATATAGCCACAAAATTTCTCATCAAAACTAAAACTTTTTAGAATCCCTAGCAAAAAGAGCCACTCTATTCTATCAAAAGCTTTAGAGAGGTCAAGCTTTACAGCCATAGTACCACCATGTCCTTCTTTGTGCTTCATGGTGTGAATCATTTCATGAGCAACAATAATGTTTTCATGAATATTCCTCCCTGGGACAAAAGCTGCTTGATAAGGAGATATAAGATGTTTTAAGTAGGGTTTAATTCTATCAGCAAGAATCTTGGAGATGACTTTATAAATAGTATTACATAAACTTATTGGTCTAAAATCAATATGTTTAGTAGCGCTTTCAGTTTTAGGAATCAAACTGAGATAGGTTTTATTAAAAGAAGTTGGCATAAACCCTGTTTCAAAAAAACCTTGAACAACATTAGTAACATCTTGCCCAACTACATTCCATTTATATTTGTAAACCCTGGTTGAAAACCATCAGGGCCAGGAGACCCCCAAACATTCATATTCTTTATGGTTTGAAATATTTCATCACTGGTAGGAGTTATATTGAGTTGAGAGTTATCATGGGTTGAAATAACAATTGGGATTATATCAAAAGTAATATCTGTAAAACTAGGATTAAAAGTTTTACTTACTTGCTCAAAATGGGAAACAAGCATGTTAGAAATCTCCTCACTATCATCAATCCATGAACCATCATTAGAACAAAGGTAATCAATATTTTTCTAAGCATTCTCCTATTAGCAAGAGTGTGAAAATACTTAGTATTTTGGTCCATATCTGTGATAAAAGCATCACCAGATTTTTGCTTGTAGAACTCAGTCTTAATGTTAAACCAGTCATCTAGTTTCTTAGTGAGCAGGACAATGTTTTCATGCTGAGCATCTGACATATTATTATTTTGGGCAACTTCAAGTTGAGTTTTTAGGTTATCAATATTTCTATCAATATCTCCAAACCCAATCCTGTTCCAGTGAGAAAATTTTTCCTAGTACTTTTTTGTTTAGCAATAAGTTGAAAACCTGCAGAACCAGAAGTATTAGTATTCCAGGCTATAGTTAACTGGTTTTTAAAAGCATGATGTTTCATCCACATTGCAAAAAATTTGAAAGGTCTCCAAGAGTTTCTACTTAGAATTTGAGGAACAGGTAAAATAGGGCAATGATCAGAACCTTCCCGAACAAGATGTTGAAGCTTTGCATGGGGAAAAGAAGTACACCAGTAGCTATTACCTATAGCTATATCAATTGTAGATTTTCTACTACATGTTCCAAAGCTATTACTAGTCCAAGTGTAGTGTTTGCCACTATAACCTATATCCATAAGAGCACAACAATTCATTTTCTCTTGAACATATCTATCTTCCATAGAAAAACTAGCAGCCTCAGATAACTCATGCATATGAAAATTTAGGTCTCTTGTTACCAACCATGGTTGCCTTATATTTTCACTAATCCTTAGGAGGTAATCCCACTGGTCTTTCTTTTTATCAAAGTAAGTTGAGCCATATATAAATGTAATAAGGACTTCAGGTTTACTAGGATTTAATTTAGTGACCACATGTATCATATCATTAGAAACATCCTGAATCTCACAATTTATACCATCTTTCCACATAAATAAAATACCCCCGATCAGACCAACTTTATCTATATGGACATAGTTGCAGTAGTTCAGAGAATTTGCTAGGGAAATCATTCTTCCACTATCTATCTTAGTTTATTGGAGAAACAAGAAATCAGAGGATTGTTTCTTGACTAAGACAAAAAGATGATCTCTAGTAAATTTTTTGGCTAAGCCTTGAACATTCCAGGACAAGAGTTTCATATTTATAGAAAGAAAATAAGAATAATAAGAAAAATTAAATTGCAAAGTGAGAGTTAAAAATTTAGTTACCACAGTTACAGAAGCCTCAGACATTCCGTGAGAGTACTCTCTTGCAGGTGGTTCTCCTTCTTCAGCCAAGTCATGCTCCATGCCATCAAAGTGTTCCAATCTATCAGTAGATCCAGCATTAAGACCAATAATGTTTTTATGAATATCATGAGCCTGTTTTACATGACTAAGATGAGCTCTTGAAACAATATTTGCTTCAACATCTTCACTTCTTGACCTCTTTGTCTTCCTTTGTTCTTCTTGCTTCTCAGCTTGTTCTTTTTCTTCCAATTGCCTTTGACTAGCTTCACAAACTCTTTGCAGTAACAAATCTATATCCTCGGTTATGTCCACACCATATGCCCTTGCAAGGTTGTGATAATAAGTTACATATTCTTCATTTGTATACCTCCTAATTTTTAACTCTAAGGCAGTGTTTTCACATTCCTCATCATCATGATCTATAGTGTAACATTCCTTGCAAAGTAAATGTGGTTGCCTTTCCCAATGGTATATAATCCAAGTAACTCCACCAGATGCGGTGTTCCACCAACCACTCCTATGCATAGGTTTCTTCAGGTCAATTTTGACTCTTGCAGTAATCATCAAGCCATAACCAGGTCTGCAGTTTTAATTTTTGGACCTAATTCAATTAAAGCTTCATTAATTACCTGAACCGAATGATGCTCAAGAAGAATGTTTTTGAACTGGATATTCCATTCTTGATGAGTAAAAGCTTGATCATTCACAACAATGCTTGGGTCATACTTTTTGAGATTGAGATGGTATTTTTTAACATTCCATGGACCCTTCTTGAGGATTGCTTCAAGAACTTCATTTGATGTAAACTTGAACAAAAAAATATTCTTATCTAGAGCACGCATATTAAGGATTCTATATTGTTTCCAGAGTTGTGTTTACTTCTTTTCAGGTTTCATCTGCCTCAAAATTATCTTTGGTGAAAAGATTTCCAATAAGGGTGTTGCTTAAAAATGTCGTTGGCTGCAACAATACAGTTGATAGAGTGAGATACAACCATTCCAAAGTCCAAAAATGCATGACTGTCATGTTGAATGAGTGAGGTCCTGTAGAAAGAATTAGAAAGCCATTAGAAAATAAAGAAAGAGGTGTAGATAAGGAGAAATCTTAAGTCACAGAGAAAATTTAACTGTAAATCGATTAAACAAAAGAATAAAAAGATGAGAAACTAGGTTAATAATTTTGAAAAGAAAGAAATATAACAAGGATTCAAAAATAAAGAAAATTGTTAGTGAAACATAGATGAAAGGGAAGATATTAAACATCATAAAGATTGATTAGTAGAAAATATGATTAAGATCAAAAAACCAAGAAATTTTTTAGCACCGAGTTGACTCATAATCGCCCGATTCACAGATGACTAGAGACTTATTGTTGGTGGTGGTGGGTTTACAAGATACTAAACTCTTGAAGTATTGTATACTGAAGGCATGATTTGAGTTGTTTGTAATAACTATTTCATTCTTGCGTCTATAAAATGGTCTGCCTAGAGTATGTTCTTTGAGTGCCTTTAGTCATTGAGTCCATACAGGTTGAGTGTTGTTTTATGACAGCATGCACCGTGTCCTGTATTGGTATAAGAATAACTTCTTCTTCTCCGTGTCAGTTAATGAGAAAGTATTATTGGTTTCATTCTAATTCAACTATGGTGTCAGACGGAGAAACAAAGTTTCTTTGGTAGGATCTTGGTCGCCATCTTTCAGCTAAAATCAGTGTTTCATTCTTACTGATTCATCTTGTTTCTATTCACATCTTCCTCTTCAATCTCAAGTTTTGTGTTGATTTCCATATTTGTTTCTTGATCTTTTCGAAATCTAGTTTGTTTTCTCCCTTATCAGATCTATTTTTGATATGATTATTTTACTTTTCTCTCTTCAATCTTGAATGATTCAAGAATTCCCTTCAACTTCTATGGATAATCCGACTTCTTTTTCAACCTCTAAAGTTCCTTTGCATCAATTAACAAGTATTATCCATCTTAAACTCAAAGATGATAACTTTTTAACATGGAAATATCTTGTTCTTCCAGTAATTCGCAAATTTAAGATCATGAAATATCTTGATGGTTCTTTTCCATGTCCTGTGCAATTTACCTCTCCAAGAAATGTATTAATACAAGATTTGCCAGAGTCTCTTCTACACACTCTATTCAGTTGCATACCAAACTCATCTCTATCAAACAAGGTGATAAATTAATTCCTTCTTTGATTAATGAAATCAAATTACTATCAGATCAACTTGCAGCAGTTGGATCTCAAGTTTCAGATGATGAATTGGTAGTGGTTACTCTTGGTGCTCTAACTACTGATTATGCTTCATTTGCTACATCAATTCACATTTTTTATCCACCAATCTCTAGTTTGGAACTTCATAAACTTCTCCTCGGTGAAGAGTTCATCATTACTGTAAGATCTAAGGCTTTACATGAAGAATCTGCAAATAGAGCATTTGCTGCTCAGTATAGTCAATTTCGTGGATCTGGTAGAGGTTTTGGTCGTGGTTATCAATCTAAAAATTTTAGAGGTCGTGGTAGAAATCAATTCTATTCAGGGAGAACTTCTTCTCGAGGTTTGTTACCTTCTTCTACCACACAAACTGCTTCTAGACCTTATTCTGATTTGTCATCTAAAGATAGACCTACCTGTCAAATTTGTCGAAAATATGGTCATGATGCTAGAAAATGTTGGAATCCACAAAACTTTGCTTATCAAGGTAATGATCCTCCAAGAAATATCCAAGAAATGCTTGCTTCTGCAAATATTTTTGGGGGTATATCCTTGGTGCATGGACTCAGGTGCTACAAATCACTTAACTGGTGATGCTAATAATATGGATACTTCAACTTCTTATCATGGCAATGATTTGGTTACAACTTATAATGGTGAAGGTATGTCTATCTTAGGTCATGTTCTAGTAATCTTTCATTTCCTTCTCAAAACTTCCATTTAAACAAAATTCTGCATGTTCCTAAAGCTAGTCATAATCTCATTTCTGTTCATAAGTTTGCTAGAGACACTTCTTGTGCTCTAACCTTTACCTCCAATGATTTTTGCATCAAGTTCCTGAGATCAGGGAGGATTCTCTTCAAAGGGCCCAGTGAAAATGGACTTTATCCCCTTCATAAGCAACTTCCTCAGAAATCAGCTTTTTACTGTGTTGCTGCTTCACCTGAAGTTTAGCACAGAAGATTGGCTCATTCTTCATTTGAGTCTTTTAGTAAAATCTGTAGGTCAATAAAGCTTGACAATGTTATGTCAAAGCCTATTCAATTTAGTGAATGTCAATTAGGGAGATCTCATAAGCAACCTTTTCAAATATCAAAGTCTGTCTCAATGTTTCCCTTACAATTGTTACACCTTGCTGTTTGGGGTCCTGTTCCTATTCATTTTGTTAATGGATACAAGTTTTATGTCAACATTATTGATGACTTTACTTAGTTTTGTTGGTTCTTTCCCCTCACTCTTAAATCAAATTTTATTTCTGTTTTTCTAAAGTTCAAAACTACTATTGAAAATCAACTATCTACCATTATCAAAGTTATAAGAACTGATGTGGTGGCGAATTTGTGAATTCTGAGCTTGAATCATTCCTATCCTCATTTGGTATTATCCATGAACTCACCTGTCCTCATACACCAGAACAAAATGGTGTAGCTGAATCTTAACATAGACAACTTCTTGACATCACAAGAACTTTTCTCATACAAGCATGTATTCCACTTTCTTATTGATTTGATGTTGTAGCTACTGCTAACTACACCATAAACAGACTTCCTACCAAATCTTTACATTCCATTTCTCATTTTGAGAAATTATTTCACAAACAACCTGATTATAAATTTTTGAAATGTTTTGGTTGTCTTTGTTTTCCTTGGCTGAAACCTTATGTATCTAACAAACTTTAATCTACAAGTACTAAATGCATCTTTTTAGGTTACAAATCTCAGAGTAAGGGATACAGGTGTTTGGATCCTATTTCTCACAAGGTTTATGTGTCAAGACATGTTGTCTTCCATGAACAAGTCTTTCCTTACTCTCTTCCTACTTCCACTACTACTCTTATTGATATTCTTTCTAAGTTTGATATGTCCATTACACTCATTGATCCCTCACCAACACATACTTCTACTCCCATATTACCTACTTCATCTAATACACCATCTTCTATCAGTTCTGTTACTTCAGCTCCTTCAATTTTAATTTTATCCCTTCCATTTCTCAATCACCTCAAAGCACCATTGTTAGAGCACTGCTCAGTCGAACTCGCATGCGTTGCTATCTCAAGAATGTTTTTCAATGTTAGTGATAAAAACTATAGGTCTTGATTTCTAATATACTTATAGCTAAGTCTCAGACTAGGATAGAAAGTGTAGTTGAGCTCTAGACTCCATGGAGATCATCATACAAAGACGAAGAACTACTCAAGGAACTGGTGGAACTTCATCGACTAAAAGGTATATGGAGACTTGAACTTATCTATCACTCAAAATTCTATCTACTCTATC
This sequence comes from Papaver somniferum, assembly GCF_003573695.1. Lineage (NCBI taxonomy): Eukaryota > Viridiplantae > Streptophyta > Magnoliopsida > Ranunculales > Papaveraceae > Papaver > Papaver somniferum. The sequence continues at coordinate 14,492,716 of NC_039360.1, read as the reverse complement.
TCTTATCATGAGACAAAACTCGTATTGCTATATAGATTATGATTATACACATTTGCTATTTCGAGCAGAGTTTATCTCGCTTATCTATTTCTCGAAATATGTGTTGGTAAGCTTTCGCTTTGGCCAAGTTCATCTTTATTAGTGACGAAAGTCATATTAAGTTTCAATTACTTGAAAATTGCTTTGACAAAAAATGGTTTGTGAATAACAACTATATAACGTCCTCTAAGAATGTTTCAATTATTGAAATGAAAGTTTGGAATATATAACCATTATTGGATAAAAACATTATGTGATAACTCATACGTGTGTAAGTTCTTATTCGTTGAACCAAAGTATGCGTACTTTGCTGATCAGGAAAACCGGAAATAAAGTCCGCGTACATCGGAAGTTCACGTCCCGTGAAAATCTGCTGGAGTTTGTGAACTGAAAAAAAAACATATTCTGGGGTACTTAAGTACGCGTATTAGGTTGGTTATTTTCCAAAAACGAATATTCGTGAATTTAAACGTATATAAACTAAGGAATGCATATGTTGATCGTGGTTTTTAGCTTAGGGTTAAAATCGTAAAATTGTACAACTGACATGACGTCACTATGACCATTAGCACATTTATTGAAACAATCAGCATGCCTACGCAAGAATTACCCGGGACCTTTTTTTTTTACATGGGCCATGTTCCACGGCAGAACCCTTAACATCGACTGACATCATCTATGCCAAACCCTAATTCTCATGATACCGCGCCAAGGCATGTCAACCATGTCGGCCGCACCACTGTGCCAATGGCAAACCATGCCAGCCACATCTCCGCGCCAAGGCATGCCAACCATGTCAGCCGCACCACTGTGCCAATGGAAAACCATGCCAGCCACGTCTACCGCGCCAAGGCATGCCAACCATGCTATCCACACCCATGCGCCAATGGCATGCCAAACCCTTGGCCCCACCATGCCAAGACAACCACACCTTGCCTTGGCCCCAACCATGCTAGCCGCACCATGCGCCAATGGCATGCCAAACCCTTGGCCCCACCATGCCAAGCCAACCGCACCTTTCCTTGGCCCCACCATGCCAAGCCGTCCGTGCCAAACCCTTGGCCCCACTAGGCCAAGCCATCCGCACCATGCCTTGGCTCCACCACGCCAAGCCGTCCGCGCCATTTGCCTTGGCCCTACCATGCCGGCTTTCCCTATGTGGCTACCAAAACGAAGGCGTGCGACGATCAACGACCACCCTTCCATCCTAGATGCAAATCCTAGCCGTCCAAGATCGCCAAACAACGCATGGTAACCTTTGGCGCAAAACCCTAGTTTTGGCCACGCCAAACCGCGCCAAGGCATGTCATGCCACGTGTGCCAATGGCATGCCAACCACCTTGTCGTTCCATAACATGCCGGCCTTCCCTATGCGGCTACCAAAACGAAGGCCTGCAACAATCAACAACCACTTTTTTCATCTAAGGTGCAAATCTTAGCCGTCCAAGGTTACCAGCTAACGCATGACAACCTTTGGCCCTAAATTTTGGCCACGCCTAAACTAGGCCATATTAAAGCCATACTGACCATGCTTTCATGCCACTGTCTACCAAACGAAGGCTTGCAATAATCAACGGCTACCTTTCCTCTTAAGATGCAAAATCTCGACCGTCGAAGGTCATCACCGAGCCGGCAAGTCTCCCAAGCTCACCTTGCCAGAAAACAACAATGTGCTACATGTTTTCCATGAAAACACTCGAGACATCAACGCATGTCACAAACTGGGGGATGCTCATTGGGTATTGGTTTGGTGGTTTACAGCGTGCGACGTACACTACGCCCGTTATAAGAAAGTGTCATAAGGATGAGGCGGTTAGTAAATGCAGGGAGTAATGGTGAAACTCTTTCTTTTATGGAACATCAATTCCAGGCATTACCGGTTACCACCTCCTCACATTTACTCACCCGTTTTCCATTTCTTAATGAGACCAGAGTACATTTCACTTCGACTTGTATAAATATGCATTACATATTTCCACCGAACAACAAGTTTAGGTCAGAATCATACAACACTCAGAAAACATTTGCTAGCTTTCCATCTGTTAGCTTCCCACTTTCTGATATGAGTCCTAAAACAACTACTCTTCCAGAATCAACTATTCTAGTCTCAACACTTTCTTCGCTTCCCTCCCCAAAACCAACCCTTCTCTCCCACTTTGTGACCAAAGCAAATCTGGAACGGCCATTTCTTGGTCTAGGCCGGATTTGTACAGATTGATCTCTCGAATCTAAAGTACTCCCTTGCAGTACATTGTTTCGAAATTACCAAAATCAGCAGAAACCGTTTTCACCCTCAAACAATTGGCGACCACAGTGGGAGATCAATCTCTCGGTTGCAATATCTATTATTGTACAAAAAACGGAACAAAAACTCGTAGTTATTTCTGTGGGAGACAGATTTATCTATTATCGTACACTTTTCTGTGTGATACAGATTTATTTATTAAAGTCTTCGACTTTGGGTTGTAGCAACTCTTAGTTGTGGGTGAGATCAGCTAAGGGAATCAAGTGTGTAGTATCCTGCTGGGATTAGAGACGTAAGAAGCGCAAATGTACCTTGGATCAGTGTGAGATTGATTGTGGTTCAACTACAGTCCATACCGAAGTTAGTTTATAGTAGGCTAGTGTCTGTAGCGGATTAATACAATGTGTGTTCAATCTGTACTAGGTCCCGGGGTTTTTCTGCATTTGCGGTTTCCTCGTTAACAAAACTTCTGGTGTATGTGTTATTTCTTTTCCGCATTATATTATGTTATATAATTGAAATATCACGGGTTGTGCGTTGAATCGATCAATTGGGAAATCCAATCTTTGGTTGTTGATTGGAATTGATTGATCCTTGAAAATTGGTCTTTGGTACCGTTCAAGTGTTTTCTCTTGTATTCAATTGGACTCGCAGATTTCTATTTTCTTGAGTAAGTATTGAATAGAGAAAGTGGGATATAACTCTTTGATATACTTTTATTAAGATTGAGTCTGACTGTCAAGTTGATTCTCTTAAAAGTATATTGGAGTTAGTCCATACAGATTGCTAAGCGAGATATTGGATGTGTCTGTTGTACCCCCACTTTTTCAATTGGTATCAGAGCAGGCAAACACATTAAAGACCTTATAAATCTGTGTTTGTAGCGATCTGATTATGAACGAGTCTATCTTTATTAACGTATTAGGTCAGAAATTACCAGATGTTTTTCAAAGTTGATTCATCTGGTAGAACTGTCACATCTATGTCAATATCTAAACATTCTCTTAATGTAAAAACTGTTGATAACTGGGAAACACTCCTAGAAGAACAGTTAGATGAAATTTCTGATGAAGGTGATTCAGATATTGATAGAGACGTTGATGAGGAAGTCTCAGAGTATGTTAAGGTTTTGAATTCGTTGGAAAAGAAGAAGATGACAACTTCTCACGTCACACCCCTTCTGACCCCTCTCTGTCGAGAAAACAAGAAATTGAGAAGATGTTACGCAGGTGTTTATGTTTCGAATCGTTCTAACGAATCGATCCTCAAGGATTTTGAGGAAAACCTACGTATAAAGTCACTTGAATGTGATAATCTTTATCAAAAGTATTTTTTTTTGGAAGAGAAACTTGCATAATCTGAAGCAAGGATTAACTCTCAGCAAACAAGTTTTGATGACAGAGAAAGCACTTATCTCACTCGAGAAAAACGCCTTGAGGCTGATTTAGCTGATGCTCTTGATAAAATCAAGATGTTGGAAGATGACTTGAAAAAGTTCAATACTAGTTCAAGCAAATTAACCACTATTCTAGGAGCAAGTAAAAATCACCGTGATACACGAGGATTGGGCTATAAGGGAATAGATGCTCCAAGTATTAGCAAAGAGGTAAGATTTGTCAAGGTTAGTGATTTTTTCTCAACAAAAGGTTTCCACTTATAAGAAAAAGTGAAATAACTTCACCGGCAGTTAAGGTTCAAAAGAGCAAAGTATATCAACCTCCAAAGTCAGCACATACATACCGAGGTAAGAACATTCCTTATGTTTTCCACTATTGCGGAAATAAAGGTCACTTGGAAAGGAGGTGTCGTTTCCGTATAATGAATGAGAAACTTCATGATGTTCTTGTTTGGGCATCACAAGAAGTTGTGAAATCAAGTTCATATGTTAAGACTAATCCCCTTAACATTACAGGTTGTAACTGTCCAACCTTTAGGTAAAGGAATCAATGCTTTGATAAACCTAGATTTGCCTATAAACGTCATACGAATCCTTTTCACAATCGTAATAGTTATCAAAAGGATAACTTCGTAAAGACGAAGACAAGATCCGATGCTCCCAATTGAAGAAAGACTAACTTGCAAAAGAATAGTCAATCCAATTCTCTTCCGAGAATTCTAGAAGAGAGTAATGGGAAGAAGGTTCTGGTTGTTCCTAAACGCACTCAGAAGTGGATACCAAAGAAAGTCAATGATCTTTTGAGTGTGAAAAGGAATGATCTCCCAGAAAATTCCATGACTATGGAGAAAGCAATATCCATGATGTTGGAACTTAATAAGTTCTTTGGAAAAATCGATTTGGATGTGAAAGGTTCTAAAAGCGATCTCTTTCATGATAATAAAAAAGTCACTTGTGGTGAGAAAGACATTGTTCACATCAACACAACTTGAGTGTGTTGTAAGTGCATCCTCACCAAGGAATGCCCTGTTATGTATACGGTGAGGGAAGCACGAAAATTGGGGCGCACAGATTATGTTCGGTAAGGTTGTAGAATTCAACTGGATTCTTCTAAAAAAAGGTATGTCTATAAACTTGAGAAATATTTGTGTTTTTATTTGCTTAGAGAACTTATAATGATCCACGTACCTTTCTTATCGTTCATTTCTACCTAAGTTTATATGTGTTTAAGGTTCTTAAATGTTTAGGTTTGAAAATAATAGTTTGGGATGTTTGGACTACATGGTACACATACCATGTATGCATAACATCATTTAAAATTAAAATCCAGGGTTTTAAGTACACATACCCGTTTGCATACTGCTCCAGGATACGAAAATTCGTTTGCAAACCCGTATGCATACTTGACATCGATATTCGGTAAATTTGTTTTGGCCGTAACTTCTTCATACAAACTCGGAATGACCTCATTCTTTTTGCATTATCTTCCTCTTTAAATTATATTCAAAATGGTGATGAGAAATCCTGAATTTGAATGAGTTGAGGTTGTTCTTTGTCCCGTATCTTGTTTTTGAGTAATTTGCTCCGTTTCGTCGCACTTGTTTTACTTCTGTTGGACTTGGGCACTTGGATTCTTGAAGTAATTATCTTATAATCTCATTTGTAGATTTTAAAAGAATGATGTTGGTGAATTAAAAAGAAGGAAGTTCAAGAATAGGCAGTAGTACACATTGTTACGGGATTCTTAAATGTTCACAATCATCTTATGTGACTACGATGCATGGTCTTCAATGACTTTGTATGTTATTCTTTGTTAAGAAAATATTTTTATACGCCTTTGGTAGCTATTCTTGGTATAAATCCGGATGAAAAATATTAACTCTACCCTCTAAGTACAAATCATCCTATATGTGCATTACGAGTTTGTCTTGATGCCTAGGAAACTTCTTATGAGAATTTATTCTTGTTTTTGAGAAGAATAACTAGAGTTTGGAATAGCCATTATTGTGATTACACATAGATATCTCCAACGTTTTCATCTTCATTGTTTTTAGGTTTATTTGTTTAAATTCTAAAAATTGTTTGGAAGATGATTTTTGCAGTATTAATCTTTATGGTTTTATATATTGCAATTTTTTATGGGATATGTGTGTTTGCATCCGTGAACTATGATTGTCCCATACCTTGTCAAAAGTTAAGTCTTTCATATGTCGATATGCATGTATTGATAAAAGAATGAATGCACTTTTGACATTACAAAATTTTTAAGCCTATTGTATGTCATTATGCAAATATTGATGGAAGATAGGATGAACTTTTGTTTACGCGGATTATGTCTATTGTATGTCATTGTGCAAATAATGATGGAAAATAGAATTAATCCTTGTCTATTCCGCAGTATTGATCTTCCCTGATCCATATTCTTATGTATATATTGTGCGGCTCCGTAAGTTCTCTTATGTTGAGCATATGGGGTTTCCTGTGGTTAATTTGATTGAGTTATTTTGGATTCAAAATCATATTCGTATGTGATTTGTTATGTCCAAAGAAATCCTTCTTTTCTTGTGAAAATAAGGTCGCTCTTGTTATTATTTAGGGAATGACATTTTAAGGGGGAGAGTTCTTAATTGAACTTGTGCTTAATTGCCAGATCTTTGTAGGGAGTGCGGCTGTGGAATATTATAGGAGTTATCTTGTATCTTTATAAACTCCTTGATGAAAGCATTTATCTTCGGCTATATGATTGAATCTAAATAGTTGATATGTGCTTACTTTTGGTCATGAAATGTCTCTATGGAACTTTCATTAGGATCCCACTAGTTTTCGTACCTTTGCCAATTTTATTGACAAAAAGGGGGAGAATTAATGTGTAGTTCACACTACAAATACATATGGTTTTCGGATCATTATGTAAGGGGGAGTGGTTTCCATGTGAGATGGAGTATTGACTAAGGGGGAGTGATACATATCACCATAGTATTGTTGTCGAAGTTGTGATACAATTGAACTTTGATGCTGTGTAATAATACTATGACATTGTGTAACAATGATTGAGAAGTCTTGTTTTCTCATTGTTATGGATACGGATTTTCAACAACGATGATGCTAAACTTACAACCTTTTGGGATCATTGGAGTATTTGGAAGTGACGAAGATTTCGAGTAATGTTGAAGAACCAAGAAGATCAGGCATGAGGAAGAGAAGCTACAAAATTTTATATTTATTTTTGTATTCCATATGTATTGATAGTTTTGTCACTAAAATTGACAAAGGGGGAGATTGTTAGAGCACTTCTCGGTCGAACTCGCATGCGTTGCTATCTCAAGCATGTTTGTCAATGTTAGTGATCAAAACTATATGTTTTGATCTGGTCTACTTATAGCTAAGTCTCGGACTAGGATGGAAAGTGTAGTTGAGCTCTAGACTCCATGGAGATCATCATACAAAGACGAAGAACTACTCAAGTAACTGGTGGAACTTCATCGACTAAAAGGTATGTGGATACTTGAACTTATCTATCACTCAAAAGTCTATCTACTTTATATCCTATCTTGATACAAAAGTTGTATTGCTATATAGACTATGATTATACACATTTTCTATTTCGAGCCGAGTTTATCTCGCTTATCTATTTCTCGAAATATGTGTTGGTAAGCTTTCGCTTTGGCCAAGTTCATCTTTACTAGTGACGAAAGTTATATTAAGTTTCAATTACTTGAAAATTTCTTTGACGAAAAATGGTTTGTGAATAACAACTATATAATATCCTCTAATTTCAATGATTGAAATGAGAGTTTAGAATATATAACCATTGTTAGATAAAAACATTGTGTGATAACTCATACGTGTGTAAGTCCTTATTTCTTGAACCAAAGTATGCGTACTTTGTTGATCAGGAAAACCGGAACTAAAGTCCGCGTACCAGTATGCGCACTATCGGAAGTTCACGTCCGTGAAAATATGTTGGAGTTTGTGAACTGAAAACAAACTTATTTCAGGTACTTAAGTCCGCGTACCAGTCCGCGTACTTAGGTTGGTTATTTTCTAAAAACGATTATCTGTGAACTTAAACTTATATAAACTAAGGAATGCATAATTGCAAACCGTGACTATAAGGTTCATGAATCGATTCGAGTGAATCAAATCGTTTTTCTTCGATTGTGTCTTGTATACTTCTATAAGATCTAAGCAATTGAACAACTCTCTAACTAGTTCATTTGAGTCATTTGAACTAGTTATGGTAAAGAAGAATATGGTTGATATGAAAGTGCTCATATGGCTAACCATTTGTTAACTGTTGTTGAACCAACTAAATGTACATGTTTGGGTACTGTTACACAAATCTAAAACGTGCATTTAATTTGTGTGTAACAAGCTAAGTTTCGATATAACAGTTCAAAGATATTAGCTTGAATCTAATCAGGTTTTCATCTAACGGTGAATATTGAATGCTTTGTTTCCAAGGTAACTTAGATTGTAAACCCTGATTTGAAAGAATATATAAAGGAGAACTCTAGCAACTGGGAAACCTAATCCCCACATCTCATGTGTGATACTAGTTGTATAAGATAGAGTTGATTCTCCTTTAACCTTAGGTTTCTACCGAGACTCTGTAGGTTAACGACTTGAAGACTTCATTGGGATTGTGAAGCCAGACCCAACTATTTTCTTTGTAGTTGCGTGATCTGATCTTGCTGTTTCTATCGTACTAAGTACAATCGTAAGATTGGATTGAGATTGATTTCTCCGATAAGAAAGACATAAATGAAGTCACAAACATCTTCGTCTCATCGTTTGTGATTCCGAAATATCTTATTTCGCTAGTCGATCAAGATTGTTGTGAGGTGACTGATAATTCTAGGGTGTTCTTCGGGAATATATGTCCGGGTTATCAATTGGTTCATGTTCACCTTGATTTATCAAAATACGGAACAAAAACTCGTAGGTATTTCTATGGTAGACAGATTTATCTATTACCATAGAATTTTCTGTGTGATACAGATTTGTTTATTAAAGTCGTCGACTTTGGGTCGTAGAAACTCTTAGTTGTGGGTGAGATCACCTAAGGGAATCAAGTGCGTAGTATCCTGTTGGGATCAGAGACGTAAGGAGCGTAACTGTACCTTGAATCAGTGTGGGATTGATTGGGGTTCAACTACAGTCCAGACCGAAGTTAGTTTGTAGTAGGCTAGTGTCTGTAGCGTCTTAATACAGTGTGTGTTCAATCTGGACTAGATCCCGGGGTTTTTCTGCATTCGCGGTTTCCTCATTAACAAAACTTATGGTGTCTGTGTTATTTCTTTTCCACATTATATTGTGTTATATAATTGAAAATATCACAACTTGTGCGTTGAATCGATCAATTGGGAAATCTAACCTTTGGTTGTTGATTGGAATTGATTGATCCTCGAACATTGGTCTTTTGTACCGTTCAAGTGTTTTCTCTTGTATTCAATTGGACTCGCAGATTTCTATTTGCTTGAGTAAGTATTGAATAGAGAAAGTGGGATATAACTCTTTGATATACTTTTATTAAGATTGAGTCTGACTGTATAGTTGATTCTCTTAAAAGTATATTGGAGTTAGTCCATACAAATTGCTAAGTGAAATAATGGGTGTGGTTGTTGTACCCCCGCTTTTTCAAACATGACTACTAATACTCATACAATAACTACAAGAGCTAAGAATCATATTTATAAACCAAATGTGCTCTTCTCAACTAAACATGCTTTACCAGCTGCTTATATTGCTACCATTTAACCTCTCACACCAACTTGTTACTCTCAAGCCAAGAAAAATCATGTATGGTATGTTGCAATGGATGAAGAACATACTGCTCTTCTTGAAGCAGATACTTGGACAAAGGTACCCCCACATCCTTCACAAAATTTGGTTGGTTGCAAATGGGTCTATAAAGTGAAACATCAAGCATATGGTACCATTGAAAGATTCAAAGCAAGACTTGTTACTAAGGTTTATCATCAACTTGAGGGTCTGAAACCAACTATTATCAGAATTGTGCTTTCCCTTGCTGTCAATTTCAACTGGCATATTAAGCAATTGGACATTAGCAATGCCTTCTTGCATGGAGATCTTAAGGAGGATGTTTATATGGTTCAACCTCCAGGATACAAAGACAAGGATCATCCTGAATTTGTGTGTAAACTCAACAAATCATTATATGGATTGAAGCAAGCCCTAAGATCTTGGTATGAAAAACTTGCAGATGCTCTAATCTCTCTTGACTTCAAACCATCTATGGCTGATTCATCTTTGTTTGTTCAGAAGTTGGGATCTAAACTTACTACTATGCTTGTTTATGTGGATGACATCATTATTACTGGGAATGATGCTTCTCACTGTAACAAGATCATTCATCACTTGAGTTCACTTTTACCTGTGAAGGACCTTGGTGCTCTAAAAAAATTTCTTGGTTTGCAAGTTACTAGAAATCCAGATGGTGTTTTTCTGCGTCAGACAAAGTATGCTATTAAACTACTTCATAAATGCAATCTTGTAGGTATCAAACCTTGCAATTCACCTTGTCCATCCAACTTCAAGCTCTCTGCTTCAGATGGGGAATTATTATCAAATCCTACAGAATACAAGTGTCTAGGTTGATCCTTGCAGTATATCACATGGACAAGACTTGACATTAGCTATACAGTGAATCCGATTTGTCAATTTATGCATGCTCCAACATCTGTACATATCCAAGCTTCTAAGAGAATTCTCAGGTATATCAAGGGTACTCTGGGACATGGTCTCTTATTCTCAAAAGGTTTTACTGCTCTATAAGGTTTTACTGATGCTGATTGAGCTGGCAGTCCTGATGATAGGAGATCAGTCAGTGGCTTTTGTATTTTCTTTGGTGGCAATCCAATTTCTCGGTCTTCCAAGAAACAACCAACAATATCTAGGAGCAGTACATAATCATAGTACATATCTCTTGCTTTTACTGCTGCATAAGTTCTTTGGATTTGTCATATTCTCAGGGATCTTTATATTTTTGTTCATGTGCCTTCTTCATCTATTGCTTGTGATAACAAAAGCTCTATTGCTTTGGCTTCAAATCCAGTTTTCACAGCAAAATCAAGCACTTAGCGCTGGACTTTCACTTTGTCAGAGAATTAGTTCCGTCAAAGAATATGCAAATTGTCTATATCTCTACTTTGCAACAGGCAGTTGGAATTTTCACTAAAGGGCTTAACACTCCAAGATTTGAGTTTCTGAAAGACAAGCTGAAGGTTCTGCCACCACTTCAGCTTGAGGGGGGCTAGTGACAATATGCACGGTTTCAGGTGTTTGTAATAACTATTTCATTCAAGTGTCTGTAAAATGGTTTGCCTAGACTATGTTCTTTGAGTGCCTTTTGTTAGAGAACTGCTCGGTCAACCTCGCAAGCGTTACTATCTCAAGCTTGTTTATAAAATTTAGTTGCCAAAACTATAAGTCTTGATTTCTAGTCTACTTATAGCTAAGTCTCGGACTAGGATAGAAAGTGTAGTTGAGCTCTAGACTCCACTGTGGTCATCTTGCAAAGACGAAGAATTACTCAAGGAACTTGTGGAACTTCATCGACTAAAATGTATGTGGAGACTTGAACTCAAAAGTCTATCTACTTTATCTCCTATCTTGAGACAAAAGTCGTATTTCTATATAGACTTCGATTATACACATGTGCTATTTCGAGCTGAATTTAACTCGCCTATCTATTTCTTGAAATATTTGTTGGTAAGCTTTCGCTTTGACCAAGTTCATCTTTACTAGTGACGAAATTCGTGATGATTATTTCAATTACTTGAAAATTACTTTGACGAAAAATAGTTTGTGAACAACAACTATATAACGTCCTCTAAGAATGTTTCAACAATTGAAATGAGAGTTTAGAATATATAACCATGGTTGGATATAAACATTGTGTGATAAATCATACTTGTGTAAGTCCAAAATCCTTGAACCAAAGTATGCGTACTTTGCTACTCGGGATAACCGGAACTAAAGTCCGCGTGCCTGTACGCGTACTGTCGGAAGTTCACATCCCGTGAATTTCTGGTGGAGTTTGTGAACTGAAAACAAGCTCAGTCCGGGTACTTAAGTATGCGCACATGTATGCATACTTAAGTGGGTTATTTTCTAAAACTATTTTAATTCGTGAACTAAGACATTTATAATTTAAGTAATGCAATCTTTGCAAACCGTGGCTATAATGTTCATGAATCGATTCGAGTGAATCAAAACTGTTTTTGCTTCGATTATGTCCTGTATACTTCTATGAGATCTAAGCAATTGATCAACTCTCTAAATAGTTCTTTTGAGTCATTTGAACTAGTTATTATGAAGATGAATAAGGTTGATATGAAAGTTATCAAATGGCTAACCATTGGTTAACTACTGTTGAACCAACGACTTGTACACGTTTAGGTACGGTTACTCAAACCTAAATGAACTTACATTTCATGTGTGTATAACAAGCTATGTTCGATATAATGATTGAAAGATATTAGCTTGTATCTAATCAGGTTTTCATCTAACGGTGAATATTGAATGCTTTGTTACCAGGTAACTTAGATTGCAAACCCTGATTTGGAGACTATATAAAGGAGAACTCTAGCAACTGGGAAACCTAATCCCCACACATCTTGTGTGATACTATTTGTGTAAGATAGAGTCGATTCTCCTTTAACCTTAGGTTTCCATCGAGACCCTGTAGGCTAACAACTTAAAGACTTCATTGGATTGTGAAGCCAGACCCAACTATCCTCTTTGTAGTTGCGTGATATGATCTTGATGTTTCTATCGTATTGAGTACAATTGTAAAATTGTCTGGAGATTAATTTCTTCGATAGGCAAGATAGAAAAGTAGTCACAAACACCTTCGTCATATCGTTTGTGATTCCAAAATACCTTGTTTCGCTAGTCGATTAAGATATTGTGAGGTGATTGATATTTCTAGGTTGTTATTTGGGAATATAAGTCCGGTATATCAATTGGTTCATGTTCACCTTGATTTATCAAAAGACGGAACAAAAATCGTAGGTATTTCTATGGGAGACAGATTTATCTATTCATGTAGACTTTTCTGTGTGATACATATTTGTTTATTAAAGTCTTCGACTTTGGGTCGTAGCAACTCTTAGTTGTGGGTGAGATCATCTAAGGGAATCAAGTGCGTAGTATCCTGCTGGGATCAGAGACGTAAGGAGCGCAACTGTACCTTCGATCGGTGTGAGATTGATTGGGGTTCAACTACAGTCCAGACCGAAGTTAGTTTGTAGTAGGCTAGTGTCTATAGCGGCTTAATACGGTGTGTGTTCAATCTGGACTAGGTCCCAGGATTTTTCTACATTTACGGTTTCCTCGTTGACAAAACTTCTGGTGTGTGTTATTTCTTTTCCGCATTATATTTTGATATATAATTGAAATATCACAGGTTGTGCGTTGAATCGATCAATTGGTAAATCCAACCTTTGGTTGTTGATTGGTCCTTGAACATTGGTCTTTGGTATCGTTCAAGTTAATTTCTCTTGTATTCAATCAGGCTCGCATATTTCTATTTTTTTTAAGTAAGGATTGAATCGAGAAATTGAGATATATCTCTTTGATATACTTTTTATTAAGATTGAGTCTGCCTGCCTAGTTAATTCCCTTAAAGGTATATTAGAGTTAGTCCATACAGATTGCTAAGCGAAATATTGGGCGAGGTTGTTGTACCCCCACTTTTTCACCTTTAGCCATTGAGTCCTTACAGGTTGAGTGCTGTTTTATGACAGCCTGTACTGTGTCCTGTATTGGTATAAGAAGAACTTCCTATTCTCTGTGTCAGTTAATGAGAAAGTATTATTGGTTTCATTCTAATTCAACTAAAAATAAAAGAGGAAACATGTTGACATTAACTCGTCTCTATGAACTTACATCTTGAAACACGATTTCTCTTTTTTGTAGTAATATGTGAAAATCATACTCTACTAGTCTGCTTAATATATTTTTCTTTCCATGATTTTCTTTTCTGGTTGTTGAGTTTAAAAAACTTCTGAAAGAAGTTGATAAATACCCGGAGATATATTCGAAAAACTAATTTCACTTTATGATTCTGGTAGTTTCCCAACCTATGTCTGCATTGAAGAATTACCTAAATTATATCAATAACTTGTCTACTAGGTTGATTCGAGTTACTCTATCACTTATGATTTCTGCTATTTTCAAAACAGCAAAGTTGAAATATAAGGAGTGCATGCAACAGGAGAAGTTCAAAAAAATACGTCAAATGAACTTCCAGAGCATCGAAAGTAAGCATGGAGATCATCTAGGAAATGGTTTAGTCAAACTATTTAGGGTCTGGTATATTCCATCACCATTTTTTGGTTCTGCTGTATCTCCTCAAGAGTCAAAATGTCAACTTTCTTTTTTTATATATATAATCTATATTATAAGGGACAGTGGTGTTTTTCCCTATGGACGGAGATCTACAATTTGGACACATAAAGGATGGCCCAGATTGAGATACATATTTAAGTTATTCAATCACATTTCTGGCATATAAAGAATGGTCCGGATTGAGCTAAATATTTAAGATTTTCAATCCACATTTTAGGCATATAAAGAAGGGTCCAGATTAATTCACATATTAATTTTACTTAAGACAATAAATTTAGATTTTTAATGTCATTTATTTGGGAGTTTAATTTCTCAAGATAATATAAGCGAGTTTCAACAAGCCAGTTCCACGTTGCTTAAAAAAATAAATTGGACAACTCTATTCTCAAGGTATATATGATTCTCTTTTGTATTGGTTGATTGAGATAATTTTTGTTAGCTTTTCTCTTTAATTTTTGTTAGCTTTTCATCCTTTGCAAAAACTCTATTTCCAAGGTATGATTCTCTGTTATTTTGCTTGATTGAGATAATTTTTGTTAGCTTTTCTCTTTAATTTTTTGTTTAACATCAATGGATTCATGGTGCCTCGCGCCTAATATTTGTGTCATTTATGCAGTTTAATTTCTCAAGATAATTTTTATTAGCTTTTCTCTTTAATTTTTGTTAATTTTTGTTAGCTTTTCATCCTTTGCACAACTCTATTCTCAAGGTATGGTTCTTTGTTGTTTTGCTTGATTAAGATAATTTTTGTTAGATTTTCTCTTTAATTTTTTGTTTAACATCAATGGATTAAGAGTGTCTTGCGCCTATTATTTGTGTCATTTATGCAGTTTAATTTCTCTTTGTTACTTTTAATTAATATTATATTTTGTTATCTCGATTTTTTTTTCATTTGCAGTCAAAAGATACTGATCATTTATGATCGCTATCTATTCATTTTTATGCTTATGTTAGTTTCTTTTTAATACCATACCATTTAATTTCTATTTTTTTACACCAAATTTTTTTATTTTTCTCTGGACAGGATATTGTCCAATTAGACTTTGACTTCTTCGGGCCAAAATCAGAGGATTTACATGGAGTGAAAATAAATGACGAAGAAAACGATGGTTCCATTGTTATGCACTTAACTTGGGTTGGTAAATAGCATTTTTTAACTGTATTACTACTGCTGTTAGAGAGTTCATACTCTCTGTTGGATTAGAGTCGTAGAACATGTTCGTATCAAATGGATTAAAGTTTCTTGATTATGTGTGTATGTTATTCTTCAAATTTTTTTTGTATCATGTGAATCGTGAAATTACATTTCTTCATATTTATAACCTTTTGATGGTTTACAAAGTGAGTATTTTTTTATCATAAAATCTTCATGCATAGTCAAATAATGGTTGTGTGCAGTTGACATCTAAAAATAGGTATTCTCTTAAAAGATCATCTTAAATTCTTTATACATATACTGAAATTTAAGAAGCCTCAAAACAAGCAACGCGAAACTGGCTTATTGAAACTCGCCTACAATCTTTCATTTTCTGATTTCAAGAGATTATTTTTAAGCGAAGAAAGCGATTTAGGGAACAATACAATAATACACTTTTTTTCTTCTGTGGGATGCGTCACTATATCTATATGTGTCAGGACTACACAAATTTTCATTGCATGCATTTTATCATTGATGCAAGTGAAGAAGTTTTGGTATTTCAGAAAGGTACAAGTCTAATTTTTGCTAAAAGATGTGGTTCATATGCACATATGTGATTCCGATGACTAAATTGTCGATTTTTTTAAAGATTATCTTGGTTTCAGAGAGCTTAGTGCATAGGAACTCATCTACATTTTTCATCTAAAGATACCATGACTAATAATTGATCCATCCTATCTTTTACTATGTGGATATCATCTAATACTTTAGCTTCTTTTATTTCATTGAAGATACCAAGTAACCAAAGTCGGTACAAATATCTTACACTTTATAGAAGTTGATTTAAAAAATATTTTAATATTCAATTGTATTATCATGTTCATTTTATGCTAGCAAATTGTGAAATTATGGATATTTTAGGTCTCTTATGTACTCTTAGGTTAAGGTGTAATATCAGTTCCATTTGCAAGTTTTCGTACCATTCATATTTAGACTGGGTCTTTTATTTACTTCTAGGTCTCAAACGCATATGCTGATAAAGAGCAACTCTCTTATTATCATATAGAGGGGAAAATTTCTTTTGTTTGGATATGCAATTTTATTTAACGCGAGTCTTTCACTACTTAGTTAAGACAATAACATTGTATAATTAATTTGCAAGGAAAAGCATATTTGGCATATGATATATGCAATATCATCACGGGCGTCCTTTTTCACCGCTAAGAACGATTCAAGGACGCTTCATATCAATAATATCCAAGGGAATGCTCATTTTATTTTTGTATGACGCTGTAAGCCGGGCGTTTTTCATGAGTTCGTTTAAACCAGAAACGTATAGTTATCATTCTTTATCAAGAGGTTTCATATTACAATATAACGTCTCTCAAACCTAAAATATTATAGGGAATAATGACGTTTAATGGCCGTAAAATGACTGGCCGTAAATTATCTTATCCCCACCAATTAATTTTTTTACCATGAGTTCAAGTATTACTAATGTGTAACCATACCAATTATACGTTGATACAAGCACAAATTCAATATTCGTATTTTAAAACTGTTAACGGTTCCAAAAAATAATGTTGATATAACACTTTTTAAGGATATGAAAGAAGGATTCCCAACTCAGATTCAACTTTTTGAATTTCGAAAAAAAAAAATTACTAATTTTTTTTTAGCACAAAATGACAATATATTTAAATGATGACTGAACTGCATTTGTAATTTGAAATGCAATCGACAAGTTACTTTTATTCAAACATGGAATTTCTACGTGTTCCCTCTTGGGAAATTAGATTTTCAAGTTTGTTGGTATTATTTGCAACAACTATTAATGTATGGTTATCTCAATTACCATAAATGAAAATGGGTGCAGATCTAATGTACACACTTACATTGGAAATCTTAATCACCAAAAATATACTTTCTGCTATATATATGTCAGTGTACATCCATGTGGACATCACAATCGTTATTTAAAAAGAAACCGACCCGGTTGGTGTTAATAGTATCGATCAAAGCTTCAAATTCAGTTTGAAAAAGATTACAGTTCCCTTAGGGTTCCCACGCTCAGCTCTTGGTAGTCTCACAAGAAAAAAATAAATCTAACCAACACAAAAACAACTCATAAGCCCGTGCCGTTACGGCACGGGTCATATCCTAGTAGGAAAGAAGATAAAATCAAAATGTTAAGTAATATTCAGCCTCCTTAGAGCATCTCCAATGGTGTTAGCTTCCTAAATATATGTCCACGTAGGATTTATTCAACTTTTACCTAAAATTCCTCTCCAACGGAGATGTAAAGAGAAAATGTGAAGATGGGTTGGACGACGGTTAACCTAACATCCTTTATCAGAGCCTCTGGTTTTAGAGGATCCCCTAGAGGATATGAGTAATCACTTTTCATCGTTTTTATGTTTTAAAAAGTGTAAAAATTAGTTATTTCGGGTGAAAACAATACTATGAATTCGTGCACACTCCTTAACGAGTGTATATTTCACATTTTAATCTTTATCCTTGATTTAATTTAGGGTGTTATATAACGAGGGTCGTGATTCTAAACATAGAGGATAATGGGACCATCAGTTAAATAATCAACCAATCAGAAGAATCTGTGAAATATACACTCGTTAGTTTTACAGATACAAAAATAAAACCGTTCAACCAATAAGCTTTAGACATATGGCCTAGTTTTTCAATGTGAAAGAGTCCCGTTGGAGATAATTTCATTGAATTTCCTAAAACTAGGCAAATTTTGGTTGTGGGAAATATCTATTAGTCATAGAAATAATATATTAGGATGAGTCTAGTCCAGTGGACTGAGTCAACTGTCTGTTTGGTCCTTTTTGGTAAAATATATTATAGTTTGGTCCTAGAAATTATGGTTTGGTCCTAGAGTGACGTCATGGATGATGTAATTGTCACTAGGTAGTGGCAGAAATACCCTTTTGGGACCATATATATAGAAAAAGTCAATAGAAAATATCTTATTTCAGATTTACTTTCTTTCTCCTTCTGTTTTCAGATCTAGTTTCTCTCTCCATTTTTTCTTTTCTTTTTTTTGTTGATGCTCATGAAAACGATGAAGAAGGATGATAGTTTTTTGGTTTTTTCTTCTACGTAGCTACTGTTGATGTTGAAGAAGATGATGAAGACGACGGAGATTTTTGTGTTTCTTCGTCATTTGTTGTTGCTGCTGTTGTTAAAGAAGATGGAGATGATGAAGACGACGATGATTTTGTTTTTCTTTCTTCTCTGTTGTTGCTGCTTTTGTTGAAGATGATGTAGACGATGAATACGATGAAGACTATGAAGATTTTTATGTTATTTGGATGTATCTTTTTGATTTTGATGTTGAAGATCTTGATCTTGATTTTGCTGCTTGTATTAAAGATGAAGTTCTGCTGCTGTTAAATACGATGATGTTTGTTGCTGCTGTTGAAGACGATGAAGATGATGCTACTGTAGTTCATTCCAGAAATGAACTCTGTTTTTTTTTAGGTTTTTATATGGAGTTCACTTATGGAATGAACTCTGTTCTTTTAGGTTTATATGTGGAGTTCATATCTGGAATGAACTCTGTTTTTTTAGGTTTCTATATGGAGTTCATTTCTGGAATGAACTCTGTTTTTTTAGATTTTTATATGGAGTTCATCTCTGGAATGAACCCTGGCTTATATGTTTTCTGAAAAAATAAGTAGAAATTAACAGGAGTTCATTTTGACGAATGAACTGCTACAAGAAAATAAGTAAAAATTAACATGGAAGGGTAATTTTGTCTATTTTATATTTTTAAATTATTATGAACCAAACAGTAAAGGCATTTTCTCAAAGGACTAAACAGACATGGGACCACCTAAAAAAGGACCAAACCATATTTTTTCCAGTTTGGTTTAATCTCTTCAAAGGAATGTCATCATTTGAGCAATTACAAAAAAATACAATTGAAAAAACACTCTGCAACTCTATCCTAAAAACATACACTTATCTTCATATAGTAAACGGTTATCTTCATCGTCTCTGCCCGGATCTTGATTTCTTTTAATATCTGAGTAGATTATCTTATCCTATATTGTGTGTAAGTAAATAAATTGCATTTCATCGATGCATATTAGGCTTTTCTGTTTATATTTTCTAATAAATATGGTAAACTATTGCCATTGTTATTTGCTACACACTCTCAGCGTGGTTTGTGATGGACTTAAAGGTATTTATTGGTGGTGCATCAATGCTTGGAAGGAATCGTGGATCCCCAATCAACTGCATCATCTGTTACCATATCCAGATATTATGCATGGAAATATTCTCGTATTTGCTGATCTATTTTTAGAAGATAATTATTCATGGAATGAAAATCTTCTCCAAGATTTATTCTCTCAAGATCGATTAAGAGTGATTCCGGGTATTTATATTAATGGTGAAGATTCCTTAATTTGGAACCGACCACTTAATGTAAAATACTCAACCAAATCTTGTTCCAATATACATGCAGAAAATATTCAGATTTCTTCTTCTCTTAATGAATCCTCATGGAGAAAGTTTTGGTCTTTTACTTTGATTTCGCCTAAGATTATGCTGTTTATATGGAAAGTACTCCATGATATCTTACCGGTTAGGCATAACATCAAAAGATACAATACTCATATTGAATCTATTTGTACGCTATGTAAGAAAGATGTCCATGAAGAAACGATTGAACATATATTCTTCAATTGTCCTTGGGCTAAAAGAGTATTCATGTATTCTGCTTTGGAGTATTGGATGCAAATGGAAGTGAATAATCCTAGAACTATTATCTTGAAATGGATTGGTGATCAAGAGATTCACAAATTTCATTATGGTGCATATATTTTATGGAATTTGTGGAAGATGAGGAATGATGTAGTCTTCTCTAATGTTTCATTTTCTGCAGGATTAGTGCTCAAAAAAACAGTTATGGATTTCAGTTCTTGCTGTAATGACCTGTCCCTCAACCGATATTGTCCCCACTTAGCCACTGCGGTCATCCAGCAGTGTGGAGTTTTCAACGGGCATCGCTGCGGTAATCCAGCAGAAACTTCCCGGATGGTCACCCATCCCTGGATTACTCCCGCCCGAGCACGCTTAACTGCAGAGTTTTCTACCAACTCTGGAGCCAATTGTGCTGAAAAGGCCTCGGTGATAGGAAAGGACAAACCATCACTTATATTCCATTCGACCAACCACTGCCGAATATCGGGATATTACAATACCAGATCTCCGGAATATATACACAAGCCCAGATCTCCGACGTTCCTTGCCCCTCATGAGACCAGTACCTGACATATCATGTCCAACCACTGCCGAATATCGGGATATTACAATACCAGATCTCCAGAATATATACACAAGCCCAGATCTCCGACGTTCCTTGCCCCTCATGAGACCAGTACCTGACATATCATGTCCAACGTACTCTCTCAACCTCGGCAAGTGACCCGTCGTCGGCTCTGATACCATTTGTAATGACCCGTCCCTCCACCGATACAGTCCCCACTTAGCCACTGCGGTCATCCAGCAGTGTGGGGTTTTCAACGGGCATCGCTGCGGTAATCCAGCAGAAACTTCCCGGATGGTCACCCATCCCTGGATTACTCCCGCCCGAGCACGCTTAACTGCAAAGTTTTCTGCCAACTCTGGAGCCAATTGTGCTGAAAAGGCCTCGGTGATAGGAAAGGACAAACCATTACTTATATTCCATTCGGCCAACCATTGCCGAATATCGGGGTATTACACTTGCCATCTTGCAATATCAAGGAACATAGGGTATAATCAGCCTAATATCATCTATCAGTATTAGAATCCTCCGGAATTTGGCCACTGCAAGACTAACCCTGATGCAGCATTCATCCCAAATCAAGTTGATGCAAGGGCAATCGCGCAGAATCATTCGGGTTTGTTTGAAGGATGTGGTACAACTATTTTTGATGCAAATTCTGCACTTACGTCAGAGACAAAGGCTGTTATTCTTGGTTTGGTGTTGGCTAGAGATTGAACTTAACAAAGATCATTGTGGAGGGAGATGCTTCAAATGTTACGAAAGTTTTCACGGAAGATGCAAGTGAAATAACGTGGATAGCAAAATCTTTGATTCTCAAAATTAAAGTGGAAGCCGAGACCTTTCAGGATGTTAAGTTTGTTTTTATTCCTAAATGTATCAACGTTTTAGCGCACGAACTTTGTCAAATTGCAAAGCGCAATGCTGTAATGGGTTGGTGGGAGTATGATTCTCCACCTGCGTGTATCTCTTCAAATCTCAATTTAACGAGATAGTAGTCTTAATAAATCTTTGGGCTCTTCGAGCCCTTTATCCTTCACAAACACAAAAAAAAAAAAAAAAAAAAAAAAAATCCGAGGATCAGGAATGTCATCCTACGAACGTACAGTAGGAAAAAAAAATCCGAGGATCATCAGTTGGAGATGCTCTTAACCACACCGAAGAAGTAAGGTTGAATGAAGTTAACTTTGGACTCCATCACCTATCTAACGGTTATAACTCCCCCGTGAAAGAACTTTGTGAAAGAATCTTCTAGAGCCAACTGAACTAATCCAGACATCCTAAACTTCCTTTCCTACAATCCAACGGTCAAGAAACCGCCAGAAAGTTCTCGAATGAAATTTCAGTTCTAGTCCTTTATATAAAAACAAGGAAACCCTCCCTGTTCTCTTCATTCACAAAAAAAGCGATTCACATAATCACAGCAATTCTTTCTCTAGACAAATCATCTTTGTGTCTGAATTTCATAGTTTTGAAGAATGGCAGGAAAAGGGGAAGGACCAGCCATTGGTATTGATTTGGGAACAACATATTCCTGTGTAGGAGTATGGCAACATGACAGAGTTGAGATTATTGCTAATGATCAAGGGAATAGGACTACTCCTTCTTATGTTGCTTTTACTGATACTGAACGTTTGATTGGTGATTCTGCTAAGAATCAAGTTGCTATGAACCCTGTTAACACCGTCTTTGGTAAGATTTTCATCCTTTTTCTAATATTTTTTCTTTCATTGATTGTTTTGAGTCTGACTCGGTCTGAGTCAAGTAGGAAAAAGGGATTTTGCATGTCCGAGTTAAGCAGTGAGATTGATATTATGATTCACCTAAGAAGAACTGGGTCTGACTCAAAAGTTGATGGATTCATCAATGTGCATGTTTGTTTGTGATTTGATTAAAATATCTCTAGCCTGACTTGGCCGAGTTGAATCGAATCTGGTTTAGTACTATTTGGTCTTGTTCCAAAGTCCCGTATACTGATTCACTGATAATATATATACCCAGTCAGACTTGTAAAAGTTGGCTTTGAACAAAATGCAAACATAATCTCCAGCTTGGTTAAAATTTTTGTTCATGAGTCTGACTCAGTTGAATCAGATGATGAAGTTGAACGATCCAGCAAAAAAGAGTAGCCCCAATTTGTTTTTGTTGATTTTCAGTTATCATGT
Organism: Papaver somniferum; assembly: GCF_003573695.1. Taxonomy (NCBI): domain Eukaryota; kingdom Viridiplantae; phylum Streptophyta; class Magnoliopsida; order Ranunculales; family Papaveraceae; genus Papaver; species Papaver somniferum. Next base: position 14,470,060 of record NC_039360.1, on the reverse strand, counting down.
CTCTTTTTGTTTTGTTACTGCTTGTACTGAATTACTCTTTTCTGACATTTTGTAGATGCAAAGCGATTGATTGGAAGAAGAGTGTCTGATCCATCAGTTCAGGCTGATATGAAGCTATGGCCTTTCAAGGTCATTGCCGGACCAGGTGAAAAACCCATGATTGTTGTGACTTACAAAGGCGAAGAGAAGCAATTTTCAGCTGAAGAGATATCATCTATGGTGCTTATCAAGATGCGCGAGATTGCGGAAGCCTACCTTGGTTCTTCTATAAAGAATGCTGTTGTTACTGTCCCTGCTTACTTCAACGATTCGCAACGTCAGGCCACAAAAGATGCTGGTTCAATTGCTGGTCTAAATGTCTTGAGAATCATCAATGAGCCAACTGCTGCTGCAATTGCATATGGTCTTGATAAGAAGGCGTCGAGTGTTGGGGAAAAGAATGTTCTTATTTTTGATCTTGGTGGTGGTACATTTGATGTTTCATTACTGACCATTGAAGAGGGTATTTTCGAAGTAAAGGCCACTGCAGGAGATACCCATCTCGGAGGAGAAGATTTTGATAACAGGATGGTGAATCACTTTGTGCAAGAGTTTAAGAGGAAGAACAAGAAAGATATCAGTGGAAATCCAAGGGCATTAAGAAGGTTAAGGACAGCCTGTGAGAGGGCCAAGAGAACTCTTTCATCCACTGCCCAGACTACAATTGAAATTGATTCTTTATACGAAGGTGTTGATTTTTACACGTCTATTACTCGTGCGAGATTTGAAGAGATGAACATGGATTTGTTCAGGAAGTGTATGGAGCCTGTTGAGAAGTGTTTGAGGGATGCTAAGATGGACAAGAGCAGTGTCCATGATATTGTTCTAGTGGGTGGTTCAACTAGGATTCCTAAAGTGCAGCAGTTATTGCAGGAGTTCTTTAATGGGAAAGAACTTTGCAAGAGTATCAACCCTGATGAAGCTGTGGCTTATGGGGCTGCTGTGCAGGCGGCAATTCTGAGTGGTGAAGGTAATCAGAAAGTGCAGGACTTGTTGCTGTTGGATGTTACTCCTCTCTCCCTTGGACTCGAGACAGCTGGAGGGGTTATGACTACATTAATTCCAAGAAACACCACCATCCCCACCAAGAAGGAGCAAGTGTTCTCCACCTACTCCGACAACCAGCCTGGAGTGTTAATTCAGGTGTATGAAGGAGAGAGGGCAAGAACAAAGGATAACAACTTGCTTGGTAAATTCGAGTTGTCTGGAATCCCACCTGCGCCTCGTGGTGTCCCTCAGATCACTGTTTGCTTTGACATTGATGCAAATGGTATTCTGAACGTGTCTGCTGAGGATAAAACCACAGGGCAAAAGAACAAGATCACAATCACTAATGACAAAGGAAGGCTGTCCAAGGAGGAGATCGAGAAGATGGTACAAGAGGCCGAGAGGTACAAGGCTGAGGATGAACAGCACAAGCAGAAAGTGGAGTCGAAGAATGCTCTGGAGAACTATGCTTACAACATGAGGAATACCATCAAGGATGAGAAGATTGCTGGGAAGTTGGAACCATCTGACAAGAAAAAAATTGAGGATGCAATTGAAGGTGCCATCCAGTGGCTCGACACCAACCAGCTTGCAGAGGCAGAGGAGTTTGATGACAAGATGAAAGAGCTGGAGAGCATTTGCAACCCAATTATCGCCAAGATGTATGAAGGTGGTGTTGGACCTGACATGGGTGGAGCTGGTGGCATGGATGAAGATGGTCCTTCAATGGGTAGTGGAGCAGGACCCAAAATCGAGGAAGTCGATTAAGTTGAAGAACTTGGAAGTGGCGGAGTATCACTGTTAGGGCTGGAAGTTGATGGGGATGTTTTTTCTGTAGTTTAAGTGTATCTTTCTATGATGTATGATAGTAGTGTCTGGCTGTTGGTAAGGTAGAAGCTTTTAATATAAAAATCTCAGTTCTACTTGTAAATTTTTGCAAACTTCTCATATAGTGCTTCTGTCTGATTCTTGTGAAGCTTGAATGAATGAATACAAGAGGTGGGTTCAAATCTTGGCCATTAGGTTCTTCAGTGGAATGTTGCTTATCACATCCAGAGTGTGTTGCAATGTTCAGGACAATCTGAGCCGGTCCACATGGTAACAACCTGTTCAAGTAAATCTAGGCAATTATCGCAAATTCATGTTCCGTCAAGCTCCTTGGATGTGTACTGAGGTTGGCAGATTGATATAGTAGTTCGGAGTAGAGGTTGATAAAATGCCTAATCATGCTACTAGTTCAGGCAATCTAGTTTCTGGTGCAATTTTGAAATCAAAAGAAGATTTTGCTTTGATTCAAGATGGATTCTGCTCCACTATGTGTTTAGCTCTGGAGAAACAGACACTCTGGAGATGGTGATCCAAGAGAAGGTGCAAGGAGATGAAAGTGGTTGTTTGGCCAAAGAAACAAATACTCCACTAAATTTTAATGTGAAATTTGCTCAAGAGCAGAACATTGAGAACAACTGCATGCCTGGAAGCTAAGAAGAAGAAACAGGGGCAGAAAGTTATGGCCCTTGTTCCTATCATATGGGTGATTTTGGGGTGAGCGAAACCGAAGAGCAGATGTAGCTATTGATGAATTCAAGAGCTCAAATTGTTTCAAAACATTCATTTTCCCAGAATTCATCACTCATTGGAAGGTTCTGTAAGAGGGAAAGGTGTATGAATAAATATTTTTGGCAAGGGCTCTCTTCTAGCAGTACTAATGCAGTTTGCCAGCTTAAAAGGTGAAAAGCAAGCTACATCTGTGGAATTTGTTGGATATCCATATGTTTGGCAAATCATCATTCATCAATACCTTACCTCATCATTCATCAGTAGGAAACGAACGTCTGAAAATACATAATGCTTCCGAAATAGATCTTCTTGATCAATTGCCCAGGAATTTACCAAAATAATGATATTGAAACTGATATCGTGTACGTGATACAAACTTGGAAGATGCAACAGAGCATATCGGAGAAGTTCTGAAACATGTGAAGAAAGAACATATACAAAGCTTACAAAATGAAAGACCGGTTGGATCCAGAGGATTTCCTTGTTCAGGTTTACAGAATATCAGGCAAACTTTTGTGGGGCGACGATGGTGCTCCATGATTGGCAAAGAGGTTGAAGACCTTATCTGGTATTCACATGAGAGAATAACTAATGAATCAAAAGAAATAAAAAGTAAATTCGGCAAAAAGCATGGGTTTCTATCTATAATATAATAAGTTACAAACGTCTCCCCAGGGAAGCATGTATGGAGTAAGAAACACTAAGCAAACTCACAAAACAAGTTATTTCTTTCTTTACAATTGAAACATTTGTCAGATTACTACCTCAATCTATTGAAGATCCCTTGTCTGCAGATGTATGACTAGCATACCGACCAGCAGAATAAGCTGATAGTGCTGAAGAAGTAATATTAAGTGAGCGCTCAGCAAAGCTGATAGTTTTCTTTGTCACCCACCACACGGCGTAGAAAAAAGTAAGCCAACCTACATAAACAGCAAGATGTTACAGGAAAATTGACGCAGCAGAAGTATCTGACAATCATGTACTATATTCCTCATCAAAGCGATTATTATTTCGATTGGGGTACAAATTTACTCCCAAGAAGAAAAAAAGAACTGACAGATTTCATTATCTTTAGCTATTCTGGGCATGGGTTTCATATTGTCTTAGAAATCATGGTGGTTCAAAAGAAAATAAACCCAGTACAAGCATAAACCAAAATTTCATGACAGACTAATTATGAGGAATTTTGAGATGCCATATACAATAACAACAGCAACTAACTTTGAGCCATGACCAAATAATCTGACAATTAGATCTACTGGGAAGCAAGAAATTTAGGTGTTCCTAAAGAAACTTAAAAACAATATTGAATAGTTAACATTTTTCTAATTAAGTAGATGATCTCTAATATCGATTTTTCTTGTCCACTAGTAAGAGTGGGTGAGCAATACCACCTTCATTTAGCCGTAGGATATGGAGGAAGAAATCTATCAGATCATCCTTTTCCCTATATCATACTGCGGTCTAGCTTACCCATTACCCCCCTTAAAAGTAAGGGAAACTTATCTCTGATGTCCAACATACATAGGACGGATTCAACATTGTGTTCAGTTAGTTGTGCGTATGTTATTTATGATTGGAATAGTATATATTCTCCAATAAGAATGCAAACATCAATAAATAAAAAGCAACAAATATATGAAGGAAAAAGCATGGCAGTGTTGCACCTGTGGTTATAAGAACTGCGATAACTGTTGTGACAGTGGCAGTAGAAATGACAACCAAAGCCACTGATAAAGCTCCAATATATACTGCCGTAATGCAGGCAAAGAAGATAGCTAAGAAGCCTCCAGCAGCAGCTAAAGATATAAAAAGAGAGATGATAACCGCATTGATAGTTGCACCCACAAAGAAAAGCATAAAAACGAGGAATCCAGTCAAAGACAGAAATGTTATTGTTCCAGCCTGCAGTTTATGAGACAAAATACTAAATTAGTTTCGGGATAAACCTAGCCTTGTTGATGCTCACAAATAATAAGGGATTACTGTAAGAAGCAACTTGTCATCAACAATAAGGTTCTTCATTATGTGGTCATCTATTGAGAAGATGAAAAGACTGATTTCTTATATGGGCGGTCAATAAAAGAGAGCAATAATTCAGCATTGGCTCCCCAATTTTCACTGACCATCCATACTTAACTATTTAACTTTAAAAGCTCATTATCATGGAAAACACTTCAAACTTTATATGAAGGAAATGGCGTTTGTTTTCTGAGAGATCTGCTACCTACAGCAAGTGGGACTCAAACCCAGACCTCTCTGTACAAGCACCAAGTGTCTGACCAACTCAGCTGTTGGATGCTTACAGGAAATGGCGCTTCAAAATTGCGCAATTAACAAATAGTACAACAGTCCCCCACGCTACTATCTTACAAAAAGAGAATAAGGAACAAGATAACCCATAAAAGTTTGCAATATATTCAAAACTCACATCACTCAGAGAGAGGAGAAGCAACCATGTTGTGACTTATTTCTTTACGGATAATCTGATAATGCTTTGTTTGAAGGTAATACTCCTACCGTACTATACTGGAACTAAAAACTTACAACTGTTGCTTCTGATTTGGTAAACTCACATCAAAATTGCAGAAATAGGCAAATTTCACAAAATGCGAAAGTTAGACAAATCCCCCCCCAGACATACCAATCTTTTACCGAACGTAGGAAAAGCAGAGCTATTGCCCACACCAAATCACCAGATGCAACAGTTAAGTTGTGGATCTTAAACTGATCAATAAAAGGAAACCCCATTCAGCTTTCAAGACATCCGTAAAGTTGTCAAAGTTAGAACATGATTCACACAGGGAAAGAAAGAAAAGTTCCTGGGTGACTCTATCGTTCAGAAACAAGTGGTGAGAGTGATCGAGGGAGATGATGAACAAAAAAACAACCAGCAAGGACTACAGGTGCTTGTTGGTGAGTCAAATAGTATCATTCAAAAATCAAAAGCTTCTCTCTTTAAATGAAAAATCGGGGTTGTTGAGAGAATCACTGAGAAAAAAATTTATGAACATACCCCAATAACCCCAATTTATGAAAAATCTGATCTTGTTTTTCCTCTATGAAAAAACGGTGTTACCGAGACAATCACTAAGAGTCATTTTCTTAGCACTGAGTTAGTAATCTTTACCCCCAGAAGCCAATTTCAGAAATTCAACGCAGTCATTTTTATACCCAAACCAATACCGTTAACCCTCTCATTTTCAGTTCAAATTGATGATTTACTTACCAATAAAGACAAAATCTACCTTAAGACTAACTGATAATAATCACACATGTAATAAAGTTTCCTCTTTTAGACTTAACTGAATCGAATTAGCAATTTCCAGTAGTTAATTAATCAAATTCGGACAAAAAATTAGAAACCAATCAAAATTAATTTACAGGAGAAATCTGATTTGAATTTTGATATACTTACAGAGATGACAAGTAGAGCACGGAAGGGACTGCCTTGACGAGTCCAGAGAAGAAGATTATTGGTAGAATTCTTTGTAGCTTGTCGCAAATAAGGAGCATTTTTGTACACAGATTTCTTTGTACGTTTAAGGAGAAGAGGAATTGATGTGCCATCATTATTATCTGGAAAGAAAATCTGTGTAAAGAGACTATGAAAAACAGTATACAAAGTAGTTTCTTCTCCTTTCTCACTAAATTTCTTCTCTTCTTTTGGAGTTTGATCTGTTGTTGTAGTACTCTCAAATTGAACTTCCACTTCAGGGTTCTCAGAATTTTCGTAAGCCATTGCTAGGTTTTACTATCTTTTCAAGTTTTCCTTTTTTTTTTCTTTTTCCTTAAATCAAACGATTATTTTGACTTTGCATCATCAGTTAGACTTTCGAGTGTATCTCTCTGCACTGCAGCTGTAATTTATGAATAGTATTATAGATAACCAATCTCCATCAAAATAAATAAACAATGATAACGAAATAACTCGTCGACACGACTAAAAAGACTGGCTTAACCTGCTGGGAAAGTTTGTCACATAAATAGGTGGAGTCATGTAATGGGCTTTGGATTCCTATTCCCAAAATTATTTTTCTCATCCATCAAATAGAATAGATTAAAAGGCACACAAGCAGAATATTTCCTATTCCGATACCACCATATCAGTAATCATCCATCACCCAAATTTAGATCCAGTCAAGATAAACGATTTTCAGTAATTTCTCAATATGCCGGCTACATCAAAACCACCAACTTATCTAAGAGTCCAGTTCAAACATGGAAGGACATCCATTCAAACCTTCGCTCCCTTCCTACAGAGACTAGCCCGAAAAACTAAAGAATGGATGACAAAATACCTAACTCCAGCCGGAAGGCTCACTCTAATAAAAACCTCCCTAATTCCAACCTTAAATCACATCATGCAAATACAAAACCTACCTACAAATATTCACAAACAAATAGATCGTATCACCAGAGATTTTTTCTGGGACATGACTCAACAACTAAAAAACTACACCCTATAGGATGGGATAAAGTGACAAAACCATTATCAGAAGGAGGATTAGGAATAAGAAAGAGCAGTGATCATAATAAAGCACTCCTCATGAAAAGAATCCGGGATCTACATGAACAACCTAACTCTATCTGTGGAAGTATATTCAGTGCAAAATACCTTGATCAACAACTAATTCTACAAGGAATTGATTCTATACCCTCCTCTGTCAGTCCTCAATGGAGACAACTGGCATCAATAGTCCCTACCATGCAACAACTAATTTTTCATCGTATTGGAAATGGATTATCAATCCCAATGGAAGCCAATTGGATTCCACATTCAAATAACCTAGACCCAACACAATGCTACCCAGTCTGAATGGTAGCAGATATCATCGACCCAATATCTCATTCCGGGAATCATGAAAAATTAAACACCCTTCCCAATCCTATAATCCAAAAAATCATAAACATCCACCTTCCCCAAAATAGTCCCCAGGATAAAATTATCTCGCCACACTCAAAAACTGGAAACTACACTACCTATTCAGGGTACAAATGTCTAACCCAAGGTCAATCAACTCACACCCCTCTACCACCAACCAAATTTCTATGGACCTTACCGTGTCCACCAAAAATTCGGCTTTTCTTGTGGAAAGCCATCAATAAAGGATTACCAACCTTCTCTCTCTTACATCACATCCATTTGACCAACTCAGACATTTGCCCGAGATGCAACACAAATCCAGAATTGGCAAGTCACCGCCTAATTCATTGTTCAACGACAACTAACTCTTGGAACACCCTATTCAGTCAACTTACAAATTCACCAAACTCCAACACACCCCAAACTTTAATCTTAACACCCCAAACAACCATTTCCAAAATCCTCCAACAACCTGTATCAGCATCTGTAATCTCATCCTTTTGTTTCCTACTTTGGACCTTATGGTTGGCTAGAAATGATCTAGCATACCAACAGAAGCAAACAACCTCGGGGGAAATCCTAGCTTGGGCAAAAAAACTGCAACAAGAATACTACGGGGCTCTACACTCCTCAACACCAATCATTCCAAGAAATACACCGATATTCAACCATCCAATAAGAGCTAAAAGAATATCAACAATATCGGTAAAATGGTCCATTCCAAACATCAACTGGATCAAGATTAACACCGATGGAGCATCCATAGGACATCCAGGATTTGCAGGAGCAGGATTCATCTGCAGAGATTCAGACGCATAAAATTTATTGGCACTATCTCAACCGCTAGGAATTACAACTGCTTTAACATCAGAAACTTGGGCTCTGCTTTTAGCTTCAAGGACAACAACAGAAATACAATGGCCAAAAGTTCTCTTTGAAACCGACTCAGAAAACTTATTGCGCTTCATCACTTCCTCTACACCTCCACCTTGGCACATAGCAGGAATGATTGAGGAAATAAAATTTAGATTTCAACAGATCCCGCAGGCTGTGATTTAGCACAACCACAGAGAAGGAAATCAAGCAGCCGACGGATTGGCCAACCATGCGGCGGATGAAAGCCAAACAGGAAGATCGTCAACCAAAATATGGGACCAGGCAATCCCAATTTTTATTATCCAAATCTTATTTCATGATTTCGTGGGTACCACATACCCACGACAAGTTGTAATCTAGTTTCTCTTAATAAAATGCATGCTTCAAAAAAATAAAAATAAAATCATATTCCGAACATTAGATCTATCTATTTTAACACTTTGTCGGAAGTGAATTGAAGGCATTACTTCCCAATTAAGGTTACAAATAAAGTGTTTTTCATTCCTAACAAGAATATTAGCTTCATTTCCTGATCTACAAATAAACTAAAAACCGGTAAAATTCTTGAATTCACGAATTCAAGAACTAGTCATAGATACTCGTCTAATATGGTAACTGATCTGGGCAAATGATAAACCTAGCCAAATCTGGATTTTCTTTTTGAGTGAAAACACTCAGTCTAATATGGTCCATGATGTAACTGACAAGGTGGGAAATGCTCTAATTCCGTTAACTGATAAATATCTTGGGTCTTCCCTGTTTACTAATAAATCATAAACAAAAGTTTTCTATCCTATTATTTTCAAACTTAAAAGCAGAGTGGCAAGATGGAAAGGAAAAACAATAAATCTTGCTGGAAAGATGGTTATGATTAAACATGTAACATCCTCTCTAGCCAACTACCAAATGAGTACTTTCAAAACACCAAAAACTACTATAGGGGAAATGAATAAAATACAAAGGGATTTATTTTGGGGAAAGGAAGAAGGAAAAAGCAAGGGAGTATACCACAAAGCATGGGTCTCTCTTTGCAAAGAAAAAGAAGAAGGATGCCTAGGTTTCATGAATCTAGAAAAATTTATCAAGCCCATAATAACCAACATGGTTTGGAGAATGCTGCAACAACCTGACTCCCTGGGAGCATAGGTAATGCAAGCAAAATATTACCCTGACGGGGACATAATGCATGTACCCACAGTACCAAAACCAACAGACTCATGGGTCTGGAAAGGAATACTATCTGGTATAGAGAATTTACAAAATATTGGCACTTGGGAAGTAGGAAATGGAAACCACATAAATATATGGATTGATAGGTGGATACCAAATCAAAAGTTACCACTTATAAAACCGCCAGATTGTTCAGCCAATATACATACAGTTAAGGATATAATCACAAATCAAAACTAGTGGAATGAGGATTTACTTGCTGACATTTTCAGCACTGAAATGGTCAATATCATTAAAAAAAATCACTATCCACCCTAACTAGGAGGATAGGGTCATATGTCCCCTTACAAAGGATGGAAAGTTTACTATCAATTCTCTATACAAAGAACTGACAACAAAAAAAGATACTGGGATCAATAGAAACAAAAACTGGAATGCAACATGGAAACTAGATACTAATCCATCCATAAAATTCTTCACATGGAAAGCAGCACACAACTTTCTGCCTACAGGAAAAAAGATTGGAAAAATCTTACACTACATAGAGACTACCTGCAAAATCTGTAGCTATCAAAGGGAGTCTCTACTCTAAGCCATCTATATATGTTATTCCCTTTAATTAAAAAAGTCTGATATGAACTAAAGATTGAACCAATAACAATCTATAATCAATGTGGGGATTTTCATGATTGGCTATCTTATATAGTGGGAAGGAACAAGCCTAACAAAAATTGGACACTTCTATGTGTCACTGTCTTATGGCATGTTTTGGAAAGAAAGATGCAATATTCATTTCAATAGAACTAAAACAACTACTTCTATTATATCCAAAGATATAATAAACTTCATGAACACTAGACAGGCAGCTGAAAGCAGACTTTAAAAAAACTTTATGCATATAGACTATACCAAACATGAAGCTGAAGAGCAAACTATAGAATTCAAACTACATTGGCTACCACCACCACTATTTACTATGAAAATATATATGGCAGTAGTCTTTAATGATAATTTGAATTGTTATGGTATGATACAGGTGTATCCGCACTCCTTTAGGGAACTTAGTTAACCTCAAGATAAGTTGAGGGAAGAATCCTATTCTAGGCAGGAATCCTTGTTTAGGCAGAATTCCTAGTTAGGAAAGAGTCAGTTTTATGCAACACTCTTAGTTTAGGAAATAAATTCCTTATAGAAGACCTAGTTGGCTGAGTACGACAAAGTCTATAAATAGAGAGGTTTGGTTGTAACTAGACAGATATACTAGATACAGAAAACCTAGCAAACAGTTTAAGGTTGATCCACTGTTTAGAAGATTGTGAGCGTAACAAAGAGAGAATTGTAATCGTTTTCTTGTTCATAATCTAGAGAAGATATTCTTCGAATTACCTATTTGTGTTATCTTTTATAGCTTTCATCTATTATTATTCTGAATTCCGCCTCTATAATAATAGTTACCAAGGTACAAGGATCAATACGTATCAAGTTGGCATCAGAGCCAGAGCCGTTGGTATCAAGTTGGTACCAGGAGCAAGGTTAGTTTCTAGGGTAGATCCCTGTGGTTTATGGTTTTCACTAGATCTCTCTACATAAATATTGGTGAGGTACTCGAGAAGCTAAAAGACGTTAGGAAAACAAGGGGATCAAGGATGACAAAGTCAGATGATGATCCTAAGGAAGGCGAACCACAAACTATGGAATAAATGGTGGCTACTCTGCAAACAGACATGAAGTCGATTCAAACCACCCTAGCAGAATTGACTGAATGTATTCGTTATCATACACCCAAGCCGAAGACGAAGAAAAAGATTATACCTTCACCTGAAGTTTCGGAAGAAGAGGATGAAGAAGAAGAATAGGAAGAAGATGAGGACGAAAAGAAGAAAAGTGAGTTTCTCAAAAGTTCTACTTCAACTAAACTTCATGGTAAGAATCTGAAAATTGATTTCCGTGTTGATATTCCACTTTATGATGGAAGTGTCGACATAGAGAAACTGGATGATTGGATTGAACGTCTAGAGACGTATTTTTATTTATTTGAATATGGTTCAAAATAAAAGATTGCTTTCGCGACATTGAAGCTACAAAAGCATGCTCTAACCTGGTGGAAATTTTATCAAAGACAAAACCAAGGTAAGGGAGTATTGTCGTGGAAAAGATTCAAGGCAGTTGTAAGGAAACAATTTTATCCGGTTGGCTACCTTGAGGAGACATGGTTCAAGTGGTACAACTTGAAGCAGTCATACAACCAAACCGTACAAGAGTATACTTTGGAATTTCAGAATCAAGCTATGATTTTGGATTTAGACTTGGAAGATCATACTATATATATGAAGTATATTTCCGGGTTCCATGAGTATATACGAAAGGAGTTGAAGATGTTTTCAGTATATACTATTGCTGAAGCAAGTATAAAAGCTAATGCCATTGAGAGCAGGCTTAAGAAATATGATTCAAAGGGAAATACTAAGGTGAAATATGTAGGTACCACTGTGAAAGGAGGTGAAAGGAGTAAAGAAGAAGGGAAGTCTAATGACAAGGAAGGTTTGTCTTGCACCCATTGCAAGCAAACAGGTCATGTTGTTGACAAGTGTTGGGTTAAGAACCCCCATCTAAAACCCAAAGGGTTGCAGAGGAAAGAATCCAAGAAGGCATCACTAGTCGCGCAAACTCCAAAAGAAGTCCATGGACTAACGGAACCCAATTCAAATATTTCTTTTATGACACGGGCAAAATAAAGACCTACGAAGGATGACCTTAGGGAGCAACTATTCACAGTGAAGATGCAAGTAAAAACATCACTAGTTGATGTTGTTATTGACCCGGGAAGTAAGAAGAATTTACTTTCAAATTCTTTGGTGCAGAAGTTAGGACTGAAGACTATCAAGCATCCAAAACCATACCCTTTAGGATGGCTTCAAAAGGAATGAGGCTTACAAGTTTCACATCAGTGCACATTCAAATTTTCTCTAGATGAGTCATATATTGACGAAGTTACATACGATGTAGTTCCTTTAGATGTCTTCCAGGTAGTACTAGGTAGCCCTTACCTATGGGATAGAGATGCAACTCTACATAGGAGGGAGCAAAAGCACACCTTTACCAAAGATGGAGAAAGTTTTTTGATTCGGGATATAGAATCTCCTCTGGAGGGAGCAAGCTTAATCATAGCCACTCAGGCTAAGCGGTTGGTGAATGCTAGCACGAAGTTCATTCTCCTTATGATCCATTCTCTTGATGAGAAGCCGAGTAGAGTTTGTTTGGCAGCCTTGTCTGCGCAGCAAGAAGGCGACCTAGAAAGGTTAAAGTTGAAGTATAAGGATTTATTTTCAGATGTCACGGGATTACCGCCAAAGAGGAGTGTGGATCATGAAATCATGTTGACCGGGGAGAGTTCTCTACCTAATGAAGGTATTTATCGCACGACCATAGAGGAATCTAATGAGATCAAGAAACAAGTCCAAGAACTTCTAGAATTAGGAATGATAGTTCCAAGTGCTTCACCTTGTGGATCAGCAGTGTTTTTGGGGCCAAAGAAAGATGAAGGATGGCGTATGTGTATTGATTATAGAGCATTGAACAAGATCACAATCAAGAATCGTTACCCTTTACCTAGGATAGACGACATGATGGATCAGTTGGAAAAAGCTTGTGTCTTTACAAAGTTGGATTTCAAATTCGGATACCACCAGACGAGAGTTCGAGAAGATGACACATGGAAGACTGCCTTCAAAACCAAACAAGGCTTGTTCGAATGGTTGGTGATGCCTTTTGGTTTGTGTAATTCTCCAGCGACGTTTATGCGTTTGATGAATGATTTTCTACGACCTTTTATAGAAGATTTTGTGATTGTTTATTTGGATGATATCCTTATATACAACATAACTTGGGAAGAGCATCTTGTTCACGTTGAAGAGGTATTTAAAGTGTTACATGAAGGCCATCTAAAGTTGAACGTGAAGAAGTGTGAGTTTGGGAAGGAGGAGTTAGTGTATCTTGGATTCATTGTTGGTGGTGGACAACGGAAGATTGATCCAAAGAAGGTTGAAGTGATCACTAAGTTGCCTAGACCTAGTACCGTAACTGAAATCAGAAGTTTCTTAGGGGCTTGCACCTACTTGCGTAAGTTTATCCGGCATTTTTCAAATATTGCAGGACCATTACATGGTTTGACGGGAACTAAGGAAAAGTTTGAATGACATCAAATCCATGAAGATGCTTTTCAGTTACTAAAAAGGAAGATTTCAGAAGCACAAGTGTTGGCATTACCTAACTTAAAACGTACTATTGAGATCGACGCTTCTAACTATGCATTGGGAGGAGTGTTGTTACAAGATGGTAAACCAGTGGTGTACCATTCAGAATTGTTCTCAGATGCTATTAATAGCTACGCACCTTATGACAAAGAATTTTATGTTTTATATCAATGTATCAAGCATTGGCGAGCGTATCTCTTATGTAAAGAAGTAGTGGTACATTCAGATCACAAACCATTGGAGTATCTACATGCATAGACGAAACTACAACAAGACCGACACATGAAGTGGATGTCTTACTTGATGAATTTAAATATTCTCATTAAGTAGAAGAAGGGAGTAACAAACAAGTTGGCAGATATGTTATCTCGACCTCCAGTTCGATCATTAATGGTGGCCATGAGAATTCAGCCAATTGTTCCTCAAGAGTATGCAGAGTCATACACATCCAACAAGGACTTCAAGAAGGTGTTAGAAGGAGTAAAGAGTGGTTTGAAAAGCGAGTATGAACTCCGAGATGGATTGTTATACAAGGGTCAGTTACTTTGCATACCAGAAGATGGAGATCGTTTACAGTGGTTGAGAGAAGCACACACTTCCCGAGTTGCTGGACATTTTGGGATGAATAAAACTCTACTTAACCTCCGGCGTTATGTCTTTTGGCCAAAGATGCAAGATGATGTGGCTAAGTTGGTTAGAGGGTGTAAGTTGTGCAACACATATAAACCTTCCAACAGAAAACGTGGGTTATATCTACCATTACCAGTACCATCAAGGCCTTGGGAGAGTATTTATATGGATTTTCTTAGTGGGTTACCAAAGAACAGGTCTGGTTATATTACTTGTTCGTTGTGGTCGACCGATTCATTAAGATGATTGCATTAATTCCATGTACAAAGATAGTAACGGGAGCCGGTGCAGCAAAGCTCTTCTTTGAGCATGTGTGGAAGCATTTTAGGTTACCTACTTCGATTATTTCTGATAGGGATAGTCGATTCCTTAGTCACTTTTGGGATTCTTTATGGAAGATGATGGACACTAGGTTGAAGAAGAGTACAACTTTTTATCCACAAACAGACAAACAAAAAGAAGTGGTCAAGAAGACTATGGTTCATATGTTAAGGGGATATAATTCTAAACATCCTAAAACTTGGAATGAGAGTTTATCATATCTGCAATTTGGTTTCAATAGAAGAGTTCACAGTTCTTCGGGAAAATCTCCTTTCGAGACGTGCTATGGTTACTTATCACCTAGCCCTTTTGATCTAGTATTTTCTAGTGACACCTCTATGGGGGGGGGGGGGAAGGAATTGAATGACAAAAGGCACAAAAATTCTTGGAGAAGATATCTCAGATTCATGCAACTGTTGAAGCACAATTAAAGAAGTCACAAGCAAAATATAAAGCAAAGCATGACAAACATCTCATGCCTTGTAATTTCAGTATTGGTGACTTAGTATGGTTAAAATTAGGTAAGGAACGACTAAAGGGGGAAGGTAAGAAGTTGAAGCCATTGAGGTATGGACCATTTCGTATTCTCGATCAGATTGGTGACAATGCCTTTCGTCTGGATCTGCCACCTTATCTAGAAATGTACTCGGTAATAAATGTTGAATACTTGAAGTTGTTTGAACCACCATTACTTGATGATTACGGCGACGACACTATGATTTTACCACGAGTAGAAGACTTATGGTTTGATAGAGAGGAACCACTCAAGGAAGACTGCATATTGGAGCGAAGAGTGACTAAAACACGACAAGGAGAGAAAGAAGCTTTTCTAGTTGGATGTAAAGGTAAAGTTCCAAGTGGTTAACAAAGAAAAGGGGACTCTCGAGTTCACTAACCTTCATTTTTAACTCTCAGAGGAGTTCAAGTTCTTAAAAGGGGGACCCATGATACAGGTGTATCCGCACTCCTTTAGGGAACTTAGTCAACCTCAAGCTAAGTTGAGGGAAGAATCCTATTCTAGGAAGGAATCCTTGTTTAGGCAGAATTCCTATTTAAGAAAGAGTTTGTTTTATGCAACACTCTTAGTTTAGGAAATGGATTCCTAATAGAAGACATAGTCGGCTGAGTACGACAAAGTCTATAAATAGAGAGGTTTGGTTGTAACTAGACAGATATACTAGATACAAAAAACTTAGCAAACAGTTTAAGGTTGATCCACTGTTTAGAAGATTGTGAGCGTAACAAAGAGAGAATTGTAATCGTTTTCTTGTTCATAATCTAGAGAAGATATATTTCTTCGAATTACCTATTTGTGTTATGTTTTCTAGCTTTCGTCTATTATTATTATGAATTCCGCCTCTATAATAATAGTTACCAAGGTACAGGGATCAATACGTATCATGGTATAACATTGATGCTCAAAATTTTTCAGGAGCCTACATAGGAGCCAGAGGTTATGGGCACCTACAAGGAAGCAACTTAGAGATCTAGCAGCTCAGGAAGCATTCAAATGGGCAGCATAATTGGAGTTCGAATCAGATTCCTACAACCTAATCAAGCTAACCAGGAGAATTTATGTTGAGCAGATAGACATGATATTCTGATAGACACATTTATGTGTCTAATTTGTCCTCAATGTTTCGTATTGTTAGTACTCGTTTTCGTCCTAATTTTGGTGTTTTATGTATTTGTAGGCATTTTTGGGAATAAAACATTTTTTGGAAAATTCGGCTCGAAAAGTTGATTTTGGCACCCGGAGGACACATGTTATGCGGACTCTCTGCTTAAGATAAGGGGCACCCACTTGATAAGGGGTGACCACTTGATATTCGCATCCCTGAACTGGATAGGGGGAGGTCATCTTCTTTGTTTGAATTCTTTTTTTGGAGGGAAAGAAGTGTTTCACGTCTGACAATTAGGAATCGAGATTTTGGGCTATCCATGAAGAGATCAAAGCTATGATTTCTCTTGGGCTTGTTTCTTAACCCTCATCAGGCGAGGTAAGGGTGGATCCAAATTGTATGGATAAGACGATCAAGAGCTAAACAAGGTATACGTGCATATTCTGGGAGATATTCTTGAGAATTTGTTCACAACAGGGACCGGGAATATCTCTGGTGATTGGTTCGGATATATGGAAGTTATTTGAGAATATATTCACTGCGACGTTGGCTTCTATGTTTAGAAGATATACAAGGAAATCTCGGTGATTCCTGTGAGAGTAAAGAGAAAATATTCTTGCATTCAACCGAGAGGATTCAGAGTTATGACGGGATATTTTCATCCCCTGTTGGCTATATAAAGAGGTTACGAGACTCAGAGAAGGTGGTCGAGAGTTTGGGGCCGATTGGGAGACCACAGGGAGGTTGCAGAGGCGAAGAGAAGAACTGCAGGAAAGTTTCCTGCTACTGTTGAAGAAGAAGGAGAAGACGAAGAACAGACTTCCCAGGACCGTCGTTCTTCAATAGTGTCAACAGCAGCAGATAAGTATCGTTGTTTTACAGCAGTACACTTCTATCGTTGATTTCTGGACGCCTTTTGTGGGTCGTAGATTCACTGTTTTATACTTTTTCACTCTTTTAATCAAATTTTGAGCATTAATTATGTATTTTGAGAACATAATTAATATGATTAGCTAAACCCAAACACTTGGATGATGGAGGAAGCCGTTCTTTACGCATATGATAATTATATATATTTTTTTGACTACTTGCACTTTTTATTAATCGATTTATGATTTTTCTTAATTGGTTGTGATATCGTTTGATGATGTATGCTTGGTCGTAGTGCTTTTGATGCGTCATGCTAGTGATATACAATAAATATTCTAAAAATCTACCTTGGCAAGAATGAGAGTCCTTATGATTTGAGCTATAATTGTCTCGAATAAATATATGAATTGTGTGAATGATTAACGGTGGAATCCTGTGTCCTAGTGTCTCTTGATCCTGTGACAAATATTGTATATATATTTTTGTTTTTTTAAATCTTTACAAGTCCGAGCAACGAACTCTTATTTACCGCATTAAAACTACTATAACAAAATGGCGCCGCCGACGCGGACTTGTATATAGATTTATTTATTTATTTATTTTTGTTCTTCTTTACGTCTTTGCGTTTTTGTCTTTTTCTTTCAGGTTTTGGAAGTTGGGAGCGAAAGAAAATTTTCGCAAAGTTTTTGGTGAATACTTAAAGACTGGAGTAAAAGGCAAAGCGAAAGGGGTAAAAGAAGAAATTTTTTATTTGATAAAAAAGAAAAAAAAGAGAGATATTTGTATTTTATTTTTTTTAGACTTTTTATTTTTCTTAGACTTTATTTTTTTCTTTTGCACTTTTTTTTAGGGACTTTGGACTTTAAATTTTGGGACACTATTTTTTAACCCTACGGAAGGGTGTTAATAAAAAATATATATATATATTAAATTGTGTGAAGAGAAGGACGGTGATTACAATATCACCTCGGCTTCTCGGGTTCGTACATGACATAGGAGTCGTGTCCTGAGTCGACTTCAACGGTTCATCCCCCGTCTGGTACGGGAGGTAAGTCCATCGAAACACTCGCGAATCTCCTGTAAGCGAGTTACTGTATTCCTTAAGGTGATTCATTGATTGAGGACGAATTTGGACTGTTTTTAAATTCCTAGTAAAGGGCAAGGCCTGGCCAATACAAGATAAGGGTTCGGATTTCATCACCGCTCCTTTCTTGCCCGCTTTAGGAGAACAAAACCTAACGCGAACCCAAGCTTTAAAATCTGATTAGAAAGAGACCTATAGGGTATCGAGCTTGTTAGGAAAATTTTTTCGAAGAATATTGGTCACTTTTTAAGCAATTTCAAAGTTCATGATGACTTATGGGAGTTGAAACAAGCCGCCTAGTAACGCCGGTGAAGCCTTGGGTATCAAAACTCCATTGAGCTTCCTTCGCCTCAGTTTCATCTCACATTAGCTCGGATTGATCCAGAGGGGTTGCTCAAACTGTAACGAATTCCCCTTCGAGAGATAGAAGCTAGTCTAGAAACAATCTAAGTGGAGCCATCATGCTTTTTGTTTGCTAGAAATCTTTAGGTTTGATTTGGTGGAGTCGAGTCGGCCTTGTTTGTGATTGTATAGAATCCATCTGTAGTTTATATTTCTTCGGTGATGAATCCTTTTGAGGAAACGCCACCTGCGATGACATTGCGAGAATATATGTCTAGAAATTCTCATTATCAAGAGACGTCTTCGGAAATGACTCTTGGTGAATATATGCATGGGCAACGATATATGGATACTCCAACTTTTATTGAGGAATCACCTCTAACGATCTATGAGAAATATTATAAACATAGACCATGTAGTTGGGAACAAAGCTTGAGAATTCGTGAATTTCAAAAATTATATGATGATGATGAGGATGATAGTGATGATGATTATAATGATATTTCTAATTCAAATCCAAATAATTTTAATAATTATTTACCTATTCAAAAGGACGAGGATTTGACTAGAAATACCCCCGTTTTAGACGATGATTACGAAACCGATGATGGTTTAGGGGAACCAGTTTATCTTGAAAGTACTGTTTTCGAGTCAAACGATTTAGAAACAATAGTCTTAGATGAACTCGTAGAGATTAGAGAGGATGAACCTGACTTAGAAAAATCAATCGCCCACTTTCAGGAATCTGATGACCTAGAAATTAGGGAGATTATGACCAGTCTACCTAGAGACGCCGAAAACTCTAAGTTTGGGGGTGATTATCATTCTCCATGTGCTTTAACTCTTAAAAAAATCCCTCACTTGGGACTTGATATTTCTGCCTCGACCATTTTACAAGATTACCTTCATACTCGTTTTCCCGAACCTAATGATGTCCATGAAGGAGTTCAGTTATTAGAAACCCATCCTCTGGTTGATGTGGTTTGCCCAGGCTATGATACCCAGATTGACTTTGTTTTCCCACCAAATAGTTTTCTTCCAACTGTGGGAACGTTTCAAATTAGTCGAATATTAAGTTCTGAGACTAAGCCTAAGTACGTTAGGTTAATAGAATCGACACATTTTCCTAAGAATGACCACTACTCTCACTGTGGTCAACTATGTAAGTCATATATGATTGACTTAGAGGATCCGCAATTATTTAGGTTATTACTTCGTGATTCTAAGTTCGTATTTGAGTTTTTACAGACTCTAAGACCTAGTGATTCGGATCCCATCTATGAAGAAACGCAGCCAACGAAAATATTCTATTTAGACCCTTTCATAGAACCTGAACCTAAACCACAATTAGATATAAATTTCTTAATCAGGAAACTAAGTAAGGGCATGCTAGTCTTGTTCAATTTCTTGGTTCATTGCAGTTTCCTTTGGTCATCTCTATTTAGTTTTGAAGACTCACCGTTATTTCGACTGTTACTTTATGGTTCGAGTTGACTAATCCTTTCCTAAGTCTGGCTGAAGACTTTAAACTTAGCACTTCTTGGGAGGTATCCCATGCTCATGCAACACGGTAATATCTTTCCTTAACTTTTTCGCTTCAAATGGTAACAATTTCTCCTTGCTCATGCTTTTAGTTTCATCTTTAGAACATTGAGGACAATGTTAGATTTAAGTTTGGGGGTGTGGGAGAAACTTTTTAGTTGCAATTAGTAAACTACATAGCCTAGAAATTTATGCGTATTCAGGTTTGCACTAACCAATCTAAGTGGATGGGAACATCTTGGTTATAGGAGTTGAGGAACCAATCTGAATAGATGGAAACATCTAAAGAGTCTATTCATAAAAGAACATAGCTCAGGTATTAGAAATAACATGATAGTTGCACCATATCTCGTTGAGTCCTTTTCATTTCTGTTTTATTTTTTCATTTTAAACTATGTTTCTCTAAGTGATTAGGTGGGGCACACGATTCAAGTTGTTACCACTGCTAGGGTGAATTAGAGTGACTGAGTTACCATATTAAAAAAAAAAAAAAAGTTGACACCGGACCAATTAGACCATTCGGAATAAATATTAACACTTGGATAGCAATATGCATGTGTTCTCCCTGTTTCCGTCGCCTAAGCAAGCGTGGAATGCAGGACCCGTGGGAACTATCGTGTAATCTGCTGACAAGAAGCATGCGCTTGGATCAAAAAGATCTATTCATGCCGTTAAAAAAATGGTTATTGTTCTGTGTTGTCAACTGCCGGTTCCCTTGTATTTGCCAGTTTGTTGATCTAGATTTAAGTTATTGACCACTGGTTCCCTTGTATATGTCAGTTGTGTTGATATTAGTCAGACCGGTATCTCAGTCCATTAGGATAGGTTCATTCTGGCAGTGGCCTTCAGACAGATATGTGAAACATCGATTATTTGGTTAACATTAAAACCATATACATTTTTCTATTTCCATCTCCTTTTTCTATCCATATGGTTAGTTTGACTCCGAATATGATGTCCATAGTGCAACTATCTGAGTAGAGCTCTGTCACTTTATATGAATTTTAGTATGCTAGAGTGCAAACTCGTGTACAACAATTGGAATTTCGCATCAGGGTACTTCCTCCTATAGTGAATAAGTATGCCAACCAAGGAGATTCTTTAGTGCCTTCCAAGGTTCTGCGTAGATAAGCTAGGGTCTGGAGTAATGGTTTTGTGGGCACACCTCTGGTAAACCCTCCCGAGTTTATAACTCGGTCTTTTTATTTAGTTTTGCTCGAGGACTAGCAAATAATAAGTTTGGGGGTATTTGATAGACGCATTTATGTGTCTAATTTGCCTCAATGTTTCGTATTGTTAGTACTCATTTTCGTCCTAATTTTGGTGTTTTATGTATTTGTAGGCATTTTTGGGAATAAAATATTTTTTGGAAAATTCGGCTCGAAAAGTTGATTTTGGCACCCAGAGGACACATGTTATGCGGACTCTCTGCTTTGGATAAGGGGCACCCACTTGATAAGGGGTGACCACTTGATATTCGCATCCCTGAACTGGATAGGGGGAGGTCATCTTCTTTGTTTGAATTCTTTTTTTGGCGGGAAAGAAGTGTTTCACGTCTGACAATTAGGAATCGAGATTTTGGGCTATCCATGAAGAGATCAAAGCTATGATTTCTCTTGGGCTTGTTTCTTAACCCTCATCAGGCGAGGTAAGGGTCTTGGAATGGATCCAAATTGTCTGGATAAGACGATCAAGATCTAAACAGGGTATATGTGAATATTCTGCGAGATATTCTCGAGAATTTGTTCACAACAGGGACCAGGAATATCTCTGGTGATTGGTTCGGATATATGGAAGTTATTTGAGAATATATTCACTGCGACGTTGGCTTCTATGTTTAGAAGATATACAAGGAAATCTCGGTGATTCCTGTGAGAGTAAAAGAATATATTCTTGCATTCAACCGAGAGGATTCAGAGTTATGACGGGATATTTTCATCCCCTGTTGGCTATATAAAGAGGTTACGATACTCAGAGAAGGTGGTCGAGAGTTTGGGGTCGATTGGGAGACCACAGGGAGGTTGCAGAGGCGAAGAGAAGATCTGCAGGAAAGTTTCCTGCTGCTGTTGAAGAAGAAGGAGAAGACGAAGAACAGACGTCCCAGGACCGTCGTTCTTCAATAGTGTCAACAGCAGCAGATAAGTATCGTTGTTTTACAGCAGTACACTTCTATCATTGATTTCTGGACGCCTTTTGTGGGTCGTAGATTCACTGTTTTATACTTTTTCACTCTTTTAATCAAATTCTGAGCATCAATTATGTATTTTGAGAACATGATTAATATGATTAGCTAAACCCCAACACTGGGATGATGGAGGAAGTCGTTCTTTACGCATATGATAATTATATTAATTTTTTTTTGACTACTTGCACTTTTTATTAATCGATTTATGATTTTTCTTAATTGGTTGTGATATCGTATGATGATGTATGCTTGGTCGTAGTGCTTTTGATGCGTCATGCTAGTGATATACAATAAATATTCTAAAAATCTACCTTTGAAAGAATGAGAGTCCTTATGATTTGAGCTATAATTGTCTCGAATAAATATATGAATTGTGTGAATGATTAATGGTGGAATCCTGTGTCCTAGTGTCTCTTGATCCTGTGAAAAATATTGTGTATATATTTTTGTTTTTTTAAATCTTTACAAGTCCGAGCAACGAACTCTTATTTACCGCATTAAAACTACTATAACATATTCAAATATAAAGGAGAACTTATTACATATTTTGAAATTGCAACATGGAGTACTATTTCCTCTAGGCAGAACGATTTAGCCATAAAACTGGCAGCTTTTAATTCGGAATGTAACCTAAATAGATAATGGGTGACTGCTGAGATCCCCAACTTAGTTCTGCAAATCACTGATGCAAACAGTGCTTAGAACAATTTTATGTACTTTCAGAAGACATGATCTTCTCTATCTTTCTTATTTATTATTTTTTTAAAAGTCATAGGTACTCGTATTGTTTTGCGTACCTACCTAGTATGAATCATGCAGATACTTATAGACTAGTTTATAAAATATGTTTTGCATTGCTACAACTCTTGTAAATACTTATAAGACATAATTGATCTCTTAAAAACATTGTGTTGATAATCATGATTTTAAATTTTAAGTGTTTAAATGAACACGATATTGCTTTTAAGTTCGAAAGACATATTTTCCAAGAACTACAATTATAAACTGTTATGGTACGCAGACCATAGTGTATATACTTTTACGTGATTTGAATACATATTTCTCACATGCTTACATGGACTCCTAATAAGTGTTTCATCTAAACAGAGAAAGTGTTTTCTTGAATCTCATGTTATCTTAGCTTGAATTCTAAGCAACCCTCAGTCTTGAAAATCTAGAAATATAGAGACTCAAACAACCAGGAAATTCAACCCCTGGCACTTCTATGTCCTAGTTATTTGCTTGAGTCATCATCTATGAACCTAGGATTCCTCTGATAAACATAATTTGATTTACGACTTAATGACTTCTCTTAGGGACTCTTGAAGATAGATCTGATTATCTTTAAAGATGATACAAATCACATAGTTCTCTTCGTCTTAGATTTTGTGATTCCTCAAGATAAACACCTAAAATTATTCTTAATTGATCAGTTTAATGTTGTTCTTGATAGGTGGTTAATAATCCAGGCTTCTCAGATAACTGAGTGTAAGTGTTCCTAATTTGTGAAGCTTGTTAAATTTGTCTATTGCAAACTAATTTCCAAGCCTTAATATAAAGTTACATCTAATATACTTATATGTTAGAGAAAAATTGGTATCAAAAGTATTTACTTAGCCTGAAGCAACTTTTATGCTGTAAAGGTCGTCAGCCAAGGGAATCAATTGTGTAGAGCCTTGCAAGGTTCAAGAGACGTAAGGAGCACGACTACAGCTGAATTGTTGGAGGGTGAATTCAGTCTCAACTACATTCCAGTCCGATGAATTATAGTAGGCTAGTATCTGGAGCGGCTTACACAGTTCGATGTTCAAATCTGGACGAATTCCCAGGGTTTTTCTGCAGGTGCAATTTTCCTCGTTAACAAAAGTTCTGGTATTTTGTGTGTTTTCCTTTTCCCTTTTATATTGTTTTATCTCTATAATAGGAATAACACAAGAAGTACGAAATCAATTCTAATAGATAAGTCCATATTTGTTGTGATCAATTACGAGACTCATTCTTGTAGAATTCATATCTTGAAAGATAGATAACATGTTTCATACTTATCATAATTCATATTTCATTATTTGTATATGACTAGATTGATCTTGGATATTGATTTTTGAGATCATACAAGTTCTTCTAAACAATCAGGTTCACAGACTCTATTGTCTAGACTTCCTGATTGTGAAAAGATAGAGATATAAACTCTATATACATATTATCAAGGATCATTAAGTTGGTATAGTCACAATTATTTTAGGTTTGTCCATACAGGTTGCCGGAAAGAAAAAAAAGTTGGTGGTGTACCTGGTACTCTCTCCTTTTCAATTAGTACCAGAGTAGGTGTGAAACAAGTTATCGTCTTGACATAAAAACGGATGATAAGATAAAATATCCTCCGTTGATCTCTTGATCTAAAGAGATGCATTCAAGTTGAATTGACCTACAACTATATTGTTGTTTGGAATTATCATCTTCTATGCACCACCATTAGCATAAGTTTTCTGTTAACTTGGTGCTACCACATCACAAGAAAATGAGTCCAAAATATAAAGACTCGATGTGGGTATCAACTCATGTTATGCTATTAGGTACACAGTTTTCTCTTTGTTTTTCTCTCTCCTAATCAAGAGATGAGAACAAGATTCATGAAATCTCCTACCTAACAAATTGAATTGAATTATGTGCTATTAGATGGTATCTAATCACATATAAAAACTTATTTGGTCAAAAGGACAAATATTTTGTTGAAATCTTCTAGAAGATACTAAACTAGGCCTTCTTTGCAGGCCATATCCTTTGTTATCGTACCCGGTCATGAATCCCCTCGTAACCAAGGTGGATCCTTGTATATCTTGTTCTTGTCTTCATCTTAGGAAACAAGTCATTTTCCTTCTTGAACGGTTTCAGAACCGACAAGGAATCTCCCGAACTTCTTGTTTGGCCAAGAACATGTTTTAGAAATGACTCTTCTACTTCATGTTTCTCAAAACCTAAGAAACTATAAATATACACTTGTCTTATTCTTATATCATTCAAGTGTATGTGGTAAGTCAGTCTATTGACCTCAGAAGACATGGATTCTACCGGTATCTCAAATTTCACAAAGGAAAGAACAAAAGAAAAATAAAAAGAAAAAGATGTTACTACTGGTGAAGTTATTGGGGTTTACAAATATACTCTCACCATATCTTACTAATTTTCTTATGAACATGAAACAAAAATTTGTTCAGATGTCTCTGACCTAATAGGTAACTTATGAGAGATTTTGAAGTTGTGTTTCACCTAATATCCACTGCTAAGATAGATCTTGATCTCATCATATTAGAACTGGGAAGAACTTCCGAAGATCTTGCTTCCATGAAATCTCTAGGCAAAGAATATATTTAGTTAGATGTTTTCATCTATACTTTTACTAGGTAACTCATTGTGAGGATTTATTACACCACACCAGTTTTCCAGAATATCAACAAAATTTTGCAACAGCTCTTACGCAGTTGCGAATTCACAAGTGATTTTGCAACGACTTTAAAATTCACAACTGTTTATTGCTGTTGCGAATTTTGCAACTGCTCATCAGCTGCTGTGAATTGCAACCGTTGATTCCACCATGCGTTCCACCAGCTTGTGTGCAAAGTAACACCAGTATTTCACATGTGCGATGAGTTTAAGTGCTGGGAACATATTTAGTTTCTTTCAACTCATTTTTTTACTAAGATTAATTTTTTTTCCCTTTCACCCCAAATTTTCACTTAAGCGGGACTTCTCCATCTCTTTTCACTTGTACGACTCACTGAGAGCCACATAAATTCTCTATAACCTCTCTGAAACTCACTCTCCCTCCATTGTTTCCAGATCTAAAACTTCTCTGAAGAAAAATCAATACTGCCATTAAAACTCTACCAAACGAAGCTTTGTGTGTGAGTCATTTAATTCAGATTCAACACACATCTACTTTGTTTATTGTTTATAGTTAGGTAAGCTTCATCTTTGCAGTTCCTATTACCTAATGGCATTCAGTTGTTCCATATTTGCAGTTGGAAGCATATCTGCGAGATTTGGGTGTTTTTATTTCAGCCTAGGTATTATTTCTTATTTTTGATTCTCTTATGGTTTCGATTTCAGAAATTTTAGGTTTAGTTTAGGGTTTTACTTTTGTCAAATCTGCTTGTTTCCAATTTAACTTTTATGTTTATTTTTGTGAAATCTGGTTGTGTATTACATTTAGTTTACTGTGAGATATCAGTGTTTGCTGATTTTATTTAGGGTTTTACTTTTTCAATTTCATTTTTAGGGTTATTTGTGTGGAATCTGGTTGTGTATTAGATCTATTTTACTGTGAGATATGGGTGTTTGCTGGTTTTATTTGGAATATTGTGATTCTTGATGTATGAAACCAAGAAAAATCCAAATAAAACTTTCTACTGTATGCTAGCCAAAAAAATTGAAGCTTTAACTAATTTGTAAGAAGTTAAATTTCAGTTCACTGTTATGTATAACATAGTATATAAAAAAGTGGGGGTCTAACAACACCACCCAATATTTCGCTTAGAAATCTGTATGGACTAACTCCCAAACACTTTCTAGAGAATCAACTAGACAGTCAGACTCAATCTAGATAAAAGTATCTCAAGAAGTTAATATCTCAATCTCTCGATTTAATCTTACTCAAGCAAACTGCGAGTCTCGATTAAAGAGAGATAACTTGGACGGTACCGAAGACCAATGTCCAAGGATCAATCAACAACCAAAGGTTGGATTTCCAATTGATGATCTTAAACGCACAACCTGTATTATTTCAAATTATAAAGATAAACAATATAATGCGAAAATTTAAATAACACAGACACCAGAAATTTTGTCAACGAGGAAACCGCAAATCCAGAAAACCCCCGGGACCTAGTCCATATTGAATACACACTGCATTAAGCCGCTACAGACACTAGCCTACTCCAAGCTAACTTCAGACTGGACTGTAGTTGAACCCCAATCAGTCTCCCACCGATCCAAGGTACAGTTGCACTCCCTACGCCTCTGATCCCAGCAGGATACTGCGCACTTGATTCCCTTATCTGATCTCACCCACAACTAAGAGTTGCTACGACCCAAAATCGTAGGATTTGACAATAAACAAATCCATCTCACACAGACAAGTCTATCAAAAGATCAATCCGTCTTCCACAGATAAACCCTAAAGGTTTTGTTTTGTATTTTGATATAAAATCAAGATGAACATAAACCAATTGATAATCCGGTCTTATATTACCGAAGAACATCCTAGATTAATAAATCACCTCACAACAATCTTAATCGACTAGCGAAACAAGATGTTGCGGAATCACAAACAATGAGACGAAGGTGTTTGTGATTAATTTTTATATCTTGCCAATCGGAGAACTCTCATGATCTCAAGCCAATCAATATGATTGTACTCGTATGATAGAAGATGCAAGATAAGATCACATAACTACGATAAAAGTAGTATCGATTTGTCTTCACAATCCCAATGAAGTATTTAAGTCGTAAATGAAGTATTTAAGTCGTTAACCTGGTTTTATAAGAAGAAAATCAAAGGTTAAAGAAGAAGCGACTCTAGCACGCAAACTAGTATCACATGTAAGGTGTGGGGATTAGTTTTCCACAAGGCTAGATGTCTCATTTATATAGTCTTTCAAATCAGGGTTTCGCCTTGATCACAAAGCAAACACTATCCACCATTAGATGAAAACCTGATTTAGATTCAAGCTAATATTTCTCAACCGTTAGATCGAAAACTTATCTTGTTACACACACTTGACATGTATAGGTTTGTGTAACCGTACCCAAACGTGTACATTGTTGGTTCAACAATATTTAACCAAATGGTTAGCCATATGAGCATTTCATATCAACCATGTTCTTCTTCACCATAACTAGTTCAAATGACTTCAAGATGAACTAGTTAGAGAGTTGTTCAATTGCAATGAAATCTCATGTACTACACAAGACACAATTGAAACAAAGATGATTCGATTCACATGAATCGTCTCATGAAATTTATAGCCACGGTTTGCATACTGCATTCCTTAGTAATTTAAGTTTCATGTTCAGAGCACATCTTTAGATCATAACCCACTCAAGTTCGCAAACAGGTTCGCGGACTTAAGACAACCGGGCAGAGTTTCCAAACTCGGCCGAAAATCTCGGCAAGGAGACTTCCGCCAGTTCGCGGACTTGGTTCGCGTACTTGACTTCACGCAAAAGAATTTGAAACTCCAGCAGAAATTCTCGGGAAGAGAACTTCCGTCAGTTCGCGGACTGAGTTCGCAGACTTGGCAAAGCCAATTCCACCGGTTTCTCTTGATCAACAAAGTTCGCAAACTTTGATCAACAAAGTTCCACAACAATACTTATGTCCATCATTGGTTATGTAATCTAAACTCTCATTCCAATCATTGAAACATTCTGAGAGGACGTTATATAGTTGTTACACCATTTCTCGTCAAAGCAATTTTCAATATGATTGAAACATACTAGGTAAAGATAAACTTGATCGAAGCGAAAAGCTTACCAACACATATTTCGAGATATAGATAAGCGAGGTATACTCGGCTCGAAATACCAAATATGTATAATAAAGTCTATATATATAGCATACGACTTTTTGTCTCAAGAAGTAGGAGATAGAGTTGATAGACTTTTTAGTGATAGATAAGTTCAAGTCTTCACATACCTTTTTTCGAGAAGTTCCACTGGTTCCTTGAGTAGTTCTTCTTCTTGTATGATGAATCGCCATGAAGTCCTTGAGCTCAACTAAACTTTCTATCCTAGTCCGAGACTTAAGCTATAATAGACTAGAAATCAAGACTTATAGTTTTGATCACTAACATTGACAAACATGCTTGAGATAGCAACACATGCGAGGTCGACCGAGCAATGCTCTAACAATCTCCCCCTTTGTCAATTTTAGTGACAAAACTATCAATACATATGTAATACAAAAAAGATAAAGAAACTTTAGTGGCTCTTATTCCATAGTCTAATCTTCAACCTCGAAATATTCATCACTTCCAAGTACTCCAATGATCCCAAAGGGTGTAAGTTTAGCATCACCGTTGTTGAATATCCATAGCTATAACAATGACAAAGCATCGGTCTCGATCATTATTATACATTGTCATAGTATTATTACACAGTGTCAAAGTCCAATTGCATCACAACTTTAACAATAATACTACGGTGATATGTATCACTCCCCCTTAGTCAATACTCCATCTCACATGGAAACTACTCCCCCTTACACAATGATCCGAAAACCATGTGTATTTGTAGTGTGAACTACATATTAATTCTCCCCCCTTTTGTCAATAAAATTGGTAAAGGTACAAGAACGGGATCATAATGAAATTTCCAAAAGCTACTTTTCATGACTTAAAGAAAAAATACATACCAACTAATTTAGATGCAATCATAAAGCGGAAGCTAAATGCATTCATCAAGGAGTTTAAAGTTATAAGATAACCCTCTAAAATTCCACAGCCGCACACCCCTCAAGATATGACCATTAAGCACAAGTTCAAAAGAACTCTCCCCCATTAGATGTCATTCCCAAGGGAACAACAAGAGCGACCTTAATTTCGAAAGAAACAAAGGATTTAATTGGACACCAAAAACCACAAGAATGATTTTCTATATCCAAAAACTCAATCAAATTAATTACAAGTAAACCCATGATTAATTTAATCGGAATACACAATCAAATTAAACACACAAGGTGATCAACTCCATTGATTATGCTCATCATAAGAAAACTTATGGAACATGTTACTAACATAACCATTAGAAAAATGATTAGGATAGCCGTTCATATACTCAACAAAAGGAAACTTATGAAATATATGAATATTCAACTAGATTAATTACAAGAGAACTCATAATCAATCTAATTGGAATACAATCAAACTAACTACAAAAGTAATCAATTTAATTATCGTTTGTTTTGCTCAATAAAAGAAGACTTTCAGAGCAATAACTAGATAACCACACGAGATGATTAATCTAGTTCAATATGCTCAACATATAGCATCTCATGGAACAACCACAAATCCAAAAATCAACTTTGTTGTATCGTGCTCAACATAAGACACACAATGGAACCTTCACGGTAAACAAAAAGATGGATCAATGAAGATCAAAACCGAGGATACAACCCAAGGATTAATTCTATCTTTAATCATTATATGCATAACAACATTTAATAGACAACATCCTTGTAATCAAAATATTTTAACCTATCTTCCGTCAAGAATTGACAATATAGGCTTAACTTTTGTATGTGTCAAAAGTCCATTCGTTCTTAAACCGATAAACGAATACCTATCATGAACGACTTTACCTTTGAAAAAGTATGGGATAACAAGTTCACGGACGTAAACACCAAAAATCCCATAAAAATTGCAATATATCAAATCATAAGATTAAATACTGCAAACCAGCATCCTCCAAATATTTTTAGAATATTAAACCAATAAATATAAAAACATGAAGATGAAAATGTTGGACATATCTATATGTAATCACAATAATTGCTATTCCAAACTCTAGTAATCCTTCTCAAAAACAAGAATAAATTCTCATAAAAAGTTTCCTAGGCATCAAGACAAACTCGTAATACACATATAAGATGATTTGTTCTTAGAGAGTAGAATCAATCTTTTTCGCCCGAATTTATACCCAGAATAACTACCAAAGGCGTATAAAAATATTTTCAAAGAACATACAAAGTCATTAACGACCATGCACCATAGTTCACATAAAATGATTGTGAACATTCAAGAATCCCATAGCAATGCATGCTACTGCCCATTCTTGAACTTCCTTCTTTGTGATTTACCAACAACATTCTTGTAAAATATACAAATGATCTTAGAAGAGTACTACCCCATGAATCCAAGTGCCCAAGTCCAAGAGAAGTGGAACAAGTGCAACGAGACGGAGCAAAACACTCAAAAATAAGAGACAGGACAAATACCAATCTTAACTCATCCAAATTTAATATTTATCACCTCCATTTTGAAGATAATTCAAAGAGGAAGAGAATGTAAAAAGAATGAGGTCATTCCGAGTTCGGACGAAGAAGATACAACCAAAACAAGCTTACTGAATATCAACGTCAAGTATGCATACGGGTTTGCAAACGAATTTCCGTATCCTGGAGCAGCATGCAGACGAGGTTTGCGAACTTAAACCCCTGTATTTTGGTTTTAAATGATGTTATGCATACTTGGTAAGTGTACCATGAAGTCCAAACATCCCAAACTAATGTTTTCAAACCTAAAGATTTAAGAACCTTAAACACAGATCAAGTTAGGTAGAAATGAACGATAATCAAGATACATGGATCATTATAAGTACTCAAACAAGTAATAAAAACATAAAACTTGCTCAAGTTTATATACATACCTTTTTAGAAGAGTCCAATTGAATTCTACAACCTTACCGAATATAATCTGTACGCCCCAGTTGTTGTGCTTCCCTCACCGTATACATAGCAGGGCATTTCTTGGTGAGGATGCACTTTCAACACATACAAGTTGTGTTGAGGTGAATAATGTCTTGCTCACCATGGCACCAAGAAAGAGTTTCTTTCCAACAACTCTTAAATCTTGTAGTGTTGAGAAACACCCAACGAACTGTTTTTATAAGTCTATCAAAGAACTTCAAAATAACCCAAAAATATTTGTGTTTCTGATTTCTTGTTTTCCAACTTATAAAAAACAGTTTCTGCAGATAATTTTTAGTACTGCGAAGGGAAACTCTTTTGATAAAAAGAAACGTCCTAGATTCTTCATAAAAGAAGATAATACTACAATCTTGATAGGAAGTATCAGGAATTAAGCAACGAGTAAATTCATGCTTTGAGGTGATACAATCAGATGACTGAGATTTAAACTCCTCTTGCAATTCGTTTAGTTTATCACAATTAATTGGTTTACGCAGAGGAGGAGCATTGCTCTCACTGATTAGTAAATCAATATCAACCTCAACATGAATATTATTCATCATAACTTGATTTAGCATGTCAAGAGATTCTTGCTCTTTCTGGAGGTATAACTCAACATCAAGAGATAAGCTCTCAAGCTTCTTTTCAAGCCCTGAAAACACTTCAAGGGATTTTAAACCTGGTGGAGGTTTAGATAGAATTTCTTCTACATATTTTATTAAATCAGTGATGGAAGAGAATTCTGAAATCCCTGGATCTGGTGGTGCATTTATTGAGATGAAACTATTGTCCATAGAGTCAGATCGTTACAAACACAGACTTGTAAGATCTTGAACGTGTTTTCCTGCTCTGATACCAATTGAAAAAGCGGGGGCCTAAAAACACCACCCAATATTTCGCTTAAAAATCTGTATGGACTAACTCCGAAACACTTTCTAGAGAATTAACTAGACAGTCAGACTCAATCTAGATAAAAGTATCTCAAGAAGTTAATATCTCAATCTCTCGATTTAATCTTACTCAAGCAAACTGCGAGTCTCGATTAAAGAGAGATAACTTGGACGATACCAAAGACCAATGTCCAAGGATCAATCAATATCAATCAACAACCAAAGGTCGGATTTCCAATTGATGATCTTAAACGCACAACCTGTATTATTTCAAATTATAAAGATAAACAATATAATGCGGAAACTGAAATAACACAGACACCAGAAATTTTGTTAACGAGGAAACCGCAAATGCAGAAAAACCCCCGGACCTAGTACAGAATGAATACACACTGCATTAAGCCGCTACAGACACTAGCCTACTCCAAGCTAACTTCGGACTGGACTGTAGTTGAACCCCAATCTGTATCCAACCGATCCAAGGTAAAGTTGCACTCCCTACGCCTCTGATCCCAGCAGGATACTGCGCGCTTGATTCCCTTAGTTGATATCACCTACAACTAAGAGTTTCTACGACCCAAAATCGCAGGCTTTGCCAATAAACAAATCTGTCTCACACAGACAAGTCTATCAAAGGATCAATCTGTCTCCCACAGATAAACCCTAAAGGTTTTGTTTCGTCTTTTTATATATAATCAAGGTGAACAGAAACCAATTGATAATCCGGTCTTATATTCCCGAAGAACAGCCTAGATTAACCAATAACCTCACAACAATCTTAATCGACTAGCAAAACAAGATGTTACGGAATCACAAACAATGAGACGAAGGTGTATGTGATTACTTTTTATATCTTGCCTATCGGAGAACTCTCATGATCTCAAGACAATCAATATGATTGTACTCATATGATAGAAGATGCAAGATCAGATCACACAACTACAATAAAAGTAGTACTGGTCTGGCTTTACAATCCCAATGAAGTCTTTAAGTCATTAACCTGGTTTTAGAATAAGAAAACGAAAGGTTAAAGGAGAAGCGACTCTATCACGCAAACTAGTATCACACGTAAGGTGTGGGGATTGGTTTTGCACAAGGCTAGATGTCTTCTTTATATAGTCTTTCAAATCAGGGTTTCGCCTTGCCCACAAAGCAAACACTATCCACCATTAGATGAAAACCTGATTTAGATTCAAGCTAATATTTCTCAACCGTTAGATCAAAAACTTATCTTGTTACGCACACTTGACATGTACGCTTCTAGGTGTGTGTAACCGTACCCAAACGTGTACATTGTTGGTTCAACAATAGTTAACCAAATGGTTAGCCATATGAGCATTTCATATCAACCATGTTCTTCTTCACCATAACTAGTTCAAATGACTTCAAGATGAACTAGTTAGAGAGTTGTTCAATTGCAAGGAAATCTCATATAGTACACAAGACACAATTGAAACAAAGATGATTCAATTCACATGAATCGGCTCATGAATTTTATAGCCACGGTTTCCATACTGCATTCCTTAGTAATTTAAGTTTCATATTCAGAGCATATCTTTAGATCATAACCCACTCAAGTTCGCAAATAGGTTTGCGGACTTAAGGCAACCAGGCAGAGTTTCCAAACTCAGCAGAAAATCTCGGCAAGGAGACTTCCGCCAGTTCGCGGACTTGGTTCGCGGACTGAGTTTGCAGACTTGACTTCACGCAAAGGACTTTGTAACTCCAGCAGAAACTCTCAGGAAGAGAATTTCCGTCAGTTCGCAAACTGAGTTCGGGGATTTGGCAAAGCCAATTCCACCGGTTTCTCTTGATCAACAAAGGTCGCAAACTTTGGTTCAAGGAATATGACTTATGCACATATGTGTTTCCACAACAATACTTATGTCCATCATTGGTTATGTAATATAAACTCTCATTCCAATCATTGAAACATTCTTAGAGGACGTTATATAGTTGTTACACTATTTCTTGTCAAAGAAATTTCAAGATGATTGAAACATACTTGTGTAGATGGTGGATTTTCGACAAAGGCTAAAATCGTAAACCCATAATTATACGAACTTCCGATCCAGCAATCAGACGCGAGTATTGAGACACGGGTCTCTCATCGAATCTCTGACTGAGAATATTTTCTCTCAGAGTACATGCAAATATGTAGTCTCTCGGCTGGACAACGACATATCTCATGAATACTGAACACTTCAGTAATTATTTCTATATAGAATCACGAGATTGACGGATCCTAGACAGCTTTCTCTGCTAGTATAGAGCGATAACGTCTTCAGGATACAAACAACAGTTTTCTCTGACTATATAAAGGATACGAAGCTCCAGCAAGCTCATGTCAGAATAATTAATGCTCCTAGACAGCTTTCTCTGTTAGTATAGAGCCATCAGTTAATTATTCTTAAAATTCTTAGATTCATCCACTGAATTTCTGAAAATATTCAAATATTTTCGTAATATTTCGTTACTTCAATCTATGGTTCTTCCCAGCAGAATTACATGGGTTAGTAATAAATATTTAATGCACGGGCGTCTGAGCTACCTCGAGTAAGCCCCGGCTTAAATGGTGAACGTGTACTCAATGATGATGCACTAAAAATCACCGCACGAACGAGTATTTCAAAATACGACGAAAGGATGCACCTATGCAAAATAGGAAGGAAAATAATAAATAATCAAATATTGACCAAGGCGCTAGGAGATTGGGCCCACCGGCCGGCCGGCCGTGCCATGGCCAATCCCACGCCAGTTTTATATTTTATCATATTTTTTGTTATTTTTCTTGATCTTATGAAAATCCTTTCATCTGAACAAATAACCTTCGATTTGAGGAAACTCCTAAGTTTCATGGTGTTTCCTTCACACCAAGGAAATAATATAAAATTGGGAAAATATTGTGGGGCCGTGATTATTGGCCAACCGGCCATGCCTTGATCCCAGCCGGCCCCACACCTCATGGTTCCTCATTAATTTATTATTATTTCCCTAAACTCATGAAAACTCCTTAATCTCATGGTATTTTCACAAATCCATGAAAAGAATAATATAAAATTAGGAAAACCGTGTGACCGGGCCCCAACCGGCCGTCCATCCCCTAGCTAGTCCCACACGTCCCTTTATTTTATTATTATTATTTTAAGGTTTCCTTGATCCCATGAAACTTCTTGATTTCATGGTATTTCCCTCAAATTATGAAAATTCCTTCAAATCATGGAAAATAATACACAAAAATTACATAAAATTAGGGAAACTTGTGGGACCAGGCCCTAGCCGGCCGTCCATGCCCTAGCCGGCCCCACACGCCCTTATTTTATTATTTTAATATTATTTGCTTCTTTGATCCCATGGAAACTCCTTCACTTCAAGGAAACTCCTTAATTTCAACAAAACTCCTTGATTTGATGATATTTTCAGAAAATCATGAAAAATAATATAAAATAAGGAAAAGGCACCACGGGACCGTGGCCGGCCGGCCATGCCTTGGCCTCGGCGGTCCCACACTTCATCATTCCTTATTTTATAATTAT
Organism: Papaver somniferum; assembly: GCF_003573695.1. Taxonomy (NCBI): domain Eukaryota; kingdom Viridiplantae; phylum Streptophyta; class Magnoliopsida; order Ranunculales; family Papaveraceae; genus Papaver; species Papaver somniferum. The sequence goes on along the minus strand of NC_039360.1, from coordinate 14,433,823 downwards.
TTTCCTTCATCTCATGAAGTTTCCTCAGTTTCAACAAAACCCTGATTTTGTTATATTTTCTCAAATGGTCGCTCAAACGCACGCCAGAAAATATCAAAATTCTCAGGACTGAGACACAAACGTTTTGACGAAGGGAGAATGTTACCTTGACCGACCAGGGTTGGCTCTTTGGCTCGCAATGAGCCGGTCCCACATATTCTCATGATTCGATCCCGTGACCATCCAGAGCGGGTTTCATGACCCCTTGGTCGGTCTCTAACCTCCCCATAATTAATTAGGTTTTATCACCTAAGGCTCAGACGAGCATTATATGAAAAATGATTGAACCACCAATTGTTTATCCTTTCACCAACTCTTCAAAATATCTTGGTATTTGCCCACGCGAGCATATAGGCGCTACATGGTCCCATGTAGCCGGTCCTTCATGCATTCCATGGTCAAATTTTCGGTAAACCATCGATTGGTCATCAATTGATCAAATTAGGGTTTTTGAGTCCAAGGATCATAATTCCAGATTCGAACATTAATAATTTTACGACGATCTCATGATCATCATTTTATTTATTACGCTCGGTTCAACTACCAGTATTCTAATTAATGTTTTATTTTGGTCACGCTACCAATAATTCATCATATGAGCAACACTTGCTCAGATGAGAAATATTTTCTCAAGCCAAGGAGTATTGGTTCAATTATCAATGTTCAATAATTCATCGAATGGGCAATACTTGCTCACTTCAATGTGAGAATTATATCTCTGTCTCAACAGACACGTTCAATTTATGAGTCTCAGAACATTTTGAAAAATCATGTTCAACTCAGAAAATACATGGACTCATCGTCCATGAAGTCAGCAATTGACTAACTAAATCCACGTCTTCCTTGCAGACTTCACGAGACATCAATCGTGTCATAATGGGGGGATATCAACTAGGGTTTTGGTCTGGAGGTCTACGACACGTGTGTTCATACACACGATGAGAATGTGAGCAAGTCGTGCAATCAGTTGAAGGAGTTAACAAAGTAGTGGGTGGAAAGTCGACCAAGTCTCCGCACATTGAGCAACTGGTTTCAAACACGATTTCCATTTCTCCACTCTTTGATTCCATAAATTTTCACACTTCATGGGATCATGGTGTCTGCAATTCTAGCAATATAAATAAAGTCTCTGAACCATGATTGAACATACAAGAATTTCTCGGCAAGTTCATACAAACAATATTTCGTCTACACGGACTCATCGTCTGAGCAATCACTCTCAACTGAGTAAATTCAATCATCCAAAAATTATCATATTCAGAATACACAACACACCTACAATATTTGATTACCATTGATTCCACACATTTCTCAGCTTCCTTCCTACAGATCGACCCATCCTCTCTTGTGACCGAATTTACTCTAGAATGGCCATTTTCTTGGTTTAGGCCGGAGTACTACAGATTGATCTCTCGAATTCAAAGAACTCCCTTCTTGCAGTGCATCTGTGTGACATTGAATATTTCGCTCGGTTCAAGGAGTCTCCTCCGTACGGTCGTCTCCTCAATTACGTAAAAACCAGCAAATCGTTTTTCCCCATCTACAGATTGGCGACCACAATGAGAGGTCATTCTCTCGGTTTCAATCTCACAATTTCACAAGATGGCCGACTTAGGTCTGGGTTAGTCACGGGTTCCAACACAAACGACGCTAGCACTAGCAACAACAACAATTAGGATATCCTGGAAACCATTCCGGCCTCTAACACTGACAGTGGCTATGTTATTCCTCCTCACACTAACATGGAAGATCATCGCATGTTCGACCGACAACATGAGGAAGTCAGAGGGAATCCACCACCTACCATGGCTGATCTTATCAAAGTGAAAGAGACTCTTGCAAAGAATCAAACTGACATGGCTGCAACACAGAAGGAGCTATTCGATTATCTCAAGACTCTTACCGACAAGATGTCAGAGAAGACTCAAGGAAAAGGAAAAGGAAAAGAAAAGGAAACATCCTCATATGCTGATCCTGAAGTAGTTACGATTCATGTAGTAGATGACAACGAAGTCCGCAAAGCTGCAGACGATCCATCAGCGAAGGATTCATCAAATTTCATTACTCGGGAAGATTTGGAGCGTCTTTTGGAGAACCTAGGAAAGGACAAGACATCACCTGTTCATCGTCACCAGCCTCCATACCCTGCTGCTACGGAAAGGATTCCTCTTTCAAAAGGTTATGTCTCTCCGACCTTTACTTTGTACGACGGAACCGGAAATGCTCGAGAACATGTTTCTCGGTTCCTGGAAGCTTTGGGTGAACATGAGCATAACCACGTTGTTCTCCTCAAAGAATTTTCAAAATATTTGAAAGGCAGGGCATATAACTGGTATAACAACATCTCACCAGGAACTATCAACAGTTGGGGAGAAATGGTTAATGTTTTCTATAGAAAGTATTTCTTCGTTTCAGAGCAGATAACCCTCTCTGATCTCGGAAGGATGTTTCAAAAGAACAACGAACATCCTAATGATTACGTGAAGAAGTTCAGAGTTCAAGCGTTGGACTGCCATGATCCAAATGTCACGGAGCAACAAATTATGGACTTATGCATCAACGGAATGATTCTGGAGAATTATCAGGTTTCAGACCTTCTCAGAACTCCATGAAGCAGCAAAGAGGTCGGCCACAACTGCACCTGCTTTATTAGAAAGTACTAAGACGACAAAAGCTGAAGAATCACGAGAAGCCAAAGGCAGCAGCAGACGTTTGATCAACAAACAATACAACCTTCAACCCTCCACAAATGCTGTTGCGAAAGGAAGCAAACGGAAAGCTGAACCTTAGCGCAAGCATACTTCCTCAATCCCTTCAAAGGTGCAAAAGAAGGATAATGTGCAAGCTCTTCCTCAGCACGTGGAAGATCCAGAGGCACCTGATTTCCCCTGTTCCATTAAAGAATTCGTCGAATTGTTAGGTGCCTGGATTCAAGATGGTGCAATCAAGTTGCCATATTTCAAGAGGGAACCAACTGAAGAGGCCATGGAAAATCCTCGGTACTATCTCTTTCATAGGTTTGCCAGTTATCCCACAAGTGATTGTAAAACTTTAAAGCGCATATTTAAAGAAAAGGTCAAATCGGGAGAACTCAACTTGGGGACTGAAGGAGTACACAGAAACCCTCTTCCAGTCAGAACCTTTACCATCTCTGAACCTCCCGTCAAAGAAGCAGTGCAGTCCTTAATTGAGCATGTATGCGAATTGCTGTACTTATCAAAAGCTCAAAGGAAAGACATATTCGATAAACCACATCGTATCAGGCAAGCGCCTGCTGATTCAAGAGACACTCACTGAGCCTCCAGCGACGGACAAAGAAATATATGACTGGGGATTGCTCACCACGGTGCACGTCAAAGGAAATGATTTCAAGAGAGCATTTGTTGATATCTGCACTGCCGTCAACATTATCCCTCTGAAAACTCTCAGAGCTGCTGGTATCACACGCCAAGAAGCTGTCCATGCCCTAAACGATTTCCAGAGACGCGTACGGCTATATCATCCTCAAAGTCAAATAAAATTTGGTCTGCACTGAGACTAAGTTTTATATAATCCGAGAAGGCCTAGTATATGACATGATACTTAGACGAGATTGGATTCACGATGGAAAGAAGACTCAACATCTTCAGCATTTCCTGCTGATGAAGAAAACTCTGACTCGAAGGAAGAAAAAGAAGATATCTCTCCATTCGAGTATCTGGAGGAAGTCAAAGCCCTGACAGAACTCACACAAAAGCCTGGGGAACATCCAAATGCTTTCGTCAAAAGATTTCGCGCTCAGGTAAGTCTTATTCCTTCTCATATATATGTATCATTAGTTTTCAAATATGTTTATTTGGTCCAAGGGCTTCACTCCAAAAAAAATTTAGCAATTGCAAAATGCTATGAGTGGATAATCTCTCCTCAGAAATATGACACCCAATGGTTGGGTTCAGATCTCCTTCAAATCGGTCACTCCATCGAGAGGTTTATTGCTAAAGACCTGGCCAAGCATGATCGACATCATGCTGGATACTCCCTTCCGCATGAGTGTCCATATGTACCACAACTACATAATCTCATCACACGAGGAATTCCAAATCAACAAAAGATATTCAAGGCGCGGTCAATCAAACCTAACAAATTTCATGAAGGGGACCTGGTCCTCAAAGCGGTTCAACGCGGTCTTCATTCCTCAAGGAGCTCCAATTGGGAAGGACCACTTATGGTTGCTAAATCCGTAACCATAGGGTACTACAAATTGATCAACACAGATGGTAGAACCCTGCCAGTAATTCATGAGAATTGGCTTAAGGCGTTTGTTTGAAATTATCAGACATTTGAGGTGCTGGGCGTTTGAAGCATTCATGGCGTCTGAATTTGGCATTTAGGATTTTCTTTCATTGTATTTCAATTCCTCCAAAACTTTTAAAATACTTGCAATCAGTATTTGAATTCAGCAATTTATCAAAATTCAGTTCATATTTCTTAAAAGAAAATCTCTATCAAATCCAAAAGAAAATCCTTAACCATCTACCAATCCAAAACCAGCTAATATCAAAACCCAAATATAAACCTCACATCTCTCAGAAGTTCAAGAGATTATGCAAAGGATATCAAAGAAAATCAGCAAAAAAGGGTCTTTGGTCCTCCGCCTCCTTTAAGGACTGCAAAGCTGCCTTCTCCTTGTTTACTCTTCAGTCAGCCTGGCGATCTTGTCTTCTTTCTCCATCACAACATCATTGGGAAAGGGTATGTTTCTCTCACATAAGTCCTTGATAGTGTTCATTTGCTTACGAAGCCATTTCACATTGAAGCCAAGTCTCTCTGAATTCTCCAAATTAAACTCCCGATCAAAGAGTATATCTGGAGTCACAGTATTTCTGGACCTAGTGCATATATCACTTATAATACACAAGATAACACCTACTTGCATGGTTAAAGCATAAACACGCCCATGATTCCTGTCAATAATCATGTGGCCAAATTTCTTCCACATGGTCTCGTACAAGCCTGCATATCCAATGGGAACGCTGAATCCACCAACCAGTACATGATACGGGAGTGAAACATCAAATGGAGGATCAAAAGAAACTCCTGAACTTGGATATTAATGCACTACTATACGGTTCTCAGTCACTGGGGCATCTTCTATAATCAGGGCAACAGTTCCTTCAGTATTTTCTATTGGTGTTTCGGTTTCTTCTATCACTGAAGCAGCAACAATATGGGTTTCCACAACTTCAGTGACAACCTTCTCATGTCCTTGAAGTGCAGGGATGGTCGTCTCTTCATCAATAACTCCAGGACGGTTCGAGTTATTCTCATTTGCTTCAATATCCTCAACTTCGGTATTTGACACCTAATACGAAGATTACATGATGTTAGAGTCACGTAAGCATGAAACCAAAGGAGATTATGAAATACAATATACAAGAAATATCACATCATCAAAGTTCATCATTATACACTCAAGGAATGGGCAAATAGCATGAAAGGCATAAACATACGTTTTACGATAAGTTCATCTGAAGAAACTGTACTCTGCCCTGTATAAGGGTGCACAGGAACCGAGCCATACCGATGGACCGCACCGGAACCGGTGGAACCGTACCTGGTTTTGGACCGAACCGAGGAACGGGGTACATGTACCGGTCCAAAAAATAGGAAACGGGGTCTGGGGGGTACATGTACACGGTCCACTACAAGTACCGTGCCGTACCGGACCGATAATACCGAATATTAAGAGCCGTTAGATTTAGGGGATCACAGATTAGTAATAAATGTTAGATTAGAAGGGGTATATAAGCGAACATAACAGATCTAAGGTTTCACTTATCAGTTTCCTTTCTTCTTCTTTTTCCGTCTCCTCTCTCTGAGAAGGAGGAGAAGTGAAGAACTCCATTACTAAATCCATCTTCTTTGTTTCAAATATTTAATCATCTCTTAATTTCTCACTCTTAGAAACCAGGTTCGTCATTTCTTTTGATTTGTTTCATCTTTTTTGTTTAATTTGTTTTTAATTTTTTTATGCCTGTGATTGACGGATTTACAATATGTGCAGAATTATGTTGTATCATTGTATCAAGATTCAATACTTCAACTCCACGATCTTCATTACACCACCTCTCTATTTTGATTTTTGCCTACCGGGTTCATTAAATCTCGATTTGGTAAGATGCAATCTAGATTTTTTGGAAAATGAATGAAAAATATTACATTTTTTAATTGAATTTGTTCTGCCTAAGAACGGGTTTGAATGTTTGATTTAATCGAGCATAGTTTATCAAATTTTATTTGGAAGTATCTCATTGTAGGCTGTTCTGCTTAGCAATACCGATGTTCATGTGTTGCTCCTTCACTGACAAAACTCGTTGACATCCGGTCTTACAAGGTAAGACTCTCTTCTTTATGCCAATTGTTTTGCTGTTTTGGTTCAAGTTAAAAATATTGGTAACATCTAGTTTCAACAGACAGTGGGTACCAATTAGATTTTGGATTTATGGATTCAGCTTGGTGTTTTGAATTCTGACGTGTGTGCTAGTTTCTTTCCACTCCATGTGTGCCTCTAGGTTCAGTTATATCAACCCCCACTCAATACAGATTAAAGTCCTTCACACTTTTGGATTTATGGATTTTGCATAACCATGTTAGTTCTTAATTTGTTGTTGTGTTCTGTGTTGGTATGATTCATGTTTGAATTGTGTATATATTGTTTGTCAGTGACCAATCATTAATGGATGCATCAAGTCCAGCTAGGGATCGGAACATAATATGACGTCATTTCACTAGGAGAAATGTTGCAGAAGCCACTTGCAATTACTGTGGAAGGATATATATGGCTCACAACTGCATAAATGGGACAACATCATTGTGGAAGCACTTTAAGAGATGCCCCCACAGAGCTCGCATAATTAATGCTTAGCACTAGGCTTAGAGCCTTAGACTTAGTGGTTTATGTCATTATGTGTAACGTGTACTGGAGTGTCACATGTACTGCAAGTCTGCGACTTTACTATTTAGTATTTATTTTGATGTCTTTAATCTTTATGAACAATTTGTAGTGGAAGCACAATATGAATGAAGTTTTCAGTTCTTATATGTATGAAGTTTTCAGTTCTTAAATGTATGAATGCACTTAAATGTGAATGTTTTTCAGTACTTATTTCTTCTTCACTTTATAAGCATGAATGCACTATGTTTATGTTTGTAATTGTGATTATTATTTCAGTGATCAAGCATGGATGCATCAAGTCAGGCTTATGGAACAACTACTCCTACACCTACTTCAGCTGCTACACCTACACCAGATACAATTGTTGGATCCTCAATCCAACCAACAGATGAAGCAGCACAACCAGAGACAGCAGCAGTAGATGTAAAAGCTACTTCTACTCAAATGGGTGGTAAGATAACTTCTATCATTTGGAATCATTTCAAGGGGTTGAATGTTCAAGATGCTGGATGCAATTACTGCAAGAAGGTGATAAAGGCTCATACTGGAAGGAATGGTACACGTGGAATGTGGAAGCACTTTAACAGATGCAAGGAGAATCCTAACAAGCCAAAGCCAAAAGGACAACAAACTTTGACATTAAAACCTGCAACAACACTAGGTCAGGATGAAGGTCAGTTAATGTGTACTATTTTCAGTCAAGAAAAATGTAAAAGGACAGTTGTTGAGATTATTATAATTGATGAGATGACCTTTAGATCAGTTGAGGGTGAAGGTTTTAGGAGAATGATGCATGTCTTAGAGCCTAGATTTGTTGTGCCAGGTAGAATGATTATTTATAGATGTTTATTAGAAATGTATGTATCAGAGAAACAAAAGTTGAAAAATTACTTCAAGTCAACCGAGCAGAGGATTAGTTTGACAACAGACACATGGACTTCACCAAACAATTTCAACTACATCAATGTAACAGTTCACTTTATTGATCAACACTGGAAGTTAGAAAAGAGAATTATTATGTTTTGTGAGGTTAGTGGTCACAAAGGAATTGATATTGGTGAGATGTTAGAGAAGTGTTTGTCTGATTGAGGGCTTAAAGATGTGTTTACTGTCACTTTGGATAATGTGAGTGCCAACAAGGTAGCAATGGATTATTTGAAGACTAGTATTGTTTCAATGACAAGGGCAGAAGAGAGAGCTAAGTACTTGCATGTAAGTATATGTATGGCTTTTTTTTTTTACTTTTTACTTTTTACTTAGGATTATGTTTATTAGTTTTGTTAAAATATCTAATACTTGTTTGAATTCACCTTTTCAGGTAAGGTGTGCAGCTCATGTACTTGCACTTGTGGTAAAAGATGTTGTGAGGGTCTACAACAAATCAATTGCAAGAATCAGATCAGTTGTCAAGTATATAAAGGTTTCTCCATCTAGGTTGGCTAAGCTTAGGCGTTGTGCAAAATTAGTTGGAATAGAGTCTAAGATAACATTGGTATTAGATGTTAAGACTAGATGGAACAACACATTCTTGATGCTACAAGTAGGGCTGCACAAGACCCGCCCACGATACCCAAACCCACCCGTACCCGCTAAATCCGTGGGTTTTTAATCCATACCCGCCCGTTGTGGTGCGGGGTTGGTTATGAAAAAAAAACCCGCTGTCTGTGGGTGCGAGGTTGGTTTAAGTTAATACCCGCCCATACCCGCCCAAAAAACCCTTAGATTATATATCATTAGATAAAACTAATCCTAGTCGTCCATTATGAAACCCTAATACTAGTAGATAGGATAACTGATAACCCTCATTCACTTTCTACACTCTTCTCTCTGTTCGGCCTCTCCTCTTCTTCCTCCTCAGTTCTTCTTCTTCACCTACGAACGACAATTACCAGAAATCTTCACCAGAAATCGACAACAACAACTTCGAATCTTCACCAGAAATCGACAACAATCGAAAAATCAACAGATTCAACACTTAATCTTCATCTGTGAACTTCCTAGATATGAATATTTTGGGGGTTTTGGTTTTTTTTTTCTCACTTAATCAAGGAGAATAGAAGTTACTCTAAATACTTGAATATAAAGCGGGTTTAAACCCGTTTAAACCCATACCCGCCCAACCCGTAGCGGGCGGGTAACAAAACCCGCCCGCTGTTTGTGGGTGCGGGGTTGGTTATGAAAAAAAAAACCCGCAGTATGTGGGTGCGAGGTTGGTTTTAGCTTATACCCACCCATACCCACCCATGTGCATCCCTAGCTACAGGCTGCAGAAGGGTTTGAAAAAGCATTTATTAGGTTAGAAAGGTATGATAAGGAATATCATAAGTTGTTTTATTTCCCAAAACAGAGTGACAAAGATTTACCTAATGCTAATGATTTTGATATTGATGTTAATGTTGGTGAAGAAGAAGAAGAATTTAGTAAAGAAGAACAAGAACAAGAAGAAGAAGAAGTTGAGGTGAAAGGAAAGAAGAAGGCACAAAAGAAGAAGAAGAAGAAGGTAGTAGTGAGGAAACCTGCTCCATGTGAAGAGGACTGGATCTTTGCCAGAGGCCTTGTCAAATGTTTGAAAGTATTCTTTGATGCCACTGTTTCATTTTCAGCCTCAACTAAGGTAACAACAAACACTTTCTTATGGAAATTAGTTATCATTTATGAGAAACTAGTTGAGTTTAGAGATAATGTAGATGAAGATCCTTTTATTGCTACTATAGCTGGAAAAATGTTTAAGAAGTATAAAAAATATTGGGGTGATTATGCAAAGATGAACTCTACAACCCTTTTTGCCATGTTGTTGGATCCTAGAGAGAAAGAAAAAGGACTAGAATTTGCTCTTGAGCTCTTGTATGGGAAGAATTCTTCTAAGGTTGAATCTGTTATGAAGAGTGTTAGGTTGGATTTTAATATTCTATTTGAATAATATAAGGATATGTATTCAGTTCATGAGGAGGAGTCAAGTAGTTCTATCCAGGGACAAGCCAAAGCAGTGGTAAGTAAACCAGGGGCATGGCCAAGTCGTATGAAAGAGTTGATGTCAAGGAGTAAGAGGTTCAAGAGCATCCCAAGTGATGATGTGGGAAAAACAGAGTTGGATAGATATTTCATTGACAAGTATGAAGAAGGTGAAGGAGAAAATGATGATGAAGAGTTTGACTTATTGGGTTGGTGGAAGACCAACAGTACAAAGTATAATATACTCGGACATATGGCTAAGGACATATTATCCATTCATGTGTCTTCTGTTGCCTCTGAGTCTGCTTTTAGCACATGAAAGCGATTCTTAAGTCCTTGTAGAAGCTTTTTATCTACAAGGACAGTTGAGGCATTGCTTTGCACACAAAGATGGCTAAGGAAGCCAATACAACTTGATCTTCTATCTGATTACATACCAAATGATGATGTTGAACTTGAAGAAGGTAACATACAATTATACAAACATATACATTGCTGATATACATATTACATTATTACTTGTGTTTGGCAGTAATAGATATAGACTAATAGTTACTAACTGCTATTATTTTTTTTGCAGCGTTACTTGGTCCTATCAACAATGATGCCACCACAAGTGCTACTGACATGGATTAGAAGATCAAGATTCAAGACTTTCTATTTGTCATTGCTACTGCAACATTAGTTGCACTTCTAGTTCTTTTTTTAGATTTTCTTATTTTCAAGACTTAGTGTGTGTGTCTGTGTGCTACAGCCTACTGCTACTTGTTCTTTTTTCGGATTATCAAGACTTTAGTGTGTGTGTTTGTGTGCTACTGCCTACTGCCTATTGATACTTATTAGTTGTTGCTTTGTTCTTTTATTGAGATATTACTTAATATATTGAAAAACAGGTAAATCAGGTACTTAGATTGTCTGGGGAAATGACATAAATATATGTCTGGAAAAGTACCGACTGGTACCGGAACCGTACATGTACCGAATGGTACAGGTACCGGTCCAAAATTTTGGAACCGAGGCTAGGGAGGTACAGGTACTCGGTCTCGTCAAGAACCGAGCCGAACCGTACCGTGTGCACCCTTATCCCTGTACTAAAATACGAACTGGAGCAATATACAAGGAATCTGAGGATGGTCTATATACCATTCTCTTCGTATGGATGTCCTCTACCACATGTAAAAATTTCGTGACGATACGATGAACGAGCAAGGAGATGTGGTCAAAACATTGGGCAACATACCGTCTGAAAAAGTTCTGAAAGTTTCCTGGAAGTTTACTGTTTCGCCTTTTTCAGGCCCTGAACGTGCTGAAAACTTAAAAGTTTCTTTGATAAAGCTTGGAAATTCTCCGGGTTTAAATATGCATATGCAGATCATGAAAATCCGACTCCGGACGAAGGTTTTATGACGTTTTGCTAAAAGACTGAGTTCTGAATTTTCTGAAAGCGAATTTCGACTAAGTTTTTCGTATATACACATGGATTCTCATTCATTCATTCATAAATCAACACTTTCATACTTATATGAATGGGATACAATACATGTACTTACTTGGGGAGTCTCCGAAGTATTTGAGGAATTGGGATTGTCTGTATTAACGACGAGAGGCTCATTGCTTTCATTCGGCTCCGGATCCTTGGAATTGCCTTCGTCTCTATTTTCATAGGATAGTCGAGTATCAGCACTCTCCATATCCATGATGACATCCTCCTGGACACATTCTCAACAAATTAGCATTTTATTTATAAAGCATCATATTTGAGTATACGAAGAAATACTTACGGCTTCTTCTTCATCGCTCAAATCATGGATTTTTTGCCCAGTAGCAGAAAAACGAAGTCCATCGATACTTGATGGAGTGAAATTCTGCAACAGAATAACAACATTGGTTTCATGATATTAATAATACGGGCGAGAAAAGTCACAACAAGAGGAGTATTGAGAACTCACCGAACAACCAACTGGGGACTTCACGGTATTAGGTAACAGCTTATAACTCTTGTGCCTGCCTTCTCCACCATGAAAAATCGCCTCAGTTTCTGAGAAATCTACATGGATTCGAGGTCTTACATTACGACTGTCCTTTGGTAAAATTCAGTAACATAATTAGAATACGGTTCTCATGATTTTATGGAGATTATATAAAGGAGCATACCTGAGAACATCCTGTAGACGATTTTCGTTTATCACCGGAGAGATACTTCAATCTTGGTCGACCAGAAATCATCTCAGCAGAAGGGGGATTCTTCACTGGAGGCTGACCAACCATCACAAAGTCATGCAATCGCTCAAGTTGTTGGTACCAGAAGTCTACTTAACCTGAGGTTACATATGCAAATCTCTCAGAGCAAGGAAACCAGTAATCACTTCCTTCTACATGAGTATGGTCTAAACGAGTCATAAGCTGCTCAACTGATGGCTTCCTCCTCCGAATAGTTGGAACACACTGATCCATGCCCATTTGTCGAGCCGCTCTATCGATATTATATTATTCCACTGAAAGATCTCCATATGTGGCTGATAGCAAATGACCAGGGGTGCAACTCAACATGAAAGATATCTGGCCATCATTCAGATCCGCACCAGACGTCAAACTCATGCTCTCTCCAGTATTGAAAGTCGTCGGCTGAGAAACATAAGGAGGAACTGACACCCAAGGACGGAAATTGAACTCAGATTCATCATCTAACACATCAATGAGGCGTGCTTTAGACCGAGGCTGCTTTGTGGACCAGCGCATGATCCTAGCATTATCTTTCTCAGGGAAAATATGACGAGCATCAGTATTTGGTCCTTGCAAAATATTACGTGGAATATGTGCATAATTCTTGAAGTGCTCCCACATTAAATCTTGAAGAAACATTGTATTAGCATAGCATTCAATCTTCATAAAGCCATTCGACACACTGGAGTCTATAACCAAGGAGTCCAAGTTATAATACAAGGAGCCCAGGAATAAGCTACCTATTGGAAGTTGCTCACCTTGAGCCATCTTGATAGCAAAGGGGATCACGAAAGGTTTCAACAAGTTTTCACTGTCTTCAAAAATGTCTCTGGACAACCATAAACATAAGAAAGCAGCGATGGGTAACATACCGTCGATGGGTTTATCAGAAACCTCGTCTTTTGTCCACCAGCGTGTCAACCAGTGAGCATAGCATCCTTTACTGCCAGCCTTATTCACTTCTTCCATTGCAGCTGTCAATATGTTAGAAATGGCGGTCTCCTCACTAAAATATCCCCAGGAAGATTGCCCGTGATTGGGAGATGCATCAAAGCAGCCACGTCCTCTAAAGTGATGGTAAACTCTCCCCATCTACATATGAAGGTGTGAGTAGGAATACACCAAAGAGCAAGTAGAGATACAATACCTCTTGCATCATGAAAAATGAATAATTCTCCAGAAGATTGAATAGCTCTCGTCACTTGCGCCTGATCAAGAACAACCCTGACGTGAGGTAAACCCAACATATGTCTTGCCCATCCATAGAATTTTTCCAAAGGTCGTCGAGAAAGCTTAAACTCTATGATTGACGCAAAGAAGATCCCTCGTTCAAGACAAAACCGGATCACTGTCTTAGGAATCACCAATTTCTTCTGAGTAACAGTTCTGGGATTTATCAGAAGACGATACGCTGGAGATTTCAGATATTTTTCAGTTCCCTGCTGAACCTCCTCGAAAAACGCATCATCTATGTTCAGGACGTTCTTAATCCCAGGGTTTTCATCTTCTTCTTCAACAGAAGTCTCATCCATACATGTTTCATCTCTGGAGGTATCATCATCAACACACATCTCATCCCTTGAAGCGTCATTAGCCTGGGAGTTGGACATCTTTACGGAGAAGCTGCAAAATTCACACTACATTCTACTTCAGTACATCGTCCAGATATGAATCAAGGAAATACTAGCAACTAATGGTAATTATTAAATCTTACCTCTTTATAATTCCACTAACAGTAGTGACGGTAATGCAAGAGTTAAACACCTCAAAACTCGTTCGTTTCTTCGAAACCTACAAAAGACGAACGAAACTCAAATTTTCATAAAATCATGAACATTTGTACTGTGTGAACTTTCACCATGGAATTATGAATACTAAAACAATACTTCATCATAAAATATTTTGCATACAAAATATTTTTGTGGACAAACCATGATTTTATATATAAAAAAAACTTTTTTCCTTCATATCGTCGTTCACCTTTAAAATGAAGATTTATTTTAATATTGTGAAGCTCACACCTTATATGATAAAGTTTTGGTTTGCATGAAATCTCATAAGAAAATTTTATCACTGGACACAAGTCCACATATAAAAAAAAAACTTTTTTCCTTCGTGCTATCGTCATTCTTTAAAACGAGGGTTTATTTCGGTTTTGTGAAAATTCACTTAAAACCTTTGTTCTCATGAAAGCTCATAAACTAAGTTTTTTCAATGGACTTAGGTATATATATAAGAAAAAAAATCTCTCCTAAATCATGGATTATTATTAGTTTTCAAAACTAACGAACATACGTTTTCCGAAACAAGGGTTTTTCGACAAAAATCCTAATCACATACACGAATATATGATTTCAACATGATCACTTCATGAAACTCATATAAACATCTAGAAAAAAAAATTGGCGCTTACCTGGTCGGCGCCGGCCGGAATCTGTACGACCGGTGATCAGACGGCGGCGAACGGTGGAGCGCCGGGGAAATGTTTTCCTCCTCCTGCTGCTGACGTGAAGGTGGTGGAGAGGTGATGAAGCACTGGTCGGTTGTGGGAAAAAAAAGATTAATTCCTTTTATATCAAATTTTATTTCCAAAACCTAATTTCACAAGGATTTCCTTATTGGGCCCGGCCCGCGAATCCTAAACGACCAAGGTCCCGTCGGCCAAACCAGTGGTTCAACACCAATTTATGCTCATTGGACGATGCTCTATTATCCCACTGGGATTTTCATTCAAGTCATGGTTTGCTCGCGCAATCAAAATCCGGTAACATCTTAACTTACGACTGAGTTCAATTACTTATATTGTTTATGACCGGAAAATCACCATTCATTGCTGACTGAGGAACACGGATTTCCTCACTAAGCAGGGGACTTAATGTAGATGGTGGATTTTCTACAAAGTCTAAAATCGTAAACCCATAATTATACGAACTTCTGATCCAGCAATTAGACGCGAGTATTGAGACACGGGTCTCTCATCGAATCTATGACTGAGAATATTTTCTCTCAGAGTACATGCAGATATGTAGTCTCTCGGCTGGACAACGGCATATCTCATGAATACTGAACACTTCAGTAATTATTTCTATATAGAATCACGAGATTGACGGATCCTAGACAACTTCCTCTGCTAGTATAGAGCGATAACATCTTCAGGATACAAACAACAGTTTTCCCTGACTATATAAAGGATACGTAGCTCCAGCAAGCTCATGTCAGAATAATTAATGCTCCTAGACAGCTTGCTCTGCTAGTATAGATCCATCAGTTAATTATTCTTAAAATTCTTGGATTCATCCACTGAATTTCTGAAAATATTCAAATATTTTCGTAATATTTCGTTACTTCAATCTATGGTTCTTCCTAGAAGAATTTCGTGGGTTAGAAATAAATATTCAATGCACGGGCGTCTGAGCTACCTCGAGTAAGCCCCAGATCAAATGGTGAACGTGTACTCAATGATGATGCACTAACAATCACCGCACAAACGAGTATTTCAAAATACGACGAAACGATGCACCTATGCAAAATAGGAAGGAAAATAATAAATAATCAAATATTGACCAAGAAGCTGGGAGATTGGGCCCACCGGCCGGCCGGCGGTACCATGGCCAATCCCACGCCAGTTTTATATTTTATCATATTTTTTGTTATTTTCCTTGATCTTATGAAAATCCTTTCATTTGAACAAATATCCTTCGATCTGAGGAAACTCATCAGTTTCATGGTGTTTCCTTCACACCAAGGAAATAATATAAAATTGAAAAATATTGTGGGGCCGTGATTATTGGCCAACCGGTCATGCCTTGATCCCGGTCGGCCCCATACCTCATGGTTCCTCATTATTTTATTATTATTTCCCTAAACTCATGAAAACTCCTTAATCTCATGGTATTTTCATAAATCCATGAAAAATATAATATAAAATTAGGAAAACCGTGGGACCGGGCCCCAGCCGGCCGGTAATGCCCTAGACGGTCCCACACGTCCCTTTATTTTATTATTATTATTTTAAGGTTTCCTTGAACCCATGAAACTCCTTGTTTTCATGGTATTTCGCTCAAATTATGAAAATTCCTTCAAATCATGGAAAATAATACACAAAATTTACATAAAATTAGGGAAACTTGTGGGACCTGGCCCTAGCTGACCAGCCATGCCCTAGGCGGCCCCACACACCCTTATTTTATTATTTTAATATTATTTGCTTCCTTGATCCCATGGAAACTCCTTCACTTCAAGGAAACTCCTTAATTTCATGATATTTTCATAAAATCATGAAAAATAATATAAAATAAGGAAAAGGCACCACGAGACCGTGGTCACTGGCCGGCCGGCCATGCCTTGGCCTCGGCGGTCCCACGCTTCATCATTCCTTATTTTATAATTTATTTTCCTTCATCTCATGAAGTTTCCTCAGTTTCAACAAAACCCTGATTTTGTCATATTTTCTCAAATGGTCGCTCAAACGCACGCCAGAAAATATCAAAATTCTCAGGACTGAGACACAAACGTTTTGACAACGGGAGCATGTTACCTTAACCGAACAGGGTTGGCTCTTTGGCTCGCAATGAGACGGTCCCACATATTCTCATGATTTGACCTAATTTGAGCAATTGCATGTATTAGGTCCAAAACTCTTCCAAATAATTTTGGAATATTCATGGAGTGATCGTCATTCGATCCCGTGACCATCCCGGGCCGGTTTCACGACCCATTGGTCGGTCTCTGACCTCCCCATAATTAATTAGGTTTTAAAATGATTAAACCAGCATTTGATCATCCTTTCACCAACTCTTAAAAAGATCTTGGTATTTGCTCACGCGAACATATAGGCACATACACGGTCGATTCATGGTCCCATGTAGCGGTCCTTCCTTCATTCCTTGGTCAAATTTTTGATAAATCATCGATTGGTCATCAATTAATCAAATTAGGGGTTATGAGTCCAAGGATCACAATTCCAGATTAGAACATTAATAATTTTACGACGATCTCATGATCATCATTTTATTTATTATGCTCGGTTCAACTACCAGTATTCTAATTAATGTTTTATTTCGGTGACGCTACCAATAATTCATCAGATGAGAAACACTTGCTAAGACGAGCAATATTTGCTCAAACCAAGGAATATTGGTTGAATTATCGATGTTCAACAATTCATCGAATGAGCAATACTTTCTAACTTCAACGTGAGAATTATATCTCTGTCCCAACAGACACGTTCAATTTATGAGTCTCAGAACATTTTGCAAAATCATGTTCAACTCAGCAAATACATGGACTTATCGTCCCTGAAGTCATGAAGTCAGCAACTGACTAACTAAATACACGTCTGCCTTGCAGACTTCACGAGACATCAATCGTGTCATAATGGGGGGATATCAACTAGGTTTTTGGTCTGGCGGTCTACGACACGTGTGTTCATACACACAATGAGAATGTGAACAAGTTGTGCAATCAGTTGAAGGAGTTAACAAAGTAGTGGGTGGAAAGTCGACCAAGTCTCCGCACATTGAGAAACTGGTTTCAAACACGATTTCCATTTCTCCACTCTTTGATTCCATCAACTATCACACTTCATGGGATCATGGTGTCTGCAATTCCAGCAATATAAATAAAGTCTCTGAACCATGATTGAACATACAAGAATTTCTCGGCAAGTTCATACAGACAATCTTTCGTCTACACGGACTCATCGTCTGAGCAATCACTCTCAACTGAGTAAATTCAATCATCCAGAACTTATCATATTCAGAATACACAACATACCTACAATCTTTGATTACCATTGATTTCATACATTTCTCAGCTTCCCTCCTACATATTGACCCATCCTCTCTTGTGACTTAATTTACTCTGGAACGACCATTGTCTTGGTTTAGGACGGCGTATTATAGATTAATCTCTCGAATTCAAAGCACTCCCTTCTTGCAGTGCATCTTTGTGAGGTTAAACATTTTGATCGGTTCAAGGAGTCTCCTCCGTACGTTCGTCTCCTCAATTCCGTAAAAACCAGCAAATCGTTTTTCCCCATCTACAACTAGGTAAAGATAAACTTGATCGAAGCGAAAAGATTACCAACACATATTTCGAGATATAGATAGGCGAGGTATACTTGGATTGAAATACCAAATGTGTATAATAAAGTCTATATATATAACATACGACTTTTTGTCTCAAGAAGTAGGAGATAGAATAGATAGACTTTTGAGTGATAGATAAGTTCAAGTCTTCACATACATTTTTGTCGAGAAGTTCCACCGATTCCTTCAGTAGTTCTTATTCTTGTATGATGAATCGCCATGAAGTCCTTGAGCTCAACTGCACTTTCTAACCTAGTTCGAGACTTAGCTATAATAGACTAGAAATCAAGACTTATAGTTTTTGTCACTAACATTGACAAACATGCTTGAGATATCAACGCATGCGAGGTCGACCGAGCAATGCTCTAATAGTATAGTATAATATGTTTTAGTTGTACCTATGTCGGAGAAGTTAAATTTCAGTTCCATGTTATATATATCATAGTATGATATGTTTTTGTTGTACCTACCTAACATAAATATATTTTTAGGATCAACAGTGTAGGGTAATGGAATGTGATGAGGGATAGATGAGTTGTGGCCGTACATCTTCTCAATACATATGGGGTGTAGGGTTATTCATTGAGTTTGTGCATAAATATGGTGGTGATAGTACATTATTCTCATGCCCTTGTAGAAGAAATTTTATTTGAATTTTGAATACTTACTGTTTGTGGGTAAACTGTTTCTGCTGGTTCTGGTAAATTTGGGTGTGTGGATGAGAAACGAGCCTAAACCTTAAACAAATGCACTGCACGGGAGTACTTAGATTCGAGAGATCAATCTGTACAATCCTGTCCTAAACCAAGAAATGACCATTTCAGGCTTGCTTCGGTCACAAAGTGAAGGAGAAGGTTGGTCTTAGGGATGGAAGCGAAGAAGGTTTTGAGACCAGAATGGTTAATTCCGAAGGTGTGGCTATTTTATGACTTGTATCAGAATGTGGAACTGGATTGCGTGTGTAAGCTATCAGCTCTTTGGTGTTTTTCAGGATACTGTGTTGTTGTTAACTAAAAACTTGTTTTTGGTTAAAATAGGTAGAACCTATTTATACAAGTCATACTGAACGCACCCTGATCTCTTAGAAAGTGGGAATGATTGAGTAATTGAGAAGTTGGGTAATGTGTAAATGCCAGAGACCACGTTCCCACTATAAAGAAGACGGGTTAGTTTACACCCACTACTTCTTGCCGCCACTAACTGCCCTGCTTTCTGACACTTTCTTATAATGGGAGTGTTGCACACGACATGCTGTAAACCACCAGACCAATACCCTGATGAGCATCCCCCAGTTTGTGACTTGTTTGATGTCTCGAATGTTTTCGTGGAAAACGTGTAGTAGTTTTCTATGTGTGGCAAGTCAAAGTCAGAAGACTTGCCGTAGGAAAATATTACGTGACACTATTTAGGCTTGCCTTGGCTGGTCGCCTAAGACTTGCCACAAGCCTGTCAATTCGGTGGCGAATTTGGACGGCTGAGATTGTAACTCATGAGAAAGGGTGGCCACATTTTGTTGGAGTCCTTTAATAGCATACTCGAGCCATTGGCACATGCCAGTGACATGGTGGCATGGAAAAAGCTAAGATTTGGCGTCATGGACAAAATTAGGGCTTGGAGGAATGGCCAAACTAGGATTTGGCATCGTATCCAAAATTAGGGCTTGGCGGCATGGCCAAGCTAGGATTTGGCATCGTGGCTAAAATTAGGGCTTGACGGCATGGCGAAGCTAGAATTTGGCGTCGTGGCCAAAATTAGGGCTTGGCGACATGGCCAAACTAGAATTTGGCACCGTGGCCAAAATTAGGGCTTGGCGACATGGCCAAGCTAGAATTTGGCGCTTTGGCCAAAATTAGGGCTTGGCGGCATGGCCTAGCTAGAATTTGGCGTCGTGGCCAAAATTAGGGCTTGGCGGCATGACCAAGATAGAATTTGGCGCGTATTGGTGTTAGACCCAAATATGGCTTCGACAACATTGGCTCCAGTTTCCATATCAAACTTAATTCCCTAGGGAGCATTACTTGGCTTGGTTGGCGTGGAAACCTTAGACAAGTTAGGATTTGGCCGAAATCCTAATTTGCGTGTGTGGCATGTGACCGCGACACAATGACGTTTTTTGTGCAAACGACGCCATGGTCACGCCAGAGGAATTTTGGCGAAGCCAAAATATGGGGATGGTCACAGGAGCAATGGCGGCTATGAGCGGCCATAGCATGTCGCCATGTTTAGGGTCTCACGGGCCCACATGGCTCGTGGCATGTTGTGGGGCCCAAAGTGGCATAATTTGGGCCACGACCAAATTTAGGGTTTCAACTAATGCCACTAAAGGAAATCTTGTTCTAGTTGGGAAACCTTGACCAAACTCTGTAATGGCGTTGGCCACGAACAAAAAGTGGGTTAGCATGTAGGCGCGATATTTATGGCACGTTGGCACGTTCGGCATGCTGCTGTGGCAAAGTGGCACGTTTGGCATGCACGTTTAGTGCATTGACGCGGCATGGCATGTTTGACATGCCATTAGCATGCAGAGTGGGATGGCACGTTTGGCATACACGTTTGGCATGCCATTGGCATGTCGGCGCGGTTTTGGAAAGTCAATTTGGCATTGTGACCATGTGGCTCAATTTTGCCTCTTTTAATACTGTGGCAAGTTTAGAGCGACCTGATTGGTCGATAAAAAGAGGGGACGGCCAAGCATGGGCGTGGCCACACTTCCAGGTGCATGTATCAGACTTAAAGCGACCTGATTGGTCGACGGGAAATAGGGCCGGTCGGGAAACATGGGATGTGGCCATTTGCAAGTGGTGTCGGCTGGCCTTCCATTATTGGGCCATGAAGTGATTGTTCTCTTAACTTTTATATTCCTACACTCCTTTCTCTATCTTGGCCTTACATTAGTCTTTGATCACTATATATTTCGAGTCGTTGCATCTCTACGAGTATATTCATGGTTAGAATTAGAAAACTAGCATTGGAATTAATTTGCTCTATATTTGATAACTCTTCATCTCAAACACAATTTACTCCAATTAATTGAATTTTTGTTGATTATTCTTTTCCTACTACCGAAATTTTCTTTCATTTTAGTTCGGTGCGGAGAGGATTTTCACTCCTCAAGAGGATGATCATCTTACAAATGCATAAATTTGCACGACTATTAGTGGAGATGCTGGTTCTAACCAAGCATCCATTGTGTTTTGGCAACGTGTTAAGGAAATCTTTGTTCAAATTAGCGGAAATGAAAATGACATTGATGCACATTCCTTAGAAAATAAGTTTGGTGTAATTAGAAAAAAATATAGTTCTTAAAGTTATATAAATGCAATGTAAAAGCGGTGCGATCACATAAAGGTTTTCTAGGTTCTACAATTGAATTAGGTTTATTCTGAAAAAGAGAGGGTATCAAATACACCACCAACTTTTTCGTGCAGAAACCTGTATGGACAAACTTGTTACCATCAATAGTATAGATCAACAGATGAGATCATGTATTTGAGTTGTAGAACAGGTTTACTTGGACGATTTTAAAAATCAATATCTAATAATCAACTTAGTATGTAACGAACTGTATATGAACCAAATTCCAACAAGAACAAGTCTTGTAATTAATATCTCAACATACAAAGTCTCAATAATAAGTTCTGAATATGTTGAGCTTGAAAAACTGTCTAGATTGTTTAACGTACTACTTGTGAAATTTCTATTATAAAGATAAACAATACAATCCTGAAAATAATTACACAATATACTAGAAATTTTGTTAACAAGAAAAACTACAATGTGCGGAAAACCTCGGGATTTAGAATTTGAACACTGCCTTGTATTAAGCCGCTACAAACACAAGCTTACTATCAGACTTCGGAATGGAATGTAGTTGAGACCGAATCAACCCTACGAGGTTGTGCTCCTTACATCTCTTGGATCTCGCAGGACCCTGCACACTTGATTTTCCTAGATGACGTCCTTTATATGCCTAGAAGTCTGCTTCAACATAAGTGAATACTTTTAACTGTTTTGTCTAACAGATGGCCTATTGATTTCATTCAGAAATATATTCAATCAATCTAATGGAAATACGTTTGCTTATGGGTGATCGCTAAGGTAAAGAATATATCAAGCAAACCTCAAAAATTAGGATAGTTTACTCTCTTCAAAAGTTATAAAGATGCCTAATTGATTCTACCTCACAAGAACAATCTGAAAAAAATAATCAAATAAGTTATTTGGATATTTATCTTGTGGAATTACTAAGTCTAAGACAAAAATTACTTTTTGTATCTATTTATCTTGTTCTTGATCTATAGTTCGAAACTAAAATAATCAATAAGAACAAGATCCAGATAACAAAGATCTATCAAGTAAAAGATGGTTTGACAGGGCTTCACGAATCCCTTAATGAATATTTTAAAAGTCGTAACCTAATACAATTTTCCCATAGGATACCTAGGTCTTTAGAGGATGAATTTAACCTAACTAGCACATATAAGTTCCAGGATTGAGATTTTAATATGCAGGGAGTCCTCTATTTATTTTAATGAACATGGTTAGGTAGCATACAAAAAACGTTATTGTAAACTAGTTTCCATGTTTACGAATTACTTTGCTACCAAACAAACTTAACTTCTTCATATATATTGTTCATGCAAGCATGTGAGAAGTTTGCCTTGAATCACAAAGAAGAATGTGCAACCGTATGTTAGTTGAAATACACATTGTGCACCAAGTGGTTATCCCATGAAGTTACATTGATCTAACAAGAAAAATGAGTTTATTAGAATAAACATAAGAGACTTTGTCAACGACTCATCTAAATCTTATAGCAAAGATTGATTAGAGTGGTTACCAAACAGATTCTTTCTTTGCTGTTTGGAATACGATCCAAAGGACTTGCTATTCACGTGCGCGACTCTAGAAGTAGAAGGCACGGAGATACTGAAGGAACTAAGTATCTAGGGGTTGTCTTCTTGGTCTCAACTATATGAAGTTGGTTTAAATTTTGTATAGCGGATTAATTCTGAGAGTATTCAAATTTGGACTAGGTCCCGGGGTTTTTCTGCATTTGCGGTTTCCTCGTTAACAAAATCTTGCTATATCTTTTATTTTGATTTTCACATTATAATTATTATTATAATAAAGTAGAATACACATATGTTAACTCCGCATTACTTGATAGTGCCAATAGAGTTTGGTTAATTCCGAACCTATTATCAAGTAACATACTTCATTGTCGTATTGTCTCGATTTTTTATCCATAGTCAATCACAAAGTTATCTTTTTGTTGTATTGTTGCGATCTCATATCCATAGACAATCACACGAAGTATGAACCGAATTGTTGTATTGTCTCGACTCTGTCCATAGATGATCACTTTCGGTAGGACTTATAGGTTGAAACAAAAAGACTGTGGTGTATTTGGAAATTAAGTTTCTTAGTCGATTTTTTAAACTATTAGGGAAAATTGCTTCGATCAATTTTTTCCTTGGTAACATATTAAAACTAAATTACTTGTAGTTTAGGTTTTAATATTGGTTATCTAAAGTGGTATGTGAAACCTTCGTGCTTAACTCTTATAGGTTATTTACAAGTCTTTTAGATATGTAAGATCCTTTTGGTTTGTCCTTTATTTGCTCGAACCTCAGTTAACTAAGGAAAGGACAATTGTGCTTAAACGTTATATCTAATGAAAGAGTAAAACATTGACTAAGGGGGAGAAACATATCATATTGTTGTTGTAGTAATTTTGACTACAAAAAGGGGAATAACAAAGATGTTCGGATTGAATATTTACCTAGCTTACCTTTAGGGGGAGTAAAATCTTTTGTTATTCAATTGTTAATAAACGACATTTATTGATTGAATATATGTAGGTTATTGTGTTGTTGAAACTTGGAATCAAGAGTATTGAAAGGCGAGGGCACCCAAATATACCTCAAGCTAAAACTTTTCCTACCTATAAGTCCTTTCTCCGAAAGTGATTGTCTATGGACTGAGTCGAGACAATACAAATAATCGGTTCACACTTCGTGTGATCGTCTATGGATACGAGATCGAGAAAATACAACAACAAAGTATGTTTACTTCATACGAAGGTTCGGACTTAACCAAACAAAATAGGATTGCTTATCAAGTTGTAGATAGGGAAAAACAATTTGTTGGTTTTTACGGAATTGAGGAGACGTCCATGTGGAGACTCTTTGAACCGAGCGAAATGTTGAACCTCACATAGATGCACTGCAAAAAGGGAGTGCTTTAAGTTCGAGAGATCAATCTGTAAGACTCCGGCCTAAACCAAGAACAATGGTCGTTCCAGAGTCAATTAGGTCACAAGAGAGGATGGGTTGATATGTAGGAGGGAAGCTGAGAAATGTGTGAGATCAATGGTGATATGAGATTGTAGGTGTGTTGTGAATTCAGCGTAATAACGCTCTGAATGATTGCATTTTACTCAATTGAGAGTGAATGCTCAGACGATGAGTTCGTGTAAAAGAAAGATTGTATGTATGAACTTGCCGAGAATTTTTTTTGACGAATGTTCGAGTGTTCGAATCTTGTCCTTTCAATCAGGATTCAGAGACATTTTATAATGCTGGAGTTAAAAACACTATGATCCCATGAAATGTGACAGTTGCTGGAATCCGAGAGTGGGGAAGTGGGAAATCGTGTTAAAACTAGTTGCTCATCATGCGGAGACTTGGTTAATTTTCCACCCACTACTTCGCTGACTCTTCCAACTGATTTCACGACTTGCTCACATTCTCTTCTTGGGTGAACACACGTGTCGTAGACCGCCAGACCAAAACCCTAGTTAATATCCCCCCGTGTGACACAATTGAAATCTCATGTTTGTAGAGTCGGTTTCTGACTTTATGGGACGATGAGTCCATGTATTGCTGAGTTGAACATGATTTGTAAATGTTCTGAAACTCATGAATTAAATATGTCTGCTGAGACGAGGTATTATTATGTGATAACCTAAGACGAGCAAGCTGTGTTGCTGAATTGTTGAATATTGATAGTTGAATCAATATTATTGAATCTGAGAAAATATTTCCAGTTCGAGCAAATATTGCTAGTCTGAGCGAATACTGCTTGTTTGAGCAAATATTGCTCGTTTGATGAATTGTTGGTAGCAGGACCAAATAAAATATTAATTTAAGATACTGACTGCTGGGTCGAGTAAAATAAATAAGAATGTTAATCATGGAATCAACATAAAATTATCAGAGCATTTGAATCTTCTCATAATCATGTTTCTGTAGAGCTCTGGATTCAAAACCCTAATTTTACTGAAATGATGATTTATTGCAAATCGATCCGCAGAGTGAAGCAGGGACCGACTACATGGGATGATGAGTTCACCATGTAATGCCCAGATGCTCGAATGAGCAAAATACCAAAGTCTCTTGAGGACCAGTTGGTGAAAGAATGATTAAATGATGGTTTAATCATTTATTAAAATAATGCTCGTGTGAGCGACAAATAATAATAACACCTAGCCGTGAAAAGGTGAGGGACCGGCCAAGATGTCATGGGACCATCTCTTGGTGGCCGTGGGACCAATAGATGGTCGTTTTAGCAAACTCTTGATTGTTCAGAAAGAGTTTGAACCTAATATGAGCAATTGAGCAAATTAGGTTAAAATCATTAAAACGTGTGGGAACGGAAATTTGCAAGCCTTAGGTCACCCTTGGTCGATCAAGGGGATGTGACCGTGTCACCATAATGTTCGTGTCTCAGTCCTGAGAGTTTTAATATTTTCTGGTGCACGTTTGAGCAACATTTTGAGAAAATATGCAGAATCCAGGGTTTTTGCTGAAACTAGGAAAAACACATGAGATGATGAAAAATAATAAATAAACAGGGAATTGCAAGGTGTGGGACCGGCCACGGCTAGGGAATAGCCGGGTGGCTGGCAAGCACGGTCCCACACTTTCCCAATTTATTGTAGTTTTATGTATTTTCTTTGAATTGAGGGAAATTCCATGAAACTGAAGAGTTTTATGAAATTAGGGAACTTCTATGAGATGAGAGAAATAAAATAATAATAAAATAGGGAATGCTGGAGTGTGGTACCGGCAATGGCCAAGGCATGGCCGACCGGCCAACAGGCACGGTCCCAGGGCATTCTTCCCAATTTTATGTAATTTTCATGATTTTAGAGAATTTTCATAAAATCAAAGAGGTTTGTTGAAACCAAGATATTTTGTTGAAATCAGGGAGTTTCATGGAATGAGGAAAACAAAACAAACAATATTAATAAAATAATAAGCATATGAGACCGGCTAGGGCATGACCGGCCGGCTAGAGCCCGGTCAAACGAGTTTTCTTAATTTTGTAATAATTTTCATGGTTTTAGGGAAAATTCATGAAATCATGGAATTTTCATGGTTTTAGGGAAAATTCATGAAATCGGGGAATTTTCATGGATTGAGAGAAATAATACAATAATGAGGACGTGAGGTGTGGGACCGGCCACAGTTAGGGCATGGGCGGCCGGCTGGTGCTCGGTCCCGCGACACCTTTCCCTAATTTTATTATTTTCCTTGACAAAATGTCACGAGATTAGAGAATTTCCTTGAAACGAAGGAGATTTCCTCGAACGAGAGAATTTTCATGAGATCGGGGAAAAATAATAAAATATGATAACATATAAAATTGGGCGTGGGACTGGTCACGGCATGACCTTCCGGCTGGTGAACCCAGTCTCTGACGCCTTTGCTAATATTTTATTATTATTTTTTTTCCTTCCGATTTTGCATAGGTTCATCGTTCATTCGTATTTTAAAATGCTCGCCTGCGTATTCAAATGTTGGTCTGTGCATTATTGCTAAGTAAACTTGCACCATTTTTGTCAGGGCTTATTAGATGCTCAGATGCCTGTTTCGTTGAATATTTATCACGAACCCGTGGAATTCTGCTGGGAAGAACCACGAATTGAAGTGACGAAATATAACGAAGGATCGTAGAATATTGCTGAATATTCAGGCGATTAGAGATGATTAACTGATGGCTTTGTACTAGCAGGGATTCCTATCTAGGATCATTAATTATCTGAGAGTTGAGCAATATGAACTTGCTGGAGTATCATATTTCTCCTATATAGTCAGGGAAAACCTGGTTGCATCCTGAAGACGTTGTCGCTATATACTAGCAGGCATGCTGCCTAGGAGCCGGTCCAATCTTTCGATTATGTATAGAAATAATTACTGAAATTGCTCAGTATTCATGAGATATCCCGTGGCCTCAGCTGGGAGACTACACATCTACACATACTCTGAGAGACAGTCTTCTCAGTCAGAGGTTTTATGGCATGAGCTTTCATGCTTTTTTGGGAGACATGATTCTCAATACTCTTCCGATTGCCGGATCTGGAGTATAAATAATTACTGAAATTGCTCAGTATTAATGAGATGCGCCGTGGCCTCAGCTGGGAGACTACACATCTACACATACTCTGAGAAACATCCTTCTCAGTCAGAGATTCACGGCATGAGCTTTCATGCTTTATTGAGAGACATGAGTCTCAATGCTCATCCGGTTGCCGGATCCGAAGTATGCATAGTTAGGTGTGATAGACGCATTTATGTGTCTATTTTGTCCTCATTGTTCTGTATTGTTAGTACTCGATTTCGTACTTATTATGGTGTTTTGTGTGTTTGTAGGTATTTTTTGGAAATAAATATTTTTGGAAAATTCGGCTCGATAAGTTGCTCGGGACACCCCAGAGGACATTTGTTAAAGGCAGCCTCACTTTGGATAAGGGCACCTCCAGGCACCCAGATGTTAAAGGCGCCCGTGTTTTGGTTAGGGGCACTCCATCTTCAACCTTTTGAATTTCATTTTTGGCGGGAAAATGGTTCATCAGAAAAACAGATTTTAGGGTTTGCAATTGGAGACGATTCAAGGAGACTCAATGGGTGAATTTGTTTGAGAAGTTTTGACTGAACTTAACAGGCCTGGTAACGAGTTTTGATTCGATTAGAATTGATTGGAATCACCGCTGGAAGAAAATATGGACTGGTATTCTCGGGTTTATCCCGGAAAAGTTTTGATTGGATTTGTGGGAAGTTCGAGAGAGACTAAACCTAGGATTTGGATTGGAACCATCCTGTTATTCCCAAACAGGGTTGGTAATCACTTTAGTTTCGGAAAAATAGAGAAATCCACAGAGTTTTCATGATTCAGGGAACTGCATTGGAGAAAGACACGGGATATGCCGTGATAATTGGAAGTTGGCGTACGTTTGGAGGGATTTGAATCAATCTTTGTTGTGTTGGCATCGTGTTTGGAGGGAGTAAACACCAGTCGACAGCAACAGGCGCGTGAATAACAGGAAAAGGGAAATATATTTCCCGTATCTGCATGGAAATAAAATCGTATAAATTTTATTGATTGCTGGAGATTAGGGGAGTAATAACGAGAGATTCTTAGCCCTGTTGTGTTTATAAATGCAGTTGGGGTGTTTTACAAGGGCACAGAGAGTGGGGAAGAGAATAGAGATCTACAGAGGAGGGATTGGACGAGTTGCAGAGAATATTTTTCTGTTGCTGTGGAACACGAACAGACTGCCAAAACCCGTCGTTTCCCAACAATGATAACGACACAACAAAGGGTCGCAGCACCACAGTAACAACAGCAGTATATATCTATCGTACTTTGTAACAGTGTTTTGCAACAATTATAAACGTTGCAAACACCCGTTTTTCATAGTTTTTCTCCATTTCATCATTTGTACACCTCCTTTGAGTAATATAAATGAATTTTGAGTGTGTTTCCATGATGAAGAGCTAAACCCATCCTCTGGGGAGACGGAGGAAGCCAAGTTTCACAAATGTGGTACTTCTATTAATTTTTTTTACGACTATTTGCACTGTTATTCACTTGATTTATGAGTTCCATTGAATGGTTGTGATTACAATTGATGGGTCATGCTTAACTTAGATGTTTTGATGTCTCATGCTTTAGTTTTACATTCATTACTTTAGAAATTCTACCTTAGGCAATAAATTAGAGTCGATGAAACTTCATCATACGAGCCATTATTTTTTAGAATTGATATTTGAACCACATGAGTGCGGAAATTTGGTGGAATCTTGAGCCCTGGTCTCTCCATAACTTCCTCAACACCTCTTATTTTGTGTTTTGTCATACTTTAGTTTCAAAATTTAAATCTAAAAGCACAACCTTCACAAGTCTCAACGAACCTATTACTACAACATCATTGAAAATACCATCATAGGGTTTTCCAATTTCACCCTTGTCGAAAATCCACCATCTACATTAAGTCCACTGCTTAGTGAGGAATAGTCATGTTCCTCAGTCAGCATTGAATGGTGATTTTCCAGGTACATACAAAAATAAGTAATTGAACTTAGTTATAAGATAAGACATTACCAGATTTCGACCGAATGAGCAAACCATGGTTTGAGCGAAACCTCAGTGGTATAATGGAGCTCCATACGGTGAGCATAAATTGGTGTAGAACCGCTGATTTGATGACGGGTCCTTGGTCGTTTTAGGATTCACGGGGCCGGGCCCGATAAGGAAATCCTTATGAAATTAGGTTTTGGAAATAAAATTTGATATAAAAGGGAATTGTTTTTTTTTTTTTAATTTCCCCTCACCTTGGCCGACCACCATCTTCATCAATTCACCATCTCCCTCACGTCACAGCAGGAGAAGAAATTTTTTTTCCCGCCGGAGCTGACCGTCACCGCCCACCGCCGGCCGAATTCCGGGCAACTCCGGCGCCGACCAGGTGCGTCAATTTTTTTTCTTCTTTTTTCTTTTGATTTTGCTTTTTCTGTTTGTTCATGAGTTGTTCATCATAAAATAATATGTGCATATACATATTTTGGATGTGAGTTTTATGAAAACCCTTGTTTTAGGAACGTACGTTCGTTCGATCTTTAGTTTAGGAAACTAGAAACAATCCCTAATTTGAGAGAGGTTTTTCTTTGGAAAAAGACATGTGTCCAGTAATAAAAATTTTTTTATGAGCTTTCATGGAAACCAAAACTTTATCTTAAAAGATGTGAGCTTTCACAATACCGAAATAAACCTTCGTTTTAAAGAAAAACACTCGTACGAAGGAAAATAGATTTTTTTTTTTATCATGAAACCGTGGAGATTCACAAGGACTTTTTTTTTTGATAAAATCACGTGAGCCTGAGCTCACTTCAAAAAAAAATTTTACGTGAGTTAATCACGGTTTTCATTGTTTCGTAAAATCAAAACACGGGTTTTGAGTAACCCTCGAAATTAGACGACTTATTTATGATGAAATATTGTCTTGGTGTAAATTTCATAGATCAGTTGTGAATGTTTATACTATGAAAATTGTGTCTATGATTTTATGAAAAATCAGTTTCGAAAATTAATAAAACTCTGTTCGTTAATGCAGGTTTCAAGGAACGAACTAAGTTTGAAGCGTTAACTCTTATATCACAATTACCGTGCTAGCAGAATTGTAAAGAGTTAAGAGATAAGAACTACCTCTTTGTAGACACTTGCATGAGCGTTTTATTGCCAGATTATGTAACTCCATCATGTTGTCGAAGTTTGCACTTTGTATGCCGATATACTGAAGTATAATGCTTTGTGCACATTACAACTACTTCACAAAGATGTCTGATTCTCAGGAAAAAAATTCCTCCAGAGAAGATACATGCATGGATAAGACTTCCGGCGGTGATGAAGAAGAAGAAACACTCGGAATCAAAAATGTTCCAAACATACAGGATGCATTCTTCGCGGTTCAGCCAGAAACTGAAAGACGTCTCAGATCTCCAGCATTTCGTCTTTTGATAAATCCCAGAGTGGTTGTTCAAAATAAATTGGTGACTCCTCGGGCAGCTATTCGATTTTGCCTCGAACGAGGACTCTTCCTTTCCTCAATTATATAATTCAATCTCTCTCGACGACCTTTAGAGAAATTCTTCGGATGGGCAAGACATATGCTGGGTTTTCCTCGTGTTAGAGCTATGCTGAATAGAGCACAGGTTACCAGAGCTATTCAAGCATCTAGAGATTTGTATATTTTTCATGACGCGCAAGGTATTGTGGCCATTCTTGCTCGCTGGTGCATTCCAACTCATACCTTTATATGCAGCTGGGGAGAGTTTACCATTACCCTGGAAGATGTAGTTGCTTTATTGCATCTTCCAATCACAGGTAACTTTCCTGAAGAGCTTTTAACGGAGGAAAACGCAATTTCTAACACCTTAACATCCGAGATGGAGAGAATTAACAGGGTTTCTGGCAAAGGTTGTTACGCTCACTGGTTAACACACTGGTGGCCACGAGATGTCCCTCTCGACGAACCTAACGGTATGTTGTCTATTGCTGCTTTCTTGTGTTTATGGCTGTCCAGGGATGTGTTTGAAGACACCGGAACTTTGCTAAAGCCATTTATAATCCCTTTTTCCATTAAGATGGATCAAGGTGAACAACTCCCCATAATTAGCCTATTCTTGGGTTCTTTGTACTCTAACCTGGACTCCTTGGTTATAGACTCCAGTGTTTTGAACGGATTTATGAAGATTGAATGCTACGCCAATATAATGTTTCTCCAGGCCTTGATGTGGGAACGCTTCAAGAAGTATGCACCTATTCTCGTAGTATCTTGCAAGGGTTGAACGCTGTTGATTCTCGACGTATTTTACCTGAGAAGGATAATGCCAGGATCATGCGCTGGTCAACAAAGCAACCTCAATCCAAGACACGCTTTATTGATGTATTAGACAATGATTCTGAGTTTAACTTCCGTCCCTGGGTGATAATTCCTTCTCATGTTTCTCAATTGATAACTTTCAATGCTGGAGAAAGCATGGCTTTGAAATCTGGTGCTGACTTGAGCGATGGCGAAAGATCCTTCACGTTGAGATGCACTCCAGGTCATTTGATAGCAGCAACATATGGAGACTTTTCGGTGGAAGAATACAACATTGACAGAGCATCCCGTCAGATGGGTATGGATCAATGCGTTCCAACTTTTCGGAGGAGGAAACCATCAGTGGAACAACTTAAGACTTGTTTAGACCGTACACATGTTGAAGGAAGCTCTTATTGGTTCCCTTGCGCTGAACAAATTACGTATGCTACTCCGGGTTATATAGATTTCTGAGACCAGCAGTTTGAGCGTTTACATGATTTCGTGATGGTTGGTAAACCTTTAGTGAAAGAGTCTCCTTCTGCTGATATGATTGCTTCTCGACCCAGACTGAAACACATTTCCGGCGGAGATAATAAGCGAAAGACGTCTCCAGGATGTTCATTGGTACGTATCCCTTTGCACATTCTTCATATACCTCAAATAAATGCCTCTGATTGTTGTATCAATTTCTTTTTGCAGGACGGTGGTGCTGTGAGACCTCGAGTTGAATTGAACTTATCAGAAGCAGAGTCAGTGATTCACGGTGGAGAAGGTAGGAACAAGAATTGCAAGTTGTTGCCGAATACCATAAAGTCCTCGGTTGTTTCTTTGGTGAGTTGTTGGAATTTTTCCGCTGCCACTTCTTCTATCCGTATTAATAGGATCGTAAAACCAATGTTTGTTATTTGGTTACAGAACTTCGCTCCGTATAGTTATTGATGGTCTTCAACTCTCTGTTGCTGGGCAGACAATTTCTGATTTGAGCGTTGAAGAAGAAAATGACGTGAGTACTCTTCCTCATAGCCAAATAAAAGGATTTATATGTAAAATGCTAATGTTTGGGAATATGTCCAAGAGGATGTCTCCATGGAAACGGGAGTGCTGATGCCCTCTCATCTTCGGAGAATGGGGACAAAGAAAATTCTCAAGGTTCGAAACCGAATGAAAACAATGAGCCCCTTGATGCTGATACGGGCAATTCCAATTCCTTGAATGCTTCGGAGACCCTCCAAGTAAGTATATCTGATGTAACCTCTTCATAGAAGCATCAAATTTCTGATTTGTGAATGAATGAACGAGAATCCATGTGAGTATGTGAGTAATTTTGTCTAAATACGTCACCAGAAAATTTCAGACTTCAGCTTTTAATAGAAATGTTGTAGAATCTTCGTCCAGAGTCAGATTTTAGAAGTCCGCATATGTACTTTCAAGCCCAGGAAATTTCCAAGCTTTACCATAGAAGATTTGTTGAATTTTGAGCATGTTTAGGGCCTGAAAGTAGCGAAATAGTGAACTTCCAGGAGACTTTCAGAACTTTTTCAGATCGCATGTCGTCTAATGTTTTGACCACATATTATCACTCGTTCATCCAATTGATATGAAATTTTTATATGTTGTAGAAAACATCCATACAAAGAGAATGGAATATGACCCAACCTCAAATTCCTTACCAATTTCTCCCAGTTCACTGTTGAATACAGGGTATTATAAAATCTCTTCAGCTGAGCTTGTCCGAAAACGTATTTTTATGACTTTCACGCCATTTTCTCATATATTAAGTACCTAGTGATGAACTTTGATGATGTTGAACTGTTTGTATGCTGTAGTCTATGATACCATTTGGTTTCCTTGTTTATATTGCTCTAACTTCATGTAATCTTCGTATCAGGTACCAAATATCGAAGTTGAGGATACGGAAACCAATACGGATGATTCGAGCAGACCTGGAGTTATTGATGAAGAGACAACCATACATGCACTTCAAGGCCATGAGATGGTTGTTACTGAAGTTATGGCAACCTCGGTTGTTGCTACCCTAGTGATAGAAGAAATTGAGCAGCAAGTAGAGGAGACTGAAGAAATTTCTTCCGTGACCGCAGAAGTTGCTCCAGTAATCGAAAACCGTATAGTGGTGCATGAATACCCAAACACAGGAGTTTAATTTGATCCTCCATTCGATGCATCACTCCCATATGACGAACTAGTTGGCGGATTCAGCGTTCCTATTGGATATGCAGGCTTGTACGAGAAGATATGGAGGAAGTTCGGTCATATCATCGTTAACAGGGATCCCGGACGTGCTTATGCCATAAAAATGAAAGTAAGTGTCATCTTAGGTGTTGTAAGTGACATATGCGCTAAGGACAGGAATACTGTAACTCCAGAATCCAGATGTACTTTTTGATTGGGAGTTCAACTTGGAGAATTTGAAAAGACTTGGATTCAACGTGAAGTGGCTTCGTAAGAAAATAAATGATATCAAGGATTCATGTGAGAACAATATACCCTTTCCCAATGATGTTGTGATGGAGAAAGAAGACCAAATTGCCAAGATGACTGAAGAGCTGAACAAGGAGAAGGCAGCCTTGCAAGTCTTGAAGGACGCAGAGGAGCGAAAATCCTTCTTTGTTGATTTTATTTGATTTCCTTTTCATAATCTCTTGTATTTCTGAACTTCTGAGAGACGTGAGGTTTTTATTTGGGTTTTGATATTAGCTGATTTTGGATTGGTAGATGATTGAGGATTTTCTTTTGGATTTTCTTTTAAGTAATGTGAACTGAATTTTGATAAAATGCTGAATTCAAATACTGATTTCAAGTATTGCAAAAGTTTTGGAGGAATAGAAATACAATGAAAGAAATCCTAAATGCCAAATCCAGACGTCATGAATGCTCAAACGTCCAACACCTCAAATTCTCAATAATTTCAGACAAATGCCTTAAGACAATTCTCGTGAATTACTGGAAGGGTTCTGCCATCTGTGTTGATCAATTTGTAGTATCCTCCGGTTATGGACTTAGCAACCATAAATGGTCCTTCCCAATTGGATCTCCTTGCAGAATGGAGATCACGTTTAGTTTCCTTGAGAACCAAATCTTCTTCACAAAATTTGTTAGTCTTGGTTGTCCACGCCTTGAATATCTTTTGCTGATTCCAAGGATGTGGCACATATGGACACTCATGCAAAGGAGAGTATCCATAGTATTGCCTGTCATGTTTAGCCAGGTCTTCAGCAATGAACCTTTCGATAGAATGACCAATTTGAAGAGGCTCTGAGCGCAACCATTTGGTGTAGTATTGCTGAGGTGAGGCTATACACTCATAGCTTTTTGTAATTGCTAAGATGTTAGCAGGGAGAAGTCCCCGGACCAGAGTAGCATATTTGAACATTGGTATTTTATTGGCGCATGAAGAGGTATAAGACTTTCCTGAGTACAGAACCTTTTGATAAAGGCGCGTGCATTTTCTCCAGGTTTCTGTGTGAGCTCCATCAAAGACTTAACTTCCTCCAGATGTTCAAATGATGGGGCATTCTCTATTTCTTCCGAGTCAGAGTCTTCCTCAATAGTAGGGTGTGCTGAAGGCGTTGGAGCCACCCTTCTAGTATGAATCCAAGTTCTTCCAAGGATCATGTCATACCATGGGTCTTCCCGGATTATGTAAAACTTGGTCTCAACGCAGACTGAGATTTCTGTAACTTTGAGGATCGTCTCTGGAAGTCCCCACGTGATCCCTGATTTCCATGGGAGCGTGAGTAGCTTCTTGTCGAGTAATTCCAGCGGCTCTGAGAGTTTTCAAAGGAATAATGTTGATGGCAGTGCCGACATCAACAAATGCTCTCTTGAATTCATTTCCTTTAATATGCATTGTAGTGAGCAGTCCCCAGTCATACATTTATTTGTCAGTGGCTAAAGGTTCGGGAGGTACTTCTGAAATTAGCAGGCGTTTTCCAGACACTATGTGGTTCAAAGCCATGAACATGTCTCCCCTTTGTGCCTTTGACAGATAGAGTAATTCCCAGACATGCTCTATCAATGACTGGACTGCTTCCTTGATTGGTTCTTCAGAGATGGAGAAAGTTCTACTTCTGACTGGGAGAGGATCTTTGTGTACTTCTTCAGCCCCTAGATTAAGTTCTCCCTACTCCACCTTTTCCCTGAATATGCGTTTCAAAACTTTGAAGCTAATGGTGGGATGATTGACGAATCTGTGGAAGCGACAATAACGAGGATTTTCCATGTCTTCCTCAGTTGGCTCCCTTCTGACATATGGAAATTTGATTGCACCATCTTGGATCCAGGCATCCAGTAGTTCGATCACTTCTCCAATGGGGAGAGAAAAGTCAGGTGCATCTGGATCAGGAGTCTCTCTACGTTGACCAGGGGCTTATGCCTCTGGTTTGTCCTTCTTTTGTGTCTTTGGAGGAGATGAGGTATGCTTACTCGGAGGTTCGGACTTGCGTTTTCTCCCTTCTGCACTAGCGTTTGCGGTGGGCTGTAGGCTGCACTGCTTGTTGATCAGGCGTCTGGTTCTTCGAGTGTCTCGCGATTCCTCGGTCTTTGTAGATTTTTTTCTTTCCAACAGAGCAGGTGCAGTAGTTTCCGATCTCTTCACAGCCTCGTGAAGCTCAGAGGAACTCTGGAAACGAAGATTTTCCAGTAAAGCTCTTTAGACCGGGATCATGCCATTGATGCATATATCTACCAGTTGTTGCTCCGTGATATTTGGACCATGACAGTCCATGGCTTGGCCTATAAATATTTTCATGTAGTCATTGAGATTTTCACTGACCCTCTGAAACATTCTGCCAAGATCAGAGAGAGGGACTTGTTCTGACACAGATAAATACTTCCTGTAGAAGGAATTAATCATTTCTCCCCAATTGTTGATAGTCCCCGGTGCGATGTTGTTGTACCAGGTGTATGCCCTACCTTTCAAAGATTTTGAAAGTTCCTTGAGGCGAACAACATGGTTGTGCTCATGTTATGCCAAGGATTCCAGGAAACGAGAGACATGTTCTCGAGCATTGCCTGTTCCATCATACATAGTGAAGGTTGGAGAAGTATAACCTTTTGTAAGAGGGATCCTTTGCGTAGCAGCAGGGTATAGAGGCTGTTGACGATGGACATGAGATATCTTGTCCTTTCCACGGTTCTCCAAAAGATGCTCCAAATCTTCCCGAGTAATGAAATTTGATGAATCCTTCGTTGATGGATCGTCTGCAGCTTTGCGGACTTCGTTGGCATCTACTGTATGAATTGGAATCACTTCAGGATCAACATCTGAGGATGTTTCCTTTTCTTTTCCTTTTCCTTGATTCTTCTCTGAAATCTTCTCAGTAAGAGTCTTGAAATAATCGAATAGCTCCTTCTGTGTTGGAGCCATGTCAGTTTGATTCTTTGCAAGAGTCTCTTGCACTTTGATGAGATCATCCATGGTAGGCGGTGGATTCCTCTGACTTCCTCAGGGTGTCGGCCGAATAGGGGATGATCTTCCATGTTAGTGTGAGGAGGAATAACATCACTACCGTCAGTGTTAGAGGCCGGAATGGTTTCCGGGATATCCTCATTATTGTTGTTGCTAGTGCTAGTGTTGTTTGTGTTGGAACCTGTAACTAACCCAGACCTAAGACCAGTCGTCTTGTGAATTGTGAGATTGAAATCGAGGGATTAATCTCCCTCTGTGGTCGCCAATCTATAGATGGGGAAAAACAATTTGCTGGTTTTTACGGAATTGAGGAGACGTCCGTGTGGAGACTCTTTGAACCGAGCGAAATGTTGAACCTCGCACAGATGCACTGCAAGATGGGAGTGTTTTAAGTTAGAGAGATCAATCTGTAAGACTCCGGCCTAAACCAATAACAATGGACGTTCCAGAGTCAATTCAGTCTTAAGAGAGGATGGGTTGATCCATAGGAGGGAAGCTGAGAAATGTGTGAGATCAATGGTGATCTGAGATTGTAGGTGTGTTGTGAATTCAGCGTAAGAACGCTCTTAATGATTGAATTTTACTCAATTGAGCGTGAATTCTCAGACGAGGAGTTCATGTAGACGAAAGATTGTCTGTATGAACTTGCCGAGAATTCTTTTAGACGAATGTTCGAACCTTGTCCTTTCAATCAGGATTCAGATACATTTTATAATGCCTGAGTTGAAAACACCATGATCCCATGAAGTGTGATAGTTGCTGGAATCCGAGAGTGGGAAAGTGGGAAATCGTTTTAAAACCAGTTGCTCATCATGCAGAAACTTGGTTAATTTTCCACCCACTACTTTGCTGACTCTTCCAACTGATTGCACAACTTGCTCACATTCTGTTCATGGGTGAACACACGTGCCATAGACCGCCAGACCAAAACCCTAGTTAATATCCCCCCATGTGACACGATTGAAATCTCGTGATTGCGGAGTTGCTTGCTGACTTTATGGGACGATGAGTCCATGTATTTCTGAGTTGAACATGATTTGTAAATGTTCTGAAACTCATGAATTAAATATGTCTGCTGAGACGAGGTATTTTTATGTGATTACTGATAGACACATTTTTGTGTCTAATTTATCTCGATTCTATATATTGATAGTGCTCATTTTTGTACTTATTATGGTGTTTTATGTGTGTGTAGGTATTTTTGGACAATAAACATTTTTGGAAAAATCGGCTCGAAAAGTTGCGCGGGCACCCCGGAGGACACTTGCTATTCGGACCCCTCAAATGGATAAGGGGTAACCAATTACTAAGGGGTAACCTAATTACTAAGGAGCGTCCATTTCCAGGCAGCTGCTAAAGAGACACTCGAACTGGATAGGGGGAGGTCATCCCCTAGCTTTTGAAAAACTGAAATTGGCGGGAAAATTTGCAGCGAGAACACAAAATTAGGGTTGGATTATTGAACGGGTATTAACGAGATTCAATCACCAGATTTTAATGGGATGGACTTGAATTAACTAAAAAGGCCTGGTATGATGTTTTTGATCGAATAACTTGGGCTGGATAATCCGGTTTTCGTTAAACAGGGAAGGTTAGTTTTCGGTTTGAACATGGAAAGAATTGGACGAGATTCTATCGGAATTTTTGTCGCAGTTTCAGTAGGGATGACTTGGTTTGGGCCTGTGATGACAAAACATGGTTGGTAATGAGTTGGATACGTAAAAAGGATAAGTTTATCTCAATTATTCTCAAAACAGGGAAAGAACAAATATTCTCGGCTTTTTGGATATATATATGGAAGTTACGTGAAGGTATGGAGAAGATATTCCCCAAGAATTATTTCTATCAAGTTTGGACGGAGTTTAGGAAATAATTGAACAAGGCAGAGACGTGTAGGAGAGAAACAAAAGCCGAAACTTTGGTTGAAAGGCAGGGAAAGATTCTAGGGATTTATTCGGCTGTGGTGTATAAAAAGAAGCGGTGGGAGTCTGAAAAAGGGTATCGAACACTTTGGGGGTCGTTTGGAGTAGTTGCAGAAGAGAAACAAAAGTTGCAGAGAAGTTCTACATCACCAGCAGAACGAGGAAGAAGAAGATAGGAAAACCGTCGGCTAATCTTTCATATATTGTAACAGTTTTGTAACAATTATTTCAGTAAGGGTTTTCTTTGCAACAGCAGCCTCTGTAACAGCGAGTTCTGTAACAATTATATCTGTTACAAACTCGTTGCTTTATTAGTTTTCTCTTGTTTTTCACCCTTTTGAGCTATGAACACATATTTTGAGAACGTGATTAACATGAGGAGCTAAACCCCATTGCTGAGGCGACGTAGGAAGCCATTTTTCCAATTATTATGTGGTAAATTCTATTTAATTTTCATAATTCTTTTATGATTATTTGCACTGAACTGAAATCGAATATATGATTCTGATTAAGTGGTTGTGTTCTCAATTGACGGGTCATGCTTAGGTTAAGTCTTTTGATGGTCCATGCTTTCGATTTACAACTATTTTTTTGAGTATCTACTTGTCTAGGAGAAAATATTAGAATCACTTTAAACGTAAAGAGTTGCATAAATATTGACTAGATTAAATCACATAAAAATTGGAGATTGGTGGAATTCTGAGTCTCAGTGATTTTTATAATCTTGATAACAATTTCTCTTTTTCGAGTTCCTTTTCGAAAGAATAGAAGCTGGTCTAGAAACAATCTAAGTGGAACCATCATGCTTTTTGTTTGCTAGAAAATTAGGTTTGATTTGGTTGAGTCATCCTTGTTTTGTGATTGCATAGAATCCCAAATATTCCGATAGTGCCAGCAATGGCAACTTTGAAAGCTTTGTTGAACCCAACTAGGACTACTCGTCCTTCTTGTATCAGGTTAGCCGAAACTGAAGCAAATTATGAACTTAGGCCTGGGACCCTACAGATGCTCCCAATCTTTTTAGGGAAAGAAAATGAAAACCCATACTTCCATGTTAGGGATTTTGAGGAAATTTGTAGTACCCTAAAGATTAGAGACCTTGATGATGATGCTTTGAAACTTAGGTTATTTCCTTTTCCCCTAAAAGATAAAGCCAAATCGTGGCTATATAGTTTGGCTTCCGGTTCAATAGAAACATATGAACAACTTACATCTGCCTTTTTGAACAAGTTTTTCCCTAGGCACAAAACATCGTCTATTAGGACACAAATATGCACATTTTCTCAACAGGAGGGAGAATCGTTATATAGGTATTTGGAAAGGTTCAATGACTTATTAGCCCAATGTCCTCATCATGGTTTAGAAAAGGTTAGGCTAGTTCAAATCATTTATGAGGGTTTAGATTATTCGACAACAACCATGGTTGAGTCTCTATGCACTGGTGGTTTTGAAAACCAAACTGTTGATGCGGCGATGGAATTTTTGAATGAAATCTCCGAAAAGACCTAGCAATGGGAATATTGTAGGGAACCCAAGAGAACAATTCTTCTAGGTCGAGGAAACGTTAATAGGGTAGAAGGAGGCTATGAATTAGATGCCAAAATTGCTGCTATAGCAAAAAGGTTAGAAGCTTTAGAATTGGGTCACACTAGTGGTAGAGTAGAGCCTTTTTGGGAATTCCAGAATAATAAAGAGCAAGCTAATGCTCTCTATCATAACACTAGGTTTGATAACCGTCAGAAGTTTGACCCATATTCAGAAACCTATAATCCTGGTTGGAGAAACCATCCGAACCTTTCATGGTCTAAGGACCAAGGTCAGTTTAGTAATTCTAATGTTCCCCCAGGTTTTGGATATACTAAGAATACTTAAGGATCAACTCAGTTTCAGAATCAGTCTGATAAGAAAATCTTAAGTCTAGAGGAAACTCTCACCTCGTTTATTCAAAATACTGAAAATATGCGTCAATTGCTTTCACAAAGCATAGAAGCTAGTAATAGGATAGGACAAGAACATAGTCAGGCCATTTCTGAATTGAAAGACCAGGTTAGTCTGATCAATGAGTCTCTAAGAGAAAAAGGTAAGTTCCCTAGTCAACCGATACCCAACCCTAGAGGAGTTAATGAAGTAGGTGCAAAACCATTTAATCAAGTGAATTCTGTCACAACCCTTAGGAGTGGTAAAACGGTAGACAATAGGTAGCCATGCCTAATAGTGGACATACTGTAGATCCACCTTCTAGTTCCCAAGATGAGCCCCAGAAGGAGCCACTAACTGAAGAAACCGATAAAATTTCTAGTGATGCCAATGTGGTTCCCGACAGGTCTCATTTTGTACCCAAAGCCCCATATCCACAGTTGTTAGCTCCAACAAAGAGAGAGTCGACTTTCAACGAAATACTAGAGATATTTAAGCAGGTAAACATTAACATCCCTTTATTAGAAGCAATTAGGCAAATGCCTGCTTATGCCAAGTTCCTTAAGGACCTTTGTACACGAAAGCGTAAGCTTAATGTCCATAAGAAAGCCTTTTTAGCTGGTCAGGTAAGTTCAATCCTTCTGAACCAAACCCCTAAGTATAAAGACCCTGGATGCCCCACCATATCTTGTGTGATCGGTAATTATTCAGTAGATAAGGCATTGCTTGACTTAGGAGCTAGTGTGAACTTACTCCCTTATCATGTATACAACCAGCTAGGTCTTGGTAAGTTGAAACCGACTAAAATGACATTGCAATTAGCTGATAGGTCTGTCAAAATACCTCGTGGTGTCATAGAGGATGTTCTGATTGAGGTTGATAAATTTATTTATCCAGTGGATTTCGTTGTTCTAGATACTCAGCCTGTTCAGGATCCTAGTGCTCAAATACCGGTGATTTTAGGTCGCCCATTTTTAGCCACAGCTAACGCTGTCATCAACTGTAGGACCGGACTTATGAACATATCCTTTGGTAATATGACCACTGAACTAAATGTCTTTAATGTTAATAGACAACCTTCCGATGATTTAGAAGAAGTGAATATGATTAGCACTTTAGTTCAGGATCTAACTCAGGATAATTGGGACGACACTTTATTTGGTGATTCCTTAGATGAACTTGATGAGGAAATTCTCTTAAGTCAGTTAGGTGACCAAACTTTTGAACTAGAAGAAGCTCTTGAGTACTTTAAAGACTCTACGGACCCTGAGATTCAAGCCATAGTGCTAGGCCTTACGGAGAGTAGTGTTGACCCTAAGTTTGGGGGTAATGAACTAGAAGAAGCTCTTGAGTATTTTAAAGACTCTGAGGATCC
This sequence comes from Papaver somniferum, assembly GCF_003573695.1. Classification (NCBI taxonomy): domain Eukaryota; kingdom Viridiplantae; phylum Streptophyta; class Magnoliopsida; order Ranunculales; family Papaveraceae; genus Papaver; species Papaver somniferum. The sequence goes on along the minus strand of NC_039360.1, from coordinate 14,391,293 downwards.
AGAAATTCAAGCAATAGTTAGAGGTTTGTCCGAGAATACTGACTACCCTAAGTTTGGGGGTAGTAATGGTCAATTATCTCCATTAGAAGTCCCTAACTTGGGATTCGAGCCTAGTGTACCTGAGGTATTACTTGAGTCACTTCCGACTCCGCAACCGGATCCTCCTGATATTGTCCAGGAGGAAATTCTAAAGACTTGTTCGAATGAGTCAATTTGTCAAGACACTCATATGAAGCCCAAATGGGCACAACAGAAAAACCCAGTTGTCTTGCAGGAAACCTTGGATGAGGATGTGCTATGTCTGTTCATTTTTCTGATTTGGTGCAGTTGTCTGATAATTGTGGCAATTTTATTTGCTTTTGTTGACCCACAGTTGTTTCGACTATTGATATATGATTTGAAAGGTAATTAGCCATTTTGTGGTATTTGACGTCTGGCTGAAGACTTTAAATTTAGCACTTTTTGGGAGGTAACCCAATCTCATGCAACATGGTAATATCTTTCCTTATCTCTTTTGCTTCAAATGGTAACAGTTTCTCCTTGTTCATGCTTTTAATTTTATCTTTAGAACATTGAGGACAATGTTAGATTTAAGTTTGGGGGTATGGGAGAAACTTTTTAGTTGCAATAATAAATAAACTCCAGAGCTAGAAATTTATGCCTATTGAGGATTGCACTAACTAATCTAAGTGGATGGAAGCATTTTGATCGTAGGAGTTGAGGAACCAATCTGATTAGATGGAAACATCTAGAAGAGTCTATTCATAAAAGCACAGAGCTCAGGTGTTAGAAATAACATGATAGTTTCACCATATCTCGTTGAGTCCTTTTCACTTCTATTTTTATTTTATTTTGTTTTTAAACCATGTTTCTCTAAGTGATAGGTGGGGCCCACGATTCAAGTTGTTACCAATGCTAGGGTGAATTAGAGTGATTGAGTTACAAAAAAAAAAAAGACCAGACCAATTAGACCAAACGGATCAAAAAAAAAAAAAAAAAAAAAAAAAAAAAAGGTTGAAAAAAAAAAAGAGAAAGAAGTGAATAAAGTCGACCACTGGTACCCTTGTATATGCCAGTTGTGTTGAACTAGAATTAGGATTATCGATCACTGGTTCCCTTGTATATGCCAGTTGTGTTGATATTAGTCAGACTAGTATCTCAATCCATTAGGATAGGTTCATTTTGGCGGAGGCCTTCAGACAGATATGGGAAACGCCGTTCACTTAGTAAACATCAAAACCATCTATGTTTTTCTATATCCATCTTCTTGATCTATCCATGTGATTAGTTTTGACTCCGGATATTTGACGATCTGAGTAGAGCTCTGTCACTTTATATGAATTTTAGTATGCTTGAGTGCAAACTCGTGTACAACAATTGGAATTTCGCATCAGGGTACTTCCTCCTGTAGTCAATAAGTATGCCAACCAAGGAGATTTTTTAGTGCCTTCCAAGGTTCTGTGCAGATAGATAAGGTCTGGAGTAAAGGTTTTGTGGGTATACCTCTTGTAGGCCCTCCGGAGACAACACTCCGCCACTAGGGACACTTAGGGGTTTAAAGGCTTATTGCATACGCTAAATGCAATCGACGATGCCTGCGTCAGTGAGTTAGGATTTTATTTTATTTTTTGCTCGAGGACTAGCAAATAATAAGTTTGGGGGTATTTGATAGACACATTTTTGTGTCTAATTTATCTCGATTCTATATATTGATAGTGCTCATTTTTGTACTTATTATGGTTTTTTATGTGTGTGTAGGTATTTTTGGCCAATAAACATTTTTGGAAAAATCGGCTCGAAAAGTTGCTCGGGCACCCCGGAGGACACTTGCGATTCGGACTCCTCAAATGGATAAGGGGTAACCAATTACTAAGGGGTAACCAATTACTAAGGGGTAACCTAATTACTAAGGGGCGTCAATTTCCAGGCAGCTGCTAAAGGGACACTCGAACTGGATAGGGGGGGGGTCATCCCCTAGCTTTTGAAAAACTGAAATTGGCGGGAAAATTTGCAGCGAGTACACAGAATTGGGTTGGATTATTGAACGGTATTAACGAGATTCAATCACCAGATTTTAATTGGATGGACTTGAATTAACTAAAAGGCCTGGTATGATGTTTTTGATCGAATAACTAGGGCTGGATAATCCGGATTTCGTTAAAACAGGGAAGGTTAGTTTTCGGTTTGAACATGGAAAGAATTGGACGAGATTCTATCGGAATTTTTGTCGCAGTTTCAGTGGGGAATGACTTGGTTTGGGCCTGTGATGACAAAACATGGTTGGTAATGAGTTGGATACGTAAAAAGGATAAGTTTAATTTTCATAATTCTTTTATGATTATTTGCACTGAACTGAAATCAATATATGATTCTGATTAAGTGGTTGTGTTCTCAATGGGTCATGCTTAGGTTAAGTCTTTTGATGGTCCATGCTTTCGATTTACAACTATTTTTGAGTTATCTACTTGTCTAGGCGAAAATATTAGAATCACTTTAAACGTAAAGAGTTGCATAAATATTGACTAGATTAAATCACATAAAAATTGGAGATTGGTGGAATCCTGAGTCTCAGTTTTTATCTTGATACAATTTCTTTAAGTTTTCTATTTTAATTTGAGTCTAAAATCGAGTCACACAATCCGAGTTGAACGAACTTTACTACCACTTAAAAACTACATCAATTTTTGGCGCCGCCGACGCGGATTTTATTAGGTTTTAGGTTTTAGATTTATTTTTATTTTTGTTCTCTTTTACGCCTTTGGTATTTTTGATTCTTTTCAGATTTCGAGCGAAGCTACAAGGAAAGAAAAAGTGCTATAAAAGGAAAGCATCGCCAAAGAAGGAAAGAAAAGAGGAATCCGAAAGGAGTGAAGAAGAAGATTTTGTATATAGTTATTTTGTTTTTTTTAGAAACTGTAAATAGGGTTTTATTTTTTGTAATTTTTCTTTTTATTTTTGGACACTTTTTGGACTTTATTTTTGGACTGGGACATTATTATTTTTAAACCCTACGGAAGGGTTGGTTTAAATAAAAACTGTGTGCAGAGAAGGACGGTGATTACGATATCGCCTCGGCCCCTCGGGTTCGTACATGACATAGGAGTCGTGGCCCGAGTCGACTTCAGCGGTTCTTCGCCCGTCTGGTACGGGAGGTAAGTTTTTCGAAACACCCGCGAATCCCCTGTCAGCGGGTTTACTGTATTCCTTCGTTTGCATATATGCTGAGGACTTGAAAACGGCTGCTTTAATTTCCTAGTAAAGGGCAAGGACTGGCCATACAAGATAAGGGTTCGGATTTCATCACCGTTCTCTTCTTGCCCGCCTTAGGAAAACGAAACCAAACGCGAACCTAAGCCTAAAATTTTGACTAGAACGAGACCGATAGGGTAACGAGCTTAATAGGAAAGTCGTTCGAAAAATATTGGTTACTCTTTTGAGCATACTTCGAAGTTCATGATGGTTTCTGTGAGTTGAATGCGTGACTGCGCCGCCTTGTAACCGGTGAGGCCTTGGGTATCAAAGCTCCACTGAGCTTCCCTCGCCTCGATTCAACTTACTTTGACTCGGATTGATTCCAGAGGGGTTTGCTCAGATTGTAACGAGTTCCTTTTCGAAAGAATAGAAGCTGGTCTAGAAACAATCTAAGTGGAACCATCATGCTTTTTGTTTGCTAGAAAATTAGGTTTGATTTGGTTGAGTCAGCCTTTTTTGTGATTGCATAGAATCCCAAATATCCCGATAGTGCCAGCAATGGCAACTTTGAAAGCTTTGTTGAACCCAACTAGGACTACTCGTCCTTCTTGTATCAGGTTAGCCGAAACTGAAGCAAATTATGAACTTAGGCCTGGGACCCTACAGATGCTCCCAATCTTTTTAGGGAAAGAAAATGAAAACCCATACTTCCATGTTAGGGATTTTGAGGAAATTTGTAGTACCCTAAAGATTAGAGACCTTGATGATGATGCTTTGAAACTTAGGTTATTTCCTTTTTCCCTGAAAGATAAAGCCAAATCGTGGCTATATAGTTTGGCTTCCGGTTCAATAGAAACATATGAACAACTTACATCTGCCTTTTTGAACAAGTTTTTCCCTAGGCACAAAACATCGTCTATTAGGACGCAAATCTGCACATTTTCTCAACAGGAGGGAGAATCGTTATATAGGTATTTGGAAAGGTTCAATGACTTATTAGCCCAATGTCCTCATCATGGTTTAGAAAAGGTTAGGCTAGTTCAAATCCTTTATGAGGGTTTAGATTATTCGACAACAACCATGGTTGAGTCTCTATGCACTGGTGGTTTTGAAAACCAAACTGTTGATGCGGCGATGGAATTTTTGAATGAAATCGCCGAAAAGACCCAGCAATGGGAATATTGTAGGGAACCCAAGAGAACAATTCTTCTAGGTAGAGGAAACGTTAATAGGGTAGAAGGAGGCTATGAATCAGATGCCAAAATTGCTGCTATAGCAAAAAGGTTAGAAGCTTTAGAATTGGGTCACACTAGTGGTAGAGTAGAGCCTTTTTGGGAATGCCAGAATAATAAAGAGCAAGCCAATGCTCTCTATAATAACACTAGGTTTGATAACCGTCAGAAGTTTGACCCATATTCAGAAACCTATAATCCTGGTTGGAGAAACCATCCGAACCTTTCATGGTCTAAGGACCAAGGTCAGTTTAGTAATTCTAATGTTCCCCCAGGTTTTGGCTATACTAAGAATACTTCAGGATCAACTCAGTTTCAGAATCAGTCTGATAAGAAAATCTTAAGTCTAGAGGAAACTCTCACCTCGTTTATTCAAAATACTGAAAATATGCGTCAATTGCTTTCACAAAGCATAGAAGCTAGTAATAGGATAGGACAAGAACATAGTCAGGCCATTTCTGAATTGAAAGACCAGGTTAGTCTGATCAATGAGTCTCTAAGAGAAAAAGGTAAGTTCCCTAGTCAACCGATACCCAACCCTAGAGGAGTTAATGAAGTAGGTGCAAAACCATTTAATCAAGTGAATTCTGTCACAACCCTTAGGAGTGGTAAAACGGTAGACAATAAGGTAGCCATGCCTAATAGTGGACATACTGTAGATCCACCTTCTAGTTCCCAAGATGAGCCCCAGAAGGAGCCACTAACTGAAGAAACCGATAAAATTTCTAGTGATGCCAATGTGGTTCCCGACAGGTCTCATTTTGTACCCAAAGCCCCATATCCACAGTTGTTAGCTCCAACAAAGAGAGAGTCGACTTTCAACGAAATACTAGAGATATTTAAGCAGGTAAACATTAACATCCCTTTATTAGAAGCAATTAGGCAAATGCCTGCTTATGCCAAGTTCCTTAAGGACCTTTGTACACGAAAGCGTAAGCTTAATGTCCATAAGAAAGCCTTTTTAGCTGGTCAGGTAAGTTCAATCCTTCTGAACCAAACACCCCTAAGTATAAAGACCCTGGATGCCCCACCATATCTTGTGTGATCGGTAATTATTCAGTAGATAAGGCATTGCTTGACTTAGGAGCTAGTGTGAACTTACTCCCTTATCATGTATACAACCAGCTAGGTCTTGGTAAGTTGAAACCGACTAAAATGACATTGCAATTAGCTGATAGGTCTGTCAAAATACCTCGTGGTGTCATAGAGGATGTTCTGATTGAGGTTGATAAATTTATTTATCCAGTGGATTTCGTTGTTCTAGATACTCAGCCTGTTCAGGATCCTAGTGCTCAAATACCGGTGATTTTAGGTCGCCCATTTTTAGCCACAGCTAACGCTGTCATCAACTGTAGGACCGGACTTATGAACATATCCTTTGGTAATATGACCACTGAACTAAATGTCTTTAATGTTAATAGACAACCTTCCGATGATTTAGAAGAAGTGAATATGATTAGCACTTTAGTTCAGGATCTAACTCAGGATAATTGGGACGACACTTTATTTGGTGATTCCTTAGATGAACTTGATGAGGAAATTCTCTTAAGTCAGTTAGGTGACCAAACTTTTGAACTAGAAGAAGCTCTTGAGTACTTTAAAGACTCTACGGACCCTGAGATTCAAGCCATAGTGCTAGGCCTTACGGAGAGTAGTGTTGACCCTAAGTTTGGGGGTAATGAACTAGAAGAAGCTCTTGAGTATTTTAAAGACTCTGAGGATCCAGAAATTCAAGCAATAGTTAGAGGTTTGTCCGAGAATACTGACTACCCTAAGTTTGGGGGTAGTAATGGTCAATTATCCCATTAGAAGTCCCTAACTTGGGATTCGAGCCTAGTGTACCTGAGGTATTACTTGAGTCACTTCCGACTCCGCAACCGGATCCTCCTGATATTGTCCAGGAGGAAATTCTAAAACTTGTTCGAATGAGTCAATTTGTCAAGACACTCATATGAAGCCCAAATGGGCACAACAGAAAAACCCAGTTGTCTTGCAGGAAACCTTGGATGAGGATGTGCTATGTCTGTTCATTTTTCTGATTTGGTGCAGTTGTCTGATAATTGTGGCAATTTTATTTGCTTTTGTTGACCCACAGTTGTTTCGACTATTGATATATGATTTGAAAGGTAATTAGCCATTTTGTGGTATTTGACGTCTGGCTGAAGACTTTAAATTTAGCACTTTTGGGAGGTAACCCAATCTCATGCAACATGGTAATATCTTTCCTTATCTCTTTTGCTTCAAATGGTAACAGTTTCTCCTTGTTCATGCTTTTAATTTATCTTTAGAACATTGAGGACAATGTTAGATTTAAGTTTGGGGGTATGGGAGAAACTTTTTAGTTGCAGTATGAATAAATAAACTCCAGACCTAGAAATTTATGCCTATTGAGGATTGCACTAACTAATCTAAGTGGATGGAAGCATTTTGATCGTAGGAGTTGAGGAACCAATCTGATTAGATGGAAACATCTAGAAGAGTCTATTCATAAAAGCACAGAGCTCAGGTGTTAGAAATAACATGATAGTTTCACCATATCTCGTTGAGTCCTTTTCACTTCTATTTTTATTTTATTTTGTTTTTAAACCATGTTTCTCTAAGTGATAGGTGGGGCCCACGATTCAAGTTGTTACCAATGCTAGGGTGAATTAGAGTGATTGAGTTACAAAAAAAAAAAAAAGACCAGACCAATTAGACCAAACGGATCAAAAAAAAAAAAAAAACAAAAAAAAAAGGTTGAAAAAAACAAAAAAAAAGAGAAAAAAGAAAGTGAATAAAGTCGACCACTGGTACCATTGTATATGCCAGTTGTGTTGAACTAGAATTAGGATTATCGATCATTGGTTCCCTTGTATATGCCAGTTGTGTTGATATTAGTCAGACCAGTATCTCAATCCATTAGGATAGGTTCATTTTGGCGGAGGCCTTCAGACAGATATGGGAAACGCCGTTCACTTAGTAAACATCAAAACCATCTACGTTTTTCTATATCCATCTTCTTGATCTATCCATGTGATTAGTTTTTGACTCCGGATATTGACTATCTGAGTAGAGCTCTGTCACTTTATATGAATTTTAGTATGCTTAAGTGCAAAATCGTGTACAACAATTGGAATTTCGCATCAGGGTACTTCCTCTTGTAATCAATAAGTATGCCAACCAAGGAGATTTTTTAGTGCCTTCCAAGGTTCTGTGCAGATAGATAAGGTCTGGAGTAAAGGTTTTGTGGGTATACCTCTTGTAGGCCCTCCGGAGACAACACTCCGCCACTAGGGACACTTAGGGGTTTAAAGGCTTATTGCATACGCTAAATGCAATCGACGATGCCTGCGTCAGTGAGTTAGGATTTTATTTTATTTTTTGCTCGAGGACTAGCAAATAATAAGTTTGGGGGTATTTGATAGACACATTTTTGTGTCTAATTTATCTCGATTCTATATATTGATAGTGCTCATTTTTGTACTTATTATGGTTTTTTATGTGTGTGTAGGTATTTTTGGCCAATAAACATTTTTGGAAAAATCGGCTCGAAAAGTTGCTCGGGCACCCCGGAGGACACTTGCGATTCGGACTCCTCAAATGGATAAGGGGTAACCAATTACTAAGGGGTAACCAATTACTAAGGGGTAACCTAATTACTAAGGGGCGTCAATTTCCAGGCAGCTGCTAAAGGGACACTCGAACTGGATAGGGGGAGGTCATCCCCTAGCTTTTGAAAAACTGAAATTGGCGGGAAAATTTGCAGCGAGTACACAGAATTAGGGTTGGATTATTGAACGGGTATTAACGAGATTCAATCACCAGATTTTAATGGGATGGACTTGAATTAACTAAAAAGGCCTGGTATGATGTTTTTGATCGAATAACTAGGGCTGGATAATCTGGATTTCGTTAAACAGGGAAGGTTAGTTTTCGGTTTAAACATGGAAAGAATTGGACGAGATTCTATCGGAATTTTTGTCGCAGTTTCAGTGGGAATGACTTGGTTTGGGCCTGTGATGACAAAACATGGTTGGTAATGAGTTGGATACGTAAAAAGGATAAGTTTAATTTTCATAATTCTTTTATGATTATTTGCACTGAACTGAAATCAAATATATGATTCTGATTAAGTGGTTGTGTTCTCAATTGACGGGTCATGCTTAGGTTAAGTCTTTTGATGGTCCATGCTTTCGATTTACAACTATTTTTTTGAGTATCTACTTGTCTAGGAGAAAATATTAGAATCACTTTAAACGTAAAGAGTTGCATAAATATTGACTAGATTAAATCACATAAAAATTGGAGATTGGTGGAATTCTGAGTCTCAGTGATTTTTATAATCTTGATAACAATTTCTCTTTAAGTTTTCTATTTTAATTTGAGTCTAAAATCGATTCCACACAATCCGAGTTGAACGAACTTTACTACCACTTAAAAACTACATCAATTTTTGGCGCCGCCGACGCGGATTTTTATTAGGTTTTAGGTTTTAGATTTATTTTTAATTTTGTTCTTTTTTACACCTTTGGTATTTTTTGATTCTTTTCAGATTTCGAGCAAAGCTACAAAGAAAGAAAAAGTGCTATAAAATGAAAGCATCACCAAAGAAGGAAAGAAAAGAGGAATACGAAAGGAGTGAAAAAGAAGATTTTGTATATAGTTATTTTGTTTTATTTTTAGAAACTGTAAATAGGGTTTTATTTTTTGTAATTTTTCTTTTTATTTTTGGACACTTTTTGGACTTTATTTTTGGACTGGGACATTATTATTTTTAAACCCTAAGGAAGGGTTGGTTTAAATAAAAAATTGTGTGCAGAGAAGGACGGTGATTACGATATCGCCTTGGCCCCTCGGGTTCGTACATGACATAGGAGTCGTGGCCCGAGTCGACTTCAGCGGTTCTTCGCCCGTCTGGTACGGGAGGTAAGTTTTTCGAAACACCCGAGAATCCCCTGTCAGCGGGTTTACTGTATTCCTTCGTTTTCATATATGCTGAGGACTTGAAAACGACTGCTTTAATTTCCTAGTAAAGGGAAAGGACTAGCCATACAAGATAAGGGTTCGGATTTCATCACCGTTCTCTTCTTGCCCGCCTTAGGAAAACGAAACCAAACGCGAACCTAAGCCTAAAATTTTGACTAGAACGAGACCTATAGGGTAACGAGCTTAATAGGAAAGTCGTTCGAAAAATATTGGTTACTCTTTTGAGCATACTTCGAAGTTCATGATGGTTTCTGTGAGTTGAATGCGTGACTGCGCCGCCTTGTAACCGGTGAGGCCTTGGGTATCAAAGCTCCACTGAGCTTCCCTCGCCTCGATTCAACTTACTTTGACTCGGATTGATTCAGAGGGGTTTGCTCAGATTGTAACGAGTTCCTTTTCGAAAGAATAGAAGCTGGTCTAGAAACAATCTAAGTGGAACCATCATGCTTTTTGTTTGCTAGAAAATTAGGTTTGATTTGGTTGAGTCAGCCTTGTTTTGTGATTGCATAGAATCCCAGATATTCCGATAGTGCCAGCAATGGAAACTTTGAAAGCTTTGTTGAACCCAACTAGGACTACTCGTCCTTCTTGTATCAGGTTAGCCGAAACTGAAGCAAATTATGAACTTAGGCCTGGGACCCAACAGATGCTCCCAATCTTTTTAGGGAAAGAAAATGAAAACCCATACTTCCATGTTAGGGATTTTGAGGAAATTTGTAGAACCCTAAAGATTAGAGACCTTGATGATGATGCTTTAAAACTTAGATTATTTCCTTTTCCCCTGAAAGATAAAGCCAAATCGTGGCTATATAGTTTGGCTTTCGGTTCAATAGAAACATATGAACAACTTACATCTGCCTTTTTGAACAAGTTTTTCCCTAGGCACAAAATATCGTCTATTAGGACACAAATCTGCACATTTTCTCAACAGGAGGGAGAATCGTTATATAGGTATTTGGAAAGGTTCAATGACTTATTAGCCCAATGTCCTCATCATGGTTTAGAAAAGGTTAGGCTAGTTCAAATCCTTTATGAGGTTTAGATTATTCGAAAACAACCATGGTTGAGTCTCTATGCACTGGTGGTTTTGAAAACCAAACTGTTGATGCGGCGATGGAATTTTTGATTGAAATCGCCGAAAATACCTAGCAATGGGAATATTGTAGGGAACCCAAGAGAAAAATTCTTCTAGGTCGAGGAAACGTTAATAGGGTAGAAGGAGGCTATGAATCAGATGCCAGAATTGTTGCTATATCAAAAAGGTTAGAAGCTTTAGAATTGGGTCACACTAGTGGTAGAGTAGAATTGGGTCACACTAGCTTTAGAAGTTTTCTATTTTAATTTGAGTCTAAAATCGAGTCCACACAATCCGAGTTGAACGAACTTTACTACCACTTAAAAACTACATCAATTACCTAAGACGAGCAAGATGTGTTGCTGAATTGTTGAATCAATATTCTTGAATCTGAGCAAATATTGCCGGTTCGAGCAAATATTGCTAGTCTGAGCGAATATTGCTTGTTTGAGCAAATATTGCTCGTTTGATGAATTGTTGGTAGCAGGACCAAATAAAATATTAATTTAAGATACTGACTGCTGGGTCGAGTAAAATAAATAATAATTTTGATCATGAAATAAACATAAAATTATCAGAGTATTTGAATCTGCTCAGAATCATGTTTCTGTAGAGCTCTGGATTCAAAACCCTTATTTTACTGAAATGATGATTTATTGCAAATCGATCTGCAGAGTGAAGAAGGGACCAGCTACATGGATGATAAGTTCACCATGTAACGCACAGATTCTCGAATGAGCAAAATACCAAAATCTCTTGAGGACCAGTTGGTGAAAGAATGATTAAATGTTGGTTTGATCATTTATTAAAATAATGCTCGTGTGAGCGATAAATAATAATAACACCTAGCCGTGAAAAGGTGAGGGACCATCCAAGAGGTCATGGGACCATCTCTTGGTGGCCGTGGGACCAATAGATGGTCGTTTTAGCAAACTCTTGATTGTTCAGAAAGAGTTTGAACCTAATATGAGCAATTGAGCAAATTATGTTAAAATCATTAAAACGTGTGGGATCGGTCGTTTGCAAGCCTTAGGTCACCCTTGGTCGGTCAAGGGGATGTGCTCGTGTCACCATAATGTTCGTGTCTCAGTCCTGAGAGTTTTGACATTTTCTGGTGCACGTTTGAGCAACTTTTTGAGAAAATATGCAGAATCCGGGGTTTTTGCTGAAACTAGGAAAAACACATGAGATGATGAAAAATAATAAATAAATAGGGAATTGAAAGGTGTGGGACCGGCCACGGCTAGGGCATGGCCGGACGGCTGGCAAGAAGGATCCCACACTTTCCCAGTTTATTGTAGTTTTATGTATTTTCTCTGAATTGAGGGAAATTCCATGAAACTGGAGAGTTTTATGAAATTAGGGAACTTCCATGAGAATAAAATAGGGAATGATGGAGTGTGGGACCGGCAATGGCCAAGGCATGGCCGGCCGGTCAACGGGCGCGGTCCCTGGGCGCTCTTCCCAATTTTATGTAATTTTCATGATTTTAGAGAATTTTCATAAAATCAAAGAGGTTTGTTGAAACCAAGGTATTTTGTTGAAATCAGGGAGTTTTCATGGAATGAGGAAAACAAAACAAACAATAATAATAAAATAATAGGCATGTGGGGCCGGCTAGGGCATGACCGGCCGGCTAGAGCCCGGTCCCACGAGTTTTCTTAATTTCCTAATATTTTTCATGGTTTTAGGGAAAATTCATGATATCAGGGAATTTTCATGGTTTTAGGGAAAATTCATGAAATCAGGGAATTTTCATGGATTGAGAGAAATAATAAAATAATGGGGAAGTGGGGTGTGGCACCGACCACGACTAGGGCATGGCCGTCCGGCTGGTGCTAGGTCCCGCGACACCTTTCCCTAATTTTATTATTTTCCTTGACAAAATATCATGAGATTAGAGAATTTCCTTGAAACGAAGGAGATTTGCTCGAACGAGAGAATTTTCATGAGATCAGGGAAAAATAATAAAACATGATAAAATATAAAATTGGGCGTGGGACTGGTTACGACATGACCGGCCGGCTGGTAAACCCAGTCCCTGACGACTTTGCTAATTTTTTTATTATTATTTTTCCTTCTTATTTTGCATAGGTTCATCGTTCATTCGTATTTTTAAAATGCTCATTTGCGCATTCAAATGCTGGTCTGTGCATTATTGCTAAGTACACTTGCACCATTTTTGTCAGGGCTTATTTGATGCTCATGCCTGTTTCGTTGAATATTTATCACTACTCGTGGAATTCTGCTGGGAAGAACCACGAATTGAAGTGACGAAATATAACGAAGGATCGTAGAATATTGCTGGATATTCAGGCGATTAGAGATAATTAACGGATGGCTTTGTACTCAGGGATTTCTATCTAGGATCATTAATTATTTGAGAGTTTAGTAATATGAACTGCTGGAGTATCATATTTCTCCTATATAGTCAGGAAAAACCTGGTTGCATCCTGAAGACGTTGTCGCTCTATACTAGCAGACATGTTGTCTAGGAGTTGTCCAATATTTCGATTATATATAGAAACAATTACTGAAATTGCTCAGTATTCATGAGCTACGCCGTAGCCTCAGCTGGGAGACTACACATATACACATACTATGAGAGAAAGCCTTCTCAGTCAGAGGTTTTATGGCATGAGATTTCATGCTTTATTGGGAGACATGAGTCTCAATACTCATCCGATTGTCGGATCCGGAGTATAAATAACTACTGAAATTGCTCAGTATTCATGAGATGCGTCGTGGCCTCAGATGGGAGACTACACATCTACACATACTCTGAGAAACAACCCTCTCAATCAGAGATTCACGGCATGAGCTTTCATGCTTTATTGAGAGACATGAGTCTCAATGCTCATCCGATGCCGGATCCGGAGTATGAATAGGTAGGGTTTTACAATTTCACCCTTGTAAAAAATCCACCATCTACACAAGTAAATAGGAATTAACGTTTGTGTAATTTACTTTAATTATAATAAACAATTATAATGCGGAAATATAAAGTAAATGAAACAACAAGATTTTGTTAACGAGGAAACCACAAATGCAGAAAACTCGGGATCTTGTCCAGAATTGAATACTCTCAGGATTAAGCCGCTACAAAAATTACACCTAACTTCATATAGTTGAGACCAAGCAACTAAACATATAGTTCACCTAGTTCCGTCTGTATTCACATGCCTCCGACCTATGAATAAGTCACGTACTTGTAACCAATTCATATGGTTCATATTCCAAACAGTAAAGGAACAACAAATCTGTTTGGTATCAACTCTATTCAACCAAGTGATATGAGTCAGACAAGGCTCTTCCGTTTATCTTAACATAAACTCCTTCGTCAGGTCCTTAGATATATCTTATGTTCAATTACCGAAGTATAATCGTTTAAGATTAAGCCAAAAACACTTTCGTCCAAAGAATTGTGTTGATGCCGATCTACTCAATTAATCAATCCAATCTACCACAAGGATAAACCGATTATTAATTGGGATCCTATTTTACCGAAACAAGTATTGTGCACACCAAAGATTATAAAAACCAAGTCAGATATTCAATATCTTCTTTGTCTTCAAATCTTCTTAAATCTCAATAACAACCTGCACACATCACTTGAATCTCTTGTGATCAATCACGCGCAACGGAGTCTGTTAACAATGATTATCACAAGATCGTCTTTAGAAATCACAACAGTTTTAAAGATCCTTGTCGAAACTCTGAACTAGTTTGAGTGCATCTTATATCAGAAGAGAAGATTCTCAAGAATAACAAACTAGGTGCAATCAGATTTCAACCACCGTTAGTCAATCAAATCAATCGAAAACAAAAGATAAACCGCAATTATCTAGTTTCCAACCAACGGTACATGCTAGAGCTTCTCAATCCCAAAGAAGACTTTAAATTGAGCGGCCGTAAGAGATTTATCCTAATTAGGTTACTCTCCTCTCCGAATAGGCGGCTACACTAGTAAAAACAACAAAGAGGAAGTATGTTGTTACGAAGGATTAGTTTGTTAGAAAGGCAAACTTCAGTGTTTATAGACAAGGAAGTTTGGACACCAAGAATTTCCAAAACTGAAAATATTCTCAAGATATTCATTAAAGCACATATTCGGGTTTCATAATTCCTGGAAATGTTTTGTCCAAAAATAATGATCGAAATCTCTCGGAAATATAATTAGTAAATGCACGTTACTAATTCTGGAATTTCCATACCAAATGAAATTAATAACCTTAATTAAAATATTCTTAACTTATTTATGTTTCGATCCTGGGATTCTCTTCCCTTAGATGTTTAGGAATATCTTCGAACAATTAAAGAAATAACATGCACAACACGTGTTCAAAGTATGTCGATATTCTTACTTTGTAAGTTCTCATTCACACTTACAACCTTGAAACTGATTTGCCACACTTCCAAACAAGTTTAGAATTGGTTCATCTAACTTCAAGAACTATGTGATTGATCAAACCAACATTCAATCACAATCATGGGTTTAACGGTTCTACCAAAACAAGTTTCGGTTCTACCTCCATGTGAGTACTGTGCATAGTCACACTAGATTACCAAAGTTAGGTTGACTAGGTACTAAGATCGGTTCCCCACATATATATGGTATCTAACTTATATGTGTTCCAAATGTCCATAGGATCGGTTCCAAACGTGTTGCACATGTCCATAGGTTCGGTTCCCCTTTCTGCTATAAACCTTGCTGCATCTCATACAAGGATCGGTTCCCCTTTGTGATGTACTGCACCTCTTACTAGGATCGGTTCCCCTTTCCCATATTTGGTCAGACAAAACGCAAACCCGATCATACCAACTCAGGTGATTACTTAAGATCGATTTCACTAATAAAAGTCATACCAATACATAAGTCAGGCCTTTGTGAATAGTTCTACCAAGAACACAAACAAGTTGTGAGCGGTTATACTCAATCACACATATTAGTTGTTCATAAGATATGCAATGAATAACAAAACCAATAACACCTGGAAATTTCCTTTACGGTTCACAAACAAGTTTATGAACTTACTTCCTTAGAACACGTGTAAAACATTGTTCCCTAGGATGAAATCCTCACCTCATACACATACCTAATCATAATAGCATTCAAATTATTAGGCGATGTCTTATCTACAAAGTTTAATGGTTAAGCAATAAACCTCGTATTGTATTCCTTAATACTATGTCTATCTAGAGTTCAAATATGCTTCGCAGTTATGTTTTCAATATGCACGACTTGAAAGATACGTTAGGTAATGAAACAGTTCAAGTCAAATATCACTAACCTCAAGTGGAAGGATGATTGTTGTCGTTGTAGCTCTTTGCTTCTTCACATCTTCAAGACTTCACAATACTTTTAATGTCTCATATCTTAATACTTTCAAGCTAACCTATACGAAGTTGACTCTAGTACATAATCAAGCGACTCTTAACATGAGTTTTGATTCACTAAAATATGACAACCAAACTTGATAAACCAACGCTTGGTGGGTTTAACCAAGCAATGATCTAACAAGTATGTAAATAAATTCTTTTGTAATTTGTTTTATCCATATGTAATAAAAGTTTTGTCACTAAAATTGACAAAGGGGGGGGGGGGGGGGGGGGATTGTTATATCATATCTCGGTTTAACTCACTAAGGATTCTATGTCAAGTTTGGTTGTCATATTTTAGTATCAAAACTCATCTAAAGTAGCTTGATTAAATACTAGAGTCAACTTCGTTTATGGTTAGACTAAAAAGTATAGGAATGTTGAGACATACAAGTATTACTCTGAAGACCTGAAGAATGTGAAGAAGTATCGAACTACAACGACGACATCATCCTTCCACTTGAGGTTAGTAATATTGACTTGAACTGTTTCATTCCCAATGTATTTTTCAAGTCGTGCTATATTGAAAACAGAACTGTGAAGCTGTATATACTATACATATTGTATAATACTCTAGTTACGTGACATGATCATAATTGTATGATCATAGTATTAGGGAATTAGACTACGAAGTATAACGCTTATCTTTTGAACTTCGTAGATATGACATCGACATAATCTTGTATATATTATGATTATGTGAATGGGTTATGGTGAAGATTTCATCCTAGGAAACAATGTTTCACATTCGTTTAAAGGAAGTACATTCATGAACTTGTTTCGTGAATCGAAAGGGAAAACATTAGGCTTATTGGTCCGGGTATTCATTGCAAATATTTGGATGACCAATATGCGTGAGATGGTAGAACCGATCTTAAATATGTTATGTATCTTGGTATAACTAATCACAATGCCTGACTTATGATTTGGTATGACTGTTTTTATTAATTGGGTAGCCGATCTTAAGTAATTACCATGTATTTGTATGATCGATCCTTGTAATTAGTGTGACCTATCCTAGTAATTGGTGTGACTGGGAAAAATAATAAAACATGAGATTAGCCGATCTTAAGGAGATTTGCCGATCTTAAGGAGATTTGCCGATCTTAAGGAGATTTGCCGATCCTTGTAATTAGCCGATCTTAAGGAGATTTGCTCGAACGAGAGAATTTTCATGAGATCAGGGAAAAATAATAAAACATGATAAAATATAAAATTGGGCGTGGGACTGGTTACGACATGACCGGCCGGCTGGTAAACCCAGTCCCTGACGACTTTGCTAATTTTTTTATTATTATTTTTCCTTCTTATTTTGCATAGGTTCATCGTTCATTCGTATTTTTAAAATGCTCATTTGCGCATTCAAATGCTGGTCTGTGCATTATTGCTAAGTACACTTGCACCATTTTTGTCAGGGCTTATTTGATGCTCAGATGCCTGTTTCGTTGAATATTTATCACTAACTCGTGGAATTCTGCTGGGAAGAACCACGAATTGAAGTGACGAAATATAACGAAGGATCGTAGAATATTGCTGGATATTCAGGCGATTAGAGATAATTAACGGATGGCTTTGTACTAGCAGGGATTTCTATCTAGGATCATTAATTATTTGAGAGTTTAGTAATATGAACTTGCTGGAGTATCATATTTCTCCTATATAGTCAGGAAAAACCTGGTTGCATCCTGAAGACGTTGTCGCTCTATACTAGCAGACATGTTGTCTAGGAGTTGTCCAATATTTCGATTATATATAGAAACAATTACTGAAATTGCTCAGTATTCATGAGCTACGCCGTAGCCTCAGCTGGGAGACTACACATATACACATACTATGAGAGAAAGCCTTCTCAGTCAGAGGTTTTATGGCATGAGATTTCATGCTTTATTGGGAGACATGAGTCTCAATACTCATCCGATTGTCGGATCCGGAGTATAAATAACTACTGAAATTGCTCAGTATTCATGAGATGCGTCGTGGCCTCAGATGGGAGACTACACATCTACACATACTCTGAGAAACAACCTTCTCAATCAGAGATTCACGGCATGAGCTTTCATGCTTTATTGAGAGACATGAGTCTCAATGCTCATCCGATTGCCGGATCCGGAGTATGAATAGGTAGGGTTTTACAATTTCACCCTTGTAAAAAATCCACCATCTACACAAGTAAATAGGAATTAACGTTTGTGTAATTTACTTTAATTATAATAAAACAATTATAATGCGGAAATATAAAGTAAATGAAACAACAAGATTTTGTTAACGAGGAAACCACAAATGCAGAAAAACTCGGGATCTTGTCCAGAATTGAATACTCTCAGGATTAAGCCGCTACAAAAAATTACACCTAACTTCATATAGTTGAGACCAAGCAACTAAACATATAGTTCACCTAGTTCCGTCTGTATTCACATGCCTCCGACCTATGAATAAGTCACGTACTTGTAACAATTCATATGGTTCATATTCCAAACAGTAAAGGAACAACAAATCTGTTTGGTATCAACTCTATTCAACCAAGTGATATGAGTCAGACAAAGGCTCTTCCGTTTATCTTAACATAAACTCCTTCGTCAGGTCCTTAGATATATCTTATGTTCAATTACCGAAGTATAATCGTTTAAGATTAAGCCAAAAACACTTTTAGTCCAAAGAATTGTGTTGATGCCGATCTACTCAATTAATCAATCCAATCTACCACAAGGATAAACCGATTATTAATTGGATCCTATTTTACCGAAACAAGTATTGTGCACACCAAAGATTATAAAAACCAAGTCAGATATTCAATATCTTCTTTGTCTTCAAATCTTCTTAAATCTTCAATAAAAACCTGCACACAATCACTTGAATCTCTTGTGATCAATCACGCGCAGAACGGAGTCTGTTAACAATTGATTATCACAAGATCGTCTTTAGAAATCACAACAGTTTAAAGATCCTTGTCGAAACTCTGAACTAGTTTGAGTGCATCTTATATCAGAAGAGAAGATTCTCAAGAATAAACAAACTAGGTGCAATCAGATTTCAACCACCGTTAGTCAATCAAATCAATCGAAAACAAAAGATAAACCGCAATTATCTAGTTTCCAACCAACGGTACATGCTAGAGCTTCTCAATCCCAAAGAAGACTTTAAATTGAGCGGCCGTAAGAGATTTATCCTAATTAGGTTACTCTCCTCTCCGAATAGGCGGCTACACTAGTAAAAACAACAAAAGAGGAAGTATGTTGTTACGAAGGATTAGTTTGTTAGAAAGGCAAACTTCAAGTGTTTATAGACAAGGAAGTTTGGACACCAAGGAATTTCCAAAACTGAAAATATTCTCAAGATATTCATTAAAGCACATATTCGGGTTTCATAATTCCTGGAAATGTTTTGTCCAAAAATAATGATCGAAATCTCTCGGAAAATATAATTAGTAAATGCACGTTACTAATTCTGGAATTTCCATACCAAATGAAATTAATAACCTTAATTAAAATATTCTTAACTTATTTATGTTTCGATCCTGGGATTCTCTTCCCTTAGATGTTTAGGAATATCTTCGAACAATTAAAGAAATAAACATGCACAACACGTGTTCAAAGTATGTCGATATTCTTACTTTGTAAGTTCTCATTCACACTTACAACCTTGAAACTGATTTGCCACACTTCCAAACAAGTTTAGAATTGGTTCATCTAACTTTCAAGAACTATGTGATTGATCAAACGAACATTCAATCACAATCATGGGTTTAACGGTTCTACCAAAACAAGTTTCGGTTCTACCTCCATGTGAGTACTGTGCATAGTCACACTAGATTACCAAAGTTAGGTTGACTAGGTACTAAGATCGGTTCCCCACATATATATGGTATCTAACTTATATGTGTTCCAAATGTCCATAGGATCGGTTCCAAACGTGTTGCACATGTCCATAGGTTCGGTTCCCCTTTCTGCTATAAACCTTGCTGCATCTCATACAAGGATCGGTTCCCCTTTGTGATGTACTGCACCTCTTACTAGGATCGGTTCCCCTTTCCCATATTTGGTCAGACAAAACGCAAACCCGATCATACCAACTCAGGTGATTACTTAAGATCGATTTCACTAATAAAAGTCATACCAATACATAAGTCAGGCCTTTGTGAATAGTTCTACCAAGAACACAAACAAGTTGTGAGCGGTTATACTCAATCACACATATTAGTTGTTCATAAGATATGCAATGAATAACAAAACCAATAACACCTGGAAATTTCCTTTACGGTTCACAAACAAGTTTATGAACTTACTTCCTTAGAACACGTGTAAAACATTGTTCCCTAGGATGAAATCCTCACCTCATACACATACCTAATCATAATAGCATTCAAATTATTAGGCGATGTCTTATCTACAAAGTTTAATGGTTAAGCAATAAACCTCGTATTGTATTCCTTAATACTATGTCTATCTAGAGTTCAAATATGCTTCGCAGTTATGTTTTCAATATGCACGACTTGAAAGATACGTTAGGTAATGAAACAGTTCAAGTCAAATATCACTAACCTCAAGTGGAAGGATGATTGTTGTCGTTGTAGCTCTTTGCTTCTTCACATCTTCAAGACTTCACAATACTTTTAATGTCTCATATCTTAATACTTTCAAGCTAACCTATACGAAGTTGACTCTAGTACATAATCAAGCGACTCTTAACATGAGTTTTGATTCACTAAAATATGACAACCAAACTTGATAAACCAACGCTTGGTGGGTTTAACCAAGCAATGATCTAACAAGTATGTAAAATAAATTCTTTTGTAATTTGTTTATCCATATGTAATAAAAGTTTTGTCACTAAAATTGACAAAGGGGGGGGGGATTGTTATATCATATCTCGGTTTAACTCACTAAGGATTCTATGTCAAGTTTGGTTGTCATATTTTAGTATCAAAACTCATCTAAAGTAGCTTGATTAAATACTAGAGTCAACTTCGTTTAGGTTAGACTAAAAAGTATAGGAATGTTGAGACATACAAGTATTACTCTGAAGACCTGAAGAATGTGAAGAAGTATCGAACTACAACGACGACATCATCCTTCCACTTGAGGTTAGTAATATTGACTTGAACTGTTTCATTCCCAATGTATTTTTCAAGTCGTGCTATATTGAAAACAGAACTGTGAAGCTGTATATACTATACATATTGTATAATACTCTAGTTACGTGACATGATCATAATTGTATGATCATAGTATTAGGGAATTAGACTACGAAGTATAACGCTTATCTTTTGAACTTCGTAGATATGACATCGACATAATCTTGTATATATTATTATGATTATGTGAATGGGTTATGGTGAAGATTTCATCCTAGGAAACAATGTTTCACATTCGTTTAAAGGAAGTACATTCATGAACTTGTTTCGTGAATCGAAAGGGAAAACATTAGGCTTATTGGTCCGGGTATTCATTGCAAATATTTGGATGACCAATATGCGTGAGATGGTAGAACCGATCTTAAATATGTTATGTATCTTGGTATAACTAATCACAATGCCTGACTTATGATTTGGTATGACTGTTTTTATTAATTGGGTAGCCGATCTTAAGTAATTACCATGTATTTGTATGATCGATCCTTGTAATTAGTGTGACCTATCCTAGTAATTGGTGTGACCGATCACGAGTTTTGTGTAGTCGATCCTTGTAATTGGTAACTGGTCCTGGTAACTGGTGTAACCGTCCCTGGTAACTGGTGTGACCGATCCTGGAAACCCGTGTGACCGATCACTAGCAATACCATGTATAGATGGAACCGATCCTTGTAACTAGTGTAACCGATCCTAGTGACTAGTATGACCGATCACAAGTATTTCCATATTGAGGTATAACCGATCCTAGTGATTAGTAGAACCGATTGAACCCATGTATGTGATTTGGTATTTTTTTCAATCACATAGTAGTCTTGGAATACATGGAAACCAATTCTAAACTTGTTTGGAAGTGTAGTATGATCGATTCCAAGACTATAGATCCGTGTAAATATGAAATAAGGATTTACAGTGAAAAAATGTCAACATACTTTGAACACGAGCAGTAACTCTTATCATTTATTGTTCAAAGATGTTCCTTAGTACTCAAGGTGATCCTGTGCCGAAATAAATTGAGAATCTTTTAATTAAGGTTTTTGGTTTTATATGCTTTAATTACCAGCAATTAAATGCATATCTCTAGAGAATTAAAATTGGTAATGTGCATTTACTAATTGGAGATTTTCTATTGAGAGATTTCGGAAATATTGGACAAGCATTTATTGGAATTAGGAAAACCGAATTTTTCCATTCATTGCAAATCTTGAGAATATTTTTGGTTTTGGAAATTCCTGTTGGGGTTTTGTTCCGTGAAGATTCCGGAACTTACCGGAACGTAACTTGGGTGTTTCCCAAGTTATGTGGTTTCCTAGTTTAGGATTTCCTAATTAAGATTTGAGTCTATTTTTAGGAGTTCTAAGACTTGGGGAGCAAGGATTTGTCTACTATATAAGGGGGATTATATTGTGAGTAGAAATTCATTCTCTTGTAGAATCCTCTCTTAACGAGAGTGATTGATGGTCACAACCGTTGTGTCCTACGATGGTTGGTGATGGGGAAAAATCTTGTGAGAAGAGAGACTTGTAGTGAGAACGGGTATGGAAGAAATCTAGGGTTCATATGGGGGAAGCTAGAATTCATGATGTTCTTCATGTTCTTGTATAAAGTCGAAGCAACCATGGAGGTGGAGGTTTATGGAAGAAGAGGAACAAAGGAAGAGGTAAACTCTTCGTAATATGTCTTGTTGTTTCTAACATTTAGATCTAATGGGTTACATAACTAGTTGATTATATGAAGTGTGTCGATGTAATAACTTGTTATGATAATGAAGATTATCGAGGTGGTTTTGGCCGTGGATGTAGCCTACAAAAGGTGAACTACGTAATCTTTGTGTCGTGTGTGATTGTCTATTATCGTATTGATTATATATTCGTGCTAGTATTATCCAGTTATGCTAATCTAAAGATGTAAGAGACGGATTCGAGTTAAGTTATCTAAAGTAGGATGTTTCATGGAATTGACTTCTATAGAAACATGCCGGTTCGAGATGAACGTAACCTTGGTTTCCCGACAAGTGGTGCGGTGAGCGTGGATAAAGATGGCAGTGCTTCGATAGTTTGAACAAGAGGTTTCAAAGAAGAGAAAATCTTGGTTTGTAGCAGAATGATATAGATCATTAAGATGATGAGTAAATCAAGGTCGAACAAAGAATGGGATGACATCAAGAAAGATTCGACAAGCTTGCTTGATGTGATTATGATTCGTGTTGAAGGTGCTTTCTTTGCAAGATAAGATCGTTCATAGGTTCAATTGGCGTCTGCAAAATATTGTCAGGAGAATATTTTGAATCATGGTGGTGCTAAGTGACAATCGTTCATACACAACATATGAAGATTGTAGCATGTTTTGTCTACATGGAGGATGACTCAAGATTGTTGGTTCTTGGAGTTGGTGAAATCCTTCTGGAATTATTTGATGGCTCAGATCAAATAATGTCAAGTGTTATACATGTGTCGAAGAAAAAGTATTCTACGAAGGTGGGATAATGAGTGGTCATGGCGACGAAATAGTTTGATACAAGTCGTGCAGAAACTTGTATAAATTATATGAAGAAATTGTTTTTAGTGATGCTAGAAGGTCGACAAATAGCGATTCCGATGGTGCAAGTGCGAAGGAGGAATTTGGCTTAGGTGGTGGTTCAAGCTCAAAGTACAAGACAATTTCGATTCGTGCTAGTGATGATGTCCGCGAGGATGTCCTTGTATAAGGTGGTAAACATTCATGCTTTGTTGGAGTGAAGACAAAGGTTTTTTTCATGTCACAAAAGGTGGTGATTGTTGGGGTTCTGTTCCGTGAAAATTTCGGAACTTACCGGAACGTAACTTGGGTGTTTTTCAAGTTATGTGGTTTCCTAGTTTAGGATTTCCTAATTAAGGTGTGAGTCTATTTTTAGGAGTTCTAAGACTTGGGGAGCAAGGATTTGTCTACTATATAAGGGGGATTATATTGTGAGTAGAAATTCATTCTCTTGTAGAATCCTCTCTTAACGAGAGTGGTTGATGGTCACAACCGTTGTGTCCTACGATGGTTGGTGATGGGTCAAAATCTATGTGAGAAGAGAGACTTGTAGTGAGAACGGGTATGGGAGAAGTCTAGGGTTTCTAGTGTTCATATGGGGGAAGCTAGAATTCATGATGTTCTTCATGTTCTTGTCTAAAGTCGAAGCAACCATGGCGGTGGAGGTTTATGTAAGAAGAAGAACAAAGGAAGAGGTAAACTGTTCGTAATATGTCTTGTTGTTTCTAACGTTTAACGCTAGTGGGTTACATAACTAGTTGATTATATGAAGTATGTCGATGTAATAACTTGTTATGATAATGAAGATTCTCGAGGTGGTTTTGGCCGTGGATATAGCCTACAAAAGGTGAACTACGTAATCTTTGTGTCGTGTGTGATTATCTACTATCGTATTGATTATATATTCGTGCTAGTATTATCCAGTTATGCTAATCTAAAGATGTAAGAGACGGATTCGAGTTAAGTTATCTAAAGTAGGATGTTTCATGGAATTGACTTCTATGGAAACATGCCGGTTCGAGATGAACGTAACCTCGGTTTCCCGACACTTCCTTGATGTCCAAACATCCTTGGTCTATAAATACCTAAGTTTGAATTTCTAGCAAACTATCCTAAGATCCAAGCAAACTTCATTTCTTGTTGTTTCTGGTGGATCCGTGTATTCAGAGAGGAAAGTATCCTAATTAGGTGAAATCTCTTACGATTACTCGTTTAAAGACTTATGTGGGATCAAAAAGCTCTATGAGTACCGTTGGTGGGAAACTAGATAATTGCAATGTTATTAGTTTTCTATTGATTTGATTGACTAACGGTTGTTGAAACTTTGGTTGCACCTAGTTTGTTTATTCTTGAGAATATTTTCTTCTGATATAAGATTCACTCAAACTAGATCGAAGTATCAACGGGATCTTTAGAACTGTTGTTAGATCTAAAGAAATCTTGTGATAATCCATTATTAACAGACTCAGTTATGTGCGTGATTGATCACAAGAGATTCAAGAGGTGTTGTGCAGGTTATTGAAGATTAAAGGAGATTTAAAGGCGAAGAAGATTTCTTATTGGTTTTTGTATCTTGCGAATTTGTGTGCACAAACCTTGATCGGCTGGGATCCAACTAGAATCAAATTTATTCGATTGATTAGTTGTGTGAGATCTACATTCTCAATATATATCTTTGAGATTTATTTTGATTGAGTGTGAATCTAGGGTTGACTATTTCAGTAGTTGAAGTTAGATTGATCTAACAGACAAAGGAGTTTATTATATTAAACATAATAGCCTTTGTCAACGACTCATCTAAATCTTATATCAAAGATTGATTAGAGTGGTTACCAAACAGATTCTTCCTTTGTTGTTTGGAATACGATCCAAATGACTTGCTATTCACATGTGTGACTCTAGAAGTCGAATGCGCATGGAAGGGAACTAAGTAGCTAGGGGTAGTTTGCTTGGTCTCAACTATACGAAGTTGGTTTAGATTTTGTATAGCGACTTAATTCTGAGAGTATTCAAAACTGGACTAGGTCCCGGGATTTTTCTGCATTTGCGGTTTCCTCGTTAACAAAATCTTGATGTGTCTTTTATTTTGATTTCCGCATTATAATTGTTATTATAATAAAGTAAAATATACATACGTTAACTCCTGCATTACTTGATAGTGATCCTATAGAGTTTGGTTAAGTCTGAAATATTATCAAGTAACATACTTCATTGTCGTATTCTCTCGATCTTGTATCTATAGTCAATCACACAATTTATCTTGTTGTTGTATTATATCGATCTCGTATCCATAGACAATCACACGAAGTGTGAACCGAATTGTTGTATTTTCTCGACTCTGTCCATAAACGATCACTTTCGGTAGAGGACTTATATGTTGAAACAAAAATATTGTGGTGTATTTGGGTACCCTCGTCTTTTCAAGTATAATAACTCTCAAGACAAAAACAAGTCCTAAACTTTCCAAAACAGTTCGAGTATATTTTTTCATCTTAGAGTTTAAGAACTTTCAGTTTCAATAACTTCGCGAACTGTCCAAATCAGTTTATGCACCTATATTACAAAAAGTGTCCAAGAACCTCTTAAAATCAACCAGATCGTGAACTTCCAAAAACATGAGAGAAATAAAAATTATGCATGGAAATCTTAGTATCGACCAGTTTGCGAACCGAGCAGATCAGTTTGTATAAAAAAAACTAACTTTACAACTCCTTATGAACTCATTAAGCAACTGCGATATGTCGAACAATAAATTGTTCTCGATCCATTATGCTACAAGTTTTATATTGCTTGAGTCGAGTTTTACCAAATAGAAGCTTGTACTCGATATTTATTCGTTGCAATTTTCATCATAATATTAAAGTAATACGATATGTCTCAGTAGATAGAATGGTAGAAAACATGAGTAATAGGATAGTCAGTCTTCACATACCTTTGTTGATATAGACGTCTTCGTTATTCGTTAGTATTTAATCTTCAAGTTTGATTCGTGAATTATGATATTCAACTAACATGCTTTATTCGAAGTCTGAGACTGACCTTCGTAGACTATAAATCAAGATATAGTTTTGATCAACTAAATTTGATAACAAGCTTGACATACCAAAACTTGTGAGTATGACCGAGCGATGCTTTAACAATCTCCCAATTGTCAATTTTAGTGACAAAACTATCAATTACAAATGGATTCTCAACCACCATAATACTTTTTGATTTATTGAATCTTCAATACTTCTGAATTCTTCGTTGAAAAGGAGAGGGTACCAAGTAAACCACCAACTTTTTCGTTTGGCAACATGTATGGAAAAAACCTAATAAAATTACAAGTAGGTGATCGAGTTTTTGCAGTGGTAAGAAAATTCGTTATGCAGACTTGTGAAAATTGATTTTAGATTTAAATTATAAAACTGAACTAGCAAATAAAAGAAAATATAATAACAAAGTTGAGAAATACTGGGACATAAGATTTCACTATTATTCATATTGAGCGATGCATATAATAATTCTTAAACAATTATAGCTATTTTAGTTACTCATTCAATGAGAATTTTGAATTTATTTCTTTGCCAGAGATAGATTTCTAGAACAGTATTTGTAAATGGTAAGCATGGACCATTAAAACGCTTAAGCTAAGCATGAACCATCAAACTAAATCACAACTAATTAGTTAAAATCATAAATCAGTTAAAAACAATGCAAATAGTCAAAATAATCAAATATATTTACCAAAAAATTATGAAATATGGCGTCCTCCGTCATCCCACTGATGAGGTTTAGCTCAACATACTCAAATCACTCTCAAAAGATTGATACATGGTTCAAAAAGTGTTTGAAAAGGAGAAAAGAATGGAAAATAATAAAGCAGAGAATCTGCAACGCTGCATTGGCGTTACAGATGCACTGTTACATAAGAAGTATTGCAAATTCAAATTTTCATTGCAAATAATCTGTAATAGGTACTTTTGGAAAACAACAGTTCTCTGCGACAATGCGCTACACCTATTCTTCTGAAACTCCTCTTCTTCTTTTTTTCTTTTTTGTTTCTTTCAGTAGATGCTAAAAATCTTCACTACACCTCTCTGCTCTCTTCTGCCGGTACCCCAAACTATCGATTCCCATTTTTCATACTCCCATCAACCTATTTAAACACAACATGACTAAGAATCTCCCCTAATAACTCCAAATCTTCTCGTAATAAATTTCGTATAAGTCATGGAAATAATTTCTTTATTCTCCTTTTCTTCACGCGTCAACTGCATCTTTCACACTCCCAACACATTTCTTACTCATCTCGGACAGAGTTTGACTCTCTGCAGGGAAGAAATCTCCATGTATCTTTCCCATAATAAACCCACAAAATCCCAAGAATACTTACTCTCTCTGTTTTCCAATTTGACACGAAATCTTCCCATTTTCCCGAAAATAATTCACTTATCATTCCTATTTTTAAATACCATGCTTGTATATAAAACCTCTGAAGAAATCTCAACAAAACTCGACCAAATCAAGCTCATGAAAATATGCAACAAACTGAAATTTTGAAACTAAACTTAGCAGCCATGGCTTTGTTGTTACTATAAAAACTATGTCGCTTATGCCAATATTTATATAGATCTGCCCCTTTCTAGCCAGTGCATATAATTAAAGACGTGTTATGCATGAATAATGCCAAAACGAAATAGACTTCTGCCTAGTTGGTTCTCCGTCTCTTGGCATATGCTTATTGCGTGTGATCAGAGACATCATAGGCATAGCCGCATGTGTCACTGTACAGAACCCCAAAAAAGAGAATGGAGAAACTCATCGCCAACTCCTACGGACCACTGACGTACTCTCAACTATCCTTTGACAGTTATGATCGACGCATTCCCTTACTTATGTTGCATTTGGGGTGCTAAGAAGAGGTTTTTCTTTTATTACACCATGTGGTTTAGTCTCTACCTTAATTTGCAAGTGTATACCTCGTGGTTTGTCATACAAGATACATTTATTTTGAAAAACAAGATTTTCCCCGTTAAATGTTGAAAATAGGACTGATACATGCGCTTGCAACACCCACGAATTCTATATCGTACGAACCAGCAGGAATTCATGGACGTCGGCATTGCTGGCTGAAGTAGTTTGAAAGAACTCCTGAGTTTAGAAGCTCCAGTACTGGTCCAGATTTGAAGCTACGAGGTGTCTTGTACTGACCAAATGAAGAACCGTTGTTTCTTGCATAATCCATCAGTGTTTGGAATGTTCCTGTTTCGACTATCTTTATCTCTAGAGGTCCTATTATATTCTTGCTAGCACGTAACTGGCGATATTCAGCACCAAGCGATTCTTCCATGATGAGACAACATTCCTCCATCACTGGCAGAATAGCCGTGGCATTGCTATTGTTTCGCTGAAGTTCCCAGTACAGTACATAGTGGCCTGGATTGGTCGATGTGTCAGCAAAACTAGTGTATTCAGCAAGAGATATATTTAACTTATCCGTGAGATGTTCAGCTGCATTTGTCACTGCATTTTGGAGCTCGACTTCATTTGTCTTATCAAGATCAATGCTCAGAACTTCGTTAGTTCTGCGGATAAACCTGAACTGAGGAGCATTGTTCTTGAACCCGTCCACTCGTAGTACATCTCCAACTCTATACCGATAAAGTCCTCCGTATGTGTTGCATATGTATTCAGCGGTTGAGCAATCAATAAAGTGAAACACAATCTCAGCTTATGTAGAAATTACCTGCATAGTTGGTGATGACAAGCTCATATTCTTGACCAAGCTTAACATCGACGAGATTAACTAATTCCTGACAATGTTGCTCCTCCTGCTTGCTGCACTCGCTGTTTCGATGATCCTCTTCCTCGAACATTGGCAGAAACTCGAAATACGCCATGGTGGGGATGAGGGTGTAGCACGCTTCACCGGGTCTACTCAGAGGGTTAAGGTTTATGCCTAAGAAACACTCCGAACACGCATACAAAGTACTAACAATTGGAAGTCCATTCGTATAAAAACCAATTGTGCGAATATGATGCGACATGGTCCCGGAGACGACAGTATCCATACACTTCGCATTAGGCCATAACCTGGACACAATCCCTTTCCACGATTCATCTCTCCTGCACTCATTCTCGATGAAATCAGCAAGTTCAGGGTTCGGTTTTAGTATTCTCATGACCGCATTTCTCAACGACGGGTCTGTAATTTTTTTGTGGTCTGTTTCTATAGTTCCATTCCGGATGTCGTTACAAAAAAGTTTCCAGTGTTCCTGTAAAAACTTAATGGCTTGAATGAAACCAGTACCGAAAGAGCATCCTAGTCGAAAGACTAGATCGTTTTGGTACAGCCCACATAGTAATTGAGAATACATACTCTGCTGAGAATCCTCGCAATGTATCGCCTCAATTGGGCTAGTGTAGTTTCGGTATGGATCGATATTGCTAAACAGGTTTTTGAATTTGGAGCTTTTATTGAAGCTTGTAGATACCGGGCAGGCCACTATTCCACCTGGTGTAGTAATATGCGCAACCACAAAAAATAGCTGCATTGCTTTTTCTTCGTTTAAGCCAGGAATATGCTGATTTACGACCGGCGGAATTAGGCTCCATAAGTGCCATGATCTTTCAGCTTGCTCTTCTGTTGATGGTATCAGTTTCATCGCTCCAGACGAAGTTCCTGAGCTGAGCATGAACTGCGAAATGCGCTGTGCGCAGAGAACGGGTGAATTGTTACCATTAGCAACGAGACGATCGATGTCAGGTTTAAGGTTCTCGTAGGCAATAACTGGGACGACTTTCTTGAACGTGTCAGGATCTGTACATCCGTTTAAACCATGTCTTTGTAAGTACTCGGCTTGTGAATTGCAAGATAAGATTTCTTTGAGGACTTGATTCTGGATTTCACCGGCGTTTGTTGTCACTTGTTCTATGAATTGAAGTACTTGTTTAGTCTTCTCATCGGTGTAATGTTCATTACTAGTGATGCTGCTGGAATCATTTGTTGCTGGAAATTTTTTCATTTCCTTTGTTTCCGGTGGTGATGACATTTGGAGAAAAGGAGATTTAGATGAAATTTGAGAAGGTGATCAAAGAATTGAATTTACTTGTATGTTCTATGCTCTGATCAGATCTGAGAGATGTATAGTCAACCTCAAGTTGACACCGTTAATCTCCTGGCACCGACAGAATACAATTGTTAAATCGATCCAGCCCAGGGAACCATCCCTATGTAAGCTATTTTGGCTTTCACAGGTGCTGTTGCATTTTCCCAGAATTTGCTTACCTAGATAAGGAACGTTTTTGGCACCACCTTTTAATCTAATGTACAATTATGTAGATTAACATGTCTAATTTGATTTTGTTAATCATAACTAAACAAGTGTCTTGATAAAAGAGTGTATTGATGGTCATAGCCCAGCTGACATGACAATGATAATGTGAGAAAAAGGTTATTCCAAGATACAAAAAAAAAAAAAAAAAAAAGAAAAAAGAAGAGAAACTTCATATAAGATTGAGATGAAACAAAACACCGAAAATAAAACCTACCATAACATCAAGAATTGATTTTTTAGGGTATAAAACCTTAATTCCACATAACATAATTTATTTCGGAAAACTTCTTAATAAAATGGCTATATTTTGATCTTATTTCTTCTTCTTTTTCTTCCTATTCAAAAAGATCCCCTTCGCTTTGCCTTGACATAATCAAAGGCAATGTTAGCAGCCAGCGTCGTACCAATAGTCATCAAAGTAAGCTTAATGACATTATTCGATTTTTGTTGTATAGACTCTTCAAGTTCCTCGTATTCCTTCAAATATTCATCTAAACTCTTCTTCGTCTTCCACCAACAACCACCCATCATTATTATTATTATTATTATTATTATTATTATTATTATTATTATTATTATCACCAGCAACTACGAAAAAAGATTTATAAGCCCTATATATTGAGACAAGAGACGATACAAAAAAAAAAAAAAAAAAAAAAGGAAAAAGCAAAGATTCTTCTATTCCACTCTGTCCAAATAGCCTATAAGAAAGCAGTGCAGTCCATGAACTGAGATTTGGCAGAATTAAGGACCAAAACTTACGAGTGAAATGACAGTGTAAGAGCAAGTGCTCAGTTTTGCAATAGAGAGTCTTGGAGATCTTGTTGTAAGCTGCAGTCCAATAGAATAAGCAAACTTTTGATGGGACATGTGGGTTCCAGATGGCTTTGTAAGGGAAAGAAGGAGCTGCAGTGTTTTGGGCAGTTTCCAGGAGATAGTTGTATGTAGATTTGACAGAGAAAATGCCAGACGGTGATGGTGTCCATGACCAGGAATCATGTTGGTTTGAGAGAGCTGGCGAGGAGTGGCCAATGAGTACAAGCATTGAAGCTAGCTGATTAACTTCAATTTCTTTGAGTGTTCTCTTGAACTGGAAAAGCCAACGGCTACCATCAAAGGAAGTATGGTCTCGGATGACGCAAAATCTATTTATGTAAAGCTGTTGTTACAGGAAACCCAATTGAGCAGTTTCTCTCAAGGCAGCTCCACAAGTACAACTGCATTTAAAACAAGTGGTCATTAGAAGCTTATATTTGTTTTAT
Organism: Papaver somniferum; assembly: GCF_003573695.1. Classification (NCBI taxonomy): domain Eukaryota; kingdom Viridiplantae; phylum Streptophyta; class Magnoliopsida; order Ranunculales; family Papaveraceae; genus Papaver; species Papaver somniferum. The sequence goes on along the minus strand of NC_039360.1, from coordinate 14,359,227 downwards.
TGTTCCTAAGTTGACCTCATTCCGGAACTAGCCTATACATATATACAAGCTATTCAGTGACTAGGTACTTACACTTCTAGAAACCGATATATGCTACAAATAACAGAATCGGTACTCCTATACCAGTGCCACGTTATCTATATATTAGCAGCCAGGGCCAAATAATCTTGTATATTTCAACAATTAAAATAAACACACAAATAAAACCAAATAACAAGATTCTTACCCTCGAGATAAATGAGTAACTGCAACAAGACCCCTTCTTGCAAGTCAGAAAAGCCTGCACAATACAAAGATTTTACATTAGCTGGAGAAAAAAACACCAGAAAAAGCCGCCAGTTATTAGGAAACAACAAAATATTGTAGAAATAAAGACCTGGAATAGGAGGAAAGTTTGAACTTACCATGGCTCCAACCTTGAACTGCATCAAACATATTCCTTAAACCGGAATTAGTACCCAGAAGCAAATTCGAATAGAAATCACAAGATTCTGTAAACTCTGGCATGTCTTACATTCAAAAACAAAGAATATGTGGAGGACTAGAGTAAGGTAAACTGCCAAATGTCACTAACAATACAAACATCTGGAAGACTCAAGTAAGTTTATTTGCTGGTTTCTTACTATGTTTGGATATGCAGTGGTAGTGGGTAACCATTTAACTTCACTTTGATTAAGTAAAATGGATTACAAAATGCAGCAAAAACAATGCCAGGTTCTGTAGAAAAGCAAATGCATTACAAAAAAATCTAGCAAGCCCTGAACCTAACCAAAAAGGTGAAATCCAATCAAAAAGGCAAGGAATACAACCTCCGCTATTTGATCTACTAACATACTAATCAGATAAGCATTTTGCAACACACACAACCTGTTAATTCCCAGTGAATACACTATCCTTTTCCAGATTGAAGGGCTGCCTGCAACATGTAAAACCTGACACGAAACAATACCCTTAAATTGTATAAATGTCCAGTCGTAGCAGGGCAGTGGTGATGTCATATCGGCGAAGCACATAAAACTTGGGGAATGCACGGTAATCCCAACAAAAAGGGGGAACAGATAACATACCAATTGTTCACCTCTTTCAAACATGAAGGAGTAAGAGACACCAGAAAGATGTTCCAAAGTTCTCCAGCGAATATTTACAATTAAACATAAGGAAGAACAATGCAAAGAAAGAAAGGTAAATCAGAGTCCAAGGAAGACCCAAGATATTTTCTATGATGAGTCTTAACTCACACAGAAAATTTTTTTTGCAACAGACAAATTCCATGAAGCAAACCAGTCAATAACATTGGTGTATAAGCATCTGTTGATTTCAGGATGGAACAGCTCAAGAGATTATCTTTTGAATTTGGTTTTGGAGTATGATTAGACACAAATTATTAAAGGGAGCTATGATTAAATAAACATTTACTTCAGCAGTGCCAAATAACATATGAGAGAACCACAGCACTAACAAAAGTGATTTCATTAAATAAACATGTAGATCATACATTGAGACTTATATTACTAAAACCCTAACTAATAAATACTAACCCTCAATATATATATTTTGTTTAAGATCGTCATATTCGTCCAGCAACATGGAGACCAACAACAGTAACCAAACTAACGGATCCAGCAGTGGCACTGAATCACATGAGACGCTCAAGATAAGTGAGTGTTTTGAGTTCAGATTTCTGCCTTTCAATGAGTTCATCCAGTACAGAGCAAACATCTTTCTTTTTGCTAACCCTTCTCACCACCACATTCTTGTTACCACCCATTTCAGAGACCAGTGATCCGAGAGGTGCCCTAGAAAAAAAACCGACAAGAAAGAAGAAAGAACCCCCAAATGTCACTGAGAAGAACGGTGAATAAACAGGGGTATCCTTTCCTTGGTTTAATAACTTTTCCTCGACTGCTAAGGGCAACTCCTATTGAGCACCCCCAGCTATCCGATCAAAAAAAAATCCTATTGAGCAGAAATTCATCCACACGTCGGTGATGGTTCACAAAATATGAAATTAACGTTTAATATCCCATATTTGTTGGGCTTTAGACATTCTAGTCCAATTTTCTCGGGCCTAGTACTTCCTAGTCCAAAAACATTCCCGGGTAAACAATTTGGCTTAAATTTTTAACGAGTTAGTCTAGTGGGAAACTTAGGCGCAAACCCAAAAAAATAATATTCTCATTGTCAGGTCCATAATTAATCTTAAGTTATGTGACACCCATAATTATATGAAATTATTAAAAATGTCTGCATGACGGATTATGCATCAGCATAACGGGTTATGCATCATGGGTATAATTGGCAACGCAACTTGGATATAACATATCTAAAAATCCGCGCCTTGGAATTTTACAAATTTTATATCGCTGGAAATCTTTTTAAGAGAGCTACGCAACGAGTACAAACAAGAATATCAAAATTTTGTTTTTCACGAAAAAATCGGAGGTGATCATCATTTTAGGCAAAATTTTCGAAAATTTGACCATTATGCAGCCACCAAAAAAGACGCATAATACATTCTGCGGACGCATAACGAATTATGCAACCATTTTCTCCACTGCATAACAAATTATGCATTTGGATAACAAAGTTATGCATCTATAACAAGTTATGTAACCATTGTTTTGGTCGCTTTTAGTGCGTACATAAAAAAATTGATGCATAATTCAGTATGCATCCATATTTACGGATGCATATCAGGTTATGCATCTATTTTCTCGATGCGTAAAAGATTGTGCAACAATTTTCTCGATGCATAATGCATTATGCAATCATATTTTCGGATGCATAACATGTTATGCATCCATTTTCACGACTGCATAACATGTTATGTAGATATTATTGTAGGTGCATGACAAGTTACGCAGCCTTATTTTTTGTTGGTTTCAATACTAAGAAAAAAGTAGCTGCATAACGTGTTATGCAACCGTTTTCTGGACTGCATAACAAGTTATGCAAAAAAAAAAAAAAAAAACTGCAGAACGTGTTATGCAACCAATTTCGAGAATGCATAACAAGTTATACAACAAAATTTGTAGATGCATAACCTGTTATGCATCACTATTCATATCTCAATTTTCTTTTAAATGTACGTCACATGCATCCATATCCAAGCCATAGCACACACGCATCCATTTCCATTCCATATCCAAGCCATAACACACAAGCATCCATTTCCATCAATTTCCTTGTTTCTGACACTCAACCACCACTGAACAATGAACATCAAAGCCCTTTACGGCAGAAACCTAGCTTGCTCATTTTGTTTGTTGTCTCCATTGCAAATCTCTGACCACACAGATTCCTCCTACAACAACATTTCATCTCAGATTCAATCCCCATCACCTACGATCTCCCAGATTTTACCTGCAGCAAACCCCTCTTCTTGGTTTTATTGACTGCATCAATTACCCATGACAGTCTTCATTAGCCCACTCAGCTTCCTCCATTAGCCAAATTCATTACCAATACCATCTCGTGATCATTATGTTGTTGTCGCACTTAGTTTCTGTTCAAGGGTATTTTTATCTTAATTCTATCTCTCGCTTGTTGCAGGAAATCCTGCGAACGAGCTTGTCAATATCATCAATCAGAACCGAACAGTTGAAAAGCTTCCGCAACTGAATGACAATGCTGGTCTCAGCTGCATAGCTTTACAATATATTGAACATTGCACCAGTAACAATACTTTAAAATGCAAACCATTGGAAAATAATTTCACTGAAATTTTTGCACCTAACTGCGGCGTGGAGTTACCGACCTTCGGCACAATAACTGGGCGGATAGTGGGATGTCAATCTAAGTATGTCGAACCTTTAGAAGCATTTGATCATGTCCTGGTTTGAGATCACAAAACTTTATCTGTCTTGAGAGACAAAAATCACTCTGAAGTGGGAGTCGGCTTGATCAGAAACCACCATGGACCTTCTTTTTGGTGTGCTCTATTTAGTAATGATCGGATCAACTCGACATTTGTCAGGCTCATCTCGTGGAAAACACAACCACCAGCAGACTTTGAATTAGTTCAATCTCCTTAAACCCATCTCTGCAATTCTCAGCTAGAACCACAAAGCAGTCTCATCCCAGTTGATCTCAGCTTCATCTTCTCTCAATTCATCAGTAGACTCTCGAATTTGACATCATCAAAACCCATTTCTTCTTGCCTCTGCTAAATCGTCTTAACCAATTACTACCAGAGCCTACCCTTCTCAACAAGAATCTCATCGGAAACCATGGATACACGGCGTCTATCTCAGTCACGACCTTTTCTGTCTCCGAATTCGACCTCAACCCTACCAGATTCTTGTTGTGAAGCTCCGCCCTAATCTTCCACTCTTTCCTATGAATCGGTGGCAGCACCATCTTCTAACTTCACTTTTCTCGAATTTAAATCTGAGAAATCAAATTCCTTACAGTTTCGAGCAAACAACAGATACAAAGATCTAAAACCTAAAAAGAAAAATTGAAATCGAACTAACCCTAGAAACAGAAATTCGATCTATAGAGAATCTCAATTGCTAAAAATATCAACCGCTTCTCTGGCCTCTCCCTCCCTGTTTCCTGAAGAAAGTGAAAAAAATAAAAAACAAAGAAATAAATATGGAAGTTCAGGTAAAACGAAAACATAATTACGATTAGGGCTGCACATACTCGGGTACGGTCCGGTTTTCTTATGGAACCGGTCCCTGTACTTGGTGTTGACCGGTACTTCATTTTGAGGACCGGTACCTGTACTTGTACCTGGAGTTGTACCGGTCCTCCGGTACCGGTCCGGTACAAGACCGGTACCGGGTTTTTTACCTGAAAAATATTACAAAATATAATACAACATTTCCATAAGTTCAATGTTCAACAATCCAAAATAAGTTCAGGTTGCATACATATTTAAGTTCAACATTTTGCATAACTTCAAAACAACAATCCAAAATAAGTTCATAAGTTCAGTTTGCCAAAAAGTAAAAACAACATTTCCACTACCATATAAGTCTGTCTACGACAAGTCGACAAGAAATAATGGATGGCTGCACAGCCTGCACTTGCAAGTTGCAATCCTAGGCCACAAATCTGCACTTTCCCCTCCAATAAGGCCATTGATTGGATAGGACAACCTCAACCTGTGTGTATTACAAGTTTACAACCAGTTCAAAACAAATAGCAAGCAAATACATAAGAAGTTCATAACTACAGTTGAATTTGTGCAGATTGAATATTTTCAGTCCATTCATTTCCATACATTACATATTCTCATACACACCCCAATACTTATTGTACTTGGCAAACATACAGTATACAGACTCAATATTATCAACAAATCCAAGTTAGGAAATACCTCCAGTGAGACATACACATAGTGATACTGTCATACATACTCATACAAGAAAGATACAACTAATTGCAAAACCATTCATAGAATCACAGTTAATCAGTTATCACTTATCACACAGTAGTACAGGCCCATTGTACTCTGTACTACTGTGATGCTAGAATTTGTTAGTTTTATGTAGAGGTATAAATATTAATTTATACACTAGTATATGTTTCACTTTATATAGCATGCGGATGCACTTTAATGTACATTGTGTATATGTTACTGAAATATGTTTTTCTTTTTTTTTTTGTAATATATAAGGTATCAATCATGTCTGAAAAGGTTGTGTATGCTATTTTCGAATCATGGTGAGCATTCTATCATATATTACGTATCTGCGCGGAGAAGCTCTATAAGCAAGCATACTTACCCTTGAGATAAATGAATAACTGCAACCTTACCCCTTATGACGTGTCATAATCCTGACACTATAGGAAGAAATTACATTAGCAGAAAAACCATGCGCCAGTCGTTAGGAAACAACAAAATATTGGTAGAAACACATGGATCTGAAATACGGAGGGAAATTTTGAACTTACCATGACTCCAACCGCTTGAATTGCATGAAACATATTCCTTAAATCCAAATTGGCACTGAGAAAGCAAATTCTCACATACATCACAAGATTCTATTAACTCCGGCATACATTACATTCAAAATAAAAATATATCTGGATCCTGGAAGACTCGATTAAGGTGAACTGCTCAAATGTCAATACAAACATATGGAAGACTCAAAAGGTATTTTTTTTTTATTTTCCTACTATGTTTGGATGTGCAGTGGTGGTGGGGGAATCAAAAGGTATGCTCTTTCTTTGACAATTTCACTTCTAATTAAGTAAAATGGATTACAAAATGCTACAAAAACGATTCCAGGTTCTGTACAAATGCCTTTTCGGAAAATATCCAAAAGAGCTAATGCGTCTAAGTAATGAAAAAAAATCTGAGCCTAACCAAAAAAGGTGAAATTTAATAGAAAAGGGATGGAATACTACCTCTGCTCGATGTGTGATATTGTAATGTACTTAAGGAGTAATCAAATAAGCATTTTACTAGTTAGTAGACTAGTTTAGTTTTTATTATGTTTTCTACTTATCTACACCGTTTTGGTGGTTTTATATACTCTTTTGAGGTTTATCTTCGCTTTAATGGCGATTCTTGGTTATTGAGTTGGGCTATAAGATCAATAGAGATGCTCTCCAATAACGAAATCTCCATCTTTGTTGTCTCCGGCGAACTCTTTATCGAAGTCTTCATCATCAACTTATCCGGCGACGAAATCTTCATCGGTGGTCTTTTTGACGACGGAAGCTTCATCACTAGTTACAAGAGATTTGAGAAAATCACTCCTGCTTTAGGAGCATTTCTTTCTAAAGAAGAAAAACAAACTAAATGGTTGGAATTTAATTCCGAGAAAAACCATTTCGTTTCAAAATTCTCTGGCTCACCCTTCCCTTCCTACGGGTATGATTGATACTCTTCGGTTCGCCCTTCCCTACCTACGTCAGAAAAATAGACAACGCCTCACTTTGGACTGTTTTCGAAAAGGTTAAGGATGAAGTACAGCAGTTCTGAATTTCAGAAAAGGAAAAAGTGCAACCAAGTACGATTCCATTTTACTTCAACATGCTGAACTCAGCAAAAGAGGTGGTTTTGACTAACAAGATAATTTTTTTTGAAATGTTGTTTTGCTACGTCGCTTTCAGAACTTTTCCCATGCATTAATCATTATTTGTCTTAACATTCTTTATACCAGAAATCATTACTCATCCGTACGTTTGGTCGAAAAATTTCTTTCTTGGCTAGGGTTTGTAGTGATGACTTCCGTCAATCGTTTTGTCGGTGTCTCAACTGCACAGGTTGCCAAAGCAAGTTTTTTCTTCCTTTCGGCTTTGTGATGACGTTGTAAGACTTTTGTTATAGGATTAGAATGAGACTGTCGTAGAAGTGCTCACCTTACCCTTTCTAGCCATAGCTTTAGAAAACCCTAACTCAATGATTTTGAGTTGGTTTTGCCGCTGCTACTATTGTGTTTAATTGACCCACGACGAGATGTGACCAGTGATATGAAGTTTCATTCTAGCTTCTACCAAGCATCAAAGACGATCCTTTTGGGAGCTTTGAATCTTTCTAACAACTCGTCTTAGTCATAAAAGAAAACACGATCGATCATAACTCAAACCTGAGATCTTAATCAAAATTATTTCAAGGATTTCGACGTACAGAAAATGTTTTAAAAAACACAACAAGTCACAAGTTTCTTTGACTCGAAATCGTAAGATAAGAAGAATTTTGTTTAACAGGCGACGAGAATCTTTTTTAATAAGAGAAAAACAGTTCAGACTGTTGACGGGATTTTTCGACTCTAAATGAGGGCTCTGCAAGCTCAACGAATATTAGATAAAAAAATGAATGTAACAGATCCGAGTTTCGAAGGAAAAAATTGCTTGAACTCATCTATCTCAACCATAAGAGTCTTTCACCTAGCGTCAACTAACATCAAAAGATTTTTTAGGAGATTTTGAATCTCTCTTTAATGGTTTTGATACAAGGTATCAAAAGATGTTACACGGTCCCCTTAGTCGGCGCCAGAATGTGGATGTGGAAAATCCTACAACTATATCCAAAGAAACACATACACACACCAAATGAAGTAAATAAGCAAGAGATGCACAAGAACACAAGATATACCTGGTTCGGTATGATTACCTACGTCCAGGGGGTAAAAGGATGATCTTATTACTCGATTCAAGGTTACAAAGTATGTATCTCACTAACAAGCACTCTATTCTATCTCTCAAGTTCTTGATAATCTCTTCACCCTCACTGATTACTTCCCTTTTATCTCTCTACATGGCTTTCTATTTATAGCTACAAGTGATGATACATCCAAGTTACAGTGTAAGTCGCGACGTATCTTCCTTGATGTCCTTCTCAGGTAGCAGGCGATGTCTTTTCCGAGATGTAGGGATAGGCCTGGTGATATCTTCTCCCGACATCCATTCATCTGATATCGATCAGTCGGTGAATATAGACGATGTCGCCCTTGATATTCTTAGCCGAGTCTTACTTTGACCAGATTCTCCTTATCTTCTAAACTACTTCGTCAATGCATTTATTGCTCTTGTACTCGATGGTTGTCTCTTCTGTCACCTCTGACCTTTACACGTATTGTCTGCACGGGTTCCCTTGGTGTCTCTATTTTCTCGCCTATGCGAGGTAGAATGATTTGATGCTTCGTGCTTCATCCGCTGTCGATCCCCCACTACCTAAGATTGCTCCACCTGTATCTATGGATTATTTACACCTACATTTATGCCCCTTCTTTCACTCGTGTGATTGAAACGAGGGGAAGAAACCGCTTCTCCTTCCACGTCCGCTGCCATGCCGTGTTGCACGCCATGCTGTTCCCCACTACACTCGTATTTATGACCTGCTTACCTTATTCACCGGTTACAATTGTTGAGACTATAAATTCAAGCCATAAACCCTTGGTTTTTCACTTTTACTTTCTCCGAAAACTTACATTCGCTCTCCTTAGTTTCTTCTTTCAACTGCTGCTCTGATATCCCTTTGTCTTATGATTCTCTGAAATTTTCAATCATCCTTTGATCCTTCCATTGCTTTCCCCTTGTTGTTGTTGCAATTTTTGCTGCTTGTTATCTTCTTTGGTTCGAAGTTTTTTCCCAACAGTTCGTCCATGGCTTCTTCGACTCCCTCCATGACAGAGAAGAGGTGTGTTAGTTATACCTTTTCTGAGGATGATGGTGTTCCCATTGATTCTTTGTTTATTGTTGACAGCCCTTCGCACCATGATCATCATGCCCTTAACTCTATTCTTTCTGATGGTTCTCCTTCGTTTTCATGTAGGGATGACAAGAGAGTTGCCAAGGACTTGACTGATGAACAATTCAGCAAGCAGTTAAAAGATGATTTTAGTGTCCATGGTTATGACATCAGACTCCTATCGGGCCAAAAGGGTGTTTTCAAAAAAGGTGACGTCATGAATTTCCCCCACTAGGCGGAGGCGACCGTCATCACAAAGGGTCAGTTGGAGCTCGGGTTGCGCTTTCTATTGTAAAATCCTAGTCGTCCCTTCATGTATGAAGCTCTTTCAAAGATTCGTCCATCTCTTGCTTTAACTCAATGGAATGGCAACACCTTTCGTCTCATAAACGAGCGGGAGAGGCCAGGGCGAGGCGAGTGCATTCCCACTACCTGGTCGACCTATGATCCTTCTCAAGCAGGCGACTATACTCCCGCCAGCTTTGCTGCCAACTACCGTAGTGGAACTTCTACTAATGGTGATCTTGTTGGATTCGATGCTAGTCCTCATCGCAACAAGACTCTCTGTGAGGGTTTTAAGAAGCTTCTCTTGGACGAGGACCCTGAGGGGAAAAACACTAATAAGCATGCCCGCCATACCAGTGATGTATCTTGGGATCGGGTTCCTCTTGCTATTTATGGTCCTCTTCTTAGTAGCAAGTTTCCTCCTCCGGCCGATCCCTATCAGTTCTGGGTGGTCAATGTTGATCGAGTAAGTTTTTCAATCTTGGTCGATGTCGGCCCGAGTGATCAGTGTGATGATGTTTTAATTTGTTTGTATTTTGTAGTTCAAGTCCCAGAGTAGCCAGCCTGAGGCTCCCAACCTTCGAAAGAGGGATAGAGGTCCTAGCACAGGAGCCGAGGAAGAGACATGGAAAGTAACAAATATACTGTTTTATTCACAGTACATGTACTTGCCCCTATTTGTTTCCTTGAATGGATCTAACGAAGACCCATGTGCAGAGGTCGAAAGCTGATAAAGGAGGAGATGGAGGAGCGAAAGATGGTGAGGATCCCGAGGATCGGATACCTTTATCTCATTTCCTGAGGAGGTCGCCTCAGAAAACTTCTGATTTTTCGTCTACTGTTGTAGGTGGTAAGCCCAGTGGAAAGGGTAAGGAATCGAATGTCGATGAGTCTGCTCCAGGGAAGGTTGTGCCCCAGCAGTCTGTTGGTAGAGGTGTCACTCTCGTCGATGGTGTTGTATTTGTATTTGATGATGAGGATGAAGATGATGAGAACCTTTTCGATGAAGCTGAAGGTTTAGTCGGGGATGAGGAAGAGGAGTCGATGGGAAAGGAAGGATCTGTAGATGGAAAGGGCTCCACTCATGAAGGAGAGTTGTTGGAAACTGTGCCTCTTGTGTCTCCTTCCCAGACTACCTTCTTTACTTTCTCGGTCCCGGTGTGCGATTCTTTTGGGGCTATGACTTCTCCTGATTTTGGCTCCTTGACCGATGAGGAGATGATCCAGGCCTTATCCTCATATTCTGTTGGTATGAATGGCACCTTTGATCAGATGGTGAGTGAACTTTCTCATGTTATGAAGTGTGAGTAAAATTTCTTAATCATATTGTTGTAATGTGGTCAGTTCCTCATGCTATGAAGTGTGATGTTCTCAGGTTGCCAATAAGAAGTTGCTAGATGCAGCCATACAGCGGAAGGAGTTAGCAGAAATGGAGAACCTTCGCCTTCAATTGCAATAAGAGCAGGAGCGAGCCCGCAGACTAGAAAAACGGCTAGCCGAGACCCAAGGTATTTATTCAAAACTTCAGTAGCTATGATTGATTCCGTAGTGCCAATATCCTGAATTTAATATTATCTTGTTAGCCGAGATATCTAGTATAGATGCGGATACAGCTTCCGAATATCGTCTGTTAAAGAGAAAATTGGATATTGAGCTGAGCCATGTTGACAATCTCCGCCAAAGAATTGTGAATAAGGACGATAAGATAGATCGACAAGAGGCCGAGATCGAGCAACTTTGAGATGAGCTACTTCGATATCAAAGATTTAAGTAAGTGCCGGAAGAGATGGACAATCTTCGGATGAATTTTTCTTGGGCCCAAGGGATTGTTGCCGATAAAACGTTGTTGGCTGAAAACTTGGAAAGTCAGTGTGGTAGGTTGAGACTTCATATTAGGGATTTGCATGTTGATCGTAAAAGGATATTGAAAGAGAAAGATACTGCTGAAAGGTCTAATCAATAATTAAGGGAGAAACTTCGACAATTTGATCAGATATCCCTAAATTTGGAGTGGGTTCAGGCTCAGCTGTCGGGCCTGCAGTTGGATCATGATTGGCAGAAGGCTAGCTGGAGCGACCACAAAAAACATTGTCCCACCAATGAGTTAAACGAACAGCACTATAACGAGTTAACTACTAAGATCTGGTCCCTCGAGTGTAGTTTACTTAAGTCCGAGGAAACCGTCAAAGTAGTTTTTCCCTTGCTTGAAGGTGTTGTTTGCTGTGTTGTGTTATGTTTGTTCCTATTTTGGTGTTATGATGTTAGTTCCCCAATTACTAATCGTCTTTTACGATTTGAAGTTGAACAAGGAAAAGTGAAGTCTTTGGAGGAAGAGACTGTTCGGCTGAAGGAGAGGGATACCCAACTACTCGGGCAGGTAGCCATTGCTAAGGCGGCATTGACTCAACTGACTCGGGATCTTGCTGCCGAGAAGGAGAGGTTCAATACTGAGCTTGTCGCCGAGGTGAAAGAGGGTGTGAATACGGTCGTGGAAAAAAAACGGGTTGATTCTGCTGCTAAGAAGGCTGGTTCGAGATCAGTTCCGCCAAAGGCATAGGTAGGTCTTTTGTAGTGCTGCGCCACTATTGTGCTCCTTATGTTGGGTTGTAATTCGCTTGAACATCTTCATCTTTTTTGACAATTTGCTTTGATGGGGCGCTGCGTCGCCAATCGGTTGTTTTTTTGTTGCTCGACATTTTTAACTTGTGTTATTATGGTGGTACTTTGGCTTTCTATCTATGGTGAAATTATTGTTTCTTGCAATAAAATGTTTTAATATGTTAGTATAATTCCATTTCTGTCAAACACACTCAACGGGGAGGGTCATCGGTCCCAATGCCATGTCCCGGTTGAGGTATCTTATTACCGTCAGTTTTGATCTAGTGGTAAGGTATTCTGTCATTCCTAGGTTTTATTGGCTCGATATCCCCAAGAAGTTATCAATTAACTAGCTTGGGCAAGTGATTTCGGCCACTTGCAATGGGAGCAATGTTGTATGCTCGACTGTCGGGTACTCGTGCCCCGAAAATTGGCCACTGGTTTCCAACCACCACGTCCCTTAGACTACCTCGGCACTTGCACACTGCCACTGCCCCGAGTTCGAATAGCCCGTCGAGTGTAAGACACCTCGGCACTTGCACACTGCCATCGCCCCGAGTACGAATGTCCATTCGAGTGTAAGTCACCTCGGCACTTGCACACTGTCGTCGACCCGAGTACGAATGACCATTAGATGCAATTGTCACATTCCCTACCCCAAGTGGATTTTTAAGGAAATACATGACAGAATATCATACCTGTTTACACATCTCTCATGGGTGATATATCTTTAGGCGTCGAATGTTCCACGGTCGTGGTTTGGGTGTTCCATCTAGTTTCAGTATCTTATACGCTCCTTCTCCAAATTTTTCCACAATGGTATATGGCCCGCCCCATCGTGCCGCTAGTTTCCCTCCTTTGCTGGGTAGTTCCTTCAATACCAATTGCCCGGGTCGAAATTCTCTCGGTCGAACTCGTTTGTTGTACTCACGTTGTAATCTCCTTTGGTAGTTTTCCATTTTTTGTAGGGCCATTTCTGTTGTCTCTTCTAAATCATCGAGCTTAGCCAAAATAAGGTCTGCTGAGATGTTCCTTATCCACGCCTAGGTCCTTGTAGTAGGTATCATTGCCTCAGTTGAAAGGATGGCTTCGGTCCCATATGTTAGCATAAAGGGTGATAAGCCTGTCGCATCCCTTCGGGTGGTCCTGTATGCCCACAGAACATTGTAGAGCTCCTCACACCGCTCGTCATATTCTGCATCCAACTTCTTCTTTAGGTCGCCCGCTATGGTTTTGTTCGTGATCTCGGCCTCCCATTACTTTGTGGGTAAATGGGCGTCTCCTTGCTTTTGCGGATGTTGTAGGTGTTAAATAATAGGTAAATGTTCTTTCCTTGGAGCTGTTTTCCATTGTCCAAAACGATTGTTGCTGGCATGCCGAAGCGGCAGATAATGTGTTCCCATATGAAGCGAAAAATGTCCTTATCCCGAATGTGCCTTAGTGGTGCAGCTTCCACCCATTTGGTGAAGTAGTCAGTGGCCACGATAAAATATTTTCTCTTCCCCTACCCGACATGTAAGGGTCCTACGATATCAATCCCCCACTTGGCAAAGGGCCAGGGGCTAATCACTGAGTTCAGAGTTATTGCAGGCGCATGTATCTTTTTTCCAAACTTCTGGCATTCATCACAAATTAATGCCATGTGCTTTGCATCTTCGTTCATGTAGGCCCAAAAATATCCCATGGTTTTAACTCGGGTCGCCAGGCTTCGACCTGAGATGTTATTGCCCGCGACCCCATAATGTATCTCATTCAGTATTGAGTGCACTTCTTCTTTGCTTAGGCACCTTAATATTGTCCCTAGGTAGGACTTCCTATACAGAACACCGTCACGTAGTTCGTACGCTATTGCTTTGCTTTTAATTTTGTTTATCTCGGGTCGTCCTTTAAACAACTCTCTCGACTCCAGATATTGGTGGATGGGTTTTCGCAAATCGCCGTCTTCGTATTTATCGGCCGTAGTTACCGCTACATATGCTTTTGTGTCTACTGGCTCAGGTACAGATGGTATCAGGATTCTCATGACTCTGATGCCTTCAATGCTCGAGTCTGTTAGCATGGAGGCGATGTATGCCAGTGCGTTTGAATGTCAATTGTCTTTTATGCAGATGTGTCGGAACTTGATGTTTGGCATCTGGCCGATATAAAATTGGGCGAGCTTCCAATACTTCTGCAATATTGGGTCATGTATAGTGTACTTCCCGTTGATCTTCCTAATGACCAGCTGAGAGTCACTACTTAGTCTCACATCGTGAATCCCCATTTCTACTATCATCCGTAAACATGTATTACGGCCTCGTACTCGGTGACATTGTTTGTTGCCTTAAATTCAAGCCTAAAGGAGTGAACCATATTCTTCCCCTTTGGTGTGGTGAAGACTATCCCTAGGCCTGACCCGTCTTTATTGGACGACCCGATTACGAAGACTTCCCATCGCGTCGGACTGCAGGTTTCAAGGAGGTCGTATGGATATTCTCGGTCTTCTTCCATGCCTGGAATGTCTTCGATTTCGTCCTCATCGTCTAGAGGGAAATCTGCCAGAAAGTCGGCCATTGTATGTGCCTTTACCGCCGTTCTCATTTCATAGAAGATATCGAACTGTTTTATTTGAGCACCCCACTTATAGATCCGTCCCGACCTCGCTGCATTGTCGAGCACTGATTTTATGGAAGACTTCGTAAGCACTCGAATTCTGTGAGTTTGGAAATACGTTCGAAGTTTTTGTGTTGCAAATACTAAGGCTAGTATCAATTGCTCAATTCTGGTGTAGTTCTTCTCCGCTGGGTTCATGGTTTTTCTTATGAAGTACACATGCTTCTCTTCGGCCCCCACATTTTTGACTAAGACCGTACTTATGGCATAACTCGTTGCCCCGAGATATAAGGTAAGCACTTCATCGGGCTCGGGTCTTTGTAATAATGGTAGGCTCGCGAGATGTTGCTTAATCTTTTGGAATGCATCCTCACACTCCTCGCTCCATTTGAATTTTTATCCTTTTCTTAGCGTCCTGAAGAAGTCTTTACATTTATCCGAGGACCGTGAAATGGATCGCCCTAGTGCTGCCAAGTTTCCGTTTAACCGCTGTACATCTTTGATTATCACCGGGGAAGGCATTTCCAACACAACTCTAATCTTTTTCGGGTCGGCTTCTATACCTTTATCAGTGATTATGTATCCCAGGAACTTACTCGAGGTAACCCAAAAAGTGCATTTGGCCGGGTTTACTCGCATCTTATATTTTCTCATGGTTTGAAAGATTTCCCTAAGATCATCAATATGGTTGGATGCCACTTTTCTTTTGACTAACATGTCGTCCACGTAAACCTCGATGGTGTTGTGTATTTTTTCCTCGAACGTGTCCTCCACCAATCTATGATAAGTGGCACCGGCATTCTGCAATCTGAATGGCATTTTAGTGTAGCAATATAACCCTCTGGGTGTAAAGAAAGACGTATGTTCTTGATCCTCGGGAACCAGGGGAATCTGATTGTATCCCGAGTATCCAGCCTGAAAAAGCGGGGGTCTAACAACACCACTCAATATTTAGCTTAGCAATTTGTATGGACTAACTCCGAAATACTTTGCTAGAGAATCAACTAGACAGTCAGACTCAATCTAGATAAAAGTATCTCAAGGAGTTAATATCTCTCTCTTGTTTTTTGATATTACTCAAGCTAATAGAAATCAGCGAGTCCTAATCAAACACAAGGAATACTTGGACGTTACCGAAGACCAATGTCCAAGGATCAATCAATATCAATTAACAACCAAAGGTCGGATTTCCAATTGATGATCACAAACGCACAACCTGTATTATTTCAATTATATAACAAATATAATGCGGAAATAGAAATAACACAAACACTAGAATTTTGTTAACGAGGAAACCGCAAATGTAGAAAAACCCCGGGACCTAGTCCAGATTGAATACTCATTGTATTAAGCCGCTACAGACACTAGTCTACTCCAAGCTAACTTCGGACTGGACTATAGTTTAACCGAAATCAGTCTCCCACCGATACAAGGTACAGTTGTACTCATACGACTCTGATCCCAGCAGGACACTGCGCACTTGATTCCCTTAGATGATCTCACCCACAACCAAGAGTTGCTGCAACCCAAAATCGCAGACTTGATAATAAACAAATCTGTCTCACACAGAAAAGTATATCAAAGGATAAATCTGTCTCCCACAGAAGAACCCTAGGTTTTTGTTCCGTCTTATGATATGAAATCAAGGTGAACAGGAACCAATTGATAATCCGGTCTTATATTCCCGAAGAACAACCTAGATTAATCAATCACCTCTCAACAGTCTTACTTGTATAAACAAGAGGACGTCGAGGAATCACAAACAGTGAGACGAAGATGTTTGTGACTTCTTTATCTTTCCTATCGGAGAACTCTCAAGATCTCAAGCCAATTAATAAGATTGTACTCGTACGATAGAAGATGTAAGATCATATCACACAACTACGATAAAAGTAGTATCGGTCTGGCTTCACAATCCCAATGAAGTTTTTAAGTCGTTAACCTAGTTTTAGAGAAGAAAACCAAAGGTTAGAGGAGAATCGACTCTAGAGAGAGCACTAGTATCACACAGAAGTGTGGGGATTAGTTTTTCCCAATGCTAGATGTCTCCTTTATATAGACTTCAAATCATGGTTTTGCCTTAGTTACAAAGCAATCATTATTCACCGTTAGATAAAAACCTGATTTAGATTCAAGCTAATATTTCTCAACCGTTAGATCGAAAACTTAGCTTGTCACACACACTTGAGATATACGTTTACTGGGTTTGTGAAAACCGTGCCCAAACGTGTACGTGTGTGTTGGTTCAACATAGTAACCCAAAAGGTTAACCATATGAGCATTTGATATTAACCTTGTTCTTCTTCACCAAAACTAGTTTAATTGACTCAAATGAACTAGTTAGAGAGTCGTTCAATTTCTATGAGATCTTATGTAACTACACAAGACACAATTGAAACAAAGATGATTCGATTCGATTGAATCGGCTTATGAACTTTATAGCCACGGTTTGCATGCTGCATTCCTTAGTAATTTAAGTTTCATGTTCAGAGCACATATTTAGATCATAACCCACTCAAGTACGCAAACAAGTTCGCGGACTTAAGGAAACCGACAGAGTTTTCCAAACTCAGCAGAAAATCTCGGCAAGGAGACTTCCGCCAGTTCGCAGACTGAGTTCGCGGACTAAACACGCAAACGAGTTTTTGGGAAATCCCAGCATAAATTCTCGGCATGAGAACTTCCGTCAGTTCGCGGACTGAGCCAATTCCTCTGGTTTCTCTCAATCAACAAAGTTCGCAAACTTCGGATTAAGGATTAGGACTTATGCCCATATGTGTTACCACACAATGCTTGTATCCATTATTGGTTATATAGACCTAAACTCTCATTCAAACCATTGAAACATTCTTAGAAGACGTTGTATAGTTGTTACACTATTTCTCGTCAAAGCGATTTTCAAAGTAATTGAAACTTTATGACTTTCGTCACTAGGTGAAGATAAACCTGATCAAAGCGAAACGCTTTACCAACACATGATTTCGAGATATAGATAGGCGAGGTATACTCGGCTCGAAATATCAAATGTGTATGATCCAGTCTATATAGCATACGACTTTTTCTCATAAGAAGTAGGAGATAGAATAGATAGACTTTTGAGTGATAGATATGTTCAAGTCTCCAGGTACCTTTTTGTTGATGAAGTTCCACGGTTCCTTGAGTAGATCTTCGTCGTTGTATGATGAATCGTCATGAAGTCCTTGAGATCAACTACACTTTTCTATCCTAGTCCGAGACTTAGCTATGTAGACTAGAAATCAAGACTCATAGTTTTGATCATTAACACTGACAAACATGCTTGATATAGCAACGCATGCGAGGTCGACAGAGCTATGCTCTAACTATCTCCCCCTTTGTCAATTTTAGTGACAAAACTATTAATACATATGGAATACAAAAAAGATAAACTTTAGTAGCTCCTATTCCATAGTATAATCTTCAACGTTCCCTGAAATCTTCGTCCTTCCAAGTACTCCAATGATCCCAAAGGTTGTAAGTTTAGCATCACCGTTGTTGAAGATCTGTATCTATGACAATGAGAGAAATCGAGATTCTCGATCATCATTATACAGTGACATAGTTTTATTATGTAACATCAAAGTCCAATTGCATCACGAATTTAACAATAATACTACGGTGATATGTATCACCCCCCCTAGTCAATACTCCATCTCACATGGAAACCACTCCCCCTTACACAATGATCCGAAAACCATATGTATATGTAGTAGAACTACACATTAATTCTCCCCCTTTTTGTCAATAAAATTGGCAAAGGTACAAGAACGGGATCCTAATGAAATTTCCTAAAATAGACGTTTCATAGACTAAAAGAAAAAATACATACCAACTTAATTTAGATGCAATCATAAAACCGAAGCTAAATGCATTCATCAAGGAGTTTTAAGATACAAGATAACCCCTATAAAATTCCACAGCCGCACACCCCGCAAGATATTACCAATAAGCACAAGTTCAAAAGAACTCTCCCCCATTTGATGTCATTCTCGAAAGAACAACAAGAGCGACCTTAATTTCGAAGGAAAAGAGGGATTTTTAATTGGACACCAAAAACCATAGGAATGATTTTCTATATCCAAAACTCAATCAAATTAATCACAAGTAAACCCATGATTAATTTAATTGGAATACGCAACTAAATCAAACCAAAAAAGTGATCAATTTAATTGATTGTGCTCAACATAAGTAAACTTACGGAGCTACGACTAAGGTAATCACACGGCGATGACTAACCTAATCGTTCACATACTCAACATAAGGAAAACCTTACGGAATATACGACTACATTAACCAATAGAACGTGATTAGTATAGACGTTCATATATTCAACACAAGGACTTGTGGAATATATGAAAACTCAACTAGAATAATTACAAGAGAACCTATAATTAATCTAGTTGGAATACAAACAACCAAATTAATCACGAAAGTAATCAATTTAATTGTTAAAAGTTTTGCTCGACAAAAGAAGACTTTCGGAGCAAATAACTAAATAACCAATCAAGATGATTAATTTAGTTCAAAATGCTCAACATATAACATCTTACGGAACAACCAAGAAAGCCAATCAAAATAATCGACTTAGTTGTCTCGTGCTCAACATAAGACATATTATGGAGCCTCACGGTAATACAAAAAGAATGGATCAGTAAAGATCAATACCGCGGAATACATATAAGGATCTATTCTATCTTTCCATCACTATTTGTATAATGACATAATAGACTTTATCCTTGTCACACAAAAGATTTTATCTTATTTTCCATCAAATACATAACTGCATAGGCATAACTTTTGTATTTGTCAAAAGTCTATTCGTTCTTTCATCAATACGAATACCAATTCATGAACGACTTTACTTTTGACAACATATGGGACCTTCAAGTCCCCGGATGTAAACAATACATATCCCATAAAAATACTGCAATACTTCAAAATTAAACAGATTAATACTGCAATAACATCATCCTCCAAATATTTTTAGAATTTAATACCAATAAACTTAAAAAATAACATAAGAAGATGAAATAAAAAATAGCTATGTGTAGTCACAATCATAACTATTGAAAGCACTAGTTATTCTTCCAACTTAACCAAAAAGAAGATATACTAGGGGACATAAGGTTCACGGAGATAAGTGTCAATACCCACGAACTGTCTTGGCTGAAGAGGTCGAATTAGGATCCTCTGAATTTCCAAGGATTTAGACACGAAAGTCTTTATTTCATAAATCTCCCTTCTTATTTCCTTTAACTCATCAAGAACATTGGAAAACTTCTGAGAGTTAGATGGAAAAGCCCTGGGTTTTCTTGTATTCCTTCTTTTTCTTTTCAGGGACTTAGAAACATGAGATTTCTCTTTTTCGTCGATTGATGGCTTAACAATCATGTTGACATCCTTTCCATCTGATGACATGGTGCTTTGAGACCTATTGACAGGTTAGCAATCTGGATTTGTGTGATGGAACCACTTAACTCAACAAGCATCCTTATAAAGGATGTCGAAAGGAAAAAGGAATGTAGGGTTCGAAACCTATTGACAGGTTCTCATACGCCTAACTCTAAAACCCTATAAAGAGTAGAATTGTCGATAATAACCCTTTCTTTTATTTGATAGGCAAAAAATAACAAATCTAAGAAAAGAAGGA
This sequence comes from Papaver somniferum, assembly GCF_003573695.1. Lineage (NCBI taxonomy): Eukaryota > Viridiplantae > Streptophyta > Magnoliopsida > Ranunculales > Papaveraceae > Papaver > Papaver somniferum. The sequence continues at coordinate 14,338,933 of NC_039360.1, read as the reverse complement.
AAAACTTTTCTGAAGCCTGGATCAACTCTTAATTTTGTCTCTTTTCGATCAGGCACATGAGACAAGATTTTCCTAACAACACAATCAAGTTGTGTTGTGATGAACAACAATTCGTCCATCTTTTTCCTCATGGGAGGAATCTTCTGATCTCTGTCTATCAAACCGATTTGACCATATTTTCTTTTCAAATGGTCTTATTCTATCCCTGGAAACCAACTTCTTAGACGAAGATAAGATCCTACATACCTCGGCGGTCTTCTGATCAAGTTTCAGCTTTCTTGCTAATCGATCTGCTCTTCGTTGAAGTTTGCTTGCATGCCTTATTTGGTGCTTGTATTTGTAACACCTTGATATTTCATGTCCCTTCATCGAACAAAACGAGCACGTCAATCTTGGATAGTATTCAGGCATTTGAGATGTGCAAGCAGCTAGACATACAGTTGATCCTGAAACATCACTGATATGGTTTCTAGTTACCGGATTCAGTGAATCTTCCATCTTGATTGGGTTTCCTTCTTCTCCGAACCCATTGAGGTTGATATGTGTAATGCTACAAGTATCAAAATCGATGTTTTCACAAAGAAGCCCCACACTTGATTTTCTATCTTCATCAGAATCATATGTTTCATACATTTCATCAAGTGTAACAGCTAGACCTTTGTTCCCAGTGTATTTTCTACGATTTGGGCATGCGTTAGTAAAATGGCCAAAACCCTTACACTTAAAGCACTGAGGCACGTCCTCGTCATCAGCCTCGTCATCATCCCTGTTTTTAGGAGGTACGCGACCGTGAGGTTTGTCTGATGACTTAGGTTTGTCTCTTGAAAACTGTTTACTTCTCTTCATCAAAATATCCCTAAACTGTCTTGTGATCAAGGAGACTGATTTGTCAAGATCTTCATCCTAAAAATCATCCTCAGACTGATCATCCTCAGAGACATGAAAACTTTTACCTTTGACAAGTAATTTAGTGTTCTTCTGTGCTTTAAAGGCAATATCCTTACCGACTTTGGATGTATGATCATGGTCAAAGATCTTTAGCTTTCCAACCAAGGTGTTTCTAGAAAGATTATCGAGGTTATTCCCATCAACGATGGCATGCTTCTTAGACTCGTATCTAGATGGCAACGATCTGAGAATTTTCATCACAATATGCTTTTCAGGAATAGCCTTACCCAATGCAAAAGATGCATTAACAATTTCAGACACTTTGTGATTAAACTTATCAAATGACATCTGACATACGAAGGTTTTCCCAATCGGAATTAAGGTTTTGAATCCTAGCTTCCTTGTCATTGGAGTTACCTTCAAATATGCTTTCTAAGATATCCCAAGCATCTTTAGACCTAGTGCAATTAGACACATGGTGTTGAAGAATTGGGGCAATGGCATGTATGATAGCATTTAACCCTTCAGAATTCTGCTTTGCAGCAAGAATCTCGGCAGCATTATATTCACTAATATTCTTGGGAACATTCACGTCTCCAGCTGCAACAACAGGCGTATCATAGCCATTGACAACATATACCCATGATTGAAAATCACGCGAATGGATGAAGGCTCGCATAGAAATTTCCCACCATAAGTAATTAGAGCCATCGAAGACTGGTGGTACGTTAGTAGAGATGGCACCTTGGTCCATAGAGTCAAATCGCTACAAACACAGACTTGTAAAGTCTTAAACGTGTTTTCCTGCTCTGATACCAATTGAAAAAGCCGGGGTCTAACAACACCACCCAATGTTTTTCGTAGAAATCTGTATGGACTAACTCCGAAATACTTTGCTAGAGAATCAACTAGACAGTCAGAATCAATCTAGATAAAAGTATCTCAAGGAGTTAATATCTCTCTCTTGTTTTTTGATATTACTCAAGCTAATAGAAGTCAACGATTCCTAATCAAACACAAGGAATACTTGGACGGTACCAAAGACCAATGTCCAAGGATCAATCAATATCAATCAACAACCAAAGGTCGGATTTCCAATTGATGATCACAAATGCACAACCTGTATTATTTCAATTATATAACAAATATAATGCGGAAATAGAAATAACACAGACACCATAATTTTGTTAAGGAGGAAACCGCAAATGCAGAAAAACCCCGGGACCTAGTACAGATTGAATACACATTGTATTAAGCCGCTATATACACTAGCCTACTCCAAGATAACTTCGGACTAGACTATAGTTTAACCCCAATCAGTCTCCCACCGATCCAAGGTACGTTGTACTCCTACGCCTCTAATCCCAGCAGGACACTGCACAGTTGATTCCCTTAGCTGATCTCACCCACAACCAAGAGTTGATGCAACCCAAAATCGTAGACTTGATAATAAACAAATCTGTCTCACCCAGAAAAGTCTATCAAAGGATAAATCTGTCTCCCACAGAAGAACCCTAGGTTTTTGTTTCGTCTTATGATATGAAATCAAGGTGAACAGGAACCAATTGATAATCTGGTCTTATATTCCCGAAGAACAACCTAGATTAATCAATCACCTCTCCACTGTCTTACTTGTATAAACAAAAGGACGTCGAGGAATCACAAACATTGTGACGAAGATGTTTGTGACTTCTTTATCTTGCCTATCGGAGAACTCTCACGATATCAAGCCAATCAATAAGATTGTACTCGTACGATAGAAGATGCAACATCATATCACACAACTAAGATAAAATTTGTATCGGTTTGGCTTCACAATCCCAATGAAGTCTTTAAGTCGTTAACCTGGTTTTATAGAAGAAAACCAAAGGTTAAAGGAGAATCGACTCTAGCGAGAGCACTAGTAGCACACAGACGTGTGGGGATTAGTTTTTCCCAATGCTAGATGTCTCCTTTATATAGCCTTCAAATCAGGGTTGCCTTAGTTACAAAGCAATCAATATTCACCGTTAGATGAAAACCTGATTTAGATTCAAGCTAATATTTCTCAACCGTTAGATCGAAAACTTAGCTTGTCACACACACTTGAGATATACGTTTACTGGGTTTGTGAAAACCGTGCCCAAACGTGTATGTGTGTGTTGGTTCAACATAGTAACCCAAAAGTTTAACCATATGATCATTTCATAATAACCTTGTTCTTCTTCACCATGACTAGTTCAATTGACTCAAATGAACTAGTTAGAGAGTTGTTCAATTTCCATGAGATCTTATGTAACTACACAAGACACAATTGAAACAAAGATGATTCGATTTGATTGAATCGGCTCATGAACTTTATAGGTTTGCATACTGCATTTCTTTGTAATTTAAGTTTCATGTTCAGAGCACATCTTTAGATCATAACCCACTCAAGTACGCAAAAAAAATCGCGGACTTAAGGCAACCGGCAGAGTTTTCCAAACTCAACAGAAAATTCGGCAAGGAGACTTCCTCCAGTTCGCGAACTAGGTTCCCTGACTAAACACGCAAACGAGTTTTTGGAAAATCCCAGCAGAAATTCTAGGCAAGAGAACTTCCGTCATTTCACGGACTGAGTTCGCGGACTTGGCAAAGCCAATTCCTCCGGTTTCTCTCAATCAACAAAGTTCGCAAACTTCAAGATATGAAATATGACTTATGCACATATGTGTTACCACACAATGCTTATATCTATCATTGGTTATATAGACCTAAACTCTCATTCCAACCATTGAAACATTCTTAGAGGACGTTATATAGTTGTTACACTATTTCTCGTCAAAGCGATTTTCAAAGTGATTGAAACTTTATGACTTTCGTCACTAGGTGAAGATAAATCCGATCAAAGCGAAACACTTTACCAACACATGATTTCGAGATATAGATAGCCGAGATATACTCGGCTCGAAATATCAAATGTGTATGATCCAGTCTATATAGCATACGAATTTTGTCTCATAATAAGTAGGAGATAGAATATATAGACTTTTGAGTGATAGATAAGTTCAAGTCTCCAGGTACCTTTTTATTGATGAAGTTCCACGGTTCCTTGAGTAGATCTTCGACGTTGTATGATAAATCGTCATGAATTCCTTGAGCTCAACTACACTTTTCTATCTTAGTCCGAGACTTAGCTATGTAGACTAGAGATCAAGACTCATTGTTTTGATAACTAACATTGAAAAACATGCTTGATATAGCAACGCATGCGAGGTCGACCGATCTATGCTCTAACACATCATTAGTGTTATCGCTTTATATCCAACTATGGATTATACTAATTGATCGATGCTGGGGAGAGGAAAGCTGTCCTTTGGGAAAGCTTTGTTCAAGTCGCTGAAGTCGATGCAGATTCTGACCCCTCCATTCCTTTTAGGGACTATTACCATGTTAGATATCCATTGTGGATATTGAGCCATTCAAATGATCCTACCTACTTGTAGTTGTTAGAGCATGGCTCGTTTGAACCCACCAAACGTTGGTATGTCAAGTTTGGTTGTCATATTTTAGTGAATCAAAACTCATGTTAAGAGTCGCTTGATTATGTACTAGAGTTAAACTTCGTATAGGTTAGCTTGAAAGTATTAGGATATGAGACATTACAAGTATTGCAAAGACTTGAAGATGTGAAGAAGCAAGGAGCTACAACGACAACAATCATCCTTCCACTTGAGGTTAGTGATATTTGACTTGAACTGTTTCATTCCCTAACGTATATTTCAAGTCGTGCATATTGAAAACATAACTGCGAAGCATATTTGAACTCTAGATAAACATAGTATTAAGGAATACAATACGAGGTTTATTGTTTAACCATTAAACTTTGTAGATAAGACATAGCCATAATCATTTGAATGCTATTGTGATTATGTATGGGTATGAGGTGAGGATTTCATACTAGGGAACAATGTTTACATGTGTTCTAAGGAAGTAAGTTCATAAACTTGTTTCTGAACCGAAAAGGAAATTTTCAGGTGTTATTGGTTTTGTTATTCATTGCATATATTATGAACAACCAATATGTGTGATATAGTATAACCGCTCACAACTTGTTGTGTTCTTGGTAGAACTGTTCACAAAGGCCTGAGTTATGTATTGGTATAACTTTTATTAGTAAAACCAATCTTAAGTAATAACTTGTGGTATGATCGAATTTTGTATGTCTGACCTTGTAAGGGAAAGGGAATCGATCCTTGTAAGGGAAAGGGAACCGATCCTTGTAAGGGAAAGGGAACCGATCCTAGTTAGGGGTGCAGTACATCAAAGGGAACCGATCCTTGTATAGGGTGCAACAAGGTTTATAGCAGAAAGGGTAACCGATCCTATGGACATGTGCAACACATATAAGTTAGATACCAATATATGTGAGGAACCGATCCTAGTACCTAGTCAATCAAAAGTCAAATGAACCAATTCTAAACTCGTTTGGAAGTGTGGAAAATCGGTTTCAAGGTTGTAAGTGCGAAAGAGAACTTACCAAGTTAAGATGTCGACAAACTTTGAACATGTGTTTTGAATGTTTATTTCTATAATTGTTCAAAGATATTCCTTAACGGCTAAGGGAAAAGAATCCCAGGATCGAAACCTAAGTAAGTTAAGAATCTTTTAATTAAGGTTATTAATTTCATTTTGTAGGGAAATTCCAGAATTAGTAATGTGCATTTACTAATTATAATTTCCGAGAGATTTCGATCATTATTTTTGGACAGAGCATTTCCAGGAGTTATGGAAACCGAATTTGTGCTTTCATGAATATCTTGAGAATATTTTCGGTTTTGGAAATTCCTTGGTGTCCAAACTTCCTTATCTATAAATACACGATGTTTTCCTTTCTAGCAAACTAATCCTTCGTAACAACAGACTTCCTCTTTTGTCTTTGTTACTGGTGTAACCGCCTATCGGAGAGGAGAGTAATCTAATTAGGTGAAATCTATTACGGACGCTCGTTTTAAATTCTTCTTTGGGATTGAGAAGCTCTAGCGCGACCCGTTGGTGGAAAACTAGATAATCGCGGTTTATCTTTGTTTTCTATTGGTTTAGTTGACTAACGGTGGTTGAAATATGATTGCACCTAGTTTGTTTATTCGTGAGAATCTTCTCTTCTGATATAAGATTCACTCAAACTAGTTCAGAGTTTCGACATGGATCTTTATACTGTTGTTAGTTCTAAAGACGATCTTGTGATAATTCATTGTTAACAGACTTCGTTATGTGCGTGATTGATCACAAGATATTCAAGTGATTGTGTGCATGTTTTTATTGAATATTTAAGAAGATTTGAAGAAAAAGAAGATATTGAAGATCTGACTTGGGTTTTATAATCTTTGATGTGCACAATACTTGTTTCGGTAATAGAGGATCCATTTAATAATCGGTTTATCCTTGTGTTAGATTGGATTGATTAATTGAGTAGATCAGCATCAACACGGTTCTTCGGATTAAAGGTGTTGTTGGCTTAATCTTAATCGATTACCTTTTGGTGATTGATAGACGCATTTATGTGTCTAATATAGCTCATTTGTATATATTGTTAGTACTCGATATTGTACTTATTTGGTTATTTTATGTATTTGTAGGTGTTTTTGGAAAATAATCTCTTGCGGCGAATTTGGCTAAAAATGTGGCATTTGGACCTCCGTTGATAACGTACCGGAAGAGCCTCAGAAGTGTACCGGAAGTATCCCAGAAATACCCCGGAGGAACCCCGAAAAAAGTGCGAAAATGCCCCATAGGACACTTGCTATACGGACCCTTGATTTTGGATAAGGGGTAACCTAATTACTAAGGGGTGACCCATTTCCAGGCAGCTGCTAAAGGGACACCAGAACTGGATAGGGGGAGATCACGTTTTCAAATTAATGTTTTGGCGGGAAACTTCATGCATGTTTACTGGCAGAGTTGGATTCGATTAATGGACGGTTTCTAAAGAGATTCAACCCCTAAAATCAGTTGGGATGGATGTGAATGGACTAAACAGAGATGGTACATGTGTTTTGATCGATCAGATTGGGCTGGAATAGCCGGGAGAAGAAATCAGAGTCCAAATAGGACACGTATGGTTCTGTTTACGTTTCAAAGATTTTTTGAGGAGATTCTGGGAGAGTTTTACGCTAAAGAAAACTCTACTTGGTCATGTTAAAGTCTTGGGAGATTTTGGGGCAATAGAATAGCTCATAAACGCGTACAGGGAGATCAGAGAGAGATATTCTCTCAACAGCGCAGAGAAGAAAAAAGAAAAGAAAAAGTCGGATTCAGTAGAGATTTTTGGGGATTAAAAGACTATATAAGAGTTGGTTCAAGTCATAGAAGGGTTAGAAACCCTTATGAGAGAATTGGGAGTAGAGGATAGACGAGAAGAAGAAGTTACAGGAGATATTGCTGCTGCTGCTGCTGCCATTGAAGATCCTGAAGAACACGAAGAACAAACTCACATAGTCAGTCGTTCTTTAGCAGTCTTAAATAACAATACCAGTGTCGTTGTTTTACAGCAGTAATGGCTTATCGTTTACAGCAGTCTTAAAAGCACTTACCCCTTTGTAACAGTGGCGCTGTAACACCATTACAGCGTTGCAAATTTCTGTTTCATCTTATATTCATCAATAAAAACACCTATTTTAGCCATGAATTCATCTTGTGAGTGTGTCTTTGGGATGAGGAGCTAAACCCATTAGCCGAGACGACGGAGGAAGCCATTGGTCCATATTGATTGGTATAATTCTAATTTTTTTATTTATTTGCAATATTATTATTTGATTATTTGCATGGAATTGAATTTGAAATATTAGTTTTTATTGAATAGTTGTGAATTATTTTGATGAAGCATGCTGGGTTTTAAAAACTTTTGATGTTTTATACTTTGTGATTACAATTATTACTTCAAAAATATATTTGAGGCAAATATTAGAATTATTTTTAAAGATAGAATTGCATGAATATTATTTAGAATTTACTATTTAATTGGTCAATGGTGGAATCCTAGTCTTGGTATTTTCTCTAAAGGTTTGAACTATTTTATTTATTTGCATGTTTAATTTAAATCTATAAAAATTGTTTTCTTCACAAGTCTGAAAAGACCCAGTTTTTACCACTACTACAATCACTATTTGAAAACCATCAGTGATTGAACATAATATAGATCTAAGGACCTGATGAAGGAGTTTATGTTAAGATGAACGGAAGAGCCTTTGTCCGACTCATATCACTTGGTTGAATAGAGTTGATACCAAACAGATTTGTTGTTCATTTACTGTTTGGAATACGAACCAAAGGAATTGTTCCAAGTACTTGACTTATTTATAAGTTGGAAATACAGATGGAACTAAGTGAACTATAGGGTTAGTTACTTGCTCTCAACTATACGAAGTTAGGTGTAATTTTGTGTAGCAGCTTAATCCTGAGAGTATTCAATTCTGGACTAGGTCCCGGGGTTTTCTGCATTTGCGGTTTCCTCGTTAACAAAATCTTGTTGTGTCATTTACTTTTATTTTCCGCATTATAATTGTTTTATTATAATTAAAATAAATCACACAAACGTTAACTCCTATTTACTTGATAAACAACCCTATTGTGTTTGGTTAAGTCCAAACCTTTGTATCAAGTAAACATACTTCGTTGTTGTATTGTCTCGAACTCGTATACATAGACGATCACACGAAGTGTGAACCGATTAGTTGTACTGTCTCGACTCAGTCCATAGACAATCACTTTCAGAGAAATGACTTATAGGTAGGAAAAGATTTAGCTTGAGGTATATTTGGGTACCCTCGCCTTTTCAATTGGTATCAGAGCAGGAAAACACGAAAAGATATAACAATATGTGTTTGGTACGATACAACCTATAAGAATTGAATCTAATGCCTGATTCAGTTAACGTTATGCAAGAGTATGAATACCCAAATGTTGAAGATGTTACCACTTCGTTAACTCATGATCCAGGAGTTACGACAGCATCTATGTCTATCTCTGATGAAAGAGAATAAGCTGATAAAGAGTTGGTAAAACTCCTAAAGCCTATAAAGTCTTTGTCTTCTAAAGTGCTCATTTTGAAGATAGAGTTAAATCTTCTTAAACAGGAGAGCAGAGCAAAAGACATTTAACTGAACTGTCTAACCAAAGAGAAAATAGATCTCGCTTTCAAACTAGAAGCTCTTGGTAAATCTCTTACAGATAAGAGACACGTCCCATGATTCTGACTAATGATGTTGTTGTGATTTCTTCTGATGAGGAAACTAAAAGTCCTTGCTCGACTTTACTTTTTCAGATTATGATAAAACCGGGTTGATCACATCTGAAACAGATCAAGATGATGGTAGTTTCCCTAACTACATCAAGTTAGAAGAGGATGAGAAACCAGCTTCTAGATCTACTGATGATCAAAACAAATCTTTTCCAAAGAAAACTTTGAACCGATTCCGTGATGACTCTAAGGAATACAACTTTCAGTCACTTGACAGGAAACTTATACTTCTTCAACATACGGTGGTAAAAATTTTGAAAGAAGTTTCTTGTCTTAAAAAACTGAAAGATTATTCCTCAGTAGAAAAACAGATTATACTACATACCAATAAGATCAACTCAAAAGAGTCATAGGAAAGAGTTGATAATCGCTTCTGGAAAAAGGTTCCTCCGCACCCATATCGAAACAGTTCTGGTTTTGATAAGGAACGACTTCAGAAGGAAGGGAAAGAGCGGATCTCTTCCAAAAGAAACAATCAGGATTTTCCGATAGTTGTTTCAGATGATCACACTAATGTGAATAATAAGGAAGTCCTTAGAATGAGAAAATCTTATGAAAATCTCATTGAAAGAATTAAGAGAGATCTAGATATCTACCAGAATTCTCACATTAGTACATTTTCTCCACATGATCATGTCTCTAGATTTAGAAAAGATCATCATCTTGGGAGAAAATATTTTGGGCAGAAATTCCCTGAAAAAATATGAACTATGTTTCTGATAATCACTGTAAGCTGGAAAAGGCTTACTCCGATACAACTTAGTTGTATCATATGTTGTGCATTCTCATCCTTCGTGCTCATTATCTTGGATGGGAAAGGCACAATAAAACAGGAGCACATGTACCTTGTGTAGTTGTTTATCAGAAAAACTCTGTGATAATTTATGGGTTGCTGCGAATCCATGGCAGTAAAAAAAAAAGTTCATGTTTAACATGATTTTCCAAAATTAGGTGTTATTGGGAATATTCGGATTTTTAATAATCCTTCCAACCTGAGTTTTTCGGACTAAGTAAACGAAATATATTGTTTTATATTTTGGATTTTCCAGAGGTCTTTTGGTCCGAAAGTTGACTCTTTTAAGAGGAGAAACTTTCTCTTATCTGTATTCGAAACCCTGAGAAATACTTTTTTATATATTTATCCATAACCGAGCATGCCTCCAGTAACTCGCTGTGTCTCAAATACTAATAAGGAGGAAGCTCAGAAGGTTAAGGATTGTCAAGGAATCAATACAGAGAGAAAGAAGAAAGGCATTATGTCTGATTATGACTCTGATAGCTCAGTTGGATCACAAGATGAGTCATGTATGTTGTCTTACAACCTTCAAGATTCATCCAAAACCAAGTGGATTCATTCTGATAATATGATTGACTATATTCAAGGTTTTGAGGAACTAAGAACCAATCTCATTATAACGTTTCGAAATCAAGATTGGCTCAAGGATAAGATTGAGGAAACAAAAGATGTTTTAGCTGATATGAAAATTCAAGTTGAAAGACTTGAAAAACAAGAAGTGGTTGCGGACAAGTCTATTGAGACATGCTTTAAAAGCTTGAGCACTGAAAAGACCTCAGTGAACAACAAGAGCACCACTAGAGATTAAGTTATTTGTTGTATTACTTAATCTAGTATAATAGACATCAATTGTTGATTTCTTTCATTGATTGTATTGGTCTATTATGAATAAAACTGTTATGAATAAAATTATTTATTTCAGTAATTTTTCTTGTGATATTTTTCGGTTTACATAGCTTGTGCTTAATTACTTTTACATTATTGCTATGTATGTTTATGGATGTTTGATTTCGGTTTTACTACCTTAATATTCGATCTCATATATTTGTGAACCCTCATGGTTTGGGTAACTTTTTGATTTAGAGGGATTAAGTTCTATCCCTAGGAGGTAGGCTTTATCAAAGGATTATGAGGGTTTCTTTTAGAAACAATATGTAAAAAAGTCACAATATGTTGAATCGGTTTTGGTTTAGCATAAAAGCATATGTGTTTCGACGGTTTTCAACTTTTGCTTGCAATAGTTAAAACCGATTTTCAACCTTTCTCTGGTAAAGGTTGAGGTGTGTTGTTATTCTTTTGTTTACGCATAAGGATGACAACGTGGTGATATGTCGATATCAATTCTCCCTGGACGAAGATGCAATCATATTGGAGAAGTGGATGCAAAATTTGAGGTAATAATCTAATTAGTTAATTGTTTTCTTGTTTAAGAAAAGCATGAGTTTATACTATATATATTTGTTGCTTTTTCTTAACAAAATTTCGTTCAATTGATATTTATTCCATGGTGTGTGTGTGGATGTGGGTTTCAATTGGTTCCTTTTAAGAAAAACTATTGTTATCTTGCTTTATTGTGTGGTATCAATTGTTTAAGCTTACAAAATTTCGGTACAATTGATGTGTGTGTGTGATTCAATTGGTTCGGGTTAAGAAAAACTATTATTATCTTGCTTTTGTGTGGTATCAATCGTTTAGTCTTACAAAATTACGGTGCAATTGCGGTGCTTATAATGTCTATGTTGTTTCAATTGCTTCCGGTTGAGGTGAATAATTATGCAAGTTAAATTATTTTGGTTTGTATGAATTATTTATGGCTTAATGGAATAATATGTGTACGGATGAGTTGTTTAGTCCAATTCGTTTCCGTATAAGAAACTAAGTTATTTCTGATCTTAGTTAGACTTATCGAAGTGAGGTTTCGGTTATTCAAATCTAATCGAATGCCTAAACAAGGAAATGCTAGTTAACTAACCTAGTATTTGGCTTGTTTAAAATTGAAAGGTCTAAGTTTATGTATAATTAGAACCTGATGAGAAAAATGGAGTTTATTCTTTATTTTGGTCATATCGAATTAAGAGGTTGTTTTTGAACAATCGGTTTAGCAAAGGAACTAATGTGCTTAGTTGTTTTTGGTTTGCTAAACTAATTTGGAAAAATTGTTTTGGACAATTTTTTCCTTGGTAACATATCAAAATAAGACTTCTTATAGTTTCGGTTTTGATATTGGTTATCAGAACATGATGTGTGGAACCCTCGTGCCTAACTCTATAGGTTTGCAAGTCTATTCTGATATTTGTAAGATTTTTTTCGTGTTGTCCTTTATTTTTTCGTTCTTTGTCATTTTTGTGACAAAAAGGGGGAGAAACATATAGAGTAAATAGGTGATGCTGGCATTGATGTTTATATTGATTGGCATCGCTAGGGAAAATAACATTGGTACTTGAATGTTTTATCTAACGAAAGAGTGAAATCACAGACTAAGCGGTAGTAACATGTCATATGATTGGTATAACAAAGCCAAATTGTAAAAGCCAAATTGTGTGTTGATGGTGGATTTTAGTTCAGGACTAAAATTGTAAAAGCCAAATTTTATGCGTTGACATCCTGTAGAGGATAAAGCTATTTGAGTGATGAATAATTCTTCACTTTGCTAATTCACCTAGAATGGAGCATGTTGCAACAATTCTAGTATTCTGTGAATTAAATACACCCAGAACGGAGCATGTAGCAACAATCCCGATATTCTGTGGATTTATACCATTATTAATTAATGCATGATTAGCCTTGTATTTCCTATGCTGTTCCCGCAGAACCCTCATTATTGGTGCGGCATGACGACTGAGTGTTACTCTTAGAAGAGTAACACGAATCTCCAAGTGTCAATAGTAAGGCATGCACGAAATACCCGTACAGGGTACATCTCTCGGTGTGTTATACTAGCCCGATTGAGCATATATCTCTCGGTGTGTTATACTAGCCCGATTGAGCATATTTTCTAAGGGAAATCTGGACTTCCCATGTCAGTCTCAGAAACGATCACGGCCACGCAGGTTGGCCGCATGATTTAACCAGCCTAGACGATCCTCAGCAGGAGCAGGCTATCACCGCAATGACCACCAGCGGGCCCGTTTATGTCCTGGACGGTCGAACATATGTTATGCCCCAAAATTTCCACCAAACACCAGCCCTGAAGAGGGATGGTCGAGCTGGTATGGAGTGGCTAGTATGCGTAAGACTGTCAAAAACAGTCTCAAAGAAGTCGCGACCGTCCAACTTCGCAAGAGAAGTTGGACGGCTTGGATCGTCCCGCGATTGACCGTAGAGGCGCTGGCACGCACATTGGCGCGCCCACTTCTCACCTACTTAATCGGTTCTCTCACGACCAAGCCATGGAGCAATAAACGATTGCTCAAAACATGGCTGACGTGATGCTTTAAAATTCGTGGAAACCCCACTAGTGTTTTAAATTGATCACGACCATCCAACTTCGCAAGCATGGTTGGATGGCTTAGATCACACATAAGACCATGTAACAAGTACACACATGCTCACCTCTGGCCCAATATGGGCCACACACGATCGGCCTCCTCAAGGGAGGAGCATAGATTTCAAAACCGATTGGATGAAGTTGCATGCGCACGACTAATCCAAAAACCTAATTAGGGTTTGCGGCATGTTACGTGTCGTTAATCGATCACGAGTGTCCATCTTCGCCATCTTGGATAGAGGGTGCAGGAATAGACTAAGCAAGTCCAGAGAGTATCAAGATGATCACTGTGGGCCCGTCTATCTCTATGTCCGACCGACCAAGACAAGCCATGGATGGATGCCTCGATTCGTGTGCCTTGAATGTGGCATGTCGCACCCCTTTAAGAATCCTTTCCGGGATAGGATTCCTGTCGAAATTTGATCTTGGACACTCCTCTTTACCGGTCAAATTGAGTGGCCTAGATCGCACCTTCATGAGACAGTGAGGTACGGACATGTACATTGGCAAGCCGTCTACACGCATGCCCATTCGGTCCTGCCAAAAACGTCTCCCATGCTTTGTTTCGACCAAGCTGAAGAGTGATGCTTGCACACCTCTTAAAAACCCTAAAACTTCATCAATGGTCGCAGATGAGCGTCATATATCATCTCGTCCGTCCAACTCTACCATCTTGGTTAGGCAGCCCAGGATAGTAATTAAATGGCCAATAAGATGTCGTGGTGATTACCATCCGCCACTCTACCACATCATGAGATCGGCCAAGGGAGGGCTTGCCTGTGCAGTCTCCAAGCTATCTTTCGAAGATATCTAAGCATGCATATGTTTTAAGACGCTTAATTCGCGACTTAATCTGTTAAGCTTTAAAATAGCGATGCTTCATGCATATTGAATATATTTGATGCATTACATGCATAGAATACACATGATATTTTATAAATATCGATTTTCCAAATAACTCAGTTATTTAACCTAGCACCACATGCTACTTCATGTGGGTCCCACGATCCACACATTCGAGACATCAAGCATGTCACAAACTGGGGGATACTTACTGGGGTATTGGTCTGGCGGTTTATAGCGTGCAGCGCGCCATCACAAGAACGTGTCAGGAAGACATGGATGGTTAGCGATGATGGGAGAAGTGTGTAGAGACTGATCGTGTGACAACATGACCCCACTATTCCATCATTCCACTTCCCACGAGAGACGAGGGTTGCGCTCAATGACTTGTATAAATAGGTTCTCCTCCCTATTTCGAAAACGGACAGAACCAAGTGTTAATACAACGTATTCAAACACCCAGAGTTGATTGCTTACATTTTTCGCAAGCCAGTTCATCTTTCTGATACAAGTCATAAACAGCCAACACCTTCACACTCTCAACACCATCTTCGCTTCCCTCCCTAAGATCAACCCCATCTCCTTCACTTTGTGACCGAAGCAAGTCTGGAACGGCCATTTCTTGGTTTATGCCAGAATTGCACAGATTGATCTCTCGAATCAAAAAGCACTCCCGTGCAGTGCATTTGTTTAAGGTTTAGATTCATTTCTCATCCACACACCCCAAAAATTACCAAAACCAGCAGAAATAGTTTTCACCCATAAATAATTGGCGACCACAGTGGGAGATTAATCTCTCGGTTGCAAAATTGGATTCTCGATATTCGTTCCAACCAAGGTTTTTAAATCGTGAATCGAAACGTGAATCGTTTTTTAAATTTGTGAATCGAATCGTATGTGAAATCGTGAATCGTAGATTCATGGTTCATTATTAAATCGTAAATGTATGCATATAAATATCGTTGGACCATACAAAATAAATCCTAGGTATTGATTTTTGATGTTGAATTCTTATAAATATAAAATATACTGAATCTTAACCCCCAACAACCGAGCTAGAACACTGGTTGGAGGCCCAGCGTGTGACGCTACAGGTTATGGGTTTGAAACTGAGCGCTCACATTTTTATTTAAAACATTTTGGACGTCCTCATTAAATCATGAATCGTAGTCAACCAAGGTTGACTAACGATTCTCAAGCACATAGGATTCAAACAAACGATTCGCAACGGTTTGTTATGAAATGGAGCGAATCGTGCGATTCGAATCGTGAATCGCACGGTTTTAAAACCTGGGTTCCAACCTTCTCAATTTTGAAGGGATAGATCTTAGGTCCAATTCAATCATTAACCTATTCATTTTTCTTCAATCCCATCTTTCATTTCATGATGTATCCTCCGTTAGATTCTTCAGAAGCCGTAAATAATTCCTCTTTTCCAATTTTTTTTAATTCATATTCTGACCATATATGTTCGATCAAGTCATCATGCAAGCGAATATGCGTTATTTTTTAAGCATTGCACGTCGGCGTTGCTCAGCTCTAATTTGTGAAAACTCCTCACTATTGCCTCTTAATATATTAATTGGTGCTGGGTTGCTACGTTGTTCATAAACATGTGGCCAGTCACCGGGTAGATGCTCATCCTCGACTATCATATTATGTAAGATAATACATGTTTTCATGATATATGCTAACACATCTGTATTCCACATTCTTGCAGGTTGTTTGATGATTCCAAATTGTTGTTGAAGTACACCAAATCCCCGCTTTACATCTTTTCTTGCACCCTCTTGCATCGATGAAAATATTTCCTTTTTCATACCAATCATATGTTTAATGGCCATAATAATAGTAGCAATCTCTGGGTATATGCCATCACCTAGATAATACGGCATATCATATGAATGTCTGTTTACCTCATAGTTCACTGGTGGTTCTTTTTCGGTGACAAGACTTCGAAAAACATACGAACGGTTCATCACATTAATATCGTTGGTAAAGCCGGGCATACCAAAAAAATGCATGCCAAAACCATAGATCATACGACACCACCGCCTCCAACACGATACTTTTACTCCCTTTATATGCGGTGTAAGCCCCGGATTCTGCCGACGGACATTTATCCCATTTCCAATGCATGCAATCTAGACTACCCAGCATCCCTGGAAATCCCCTATCTTTGTTTTTATTGAGCAACAGTTCAACATCACCAACAGTTGGTTCACGCAAATATTCTTTTCCATACACATTGACAATTGTCTTACAAAACCTACGAGTAGCTTCCAACACAGTGGTTTCTCCTATGCGTAAGTACTCGTCTATTGCATATGCCGCACATCCATAAGCTAACATTCGTATTACTGCTGTTACTTTTTTGATGAGGGTTTAATCCAAGAACTCCACAAGCATTTGCCTTTTGAACAAAATATATGTTTGTGTCCATAACACCTTCTACTATTCGGTTAAACAATTGTCGACGCATTCTGAATCTTTTGCGGAAAACATTAGGTGGTTGGCTTGGATACGGAGAAAAATAGTCGTTCCATAGAAGTTCAGCTCCTGCATCACGATTTCTTGGTATTTTGATACGAGTTTGAGGCCATTTTGAATTTGTAACAAGGACTCCCAAACTAATGGCCATGTTATTTTGCATAATTGCTATTGCATCATCATCAAAGGAATAAAAACTACTATTAGAAGAAGAAGAGCAATAATGAGCGGTTTTCTCATAGTTTTCCATTACTATATGAAGCAGAAGAGCTGTGTTGGCATTCATATATTGAGTGATCAAGTCTTGAATTTATAACCCATTTCCAAGTGCAGTAATAAATAACAAAAAGAAAGAGAAAGTGTTTGTCAGTGACCTGATATGACTACTCTCTAAATTGACGGTAAAAAAACTAGACACACTGATAGTGAAGAGAGTAGACTTTTGAAATGACTATTCGACTGAAAGATAAGATAAGCTATTAACTATCAACATGTCTAGTATGAGTACACACAACAAAGATAAAGATAACACCAAAGACATACCATCTAAATAGTCATAAAAAATTAACCATTCCTTTTATCCGTATCCGAAGGCGAAGATCATGGTGGCATAAAAGGCATATGCATTCTCGGAGTGGTATTGACTGAGGACATTGTTGAAGCTGATCTTTGACTCATACAACTCCAAACTTGTGGTGGCATTGTTTGGGAAAAGGAACCGTATCCAAGGGGACGTTGGACATGGTGCGGCGTACGGAAAAGAGACACTTATAGCTGCAAACTTTTGCTCATATTATTCATCCTTTGTCTTTCTGCTTCTTTCGTCATAATAACGTCCATCCTCTCCTTCATTTGTTTTAATGTAAAATCGCGAAGTTGTTGATTAAAATCAACATGCTCTTGAAATAATGTGTAAGCTTCGTGCTTTCATGAAAAAATAAAATACATAAGTACGAATATTTCTGAAAGATATAATAAAAAGTCGAACGTACACTTACGTGGGATAATTGATGTGGAGTAGGAATAGGTACATGTTCAGCAGGTTGTTCAATTGAGTCCGTATACAAGTCACCGACATACCCACATGTTTGGGCTTCCTAATTAGGATGAGTCACATAATCTTTGTAGTTAGTTACCTTTCTCCATTACTGTAATATATATCATAATCTTTTACAACTTGCACTATTTTTGTTGCATCGAGTAAACCTTCTTTTTTTTTAGGTGTTCCGCTTGCTTATCGCCGATATCCCCAATAACTGTGGGTAGTTGTTTGGGAACAACAAATGTATAATGGTTTTGCCTCCAACGCCATTCTCCGAGGTACATGTTATGTTGTACAGTTAGAAAAAGAGAATATGAATGTGGTATGTTATTATTTAAATAAGCATGAAAAACTAAAAAAAAGTGTTATTGACATTTAACAACAATTATCGAATAAAATTTAATTATTAACGCACAATGCCCATGTAAGAAAATATATATCTCGAGTCTGATAGCCTCGTAGTCGTGCATCCCATATCAGATGCAAGGACTTGTCTGTATGATTTCCATGGGCGCCATGTCACTTGTTCAGCAGTAAGCTTACTCAGTAAATTCCTATAACGGAAAATATCATTCGTATTCTTAGGTACATTCCATCTAGAAGTTATAGGCCATTTTTGTTCTTCACTCGCCTTTGAGATGTCTGGTCGACGTATGCCCAGGTATTCATACCCCAAAACTACTACATAAAAATAATTAGCCAGGTTAATAAATTCGAAACAAAATAAACATTGAAAGGAAGAAAGAACTGGACCGCACAGTGCCTTCTGTCTCCTACCAGCTAAACGGAGTGCCGCATACAATCTCAAAAAAGCTGTCTCCTACCAGCTAAACGGAGTGCCGCATACAATCTCCCTACCAGCTAAACGGAGTGCCGCATACAATCTCAAAAAAGCTGTCTCCTACCAGCTAAACGGAGTGCCGCATACAATCTCAAAAAAGCGGCACCACCCCAGTCATAAGTGGATACTACATCAAGATCTTCAAAAACAGCCAACCATCCAACATCAATGTAACAGATAGAAAATTTTCCTTCCAATGGGTTGGATTTCATCCCATCAACAAGAAAAATATCTATCACGCCACTCGGAAACAAATGTTTGAAGTAAAAATTATGTGCGATAAAAGACAAGGCTAATTTGAAATTTTTTGATATCATAGTTAATTAACAACACCTTTAAGTTTCGAAACCACTAACTTAATCATATGAGTGTACAAGGGACCAAATAAGTAAAAAAAAAGATGATTGATTTCATAAACTCATTCCATAGACCTAGCTGGACTAGTTTCAATTCCAAAAATTTAAATGAACCGCGAGTGTTTTAAACAACATGAGTATACTACACTTTTGACTATCAAAACATAAAAAAAAAGATGTACATGGACAAAAATCTAGAAAGGGAAATACATACAAGAGGACATGCTTATACAGTTACATTTTTCCAAAACAAAGGTTCCATGTTGAATCTCATACGCACCCAACCAGTAATGTGTGTATATATATATATATATATATACAGCAAAATGTAAGTCATTAACGGTATGCAAATACCCCAGACAGATCCCGTGATACACATATCATAAACAATAGAAAAAAATACTAACACTTCAAGCTTCCAAAGCTTGCCCGCTCAATCTATCTTACTACTTCCAGTTCCTTTCGTAATCTGTGGGGGGAAAACAAAACAAAGGGGTGAGTGAATGCCCAGAAGAGGGTATGAAAACGAAAGACATAGTACCAACATGAAACATAAAGGCCTTGACAATGAGCAGATCAAAGTAAAAATGTAATTCTTAAGCAAATATAGATCATAAAAATATTCAGAGCTGCAAATAAAGATATTCTACTATTCTCATGGCCGTAGCCAACGTCAGGGTAGTCTGATACCAGCCATCGTTATCAAACAAAAGGTCTTCCGGGTTGCCATCCATAAATGGGGTGCCAATTAAGGCCCGCCGGTCCTATAGGAGAGTCCGCTAGTTTCCAAATCAAATCAGCATTGGTCAAGGAAACATCTACAAAATCAAGTAATGGTAAATCCATAACTAAAAACTTACACAACAGTAAGCATTAGCAACATCCTCAAAACATTTCCAGGAAACCATTTTCGCAAGTGTAATATTGGGTTCAAAACAATCGAGAAGTGTGTGAATCCATACTTAATTCAGAAACAGTCAAGTGCCGCAAATGATAAGAAATCAATATTTCCACGATGTATAAACAAAGAGTATTATTGAAAGTATAACAAAATGTTAAAAGAATAAGGACATCAAAGCATAGTAAAAACTAAAATATGAGATGAATGTTCTTATAAATTCAGTGGGGGTGTCTTTAATCCAGAATTTGTACCAGCTTCTTTGAAGATGAAATTCAACAAATTATAGCTCTTAAGAAACCAAAGGAATCCGTTCATCACATAAAATTTATGAGTAAAAATAATAAGGTGGTTTGCTAATTTAAAACTTCACATAAAAACCAGAACTTGAATACGTTTTCATAAAATTTCAAATTTGACAGTCCTTACTCAAAAATTCATACAAAAATCATTGGGCGATGAAATTCGGCAAATTTATATTCGTTTAGAAGCTGACAACTTCCTTTTTGATATAAAAATAAGAAGAAGAAGAAATGAGGTACGGAGATGTATGTAATAGTCTCGACAAAACAAGATAGGAATAACGTTTTCAGGAAAATTACAGTTTCGATAGTGCTCAATCAAAAAATTCGTAGAAATTTCATTAGGAAATAGAATTCGGCGAATCTCGTCTTGTTGTAAAGCTAAGAAACCCCTCTTTGATACAAAAATAATAGGAGAAATAATATAGGTCTATGGCTGGGTCGAAGACTCTCTACAAAACTGGACAGCAACACAGGTTCAGAATTTTTCAGCTTCGATAGTCTCAAATAGAAAATTCGTAGAAAATTCATTATGTGGTGGAATTCAGCAAATTTAGCCTCTTTAGAAAGCTGAGGAAACCATATTTAATATAAAAATGATAAGAAACAATAACTAGTTTGATAGCTGTATCGAAAGGTCTACACCAAACAGGACATAAAATTCGTTCTTCAGAAATTTCAGGTTCTTTTCACAAACATACAATGGGCAATCTTGAAACTCAAATGGGTACTTGACTTTCAGTAAAAATCAGAACTTAAATAACTCAAATCATTCCTAGTCTGGATAAAACGTTTCTAAACATTCAAAATTATACACAATCCAGTTTGCAAAGATTTAACAAAGAGCAAACTATAGTGTTTCAACCAATGCTTCTTATTGTAGATAATCAGCAAAGTGCATGCATAAATTGAAGGAAAATTCATGAAAGAAGATGGCTGCCTTTAGGATTCACAATCATCTACATATGCATTTAACAAATTTCACAAATCGTAACGATTCAAATCTTCCATCAAAATCAGTTGATTACCACAAAGAAAACAGTAAATCAAAGGAAAGAAACCCCCTACCTGTATTGCTGATTTAGGCCAGGCGAAGCATAATCCAAATCAAATATTTATTGTTTCGGTAATCTAATTTCCAGAGCCAAGAGAATAGAAAGAGTAAGAAGAGCAAGCTCAAATATGGGTTTTAGGTTTATTTCATTTTGCTTCTTTACAAAATTTAGCAACAAAAAAGAAAAGAAAAGTTGTTGTTGCTCGTCATGGTGTCGGAAGTAACAAGGGAAAGAAGTTCTCTCATTAAAATTGGTTCACAGTGAAAAGGGCCTAAATACCCTTAACTGCTCTCATGATATACACGTACCATCCATGCTAAGTACTTCTAGATTTCTCTAAATTTTTCTACTATGTCCCCTAGTGCTACTAAGGGATAACCTATTTTATTTAAAACACCCATGTTGGGTTTATGGCACACTCCACAATTATAAGCATCTGATATTTGGAATCATACGTGCACACTGCGCAATTCTAGCCAAATGGTTAGGCTCAGACGTAAAGCTAATAGAAAATTTTACGCAGTGTCACAATCAATATAGGTCTCTGCAATAGAAAATCAAAGGGTGGGATCATTTTCAGCCGCAACCAACTTTTCTTCTAAGAAATACGAGCTTAAATATTTAACTATAATTGAATTTGAAACCCACGACGAAGCTTTTGGACAGAGCGTGACATCATGGATATCCGGAAAGATATGTTCACGAACATATTCAAATTGGTACTTCCCAGAATTATACGGAACGTCAGGCCCATCACCGATACTCAGTCCAGTCAACATGACCCAATCTAGGGGGTGAATCCCATCTCACCAAATGGGAAGTGAAAAGTGTTTGTTATATCCCAAAACCGCTCAAAAATATAATCAACCATGGAATGTTGGGTTTCGCTACATTCTATGTTCAAGAAACTTTGTCATCCCGCTTTTTCAATAATATATTTAGCTCTAAGACATTATTTTGAAATAGTTTGATAGTGATGAATTACCGATACCAGTGATCCACGATGTTGAAACTTAAATTTTTGATTCCCTGCAAATGTGATGTCTGTAGAAGCGTGTTGTTTATCATCTTCCAGTATAAAAAACCTCCCTAACCGGGGAATATCAACCTCCTTAATTTGACCAGTAGAGATTAAGTGATAATCTTCGTCGGCTACAGATTTTTGTTTCTTGTTCGTCTTCATGCGACCATTGAACCTCTCTGTTAATTTGTTCAACATCTGCACACACACACAAGATAGATGCAATTTCATAATTAAAACACCAACCCTCAAACCAAGATACACATATATTGAACTAAACTAAATTTCATCATACTTCCATATTCTTAAAAGTCAATAAACATTTATATTCCAAATTCTATAATTCCTTAACACAAATTATATTAATTCCATAAACACAAATTAAATCGCCAACAAGTGTTTCAAACATATTAAAAAAAACAAAAAATAAACTTCAAAACAACTCAAAATAATAACTTCAAAATTCCATAAAAATCACTAGAAAGTTAATTGATTTTAACCCAATTTTCATACATACAAATTAGCTCTTCTACATATAACGCACATAATTTATATTACCACAATTGTTTTACATAACCACACGAATTTTCAATAAACATATTCATCTATGGATGCATGCAACAATAATCTCAGTGCCTATGCCTTACTAGCAGCCAAACCATAGCTTAGACATTTTTACAAGCACCAAATGCGCCCGATCCACAAACCCAATATGCGCATATGGTTGAAAATTTAATAGTACCTAATCTAATTAGGCATACCTCTCATGGAAGTTAAAAGAACTAAAGTTAAAAGAAACTGTTAGAGCATAGCTCGGTCGACCTCGCATGCGTTTCTATCTCAAGCATGTTTGTCAATGTTAGTGATCAAAACTATGAGTCTTGATTTCTAGCCTACATAGCTAAGTCTCGGACTAGGATAGAAAAGTATAGTTGAGCTCAAGGACTTCATGGCGATTCATCATACAACGACGAAGATCTACTCAAGGAACCGTGGCACTTCATCAACAAAAAGTTATGTGGAGACTTGAACTTATCTATCACTCAAAAGTCTATCTCTTCTATCTCCTACTTCTTATGAGACAAAAGTCGTATGCTATATAAACTAGATCATACACATTTGATATTTCGAGCCGAGTATATCTCGCCTATCTATATCTTGAAATCATGTGTTGGTAAAGCGTTTCGCTTTGATCAAGTTTATCTTCATCTAGTGACGAAAGTCATGAAAAGTTTCAATTACTTTGAGAATTGCTCTGACGTGAAACGATCTGTGAATAACGGCTATATAATGTCCTCTGAGAATGTCTCAATGATTGGAATGAGAGTTTAGATTACATAACCATGTATTCCTTAATCCGAAATTTTCAAACTTTGTTGATTAAGAGAAACCGGAGGAATTGGCTTTGCCAAGTCTGCAAACTGACGGAAGTTCTCATACCGAGAATTTCTGCTGGGATTTTCCAAAAACTCGTTTGCGTGTTAGTCCGCGAACCTAGTCCGCAAACTGGCGGAAGTCTCTTTGTCGATATTTTCTGCTGAGTTTGGAAAACTCTGCCGGTTGTCTTAAGTCTGCGAAATTGTTTGTGAGCTTAAGTGGTTATGATCTAAAGATGTGTTGTGAACATGAAACTTAAATTACTAAAGAATGCTTTATGCAAACCGTGGCTATAAAGTTTATGAGCCGATTCAATCGAATCGAATCATCTTTGTTTCAATTGTGTCTTGTGTAGTTACATAAGATCTCATAGCAATTGAACAACTCTCTAACTAGTTCATTTGAGTCAATTGAACTAGTTATGGTGAAGAAGAACAAGGTTAATATGAAATGCTCATATGGTTAACGTTTTGGGTTACTATGTTGAACCAACATACACGTACACGTTTAGGCATGGTTTTCGCAAACCCAGTATACGTCTACCCAAGTGTGTATGACAAGCTAAGTTTTCGATCTAACGGTTGAGAAATATTAGCTTGAATCTAAATCAGGTTTTAATCTAGGTGAATATGAATTGCTTTGTAACTAAGGCGAAACTCTGATTTGAAGGCTATATAAAGGAGACATCTAGCATTGTGCAAAACTAATCCACACACGTCTGTGTGATACTAGTGCGCTCGCTAGAGTCGATTCTTCTTTAACCTTTGGTTTTCCTCTCTAAAACCAGGTTAACGACTTAAAGACTTCATTGAGATTGTGAAGCCAGACCGATACTACTTTTATCGTAGTTGTGTGATCTGATCTTGCATCTTCTATCGTACGAGTACAATCTATTGATTGGCTTGAGATCGTGAGAGTTCTCCGATAGGAAAGATAAAGAAGTCACAAACATCTTTATCTTTCCCGTTCACCTTGATTGTAGAGAGGTGATTGATTAATCTATGCTGTTCTTCGAGAATATAATACCGGATTATCAATTGGTTCCTGTTCACCTTGATTTTCATATCTTAAGACGAACAAAACCTAGGGTTTTTTGTGGGAGACAGATTTATCCTTTGATAGACTTTTCTGTGTGAGACAGATTTGTTTATTATCAAGTGTGCGATTTTGGGTTGCAGCAAATCTTGGTTGTGGGTGAGATCAGCTAAGGGAATCAAGTGCGCAATATCCTGCTGGGATCAGAGGCGTAGGAGTACAACTGTACCTTGGATCGGTGGGAGACTGATTTGGGTTCAACTATAGTCCATTCCGAAGTTAGCTTGGAGTAGGCTAGTGTCTGTAGCGGCTTAATATATTGTGTATTCAATCTGGACTAGGTCCCTGGGTTTTTCCGCATTTGCGGTTTCCTCGTTAACAAAACTTCTGATTTCTGTGTTATTTCTTTTCCGCATTATATTCTTTATATAATTGAAATAATACAGGTTGTGCGTTAAATATCATTAATTGGAAATACGACCTTTGGTTTTTGATTGATATCGATTGATCCTTGGACATTGGTCTTTGGTACCGTCCAAGTTATTTCTCTTTGATAAAGACTCGCAAATTTCCATTTGCTTGAGTGAAGATCAAATCGAGAGATTGAGATATAAACTCTTTGATATATATATTTTTATTGATTGAGTCTAACTGTCTAGTTGATTCTCATAAAAAGTATATTGGAGTTTGTCCATACAGATTTCTAAGCGAAATTGTAGGATCAGAATTTCGCAATGACAATGTTTCATAGAAGTTATCAATGACACAGCATAACAGCGTCGCATAACAGTTTCAAAAATGATAGAATAAATGATGTCATCTAAGGTCACGAGAAAGATGTGATAGTCTTGCGAAGATTAGAGAGTTTGCGAAATTAACATTTGTAAGGTTGCGAGAATGTCGCAAACCATATCCGAAAATAAAGGACAGGTTAGCTGTCATCCACTATGTATTTCCTTATAAATAGTCATTTGAGTTGTAAAGAAGAGGGGGATCTTTTTTGAGTAAGAAACAAGTAAATAGGAGAGAGAAAGTCTAGAACAGAGATCATTCTTGATTTCTTTATCTTTTCTTGTAAGAATATTTAAAGATTGTTCAATAAAATAAAGAGTTTAAACCTAAAATGAGTTGATTAATAATAAAATCATACGAGGGGTGTAGTGTAGGATTTCCTGCAACTACATAATGGCGCTAGAAACAGGGACGAGTTAAAGATTATTCTAGAAAAAGCTAAAGATTGATATTGAGATTTGTGAAAATTTAAAGTGATTGATTAAGAATTTTTCATAATTTCTTGCAATACTATTAGCATTGAAGAAATGGATAGAAGAAGAAATACATCCGAACAACCGACTACTATTAGAAGAAGCAAAAAAATTGTTGGAAGAGAAAGAAGTGAAATGGGAGAATCTACTAGAATGAGAAATAATAGAGAAAATCAAATTCATCCGCCAATTCAACAAACACTAATTCAAGAGAGGAATACAGATTATGACAGGGTGAGCATACACACTTGGCGATCAAATTCAGCAGAAGAAATAGAACAAGAGCAACAAAATAGAAATTATAGACAGGAAGAGAGAAATCAAGAAGCAGATGAAGGAATAATTCATGGAGGTGAGGAAATTGGAGCGTTAGAAACATTGAGGCGAAGAATACATAAAGAAAGAAGAACTGAGGCAGAAGAACGTGCGAATTTAACAAGGCAAAATCACGAATTAAGGATGGAGAATATAAGACTGCAGAATAGAAGATCGAGAAGTATTACAAAATCATATTCAAGATCGACTAGAAGAGAAATGAGGCGAAATTCACCCACAATCAATACTGGAAACAATATTCAAGAAGAAATATCAAATCCTAATGAAGAATATTGCGAAAATAGAGAAAGAACTGATGATCGTTACATTCCACAAAATGAAACTTTTGATGATGGGAAAATTGGAGGAAATCAAGAGAACGGGCAAAATCAGAGACAAAATAACCAAGATGGCGAAGGAAATCAAGAGGAAGGAAGAAGAATTTTACATGTGAGAGAAACTCAAAGAAATCAAAAGACAATTGAAGAAGAAATTGAAAGACATAATGCTGAACAAGCGCGTTTAATCTGCGAACGTGAAAGATTGAGAGCGGAAATGGAAGAACAAGAGCTTCAGGAGACAATTCGCTAGAAAAATCATGACAATCGAGAAAGAAGGCGTATACAAAACCGGAATAACGATAATCTCAATGAGGAGTATGATAGAGTAAATAGAATGGCTGAAAGACAGCGAATTGAATTGATAAGAAATGAAAAAAATTACGGAGGGGAAAATGAACGACATCATCATTTGCGAATTCAAGATAGGGATGAGGAAGAGAATCGCAGAAGAAGACGAGATGAGGATAATGAAGAAGAGATACAAAATTTCGCAAGAGAAGATAGACGTGAACGCAGAAGAAGAGAAGCAAAATTAAAGAGACCAATGGGTCAAGATTCAGGTGTAAATAAACAAATCTTGAAAGAATTAGAAGAAATGAGAGGAATGCTAAATAACAGGGGAGAAGTAGGTAGAAGACAATTGGATGAAGCAATAGAAGAAGCTGCGAAAACTCCATTTACAAGGGAAGTACAATTAGGAGGAATACCACTGAAATGCAATTTTCCCGCATTAACCAGCATTTTTGATGGAACAACTTGTGCAATTCAGCACATTAAAGCTTATGTGAGGTGCATGTTACAATGGGAAAATCATGATGCGGTATTGTGCAAATATTTCGCATCCAGCTTAACAGGAGAAGCGTTAAAATGGTTTGAAGGTTTACCATAGAATACAATAACCTCCTTCAATCATCTGCAAACCACATTCTTGGGAGCATATATAAGTAATAATTCCTCACGACCTGGTATAGAAGATGTGTTTGGATTAAAACAAAGGATTGGCGAAATTTTGAAACACTTGACTAAAAGATGGAGAACTATGTGTAGCGAAATGGATGGCCGTGTAGATGAGAGATATCTCATATTATCATTTATCAATGCTATGTTTGCAACAAACCTGTTGTATGTACAAATTTTCAGAGTCAAGAATACGATTACAATGACTGAATTGCGAGAACTTCAAGAAGAATACATTGCTCTAGAGGAAAGACAAAATGAAATGGAATAATATCCAGTTGTGAACACCAGCTCACAAACAGCGAATGCAAGCTTATTACCCAAGCTAATAAACACAGTCGCGAATACTTCACAAGTACAACAAGAAAAGGTGACAAGTAACAATCAGCAGAAATTGGTAGCTATGGGGAGCCAAGATCAAGAAGAGTATGAAAGAGAAAGAAATTTCTACAATCGTGGAGGAAATAACAAGATTCAAATACTCGATCAACCGCAAGAAACTTATGGAGGTCAAAGACCAAACTTTAATAGAGGACAAGGAGGTCACAAGGTAATATGGGAAGAAATCAAGATGCCACCTCTAAATGCAAGTGTGGAGAAGATATGGGAAGCTATAATTTTGATGGAGAATATACCAACACCATGGAACATGGGAACGGAACCACCTCCAAACCACATAAGTCATGAATTCTGTTCTTATCATCATTTTCATGGACATACCACAAACGATTGCAGAAATGTAAAGAGAATTATTTTGAGAATGATAGATCAAGGAAAACTAAACGACTTTCTGGTAAGGCATCTGCAATCTCAACCATTACCACCACTACCAGAACATCACAAAGTGAATACGATGAAAAAGAAAGAAACATTCTTCATAGAAGTTGGTGCAAAAGAAAAAAATCTATTCTGTCACTCTATCGTACATTCATATAAGACAATTGAAGATTTTCATGATAATTTTTTAGTAGGGTGTTCGCAAGAGATAATAATGGAAGAGAAATTATTAATATTGCGAAAATCTCGCCACTAGAGGAATGGCAGAAACAAATCATTTCTTTTACTGCAGAAGAAATTCCCGAAGGAGAAGAGGTGCATAACAATCTATTGGTAATAAAATTAGAAATTAATCCAAAACCGAAAGAAGATGAGGATGGTGAAGCTGAAGATTCATGGGAAATCAATAGAATTCTAGTCGATATTGGAAGCTCTGTGAACATCTTATTTTATCATACTTATAAAACCATGGGTGGAAGAGATGATGATCTTATACCATCAACATATAAGATATATGGTTTTGATGGTACTGCTAACAAGCCTAAAGGGGAGGTTACTATGCAAATTCCATTGAAGGGAATATCTTCTGAAATCTCATTCTGTGTCGTTGATGTATAATCACCCTACAATACATTAATTGGTCGACCTTGGCTACATGGGATTCTAGGTGTAGCTTCAACTTTCCACCAATGCATCAAATTCCCTCACCCCAATGGTGTAGGAATCATAAAGGGAGATTGGGTTGCAGGAAAGAGATGTTACGAAACTGGGATAGAATCTTACGAAGAAAGAGCAAACAAGAAGGAAAACTGGCGACACAAAATCAAAGATGTACAAAGAAGTGAGAGGTTGATGGTGGATACAATCGAAAAAAAGGAGAAGAGATGTTGCGAAATTAATGCTAGCTCAGAATAAAAAGGATGAACATACCACTATCAAGGAAGCAGTAACAGAAAATAATAAAGAAGCAAAGGATGGCAAAGGTAATAAAAACAAGAAATGTATGATGATTAAGTTGTTGCGATAATCTCGCAATAAGTAAAATTCTCAAAAATTAATTTGATTGAACAACAAAATTGAGATTGCGAAATTCAGATACAATATAATGATTTGCGAAACTCTCGCAGAGATAATGAATTTTACAGAAAATAATCAGAGAAGAATGACAAAAGAGAAAGAGGCGAACCTTTATGGCGTACACCATAGTTCGCGAATACAATTTCTCAAGAGGCAAATGTAAGACCTAAAGTACGTCATATAAGGGGGTACCTATTGCATGACTCAGGGAAAGGCTACACCGCCACCGGAACCTGAGTCATGGAGATTTGGGGTCAATGAAGCCCATCCGGGAGAGGCACCTTGGATTCTCAACTTAATCATATGACTTAGGTTGGGCGACTAAGGTAATAAGGACTCTCCCAAGGAGTGCAAAAGCTGATCAAGGCGCCGAGGTACACGGTTGAGTCAAGAGTGCCGGGGGCGTTTGAAGCGTCCTTGCCATTCTTGACAAGTCTTGGCTTATACTGCACTCGGTCTGAAGAAAACCCCACTTAGGGTGCAGTCTCGTAACCATAATACCTATAGGTAAAAGGGATAAGAGACTGTGAAAACAACTGGTTGTTGTTAAGACTGGATGGGAGGAGCTAACCTTGTATGGTAGAAGTACGCCTCCTTGAAGGGGCAACCAGGGGGGAGATAAGGGCGGCACCCTCCATTAGGGGAGCTGATAAGTGTCTTAAGACGCAAATGTCATGAGGCTTTTTATTCACAAGGATATTAAGGCTTGTCATATTTGTGCAACAATCTTGAAGAGGCAATAATACAAAAGAAAAAGATAAGACGAGATCAATGGGTTTTCGCATGAAAGTGCGAAGACGTCCTGCGACTTCGTCGCAAGACGGCAATGTCATGGGGCTTTATTTTCGCAAGAATATTTAGGCCTGTCATATTGTCGCAACATTCCTGAAGAGGCCATAATACAAAAGAAAAAGTTAAGGCAAAATCAATGGGTTTTTGCATGAAAGTGCAAGGACGTCCTGCGATTTTATCGCAATGACAAGAGGTGGCATAATAAGACCTTTAATTAGGAAGGCAAAATAAGACCACACAGGAATGAGATTTTGAAAAGAAACAAAATTCACTTCGCAAAAGGTTGCGAAATTATACAATAAGAATTTTTATGAAATCTCTCATTTGGATTCAAATAACAGAGGCAAGTATGGGAATGTATGAAATTAGAAAATGTTATTTGCTCCATATGAGAGATTTACTCAAAATTCAAGAATTAATGATTATATTGATTAACTGTATTGCAAAGAAGAATTGTTTTAATTTACGCAGGTCAAAATGAAAGAAACAAAATACAGAAAGAAGAAATAAATGTACAAGTATTACAAAGAATCAAAGAAAGAAGTAAAGACTATTTCTTGGTTAATCCTTCATTATCTTCATCAGACTTGTTTCCTTCTTCATCTGCGTCAGAATCTTCATCACCATCAGAACTTCCATCACTATCAGATTCTTCATCGTCAGCTTCGCTATCAGAGATAATCAAACTGGGAGTATTCTGTGGGATTTCTTCTAAAACAAGGATAATCAGAATGTGGGATATTATGATCATCACAAACCATTTGGATGGTTTGATTGCGAAAATGCATAGCGTCATTCTTAAAATTCGCAACAGTGATCTTGATTTGATTCTTTAATCTAGAATACTTGTCGTTGCGAGAAGAAAGATTCTTTGCGAGTTCCTCTTTTCAGCTTCAAGTTCTTCAATCTTTTCACGATATTTATTTTCAGAATCTGCGAACAAAAGACAATCAATTATTAACTTGATGAAAATTCATAAGAAGCAAAAGATTAGTAAAGAAGAGCAATTAGCAACCTTCTCTGTCAGAAATCATATCTCTAATCAAGGCTGTATGTTCAACTTGGAGACTAACATTTACGCCTAAATCTTTTCTAGCATCATCTAAAATTTTCGCAGCCCAGACAAATTCATCCTCACTACTTATGAGAAGACGAGAACGAATTTGATTTTCCCTTTCGCAGAGTTCAATATTCTTGCGGTTAGCTTCATCTCGCTCAAGTTGAACTTCAAGGAGAGCCTCTTGGAATTTCGCCAAAGCCTTGGCACCTTGATCAGAGATACGATCCTTATCATCTATGAGACCGCTAATTTGGTTCTTAACTCATTGGTTTTCTCTTTGGAATCAATAAGGAGACGCTTAAATCTGTTGGTTAAGCCTAAACTGGATCTATGATCAATTTCTAAGAGGCGAAATTTCGATCTAAGTTCATTTAGAGAAAGAGGTGAAATTCTATCATTTGAGAAGCTATTTAAGGAATTGTTAAGACGTTCAAGAAGGGTATCATTATCCAAGGCATTAGGAAATGAGCGAAGAATGGTAGCTTCATCAAAAAGACCATAAGTGTCTGCAAAAAGGATCATTTAAATAAGATAAAACAACATGATGAATGAATAAAGAGAAAAGAGAAAAGTAACATACCGTAAAGATGATTATTATCTTGACGAAGACTAGAAATTTTGTTCTTATACGAGGAAGAATCAATTTCTAATTGTCTATTTTTCTCGCGAAGACCTTTAACTTCAGCTTCTAATTCTTCATTCTTTTTGCGAAATTGAAGATTCTTCTTTTCAAGATTTTCGCGTCTTCTCTCTAGATCTGAGGCAACAACAAAAGAAGTTTTTCCAGCCTGCGAAAAGATATAAAAAATATTAATATAGAAAGAGATTTTGAGTTATAACAATGAAGAAGTAAAAGGATAAAAGTATACCAGACTATTGAGAGAATGCAAGAAGTCGGGAGTCACTGATCTAGAAACTCCACGAAGAGAGCTATCACCATCTAGTAAAGGGACATCACAAAGGGTAGCGAGAGCTTTGCAGGTATTTGCGAATTGGTTATCTCCCATTCCTTGTAGAGAATCAGAAAAGAGGCCAGAAAGCTTAGCCATAGAAGATTCAGGTGGAGAATCTTCAGTTGCAGCAAGATCATCGTTATCCTTATC
The DNA here is from genome assembly GCF_003573695.1 of Papaver somniferum. Lineage (NCBI taxonomy): Eukaryota > Viridiplantae > Streptophyta > Magnoliopsida > Ranunculales > Papaveraceae > Papaver > Papaver somniferum. The sequence continues at coordinate 14,306,558 of NC_039360.1, read as the reverse complement.
ACCCTTGTCACTTTCAGAATTTTCGTTAGGAGGAACATTTGAAGGAGAAGAAGAACAAACTTTTCTTTTCTTTGGAGGAGGACCAGTTGATTTTTCCCTGCGAAGAGCACCTTTACCTTTATCACCAATCTTCGCAGCATCAGCAGATTCTTCTACTTCAGCAATAATCTTCACACACCGATAGAAATAAGAAATGGAAGCGTGGAAGTAACAGTACTATTTAAATTTATAAGAGAAAATTTCTTACCTCATTTGTGTATGAGCGAAGAGCTAACAGAGTACTAGATTTCCCAGTCCTGTTATAACTATCCTTCAGTTTTTGGATCTGCGGAATGTCGCAAGAGTTAGCGAACAGAATAGTAAAAATCAATAAAGAAATATAAAATGAGTTAAATGGGAGAAACATACCTCTTTCTCCTTCTCGGGCCAAGAGAAAACCCAAGGTTGATATGCAGCGAGATTCGCAGGAAGAACATTTGATCCAGCAATGTAGGGTCCCTTTAGCATTAAAGGAAAAATACACCATTTATCATCTTTGAATTGGCGAGGAGTTGTGTTTTTACCAGAATTCCAGTCAATATCTTGCATAAGAATTTTGGCTTCATCAATATTATCTTTCCTTTTTAATCGAATACCCCAGCAAGTATTCTCTTTCTTCATGGAGATAAGTTCGTAGTTCTCAAAGAAATTCGCCACTGTATACTTCTCAGCAACTATATCTAGGTTTGCGAATTTTGGATCCCTAAGTTCTTTGGAGTAAAGAGATCCTCTACCAGCACCACGATTAGTGAACTCTAGCATCATACGGATGCAGTCCCACTTAGTTGGAAGATGGCTCGCGAAAATCCCGAATGAGCGAGAATTTCATAAAATAAAGGAAGATCTGGGTTATAAAGAGGAATAGGGAGACCTGCGACAATCTGACCTAGCGAAATTATGATTGATTGATCATCACAATATTGATCAGAGAAAAGCTTGACAGAAAGAATTGATTTGGCATTCTCACCAGGAATGGTGGAGAGTGTGAAACCTTTATCAGCAAGATCTTTTTGGACATCTTGTAAATTCTTCTCATATCTATGACCACTTGGAGCCATGTTTGAATATAGAGTATGGGAATGTATAAAAAGTAAAAGGATTGAAGGAAGAAAAAATTACAGCAGCAGAATTTGCAGAAGAATAACAGAGCTGCAGAGATGAGAGAATAAAAATAGAAGAGAAAGTAAAAAGAAAAGTGGAAAAAGGGGGTAAGAAGAGTATATAAAGAACATTTTTTACTCGAAGAAATAAACACCATTAAGACAAAGAGACGCGAGCGGTTACACAAGACGTGTCAAGAAATAAATGGAAGAGAGAGTACGTGTGATAAATGTGGAATATGAAAAGATAAGCAGCTGCGGCATTTCTCACATCATTCTCTACTTTGCAGAGAAGATATGAGAAGAGGCAAGATATAGGATCAGAATTTCGCAATGACAATGTTTCAGCGAAGTTATCAATGACACGTCATCTAAGGTCACGAGAAAGATGTGATAGTCTTCCAAAGATTAGAGAGTTTGCGAAATTAACATTTGTAAGGTTGCTAGAATGTCGCAAACCATATCCGAAAATAAAGGACAGATTAGTTGTCATCCACTATGTATTTCCTTATATATAGTCACTCGAGTTGTAAAGAAGAGGGGGATCTTTTTTGACTAAGTAACAAGTAAATAGGAGAGAGAAAGTCTAGAACAGAGATCATTCTTGATTTCTTTATCTTTTCTTGTAAGAATATTCAAAGATTGTTTAATAAAATAAAGAGTTTAAACCTAAAATGAGTTGATTAATGTTAAAATCATACTAGGGGTGTAGTGTAGGATTTCCTGCAACTACAGAAATATTGGGAGGTGTTGTTAGACCCTCTCTTTTTCAATTGGTATCAGAGAAGAAAAACACGTTAAAACCTTATAAGTTTATGTTTGTAGCGATCTGATTATGGACGAGTCTATCTCTAATAACGTACCAGTTCAGAAATTACCAGATGATTCTAAAAGCTTGGATTCACCTGAGAGAACTGTCACATATAAGTCAATATCTAAACATTCTCTTGATGTAAAAACTGTTGATTGGGAAACACTCCTAGAAGAACAGTTGGATGAACTTTCTGATGAAGGCAATTCAGATATTGATAGAGACGTTGATGAGGAAGTCTCGGAGTACGTTAAGTTTTTGGATTCGTGGAAAATGAAGAAGATTACAACTTCTCATGTTAACTTCTCTATGTCGAGAAAACAAGAAATTGAAAAGGATTTACGGAGGTCTTTATGGTCGGAATCGCTCTTGCGAATCGATCCTCAAGGATTCTGAGGAAAACCTACGTATTAAGTCACTTGAATGTGATAATCGTTATCAAAAGTACTTTTTGTTAGAAGAGAAACTTGCAGAATCTGAAGCAAGGTTTAACTCTCGACAAATTAGTTTTGATGACAGAGAAAGTGCTTGTCTCGTTCAAGAAAAACGCTTTGAGGATGATTTAGCTACTGCTCTTGATAAAATCAAGATGTTAGAATATGACTTGAAAAAGTTCAATACTAGTTCAAGCAAATTAACCACTATGCTAGGAGCAAGTAAAAATCATCGTGCTACACGAGGATTGGGCTATAAGGGAATAGATGCTCCAAGTACTAGAAAAGAGGTAAAATTTGTCAAGGCTAGTGATTCGTCTCAACAAAAGGTTTCCATTGATGGCAAAAGTGAAATACCTTCACTGGCAGTTAAGGTTCAAAAGAGCAACGCTTATCAATCTCCAAAGTCAGCACACACGGATCGAGGTAAGAACATTCCTTATGTTTGCCACTATTGCGGAAATAAAGGTCACCTGGAAAGGAGATGTCGTTTCCGTATAAGGAATGAGAAACTTCATGATGTTCTGGTTTGGGCATCACAAGAAGTTGTGAGACCAAGATCATATGTTAAGACTAATCCCCTTAACGTTACAGGTTGTAATTTTCCAACCTTTAGGCAAAGGAATCAGTGTTGTGGTAAACCTAGATTTGCCTATAAACATCGTACGAATCCTTTTCACAATCGTAATGGTTATCAAAAGGATAACTTCTTAAAGAAGAAGACAAGATCCGATGCTCCCAATTGGAGAAAGACTAACTTGAAAAAGAATAGTCAATCCAATTTTCTTCCGAGAATTCTAGAAGAGAGTAATGGGAAGAAGGTTCCAATTGTTCCTAAACGCACTCAAAAGTGGATACCAAAGAAAGTCGATGATGTTTTGAGTGTGAAAAGGAATGATCTCCCAGAAAATCCCATGACTATGGAGAAGGAAATATCCATGATGCTGGAACTTAATAAGTTTTTTGGGAAAGGGAATTGGATGTGAAAGGTTCTAAAAGCGATCTCTTTCATGATAATCCAAAGGTCACTTGTGGTGAGCAAGACATTGTCACCCCAACACAACTTGATTGTGTTGTAAGTGCATCCTCACCAAGGAATTCGCTGTTATGTATACAGTGAGGGAAGCACGAGAATTGTGGCACACAGTTTATGTTTGTTAAGGCTTTAGAATTCGACTGGATTCATCTAAAAAGGTATGTCTATAAACTTGAGCAAGATTTGTGTTTTTGTTTTCTTAGAGAACTTATAATGATTCACGTACCTTTCTTATCGTTCTTTTCTACATAACTTGATCTGTGTTTAAGGTTCTTAAATGTTTAGGTTTGAAAATAATAGTTCGGGATGTTTGGACTACATGGTACACCTACCAGGTATGCATAGCATCTTTCAAAATCAAAATCCAGGGGTTTAAGTTCGCGGACTTGAAAAATTCGTTTGCAAACCCGTGTGCATGCTTGACGTCGATATTCGGTAAACTTGTTTTGGCCGTAATTTCTTCGTACGAACTCGGAATGAACTCATTCTTTTTGCATTCTCTTCCTCTTTGAATTCTATTCAAAATGAAGATGAGAAACCTTGAATTTGGATGAGTTAAGATTTGTATTTGTCCTGTCTCTTGTTTTTGAGTGTCTTACTCTATTTCGTCACTTTTCCACTTCTCTTGGAATTGGGCACTTGGATTCTTGGAGTACTACTCATCTAAGGTCATTTTTAGCTTTTACAAGAATGTTGTTGGTGAATCACAAAGAAGGAAGTTCAAGAATGGGAAGTAGTACGCATTACTATGAGATTCTTGAATGTTCACAATCATTTTATGTGAACTATGGTGCATGGTCGTTAATGACTTTGTATGTTCTTCTTTGAAAATATTTTTATACGCCTTTGGTAGCTATTCTTGGTATAAATCCGGGCGAAAAAGATTGATTCTACTCTTTAAGGACAAATCATCTTATATGTGCATCACGAGTTTGTCTTGATGCCTAGGAAACCTCTTATGAGAATTTATTCTTGTTTTTGAGAAGGATTACTAGAGTTTGGAATAGCCACTATTGTGATTACACATAGCTATGTCCAATGTTTTCATCTTCATATTTTTAGATTTATTGGTTTAAATTCTAAAAATATTTGGAGGATGATGTTATTGCAGTATTAATCTGTTTGATTTTGAAGTATTGCAATATTTTTTATGGGATATGTATTGTTTGCGTCCGTGAACTTGAAGGTCCCATATGTTGTCAAAAGTAAAGCCATTCATAAATTGGTATTCGTATTGATGAAAGGACGAATGGACTTTTGACAAATACAAAAATTATGCCTATGCAGTCATTTATTTGACGGAAAATAGGGAAAAATCTTTTGTGTGACAGGATAAAGTCTATTATGTGATGGGTGTCGTAGCCTCAACAAATTAATAATCTTATTTCCACACAATTAACTGGTAATATAATGGAAGTAAGGATCGTTCCCACGAAGAGCAGTGAGTTTTAGTTGTCAAAGTGTCACAAAAAGGGGGGTTTTGTTTTTAGATTATGAACAAAATAAATAATCAAAGCAAATAAAGTTGTATTGCAATCAATAGAGAGAGAGATATGATCGAGGAATCCTTCTTCGTATATAAACCGTCAATGAGTTAATATATTTATCTATTCGTCATTAATCATATATTATCACCAACCGTAGAATAACAGGTACGCTTAGCTATTCTCAAAATTCCTTAAATCACTGGATAACATGTATTCTTAGTTACCAGATTCTATTCAACTGAGCCACCCCGAGGTACGCTTACAAGGTGTAACTCAACCGAATGCTTTAGGTTTTGTGAATTTATGTTTGATCCTAGTAGTTAGACTCAGTACGCTCGGTCTACTTGCTAGGGTGTGTCTACACACGATTGCTTTATAGAATCCCTCCGCAAGGTCTCGCGTTCTCTACTCGTGTAAGGAATTATTCGACAATTACGGATATCCTAATCCTTACTAGCAATAGATTGGACTAACAAATATATTTAGTTGTCCACCTAAACAATCTATCAATCAATCGTAAGTATTTTAATAGTAAACGCTAACGATAATCATATGAAGAAATAAAAATAAATTCATATATTAAATCAAATCAAGTTTACAACTTAGAATTCATCCTCAATCAATAGGTGTTTAGCTACACATGGATGTAGAAACATTCATGATATACATATAAGAAAAGTAAAGAGATAACGTTACGATTGATAATCGCTCCGTATGACGTTTCTTCTCTCCAAACCCTAACAATTTCGTGACCTAAAGATGTGATGTATTTTGTCTCATAACCTAATACCTTTTTATAGGTTTACATTTCTTGGCCTTCACGTATTAGGTTTAGATTTAGGAACTGACCCAAAATAACGAAATAACGTTCCCAAGCGTGTCCTTAAGTCTTCCAAGGAGTAAATATACGTTTTCCCTTTGCTAAGTGAGGCGAACCCAGTCCGCAAACTTCAAAATCCAGCAGAAATTTTCGGAATTAAGTCTGCGAACCCCGTCCGCAAACCCAGTTCGCGGACTGCACTATCTTCGGTTTTCAATAAAATTGTTTTGGCCACAACTTCTTCATCCGAACTCGGAATGACCTAATTCTTTTTGAATTATTTTTATATTTGAATTATCTTAAAGATGGTGATGAGAAATACTTAATTTGAATGAGTTAAGATCAGTCTTTGGCCCTTCTCTTGATTATGTGTGTTTTGCTCTTTTTTGTGGCTTTTCTTCCACTTCTCTTGGACTTTGGCACTTGGATACTTGGGATACTTCTCTTCCTACCTATTTTCAGCACTTTGTAACTCCTTTGTGGATGATTCACCTAATAGAGGCAAACAAGAGAAAACAAGAATAATAATACGAAAATATGCAAGAATAATAGCTAAAACAAGTATGGAATGGACACTAAAATCATATGAATTATGCACTTATCATTATGTCGTTATGCAAATAGTGATGGAAAAATAGAATAGATCCTTGTATGTATTCCACAGAAATGATCATCACTGATCCATATCTTATTATTACTGTGAGGCTCCGTAATGTGTCTTATGTCGAGCACGATACAACTAAGTTGATTACATTGTGATTAGCTTTGTTGGTTGTTCCGTAAGGTACTTTATGTCGAACACTTTTGAACTAAATTAATCATCTTGATTGTTTGTTTAGTTATTTGCTCCGAAAGTTTTCTTTTGTCGAGCAAAACAATTGACAATTAAATTGATTACTTTCATGATTATTTTGGTTGTTTTTTTTCCAATTAGATTAATTATGGGTTCTCTTGTAATTAGTCTAGTTGAGTTTTCGTATATTCCACAAATTCTTGTGTTGAGTATATGAACATCCATACTAACCATGTTCTATTGGTTGATGTAGTCGTATATTTCGTAAGGTTTTCCTTATGTTGAGTATGTGAACGATTAAGTTAGTCATCTCCGTATGATTACCTTAATCTTAGCTCCGTAAGTTTACTTATGTTGAGCACTCTCAATTAAATTGATCACTTTTGTGGTTTGATTTAATTGCGTATTTTCCAATTAAATTAGTCATGGGTTTACTTGTGATTAATTTGATTGAGTTTTGGATATAGAAAATCATTCCTATGGTTTTTGGTGTCCAATTAAAAATCCTTCTTTTCTTTCAAAATTAAGGTCGCTCTTGTTGTTTTTTCGGGAATGACATCAAATGGGGGGAGAGTTATTTTGAACTTGTGCTTAATGGTAATATCTTGCGGGGTGTGCGGATGTGGAATTTTATAGGGGTTATCTTGTATCTTAAAACTCCTTGATGAATGCATTTAGATTCGGCTTTATGATTGCATCTAAATTAAGTTGGTATGTATTTTTTTCTTTTAGTCTATGAAACGTCTCTTCTCGGAAATTTCATTAGGATTCCGTTCTTGTACCTTTGCCAATTTTATTGACAAAAAGGGGGAGAATTAATGTGTAGTTCTACTACATATACATATGGTTTTCATATCATTGTGTAAGGGGGAGTGGTTTCCATGTGAGATGGAGTATTGACTAAGGGGGAGTGATACATATCACCGTAGTATTATTGTTAAAGTCGTGATGCAATTGGACTTTGATGTTACATAATAATACTATGTCACTGTATAATGATGATCGAGAATCTCGATTTATCTCATTGTTATAGCTACGGATCTTCAACAACGGTGATGCTAAACTTACAACCTTTGGGATCATTGGAGTACTTGGAAGGACGAAGATTTCAGAGAACGTTGAAGATTAGACTATGAAATAGGAGCCACTAAAGTTTATCTTTTTTGTATTCCGTATGTATTGGGAGATTGTTAGAGCATAGCTCGGTCGACCTCGCATGCGTTGATATCTCAAGCATGTTTGTCAATGTTAGTGATCAAAACTATGAGTCTTGATTTTTAGCGTACATAGCTAAGTCTCGGACTAGGATAGAAAAGTGTAGTTAAGCTCAAGGACTTCATGGCGATTCATCATACAACGACGAAGATCTACTCAAGGAACCGTGGAACTTCATCTACAAAAAGGTATGTGGAGACTTGAACTTATCTATCACTCAAAAGTCTATCTCTTCTATCTCCTACTTCTTATAAGACAAAAGTCGTATGCTATATAGACTGGATCATACACATTTGATATTTCGAGCCGAGTATATCTCTCCTATCTATATCTCGAAATCATGTGTTGGTAAAGTGTTTTGCTTTGATCAAGTTTATCTTCATCTAGTGACGAAAGTCATGAAAAGTTTCAATTACTTTGAGAATTGCTCTGACGTGAAACGGTCAGTGAATAACGGCTATATAACGTCCTCTGAGAATGTGTCAATAATTTGAATGAGAGTTTAGATTACATAACCATGTATTCCTTAATCCGAAGTTTTCAAACTTTGTTGATTAAGAGAAACCGGAGGAATTGGCTTTGCCAAGTCCACGAACCCAGTTCGCGAACTGACAGAAGTTCTCATACCGAGAATTTCTGCTGGGATTTTCCAAAAACTCGTTTGCGTGTTAGTCCGCGAACTGGCGGAAGTCTCTTTGCCGAGATTTTCTGCTGAGTTTGGAAAACTCTGCCGGTTGTCTTAAGTCCGCGAACTTGTTTGTGAGCTTAAGTGGTTATGATCTAAAAATATGCTCTGAACATGAAACTTAAATTACTAAGGAATGCTTTATGTAAACTGTGGCTATAAAGTTTATGAGACGATTCAATCGAATCATCTTTGTTTCAATTGTGTCTTGTGTAGTTACATAAGATCTCATAGAAATTGAACAACTCTCTAACTAGTTCATTTGAGTCAATTGAACTAGTTATGGTGAAGAATTACAAGGTTAATATGAAATCCTCATATGGTTAACCTTTTGGGTTACTATGTTGAACCAACATACACGTACACGTTTGGGCATGTTTTTCGCAAACCCAATAAACGTATATCCAAGTGTGTGTGACAAGCTAAGTTTTCGATCTAACAGTTGAGAAATATTAGCTTGAATCTAAATCAGGTTTTCATCTAATAGTGAATATGGATTGCTTTGTAACTAAGGCAAAACCCTAATTTGAAGGCTATATAAAGGAGACATCTAGCATTGTGCAAAACTAATCCCCAAATGTCTGTGTGATACTAGTGCGCTCGCTAGAGTCTATTCTCCTTTAACCTTTGGTTTTCTTCTCTAAAACCAGGTTAACGACTTAAAGACTTCATTGGGATTGTGAAGCCATACCGGTACTACTTTTATCGTAGTTGTGTGATCTGATCTTGCATCTTCTATCGTACGAGTACAATCTATTGATTGGCTTGAGATCGTGAGAGTTCTCCGATAGTCAAGATAAAGAAGTCACAAACATCTTCGTCTCACTGTTTGTGATTCCTCGACAAACCGCCTGTGTAGTCAGGAAGGATTGTCTAGGCTTTTCTTTGGGAATATAATACCGGATTATCAATTGGTTCACGTTCATCTTGATTTTCATATCTTAAGACGGAACAAAACCTAGGGTTTTTCTGTGGGAGACAGATTTATCCTTTGATAGACTTTTCTGTGTGAGACAGATTTGTTTATTATCAAGTATGCGATTTTGGGCTGCAGCAACTCTTGGTTGTGGGTGAGATCAGCTAAGGGAATCAAGTGCGCAGTATCCTGATGGGATCAGAGGCGTAGGAGTACAACTATACCTTGGATCGGTGAGAGACTGATTGAGGTTCAACTATAGTCCATTCCGAAGTTATCTTGGAGTAGGCTAGTGTCTGTAGTGTCTTAATATAGTGTGTATTCAATCTGGACTAGGTCCCGGGGTTTTTCTGCATTTACGGTTTCCTCGCTAACAAAATTTTTGGTGTCTGTGTTATTTCTTTTCCGCATTATATTTTTTATATAATTGAAATAATACAGGTTGTGCGTTAAATATCATCAATTGGAAATCCGACCTTTGGTTGTTGATTGATATTGATTGATCCTTGGACATTGGTCTTTGGTACCGTCCAAGTTATCTCCCTTTGATAAAGACTCGCAGATTTCCATTTGCTTGAGTAAAGATCAAATCGAGAGATTGAGATGTAAACTCTTTGATATATCTTTTTATTGATTGAGTCTAACTGTCTAGTTGATTATCATAAAAAGTATATTGGAGTTTGTCCATACAAATTTCTAAGCGAAATATTGAGAGGTGTTGTTAGACCCCCGCTTTTTCAGAAACCCAATATGCGCATATGGTTGAAAATTTAACAGTACAATCAACAGTATAGTTTAAACGAAATCTAAGCACCATCCATATTATTGATGAATCAACACGAACTGTTTAAACGATACATGATTTTCTTGAAAATTTAACAGTACCTCCATTACACAATCAAGTACCACATACATAAAATTCATCCCGATCCAACCATTAGATTTCAAGATATCAATAAAAGAGAATCACATTTTCTAGAGTTGCCAAGTTAAAAGAGATGGAAACACATATTCCTTTCAATACAACACAAATCGGGTGAAACTCCACGAACTCATACTGTTGATTCACAAGAATTAAAGTTAAAAGAACAAATTATAAACAATTGTCAAATCTAATTATGCCATGTACATGTATGTGAAAATTTTAAGGAAGGAGAAGAAAACTAAAGAAACATACCTCTCATCTGGGATTGAAATACCAGGGTTAATTTCTCGTTTTTTTTTATTGCTTGGTGCTGTTTGAGAATGGAAGAACACAGATAGAAGAAGTGCTTTTGATTAAGCGGTAGAAACAAGTAGAAAAAGAGGAGAAGACTCGAGAAGAAGAATAGGGTTTAACACCCTCACACGTGTGATGTACGTGTGTGATTTTGGGATGCTCTAATATGTTCGCCTGAAATCAGGCGTATGTTTAACCTCACGCGCCACCAGGCGTGAACAATATATCCGCATGTTATTCGGGCATGAGTTATATATTAGCTCCACAACATACGTTCATTTAATCCACACCCCATAACAGATGTGGGTTATATGTACGCCCATTTCAGACTAGCATTATATCCACGCTCGACCACTGCTACCATGCGTAGCGCCGCAAATTAAACTCAAATTTGCTCGTGTTTCTTTTTTTTTTTGTCTTTGATTTTGATGGCATCATTGCAGTTACTCTTGGGATGATTAAAAAACAAGTATTTAGGATGATTAGAAAAACACAGGCACAATCTCTGCTATTTGCACTGGCACATAGATGGACGGCTGTGAGTGTCGATCCGTATGAAACTGAAATGACCATTTATATTGCGACACGTATACGAGGAAGGTTATAGAAACATAGTTGTTCCTCTTTGTGTTTTTTATAGTACTAATTAAAAATCTGAAATCTCTTGTTATTGTGGATATGTCTTCTTTCTTTCTTACTGGTAAAACAATGAGTGGTTCGTCGAAGGAAAAGAGTTTCGATGAATCCTTTGAGGAATACGAGCAACTTAAAGAGGCTACAAGACAAAAGGAAGAAAATATCCTTAAGCTTACTTTCATAACTGTTGGTGCGACGCTCGCTGTTAACATTGCCATGGAATATGTCAAGGCAAAGCGAAGGGGGTCTTTATGAATATGAAGAAGAAATTAAGAAGATGGTGACAACAACTCTGGCTGAAGAAAAAGAGATCTAATTAAGAAGCCTTTTTTTTTTAAAAAATGGAATTAGGGTTTTATATACCCTAAAAAAAGCAACAACAACTAATCTAATCTATCTATGTTTTATGTTTGATGTAATGATACGTCGATCTATGGGTTGTGTGTGTTTTCAATTTCGGTCTTCTGTTTATCTCAATCTTATATTTGAACCGAATCAAAATTAGGGATTCATATGCAGAAACAAATTTAATTGTATTGATGAATTTCCTTTTGCGTATCTTGGGATGGATTGCTGGGACTTGGCATAAATCATGACGGCATGAATGGAATTCAGTTCTGAACAGCAAGCTCCAGGGCAAAATCAGAAAAAGTATCCCTAACTTTCGCCTTGCTTACAGTGCCACCTCTAGATCTTTTTGCATTTTAGTAGAACCGTGAACTCAGAAGGAAATCGTATGAGCCACTTGAAAATCGTGCCAACTCATTTGGGATTTACCAGAGAATGATTAAATTAAGAAGATATCAATCAGCAAGAGCTAGCTGCTAGCCCATCCTTCCTCGCATGGTTTTTAAAAGCATCGCTTCCCTCTAGATTTTTTTAATTCGCTCTCGAATCTATCGTGACGCTACGCTTGGCTTCAGATTTTTCCAATTCGCTCCGAAGCGATTTCTTTAATTGATGCGTTTTTTGACTTAGTCCAGTCATTTTTAGGGGTTTGGAACCTCCGGCTTAAATTAAAGTGAACCACCATGCCACGCCACTGTTTTTGAAATTAAAGTGAATGTCAAGTTGATGTTCACTAGTAGATTACGAGACCAAATGAATGTCAGTGTGTTATGTTTCATAGTAGGTCATGAAGTTCATTAGCATTTGATTTACTTTCAGTTTAGAAGATCTCAACAGTAAATTTTGAGAAAACCTCCTAGCCAGATGCTCACAAAAAAGAAGAAGATGGGTAAACTGAAGAATCAAGAGAAGCAAATGTTGCGGTCATAACAAACTAGAAAACCCAAATAAAGTAACCCTTTAACATAACAATACCGTGCATACGTTTTCCAGAGATTCGAGAGAGAATAGAAGTTATGAAAGTTCAATATCCCTCGACATATTGCTTACGTTCATCTAGCCAAGCCAAAGGCATATTTGCAGACACAAAGAAGAAATGCACCAGCACCTAAAGTGCATATGTTAAGAGAAGAAAAGTTATGAAAGTTCAGTTCCCCCCAGCCAAGAGAAGAAAAGTGACGAGGCCAAAGGCAAGCTTGTAGACACAGAATCCAAGAGCACCAGCACCTAAAGTACCCCACGTACGCTTGTTCTTGAGAAAAGCCAGTACAGCATTCTGAACATAACAAGGAAAGAAAGAAAAAGAAATGCTTATAATCATATACATACGATTAAGACAATAAATTCAGCAAGAGAATCGAAATTACCTCATTTGACTCGACATAGAGTTTATTTGTTGGTTCAAGGTTTCTTGCGACTTGGAAATAATGACGTGAAAGATCTTTGTCTAGCTGCTTTAAGTGATAATCCTCTGGACTAATTTCTAGTCTGAATGCATGCGCAGCCAATAATTTTGATGATGACTGACCACCCTCCAAATGTCTAGCAAGATTTAGCTTCACAATTGCATCTGTAATGACAGCATAATCGATTATATAGAAATAAATCAAATATTTGATATTTTTGGATGTTTAAAACACCAGTATAGAAACAATGATTACGGTTTCGTATTACCTGCTAGTCTCTCTCTGGCAGCATCAGCATCTTCATAAACAGATAGTTCCATTAGTGCTCCACCCCACTGGAGGAGATTTTCATAGGTTTGTTCTTGTCCATCTCACCCATCTCAAAAATATATAGGAAACAAAATAAAATCAGATATCCAAACATAGAACATATTTTCGAATAACAAAAAAAATATATCCCTGGTTGTATATAAATATGTTATCAAGATAAGGTAAAACTAGTAGTATGCTATTCTAAATTGGGTCATGCTCATGCTCCATAGATACAGAAGCATAAACTAGAGCAAATATCCATTCAAGTATCAAATACAAAAGCATACACCAGGCAATCTTGCAATGCTTCCATGTGTTGGACTGCAATACCCAATTTTAGACTTTGTATACAAGATGCATTAAGTAGTTGTGGACATGGAAAATGATGAGGGCCAAAGCTTTGTTAGTGGTGCAAATGAATGGGCAATGAAGCACAAAGCAAGGCGTCTCTAGATGGACAACTGCTAAGAAATGTATCCCAAAATCAAAACATAAAATAAAGATATGCATTCCAAAAATGGTATACTTTTATTTTTTTTGATTAAAGCATTGTACGTCCAATTTCTATTTTTTGCATGTAATCCAAACAACAAGGGCCTGTTTGGCACGTTTGGCACGTTTGGCAAGATGAGTGAATCGAATCTCACCTTACACGACCGTGACTTTTGAAAATAGAAATATTTGATTCAGATGCTTTCCCTTGACTTCAAAAAGGGGATTCCGACTTGGCCTCATCCCTTCCCTATCTCTCATTTGTAGGGATAAATTTTACAATGCAACCATTATGGTCTTCCGTATCCCTACGATCCAAGAAAAATGTGACGAAAACTGAGTTTGCGTCAAAATTCCTGCTTTACCGAAACTCAGTATCCGTAAAGCCGCCGAGTCGGAAATCGAATTTCCGTAGCATAATTGATGGAAATTGAGTTTCCGTATTCGGAAATATATTTGTTTGACCTTTTTTTTAACACCTCTCCCACACCCCATCCTAACCATCTATCACTAGTAACGGCTCTATCCTCTCCACCGTCGGATCGCAACGGTCATATTCTCAAAAATACTCTATAAATAAAACCCTTACTCTCTATTCGAATCACTCCAAATCAAATGATTTCTTATCTCTCTTCCAATCGATTTGTTAATTCTCTCCTTCTACCATATTTGTTTGATTTCTACCCTTATCTTCTACTACAGTAGAACCTCCATATATTGATACTCCATATATTAATAACTTCTACATATTAATAAAAATTTATGGTCCCAACTTGGGTCAGTGGGAAAGAGTAATAACCTCTCCAGTTTAATATTAATGATTTTTTCCAGTTCAGTCTTAAAGAATTTACCTCAAAATAGTAATAATTAATATTATATTAATATATATATATATATATATATATATATATATATATATATATATATATATATATATATATATATATATATTTAGTTACATTAAATTTATAATCAAACAAAATACTTATCTATAGTTGTTTGAGAAAAATAAGTAATTTTTTGGATTACCACGATATCTTTTAACTTGCGGATGCGTAACATCTCATCAACATAGACACCTTCTTGTTGAAGGCAAAGTATTTCCAACTTGTCGAGCATGTTGAAAGCTTGCAAGCTTCTTGGAACTACAAGTTCCAAGATATATAATCCACTGGTATATTAGAATTATAAAAGTGTATATACGTCATCTATATACAACTACAAATACATTGGACATACATTGACCTTAAATTTTTACATTTTCTATGGGTACGTATGTATATTAATAACCTCCATATATTAATAATTTTATGGATGCCCAAGAATATTAATGTAGAGAGGTTCTACTGTACTCAAGTTCTTATATTTATTGGTTAGATTTGAAAAGGTTAATAATTTTACACATCAGGAAGAGGTGATCTTACTACTACCTATATTTATGTAAATTGTTATGAAATTGTGGGTGCGAAACAAAAAACATCGTTATTTTGGACACGTATTCATCAAGTATTTTTCCAACGCAACAAAAATCCTAATGAAAGAGATTGAAGTGCCTTAAAAACAAAGATGAAAGCAATAAAAAAAGATGTCAGAGAATTCGTCGGCATTCTTAATGCAATATATATCGACAACACAAAAGCGGTGCGCCACATGAAGATTTGGTAAGTTTTTTTACATTTATTAGATAATTTTTTGTTTGTTGCATTTAACTAAAATTTTGTTACACAACATTTCAGACACGAGAAGGTAGGGAGCAATTTCAGTTTCAACCTGGCCAACCTTTCAAGTTTGATGCCTGTTATGAATTGTTTGGATAAAAGGTCGAGGGATTTAATTATGAACTCACTGTAACCCAAAATAGTCCGTTGTTTGAAAATCATTCTAACTTTGTCGAAGACGGTATAAAAGGTTTTCTAACGGAGAGACTTGTTGGAATTACAAGTATAATGCTCGTCCTATAGGAACAAAAAAATCCAAATTGCAAGCAAGATAGAAGAAGGATCGGGGAACGGTATATTCAGAGAAGGTGATGAGGGGAGTTCTTCGGTTAAGATGGAAGAAGATAATATCTATCAACAAAGTGCAAAAATTTTGGATTATCTTAAGGAAACACGATCAAGGAAAGAAGTAATCAAAGCGGAACAAGAATCCCAATACCAAACAATTTGGGCATCTACTCAACAACCGAGTTATCAAATGGGGTGACAACTCAATTTGCAGAACCTCCACCACCAAGCTTATAAAATGCATCAACCACAAATGCATTGCGACGAAGATGATGTGATAATGAGTATGGATCTTAGTAAGTTGGGTCAAAATCGAAAAATATATATTATTGACGCAAGCAAAAGGATGTCTTGAAGAGGTCGAATATAATCAGCGTTGAAGATTCAGGAGATAAAGATGCAATCCATCTCTAAATTTTTTTTCTCCTTTAATTGAGTTTAGTTTTAATTTTCAGTCTAGTTTAAAATTAAAAGTGTTGTCTTTATTTGTTGTTTGAATTAATGAAAGGTTTGAATTTCGAGTAACCATTGTTCATTAATAACTAAGAATAGAAATTACAACTGATAGAAATTACACGCCCTACCCAGACGTTTAACTAAGAATATAAATTACACGCCCTACCCAGACATTTAATCTTAGTAGAATGTTAAGTTGAACACATTACATGTTATTATTTTTCCCGGTACGGGATTCAACTATCAATGCCGCTTCGAAATGATAAAACGGTTCCTTTATCCTTTTGGTATATGTATCTTATGCCGCAAACCTCACCCTTATGTTTCTAGCGAGAAACTCAATACTTGACGCACAAATTCTTAATATGAAGTGTCCTTCTGCAAATGTAGTATGTTGTATACTGATGGCATGGTTCCTTTTACTCGCTCATCTGTTTAACGAAAGGACCCAAAGAAACTTCAATCCAAAATATACTATCATGTTCTTTTTCTTTATAAAGATCCTTAACAATGTAATAATTTATGATCCATCGGGTCTCTTCTTCAACATCCTTTAATCTTTCCCTCAGTTGGAACTGTTCTTCTCCATGTTTATTCTTTACCTTGAGTTTCTCTTCATATTTGGAAGGTGATGAAGACGTAGTTGCATTCTTGGTTGCTTGTTTTCTTATTTTCTGTATCTCTTCTTCCATTGCAGTAATTGATTTGATAGTTTGCTTGCATTTTCTAAGTATGTGTTCGATCGAATTGCTAGTTGATGATGGATTTGCGATTGAAATCTTGTTTAACTTTGATTTTCACCTCAATAGTATCTTCTGAACACAAAATTGAGGTATCTTCCTTATATATACGGATACTCAATCTCTAAAAGAGACGAACACAACGGCTATATTTCTTAGAACTCGTTCCCAACGGCTATATTTCTTAGAACACGGGCCCAACTGCTATATTTCTTCCTACAAAACTAGACTAAAGAAAATCATTTTGTCTTACCAAAAATAAACTCAAATAACTCTCAAATATAAACCTCAATCATGTATTCAAACATCGCGAATAGAAAAGAAAAACAAATAATACGTGTGGAAACAACATAGGTTTGTCCATGTTGTTTCATGGATAGCCATAGTTTGCTTCAATGCCCATGGCTATATACAAAATGTCCACAAAGAGGTTGTACCGGCACTAGGAAGGTGAAGGAGTCCATACCGGATAAGATACGGTATTTGGAATGCGAATATGCTAATTGTCCTAGAGAAGCACAATGTTTGGAGGATGCGATGAAAGATGCAATCAAACAAGAAAAAGTTGACGAACTCTGCAAGAACGTCAAACTTAAAGGAAAGGTGGAGTTTGAATGCATCAAGGGGATTCCATGTGAAGCTGAGGTTGTAATTTCTTTATGGAAATGCATCGGTCCAGTGCAAAGAAAACATATGGAAAACGTTTCTGGAAATGTCCTGAATGTGAAACGGTGGAATGAACTGAATAAGTGTTGTTATGTTTTAGTTTAATCATTAATAGTTTGAATATGAAATGATGTAATGTGCTTTATAATTAGTAAAATCGTTGTTGTTCTTATTTGAAAGAGTTTAAATTTGATGAGCACGATGTACTGTGATTTTACAATAATTAACCACGTGCAACAAGCATTTAACCAATATGCGATCCTATTGGACGAGTTGTATCTCTTGAGGGTTTAATAGAGATATACCAACAAAACTTTTCATCATTTAAGTTGTTTACCCTTCATATGAATCTTCAGAGGATGAATCTTTTGCACTTTGTGGGTCATACTCATTATGGATATTGTTTTTCAACATCAAGTAGCAGTTATAAAAGCGGAAAGTCTAGTGGTACTTTTGAAATAACTTGTCATAGCCTCCGCCTCCTACGACCACAGAAAATAATATCAATTATAATTTAATTACTAAACATTAATGACTACCCATACTTAGGTATAAATAGGTTAATGGATTACGATATCGGATGGTACTGGAACCCTAAATAGGTATAACGTTTTTTGAATAGTTATGTATTTTGTCACTTCAAAAGTTATAATGTTTAATCTTATTCTTAAGTAACTACTGGTTCTTTCATTTGGATTTCCGGTGTTCATGGTAAAACTTTGGAGCAACTTCTTCCAAATGTTTGTGTTATCTCCTTCTTCATTCTGTTGATAAACTTTGATCCATGAAATAACAATCACTTCGTCTTCTGCCAGATTATAACCCACTCTATTTAAGAAAAAATGTGTGTTGTTTTGTAAATATAACTTGGAAATGGAAGTGTTTTTTTTTTGAGATGCATATGAAAGTAGGTCGAACTAATGTGTTCATTGGTAAACCATATGTGATCTATTTATACATGGTAAGTATACATATCCATATACTATATAAAGAGATTACACTTTACTGTGCAAAGATATTTCACTTGGAAATATATGTATCCACATACTGTAGAAAAATATTTCACGGATAAGTATACATATCCATATATATTGTACAAAAAGATTACACTTACTTTGTAAAGAGATTTCACTTGGTAATATATGTATCTATATACTGTACAAAGATACTTCATGGATAAGTATACATATATCCAAAAAATGTAAAAAAAAGATTGCATGGAGTAATCTACTATTAGGCTGAAATAAGCAAGTCATAATTGTAACATGACCATAAGATAAAAACGTATTTATTCTAATACATAATTCAAGCCCAAAAATAATTTAAAGTCCATCTTATATATGCCTTAGCATTAAAACTTTTAAACAAACACAAAATTTAAAGGGTTATCATTCATCCCCTTCTTCCTCGTCGTCATCACCATCATCATCTTCATCATCTTCATATTCATTTACCCCATGTCCGTCTCCATAAAAATGTTCATCTGCATGTTCAGAGTCATCTGGGATTTGGTTATTGTAATCTCCATAATAATCAAATGCAACATCCTCGTTTTCACCGGAACAATTTCTTCTTCTAAATTCGTATCGTCATAATTTCCATCTGATGATGGAAGTACCACTTATTCCATATCTGAAACCTCCAGATTAGAAAAGTCCTCTGCCTGGCCTCCTCTACCAGGACGCGTAGCAATGTGCTTGAAAAGATCCGTTCTTAATTGTATGTGCATTTCTAGGTTTTTCAGAGATGACATAAAAACACGACCTTCATTGGTAGATTATGGAATCAGAACATGAATAACTCTTCCCAAATCCGTACCTCGACGTTCATGCTCAATGATCATGTTGTGTAAAATAAGACAACATTTCATAATTAGTTTCAAGTCAGATTCATACCAATACATACACGGTGATCCGACAATTCGGAATTCAGCTTGAAGCACTCCAAAAGCATGCTCGAGATCCTTTCTTTTAGCCATTTGATACTTGTTGAATATCACACACTCTGGAATGTCCAATGTCTGACTGAAAACTTGTACAATTGTAGTCAACTTTGGATAGATATCATCGACTAAGAAAGAACCCATATTGTATTGGTGACCGTTGATGACATAATTACATGGAGGTGCTACACCCTTTAGCATGTTATCGAAAAGGGGTGAATGTGCCAACACATTTAAATCCCGAAGACTTAAATGAATAGCCATCGCAGTTAAGAACAATTGAAATCCAATGAGAATGTATGCGCTATCGAATTCACATACGAAAGAAAGATACGAACTTGGTAAATGGAAATTGAAGAAAGATCTTTCCATTTCATCAAATTGGTTGAGCGATTTCGCATTCATTGCTACCCTCCTTTTTCTAGAAAAGGTATGGAAAAAATCCCAGAGTCGGCATTCCGAAAAAAGCATGCCAAAACCACAAATCATATGATGTTACCGCCTCTAATACCATAGTACTCTCTTTGTCTTTACCACAATAAACTCCTTTCCAAGATACCAGACAATTCTTCCATGGCCACTGCATACAATCAACACTACCAAGCATTCCTGGAAATCCTCGTTCGACATTCTCAGCTAACATCCTCTGAACATCTTCAGGAGTGGGTTAACGCAAATATCTTTGTACAAAAGTCATGCAAACGATGTGGAAAAATCTTTTTAGATAATAGTATATTGTGGTGACACCCATACGAGTGTAATCATCAACACTATCAGCTGTCGTACTTTTGCACAAACATTTCATCACAAAAACTAATTACATATGTGGAGAATGCCCCATAGTACCAGTTACATCCGGACGTTGATGCCATTTCAGATCCACTTTAAGCAATTTTCCTAACAATTTCTCAAATAATTCTTCCCTCATGCCTAAAAGTTGTTTGAATTATCTCGAGGTATAACCAGATCCCGCTGTAAAATAATCAATCATCATTTTCGCATCATGCCATGCTCTATCTCGGGTAATTACACTACATGTCTGCACCTCCCTGGGTATCGGTTGTCGAATGATACGTAGGCGTTCATCCAAACATAATTGTGTAAACATTAGCAAAGCTTTTTCTTCTTCATCCTTAGAAGTATCCAAATATATTCCGTATTTAACTCTCACATAAGCACGCGTAAGACTCATTTTGTACCTTCCCAAACGACAAACATAATATCAATTTGTCTATACCATACATAAATACAAGCTAATCAACGTGATAATACATCAATAAAATAATAGTTTACAAACATTTCATTTAATAAATCAAGAGATGCATCACACAACAATACATAATCATGAATTTTTCACTAAATCAATGTCTTAATAATACTATTGAATTGCATACTACATAACCAACCAACCTAATATCAACTAAAATTAAAATCAAATTAATTTTAAACCCTAAAATTATAATCACTCACCTTTGATGATTTTTTGGATGGAAACTGAAATTGAAGGATGACTTTGTTTCACCTTGGAGTAATGATCAAACCCTTTTAATTTAAGCTGAAGAATCGCAATGAATCAACATGAAATCAAAAGGGGGTTAGAGGGGTTTTAGGGACAAATAAAATAGAGAAGAAGAAGAAGTGGGAGGAAGCATCGATCTCCTGGAACTTTATTCCTCTGCGACGAAAACAGAGTCTCTGCCTGGTCAAGTCAACCATTGACTGTGACGAAAACTAAGTTTCTATATGGCACTATTCAGACGGAAACTCATGCAGGGAAGGGATGTAACGCCATCATTGTGGAGCTTCCTTGTGACATGTATCCCTTTCCTACAAATGAGGGATAAGGAAGGGATGAAGCCGACCATAGTTCTTGGCCTTAAGCCTCACCCTTAAGTGCTAAATTGAATTCTCTACCATCACCACTTTTCCAGTCAAGTATTTTTGTTACAGCATAGCTCGGTCAACCTCGCATGCGTTGCTATATCAAGCATGTTTGTCAATGTTAGTGATTAAAACTATGAAGTCTTGATTTCTAGCCTATCAGCTAAGTCTCGGACTAGGATAGGAAAAGTGTAGTTGAGCTCAAGGACTTCATGGTGATTCAACGACAGCGACGAAGATCTACACCAAGGAACCGTGGAATTTCATCAACAAAAAGGTATGTGAAGACTTGAACTTATCTATCACTCCAAAGTCTATCTATTCTTCTCCTACTTCTTATGAGACAAAAGTCGTATGCTATATAGACTAGATCATATACACTTGATAATTCGAGTTGATTATTCATTGCTTATCTTTTACTCGAAATCATGTGTTGGTAAAGCATTTCGCTTTGATCAGGTTTATCTTCACCTAGTGACGAAAGTCATGAAAGTTTCAATCACTTTGGAAATTTCTCTTACAAGAAAGGTTTGTTGTTCTTCACGACTGAATATCGCCCTCTGAGAATGTTTCAATGATTGGAATGATAGTTTAGATTATATAACCATGTATTCCTTGAACCGAAGTTTTCGAACTTTGTTGATCAAGAGAAATCAGTAGGATTGTGGAATTGTCTTGCCAAGTCCGCGAACCCAGTCCGCAGACTCAGTCCGCGATCTGACGGAAGTTTTCGACCGAGAATTTCTGCTGGGATTTCCAAAAATCCTTTGTGTGCTAAGTCCGCGAACTGGCGTAAGTTCTCGACCCGAGAATTTCTGATGAGTTCGGAAAACTCAACCGATTAACTTAAGTCCGCGAACTTGTTTGTGAGCTTAAGAGGTTATGATCTAAAGATGTGCTCTGAACATGAAACATTAATTATTAAGGAATATTTTATGCAAACCGTGGCTATAATGTTCATGAGCCGATTCTAATCGAATCGAATCATCTTTGTTTCAATTGTGTCTTGTGTAGTTACATAAGATCTCATAGCAATTGAACAACTCTTAACTAGTTCATTAGAGTCAATTGAACTAGTTATGGTTAAGAAGAACATGATTAATATGAGATGCTCATATAGTTGACCTTTTGGGTTATCATGTTGAACCAACATACGTGTACTCGTTTGGGCATGGTTTTCTCAAACCCAGTAAATGTGTACCCAAGTGTGTGTGACAAGCTATGTCTTTCGATATAACGGTTGAGATATATTGGCTTGAATCTAAATCAGGTTTTCATCTAACGGTGGATAGAGTTTGCTTTGTACCTAAGGCAAAACCCTGATTTGAAAGGCTATATATTAGAGACATCTAGCTATAGAAAAACTTAATCCCCACACGTCTGTGTGTGTTACTAGTGCGCTCGCTAGAGTCGATCTCCATTAACCCTTGATTTTCTTCTCTAAAATCGGGTTAACGACTTAAAAACTTCATTGGGATAGTGAAGCCAGACCGATACTACTTTTATCGTAGTTGTGTGATCTGATCTTGCATCTTCTATCGTATGAGTACAATCAATTGATTGGCTTGAGATCGTGAGAGTTCTCCGATAGGCAAGATAAAGAAGTCACAAACATCTTCGTATCACTGTTTCTGATTCCTCGACAATCCGCTTGTGTAGTCAGGAAGGATTGCAGAGAGGTGATTCATTAATCTAGGATGTTCTTCGGGAATATAAGTCTGGATTATCAATTGGTTCATGTTACCTTGATTTTTTTATCTAAAGACGGAACAAAACCTAGGGTTTATCTGTGGGAGACAGATTTATCATTTTGATAGAATTTTCTGTGTGAGACAGATTCGTTTATTATCAAGTCTGTGATTTTGGGTTGCAGCAACTCATAGTTGTGGGTGAGATCAGCTAAGAGAATCAAGTACGCAGTGTCCTTCTGGGATCAGAGGCACAAGAGTACAACTGTACCTTGTATCAGTGGGATATTGGTAGGGGTTCAACTATAGATCAGTCCGAAGTTAGTTTGCAGTAGGCTAGTGTCTGTAGCAGCTTAATATAGTGTGTATTCAATCTGGACTAGGTCCCGGGGTTTTTCTGCATTTGCGGTTTCCTTGTTAACAAAACTTCTGGTATCTGTGTTATTTCTTTTCTGCATTATATTTTATATAATAGAAATAATACAGGTTGTGCGTTAAGATTATCAATTTCTCTAATACAACCTTTGGTTGTTGATTGTAGTTGATTGATCCTTGGACATTGGTCTTTGGTACTCTCCAAGTTATATCTCTTTGATAAAGACTCGCAGATTTCTATTTGCTTGAGAAAAGATCAAATCGAGAGATTGAGATAATAACTTCTTGAGATACTTTTTATCTAGATTGAGTATGACTGTCTAGTTGATTCTCTAGCAAAGTATTTCGGAGTTATTCCATACAGATTGCTAAGCTAAATATTGGGTGGTGTTGTTAGACCCCCGCTTTTTCAATTTTTGAATGTGACAATATCAAGATGCTAGGAAATATACTATTCAAGCTAATTATTTAATGCATATAAATTTCTACTCTACATCTAAAAATCAATCACGAATCAGCGCTTCACCATTTAAATACTATTCTTTCAGAATTGAAAAATGAGTTACTTTACAATTCATGATTTCATAAAAAAATAGACAGTCACGCGTATGCCAACTGCCTGATTTCACAGACTGGTCTATATGTATGCGTAACTACCCAGTATCAAACAACAAAGATGCATATAAACTAATTTCAAAAATATACTTGGTGTTGCTACAGCTCTCATAAACACTTCTAAAACAACTTTGATCACTAAATCAATTTGTGCTTGTGAATTATCGTTTAAGTCTTGAGTGATAATGAACATGTCTTATGCTTAAAAGTTCAAAAGGCATACTTGTCAATGTGAACTTTGTACATGGTTCTACGACCCATGACCCATATGATGTATATTATTCTGTGTGATTTCAAGGCGGACTTCTTATATGCATACATAATTCCTAATAAGAATGAAATTTAAACCGAGTAAGCGTTTGCGTGACTCATGCAACATGATTTTTAATCTCTGACACTTATGTGTCTTAGTTGCTAGCTATAGTGTTCCTTAAAAAACTTAGGTTTCCTTCGAGGAACATGTATAATTAGGTTTACGACTTAAAGATAGTACTTCACTTAGGGATTCGTGAAGCCATGTCAGATTATCTTTTACCTGATAGTTTGGATTACATACAGAAATATGAGTAGAATTGGTGAAGTATCCACAACAAGTGAAACAACTTAAGATAATGAACTCTATTTCAAAGTAGTTAATATTGTGTATTGGTCTCGTATCTGCCGGGTCCGATACACCTGTAAAAAAGATATTATCAGTTTTCCTTGGTGATACATACATATCATTAAAAGTGGAATTTGTAATATTTACAAAACCATGTTCAAGAATAATAATAACCATAAACATATCTCAAAATTTTAAAATTAAATGTGATTTATCAGAGGCTTTTTTGTAAAACAATCAAAAACAAAACCCTCGTTTCATTGTCGTTGACTGAAAACAGGACTAACCACAAAAACAAAAGAAGATGGAAGTGAAGATAATAAAAACCTCAAAAAATTGGGTTGAAAGAAACAAAAGAAGAGATTCAGGAGGTAGAGATAGCAAAATTATGGTTTCTTATTACACAAATACTCTTACTTTGATAATATCGGTCTATCAGTGAAGCCGATATATCGGTTTTTACCGGCCGATACGAACGATATTACCATTCAATCTTTGTATCGCTGATATTTTCGATATCGTATAGATATATTCCGATACGGGATAAAAACCTATAATATCAGCCGGTACAACCAATATTTACTATCTTGCTCTATCTTAGGATTCACGTGCATAAACAATATTGGTTGTAGGTGAAGGCATACTGAACGAAATGAGTAATTTGGAGTTAGATTACTTGGTCTCAAATATACGAAGTTGTAGTAGTCTTTGTATAACGGCTTAATTACGAGACTATTCAAAACTGGAATAGTTTTTCTTCCTTACGTTATTGTTCGAACTTACGTTATATACCAAGTGTACATTTTTTAAAAAGTAATCTCCTGGACATTTCTTATATCCATTATATTACACAAGGCATGTCTTGCATAGGTTGATATTGAAAATATTGTGGTTAGTAATCCTTAATAAATCAAGCTTGTTTATTTGATGGTCTTTCTTTTCTCATATGGGGGTAGTCAAGTTTATTTAAGAGGGTTGATTATTATAGATCTATTTGATTCGAGATTTGGAGATAGGATTAATGATCATCAAACGTAAACATACTTCGTTTTTTTTCTTTTTTGTGTGATCGATCATTAGTAGGAATCAAGTTGTTTGCACGCGTACTTCCAAGATTGACAACTACAAGATTTTTTATTTTTGGTACTATGTTCTTTGTGATACTTCTTGCATACTTAATTCTCCGGGATGTAAAAGTTGTTTATTTAATGAAAGTCAGACTTTTGAAAAGATCCGGAAAACTGGTTAGTGGCTTTTCCTCGAGAAAAAGATTATTGACTGATCTTTGTCTTGGTATTGATCTTTTGATCAAAGGAGTATATATTGATTAAACGGAAATCCTTTATACTCAAATAAAGGATTGGACGATACACATTGAGGTGGTTACTGAAATAGGTTGGTCCTTTAATGTTTATATCCAAAGGATTTGAGATAAAAGAAGTACCTTATTGAAGGTGGAACAACTTGAGATAGTGGACTCTATCTTAGGATTCACGTGCGCAGATAAGATTGATTTTAAGCTCAGGGATAATGAAGGAACTGAGTAACAAAAAAACATAATTTTTTCTAATAACCAAATTTCATTTTAAACTCTTCTCTCATCCTTTTGTTTCTCTTCTATTTTTATAATCGTTTTAAATACGAATTTTAGAAATTTGTATGCCAGAGGTACTTTCCAACTAACTAATGTCTTTTGATACATTTGTGGTTGATAAATTGAGGGAGTAGTAATCATAAAAATTGACGCTGCATAGAAAAGTTCGGCTAGAAATTTGTGAAAAAAACTTTATCGAACTAGCCGAACCTGCTGGATATGACGAACACGAAGAACAATTCAACTATTTCGCAAAACATATTTATAGCCTAACTTTTTAATTTCCCAGCCGAACTATTTATTTCCTAACCGAACTTTCTGATTTCCTAGCCTAATTTTCAGATAAAATTTCGGTTACGTTGCAAATTTTTTTCCTCCAAACCGCACTTTTCTCTGAAATCCTATATATTGAATTCGGTTACTTCGAAAAAAATTTCTTCCAAACCAGACTTTTCTTTGAAAACCTATTTATTGAGTTCTGTTACGTCGCAATTTTTTCTCCTAACCGAACTTTTCTCTGAAATCAAAAACTCCATTAAAAATAAGTTCAACTACATGTGCTTTCATAAACACTAGCGGAACAACATTTGTAGATAAGTTCGGATACATGTTCTTCAGATCTTGTAGTCAAATGTGTTTGACTTATCCCAAATCAAACAATAAAAAATTTCATTTTCAGAAAATTTTGGTTTATTCAAGCGACAAAAAACTAAATTTGAAGTATGCAAGGGTAGTCTGAAGGTTCAGATTCAATAAAAAGAAGAAAAGAATTGAGTTTTTCCAAAACTATTGTATTTTCCTTCTTCTTCTCTCTCAATAACTAAATTAAAAAAATCATCCATTTAATCTTACGCTAATCATTAATTAGCTTAACATAATCATTTAACTAATAATTACACTAACTAATCATTATACAAACTTAATTACAGAGGGGAACTTTAATATTAGGGTGTTCCTTTATATACCCCCAGAAACACTAGTGATACCCCATTATCTATGAATCTATGTACCCTCTCAACTGATCTTCTTAATCTATAAAAGGTGGCTTAGATTTATTGCTAAATATCTTACTAAAAATAAACCTAAAAAAAGTCATTCCAGATTACTCAGTTAGTGGGCCTCCCCTTTAACGAGAATTCATTTAACAAAAATTGACGCATACAATATTTTAGACAACACTAAAACAATCCTCTCACATAACTTTCTAGTTGCAGGGTCCAAAAACGGACCCCCTACTAATTCCATGTGAGGGGGTTGTTTTAGTGTTGTCTAAAATGTTGTTTTAGAATCATTTTCCATTTAATGTTGCTCAACCTAAAGGATTCGAAAATCCTGACTTCCCTGATCATGTGATGAAGCTCAAAAAGGCGTTATATGGATTGAAACAAGCACCAAGAGTCTGGTTTGAGAAACTCACTACCTCTCTTATTAGAAAAGGATTCTCAAGAGGAGGAGCTGATAAAACATTGTTTGCTAAATGGAGTGAGAAAGATGTTGTCATTGCTCAAATCTATGTAGATGATATCATCTATGGATCAACCTCTGAAAAATTTGCAAAAGACTTTCAAGTCTCTCTTGCTAAAGAATTCGAAATGAGCAATGTTCGTGAGTTAAAAATTTTCTTAGGGTTACAGATTCAACAACATAAGGAGGGTATTTACTTATCCCAAGAGAAGTACGCACGTAATCTTGTGTCAAGATTTGGTCTGGATAAGTCGTCTCCAAAACTGAATCATATGCCTACTACTGGTAAATTGCACAGGGATGAGAAAGGAGAAAAAGTGGATAAGAAATTATATCGATCCATTATAGGTAGCCTTTTGTATCTTACAGCCATTAGACCTGATATTTTCTTCAGTGTTGGTTGTTGTGCCAGGTTCCAGGAGGATCCAAAAGAATCTCATCTTACAGCTGCGAAGAGAATCATACGATATATAAATCATATTGCTGGGTATGGTCTCTCGTACACTTTTGATACTAATGCTGATTATTCTGCTTATTCTGATGCTGATTGGTCAGGTTTTGTAGAAGACAGAAAAAGTACATCAGGAGGCTTCTACTATGTAGGTCTCAATCTTGTATCATGGCATATCAAGAAGCAAAATTCTCAATCCATGTCTACATGTGAAGCAGAATATATTGCAGCTGGATCATGTTGTACTCAACTCCTATGGATGAAACAGATGCTTGCTGATTATGAAATTGGTACTGGGATAATGAAAATCTTTTGTGATAGCTCCAGTGCGATTCGAATTACTGAGAATCCTTTTGAGCACTCAAGCACAAAGCACATCGACATAAGGTACCATTTTATTCGTAATCTTTATGAAATTGGTATCATCAGTATGGAATTTGTGCCTTCCGAACAACAATTGGCTGATATTCTCACCAAACCCTTAGACACTGCAACTTTTCAACACTTGAGGCAGTCTATTGGTGTTGTTTTGGTCCATTAAAACGTTTCATTGACTTTTGCCCCTTCGTTTATCCTTATCTTTTGGGCAATTGAGTCTGAAACCCCAGTAGGTACTTTCCAGTTCAGTTTCTGTAGGATTGTCGTTGTCATCTTTTTAGTATCTCTTAAGTGTTCAAAATCCTTCTTTTCTTTCGAAATTAAGGTCGCTCTTGTTGTTCCTTTGGGAATGACATCAAATGGAGGAGAGTTCTTTTGAACTTGTGCTTAATGGTAATATCTTGCGGGGAGTGCGACTGTGGAATTTTAAAGGGGTTATCTTGTGTCTTAAAACTCATTGATGAATGTTGTTAGCTTCGCCTATAAGATTGCATCTAAATTAAGATGATATGTTGTCTTTTTTTGGTCATGAAATGTCTCTTGTGGAAATTTCATTATGAACCCATTCTTGTACCTTTTCCAATTTTATTGACAAAAGGGGGAGAAATATTGTAGGTCACGCAACAAATACATATGGTTTTAGGATCATTGTGTAAGGGGGAGTGGTTTCCATGATCGAGATGGAGTATTGACTAAGGGGGAGTGATACATATCACCATAGTATTATTGTTAAAGTCGTGATGCAACTGGACTTTGATGTTCATAATAATACTATGACACTGTATAATAAAGATCGAGAATCTAGATTTCTCTCATTGTTATAGCTACGAATCTTCAATAACGGTGATACTAAACTTACAACCTTTGGGATCATTGGAGTACTTGTAAGGACGAAGATTTCAAGGAACGTTGAAGATTGGACTATGGAATAGGAGCCACTAGAGTTTATCTTTTTTGTATTCCATGTGTATTAATAGTTTTATCACTAAAATTGACAAAGGGGGAGATTGTTAGAGCATAGCTCGGTCAACCTCGCATGCGTTGCTATATCAAGCATGTTTGTCAATGTTAGTGATCAAAACTATAAAGTCTTGATTTCCACCCTTTTAGCTAAGTCTCGGACCAGGATAGAAAAAGTGTAGTTGAGCTCAAGGACTTCATGGTGATTCAACGACAACGACGAAGATCTACACCAAGGAACCGTGGAACTTAATCAACAAAAAGGTATGTGAAGACTTGAACTTATCTATCACTCCAAAGTCTATCTATTCTTCTCCTACTTCTTATGAGACAAAAGTCGTATGCTATATAGACTAGATCATATACACTTGATAATTCGAGCTGAATATTCATTGCTTATATTTTACTCGAAATCATGTGTTGGTAAAGCGTTTCACTTTGATCAGGTTTATCTTCACCTAGTGACGAAAGTCATGAAAGGTTCAATCACTTTGGAAATTGCTCTGACGAGAAAGGTCCGTTGTTCTTCACGACTGAATATCGCCCTCTAAGAATGTTTCAATGATTGGAATGAGAGTTTAGATTATATAACCATGTATTCCTTGAACCGAAGTTTTCGAACTTTGTTGATCAAGAGAAATCGGTAAGATTGTGGAATTGGTTTGCAAGTCCGCGAACTGACGGAAGCTCTCGGCCGAGAATTTCTGCTGAGATTTCCAAAACTTGTTTGTGTGCTAAGTACGCGAACTGGCGGAAGTTCTCGACCCGAAAATTTCTACTGAGTTTGGAAAACTCAACCGATTAACTTAAGTCCGCGAACTTTTTTGTGAGCTTAAGAGGTTATGATCTAAGGATGTGCTCTGAACATGAAACATTAATTATTAAGGAATGCTTTATGCAAACCGTGGCTATAATGTTCATGAGCCGATTCTAATCGAATCGAATCATCTTTGTTTCAATTGTGTCTTGTGTAGTTACATAAGATCTCATAGCAATTGAACAACTCTTAACTAGTTCATTTAAGTCAATTGAACTAGTTATGGTGAAGAAGAACATGATTAATATGAGATGCTCATATGGTTGACCTTTTGGGTTATCATGTTGAACCAACATACGTGTACTCGTTTGGGCATGGTTTTCTCAAACCCAGTAAACGTGTACCCAAGTGTGTGTGACAAGCTATGTCTTTCGATCTAACGGTTGAGAGATATTGGCTTGAATCTAAATCAGGTTTTCATCTAACGGTGGATAGAGTTTGCTTTGTACCTAAGGAAAAACCCTGATTTGAAAGGCTATATATAGGAGACATCTAGCTAGATAAAAACTTAATCCCTACACTTCTGTGTGATACTAGTGAGCTCGCTAGAGTCGATCTCCATTAACCCTTGATTTTCTTCTCTAAAATCGGGTTAACGACTTAAAGACTTCATTAGGATTGTGAAGCCAGACCGATACTACTTTTATCGTAGTTGTGTGATCTGATCTTGCATCTTCTATCGTACGATTACAATTGATTGATTGGATTGATATCGTGAGAGTTCTCCGATAGGCAAGATAAAGAAGTCACAAACATCTTCGTCTCACTGTTTGTGATTCCTCGACAATCCGCTTGTGTAGTCAGGAAGGATTGTAGAGAGGTGATTGATTAATCTAGGTTGTTCTTCGGGAATATAGGTCTGGATTATCAATTGGTTCCTGTTACCTTGATTTTATATCTAAAGACGGAACAAAACCTAGGATTTATCTGTGGGATACAAATTTATCCTTTTGATAGACTTTTCTGTGTGAGACGGATTCGTTTATTATCAAGTTTGTGATTTTGGGTTGCAGCAACTCTTAGTTTTGGGTGAGATCAGCTAAGGGAATCAAGTACCCAGTGTCCTGCTGGGATCAGAGGCGCAAGAGTATAACTGTACCTTGTATCAGTGGGAGATTGGTAGGGGTTCAACTGTAGACCAATCCGAAGTTAGTTTGCAGTAGGCTAGTGTCTGTAGCGGCTTAATACAATGTGTATTCAATCAGGGCTAGGTCCCAGGGTTTTTCTTCATTTGCGGTTTCCTCGTTAACAAAACTTCTGGTGTCTGTGTTATTTCTTTTCCGCATTATATTTTATATAATAGAAATAATACAGGTTCTGCGTTAAGATCATCAATTTCTCTAATCCAACCTTTGGTTGTTGATTGTAGTTGATTGATCCTTGGACATTGGATTTTGGTACCGTCCAAGTTATCTCTCTTTGATAAAGACTCGCAGATTTCTATTTGCTTGAGTAAAGATCAAATCGAGAGATTGAGATAATAACTCCTTGAGATACTTTTTATCTAAATTGAGTCGGACTGTCTAGTTGATTCTCTATCAAAGTATTTCGGAGTTAGTCCATACAGATTGCTAAGCGAAATATTGGGTGGTGTTGTTAGACCCCCGCTTTTTCAATTTTTGAATGTGACAATATCAAGATGCTAGGAAATATACTATTCAACTTAATTATTTAAGGCATATAAATTTCTACTCTACATCTAAAAATCAAATATACAATTCATAATTTCATAAAATCAGACAGTCACGCGTATGCCAACTGCCTGAGTTCACAGACTGGTCTATATGTATGCGTAACTACCCAGTATCAAACAACGAAGATGCATATAAACTAATTTCAAAAATATGCTTGGCGTTGCTACAACATTCATAAACACTTCTAACACAACTTTGATCACTAAATCAATTTCTGCTTCTGAATTATCGTTTAAGTCTTGAGTGCTATTGAACACGACTTATGCTTAAAAGTTCAAAAGGCATACTTGTCAATGTGAAATTTGTGCACGATTCTACGACCCATGACCCATATGATGTATATTATTCTGTGTAATTTCACGGCGGACTTCTCATATGCATACATAATTCCTAATAAGAATGACATTTAAACTGAGTAAGCGTTTGCGTGACTCATGCAACATGATTTTTAATCTATGACACTTATGTTTCTTAGTTGCTAGATATAGTGTTCCTTAAAAAACTTACGTTTCCTCCGAGGAACATGTATAATTAGGTTTACGACTTAAAGATAGTACTTCACTTAGGGATTCGTGAAGCCATGTCAGATTATCTTTTACCTGATAGTTTGGATTACATTCAGAAATATGAGTAGAATTGGTGAAGTATCCACAACAGGTGAAACAACTTAAGATAATGAACTCTATCTCAAAGTAGTTAATATTGTGTATTGGTCTCGTATCTGCCGGGTCCGATACACCTGTAGAAAAGATATTATCAGTTTTTCTTGGTGATACATACATATCATTAAAAGTGGAATTTTTAATATTTACAAAACCATGTTCAAGAATAATAATAACCATAAAAATATCTCAAAATTTTAAAATTAAATGTGATTTATCAGAGGCTTGTTTGTAAAACAATCAAAAACAAAACCCTCGTCTCATTGTCGTTGACTGAAAACAGGACTAACCACAAAAAGAAAATAAGATGGAAGTGAAGATAAAAAAAACCTCAAAAAATTGGGTTGAAAGAAACAAAAGAAGAGATTCAGTAAGTAGAGATAGAAAAATTATGGTTTTTTATTACACAAATACTCTTACTTTGATAATATCTGTCTATCAGTAAAGCCGATATATCGGTTTGTACCGGCCGATACGAACGATATTACCATTCAATCTTTGTATCGCTGATATTTTCGATATCGTATAGATATATTCCGATACAAGATAAAAACCTATTATATCAGCCGGTACAACCAATATTTACCATCTTGCTCTATCTTAGGATTCACGTGCATAAACAATATTGGTTGTAGGTGAAGGCATACTGAACGAAATGAGTAATTTGGAGTTAGATTACTTGGTCTCAAATATACGAAGTTGTAGTAGTCTTTGTATAACGGCTTAATTACGAGACTATTCAAAACTGGAATAGTTTTTCTTCCTTACGTTGAACTTACGTTATATACCAAGTGTACATTTTTTTAAAAGTAATCTCCTGGACATCTCTTATATCCATTAGATTACACAAGGCATGTCTTGCATAGGTAGATATTGAAAATATTGTGGTTAGTAATCCTTAATAAATCAAACTTGTTTATTCGATGGTCTTTCTTTTCTCATATGGGGGTAGTCAAGTTTATTTAAGAGGGTTGATTATTATAGATCTATTTGATTCGAGATTTGGAGATAGGATTAATGATCATCAAACGTAAACATACTTCGTTTTTTTTCTTTTTTGTGTGATCGATCATTAGTAGGAATCAAGTTGTTTGTACGCGTACTTCCAAGATTGACAACTACAAGATTTTTTCTTTTTGGTACTCTGTTCTTTGTGATACTTCTTGCAACTTAATTCTCCGGGATGTAATAAAGTTGTTTATTTCATGAAAGTCAGACTTTTGAAAAGATCCGGAAAACTGGTTAGTGGCTTTTCCTCGAGAAAAAGATTATTGACTGATCTTTGTCTCGGTATTGATCTTTTGATCAAAGGAGTTTATATTGATTAAACTGAAAATCCTTTATACTCAATTATGCCAAGGATTGGACGATACACATTGAGGTGGTTACTGAAATAGGTTGGTCCTTTAATGTTTATATCCAAAGGATTTGAGATAAAAGAAGTACCTTATTGAAGGTGGAGCAACTTGAGATAGTGGACTCTATCTTAGGATTCACGTGCGCAGATCAGATTGGTTTTAAGCGCAGCGATAATGAAGGAACTGGGTAACACAAAAACATAATTTTTTCTAATAACCAAATTTCGTTTTAAACTCTTCTCTCATCTTTTTGTTTCTCTTCTATTTTTATAATCGTTTTAAATCCGAATTTTAGAAACTTGTATGCCAGAGGTACTTTCCAACTAACTAATGTCTTTTGATACATTTGTGGTTGATAAATTGAGGGAGTAGTAATCATAAAAATTGACGCTGCATAGAAAAGTTCGGCTCGAAATTTGTGAAAAAAACTTTATCGAACAAGCTGAACCTGCTGGAAATGATGAACACGAAGAAAAGTTCGGCTATTTCGCAAAAATATTTATAGCCTAACTTTTTAATTTCCCAGTCGAACTATTTATTTCCTAACCGAACTTTCTGATTTCCTAGCCTAATTTTCAGATAAAAGTTCGGTTACGTTGCAAATTTTTTCCTCCAAACCGAACTTTTCTCTGAAATCCTATATATTGAATTCGGTTACTTCGAAATTCTTTTCCTCCAAACCAGACTTTTCTTTGAAAACCTATTTATGGAGTTCTGTTACGTCGCAATTTTTTTCTCCTAACCGAACTTTTCTCTGAAATCAAAAACTCCATTAAAAATAAGTTCAGCTACCTGTGATTTCATAAACACCTATGTTGCACGGACACACCTAAAAAGATGTCGTAACCGTGTCGGACACATAATCGGACACGACACGCGACGGACACGCCACATCATGTGTCCCGTAGAAATCGATATTTGACACTTTGCGGACACTTTTTGGGCACTTTCGGATACACCATAAATGATTAGTTTTGGTCTGGAAAAACTAAGTGGTGAAGCTAATTTATTCGTATTTTTGTCAAATATAAACATTATTTATGAAAAACTTGATCACAATTTCATTATTTAATTCCGTGTCTGTGCAACATAGATAAACACTAGCGGAACAATATTTGTAGATAAGTTCGGATACATGTTCTTCAGATCTTGTAGCCAAATGTGTTTGACTTATCCCAAATCAAACAATAAAAAATTTCATTTTCAGAAAATTTTAGTTAATTCAAGCGACAAAAAACTAAATTTGAAGTATGCATTGGTAGTCTGAAGGTTCAGATTCAATAAAAAGAAGAAAAGAATTGAGTTTTTCCAAAACTCTTGTATTTTCCTTCTTCTTCTCTCTCAATAACTAAATTAAAAAAAATCATCCATTTAATCTTACGCTAATCATTAATTAGCTTAACATAATCATTTAACTAATAATTACACTAACTAATCATTATACAAACTTAATTACGGAGGGTAACTTTAATACTAGGGTATTCCTTTATATACCCCCAGAAACACTAGTGATACCCATTATCTATGAATCTATGTACCCTCTCAACTAATCTTCCTAATCTATAAAAGGTGGCATAGATTTACTTCTAAATATCATATCATAAATAAACCTAAAAAAGTCGTTCCAGATTACTCAGTTGGTGGGCCTCGCCTTTCACGAGAATCCATTTAACAAAAATTCTAGGTATATAATATTTTAGACAGCACTAAAACAACCCTTTCACATAACTTCTAGTTGTAGGGTCCAAAAACGGACCCCCTCCTAATTCCATGTGAGGGTTTTTTTTAGTGTTGTCTAAAATGTTGTTTTAGAATCATTGTCCATTTAATGTGTGTTGGGTTTTCTTCGGGGAGCATTTTTGCAATAATTATTCCACTGACAAACTGCTCGTTTTTCTTTCTTTTTTTGGTATAGGACATGAAAAGAAGAGACTAGTTGTTGTTTACAAAGAGAACGACAACGCTAGATGGTAAATTTGAGATTGTCCACATATGTTGGACTTTGTTTGAGAAGGCATAAGCTTCCATGAATGAGCAGCACTGTTGGCCTTCTTTGGAACAAAATTGTAAACGCCACCACTATTGAGAGCTTCCATCTTGGCAGTAATATCATCCTTGAGTCTCCAGATTCTCCAAGGAATTTTGTTCAGCTCGCCTTTTAAGATCTTCATCACTTGTTGACTGTCACCTTCAATTATTATTTTACTAATGTTTAGCCAAACTGCCAGATCTGTAGCAAGTTTGAAATCGTCTACTTCAGCATAAGCACTGAGTATGATCTTCCTAGTTTTGTGCCAGCTCTACAACATACACCATTATGATCTCTTGTAACAGTTGCGCAGGCGCATTCTCCATCCTTCCAGGCTGCATCAACATTGATCTTGATGATTGGGTTGGTAGGAGGGTTCCAAGAGGAATTTGTAGTGACTGCAGCATCAGTTTGTTCCCTTTCCGTTGTAGCCTGTTCTTCATATTCAGTGTAGTTGTAATATAGATTGAACTAGTATAAAACAATTGCCAAAGCATCATGAATGGTCACAGTCTTGTGTTCAAAAACCTTCATGTTGCGAGATTTCCAAATTTCCCAGCATATGGCCATTCCTAGCGCCAAGGAATATTCAGTATCGTTTCTTCTTAGTAGGGACTCTATAAGGTGCAGAAAGGACATATGATGATTTTCCTGTAAGAATAGAACAAGGGGATAGGAAAACCACACAGCTTGTGCGAAATTGCAGTGTAACAGAAGATGATCAACGGACTCTTCTTCATTACTGCAGAAACTGCAGTTAGTTGAAACTCCTTCTATGAAGCGACCAACTCTTTTCGAGACTGCTAAACCATTATGCAACGCCCTACAGATAAAGGTCTTGATTTTGGTGCTACTTTCTTTGCTCCGCAGAATTTCTTCCATGGAAACATGTTTTCCCCTAATGCAGAAGACTCTCCCATGTTCTCTTGTAACATCTCCTGGAAAGATTGAGGTGTGAAAATACCATGAGTCGTGTGTTTCCATATCAGATTGTCTTTAACCGCAATATTTGGGGAGATTTGGATGATCTGATTGCAGGTGTGATGGTCTGTGATTTGCTGAAGAGTATTCATGGCCCATGATCTTGTGCTGCTATCTAGTAACTCACTTATTAGACGTGCATATCTGCCATCATTGGAGTGTGTGGTCACAACACACAACACCAGTACACATTGCCAATTCTGAGTCCGTTGCTACATTTGGGTTGTATTCTGTTGTATAGTCCTAGTCTTATGCTATAACTGAGTCATGTATATTCCTAGTCTTGGGTTGTAAACTGTCCTGTAAACTCGTACAAATTGTTGTAGATTCATTTGATTTCTTCTCTTGTAACAAGTATAAATACATAATGAAATAGAACCAGTACTCACACTTGTGAGACTTTAACCTTAGTTCCTTAGAATCTTTGATGGTATCATCGTGATCCATCCTAAGACCTAATTTACCTTCCGCAAAGTATTTCTCTGTATTCTCACAATGGTTGAATCAACTTCTCAAACACCACCTGAAATCCCTAATCATCAAACACCACCTGAAACCACATCCATTCCAACCTCAGGAAACCCTAGAATTTCAGATCCATACGTTATACATCCCAGCGACAACCCAGCTACTGTGTTGTTCTCTCCATTATTGCAGGGCGACAATTATAGATCCTGGGTACGAGGAATCACCAAACCCCTGAACGCAAAGGGGAAACTTGGCTTCGTGGATGGTACTCTTCCTACACCAACTGATGAACTCGCCTATCAGTGCTGGAAGAGGTGCGACGATTTGGTGTGAAGTTGGCTTCTGAATTCATGCCAACCTGATATCCGGGCAAGTTGCTTATACGCTCCTTCCTCTCAAGCAATATGGAAGGATCTTCAGGTGAGGTTTTGCATCTTTAATGCACCTATTTTGTTTCGCTTGAAATATGCAATTGCTACTATTCGACAAGAATCGATGTCAGTGTCTTTGTAGTACACAAAAATCAAAACACTGTGGGATCAATATGATTATCTTGTCGCTGTCACTGAGGTGTGTATTTATGGATCTGGGAAGTCATTACTCGAATGTCTAGAACGTGACAGAGCCATGGAGTTCCTTCAAGGCTTGCACGATAGATTTTCTAACCTCAGAAGTCAGATCCTGGTGATGGATCCATTTGTTACTGCTCTGCGCATCTTTAACATGGTGCAACAGGAGGAAGAACAACAACATATCACTGCCAGCCCTCTCCCCAACATAGATTTTGCTGCTCTGAATACAAACTGTTATGATGCTCCATCTGCTGGTACTCGTTCTGCTGCCAGCCACAACAAAAGCCCTCGACCCCATTGCGACTATTGTAATCGCCATGGAAATGTTCGAGACAGATGTTATCGTTTACATGGCTTTCCTCCTCCTTTTACATCACAGCCAGTTGCTGCAAATACCACTGCTGTCACTTCGGAATCTCAACTTGCACATCCACCTGTGATTCCTACATTCTCAGCTGAACAATATTCTCGTCTGTTGGCTCTCATCAATCCTCCATCTGAGGATACTCCAATGGAACCAAGGGTGAACTTCGCTGGTAAGTTACTTAATACGTTTTTCTTTGAACCTTGGTTTGTTGATAGTGGTGATATTCACCATATTTGTAATTCGTTGTCTTATTTTACTTCATACTCTCCTGTTAAATCATTGATTCAAATGCAACTTCCTGATGGTACTCTTTCTACTGTCAAACATATTGGTGAAGTAGTTTTCTCACCAACTCTAAAACAATCTAATGTTCATCATATTCCGAACTTTAAATTAAGCGTTTGTCTGTGAGCCAATTAACTCGCTCTTTGAATTGTGTTGTTGTTCTTACCCACTATTCTTTCACTTTTCAGGACCTTCTCACGACCAAAGTGACTGGTCAGGGTAAGCTCACTGCGGGTCTCTATCAACTACGGGTTTCTACACCTCCAACAGCATCGTCTAAAGTTCTTTTTAATAAGACGTCCTTCGACATATGGCATTGTCGCCTTGGACATCCTAGTTTAGATCGTTTCCGTTATTTATGTAACTCGTATGAAATCGTATTTGGTTTACACGATGTTTTGAACTTATTCATTGTGACATAGGGGACCATTTTCTACACCCTCTATCACTGGTGCAAAGTATTTTCTTACCATTGTAGATGATTTTTCTCGCTGTACTTGGGTATACCTTATGCATACCAAGAGAGAAACCTGCAAATTTATTAAATTTTTTGCTCGTCATGTTGTGACTCAGTATTTTACACAACTTTATATTGTATCTACAGGTACTTCTTTACCTTTTTTGCCAATATTACAACGCATTCAATCAGACAATGGCACTGAATTTTTATCTCGCGAATTTCAGACATGGATCCATGAAAATGGAATTCGTCATCACCGCAGTTGTTGATGGTTTTTCAAATAGTGATTGTAGTAGTGGTAAAAACAGGGTCTTTTCAGACTTGTGAAGAAAACAATTTTTTCTAGATTTAAATTAAACAGGCAACTAAATAAAATAATTCAAAGTTTTGGAGAAAAACACCAAGACTAGGATTCCACCAATGACCATTTTAATAGTAAACTCTAAATAGTTCTTATGCAATTTTATCTTTAAAATCAATTCTAATATTTGCCTCAAATAAGTTTTTGAAGTAATAATTGTAATTAAAAAGTATAAAACATCAAAAGTTACTAAAACCCAGCATGCTTCATCAAGTCAATTCACAATTACTCAATAAAAACTATTAATTCAATTTTAATTCGTGCAAATAATCAAATAATAATATTGCAAATAAATATAAAAATTAGAATTATACCAATAAATTACCAATGGCTTCCTCCGTCGTCTCGGCTAATGGGTTTAGCTCCTCATCCCAAAAACACACTCACAAGATAAATTCATGGCTAAAATAGATGTTTTTATTGATGATTATATGATGAAATAGGAATTAGCAACGCTGTAGTGGTGTTACAGCGCCACTGTTACAAAAGAGTATGGTAATTTAAGACTGCTGTAAACGATAACTATCTA
This sequence comes from Papaver somniferum, assembly GCF_003573695.1. Lineage (NCBI taxonomy): Eukaryota > Viridiplantae > Streptophyta > Magnoliopsida > Ranunculales > Papaveraceae > Papaver > Papaver somniferum. Next base: position 14,266,409 of record NC_039360.1, on the reverse strand, counting down.
CTGCTGTGAAACAACGACAGTGGTATGAAAATAAGTTTGCTGAAGAACGACTGACTCTGCAAGTCTGTTCTTCGTGTTCTTCAGAAGCTTTAATGGCAGCAGCAGCAGCAGCAGCGTTGTCTCCTCTATAATTGCTTCTCCTAGGCTCTCATCGACTCTAAACTCTCTCCTAAAGGTTTCTCTCCTTTCTTTGATGTAAACCAACACTTATATAGCCTTCAGATTCCCTAGAAACTCGATCAAATTCGAGAATAAATCTCTTATTCTTCACGTGCAGTTTGAACAATAATTCCATCTGTCGATCTTTGTATGCGTCTGTGAGCTATTCTATTGCTCCCAAAATCTTCTCTGACTTGAACTCAACTGTTTTGAAGTATATCCCACGCAAGAATCTCTCCCAAATCTTTCAAACCAATTCAAAACCCTAAACAGGGACCGTGTGCACTGTCTTGACTTTGTGTGGATTTTCTGACTTATCCAGCCCAATTAGATGGGTCTAATCGCTTCTAACAGGTCCCTTATGTCTTGTAGAGTCCGTGGGTACCAAATTTGCCCATTTAATCGCCTGCTAGGTCGCTCAAATCCTTGATCCAAAACTGTTGACGCTGCTGCCTTTTTTCCCGCCAAAATTTTCTTTTGAATTTGAGAAGTTGACCTCCCCTTATCTGTGGCTGGTCTCCCTTTAGAAGATGCCTGGAAATGGGTCACCCCTTAGTAATTAGGTTACCCCTTATCCAAAATCAAGGGTCCGTATAGCAAGTGTCCTTTGGGGCATTTTCCGCATTTTTTTCGGGGTTCCTCCGGGGTATTTCTGGGATACTTCCGGTACACTTCTGAGGCGCTTCCGGTACGTTATCAACGGAGGTCCAAATGCCACATTTTTAGCCAAATTCGCCGCAAGAGATTATTTTCCAAAAACACCTACAAATACATAAAATAACCAAATAAGTACAATATCGAGTACTAACAATATATACAAATGAGCTATATTAGACACATAAATGCGTCTATCAGTTGTGTTTACACCCCACAACAAAATGGAGTGGTTGAACGGAAACACTTCCATTTATTGACTGTTGCTAGGGCTCTTCGTTTCCAGGATAATTTGCCTATAACATACTGGGGTGAATGCATTTTAACAACCACCTATCTCATCAATAAAATGACAACTCCAATTCTCTCTAAACGTTCACCTCATGAGGTCTTATTAGGTATGAAACCGAACTATCGTCATCTTCTTATTTTTTGTTGTCTATGTTATGTTCGTAATACTAAGATAACAAATAAGTTTGATCCACGTGCTCAGCCAGGAGTATTTCTTGGTTATCCATATAACCATAAAGGTTATATTATTCTAGATCTTTCTACAAAATCTACTTATGTATCTAGAGATGTTGTATTTCATGAACATTTTTTTCCGTTTAAGGATGCACAGGTTTCTAATCCTGATTTTTTAAAACCTGTTATTCAAGAGGATTTTTACTATGACGAATCACCTACTTTATCAGAACTGCAATCGTCTTACTCTCCTCCTCAGACTACTCAGACTACTTCCCAAAATTCACGTGCTTTATCTCTGCCATCACCAGATGTGTCTCCATCAACAGATGTGTCTCCATCTGACACTAATTCTTCGGCAGTTTCTTTACGAACTGTATATCATGCTGCTGTTGAAACCACAGCTTCTACACCTACCGTTGATACGCAAGAGGTTGTTTTACGCCGTTCTACCAGAGAACATCATCGACCTCCTCACCTGAAGTATTATGTGTGTTCTGTTCAACAGAGTACGTCAAAAATCCTTATCCTCTTACCAATTATATCTCTTTTAATCAGTTTACTCCACAGCATCGTGCTTTCCTTTCATCAGTTATTGCTAATGATGAACCACACACTTTTAGTGAAGCCATTAAAATTCCAGTCTGGCGTGATGCCATAATCAAGGAACATACAACTTTAGATGACAATGACACCTTTACTACTACTACTCTCCCACCTGGAAAAACTGCTATCGGCTGCAAATGTGTTTTTAAAATTAAATATCGACCAGGTGGTACGATTGAACGTCATAAGGCGCGTCTTGTTGCTAAGGGTCATACACAGCAAGAAGGCATTGATTATCATGACACTTTTGCTCCAGTGGCCAAGTTAGTCACTGTTCGCGTTCTTTTATCTATTACGGCTATTAATAATTGGCCTCTTCATCAACTTGATGTTAATAATGTTTTTCAGAAAAAGGGGGACACTCGTGTTTACAACTCAATAAGTCTTTATATGGACTTAAGCAAGCCTCGCGCGAATGGTTTGCTAAGTTTTCTACAGCTTTCCTTAATGCAGGCTTCAAACAATCTCGTGCTGACTATTCTCTCTTTACTTTTCATTATGGTACAGTTTTTATTTATGTTTTAGTTTATGTTGATGACATTATTATCACGGGTAATAGTGATTCAGCTATTCAAGACCTAAAACATAAACTTGAGTCTCAATTCTCTCTCAAGAATCTTGGTCGTTTACAATATTTCTTAGGCATTGAGGTATCTCGTTCTCCCAAAGGTATTTTTCTATGCCAACGTAAATATATTCTTGATATAGTTAATGATTCTGATATTTTAGGAGCTAAGACTTCTCCATCTCCGATGGAACAACATCTAAAACTTCTCCCAACTTCTGGTGATCCTCTACCTGATCCTAGTATTTATCGACGTCTCATAGGTCGTCTTCTTTATCTTCAAGTGACACGTCCTGATATCACTTATTCTGTTAACTATTTAAGTCAATTCATGCAGCAACCATGTTCTGGTCACTTGGATGTTGCACATCGAGTAGTCCGTTACCTTAAAGGCACTGTTAGTCATGGCATTTTTCTTTCTGCCTCCAACTCTTTATCTCTCGCTGGTTATACTGATTCTGATTGGGTTGGCTGCCCAACCACTCGTCAATCAACGACAGGTTATTTCACTATGCTAGGAGATAGTCCAATTTCTTGGAAATCCAAGAAACAACCGACAGTCTGTCTTTCTTCCGCTGAATCGGAATATAGAGCTCTTGCACGTCTTACTTCAGCACTGCAATGGTTGCATTATCTATTTTGTGACCTGCGTGTTAATATTCCAAAACCTATTCCAATTTATTGCGATAATCAAGCTGCTATTCATATTTCTGAGAACCTTGTTTTTCACGAAAGGACTAAACATATTGAAATCGACTGTTATTTCGTACGTGAAAAGCAAATCTCTGGTCTCATCAAACCTACTCATCTGCCATCAGCATTACAATTAGCTGATCTTTTCATAAAACCACTGGGAGTGGATCATTTTAGACGACTTGCTAGCAAGTTGGGTATTCTTCCAGATTCTCCTCAGGCTCCAACTTGAGGGGGTATTAGACGTGCATATCTGCCATCATTGGAGTGTGTGTCACAGCACACAACACCAGTACACATTGCCAAGTCTAGCCCGTTGCTACATTTGGGTTGTATTATGTTGTATAGTCCTAGTCTTATGCTATAACTGAGTCATGTATATTCCTAATCTTGGGTTGTAAATTGTCCTGTAAACCCGTACAAATTGTTGTAGATTCATTTGATTTCTTCTCCTGTAACAAGTATAAACATAATGAAAGAGAACCGGTACTCACACTTGTGAGACTTTAACCTCAATTCCTTAGGATCTTTGATCACTGACCTTTGTTAATACCACAGTTCCTTCGGCTAACTTCTCACTTCTCAGGGACACAGTTTGGAGTGGTAGGGATCTGAAAAAATCTTGATGGATTGTCCGTTAGACATCCTTTCTTAAGCTCGTCTCTGCTGTCAAGCATTGCGGCCCATGTTGAAGAGCAGGTGTTCTTTTTGTTAATTTATATATACGGGTGCTTGGATATTGGTATCCACGTACTGCCACCACCACGAACTTTAGGTGAACCGGACAAAGGCTACGTTACTCGACACCTTTTTCTATTCTTGATCACTTTGTATGTTCAATTTTCTTGCATCTTTACACCACCCAACCAACTAGGAAGGCACATTCAGAACATATAGTTGAGTCTCATCTCAGCTTAATTACTAAGCTCCAGAGAAATTTCAAGTAGTTGCAGAAGAGATGTCTGCGAACACGGATAGCATTATTAGCATAGGAGTATTAACCAAGCAACACAATCATAATATCCAAGAGAAGAATGGGGATTTCTTAAACGTCAAGCCTCCAAAAGTAATGAAATTGGGGTTACTCATGCTAAGTTGTGCCTTCAGTTTTCTAGGAATTACAGGGGGACCTCTACTACTTAAACTCTACTTCGTGCATGGTGGTAGTCGAAAATGGTTATCTAGTTGGTTACAGATGGCTGGTTTCCCTATAATAATCCTTCCACTCACAGTCCTATATTTTCGACGCGATCGAAGTCTACCGAATATCGAGTTCTTTGCTTCTCGAAAGCTTTTGGTTTGCGCTGGTTTGATAGGCCTAGTTCAAGGATTAGACACTGTTATATATTCTTATGGTTTGTCATTCCTTCCTGTATCGACTTCAGCTCTCGTCTTCACAACCCAACTGGTTTTCACATCCTTTGTTTCATTTGTTTGGGTTAAGCAGAAGTTTACTCCTTACTCGATTAACGCAATCGTAGTAATAATAATGGGTTCTATACTGCTTGGTATAAGGAGGTCCGGTGATCGGCCCCATGGAGTTGCGAATTCTCGGTACTTGCTTGGTTTCTTTTTAAGTATAGTTGCTGCTGCAATTTTAGCAATCATACTAGTGAGCACCCAAGTTGCTTATGCAAAAGCCAATCAAGCCATGACTTACCCTATTGCACTGCAGTTTCAAGTTTGTATGAGCTTCTTTGCTACAGCTTTTTGCACAATTGGAGGTCTCATAAACAAAGATTTCGTGGTAAGATTACCAAACATGTATGCGTGTTTTGTTTTGCTAGAGCCAGCTCAGGCTAAATCCGCACTAACTTGCTAACCTGCAGGCACTGGAAAGAGAAGCAACTGAATTTGACTTGGGAACGCAAATGTACTACTTAGTTTTAGTTTCAAATATGGTTGTCTGGCAGCTACTGTTTATCGGAAGAGTTGGGATCATATTCTGTAGCTCTTCTCTCTTTGCCGGAGTCTTTGCGGCCGCTATCCTACCTTTTTCCCAGATTGCGGCGGTTTTAGCGTTTCATGAGAATTTCACAGGAGAGAAAGGGATGGCCTTGGCTCTAACACTCTGGGGCTTCACTTCTTACTTCTATGGTTCCTACAGGAAGAAGGCCAAAGAAACAAAGTCACTGAACCCGTCCTCATAAAACAATTGCTTCTAATCCACCCACAAACAAGACACTTTTTCTCTTTATAGCTCTTATAAACTTGTTCCCGTGTCCGGGAGTTCTAAACTTGGACATACTCGGTAGTAACAGCCATGTTGCAACAGAATGCTTTGAACTTTATGCTGCATATGTTATCCACATATATCACTACTTTCTCTTTTACATTTAGTGGGGTGCCAAAGTTCAATAAATTCAATATCCTTGACTCTGCAAAAAAAATTTACAAGCGACAATGCTAATCTATCCTTCTATTCCACTTTCGAACAAGAATACAGGCATAACTGTTTGTACAAAGAGCTGGCAACATTACCATTCATATTTAGGTGTGTCAAACTGTAATAGCATGTAATATTGGCCATGATTTTTCAAAATGCTAATACAAGCATTTGTGTTTACAAACCAATAGGACTATAATCACTGATATATATACCTTTTGTTCAGCAACTGCCTCATTTTGATTTGGGCTTAGATAAAAAGAGACAGACGTGAATTTTTAACAGCTTTATTTACCTCTATCATGTTGGGAATGATAATTCTTGAAGAGGGTTTACTTAGCAGATCCACTGTTACTTGTTGTCATAAATGATTCTCCACATCCACATTGACCTTTGGAGTTTGGATTGATAAACACAAATTCAGACCTATATAAGGACCACATGAAGAACAAAGTTCGTCAGCACTCAGGACTTGCATACATAAGTAACATAATCTCCATGTCAATCCTACTACATCCATGCAAATGACACTTAGGTCGGACAGTCAGCAGCTAGAGTTTTACATCATAGCCATAAAATCAGACCGTACTACACCATAGGCATAAAATCAGACGATCCTACACCATTGCCATAAAATTAAACAGTCAAATGTGTTCAATATCATAGACTTATGGAATATGAAAATGAAAATGGAAGGCTTTGATCAGGCAGGAAACAGGTGATGATCAGAAAGTTCAGACCAACTAAACACAAATTCAATTAGCATGCAACCTAACGTGAGCATATCATTTGACTATACAAGTCAAGATTCATTCCGTAGGGTAAATTGGATGAACATCAATGAACCAAAGCCTACTAAGTGGCTTTTCTTAAGTTCCCTCCCCTCCGTTAAGGCTCTCGAGAAATTTAATATCTCTAAACTAAGTAAGAAATAACTCTCGCGCTGCTTTTTTTTATTCTAATCATCCAGGTGCAAGCAGATAGCAAAAGGAAATAGCATGAAGAAACAGGATCATTACAAATGTGTACTTATCGTAGGTAGACATGCATCGTACGTAAACTTCGTGGAATAAGATGCAACAACATGACTAGATATCTTACCTGAGTGTGTCATCTATAAAATCCATTTTGGTTCCTATAACATGCATTAGTGCCTTTGGATCAATCAAGATCTTTACACCCTTCTCCTCCACCACTTCATCAAACTTAGCTTTCTCATCTGTAACGATTGAACATGTCATACCGTTAGGAGCCACTACAGTATCTCAATTTTCTGAGCCATCATTTAACAGGATACAAATTCTCAGATAATGGCAATTGAGGGAACACAAACAAAGTTTCAACAATCATTCTAGCCTTGTTCTTTCTAGTAGCAAAGACAATTTCTAATCATGCATAAGATACAAATAACATCAAATTACATACACCGCTCACAACCTAGAAAGATAAGTACTGAAAATACTCTAGGATCCAGAACAGAACATCTCTTGAGAACAGAACATCTCTTGAGAATCATGTCGCCGGAATTTGATAGACGGGATCTGACTGCATGACACTGAAAAGGCCGTCAAATAGCATCGTAGTACAATCTTCCCCCAATCAAACCTTTTCGCCTTCTGAACTTCCCCGCAAAACTAACTATAAAGTTCTTTTAGCACAGTTGTTCCTTAGATCACACTAACATATCTCCACACATTCTCAACTAACAAATCACATTGCATAACGACACTTAATATGTATGTGCATCTATGTAAGTTCCTACAGTAATCAATAAATGTTTCGTACGCTTCAGATTGTGAAGAGGCATTTTCTTCGACATTTTGGCACATCTTCATTTTGTAAGCTATCTATAGAAGGGAGATTCTTATAAGGTCACCATTCAAATCTACATTACAACAGATTCACTAAATTCATAAACTTCAAACTCATAACCCTGATTCTTCCAAAACTTGTGATTTCAAAACCCTAATAAATTCTAATCTGATAAAAAAAACACAAAGTAATTCATCACTCTATAATACCATCAAAAAAAAAAAAGAATTTTCCACAGCGAGAGAGAGATTGATACCAGCGTAATTGAGAGTATAACTTAATCCATTACACCCACGGGCTTTAACGCCAAGCTTAAGAAATTGGCGTTGTCTTTGTTGCAGAAGATGACGTATCCTATCAGCTGCAGCATCTGTTAATGTCAATGCTTGTTTTCTTGCTGCTGTACTCACATTCTTTGCAGCTGCTGCTATCATCGACGATGCCATCTCTCTCCAAAAACTCCTAATACTCCAACCGACCTCCGTAGATTCACAGGAAGAAGAAGATTAAAGAAAGTTCTTTAATTTGGTACGAAAAGGATATTTCCTGTGAAAAATGAAGACAAAGTAAAACCCATCAAGACAAGGGCATTGACGTAAATCTGTCACTATAACAAGGTATCGTGTAAATTTAACTTCTAAGTGAAATTCCACATTTCCTTGTCTGCATCGGTGACCTACTACTTCTAAGTGAAATTTCCGTGTCTGCATTGGTTGAAATTCAATTGGTACATGATGAGGTTATTATGTGTTACTGAATGCATCAATTTAACATTATCCAAAGTTTACTTTTCTAATGAACTAGTAATTTAAGTTATATTGAGGATTAACATTTATTCCAGGTAGGGTACTGATGATTCTGAAGTCAGTATTAGTAGGAGTAATTCTCCCGTGCGATTTTTGAGTACAGGCCTAAGTAGAATTTGTTTGGCCGACTTTGTTCAACTTAGGCCATAAAAATAGTGAGGTTTAATTGAGAGACCTAAGCATGGAGAAGCACATTAAAGTTTTTTGTTTAGAGGTAAGAGTGATACATTGTAAGAGTTGTAATCTTTCGTTTGGCCACACGTATGTATCTCAGTTTTCTACAGAACATCATCTCATATCCAACCCTAGTAAGTGTTCCTTCAAAAGAATCGTAACAATGTTTTGTGCAATATCTTTTTTCATCAGTCCGATCAAAAACTGCTGCTAAGCATTTCTAATGTTGATAATACTAATCCAAGAAAACTATAACTACACAGATAAAATCAAAGAACCCCCGAATTTTCATTTCAACACCAAATTTCTATCAACAAACCATGTCGAATGAATTGAATCCCCTAATTAACCACAAAACCAGTAACAACAACTCCATAATCGAAGTAGTATTTTCGTATTAGAAAAAAAAAAAAAAAAACCCAAATCAAAGGCACGCGGAGACAGGGAATAGGAAAATTCGAGTAAAATGATCAATCAATCAAACCCTAAGTTTTATGTTCCATGAATAATCAATCAATCAATAATTTCGGAAGAAGATATGAATGCTTGAGAAAGCCCTAGATTGAAAATCATAAAAAAGAAAAGAAAAAAAAAACACTTACAAGTTGCAGGGATGTGTCTTCGACGACAGAGCAAATTCGAGATATGTCTTTGTTTGAAGATGCGACGCCCTTACATCTTTGGAGGGCATTTTATTCGAAGCGCCTCGTTGGTTTGGTTTTCCTCCCGGACTTCACAAAGAGCTGTCAACGTTCTTTGAATAAATACTTATTTACCCTTAAATGCCCACATTTAGGATTTGTTAGGGTCGTCATACTACGTACATAATTTAACAAAAAAGTTGATGCAAATGACAGTTTTTTTGGGTTGCATCGGGTCATGAAACAGTAATCCATAGAACCCCTTATCAAAGGCAACGGAGACAGAGAACAGGGGAATTCGAGTAAATGATCAATCAATCAAACCCTAAGTTTTATGTTCCATGAATAATCAATAATTTCGATATAAGATATGAATGCTTGAGGAAAAAAAAATAAGAATAAGAAGAAAGGAAAAAAAAAAAACTTACAAATTGTAGGGATGTGTCTTTTACGACTTAGAAATTTGAAATGTGTCTTTGAAGATGCGACACCCTTGCAGCTTTGGAGGGCATTTCATGAGAATTTCACAGTAGAGAAAGGGATGGCCTCTCTAACACTCTGGGACTCCTACAGAAAGAAGGCCAGAGAAACAGAGTTACTGACCCCGTAAAACACCTCTAATACACCTAAAAAACAAGTATGCGTTATGAGTTGTTCGTTCAATACCGGATATGTGGATGACCCACTGTATAATCACCTCATGGACCAAGTCCACTTAAATACTCCTGGTGAATGAGTCGCCTAGCCGGTCAAAGAAAATTAATTACTAGACATAGAAATCCAACTGATAATTATCTCATGTTAGTTGATCAGAAATTCTAAACGAACCGAATTTTTAAACCAAGCTAAAACCGCTTAGACACGCAGTGGATCCCATATATCAGGGCTCCTTGCAAATCCACCAGGATAGGGCTCTCTTATTGTGTCTATATGGTTTTAACTTTGTTTAAAGCAACGGTTTGTTAAGAACGATTGTAAATACCTTGTCTATCTGTGTGAACATTATCCAAGATAAACTAACAAGGAAAAAGTACCTATTAATTTTTTTATTTATTTTTTAGGGATATTTTGGATCACAAGAAAGTGATCAAATTTGTGTTTAGGTCACCAGAAAATTTTAATTAGAGTTTGGGTCATGGACCGTCTTGGCAATCGTAGAATCTGTTAAATGTGTAAAATGACTAACTATAACATGGATTTAAAATTATTTACTAACTTTGCCATTTAACGTGTCCGGTGAAGATAACACTTGTGAATCCAAATATAAAACTCTTCCACGACCTCTTCTTTACAGTTTCACCGCCTCCATCAAAACCTTAAACATCCTCCGCTAGAACTTCCACTCTCATGATGACACTACTATATTCATCACTAAAATCCTAAGTTTTACTAATGGAAACCAAACGCTTTCTTTCTACCTCAACCATATCTCAGTTCCCAAAAATTTTCTAACAAAACAAGTTCTTGCTGATCTTGTTTGTTTATGATTCTTACGTAAATTACTTATCAATTTCAATTAGTGAATCACAATTTTTTGATTTGAGGGAGTTTAGTTTGTGCAATTTTGAAGGTTTTATCTCCCTGAAAATTGGCACTTGGGGATTCATAAATTATCCGTGATACTGTGAAATCAACGAGTTCAATCGAAGAAATGATATATTTTGAATTATGGGCTGTGTTGAAATGAAAAAACAAAAGGTTATGGAATGGAATAGAAGGGGTGGTGGTGGTCCGTAATATTTTTCTTATGATGAATGATTGTAAATTAATAAAGATTTCGTGTTTATGTGGGTTTAGAAATGTTCGGTGTTTATCAAATTTGTGTTTGCAGTAAAGAAAGCTATGGATTCTTGCGTAAAAATACCCCTGTCCAATCTCTTCACCACATGTTCTTGCACATCATATGTTTGAAGAAAGTTCTGAGGGAAATATTTCATATGTTTTAGTATTTGTTTGTTGATTTTGCTTGTTATTGTTTTGGTTTAACTAATTTCGTTTGAATCCGCAAGGGTGTTGGGTATTGGTGCATGTGGTGCCGGAGGCGATGGAGGTGTTGCTTGAACCGAGGATGCGGAGGTGGTACTGGTTGTGCCGGAGGTGGTGGTGGTGACAGCTATGTTAACGGCACCTAACAGAGTTGGAAAATTTAACCTTTTCTTTTTTTGGTTGAAATGATTAACTAGCGGTCAAGACGGTCAACACCAGTCTCGTAACCCAAACTTTAATTAAAAAAATTTGGTGACCCAGACGCAACTCTGGTCACTTTGTTGTGACCCAAAGTCAAAAGTCAAAATATCCCTTTTTTTTTTATCTACTAATAAACAAAATGGAAAGAAAGAAGAATGTGGCAATTCTGTTCATGTGCGTTGTGATTTTTGTTGTGGCAGAACAGATCACACAAGCGGATCCTTCTTCTTCCAAGTACACAGAATGCCTTTTGAAATGTGATCAGGATGCAATAGGAGGATCTGGATCTTCTGAAGATTGCATTAATCGGTGCGAATCTGAACTTATACCTACATTTATTTCATTTTAGAATTATATGATATTTGTGAAAAATAAAATTATATGATCATATTCCCATAATTTGTACATTTAGAATTTTATCTTGATGAGACACCAATAATGTTTTTATTGTTTTGTTTTGCAGCTCAGGCCAAAGAAGATGAACTTCTTAGCAAGGGGAAATACCGTAGGAGGACACCACATTAAGCAGTTGATCATACATTAATTTGAGACATCTGATTATCTAAGAAATAATAAAAACAATGCTTATAAATGTAAATTAGATTACTTTGTTCTTCTCTGTTTGGGTTTTGGGGTTTCCAGGGATTTTCTGTCTCTCTGTCAGGGTTGTAATTAAGCATGTTGCATTGAAAGGAAAATTTTGAGTTATCTCGTGCGTTTATTTTGGTACACCACTTTTCCTTACACCCTATTGATACAAATCTCCATTTATGGAGATTTCAGATACAAACTATTTGTATAAATCTTCGGACCTGTGAATATAATTCCTCAACCCCATGGAGGAAACTAATGTTCAATGGGTGCTTCTTACAGAAAAAAAATGGGGCAAAAAAAAATTTTACAAGAAAAGAAGTGATTAGCACAAGTAGAGGCAACTGATGGATGGGTACCTATGTAGCTCTTACGCTGAGTTCAGCGTAGTGGACACCACCAGGTTCATCTTACCCTGCAGACACTTTCCTCCAACCTATGGTGGTTTCACTTGTACGTGGTTAGGTCTTCCTGTCCCTCATGGTCTCCTCTCATTCTTACAGGTCGGGGTTCGTCTAGTAGGATATGAACAGCCAGGAATTGCATAATGAGGTGGATAACTAGGATCTGAGACCATTCTTCTTTGTTGCAGAACTTCTGCTGCTGCAGTTCCACAGTTGTTGTATCGCAGTACTGAGCCGACAACTTTTCCTGGCTTTGCAGCACCACCTACAACATATAAGTCGTAAATCAATAAAAGGAATTGCTGATGGCGGGAGTCTAGAGTTAAGAAGGAAGGTATAACTTAATTTACCTTGGACTCTTTGCGGAACTTGGAGAGGACCCCCTGTCATAGAGATCCCATAACTTCTGCTGTCAAGTTGGGGTTTCTCTACTTCTTTTATGCAACACTTGGAGAAATCTTCGGTGACCTCGGGAGGATGCTGTATTGTATTATCTGAGTATATGACACTCGCTCTGTATGCACAAGATTTCCATATAAACCCAAATCAGTAATCAACGAGGGCGAAAGGAAAAGAAGAACCGCCAACAAGTTAGTTGAAACTTGGGTACCTAGGCAAAGATGTATGTTGTCTCTCAGGAGGAGGACCTTTTGAACCGTTCCCGTAATGCTCTTCCATATAAGCAAACTGCTTCTTAAATTGGTCAACGGCACTGCACAAAAATTATCAACAGTTTAGATAACAAAGACCTTCCTGCGAACACACACTCTCAGGTGTTAAATTTGGCCAAAGGGTGAGGAAGACATTATCCTAAAGTTTAAAACTTCCACAGAATGAATGTGTCTGGTTATATGATTCAGAATGCATTCCCATGTCTTTCTGTTTCTCACCTTTTGAGAACACAAAGATGAACCGATATAGTTGGTCAAGCTAAGGATGTATAATATGATTAACAAGGACATGCTACACACCAAAAATTCCTCTCAGTTTTAGACAGATGAATGGTGGTTTAATCGCCCTTCATTTCTCGATCAAAAAGGATACTTGGAATGCCATGTACAAAGTATCTGATTTTTCAAAATTGGAGGTAAATGAAGGTTTTGACTGCCTCTATGTTTTTGATGCTTTCAGCTAACTAGGAAATATACATGTATAGGGACTGCCATCGCCTAGGCTTGTGCTACAGGAATGTACTATCTTGGCTAAAACATTTTGTAGTATGTAATGACTTGACAAAAAACCAATAAAGTTCCACACCTCAGGATGTAGAGTGTGGAAAAATATTTGCAAAACCTATAATCTGGTATTCAGTGTGAAATGTGAATACCTTGGATACATGAAGCCCATGCCTTCTGTTCCCTCTAAAAACTCTTTCAACATGTTCGGATGGTACTCGAGAATTTCTCTATAAATAAGCTCTCTCACATCTTCTTTTGTTATCCTCCTCCTCTCAAATTCAAACTCCATTTTTGTAACTGGCTGAGCAGAAGGCTCTCTTTCAACTTTAGCCAAGCCTCTAAAATAAGGATCTGCCAAAGCCTGACACCTTGTGGCACAAATTCGTCTGTTAGTGAGCTGCACATCACAATAATTAAAACAAAAAGAAAACCACTGCCACCATACCTCTTCGGCATTAGGTCGATCCTTTGGTTCAAATGCTAGCATCTTTTCTAACAAACGAAGTGCTAAGGGATCTGCATTTGGAAATTTATGGGAGAAAGGTATTGGTTTTTTCCTCCGCATGCTGCTTAGATACCGGCGGGCTTTTTCATTGCGAACCTGTACGTACACACGGATCGATTCACTCAAAAACAATAGATATATGGCTGTTAACTGATCCACAAAAACGGACGACTACATTAGATATTCAAGGTAAGAACGTACCCTTGCAATGGCATCACCTGAAGGTGTTCCTAGGAGATCAGTCATCAGATCCAGTTGGTGGACCACATTCTTTCCGGGAAATAGAGGTTTACCAGTTAGAATCTCTGCAAAGATGCAGCCTATGCTCCATATATCTATTGCTGGTGTGTACTGCGACAATAAATACACAGGAGAATTAGAGACCTTGTATAACCGGAAAGCTGTTATCAAGATAAGAATCGGCAAACTTCATTCTTCTAACCAATGGCGGTAAATGACATGCAACAAATGCCATCTACACTAGTTTCCCAATCTTAAGAATACAATGAGAAAGCATCATATTAAATTATAGTATGGGAATAATGATGTAATAACGTAGAGTAAATCTCTCCTATATGACTACGTAATAATATGCAAACATTTCCAAATATAGCAAAATGGAGCGTTCTCACACCTTAGAGAAAAAAGATCCACATAATTCAGGAGCCCTGTACCATCTAGTCGCAACATAATCCTGCAAGGAATAATTAACATTACACACAGAAAGGCACCATGAAATTCAGCAAAGAAGCAAAATTTGAGGTCAAAGATGCCAAAGTGGTCACCGTACTGAGTGGCAGGATAACTTACTGTCCAAAATATTGCCGTGGGAGCATCATTGAAGGCTACCCTAGCGAGCCCAAAGTCACATATCTTGAGTTTGCAATCAGCATTAGCTAATATATTTTTTGGTTTCAAGTCGCGGTGGAAAACATTTGCTGCAATGAACACAGATCCAAGAACATAGCAGTCAGAGATCGAATAACTCAAATCTACTGGCCAAAACGGCACATATTCCATAACTTAAAATATGTTACCTGTATGTATGTACTTCATGCCACGAAGAAGTTGATACAAAAAGAACTGATAATGCTCTGGTGTCAAATCATCATTCGCTTTAATAACTTGATGCAAATCAGATTCCATAAGTTCAAAAACAACATAAATGTCCTTAAACTCCCTTCGCGAAGGTGGCAACAAGATGTGCTTGATTTCGACAATGTCAGGATGCCGAAGAATTCTAAGAAGTTTAATCTCACGAAGAATACGCGTCGCATCTGACACATGCTCAAAGATATCATTGATCTTTTTAATTGCAACTTTCTCTCCAGTGTGTGTATCATATGCAGAGGCAACAACACCATAACTTCCTTTACCAATTACTTCTTCTACTTTGTATCTATTCCCTTCACCATATTCAGTGAAGAAATCTACATCTCCTGGTGCCTACAGCATCAAATTGTATTCATGTCAGTCTTTTAACATCTACAGATACTTCCTGTAGTGGTGAATCATGGCAACACATTGAACGATTTCAAACATCTACAGAAATCAAAAGGAAACATTACTCAAAATATAAGGAATTTTACCTTCTTGCGTTGATCAGCCATTCTTCTTACCAGTACAGAAATCAAAGCTCACACATTTGAAAGAATCAATGGAGAAAAAACAGCCCAAAATTTGAACCTAGATTTACTGAAATTTGAAGGATCTTTAAACTGGAATCACTGAAATTGAGATCTAAAGACTAATACTTCAAGATCAAGTAAAACTAATTAGAACCCACGATTTTAAAGCAAGAATAATCAACTTAGAGATCGAATTAAAGAAAACCCAGACTGGAAAAGATGAGGATTTCGATGAATCTAGGACGGAAAAACCTAAATCTTTGTGTAGGACTAATGTAGCTGGAAAATAATAAGAGTTGGATCAAAATAAGGAAAAACCCAGATTTATTTTTAGATAATTATAGTAGAAAAGAACAAACTTTAGAAGATTTAAAGAATAAAAAAGGCGATAATCTCCGAAAATAAGTGGGAAGCCGAAGCTGGATGGAAGTGGAATACCTAAAGAAAAAAGGAAAAGGGGAAGATAAAATTTTAGTTTACTAAATTAGATGAAGAAAATGATAGATTGCTTTTTAAGATAAGATCAAAGTAATTATAGAAAATTGTATTTCAAGTGAGAGAGAATGAGTGAGTGAGTGAGATGGATAGAGATATTCCAAGTACTTTCGTTCGCTTAGATTTCAGTGAAAGTGAAAATAATTGAGAAAAAATTTAATGAAGTAGAAGAAAAGTACACGGAGACGAAGAAGAAGAAGAAAAGACTAGTACTAGTACTGGAGTAGAGATGGAGTGAGTGTGAGCTTGGAATACGTTATTTATTGGATATGATTTCTTTTACAGATCAACCAACTAGGAGTAGCCTAGTGTTGCGAGAGTACTGAGATCAGATGTTAATTAATGTTTGTAATTAAGTCGGATAGGATGGAATGCAGGTGTTTTTTTGGTACACGCGTCAATCCATGGTGTGCGGGTGGAATACCTTTTTAAGTCTTCTGGTCATTCCAATCTAGCATCTAGATGCGTTGGACGGAATACCGAAAAGTAGAATTAGATTGCATTGAATGGAACAGCGCAACCATCTCGACCGTCGGCTGAAAAAATAAAATAATTTTGCTGAATTATTGCGTGAAGTAGAATTTTGGTTGCGCGTAACCATTCAGCGAAACTATCTCGCTACTAGTTGACATTCGAGATATATCTGGAAACAGAAGTAGTATTGAAGAATAGACAACGCTTTGAGCATAAATTGCAACATTTTTTTGTCTAATCTAGAAGCCAAATCTATCCCATAAGACTTAGCCTAAGCGTACTCTTGTGTGGACACCCTAGCTATTTTGGGGAGGAAAATCTGTTGGGTTGAATGCGAATAATTTGAGAAATAAAAGAATAAAAACACGTGTTGCCCCTAGCACACAAATAACGTGTTTATCGATCAAATGTGAAACCAGATTCCTTTTATGGCCTTTTTCTTTTTTTGTAAAATGAAACCTAATGCAAATGTGCAACTTGATAAAGAGATTGGAAATCTTTGGTGTCCATAGTTAGTCTTTTTCACTGGACAAAATTGTCATTTTAGTCTAATTATTACTCCCTCTGTTTTTTATTAACAGTCCTAATTGACGAAGTCAAAATATTAATGGTGGGTTTGTTTGTAGAATTCACCGTTTCCGGGAATTTATAATCCAATGGGATTACAAATTCTGGGATTCATACAAATCCCCCGTGTGTTTGGTAACTCAATTAAAATTCTTAGGATTTATAAGGCTTTCTTGTTTTAAAGTCTTTGTATCGTTTGGCATTACCCTTAAATCTTAAAATTGCATGTATATGGGATTTAGAGTTTAAAAAAAAATGGGTCCATAAATCCCTTGTTAAGTTTCCCAGCAAATTTTAGGGGGCAGGGGTCGGACTCCATATGGAGGATTTGCTGGAAAACTAATTCCTGTAGGAAACGTGATTCCAAGGATTTGGGCAACCAAACGTACCGCGGAAAACATAATTCTACCAAATTCCCTGGACCCATTAATTCCACCTTTAAAATTCTACATCCAAACCCACCATAAGAGAATTGTTCGAAATGTCACGACTAACCCTTGACTAAGCTATTTAAGGATTAAATTGAAATTATATTAAAAACTATAAATTGGGTAATATTATTATTTTAAGAAATGTTTTAAGAAAATAAAAATATATATTGGTAGATGATTTACTAGGAATTTTATAGATGTACATAAATATTTTTATTTAAAAGGGGAATGACGATTAATACGAAAGATATTGAATATATTTTTTTTCCTTATATATGGTGATATTATTTAAAATTTTGGATTGAGTTTATATTTAAAATGATTTTATGTTTATAAAAAATAAAGGATATATTTAGTAGTTTAAGGGAAAAATACGTCTATAAACAGAACGGACAGATAAAAAAAGACAGACCAAAATAGAATATAGGACAGTTAATAAAAGACAGGGGGAGTATAACTTATGTATCCTATTTTTTCAGGGGTATAATATGCAAGCAAACTGGAATATAACATACCCAAAAATCTGAGTCTTAGAATTTTACAAATTTTATCTCGTTAGAAAGATTTTAAAGAGATCTACACAATGAGTACAAACAACAATATCAAATTTAGAATTTTCACGAAAAAAGTTCGGAGATATTTATCCCTTTAGGCACAATTTTGAAAAATTGAATGCATAGTCATTATGCGAACCACCAGAAATGGTACATAACACATTATGCAGCCATATTTTGGTTTATGCATCAACGAATTTTCCGTCGCAACTAATAAAATAATAGAACGATGTACTCCCTCTGTTTCAGGAAAAATGATATTTTCTTCTTCTTCTTTTTCTTCAATTTGACTTATTTATATAAAATGCCGGGATCACAAATTTTCTTTTACAGTCCCATTACAAAGGTGGCTCGTTTTCTTTCGGTCGGCCTTCCCATCGTGATAGCGGTGTCCTAGTCTAATTCGTAATAAGTTCTCAAAAATTAAGCATGTCGATATTTTCAGTTAGATTCTACTTTCTTTTCTTAAAAAAGGTTAAATTCATCATCATTTAACAAAGAAAACAGATGCAATTTATCATCACTTGCTTGCAAAATCAAATTTTTTGTGTTTCCGGGGATTCCCAAATATGGACCGGGGATTCCCAATTTTTGTCTATTGCAACTATATATACCCCATCCAGGTGTGAAAGAGCAAAAGAGAATGGAGAAAAATATAAGTAAAGATCCAAATATGTCACTTTTACAAGCAGAAATCACCGTGTCCACACATGTTAAAACCGTTAGATAGGAAATTCATATTATAATTTATTTATTTATTCTATGTAACCGTTATCACACTCATTATTTTAGAAAAACGTCAAACAAACGCGTTTTCTCCCTAAACAACGCGTTTTTTGTCCGAAACGTGCTCACACCCGTCAAAACACGTTATAACAGTCACGCCATATGGTTGTGACCCGACCTGTGACCCGTTTTTCAAACCTTGGTCCACATACTCCTTCAACCGATTTATGTAGGCTTACCACTTGCGGTTGGTTTTTACACATTTAAGAAAATTTGATATTTTTCCAAGATATTTAATTTCATTAGAAAATTAATCATGAAATCCTAAATAAAACTAAAAATAAAAAATTCATATTTTTAAGTAATATAAATCTATCTGAATGAGCAAAAACATATTAACTTGGACGGAAGGAGTATTTAGGATTAGAAGGCTTAGTGCATAAACAAACTTGCCAATATACCCTGCAGAAGCTACACCCATTTCAATGGCATTTCTTACTGCAGATAGTTTTGTTATTTACCTGTAGAGAATTCGATTAGATTTTATAAGAAAACATTACTTACAAAACTTGCAATGCTAATCATTGAAGTACCAAAATCCAAATAAGACAAAATATTTTTGATTATCGGATTGGTGCCCCATCCTCATTAGCATCCATGCTAATTCATAAGGCTTCTCTTAAATATAGCCCACACATTTATTAACCATAGCCCAAAAAATTTAAGTTAAAATTAAAAGTCAAAAATTAAAATGAAAAACCAAACAAGTTATAATTTTCTACTAACAATTGAACTTAAATCTCCTTTTTACACAAACATAAAATTAAACCCTAACTTTTTTGTTAATCATACTTCAAATTAATTATTATGTTTTTTTAGTAATCTCACAAATTGAACAATTATTATAAACCCTAATTCTTACTTTTTCCCCAAAACTAAATAAACTCTAATTCATAATTTTTTCTAAAATAATTTTTTCTTAATCATGATTACATTACCATTCTCTTAGAACTCCATAAACATAATTCATAAAACAAAAAAAATCTCTAAGATGATTTTTTTTTCTTCTCAGTCATGATTACATTAAGATTGATTGAGGGTATTGATTATTCTTCAAAAACATTAATTATGTCAAATATCTTACATATAATTAGATAATTAGCTTCTTTTTTTGTTGTTGATGTTGATTTAAGAATTTGATGATTGTCTTATTTTTTGGGCTATATATAATCTTGTGGGTTATGTTAAATGAGATTATAAAGGCGTGTTTGGTTAGCTTAAGCACTTATTTTAAATGGGCTATGGTTAATAAATGTGTGGGCTATATTTAAGAGAAGCCATTCGGAATTAGTTATTAATTGTAAGGAGTTTTCCTTTTCTATCTTTTAACTAACTAGATTTGACCGGCAAGCTAAAACAAAGCAACTAAAAGAAGTAATATCATGAAAATTGATATATCAATAAAGTAGATCTCGTGGAAGAGAAAACAGGAAAATGATTGATGAAACCACCATTATCATTTGAAGAAAAAGACACAATTAGTATAAGTTGTTTTTCTTTTCTTTTTTTTTTCTTCTTTTTCTTGGGTTAGGGGTAGGGGTGTTCAATCAACTTATTCTAATCGAAACGATGATTATATGGTATCTTACAAGAATTATAAAAACATCAAAGTACAAGATAATCAAAACCTTATACAAATGAAGATATCAATTACATGTAATCACGAAGAGAAAGAGTTGTAAACCATAAAAAAATATTCAATTTTTGTATATGTAGCAGGGAAGAATGATGGTATAATTCGGAATCGACTCCAATCATTTAATCTGACTTTCTTCTTCTTCAATAAAAGGTGTTCCTAAAAGAGATGAGTATTTTTCTCATAATTTTGTAGATCCAGACGACCCAGATGCCCTAAATTCCTTGCACTAAATATGGATTCAAATCAATACCGTGATGAAAATCGATGTTCTTGAATCGAGAATATGAAGTCACAAATTAGTGATCAAGATTTGAATAAGTCTCTCTCAAAGTAAAGAGAAACTCATCCCAAATAGCGAAGAAAAATCGTTCCAAATAGCCAAGAAATATGTCGAAAGACACTATAAAACTATTTTTATTTAGTTATACATATCAATTAAAACTTAAAAAGGAAATAAATCTTGTTTAGATCTGGTTAAAAGAAAAACCATATCTGAATATAAGGTTAATGGAAGCTAGGCTTTTTTTTTTTATAAACACAATATCAACTCTTAAATCCTTTCTACAAAACAACATACATAGATCCGAACAAACCAAAACATAAGAATACCAAATCTAAGATGGTCCAAAAATGCTACTATTAAAGAAAAAAATAATCCAAATCCTAATCAAGTACCGAGGGAACCTCTCAAATTTGAGGGTTCCTCCTAATTATGCGAGAAGGTAATGCGATGACCAGATAGGATTCTGATCATTTCACCAGCGGGATTTTATTTCTTTTACCTTATCTGGTCATTCTATAGTTAAAAGTAGAAGACTTCCTTTCCCATAAATTAAAATATAAAAGTGACATATTTTTGTAACAAAAAAATTTGGGATAAAATTCTTATGGCATGTAAAGGAATTACCATGGGATGGATATTTAAAATCCCATACCATGAGGCATATTCCTATGCACGTGTCAAATACCAAAATTTGTCATTTTTGCACCCATTATGGGTATGGAAAAGTGTCAAATATACGACTTAGACATGGAGTTTTCAGCTCGTTGGTCGGAAGAACACAGCGCTATCTTTTCATCGCTCGCTTCTTAGAACATCACTCAGTTTTTTTCATCCAACGGTCAGGAATTCCCCCTCCTATAAATACTCAACTTCAAATTCATTTCAACTCACACCAGAATTTCTAAATCTTTCAAGAATTTTCAATCTCACACATCTTCCATACTTTTTATCACTTATCCAATTAGTTAAAAGAGCATGGATGAAAATATGAACACGCCTGAGTTCATAGAAATCCATCATGCTGCCAAAAATCAAAGAGTTGGTAATCGAGCCAATGTGCAAAGTCGAATAAGAAGGCGATTACCAAAATTTACTACTGCAGAAGATGAATGTATCTGTAGGAATTATGTTTTTTTTTTTACTAAGGCTCTCTTTATTGCAAATGCATTTTAAACCCAAACATTTTGGGAAAGGATATTTGGGAAATTTCAAGAACAAACAATAAACCTCAACAACCGAGATGTGAGTGCGTTGAGTCACCGCTTCAATGTGATCAATAAGGAAACTATTAAGTATGTTTCTTTAGTAATGCAAGCGGGTCGAAACATGAGGGAGGTGAAGCAATGATGGACACTGAACAAAGGTGCCGGGTGGAGTGGCGCCCCACATCAACGGAAAAGGCTTCCAATATGGAAGTTGCTTTGAGATTTTAAAAGTATTGCCCAAATATAATCCAATTATGTTTTAATTTCTTAGTTGTCAACTTAAGTCTAAGTATTAAGTTTTAATATTTGTCTTACTTTATTAGTTAAAATTAAAATGTAACTCTAACCAAAATGTAAGACTGAATTAAGTATTAAGTTTTAATATTTAATTAGTTAAAATACGAGCCGAATTCTCAAAATTATTAATCTTCAAATTAATCATTTATAGTCATTCTACACGACATAAAACTAGACAATCATAATTTAAAATATAGACTTTAAAAAATAAATAAAATTTGGGTCAATGTTTTTCATCTTGTTTATCTTCTTCATTTCACATAACTTCCAGATCAATGCGCTCATGAACGGAGTTTCCTTTGTTTAGTTTCTTTTTTGCTTTGCCTTGATTTTCCTTGCCTTGAACTCTTCTTTGCCTTTTTTTAGCTGCAGGTTTGAGTTGGTTAGAGCAAGTCTTATGGTGGAAGAGTTCCATCTTCCATCTTCCACGCCACCTCAGCATTTGGAACCGTGGATGGAAGTGCAAGTGTAGTGGTGGAATAGTGAAAACGCTATTCTTAATAGCGCTAAAACAACGTTATTAAGAATAACGTTTTTTTCTCAGCCGTTAGATTTCAACAACTCATCCTAAATCTACGGACAAAAAAAAAACGCTATTCTTAATAGCGTTTTTTTAGCGCTATTCTTATTGGCGTTCATATGGATTCCACGAACCCTTCCACGAAACGGTGGAACCTTGCTTGGATTTTCTGTGGAAAACCCCAACTTGGAAGCCATTAGACTTGACATTCCATGATTTTTCCACACTTGGAATAGGTTGGATTCCACCATAAGACTTGCTCTTAATATCCAAAACTTGAAGACTTCTTTGTTTTTCACCTAATTCTTTATTGCTATCACATATCTTCTTAACAACACCTTCAAGCACTATTCCTGAAAAATCAAGTTATGTTGCTAAATCAAGTTAGGTTTGAAATTCTGCTATTTGAGAAATTTTGAAATAAATTAGATTGACAAAGAGAGAAATGGAGAAAAAAAATCCGTGTAAAAATTTTGTTGTAAAAATTAGTTTGAAAATTACATTTATAGGCGAGAAAGAACTAGATGTTGGCGCTAGTCATTAGAGCGTGCGATATTAATATTATATTCATCGATAGAGTCTTTATCGCTGGCGTTATTGACAATACCGCTCGTTAGGAATTTCATCGCTTAACTCTTTTATCATAGTAGCACAACTCATTTGTCATGCCACCCGATACGTCAACTAAATTTTTTTAACATAGGGCATAAGAATAGCCTAAATGTTATCCAAACACTGTGAAACAAAGAGAAAATGAAGATGAAAGCAAATCCAACAAAAACAAGACAATGACAGCCAACACCAAAGAAAATGTCAAAATGAACATGGGACTGTTCCAGGGGGTTAGTCGTGGGAGAGTTTAAGAGATTTTAATGGAGTTAGCAAATCCCCTGTTAGTCGTGAGAGAGTTTGTCAAAATCTTTTAAAATCTCTGTTAGTGGTGAGAGATTTATAGGGAGTTTCTAAAACTACCTCAAAATCCCTTAAACTCCCTGTTAGTGATGAGAGATTTGATTAGAATCTTTTAAACTCCCTGTTAGTCGTAAAACACTAGAGTCATAGGGAGTTTATAATTTGGGGGAGTTTGAGGGAGTTTCATGATGTTTTTATGCTTGGACAAAATCTCTCAAAAAACAAGAGATTTCTGGGGAGTTTGGGTTAAACCCCCAAATTGCCTAGACTCTCTCACACTCCCTCTAAATCCCTAGAGATTTAAATACATTAAAATCTCTCAAACTCTCCCACGACTAACCCCTGGAAGAAAAAAACGGAAACAAGAATGTGAGTGTGACTTGGACTATGAGGTGTCTCAAACAAATAATTATAAAAATCTTAATGCTTTTGTATTTTTGTACACTAAGAAGAAGGAAAAAGAAAAGTTAAAAGATCCTACCAAGATATCGACACTTAGCCACTTCCCATTTGAATTAGCTGCACCACACATTTCCTTTCTGATGTCGTGTAGAGCTTTTTTGCGTCGGTCAACACCAAGGTAAAGATTGTCGCACAGGGTTATCAAATCACATAAATATAGAATTTGGTAATCCTCCTAAAATTTAGCAACTTCCTATAAGATGAATGTAAAATGAATCCAACCGGAGGGAAGATCAGCAAAAATGAATCTTATTCGCCCATAAAAATTGTTCCGTATTCAAGGGACATTAAAATATCAAGTTGTAAATGTGAAGCAAACTCCAGCGTGCTTGGATACACGTTCAAAATTTGCTTTTCTGAAACTTAAAAAGTCAGAAATCAGTTTGTCAGTAATATTTCAGAACGATTTCTAGAAGTCAAAAGGTCAGCTTTTTATGAAGCAAAATAGTTTTGATTCTGACTTCTGCTTCTGACTTCTACTTCTAGAAAAACAGAAGTCAGCAGCAAATTTGTATCCAAACACGCTATTAATATTAAACTTTTAGATTTATCTAATCTGTTAATATCATGCTATTGCTTTATTCGGGTTGTGAAATTGTGGTGTATCCAACTTATTCCATCCTTATGCTCTTTTTGATCCTTAATTGACATCCAAAGGTCAGACAAAAAAGAAATGAATGCATTTAGGGGTAAATGAGCACCAAAGTTTAGAAGTTAGTGCTAACTGCTAATGCACCCTATGATCACATTTTTTGAACAATGATATTTTACTACCTTCAAAACTAAAAGAAAAACGACCCTTCCGTCGCTGCTAGGATTGCACAAATATGTAGCTTATGATCCACTAATGCAACTCTAACTGATTTGTAGTTTTTTCACAAAGAAGAAAATAAATTAATTTGTCTCCCATGATATGTGTTCGTTTCCTGCTTTCCGCATGATAATTTTGGCCATGCTCTCACAGGGAGAAAGGGGGCTAGCAGTAGCCGTATTTAGTAACATTTGTAATGATATTATGGTAGGGTGGTTGTTTAGTTTGGTGTTGTTTGTTTTTCTTAATCTTAATAAAAAGACCTTCTATAACTTTTGATTTCAAAATCATGTTATGGGCAGTTACCTCGTGTTGTGGTCAAAATCAACAATCATACACCAACAGACACTGCAACCACATCTTATACAACTCCTTCACCAATTTTTCAACGTGACGACTATATCAACACCGCCGGTATATTTAGAAGTTCAATTTAAACATGGACAAACTTCTCAACATATATTTGAACCGTTACTTCAAAGGTTGGCGCGCAAGGTTCAAGGATGGATGACAAAATGTCTTACACCTATCGGAAGATTAGTACTTATTAAAACCTCCTTAATTCCTATATCCAACCATCTTATGCAAACACAACTTTTCCCAACACATATCCACAAACATATTGATAGAATAGCAAAGAAGTTTTTATAGGGCCATGATTCCTTTATTAAAATACTACATCCTATGGAATGGAACAAGCTATACAAACCGATTGCCCAAGGAGGACTCGGTATTAGGAAGAGTAGTCATCATAATAAATCCTTGTTCATGAACAGAATCTGGAATATCCAGGACAAGCCTCAGTCCATCTGCACCAAACTCTATAGAAAGAAATGCCTTAAACATCAACCTATATTCCAGGTGCTATCCAAATACCTACTACTGCCATCCCACAATGGAAACAAATGACATCTCTCATACCTTTTCTCAAGAAGATTATTTTCCACCGCATAGGAAACGGTTTAAACACACCTATACAACCTAATTGGATACCTCATTTTCAAAACCTTGATCCTACCCAATGTTATCCTATCCAAACAGTGGCCGATATCATTGACCCTACCACTCATAAATGGAAACATGATCAACTCTTTAACCTCCCACCTACAGCAACCCAACATATAATCAATATCCACCTTCCAATTTACAATCCCCCAAATAAAATCATTTGGCCTCTATCTAAATCAGGAAAGCACACTACCGCTTCTGGATATAATAGTCTAATTCAACACGATAATCTTTCACAACAAAACCCACTTCCACACACCCAAATTCCTGTGGACATTACTATGTCCACCTAAAATTCAGCTTTTCTTGTGGAAAGCTATCAACGAGGGTCTTCCTACATTCTCTCTCTTACACCATATCAACCTCACCAATTCCAACCTTTGCCCAAGATGCAAAACCGCTCAAGAAACAGCAGAACACATGCTTATCCATTGCCAAGTAGCTTTGGATACTTGGATTAGGCTTTCAAATTATATAACAACAAATCAGCTCAATGAAAATAACCGGCCACTTAACTTAACAAATCAAACCACAATATCCCAAATTCTACAAAATCCGGCTACTACTTTTACTTTCTATTGTTATCTCCTCTGGTCCCTTTGGACAACCCGAAACGAGATTGTATTCAGATGCACTGACTCTCAGCCTGCGGACATTTTAACAAGAGATATACAACAACAACAACAAGAATTCGAATGGGCAAAAAGTATTACCCCACCAATTCTGCCGGGTGAACAACCTTTCAGAAGTACAACAAACAACATCAGAACAACAGTAATAATTAATGTCGGACGGACCAGATCAGAACCAGATTGGATAAAAATAAATACGGATGGAGCTGCTAGAGGACACCCAGGATTAGCGGGAGTAGGGTTTATTTGTAGGGATTCCAATCCTCAAACTGTGTTGGTCGTTGCTCAACCTTTGGGAATAACAAACGCCATCACCGCCGAGACATGGGCAACGGTGCTAGTAACTATAATGGCGAAGGAAAGACAATGGAATAAAGTGTTGTTTGAAACGGACTCAGAAAATCTAATGCGCCTAATCAAGACTCCAACGGATGCTCCTTGGTATATCTCAGAAATGGTTACAAAAATAAAATATCGAATGAGACAAATCCCATGCTGAGACATCCAACACACCTATCGAGAAGGAAACCAAGCAGTAGATGACCTAGGAAACTACGCAGCGGATGGAATCCAAGCAGGAAATTTCTCCACCATAATTTGGAATAGGGCAATCCCACCTTGCATCAATCAAATTCTTTTAAATGACTTTAGGGGCATTAAATACCCTCGTGTTCTCTTTAGTTGCTTTTTTAATATGCATGCTTCAGGGAAGAAAAAAAACATCATGTTGCGGGAAATTATCAGTCAGACCAACTTCAAGTCCTCACTTCTTTACCTACTACTGCCATCCCAAAATGGAAACAAATGACATCTCTCGTACCTTTTCTCAAGAAGATTATTTTCCACCGCATAGGAAACGGTTTAAACACACCTATACAACCTAATTGGATACCTCATTTTCAAATCCTTGATCCTACCCAATGTTATCCTATCCAAACAATGGCCGATATCATTGACCCTACCACTCATAAATGGAAACATGATCAACTCTTTAACCTCCCACCTACAGCAACCCAACATATAATCAATATCCACCTTCCAATTTACAATCACCAAAATAAAATCATTTGGCCTCTATCTAAATCAGGAAAGTACACTACCGCTTCTGGATATAATAGTCTAATTCAACACGATAATCTTTCACAACAAAACCCACTTCCACACACCCAAATTCCTGTGGACATTACCATGTCCACCTAAAACTCAGTTTTTCTTGTGGAAAGCTATCAACGAAGGTCTTCATACATTCTCTCTCTTACACCATATCAACCTCACCAATTCCAACCTTTGCCCAAGTTGCAAAACCGCTCAAGAAACAACATAACACATGCTTATCCATTGCCAAGTAGCTTTGGACACTTGGATTAGGTTTTCCAATTATATAACAAGAAATCAGCTCAATGAAAATAACCGGCTACTTAACTTAACAAATCAAACCACAATATCCCAAATTCTACAAAATCCGGCTACTACTTCTACTATTACTTCCTATTGTTATCTCCTCTGGTCCCTTTGGACAACCCGAAACGAGCTTGTATTCAGAAGCACTGACTCTCAGCCTGC
Organism: Papaver somniferum; assembly: GCF_003573695.1. NCBI lineage: Eukaryota > Viridiplantae > Streptophyta > Magnoliopsida > Ranunculales > Papaveraceae > Papaver > Papaver somniferum. Next base: position 14,238,316 of record NC_039360.1, on the reverse strand, counting down.
GGACATTTTAACAAGAGATATACAACAACAACAACAACAACAAGAATTCGAATGGGCAAAAAATATTACCCCACCAATTCTGCCGGGTGAACAACCTTTCAGAAGTACAACAAACAACATCAGAACAACAGTAACAATTAATGTCGGACGGACCAGATCAGAACCAGATTGGATAAAAATAAATACGGATGGAGCTGCTAGAGGACACCCAGGATTAGCGGGAGTAGGGTCTATTTGTAGGGATTCCAATCCTCAAACTGTGTTTGTCGTTGCTCAACCTTTGGGAATAACAAACGCCATCACCGCTGAGACATGGGCAACGGTGCTAGTAACTAGAATGGCGACGGAAAGACAATGGAATAAAGTGTTGTTTGAAACGGACTCAGAAAATTTAATGCACCTAATCAAGACTCCAACGGATGCTCCTTGGTATATCTCAGAAATGGTTACAGAAATAAAATATCGAATGAGACAAATCCCATGCTGCGACATCCAACACACCTATCGAGAAGGAAACCAAGCAGCAGATGACCTAGGAAACTACGCAGCGGATGGAAGCCAAGCAGGAAATTTCTCCACCATAATTTGGAATAGGCCAATCCCACCTTGCATCAATCAAATTCTTTTAAATGACTTTAGGGGCATTAAATACCCTCGTGTTCTCTTTAGTTGCTTTTTTAATATGCATGCTTCAGGGAAGAAAAAAAACATCATGTTGTGGGCAATTATCCAAAATTTGTTCCTCTTTTTCATCTAGTCAATTTGACTAGATCGTAAAAGGAGGCACATATTTAAAACTATTTATTCTACTGTACCTTGATGCTAACATTTTATCCCTAGCATTGATCCCTTTTCCCCATAGTTATGAAAACTATCATCCGTACTAAGTTTTGAGATACTATCTTTTTGGAATTTATACATACAGAGGGGTTTGGCCTAACATTTTCAAAAATTATATAAATTAAAATTACCGAGTTTATGTACTTCCAAATATACCAACAAATGATGTTTAATACTTTTTCCAACCTTTAAAAAGGTCATTAAACCAAGATTTACACTAAGTTATGTAAAATCTTCATTATAAGAAGGAATCAGAATACTTAACGTAAACTTTTTTTTTATCGGAAAAAATGAGAACTAAGTATTAATAAGAAGGAAAAAAACAAAGGCAAAATGTCCCTGCTTACAACCGGCCAAGGAAAGATCTAAATAGAACAAGGAAAATCAGAGACCGTAACAAACCAGAACAATAACCTAGCAACAAATAGAACGAACTGATAATGTTACAAAAAAGACAAAACAACCCTAATCAATCTTGATTGAGAACAACCCTTCCCCATTTGTTTATGAAGTTTTCCAGAGAGACACCATTGGAAAACTCTTTATGACTTAAACATAAGCCTAAAAACACTCTGACACTGGCTATAACTTGAGCTTCAGTTGAGCTTGTATTTTGAAAATCTCTCAAATTTCTTTCCCCCAAATAACCCAAATTATTGTTGCTGAAACAACTTTCCAAACTAGAGTCATTCTTCCGCTACCCACCTGTTTGAGGGTGAAAGTTTCTGTTGATTTTGGTAATTTCGAGTGTGTGGGTGAGAAACGAGTCTAAACCCTAAACAATGTACTGCAAGGGTGGACTTTGATTCGAGAGATCAATCTGTACAAATCCGGCCTAAACCAAGAAATGGCCGTTCCAGACTTGCTTCGGTCACAAAGTGAAGGAGAAGGGTTGATCTAGGGAGGGAAGCGAAGAGAGTGTTGAGATCAGAATAGTTGATTCGGGAAGAGTAGTTGTTTTACGACTTGTATCAGAAAGTGGAAAGCTAACAGATGGGAAAGCTAACAAGTGATTTCTGAGTGTTGTATTCTCCTGACCAAAACTTGTCGTTTGGTGGAAAAAGGTGAGACCTATTTATACAAGTCGCAACGAAACGTACCCTGGTCTCGTAAGAAGTGGAAACGGTTGAGTAAATGGAAGAAAGAGGTAACGGTAACGACTGGAATTGATGTTTCCATAATGAAGGAAGTGTTTCACCATTACTCCTTGTATTTACTAACCGCTTCACTCTTATGACACTTTCTTGTAACGGGCGTAGTGTACGCCGCACGCTGTAAACCGCCAGACCAATACCCTGATGAGCATCCCCCAGTTTGTGATATGTTTTGATGTCTCGAGTGTTTTTGTGGAAAACGTGTAGCATGTTTCTATAGTTTGGAAAGTTAAGATTGAGAGGCTTGCCGGTGGTGACCTTCTACGGCCGAGATTTTTCATCTTGAGAGGAAGGTTAGTCTTTGATTGTGGTTACCTTGCGTTGGTATCCAATGGCGTGGCCACGGTGTTGGCATGGCTTGTGCATGCTGTTGGCGTGGCTAATTAGGATTTGGTGCCGTGACCAAAGAATTGGCATAGCTAAGCGCGTTCCGTGGCTAAAGAGTTGGCAGCGTAGCCAAAGGTTGCTACAAGTCGTTTGGTTTAGTGGCGAGCTTGTACGGCTGATATTTTCATCTCAGAAGGAAGGATAGATGTTGATTGTTGCAACCTTCTGTTTGGCGGCCAGCGGCATGGAGGCATGGACAGCATGGCTTTGGCGTGGCCAAATTAGGACTTTGGCACCGTGGCCAAATTAGGGTTTTGGGCACCGTGGCCAAGAGTTTGCACCGTAGCCAAGAGATTGCCACAAGTCGTTTGGTGACAAGTTTGTACGGCTGAGATCTGCATCTCAGGAGGAAGGATAGTCGTTGATTGTTGCAACCTTCCTTTTGGTAGCCAGCGGCATGGAGGAATGGCTGGCATGGCTTTGGCGTGGCCAAATTAAGGCTTTGGCACCGTGGCCAAATTAGGGTTTTGGCACCATGTCCAAGAGTTGGCACCGTAGTCAAGAGATTGCCACAAGTTGTTTGGTGGCAAGTTTGTACGACCGAGATCTGCATCTCAGGAGGAAGGGTAGCCGTTGATCGTGGATACCTTCCGTTTGGCAGCCAGCAACATGTTTTAGGGGCGGCCAAATTGGAGTTTTGGCATAAACCGTAGAATTTGGCATTGGGCCAGAAGTTGCCATGCGTTTGGTGGCGAACTTGTATGGCTGAGATTTGAATCTCAGGAGGAAGGGTGGTCGTTTATTGTTGCAACCCTTCATTTTGCAGCCAGTGGCATGGGGGCAAGGCCTGCATGCTCGTGCATGCTTTAGGCGCGGCCAAAAATTAGGGTTTGGTACAAACCGTGTAGTTTTGGCATTGGGCCAGAAGTTGCCACGCGTTTGGTGGCGAACTTGTAGGGCTGAGATTTGTATCTCAGAAGGAAGGGTAGCCGTCGATTGTTGCAACCCTTTGTTTGTCAGCCAGCGGCATGGAGTCATGGCCGGCATGACTTTTGGGTGCGGTCAAGTTAGGATTTTGGTATAGTTTAGGCACGACCAAAATTAGGGTTTTGGCATAGTTTGGGCGCGACCAAAATTAGGGTTTGATGTCGTGACCAACGAATTGGCATCGTAGCCAAGTTGGTGTCGTGATCAAAAGTTGCCACAAGTTTGGTGGCGAACTTGTACGGCTGAGATCTTGCATCTCAGGAGGAAGGATAGCCGTTGATCGTGGCTACCTTTCGTTTGGCGGCCAGCAACATGGTGGCATGGTCGGTATGCTCGTGCATGCTTTAGGCGCGGCCAAAAATTAGGGTTTTTGGCATTGGGCCAGAAGTTGCCACGCGTTTTATGGCGAACTTGTACGGCTGAGATTTGCATCTCAGAAGGAAGGGTAGTCGTCGATTGCTGCAACCCTTCTTTTGGTAGCCAGTGGCTTGGAGGTATGGCCGGCATGCTTTTGGCGTGGCTGACATGGATGGCAGGGTTGGCATGCCATTAGCACGGTGGTGCGGGTGGCATGGTTGCATGCCTTTGGCGCGGAGGTTTGGCTTGTATGGTTGGCATGCCTTTGGCGCGGAGATGTGGCTGACATGGTATGTCATTGGCACGGTGGTGCGGCTGGCATGGTAGGTATGCCTTTGGCACGGAGGTGCGGTTGGCATGGTTGGTATGCCTTTGGCGCGGAGACGTGGCTGGCATGGTATGCCATTGGCACGGTGGTGCGGCTTCCATGGTTGGCATGCCTTTGGCGCGGAGACGTGGCTGGCATGGTATGACATTGGCACGGTGGTGCGGCTACCATGGTAATTATGCCTTTGGCGCGGAGATGTGGCTGGCATGGTATGCCATTGGCACGGTGGTGCGGCTGGCATGGTTGGCATGCCTTTGGCGCGGAGATGTGGCTAGCATGGTATGCCATTGGAACGGTGGTGTGGCTGGCATGGTAGGCATGCCTTTGGTGCGGAGATGTGTCTGGCATGGTATGCCATTGGCACGGTGGTGCGGCTGGCATGGTAGGCATGCCTTTGGCGCGGAGATGTGTCTGGCATGGTATGCCATTGGCACAGTGGTACGGCTGGCATGGTTGGCATGCCTTTGGCACGGTCGGCACGCTTGGCTAGCATGCGCGGCTGGCATGTGCGGAGATGATGCCAGTCAATACTGAGGGTTCTGCCGTGGAACATATTATATACATAAAAAAGGTACCCTGGTAAATTTCTCGTAGACGTATTGAAAGGCTCAATAAATGTGCTAGTGGAGATATTGGTACTCACGGCTCTGTTTCCTTACAAAGTGACGTCACGTCAGACTAAGGTTTTACGATTTTAACCCTAAGCTAAAAACCACCATCAACACTAAGGTTTCACGATTTTAACCCTATGCTAAAAACCACCATCAACATTAAGTCCCCTGCTTAGCTAGGAACATGGGCATTGTTGCGAGGTAAGCATGAGATGGTGACAGACACGGACAAAATCGAAACGCAAAGTCACGAAGAGATGGTCAGGAAGATCCGGCTAACCTTTTTCGGAGGTAAGGAGAATCTGCAACTCCTGCATTGGCGGTCTTTGCGCAAATTTGGCTTGGCCATGGGATGTGGGCGTCAGTGCTGTGTCTTTGGCTGCTGGTTGACAGAGTAATTTGGCCCGTGGAGTGGTGCTATGGCTAGCTATGGAAAGGCGGATGGCGTTGTTGGCTAGGACGTGGACTGTTGGCGTCGGCTTGGCTTGGCCTTGCGTCATCTTGGCTCGACTTGGGAACATGGAATTGTGGCTCGGCTTGGCTTGGAATGAGCCGCTATCGTTGGATTGGCTTGGAATGAGCCACTAGCGTTAGCTTGGATTGGAATGGAGCCTCTGGTGCTGCTAACTTGGCTTGGCTGTGGAATGGTGGAAACTGTCTTCGGTCCCCGGAATGGTGGAAACTGTCTTCAGTCCGCGGAATGGTGGAAACTGGTTTCGGAACTTCGGCTATCAAACGGTGGTGATGGCTCTGGAACTTAGGCTACCAAACAGTGGTGATGGCGCTGGAACTTTGTCTAAATCAGGGTTTGGCGTGCCGAGACCCTAATTAGCGCCCCTCACTAGAATCGTTGTAGACTTCTCGTATGAACTCGAATTTTGATGGTCCGCCACTCCATTCTAATCGGAAAAGAATTTCCTAAATCCTTACGTGGGAATATTTAGGTTTTGAGCTCGTTTAGGAGGTGAAAACAGTCCGCCAGTAAAACTCAAGAAAAATTCAGGAAGGATGTTGCGGGCCCGTGGAATGATGGCAACTGGCTTCAGTTCCGTGGAAGGATGGAAACCGTCTTCAGTTCCGTGGAAGGATGATGACTGGCTTCATTTCCGTGGAAGGATGACGACTGGCTTCAGTTCCGTGGAAGGATGACGACTGGCTTCAGTTCCGTGGAAGGATGGAAACCGACTTCAGTTCCGTGGGAGGATGGCAACCGGCTTCAGTTCTGTGGAAGGATGGGAACTGTCTTCGGAACTTCGGTTATCGAACGGTGGTGATGACGCCCGAAATTTTTTCTAAATCAGGGTTTGGCATGCTGAAACCCTAATTAGCGTCCCTTACTAAAATCGTTGCAGAATTCTCGTACGAACTCGGATTTTGACGGTCCACCCCCTATTCTGATCGAAAAAGAATTTCCTATCTCCCTACAAGGAAACATTTAGGTTTTGATCTCGTTTAGGAGGCGAAAACAGTCCTCCAGTAAAACTCAGGAAGAATTCAGGAGGGATGTTGCAGGCCCGTGGAAGCATAGTCGCGCCCAGTCATCTATTCCCGTTCATGGAGCAAGAAGGAAACTTTTGAAAAAGCGGGGGTCTAACAACACCACCCAATATTTCGCTTAGCAATCTGTATGGACTAACTACGAAATACTTTGCTAGAGAATTAACTAGACAGTCAGACTCAATCTAGATAAAAGTATCTCAAGGAGTTAATATCTCTCTCTTGTTTTTGGTATTACTCAAGCTAATAGAAATCAGCGAGTCCTAATCAAACACAAGGAATACTTGGACGGTACCAAAGACCAATGTCCAAGGATCAATCAACAACCAAAGGTCGGATTTCCAACTGATGATCACAAACGCACAACCTGTATTATTTCAATTATATAAAAAATATAATGCGGAAAAGAAATATCACAGACACCAGAAGTTTTGTTAACGAGGAAACCGCAAATGCAGAAAAACCCTGGGACCTAGTCCAGATTGAATACACACTGTATTAAGCCGCTACAGACACTAGCCTACTGCAAACTAACTTCGGACTGGACTATAGTTGAACCCCAATCACTCTCCCACCGATCCAAGGTACAGTTGTACTCCTACACCTCTGATCCCAGCAGGATACTGCGCACTTGATTCCCTTAGATGATCTCACCCACAACCAAGAGTTGCTGCAACCCAAAATCACAGACTTGATAATAAACAGATCTGTCTCACACAGAAAAGTCTATCAAAGGATAAATCTGTCTCCCACAGATAAAACCTAGGTTTTGTTCCGTCTTTGATATAAAATCAAGGTGAACAGGAACCAATTGATAATACGGTCTTATATTCCCGAAGAACAGCCTAGATTAATCAATCACCTCTCTACAATGCTTCCTGACAACACAGGCGGTTTGTCGAGGAATCACAAACAGTGAGACGAAGATGTTTGTGACTTCTTTATCTTGCCTATCGGAGAACTCTCACGATCTCAAGCCAATCAATCGATTGTACTCGTACGATAGAAGATGCAAGATTAGATCACACAACTACGATAAAAGTAGTATCGGTCTGGCTTCACAATCCCAATGAAGTCTTTAAGTCGTTAACCTGATTTTAGAGAAGAAAATCAAAGGTTAATGGAGATCGACTCTAGCGGGAGCACTAGTAGCACACAGACGTGTGGGGATTAGTTTTGCACAATGCTAGATGTCTCATTTATATAGCCTTAAAATCAGGATTTTGCCTTAGGTACAAAGCAATCCATATTCACCATTAGATGAAAACCTGATTTATATTCAAGATAATATTTCTCAACCGTTATATCGAAAACTTAGCTTGTCACACACACTTTGGTAAACATTTACTAGGTTTGTGAAAACCATGCCCAAACGTGTACGTGTATGTTGGTTCAACATAGTAACCCAAAAGGTTAACCATATGAGCATTTCATATTAACCTTGTTCTTCTTCACTGTAACTAGTTCAATTGACTCAAATGAACTAGTTAAAGAGTTATTCAATTGCTATGAGATATTATGTAACTACACAAGACACAATTGAAACAAAGATGATTCGATTCGATTAAATCGGCTCATGAACATTATAGCCACGGTTTGCATAAAGGATTCCTTAGTAATTTAATGCTTCATGTTCAGAGCACATCTTTAGATCATAACCTCTTAAGTTCACAAACAAGTTCACGGACTTAAGTTAATCGTTTGAGTTTTCCAAACTCAGTAGAAATTCTCGGAAAGAGAACTTCCGCCAGTTCGCGGACTGGGTTCGCGGACTTATCACACAAACGAGTTTTGGAAAATCCAGCAGAAATTCTCGGTCGAGAACTTTCAACAGTTCGCGGACTGAGTCTGCGTACTGGGTTCGCGGACTTGGCAAGCCAATTCCACAATCCTCCCGATTTCTCTTGATCAACAAAGTTCGAAAACTTCGGTTCAAGGAATACATGGTTATGTAATCTAAACTCTCATTCAAATTATTGAGACATTCTCAGAGGACGTTATATAGCCGTTATTCACAGACCGATTCACGTCAGAGCAATTCTCAAAGTGATTGAAACTTTTCATGACTTTTGTCACTAGGTGAAGATAAACTTGATCAAAGCGAAACGCTTTACCAACACACGATTTCGAGATAAAAGATAAGCATTGAATGCTCAGCTCAAAATGTCAAATGTGTATGATCTAGTCTATATAGCATACGACTTTTGTCTCATAAGAAGTAGGAGACAGAAAAGATATACTTTTGAGTGATAGATAAGTTCAAGTCTCCACATACCTTTTTGTTGATGAAGTTCAACGGTTCCTTGTATAGATCTTCGTCGTTGTATGATGAATCATCGTGAAGTCCTTGAGCTCAATTACACTTTTCTATCCTAGTCCGAGACTTAGCTATGTAGGCTAGAAATCAAGACTCATAGTTTTGATCACTAACATTGACAAACATGCTTGAGATAGCAACACATGCGAGGTCGACCGAGCTATGCTCTAACAATCTCCCCCTTTGTCAATTTTAGTGACAAAACTATTAATACATATGGAATACAAAAAGATAAACTTTAATGGCTCTTATTCCATAGTCTAATCTTCAACGTTCCCTGAAATCTTCGTCCTTCCAAGTACTCCAATGATCCCAAAGGTTGTAAGTTTAGCATCACCGTTGTTGAAGATCCGTAGCTATAACAATGAGAGAAATCGAGATTCTCAATCATTATTATACAGTGTCATAGTATTATTATGTAATATCAAAGTCCAATAGTATCACGACTTTAACAATAATACTACGGTAATATGTATCACTCCCCCTTAGTCAATACTCCATCCTGATCATGGAAACCACTCCCCTTAGACAATGACCCGAAAACCATATGTATTTGTAGTGTGAACTACATTATTTCTCCCCCTTTTTGTCAATAAAATTGGCAAAGGTACAAGAACGGGATCATAATGAAATTTCCACAAGAGACATTTCATAGACTAAAAGAAAAATATATACCAACTTAATTTAGATGCAATCATAAAGCCGAAGCTAAATGCATTCATCAAGGAGGTTTAAGATACAAGATAACCCCTATAAAATTCCACAGCCGCACACCCCGCAAGATATTACCATTAAGCACAAGTTCAAAAGAACTCTCCCTCATTAGATGTCATTTCCGAAAGAACAACAAGAGCGACCTTAATTTCGAAAGAAAAGAAGGATTTTTTAATTGGACACCAAAAACCATAGGAATGATTTTCTATATCCAAAGCTCAACCAAATTAATCACAAGTAAACCCATGATTAATTCAATTGAAAACGCAACTAAATCAAACCACAAAAGTGATCAATTTAATTGAAAGTGCTCAACATAAGTAAACTTACGGAGCTACGACTAAGGTAATCATACGGAGATGACTAACTTAATCATTCACATACTCAATATAAGGAAAACCTTACGGAATATACGACTACATTAACCAATAGAACATGATTAGAATAGCCGTTCATATACTCAACACAAGAATTTGTGGAATATATGGAAACTCAACTAGATTAATTACAAGAGAACCTATAATTAATCTAATTGGAATACAAACAACCAAACTAATCACTGAAGTAATCAATTTAATTATTTTGGGCTCAACATAAGAGAACTTATGGAACCCCGACTAAGTTCATCATAGAATATGACAACCTTAACCGTACATGTAATTGACATAAGAAAGAAAAATTATGGAGTACTAACTAAATAACCAAACTAGTTGATTAATTTAGTTCCTAATGCTCTACATATAGCATCTCATGGAACAACCAACAAATCCAAGGTAAATCGACTTAGTTGTAAGGTGCTCAACATAAGACACACAATGGAGCCTTCACGGTAAAACATAATAAAATGGATCAATGAAGATCAATATCGTGGATAACATACAAGGATATATTTTATTTTCCATCATAACGACATAATAGACTTTATCCTTGTTGAACAAAAGATTTTATCCTATTTTCCATCAAATACATGACCGCATAGGCATAACTTTTGTATATGTCAAAAGTCCATTTGTCCTTTCATCAATACGAATACCAATTTATGAACGACTTTACTTTTGACAACATATGGGACCTTCAAGTTCACGGATGCAAACAATACATATCCCATAAACAATTGCAATATCAGAAAATCATAAAGATTAATACTGCAATAAAAATCTTTGCCCTTAGAAGGTAGAATCAATCTTTTTCGCACGGATTATACCAAGAGTGGTTACCAAAAGCGTATAAAAATATTTCCTTAACAGAGAAGAACATACAAAGTCATTGACGACTATGCACCATAGTTCACATGAGATGATTGTGAACACTCAAGAATATATAACAATGTGAACTACTACCCATTCTCGAACTTCCTTCTTTGTGATTCACCAACATCACTCTTGCAACAGCCACAAAATATCTTAGAATAGGATTTCTCCAAGAATCCCAGTGCCCAAGTCCAAGAGAATAGAACAAGTGCAACGAAATGGAGCAAACACTAAAAAACAAGAGACGGGACAAAGACCAATATTAACTCATACAAATTCAACAATTCTCATCTCCATTTTGAAGGGAATTTAATAAGGAAGATAATGCAAAAAGAATGAGGTAAATCCGAGTTCGGACAAAGAAGTTACGGCCAAAACAAGTTTACCGAATATCAACGTCAAGTATGCATACGGGTTTGCGAACTTAAACCCCTGGATTTTGATTTTGAATGATGTTATGCATACTTGGTATGTGTACCATGTAGTCCAAACATCCCGAACTATTATTTTCAAACCTAAACATTTAAGAACCTTAAACACATATCGAGTTAGGTAGAAATGAATGATAAGCAAGATTATTATAAGTATTCTAAGCAAATAAAAGTACAAATCTTGCTCAAGTTTATAGACATACCTTTTTAGATGAATCTAATCGAATTCTACCGCCTTACCGAACATAATCTGTGTGTCCCAATTCTTGTGCTTCCCTCACTGTATACAAAGCAGGGCATTCCTTGGTGAGGATGCACTTCCAACACAATCAAGTAGTGTTGGGGTGAACAAAGTCTTGCTCACCACAAGTGACCTTTGGATTATCATGAAAGAGATCACTTTTAGAACTTTTCACATCCAATTCCATTTTTCCAAAAAAATTGTTAAGTTCAAACATCATGGATACTGCTTTTTCCATAGTCATGGAGTTTTCTGGAAGATCATTCCTTTTCACACTCAAAACATCATTGTCTTTCTTCGGTATCTACTTCTGAGTGCGTTTAGGAACAGTCAGAACCTTCTTCCCATCATTCTCTTCTAGAATTCTTGGAAGTGAATTGGATTGACTATTCTTTTGCAAGTTAGTCTTTCTCCAATTAGGAGCATCGAATCTTGTCTTCGTCTTTACAAAGTTATCCTTTTGATAACCATTACGATTATGAAAAAGATTCGTATGACGTTTATAGGCAAATCTAGGTCTATCATAACACTGATTCCTTTGCCTAAAGGTTGGACAATTACAACCTGTAACGTTAAGAGGATCAGTCTTAACGTATGATCTTGGTTTCACAACTTCTTGTGGTGCCCAAACAAGAACATTATGAAGTTTCTCATTCTTTACACGGAAACGACATCTCCTTTCCAGGTGATCTTTATTTCCGCAATAGTGGCAAACATAAGGAATGTTCTTACCTAGATCCGTGTGTGCTAACTTTGGAGGTTGATAAACTTTTCTCTTTTGAACCTTAACTGCCGGAGAAGGTATTTCAGTTTTTCCATCAGTGGAAACCTTTTATTGAGAAGAATCACTAGCCTTGACAAATTTTACCTCTTTGCTAGTACTTGAAGCATCTATTCCCTTATAGCCCAATCCTCATGTATCACGATGATTTTTACTTGCTCCTAGCATAGTGGTTAATTTGCTTGAACTAATATTGAACTTTTTCAAGTCATCTTCCAACATCTTGATTTTATCAAGAGCAGCAGCTAAATCAGCCTCAAGGCGTTTTTCTCGAGTGAGATAAGCGCTTTGTCTGTCGTCAAAACTTGTTTGCTGGGAGTTAAACCTTGCTTCAGATTCTGCAAGTTTCTCTTCCAACAAAAAGTACTTTTGATAAAGATTATCACATTCAAGTGACTTCATACGTAGGTTTTCCTCAGAATCCTTGAGGATCGATTCGGTAGAACGATTCGAAAAATAAACACCTATGTAACATCTTCTCAATTTCTTGTTTTCCCGACAGAGAGGAGTCAGAAGAGGCGTGACATGAGAAGTTGTAATCTTCTTCATATTCCACGAATCCAAAAACTTAACATACTCTGAGACTTCCTCATCAACATCTCTATCAATATCTGAATCACCTTCATCAGAAAGTTCATCCAACTGTTCTTCTAGGAGAGTTTCCGAATCAACAGTTATTATATCAAGAGAATGTTTGGATATTGACTTAGATGTGACAGTTCTCTAAGGTGAATCCAAGCTTTTAGAATCATCTGGTAATTTCTGAACTGGTACGTTATTAGAGATAGACTCGTCCATAATCAGATTGCTACAAACACTGACTTATAAGGTCTTTAACGTGTTTGCCTGCTCTGATACCAATTGAAAAAGCGGGGGTCTAACAACACCACCCAATATTTTGCTTAGTAATCTGTATGGACTAACTCTGAAATACTTTTCTAGAGAATCAACTAGACAGTCAGACTCAATCTAGATAAAAGTATCTCAAGGAGTTAATATCTCTCTCTTGTTTTTGATATTACTCAAGATAATAGAAATCAACGAGTCCTAATCAAACACAAGGAATACTTGGACGGTACCAAAGACCAATGTCCAAGGATCAATCAATATCAATCAACAACCAAAGGTCAGATTTCCAATTGATGATCACAAACGCACAACCTGTATTATTTCAATTATATAAAAAATATAATGCGAAAAAGAAATAACACAGACACCAGAAGTTTTGTTAACGAGGAAACCGCAAATGCAAAAAAAACCCCGGGACCTGGTCTAGATTGAATACACATTGTATTAAGCCGCTACAGACACTAGCCTACTGCAAACTAACTTCGGATTGGACTATAGTTGAACCCCAATAAGTCTCCCACCTATCCAAGGTACAGTTGTACTCCTACGTCTTTGATCCCAGCAAGATACTACGCACTTGATTCCCTTAGGTGATCTCACCCACAACCAAGAGTTGTTGCAACCCAAAATCACAGACTTGATAATAAACAGATCTGCCTCACACAGAAAAGTCTATCAAGGATAAATATGTCTCCCACAGATAAACCCTAGGTTTTGTTCCGTCTTTTGATATAAAATCAAGGCGAACAAGAACCAATTGATAATCCGGTCTTATATTCCCGAAGAACAGCCTAGATTAATCAATCACCTCTCTACAATCCTTCCTAACTATACATGCGGTTTGTCGAGGAATCACAAGCAGTGAGACGAAGATGTTTGTGACTTCTTTATCTTGCCTATCGGAGAACTCTCACGATCTCAAGCCAATCAATCGATTGTACTCGTACGACAGAAGATGCAAGATCAGATCACACAACTACGATAAAAGTAGTATCGGTCTGGCTTCACAATCCCAATGAAGTCTTTAAGTCGTTAACCTGATTTTAGAGAAGAAAATCAAAGGTTAATGGAGATCGACTCTAGCGGGGGTTAATGGAAATCAAAGGTTAATGGAAATCAAAGGTTAGAGAAGAAAATCAAAGGTCAAAGTCTTTAAGTCGTTAACCTGAGTTTGCATAAAGCATTCCTTAGTAATTTAATGTTTCATGTTCATAGCACATCTTTAGATCATAACCTCTTAAGTTCACAAACAAGTTCGCGGACTTAAGTTAATCGGTTGAGTTTTCCAAACATAGCAGAAATTCTCGGAAAGAGAACTTCGGCCAGTTCGCGGACTGAGTTCACGGACTTAGCACACAAACGAGTTTTGGAAAATCCAGCAGAAATTCTCGGTCGAGAACTTTCGACAGTTCGCGAACTGAGTCTGCGGACTGGGTTCGCGTACTTGGCAAGCCAATTCCACAATCCTACCGATTTCTCTTGATAAACAAAGTTCGAAAACTTAGGTTCAAGGAATACATGTTTATGTAATCTAAACTCTCATTTCAATCATTGAGACATTCTCAGAGGACGCTATGTAGCCGTTATTCACAGACCGATTCACGTCAGAGCAATTCTCAAAGTGATTGAAACTTTTCATGACTTTCGTCACTAGGTGAAGATAAAATTGATCAAAGCGAAACGCTTTACCAACACACGATTTCGAGATAAAAGATAAGCATTGAATGCTCAGCTCAAAATGTCAAATGTGTATGATCTACTTTATATAGCATACGACTTTTGTCTCATAAGAAGTAGGAGATAGAATAGATAGACTTTTGAGTGATAAATAAGTTCAAGTCTCCACATACCTTTTTGTTGATGAAGTTCCACGGTTCCTTGTATAGATCTTCGTCGTTGTATGATGAATCGCCATGAAGTCCTTGAGCTCAAATACACTTTTCTATCCTAGTCCGAGACTTAGCTATGTAGGCTAGAAATCAAGACTCATAGTTTTGATCACTAACATTGACAAACATGCTTGAGATAACAACGCATGCGAGGTCGACCGAGCTATGCTCTAACAACTTTATTTTGTGCAAACTCTAGAAACTCCATCCGCATGAGAAGAGGTATCGACCCTCTTCTGTTTTCGGTTGCTCGTCCGGATCCGTGCTTTCGTTTGCAGTGTCTCTCCAGTGGATTCCCAAAATTTACCAAACTCCCTCGCATTCTTGGGATGGATGAAATATATGCTCAGCAACGTTCATGTCAGGGCTAATCTTGGAGATTGTGGTTTCGTTGTCGGTATATCCTCGACTTTAGGTTGTTCAGTGCCTGGACTTTCTGATTGTAATGATGACATGCTGTGGGTGCTTGTATGGTCGAAATCTTCCGGAGCCACTGGATGAAATAGATGGGTTGGGAGACGTTCTGTTGCCGATGTGCTGCTATCAAGTCTTCAAGGACTTTGTTCCAAACTACATCCTTCGAACCATCTTCTGAATCTTGGACTATCATATGGAATGGGATGCGGTGAGCAGTCCCCAATTATACTTCTGTTGGATCCGATGGCATGGTCGAATATGTGAATGTATCTTTGTGGCGTGCTTTTGGAGTCTTCGATGCACATGTACGGCTTCATGTTGAGAAATTCCCGTGGCTCGTAAAACTTAGACAATGATGATGTTGAAATCAGAAATAACCTGGTTGAGGGGAGTGGAAGCGTCCCATGCTGGTAGTCCCCATGTGTAGCCTACTCTTATTGCATCGCCTTGAATCCACGTCCACGATATTTGATACAAGCTGATTGTATTCTTCTGGATGTGACGCTGGGATGCTCAGAATATCATATGGACGAAATATTATGGATAGCGAAGAGGTAGAAATGAGAGAGTCATGTTGTTTATCGTGACTCCCTCTACTTTTTCAAGAAAATATTTCAGCCGCATTTTTGGAGTTATCTCATGAATCTTTGATGGTCGTTGGGATGGACTGCGATGAGCAGTCCTCAGTCGTATTTTTATTTAGTTTCTGAAGTTGTTTCCTCTGAGCAGGCTTGGGATCCACCGCGGACTCGTAAAGTGTTGCAGGCGTCTTCTAGACAGAGAGGCGATGATATTCTTACGCTACACTCTTGAAGAGTAGATGACCTTGTCGTGGCTATGACCTTTTGGTTGACCATGTCTTCTGAGCTTTGACAACGGAGGGATTCCGTGTAGATCCTCAGTCCCCGAGTGTGGTTTACGGGTCTCCATCTTGTAGGGTAGGTGGGTTGACCGTGATAAAGATATTACCATAGTGCGTTCGTACTTGTGATTTTGTTACTTCTTCCACGTGAAATATGGAGGAGTACGGGTTACCTTTGTAGTGATCGTTGCCGTGGTGAAGCTCTGGCTGGTATCAACAAACGGGCGACAACAGTTCTTGGCAGCAAATGTGGTCAGAAGAGACTACATTGTCGTTGGAACAAAGTAGGTTGGATGGAATCGTATGAGCGTCCATAGAAATAAAGGGATTGGTTGGATGTGATCATGATCTTTGACATGGGGAATGTGGTGGCACGACCCTTGGCAGGGAGGAGCGGAGGACGCGGGAACGAACCTTGACAGGAAGTAGGCGTTGAAGCGGCTTCGGTTCTTGTTGAAACTTATAGAGAAAAACGGTGAAGCTTCGTCTTCGGAACCTGGAGAAGCTTATGGAGAGAACGCTGAAGCAGAGCGGCTACTGGAGCGAAAATTGAAGCGGAGCTGCTGGAGGACATTGAAGTTGAGCGGCTGCTGAAGTGAACGTTGAAGCGGAGCGACTGCTGAAACGAACGTTGAAGCGGAACCGCTGCTGGAGCGAACGTTAAAGCGGAGCGGATGCGTCAATCAGCGTGCTGTCAAACTGGACACCCTTCAAGCGAACGGTGGTTAGGAGTCCCCAGTTTCATCTATCAATCGTGCTTTCCAGGAGAGGTTGGGGTTTGGGAATAGCTTCTCTGGCTGGAAACAGCTGCTTTCCTGATGCAGTGCGGTTGAGGGATGCAAATATGTCTTGACGCTACGCCTTGGAGAAATATAGAATCTCACATAAATGTTTCATCATAGACTGCACGATTTTGTGGGCGAAGTCCCCAGAAATCATGCAGCTCCTGACGGAAAGAGGGTCTCTGTGAACTCAGGAGGGTTGCTGATTTCCTTTGCCTCGATTTTGGAGAAGTCGTTCCTGATCTTTACGTGTGATGAAATTGGATTGTTGATTCCCTTCTACTGGGCGTTCAAGAGCAACGCGAGCTTCTTCATCTATAAACGCACGTCCTGCTGAAGTGCCTGCGCCGGATGTTAAAAGTATTCCTTGTCATCTCCCTCTTGGGTTGACGTGACTCTTATGGTGGCCGCTCCGTCAGTGTCTTGAGGAAATAGGCATCTCTTTCTGAGTTATAGACACGTCTGTCTGAGCCTTACGAGAAACTTTTGTCTTTTCATCAAATCAACAGTGGTAAAAGGAGACCGGCTTCTCCCGGCTCCTCCAGTCTCTTTCCCTGATAGTGGAGTAGCAGCGACTCTGGTGACGGTTGGAGCTGTCATACTTGAAGAAACGTTGGGGTGGAGGAAGCGGCTCTGGTTCTTGTAATCGTAGGTGTATCGTGCAGAGATGGAGCGGTTTTGATCACGAAGTGCTGGAGCCATGGAGTTGTTTTGAAGGGTGAGGATGGCGCTGCTTTGGATGCTAGTGGAGCGGAGAAGATGGCGCTGGACTTTGGATGGCTTTGGAGCGAAAATATGGCGCTGGAAGAGTGCAAGATGTTAGCGCTGGAAATGATGCAAGTTGCTGGCGCTGGAAAGATGCAAGCTGTTAGCGCTGGAAGGATGCAAGCTGCCGGCGCTGGAAAGATGCAAGTTGTTAGCGCTGGAAGGACGCAAGTTGTTAGCGCTGGAAAGGATGCAAGTTGCTGGCGCTGAAAACATGCGGGCTGCTGGCGCTGGCTAGGAGTGGAGGGGACGCGGAGATGGCGTCGGCGGTCTTTTGGCGCTAGCTTGGCCACGGCCTGTTGGCGCCATAGAGCGTTACTAGCGGGCCCGATTGCCTCTTCCCATGTGTAACCAAAAATAGGAAACCTTCCTCCATTCGAGCTCCAAAAACATCGTGCCTATAAAAGGCGCTACACATCTTCTTTATCCCGTATCATCAGTTTTATTCCCTCGTCTTGGAGCTAGTATCAACACAACGAGCATACTCCAGGTATGTATTCCAGCGTTCCTCCTTTAGCTTGTTCTTCCATCTTGGTGCGAACCCTAGCCATAGGCATGTCCGCCGTAGTTTTATGGGTGACGCCGTCCTGGCCGCGATAAGTCCCCAGTAACTTCTCGTCGTGTGATAACTTAGACATTGATTCCCGAGCGGATTGTTTGCTTCTACCATCTTGAGATCGAAATTCAAAGATGAAACTGGAAATTGGAAATCGATATTACAACTGAAAGATTGACCTCCCACTGTGGTCGCCAATTATTTGAGGGTGAAAACAGTTTCTGTTGATTTTGGTAATTTCGAGTGTGTGGGTGAGAAACGAGTCTAAACCCTAAACAACGTACTGCAAGGGAGTACTTTGATTCGAGAGATCAAACTGTACAAATCCGGCCTAAACCAAGAAATGGTCGTTCCAGACTTGCTTCAGTCACAAAGTGAAGGAGAAGGTTTGATCTAGGGAGTGAAGCGAAGAGAGTGTTGAGATCAGAATAGTTGATTCGGGAAGAGTAGTTGTTTTACGACTTGTATCAGAAAGTGGAAAGCTAACAGATGGGAAAGCTAACAAGTGATTTCTGAGTGTTGTATTCTCCTGACCAAAACTTGTCGTTTGGTGGAAATAGGTGAGACCTATTTATACAAGTCGCAACGAAACGTACCAACGGTCGCTTCATCGCCGATACATAAAATTTGCTACAACCGCTTCACACCACAACACCTAACTCCATCTTGAGCCGTCAGTTTCGTTGTATTTTTACATCCAACGGTCGCTCATAATATGTCTCCATCTCGCCGTTAGATCCGTTTCAGAAGTTATCATCCCACGGCTCAGCTTCGCGAAACATCAAAATCTTTATCCCTGCCTCACACCCAAACACCAAACTCATGTACACCCAAAATAGAGGTCGACCCAAACACACCCTAATCCCTAAACACATCGACCTTCTCTTTCTTCTACACTCCGTCTTCATCCCATACCCTGTCTCTACCGCAGACACCACCTCTGCCATCACCACCACCTCTGCCACAGCCACCCTACGACTTCCATAACCACTCTAACGAAACACCACCTTACCCTATATCTCTAGCCACTTATTTCACCAATTTCCCCTCTATCCATCTCTGAAACCCTAGGTGGGAAATTGGTAAAATAGGTGAGTCTATAGAAGTGATTGAAGACAGGAGAGGGAGCAGGAAGAACAGAGAAAGAATGGGTCGACGCTATAGGTAAGGATTATCCCATCCAATCAAGTAAAAATTGTAACCCTAGTTTACTGTTTCCATTTGGGGACTTGTAAGAACCCTAATTTTGTATTTTGGGGTATAAATAGAGATGGGGGTTAGTGTTGTTGGGGTATGCCTGGACTAGCCAGTGTACCACCAAGAGGCCTGGAATAGCCAGGACCTCAACTGTTAGTGTTGTTTCAATTTCAATTCAGCTCTGTTAATGTCAAATTCAGTTAATACTGTGTTCATTATGCTTTAGTTATTTTGCTTAGGTTTCAATGAAACCCTAACTTGTTGTTGTGCATTGCATTCTGATGACACTGCTTTTGAATGTTAATAATGCTCATGAAAGATCAAACTTAGTGTTGCATCATATTTCTCTCACATGGTATGTCATGCATACCTTGTAGTTAGGTTCACACTATGATGGTGGAACTACAACTTATATCAAACCAGATTATCATTGATCTTTATACTAATTGTGCTTTAGCTAGACAATTAGTACTTAGGAGATATGCCTTAGTTGTGTTAGGTCTTTCTAGTGGGGAAACACCTTAGACATAGGGAAGACATGAATCTAAACCCTTGTCTATCATAAGGACAAGAGGAGTGTACACAAAGCATGCTTAGTGGAGGTTAGTGATGAATTTGAAGCATGAGTTTCAAATTGTCCTGCATTCCTTTCTTTTGCCTTACACTGCTGTGTAAAACTCAGCAGCTCACTGCCAGTTTAGTTGTGGTTCAACAGAACAAATCAAAGCTCTCACTTCACTGCCTATGCTTATTTTTGGCTCACTGCCACTGTCACTGTTTAGTTCTGTCTTGCTCTTGTTACACTTAGCTCACTGTCACTGTTAGAGAGTTAGCTTAGTTTCAACTTCAACTTTACACAACCAAGTCCCTGTGGACTGACCTGTGCTTGCACACTATCTACATTGACCCTGTGCACTTGCAGTAAAACATAGTTTGTAGGTTGTTTTCCCCTCCTACCAGCTTGTTTTAACCCATATAATGCCTTTTTGAGCTTAAGGACATGATCTGGGAATTCAGGATTTTCAAATCCCTTAGGTTGAGCGACACATACCTCTTCCTTTAAATTTCTGTTTAGGAATGCGGATTTTATGTCCATTTGAAACAGCTTAACCTTAAGAATACAAGCATGAGCTAATAACAAACGAATGGACTCGTGGCGTGGCACAGGAGCAAAGGTTTCGTCAAAGTCGATATCTTCAATCTGTGAATATCCTTGAGCGACAAGTCTGGCTTTGTTTCTGACAATGGTACCAAATTCATCAGACTTGTTATTGAATACCCATTTGGTACCAACAATATTGACATTGGAGGGACAGGGTACAAGCTCCCATACATCTTGTCTTTGAAGTTTATTTAACTCTTCATGCATTGCATTCACCCAAAAGGGATCACTAAGAGCTTCATCAATATTTATCGGTTCTGCTTGCGATTGATAAAACCAAAATTGCTTTGATCCCAGAGGTGCCGAGGAGGAGAACGTTCTTGTTTAAAAGGAATAGCCTGGTTAGGGGTTTTCTCCTCGTCACTAGAAATGTCAGGATCAGTAACTGTTGGAACAACTTCTACTGATTCTGGAATTTCCTTGACTTTCTCAATTTTCTCAGTTGGAGGCAATTCAGCAAAAGAGCTGTCATGTCGAAAATTGCTCAGATCATCGATGATGACGTTTGCAGATTCCATCATAACTTGGGTTCTGAGATTAAAAACTCGAAAACCCCGACTATCAGATGCATAACCAAGAAAGATACCTTCATCGCTTTAAGAATCAAATTTCCCTTTATGTTCTCGATCTTTCAGGATGTAGCACTTACTTCCAAACACTCTGAGATAGTGTAGGTTGGGTTTCTTACCGTACCACAACTCATAAGGAGTATTTAGGGTTCTTGACCGTAGGTAGACATGGTTGATCAAATAGCATGCTGTGAAAACAACTTCTCTCCAAAACTTCAATGGTAAAATTTTGTTATGGAGCATTACCCTTGCCATTTCCTGAATGTTCCTATTCTTTCTTTCTGCAACTCCATTTGCTTGTGGAGTAATGAGTAGTGAGTATTGTTGAATAATCCCCAATTTGTCACAAAATTCAAACACCTGAGTGTCTTTGAATTCAGTACCACGGTCACTTCTAATTTTCTTTAGCTTACGACCTTGTTCGTTCTGGATTCTATTAACAATAATCTTGAATTCATCAAGGGTTTCATTCTTATGAGCTAAAAAAGCCACCCAAGTGAATCTGGTGTAATCATCTACCATAACTAAAGCATACTTCTTCCCAGCAACAGTAGGTTGTTTAATCGGGCCGAAGAGATCCATATGAATTAAATCAAGTGCAGCTTTAGTGAGGATATCTCGAGATGATTTATGTGGAACTTTCGTTTGTTTACCCTTTTGACAGGCACCACACACACCCTTAATCTTAGCATTGATTTTGGGAACACCTCTAATAAGTTCTTTGTTAATGATCTTAGTTAGAAGGCGATGATCGATGTGACCAAAACGTTCATGCCAAAGATGAGTAGATTCCACCTTAGTCAAATTGCAACAACTGCTAAACTAAGTATCTAAAAGATAAAAGTTATTTTTACCACGAGTACCCTGAAAAATACTTTTTCAGTTTTGTCTACAATGTCACATACATTCGCATTGAAGACAACTTTGTGGCCTTTGTCACAAATTTGACTAATAGAAATAAGATTAACAGCCATACCTTTAACGTATACTACATCATGAATTTCAGGAACCCCAGGTAGTTTCATCGTCCCCTTCTTGCTTATGTAGCAACAACTCCTATCTCCGAATGTTACTGGTCCTCCTTCAAAATCGTTTGAATTCACAAACCAAGAAAGATCTCCAGTCAGATGTCGGCTATATCCACTATCAAGGAACCATTGAAAGGGGAAGTTGATTTTAGAGAAAAAGCTCCCATACTAACACTATTAACCCGATTGGGTTTTCTTGTTAGATTTGTACATCTTTTGAGAGAAGAAAATAGTTGTTCAGCTTTCTTGTGAAGATCACTAGCAACGTTTAGACATTTATTGAGAACCACAAAACATATATAAACCAACATCTTTAAACTCATCTAAGAGATTCTGAGTCGCATCACTCCTGACTTTCGACAACTTCATGGCAGAATTAAAGGAGTTATTCATATCCATAAAAGTAACTTTGAAAAACTTCAAATCCTTATAAGTTACAATATCTGCAACAAGATCAGCCTTGATCCGGATTTGTTCATCCAACTTCTTCTGGAGATTAACTATCTCTTCAGAACATTCGCGAAGATCAGTTTTTGATACAAATTTCGCAATAAAGACCATCAATTTTCCTTATCAATCGTTGTTTTTCTCGACAAAGATTTTTGATGATTTTTTCTAGATCAAAGCACTCAACCTCATCGATGGTTTCTAGAACACACTTGGAGTTGAGTAGATCTAATTCTGGTGAAGCGTTTATAGAGACTTTACTATCCATAGAGTCAAATAACTACAAACACATACTTATAAGGTCTTAAATGTGTTTGTATGCTCTGATACGAATCGAAAAAGCGGGGGTCTAACAACCACACCTTATATTTCGTTTAGGCAATCTGTATGGACTAACTCCAGTATATTTCCAAGAGAATCAACTAGACAGTCAGACTCAATCAAGGAAAATACATCCAAGAGTTATATCTCAATTTCTCCAATCAATCTGCAATTGAACAGATAGAAATCTGTGAGCCGGATTAATATAAGAAATAACTTGGATGGTACCAAAGACCAATATCCAAGTGTCAATCAATTTATATCAACAACCAAAGGTTGAATTATCTAATTTATTGAACTGCACACGACCTGTGATATTTCAATTATATAAAAATATAATGCGGAAAAGAAATAACACAGACACCAAAATCTTTGTTAACGAGGAAACTGCAAATGCAGAAAAACCCCGGACCTAGTCCATATTTGAACACCACACTGTATTAAGTCGCTACAGACTCTAGCCTACTACAAGTTAACTTCGGACTGGAATGTAGTTGATCCCTAACCAATCTCACACTGATTAAGGTACAATCACTTTCCTTACACCTCTGAATCCCAGCAGGACTCTACGCACTTGATTCCCTTAGCGGATATCACCCACAACTAAGAGTTACTACGACCCAAAGTCGAAGACTTGATAAACAAATGTATCTCACACAGAAAAGTCTATTGAACAGATAAATCTGTCTCCCACGGAAATACCTACGAGTTTTTGTTCTGTCTTTTGATAAATCAAGGTGAACATGAACCAATTGATACACTGGACTTATATTCCCGAAGAACGGCCTAGTAATATCAATCACCTCACAATAAACTTAATCGTACGGTAGCGAAACAAGATATTGTGGAATCACAAACGACGAGACGAAGATGTTTGTGACTACTTTTTATCTTACCTATCGGAGATTGAATCTCGAGCAAATCTTAGAGAAGATAATACTCAATACGATAGAACAAAGTAAGATTAGAACAGACAACTACAGAGAAAATAGTTGGGTCTGGCTTCAGAATCCCAATGAAGTCTTCAAGTCATTAACCTATAATGGTTTTAGAAAAACCTAGGCTAAAGGAGAATCGACTCTATCCGAAACTAGTATCACACAGGACGTGTGGGGATTAGGTTTACCAGTTGCTAGAGTTCTCCCTTATATAGTCTTCAAATCAAGGTTTGCAATCAATGTTACCTTGGTAACGAAGCATTCAATATTCACCGTCAGATGAAAACCTGATTAGATTCAAGCTAATATCTTTCAACCATTTGATTGAACTTAGTTTGTTATACACAAATGAAATGTTCCTTGATTTATATATGGGTAACCGTACCGAAACGTGTACACATGGTTGGCTCAACGATAGTTAACCGAAGTTAGCCATACGAACACTTTCATATCAACCTTGTTCATCTTTATCACAACTAGTTCAAATAACTCAAATGAAACTAGTTATAGAGTTGTTCAATTGTTTATATTCTCATAGAAGTATACCAGACACAATTGAAGCAAAATCGATTTTGATTCACTCGAATCAATTCATGAACATTACAGCCACGGTTTGCAAAAGATTGCATTCCTTATTATATAAATGTATTTGTTCATGAACAAACCGATTTTAGAACTTAACCCACTCAAGTATACAAACGGGTATACATACTTAGAGTTCCGAACTTGGTATGTCCGCCAGTATGCGAATGGGTGCGCATACTGTCGTTCACGACCGAACTCAGTTGAATTAGTATGCAAACGGGTACGCATATTAAATTCCCGGACTTGAGCTGTTAAGCCAGTACGCATACGGGTATGCATACTAAGTCCCCGGACTTCAACTGTTAAACCAGTACGCATACGGGTATGCATACTGTGGTTCCCGGACTTGGAGTAACATGCAACAGTTAGTATACAAGTACGCATACCGTGCTATATCTAATCAATGGTTAATTATTCTAAACTCCATTTTAATTATTGAAACATTCTTAGAAGAGGAGAATAGTCGTTTCACACAAACTATTAGTTTCAAAGAAATTTTCAAATGATCAATAGATCAATACGAAACATTCCGATTCTATATCAAATGACTGTCTCACACAAATCATGTAAGATGTTACCAGGCGATTTTCACATGATCATCTTTGGACTTTTGTCAAGAATAAAAGATGAACTTGGTTAAAGCGAAAGCTTACCGACATATATTTCGAGAAATATGTAAGCGAGTTAAACTCAGCTTGAAATATCAAATGTGTATAAATTAAAGTCTATATAACTATACGACTTTTGTGTCAATAGGAGATATAATAGAAATAGACTTCTGAGTGATAGATGAGTTCAAGTCTCCACATACCTTTTGTTAATGAAGTTCCACAAGCTCCCCTTAGTAGTTCTTCGTCTTCAATCGATGAACGTCGTGAAGTCTAAATCTCAACTACATATTCTATCCTAATTCGAGACATAGCTATAAGTAGACTAGAAATCAAGATTTATAGTTTTGGCAACTGAACTTGAAAAACAAGCTTGAGATAACAACGCTTGCGAGTTCGACCGAGCAGTGCTCTAACAGATGGCAGTTTGTTTCTTCCTCCTTGAAGCATAAGTAATATCTATTATCACATGACCAGCCTCTTCTCATAAGCTTATCTTTTGTTAACGCCTTATCTTAGATAGTAATCCAAAAAAAGAAACTAACTTTTGTTGGCCATAAGGTTGTCCATAAACGATTAGAAGGAGAAGAAAGTTTGTTATGTGTTTCACTTGAAGATAACCACATGTAACAACTTTTAACTGAAAATTTTTCAAGCTTGTCTTTGTTCTTTCATAGTCTTCCATTGTTGAAGTCTTCTCTTACTTCGCAAAATTGATCAAGAATGGGAAGAAGCCTTGATATATCTACTATACCATTATCATGAACCCTCCTTGATAAGTTAAGATTCCATTCCCATTTCCCTTTGTTTAAAACTTTCACATTTGATACTGAAACATCCTTATTATTACAAACATAAAAGAAAGCTGGAAAGAGGTTTTTCAAAGAAGAGTTAGCATCCCATATGTCTTCCCAAAAACGAGTTGACAAACCATTAAAAACCTCGAATTTGCAGTTAGAAGAAAAATGAGTTAAAAAGTTACAAATAGCTCGCCATAACTGCATCCGTAAGGAGTTTTGAGAATTTTTGTTGTCCACCCTAGCGAGTTTGTGATGTATTTTTCTGCAATCATACGTTTCCATAAAACATCTTGTTCTTTCCCAAATCTCCACAGTTATTTCATAAGGAAAAACTTGTTTAGGAGGTGAAGACTCTTAATCCCAAGTCCTCCTTATCTATATCCTTACGGATATTCTCCCATTTAACCAAATGTATAGTTATCATTATCGTTCCACGTAAAGTTTTTTAAAAATTCTCTCAAGCTTATAAATGACTGCTTTAGGTGCTAAAAATAATGAGAATAAGTAGATTGGAAGAGTACATAAAACATCCTGAATCATTATTATTTTACTACCTTTCGTCAGATAAATCAACCTCCGAGAAGCTAATATAGCTTCAAAACGCTATATTATGATGTCCCACTTGATCTTGGTGTTATACTTATCACCAAGTGGAAGACCCAAATAAGTGAAATGGAGCGCTTCAGTTCAGCAACCCAGAATATTCAACATCGGAACAATCTCCAACGGAGCCCCAACTGGAAGAAGGGAGGTCTTATGGAAGTTCCCTTGTAAGCCTGAATCCAGCTCAAACCAAAGCAGGGTATTTTGAAGGTTTCTAGCTTGAACAACTTCATCTTGAAGAACTACTATTGTGTCGTCGGCAAACTGCAGATGACTGATTGAAGACCCCCCTGGCGTCACTTCAAACCCGCCAATCCAGGCTACAGAACTTGCTTTATGAAATACTAAATTAAGAGCCTCAACCACAATAATAAAGAGAAACGGAGACAAAGGATCTCCTTGATGTAACCCTTTAGAGTTTTTAAACCTGTCATTCGCTGACCTGTTAATTAAAACTGAAAAGTGAACATCAGTAACACAAGCTTTTATCCATCTTCGCCATTTCATACCAAAACCCATTCGACGAAGAACATAATCAAGAAAATTCCAACTTACATTATCGAAAGTTTTTTTTTTTTTTTGAAATCTAGCTTACATATCACTCCGTTTTTCTTAGCCTTGTTACAAGAATAAATACATTCATTTGCTATTAGATAACTATCAAGAATTTGATGATCTTCCATAAATGCTGATTGATGCGGAGAAATTCTGTCGCATATTACCACTTAAGCCTTGTAGCCAAAACCTTCGAGACAATCTTGTGGATACATCCCATTAAACTAATTAGACGAAAGTATGTTACTTCAAGAATGAATGTCCTGCACTTTTGGGATTAAGAACATGAAGGTAGACTTTAACCTCCAGTCGAGAAAATTTGAGATCAACTCCATCATCACATTCATAATGTCAACCTGCATAAATGTAATGACCCGTCCCTTTACCGATATTGTCCCCACTTAGCCACTGCGGTTATCCGGCAGTGTGGAGTTTTCAACGGGCATCGCTGCGGTAATCCAGCAGAAACTTCCTGGATGGTCACCCATCCCTGGATTACTCCCGCCCGAGCACGCTTAACTGCAGAGTTTTCTGCCAACTCTGGAGCCAATTGTGCTGAAAAGGCCTCGGTATAATTTAGACGTTCCTTGCCTCATGTGAAACCAGTATCTAGCTCAACAACCTAGCATACTCTCCCGTCCGAGCACAAGCGATCCGTCCCTAGTTGTATCCCAACTAACACCGATGTTGTTCCCACTTACCCATTGCGGTTATCCAGCAGTGTGGGATTTTTAATGGCACTACTGCGGTCATCCAGCAGCAGCTTCCTGAAAGGTCACCCATCCTGTGAATACTCCCGGTCGAGCACGCCTAACTGAGAAGTTTTTCCCACATCTCAGTCAAGTGAACCCATTATTCCTCGGTGTTAGGAAATGACAAATCATTACTTATATTCCATTCAGCCAACCACTGCCGAATATCGGGGTATTACAATAAATCTCCAACATCTAGCAATAACCGTTAGCGGGAAACCATCTGGACCGGATGATCTTTCTGCACCTAAGTTATATATGGCCTTAAAAACCTCTTCTTTAGTGAACACACTTTGAAGATTTGAAGATGCAATGGGATCCAACATAGGAACACTAGTCTATCCAGTTCATGTCTGGAGATGTCGGCGTACTTATATAACTCTGAATAAAAGTCTATAATATAACTTTTGATTAATGCCTTATCATTTGTAAGCACATTGTTTACATTCAGTAACAGAGAAGAGGCTTCTTTATGAAAATAACCCGTGTTACGTTCTGATTTTTCAATCCAATTGACGCGAGCTCGCATCCAATAAATTTCCTTCTTCTTGGATAGCGAATGAAAATATTCTTCTGCCTTCAAAGATGCGGTGTTATGGTCTATAGTGAGTGTTATAGGACCCACTAATAAATCAAGACGCCTAATCTCAGCCAAATATTGAAATGAGGTTATTAAAATCTCGCATAGGAGCAGTAAGCGAATCATCGTTAAGACGCTCATAAGAGAATCTCGTGACATTCAAATCACTACATAAAACCCAAGGAATATCCCATAAACCTTTCACAGAAGATAGTTCATCCCAAAATTGAACTCTAAAAGCATCAATGTTCGGACCATACACCTAAGTTAAGACCCAAACAAAATCTTCTGCCCTCAGTTCACAAGTAATTGATAAAGAAAAAACACCCACAAGGAAATCACTAGCCCCAGTTGTTCTTGTTCCAGATAATTAGGATTCCAGCAGAACGCCCAATGGCGTCACAGCTATACCACCCGCAATTTCTATTTCCCCACACCTCTCTCACCTTTTTTTTTCAATCCAAGACGCCATTTTTGTTTCTTTCAAACAAGAAATATCTGGTTTTCATCTTCTGATAACAGATTTAGTTTCACGCATACGGTCTTTGTTACAGAGACCCCTAGCATTCCAAGAAATGAGTTTAATCGACATTTTAAAACAAAACCCAAAATTGACCCATTAGCACTAGACCAATTATTGATTATCCAATCCTCCCTTAACCCATCTAAAAATGTGGAAATTGAATTATTATCTCTCCTAGTGATAGGCCTTCATAAATATCTCTAAGCCTCTTTATAAATATCCCTATGAAAAAATTGAAATTTTTTCTAAAAACCTAACTATTATAATTCGTTATTTAGCCTGATCTCTTCGTTCTTCTTCACTTCTCATAACAGAGAACAAAAATGCATCGCTCCCACCACCATCTTCTCCATCTCTCCTCCACCATCACCATCTCGATTGCCTCCACAACAACCAGCACAACCACCTCCGTTACCTCCGCCACCGCTATCAGCTGATCTATTACGGTTATGTTTTTTTTTTTTAAAATTTTAATTTTGTTAATATGTTCTGTTGCTGTTAAATCTAAAATGAGAGATTGAAGGCTGGAAGGTGAAATTAGGGTTCCTGAGATGAATTTAAGATTGGGGTCGAGTTAGATTAGCAAAGAAGATGAAGGATTTGTTCGATTTTGGGTCACAGTTGGTGATGGGAACTGTTGGTGCTGTTTTAATGGGGTTTGAATCTGTGTTCGAGATCGAGTTGAACTGGGTACAAAACTGTGATGGGTTTTGTATTGTTTCTGTGAATAAAGAGAGGAAGGAGTTGATTCAGTATGCAATCGATCTGAAAATGGTAGTGAAGTCGAGATCTGAAAATGGTCTTGAAGCTGTTGTTGTTTATGAAGCTACAGGTGATGATCATTTGTTATTGTTTATATGTGTTTATGGGGTCAATTGTTGTTGTTGATCCCCTACGGTTGTCGACCCAATTTTTTATGGATCAACTACGGTTGTTGATCCCATTTATGGGATAAATTCCTGTTGTTGACTCAATTTTTTTATGGGATCAACTACTGTTGTTGATCCAATCAACTCCTATTGTTGAAAACATTTTCTTGGATTAGTATAATCATGCTTGTAGTTTAAATCATGTAAATTTCTTTCAATGTGGAATTTGTGGTGCAATGGTAGCATGACTGACTCCATGTCAGATGATACGTGTTCGACTCGCTCCAAGTTCACTCCATTTACATGGATAAACTTTCATTGTTGATCCGATTTAGGGGATCAACTACCATTGTTGATCCCCTAAATTGGATCAACTTCTACTGTTGATCCTTTTTTTTTGGATCAACTACTATTGTTCATCCCCTAAATTGGATTAACTTCTACTGTTGGTTCTATTTTTTCTGGATCAACTACTGTTGTTGATACAAAAATATTTGAACGAGTGGTGGCGGCGGCAGCGACGGGCGGTGGCGGTGGCAACGGATTAGTGGTGGTGGCGGCGACAGACTAGTGGTGGTGGATGACTGGTGGTGGTGTAATGGATGGTGGTGAAGGAGTGGTGGTGGAATATTAATGGTGGTGGCGGTTGGTAGGTGGTGGTTGTTGAATGGTGGTGGTGGAATGGTAGCTGAATGTTGGTGGTGGTGGTGTCAGTGGCGGTGGTGAAGTGGTAGAGGAAGAAATTTGTTCCATTTTGAAATAAAGAAAAATATTATATGGGTGAGGGTATTAAGGTAATCTAATTTTAAATGGATAAGGTTATTAGAAAGTAGAGACATATTTATTTTTGTATAGGGATATATTTTTTGGGTTTCAAAAGAACGCGCGATTGGGGGATATAAAAACCAATTGGGGGATATAGATTACTTCCCCCAACCAATAGTGTTTGCTAAGGGGTGATTTTTGGGTATGAAAATACTAAAATGCCCTTCCCTCAAAATAAAAATCTAAAAACTTAAAATCAAAAAACAAAATCATATCCCCATTTCCATCTTCACTTCTTATTAATCTCTTTTAGGGTTAGGGATTTGAAACCCAAATATTCCCCATTCCCTTTCAAATTCTAAAATTTCTCCACTCCCTTTCAAATTCTTTTCTCCTTCTCTGCCGGCTCCTCACTTTGAAAACGTTTTTTTTTTACATTGGGAAGTGATGAAAACCATGCCGGTAGTGATGAATACCATGCCGGAATTGATGAATACCATGCCGGAAGTGATGAAGACCATGCCGGTAGTGATGAAGACATGTCGGTAGTGATGAAGACCATGCCGGTAGTGATGAAGCCCATGCTGGAAATAATTTTTTTACATCGCCGGAAGTGATGAAGACCATGTCGGAATTGATGAAAACCATGCCAGCAAACGGTGCCGGCATGCTTGGTAGCTAACATTCAATGCCGTAACTAAATGTCGGCATGCTCGATAGAACACTATCAATGCCGGTAGTCAAGTGAAAAAAATTCAATTTTCTGAATACTTTACATCGTGTGCCGGCATAGAAATTCAAGCAACATACTATGCCGGAAAACGGTGTAGGCATGCTCGAGAATTAACTAACCGTGCCGGAAGTGATGAAAACCAGAAAAAATTCAATTCTCTGAACACATCCGGGAGGTGCTACGCCCCCAGACCCCCTGGATAAGCTTGGTGCCGGCATGGACGTGGTATGAATACCACGCCGGTATGGCTGCTTCCGGCATGGTATTCATACCACGTCCATGCCGGCACCGAGCTTTTTCAGCTGCAAAAATGGTGAATTCAAAGAAAAAAAATTAAATTTTCAACCTCTTAGCAACAATTCTCTCTTCACAATCATCCTCCATTTTTACCAAAATAATTTCTCTCTCAAATTTTCTTTCCCTCCTTCTACTCTCACCTCACTCAACCAAACACAAATAATAATACACACTAACCATTTATCAAATAATCTTAATATTTTACTAATTATTATTAATCACTAATCCTGATTAGTGAGGGGTAGATTAGGAATTACTTAAAATACTTAGATGAGGGGTGATCCTGATTTGATATTTGGATCCCGTTTTTATCTTTTTCCTATATCTCCCAATTGTTTTTTATATTCCCAATCGCGCGTTCTTTCAAAATTAAGGACATATTAATAGTGTACCCTCTAGAAATTCCTTAGTTTTCCTTTTTAGAGCATAGTAAACATACCTTCTAATTGAGCTTCACATTTCCTGAAATAGAAACCCGCAGTCGGACCAGATTTAATAAATTTTTGGACCAACACATTGATACGTTCAGCAGCTACTTCTTGAGAATCTTGATCAAACCCAGTTAACGCACCATCATTCACAGTATTATTATCGCCACAGCTAGAGTTTCCATCATCATACGTATCTGAAGCTACTTCACCATCTGAGAGATCAATAGGAGGGAGAGTTGAAGTGTGGCTGTTTTAATTTGGAATAATTCCATCTGAACAGAATGATAACTGCAAGATATATATATATATATATATATATATATATATATATATATATATTAAAAAGAAGGGTTAAATGGTAAAATGTCCCAAAATGGACGTCAAGGTTGTGAAAATGCCCCGAACGTTAGGAAAAAGATTAAAATGTCCCATTCCGTTAGTTTTGGGGCATTTTGATCAAAATTGGGCATCTTGAGCGGTCAACGGAGTTTTGAAATTCCATTTTTATCCTTCTTAATCAAAACGCCCCAATCCGCCACTACCACCGCCACCTCCACCGCCAAACGAACAAACACCTACCACCATCGCTGTCACCACCACCGCCACCACTACCACCACCATCCCCACCACCGCTACCAGTAGAACAACCACCACCAACACCACCGCCACCTCCTCCTCCACCACCACCACCAACACCACCACCACCGCCACTATCACCATCGCTGCCACCACCACTACCGCCACCACCACCACCACTATCACCATTGCTTCCACCACCAATACCACCGCACCACCCCCACTACCACCACCTGAATCCTAAATCCTGAACCCCAAACCCTGAAGGGAAATTTCGACTACTTAACTCTCTCTAACGGAAAATCTAACGGAATGGGGCATTTTAATATTTTCCTTAATGTACGGGGCATTTTCACAACCGTGGGGTCCATTTTGGGGCATTTTGCCACTTATAAAAAGAAGTGGTGTGTGTGTAGCCTTACAAATACGACCATCGATTTCGTCATCCCACGATGGAGATTGATCGGTTATATGTCCTATATAGACGTCCGTCCGATCCCTTAGCTTCCTAATAAAAATATGATTCTAAAGATTATTTAACGACGTCGGATCCTTGGATTTCTTAATTTGACTGCAGCGTCGGATTTCCTAATTGGACTAAGTTTCCGTTAATATAGGCTAACACTAAGTAGATTTATTTATAGAACAAAAGAGCATAATTCTTTAACGGTTTCACCAACAGATGGTCTTCTATCTATAGTTCTTCCCCTCCATTAACGAATTCTAATTCTTAACTTCGTCTCTCTATATCATAATAATACTGAGTTATTAATACTAAGTTATTATTATGGATGATTTAAAGGATGGATACGGTGAAATAAAAGAAAACAGAGCTGATGATTTAAAAAAAAAAATGGTCTAAAGAGGAAAGGAGAAGAAACAAAACCTAATAGAGGAAGAGGAGTGAATTGGGTAAGAGGTTTTATGTTTAATGCAACCAAATATCTCCTTACTAATACATCTTCACGGAAAACATATGGCTAAGGGTTTGTTTGGCTTATGTTTGGTGGATGACCCTCCATGAAGATTATTCGTATACACCAGATATACTCTAGTCCATCGAACGTTCAATCATCCAATAAGCATAATGATTTGTACCATAACTTTCTCAAGAAAATTCAAGTTAGCCTCAACTAATCTAAAAGCTATTTTTTAAAAACAAATAAAATAAAAAACATGGTAAAGATTTATGCGCGAGATTTAAGTGTCACAACCCCGACCAACAAAACATTAGGGAATGCTTAAGGGCCACGGTCGGGGCTGTAAGCCCCGACTAGTTTGACCTGACCAACAAAATACTATAGTATTCTCAAGGGACCACGGCCCCGGCTAATTTGAACCGATCAACAAAATACTATGGTATCCTCAAGGAACCACGGCCGGGGATGTAAGCCCGGGCTAATTTGACACAACCACAAATACTAGGGACGCAAGTCCGAACTAACTTATAAGCTCGATGTTTGATCGTTATAATCTAATTAGTTTTGCGAATGACTAAAAAAGATTTTTGTAGAATACGAACCAGCCGATCAAACAACAAAACGAAAAAGAAAAAGTTTGAGCCCCGGCCGTAGGCTGGGGTGATACCTAGTATATATTATAAAAAGAAATGGTGTGTGTGTGTAGTCTATAATATAAAAATAAGTGGTGTGTGTGTAGCCTTACAAATCCGACCATCGATTTCGTCATCCCACGATGGAGATTGATCGGTTATATTCCTATATAGACATTCGTCCGATCCCTTGGATTCCTAATAAAAATATGATTCTAAAGATTATTTAACGGCGTCGGATCCTTGGATTTCTTAATTTGACTGCAGCGTCGGATTTCCTAATTTGACTAAGTCTCCGTTAATATATGCTAACACTAAGTAGATGTATTTATAGGACAGAAGAGCATCATTCTTTAACGGTTTCACCAACAAATGGTCTTCTATCTATAGTTCTTCCCCTCCATTAACGACTTCTAATTCTTAACTTTGTCTCTCTATATCATAATAATACTGAGTTATTAATACTAAGTTATTATTATGGATGATTTAAAGGATGGATACGGTGAAATAAAAGAAAACAGAGCTGATGATTTAAAAAAAAAAATGGTCTAAAGAGGAAAGGAGAAGAAACAAAACCTAATAGAGGAAGAGGAGTGAATTGGGTAAGAGGTTTTATGTTTAATGCAACCAAATATCTCCTTACTAATACATCTTCACGGAAAACATATGGCTAAGGGTTTGTTTGGCTTATGTTTGGTGGATGACCCTCCATGAAGATTATTCGTATACACCAGATATACTCTAGTCCATCGAACGTTCAATCATCCAATAAGCATAATGATTTGTACCATAACTTTCTCAAGAAAATTCAAGTTAGCCTCAACTAATCTAAAAGCTATTTTTTAAAAACAAATAAAATAAAAAACATGGTAAAGATTTATGCGCGAGATTTAAGTGTCACAACCCCGACCAACAAAACATTAGGGAATGCTTAAGGGCCACGGTCGGGGCTGTAAGCCCCGACTAGTTTGACCTGACCAACAAAATACTATAGTATTCTCAAGGGACCACGGCCCCGGCTAATTTGACCCGATCAACAAAATATTATGGTATCCTCAAGGGACCCAGCCCCGGATAATTTGACACAACCAAAAATACCAGGGACGCAAGTCCGAACTAACTTATAAGCTCGATGTTTGACCGTTATAATCTAATTAGGTTTGCGAATCACTAAAAAAGATTTTGGTAGAATACGGACCAGCCGATCAAACAACAAAACGAAAAAGGTTGAGCCCCGGCCGTAGGACAGGGTGATACCTAGTATATATATATATATATATATTTCACCTTATTCCATTTGATATAATTCTTGACAGTCATGCCCGAGACCAGGAAAAACCCTTATAGCGTGTTCGTTTCACGGAAATCAAGTCCCAGGAATTCAATTCCGACGGAATCGGCTAAATTCCCTGAACCGAACATCCATTTGAAATCCAGAGAATTCTGGAGGAATCCAATTCCCTTAAAATTTTCGTTTTCAATTGCATTGCTTCCCGAGTGGAAAAGAATTGCTTTTCCCGGAATCGAGGGTAAGATGTCGAAATTGTCCCTATTATCAAAATTGTTGGTCCGTGTCTCAAACATATATGTCGAGACTTGAACTCCATTTTTGAACTCTGAAAGAAGGAAGGAGAGAATTGGTCTGCCATGGATGGGTTTCTCTGTTGTTAATTAGTTAAAGAGACAGGTATTGATCCATTGTTGAGCTCTAGTAGTTGTGTGTTGACTGGTAGTTCTGATATGGTTTTGTGTATAGTGATTCCAGTCTCTTGAAAATAATTCATGGGTTTTGTGGTCAGTTGTTCAATAATCTAATAATACAATTTGGATATACTAAATTTGTGATTTGCTGATTGATATCAAGGGTTTTGGATTCTATAGTTAGATAATGCAGAGATGAGCATAAAATGTTTGATTTAATTTCTGAAAGAATTTCAGAAGAGATTTTTTTGAAAGTTGTTAATCCTAATACATCGATGCCTTTGATTTGAGTTATAATATGTCAGACGTTGTTGTTGTTGTTGTTGATTTGTAGTTTGGAATCAGACTGTACACAAAAATGAAACTATTGAAATTTGAGTTTTGAAACAGAATTGGAATTTCAAAGTATAAGGGTATATAAGTGATACTATGATTTTGATTCTTGCAATCCAATTAACCACCAAACACATTTTATTGGATTAAGGAATCCATTCTTTGTAATTCAATTCTAGGAATTGGATTACCCCATAATCCGATTCCTAGGCTATGAAAATCTTGAAGCGAACGCGCTATTAATGAAACAGAAGTTCCACCAGAATTTTCATTGAGAATATGGGAACTAAAACGAGAAGAAATAGGCCCCACACTGCTAGATGGAGACTCCAAAATAGAACGATTTTTTGGGGACCATGGTTTTTTTGGGGGGACCATGGTCCTATTAGGCCACCTACCCTACAATGTTAAGGGATGTCCTAAAATCAGATGAGATTACTAATTTAGACCTTTACCTAATTAAATTAACCCTAACCTAATAACTACATCTAACTTAATCAAAAAGAAAAACCTAAATATAATCCTAACCTAACCTAGCCGCACAAAAAAAAACAGTTTTGAGGAACTGTTCTCCTCTTCTTCTTTCCTCTTCCCCCATTTCAACATCATCTTCATCGATTAATCGTCGATTCATAAAATTTCATCGTCGATTAATCAATCGACTATAAGAATGGTTCTTCGAAAGAAAACCAATAGACTCCCAGGAACAGGTCCCCCATTAGGACATCTAGCAAATCAGCCAAGTGATTTTGAGATTCATAAAGAAGTGGAAGAGCCAAGTGAATCCATAATCCAATATAATAGCCGCAGTAAGAAGCCTGATTCTGTCATGGGACCGATTCGCAGGTATTTTCCAACAAACCCATACTTTTAATTTGATTTTGATTCGTTTAATTGAATAGAAATCATCAAAATAGGGTTCGAATGGGAGTTACAGTGCGTTGTTCGGTTAGGACGAATTTCTAGAAAACCCTAGTTTGTTAACCGAACTTCCTGAAAGGAAGAACACGAAGAACAATTTGGTTTTATAGGATTCAAAACCGGGTCACCGAACTGCCAGTTCGGTTAGTTCGCAAAAAAGCCTAAAAATGTTTTCTAACCGAACTTCACCAGTTTTGCAACAATTTTTTTTCCACTTGTAACCGAACTGTGCAATTTTTCCCGCTATTTTGAGTTTTTGTGTAACCGAACTGAGCTATCTTGTTCGGTTGGTTCGCATAATATTCTAAAACTATTTAGTAACCGAACTTTACCAAAAAAAAAAATTTCAATATAACTGAACTATGTTATTTTTCCCTATATGTTGAGTTTCAATTTAACCGAACTTGTCCAACTATGTTGTGTTGCATACATGTGGAGTTCGGTTTATTCGCAAAAAACCTTGACAAACCGAACTCTTCACTATTATTTACCAATGTTGAGTTCGGTTTATTCGCAAAAAACCTTGAAAAACCGAACTCTTCAGTATTTGCACACATGTGGAGTTCGGTTTGGTCGCAAAAAACCTTGAAAAACCGAACTCTTCAGTATTTTCACACATGTGGAGTTCGGTGTGTTCGCAAAAAACCTATTCAAACTGAACCTTACGCTGAGAACCCTTATGTTGCATCTGATTTAGTCAATCATTTATCGGTTAAGCTAATATATTTTGTTTTCTTGATTAGAGGAAAACAACCTTTACTGGAATATCTGAGAACTCCCACGCCTCGAGGCAAAGTACATTGTGGTGCCGGTAAGCGTGGAACCAAAAATGCTAAGTATGGAGGTGGGTCATTACCTGGTGTTGTCATCCAAGATGGTGTCAATAGAGATAATGTTGACAACGTAAGCCAACAAGTTAATGAAGAGATTGTGTAAGAGATGGGCAGTCAAGAACATAATCAAGGCGGAGAAGATGCACTATCTCAAGGAGGAGGAAATGAGGGCGGTGATGATGAGGGTGAAAAATATGAGGAAGACGGAGACAAGGATGGAGATAAGGATGATGATGGATCAGAGGAGGACTCGGATGAAGAGTAACAAGTAGACATAGTGGTAAAGAGACCTAGAAAGACGCCTAAAAAGCCTTGTGCTAGATATTCATACATTCCTCATAAGGATTTGTGTTTGCCGCCAAATAATCCAACATATGGTACTCCAAGAGATGGCGGGGAGGTATTGATGGGCTACAAAAACTCAAGGGATGTCAAGATATTTGCGACAAAGGTATGGTTCAATCTTAACCATCAAGATTTAGATTTCTCAATCATTTTATTATATTTTGACATATATTGTCTTTTCTATATATATTAGTATATAAGATATGATGTTGTTTTTTTAGGATCATAAAAATGATGTTCGTGTTTTGAAACGTCAAAAGAACAAGGTATGGAATATAGAAAATGAGTGTGATGAGGTCCGCTTGGCGGTATTTGATTTTGTACTATGGAACGGGATACAACATGCGCACCAAAAATTTGATGATGTCATTGTTACTGCATTTGCCGAGAGGGCTTATCCAGAAACGGATACCTTTCATCTACCTTTTGATGAGATGGCAATAACTCCGGATGATTGTTTTA
The DNA here is from genome assembly GCF_003573695.1 of Papaver somniferum. Taxonomy (NCBI): domain Eukaryota; kingdom Viridiplantae; phylum Streptophyta; class Magnoliopsida; order Ranunculales; family Papaveraceae; genus Papaver; species Papaver somniferum. Next base: position 14,199,875 of record NC_039360.1, on the reverse strand, counting down.
GAATCACAGCCCTACCAATTATAGGAACAAGTGTTCGAGACGGCTACGATCCCTCGATGAGTTATGAAGTTATTGAAAAACTATTCGAAAGGTGTCTAGGATGGAGCGATAAAAAGGCACAATGTGAGTTTAGGCGAGCTAACAAAGAGCCTAAGAAAGGTGATGAGTATAATGATTTTGAGGAAGAACGCACGTACAAGAAGAAGTTGAAAAAGATCAAGCTCAAAACCTTGTTTGATGGGTTTTCAGGGACGAAAGATTTGGTTGCTCAAGGAAAGTTGGTGATGACAGAGGAGAATACTAAGCACCATGTGACTGCTTATTTGCTATATCAACTTGGAACCGTCTTCTTCCCTGACACTTCAAGCCACGTGGTAAATGCTCATTACCTCCATCTATTGGACCCCTTGGATGAGGTGAACAACTACTCTTGGGGCATTGCGGTTCTTTCATTCGTTCAAGTGGAACTCAGAAAAGCTTCGAGTCTTAGGAGTCTATATTTTGGAAGCTTATACACCCTTGTTCAGGTACCCCGTTAAATTATCGTTTGTGTGTTTGAATATATAAGTGAATGAATGTGTATTGTTACTAATCATATTGCGAATGTATTATTTTTTTGCCTCTTCTCATAGGTTTGGGTGTACGACCACTTCCCTAAACTGCAGTGGACTCATGCTCGCACTCCTTGGCCTTATGGGAAGCCTACAGCTGGTAAATATGAATTTTTGAACTCGCAGGAAAAGAATAAGGAAAAAAAGGTGTTGGAGTTGAGGGAGACATTTGATAAGTTAACAGTGGAAGATGTGGTTTTCCATCCTTACAACATTGCATCAGATGAAGACGATGAGGATGTTGATGTTATTAATTTCTCACATGTTGCGGGTTATAATGGACCGTTGTTTCATCCTGGGGGTTTTACAATGTATAATCCTCGAAGAGTACTTAGACAACTTTCTTGTGTCCAAAGTGTCCCACAAGTGGAAAACTTCAACTTCAAGGTAAAGAAGGTCGGAACTAAGAACAGCGAGAAGAATTTCATCCCCAAATACGATCCTGCTCCATCAGTGGACTACTGGAAGAACTTTGGGGATTATCTTGTTCCAGCCGAAGAGTTACAAGATTCGTTTGATGAGCCAAATGCTTCTGACGATGGATATATGGAATGGTATGAACATTTTTCTCATCCTCGTGTAATAAACAGTGTCCAACAAGCCCGTGCTGATAAAGCAAAAGCGACAACAATGGAGAAAGAGGCTCAGAAGATTATGAAGCCTACCCCTATGTGTGGTGATGAGGCCTTGATCTTGTGAAATTCGGCGGTAAGATATTTACTCTTATTTTTGTTTTTCAAAATGTTATAAAGTATTGAAAAATAATAGTGACTTATGTTTTTGATGAGAAAAGGTGAAGGCAAGTGCTAAATTGTTGAACAAATTGATGGCAAAAATCCGGAGTGGAGAGCCGATGGACACTCGAGAACAAACAGACCTCTACAACCAAATAACTAATGTTTTTATTCCCGACCATGTCGATACAAGCCAGGTTGATCCAAGCCAGACCATGCCGTTGAAAAGGAGTCGCCAACAAGGGGAAGGTTCAAGTCGGATGGTTCAACAACAAAGCAGTGGAGATGACACTCCTAGTGACGAAGGACGACCTAAAGCTCCTAAATGCAAGAGTAGAAAAGTTTATCGTAGTAGTCGTGGTAAATGAGTGATTGCAACAATTAGTACTTTGTTTTCTTATGTTTGGAAGACTTTTTTATTGCGGATTTGGTAGTTTGTTTCCTTATGTTTGGAAGACTTTTGTTTTGCGGATTTGGTAGTTTGTTTTCTTATGTTTGCTTCCAACATTTAGTTATATGGATTACTAAATGAATTTCATAATTTGGTTTTTAATTTATGTTTTAAGGGATTAGTTTGGCTATTTGACTCATATGTGTTTCGTTAAATTCAATTTTTTAAGAAATTATTAGTTAGTTTGGCTGTTTGACTCATATGTGTTCCATTAAACTCAAATTTTTAAAGAAATTATTAGGAAGTTCGGTTAGTTGATTAAATTTGGTGAACAACCGAACTTGTTGCTTACAGTGTAATGTTCGGTTACCTGGTATTATTTCGCAGGTAACCGAACTCTATTGTTCGATTACCTGTGAAATAATACCAGGTAACCGAACTATGGAGCTCAAAACTCAGTAAATTTTTTTCTAAGTTCGGTTACCTGCAAAATAATACCAGGTAACGGAACATTACACTGTAACTTTTGAAATATTGTTGTTGCTTAGTTCGGTTAGTTGACCAAATCTGCGAAACAACCGAATTTTTAGATTTCCCTGTTCGGTTTTGTCTATGCATTTCCTATGTAACCGAACTCTGTATTTTGAAATTTGAATGACACATTTCAAGTAACGGCTATTTTTCTTGCCGTTATACACCTCTTTGGTTATAAGTATGTGTCTCATAGTTAACATTTTGTCTCAAAATCTTCTAAAAATGACAGCTAATAGTGCTAAATTTACTCTAGATGAAGATCTCTCTCTTTGCAGAAACTACAAACTATACTATCCAAAGAGGGGTGAAGAACGAAGAATGAATGGTATTATGAGTCAAAGTTATTGGGGAAAAATTCATGAGCAATATTGCTCCGACACAGGAAACCCTCATAATCGTGATCATATAGCTTTGTTACTTCGATTTGATAAGATTAAAGAGAGAGTTGTGGAATTTATGGCTTTGTTTCGGATTGTAAGGCGGTATCGACTTAGGGGTGAAACAGGCGAGGAAATTCTTTTAACAGCAAAAAATGAATGGCGAAGATGGAAGACAAAGAATTTCAAATATGAAGATCATTTCCGCATCCTTGTGCACTTTTTCGTAACGTGTTTCGGATATTAAATGTTATGCAATTTTAGCTTTAGTATCACCCACAACTTTTTTTTGTTATTTTGGTGTTGTATTTTAATTAATTATTGAACTTTTAAGTACCCGAATTAGTGAAAATGCTCTGTCCATAAGAAGTTCGGTTTGTTCGTTATTCTGCGGGATCAACCGACCTGCTAGTTCGGTAGTATCTCAAATATATGTATGCCACCGAACTATATGTTTGGTTACCACCATAAATTTGATAGGTAACCGAACCTATCACTGTAAACCAAGAGTGACTTTTTGTATAAAAGCAAATTTTGCAAACACACTATAATACGCCAAAATTCCAAAAAACACAATCTTTAATTCTTATGATGATGTTCAAAGCATACATATTCTAGCTAAGGGTACATTTAATCATCCCCAAGGGAAATTGAACCTTCGTGTATAATTTTGTCCGATTCCTCCAAAGCTTTCCACATCTTCATGTTATGTTCATACATAATGCACCAACCCAACATTGTGTCGGGGTTAAATCCATTCCAATAAGAGCATCTGCATATCGGAGGCAATGGACAATTGTCTTCTAACCGAAGGCCTATAAAATGGTTGTGGTTAACGAGCGCAATCACCACTCTCCTACGTCTAAGTTTCTCGACACATATGGTTGTTTTGGGAGTGTATGTGAAACTAGCACCTTTTGAGAAATAGTGAACCACGCAATTGAATGCGTCGGCGATTAAGTGCCTGCATATCGGCATGGCCATCCAATGATTACTTGTGATTGGATGGGCCTCGTGGAGACGCATTTGAAACCTAACAAATTGAATATTGAGACTAGCATCACCATCGGACAACATTGTCTTGCAAAATTCCGGTTTCTCCTTTGGCATCATCAACTTCCTTTGACGGACATAAGTGATTTTATTATCATCATATAGCTTGGCACCTTGAGTGAAAGGCCCTATTTGTTGTACGACTACATGAAAACCGCAATTACCATCCGAAGGGACGTCATGGGTGGATATGACATAATCTCTAATGTAAGGAGGTAGCTCTTCCATGTACCTTTTATCATCAAAAGGTGGTGTATCAATTGGAGCCTTTAGATTCACGTCTCGTTGACTTGGTTGGCTCGGTTCTGACGGAGTAGGTTGAGAGTGTAACTTCGGTCCTTTTTTCTTCATATCCCGTTCACTTGACTCGCCTTTTTCAATAATTTTCCTTCCCCTTTTCTTAGAATATTCTTGGTACTTCGCCGCGGTATACTCATGCCCCGAAGGATCTCTAGTAAAAGGAGTAATTTCACTTTTCCTTTTAGCCAACACCTTCGCATATTCTCTAACTTGTTTTTTTGTTTCTTTGGTTTTTGGACTACCTTTGCCCTTGCCTTTATCCGGTTCTTGCACATTCTCCGAAGTATGCGGAAAAACGATTGGCCGCATGTCATCCCAAAAGATTTGCCTTTCGAGTTTGTTCATGTTCCGGTATATTTCGATAACCGCTCTTCCCATTTCATTGTCACCAAACTCTTCACCGACATCGCCCTTTGGAGGAGGGACACAACTTAATTGTTGCCAATGTGGATCAATATCGCTTAAAGGGATTATGCCATGTTCATACTTAGCTATCATGTGGCGACAAGGGAGTCCCATAGACTTCATCATGTTGCAAACACACACCTCGTTAGGCTTGGTTCCCCATATGTCAATCAAATTCACCTCAACCATTAACCTCTTAATGAAAGCATGTGAAACATTATAGTGGAGTCCCTTAAACAACCGAAGGTACGTCATTTTCTTGATGTTACCATCTTTGTCTACAATCTTTGTGTACTTCATGATGCGGATTTTTTGGAAATTCTCTTTAATTCTCTCAATATCGCGTTTGAAGTAACTCTCCATTGCGTTAAACACAACCAAAAAATTATCGACACATCCAAAGAGATTTTTCTTCAACCGGTGGTGAGCCGATTCTACCAAACTTGTCGCTTGATTCCCAAAATGTTTATAGTTGTTGGTAAAAGCATAAACGAAACGCTCTTTGTGCGGTTCCAACCATTTCTCCACCACATACGTTATTATATCCTCCGTATATTCGGGGCTAGACCAATGTTCTCTAAATTCGGCAAGATTTAGATAATACTCTTCTTCGGTGAGAGACCAAGTCAATGCCTCCCATTCCCCGGAGAAGGCAACCCATTTAGCGTGATTTATGGCGTATTGTTTATCGAATTCCTCTTTTCCATCCGCTTGTTCATCTTCCGGTAGCTTACTAATCTCTTCCAATCCTTTCCTCTTAGGTGGACAAAGTTGAGGCTTGCACCTATTCATCACATTGCACCATATATGAAATGTACAAAGCATATTATGTGTAACGACCCGAATTTCGGGCCTGTATTTCAACCCAAATCCAAAACCCAAAATCCAAAATACTACCTTAAATATCAGGCCCTGACTTCCATACTTGTCCCAAGTCCAAACGACTAATTCTTTGTTTAATCTTTATTTATGTTTAATTCAGAAATTCTGTTGCAGCGGATACATAAAAATTCTTTTCGGAACATCTAACCGTTAATTTGACGTGATTTTTAATTTACATGAACCCTAAAGAAATATAATTTATCATAAAAATTAATTTCGCCGTTAAAAGTTCCAGATTAAATCCAAAATAATTATGTTTTTAAGAAAGATTCATAAAATAGAAACTGACGCCAGGTCACTCAAATACTTTTACCGAGTCCAATACGAATCCATAAATTATTATAATTATATATTCTGAATCCTAACTTATCGCCTTTCCAGTAATAAAATTTCTAGGATTTTTAGTTTATCTTAAATACCTTTTGACCATAGTCAAACGAGTAGTTGACCAGTACTGCAGAAACGTACAACAGTGACGATTCGTTTTAGAAAAATCATATCAATTCACTCACAACTTCAAATTTTATTTGGTCGATCATTATGAAAAGATAAAAGAACCATATTTGAGTTTTCAGTAGACTCTAAAAACTAAAACATGACATAAAATATTAAAAAAATAGACAACTTCAGTAAAATTGAATCTGACAGAAAACGTCTGATCCTTGTACAGTGAAAACAATTGATTTAAAAATACTTCTGAAACTCAGAAAATTATGAAATTTTTATATATACATATTGAGAGATTTTTACATGTAACATAAAAAAATGAGACAAAAACGTATTATATAATAATTATGATAGACAGTCAAACTGACATGATCCAGAAATTTCCATTATTCAATCAAAAAGAGTAGTCTAAACAAAACATTGTTTTCTTTGGTTATACATTAACCCAATAATCTTTAAAGATTTAATACCCAATAAATAACTAATTAAATCATCTAAAAGAGTTGATGATATTTTATTACAATCCCAATCATAAATCCTATGCAAACTACTAATAATAGCACTAAAACCGATCTCTACGCTTTTCCGCCATTAACTCCTTGTGGTGCCATAAAATTTGGAATTTTTTTGTCGTTAAACGACGTGAGTTGTGACACCCAGTAGGAAAAGAAGCAACAAAACATTTTATCAAACATTTTCAATTCTTTTTAAAACAACTAGCATGGTTAATAGCATCACAAATACATGGAAACACCACATCCATAAGAACAATCAAATCAATCACATCAAATTCGCTCGCCCTAGGGAGCCCCACGTGGGTTTAGGGAACAAAACCGTTCCCAAGGATATCTCGTATCCCATCAAAGTTGTTTTTAAGAATCACAATCTATGGACCGCAGCCCAACATACATAATCATACTCACAACATCGATTATCATTCATATATGAATCAAAACTTACAAAATAAAATTAATTAAAAGAAACTTAAATAAAAAGAAGGTTTTTGATTGTGTTGCACCTACCTCAAACGCTAGCAAATAATCCTAAATAAAAACAGATCCAAATCGCCGATACAAAAAGACCCCAGCTCCGCAAATCCACCACTAACGTTTTTCTCTTTTCACGATGTATCTAAGATGTATATGGCAAAGTGTTCCTATGCAGAGCACCGCCGCAAGTTCTTCATGAGGCAAAATTTTCTATTTTTTTTCTATGATATTTTATCTGACTACAGGATGGGAAAAGAACGGATGTTTACCAAAAGCAGTGGCTTTATACGAAAATTTTGTCAACCCTAGCCAAACAATCTGCACGCTGTTATGTCTACTCTGTTTGTAACTCAATCCGAAGAAATTTGCTTAGACCACCGATCTAATTAAGCTCCAATAGCAATTGGACACGCAACAAGGTGACCAGTGCTAACCAATTATATTAAGACATGTAGTAAGATGAAAAGCCAAAACAAAAATAATAAAAATTGTATGTCCATGGACACGTTCCTGGTCAGTTATTGCCCTTCCACTAAGAAGTCCCTAATCTAACAAACAACACAGAAATAAGAAGTGGCAACATGATCAATTAATTAAGCTAACTCCCGTAACCAGGTCCACCGGCTCCCAATCATTCTACGAAGCATGTTAACATAAATCTTTAGTCATTACAAATTAATAAGGCTAATGTTCTTTAACTCTACCCAAGGCAAAACTGACATGTGCTCAATACATTACTATTAACCTAAAGACTAAGGCATAATAAAATAATATTAAAATTTTAAGAAAATGATAATTAGTTATGTCATATAATTCGGAAAGAGTCATTTCCACAATTTAATATAGACTAGACTAAACACCTGAACTAACAAGATTTCCTTTGAATAAAAAAATGACTAATTTGTCCTTACGAAGTAAAATGACACAAACAACCTTGAATTTGGGACGGGCTTTACATTATGTGCTAATAGGAAGACTTTCTCTATTGCGTTCATCAATGCTACGTCATTGTCCGTCACGATAACCCCGGGGATCTCATCATCTCGGTAGATCGCCTTCACTTGTTGTAGCGTCCAAATGTAACTTGGTTCTTGCTCGTCCTTTAGAAAACAAAAAGCAACGGTAAACGGTGACTTCGTCGACGTACGACCAACAATGTTCAACAATGGCATCTCATATTTGTTTGTCTTGTAAGTGCAATCCATTATAAGAACTTCATGGAATGATTGATCCAATTGAACACTCTTCTTCCGGACCTACCTTCTTTTGAACCGCGTAGCCTTTCTCTTGAGCCAAAAAAAAAAATAATTGTTGCATTACTTTTCTATCCTCCCATTCATTCCTTTTAATCGTCTCAATTGCTTTGTAAATGGTGTATAAAGATGATACGTTACCCGGGTTATCTTGCTTTAATAAGCGAAGCATTTTGGGAGGTGGAATACACAATTTCCTATACTCGGCTATTTTTTCCATTTCTCGAGGAGTGAGCCTTGCGGCCATTGCATGCCCTTCAATATCATCCGGACGAGGGTGGTTATGATGACCTACCACCTTATCCATAGCTAGAAACCATTTCGTCGTTAATTTGCTCTTGCTAAATACTAGCTTGAACGGACATTTGATTTTCTTTGAGCACGTTGTGTTCTTCCTCGTCGTCTTTCCTTTATACTCATAACCCTTCCTCTTGTGACTAACATCGGGATCTCCACTTATCTCACAAACCATTTCAAAACGAGTGTTGTTTTCTTTTCCATTCAAAACCAAGACGCAATTGACTCTCTTGGCATGTTCTCTAGCCCAATTCTTCGCATCAATAGGTAAGTAAAATACCAACTCATTCGCATAGTGAGTAGATGTATCTTCGAACAACATACCAATCGGAGAAGGTTGATCATGCATTGGTATAGGTTGGGATTCCATCTACAAGAAATGTAACAACATCAATGCAATCACAAATAAGTTCGGTCACATAATAATTTTATCGGGAAAACCGAACTCATTGTTCGGTTGGTTAAGCAAGTTGCAAAGCAACCGAACAAATAAAAGGAACCGAGTTCGGTAGCATGTGAATTTTATCGCAACAACCGAACTAATAAAAGGAACAGAGTTTGGTTACTTTGTATTTTATGTAGATAACTGAACTAGACACTGGAACTTCAGATTTTTTTTGTTTGTTAAGTTCGATTGCTTATGCTGTTAGGTTCAAGTTTGCGAAACAACCGAACTTATTAAACATAGTTCGGTTAGATAGTTGGTGCATGCAGTTTGCGAACCAACCGAACTGTATACACTTAGTTAAACTTTATTTTTACGTAAAATTCGGTTAGTTGCGAACCAACCGAACATAACACTGCATCTCAGAACTTCCATCAATATGGAGTTCGGTAACCTGCGTGTTTGGATAAAGTAACCGAACTACATCTTCAAATGAGTTCGGTTACTTATTCATCTCACAAGGCAACCGAACTACACCTTCAGAACAGTTCGGTTACATGTTCTTCATTTAATGTAACCGAACTGTGCAAAATTCAGTTCAAAAATTTACATTTTTGGGGAAGTTTTTACCAATTCAACATACATTATCTAAGTTTGGAGCATACCTGTTCACCCAAATACTCTTCCTCCGGTTGTGGTTGATAAAATCCATCATTTTCATCTTGAGTTTCATTTTGGGGAAGAATACAATCACCATCTAAGAAATAAGCCAAATCCGAATCATTTTGAAGATTAACAAATATTCTAGGAGAGGATGGAGATGAAGAATCAGATGAGTTTTCATCACTTGAATACTCAAAGGGGGTGAATTTGAATTCTTTTTATTTTCCATGTTTTTCTCCTTCATCTTCTCTAACTCTACTCTCACAATAATTCTATTCAACTAATAATAAACTCATCTTTTAATTTAATCTCACTAATTGTTTTTAACTAAATCATTTCACTAATCATAACCTAATTTAATTAAGAGGGTAGATTAGGTATTAAATAAATAACTAGATATGGGGTGACCTTGAATTACTTCTAATGTCTTTACCCAAAATAAAACCATGGTCCCAAAAAAAAACCATGGTTGGTATTTAAATTTTAACGTGCCTTTGAGAAAAAGGCCCAGGACTAGAGATTTCTATGGTCTTTGCTAGACCACGTGAGTCTTTGGCTAGATTTGAATTAGATTTCCCTCCTATTGCAGCGCCATTAATGCCATACGGAGAAGTAGTCGGCTTCTGATGGGAAATAGATGATTTAGAAAACGTGGCATCTTCCAGGTCATGCATTTTCCCCGAGGTCGTATCTTTCGATGTACCTTGAGTAGGAGCCGAAAAATTAACTGAAATAACATTATCCACGAAGCACATCCGTTGGAGAGGAGAAGATGATGATTCCTATTGAACTAAGTCTCTGAAAGCAGAAGCATGAATGCGATGATCTTTATGCTCGAAGGTGAATCCCCATTTTTTTATCTGGAGTAGGACCTTTTCTAATATCTGTGATGATTACACCACTTAATGTTTCATTACTAACCTTGATCAGTCCTCCATATAGATCGCCCAAAGTTGAAAATTTTCGTTCCCCCATAGATTAACCGGAATCCCATAAAAAGAAACCCAGGATGCAGGATGGGCGTCACAAGCACCTTGCAACGATGGTGATTCTGACCAGGAAGATATTCTTATTTGTTTCTCAAGAAGAAGCAACATATTGATCTCACAAATTCTCTTTTTCTCTGAAAAAGAAGAGGCAAAGATAACACTTGATTCTTAAAAGTAGGACACATCATTAAAGCCTCTTTAATATCCAAAGAGTTTTTGGACAACACACTTTACTCATCCCGATCGATAGAGGATTCACATACATCCAAGGTAATAGCTAAGTTCCAGTTTCTAATATAATTTTTCTTCTCCACGTGACTTTGGGCTTGATTTTTGCTGATGAGTCCAAGCATTAATGGGTAGAGTGGTACGTATGATCTCTATACCTTGGTGATTATTATTATAGAGACGGAATTCAGAATAATAATAGACAGAAACTTAGAAAACAGGACACAAAGTAGTAATTCGAAGAAATATATCTTCTCTAGATTATGAACAAGAAAACGATTTACAATTCTCTCTTTGTTACGCTCACAGTCTCTCTAAACAGTAGTTAAACCTAAACTGTTTGCTAAACTTGTCTTTGACAATAACACAGGTATTTGTCTACAAGCTTTCTCTAGGTGTGTGCTAGTTTAACAACCAAACCTCCCTATTTATAGACTTTCATCGTACTCAGCCGACTAGGTCTTCTATTAGGAATCTATTTCCTAAACTTAGAGTGTTTCCTAAAACAAAACTCTTCCTAAATAGGAATTCTACCCAAATAAGGTTTCCTCCCTAATTTAGGATTCTTCCCTCAACTTAGTTTGAGGTTTAATAAGTTACTAAGAGGAGTAGGGATACACATGTATCATGGGTCCCCCTATTAAGAACTTGAACTCCTGGGAAAGCTAAAAATGAAGGTTGGGGAACTCAAGAGTCCCATTTTCCTTGTTGAACCACTTGACCTTGCTGGGAACTTGACCTTTACATCCGATTAGAAAAGCTTTTTTTCTCTCCTTGTCGTGTTTTGGTCACTCTTCGCTCCACTATGTAGTCTTCCTTGAGTGGTTCCTCTCTAACAAACCATAAGTCTTCTACTCGTGGTAAGATCATAGTGTCGTCGCTGTCATCATCCAATAATGATGGTTCAAACAACTTCAAGTATTCAGCATTTATAACCGAGTACATTCTTAGATAAGGTGGTAAATCCAGATGAAAGACATTGTCACCAATCTGATCGAGAATACGAAACAGTTCATATCTCAGTGGCTTCAACTTCTTATCTTCCCCCTTCAGTCGTTCCTTACCTAATTTTAACCATACCAAGTCACCAATACCGAAACTACAAGGCACAAGATGCTTGTCATGTTTTGCTTTGTATTTGTCTTGTTAGTTCTTTAATTGTGCTTCAACATTTGCGTGAATCTGAGATATCTTCTCCAAGAACTTCTGTGCCTTTTGTCGTTCACTTCCTTCCCTCCCCCCCAATTGAGGTGTCACTAGAAAATACTAGATCGAAACGGCTAGGTGGCATTAACCATAGCATGTCTCGAAAGGATATTTTTTCGGAGAACTATGAACTTCTCTATTGAAAGCAAACTGTAGATATGGTAAACTCTCATCCCAAGTTTTAGGATGCTTGGAATTATATCCCCTTAACATGTGAACCATAGTCCTGTTGACCACTTCTGTCTGTCTGTCTACTGATGAAAAGCTGTATTCTTCTTCAACCTAGTGTCCATCATCTTCAATAAAGAATCTCAAAAATGACTAAGGAATCGACTATTCCCATCAGAAATAATCGAAGTAGGTAAACCAAAATGCTTCCACGCATGCTCAAAGAAGATCTTCGCTGCACCGTCTTCGTTACGGTCTTTGAACATGGAATTAACGCGATCATCTTGCTGAATAGGTCGACCAAAACGAACAAGTAATCATAACCAGACTTGGTATTTGGTAACCCACCAACAAAATCCATAGAAATACTCTCCCAAGTCCTTGATGGTACTGGTAATGGTAGACATAACCCACGTTTCATGTTGGAAGGTTTAGATGTGCTGCACAACTTACACCCTCTAACAAATTTAGCCACATCATCTTGCATCTTTGGCCAAAAGACATAACGACTAAGGTTAAGAAGAGTTTTATTCATCCCAAATTGTGCAGTAACTCGGGACGTATGTGGCTCTCTCAACCATTGTAAACGATCTCCATCTTATAGAATGCAAAGTAACTGACCCTTGTATAACAATCCATCACGGAGTTCAAACTCTCCTTTCAAACCACTCTTTACACCTTCGAACACCTTCTTGAAGTATTTGATAGATGCGCATGACTCTGCATACTCTTGAGGAACGATCGGTTGAATTCTCATGGTCACCATTAATGCTCGGACTGGTGGACAAGACAACATATCTACCAACTTGTTTGTTACTCCCTTCTTGTACTTAATGAGAATGTTGAAAGTCATCAAGTAAGACATCCACTTCATGTGTCGGGCTTGTTGTAGTTTTGTCTGTGCGTGTAGTACTCCAATGGTTTGTGATCTGAATGTACCGCTACTTATTTACCTAAGACATATACTCGCCAATGCTTGATACATTGATATAAAGCATAAAATTCTTTGTCATAAGGTGCGTAGTTCTTAATAGCACCTGAAAACAGTTCTAAATGGTACACTACTGGGTTACCATCTTGCAACAACAGTCCTTAAAAAAGCGGGGGTACAACAACCTCACCCAGTATTTCGATTAGCAATCTGTATAGACTAACTCTAAAATCTTAATAAAAAGTATATCAAGGAGTTAATATCTCTATCTCTCGATTTGATCTTTACTCAAGCAAATGGAAATCTGCGAGTCTTTATCAAATACTAGAGAGATAAACTTGGATGGTACCAAAGACCAATATCCAAGTGTCAATCAACGAAAATCAACAACCAAAGGTTGGATATTCTAATTGATTGATCTTAACGCACAACCTGTGATATTTCAATTATATAACAAAATATAATGCGGAATAGAAGTAACACATACACCAGAAATTTTGTTAACGAGGAAACCGCAAATGCAGAAAAACCCTGGGACCTAGTCCAGATTGAACACCACACTGTATTAAGCCGCTACAAACACTATCCTACTACAAACTAACTTCGGTCTGGACTGTAGTTGAACCCTAATAAATCTCACAATGATTCAAGGTACAGTTGCGCTCCTTACGTCTATGATCTCAGCAGGATACTACGCACTTGATTCCTTAGTTGATCTCACCCACAACTAAGAGTTGCTACGACCCAAAGTCGAAGACTTGATAGACAAATATGTCTCACACAGAAAAGTCTATAGGATTGAATAAATCTGTCTCCCACAGAAATACCCAAGAGTTTTTGTTCCGTCTTTTGATAAATCAAGGTGAACAGGAACTAATTGATAACCCGGACTTATATTCCCGAAGAACAGCCTAGTATTATCAATCACCTCACAATAATCTAAACCGTATGGTAGCGAAACTAGATATTGTTGAATCACAAACGATGATACGAAGATGTTTGTGATTTCTTTTTATCTTGCCCTATCGGAGATATAATCTCAAGTCAATTATTCAATTGAACTCCTACGATAGAAAATGGCAAGATCAGATCGCTCAACTACAAGAAAGTAGTTTCGTATGGCTTCACAATCCTAATGAAGTCTTTTAGTCGTTAACCGATAGGGTCTCGAGAAGAAACCTACGGTTAAAGGAGAATCGACTATAGAAAAACCAACTAGTATCACACAGGAGGTGTGGGGATTAGTTTTTCCAGTTGCTAGATGTCTCCTTTATATAGTTTTCAAACCAGGGTTTGCAATCCAAGTTACCTTGGTAACAAAGCATTCAATATTCACCGTTAGATGAAAAACCTGATTTCTCCAAGATAATATCTTTCAACCATTAGATCGAAACTTAGCTTGTCACACACAAATGAAATGTATTCATTTAGGTTTGAGTAACCGTACCTAAACGTGTACACTTAGTTGGTTCACAAATAGTTAACCAATGGTTAGCCATATGAGCACTTTCATATTAACTGTATTCATCTTTCTCATAACTAGTTCAAATGACTCATAAGAACTAGTTCAAATGACTCATAAGAACTAGTTCAAGAGTTGTTCAATTTCTTAGGTCTTTATTCATAGACACAATTGAAACAAAATCGGTTTGATTCACTTGAATCAATTCATGAAAAATATAGCCACGGTTTGCAAAGATTGCATTCCTTATAAATTATTGTTTTAAGTTCATGAACAACCGATTTGAGAATTAACCAGCTTGGGTACGCGTATGGGTATGCGTACCTTAGCTACCGGATTTGAGTTTACAAACTCAGCAAAAAAAATCGGTTCGAAAACTTCCGTGGGTACGCGTACGGGTATGCGTACCTAAGGTGACTGGTTTACTAGTTTGCAAACTTACAAACTCAGCAGAAATTTTCGGTATGAAAACTTTCGCAGGTACGCGTACTCAACCTGTCTCCTTCACCAACACCGCATGCACACATATGCATGCACTTGGTTTCCGGCACATGGATTTAAACACTTATGTGCGAGCACACTATATATGCTTATATACATAGTTGGTAATCTCAACTCTACATTTCAATCATTGAAACATTCTTCTATAATGTTATAACAATCGTTATTCACGACTATCGTCATTAAAGTTATTTTCAAGATTGAAACGTCTTCATGACTTGCGTCACGGGAATGGTAGCCATTCTAACATCCTATCGGTCGGCCCAAGTTAGATCTAGGTCGGTCAAATTGGCTAGCTAAGTTGAGTGGCTGAGATGATTTGCGGCAGTTAATGGCTGTCGTTGAATCTATTAAAATTCCTGTAGGCAGCGCGACTAGTCACCTTTGTGCAATCGTTTGGGGTCCATATAGGCAACTCGCGGCTTGGCCGATCGTTCCTCATGGAAGAAGTATGGCCGGTAATCACGACGACATATTATTGGTCTCCTAAAATTAGATCTAGGCCGGTCGATTCAGCTAGCGAAGTCGGACGGCCGAGATGATTGCGGCAGTTGCGTACTGTCATTAATTGGGTTTTAAAGCCGTGTGGCCAACCTACTTTGAGCTAACGATTCGAGATGTTAGCTGCGGGCTGGAAGCAATTCGATCATCCAGGGATAAAGGTGGGTTGCCGGCGAGCATACTGGCATCTCATTGGCCGCCTAAAATTAGATCTAGGCCAGTCGAACTGGCTAGAGAAGATGGACGACCGTGATCGTTTTGCGACAGTAACGCGTTGCCGCTTACACAAATTCGGGTTTTCAAAACCGTGCAATCAGCCTACTTTAAGTAATCGGTTTGACGTGCTCCTGACATGTCGTGGGTAGTTCGACTGTCCAGGAATGGAGGCGAGTCGCCGGTGAGCATACCAACACCTCATTGGTCGTTCGAAACAAAATCTAAGTCATCCAAATAGGATGGATAAGTTGGACGAATGCGATGAGTTTGGGACTATCATGGCCAGTCTTAACTCGTTGAACTTCTTTTCAACATCACGACTAGCCTAGCTCTGGATAGCGATCAAGGATGTTGCTGGCGGGCTAAGAGGATTCCGATTGGCTGGAATATTAGTGGGCCCGCCAGTGGACACCATGCAGCTTGTTTGGTCAACGCTGGGAGGAGGCCAAGCTTGTTAAATTGGCCGACCAAATCGTGCGGTCGTGATTGTTTTAAGACTGACATGGGAAGACTATATTCAATTCCTTAAGGAATTAGGTGTGTCGACCAGCCAACTTCCAACTTTAATTAAAAGTGTAGGCTGCGCATTTAGAGTGATTTGATTGGTCGATGGGAAAGAGGGGCCGACAGGCAGCAATACGGGAATGGCCGGCCGATGGTACGACGACGACAGCTAGGGCAAACCGCCCGGCGTGGTGTGGCCGCGTCCCTTTTGCTGCTGCCTTTACCTGCCGCAACTCCTCTTTATTTCTTGTTTTTCGAATTTTGGTAGGATTTTGCTCCTACTAGTCCATGGTGGATCAATCTCCTAGTTTGCCTAGGTTTGGTCTCGACCAATAGGGTTTGAGATATTGTGCAGGCCGCAAAAACCTAATTTTTGTAATTGGTAAAATTAGGTTAAAAATTGAATTTTGCGAGCTGTCACAAAATTAATCAAATTTAATGATTTCTGTGCGTTGGAAGAAATCACTAATTTTATTCTCAGAGAACAGCGCAGCGTGCTTCCAAGTAAGTACTTTCATGCAGATCTTAATCCTGACACTTCGGGAGATTCATGCTACTCAGATGCGAGTGAACATTAATCGTCATGTCGTGTCAATATTAAGAGTTCAGCTGGGGAACATAGCATAGGAAAATATTCAGCAAGCCATACATTAGTGAATAATGCAGGCGAGAGATTAAATACTCATTAGGCTCTATACTAGTGAACAATTCATCTAGGAGCTTGAGTTTCAATACAATATGAAGAGCGACATAGGCACTCATTATATTTTAATATATTTTCAGACTTCTTGCGGAATATAGATATATGAAGGTCTACTAATTCTGACACCTGGTCAGCTAGACAGACTTTTACAGTTTTCTCCCTAAACTAAAACCACCATCAACAGGTTTAATAAAAGTGAAGTTTTATTCACATTATCAAAGCAGTTAGCCAAAAAGTGTGGAATACAAATTATCGACAAACAACTATTTAAACATGTCGACCCACGATTATTAATTATAATACTCTTTTTACAAACAACAACTTCAAGAAGAGAAAGTAACTCATTTTACAAACCAATCTAGAAGGAAACTACAACAACAAGAAAAGATAGAATCGCTTTTATAAACCAATCCAGATACATAAGAATATATATGAACACAAAGTTATGTACTCACTTTGACCCCCAAAGCTCAATGCACCAAGCTTAAGAAAGCTTACTGAAAAAGCGGGGGTCTAACAACACCACCCAATATTTCTCTTAGCAATCTGTATGGACGAACTACGAAATACTTTACTAGAGAATCAACTAGACAGTCAGACTCAATCCAGATAAAAGTATCTCAAGAAGTTAATATCTCTCTCTTGATTTGATTTTTACCAAGCTAAAAACAATAGCGAGTCTTTATCAAATACAAGAAATAACTTGGACGGTACAAAAGACCAATGTCCAATGATCAATCAATATCAATCAACAACCAAAGGTTGGATTTCCAATTGATGATCATAAACGCACAACCTGTATTATTTCAATTATATAAAATATAATGCGGAAAAGAAATAACACAGACACCAGAAATTTTGTTAACGAGGAAACCGCAAATGCAGAAAAACCCCGGGACCTAGTCCAGATTGAATACACACTGTATTAAGTCGCTACAGACACTAGCCTACTCCAAGCTAACTTCAGACTGGACTATAGTTGAACCCCAATCATTCTCCCACCGATCCAAGGTACAGTTGTACTCCTATGCCTCTGATCCCAGCAGGATACTACGCACTTGATTCCCTTAGCTGATCTCACCCACAACCAAGAGTTGCTGCAACCCAAAATCACAGACTTGATGATAAACAGATTTGTCTCACACAGAAAAGTCTATCAAAGGATAAATCTGTCTCCCATAGATAAACTCTAGGTTTTGTTCTGTCTTTTGATATAAAATCAAGGTGAACATGAACCAATTGATAATCCGGTCTTATATTCCCAAAGAACAGCCTAGATTAATCAATCACCTCTCTACAATCCTTCCTGATTACACAAGCGGATTGTCGAGGAATCACAAACAATGAGACGAAGATGTTTGTGACTTCTTTATCTTTCCTATCGGAGAACTCTCACGATCTCAAGCCAATCAATCGATTGTACTGGTACGATAGAAGATGCAAGATCAGATCATACAACTACAATAAAAGTAGTATCGGTCTGGCTTCACAATCCCAATGAAGTCTTTAAGTCGTTAACCTGATTTTAGAGAAGAAAATCAAAGGTTAATGGAGATCGACTCTAGCGGGCGCACTAGTAGACGTGTGGGGATTAGTTTTGCACAATGCTAGATGTCTCATTTATATAGCCTTCAAATCAGGGTTTTGCCTTAGTTACAAAGAAATCCATATTCACCGTTGGATGAAAACCTGATTTAGATTCAAGCTAATATTTCTCAACCGTTAGATCGAAAACTTAGCTTGTCACACACACCTTTGGTAAACGTTTACTGAGTTCGTGAAAACCATGCCCAAACGTGTACGTGTATGTTGGTTCAATATAGTAACCCAAAAAGGTTAACCATATGAGCATTTCATATTAACCTTATTCTTCTTCACCATAACTAGTTCAATTGACTCAAATGAACTAGTTAAAGAGTTGTTCAATTGCTATGAGATCTTATGTAACTACACAAGACACAATTGAAACAAAGATGATTCGATTCGATTGAATCGGCTCATGAACATTATAGCCATGGTTTGCATAAAGCATTCCTTAGTAATTTAATGTTTCATGTTCAGAGCACATATTTAGATCATAACCTCTTAAGTTCACAAACAAGTTCGCGGACTTAAGTTAATCAGTTGAGTTTCCCAAACTCAGCAGAAATTCTCGGAAAGAGAACTTCCGCCATTCCGCGGACTGGGTTCGCGGACTGAGTTCGCGGACTTAGCACACAAACGAGTTTTGGAAAATCCAGCAGAAATTCTCGGTCGAGAACTTCCGACAGTTCGCGGACTTGGCAAGCCAATTCCACAATCCTCCTGATTTCTCTTGATCAACAAAGTTCGAAAACTTTGGTTCAAGGAATACATGGTTATGTAATCTAAACTCTCATTTCAATCATTGAGACATTCTCAGAGGATGCTATGTATCCGTTATTCACAGACCGATTCACGTCATAGCAATTCTCAAAGGGATTGAAACTTTTCATGACTTTCGTCACTAGGTGAAGATAAACTTGATCAAAGCGAAACGCTTTGCCAACACATGATTTGGAGATAAAAGATAAGCAATGAATGCTCCGCTCGAAAATGTCAAATGTGTATGATCTAATCTATATAGCATACGACTTTTGTCTCATAAGAAGTATGAGATAGAATAGATAGACTTTTGAGTGATAGATAAGTTCAAGTCTCCACATACCTTTTTGTTGATGAAGTTCCACGGTTCCTTCTATAGATCTTCGTCGTTGTATGATGAATCTCTATGAAGTCCTTGATTTCAACTATACTTTTCTATCCTAGTCAGAGACTTAGCTATGTAGGCTAGAAATCAAGACTCATAGTTTTGATCACTAACATTGACAAACATGCTTGAGATAGCAACGCATGCGAGGTTGACCGAGCTATGCTCTAACACTTACTACCTCAAGCCGACCTCAAAATTAAACAAAAGGGTGAGCCACAACCCAGTAGAGAGTTAACGGTACAATAAGATGAGTATAAAGAATACCCAAATTCAAATAACAATAAGATATCGAATCGAGTAAAGCATAAACAATGAGTTAAGTTGTTGAGCATATCCAAATCAAAGTATCAAAGGCCTTACAAAGCCAATGCACAATCGAAATCATCTAAAACCAGTGAGTTCGCAATAATCTACTGTGAGGGTTCGAATAACCTGTTAGAGCATTGCTCGGTCAAACTCGCATGCGTTTCTATCTCAAGCATGTTTGTCAATGTTAGTGATCAAAACTATATATCTTGATTTCTAGTTTACTTATGACTAAGTCTCAGTCTAGGATAGTTAGGAATAGTTGAGCTCCAGACTCCATGGCGATTATCTTACGAAGACGAAGAACTACTCAGGGAACCGGTGGAACTTCATCCGACCAAAAGGTATGTGGATACTTGAACTCATCTGTCACTTAAAAGTCTATCTACTCTATCTCCTACTCTGGAAACAAATGTCGTATAAGTATGATAGTTTTCATACATACACATTTTCTATTTCGAGCTGAGTTTACTCGCCTATCTTTTTCTCGAAATATGCGTTGGTAAGATTTTGCTTTAACCATTTTTATCTTTACCCATGACGAAAGTCATGATGATGTTTCAATCTTGAAAATAGCTTTGATGACGATAGTCGATTCTTTTTGTCTAACGACTATTATAACATTATAGAAGAATGTTTCAATGATTGAAATGTGCAGTTGAGGATTACGTAACCAACTACGGATATAAGCATATATAGTGTGTTCGCACATTAGTGTATAAATCCATGTGCCGAAAACCAAGTGCGTGCATATGTGTGCATGCGGTATTGGTAAAGGAGACAGGTTAGGTACGCGTACTGGCGGAAATTTTCATACCGAAAATTTCTGCTGTAGTTTGTGAAGTTTTCAAACTGAAAACCAGTCACCTTAGTTATGCGTTCCCGTACGCGTACCCACGGAAGTTTTCAAACCGAAAATTTCTACTGAGTTTCCAAACTCAAGTCCGGTAGCAATGGTACACGTACCCGTACGCGTACCTAAGCTGGTTATATTTCTCAAATCGGTAGTTTCATGAACTTAAACAATAAATCAATATGGAATGCAATCTTTGCAAACCGTGGCTATATTGTTCATGAATTGATTCAAGTGAATCAAACCGATTTTGTTTCAATTATGTCTATGTATAAAGATCTAAGCAATTGAACAACTCTTGAACTAGTTCTTATGAGTCATTTGAACTAGTTATGAGAAAGATGAATACGGTTAATATGAAAGTGCTCATATGGCTAACCATTGGTTAACCATTTGTGAACCAACCCAATGTACACGTTTAGGTACGGTTACTCAAACCTAAATGAATACATTTCATTTGTGTGTGAGACAGGCTAAGTTTCGATATAACGGTTGAAAGATCTTAGATTGGATAAGTCAGGTTTTTCATCTAACGGTGAATATTGAATGCTTTGTTACCAAGGTAACTTAGATTGCAAACCCTGATTTCAAAACTATATAAGGGAGACGTCTAGCAACTGGAAAAACTAATCCCTATACCTCCTGTGTGATACTAGTTGGTTCGCTAGAGTCGATTCTCCTTTAACCGTAGGTTTCTTCTCGAGACCCTGTCGGTTAACGACTTAAAGACTTCATTGGGATTGTGAAGCCAGACGAAACTACTTCTCTTGTAGTTGAGCGATCTGATCTTGCCATTTTCTATCGTACGAGTTCAATTGAATAATTGACTTGAGATTATATCTCCGATAGGAAAAGATAAAAAGAAAATCACAAACATCTTTGTCTCATCGTTTGTGATTCCACAATATCTAGTTTCGCTACCATACGATTTAGATTATTCTGAGGTGATTGATAATACTAGGATGTTGTTCGGGAATATAAGTCTGGTTTATCAATTGGTTCTAGTTCACCTTGATTTCTATCAAAAGACGGAACAAAACTTATAGGTTTATCTGTGGGAGACAGATTTATCTATTATCGTAGACTTTTCAGTGTGATACAGATTTGTTTATTAAAGTCTTCGACTTTGGGTCGTAGCAACTCTTGGTTGTGGGTGAGATCAGCTAAGGGAATCTAATGTGTAATATACTGCTGGGATCAGAGACGTAAGGAGCGCAACTGTACCTTGAATCAGTGTGATATTGATTAGGGTTCAACTACAGTCCAGACCGAAGTTAGTTTGTATTAGGCTAGTGTATGTAGCGGCTTAATACAGTGTGGTGTTCAATCTGGACTGTATTTGATAAAGACTTGTAGATTTCTATTTGCTTGAGTAAAGATCAAATCAAGTGAGAGAGATATTAACTCCTCGATATACTTTTCTCTAGATTGAGTCTGAATGTCTAGTTGATTCTCTAAAAAGTATATTGGAGTTAGTCCATACAGATTGCTAATCGAAATATTGGGTGTTGTTGTTATACCCCCGCTTTTTCAATTGGTATCAGAGCAGGCAAACACGTTTAAGACCTCAAAAGTCTGTGCTTGTAGCGATCTGACTCAATGGACATTAGTGATATCCCTAACATCACAGAACCAGATCAGGATTCTTTTGATACTGCTCAGAGTACTGAAATCTCCGAGAATTCTCTCATATCTTCCTCGCTGTCAAAAACTGTTGTAGATTGGGAAAATCGCCTAGATGAACAACTTGATGAACTTTCAGATAAAAGTGACTCTGACGAGGGAACAAGTATTGATGACGAAGTCTCGCAATATATCGTACTCTTTGATGATATCATAAATGAAAAAGGATCATCTGCATACATGGCAGAATACTTGTTTCCTCTCTGTCGTGAAAACAGAAACTAAAAAAACTCTTTAAAGGATATGATAGTGGTTATACACTGCTACAATCCATCCTCAAAGACCGTGATAAAGAAATCAGGTCAAAGGACGCTGAATGTGAAAAAGTTCAGAAGAGTATCTATGAGTTGAAAGAAAAACTTGCAGAATCTAAGGCAATGTGTGTCTCTCAACTAAAAGAGGCTAATGGCAGAAAACAACTCTTTCACATCAAAGAGAAGCAACTGAAGGATGATCTATCTAGAGCAGTCAACAAGGTAAAGTCTCTAGAAGAGAATATGAAAAGGTTCAATACTATCTCTACAAAATTATCTTCCATGTTAGGAGCATGTAAAGAACATCGTGATACACGTGGTATGGGTTATAAAGGAATAGACGTTCCAAACAATGGAAAGATAAACTCTATCCTTGATAATGACAACTCGCTATGTAAAATATCATCTGATACTACTGGTGATGTTGTAAACAAAGATTGTCATCCTTCAAAGAAAGGTCATAGGAGAGCCGGCAAAACCTTTAAATGCTACTACTGTGGATACAGAGGTCATGTTGAACGGAAATGTCGTTTTCGGATAAGGAATGAAAAACTTCATAACATTCTCATATGGATGTCAAAAGAAGTAATCAAACCTGTTTATCTTCATACTGGGAAAGTCATTGTATCGAATCCTGGAAAGTACAGTGACAATTCCTCTATTATTTATAAGTATCATTCAAACATCTTCTACAATCGTAAAGGAAAGAAACACATATGGACAACTGAGTCAGTTGTTGTTCCAGTAAAGAGAAAAAGACGTCAAAGTAAGAAGGGTATTTCAATAAATGAGGAAATATCATCTATTGGTAAGGATCACACTATGTCAAATGTATCGGGTTCCAATTACATTCATATCAACAATCGTGCTACCGATTCAAAGACCAGTATAAATAATCTCAAACGAAAGATCAAAAAATTAAGGAAGAAAGCATTTACAGGTATGACTCATCCTTATCATAATAATTCTTTTGAAAATATTCCCGCTACTTCTCCGTATACCTCAGAGAAGGAAAACGATGATGAGTTACTCGCTCATACAACAACGTAATCATTTTATAAACTGTGCATTCTCATTCCAACCTTAAGAGAATGCACATTGAGCTCAAGATATAACCCATCTTGACAAAAATGGTTGTTGTATTACTCGTTTGTAAATTGTTTTATTTGGCTTGTTTGAATCACTGGTTTTTCAATACTCCTTACGTGTCTTATAAATCTCTTGGCAAAGTCTTTTGATATACGGCTCCCTTGCTCATACGTCCTAAAACCCGTTTCTTAACCGTGAGCGTTTGCGTACCTGGCCACTACAGACACTAACTCTAAGGTTTTTCTATATGTATCTCATACATATATTATATATATATATATATATAATGTCTCCTATGTATATACTAGTTTGGTAACGGAAACAGCCTCATGAGGATTAAAAGGTGCAAACAATGGAAGGGTGCAAGAAGGAAGTTGAGATTGAAAGAGATGTTATTAGTGGGTTTTATGAGAATCATGTTCTTATAAACTGCTACCAGACAATAGATCATGTAAACAATCAACCAGTTCAAATATCTCAACAACTGGTTGGAAATATTCTTCAAGATTTTCAAGTTCTACGTGAACAATTCGTGATCGCTAAAAGAAATCTCTAGTTCATGAGGATCAAGTTGAAGGAAGCCAATTAGGAACTTGTCTCTGTTCAAGATCTTTTAGCTCGACTTGGTTAGATGATTTTTTTCTAGGAAACTTCTTAAGAGAATTTTATTCTTGTTTTTGTTTAAGAAGGATAACTAGGGTTTGGAATAGCCATTATTGTGAGTACACATATCTATGTCCAACGTTTTCATCTTCATGTATTTAGATTTATTCTAAAGTCGGTTTGGAAGATGATTTTTGCAGTATTAATCTTTATGGTTTTATATATTGCAATATGTTATGGGATATGTGTGTTTGCGTCCGTGAACTTTTATTGTCCCATACAATGTCAAAAGTTATCTCGTTTGTATATCGATATGCATGTATTGATACAAGATCAATGAACTTTTTGACAAACAAAAGTTATGCCTATTATGTCAATTCATTGATGGAAGATAGGTTAAAATCTTCTGTTTACGAGGATTATGTCTATTGTATGTCGTTATGCAAACGGTGATGAAGATAGAATGAATCCTTGTACATTCCGCAATATGGATCTTTCCCTGATCCATATTTTATGTGTATACTATGCGGCTCCATAAGTCTTCTTGTGTGAGTATTTCCAACTAAACAAATCATAGATTCGTCTGTGATTAATTTGGTTGTGTATTCCGATTAAATTAATCATGAGTTCTCTTGTGGTTAGTTTAATTGAGAATTTTTTTTTGATATAAAATCATTTTGTGGTTTTTCGTGTCCAAATAAATCCTTCTTTTCTTGTAAAAGTAAGGTCTCTCTTGTTGTTCTTTCGGGAATGACATCAAATGGGGGAGAGTTCTTTTGAACTTGCGCTTAATTTACATATCTCTGTGTAGAGTGCGGTTGTGGAATTATTTAGGGGTTATCTTGTATCTTTATAAACTCCTTGATGAATGCATTTAGCTTCGGATTTATGATTGCATCTAAATAAGTTGATATGTACTTTTCTTTGGTCTTGAAGCGTCTTCGTGGAAATTTCATTAGGATCCCGTTTTCGTACCTTTGCCAATTGTATTGACAAAAAGGGGGGGAATTAATATGTAGTTCACACTACAAATACATATGATTTACGTTTTTTACGGGTCATTATATAAGGGGGAGTGGTTTTCATGTTGAGACGAAAGTATTGACTAAGGGGGAGTGATACATATCACCGTATTATTGTTGTCGAAGTTGTGATATAAGAACTTTGATGCTGTGTAATAATACTATGACACTGTATAACAATGATCGAGAGCTTTTGTTTTCTCATTGTTATGGCTACAGAACTTCAACAACTATGATGTTGAATTGAACATCTATGGTACTTGGAAAAGACGAAGTTTTCGAGTAATGTTGAAGCACCAAGGAGATCAAACATGTGGAGAGAAGCTACAAAGTTTTATCTATTTTGTAATCCATATGTATTGATAGTTTTTTCACTAAAATTGACAAAGGGGGAGATTGTTAGAGCATTTCTCGGTCGAACTCGCATGTGTTTCTATCTCAAGCATGTTTGTCAATGTTATTGATCAAAACTATATGTCTTGATTTCTAGTTTACTTATGACTAAGGCTCGGTCTAGGATAGTTAGGAATAGTTGAACTCCAGACTCCATGGCGATCATCTTACGAAGAAGAAGAACTACTCAAGGAACCAGTGGAACTTCATCCGACCAAAAGGTATGCGGAGACTTGAACTCATCTGTCACTTAAAAGTCTATATACTCTATCTCCTACTCTTGAGCAAAAGTCGTATAAGTATGATAGTTTTCATACATACACATTTTCTATTTCGAGCCGAGTTTACTCGCCTATCTTTTTCTCGAAATATGCGTTGGTAAGCTTTTGCTTTAACCATTTTCATCTTTACCCGTGACGAAAGTCATGATGACGTTTCAATCTTGAAAATAGCTTTGATGACGATAGTCGATTCTTTTTTTCTAACGACTATTATAACATTATAGAAGAATGTTTCAATGATTGAAATGTGGAGTTGAGATTACGTAACTAACTATGGATATAAGCATATATATTGTGTTTGCACATTAGTGTATAAATCCATGTGCCAGAAACCAAGTGCGTGCATATGTGTGCATGCGGTATTGGTGAAGGCGACAGGTTAGGTACGCGTGCCCATACACGTACTGGCGGAAGTTTTCATACCGAAAATTTCTGCTGTAGTTTGTGAAGTTTGCAAACTGAAAACCAGTCACCTTAGGTATTCGTACCCGTACGCGTACCCACATAAGTTTTCAAACCGAAATTTTTTGCTGAGTTTCCAAACTCAAGTCCGGTAGCTATGGTACACGTACCCGTACTCGTACCTAAGATGGTTGTATTTCTCAAATCGGTAGTTTCATGAACTTAAACAATAAATCAATAAGGAATCCAATCTTTGAAAACCGTGGCTATATTGTTCATGACATGATTCAAGTGAATCAAACCGATTTTGTTTCAATTGTGTCTATGTATAAAGATCTAAGTAATTGAACAACTCTTGAACTAGTTCTTATGAGTCATTTAAACTAGTTATGAGAAAGATGGATACTATTAATATGAAAGTGCTCATATGGCTAACCATTGGTTAACTATTTGCGAACCAACCCAATGTACACGTTTAGGTACGGTTACTCAAACCTAAATGAATACATTTCATTTATGTGTGAGACAAGCTAAGTTTCGATCTAACGGTTGAAAGATATTAGCTTGGATAAGTCAGGATTTTCATCTAACGGTGAATATTGAATGCTTTATTACCAAGGTAACTTAGATTGCAAACCCTGATTTGAAAATTATATAAGGGAGACGTCTAGCAACTTGAAAAACTAATCCCCACACCTCCTGTGTGATCCTAGTTGGTTTGCTAGAGTCGATTCTCCTTTAACCGTAGGTTTCTTCTCGAGACCCTGTCGGTTAACGACTTAAAGACTTCATTGGGATTGTGAAGCCAGACGAAACTACTTCTCTTGTAGTTGAGCGATCTGATCTTGCCATTTTCTATCGTATGAGTTCGAATAATTGACTTGAGATTATATCTCCGATAGGGAAAGATAAAAAGAAATCACAAACGTCTTCGTCTCATCGTTTGTGATTCCACAATATCTTGTTTCGCTACCATATGATTTAGATTATTGTGAGATGATTGATAATACTAGGCTGTTCTTCGGGAATATAAGTCTTTTATCAATTGGTTCTTGTTCACCTTGATTTCTATCAAAAGACGGAACAAAACTTATAGGTTTATCTGTGGGAGACAGATTTATCTATTATCCTAGACTTTTATGTGTGATACATATTTGTTTATTAAAGTCTTCGACTTTGGGTCGTAACAACTCTTCGTTGTGGGTGAGATCAACTAAGGGAATCAAGTGTGTAGTATCCTATTGGGATCAGAGACCTAAGGAGCGGAACTGTACCTTGAATCAGTGTGATATTGATTAGGGTTCAACTACAATCCAGACCGAAGTTAGTTTGTAGTAGGCTAGTGTCTGTAGCGGCTTAATACAGTGTGGTGTTCAATCTGGACTAGGTCCCGTGATTTTTCTGCATTTGCGGTTTCCTCGTTAACAAAATTCCTGGTGTCTCTGTTATTTCTATTTCGTATTATATTTTTTTATATAATTGAAATATCACAGGTTGTGCGTAAAAATCAATCAATTAGAATATCCAACCTCTGGTTGTTGATTTAAATTGATTGACACTTGGATATTGGTCTTTGGTACCATCCAAGTTAGTATCCTTGTATTTGATAAAGACTCGCAGATTTCTATTTGCTTGAGTAAAGATCAAATCAAGTGAGAGAGATATCAACTCCTCGATATACTTTTCTCTAGATTGAGTCTGACTGTCTAGTTGATTCTCTAGAAAGTATATTGGAGTTAGTCCATACAGATTTCTAATCGAAATATTGGGTGTGGTTGTTATACCCCTGCTTTTTCATAACCAACTGTCGTAGTTTATCAGAAAATTAACCTATCGTCCCGGACGATCTTCCGCAGGTCACCATCAATATGGATTTCCCCTTGTGGGCCCGACAAACTCAGAAGTAGGGTTCGTAACCAAGAGGATGCTCAACACAGTTCATAAATAATTCGCAAACATCGTTAAATACGAGTATCGAACAAACCATCAACAAATATTGTTTCATAAATCAAGGAAGCGACTTACCTTAGCTTTTCCAAATAAAACAAGATCATAAATACATTAAAGTATTAAATCTTAGAGCTGTGCATACGGTCAGAATCAATAAGTTCATTCAAACCAAGAGTTTGCATGAAAGGATCGTTTTAAACCACTTACTCAAAGATATTACCACGGGCTTCGTTTCAAATACAAATGCGATAAATCTTACCATTTTAGAAACTAGAGAATACCTCCTTTTACACAAAAATCATTAACAAAAAGAAGAAAATCAAATAGTTTAGATAACAAGATATTTAGTTATAAGACAACTGCACAATGTTTCTGAAATTTCATATTGCATAGCTTGTATTCAAAAATTTATGTAGGATTCATTACACAAAAAAAATGACTGGTTTTTAGCTCATTTCAAAGGTAAAATGATGAGATATCTTATAAAAAGTTTAATAAAAAATAGTAAATTCAGGAACATGTCTAAATCACTTTGATAAAACCTGTCAGTGCAATTACTTCAGAAAAATTACAGTTTTGAGAGTTCAAACTTAAAAATTCACAAAAGGTTCATTACTCAACCAAATTCATTAGTTCTTGGCTCATTTTAAATAACAAAAGATAAGATGTTGTATAAAAAATATAAGAAAATACAATAGGTCCAGCAACAGTCTAAATCATGCTGCAAACCACTCACAGTAAACTTTTTGCAGAAATCCAACAATCTTCATAGGTTTTACTCAAAAAATCACACATGCTTCATTTCTAATCGAAAATCAGTGATTCTTAACTCATTTAAAAGAATAAAAGATAAGTTATTGTACATAAAATACAAACAAAGATAATAAATTCAGTAACAAGGTTGAATCACTTTAGAAAAGTCAGGCAGAAAAATTGTTTACAGAAACCTCCAGTTTATGTAGTCCATACTCAAAAATTCACACATACTTCATTACTCATCGGAATCAATTGATTCTTGGCTGGTTTTAAATAAGAAAAGGCCCTATTTTACACAAAAAAATATAATCAAAAATAAGAGTAACAATAACTGGGTGATAATTTATCCCAAAAACAGGACAGAAAAATGTTTCAGAAATCCCTGAATTGCTTTTAAATTGAGTTTCAAGAGAAATTAGAGATTAATTCCAATAGATTGAGAGTACCCATGGATAATTTTTAAAAGTAATAGAGTTTTAACATAAAATTATAAGAAAACCCTTACTTGTTTCATGAACCTAAAATCAATATCAAGATGAACAATCATGAATTCGTTTAAAACGTCACAAATCCATCATATAGAGTTTCATAAGAGTATGAAGAGGTTTGAATTTCATCTGAACATGAAATTAGGGAATTGAAATCATACAAATCAATTCAAAAATAGTTTTAAGAAGAATTCCCCCTACCTTTTGTGTAGCAAACGAATCCAAAGCTACCAAGGAATTAAACACCGTAAAACAAGCTTCAATTTCGAATTTTTGTGATACAAATTTTCTTTTCTCTTTGTTGTAGGAAGAGTGGAAAATAAAAAGTAAAAATAAAGAGATGATTTTTGATAAAAATCAGGAGAAAAAGTTTATGAAAGAAGGTAAAAGGTCTAAAATACCCTTCTTTCAACTTACACTCGACACATACCCCGGGCAAGTGTCGCCTTGCTGGAATTTCAATATAAAAACTCTATTAAAGTCCGTACACGCTACGGGAATGTTCACGCAAAGAGAAGTATAGTTTTCTCAAGCAAAACACAAGTGTTTCGCAACCGAAACACAAACGACGACTAGATTTTACGCACCAAATTGCGCTACTTCAAGTCTTCCAATCCAAATGGATTGGGCTCGCATCCTAATATTTTAATATAAAAAAAAGCCTTGGGTATTACATATCTAGTCGCCCTTTTCATTGTCATAATCATCTTCTTCTTCCTTTCTTCCTCTGATTTAAGAGGATCTGGTCACTATTCAAAATACTGTCATCACTGTTCAACCAACATACAAACTCCGGATTATTCGCCATCCTAGCTATAATTCCATATACAATTACCTCTCGAGCTATTTGCAAGGAGGCGTTGAGGGAGGATTAATCTTTCTTTTTTCTTTGTTGTTCTATTGGAACCTAAATAATAAACCTGTACACAAGTACCAGTTATGAACACATAAGAGAGAATTGGAGAATTTTTATTAATCGTCATGTTGAAGTTGAATCGATGGTGCCGACTACAAGTGTTACTACACAGCCGCCAGGTTTTAATATTTCAAACCGTGTCGAATGTGACTAAAATTTACATATATAGAACATCAATGTTTCTGTAACATTAAATCCTCATGTTCCAAAGAATCAAAACATGACGACCTAAACAACTATCAAAGCCGTCATCTTTGAGAGATAATTACTATGACAACCTTGAGGATTGATTTATCAGTTACTAACATCATCAAAGCTCGGCATAATCTTCATTGTGCGACCCTCATGAACTCTAATATATATCAAATGTCGTCATGTTTCTTTAATACATAAATCATGACAACATACATTATCAAAATCGCGTTTTCACTAAAGTAACTAAAATAACAATCATTGCACAAGATAGAGTAATGAGATTGACTTTAGATCATCACTTACAATTTTCTTCTTGCCGTTGATGGGTTTTTTCCGATATTTTTAACGATTTCAAATTTGGGTTCACTGATTTAAACTTTTCTCTTACTCCCTCTGTTTTTAAAAAATATGTTGGTTTGTGTGTAAATTTACACACAAACCAACCTATTATTTAGAAACAGAGGGAGTACATTTTTCTTTTGGATCGAATATCTTGGGATCCATCATTGCTTCTGGAACGTTACTTGATTGCTTCAGATCAATCAACAACATTAAGGTAACTTTATCCTTTTTTTGACACCCCTTAACCTTAAGTCCACTTGGATTTCTGTACCCCAATTACCTTGCATATACCCCACCTGCGGCATGTTTATTTCATTAGTTTTTAGGCCGTCCCTATTTTTCGTTTGCATCGCCTCCCTGAAGAAGAAGAGAAAGAAACTCGATAACTCACAACAATCACATTTCCTTTGAGAAAAATGGGTAGGAAGTTCGTTTCAATAAGAAATTTCTCGTCGGAAAACAGGACCAATCTTCTGTCAGGGTCAAAAAATCACTGCTCCTCCTGCACAGGTCGATAGACTTAACAAGGAAGGTGATCTTGTCGGAGAACTTGGTAACGAAATTAAACCGAAAGACAAGATGGATGAGATGTTGGAGAGGCTGCTTCAACAACAACACCAGGATCAGATTGATGCTTCTCTGAAGAAGAAGAAGAAGAAGGGACAGCTTTGGTGCGGGTTAATTGGTGGTGTTTTGGGGCTTTCTTATGCTCTTTGGACGGATTTCTAATGTATGGCAGAATCAGAAATGTCATGGGATGGACGATTGACTAATCTCACAACTCTTTTTTTTAGGTTTTATTATGATCTATCTCTTAAAACTCCTTAATTAAAAGTTGCTATAAATATGTTATAGTATTTTGATTCCGTTTCTGATAAAAAAAATTTCCTTCTTTTTTGCTGTGATTCTTCTCTTATCTCAAGGATTCAGTAGGAAATAATGT
This sequence comes from Papaver somniferum, assembly GCF_003573695.1. Lineage (NCBI taxonomy): Eukaryota > Viridiplantae > Streptophyta > Magnoliopsida > Ranunculales > Papaveraceae > Papaver > Papaver somniferum. The sequence goes on along the minus strand of NC_039360.1, from coordinate 14,167,938 downwards.
TACAGTTGGGGTGAAGAATGATTTAGCTATAACTGGAACTCTTCATTCAGTTGATCACTACCTCGAGAATACTAGTTGTTGATCAAGAAAAGGATCCTCACATGGTATTTACTCCTCCACCATCTTGAATTCTAGGGTTTTGTTGTTTTGCTTCTGTACTTTCCATATATTTGTTAGATTGGAATAATGTGGAGACCTATAGGTGTTTGGGTTGTAGGGTTGAAGTTCTTAAGCATGAAAATTTTTGGGGAAACTTGGGTTGTGTAGAATCGAACAACTGTGTTAGTGTGAGTTTAAATTATGAATGTGTTTGTTGTAGTTTTGGTCAACGGGCATTTATTGTGACAGAATCTCTAGAGTTTATAGAATTAGTATTGGATGTTTTGAGTTCACCTCTGTGATTACCAAGTCTTGGACTTTGTGGTGAGAAGAAAATCCCCTAATGGCTAATCCCGCTTAGTGATGGACCTGCTAGACAGCCTCTAGCCTAGTTAGGTTGTTCTTTCAGGAAGTTTTGTAGCACACAAGAAACACTGGATTGAGAAGATTTTGTCTGTCTTTACTTTCTTTTTAAAATACTATCGAGCTAAAGAGAAATGTTGTTTTAGAGTGCTGCCTATTGGTATTTTATCGTTGTATCCACTGATAAGTGTCCGACTTCGAGAATCTATAATGACGTGATAACCAAAAGGAAGTACTCCAAATTAGTTAATCTAACAAACAAAATAACAAATTTTCTCTGGCTCTAAAGTAAAATAGAAAAGACAGTGATGTATAAGATGTTTTCTTCAGTAGAGTGTGGGCTGTAACAATCGAAAACTAACAAATCTTGATAGTTACCCAACCTGGGTAGTATAGAGATGCACAACCGTGTGAGTATGAGTCCAAATTATGAATGTGTTGGTGCTGTTATAGTTTTGTTTAATGGGCATTTGTTGTTACCAAAAATCCCTTAGTGGTTGGTGACAAGAAAATCCCATAGTGGCTGAACCCCGCTTAGTGATGGACCTGCAGGAAAACCGCAAGCCTGTTTAGGTTTTTCTTTAGGTAGCATACAAGAATCACTGGATTTTGAAAGTTTGGTCTGTCTTTACTTTCTTTTGCATTTACTATCAAGCTACAGAGAACTGTTGTTTAACCAATTTGGAGTGCTGCTTATTGATTAATTAATCGTTATATTCTACTACAAGTGTCATCGTGTCGACCTCGACAATCTATATGATGTGGTAACCAAAAGGTAGTACTCCAAATTATTTGAAGAGAACCGTTGTGTTGTTAATAGGTTAACCAATTTGGAGAGCTGACTATTGGTTAATTTGTTGTTATATGTGGTAACCAAAAGGCAACACTCCTAATCTGGTAATCTGACAAACGAGATAACAAATTCTCTCTGGATGGGAAGTAAAGTAGAAAAGAAGGTGAAAAATCTAAGATGTTTTACTCCAAAGCTTGGTAGTTACCCCGACCTCATCTAATGTATCAAATATCGAGAGTAAAATAGTAAAACAAGTAAGAGAAGAATGAGATGAGAGACATTTTATGGTTAATACTGGGATTTAACGTGGTTGGCATATTTTTCCCTACGTCCTTAGTGATATTATTAGATTTGTGTTCTTACATGAAACTCCATTTATGAGGAGTAAAACTCTAAGTATGAGCTAGTAAAGAAGAAGGAGAAAAGAAGATTCTTTTTAACCGAAATCACTTTCTCTTTTATAAGAGAGCTGCGCACCAAGATTACAAAGATACCCTTCGCTTACTAATAAAGCCAAGGACTCATTTCTCTTATAAAAGAGAAGGTGTTTTAGGTTAGAAAGGATCTTCTCCACTCCTCTCTAGCTCACACTTAGGGCTTCTACTCTTCATTAATGAAGTCACATTTGGAACATAATTTCTTATGAAAATCAGTAGAGACAAATTGTAGTAAACTGTTGTAGTTCTAATGTGCTATACATTACTGAGAATTGAGAACCTGAATGAATATTGCACTTCAGATGAATAATAAATTGAATAGTAGTACTTTTTCTTTATCCGAATACTCACACAGAACACCAGGGAGTTGTATCTGGTAACTGCAACAGTGGCTTGATTAGTCTGGTGCTGTTCTGAATCTGAACGAATGGATGAATACGGGGTTTGTCATCCTTGAGTACCCCATGTGTTATGGGTAGTAAAAATGATATGGAGAACTACAAATTAGGCTTAAAGTTGAATAGAACAGCAGTAGATATCTAGTAATTAGTAATTGTATGTTTTACCGATAGCCAAGCAGAGACTAGACAGAAGTGTTAATTAGGCACATCAGAGCATATCTTTCTGGTGCTGGCCGACCTCTACTATACCTAATGTCAAAATCCCTGTATCATCATTATGAACATATTACTAGTTGCGGAATAATTGTGTATAGGCAGGATGTTATGGCTATTTATAAGTAACCAAGTCCTATCAGTCTATCAGTCCGTGTGTAGATGCTTCCAGCCCTAATTATATCCATAGCCTATGCTTTAAAGATGATTTACGACACCACAAAGGAAATAAAGAAAAGATGAAACATCATGCTTTTCTTTGCGATCCTTACCTTGTTCTCTTCAATATAAACCTTAATTACCTGATGTCAGCACCATTTATAGTGCAGTTAATTTTGACCTTTGTTGTTTCTGTTGTTTGCAGTACATGTGCTTTATTCATTATAAATACTTCTTTTATAGCGTTTTCACATTTGTTTGTGGCAGCTTTCAGTAAGGATCAGTTGTGAAATATGTGCAGCTACTCCCAGAAGGAGTTGTTTAGTTGTTCAAAGAAGGATGGTCTGAAACTGATTGTGGATTGGAATTTGATCTCAAGGTTTTGATGATGAAAACGAGGTTGTTGTTGGCATCGAAGATGTTAAGGAACTCATGACTTCTTCTTGGTGGTAGTAAAGATTCTTTCAGAACATAATTTCTTATGAACATTGGTTGAGACAAATCCTAGAAAAACTAATACTTTTTTAGTTGTATACATCACTAAGTATAGAGAACCTGAATGAAAAATGAACTTGAGATGAAAAATAAACTGAAAAGTACTCTTTTAGCTGAAAATACACAGGCACACCATGGGGTTGTATCTGGTAACTGCCGCAATGTCTTGGTTAGTTTGGTGATGTTCTCACTACAATGGTTGACTGTGAATGTGTTAATGGATGAATATGGGGTTCTCATCCTTCAGTATGCCAGGTGTAGTAGCCAGAAGCTTAGAAATGGTTATGGGCAGCAAAAATGCTACCCCTTCAGTATGCCATCTGTGGTAGTCAAAAGCTTAGAATCAGTGATGTGCATTAACTCAATAACTCTCAAATCTTCACTAGGTAGTTTAGTCTTTTGTTTCTACATTGCAACTTTTGACAACAATCTATTCCATGACAGGGTAGGGTTTATTTCATCTCTCAATCAGTTTAGTATCTTCTCTCTCTTTATTTATGTCTATTTTTCCCAATGAGATGATGAAAACGGTTTTTACGTGTTGGGAAATGGGATCTAGGTATAAGCATCCTTTATACATTCTAGTAGCTTTGTATAAGATTATAGACGTCTTTACTTTAAGAAGACTTCACGAACTCGTTTGTTTAACTATGTAATTTAGCTCGTTAACATCAAAGAGGCCTTGTGAGACAAGTCTGGTTTTGCTGGAAAATAAATTACTTCTATACTTTCTGATCGGGACTCTCTCTTTTCATGCAGGGGCCTCTTTCGACATCCTTCCCCGTTGAGGATAGGATTTCCCCAGTTCCATGCCTTGTAGACTCACTGGACAAGACAGAACATATTCCCTTTGTGAAGAGAATATCTGACTTCACCTTTTTGCTCTTACTTTTTAGGTTATTTTTCTGACGTTGCTACATCGGCAGAATGCCTCAACAGTTCCAGAAGGCTGCCAACTCCTAATTGAGTCATGTTCTGTATTACGGGATTGTAATAAGACTGGTATTTACTGATCATTAATTGCCCCGAGGTGTGCACTGAGGGAATATCCTGGATTAACAATTTGATGGATCACACTTCCTCATATTTTTAATTTCTAGCATATCCTTTATGAGATGTACCTTCTCTTTCATAGCTATTATGCTCATCTGCCTGCATCAGCATCTACTGGCCCATACAATTCATTCCTGGATCTATCTTCATATTTTTCTAACTTTAGTATGTACTGCTTGCATTACAGCCTTCATGCCGAAAGAAACACATGAATATGTGGGGTAATTTTGCCATGGGTAATCTGAGCTGAGATGAAATGGTAAAAATTTCCCCTCTGCAGCCTGAGTAACATGACAAAGTTATAAAGTTACAGAACCTGAAGGTGACTGAAGAAAAACTACACCTCCATGAAAACCTGAAAGAAAACATCACACATGACGTGAGGAACCGAACCCCACTTGACAGAATTCTTAAATGTTTTCCTTACTTCCTTCTCAAGGTCCATCTAGAAGAAGTTGGGCATTTGGGGACATCATTGAGGCTACGGCGGGGATGGAAATTTCCATTAGACGGTTTGAGTGTTTGACTACGTTGAAAGCAACACTTCGCCACTGGAATTGAAATCAATGACGCAATTCATGAGGTACGCATAATACAACCAACAAAAACACAAGTATAAATATGAAATTTGCAAACTTGATAGAAATTCATAACCAGAACAATCAATTCCAGACAGAAAAAAGAAAAACAAGAAACCCTTTGCAAGTCATCAACCATGCTAGAGCTTGAGTTTACGCTTTCATCATGCCTTCTCTTCATCCTCCTCCCTGTTACCATTTTATTCGTAGTCATTAAAACTGGAGGTAACTCTTCTTCGTCGAAGTTACCAAAGTCTTACCCATTGGTTGGTTCTACTTTCGCTATTCGTGCGAATGAAAACAGAAATAACCAATGGATTGCAGATGTACTTCACCGTTGTTCCACGGGAACTTATGTTGCTTCTCGAGGTTTACTAGGTCCTGCTCAAATTTGGACTGCAAATCCTGAAAATGTGAAGCACATTCTCAAGACCCAATTCTCTGTCTACCCAAAAGGTGGAATGTCTATAAGCATTCTCAAAGATTTCCTGGGCAATGGTATATTCAATACTAATGGGGATACCTGGAAGTTTCAGAGGCAGATATCAAGCCATGAATTCAACACTAAATCTCTCCGAAAGTTCATCGAAGATGTTGTTAAGACCGAGGTTTTTGAGCGGCTAGTTCCCATTCTGTCAACAACAGCAGAGCAAAACTCAGTTCTGGATCTTCAAGATATTCTTCAAAGGTTTGCTTTTGACAACATTTGCAAAATCTCTTTTGGGTACGATCCTGCATACCTTTCACCTTCACTCCACAAGACTGAATTCGCTACTGCGTTTGAAGAGGCTACCGAGATTAGTGGCAGACGTTTCCGTTCTGTGATCCCATTTGTATGGAAGATTAATAGATTTCTCAACATTGGGTCAGAGAAGAAACTCAAGCAAGCTACTTCGAAGGTTCGAGAATATGCAAGAAAGCTAATTATTCAAAAGAAAGATAACAAAGACAGGTCTTCACTAGAGGCTACTGATCTTCTCTCAAGATTCTTAAGAGATGAGCAGTTAGACGATGATTTTGTGATCGATATTGTTATAAGCTTCATCTTAGCAGGTCAGGACACTACTTCAGCAGCTTTAACATGGTTTTTCTGGTTGATTTCCTGCAACCCCAAGGTAGAAGAAGAGATAATGAAAGAGATAAACCAAGCATCAGAAGAACCTGGTTACGACGATATCAAAGACATGGCTTACATCCATGCATCGATTTGCGAGAGCATGAGGTTGTATCCACCAGTCCCAGCTGACGGTAAAGAAGCAGCAAGCGACGATATTTTACCAGACGGAACTACTATAAAGAAGGGAATGACTGTGACATATTCTCCTTACGCAATGGGTAGGATGGAAAATTTGTGGGGTTCAAACTGGAACGAATTCAAGCCCGAAAGATGGTTAGAGATTGATAAAACAACTGGAAAATTACACTTCGTGGCCAAGGACTCGTACATATATCCAGTGTTTCAGGCAGGACCTAGGATTTGCTTGGGCAAAGAAATGGCGTTCTTGCAAATGAAGATGTTGGTAGTTGAAATTTTACGCCGGTTTCGAGTTGTTCCTGCAGAAGGAGACGATTTTGAACCTGTTTTCATTTCTTACTTGACCTCGAAAATGAGAGGTGGTTTTCCAGTGAAGATTCAACACAGGAACTGAAGACAGACACTGATAATTATATGGATTTGTGGTTGTATTAAGTTGAGTATTTATGTTGCAGTGTTCTAGTCTAGCTGTCTAGGGGCATCATTGGATGACTTTATTTTAGTCTGTTATTGTTTCTACTTTCTAATATAAATAGAATTGGATCCATAAACCCCAGATGGATAGTAAACAGAAATCTATCAAGAAACTTGTAAACAAGAACTAGAAATCCTTGTCAAAAACGGAAAACCGGTCTCCAGGTTTGAGATGTTCTAAGTTTCTCATCTTGTATCTTATATACATAAGGGTAACATCATACGTATTTCCAATCAACAGAGATAATCTTACATCGGTTTAATGGCAGATGTTGCAAAAGAAATATTGGAAAAGCTTAATAAATCAAACGATGTTATTGCCTATTTACAAAGAAGCATTGAAGATATAAATAAAAGAATGATAAAGAGCGGGAAATCTCCATATTCGATTTTTTGCGCTGTTGTTCGGGAAGACCCTGAAAAAACAATGAAGAAACGTCAGGCTGCTCGTGATTCTCCTAACAGAGATTTTGACAGACTCATGGAAGCTATAAACACATTGCTTCAGGAAAATAAAGAAGAATTGAAAACAAAAATGACAAATTGATGTTGCAAAAGTTTGTTCAGTTTCCGGTGCAGATGAGCGTCCGAAAGTTTGTTCAGTTTCTCGTGCAGATGAGCGTGCAACCTGTTTGGAGTCCGAAGATCCTAAAACAACAGCGCAAGGGAGAAAAGAGACGACGCTCGAGTCGTATTGTGATGAGATTTTAGCCACATTCTATTGTTTAAGTTTTTAAAAACCAAATTTATTTTTTGCTATTTCATAAAAGCAATTTGTTTTGTCAACTTTGTTCTGTTAAATAGTACCACATCGCCTAGTACAATCTAGGTTCCATGCTTAATAAGGCTTGGACAACCCTAACCTTGCAAGCCGGTTTTTGAGGTTAGTTTGGCCCGTGACTTCTAACACGTTCCAGTCAGTTCAATAGAAATTTATTATCGTTCATTAAATTTTCAGAAGTACTTTTTTCGATGAATAATTTTTCAAAAGTTAATTTATACGATAATACAAACATTGCACTTGCTTAGCTCTCCTGAAGCTTATCTAATCTTGCAAGCGGCTTACTGCTCCAAGGCCTTGCAATCCTGCCAATAACGTGTCGGATAAACTTCAACATTAAGCCTAAGATAATCTCTAACAAGTTGGTTAGGATAAGAAAAGGCAATTGATGTAATCCTAAGGGAATTAGAAGTCATCTAGTTCTAAGAAAAGGAAAGACATGTAATAAGGTAATAGGACTAGGAAAAGGAATTCATAGTTCTATATATATGTGATCACCAAAGTTGTGGTTGATCATATGAGCAAGATTAGAGCTTGTGTTTAGTTTTGAGAGATTTTCTAAACATCAATAAAGAGAGTTGTCTTTATATAAGCTAAGTTTCATCTTGCAGTTGCCATTAATTGGTATCAGAGCTTGTTTCTGAGCCATGGAAAACGAAACCACCATTGTGGGTGCAAAACAGTTCACGCCACCATCAATACAAGTTCCAATCCTCAACGCCACAAACTACACAGTATGGGCCATGAGAATGAAGGTACTGATGAAAATCTACAAAGCTTGGGAAACAATTGATCCTGGTACATTGGACCCAGACAAAAACAATGTTGCCATTGGATTACTCTTTCGAGCAATACCAGAAAGTCTTGTTCTACAAGTTGGTGAACAGGAAACTTTAAAGAAAATTTGGGATGCAATAAAGGCACGTAATCTCGGAGCTGATCGAGTTAAAGAAGCCCGTCTGCAAACCTTAATGTCTGAATTTGAAAGAGTGAAGATGAAAGACACTGATACTATTGATAGCTTTGCAGGAAAGCTATCAGAGATAACCTCAAAAGCTGCGTCACTTGGACAATCCATTGATGAAGATAAAGTGGTAAAGAAGTTTCTCAATAGTTTACCAAGATCCAAGTATATTCATAACATAGCTTCTCTCGAACAAGTCTTAGATTTAAAGAAGACTAGCTATGAAGATATAATTGGAAGATTGAAAGCATATGAAGAAAGAATCCTTGATGAAGAAAACAATGGAGAAACTCAAGGAAAACTCTTGTACACAAACTCTTACCAACAAAACTCTGCGACAAGAAAAGGTCGTGGAAGAGGTGGTAGAGGAAACAGAGGCCGAGGAAGGGGAGGAAGGTTTAACTCACAAGATAGAACAACAAGTCAGCATGATCAAAACCAAGGGAAAGAAAAGAAGGATAGATCAAACATTATTTGTTACAGATGTGATAAACCAGGACACTTCTCCTATGTATGCCCTGAAAGAATACAAAAGATGGAAGAAACAAAAAAGAATGAAACAAGGGAAGCAGATACAACTCTTTTCATGCACGAAGTTGTCTTCTTAAACGAAGGGAAACTAATACCAAAGAACTACGAATCAAAGGATGGAGAAGAAGGAATCTGGTATTTAGATAATGGAGCCAGCAATCACATGACTGGTAAGAGACGCTACTTTTCTGAACTCAATGAGAAAATCAAAGGACAAGTGAAGTTTGGGGATGGATCTTCTGTAGAAATTGAAGGGAAAGGATCAATTCTATTTCAGAGCAAGAACGGAGAACAGAAGCTTGTCACAAACATCTACTTCATCCCAAACTTACAAAACAACATTTTAAGTTTAGGACAAGATACAGAAGTTCGATGTGATGTTATAATGCGACAAGATTATCTAACAGTTCATGACCCAAGTGGAAGACTTTTAGTTAGAGTCTCACGCTCACAGAATAGACTCTACAAGATAAGTCTCATGATTGGAAGGCCATTATGTATGAATATGAGACTAGAAGATCATACATGGAAGTGGCACGCAAGGTTAGGACACGTTTCAGAACCTTAAAAACTATGTCTCAGAACAAGATGGTTCGAGGGCTACCACAGATAAACGATGAATCAAGGATCTGTGAATCATGTTTAGTTGGGAAACAAACGCGTCAAGGTTTTCCAAAAGCAACAACATTCAGAGCCTCAAAACCATTAGAGCTTCTTCATGCTGATTTATGTGGTCCTATTACACCATATACACCACAACAAAACAGAGTGGTGGAGAGGAGAAACAAGACTCTAATGGAGATGACAAGAAGTTCTTTAAAGGCTATGCAGGTACCTAATTATCTATGGGGAGAAGTTGTACGACACTCCACATACCTAATAAACATGATACCTACGAAAGCTCTAAAAGACATGACTCCATATGAAAGTTTGCGAAAGAGAAAACCAAACATAGATCATTTAAGAGTGTTTGGTTGCAAAGCATACGCAAAAGTTGATTCTGCAACTCTTAAGAAACTGGATGATCGATCTCAGACTCTTGTGAATCTAGGAATTGAGCATGGATCCAAAGCTTACAGATTATTCAATCCAACAACGAAAAGAGTGATAGTGAGTCGAGATGTGGTATTCGATGAAAAAGCGAACTAGAAAGAAACTAATGATGGACCAAGTAGGGATCCAGGAATGTTTCACATGAGATAGGGTCAAGTAACTGATGAAGGCGAGGGACCCATAATCATCAATACCAATGGAAACAATGATGTTAATCAAGAAGAATAAGAGAATAATGAAAACACTGAGAATAACAAAGAAGAAGAATAAGAAGAAGAAGAATAAGAAGAAGAAGAGATCGATGAAATAACTCAACCCATTCCACTGCGAAAATCAACAAGACAGATATAAAAGCCACAGTATCTGGAGGATTATGTTCTTCAAGCTGCAGAAGAATGTGAGATTATGCTACTTTCTGTTAATGATGAACCAAGGAATTTTCAGGAAGCAAAGGTCTCGACTAAATGGACACAAGCATGTAGAGAAGAAATTATTTCAATCAACAAAAACAAGACTTGGTTTCTAGTTGATAAGCCAGAGGGAGCATCAAACTCATGGAAAATTCACCACTTAGACGTTAAGACAACATTCTTACATGGTGAATTGCGAGAAGATGTGTATGTTGAACAACCAGAAGGTTTTGAAGTAAAAGTACAAGAGCATAAGGTTTATAAGTTATCAAAAGCTCTATATGGTCTAAGACAAGCTCCTCGAGCCTGGAATACAAAGTTAGATCAAATATTAAGAGAAATCAGATTTGTTAAGTGCTCTAAAGAAACATCAGTATACAGAAGAGAAGAAAAGGGAACGCTTATTGTGATTGCAGTCTATGTAGATGATCTATTTTTGACTGGCAACTCCCTTAAGGTGATCAATGAGTTCAAGAGAGAAATGTCATCAAAGTTTGAGATGTCAGACCTCGGAAAACTCACTTATTACCTTGGCATAGAAGTCCATCAAAGAGTAGATGGGATTCAGATTAAACAAGAAGCTTATGCAAGGAGAATTCTGAAAGAAGCAGGACTTGAAACTTGTAATCCAACTAAGATACCAGTGGAGTTTGGACTTAAAGTTTCAAAGGCACAAGAAGAAGCAGAGATTGATTCAACGAGTTATAGAAGAAATGTTGGATGCCTAAGATACTTATTACACACAAGACCAGACTTGGCTTTCTCAGTGGGAGTAGCTAGTCGTTATATGCAAAGTCCACACAAGTCTCATGGTGACATCATGAAGCAAATATTAAGATACCTAAAAGGAAAAATCACGTATGGATTGAAGTATGGTCGAGGAGGATCAAAAGGAATTGTTGGGTATAGTGACAACAGTCATAATATTGACCAAGATGATGGAAAAAGTACGACAGGTCATATCTTCTACCTAGGAGATGCAACTATCACATGGTGCTCACAGAAGCAAGACACAGTAGCTCTGTCATCATGCGAAGCTGAGTTCATGGCCGCAACAGAAGCAGCTAAACAATCAATATGGCTTCAAGAACTGTTGGGTGAAATCAAATGAAGAGAACCTGAAAAAAGTTCTCATCAAGATTGATAATAAGTCTGCAATTGCACTCACTAAAAATCCAGTGTTTCATGGGAAGACGAAACACATTCACAAAAGGTATCATTTCATACGAGAATGCATCGAGAAGGAGGTCATTAACGTAGAACACATACCTGGAACTGAGCAGAAGGCATATATATTGACAAAGGCATTAGCTCGGATCAAGTTTGAAGAAATGAGACAACTGATTGGAGTACAAGATATGTCACGGGTAAGGTTGAAGCTTAACATGGAGAATGTTGGATAAACTTCAACATTAAGCCTAAGATAATCTCTAACAAGTTGGTTAGGATAAGAAAAGGCAATTGATGTAATCCTAAGGGAATTAGAAGTCATCTAGTTCTAAGAAAAGGAAAGACATGTAATAAGGTAATAGGACTAGGAAAAGGAATTCATAGTTCTATATATATATGATCACCAAAGTTGTGGTTGATCATATGAGCAAGATTAGAGCTTGTGTTTAGTTTTGAGAGATTTTCTAAACATCAATAAAGAGAGTTGTCTTTATATAAGCTAAGTTTCATCTTGCAGTTGTCATTATAAAGTTCTTGTCATCTTATATATATGGGTAACGCAATACATATTTCCAATCAAGAGAGATCAATTTAGCAATGGCAGATCTTCAGAAAGCATTACTGGAAAGGATTAATAGATCAAGGGCCTTGGAGAGAAGAATAGAAGATATGAATACAAAAATGATGAACAATGGGAAATCTCCCGAGGAAATAGATTCGATTCTGTAAAGATGTTTATGGAAAGACCCTAAAACAGTGATGGAATGTCGGGATGCTGTCGACTCTCTTGACTGAACAGTAGCAGATTTAACTCGAGATGTAAAAAAAATGTTTCAGAAAAAAGAAGAAGAAGAAACGAAAACAAAAATGACAGAGAATGGGAAAAAGACTGACGGTGCAAAAGTTTGTTTATCAAGTTCCGGTGGAGATGAGCGTGCAACCGGTTTGGAGTCCGAAGTCCCTAGAACAACAGCTCAAGAGAGAAAAGAGACGAAGCTCGAGACATAATGTGATGAGGTTTTAGCCACTTTCTATTGTTGGAACAATTACCGATTTCAAACCTGCAAAACAAAAGTTAAACACAAAAACATGATAATGGCTGAGTCACGACCAGGTCGCTCTCTTTAAGACGTTTCGTGGCTCTGCCTTGAGTTTTATGCAAGCAATTATTTCTTCGTCACAACACCCCCAGGATAAAACAGCCGAGATACAAACTCTCTTCAATCCCCCACGCACACAGTGAGAGATTGATCACTTTCACTCTTTCTAATCTTGCTCAGAAAAACTGGTCTCTTGATTCTTAAAAAAACAGTGGTATTGAAAACTTGTTTTGCTTCTGCTTCCAAAACTGATTTTTATAGCCCAAGCAATGAATACGAATTAATGCAAAACAAATTGAATTATTGCAAACATTATAAATTTCATAACGGTATAAAATGGATAAATTAACCGTACTATAATTAGGACAATTAACAACGTAATTCAAGAGACCTCCCAAGGCCCCGCTCCCGGACTAATGTCATATATACATATAATATATACACAATCAGTAGGGGGAGGGATTCGATCCTGATACCTTACCCTCCAGGCCCAAAATGCTTAACCACTGGGCCAAGCTTGAATTATTGATATAAATGTACAAAAGAATTCTTTTAAAAACATATATCCCAACATGTATAAGTTTTTAAAAACCAACCGATCAAAAAAAAAGTTTTTAAAAACTAATTCTTTTATTTTTATTATTTCATCGAAGCTTTGTTTTGTATTGTTCCAGCAAGTTTACTAAAGATTAATAAAAATTTCTCATTCATTAAGCTTTGGATAAGTTATACCGAAGAGACATGTTCCACTTATATAGCTCTACATTCCTGCCAAAAATGAGAGTATTCCGATATACAAAACTTCACCATCCATAAAATTTAATTTCAACCGTTAATCTTTAACGGTTGATATTCAAATTGGTAGATGGTAGTCTTATACGTCTCGAAATGCTCCCAATTTTGGTAGGAATGTAGAGCTATATAAGAGGTACATGTCACCAAAAAATTAGCTTCAAATACATTATCACTTGGGTTTCATAAAAAAAATGGTCAAATCATGTCATGATTATGTCAATATAACCATGTCATTAGATCCCATCCCAATTTTCAAATAAGTAATGAAATGCAGCAGGAACGGAATCTCCAACTCCCAAGTTCAACGTTAGTTCTCCAGAGCAAGTTGATGGTAACGGTAACGGGAACACTGTACCTCCGACAGTTGAGAGTTTGACGTAGTCATTAAAATTTTGACCAAATGGACTTAGTCTTGCCTTTACAGAGAATCTTAATTTGGGGCATACCAAATTTTTTTGCGGCATAGTGAATAGGGTAAAAAAAGGTCACTGAATAGTGTTTGTGTATGGAAACTCTAAACGAGAAGTAGATCAAAAAATTATACCGACACTAACAAATCGTAGGACCTATTTTTCACCTTTATAATCCTAATACCAGAGTCATTGGACAACTACCATGCGATTTTTTGTCTCGAGAAATTTCGATGGATTAATCGGTGAACCTAGCATGTCTCTTGTGTAAAGTCCCTTATCCGATCATTTTTCATAATGGCAAGAATGCTTTTAGCATTTATATATTTTTAATTTTTCTTAAATTTTTTATTTACAAGTAAAATTTACTTTCTTAAATAAAACTTTGTTTCTTAATTAAAATTTTATTCTTACAATTTTATTTTTAATTTACAAACCTATGCTCGGCTGACAAGTGATCAGCCGAACTTAAACTTTTTTAAAACATAGGTAGGTTTGGCTGATATTTGTCAGCTGAATCTTGGGTGTTCTTTGTATATGTAAACACTTAAAAGTTCGGTTGATAATTTTTCAAACGAACTCGGGTTTCGAGCAAAAAATAAGGCATTCAAACTTAGTATTGTTCTTTATAAAGTGAAATTTGGCTAGCATTTTCGGTGTTCAATTATCAACCGAACTGTTCATCAGCACTTTCAGAACGATGAAAAGTGAGAAGGTCGGCTGATAATTTGTATTTATTGTCAGCCGAACTTTGCTCTATAACTATCATAAAACTTTGATTTTTCCTATTAAACATAATTTATCAGTCAAACATATATATGAAAATAGGATATAGGTTTGTAGAAAATACTTTGTAGTATACATTTCCTTGCATTGAGAAAAGAAAGAGGGAAGAAAAAATAATTTAAGAAAATAATTAAAAATCATTTTTAATCATTGGATAAGAGTATTATTACAAGAAACTAGTTGGAAGCCTAACAAGCTAAGCTCCAAGAGCGTATTACTACATGAGTTGGACATGTTGCCATGCTAGCCTACCAGCGAGCCTCATGAGGAATCATCTAAGGGAGCCGAAGCGGATAGAGGCTAATTATATCGCAAGGGAGACGCGCTAACTCTACCTTCCATGTCAAATTTTGCAATATTACGCCATTCGGGACTCAAATCCATTAAAAATAACTAATCAAGGGCACTTAAGTAACTTAACAACCCATTATACACCCCTAATCACCTCACGCCAATAAGGGTCATCACTGTGTACACCCCGATAGTTTCACGTATGCCTCAAATTAGCGTCCTTTACAAACTATGTGCTAACTCTTTTACCAGACTAAGTGAACTTGTGGCCCATAAAGCCCCATGATCGACTCGTCGGGGTCTGCATGATTACCTCAATTTTTGCATAGCCATGAAATATCAGCGTATTTCAAGTAAAATTTACTTTCTTAAATAATTTTTAAATTTATTTTTAATTTACAAGCCTAAGTTCGGCTGACAAGTGATCGCCGAACTTGAGCTTTTTTAAAACATATGTAGGTTGGCTGATATTTAATCTTGGTTTGTATATGAAGATACTCAAAAGTCCGTCTTATAACTTCTCAAATGAATTCGGGTTTTGTGAAAACATGCCTAGATTCCGCTGACAAGTTATTAGTCGAACTTAGGCTCATCAGTTTCGAACAAAAAATAGGACATTCAAACTTAGTATTGTTCTCCATAAAGTGAAATCCGGCTAACATTTGCATGTTCAATTATCAGCCGAATTGTTCATCAGCACTTTCAAAACGAAGAAAAATGAGAAGCTTGGTTGATAATTTTTTTTTATTGTCAGCGAACTCCGTTTTATAACTATCATAAAACTTTGATGCTTCAAAAAAACATAATTATAAACCTTTGACTTTTTTCAAGTTGAACATAATCTATTAATCAAACACAAGAAAATAGGACTTAAGTTTGTGTAAAATACTTTGTATCGTACATTTCCTTGCATTAAGAAAAGAAAGAAGGGGAGAATTTTTTGTTTTTTAAAAAAAGAAATTAAACATTAAAAATAATTAATCAAGGATATTTAAGTAACTTAACCGTTCATTAGACACCAGCTTTCACCCACACTAGTTCGGGTCATCACTTGTATATTCCGAAAGTTTCACGTATATCTCAAATTACCGTTCTTTACAAACTATTTGCTCGCACTTTTACCAGACTTAAGTGAACTTGTGGCCACAAAGCCCAAATTCATAAGCTTCGTCGAACTTCGCATGTGAAAACTACAGGGAAACCCATTCTACAGATTCTCTACACCGTGAAATCCACGGGCGGAAAATTTCACGCGCGCACCCAATTTCCCTGAGAAAATTTCTCCCAAACCCACAATTTATAAAATTTGGTTTCTCCATATCTTTTCTCCTTCTTCTTCTTCACGGGAATTTCTTCTTCAATTATTTTTCTTTTCTTCCTCCCAACTGTGATTTACGATCAATAATATTGATAGACAGTATAATCACATGAAGATTGGAAACAATAAATGAATGAAATCGAAAGTTAGGGTTTGAGGTGATGTTCTGAGATGAATCGAGATCTTGTTGTTTGTTATTTCCGAAAGATGTATGAATGGGTTTATTTTTTAGTAGGTATTATGATTGAGAAGATGGATCTAAGATGTGTTCTGAGATGGAGACAGGGTTTGTAATTGTTTCAATCAAGTAGAACAGGAAGAAAAGTTGATTTAGAAAATACAGGGAATGATAATAAAGCTTATTTGAGCTGGGATGATGAACAACGAAGAAGAAGAATAAGATGATGTTGTTATGAGTGCATAACATGTCATCCAGTCGAAAAAATGGATGCATAACACATTATCCGGCATCTTTGTTATTTTGTGCGAAATTGAAAACTGATGCATAATGCATCGTGCAGTCGATAAAATGGATGCATAACCCGATATGCATCCAAAATACGGCTGCATAATGCATTATGCATCAAGAAAATTGTTGCATAATATTTTATGCATCGAGAAAATGGATGCATAACCTGATATGCACCTTTAAATATGGCTGCATAACCAATTATGCATCAATTTTCTATGTACGCACCAAAATCAACCAACACAATGGCTACATAACTCGTTATAGATGCATAACTTTGTTATGCAGTCGAGAAAATGGTTGCATAATTCGTTATGCGTCTGCATAATGTGTTATGCATCTTTTTTGGAGGCTGCATAATGAATATGTAGTCAGTTTTCGAAAATTTACCCTAAAACGATGATCACCTCCGATTTTTTCGTGAAAAATAAAAATTTGATATTGTTGTTTGTACTCGTTGTGTAGCTCTCTTAAAAAGATTTCCAACGATATAAAATTTGTTAAATTCCAAGGCGCGGTTTTTTAGATATGTTATATCCAAGTTGCGTTGCCAAATATACCCCTGAAAATTAGGATGCAAAACCGTCGTGCAGACATTTTAAATAATTTCGGATAATTATGGATATCACGACATCTAAAATTAATTGTGGATCTGACGATGAGAATATTTTTTTTTTACCTGCACCTCAATTTCCCGCTTAGCATTTGAGTGAAGAGATGAGACTCGTCGGGGTCTGCATGATTACCTCAATTTTTGCAGAGCCATTCAAAACAAGTGCTGGATTTGAATAATTTTACGTCCATGGATGAAATTTCAAATGCAAGTGCTTCGACCTTTAGTAAAACTGAGTATATTAATTAGCCTGGCGTTTTTAGGGGCCACCCCAAAGGATTTAGGGGCCATCAATTTATACCAAGCCAAAGACTCTAGTTAAGGGGTACCCTATATGATATTGAAGTTACATAAATGCCCTTATGGTAAAACTGTATAAAAACCAAATCAAAAACAATTCTACTCATTTCAACTCTTCTTCTTCCAGTTTCCTATTATCTTCCGATTGTGGAAGAAAAAAAAAATTCCGCTCCAAAGTCAAATGGCCCCAATTAGGTAAGAATCTATCATTTTTGGGGTTTATTTCGCTTTAATTCGACGAATCGAGAAAAAATAATTCTAGGGTTTTCGGTTATTTATCCAGATTCGGGCGATATTCATGCTCCTTTACTTCCGAATGTAGTCGTGTTCTTCATTTCTCAAGAACATCGACAGTATTCGGGAGAAATATTTGATGGTTATCGGCCGAATATTGTTGGTCATATCTTCCTGGATACAAACTGGTAATAATCGGTAGTTTAATGAATTTTTTGGCTCCCGAATATATTTAAGTAGACACACAGTATTCGGAAGTACACTCACTACCGAATATATATATATATATATATATTGAAAAAATCTCAAAATTTCTGATATAGGAAAAATCCCATTTTGGGGCCAGTATTTATTCGGAAGACAATATAATGTTATATACTTCCGATTATTTCAATTTCAAAATTTGAAAAGTATAAGTTTTTCCCAAATTCCGATTTTTGGGCCATCGTACATTCGGGACTTTACAAAACAATTATCCTCCGAATATAGCAAGTTCAAAACAAACCACGCCTTGGCTCTAGGTGGTTCCAAGGGCCAATATAGAATGTTAGACAACCCATATTCGGAAGTTTGGGTAACTAATTATACTTCCGATTATTTCAATTTCAAAATGTGAAAAGTATAAGTTTTTCCCAAATTCCGATTTTTGGGCCATCGTACATTCGGAACTTTACAAAACAATTATCCTCCGAATATAGCAAGTTCAAAACAAACCACGCCTTGGCTCTAGGTGGTTCCAAGGGCCAATATAGAATGTTAGACATCCCATATTCGGAAGTTTGGGTAACTAATTATACTTCCGATTATTTCAATTTCAAAATATGAGAAGTATAAGTTTTTCCCAAATTCCGATTTTTGGGCCATCGTACATTCGGGACTTTACAAAACAATTATCCTCCGAATATAGCAAGTTCAAAACAAACCACGCCTTGGCTCTAGGTGGTTCCAAGGGCCAATATAGAATGTTAGACATCCCATATTCGGAAGTTTGGGTAACTAATTATACTTCCGATTATTTCAATTTCAAAATGTGAAAAGTATAAGTTTTTCCCAAATTCCGATTTTTGGGCCATCGTACATTCGGGACTTTACAAAACAATTATCCTCCGAATAATATAGTCGTGTTTAGAAATACCAACTTAATCGGTAGATAAGAATTTAAGTTTGCCACCGAATGTCTTATTCGGAGGGAATACGTGTATCGTTAACAACCGATTGTAGTGCACCAATGATACGAAACCTCAACGGTCATATTTTCAGAAACCTCAACGGCCATATTTTCAAAAATTAGATCCGTTGGAACTCTAATCTATATAAGGAGGGTAACCCCTCTCAGTTATTATTGAGTAACAAATCTGAATGAAAAACCTTTTCAATGGCAAGTCCATCATCAATCGACAACATACTTCGAAGATGCAAGCGAACAACTACATCAATTGCAGCAGGGGAAGAAGAAATACAAAAAAGGAACAAACAACCCAAAAAAATTAAACCATCGTTAGTGGCAACGGAGGAGGAGGAAGAGGAAATCAAGGCTAATAAGCGAGGTCAAGAACAATTCCATCATAGAGAAAGATTAAAACAAGTTGAGGAAGAGACCGAATGGATAAAAAATTATTACATTGTGAAAGATCTACCCAAAGAACAGCAGGACGATCGTATATTTTGGATTAACGTTTCATTGGGTCCTTTTGTTGGTAAGTACAAGAAGCCACGCCACAATTATGAACCATCCCATGTTTCTTCAAGGGTGCACCATGTTATAAAATTGTGCACCGAGTACAACCGTATTCTTGCTAGGCACAGAGACGACAGGTTTGCGGCACAAGATGCTTATTCCAAGTGGAGAGGAGAGTCGTTTCTACATTTCGAAGCCGCGTTGATTGTTGCATCTCGGACTGGGAAAAAAGAATAACATGTGATGTTTGAGTGCTGTAAATTCAAATTTTTAATATTAATCGGCGGTTTGATAAAATATGGAATTCCCGAATATGATTAATCGTATTGAAGTGTTATAATACTGTTGTTCCGATTACATAGTTTCAAAAAAAATTATAATCGTGCCTCGAAAAAAAACGATCAAACATCGTCATCATCCGAGGGGATCAATTCGAGTAACTCAGCGGGAAAGTTGTTGTCCATAACACGATCCCAATCAACCATGTCGGACTCATATTGTTTCACCCAATCCTTGCAATGGTTCATCGGGAAGTAATCGTGCCACTTACTCAACGGAGGTAACGGACAATCTTTCTTTACTCTTAAACCGATAAAATGCATTTCATTCACAAATGCCATTACGATTCTTCTATCTTTAACCGACTCGTCGCAAGCCGTTCTTGTGGGTGCAAACGTCATGCTAAGTCCATACATAGGAGGAACGAAGAAATGTACCACGCAATTCAAAACGTCCGCTAGGAGATATCCAAATTTAGGCATTGTCATCCAATACTTGGATCCGATTGTCTTCAATCCCTTTCGACACTTCACATGCGCAACTAAGTCTTTGAACTCTTGTTCTTTGTCGTATCTATCTCCTCGCCTCATCATCTCCATATAAAAACCCTTGTCCTTCACTAGTTGTACCGCCATATTATTTCTTAAATATTGGCATTGGGTGACATCTTCGATATCCGTCTCTCTAAAGTAACCCATTTGTTCCGTAGCAACGTGAAACCCACAATTTCCATCCCCATCAACCTCGTCGGTCGACAAAACAAATGAAATGATAAGTGGAGGGAGTTGTTCCAAATACTCTTTGTATATTGTATATGTGGATCGATTTGGTCTTCCATTAAGATCTCTAGGGCAACGAAGAGTACCTTTGTCCTCTTTTATAGTAAGAATTTCCATTGGTTGGGTTTGTTGTGAGGCGTTCATTTGCTCAACAACTTCTTCGACAACATTGGGTTGACTTACTTGAGAAGGCTTTGTAGAGATCTTTGGCCTTACTTGTCGGGTGGTTGGTCCACTTTGATCATTTCTTGGACGACCTCTTTTCTTAGGTTCCGGCTCATCTTCAAATTCGGCTTCCGAACACTCGTGCCTAGACAATATTCTTTTATTAGACAAATACTCCTTCAACTCTTTTCTTTGGATGGTCCTCGAGACTTCGGTGTTCGGCCTACCGGTGTTATTTTGCTTAATAGGTTCATCAACCTCCCTTAAACAAGGGTGAAGGGCTTCCTCCAAATTATGCATCAATATTTGCTTTTTGGTGCCGTTTGATGTAGCGTAACGCTCGGCTATTCGTGCATACAATTCCGACTCGAAGAAAGACGGACCATCAACTACCGGGGTGTTCGGAGTGAAATTTAATTGCTTCCAAAATGGGTGAATATCATCGATGTCAATCACTTCAACATACCTACCCAACTTATGACGACATGGGAGTCCAATACCTATCATATCCTTGCAAACACAAACCGTATTCTCGTCATCATAAGTTTTATATAACTTCAATTGTTTCATCATGCGATTTATTGCCCATCTTGAAACTTTATGAACAACTCCCCTTAGAAGCAATTTTTCCTTAATATGTTCCATCGGGAATTGGTGTACACTAAATTGCATACATTTCCTAATCTTTACGAGATCACGATTGGTGAATTCATGGATTGCTTCTTGGATCGACACAACTCCATTTTGACTACCAATTAGTATTTTCTTTAGTCGACCATGAGACCCCTCCGCAATGCTTGTCGCCTCGTTCTTGAAGTTACGATATTCATATGTCCATGCAAACACAAACCTCTCCTTAATCGTTAACCATTGTGTTTTACAATACTCAACCGGTTTTGGGTAGTCCGTGCCGTATTCATCCTCAAATTTCTTTAAGTTACATTCGTAAATTTCCTCGGTCATCGACCAAACGATTTTGTCCCATGCTTTCATGAACATTTTCCAAATTATTCCATCCTCCTTCCACTTTTCTTCAAATAGCCTATCCTTTTCCTTACGTTCTTCCAAGGTTAATTTACTAATGCGCTCATCCTCTTCCTTTGACCTTTTGGTACCCTTCCTTGGTCTTTTAGCTTGGAAATGATGATGACAATTGGTTTTGAGATTGCATTGAATGTGCCACGTACATTGTTTTGGGCTTCCGGAAACACTACCGCTATTGCATGCATTAAGGCTTGATCGTTATCCGTTACAATAACCCTTGGAAAATTATCACCGTTATAAATGGACATCAACGTCTCCAACATCCAAATGAAACTCACATTGTTCTCATGATCCATTAAACCCCATGTAATCGTAAACGTGTTTTTGTCCGAAGTATGGCAAGCAATGTTCAACAACGGCATGTTATACTTGTTTGTCTTATAAGTAGCATCTATCAACAAAATTTGATGAAAGCATTGAGCCAATTGGATCATTTAGGGATGTGCCAAGAAAATACGAACCACTATACCATCCTTTTCTTCCCTTTTCAAGGTGTATCCGTGTAACTCCGCTAACCAGTCCGATTGTTGCATGACCGTTCTACCATCCCAATCAGTCCTTTTGATCGTAGCTATGGCCGACTTAATTGTAGACAAAGAAGACAAGTTGTCGGGATCGTCCGTCTTTATTTTACTTAAGATCGCACTCGCTTTTTGGATCCGCATAGACCTCACCGTCTGCATTTGATGTGGTTTTAACTTGGAAACCATTACATGTCCAATTAAATCCAACGGATCATCATGGTTGTGACAACCGTTATCAACTTTATACATTTTATACTTTTTACCTTTAATACCATCGGGGTTATAGAAGACAATCTTAAATGGGCATCCTATCTTCTTGGTATTGCTTCGGTATTTCCTATTCGTCTTCCGTATGTACTTACTATTATTTCCCTCGTGACTCTTTCGCGTCCCACCCCGCTCACAAATCATTTCAAATCGAGTGTCACTAACATGATTATTTTGAACTACCACGCACATGTTATCTTTTGCCTTGTTCAAAAGCCATTCCTTTGCCTCCTTCTTACTTCCAAATGTCTAAACGTGCATAAAACAAAACAAATCTAATAAGCATAACCATTTAACATATAAATTTTGAAAAAAAGAAAAAAGTAGTAATGAGTATACCAAATCGTTTGCATAGTATAGGGAAGTGTCGGGCCTCAAATAGAAGTCATCAACAAACTCTTCAACGGCCTGCATATGAAAGCAACAAATTATTATACAATAATCGGAGGTTATTAAATAAGTCAAACTTCCGAATATTCTATATTCGGAATTCTATCGGTTACCCAAAACACCCGATCTATGCAAATGAATGTACACAGTTTACTGAGTGAAAAAAATGATATAATCGGAGGTCATTAAATAAGTCAAACTTCCGAATACTTTATATTCGGAATCCTATCGGTTACCCAAAACACCCGATTTATGCAAATGAATGTACACAGTTTACTGAGTGCAAAAAATGATATAATCGGAAGCTAAAATATATAGTAAACCAGCCGAATATAAATAACCGGGAGATAACTTTAATCGATAAACATCCGATTTTCAAGTTTTCGAAAATTTTATTTTGAGGCCACTGTTTTATTCGGCAGTCAAATAATGTTAAACTATTACCGATTGTAAAGGATAAGAATACTGAGTTTTGAAATTTTCTGAGGAATTCGTTTTTGGGGCCATTCGGAGGTAAATAACTCTACATAACTACCGAATGTAGATATTTTTGGAAAACCAGTTTGGGGTTTTTCTCATATTCGGCAGTAAACTAGTATCTTGTAACTACCGAATATACATATTTGGTACTCAATGTGTTATATTCGTAAGTTTATTCTAGAAATTATCTACCGAATCTGGGTAGTTCATGGCATTCAATGCATGCAATAATCGGTTTTTCTTGTTTACAAAAGCACACAAACCATGCAAATCGAGTATTTGAGTTTCTTAACACAATACCTGTGTTTTACATGCATCGTTAGCTTCAATATCATGCGATTCTCCATTTTCTTCCATGAAAGGGTCGTCTAGGTTTTCCTCTCCACAAAAGTTTGGATCATTCAACATATACCCCAAATCGTCTTCTCTAAACGGTCGTGAACCCTCAACATTTTGTTCTTCGTCATGATTCTCACCTTCTTCTTCATATCCATCCATTTTTGTAGTGAAATAAAATGGTTTTTCCCTTTTTTCCTTCAACCTCTTCTCTATAACTCTAATAACTCACAAATGCAAAAGAAATGAAAAAATGAAAAAAAAATCATTCTAATACTGCACCGACTACAATCGGAAGTCTTACAAATATTTTGGTTTCCGATTGCAATCGGAGGATAACAATGTTATCATATCCTCCGAATATATAAGGGTAATTTCGCCATTACGAATTACGCGAGATAAGGGCTGGCTACATTTTTCCTTTGGGTGACCTTTTTTGTTTTATTGTTGGCCCCTAAATTCTTTTGAGTGGCCCCTAAAAACGCGAGGATAATGAGAAGGGGGAAGTATTTTTTTACAATGTAACAGTCGAAGCCTCAAAGGTACTTGTCCTTTCCGATAACCAAATTTGGAAAGAGTATATATACTTCCTAATATATGTCTTATCCTAAATTAACTAAATTTAATTCAAAATCAATTTTAGTACAACCACGAGTCGCTCTTCCATTGTGCGGAACAGAGGGACAGGCATATTTACGATAACAGAGGATCTGGACCTTTCCGAAGGCTCTTTTTCTTTCTCCTCCTCTCAGAAAGAAAAAATTCCTTAAACTAACTCGAAATCAATAACCTAATCTCATATCTGCAAATTCATTTTACAGAAAATCAAATCTATCTTCAAATAATCTGATTTCGCGAACCCTAGAAATTAGATTTTGAGAAAGGAAGATTCAAGTAGAAACCCTAGAAAGTTGCTGAGTAGAAGAATCAGGTAAACTCGTTACTCGTGCTTTTGATTTTGAGATGAATCTGCGAATGATAAATTTATTTTGTTTAATTCTGTTTTTTCCAGTTAGATCTGGATCGTACAAATGGTGAATCGGTGTGTTCAGTTGGATTTGTACCTTAAAAGATGCACAAGGTAAACGAAGTCTACTATACCGAATAAGCATCAAGGTACAACAACGAAAGTGAATTCTATAGTGAAGAATGATAATTCCTATGTCTTTTCTTCATGATTTTGGGGTTTTGTTTATTTGCAGCTTCAATCAACTGTAATTGTTTTAAAGACTAAAGGAGCTGTAGTAGTAGCTGTTGTGAAACCATATCACTTCTCCGTTGCTGATTCCTTCTTTGTTCTGTGGATTACTTACAAATTTGACTTGCTCATTTTTGTCAATTACCGGATATGATTTGGAAATGAAATAGGTTTGTAGTGGAAACCCTAATCTTTATGTTTAATTTTCTTTCCTTATGAAATTACAGATTTGTTGCTTTGATTAATTTGGTATAAATTGGTTTTGCAGAGATTCATCTGTGCTTTTGGGAAGTTGAATCAGGATTAGTGCTTGCTGTTATAATTTGCGTTTTGTTATCAAATGGCAGTCTTTCATAGTATGTATTGCATCTGTGCATCTACAAGAACTGAGTTTCGTTTTCCCTGTTAGTTTTGTATTGTGTTTTTTGATTTGTAGGTTAAAAGGAATCCGTCTCTTGTTTCTTGCAATGGGGTTGTTTATCCAGAAATGTATTTATTTAACTTTTGTCATGTGGTTCAAGATAATATCTCTGATTAGTGTGCATAATGCATCTGAAATATCGTGTTTTGTGATTTATAGGTTAAAGGAATCTGGCTGCTTGGTTGCCAAGGGTTTCTTTCGGTCTCCCCAGAATTTGGATTCCTGTATCACACTTCCGGAACTTTTCTTTTTTCATCAGGTTAGTAGTAGTAATTTCTTATATGTAGGTTATTATCGATTGGTATTTCCCCCCGCCTAATTCACGATCCTCATAATGTGGCTCTTGAAGCATGGACAACAACACCATAGACTCTCCCAGTCGATCCATATGATGCATTTTCATTCTTGCTTGTTCCATTTTTAGTGCTTAGATGAAGATTCAGCTCCGTTTTTCTTGTTGTACCATTCACATTAACTTACATCCACCTATCCTTGAGATTAACTTTGATTGGTGAAAAATCATGCGATAGTAGTTACTGTGTTAATCAGAGACAATCTTCGGTAGAAGTGTACTTTTACGAGAACGAAATGTTGATGCTTAACTGTTTCAGTATCTGGCTTTGTTGTTTGGGTTTACAATCTTGCTTAATTTGAAACTTTAGTCTTGCTGAGATTTTTGAACTTTGCACTGGCATTTTACTTTTAATTGTTCCTTTTTCATCCAATGGGGAGGCATCTGAGTTGATACCTTACTTCTATTGAGGCAATATTTTGTTCACTGGTGGAATATATAGGCTGAGTAGTACTTAGTGTCGTATAGTTTAGTACCTCATACTGCTCTTTCCCTTTCCAAGGGGTCAACTTTGCCGGGGTCATCAATATCTAATTGGTTTCCTCTTTTTCCCTGTTGCCTATACATATTGCTTGGCTATGCTGTGATATATCTGGGATCATCGATGTTTTGGTGGTTGATCCTGGTGCTTTGTAGCCAAATATTCTTGTTAATATGCACAAAAGTGTACTGGATGTGTTATTAGGTCTTATGACTTTTTGGTAGATGCAACTTTGCCGAGGTCATCAATATTCATTTGATTTCCTCTTTTTCCCTGTTGCCAATATTTTACTTGGCTATTCTATATGATTTGTGGGCAAACTTATTTTAGATAGTTTGTCTAGTCTTATTTGTCACATACTAGTCCTTCTGGGATCTGATGAGACACAGATAGGCGGGTAACTTACCAATTACATTTGGTTTCCTCTTTTTCCCTGGTGTGGATATTCTAGTTGGCTATGTTTGATTAGGTGAGCAATCTTGGCTTTGTTGGTTGATATAGTTCTTTCGTAGCCAAAATCGTTCGCCAGGGACACGCTGGGAATCAAGTATATTCTATCTCTTGAAAGAGATTGAATTTTGATAAGTTTTACCAGCTTTGCATCATTTGTTTTTCTAGTGGTTGTGTGTTCTTTTTTCCTGCCCTTCTTTGTTTGCGTCCTGAAGAGGCTTTTCTGGACATGATCTATCTAAATGATGAAAACTCTAAATTGCTACAGAGCATGCTCGTCTTAGCCTACCTGTTAAAGCTAATCCAGTAAGATTATTCTAACTCAACAAAAATTTACCATTCAAACTCGCGTTGTATTATCTTGTACTATTTTGCGATTCAAAATGGAACTGTTAAGTTAGATACTGGGTTTTGGGGGGTTAGGTTGATCCGATCAATACTCTTTCTTACACATTAATAGAAGATAGATAAGAAGCTGTTACTGAGGTTTTTCGTAAAAGTACTTGATAGTTGCATAAAGAGTCAGTTTGATTATATAAGGTAGCATGTATTACAGAGTTGCTGGCATAATTTTTTAACTAAGACGGAGTTCCAAGCCTTCTAATCTAGACTATGGCTTAATGATGTGCTTGAGTTTTGAAAATTCCACGTCTGCCTTTTTAGACTTGAGTTTCTTTGGTATGCAGATGGCAAAAGAGCTGAATGTGATATTGGACTAAGGCGAGGCGCAGCCAGCTGTTAGCTGTACTGGTGATAGTGGTTCTGTGTCTTACCTTGAACAAGTCGTTTCTCCCATTTATGAGACAATGGTTAAGGTTAGTGCATTGTTTTTCTGATTTGATTTGTAATTGCAAATATACATGGGTTCACCAAATGAATGGCAGATTTAATGGATGAGTTTTTGTTTTATTGTATGGACCATCTTGATATATCTTGTTAAAAGAAACCATACCTTATGGACTGGAAAAGCGGTAGAATTCTCATAATCAAGGATTAAGATATAAAGGAGACATGTGCATGCTTAGTACTGTGTTTATGCATGTAATGCTAGATAGTTTATTTTATGCTGCCAACAGCCTTTATCGCGGTGGATCTATAGAGTTTGTGTTGGGTGATTATGCTATGTAAGGCTCTCCGTAGAATTAGTGGGAAAATACAACAACTAAAGGTCGGAAAAGAGTAAAAAAGGAACCAATTTCTATGTAATCTCCTTGTATTGTAATTGTTTCTGGGTGCTCAGTTTTTTTCTTGATTTCTCGCAGACAACTAAAAGTAGTTTTGTGGAGCACCAGCCATTTGAAGTTTTCACCGACTTATTTTTGGTCTTAGCGTTTCAGGTTTATTACATAGATAGTTGATCTGAAGTTCCATATTTGCTATTCAATGGTTTGGTAATAGATGCGTGCTTGTTTCCACACCTACAGAGTCTGATAATTATAGCTTTCAATATTGGAAGAGTGGACCCGATACTTTTAAGGAAGTACTCGGTATTGGACCAGCATTTGCTGTCATGTGCTTCATAGAGAGTAAGTTGTTTCCTTTTGCAGCTTGTTGTTAGAAATTCAGCAACTAAACATGATTACCTTAGGTTAAAGCATGATTTAGACTTCATTTAGCATGTTTAGAAACGTTTACTTTATGCTGACTTTACTGTATGTTTATGATCTTCTATTCTTTTAACTAGACAGTTCATTTATACAGGCAGATGTAGTTAGGTACATACCTTAGATTATGTGACAGATATGGTATTTAATCAGAGAGCAATATCTTGGTACTAGGTTGCTTTTCTTTTTAGTAAACTTTAATTCTATCTCCCCGTGTCACTGAATGATGGTATAAAGAGGCTAGAATGGAGTCCACCACATGCTTCACAAGGACAAGTGTCCTTCTACCTGCCATCATCAGTTGATGGACATCCCCATAACAACACATTGTGAACTTGTATGCTACCTCCCACCTGTAATAGTTCAAGAGATATTAGTTCCACATGTACCCTTCAACCACAACAGCATCTTTCGTACGTAATCTAAATCTTAAAACTTTCTGATTAGGATTACACTAATCCAAGTTAGTTAAATCAAAGCATAATTTGTTGCTAAACCAAAGTAAAGCTAAAATCTCCCACTTTGGTCAGTAACAAATTCTTTCTGAATTTTGAAGAACATTTAAGTAAAAGAAATGTAAGTGGCCACCCTTTTGATTTCAGACTATCCGATCCCAGAAAATCAGAGTCGGAAAAACATCCGACTTCTAACTCTTTCGATCTTCTGTAAACAAGCTGAAAATGCTTCGTTCGCTGCAAGTATCGAAACAGTTTGTTTTTACTGCCTTCCAATGAGATTCACCTGGATTGTGTTGATAGCGTCACAACATACCCACAACAAAACTCAAATCTGGACGGGTGCATCTCATGGCATAAATTAAGCTACCGACTGCTGATGCATACCGTTTTGAGTTGATTTGACTCCTTTCCAGTTCTGATTTAGGAAACTGTAGTTATTAATAGTATCACCTTTAACAATAGGTGCTTCACCAGCTGCACAATTATGCATTTCGAACCTTTTCAGAATCTTCTTTACATAAGCTTCTTAGGATAAACCCAATAAACCCCTGTTTCTGTCACGACTTATCTTAATACGTAGGACATAGGAAGCTTCTCCTAAGTCTTTCATCTGAAAATTAGTCGAGAGAAAAATCCTAGTATCACGTAACATATGATGATTATTAGTAGCCAACAATATATCATCAACGTAGTATCATGTAACATATGATGATCCTAGTATCTGATCCTGTTACTTCTGCATCTATCAGTATTGCCTAAGCAAGATCGACTCCCAACATTCTTGGTAATAATTGTCTTGTGTAGGTCAGAACAGATTTGTCAGTCCTGTTCCATGACTTCTCGATAATAATTATGTTTTGTAGGTTTACCTAGGGGCTATTTCACTGGTGTAACTTGTACATATACAAACACGAACACTATTCTGTCTCGAGTACTTAATTTTGTAGAGAATGACTAGCAATTCAATCATCGTATTGTTCTGTCTATCCTGGAATTATTTTACTTCAGTTTTACATGCTTATGAATTAGCTATCCAGCTCTGCTCCATCAAACCCTTCCGTTCTTTTTTGTTTTCTTTTTTGCTCTGTGACGTTAGTTCTCATAACTGCTAAAGATCGGGGTTTATTGGGGATGAAATATATTTATTATTTATATGGTTCCCTGGTGCATTACAAAATGATGTACTGATTTTGTTGAATAAAATGTTATATGCAGGCTCAGATGTCAGCTGATAGTGGTTATCCTGCATATTTGGCAGCACGTGTAGCTCCTTTTACAAGCATGCTGGTAAAGTGAAATGCCTCGCTGAAACTTCAATAAAAAAGGTAAGCTGACTTGAGTGACTTGAATTCTAGCTTGTTGAACAGTTAAATATTGGTAAATATTTCCAATTGTCTTCTTAGTAGGAACGTAAAACTGGTGAACTTGTAAACCGGCATGGAAAAATTGTGAAAGGGGAATTCCCCCTGTAACTCCGCAGCCGACAGGATTGTGAAGGGGAAATCATCCCCGTAGCCCTGCAACTAGGGCCGTTAATGGGACCGGATCCTCCCGGGTATCACCTGACCGGACCGGACTCTGACCTATTTATAAAAGTCGGGTTCGGTTCCTAAATCCATGGTCCCATAACCGGGCCCGTTAAAATTTTCGGATACCCATCGGTTCTGGGTATCATTGGGTCTCAAGAGAACTATAAAAAGAAAGTTCAAAAATTTACTATTGTTTTTAATTAATGTAATGAGTGAAGATTAAATGTTGGAAAAGAACAAAAAAAAGTGAAAAAAATCTAAGCCGAAAATAACAAAATAGCTTTGTTTTGCTCAAAAGGTAAATAAAAGTTAGACCCATTACCCGATGGGTGTTACCTGTTAAGATTGGGGTCCAATCGGGTAATTACCCGTTGGTTGCTAAGTTGTTAACGACTCCAACTTTAGGACCCAGAACTAGACCCGTTTCTATTCTTGGATGGATTGTGTTTATGCAGGCAAGCCGGTCTAAAAATTTGTCATACAATTATGGAGAGGCGTGATTCTTCACGAGATAGTCTCTAGCCCTATTAGGGACTTGCTCCCGGACAAAAAGGCTTTCGGTTTTTGGATTAGCATCTTGTATCCATCCAAAAATTTCAACATCATCCTATTTTACTTTTGCATCTTTTGTTAACTTAGGCATACAAAGGTTCTTCCGGCTTCAATCTGCTGCTTTGGTATGTTTCCATTTTCTTTTTTTTGGCACTGTAAGAATGCATCATGTTCTTATTAAGCTCTTGGTTTGCTTTTTGAAGGTAGCTTTTTGAAGGTAAGCATAAAGGAGGAATGCACTATTTGGAGGTAAAACGACTTCTGCTCTTCAGTTATAGCCAAAATATCCTTCTATTTCCTCCCCAATACTCATTTTGTTCCGCAAATTTGCATTGTTTTTTATTGGTTGAACGTTCTTTTCCTTAATCCTTGTTTATATAAGGTTAGGTTGTTTGGGTTGTCTAAACACGTTGCTAATGGGGTGTACCAGTTTATTGGGGAGGGTTTCAATTTACATATAGAATAAACTTGACATGGCTTTGTCGGATATGAAATCAAAATTCGTCCCTCCCTAGTATACCCATACTCCCTATTAGTAGTCTTGGTGTCTTTCGGGGTACTACTAGACCAGGGTACTACTTACAAAGGTCGGGTCAGGTTCCTATTCGGTTCCTGAATTTATGGACTCGAAACCGGACTCGTTTAGAGTTTCGGGTACCGGGGTATTAAGAAAATATAAAAATCTTAAAAATGTAATTTATTACTACATAAAGATTAAATGTAAGAAAAAACTGAAATAAAAAAAATCAAAAATGAAAGATTAAGAATTTTTTATTATTTAAGCAAGAGTAGTTTTATTAAAAAATGAAAAATGAGAAAAAATCAAGGTCAAAACTTACGAAATGCTTATAATTTTGTTAGGAAAATGCATAAATGGATGAACCGGATCGTAAGTTGTTAATGGGTCCGGGTGATCGATAACATATAACCAAAAATCCATATTAATACTGGAACCCCCTTCACTTTTTTCTTATTTTCACTACTTTTCTAGAAGTAAAAAATCTTGATTTGGGATCTGGAAAAAGAAAGATGGTCCTGAAGATCTCATCAAAAATCAGGTCGGGAAAATCGTTGACATCAAGATTTATTCAAAACTACAAGGGTGGTGGTAGAAATGGAATTGAGAAACTCATATTTCTAATTATCAGGTATATTGGTTGGACATTTTGATGTTCCTTTGATTTATTTTGATGTTTTACTTGTAATACCCTTGTAATAGAACTCTCTAATCAAAATCCATTGCACAAATAAGCTTAACCTTAAGAAAAACCCAACTATATATGATGAAAATGCATCAGAGAGAATCCAAGACATCTCAACATTTTGTCATCCTAAAATAGGATTTCTGGTGTCCCTCTATGTCTTTCATCATAATCTTACTCAAAACATGATCTATTACAAGGGTATCACAAGTAAAACATCAAAATAAATCAAAGAAACATCAAAATGTCCAACCAATATACCTGATAATTAGAAATATGAGTTTCCTCAACTCCATTTCTACCACCACCCTTGTAGTTTTGGATAAATCTTGATGTCAATTATTTCCCCGACCTGATTGTTGATGAGATCTTCAGGACCATCTTTATTTTTTCAGATCCAAAATCAAGATTTTTTGTTTCTGGGGAAGTAGTGAAAATAAGAAAAAAGTGAAGGGATTCCAGTATTAATATGGATTTTTGGTTAAGGGTTGTCGATCATCCGGACCCATTAACAACTTACGACCTGGTTCATGCATTTATACATCTTCCTAACAAAATTATAAGCATTTCGTAAGTTTTGACCTTGATTTTTTTTTTTTCGTTTTTCACTTTTTAATAAAACTATTCTTACTTAAATAATAAAGCAACCTGGACCGAGTCCACATTCATGAAACAGTTAGGTGGCTTCGTTCTGTTGGGTACTGCATGTGGATTTGGCCTTACCGGGGGTGGAGTACGTTCGTATATATTTCGAAGGTGAAGTCTTATTAAAAGTTATCCTAGATGAATTAAAGGTTTTAAAGACTGTTGGAGAGTGAAATCAAAAATATTAAAGACAACTTGAAAATTATTCAAAATCAATTAAAGGGTATTGTCAATAATTATAAGAATTCTGAGACTGAAATGAAAGGAGAGATACAAAAGATTAAAGGTAGTTTGGCTAGGATGAAAAATTACATGAACCCTGGCAAGCTAACTCCTACAACTACAAATGAGAGTGAACTGAAGACGAATCTTTACATTTTCAAAAACAGTTTACCAAATAATTTTTAGAAAATGAAAACAAGGAAAAAATGATATGTTTTTAAAACAGTGGAAAACTATTTTAAAAAGACTGTTTTTGAAAACTGTACCAAACATGCTCTAATCTTTTCTAATGCATTTTTATGTTTTAACCACCATTGGATCCAAGAATGAATTACAAAGAGTATTGCTCAATCAGTTGTCAACAAAAAAGGTGCGAGGGAGACGGTGGTATCATCTGGGCCAAACATAGTGAAAATCAACACGCAAGCTCATCGCCTTACAAAGCCAAAGGATTGGAAGCAAAAGAAAAAGAACTAAGGTCAGCCAGGTTTAGGAAGGTGAGAAAGTTAGAAATGCATGTCCTTATAAGCTGACAGACCCAAACAATCTCAGATGCAGCAATGCAGAAGCCCTCAGGTTCAGTGGAAGACCTTGTGACAATAGCTTGTATTCTTGGCAGACTAAGAAATATGATTTGAACCAAAGAATATGCATCTACCAGTAGACCTGCTGTCAGTCCAATCTGCATCAGAAAACCCATGAAACGGAGAGCCACCCCCCCTGGTAAAACAAATCCGGTTATCAAGAGTACCTTTGATGTAACTCAAAATCCTCTTAGCTAAGTCATTGTACCCTATTCTGTTTTGATATGTTTTCATTTATTTCTACTGAACTCATACAGTGCTTTGTAACCTGTTGTTATGCTGCTCTGGTTGGTGATGCCCAGTTCAGAAATAGCAAAGGATTGGTTGTACGTACTGATACAGTCATGTCGATGTTGTACCTAAATCAGAACTTACATGATGAATGTTTCCAGTTTTGGTATGAACTGATAGTTGTATATATGTGTTATCTAGCTTGTAGAAAATGCTAATGCCAGAGTTAAGGATGTTTTCAGCATAAGGTATAATTAGTATGATGTTACGGTTTTGAATAGACATATTTAAGAAGCTATATTCCAGCATTCTAGTCAAAGTAAGATAGTGAAGGGCATCTACCAGAGATTTGTAATCAGTGGGATTATCAAGCAACTCCCCATCTGAATCAATAAGATTAAAATTTGCAGCAGCAGGAGAAGAACAAGGTTTGGTTCCAACCATGTTTGTCAAGAGCATACCTGAATTGATAAAGAAACAACCCATTACCAGCCTCAAGAACAAGAAAGAAGTGCAATAAGACTAGAGATGAATGAATAAACTGTTCCAATGACAAAGACCAGGTAACCAGCCTTAATAAAGAGCCTATAAGTCACTGGAGATGGCCACCATTAGCTTTTGGCAGTATGTACTAAAAGTTACTGACGCATCTATAGCCACCGTTAGATTTAACTAAATGCGTCCAAAAGCAAATTACTAGCAGGGAAAACTATTGGGAAACTGTTGGATGATCCAAAAATGAACCCTTCTTTTTACCGTTTAAAAAGAAAAAGAAATGACACTTTTTATTCGAGAACCCAAGTAACTATTAATTTACTTAAGAGACCCATAACAATTTAAGGATACATTAGGCTTAGGTTAAGAGATTTATCAAAAAGAACAACATACAAACATGTAACTGAGGCATGAAAACAGACGCAACCATGCCTGCATATATGTCGAGTTCCTTGATCGATACCCCAGAAACATACAAAGGTAGGAATGCCACTAAACTAAACCAGTTACGCATATGCTCAGATAGACACACTAGTACACTACATATGATATGCGGAAACCAAACTCATGCTTTTTGATAGAGCAAAGAGACATCTTGGCTCCTGCAGCAAGCAAATTGCCATCTTAGTTACTCATTTATGTGAATCTTGCTTAAACATACATTTGACATCAGTAGCAAACTTATTGAGTTTCCTGTAATGAAATTCGACAAGGGTCTAGCAGTTAGCACTAAAATAAAAGTGTGAAGGACTTTATTCTGTATTCAGTGAGGGCCGCCATCTTGGTTTAAGATGAAGAAACAAATTATTCTTCTCTGAATTTCAGGTCACGTGTAAGAGTGGGAATGGATATAACCACCCAGATATAATAAATAAAGGGTACCCAGAATGAGTTAAGGCACCCCAAAAGATGATACGAGCCACCGGAGGATGACAAATCCTTTTCCTTCATCGTGCTTTCAATAACAACAGTCTTCTCTCTCTTACTTCTCATATACACTTCTTCTCTTCACTTTCTCTGCATCACTAAAGCTGTCATGCTTTTTTGACTAGATAAATTTGCATCACTAAAGCTGTCATGCTTTTCTGACTAGATAAATTTACATCACTAAATCCGACATGCTTTTCAGACAGAGATGAAGAAATAATTCGCCTCCAATAGTAGTTGCACATGAAATGAACTTTTGCCTTTTTAAGGGGCGTCTCTTCTTATTTGTTCCAAATGACTCCAAAGTACTTAAAACTAAAAACTAAACATAAGATACATAATTTACAAGAAAACTTAGCAAAGAAAGCATAAACAATAGATGAATATCAAGGTGTTTTAGACACCTAACACATTCCCTCACACTTAGACTTCGCCAGTCCTCGAGAAAATCAAACTAAACAAATTTTAAAACATGCTGATGCAGATCGGAAGCGTTTAAAAGGTGAAATTATCGTCACAACAGAATAAAAATAGAAAAAGTAACTTATAGATTGTTCAGACCTATAATTATTCTTAAAAATAACGACTATGAACAATAATTCCGACCTCGCAATTCCGAAGAATCAAAACTATGAATATGTTGATTATTTAGACCTCAGTATGAACTCTACTAATTTTTCGTTTTTGGAACTCCCCTAAACAAACTCTAAACTTAACAAAAGTATAAAAATAATTGTTTCCCAAGGTATCTACTACATTTAGGCAGCTTTCCTAACTTATTAAAACTCTTAAAATAAACTTCTAGACTATTCTAAAATCACCTAATTAAATAATCCAAATTTTAATTATTTTCTACTAAAAATATCATTAATAAAATATAAATAATAATTAAAAAAAATAATAGATTTAGTTTCCATAAATCTCCCTTCATCATTCTACCGGTGTTGGAGAAGATTCGTCCTTGAATCTTGCCGGTGCCATGTTCTACATGTGTAACTTGTTGATGATAATCTCCAAAAATATGAACTGATGTAGTGGAAAAAAATTTATGTACCGTATGGAAGAAGGATGTATGCTGGGAACCCAAAACGAAACTTCGTATGTTGGTTCAATGAGTTGTACCTTTTATTTATAGTAAATATGAGAAACCATCACAAAGTTTACTCCGTGTTCTCCGGGAAAAACTTCATCGGTAGCTTCATCATCTTGAGGAAGATCATCAAAAATACCATCGATGTTATGTCGAACCAACATACCTTTTGTCATTATATGTTCCCTTAACGCATTAAAATATTATGGCACACCTCCTCGACCTCGAACACGACCGATTTGTATTTTTTTTGGCATCTTATCAATTTTAGAATCGACTTAACGATGGTATCAACTGATGTAGATCGGAAGCGTTTAGTTAAACAGTTGAATTGAATTCAGCCTTAGCCACTAATTTAACAGTTTAGAAGGTAAAACTGTCATTAAATTGCACCAGTCTGTCTCTCTGTTCATACTTTGAATCAACCCCAAAATGTGTTTTCTTGTGTTGCAAAGAGTAAGCAATTGATCTCCTGTGAAGAATGCAAAAATAAAGAACCTATCATGAAAAGCTTGTCAACTTAGTACCATTAGTGTACTAATATTATACTATTTGTAAAGCTTGTCAACTTATTGGGAGAATAGACAACGACTTAGTTGACTCACTAAGTAAGTACACACTGAATTGGAGCTTCTGAGAATCTTAATTAACCAGGAATTTAATCTTTTTCAAATTATAAGTCAACACGAAGTCTTTTCTTCTGCTTTTAATTAGATCCTTTTTTTTCCTTTACAAATTTACTCAGTCATGACTGTACAAAACTATATGTGGCTTAGTATTTTGGAGGAAATGATTGCGCAGGTAACAATTAAGTGGTTGTCTACCATTAGGTGGATTAATAAAATGGTTAGGCAGGTAACAATTAAATTACAACAATTAAATTCTGATTGGTATAAGCTGTTTATTAGTTGATTGCAACTTTCAAGATGCTGATTGATGTTGCCTAAAAAAATGTCGATTGATAGTAGGGCTGCACAAGACCCGCCCACGATATCCAAACCCACTCGTACTCGCTAAATCCGTGGGTTTTTAATCCATACCCGCCTGTTGTGGGTGTGGGGTTGGTTATGAAAAAAAAACCCGCTGACTGTGGGTGCGAGGTTGGTTTAAGCTAATACCCGCCCATACCCGTCCAAAAAATCCGCAGATTATATACCATTAGATAAAACTAATCCTAGTCGTCCATTATAAAACCCTAATACTAGTAGATAGGATAACTGATAACCCTCATTCACTTTCTACACTCTTCTCTCTGTTCGGCCTCTCCTCTTCTTCCTCCTCAGTTCTTCTTCTTCACCTACGAACGACAATTACCAGAAATCTTCACCAGAAATCGACAACAACAACTTCGAATCTTCACCAGAAATCGACAACAATCGAAAAATCAACAAATTCAACACTTAATCTTCATCTGTGAACTTCCTAGATATGAATATTTTGGGGGGTTTTGGTTTTTTTTTTCTCACTTAATCAAGGAGAATAGAAGTTACTCTAAATACTTGAATATAAAGCGGGTTTAAACCCGTTTAAACCCATACCCGCCCAACCCGTAGCGGGCGGGTAACAAAATCCGCCCGCTGTTTGTGGGTGCGGGGTTGGTTATGAAAAAAAAAACCCGCAGTCTGTGGGTGCGAGGTTGGTTTTAGCTTATACCCGCCCATGTGCAGCCCTAATTGATAGTATAGATTTTTCTTATTGAATCTCTAGGCTTGGTAATCTCTAGGATTGATAGTATTCTTTTCTTTCAAAGTCATATGTGTTTTCGACCGTCGATTATGATTGGTTCGGTGATCGATTAATATGGCACAGTAAAAAAACTTAATAATATCCCCTGTTTCTTAAGCTTATTTGCTTTCAACGATAATTTATTAATTTAGGTATTACGTATCCCCGTGTAATAAACCTTTAGCCTACTTTAATTAATTACCAATGCTTTAATTAAAAAAAACATAGCCTAGTAGAAAGCTGTATTAATGCTTCTAGTACACATTTATTAGTCCCACGTACTTACTTGCACGCATGACTACCTGCTAGTACACATTCATGCATGCATGCATGTATATATATATATATATATACTAGGTATCACCCCGGCCTATGACCGGGGCTCAATCTTTTAGATTTTTGTTTATTGTTTGGTCGATCGGCAAGTATCTTCTCATATTTTAGTCCTCGTATCTTCCCATATAATTTTATTCCGTCTATAATAGCGGGGAGCATATTTAATTAGACCGGTCATACCAGAACGGTCCCGATATTTAGTTGGTCGTGTTATATTAGAATGTGTTAGTTAGCCGGATCACATTAGCGTGTTTAATTAGTCGGATCATAATAACCAGATAGGGATTACAAAATTTAAGGAAAAATATACTATCCGTATTAAAATTAGACGTGATTAGGTAAAATCTATAAAGTTTTCAGAGTAATATTTTATTTTATTTTTTGGTCGGCGATATTTGGTATTAAGGTATCCCTTTGTAAAATCAGTATTTTTTTTAAGGTTTTAACTATTTTCCATCCACATTTTTCCTATTTCTCATCCCAACTACACAAATCAAATTCCTGTAACTCTTTTTAAATTAGGTAAACAATAATCACTTCAATATACTCTTATCTCCCGTTCTTTTCTGGGTATAGCCTAATATCTATACTTACCATAAACTCTCACAACCACCAAATCAATTAGGTTTAATTTGCACATCTCCATTTTAATCATCTTAATCAAGTTTGTAAATCAAATTGGATAAAGTAGATATAGTGCTGCTGGTGGTAGTACATAGTCGCGCCGTGGTGCTACCATTGAATGTCTACATTAACATGCTATTCACGCTTTCAACTTAATTTAATTCATTTTCTTTGTAGAGATTCATTTACCGAGATAAGGATATTATCATTCATCCATCATTAACGACATGTCATATTGGACCCGATTTTAGTTTGATTTCATTAATCAACTATGCATCCTTCGAGTTAACCATGTATTTTTAAAGTAGCGTATGTTGAGTTATTTACTAATGGTATGTTATTAGTTTACGGTCCGCGAGTCATAATCTCAAAGGTGTCGTATCCATGCATAAAATTCCACCAAAACAAAATGTTCACAAAAACCCCATTTAACATAAACTGTCTATATTACCCTTCTACAATTTAAATCACCCCAACAAAAACAAAAATCAACCCAACCTTTGAATTTTATTATATTATCACCACGAACAACAACCCACCACCAGCAACACCACCACCGCCCGTCGTCGCCGCCGCCACCGACCACCGCCGCCGCCACCGACCACCGCCGCCGCCACCGACCACCGCCGCCTCCACCGACCACCACCGCGCCACCACTAGAAAAATGATGAAACCAAAAATTGGTTTCACCAAAATAAGTTTCATCATAAAAGAAAGGAGAAAGAAGAAGAAGAAAAAATGAAACACAATAAGATGAAACCTTCCACCACTGTCAACTGCACCGCCCCCATCGCCACCACAACCATAATCACCACAACCACCACTACCATTACCTCCTTAACTAAGACTACTTTCAACAAAAAACAATCCACAATAAGATGAAACCTACCACCACCGTCAACTGCACCACCCTATCGCTGCCACA
Source organism: Papaver somniferum (assembly GCF_003573695.1). NCBI lineage: Eukaryota > Viridiplantae > Streptophyta > Magnoliopsida > Ranunculales > Papaveraceae > Papaver > Papaver somniferum. Next base: position 14,128,400 of record NC_039360.1, on the reverse strand, counting down.
ACCACCAGCACCACAACCACCACTACCATTACCCCCTCAACTACAACTAGTTTCAACAAAAAATAATCCACCTGTATCCCACCATCAAAAATTGGCTTCACAGATATTAATATTCAACAAAATTAAAAAAATACGATGAAACCTAATTAGGTTTCATCAACTTCAGCCAATTCATTACACTTTTAACAGTGCAGACATACACCTCTTTAATTGTAACCCATACCAGTCCTTTATGCAACACCTGAAGCTCAACTACAACTCTCATTGCATTAGCACCACCTTTACTCAGTTAATCCATTCTTTATCACTTCCATAACTTCAGTTAAGGCCACCACTACCAACAAAACTTCTTCTTCAATACCTGGAGTACCAGTACCAGACCCTGCTATACACATTCTCCCAATTCATACACACATATAATCAAAACCACCATTGTACATATAATCGAAATCACATATTGTCATTTCACCAACATAACTTCAATGATGAAACCAAACATGCCGTCTTCCAAGTCAGACCAAATAAACTAGACAAAAATCAGGAGAAACCAAAATTTGGTTTCATCATAAACTTAATTTTCATCATTAAAATCTTTGGTTTCATGACAGAAAATAGGCAAGTTTATGATGAAACCAAATTTGGTTTCATCATTAGTTTACTGTTTTCACCAACCAAAACTGTCAGAATTTGATGAAACCAATTTTGGTTTCATCATAAATCTGTCATTTCCCAATACAATATTGGTTTCGACTTTGAAGATGTATCATCATTTGCTGGTGATGAAAACATCATAAGGTGGTGGTGGTGATTGTAGAGGATTGAACGAGGAGGCGGAGGTGATGTTGGGAGCGGATCTGCAGGTACTGGTGTTGATTGTAGATGAGGTGTTGTTGGTGGCCGATTTAAAGGTATTGATGGTGGTTTTAGATGATAAAAGGAGGAGGTAGAACTAGTGTTGGTGGCGGATCTGATGTACTGGTGGGAAAAACAAAAATAAGAGGAGGCGGTGTTGTTGATGGAAAATCGGTAGACGGAGAAGAAGAAGGTGATGATGGTGTTAATGGAGGAGACGGAGGTGATGATGGTGTTAATGGAGGAAACGGAGGTTCTGTTGGTGGCGGATCTGGACACATCGGTTGGTTTGATGGTGACGGAGCTACTGTTGGTGATAGATCTGAATAGAAATAGAAGAAAAAGAGACGAAGGTTTCGTGGAGGAGACGAAGGTGTTGCTGCTGGTGGTGACGGAGGTGTTGTTGCTGGTGGTGACGGAGGTGTTGCGATGGTGTTCATGGAGAGATATTTGTTGCTGCTGGTGTTAATGGTGGTGGGGAGATGAAGACCGCATAAATAGAAAAAAGAAAGGAGAGAAGAAGAAGAAGACAAGGTAAAAAGGATATGTTTGGCTTTTTTTTAAAGTAATAAAAACTAAATTTGCACATTATTATTTGACCCGGGATTTTTGTGTCACTTTTTAATTAAATGGTTTTCATTTATTAAAAATAATATGTCTGAATTTTTTGTACCACATGTTTGGTCATCTTGGTTTTATTTGACTAGTTTTGATTAGTTTATGAATTTGATCTCTGTTAGGAGGATGGAAACTGCCAATATCCTTGGAGATGAAGAAGACAATTTAGGATGTGAAAGAATATTTATAGTTGGTGTCTGCATTTGGAAGCCATGTTACCGTAACACAGCTAACTTAGGTATTTGTTTTATAAACAAATACCAGTTCTAAGGAAACTGGGGAACACGGCTAAATTTGGTAATTGTTTTGTAGACGGAAATCCAGCTAGTTCTTTTTTCCCGCAAGTAAGAGGCATGATAAAAAAAACTTCTTTATTTTTCTTATTGATATTAATTAACATATAGTAGTAATTGTTATGGAAGCCTAATCATATCAGGAAACGAACGATTCGGCAAACGTCTATATACAACATATAACCGATCGATCCTAGCCACCGGATGACGAAATCGATGGTCGGATTTGTAAGGTTACACAAGCAGCACTTCTTTTTATAATATAGAAGACTAGGTATCACCCCAGCCTACGGCCGAGGCTCAACCTTTTTTCGATTTTTCTTTTTGTTGTTTAGGGCTTGCGACCTAGTGTTTTCTGGTCGTGTCAAATTAGCCGGTAAGGGATTAATTTAAAGGAAGTGATAAATAAATAATAGCTCACATTGATGATCATCGTATAATAATGGTGGGGGCTTTTCTTACTTGTTCTGGCCAGGATCAAAATTTTCGATTATACAAACTCTTCGTAAACTTCTACCCTGTACTGATCATATTCTCGTTTATTTATAGACGATTTTCCCATCTAATCTTTTGGAAAGTTAATAGTATAAGATGATAGCAACCTATGGTGTAGAGATATAAAGAGAACCATTAATGGGACCGCATGTGGTAAAAAAATCACATTCTCTTTACTACGTCGACGGTCTTACTTTCCGGAGTGAGTAGTTTCCTTACTTGTTTTATTACAGTGACCAGGTTAGATTAGGAAATTAGGTTAACCATGTTTAGGGTTAGTATCTAGGTCATGTTTAATTTCTGTCCGGCATTGGTTAGCAGAAGGCGAGGGAGAAGACTTTAGTTGAAAAGAAACAATTCTTTTTCTGAGATGCAGAAAAAAAGAATTGGAGATGATGACGAATTTAATGGAGGATGTATATTAATAGCATGAGCTGGTACCGATTAAGGAAACCAAAACATCAACAGTTCGAAATCGGGAAAATTAAGGGACGTGAGTTTGTTTTACATATAATCGAAACATGGCCATATCAGGAAACTCTACGGATCGGACGGACGTCTATATAGAACATATAACGAATCGATCCGTGCCGTCGGATGACGAAATTGATGGTCGGATTTGTCAGTCTACATAAGCACCACTTCTTTTTATAATATAGATTAGGTATCACCCCGGCCGTAGCTCAACCGCTTTCAGTTTTTGCTTTCTGTTTCGTGGTCGTTCGGTGTCCACTCACAATATCGTGTCTAGTTATCCGAGTTGTAATATTGTGTTTAGTTAGTCTGGTCGACATAATAACATGTTTAGTCAACCGAGTCAATGTTTAATTAGCCGGGTCATAATATCGTGTTTAGTCAGACAGATCATAGTAGCCGGGGTCTACGATCCCGACCGTTAGGGACGACCATAACATTTAGTTAATTGGATCATCGTGGCATGTTTCGTCAGTCCGGTCACTATTTAAATAGCCGAGCCATAATCTCGTGTTTAATTAGTCGGATCATAGTAGCCGGGGTCTGCGATCCCGGCCATGGAAGACAACCATAATAGTTAGTTAGTCAGATCATAATAACATGTTTAGTTAATCTGGTCCATATTTAATTTATCGGATCATAATATCATGTTCCGTTAGTTGGATCGACATAGCAGCGTGTTTAGTTAGCCGATCAGTGTTTGATTAACCGGGTCATAATGCGGTGTTTAGTCGTAGACCCCGGCCGTTAGGTTTAAATACATAATAAATGCAAATAATTAATACTCACTCCGTATTATTTGTCCCTCTTAGGATAAATATTTACATTCTTCGCCATAGAATCCCTAAGTCATTCTCCATCCACCGAACTTCCCTCACTGACCTAAAAAAAATAAAAAATAAAAAATAAAATAATTCTCACCTCAAGTGGGTTTGTCAAAAGTTGACAGGCGCTTCTTTCTTGGCTGAAATACCAGCTCTCCATAGCACATCATACAACGTATCTCTCACATGATCATGTCTGTATTTGAAACCGGGATCCACCTTACAATGGACTGCGTGTTCCCCATATGTGTCTAAGCAACCTGTGATACATGTCGGGCAACGTGAATCTGAAGGGTATAAAGGAATCATTAACCCACTTGAGGCGAGATCAACACTGAGGCCAGCGGACGTTCTTATTTTTGGATGGGCTAATGGCAAACACACATGTATTGACCTTACAGGGGCTTCTCCGTTAGTAGGTATTGGACATGACACCTTTATAGTTGGCCAGGCAGCGCTGAGGGCTGCCTCGGGTAAGATAGCGAAGCATGAGAAAGCATGTATTGATAATGGACATGCTTTTATCCCCTTTGCTTTTGATATTTTCGGTTTCTTGGCTCCAGAGGCAGTTGGACTACTCAAGAGAATTCAAAAAATCATGCACAGTAATGTTATAACCCCTGACTCGAGAGAGTTTATTTTTAAGAGGATAAGTTTTGCAATTCAAAAAGGACTTCCAGCACAGCTTGTTGCTCGCTTACCTTCTATGTAATAAAATTAATTTTATTTTCTTGTAATAAAACTTTTTCTTGTAATTAAACGTTAAATTCCCTAATTATAAGGTTTTTCCACTTATTAATTCCTTGTCAGCCTCCATTTCTCTTCCCTCTTATAATACCCATTACCAATCAGTCGGGCAGTTTAGGTTGAGCTTTCAACGGTATGTGGGTTGGTCAAAGGATAGTACACGTAATATAGTACACCTTACTCCAATCTATGACAAGTAAGATCTGGTTTTCATTCACCTTTGTTGTTGTTTATACATTTCCAACATTAAACATTTTTTCACTTTGATTCGTGAGTAACCAAAGTCAAAGGACCCGATTGGATGGTCATGAGACCCAGAAAACGTATACTAATTTGCATAATAATTTAGGATTAGGGTTTTTATGTCGTTATTTAGGGGATTGTCTTTGCTAGTTGTTTAGTTCGATATTGTAGGCCAGGGTTGGCTTTTTTCAAAATAAAGTTAGATTATGTAAGAGAATTTAGTCACGGTTAGCCGTGTTTAGCTTTTTGGTTATGAAATCATAATTTCCTAATTAAGTTTGTATAGGTTAGTTTATGACACTAAGTGCCTAACTAATTGGCGTAATATGGATTTGTGTTTGATTTAGGAAACCCAAAGGATGTTTGATTTTCGTTCCCGATATATAACCCCAAATACGTCTTATGGAAACTGAGCCGGGCCCGAGGGTGTGCAGGGTGTGCGACCGCGCAGGGCCCAGCTCTGCCTGAGGCCTTTTTTCCTATGGATCTATGATGTATACTCACTTTCCCCTCCAAGCCCAGTAAGCCAACGTATCAAAAAAAGAAAAAAAATCTTTGCCTCTGTTAAGACTAGGGGTGAGCATTTAGCCCGTAATCCGCGGATTTAACCGGGACCAATCGTTCTTTTACGGATGGATGTCCGGACCGTTCGTTAATGGGTTGGATGCGGATGGAATTTTTGAAATCCAACGGATAACAGATTGGGCCCGGATGCAACCATGAAAATCCGTTGGACATCCATATCCGTTAAATTAAGGACCTTTATATAGTTCTAGAAAATACTATGAATCATTTAGGAATTTTTAAGATGTTTGCTTGGGGTGTTGTACATGACATTTTTATATTTGTATGCATATATAGGATATGCTGGTTTTATAAGGAGTCATTTGTGTTAACTTTATTTTCTTTACCATAAATTTTAACTAAAACAAATCCATTGGATTATCCGTACCCAATCCGTCCATCTGTGCATCCATTGGATGAAAATCCGTTGGATCTGGATTGGATGCGGATGCCAAATTTGAAAACCGTAGTGCAATGGATTGGATGCGGACGAGGCGAAAACCGGCCCATGCTCACCCCTAGTTAAGACTCGAACGAGTGACATGGGTGAGATAATTAAGTTCCTTAATCCACTAGGCTGACTACTTGTTCTTGTTATACTTTTCAGCTCCAGACCATCAGTACTTTTTGAATCTTTATCATATTATTCCCGCATGCACCTGCCCATGACTATATATTTTGAGTTTGCTTTGGGTATTTTTGTGCATGTAGGTGGACATTAAGAGTTATCATTTGCGTTAACCTTATAAAAGGCCCTGCGAAATTTTTTCGCACAGGGCCCTTCTAGACTCAGGACCGGCTCTGTATGGAAACATAGTCAAATGTGGAAACCCCATGATCCGACGTACATCTATGTAGAACATATAACAAATCGATCCATGTCGTGGGATGACGAAATCTATGGTCAGATATGTAAGGCTACACAAACACCACTTCTTTTTATAACATAGATATAGGGTTTTGTTATCTTGTGCATCCATGTACAAGATAAGGGCCAATCATTGGCATCGAAAAGTGTAAAAAACTATAAAATACAAGAGAGAATGTTTCTTTGCATCCGAGAATGCAAATATTCATGAATTTTTGAACTTCTCTCCATAAAATAAGGACCAATCATTGGTATCCAAAAATGTAAAAAACTATAAAATACTTGATCCTTTATTAATGTCGTACGTACCCACATGACCTGAATACGTCACTAGTCCCAATACCTGCTAACGTCTTTGCCGCTGCTTCTTACCAGTACCTCACAACCAAGCAGTACACGGTAGACATCCATGCATATATATGTATCACTTCAGCACAGCATAAACTCTTGAGATCTAAAAGATAGAGTAGTTTTTTTCTTTTTTGAAGCGTAAGAGAGCAATTGTTTTACCTTGCAATCAATCAAATATATATGATGCTGGGTAGCAGTAAGAGAAGTGTAGTAGCAGTAGTAGAGGAAGAACAAGAAGAGATGTCTATTGACATTGACAACATAGACGGAGGAGGGTTAAGTACCAAAGAGAATAGTATCTATAAAGAGGAGGTAAAAGAGGATTCAGAAGTCATTAAGTCTACTCCGAAGGTAGTGAACCGGGGACTACTCATACTAAGCTGTGTATTTACTTCGTTTGGATGGATCGGAGGACCTTTACTACTTCGACTCTATTTCTTAGGCTAATCCTTATGGGCTAGATTGAGCTGTTAGATTGGCCAAAAAGTGTTGCAATTAAAAAAAAATGTGGTTCAAAAGTTAACACTTGCACTTACTAGTTCTCTCTCCTAGCATTTGCTCGCAATTTAACTAGCGAGATTGAAACGCTGAATCATTTAGCGCTCTAAAAGTGATAATAATGCTGAATGGTTGAGCGCTACATATTTTTTTCTCATGGAGAGAGAGTAAAAGATGGAGAGAGAATAAAAAGAATGACAAAGAAACGTGGAAAGAAAGGAAAATATGAAGAGAGAGAAGAAAAAGAGGAGGAAAAGATGGAGACAGAAATGACAATACCATAAGAGTTAGGAGGTTGATCTAGCTGACATGGATGACCAATCTAGTTGCTAGATTAGAAGACCATAGGACTTAGCCTTACATGGAGGTAATGGAAAATGGTTATCTAATTGGTTACGTTTAGAATACGCTTAGAATATTGTTGGGAAGGTGAAGTGGGTCTTAAATTTTTTCACCATCGCTAAACTGTTTCCCGACCGTTATTTAGTTTCCTGACCTAAAAACATTACATCGATCGGGATTTTGTTTACCTTTCACACCATAGGACATGGTACTCCCTTATTACTTTCCACGTCGGTTATATTCGCTGCAACCTCAGATTTTAAGGAAATTCCCTCTTTCCTCATTGGAGATGGTCTTGGGCATATTAATTTGTCAGTCCTCATGATATATTTACTTGTTACTTAAATTTACCGTTTTTTTGAACTTGCAGGCAATCCAAAAAGAAGCAAGTGAATATGACTTGGGAGAGAAAAAGTATTACCTCGTGTTAGTATCAATTATGGTGGTTTGACAGATAATGCATATCCGGAGAGTGGGAATCATATTTTGCACGTCTTCTCTCTTTGCTGGAGTTGTGAGTGCGACTATTCTTCCTTTCTCGCAGATTGCTGCGGTGATAATGTTTCACGGGAGTTTTACGGCAGAAAAAGGAATGGCTTTGGCTTTGGCTCCTACGTGAAAAAGTATACAGGGAAGCGATTATTGATGAGGAGGTAGCATAATTTTAAATCCAGCAAAAGTCAAATATGTTTGACAAAAGCCAGCTTTCCCTTTAATAAAAGTGACTTTCCCCCTATTAACTATCTAAGGGAAGGGACACTTGTTATTTGTTTCTTCTTGGCATTTGAGAGTTTGACGTAGTCAACAAAATTTTGACTAAATAGGTGGCCCAAACGAAGGGCTGAAGTTTTTTCTTTTGCAGAATAAGTTAGGGTTTAAGAAATGCATTTCATTGCTACTATTTGGATAAACCTCTCCGCGGAAACGAAAAAGAAACGAAAACGAAAACCCTAATTTAAAACTTTATTCAATTTGGCATTCAAAACAGGTTAGTTTTCCTTGATTATGCAAAGGTTATTTGGGTTAGAGATTTTCTCCAACACTTTGAATTCATTTTTTATTTAATAAAACAATTCCTCTTGTGTAAATACTTTTTTGAAGCAGATTTGATGGAGATAATAGAATCAATTGAAGATATTAGGTTACAAGATCCACCAGGGGAGGAATTCACATCTGCTGATCTTACTTGGACCAAATATGGAACTTCAGAGCACCATGATGATGTAGCAGTTATTCCATATGAAAGAGTTGATGCATTCATAATTGGCGAGTGTTCTATCGCTGAATGTCCGACCCGGTTTCATATTGAAAAAGGAAGAAAACGTACCAGAGGGAGTTTGACTAGTTACAAGAGCGATGAGTATCTTGAATATCGCCTGTAAGTAGTGAATCTCATTTCCTATCTGTGTTGTTTTCATGGTTAAATACCTGAGGCAGCATGGTTCTTTCAATGTTTACTGTAGCTTAATCACTGGATAGTCCCTGGTGAAACTAAACTGTGTGCAGTGAATTGCAATTTTGAAATAAAATTTATATGTGTAGCAATTGAATGGGCAAGTATGTTGGTTTCAACATGTATACCTAGTTCCTCACTTGAGGTCTCAGGAAACCCACAGTGTGTATCACTTTGACATTCTTTATACGATTATTTGTCTTTACAGTACTTCTTCATAGGAGACAGTTGTTATGAAAGAACACATATTTTGTTGGTTTTGGTTTTTCCAAGTTTGAGAGAAAATTATGTGTAGCGATTGAATGGGCACATATGTTGGTTTTAACATGTATTACGTAGTTCGACACTCAAGGTCTCAGAAAACTGACAGTGTTTTATCCCTTTGACATTCATTAAATGATATTTTGTATTTACATCATAGGAACGGTTGTTATGAAAGAATATAATACATCTTTTATTGGTTTAGGATTTTTGGATTTCGGAGCTTATAACTGCATTAAAGAATATTGGGTGCCATCAGGCGTTCTTCCATCTTGTCAAGAGAGAACTCTTTTGTATTGGTCTTTTCGGGATAATATTATCTTCACATATGATAGATGCTCTACTTGAATTAGTGGGTCATTTCCATGCAGATACTGGTGCTCATTTGGTCCAGAAAATTATGGAGAGGGCGGAGAAATATTGCCTAGCAGGAGATATCGAATAAACACTAGAAATCGAGCAGCAAGACCTCAATCAATGAGGGGATGTACTTGCAATTTCATAGTGAAGCGTTTATATGCCCGTCCATCAGCTGCGCTACTTATATACAATGATAGACGTCAACATGTGAACAAGTCTGGATTTGTTTGCCATGGCCCACTAGACCGAGATGCTATAGGTCCTGGTGCTAAAACAGTTCCATACATTTGTGATGAAATCCAGCAACAAACAATGGCATTGATTTATCTGGGCATCCCTGAGGAGAATATATTGCAGAATCACATTGAAAGTGTTCAACGCTACTGCGGTTCAAATTCCAAAGTTAGTATGTCAGCATCAGAGTATGTCCGTAAAATGGGGATCATTATCAGAAGGTCAACACATGAGTTGGATCTTGATGATCAAGTTAGCATCAAATTGTGGGTAGAGAAGAATAAAAAATCAACTTTTATATATCAAGATGCGTCAGATACAGATTCATTCATCTTAGGGATTCAGACAGAGTGGCAGTTGCAACAAATGATCCGTTTTGGACATCACAGTCTCATGGCTGCTGATTCAACATTTGGCCTCAAGAAGCTAAAGGTAGGGAGTAAAAATATGCAGTTTGTTTACGGTGCCAAGGTATTAATACAAGCTTATGATCAAATCTTTTGTTGATTGTGGTTATTGTTGTGGCAGTATCCTTTGTGTACACTTCTAGTGTTTGACTCAAGACATCATGCCCTTCCAGTTGCTTGGGTCATAACACGTAGCTTTGACAAGCAAGATGTGTCCAAATGGATGAAAGCTCTTGTTGATCGAGCTCGTTCAGTCGACTCTGCTTGGAAGATCAATGGGTTTATGATTGATGATGCGGCTGCAGAGATGGATCCAATCAGGCAAGATTTTTAAGTTTTTTCCTATGTACCCTATGCCGTTTGGGTTGTGGCCTTGGGGTATAAAATATGGAGCTGTGGCGTTAGTCATACATTGTTTTCTAACTAGAAAACCTAATTTAGGGGATATATTACTCAAAAGAAGGCACCTGGATAAGAATGAACGCATATTCAGATTTTAGGGTTTAGGATAGTAAATTAGGTCTTGACAGGGAACCCTAGATAAAGGAGGTGCCTAGGCACCAAACTCCCACTAAGGTGCCTAACCTGTGCCTAGGTGATGCCTTGTACAACATAGACTAGCTCATCATGTAGAATTTTATATTCACAAGAGTTATTTGAGAGACAAAATAAACTGTTTAATTATTAGTTTGCGATCCGAAGCACTGATTGAAGGGATAAAAACTAGGAGGGACAGATTCTCAAGTATGCTAAGTCAAAAATGGGGCTCCTATAGTGTTTTGGTATAAGACCTAATAACCTATTGTTGTAAGGCTTAACCTGTTCTTTTGCAGTTCACAATTTCAGGCCTTGATTTCTTTATTGACTGATGTTCCAGGGAAATATTTTGCTGTCCTGTCCTTTTCTCTATCTGGCGTGTCCGCAGGTCATGGCTCCGAAACATTATCAAAAGATGTCATAACATTGAAGTTCAGCGGGAGATGTTCAAACGTCTTGGGCGAATTGCCTACAGCATATGGGGAGGTGTTGATCCTGTAGATGTCATGGAGGAATTCATTCAAGATTTTGTTGACCAAACTTCCTTCGTGCAATACTTTAAGGCCTGTTGGGTCCCTAAGATTGGTTAGATAATTTTTTTCCCTCTTTCATCATGTATGTTGGGATATATTATAATGATCTTGTACTAACCTTGTAATTTACTTTTGCTGTACATAGAAATGTGGCTCACAACTATGAGATCTCTACCGCTTGCCAGCCAGGAGGCTTCTGGTGCCATTGAAGGCTACCATTTGAAGCTGAAGCGTATATTGTATGATGATTCACATCTAGGATCACTGCAACGAGTAGATTGGCTAGTCCACAAGCTGAACACTGAATTACACCCAAGCTACTGGTTCGACCGCTACGCTGATGAAATTGATTCTTTTCAAACTGTCAAGGAGGATTACATTGCATCATCTTCATGGCATCGAGCTTCGCAAATTCCGGAAAATGCTGTTATCTTTGACGGCAAAGATCGCCTCTTCGCCAAGGTCATTAGTCAGAAAGACCCTAGTCAGACACATATAGTGTGGAATCCAGGTTCAGATTTCTCTCTTTGCGACTGTTCGTGGTCATTGCAAGGAAACCTTTGCAAGCATGTGATAATGGTGAATATGGTATGTAGTAATGGCCAGGATCATCAGCCTTCAATGTCATTTCAGTCATTCAGATCAATCATTCTCAGTTTGTGGCGAAAACCCATGGATGATTCAGTTGCACTCGATCAGTCACTTGCATGGTCCAACCAGATATTGGACCAAATTCAGAGATCAGTTGAGTTGGATAGTTCTAATGGTGTTTCCAACATCGTAAAAAATTTACCCTTGAAATGGACTGCTAAAAAAGGTAGAACATCTGTTGGCCATCCATCTTCTATCCTAGGACTTCCTGCTCATTTGAAGAGAAGCTCCCGAAGTGTTGCCATTAAAACGAATAGGAAAAAGAACAGACTTACAGTGTTGAGTTGAGCACTTGATTCAGAAAGAAAAAAACCACCTAGTGATTTCTGAAGGTATGTTCCTAACGATCTTCAATTTTCTATGCCATGCTATGTTCAGTTCAGATTTAACAAGTCTAACATCACCCACACAGACGATTCTTGGATTTATAGATTCACTATATGTCTGATATTAAATACTGCGTGGGTCTAACCGGTATGTATGTTTTTTCTTACCACTAATTCCAAGACTTAGCAAAATCCTCAACACATGAACTTGAAGCAAAAATGGGACTATAGTTTTCGTTGTTTTCTAACAATCCTCAATAGTGGAATCTTTGTGTACTAGAGTAGGTGTTCAAATGGACTTGAACCTTGTTTGTGAAAGCCAACCAGGTTACTAGTTGTGGAATGATCGTGTAGAGGCAGCATGCTATGGCTATTTGCAATGAAGTCCATGTGTCTAGATGCCTCTACGCCTAATATATCCGTCGCTGATGCTTTAGTCATAATTTAGGACACCGCGGAGGAAATAAAAAAAAAGTTCAAACATCATGCATTTCTTTGAGATTTAGACTCTCCAAAATAACTTCGATTACCTGACGTTAGCACCATTTAAAGCTGTTAAAGCATAGTTGATTCTAAGTTTCTGTTGTTTGCACTAAATGTTCATATTCTTCATTATCATTACTTTTTATAATGTTTTTGGCGTTGCGCATATTTTTTATGGCAGCTTTCATTAAGGAGTTGCTTCATAAGGGGATCAGTTGTGAGATACATGGAGCTACCCCCAAATGGAGTTGATGTTTATGTCAAGTGGTTTAAAGAAGCACGGTTTGAAACTGACTGTGGGTCGGAGTTTGCTCCCAAGGTTGAGGATGAAAAAGGAAGTTGTTGTTGGTGTCCAAGATTTCACGAGAGTTGACAATGATTTCTTCTTGGTGGTCGTAAAGATTCTTGATCATCGGGTACGTTTCTCGAACTTAACAGTGTTTCTGTTTAAATTGTTCAGCGTGTTCTTGTGGTGGAAAATTGTTAGGGATAGGCTACATCTAGAACATAATTTCTTATGAAAATCAGTAGAGACAATTCCTAGAAAACAATTACTTTGGTATTTCTAAGGTTCAAATGAAAAATGAAAAATGGTGTGAAAAATGAAAAATGCAGTTCAAATGAATTGTAAACTGATTAATCTCCAAATGGTGTGATTTCTGACCGTAATTATTTTGATATGAATATGTGGTTTGTCTTCCTTCAGTATGCCATGTGTAGTAGTCATAAGCTTAGAAACTTCATGGGTAGTAAAAATGCTATACAGAACTACAAATTAGGCTTAAAGTTGAATAAAACAGAGGTATAATCAAGTAATTACTAATTAGTAGTTTACCGGTAGCCAAGTAGAAGAAAGATTTGATATTATTGGCAGGTTTTGATTATGTTCAAGTGAATGTTGGACAGACGGTTGATTTGATTCAGCAGTACAGAATGGACTGGTGTAATGTACATCAAGGGTCTGTGGGAAACAATGTGGGAAGAATACTACAAAACAGAGTGTTAACACCCTGGAATTTTCCTCCATAATCATTCATAAAAGTTAATTTTGATGCATCTTACTGTAATGAAACAAATCCAATGGGATCTGGTTTTGTGGCCATTGATAATGCAGGCACATGCAAAGGAGCAGGGCATGTACCATCAAAAGCTCAGGATGCAGATGCAGAGAAAGCGGAGGCCTTAGCTGCTTGGGAAGGTCTCAGATGGGCAAAAGAGAGGAATGGGAATTATCAGTGACTGCTATTGAATCTAGCAGACTTATCTTTGGTTTGCACTATATCTTTAAGACACTGCCAAATGAAAAGCTTCACCCTGTGAGGCACTTTCATTTTCCATAAGGCTTTCCACACTTCTTTAGGAAATGAGTTGATAGCTTGCCGAAGATGAAAATTATTTTCTGCCAGTTTATTGTAAAAGATACCATCTCTTGTAGGTGTTCATCTAACAATATCTTCTTCATTCTTATTCACCTGCATTCTTACAACTTTGTCCACCACTTCAGATGAGAAAATAGTTTGCAGTAAACTTATATTCCAATCATTAGAATTAGGTAAAAAAAGTTAGATACATAGCTATAGTTCTGGTGGCTTGGACAAGACGGTATAGGCTTGAAATCCAGATTAATTATCCATTTATCCAACCAAATTCTAGTTTTCTTACCATTTTTGACTTCCATGTTGATATTCTCTTGAAGTTGCTTGAGTCCAACTTCAATACCTCTCCATAATTTTTGTAACCCTAGGGTTTTCAACACCAATTTTACGAAACCCATTACAGAAGAAGGTACCTGTGAAATCGCTGTTCTTCGTTTTTGTCCACAAATCGCCTACTTCATTCCCTGAATCTCCAAAGCGACGATCTTTATCTGATTTACCAATTTCAAGCGAAGATCTTTATCTTAATTGCCAATTTCAAGAGATGGTCTTTTTCCGTATTCCAGTTTTAAGGTGATTTGATTTTTGGATTTGTTTGTTAATGCCCAACCGGCTTACTTATAGTCTGTCTATGTAGATAGTTGTGTTCCAAGTACGAGGAGGTTTTCACGACGATTTTCATGAATCAGTGGAAATCCTTCGATTGTACTCCGATAGCATTCTCGTGAGATTTCTTAACAATGATGTAGGGATTCGCACTTGAGACAGATTAGGGTGAGACAAACTTGATAGATTCTGACTGGTAACACGACAAACGTAGGTTCAACCAAGTTTCTTGAGCCGAACTTATTTTTGTATATTATAATGCTCATTAGGTAGGATAAACCTCCCAAGTAAGCTTACAACGTGTTCGGTTGGGAGAATTAATCGTCCCAAACGAACACACTGTAAAATCTCATGATACGATTTTCAAACTTACGTTAAAGTCATAATTTAAAGTAGATCCCCATATCTTGATTCTTTTGGCATAAAACTAGAAACGAACACTAAATTTCTCAAGTCAAGGAATGGATTCCATTATTGGTGTTCTGCATCAACTGATACTTTATACAGTTGAATGTGCCTAGAATCTTATTTACTCTAAAATCATGTCAGACTAGCATTGCTGAATGGAAGGGCAGAGGAGCGGTTATGTAAAGTAATCAGCTCCCACACTGAAGCACGGTTTCAGATATCTGCAGAAGGTGTCACTGATTTCAAGGACCGAGTGTTCCTACTCCACCAAATCAGGCAATTGCGCTCGATCAGAAGAATTCCAAAAGTTGTATATCCGGAGTTTAGTTTCTGCAGTGGTGGTTCTTCAAACTCAAAATTGTCTTTGTTACAAAAATTTGTGTTTACATTAATCTTTTTTGTTTTTTTTTGTTCTTGTATTAAAAAAGCATCGTGATTCACACAGCATATGACGGAAATTTGTAACATTCCATCTTACATTAATCTTCAGGGATATGAACCCCTTCGTTCCTTCCAAAAATGAACACATCCCGAAACGTATTGCACTGATCAACACATTCCAAAACGTAGAATTAGTAGTATGTTTGAACATGATACAATAATCCCCCTTCCATTCACAATGATCGCCCTTTAAAGTTCTCCATAATTGGACGTGCATTATCAACTATATCAACTTCTGTTTAAAGTTGGATTTTTGTTAAAGGGAGAGCAAAAAGTGATCCGAGGAGAAACAAAAACTGTGGTCGACTCGCTAATCGGGACCTATTCAACCTACTAGATTTTTGTGCCCGTGCTACACACCGGGCGGACCCGAAAACTATCATCATTTATTTTTCTTTCAACCATATTTTTTATTTGGTCTGATATGGCCTCGCCCCGTTGTGCATTTTTTATCGCGTGTCGTGGGGCTTCGTCCTGCCCCGTCGAGATACATTTTTGATGAGGTGTGTCTCGGCTTCGGCTTCGCCTCGCCTCGCCCTGTCTCGATGCATTTTGGATTTTGTGTTGCACGGCTTCGCCCCACCCCGCGAGATACATTTTTGATTAGGTGTGGCTCGGTTTCGCCCCGTCCCGATGCATTTTTGATTTGGTGTTGCACGGCTTTGCCCCTCCCCGTCGCGATACATTTTTTGTTAGGTGCGGCTGGACTTAGACTTCGCCTCACCCCGTCACGATGAATTTTTGATTTGATGTTGCACGGCTTCGCCCCGACCCATCGCTATGCAGTGACCTTAATTTGGTTTGGCGGGGTGATGCATAAACATTGATTGTAGACTCCATGATATCATTTCTAAATGGTCATACATTATGGCCACATTGAATTTTCTGTCCCTTCTCCAGCCAAACATTTGAACTCCAGCTAAGTAGATTATTATGCATTAAACCATGTTTCAGATCACTATAATTTTTTTTATTGAGGTAGTGATTTGGCAAAACACAATATTTTACCTTCAAACGGAGATGGTAGTTTATCAAACTCAATTTTTTTTTTCCATCAACAGAATAATCACGCTTGTCTCACTCACAATACAAATTGATTCATACAGTGTAAAATTAAATGTCAGAGGAGAGTGAACAATATCAAGTATCAACTACTAAATGAACATGAGTACTGAAAAAAGTTACTAAATATTTCAGAATACCAAATGTTGAATACTAAAGTAGCATATAAGTTCACAAAATCAAAGTAAATGTTGAACTAAGATGTTTATAAAACATCAAACACTACTTAAAAAGAAGAATATTGATAAAAGAAAATTTAATCATGTTACTACTCCTTTTCTGGGTCTCCTCCTTAAGCTACTGTATCAAAACCTTTTATTGGATATGATAGCTTGTTCTTCATTTTCCTTTTCCTCTGAATCGGCCAATGCAATCAAAGCGTCAAAGTCTTAGGTTTTTTTTTATTTTCATCCGAAACTGTTTTTTTTGGAGTTCCTCGATTTTCGTGCAATACTGCATTAAACATGTAGATTATTTTGGTCAATTTATATAAAGGGTTTTTTGAATGACCTTGCTGTTTAGAGTAGTAGACAAAATAAGAGACAAAATGTAAAGGAGACAAAGTGTGAAAGAGAGGAAGATAAATCAGGCGTGTTTTCTCATTAACATTTACTCATTAAATACATGAGATGGAGACAAGGTAGGAGGACATGTGTTGAGTAACATAGAAGAAGTGCTACATGTGTCTATCAAATCCCATGCATAACGATACATGGGGGTGGTCAACCATACCACCAATAACAATCCTGCAACACTCCCTCTTGGATGACCACCATTATAAACTAACTGCTTTGTCAAAACCTTTCCAGAAAACGTCTGCTGATGAAAAACTAGTCAAGGAGAAAGAAACTTGAGCTCCTGAAATGGCGTCGCTTGTCAGGACTCTTGCCCTTTGTAGAACCATTTCAAGAAAAATATTTCGCACAAAAACTTGAACACTTGTAAGGAGAAGAATAACCTCAACCGAAGTTGTATCTCTAATGTTTTTGTTGTCTCATTAAAAACCTTGCCGAGTAACAAAACCCTGTGGGTAAAAAGTAATCTCGGTGAAGGAAAAGAGTACAACGCACTTTGATGTCATCAGTGCATTGCTAGATGCTCCCCCGGATGTCGACATCTCCCCATGATTTGCATTTATGGTATTATTGTTGTCTCATTAAAAACCTTTCCGAGTAAAAAAACCCAGTGGAAAAGAATAACCTCGGTGAAGGAAAAGAGTTCAACATACCATCTGGTGCTCCTCCTGATATAGGACAATTTCTTTAGTCCATAACAGTCATGGGAGTTTTAGACAATTCCTTTAGTCATGTACGTTTCACATGTAGTCATGGAAGTTCGGACAGTTTTTTTTGCCCTATACTTCTAACATGTTTTTCAAATGTGGATTTAAGTAACGACTTAGTAAATAAGTCTGCCACATTTTCGTCAGACTTTACTTTACTGACTTGAATGTTTAGAAGACATTGTTATTGCTGATTGTAAAAGAACTTTGGTGATATATGTTTCGTATTATCACCCTTAATGTACCCTTGCTTCATACGTTCGATGCAAGCTGCATTATCTTCGTAAATGCAAGTTGGCTCTTCGGTGGTGGAACTCAAACCACATGTCCCTCGAATATGTGTAATGATAGACCTTAACCATATACACTCACTAACCGCCTCATGTAGGGCAATGATCTCAGAGTGGTTCATGGAGGTAGCCACAAGAGTTTGCTTGGTCGATCTCCAGGATATCGTTGTATTCCCGATAGTGAACACGTATCCAATTTTTGATCGACCTTTGTGCGGGTCTAAGAGGTACCCAACATCAGCAAAACCAACCAAAATATTATTTGGGGTTCCGGTGTAAGGAGTCGCAATTACATTAGCATCTCTCCTTACGTCTTCATAGGGATAAAACAAACCCAAGTCAATGGTTACCTTTAGGTATCTAAAGATATTCTTTATACCATTCCAATGACGTTGCTTTGGCGCTGAGCTATATCTAGCTAACAAATTCACTGAGAATGAGATATCTGGTCGAGTATATTGTACTAAGTACAATAATGCGCCTATTGCACTTAGATAGGGATATTCAACTCCCAATACATCTTCGCCATCTTCCTTTGGGAGAAATGGATATTTATGTACATCTAAAGTTCGACCAACCATGGGAGTGCTAGAAGGGTGCACTTTGTCCATATTAAATTGCCTGAGTATCTTATGGACATATGCAGACTGGTGGATTAATATTCCAAAAGCTCTATGTTCTAGTTCAAGTCCTAGACGCATTCGAGTTTTCCCAAGATCTTTCATCTCAAATTCGGATTTCAAATAGCTTGCGGTTTCTCTTATTTCATCAAGAGTACCTACTATGTTCATTTCGTCGACATAGACAGTTATAATAGCAACTTCGGAACTTGTTTTCTTTATAAACACGCAGGGGAACAATTCATTATTTGTATATCCCTTCCCAATAAAATAATCACTTAGACTGGCATACCACATCCGCCCGGATTGCTTTAATCCGTAAAGTGAGCGTTTCAACTGAATTGCAAACGCGCTCCGTAGTTTAGAGTTACTTGATTTGGGCAATGGAAGTCCATCTGGAACTCATGAATATCTCTGTATCAAGATACCCATATAGATATGCGGTAACCACATCCATAAGTTGCATTTCAAGTCCCTCTGAAACTACGAAGCTGACTAAGTAACAGAACGTTATGAAATCCATTACAGGAGAGTACGTTTCTTCGTAATCAATCCCAGGGCGTTGTGAGAAACCTTTCGCCACAAGGAGAGCCTTATATCTCAATACTTCATTCTTCTAATTATGCTTTCTGACAAATACCCATTTATGTCCTACAGGCTTTACACCTGGTGGGGTTAACACTACTGCACCAAATACCTGTATTTTTGCCAGTGAATCTAGTTCAACCCAGATTGCATCTCTCCATTGAGGCCAATCTGCTCTTTTTTGGCATTATGAAATAGAGCGTGGTTCGATATCATCGTGCTCGATAATCTCTCGAGCAACAATATATGCGAATATATCATCAATATGCGTGGAGGATCTTTCCATCTATATGTACGCACTTTCACAATCCATAGAGATTTCTTTGTTCTATGGAATCAATTCAAACTTCGGGGCATACCTCAGTAATGATTCATGGACATAACTGTAGTCAGAGACAATGTCATGAGATGGATTATCTGAATTGATGATATATGGATCAGTTTGTGCCTTACTCGCCCTTTTCTTCCTTGGATGAGTATCGATTGAACCAAGTGGTCTCCCCCTCTTCTTTTTGGGGGCCACGGCCTCAGCTACACTTCCACCAAGTGCATCCCTGGTACCTATATCTATGGTACCTTTTCCCTTGTCGGGAATTTCCAAACTTGCAGGCACGTTTGCAGCTGGTATATGTGATCTCGTCACTTTAGCGATATCAGTAAATGCATCAGGCATTGAATTTTCCACATTATGAATATCGATAATTCTTTTCACTTCACTTTCACATTGTGGAGTGCGGGGATCAAGATGAGACAACGTGGGAACACACCAAGACAATTCATGTCGTTCTCTTTGGGAGTCCTTTTCCATACCTCCCCCTAACGACGGGAAGGTTGTCTCATCAAAGTGACAATCCGCATATCTAGCGATAAATAGATCGTCTGTCAAAGGTTCTAAGTAGCGGATAATTGTTGGGGATTCGTATCCAACATAAATACCTACTCATCTTTGTGGACCCATCTTAGTACGATGTGGGGCCGTAATAGGTACGTATACGGGACAACCAAATATGCGTAAATGTGAAATATCAGGCTCATATCCAATTACCAACTGGTACGCAGAAAATGGTTTGTTAGCAGTGGGTCTAAAGCGAATAAGTAATGTTGCATGCAATATGGCGTACCCCCAGGCAGTAATAGGCAGGATGGAACGCATAACCAATGCCCTAGCTATCATCTGGAACCTTTTGATGGTAGCTTCCGCGAGACCATTTTGAGTGTGTATATGGGGTACGGGGTGCTCTACGTTCATTAGACATACATAAATCATCAAATCCTTTAGATGTAAATTCTCCAGCATTATCGAGTCTGATAGATTTGATTGGATAATAAGGGTGGTGAGCCCTTAATTGTATAATTTGTTCTAGGAGCTTTGCAAATGCAACATTTCTGTTGGACAACAATGCAACGTGTGACCAACGGGTCGAAGCATCAACCAGAACCATAAAATACCTGAATGGTCTGCATTCTGGATGTATAGGTCCACAAATATCACCTTGTATTCTTTGTAAATATGGAATATTTTGTTTGGTATCTTTAGCATAGGATGGTCTCGATCCTGTTTTTGCTAAGGAACAAGCTTTGCAGAATGAGCGACGTGCCTTTGATAAGGACAACGAAAAAGAATGAGACAGTGGGTGCACTTCAACTACTTTTGAAGACGAAGGTTGCGCTTCTCTTACTTTAGAAGGCATAAAATGTGCATCATTTACTTTAGAATGCGCACTGTTACTCTGCATTGTAACAATCTTCTGTCCCATTTTCTTTTTCATTTGAAAGAAAGGATGTACGTGTGAGTTCTTCAAAACACGGATCATCATATCACGACCTGGGGTGCCCTACTCGATCGTTCCAAAGCTTATATAAGTCACTAGCCAATAGTTCATCGTTGGCAACCACATGGGATTCGATAATCCTAATAGTGGTGATATACAATCCACTAGAGTGACTCATTAGTTTCTCTAAGATGCTCTTCCTTCCGCATTCACTAGAGGTCACATATATGTACTCAATTCCATTTTCACAGTGAGTTTCCAAGTGTTAACCATTTGCACGGATATCTTTGAAACTTAACAAAGTGCGGTGAGCTCTTGGTGCATATATAGCTTCTATGACTTTAATCATTGTGCCTTTTGGAAACAAGAATTGAGCAGTACCTCGCCCAATTATTACTTGTGATGATCCTATCATCGTAGTCACAGATGTATTATAAGGAGTAAAATCGACAAATAATTGTCTATTTCTTAGGATAGTGTGGGTGGTTGCACTATCAACTAGACATTAAATTTCTCCTGGAGACATTCCTACAAGTACATTAGGAAGGAATGTTATGAACAGTTTATCTCATTTTCTTTAGAGAAATATGTTCCACTAGAATGACGTCCTTTCCATTCTAATGTTCATGCTAAACAACAAATCATCATAAACAAAGTAAAATTCTGTAGAACATAATAGAAAATAATTACTTATAGATAATACATACACATAACATAAAGATGGTAAGAATATGTTCAACAAAAGTAACACCTACTCAAACTATTAAACAAACGATAGTATAATATAACATGAAAACTTCGAAGCATTTAAAAGTAGACAGAGCCTAGCAAGCCATAAAACAAGATACTACATCCTTAGGCCCAAGCAAAGTCAGGAACATCCATTGTTGGGGCAAAGTCCCCATTTCTCAGAAATTCTGAAATCGTGAGGTTGAAGTCAGGGGTTACATAATTTTCTTCCATATAGTTAGCCTCTTGTTCGAGAGTTTTCCGGTACTTTTTGTAGCTCGCAGCTATATTGGCATTAGCCTTGCAATGCTTGTACTAATGACCGGTAATTCCACACTTAAAACAAGGCGCACTTTCGTCTGCAGCTTTTTTGTTAGTGGGATTTTTAGGTGTTTTCTCGAACTTAGGATCGCCACCACTATGGCCAGAAGTTCCTTATCTGTGTCAAACGTTAGAATGACCTTTATGTCCTCGACCTCGATTATTTCCCTTACGTCCTCTTCCACGAGAGGTGTTATCTCCACGTGGGTATGGATCATGAGGGTGTGGATCAGAATGTCGAGCCCTCTTTCCTTTGGAGTTCTTTCCCTTATTGACCTTGCCATGGTTAGCTTTGGGAAATTTCTTTTTCCCGACAGCTCTGGCATTGTTATTGACAAGAATCTCATTGTTCCTTTCGGCCACTTGCAGTAGGTTTATCAACCTATTGAATGTGGTGATTCTTTTATTGTCGACCTCTAAACGATACTGGTTCGCTAGTATCATGGACGAGGTGGGAAAGTTCAGTAGGGTTTTCTGAATCATTTCTTCATCAGTAAGTTTCTTTCCACAAAAGTCTATACGTGCCTGAATTTGCAGCATGTCTTTTTGGAAATCATTTACTTTTACATAATCGAGGAAGCGAATTTCATTCCACATGACGTTCAATTGTGGTATTAAGGAATCATGAATATTCCCAAAACAGCTATCTAGAGCATCCCAAAGCTCTTTTGGCGTTTTCAAGTGATGATAACGCCAACGTAGGTTAGGATCGATATGTCTCTTAAGGAACATAAGAGCATGAGATTTGTCTTTCTCAGTTGCCGGAGCAGCGTCGGCAGATGGATTGATAGTGGAGGCGAAGTCCTTTGCCACAAAGGTGGTTTCCATCAGCTACCCAACGGTGGTACTCAAGTCCTGTTGAGTCCAAAAGTTCGAATTCTGGTCGAATTGGGTCCATCTACATAGACAAAATAAAGGACATTAATATGGTGCTCAAGTCCACGACAAATACCTGTATTATTTTCCCGTGACCAAATTTCTTTATGGCCAAGATGGATACCAAAACCAAATTTCTTTATGGTTTTGTGGGTAATACGTATATGTCATATAGTCCAATCTCTGATCATAACCCAGTCCACAAAATTAATTAACCAAGCTTCTTTATGGTTTTTAACAAGGGAACTCTGTTTGCAAACCAAATTTCTTTATGGTTTAAAAATTGCAAACAATTTGGTAATAAGGTTGACAAAATAGTCAACTAAAAATAGGTCTGTTAAAAAAAATAAACTACAGGCCCATTTGTCATTTATATACGCATATAAATTTATTAGAATGTAAGTCGCAAATTGTTCGCATATTTAGTAGCAAACCGTTTGCGGAATAAAAACAAGTTTTGGTCAATATTTGTGACATGCATGAGTATTATCAAACTAAAATATAATACTAAGGGTAAAATACATGTCAATAATCAAAGGTTTACAATTTTGAGGAAGACCTAAAAAAAATAGTATAACATACTAAAGAAAATATGTATGGTAAATTATAACATATGGTGGGGATAACATCACGAATATGTACATATATGATGAATATTTGATAAAAATAAAATACTAGAATATTCATGGCATAAAATAATTAACATACATACATATGCATCATGTGTATGATAAATTTGCTAACACTGAGAATGATATGATATCCTTCAAAGTAATATCCATGCATGTATTTATTTGTTTTACTTTTCAAAAAAAAAAAATGAAAGGGAAAGTACAAAATCACATGTATTTATTTATTTATTTATCTTATCTTAAGGACAACATGTTTAAAATGCGCCTCAATCCACCATTACCAGTTTCTACTTTCTATGGTGTTTAGCAGGATGTTTAAGACATCAACAATTGACTAAGGAGAAGACACAAAAAATCAGATAAGTGTCTCTTATATTATTTAGTTGTTTGATCAATTTTAATTGTTATTCCCCAACAATAATTTCATGGAAGAATCGTTCTACATAAAATCAACGTTGAAACATCGTCTTCAAAACATCAAGAGAGGTAACTTTTCAATCATGGATTATATTATTGAGATTCAACCGATTTCTGACCAATTAGCTGTTATAAGAGATAGTGTTGCATATTCAGATCTTGTTACGTATACGTTGAATGGTCTAGGATCTGAACTTGATCAGTTTATCATTATGGTTCAAAATCGAAATGTAACTTTTACGTTTGATGGTCTTC
Organism: Papaver somniferum; assembly: GCF_003573695.1. Classification (NCBI taxonomy): domain Eukaryota; kingdom Viridiplantae; phylum Streptophyta; class Magnoliopsida; order Ranunculales; family Papaveraceae; genus Papaver; species Papaver somniferum. The sequence goes on along the minus strand of NC_039360.1, from coordinate 14,104,314 downwards.
GATCTTGTTTATTGAATCATGAGCAATGGATAGTTAGCAGAAAAGATTCTTCTAGTGTTGGTTCTTTTTTTGATGCGTCCAGTTCTAATGCATTATTCGAAAATATACATTTGTTCTCATTTAAAACCTGTTACTCCTAAGTGATGTAGTTTTTACAGTGATAAGAAAAGGTTTATTAAAAATTGTAGAGATTTTGGTTTCAGATAATTTCTAATGCTAAAATAAATAAAACTAAATTGAAATTGATATCAGGGTTTCACAAATAACCAAGATTTTGGATTTCACTACTACTTATCTTCACGACACATGGAAACTCACTTAGGAATATTTTAATGTGTTCGTAGGAAGAATACGAATCATATGGATAATATGATGTATGCAAAGAAGATGAAGACAATGTAGTAATCAAATAAGATGAAGTTGACGAAGATAGAGATAAAGGGAGGTATATTACTCTGGGCAAAGAAGAAGCAGAAGAAGTCAACTCACTTCTCACGGAGTATGTAAAAATCGCCAAAGCTGTTTAAGATGAAATTGAAGATGGCGACGAAGATGGTGATGAAGGGAGATAGATGAATTTCGGTAAAGAAGAAGATGAAGAAGAATTATAAGAGATCAACTTATCTTGCAATGAGTATACAACCAACGAAGAAGTTGAAGTAGAACTTGAAAATAACGACGAATATGAAATTTCTGCTGAAACAATCAGAGAAGAAAAAGAATCGAAAAAACCTAATTGCCTAAGCAACTGCTTGAACCGACCCATCCTATCGTTTAGATGATCAATTGTTTGTTGAAGATCATCAATAAATATAACATTTCCGTGAAGGGACACAAATATTAACTTTGTAATGACAATCGCTTCACAACACCACTGAAAAAAATACAAAAACGAATTAGAAATATATTCCGCAACATCTTCAAATTTACTTTTTATTTACTGATTTGACTGACAAAACTTTTTGATGGAGTCCCATTATACTCATTACACAAAATGGAGGACTCGTATCAATCTCTACAATAAATCCACAATCCAAGCAAAACTTTTAACTTTGAAAATTTGTAATTTTTTTTTTCCAATATTCACTTTGTAAGGCTACGAAATTACAAATTTTAAAGAAATTATTTTTTTGGTTACTCGTGTTTGTATCTATATGATCTGACTTGAATAACATTTAATGCCGCCCAGACTCTATACTACTCCTTCCGTCCCACTATTAGATGACCTAGTTGAAGTTTGCACAATTCTTAAGGCAACCAATGGAAAGCAGTATTCCTAGGTATTTTTTTACAACTATACCCTTCTGGATACCATGGATTTTCGTAAACTTTGTATCATTGAAAGGCATTTTAAAACACTTACGTAACGAATATAAACATGGATATCAAATTATACATATTTTTAAATAAATGATAATGATAATGAATCAAAAAGATAGTTTTAGAAATATCTCCTTGTGTAATGAAATAGGCCAACTAACATTGGGATAAACATGGATACCAAATTGAGAGGGAGTTTTTCAATCGATTTGAAAAATGGCATTTTAATTTTACATTTTTATTTAAGAAAACAAAAAAAAACAAAATTAGAAGTATCATTTCATTTGATGTCCCCTCCGGCCTCCCCCATTAAATATTAGTCCAGCAAAAGTACATGTCTTCTCGTGTGTAGATAGAATACAAACATCCATGCACATAAAGATTAAAGACCGAGACACACTATATATTGGGGAAATTAGGGGGAGACCCAAAAAAACAATATTCTCATTCTCAGGCCTACAATTAATTTTGTATACCGTGACACCCATAATTATATGAAATTATTATATGAATCAATACATAACTGGTTATGCATACTATCTTTTCAGGCATAACTCGTTATGCAGCCTAATTTTTCAGGGTATAATTGGCAGCGCAACTTGGACATAACATATGTAAAAATCCGCGCCTTAGACTTTTACAAATTTTATATCGTTGGAAATCTTTTTAAAAGAGCTACGCAACGAGTACAAACAAGAATATCAAATTTTTGTTTTTAACGAAAAAATCAGAGGTGATCCTCATTTTAGGGATTTTTTTTGAAAACTTGATACTTAACCATTATGCAGTCACCAAAAACGATGCATAACACATTCTGCAGACGCATAACGAATTATGCAACCATTTTCTCCACTGCATAAAAATTATGCATTTGGATAACAAAATTATGCATCTATAACAAGTTATATTACCATTTTTTTGGTTGATTTTAGCCGTACATATAAAAAATAGATGCATAATGCAGTATGCATCCATATTTACGGATGCATATCAGGTTATGCATCTATTTTCTCGATGCATAATGCATTATGTAGCCATATTTTCGGACGCATAACATGTTATGCAGGTTTTCTGGACTGCATAACAAGTTATGCAACAAATTTTGTAGATGCATAACAGGTTATGCATCCATTTTCACGAATGCATAACATGTTACGCAGACAGTTTCTCGACTGAATAACATGTTATGCAGTCATAACCACATCATCATTTTCTTTCATGTTTCATTAACTCCCACGCAAACCATTATCTTTCAGTTATTCAGGGGCTCTTGGTCAAAATCATGTATTTACACCATCATCTTCTTTCATGTATTTACACCATCATCTGCAATTAAACTTTCTTCACAACTCATCCAGTATTGCTTACTCCAACTCAATTCACGACTGAGAGTTTCATAAAAATCTGAAATTCATTTCAAAATATTCATTGAAAACAAGTTTTGATCATAAATCTATGATGACCAAGCCGTGTTCTACAAACCCATTTAGGGATTTTTGCTGCTACCATTAATAATAGTAGTGAATTGAAATTGTAATGAAGAGAATCGGTAGTAAGAGGGTTCGTCGTTAATTCGAAGAAGAAGACGATTTGGTGCTGCTATTGAGATCAATCGAATTTAGGCATGAATTTGTTCTCGAAATCAATCGAATCTCTTCCTTTTTCTGAGATCTAGGTATAGTGGAGAAGAAGAAGAAGAAAAAAAAAAGACAGAAACAAAATTTTATATATTTTGGGTTTGAGAATAATTTTTTTCCAGAATTTGGGTGCGCCTGTAGTTTTGGGAGCGTGGATTTCACAATAGAAACATCAGGGAGAATGGGTCTCCCTGTAGTTTTCACCTATATATTTTCTGGTGGGGCCCAGGCGCGGTGGTTATCTCGGTGCAAGGTTCACCGCGGAAAGCAAACATCCAAAAAAAAACAAATAAGAATCAACAATAACTTAATATTACTCTCTTTTTTCAACACACTGCGTGCATTGGCATTTGGGGTTCTCGTTTGCTTTTTCTTTTTTCTTTTCTTTGTTTGTAAAACCAATATAATATGAAGAAGAGTGTCAATGCCCCCACCTTCTCATGCAACCCTAGTTACATACCCGAGCAATGATAGGCCCACCCAAAAAAAGAACCGTAATTTACACTAAGGGGTAATCCAACGAACACAGAGGGAGCATGTTTAGCATCTAGATAGAGAAGGGCAGAATCTTTCCTCTCACACTTTTTGCGGTTTGTTAATCATTTTTGTATATAGCCTACCTTGTAACAGCATCACCGCATATTATATTGTAAACATGTATAGTAATAAAATAATAAAACAAAGGAGCCGGTAATTGCGATACTTCAGTTCTCGTGAAGTTGTTCTTCTTGTGTTCCTTCCTTCTTATAGTGACGATGATAACGATAATCACAGTCACAGCATAGCTGGCATCCATCATTACTTGAAGACCACGTGTAATGCTAAGATGTGACTTATTCTCCACCAACCACCTTTGTCTCTTAAATAGGGAACGATTTTGCTCTAGCACTTGATCTAGCAGCACAGGAGACGGCTATCTGGCCTAATATTATGTCAACAAACTTTTTAGTTAACGGCAGTATATTTTTCTTTTTTTGCTGAGTAATATTTTTCCGTATTTTTTTCAAAACAGAATCTAATATCGTATATTTCCATATTCTGAACATAACCTAATTTCTTGCCGCTAAAAATGCCTTGCAATGTGATCATTCTCCATCAGGTTATAGATATATATGTTAGAAAAAACGCTTTAAAAATACCAATTTTTCCATGGACTATGTTTTGATCCCTAGACCTATTGCCCATTAATTGTTTTTTCATTTGAATAGATAAAACAATAGTCCCACATTGACTAAAATCTAAAGAGTTTTAGACTTAAATACCATAGAATTGGCTATAAGGGCATGGCCCTTGGGTCATTAGACTTTTGTGCTTGGAGGGAAGGCCTAGACTAGGGCAAGGTTGCCTTTCCCGTACGCGCTGTGCTTCGCATAGAAGCATGCACGCCGCCGCCGTCCGTCGGGCTCGGGTGTGGGTGTGGGTTCATTAGATCTTATGTTTTTGCTGAAATTTTTGGTACGTGTTTTCCACACAAGTAGAAGAATCTTTTCTTTGTCTGAACGTGCTTGTCTTGGCTTCTTTGTCTGTACGTGTTTTGTCCTGGATCCCTTGTCTGTACGTATTTGGCTTGGCAGCAAAACAACTTTTCTTGCACTATCTTTAACCCAACATTACCAGTATTTCTGTCATAAGCATGGGTTTTCTTTCTTGTTTGTAACTACACAAACACTATATAAGAGAGTAGTTGTAAGCTCAGAAAACACACCACAGAGAAACATCTCTTCTACTCTCCCTCTGTTTTTCTGTAAACATCTCTTCTACTGTTTTAAGTTCTGCCAAGCTCTAAGGGTACCCTCATTGTATGCTACATTGAGGGGTACTAACTGTAGTTGTATCCTGGAAGTGACTCGCCAACTGCTGTAGCATCTCAGAGGAGTGGCAGGCGATATTGCCTTTAGGACAGCGTATCGTATACGTGCCTCTACATTTTCTGTGCATCTCCAGCAACATCGGGTTGAGCTAAGTATCTTCTTCTCAGTTACATTATTAGTAATTTACCCAACAATCTAAAGGCAATATCCTCTTTACTATATTTTGTAACAACATGGGAAAGAGTACTGTAGACAAACCCCCAAAGTTTAGTGGCAAAGACTTTAAACGATGGCAGTCCAAAATGTTATTCTTCTTAAAAGACCAAAGGCTAGATGAAGTTTCCTTAGAAAGACCCTCAAGAAGACTTCATGACCGTGGCTATGAAGATAGACTGGATAGGTGGACTAGGAAGAATTACATGTGCAAAAACCACATTCTTAACTGTCTGGATGACTCCTTGTACGACTTTTATAATGCAAAAGAGAATTTTACTGCTTTTGATTTATGGGAAGCCCTAGAAGAAAAATATCTTGCAGAGGTTGCTGGAAGCAAGAAGTTCTTGGTAGCTAGGTTCCTGGAATATAAGATGACTGATGAAAAGCCTGTTGTAGAACAATTCGTCGAACTCCAGCTACTCATCAACGAAATTCTTGCTGAAGGAATGCATATTGATGAATCTCTACAAGTATCTTCAGTAATTGAAAAGCTACCACCCTCATGGAACGAGTACAAGAGGAGGCTGCGACACAAGAATCGCGAAATCACCATGGTGGAGCTGGGGAAAAAGATCCAGGTGGAGGAACTTCTGTGCTGCAAGGACAAAATCCTGATGCTGAGCAAAGACATGTCCAACAAAGCTCATGTCCTGGACGATAATGCTGCGTCAAATAAAAGGCAAGGAAAATCCAGAAAAAATGGTAAACGTAACAAACAACGTAACTCCAAAGGTAACCATCTTAAGCCAAACGGTAGTGTCTCCAAAAACACCATCAAAGGCGACTGCTATAACTGTGGGAAAACTGGTCATATGGCCAAAGACTGTAGGGCACCTAAAAAGACCAAAAATTATCCTAAACAGAAAAATAAGGAAAACGTAGTAGATGATTCTGGATATTTTACTGGCATGGTGTCTGAAGTCAACCTTGTCTCTAATGTGACCAATGTGAGAGACTGGTGGCTTGATTCTGGAGCCACCAGGCATGTCTGTAAGTTCAGAAATGCTTTCTCCTCCTATAACAAAGTAGGAGACGATGAGAAATTGTTTATGGGAAACTCTTCTACCTCTAAAGTGGTAGGAAAAGGCAAGGTTGAATGAAGCTCACTTCAGGAAAAACTCTCGCATTGAATGACGTGTATCACGTCCCGGACATATGCAAGAATCTTATCTCAGAAACCATCTTACTTGGGAAAGGTTTTAAATTTGTAGCTGAGTCTAACAAAGTTGTAATCTCTAAAGGTGGTGACTTCGTAGGAAAAGGATATGTCACTGAAACATGATTAAGCTTAGTGTACTTTCTTTGAACTTGAATGACAATGCATCTTCTTCTGCTTATGTTTGTGACTCCTCACATGTTTGGCATGATAGACTAGGACATGTTAATTTCAAATCATTGAAAGACTTGCTAAATTAGGATGCATTCCTAAAATAAACTTTGAAGAGGTCATAAATGTGAAATTTGTGTTGAATCTAAATATGCAAGAAAACCCTTCAACAAAAGGTTGAACGTAGTACAACTCCCCTAGAACTAATCCACTCGGATTTGGGAGATTTGAAATCAACACCAACTAGAGGAGGTAAAAAATGGTACATCACTTTTATAGATGATCACTCAAGATACTGTCAGGTTTATCTTCTTAGAAGTAAAGATGAAGCCTTAGACGCTTTCAAATTATATAAACTTGAAGTAGAAAACCAAAGAGGTGTTACTATTAAAACTCTTAGGTCGGACCGAGGCGGTGAGTATGTGATACCTATAGGAGAATTCTGCAAACTTAATGGCATCATTCATGAAACTACTGCACCTTCTTCACCTGAGTCGAATGGAGTAGCTGAAAGGAAAAACCGAACACTCATAGATATGGTGAACGCTATGTTAGCTAGTTCAGGGCTACCTTCGAACCTGTGGGGGGAAGCAATTCTCTCTGCTTGCTATATCTTGAACCGAGTTCCATTTAAGAAATCCGACAAAACTCCATATGAGTTATGGAAAGGAAGACAACCGTCCTATGCATACTTTAAAGTGTGGGGGTGTTTGGCCAAGGTGGCCACTCCTCGTTCCAAGAAAAAAATAGGACCTAAAACTGTAGATTGTGTTTTCCTAGGATATCCTGAGCACACTAGTGCTTATAGGTTCATGGTAATTGGTGAGAACACCATAATGGAATCCAGAGATGCAGTGTTTTTCGAACACATTTTCCCTTTAGGGTCTGGACCTCATAAAAGGGTCCGCGATGATCTCTCAGATGTTCCTTCGACTAGTCAACCCCCGTCTCTAGATGCTGAAACCGAACCTAGAAGAAGTAAGAGGGTCAGAACCGAGAAAGGTTTCGGTCCAGATTTTGTGACTCTTACGGTAGAGTCTGAACCCCAAACCTATAAGGAAGCTATGACTTCTCCGGAAGCTCCCTTCTGGGAAGAAGCTTCAAATAATGAGTGGGATTCCATTCAACAAAATGAAACTTGGGAGCTTGTAGACTTACCTCCTGGTAGTAAAACCATAGGTTGCAAGTGGGTCTTCAAAAGGAAACTTAGAACAGATGGAACTATAGAAAAACACAAAGCTAGGTTGGTAGCTAAGGGGTATAGACAACAGGAAGGATTAGATTTCTTTGATACCTATTCACCGGTCACTAGAATCACTTCTATCCGGATGCTGATTGCTATTGCTTCTATTTATGATTTGCATATACATCAGATGGATGTTAAAACTGCTTTTTTATATGGTGAATTGAATGAAGAAATTTATATGGACCAACCTGAAGGTTTTGTTGTGAAAGGTTATGAAGATAAAGTATGCAAACTGAAAAAATTTGTATGGTTTAAAACAAGCACCTAAACAGTGGCATGAAAAATTTAATCATGTAATGATATCTAATGGCTTCAAGGTTAATGAATCTGATAAATGTGTTTACATTAAATCTGTGGATGATTCTCATGTTATTGTGTGCCTATATGTTGATGATATGCTCATATTAGGTAGTAACCTTGATAGTATTAATACCACTAAAAGCATGCTTAACGAAAACTTTGACATGAAAGACTTAGGCCCTGCTGATGTAATCTTAGGGATGAAAATCAGAAAGATGTCTGATGGATATAGTCTTAGTCAATCTCATTATGTTGAAACTGTGCTTAAGAGATTTAATCATGAAAATGCTAAACCTGCAACTACTCCTTATGATCCCAATTGTAAATTGAAAAAGAACAAGGGTGAGGGTATTTATCAACTTGAGTATTCTCGTGTTATTGGCAGTCTTATGTATTTAATGAACTGTACAAGACCTGATATTGCCTATACTGTGAGTAGATTAAGCAGGTACACTTGCAACCCTGGGCAGGATCACTGGAATGCTCTCTACAGAGTTCTACGGTACCTGAGAGGAACTTCAAACTATTGCTTAAGTTTTGGGAAGTATCCTGCTGTGCTAGAAGGGTATTGTGATGCTAACTGGATATCAGACTCAGATGAGTGCAAATCCACTAGTGGGTACATCTTCACACTTGGTGGTGCGTCTGTGTCATGGAAGTCTACCAAACAGACATGTATAGCCCGATCCACCATGGAGTCTGAGTTTATAGCCTTGGAGAAAAGAGGAGGAAGCTGAATGGATACGAGGTTTCCTGGGTGGAATTCCACTCTGGCCCAAGCCTGTGTCTTCGATCGCAATCCACTGTGACAGTCAAGCTGCTATTGGATGCGCAAAGAATAGTGTATACAACGGAAAGTCTATACATCTTCAAAGAAGACACAAGACAGTGAAACAACTACTCTCTACTGGCATCATCTCTATAGACTTTGTAAGGTCTAAAGAGAATATTGCAGATCCTTTGACGAAAGGGTTATCTAGAGAGGTAGTTAGATCCACATCGAAGGGGATGGGACTCAAGCTCATAGAATAAATCGCCATGAAGGACACTCAACCTTGTGAATGGAGCTCCAAGATCAAGGTTCAATGAGATAACTAATTTTTGGTGATGTCGAGAGAGAGCACTATCTTTGTCCCTCCCTATGGTGTAACCGTATGATAGTGCTGCCTGCATGTTTTAGGATGATCTGTCAAGATCTTAATGAGTTCCATGGCTTTGCTTAAAGCGGAGTGTGGCAGGACACTCTTAATGGACTCACCTATGTGGATGTTGGAAGTGGGGCCGCTTCCTATGAGAATTTGAGCTTTTTCTCTAGAGACATTCATTAAGTCCGGGATTTAGCCCACGGCCAAAACGGGCACAACGGCAAGAGCTTGGCAGCTTTCTTTGAGACATCAAAGTGTGGTTGTTATTTCTGAATTGCACTCACTGTTGACGGTTCAAGACATTGTGTTCACCGAAACAACAAGCAGTTCCGGTAACCTCTCACTAAGTTAAGGTTCAATCTCTGGGACACCTTAGCCTAATATTGATGTATTATGTTTTCTCGTATTTCGTCGATATGTTTTATCATTCATGTGGGGGATTGTTAGAAAAAACGCTTTAAAAATACCAATTTTTCCATGGACTATGTTTTGATCCCTAGACCTATTGCCCATTAATTGTTTTTTCATTTGAATAGATAAAACAATAGTCCCACATTGACTAAAATCTAAAGAGTTTTAGACTTAAATACCATAGAATTGGCTATAAGGGCATGGCCCTTGGGTCATTAGACTTTTGTGCTTGGAGGGAAGGCCTAGACTAGGGCAAGGTTGCCTTTCCCGTACGCGCGGTGCTTCGCACAGAAGCACGCACGCCGTCGCCGTCCGTCCGGTCGGTCGGTCGGGTCGGGTTCGGGTGTGGGTGGATCCTATCTTTTTGCTGAAATTTTTGGTACGTGTTTTCCATACAAGTAGAAGAATCTTTTCTTTGTCTGTACGTGTTTTGTCCTGACTTCTTTGTCTGAACGTGCTTGTCTTGGCTTCTTTGTCTGTACGTGTTTTGTCCTGGATCCCTTGTCTGTACGTATTTGGCTTGGCAGCAACACACTGCTCCATGCATGACAAAACAACTTTTCTTGCACTATCTTTAACCCAACATTACCAGTATTTCTGTCATAAGCATGGGTTTTCTTTCTTGTTTGTAACTACACAAACACTATATAAGAGAGTAGTTGTAAGCTCAGAAAACACACCACAGAGAAACATCTCTTCTACTCTCCCTCTGTTTTTCTGTAAACATCTCTTCTACTGTTTTAAGTTCTGCCAAGCTCTAAGGGTACCCTCATTGTATGCTACATTGAGGGGTACTAACTGTAGTTGTATCCTGGAGGTGACTCGCCAACTGCTGTAGCATCTCAGAGGAGTGGCAGGCGATATTGCCTTTAGGACAGCGTATCGTATACGTGCCTCTACATTTTCTGTGCATCTCCAGCAACATCGGTTTGAGCTAAGTATCTTCTTCTCAGTTACATTATTAGTAATTTACCCAACAATATATAGACACAGTGAATTTTAGTAATGAATTGAAAGTCATTCTAAAACTTTAAACGAATTATAGTGTTTCCACCTGAATCGACTGCCGAGACATTTCTATACAAAAAAAAGGAAACAACAAAAAGCTGCAGTAACCCATCTTGAATACAAGTGATCAAATTTGTGATTATCAAAATATAAATAAATTGAAAAGCGTACGCGAAGATGATGACAACATTACTTTCATCAAAATACTGAAAACCAAACATAAAATTCCCAAGCAATTCAAACGAAACTTGATTCGTGACAATAGAACTACGACCAGATAAGGAAACCGACTCCATAAGGCTGCAACTTACGTTGTCGAAATAATGGACTCACCGCATCTACGAGCAAGTGTGTTTATAACTAAGTAAGTTTAAGAGTGCATGCCTATGTTTACTAACCAAGTAATCTGGAGAAGTGCTACGCCAACCAGAATAATCACCATCCTACTGCAATACATATACACAGTCACCATCTTACTGCAATCATGAAACTATCTTTATCTTCATAAAACTCGCCAAGTTTGAAAGGGATTCTAATTTAACCACTAACTTGATTTCTGGAGTTGCTCCCTTTACTTTGAGCTCGTGTGACAAACTAATTGTCTAATACTATGTGCATGTTGGCCTCTATTTTCCTGTTGTATTTCTTAATGTAAGGTTGTCTCTGTGTTTGTGTCCTATCAAATTCCTCAAACTTGAGTTATGCTTATTATAATCTAATATATACTTTTGATTCCAGATATTATTGGTCAGACAGTTACGTTTCAACATGGAGAAGGGAAATTGATGTTGTTTCTCCATAATGACAATGCCTAATCTTGTGATCATACTCGTCACCATTTCATCAGCAAGAAATCTCTTTATATCTCACCTCCCAAAGCTCTCAGCACCCTGATCGTCCGAGGTTCTGTTAAATTCAAAATTAACCTAATAGATCTTAGAAGCTCCATAAATATAGAGGTTTTTTCATATTCTTGCTCCAAAAAGATATATATTTGCGCCAGAAAAAAATAATTGATGGCTAAGTAGAAAATTGAAAGATCTTCTATCCCCCTAAAAATACGGCAGCAAACATACGAAATTAGTCGGCAGAAAAAAAATAATATACGACCGTTAACTAAAAGGTTTGTTGATGCCATATATGGCCAAATGGCTGTCCTTTGTGCTGCTATATCAAAAAAATTTCCTCTTAAATAGTGTGTTGGCTCTTTATTCATCTTTATCTTTTGTCTGTAATTGAGAAGTATGTGTGTCTGTAAAACCTTTGTTTCTCCATTAATGGATTTCTTGAATTCCTGATTCTACTAAAAGAAACATCCTTACCGAGTTTCTGTGAATGAATGAGTGGTTTGTTTCAGGGTTACTCAGATTTGTCATTTCCTGATTATTCTTCTTCGTCTTCTACCTGATCTGTCATCTAATAAACTTAATAATATATAGTAATCAAAATGACCTCTCTTACTACGCAGAGATCCCGATGCACCACCACTCCTCTTCCTTCCTTCCTTCCTTCCTTTGTCCTAGACGGTAGTACGAAGTAGTCGTTGTCTTAGCTCTGGATTTCTTGCTCTTTTTATCTTACACTACCAGTACTTATAATAATAATAATAATAATAATAATAATAATAATAATAGTAGTAATATAATAGGATCTCTGTCACGTTCTCGCTCAAACGACAATTAAATTTCAATCCTCATTTGTTAGGCCAAGTTCAATATCAAAACACAATTTCCAGTCCAGAGTGACTCCAGCCCAGTGGAACATACCAAAAAGCAAGCTAAAAATTCCGAATAAAAGTGGAAAAATATCCTAATGAAATTCAGAAATTCACTGGTAGATTTTTGACAAGATTCATATGGCTGAGTCGGTCTACTAGGCTTCTTTTTTGTTTGCTCAGTCAAGTGTAAGAATTTTTGACTCTTTATTAACACAGGTAACCACATGTTCTTGGGTTTATTACACTTGTTGAGTTGAGACACACCCATAATGCTGTGTAGACGATGCAGGAGCTGTGCTGGCTTTAGCTTATGCACGTGCATTGGTGAGCTATACCTTCTTCAGTGTCTCACCTCTACTACTGCACACCAAGTCGCCAACAGTCAGCTCGAGCATCGATAACAAGACCACTATTCCAAGTCTCCAACAAAACTTTTTGGGGATATTTTGGCCCAATTTAAGATCAGCCCAACATGGAACATAAATCCATGTTGTTATTCATGGAACATAAATCCAACCCCAAGCCCATGCCATCTAGTTCTAGTTTTCCATACATTTACAAGTGGCTTGAAATGATGTTATTCATGCAGCATCAGAGTGTCGCGTCTCTTACAGAAATCTTTCTCATTTACAAAGTGGGCGGAATTAGGGGTGCACGTACCCTACCCATATCCGCCAATTCTACCCTACTCGTCAGTGTTTTAACCGTATCCTATCCTACCCACTATTTGGCGGGTAGGATAACGGGTAAAGATTTTCTTAACCGCCGTTAGATGGGTATAGTGACGGGTAAAGCTCGAAATTATCCTACCCTACCCGCCTATTTATCTAACAGCCGTTAATAGCCGATGATCTTTCTATTATTGATCATCTTTGCCGTTGGTTTTTTATTAATCAACTCAACCTAAAAACTAAATTCATTTTCGTTTCATCTCTTCAAACTTCTCCTCTCTAACGAAGGGCCAGTACTGTTGCATCTCCGCCACCTCCACCTCCACCATCTTCTCAACTTGAGGTCAGAGAAAGTAAGAAGCAGAAGAGGACATCTTGGGTATGGGGGCATTTTACGACGAGTTTTGATGAAGATGGTATTAAATGGGGGAAGTGTAACCATTGTGAAGGCATGATGCTTTTGTTTGTTCATTTTTCCCTAATTAGATTGGCAGTACCATTGGGTACATATTTAGATAGGATGACTCTTATTTGCTGTGTTGTTGCAAGATTTCATTTTTGTTTTTTGGGAAGCATTTTTTGTATACACAGTCAAGGTAATAACTAGTAACCAGAAAATCCAGAATATAAAAAACTAAAAATAAATAAATAAAAAAACGATTATACCCGCCACCCTATCCTATCCGACCCGCCAATTAATAGATTGGGTAGGACCTTATACGTTTAGTGGTGGGTATGATGGCGGATAAAAAATTTCTTACCCGCCAGTCAGCGGGTAGGGTGGCGAAATATGCCATATTCTACCCACCCTACCGGTTGTGCAGACCTAGGCGGAATATTTTCAGTTTCTGTAACCTATGGAGATGTAGAAATTGAAATTGAACTGGCTGGGGACTTGGTAGTGGAGTTTACTTAACTCCAAGATATTATGAACTAGTATACGTGTAGGGTCGGGATCGAGGAACAAAGCGTTTTGATCTTAACAAAATTTCTAACCCACTGGATGTGTTTCATCGGATGGTACACAAATTCAAATGACGTGGCAAACACTATTCTCCGTTTGGTCGCCCTTATATGCCTGATAGGAATTTTAGGATTTCTGAGATTAAGAAAGATTATTCAACCTGTGAGATTTTATGTATATATATTTAATTTTTGATAATCACGGGATTTAATCAAGATCATGGTTTTTCTGGCAAGAAAAATTTCTTCGCCTTAGAAATGATTTTGATAAGAATAATCAAGATAATTTTCCTAAAGAAGAAACCCTATCTGACTATATGAGATGTGAATTCTTTATCATTTCGGTTTTGGATACAGTACCTAACAACGGATGAGCGCGAGTTAATTGCTGTAGAATAAGGATGGATGGATGGATTTAAGAAGTTTTAATTGGCTACGTGATTGGATTTATACATTTCACAAATAAAGGTATCACCTGATGAAATCTGATTGATTTTATAAGTTATATGATCAGATATTTTGATGGACTCAGATGCTAATTATTAAAAATAAATTCTATGGACTCAGTTAATCCAACAAAAATAGAGGAATTTTAGTTTGATGATCATTAACGATGAGTTTCAGGTTTGGGGTTCTTACAAGAACCAGGGATATGGTGGTTGTAAAGGCCAGATCTCAATTAAGCCAAACATAAAATTAAGTTGGTTAAACTGCCACGTAGACACTAATGTGACCCATTAGATAAACGAAATCTAACGTTCTAAATAAGTTTTGTCAAAAGCCTTTGTTACAGGATCCTGACCCAACTATAGGAAAGTTTGTAGTTTTACGATTATCAGGAATAATTAATTGCATGATCCATTCTTTTCCGATCATCGTTCTCAATATAGCATATGGGGGTTCTTATTTTCTTCTTAAAGCTCATTTCACTTATAGAAATGCCAGGCTTGTATACGAATTACTGGTAGGTTATTCGGTATACAGGAAGTTTACTGAGGTGAACTACCTCACCTTTGTTCAGTCTTCAATTTTGAAGATTACCTCGATCTGTTTTGAGTCGTCGTGGCAGCTCTACTGTAACTAGTGGAAGACTTGGGGTCTATCTTAGAATTTTACTCTTTTGAATGAAAAAACATCTTCTGATGATGGAGCATCTAGTGACATATCTTTCAGAAGTGAAAAAGCTTTATCAACACTATCTTTGGATGGAAATACTGGCATCTTCTATAATTATTTCAGTCGAGGAAAAGAAAAGTATTTTTGAATTAGATGAAGATTGGTCTAATGGTGGTCATCTAGAGACAATCTTAATCTATTAGGGAAATTGCCATATGAAACTTTTTGTTGACCCAGGTGGATGGACAAACTGGTTTTTCCATTTTGGTAATGCACTGGGCGGGGTATAATCAGACGCGTAGATTAACTGTAACCGCTGGTGGGCAAACATAACGCTTGCGGTCAAAGAAAAATCAGTTGACGGGTCTTCTAAGACCGCATACGACTATTTTTGAGCGGTCACCGGAACGTTTAATTTTTCTATCCCAATAAATAATACTCGAGCTTCCTCTCCAAATTCACAACAAGCTTTCATCAAATCAAATTTTTCGCAATTTCAATCGTTTTCAATTGTTAACTATGAATTCTGATTTTGATTGTTCTGAGGATATATGGATATGGATGCAACCTGATTTAAACCCGAACAAAAGGTCATTTCCTCCCCCCGTATACTATGTTACGGGGTACCATCGGATTCCACGGATGACGACGTTCGTATTGGCAAAACAATTTCTTTTAGGTATCTCAAATTCTTTTGTGAAACAATAGTAGAGCATTTTGATCCAACTTTTTTAAGAAAGAAAACACATGAATATGTTGAAAGAATCACTTCCTAAAACACCATGAGAGGTTTTCTAGGAATGCTAGGTAGCCTTGAATGCATTCACTGGACGTGGCATATATGTCCGGTTGAATGGGCACGTCAATATAAGGGTCATTATATAAAACCAACTGTAATTTTGGAAGCGTCGGCTACTTATGATTGTTGATATTTACATGCTTTTTTTGGACGAGTTCGAATAGCGATGTCAACGTTTTCCATAAGTCACCATTGTTTGAAGATCATAAGAAAGTGATCGTTCCACACTGTAATTTCACTATCAATGGTCATGATTACACTCAGTGGTATTATCTAGCAGACGGGATATATCCAGAATGGTCAAATTTGGTTCAAGCTTATAGTTAGACATGATTTGGACCGATGATGCGACGGATATGAAGTACTGTAACGCCAATGAATAAAATTGAAGAAGGATGTTGAACGCATTTTTGGCGTACTAAAAAGGAAATTCGCCATCATAGATGGCCCGACACGCTTATTGATCTTCAAGAAATGAAGAAAATTTTGCTAACTTGCATCATTCTTCATGACATGGTTATTCAGTAAACCAGACATGACCCAACATGGACTAGTTTTAGAGATGAAGATTTGAGGCCGAACCTTGTGGTGCAACATGGCTATCAGACAAGAGATAGACTTTCCACCGACAAAATAAAGAAAATCGGGACTCTATAGGAATCTAAGGGAAGATCTAACTAACCACCTTTGGGCTATAAAAGGTGTAAGAGATGATGCGAGGGGCGTCAAAAACAGGGTGGCCGAGGCTGACTCCGAGGCTCATAGATGTTGTCTTTCAATTTCATGTGGTTTATTTTAATTAGATGTAATGCAGTAAGAAATACTGTTTACAAAGATACTCATCATGTTTCAAATACTATCGTTGAGTTTAATGTATATAGTCTAATAATCAGTAAAAGAAGAAGATTATAACTGACTTGAAATATCATCCAATTGCACTACATTTTTAAATATACTCATGGTATTTGCTCATAGCACCATGGATGGCCATTTTCAACGTAGTCGCACATGTACACCTGTGACTTTTGATATAGTCAAAAATAAGCACTAAAGTATCAACTCTATAGGATTAGCAGCAGTAGACAGGAGTATCCAGCAAATATGTGGCTTCTACTAATATTAGTCGGTTCAAAGATGATAAGAGCATGAATAAAATACTATAAAAGCTCTAAAGCGTTTCTCTGGTGGGGCCAGAAGCTCCAAAAATCGAGCTTGATTCAGCTTTTAAACACAACATAGTAATTTTGCCTGAAACCAAGAGGTGGGAGTACAAGAAAGAACGGAAAAGAACAGAGAGGCAAAGTTAGGGTTTGCGAGAAAGAAAAAAGTTTTATAAATCTGTTATAAGGTATCTACATGTGTGATTAATATTTTTGATTGTGGTTGTAGTAATGAGGTTCAAACTCTCGGACTTGTGAATATTAAATTTAAAGATTTAATAAAATTATATACAAAATTATTAACAATGGGTGCGAGAGGTAACCAAGACACTAGATTCCACTATTATGCAAAATTGAATGATAAGTATTTCAAAACTCTATTCAATTCTTAAGTCCTCTTTTATCTTTAATTCACTATCAATCATACAGATTCTCAAACATTATTTGTAAACCTTCAGCATAGATTATCAAGAGATTAAACCAAGCATAACCTATCAAACTGAATAACAAATAATTAAGACAATCATTCAAATAATTTAAAACTCTGCAAAAGCAGCGATTAGGTGAATTATATAATTAAATGAAATAGTTACCCATTGTTCATGTGTGAATAACTTCATCCATTGCCTTGGTTACAAGAGAATTAGCCGCTCATCATGTTGGAAAACCTCTCAAAGAATTTCATTGATGCTCAAAAATGGTTTACAAATGATGAGAATATGAGAAATACGATAAAACCGGGTTTGTATTTGTTACAAACCAGAGAACTACGACCCTCAGTGACAAAATAAGACTGCTGCAGCTGTGTCGCAAACGCAGTAGCAAATAAGTCTACCTGATGTACGACCCACAGGTGTGAGTCGTTATTACTGTAGAAAAACGACTGCTGGTGCAGGTCCGTTCTTCGTGTTATTCATGTTCATCAGCAGCAGCAGCAGTAGAAACCGAGTTTGGGAAAACTCGAATTTCTTCTTCTCTGGCTCTCCTCAGCCCCCCAGACTCTCGACACCCTTCTCTGACTCTCGAGAATCCTTTTTATACCCAACAGCTTCATAAAATCTTGCTCAATCACTCCAAATATTCTCCCATTACTCGGCAGTAAACGATATATTTTTCTTTCCTTTTTTTTTTTATCTCGATCACATATCTGCAGCTGTCAATTACGTGAAAACTATCCCTGTTTATCTTTTTCACGCTCCAACAAGTCGTTCAAGTCATTACACATCATCAGAACACGTACAAATTCTTCCAGAACCCGTGGATATCTTCTCCCTGTACGTGTTTTCCCTGTTTGCAACTCGTGGATTGCCTAGACGATTCTAGCTAATTCTGATCGAACCAAAAGCCCACAACGTGTTTGCTAGGCCATATCACAACTTCCTACCAAAAATCAGCCATTGAATCTCCCTAGAACACGTTCAAAACTTCGATCAAAAATCTGCCAGTGAAGAAGGAAATTTTCCCGCCAAAAATGAAATTTGAATTTTAGAAGAAGGACACCCCTTATCCAGTGGTCGCTCCTTATCCGTTGCTGGAGTCCGAATAACACATTCCCATGGGGTGCCTTTAGTAATTTTTCTGGGGTGCCTTTAGTACTTTATCCTGGGGTGTAAAACACCACTTTTCGAGCCAATTTCGCCGTAAGAGCTTATTTCTCTATAAATACCTACAAAGACATAAAATAATAAAATAAATACAAAATCGAGCACTAATAATACGTACAATTGAGACATATTAGACACATAAATGTGTCTATCAATGTGTAGAAAATATGTATGAAATACATCTGATTTGTTATTGGTCTAAATATTTTCCGGTGTAGCCAGAAGCTTTAAAATCGAGCTTGATTGTGACGGACCGGAAAATTACGCCTTTGGCGCGTTGCCCCGCAGGCCGTAACTTTTCCGATGTGAAATGATGAAGCTACGATCCGGTCCTCAAAGCTAGAAAAATGCACTTCCATTTTCTCTTGCAAGCATGCTCGTGAAGCATGATGCAGCTAACTTAGCTTCCACACCGTTCCAAACTTACCCTTGTCTACAAAAGGGTATGAGGCCATAAGGCCAAGGCCAATGCATATTGTATGCATCTCTTCGCTTACCAACTCCACGTAGATTGATAGGAAGTATGAGAACCCACTTGCTGGCATGCAACTAAGCCCCATCAAGCTTGGACACAATCATCTCTTGCATCGCAATATCGAGCTAGATGATATGAGAGGACAATATGGCGCAATCATCTCGCAATTAGATGATATGAGCGAAAAAGTGCTGGACCGGCAATGATGCAACTCATTGCGGCTTCCTACTTACCCTTCACTACTCTAAACGGATCAACCACAGAACGTAGTTCATCCACGAAGGGACAAAAGCTTAACTCAACTCCTTTACAAGGCCGTGGCGTAACAAAATTGGTAATGGCATGGTCCATATATGCTGTTCCATCAAGATGCAAAATGATTATGCATCATCGGGTGGCAACGCTACGCAACTAAAAATGACTCTTACGCATCATTTGTACTCTTACGGATAAGCTATGAAGCTTACTTGGTGCATGGCCTGCAAGTGCACCTTCAACTCAGCACCCCTCCCTATATATGTCTTATTGACATTTCTACAAGAATGGAAAGGGGACCAAATTGACATGCCTGCTTCACTATTCATGTGCAATGATTGCGACTACGTACAATGATTGCGCAACATTCATTCGGCCAGCCCTCTCTAGCCTAATGCACAATGATTTTGTGATATTGGATCTAGTCCAATAGCCTCCATAATGCGCAATGATTACGCTGCAAGATCAAGGCCATCTAATCAACTGGACTAATGCATCATTTGATGAGAGATTTGGATCTTAACCAAATGTCAAACATAATGCGCCATTTCGGCGCGGTATTGGCCTTAAGCTAATCTACCTCTTACCAAACAACAAAAACTTTGGATGAAGCTTCATCTCAGGCCATGGCGCATCTTTGAACATGCACCATGCTAAAAACACGGGGTGTTACATTGCTCACCTCTTTAAAGAATTTCGTCCCCGAAAATGAAACAAAAACTATTATGGACAAGCTCTTTGGTTTGGATGTCTAAGTAAAAGTTCCATACCAGATGCTCAGAAATCACGGATTTCTTCAAGTTATCTTGAACACCAATTTATACCTTCTGAGCAAACATCCCTTACCGCATACTCAAGAATCCAAAAAGAGTCCACAACGTCACCAAGATTCTCAATTGGCTAGTTTCCAAAAGGATATCTCAACAAGGTATCCTAGATGGCATCCCATACCATCATCCAAGAATCACTAAAGTTCACAAGTTGAAAGATGTCATTGAGATGACATGCAAAATCTTAACGCAGTGCTGTATGGAACAGCTTCCAGTTTCCCACCGTCCCTGATGGTCATCCAAGTTGCCACTCGTAAGTGGGATGATAGCCGGGCCTGACAACGCACACCGTTGGCCAGTTTCCAACGTGTGGGGATGATCAGTCCCATTGTATACCCACGTCCCATATGGACTTCCGGATATCCACTCATAAGTGGGGTGCCACTTAAGCCAGGCGAACTCACAACACTCAACACAAGCTCAACTCGATTCGTAAAGTAACTGGCATAACAGTTGTTGATGGTGGTTTTTAGCTTAGGGTTGAAATCGTAAAACCTTACATCTGATATGACGTCACTACGACCACTAGAGAATTTATTGAATCATTCAACATGCCTACGTAAGAATTACCAGGGTACCTTTTTTTTATATACATGTGTCATGTTCCACGGCAGAACCCCTAGTATTGAACGACATCATCTTCGTACATACCAAACCCTAATTATCACGCCACCGTGCCAATGGAAAACCATGCCAACCATGTCTCCGCGCCAAGGCATGCCAACCATGCCAGCCGCACCACATGTTCCAATGGCATGCCATGCCAGCCACATCTCCGCGCCAAGGCATGCCAACCATGCCAGCCACACCACCGTGCCAATGGCAAACCATGCCAGCCACGTCTCCGCTCCAAGGCATTCCAACCTTGCCAGCCGCACCACCATGCCAATGGCAAACAATGCCAGCCACGTCTACCGCTTCTAGGCATGCCAACCATGCCAGCCGCACCACCGTGCCAATGGAAAACCATGTCAGCCACGTCTCCGCGCCAAGGCATGCCAACCATGCGAGCGGCACCACCGTGCCAATGGAAAACCATGCCAGCCACGTCTACTGCGCCAAGGCATGCCAACCATGCTAGCCGCACCACCGTGCCAATGGCAAACCATGCCAACCACCTTACCGCGCCAAAAACGTGCTGGCCTTCCCTGCACGGCTACCAAAACGAAGGCTTGCAACAATCAACGACCACCGTTCTATCTTAGATGCAAATCTTCGCCGTCTAAGGTCGTCAACCAACGCATGGTAACCTTTGGCCCAACGCCAAAACCCTAGTTTTGGCCACGCCTAACTGCGCCAAGGCATGCCAACCATGCCAGCTGCACCACATGTGCCAATGACATGCCAGCCACCTTGCCGAGCCGAAAACATGCCGGCCTTCCCTTCACGGCTACCAAAACGAAGGCCTCCAACAATAAACGACCACCGTTCTATCTTAGATGCAGATCTTAGCCGTCCAAGCTCGCCAACTAACGCATGGTAACCTTTGGCCCAACGCCAAAACTGCGCCAAGGCTTGTCAACCATGCCAGCCGCACCACATGTGCCAATGGCATGTCAGCCACCTTGCCGCGCCTAAACCGTGCCGCCATTCCCTGCAAGGCTACCAAAACGAAGGCCTGCAACAATCAACGACCACCGTTCTATCTTAGATGCAAATCTTAGCCGTCCAAGGTCGCCAACCAACGGATGATAACCTTTGGACCAACTCCAAAACCCTAGTTTTGGCCACTCCCAAACCGCGCCAAGGCATGCCAACCATGTCAGCCGCACCACATGTGCCAATGGCATGCCAGCCACCTTGTCGCGCCTAAACCATGCCGGCCTTCCCTTCACGGCTACCAAAATGAAGACCTGCAACAATCAACGACCACCGTTCTATCTTAGATGCAAATCTTAGCCGTCCAAGTTCGCCACCAAATGCATGGAAACTTGCGACCCAAAGCCAAACATCACGGTTTTTACCAAAACCTTAATTTTGCCGCGCCTACACTATGCCAAAACCACGCACGACGTTGGCTTCCAAAACGAAGGGTTGCAATAATCAACGGTTGCTCTTCTATCTGAGATGCATATCTCAGCCGTCCAAGGTAGCCACCAAACGCATGGCAACTTGCGGCCCAAAGCCAAACATCACGGTTTTTACCAAAACCCTAATTTTGGACGCGCCTAAACTATGCCTAAGCCATGACGTCCCTAAATCATGTCGCTGGCTTCCAAACGAAGGGTTGCAACAATCAGTGGCCATCCTTCCATCTGAGTTGCCGATCTCAGCCGTCCAAGTTCGCCACCAAACGCATGGTAACTTGCGGCCCAAATCCAAACATCATGGTGTTTACCAAAACCCTAATTTTGGCCGCGCCTACACTATGCCAAAGCTATGCTGGCCCTATACCGTGCCGCTGGATGCCAAACGAAGGGTAGAAACAATTGACGGCCACCCTTCCATCTGAGATGCAGATCTCAGCCGTACAATTTCCTCACCAAACGCATGGCAACTTGCGTCCCAAAGCCAAACATCACGGTTTTACCAAAACCTTAATTTTGGCTGCGCTGCAAACATGATGTTGGTTGCCAAACGAAGGGTTGCAACGATCTACGACCACCCTTCCTCCTGAGGTGCAGATCTCATCCGTACAAACCTGCCACCAAACGAATCATGGCAATGTCTTGGCTTCAAAGATAACACTCGTGTCACGTCACCAACCTGGCTACGACACCTATTCTTTGGTCACGGCACCAACCTGGCTACGACGCCTATTCTTTGGTCACTACACCAACTTGGATACAAACGCCAAATCCTTTGGCCACGCCACCTGTAGCAACCTGCTACATGTTTTCCACGAAAACACTCGAGACATCAACGCATGTCACAAAATGGGGGATGCTCATTAGGGTATTGGTTTGGCGGTTTACAGCGTGCGGCGTACACACGCCCGTTACAAGACAGTGTCATAAGAATGAGGTGGTTAGTAACTACAGGGAGTAATGGTGAAATGCTTTCCTTCATTATGGAACATCAATTCCAGGCGTTACCGGTTACCACCTCCTCCCATTTATTCACCCGTTTCTATTTCTTACGAGACCAGAGTATGTTTCACTTCGACTTGTATAAATAGGTCTTACCTATTTACACCAAACAACAAGTTTTGGTCAGGAGCATACAACACTCAGAAAACATTTGCTAGCTTTCTATCTGTTAGCTTCCCACTTTCTGATGCAAGTCGTAAAACAACTACTCTTCCAGAATCAACTATTCTGGTCTCAACACTCTCTTCGCTTCCCTCCCCAAATCCAACCCTTCTCCTACACTTTGTGACCGAAGCAAGTCTGGAATGACCATTTCTTGGTTTAGGACGGATTTATACAGATTGATATCTCGAATCTAAAGTACTTCCTTGCAGTACATTGTTTAGGATTTAGACTCGTTTCTCACCCACACACCCGAAATTACCAAAACCAGCAGAAACCGTTTTCACCCTCAAACAATTGGCGACCACAGTGGGAGATTAATCTCTCGGTTACAATATAAATTTCCAATTCCCAATTTCATTCTTCAACCCAGATTCTAAGATGGTGAAAGCAAACGATCCGCTCGGGGATCAATGGCTCAGTCACCAAACGACTCAGTTACCAGGCGGCCCTATTACCAGCCATAACACGACAAGGGGTGACTAGGGGACTTCCAAGATGGTAGAAGCAAACGATCCGCCCAGGGATCCACGACTCGATTATCAGATGACTCAGGGACGACTGGGGACTTTCCACAATCACGACGGCGCTTCCCACAAAACTCGAAATTGCACCCGGAAGATCTATTTTTCGTTTGGAGATCCAAAAAACCGACTAAGTCTTGTTAGGCAAAATACATGGTCTACTACTTCTAGTTTTCACGGGAATGATAAAACCGATAGCCATGTTATGTTTCATCTCATGCCCTCTACCGACACGCAACACTCATGGTTCCATGGTTTTCCTGGGATGTTTGCACCACTTGCAATCATAACCAAGACAACATCATTCTAAAACAATTCTTTCCAAAAGAATAATCCAAAACCCTCATAGATAACAGTTATCTATCAATTCAAATCAAACCACAAACCAGGCGCTTTGTTTGTCTTTCAAAAAAAAAGTCACCTACCGGTACGTGCCTACTTTGCATAATAATGATTACCCGTCACTATTCATGAGGTAGCCGACGTTACTACGGTGATATTCGAAGAGGAATTGTTTATGATGAAGTATTTCTACAAGTTTATGAAAGGCATACCCACGACTAGGGTTTACACCAGTTTAGGAGAATAATATTTCTACAGATTTATGGAAGGCATACCTATGGATAGGGTTTGCACCAACACAAGAAAACAAATTGAAAGAGAAATGCTGGAGTACATAGCTGGAATATGCTTGCCCACTTTATTGCTACCACGCTACCGCTAATACCAGGACGTGAGAACAAAGATACGAGATAAAAAGGAGAGCCAACCCCTTTCATACGCATAACACTTTTGGAATTTGAATAAGGAAAGGATTTTCTATTTGAGCTACGTATGGAAATAGGCAACTGGGCCCGATGGAAAAAGTCTGCTCCACGCCAAGCCAGCGTCGTGCCAAGCCAACAGTCCGCGCCATGACCAGCCAACAGTCCACGCCATACTAAATCCAAGCCAGCGTCCATGCCAAGCCAGCGTCCATGCCGAAGCCGCTTCAACGCCTCCTTCTCGCCAAATTTCGTGGTCATGGACAGTTTGCTCGCTTACGCATCCAACCTAATTTGTTCCCATGACAATGCAGTCTCTTCTGATCACATCTGCTGCCAAGAACCGATGCCGCTCGTTTGTTGATACCAGCGAGAGCTTAACCAAAGCACGATCACTACAAATATGGAAACATGTAAACCACGTTTGGGGACTGAGGATCTGCACGGAATCCCTTCACTGTCAAAGCTCAGAAGACACGGTCAACCAAAAGGTCATAGTCACGACGAGATCATTTACTCTTCAAGGGTGCAGCGTAAGAATATCATCACCTATCTGTCTAGAAGACGCCTGCAATACTTTACGAGGCCGTGGTGGATCCCAAGCCTGCTCAGAAGAAACAACTTCAGAAACTAAAGAAAAGTGCGACTAGGGACTGCTCATCGCAGTCCATCCCGATGACCATCAAAGATTCATGAGATAACCCTAGAGACGCGTCTGAAATTTTTTCCTGAAAAGCAGAGGGAGCCACGATAAACAACATAACTCTCTCATTTTTACAACTTTACTATCCAGAGTATTTCATCCATGTGATATTCTGAGGATCCCAACGTCGCATCCAGAAGGGTACAATAAGCTTGTATCAAATCCCATGGAAGTGGATTCAAGGCGATGCAATGAAAGTAGGCTACACATTGGGACTACCAGCACGAGGCACTTTCACCCCCCCCTCCTCAACCAGGTTATTTCTGATTTCAACATCATCACTGTCGAAGTTTAACGAGACGCATGAATTTATCAACACGAAGCCGTACATGTGCATAGAAGACTCCAAAGCACCCCACAGAGATACATTCACATGTTCGTCCTTGCCATCGGACCTAACAGAAATATAACTGGGGACTGCTCACCGCATCCCATTCCATATGATAGTCCAAGATTCAGAAGATGGTTCGAAGGATGTCTCTTGGAAAAAAGTCGTTGAAGACTTGATAGCAGCACGTCGGTAACGAAACGTCTCCCAACTCATCTATTTCATCCAGTGGCTCCGGAAGATTTCGACCATACAAGCATCCACAACATATTGTTATCGCGATCAGAAGGTCCAGGCACTGTACAACCTAAAATCAAGGATGGAACGACAACGCAACTACATCCATCCATCCCAAGAAAGCAATGGAGTTTGGTAAATTTTGGAATCCACTGGAGAGACACTACAGACGAAAGCACGGATCCGGACGAGCAACATAAAATAGAAGAAGATCAATACCTCTTTTCATACGGACGGAGTTTCTAGAGTTTGCACAGAATAAAGTTTCCTTCTTGCTTCATGAACGGGAATAGATGACTCGGCACGACTATGCTATCCCGGGCTCGCAACATTCCTCCTGAATTCTTATTGAATTTTACTGTCGGGATGTTTTCACCTCCTAAACGAGCTCAAAACCTAAATATTCCTGCGTGAGGAGATAGGAAATTCTTTTCCAATTAAAATGGAGGGGCGGATCGTCAAAATCTGAGTTCGTACGAGAATTATACAACAATTCTAGCAAAGGGCGCTAATTAGGGTTTCGCCATGTCAAACCCTAATTTAGACAAAGTCGTCACCTTCCCACGGGACTGAAGCAAGTTTCCATCATTCCACAGAAGCGAAGCAGGTTGTCATCCTTCCACGAAACTGAAGCCGGTTGCCATCCTTACACGGAACTGAAGCCAGTCATCATCCTTTCAAGGAACTCAAGCTATCTCCACTCCAAGCCGCGCAACGCCTGCGGATCCACTCCAAACCGCGCAACGCCTGCGGATCCACTCCACTCCAAGCCGCGCAACGCCTGCAGTCCCACTCCAAGCCGCGCAACGTGCGGCTCCATTCCAAGCCGCACAATGCTAACGGCTCCATTTCAAGCCACACAATACCTGTGGCTCCCATTCCAATCCGACCAACGTCAGCGGTTCAAGCCGCACCATGCCAACAGCTTGCCAAGCCAAGCTAGCAACGCCAAACTCTCTGCGTTCCCTAGCCTAGCCAAGATGGCACACGACCAAGCCAAGATGACGCCAACTATTTGCATCCCGGAAAATAACCACCGCTTCGCGACCTAGCTAGCAGCATCACGAAACCGAATTTGCACAAAAGTTTCCAACGAAAGGGTTATGGATTCTCTTTATATCCCGAAAAAGGTTAGTCGGATCTTCCTGACCATCTTTCTCTGACTTTCCATTTCGATTTTGTCCTTGCCTGTCACCATCTTATGCTTACCTCGCAACAATGCTCCTGTTCCGAGCTAAGCAGGGGACTTAATGTTGATGGTGGTTTTTAGCTTAGGGTTAAAATCGTAAAACCTTACATCTGACATGACGTCACTACGACCACTAGCGCATTTATTGAATCATTCAACATGCCTACGTAAGAACTACCAGGGTACCATTTTTTTATATACATGTGTCATGTTCCACGACAGAACCCATAGTATTGACCGACATCATCTTCGTACATACCAAACCCTAATTCTCACGCCACCGTGCCAACGACAAACCATGCCAACCACGTCTCCGCGCCAAGGCATGCCAACCATGCCAGCCACACCACCGTGCCAATGGCAAACCATGCCATCCACGTCTCCATGCCAAGGCATGCCAATCATGCCAGCCGCACCACATGTGCCAATGGAATGCCGTGCCAGGCACATCTCCGCGCCAAGGCATGCCAACCATTCCAGACGCACCACCGTGCCAATGACAAACCATTCCAGCCACGTCTCCGCGCCAAGGCATGCCAACCATGCCAGCCGCACCACCGTGCCAATGGTAAACCATGCCAGCCACGTCTCCGCGCCAAGGCATTCCAACCATGCCAGCCGCACCACTGTGCCAATGAAAAACCATGCCATCCACGTCTACCGTGCCAAGGCATGCCAACCATGCCAGCCGCACCACCGTGCCAATGGCAAACCATGCCAGCCACGTCTCCGCGCCAAGGCATGCCAACCATGCCAGACGCACCACCGTGCCAATGGCGAACCATGCCAGCCACGTCTACTACGCCAAGGCATGCCAACCATGCCAGTCGCACCACCGTGCCAATGGAAAACCATGCCAGCCACCTTGTCGCGCCTATATCATGCCGACCTTCTCTGCACGGCTACCAAAACGAAGGCCTGCAACAATCAACGGCCACCGTTCTATCTTAGTCGTCCAAGGTCGCCAACCAACGCATGCCAACCATGCCAGCCGCACCACATGTGACAATAGCATGCCATCCACCTTGCCGCGCCTAAACCATGCCAGACTTCCCTTCACGGCTATCAAAACGAAGGCCTGCAACAATCAAGGGCCACCGTTCTATCTTAGATGCAGATCTTAGCCGTCCAATGTCGCCAACCAAGGCATGGTAACCTTTGGACCAACGCCAAAACCCTAGTTTTGGCCACGCCTAAACCGCGCCAAGTCTTGCCAACAATGCCAGCCGCACAACATATGTCAATGGCATGCCAACTACCTTGTCGCGCCTAAACTGTGTCGGCTTCCCTGCACGTCTACCAAAACGAAGGCCTGCAACAATTAACGGCCACCGTTATATCTTAGATGCAAATCTTAGCCGTCCAAGGTCGCCAACCAACACATAGTAACCTTTGTCCCAACGCCAAAACTCTAGTTTTGGCCACGCCTAACCGCGCCAAGGCATGCCAACCATGCCAGCCGCACCACATGTTCCAGTGGCATGCAAGCCACCTTGCCACGCCTAAACCATCCCGGCCTTCCCTTCACGGCTACCAAAACGAAAGCCTACAACAATCTACGACCACAGTTCTATCTTAGATGCAGATCTTATCCGTCCAAGGTCGCCAACCAACGCATGGTAACCTTTGGCCCAACGCCAAAATCGCACCAAGGCTTGCCAACCATGCCAGCCGCACCACATGTGCCAATGGCATGCCATCCACCTTTCCGCGCCTAAACCGTGCTACCCTTTCCTGCACGGATACCAAAACGAAGGCCTGCAACAATCAGCGGCCACCGTTCTATCTTAGATGCAAATATTAGCCGTCCAAGGTCGCCAACCAACGCATGGTAACATTTGGCCCAATGCAAAAACCTTAGTTTTGGCCACACCTAAACCCCGCCAAGGCATGCCAACCATACCAGCCGCACCACATGTACCAATGGTATGCCATCCACCTTGCCACGCTTAAACCATGTCGGCCTTCCCTTCACGGCTACCAAAAAGAAGGCCTGCAACAATCAACGGCCACCGTTCTATATTAGATGCAAATCTTAGCCGTCCAAGGTCGCCAACCAACGCATGGTAACCTTTGGCCCAACGCCAAAAC
Source organism: Papaver somniferum (assembly GCF_003573695.1). Classification (NCBI taxonomy): domain Eukaryota; kingdom Viridiplantae; phylum Streptophyta; class Magnoliopsida; order Ranunculales; family Papaveraceae; genus Papaver; species Papaver somniferum. The sequence goes on along the minus strand of NC_039360.1, from coordinate 14,075,276 downwards.
CCTATTTTTGGCCACGCCTAAACCGCGCCAAGGCTTTCCAACCATGCCAGTTGCACCACATGTGCCAATGGCATGCCAGCCACCTTGTCGCGCCTAAACTGTGCCGGCCTTCCCTGCACGGCTACCAAAACGAAGGCCTGCAACAATCAACGACCACCGTTCTATCTTTGATGCAAATCTTAGCCGTCCAAGTTCGCCACCAAACACATGGCTACCTGTGGCCCAAAGACGAACATCACGGTTTTGACCAAAACCCTAATCTTGGCCGCGCCTACACTATGCCAAAGCCATGCACGACGCTGGCTTCCAAAACGAAACTGCCCTTCCATCTGAGATGCAGATCTCATCCGTCCAAGGTAGCCACCAAACGCATGGCAACTTGCGGCCCAAAGCCAAACAACACGGTTTTTACCAAAACCCTAATTTTGGTCGCCCCTACACTATGTCAAAGCCATGTCGTCCCTAAATCATGCCGCTCGATGCCAAACGAAGGGTTGTAACAATCAACGGCCACCCTTCCATCTGAGATGCAGATCTCAGCCGTCCAAGTTCGCCACCAAACGCATGGAAACTTGCGGCCCAAAGCCAAACATCACGGTTTTTACGAAAACCCTAATTTTGGTCGCGCCTACACTATGCCAAAGCCATGCCTGCCCTAAACCATGTCGCTGGCTACCAAACGAAGGGTTGGAACAATCGACGACCACTAGGGTTGTAAATTCGGGCAGGCCGGGCCGCCCGACCCAAAAATTAAGACAGGCCGGAAAGGCCATGCTTAATATTTGTGAGCCCGTAAACAAATTCAGGCCGGACAGGCCGGGCACAAATAGATAATTTGCTACCCAAAGACCGCCCAAAGCCCGCTTTTTATACGGGCAGGCCAGATCGGGCCGGACATGCCACTATTTTGATTTTTTTTTTTTAAGTTTAACTTTTCAAATGAACGGTATTAAATACAATATCCTTTCCTTTCCAACATCGCATATCATAAGTGATAGTATTATTTTATATTTAAATTACACTGACAAATATTTAATTTTAGCCTATAATAAATAATTAATTAGAGTACAATAAACTTTCTAATAAGAAAATATATTACCATTAATGTTTTGAAAAGGTTAATTATAAGTAAAAAAACAATTATATATTTTATTTTTCTTGACACAAAATTGACAATTATAAAATTGTAACTTTTAAGTCTTTTAAGAGGATATTAAATGATTAACGGCACATAGAAGGCTTTCAGGCCGGGCACCAGGCCGGGTATCAGACCGGGCATCATAATTAATCGCAAAGCCCGAGACCGCCCAATAAATTAATCCAGGCCAGGCCGGGTGGTCCATGACGGGCCATAACAGGCTTTGGGATACTTCGGGTACAGGCGGGCTCGGGCGGATACAGGCAGGCTGAGTATTTTCGGGTATTATTTACACCCCTAACGACCACCCTTCCATCTGAGATGCAGATCTCAGCCGTCAAAGTTCTCCACCAAACGCATGGCAACTTGAGGCCCAAAGCCAAACATCACGGTTTTACCAAAGACTTAATTTTGGTCGCGTCTAACCGTGCCAAGAGCATGCAAGCGCTGCAAACATGTCACTGGTTGCCAAACGAAGGGTTGCAACGATCTACGACCACCCTTCCTCCTGAGGTGCAGATCTCATCTGTACAAACCTGCCACCAAACGACTCATGGCAATGTCTTGGTTTCAAGGCTAACACTCTGGTCACGGCACCAACCTGGCTACGACGCCTATTCTTTGGTCACGACACCAACTTGGCTACAAACGCCAAATCTTTTGGCCACACCACCTGTAGCAACCTGCTACATGTTTTCCACGAAAACACTCGAGACATCAACGCATGTCACAAACTGGGGGATGCTCATTAGGGTATTGGTTTGGCGGTTTACAGCGTGTGGCGTACATTACGCCCGTTACAAGACAGTGTCATAAGAATGAGGCGGTTAGTAAATACAGGGAGTAATGGTGAAACGCTTTCCTTCATTATGGAACATCAATTCCAGGCGTTACCGGTTACCACCTCCTCCCATTTACTCATCCGTTTCTATTTCTTACGAGACTAGAATACGTTTCACTTCGACTTATATAAATAGGTCTTACCTATTTCCACCAAACAACAAGTTCTGGTCAGGAGCATACAACACTCACAAAACATTTGCTAGCTTTCCATCTGTTAGCTTCCCACTTTCTGATGCAAGTCGTAAAATAACTACTCTTCCAGAATCAACTATTCTGGTCTCAACACTCTCATCGCTTCCCTCCCCAAAACCAACCCTTCTCCTCCACTTTGTGACCGAAGCAAGTCTGGAACGACCATTTTTTGGTTTAGTCCGGATTTGTATAGATTGATCTCTCGAATCTAAAGTAATCCCTTGCAGTACATTGTTTAGGGTTTAGACTCGTTTCTCACCAACACACCCGAAATTACCAAAACCAGCAGAAACCGTTTTCACCCTCAAACAACAGTTACAACTCTTTCCACGCAAAAGCTGGTCTACTCTTTAACTTTAATTTTTCCATTAAGGAAAATGCTCGCTGACAAGTCATTCCCGCACAGTCCATAGATTTATCTCGAAACTTTCTCTGATACCAACTGTGATAGACCGAAAAATTACGCCTTTGGCGTGTTGCACTGTAGTCCGTAACTTCCCCGATGCATCATGATGAAGCTACGATCCGGTCCTCAAATCTAGGAAAATGCACGTCCATTTGCCCTTGCAATCATGCTCTTGGAGCATGATGCAACTAACTTAGCTTCTACACCGTTCCGAACTTACCCTCGTCCGCAAAAGGGTATGATGCTGCAAGGCCAAGCTAATGCATATTGTATGCATATCTTCGCTTACCAACTCTACGTATCTTGATAGGAAGTATGAGCATACACTTATGGCATGCAACTAAACCCCATCAAGCTTGGCCGCAATCATCTCTTGCATCGCAATATCGAGCTAGATGATATGAGAGTGTTAGAGCATTGCTCGGTTGAACCCACCAAGTGTTGGAATGTCAAGTTTGGTTGTCATATTTTAGTGAATCAAAACTCATTTAAAGAGTCGCTTGATTATATACTAGAGTCAACTTCGTATAGGTTAGCTTGAAAGTATTAGGATTTGAGACTTACAAGTATTACATGAAGACTTGAAGAAGTATGGAGTTACAACGACAACAATCATCCTTCCTCTTGAGGTTAGTAATATTTGACTTGAAATGTTTCATTCCCTAACGTATCTTTCAAGTTGTGCATATTGAAAAAAAAACTGCGAAGCTGTGAATGAACTCTAGATAAACATAGTATTAAGAAATACAATACGAAGTTTATTTGCTTCACCATTAAACTTTGTATATAAGACATCGACATAATCGTTTAAATGCAACTGTGATTATGTATGGGTGTGAGTGAAGATTTCATCCGAGGAAACAATTTTTTTCACATTCGTTTAAAGGAAGTAAGTTCACAAACTCGTTTGTGGATCGAATGGGAAATCGCTAGGCTTATTGGTATTGTTATTCATTGCAAATCTTTTTTGAACTACCAATATGCGTGATGTGTAGAACCGATCATAACTTGTTTATGTACTTGGTAAAACTATTCACGGATGCCTGACTGAAGTTATTGGTCTAACTTTTATTAGTAAAACCGATCTTAAGTAATCACTCAAGATGGTATGATCGATACCTTGTAAATATCAACTTTTACTAGTGAAAGGGGAACCGATCCTACTGAGAGGTGCAGGTAAATTTGAAATAGGGGAATCGATCACTGTGAGAGGTGCCAAGGGGAACCGATCCTATGAACATGTGCAACAGGTTCTTCGAAGTGAGGGGAACTGATCCTATGTACATGTCCACCAAATTACGGGTAGTTACCATAAGTATGTGGGGAACCGATCCTAGTACCTAGTTAACCGAGTTTTGGTAACTAGTGTGACTATGCACAATACTCACATGGAGGTAGAACCGAAACTTGTTTTGGCAGAACCGTGATACCCATGAATGCTGATTTGATAGGATACTCAATCACATGGTTCTTGGAAGTCGAATGCTTTCGTTTCCAAGATTGTAAGTATGAAAGAGGACTTACAAAGTAAGGATGTCGTCATTCTTTCAACACGAGTTGTAACTCTTATCATTAATTGTTCAAAGATATTCCTTGATAGATAAGGATAATCCCATGATCGAAATAAATTAAGAATCCTTTTAATTAAGGTTACTTGGTTTTTATATGGTATTTAATTTCCAGCAATTAAATACATATCTTTAGAAAATAATAAATAGTAATGTACATTACTTATTATAGATTTTTCTATTGAATTTCGGTCAATATTTGGAGAAAGAATTTCCAGGAATCATGAAAACCGATTCTGTGTTAATTGCATATCTTTGAAAATATTCGGTTTTGGAAATTCCTTGGTGTCCAAACTTCCTTGTCTATAAATATCAAAGTTTGCATCTCTAGCAAACTAATCCTCAGAGCCAGCAAAACTACCTTAGTTGTGTTGTTACTGGTGGAGCCTCCTATCGGAGAGGAGAGTACCCTAATTAGGAGAAATCTCTTACGGTCTCTCGGTTTAAAGATTTCTTTGGGATTGAGAAGCTCTATTAGTACCGTTGGTGGGAAACTAGATAATTTCGGTTTATTATTAGTTTTCGATTGATTTGATAACGGTGGTTGGACTTTGATTGCACCTAGTTTTTTTATGCTTGAGAATCTTCCCACCTGATATAAGATTCAATCAAACTAGATCAAGGTTTCGACTGTGATCTTTAGACTGTTTGTAGATCTAAAGAAATCTTGTGATAATCCAACATTAACAGACTCCGTTCTGTATGTGATTGATCACAAGAGATTCAAGTTGATTGTGTGCAGGTGTTTATTGAATATCAAAGAATATTTGAAGACAAAAAGACTTTTTGGGTTCATAATCTTTGGTGTGCACAATATTTGTTTCAGATGGAAAGGGATCCGACTATAATCCGATTTGTCTTTATGATAATCGTTGATTTGAATAGTTGAGTAGATTGGCATCAACACACTTCTTTGTGATTAATAATGTTGATAGCTTGTGGCTTACAATCACTTTTGTGATTGGTAAGAAAGACATCTAAGGACCCGACAAAGGTGTTTATGTGTTACACGAGAGATCCTTTGTCAAACTTATATCACTTGGTTGAAAAGAGTTGTTACCGAACAGATTTGTTGTTCCTTTACTGTTTGGAATACGAACCAAAGAAATTGTTCCAAGTGCGTGACTTGTTGCAAATTAGAGGCGCAGTGATACTGAGGAAACTAGGTGAACTATAGGTTTAGTTGCTTGGTCTCAACTATACGAAGTTGGTTTAGATTTTGTATATCGGCTTAATTCTGAGAGTATTCAATCTGGACTAGGTCACGGGGTTTTTCTGCATTTGCGGTTTCCTCGTTAACAAAATCTTGCAGTGTCTTTTACTTTTCTATTTCCGCAATTATAATTGTTTATTATAATTAGAAGTAAAATACACAAACGTTATTTCCCATTTACTTGATAGGTAATCCTATAGTGTTCTGTTAAGTCCGAACCTATTATCAATTAAACACACTTCGTTGATTGTATTGCCTCGATCTCGTATCCATAGACGATCACTCGAAGTGTGATACCGATTTGTTGAATTGTCTCGACACAGTCCATAGACAATCACTTTCAGAAGAAGGGACTTATAGGTGGAAAAGTTTTATGTTGAGGTATATTTGGGTACCCTCGTCTTTTCATAAAGTCCAGTATGCCGAAATCATCTCGCAATTAGATGATATGAGCTAAAAAGTGTTGGACCGACAACGCTGCAACTCATTGCGGCTGGCTACGTACCCTTCCATGGTCTAAAAGTCCTCAAGCACATACCGTAGTTCATCCACGAAGGGACAAAAGCTTAACTCAACTCATTTGCAAGGTCGTGGCCTAGAAAAATTGGTATGGCCTGGTCCGTATAGGCCGTTTCGTCAAGATGCACAGTGATTACGCATCATCGGGCCCGCGGCATAGCATAGTGATGCATTCACATCATATGCCCCATTGGCAATTCTACACAACTATAAATGAGGCTTACGCATGATTTACACTCTTCCGGCTAAGCTATGAAGCTTAATTGGTGCATGGTCCGCAAGTGCACCTTCAACTTACCACCCCTCCCTATATATGTCTTATTGAAATTTCTACAAATATGGAAAGGGGACCAGATTGACATGCCTGATATACTACTCATGTGCAATGACTGCGACTACGTACAATGATTGCGCAACATTCGTTTGGCCAGCCCTATCTAGCCTGATACACAATGATTGTGCGATATTGGTTCTAGGCCAATAGCCTCCATAATGCGCAATGATTACGCTCCAAACATAATGCGCCATTTCAGCGCAGTATTGGCCTTAAGCCAATCTACCTCTTACCAAACAACATAATCTTTGGATGAAGCTTCATCTCAGGCCGTGGCGCATTTTTGAACATGCGTCATGCTAAAAACACGGGGTATTACATTAATTCAGCTTTTAAACATAACAGGATATTTTTTGTTGAAACCATATTATTAATTAATTTCTCCCTTTATCTTTACATCATTCACAAGACATAACTAAATTACAAATATCGATATTTACAAGTCACTTGACTAATATTCAAAAAAAATCACTGCAAACTAGAACACCAAATGCATAAAAGGTATATTAGTATGATGTCATTATTGTATATTAGTAAATTCATTAGATCATGATAAAAAAATCATATAATATAACAATGAGCTTTTGCGTCTAAAATTTCTCAAAACATTGAAAACAGAACAATTAGAAAAATCATACAACATTAACTAGCTAAGCAAGGATATTCCCCAAACACAAAATCTCACTGTTAAAAATCATTAGCCATCTTGCAACAATTTATTTATCCTTATATAGTAGTTTTCTCTTATACTATTGTGTCACCAAGAGATTTTGGGGAAGCAAATAGATGTTAATATGATGAGTTGCTTAATCAGATTTCAAAGAGTTTTTTATGATCTTCTTATCCTCACTAAGTATTTTGAATTTTTTTAATAAAGTAGTTTTTGGAATAAGAGCTGTTATTCCAAAATAAAACATTGCCTTTTTTGGTAAATGAAGGTGGAATAAGAGCTGTTATTTTAGCTTGCAAATGAATCTCCTTGTTCAATTACTAGTTTTATTGTCATACGGTCAACTTCTATCGTCATGTATATACTTTGTGTATAATACTAATTTATGAATGAATATGTGTCTCATGTGTTAAAAAAACATGAAAATGCTAAGAATCTCGTGAATTGCACTATAAGTTACAACTGTATATTGAATCAAATAAAAATTAAATTATTTAAATATTATATTCAAGCATCAATTTCTTTAATTCCTCTTTTTTATCTCTGACCAAAATTATTTTTGAAACCCTTTGATTCATCAATTCTTACTTGATTTTATTTTTTGACTTTAGAAAGACGCTTTATCTCCTCAAAGTCTTTCTTCTCTGCATCAGGACCTCGTGGGAAATCTTATTTTTCTTCTTTGTCAATGCCTTCTGTGCCCTCACTCAAGACAATATCTACATGCCTCAAACTCACTTTGGATACCAATTACCCGAGAAACAAGATGTTGCATTATTCAGTTTCTAAGATTTCCTAATCATTTGTCGTTTCCGTAGTGACATCTTGTCCACTAAGGATACTTCGATCAATTCTTCCGTTACTTCAGTAGTACCATCCTTTTCTACAGGCTACCAAAAAAAACACAAAATTTAAGTTAGTCGACAACTTTGGATTTCAATAACAAGAATCAACCACTAATTTCTTACTTTTTCTCTTGTCTTTTAAGAAAAGTTATGTAGTAACTAGTAACACTTGCTTTTTTTATTTGAATTAAAAAAATACCATTTTCTTTCTAACCTAATAATGTATTTATCATGTGCTAAAAACATAATATAAAGAACAATTTTTTGTTTTTTCAAAAATCATGAAATGCAATGAAATTAGATTGTCGATAAATAATACATCAATATTGAAACTTTGGAGTAACTCAAAAGGTTCTCCGATATAAAAAACAATACTTTTTTACATTCTTCTGGATTCATCTGCATTAATTGTTTGATTTTTTTCACTGACTTCCTTTTCTATCCTTTTCCGAATAAATATGTTTTCCTAATAATTGATTCCCATTTCACTATTTTTAAGTAAATCAAATTTGGTTTTAAGGTTTTAGTTTTGAATAACGTAAAAGAAAAGGTCTTCAATTTTTCTGTGACTTTGTTCATTATAACCACACGCATCTATGGGTCTATCTATACAACTACAAATAACATTATAACCACACACATCTATGGGTCTATCTATACAACTACAAATAAGTATTGAAACTTGCCCAAGAAATATTTTCCTAATGTGAATATCCACATGACTGATTGGTAGAGATTCCAACCAACCATGCCCTTAAGAAATACGCCTTTAAATATTTCTGTCATACATGTATGGGAAAGACCAGGAATTGATTGGATTAAAATAAATTTTGATGCTGTTTTTTTTTTAGATTTAACAATAAGGCAGGCTTGGGACTAATTGTTAGAACTAACGCATGTACGTCCGATGGATCTAGAAGTGCACCATCTAAAGCAGAGGAGGCTGAAGCATTGGCAGCTTTGGAAGGGATCAAATGGGTAGTATCTAAAGAGATTAGGAGGACTCATTTGGAAGGAGATAGACAAAATGTTGTCAATGCTATTAATGGGAATGAAGGAGCAGTTGCTTGGACTCATAACAATATCATTCAAGACTATCGATTTTTATTAAATAAATTTGAACATTGGAAGTGTAGTTTTACGCATAGAGATGCAAACAATGCAGCTGATTTATTAGATAAGCATGCTCAATCTATATTAGGTGCAGAAGAATGGATAGATACAACACCATTATGGTAGGAATCAGCTTTAGCGGCTGACAGACAATCTGAACCCCTTAAATTAAATAATATTATTCATTTCGTATTAAAAAGAAAAAATGTTTTCCTCCCACAAGTATATATGACTATGGTAAATTGTTTCTTAAACAGATAGTTTAATAATGTAAAAGAACAGTTTGCTTTGTGGCGAAGAATGACATCTTCTTAGTCTAGAATGGAAAGAAGATGAAATGAAAGAAGAAAAATACCTTCATGATGAAGAATCTGAAGAAGATGAAATTGATGAGAATCCTGACTTTATTGTAGAAAGTAGAAATGTATAGGAAGTAGTTTTTAGGAGAATGCTAAATTTATAGAAACCAATCGAAATAACCTCATATTACAATTTTTTTTTAACGATATCTCCAATTTTTGAGGTGATAATAAATTTTTATAATGAATTCTTTATCTTTTTTAGTAATTGGTGTTATATTGTAGTATTTAGAAATCTTGGATTTGGTAAATGTCTATGATCAACTTTATATTTTGAATGATGAGTTCTCAATATTTCCAATTTTTTAATAATTGAACTTACGGTGATAGTATCTAAAAATATATGAGTAATTGAACTTTTTAATAGTATCTAAATTTTTTTAATAATTGAACTTTCGAGAAGTGTTTATGATAAAATTTATTTCCAAATTGAGTTCTAAATATTTCCATGTAGGAGTAATTGAATATTACAGTGATAGTATTTACAAATCTAGGATTTTGTGAAGTGTTTATGATCAAATTTGTTTTTTAGAATTGAGTTCTCAATATTTTCAATTTCTGAGTAATCGGAGTTCCGATGATAGTATTTAGAAATCTAGGTTTCTGGAAAATTGTTTATGACCAACTTGTTTTTTTTTTTTGATTGAGTTCTCAATATGTAACGGACTGAAAAAAATTCCTCCAATGCCAAGCCCTACTGACCAAGACTCCCTGATGCGCCACAGGTAACACAGTGACCATGTTGTAAAATTTCAATTCTCTCAAGGGTAATACTCATTGTTGATTTGCATGTCAAGCATGATTCCTTAAACATAGTTTTTGAACGTAACTCCTTACCCTGTTATGAAAGTGGTGCAAGTCCATAAATGCTAATAATAATGATGCATTTTATATGCATCACCGACTTCCGAGTTCTTTACAGGAATATACCATGCCTTGGACTTGCACTTAGGTCATTGAAAGCTTATTTATAACTTCCTTACTTCGCTTCCATATTGAGATGAAAGCAGGAAACCATCTTTCCTGTTTCAAGGGTTCACAATGAAACATTCTCGGTTCAACAACGTAACAACAAGGATTCATATGCATCCTGAAACTTTCTCGAATAAAAAACAAGGCACACTGATGCTTTTGCATCATATATGTTTCACTGTCCAAGCTCTGTAACTTAAAAATGCATTTTTCCTTAACGAACTACAGAGACCCGCTCCTTATATATGTCTTATTAAAACTTTCAAAAATAAGTTTTGGGGAATACATTGCTAGTTAACAAGTCCACCTGCATCCGTGACAATGAATTTACAAATGATGTAACATAGTGATGCATCTATTGTTCTTGATAAATGATCAACTTATGATATACATCATAATGATGCGGTTTCGCTTTTGGCCAGCATCTCACTTTCATGATGCGCCACGATAGTACAATTTCCGCATATCTTGGCCAGCATCTCACTTTCATGATGCGCCACGATAATGCACTTTCATTTATAGCCTACATGCCCTGAACACGCAACACAAAGCTGTGATGAAGTTTCATCTCATTAAATAACATATTTATGATGACTACATGTTTTTGGGTCTAGATGTGATGTCACACACTTATGCTGTAGCGTCAAGTTATAGTTGATGTGGTTGCTTTAGACTCATGCACTACATTGGTGAGAGAGGGGGTAAGGCCAATAAAAATCATGATGTAATTTAAAAAGAAAAAAACAAAGCATGCATGGGTGAGTTTGTTTGGCGAGTACATTATTTATATGTCCTTACTTTGAACTCCAATAAATATGTCCTTATACAAAAATAAATATGTCCCTACTTTTTAATAACCTTATCCATTTAAAATTAAATTACCTTAATACCCTCACCCATATAATACCTTATTTAAAAATGGAACAAATTTCTTGCTCTACCACTTCACTAGCACCCCCACCACCAACATTCAACTACCATTCCACCATCACCACTAATATTCCACCACCACCATTACACCACCAGTCCTCCACCGCCAATAGTTCGTCCCTGCTACCACCACTAATCCGCCGTCGCAACTACCGCCACCATTGGTTCAGATATTTTTGTATCAACAACAATAGTTGATCCAAATACAAATAGAACCAATAATATAGGTTTATCCAGTTTAGGGGATCAATAACGATAGTTGATCCAAAAAAAAGGATCAATAGTAGAAGTTGATCCATATAAATGGAGTGAACTTGGCGTGAGTCGAACACGCATCATCTAACATGGAGTCATTCATGCTACCATTGCACCACAAGTTCAACATTGGGAGAAATTTGCATGATTTAAACTACAAGCATGATTATACTAATCCAAGAAAATGTTGTCAACAATATGAGTTGATTGGATCAACAACAATAGTTGATCCCATAAAAAATTGGGTCAACAACAACGATTAATCCCATAAAAACATATAAACAATAAAAAATGATCATCACCTGTAGCTTCACCACGTTATGTCTCTCTGAAAAGTTCCCAAACTTAAACAAGCACCACCACCGTGTCAAAAAGGAAACAAAATCACACTTAATCTTCACCGCCGCCGCTACCACTACCACCACTAAAAACATAGCAGCAACCACCATTGTAACAAAACCTAAAAGAAAGTTGAATCATACCATTTTCTGAACCAACAAATCTCGATCTCATAAATCTGAATCTGCAACTTGAAATCAATCTTTGAATCTGGATTAGAAATTCCTTGAAATCGAAAACTAAAAAAAACAAATCTGAACCCGCAACTTGAAATCTGAATCTACAACTCCAAATCGAAAACCAATAAAAAAAAATCTAGTTATGATTCTGGTTTAGAAATCATTGAAATCGAACACAAATCGTGATATCTCTGTTGATTCTAATGGCGGACGTGACAGAGATTGTGGTGCTGGTTGTGGTGGCGGCGAGATTGTGCTGGTGGTGAGGCGATGAAGATGGTGAAACGAATAAGAAACGAAGAAGAATGAAAGAAAGAGAGGAAGGTTAAATAAGGTAATATCATAATTATTTTCCTGGAAAAATTTACAATGATACCATCAGGGATATTTGTAAAGTTTTCTAGGGATATTTGTGAAGGCCCATTAAACAATAATTCAATTACCACTTGTTTGGCTATGTTGTATTTTCCTATGTCTCATTTGTCCATATTTGTGTCTTTTGGCTTACTCTTTCATAAGCATGGACATCAAATAATATTTATGGGCTCTTTAAGGGTATGAAAATTTATTAGGTCATATTTAGTATCCTCATCCAATAGTTTCTGTTAATGAGTGTTTTTTATGGGTGCAAAGTATAAAATTCCCTTTATAGAAAATAAAATCTGAATCAAACCTAAATATTCCTCACTATCTTTCAGAATCTCTCTCCTTCGCTGCCGGCTCCTCACTTTGAAAGCGATTTTCTTTACATCGCCGGTGTTGAATTAGTGATGAAGACCATGCTGGAAGTGATGAAGTCCATGCCAGCTCCTCACTTTGAGAACAATTTTTTTTACATCGCCGGTATAAAATTAGTGATAAAGACCATGCCAGAAGTGATGAAAACCATGACGAAAGCGATGAAGACCATGCCAGAAGTGATTTTTTTTGCATCACCGTTAGTTTATTAATGATAAAGACCATGCCGAAAAATAGTACCGGCATGCTCAATATATAACTTATAATGTCGGCTCTGTAACCTGAGGTACCCATTTTCTGTACATTTTGTAACATTTGTCGGCATTGATTTTGTCGTTATTTTGTATGTTGGGAGTTGTCATTTTAACCAAATTCATATTACTTCACAAATTTCCTTCTACTCCTGCCCAAATGAAGTGATTATAATTTATACTAATCATTATCAAACTAATCTATTAACTTAGCTAATTATGATTAACCACTAAATATTTTTAGTGATGGGTAGATTAGGAATTAGTTAAAGTACATAAACATGAGTGACACTGATTTACTGTTCAAATCCATGTTTTGTCATGTTATCATATCCCCTAATTACTTCCAAATCCCTTAATTGCGCGTTCATTAACAAAGCCTCCTAATATTAAGTTGAATGTTGTTCAATTATAACTATATAACTTATTTTACTTATAGCATTCGTAATTCAAGAAAGATCATAGATTAAGGTAATACATGGTTAATTAGCATATTACGTAAAAGGAAAAAGAGGAGCAAATGTGATGTATGGATTTTTATAACGCATATATATTCCACAAATCTCTATCTGCTATAGGGCCTATGGCCCATGGATGTGCGGTCCATCTAGTTACCTAGAGTTTACCTTTACTTATATATAAAAGATATTATATCCATGTAACCCTATTATCCTGATCAATAGAAACCTCTCTTTGTCTCTTTACTTTCTCCATATTTTCCACTGCAACACGTTGTCATGCACGACTCTACCAACTGGTGCAATTTTTTTTTCTTCTTCGTTCAAGATTGGTTATGGATTATTCCTTGAAGATTAGCGTGGTTCGGATCCTATTTGTTTATCATCATGGATGCGTTACCAGGTATTTCTTTTGAACAAATAAATTTTGTTTTCGTAGTATATATATTAGGGTTCCACAAACGTATGATTATAAAACATAGATATTTCACTGTTAGATTTTCATGACATTTTTATATGTTCAATAAGATCAGTCATTACTTATGTTGTTAACATTTCAATCAAATCGGAATATGATGCAATCTCCAAAACTGTATTTTAATGAATCTGTGTACGTTCAGGAAAACCCTAATTTATAACAGCGTAAAAAACGTAGGTTTAGGAATTCCAACCGTTAGATTATGATGTATTTTTGTTATGTGTTACATATTGTTCTCCTTGAAGCACTGTAAAAATTTCATAAAGATCCAACCACGAGAAATACTCCAAAGAACTTGATATTTCCAGCTGTGTCCACAGAAACGTTAATTGGAACAGTCATACGGAAATATGAATATATTTTTATCTGTCCGTTGGATGTTTTTGAAATTTTATTATGTTTGGAAAAACATAGGTTTGACGTAACTGTAAAAATTTCATCATGATCGGACTACGATGCATTTGTCTGTAGATCAGAACATTTGAAAGAAGAATGTTTTCAATTTTTAGGGTTAACCATATGTTTTGGGCTCACATGCTAATAATTCAAAACTTATTAACAATGGGCCTGAATACTTCATATATAATGGACCGTATATGTTTATATTCATTAACCATGACCTTGTCAACCCAATGGACCGAGTCTTGACCAAATAATTGACCAGACTTTGACTAAACCAATTCGATTCTAATTTGACTTTTTTTGACTCAGAAGTACTTGAGCACCATTAAAGAGTGTATGATGTAGCAGTATGTGTGGACAAGTACAATACTTTCGTCATAAAAATCTTCAACTTGTAAAGATACACCTTTCAAAGAGGAAGTCATACCTTCAACATTTCCAAGGCGACATATTAACTTCAGACGATGTAATGCTTTGAAGGAAGTTTGTCGAAACATTCATTTTCCCCCAAACTTGAATGTTTAGTAGGATGTAATCCACTTGTTAGACTATAATGAGTCAATAACTTCGACAATGATATGTTGTAATTAAAAGCAAACCTCACTTTTTGTGAAAAGAAACTCACAAAAGTTTTCATGAGTCAGAGATGTAATTCTAGATCCAGTAATAATGATACAAAGTAAATGTATCTACCTATTATGGGACAAAGATGTAATTCTGACTCATATGAATGAGAGTTGAAAATATTGGTATAAGCATTTTACTGAGAATGGTACAAGTGTTGTAATGCAAGTATCATATATTAGTAGTCAACTATAAGAGATATAGGGAGTTTAAAGGAAAACGAACTCATTATATTCTTGGAGAAGGTCATATCATAGCTAGATGTCCACATTAATGGCAACAAGAACTTTTCCAATTTTTCTTATTGTCTATCTTTATTCAATCGAATTTGTATGGTTAGTTTCTATATTTTGCTTGATTTGATCCAAAACTATTGTCTACATGATAATTTGACTGATATTATATTATCTAAAACAAAGAAATTTTTTTTATGCGAAGAACTAAATTCATAGTTTGTACTTATGAAATGAAAAGTATATCATTTCCACGAGACTAAAATCCTTTAAATCACTTGAGATATACTCAAAAGTACTTGAGTTATAAGGAGCAATCGTACATTATGATGAAAAGTATATCATCTTCGTGAACAGTAACACTCTAAAGTAAATGAGATATATTTTCTTTTGTTACGTAAGGATTCGAACATCGGGTGCAGCATTTCTCAAAATTTGTTTTCATGATAGAACAAAGAAGTCAAAAAATATCTACATGTACCGAGAGATAATCACACCTTGTTAAATTCCAAAGAAACCCATGCAAATGGATATCATGTGGAAACTCACAGTGATGAGAATGTAATTGATTGCATCTTTTATAGTCTCTAATGTATTTGGAAGGAAACATACTTTAGAGAAACTAATGAGTCAATTTAGTGAAATGTAAATCACTATAGTATTAGTTTGGATTCTTGAATCCATATTGACTCCTACGATGAAATGTTGGGAACTGACTCATACAGGCTTTAAGCATAACCATAAAGCAATTTTGGTTGTGACATGATGATTGTTTTGAAAGAACTCATACAAATATCTTTTTTTTTAGTGAACGAAAATGGGAAAAAAGATTGAAATAATGCAAAGTGACGGCATATCTCTCAATGAGTGTTTTCTAAAGTACTAGATGCACAACCTCCCCTTCCCATTATGCTTTTAAGTAAGAGTATATCACTCATTTCACAAAGTCTTCAGTAAAACAGGATCGAGACCATCCTAAGATGCAAATGGTAAAAATTACATATTAGAAAGGAAAACGAGGTGAAAATTTAAAAAATATTCATGCAGAATGTGGACCATTAAAGTGACTTATGGCTCTGGTGAATGTTTTAAAATTTTGGACTAGTTATAGTTCTCAAGAAATTATGCGTTTTTGAAAACTCCTAGCACATATTACACAATGCAAACTACAAATGCTAACCACCCTTGTTAATGCTAGAGAATTTACATCAGAAGGAATTGATAATGAATATTGCATGTTTAATAGGATCAATATAGAGCATCTTATACCTAATGGTCTCGCAGAGGCTACCATCAAAGGTTACATATGGTGTCTAAGGAATAGGTTATGTGTACCAACCTACCTTTTATTGCTTTGGGAATATGCAATATTACGTGCATCTTTACTTAATTCATTTTAGAACCCAATATTAGTCAACCTTTTCTGCGTACCAGTTGGTAACTGAATTTAAGCCTGATATTTGTGTTCTTGCGCATTTTTGGTTGCACTATATATGTGCCATTACGAGTCCACATCGTACTATGATGGGTCACGAAAATGATTAAATAATTTTGTTGTATATTTACTCTCAACAATTATCCGTATTTTAAAACCTTTGGTAGGAGATCTCTTACTGCTAGATTTGAAGGTTATCACTTAATGAGACAGTCTTCCGGACGTTGGGGGAGATAAGAAAAAGTATTTTCTAAGGGAACGACAGGAATTGTTGTGGTGTGTTCCCACCGTGTCTCATATTGATTCTTATACTCCACAAATGTGAATGTGAAGTGACAAAGAATAATCGAATTTCAGAATGTACACTGATGTCACTAAAGTGATGAGATCACACATACCAGTTGCAAACCTACCTGCAAGGTTACGAATCCCAAATAAGGGATATACACCATAGACTAAGGTGTTGCAACTACATTTAGTGGAAGTGTGGTTGAGGTCGTGGCTCCATAAAGGAAGATGGAGATACCACCAGGTTCGATCAATGCTCACCTAGAATGGAAGTAGATGAGTAAGGCACAACCTAATTTGTATCATTAATGAAATCATCTCATTTGATTGTCTCTGACTATGTCCATGAATTAATACTGGAGGACGCTCCGAAGTTTAATGATTCCAGAGAACAATGAAAACCTAAAGGATTATGAGAATACACACGAGTCAATGGAAAGACCGTGCGAGCATATTAATGATTATATATATATATATATATATATATAGTTGCTCAAGAAAATAGCAATATGAGATCGAACCATGCTTTTTATTATTTAATATTAAGAAAGAGCATATTTGACCTACACAATCCAGGTAGAACTTGGTTCTTTGACAAATATATACATGTATTTTGTGTGGTAGTGCTAACCAACCAAGTGTAAAGACTACTGGACATACATAATTAATTTGTCATAAAGCATAATGAGAAGAAAGTAGTCTTAAAGTACAAAGACTCGCCTTGTGGCGCGAGGTTTCTCACAAAGCCCTGGAATTGTTCTCTTATAATGAACGTTATAGAGTTCCGCTACTTAGTTAGCTTGGTAATTTCAAAAGGACTTGAAATGCAGCATATGTACGTGGTTGTTACGTATCTCTGAAAGAATCAAGAGATATAAGATATTTACAAAAGTACTTGATAGACTTTTGTTGCCCAAATCAAATGACTCTAAACCACAAAGCGCGTTTATAGATAGATAGAACGCTCACTTATAGATTCAAGCAATCAGGCGGATGTGGTATACCTGTATAAGTGGCTATTTGATTTGGAGGGGATAGACAAGTAAGTTATTTTTCTTTGCGTATTCAAAAGAAAGTTCTTAATTTGGAATTGTAACTATATATGTCGATAATACAGATATGATGGGTACTCTTGATGTAATAAGAGACCTTAAGAGCTATTTGAAATCCGAATTTGAGATGAAAAATCTAGGGAAAGCTCGATCGAATACTGAGCTTGTGGTATATTATTCCACCAGTTTGCATATGTCTAAAGTTGTCAGGCAATTTAACAAAGACATGCATCCTGATAGCACTCCCATAATTAATCGAGGTTCAAATGTAAGTAAGTAACCATTTCGTCCAAAGGAATATGACGAAGATGTGTTAGGAGATGAAATTCCCATATCTAAGTACAATAGACGCATTGTTGTACTTAGTATAATAATGTACTCGATTAAATTTTACATTCTCAGGGAACTTGTTAGCTAGATATAGCTCCGCGCCGACGCAACGTCATTGGAATGATATAGTGAATGTAATCATGTACTTAAAAGTAACCATTGACATAAATTTGTTTTATCCCTGTAAAGACATAAAAAGGAATGCTAATGAAAGTGCAATCCAAAAGTTGTTGATTATGAAGGAATAATAATCTCTTCTCTAACGAAAGTAATCAGGGGAGATATGGTAAATTATTTTCTAAGTCATTACCGATATTCAGTTTCGCAAAGTACATGACTAAAGGAACTGTCTGGAACAACTCTGAAAGTAATCAGAGGGAGATGCCAACATCAGGGGGAGGATCAAAGGATATGATGTCGATATATTTTACTTCGAAATTGAAGTTGTGTTGTACTCTTTTTCCCTTCGATCGAGAATAATTTTTCCCAAAGGTTTTTGTTACTCGACAAGGTTTTTAGCGAGATAACACTAAAAACATCAAGTATGTTGAACTTTGAAGACATAAAGATCGCGTTGATAATACGAATATATGAATCAAAGAAATGAAACACGATATTCTCTTAAGCGACGTAACTTCCAGAATCAACAACATGGTCTTATAAACATTCAAGTCACCAAAGTAAAGTGTGATAAACTCCTTTTGACTGCATTAGACTAATGAAAATTGTCTGACATCAGGGGGAGCATCTAATGGTGTGTTGAACTATTTTCCTTCACCGAAGTTGCTTTTTCCTACAGGGTTTTGTTACTCGGTAAAATTTTTTAACGAGACAACAACAAATACCGGGAATGTAATTTCCTAGCTAAGGCTATTGTCTTTCCCACGAGGATTTTCAGCCTTAAAGAGTTGTAAGCAACTAGTCAACTTCAACGGAGCAAAGTGATCATCTGCAACGGATCCCTTTTACTTGCATCTGTCATGTTGTACTCTTTTCCCTTCGTCAAGGTTTTATCCCACTGGGTTTTCCTTGTTAAGGTTTTAATGAGGCAACATATTTGAGTCCATCTATGTTATAAGTTTGCTTGATATTGTACTCATTTTCTGTAGTTCAGGTTTTGTCCCTATGGGTTTTTCCGGAAGAAGTTTTAACGAGGCAATTAACTTAGACTCGTCGATATTTAAAGATCGTATTGCATGTGACGAACAACATGTAAGGTACAACATGTGAAGTATTAAATGTGAAGAGTTATACCAAGGTTTTGTCCCACTGGATTTTTCCCTTATCAAAGTTTTAATGAGGCAATTGATTTCGGCACAAGTCATCAAGGAGGGAACGACATTTGAAGAACAACATTCAAGGTATTATATGTGAAGCACTATGTATAAAGTTTTGTTATTGAACCGCACAAGGGGGAGTGTTATAGGGCCTACGGCACATGGATGTGCGGTCCATCTAGTTACCTAGAGTTTACCTTTACATATATATAAAGGATATTGTATCCATGTAACCCTATTATCCTGATCAATAGAAACCTCTCTTTGTCTCTTTATTTTCTCCATATTTTCCACTGCAACACTATCTCTTTTCTTATAGATTAATTAGTACAGTGGTCAGTTAGCGCCCCTGAATACTACTACCCATTATAAGATCTGCGATCGAACTCCAACCACCTTCGTAGGTGGGAGCATGAAGCCATAACTCGATGATTCTGTGATGGTTCTCACGAATCTCAGTTCATTTTTTGTTTTTCTTCCCGCAATAAAATCTTGAACCCTATTTTTGGGCATACCTAAATCTTTCTAGGCATACAAAATAATAGTCCTAACTTGGGTGACCTTATAAGGGGCACCTATGGGTAGTTCAATTACCTATATACCCTTCAATCTTTTAAATTACTAATTTATCCTTATCCCTAATACAAAAACCTAAAATCAATAAACATAAAAATCAGTTTCAAAATCAACCTTTTTTCTTCTTCCTCCTCTCCTCGGCCGAACAAAGTTCGGCTTAAAATTAAGTTTAGATTTGCGCCGAACTGTTCTTGAAACTGAACTCTGAAAGTGCATACGAACGGTTCGGCTTAAAAATACATATTAGTTATGAGTCGAACTTAGTCACATAGAAACTTATATTTAGGATCGGCTTATCCGATAGTATTAGTTTTGCGCCGAATATGTGTTGTTGGAATTTCATAAATTTTGCAAGTGTATATGATCGGCTTATTTGTATGATTTCATTATGCGCCGAATATATGTTTCAATTCATAAGTATAAATTCGGCTTATTCCATCGGTATAGGTCCCCCAAGCGCGATCTACAAAGAATATCACAAGATTAAATACTACAAAGAAAAATTAATAGTTAGGTTCGGCTTATACGATAATCATAGAATGAGCCGAATCATGTACATATAGAGGATTCGGCTTATACGATATTCTCGATATGTGCCGAACCATCAACAAATTATATCCAACAATTAAATGGTATGTTCGGCTCATACGATTTTCATTATGTAAGCCGAACCATTAACATATTTTACTTCAGAACTCTCAAGAATAGGTTCGGCTTTCTATGAAACTTTCATATAAACCGAACTAGTATCTAGCAATTGGGAAAATATATATTCGGCGCATACCGTAAACAGTTTCAGCGAGCCGAACCGTTCATCATTTGGTTGGTTCGGCTCGTAGATGTGAGCCGAACTTCAACCTGGATCGCCGAATCATGAAAGAAAATTACAAACTTTTCATAATGATGTGTATTTTACTAAGTTTTTTAGATGAATGATGACCCTCCTCATCCTCCATTGAATCAAGAAGAAAATTTTTCTCACTATATCGTTCTCCTTCTCTCCTTCTCAATAAAAACTTTGATTTTTTTTCCAAAATTTTTCATCTAAACAAACCTTTATAATTCTGAAAATTATCTTAATCACTAAACAAAAGTTTTAATCACTAATCCAGATTACTAACACTAATACGTAAAGGGTAGATTTGCCATTTAAAAAAATTTGGTAAAGGGGATTTCTGATTTTGTTATTTCACATCCTTTTTTGTCTTTATTCAGTATGCCTAATAAGATTTCAGTATGCCCAAAATCATGGTTCAAAACCTTTGCCAGCAGGAGACAGGAGGTGCACCTGGGCAATTCAAGCTCAGCCTCATACAAATTACAAAACATAAAACTAGGCCCAGCTCAGCCTCATACAATCAGTCAACTCCTATTGTTGAGGGAGAAAATCTCTATCTCCACCTCACTTGTAATGAGCGTATATTCATTTTCCTTTCCGGTTTCCACAGCAAAATTTTACTACGATGGAATTATAATCACCGCTTGATTGGGGCCCTGGAAAATAATTAGGGGCCCCTATCTACAGGACAAAAAAGGTCATGAAATAGTAATCAAGGGTTATCTCTTATCCCATATTTTTATAAATGGCTAAACTACCCCCAAATCATTAGTGGTAATTGAGTTGATTAGTTGTTAATTAGTTTAGTTAGATTAAAATCAGATTTAGGGATAAAAATTTGATAAAAGAAAAATTGTGTTTTTGTGTTATGGAGAAGAAGGAGGTGAGTTTTGGGGGGAAAACTTAGGGTTATTTGAAATGAGTGATTCTAGTAGAGAAAGTGATGTTGGTGAAGGTTTAAACAACATACATGATTGTGTTGATGGTGAGATTGTCTCAACTAATCCCATGGATTGGATGTTGATGAAGAGATGTTAATAGAGGAAGCTTTGATAAATGATGCAAATGAAGATCATATTGCTCAAAATGAAAGAACCAATCATCCATATGAAGAACCCGAAGCTCAAAACAATCTGGTAAACTTCCTATACTCTTCAAATTGCATGAATGGTGCTCCAAGTGGTCGATTCATGGACACCATGCAACTACTCAGAGTGAGGGTCATTAGGTCGAGAGGGTAATAAACCAACGACCCTGATGAGTCGTCAATGATTTGTCACAACAGTTAACGACTCCAACCTGCAACTTTTACAAGTTATGAAAAATCACCAACCAAGTGTGATAGCATTGACGACTCCAGCTAGTTACGTCATCAAGAGTCGTTAACTTAATATGTTTAGAACCCGACGACTCTAAAAAACAAAAAAGAGTTCAAGGGTCGTTAGAAGAAAAAAAAAACTAAAACGACCCTTAGAAGTAATTGACGACTCTGATTATTCGTCGACGATTCTCAAAGTAAAATTGACGATTCAATTGCTTTCTATTGACGACCCTTACACTTTTGTTGACATGGGAGTTGTATATGAAGGGTACTGAGTCGTTAATTTCATAAATTGGTCGTCAACATAGGATCGTTAACACATTATCAATTAATTGACAACCCTTTCATTTTTTCAAGCAGAAAGGTGGTTTGGCATAAACACAGAGTCGTTGATGATTAAAAAGGGTCGTTGAAAGAATTATTTTCACCTACACCTAATGGTTAACGACTTATCATGAATGAAACATGCAGTTCAAGAATCGTTAAGAAAAAAAACTTCGTACCCAACGACTCAAAACTAGGGCAAAAATTATTGGTAGGGTCGTTTTCACCTCCATCCTAATGGTTAACGATTTTTCATAAATTCCACATGCAGATCAAAAATCGTTAAGCAACAAAACTTCGATGTTAACGACATTTTTTCTGAAACTGGAATTATAAATCGGATGAAAAAAAGTTTTCTCTACAGTCGTTAATGGAGAAAATAGGGACGATAGGGAGAGGGAGGGGAGGAGAAGAAGAAGAGTTTTGGGTTGGAATGAAAATTGGGGGCATATCTTAAGTGTTAATAGGATTTTAGGGTTAGTTTTTAGAGAAGGGTAAAATGGTATTTTCACCATCATTTTAAAAGCCCCTTAACTTTTCTGATGTGGGTATCCCAATTATTTTTCAGGACTCCCAATTAAGCGTTGATTACAATTTATACGGAAAACCGACTTATGGGATTCATCATTACTAACGGAGTCAAGTGGTCGTGGTTGTGGATTGGTTCCTCCTTACTGCAGTATAATAATGCTACGTTATGTATAATAATGCTCCATTATTCTTAATCTTTTTTATTATGAAGCATGGAGAAGCTGTTCATAATTTTTCCACATACTGCTAGAATAATTAAATATCCCTAAGAAGTATATTTTAAGCAGATAACGAAAATAAACTAGTACTTTTTTGAATAATGAAAATGAACTAGTATGTTCTTGACGCGTGAAAACGTCAACCCAACCTCCTCCGTAGGTTAAATTGACTTAATATAATTTTAGATATGCCAAAAACTAGACCCTAAAAACCTAAAATAAACCCCTTAGAGGTATTTGTAAACCTTTTAGGGATATTTTTGAAGACACCCGAAAATAAGGGGGATTTATACGATTTTCACTTCTTCTTTTTTTTTTTAAAAGAAAAATCATTTGAATGCCGTTGATAATATATTTAATCATAATCGTGGAATCAACATTCAAATAAGATTAATTGAACAAAAAAAATTGAAAGAATTAATTAACACAAAATTGGTTAAAAAGACCAAAATCATATAAATGTTTTTCGTTTAGTATGTTCTTCGGCGACTTTTTCTGGCGATTTTTTGCCAGATTTTTTCTCCGAGTTCATCATGTTTTCTTTGATTACTTCTTTCGTTTTTGATTTTATCCACGTTTGTTTTCCCACGGTTTTCCCTTTTTTTGGTTTTCCTTTTGAGTTTTGGTCGTTTTTTAGCTTATTTTTTAAGGTTCGTGATTATTTTTTTTTAGGGTTCTTAGTTTTCAGGCGCAATGCCTTCAAACACCAGGATTCGTTTCTGCTCGGTAACCCCTTCTTCCCAGGCTCCCTTGGGGTCTTCTTCTAACACAGGTGCTGCTGCTCCAAATGAAAATCTGTGTCATTGTCCGTTCAAGCATTTCCGTGGCTGTCAGGATGAGATTACTGGAAGAGGTTTGGCCAAGGGTTCTGTATTGAAGCATCTGTATGACATGCATCTTTCCTTTGATGGAAAAAGATCATTCTGCAGAGATTTAACTGCCAGCAGTTTGAACGTTTATTTGGTTTGGGAAGATGTTTTAAGTTGCTTGCGAATGTGGTTGTGTTGCAGATATATGCGACCATACAGTTGGAAGAAGGCTTGTAAGGGTCAAAGAGGTGTTGCACAGGGAGATGTTGTACATGGGGATGTTGTTGCAGGTCCTTTTAACAGCGAAGGGGTTGAGTTTCTTTTACATGGTTTGGATAAACCAGTTGGAGAAAATGGTGAATGCTCGAGCTTAATTGTGGCTGATACATGCGATGTTGTTTCAGTTAGTGAAATGGGTTTAATTGAAGCTGCTGCTGTCGATGTTGTTTCAGAGATTGGAGATGACATGGTTTTGGAAGATGATGATGTTGTAGTTCTCTCCACTGAACTTCTGAACACGGTTTTGCAAAGACAGTTCACAACTGTCACCAGCATACCACATAAATGTAGGTTAGCTTTTTCAAGGACGTTGAAATATTGTCTTGACAGGGTTATTACTTGCCCGAGGAACATGACAGTTTGGTTGAAGCTTGTTCTCCTCCCAATATGTACCCTTGACTTGTTCCAACCGAGAACTTCAGCCGAGAAGAAGTCTGGCAACAGGAAGCGTTTGCAAGTCATGGCCATAAACCAAGCCCTTGCTATTTGGAACGAACCTAATGGCTGCTCTACCCTGGTGAGTAAACTTCTCCAACAGCCTTTAAGTTTTGGTTCGAAGAAGGCAGACAAGAAACAAGGAGCTGCTACTTTATTGGCTTGTCAGAAGAAGTTGAGTTGTGGTCATTTCGTTGCAGCTATACGGGTGTTGTATTCATCTAGGGTAGCACCATGTGATGATAATACATTACATGAACTACAGGACAAGCACCCACCTGCACCTCTCCCTGTGGTCCTCGATGATGTTGTCTTGGTGGACCCTATCACTGTTGACTCGCGGGCTGTTTTAGGGGCTATTAAGAGCTTCCCTAAAGGCACATCGTGTGGTCGAGACGGTTTGCGTGAACAGCATTTGGTCGACGTAATGAGTGGGGATGCAGCAGCTGTTGCAGACGAGTTACTCGTTTCGATCACAGGGGTTGTCAATCTTTGGTTGGATGGTAATTTCCCTGCGGCTTTGGGCGAGTTTATTGCTAGTGCACCCTTGACTCCATTACTTAAACCTGGGGTTGGTATTAGACCTATTGTTTTTGGTACGGTTTGGCGTCGTTTGGTTTCCAAAGTGGTTGCTTTCTCTGTTGGAAATGACATGTCGTCTTACTTGGGTGATTACCAATTCGGGTTTGGTGTGCCTGCGGGTGGAGAAAGTATTTTACATGCTGTAAATTGCTTACTTGAGATGCAAGGTCACTCGGACAAAATGTCAATGTTGCTCATTGACTTTTCTAATGCTTTCAACATGGTGAGCAGATATCAACTCATCAAGGAAGTTCGTCTCCATTGTCCAGGTATTTCTCGCTGGGTTGAATTTTGTTACTCGAGGCCTGCTAAACTCTATTACGACCATTATATTTTGTCCTCTGCCCTTGGAGTTCATCAAGGCGACCCTCCCGGTCCCTTGTTATTCGCTTTGACACTTCACCCACTAGTGAAGATTATTGCTTCTCAATGCAAACTTGATTTGCATGCCTGGTACCTGGATGATGGTACTATTATTGGTGATTATTTGGAGGTTGCTAAAGCCTTGAGTATTATGAAATAGAAGGATCATGCAGGGGTTTACATCTCAATGTAAATAAAACAGAAGTTTTTTGTCCTTCTATTGACCCCATAAGCACAGCTGACGGTGTTTTCCCGGCTGATATTGGTAGACCTTCTAACGGTGTCAAACTTTGGGGTGGACCGGCGAGTTTCGATTTGAACTTTATCAGTGATATGATGTTGAGCAGAGTGCATAAAACTTTTCAATTAATGAACTTCACTCAAGAAACTCAAAGACCCCCAAAGTGAGATGTTATTACTTCGCAATTGCACTGGTGTGTCTAGATTATATTTTGCAATGCGTACTGCCAATCCTGCGGCCCTGCAACCATCCACAGACCTTTTTGATGATCATTTACTTAAGTATTTGAGACTACTAATCACAGGTGATGGTGCTGGGTTTGGTCTTTTACATCAGCGATTAGCTACCTTGCCTATCAAGGATGGTGTACTTGGAAATTACACCATGGCTGACACCAGCACCTACTGTTACCTTGCTTCTCAGAGTCATACTACTTCGGTACAGAAGGTGATCCTTGGAAACTCATTCTCAACGGACAGAGGTTCTGCTTATCGTTTTGCACTTCAGAGTCATACCTGGATTACCTTCTACTTACTGTGTCAATGATACTGCCCCCCCCCCCCTCCCCCCTTTCCATGCACTCCCTGACAGTTACTTATTTTGATGTGGTTAAGAATCAAATCCCAAAACAATTTTCTATGTATGCAAGAGATTCCATCTTGTGGCAGTGCAATCGTGTTAAGCATGCTCAAGACTATTTATTGGATGTTCCCATTAGTGGGCTCAATCAGTGTCGTGGACCCAGACATTTCAGAGTTGTGCTTTGTTATCGTCTTGGCATCCCACTTTTTGTTGAGAATAGTTTGTGCCGAAGTTGTAACAAATCCATGGATGTGTTTGGGGATCGCGCGCTTCATTGTGCTAAGGATATAGGCCCTAAGTTTCGTCATGATTTTGTTTGTGATATAGTCTTTGACATTTGTTATAAAGCTGGTGTGCCTGCGCGTAAAGAAGTTTCTCTCGGTTTTCTGACGGATGATGACAAAGATTTGAAACCTGCTGATATTCTTGTGCTCAATTGGAAAAATGGACAAGATGTTTGTATGGATATCACAGGTGTCTCGCCTTTTGCTGGTGAAGGAGTTCGTTCATTTGTCCCGGGGAAAGCTATATCCAGTGCGGTTTCACATAAACACACCAAATACTTGGACAAATGTATTTCTCATGGCCATGGTTTGGGGGTCTTAGCTTTCTCTATTTTATGGGAACTTGTTGAGGATACTTTGTGTTTTTTCAAATGTCTAAAGAATTGTTTAATTAGTAATGACGTTAGTAGTGGTTTTGGTAGCTTTATTTTTCGTAGACTAGGAATTGTTATTCAAAAGGGTGTTGGCTCCCAGCTTGTTGCTAGGTTGCCAACCAAAAGCTTTGTATGAGTTATCCGAAACTGAAAAGATATATTTGAAGTAAAAAATCAACAATTTCTGGGTGAAAAAGACATCTAGATTTTGATACTGTTTAAATAGACAAAAATGTAAAAATAGCCAGGATGTAAACAGTTTCATCCTGCCCATTTTCAAATATTTTTTCTTATTTTTACTTTACACAGGATGCATCCAGTTTCATCCTCACTATTTTTTAAGTTTAAGCCAGGATGAATCCAGTTTCATCCTTGCTATTTTTTTTTGTGTCCATTTCACCCATACTAATTTTTACTCGTCCATTAGAACCGTGTTTTAAAAATATTTGGACAAATGACCCATTTTCCGATTAATTAACTAACTTATTCCGATTTTTAAAATAATCAATATTGTGGTTCACATATTATAAAAGGAGGCTTACATCGACCGTTAATCTTCACAAATCAATCAAATTGCTAATATACAGATAGCTACAGGCCAGGTCTTATCTAAATCTCTAAATCTCAACGATGGCAGTACCAAAAACTCCTCTTTCTCTAGTTGGTTTCTTCTTCTTATTCACTTTTGTTGCTTCTCAATCGATGTAATAAGTATAATTAAGACAGAATTAATGTCATACACTTTATAATCACCCTGCATATCTTTTTATCTTGTGTCTATCATTGCCTATATTCAAACCTCCTCCTTTGTCAACCACATGCAGGAATTCGGGTGTTTTAGAATCTGTGGGAGGAGCTCTAGGTGAAAATGCTTGTCTAATGGCTCTTGATAATTTAGGTCCGGGTAGATCTTGTGATGATCGTCTCAGGACGAATGCGAAATTTTCACTTGACTAGGGAGTTTTTGTTGCTGAGGATCCTCGTTTAGATCAAGATTTTCTTAATGCTGATCAGAAACAAATTCCTCGAGATTTAGAGGATCTTGCGGATTTTAAATTAAAAAACGTAAAAGATCGAGTAGAATCTTTAATTAGTTCTTTTCCGGATCCTGCTTGGGAAGATCTCAGGGATGCGTTGGGTTCGCTTACTTTTGCTGATCGGTTACGGGACTGTATGAGTTGGTGCGAGTCAAAGAAACACACCAAAGGGATATCTCGTGCGGCCATGTCAAAGAGGACTAACTTGGGTAGTGTACTCGACAAGTTGTACTGCTTTTCACTAGCTTAATATGTATAACTTCGGTTAAGGATTGATAATTCCTGGGGATTTGCTAATCTAGTTACCTTGGCATTAATCCTCCTTACTTCTGCACCTAGTTAGTAAGTTCGCGAATCATTTACGAATTTTTCCGTTTTATTCACGTACGTTTGTAACTCCCAATCCAAGTCGCGAACCATATGGCATTCCCGGATTATTCGCGAATTGTTCACGAACTTTACGTATCCCGAATGACAAGTCCGTTTAATCGCCAGAAATTCTTTACCTTTTACGTTTTCAAAGATCCCATTTTTTGGGATTTATTGACTCCCGAACATACACGATCCAATATTAGACGTTGTAATTTTTATAAAACAAAAATGACTGAAGAGATTTGGAGGTAAAGGTGAGAGAAAATCTCAAACTCACTAACCGAGCATCTAAACCACTGTACCACGTCCTCTTGGATGATTAATGTTGTATATATTATTAATATCATCATATTAAGTTTATTTTTTCTGTAACTAACTCACACATATGCATAAAAATTAATCTATGTTCTTATAAATACCAATTATTTATTATATAGATACCGAATTTTCACGGCCGAACTCACATTTATAAATCGAATTATACACGTACGTATGTCGTTCCGAATTATTGACGAATCACGTCCCATTAACCGAATTTTAGACCGAATTTGAATTCTACAAAACCGTATAATACTCGTATGTTTGTCGTTCCGTACGTTTATCGAATCCCGAATTGCTAACCATGTTCTGTTCTCCATAATTGCTTTTACTTTTGATTAGTGAGTATTAATTTCTTGTCCTCGATCGTACAAGTTTATAAGTTCAGGGATGCTCCTGCATTCTTTGACCATCTCAACGTTTCTTTTTTTTCTTGTTTTTTCCATCGGAATCTCATACCAATATGAATTTTATTTTATTTGTAGAAAAAAAAATGAAACATGCACACAATGTCATCTAACCATTGCCCAACGTAACCTCTCGTGTATACGTAACATAGAGACTGATACATGCACGGATGACATAACAAATAACAAATATGGAAAAGGAAATTTATAGAAGAGAACTCCGTTTCTAGTTGTAGTTTACAAGTGCAAATATAATGATCAATTGTTTTTTCCTTCTCGATATTTTATCCTTTTGAAATGAAAAAAACTCGTTGATTAGTATTTTTTTTATTGTCGATTAATTCTTTCAACGTCTATCTAGTACTTTGTTTCATTTATACTATCGATTCTTGGATAATGGTTAAATTCCCATGGACAACATCTCCATTCCTTTGGTTCTTTTATAATAATCCAGAGAATAATACAGCCATTATTGAGAGTATCACATGGAATAAAGCTAAGTAAGGTAAACAATATAACATCTATTCTATTACACCCCCTTAGTCGGAGTGGGAGAAGAGCAGACACTCAGACTAGTACGGAAACGAGTAAACAGCTGTCGTGGAAGGTCCTTGGTAAAGATATCAGCATATTGCCTTTTCGAGAGGATGTGTAAGACATGAATGTCACCAATACGAACACGATCACGTACGAAATGTATATCAATCTCCACATGTTTGGTGCGTTGATGTTGAACAGGATCACCGTACATATAGACTGCACTGACGTTATCACAGTATACAATAGTGGCACGTCGTAAAGGTAGATGAAGCTCAAGAAGTAAGTTGCGAAGCCAAGTAGTCTCTGCAACTGCATTTTCTACACCCCGATCAGCTTCAACACTTGAGCGAGAGACAGTTGCCTGACGCTTAGAAGACCAGGAAACTAGGTTGTCACCTAGAAAGATGCAGTAGACGGAAGTGGATCGACGGGAATCCGGACACCCCGCCCAATCAGTGTCAGAATAAGCAGTTAATCCAGTGAGTGTAGTAGCAGACAATACAAGCCATGATCAAGAATACCCTGAAGATAACGAAGGATCCGTTTAAGGGCCTGCATGTGAGGCTCCCTAGGGTCATGCATAAACAAACATACCCGTTGAACTGCATAAAAAATTATCCGGTCTAGTGAAGGTAAGGTACTGAAGATCCCCATCCAGGATTCAGTATAAAGTAGGATCCTCGATTACAGGACCGGATGTTGCACTGAGTTTCGAATTGGTATCAACTGATGTGGCCACATGATTACAATTTGTCATGGATGCACGTGTAATGATGTCCTGCGCGTAAACTGACTGACACAAGTAGAGGCCTGAAGATGAGAAGTTAACAGAAATACCCAAAAAATGATGCAACGGGCTAAGATCAGTCATGGCAAACTCTCGTTTCATCAATGTAATAAATTTTCCAAGAAGATGATCAGTATTTGCTGTTAAAATGATGTCATCAGCATAAGAAGTAAGTATGCCATCTCGGATCCGGATAGGTAGACGAAGAGACAGGGATCACATACATTACCACGAAATCCACAATTGGTAATAAACTTGGCAAATTGCTGAAACCATGCACGAGGTGCCTGCTTTAGACCATAAAGCGAACGATGAAGTCAACATACATAATCAGGGTGTTCAGGATCAACAAAACCCGGAGGTTGATGCATATAAACTGTCTCAGTCAAATCCCAGTGGGAAAAGGAATTCTTGACATCTAGCTGATGTATATGCCAAGAACGTGAAGCAGAAATAGTAAGCACAGTACGGATAGTCGCTGGTTTGACAACCGGACTAAACGTTTCAAAACAGTCAACTCCAACCTGTTGGGATTTACCATTTGCAACTAGGCGTGCCTTGTGATGCTGCAAGGGACCGTCGGTATGAAATTTGTGGTGAAAAATACACATGGAACGAATAACATGTGCATCTCGTGGTCGAGGAACTAGTTCCCAAGTATTAGTTTTCAACATGACAGTGTATTCATCTAGCATGGCTGCATTCCAGTTAGGGTCCCTAAGAGCATATAGGTGGGAGCGAGGAAACGGAGAGATCTTATATTTGGACTGTACATGAAGATTGAGTTTGTGATTGGGGAAA
The DNA here is from genome assembly GCF_003573695.1 of Papaver somniferum. NCBI lineage: Eukaryota > Viridiplantae > Streptophyta > Magnoliopsida > Ranunculales > Papaveraceae > Papaver > Papaver somniferum. Next base: position 14,043,816 of record NC_039360.1, on the reverse strand, counting down.
AAATGCCTCTGGAGGCCCGAGTGACCGGACGAGAAGGAGGAAGGATGGGTGGAGCCGTAACAATGGAAGGATGTACAAGAGTAGGAACTGTAGGCTGTTCAGCCGAAGCAGTAGGAGCCAGACTAGTAAGGTAGCAGAAGAAGTGGGAGGCATTATAGGTATGCGCTTGTGGGGAGGAGTATATGGTATAGGGGAACTGAGGACAGCAGACGAAGGGGCTGAGGGAGCTGCTGATAGGTAGGAAATGTTATCAGCGAAGGAGTGGTGGATAGGCGAGGGAGAGGTTTCTAAATCTGTAGGACCGGTGGGAGTATAGGTTGCGAATGGGAAAACAATTTCGTCAAAGGTGACATGACGAGAGATGATGATTTTATGACTGGTAAGATCGAGACAATGTTATCCATGATGATTGATAGGAAAACCAAGAAAGATACATTTAGTAGAACGAGGAGCAAGTTTGTGAGGTGTGGTGGAGGAAAGGTTAAGATAGCAAAGACATCCAAATATACGAAGATGATCATATGTAGGTTGGCGACCATAGAGAGCAAAAACAGGAGAATGAAAATGGAGAATTTTGGTGGGAAGAATATTATGAAGATAAACGGCCATGTTAAGAGAGTCTGCCCAATATTTGGAGGGAATTGAGGCGTGAGACATAAGAGTACGAGTAATTTCGTTGACACGAAGAATCATACGTTCATCCTTGCCATTCTGGGAGGAGGTTTTTAGACAAGAGAAACGGAAAACAAAGCCATTTGTATGAGCAAAATTATGAAAAGAAGAGTTATCAAATTCACGACCTAAGTCACATTGAAGTCTTTTGATCTCACGCTCAAATTGAGTTTTAATGAAAGAGTGAAATTCCAAGAATTTGGTGTAAACTTGAGATTTGAATTTTAAAGGATAAACCCATAGATGAATTAGTGAAATCATCCAATAAAATGAGGTAATATCAGAAACCTGTTTCGACATGTGATGGATAGGTCCATAAGTCACTATGAATAATATCAAAGGGTGCAAAAGTATTGGAATTGGACTTAAAAAATAGTAATTTAACATGTTTGCTAACTTGACAAGAATGACACGGTTGAGAACATGATTTTTTATTACACGAAATAAAACTTTTGGTGCGTAAGACATCTAATATATCTTTGTCAGGGTGACCAAGCCGGTTATGCCAAACATTTGGCGAAAAAACAGCAAGAGAGATAGGTTGAGGCAGGGGCGGAGTAGGAGGAGATACAATATAATTGGTGATAGGATAGAGCTCTCCAGAACTGTCACATCGTAGAATAGTCTTCTTCGAAATCACATCCTTCACAGAGAAACCAGATGGGTCAAACTCAACAGACACATGATTATCAGTAGTAAACTTGCGGACAGACACCAAGTTTTTGATAATGTCAGGGACAACAAGGGTATCTTTAAGCTGAAGAAGACGAGAAGGAAGATGTATTAACTTGGTACCACTAGAAGTAACTGGAATACTATTGCCACTGCCAACTAGAATAGAACGAATATTGCTAGAGTTGAAAATGTTATGTAGCGAACCTGGATTTGCAGTGAGATGTGAAGTAGCACTAGTGTCCATGTAGAAATCGTCATCAGGAGGTTGAAGACTCATGGAGCTATACGCCTCTGCAATATCATCCGGTTGGAGTACTTCAGTGGTTTGGGTGAGTAACCTTGGCCACGACCCATTCCAGGTGACTGTGCGCGTTGCGAGCACTGTTGGTGTTGTTGTGGTCGACGGGGTTGGAAGGCAGGGGCTGTAGGGTACGGGAAGGGAGGTACATGACAGTATGGCGGCCAGTGAGGCTGGTAGCTAGGTTGACAGGCATAGCCTGAAGGTGGTTGGGCCTCTGTGTGATGCATGCTGGGAGTTGGTAGAAGAGGTGATTGGGACGCTGGACCATCGGTCGAATCATTTCCGTTGGAGGGTGGACGAGGACCACGCTTGTTGCTGTTGGAGAGTTTTGGCCGCTGGTTATCGCGATGCACAGGGGAGGCAGCAGCAGCAGCAAGTGCTATTGGTGTATAAGCTTGGGTTTGCTGAGAACGTTTGATTTCTTTCGTTCGTAGTTGAGATCTAGCAGAATCAAAACTAGGCATAGACTGTTAGATGAAAGAGGAAACAATGTTGTATTCCCCCGGAAGGCCATTGAAAAATTGAATAACCAAACGCTTGTCATTTCATCGGGAAATCGAGATCACTTAATCGATCGGAGAATGACTTAAGTTTATCACAGTAATTATCAACACCATTACATTCAGTGGATTTAAGGTTAACAAACTTACTTTCAAGGGTTGTCGCGCGACTTCCTTTGTTGTCTTGAAATAGCTTCTTAAGGTGATCCCAGATTTCTTTAGCAGTTTTGCCTGATTTGAGAACGGTGAGAATCAAATCTTTGGCCATGGTAGAGAACATCCACTGGCAACAGAGAGCGTCTAGCTGTTTCATGGTAGCGGCATCAAGATCCGTTGGGGTTGCTGAACCGCCAATAAAAAAATTCCAGATTGTGAGCTTGGAGATGGAGTTCGAACAGAAAAACTCATGAAGAAATTCATCATGTTTGATATCCAGGAGAATGGGAATTAGGGTTTTGATATTTGTGACAACAAAGGCTGGATGTAATGATTTCTTTTTACCAGCCATTTGATTTTTTTTAGAAGAAGAAGAGGGATCCATGGATTGAGTTAGGCTGATACCATCTTGGATAATGGTTAAACTCCCATGGAGAACATCTCCATTCGTTTGGTTCTTTTATAATAATCCAGAGAATGATACATCTATTATTGAGAGTATCACAAGGAATAAAGCTAAGTAAGGTAAACAGTATAATATCTATTATATTATTGATAACCTATTTAATCATAATCATGGGGATCAACATTTGATTAGAAATGATACAAAAAAACTCGTACTGTAATTGAATCACGGAATCTATGATCGAAACTGCATCCGAAACACGTTAACAGACGTGTAGACAACATGTATGTGATGGCATCCCTGTCTCTAGTACTAATTAAGATTAAGATTTTTATAAGCTTAATTAAATTATAACAATGAAATGTCGAGCCTTCTTCCAATTAATTAAGGTTTATTTAACGGTTGGTACCCAACAAATGTCCAGCACCTAGATTTGGTACCCAATACTTCAAATATTGTCGGTTGGTACCTTGACCAGTTAAATACCGTCAAGTCAAACCGTTGACTTCACATTCTGTCAGTTAAGTAATTAATATTCACAGTTAAATAATTAAAATTAATAATGAATATTAATTACTTAACGCCGTCAAACCACCGTTAGCATGTGATACACGTGACTTTCATAGAAACATGCCATCTAGCCATGTTGATCTAACGGTTACAAATATACTGATCCAACGCCTTAGAATCATACAATTCAAAAAATCTAGTCGTTACACACAAATTCCTATAAAACTACCTCCTCCTTCATATTATTTATATTCCATTTTCTATCTATGAAACACCTTCTGTACCTGCAAGTTCACATTCACTTTTTTGAAGCTCACAATGGCAACATCTTCCAGACTTAAATATCGAGTAAGTATAAGAATTTTTCAACTTAAGACCAGTAGCAGCTTCACTGTAACAGACACGTCAAAAACTTTAACTATGTTTTTCTTTGATTTGTAGATATGTCAACAATGTGACACTGCAGGTCATATAGCCAAATCATGTCCATGGAGATATACTAAATGCACTAGACCTGGGTGTATTGGTATTAGAATGGTGGTACAAAGTGAACTACCTCTAAGCAAGGGTAAGTTATGCTTGAAGTGTCAATTTCCTACTTGTGTTGGTTTTTTGTGGCTTGATGATGCTAAGAAGGCAGCAAAAGAAACTTGTGAGCTCTGTCATAGTCTGAGACATATGAGAACCAACTGCACTTGGTCCAACTTACCTTTACCCACTAAAGAATCCAAAGGAACCAGACCTGTCAGAGTATCCAAGACTAAAGAGCATCCAGAGCAAAGATTTTTGAAATGCAATTTATACCACAAGTTTGATTAGATTGTGGATTACATGGCATCACATGAGCCTGCTATGGTCTGTGATCAGATAATGAGATCATCTCCAACTAGTAAGAAGAAAAAATATGATGAAATGAATAACCTATGCAATGCATTTTCAATTAAGGTTAAGGTAAAGGTGAAAAATACTTGTTACAGCTGCAATGATAATGATCACTTTGCTAATTCATTCCCTTGGAAAGGCATTAACTGCATCGCAGGTTGCAACAATATAATGAAATTGAGTAAAAGTTCTCAACCTGATACAATGAATGAGGCATACCTGCACTGTGAGCTATGTGGAGCATTTGCAATGTTGCAAGAACTACAGAACTAGAATTAAAGCATCCTAATGTCCATGCCTTTACTATTTACACCAACTTTTACCTAGTAATGTTTATCTAGTAATATTTTCCTATTGTTTTCTAGTATATTGTACTGTTATCCATGGTGTCTTGTAGTTGTTCCTATTGATCCATGAATAGAAGTTATGTTTTTTAATCTAAAAAGACAACCATGAATGTTATACAAGAATAAATAGAGAACATAACTGCATTAATAGTTAAACAACTGATAATAGTAGTCTGCATTCACACAACATGATTTAAACATGTCCAAAAGCATTTACATAAAACTAGTGTTGATAATAGATACTAATTTTAGTGTGACTGAAATTTTGTGATCAATGCTAATACTACAGTGAATGAGATTCAATCATCCTCAGTTAGGTCAATGCTAAGACCATTCAACTTCTTACCTATCCCACCACAAATTTTGTTGCTCCTCCTAACTGGTGAAGACTGATCAGCTACACGATTCTTTCTTTTTTGGGTTGTGTAGTTGATGGTGCACCCCTTGATAGGCTAGAAAATATACCTTCAACCATTGTCTTGCATCCACCAGGTCTCATTGTCACTTTTTCAACACCTTCAGCTCTATTCACTACATTTGTGTTTTGCACAGGAGTTGGTTGGTGGTCAGTTTGTATAGCTTGTGGCATTTATGGATCTGCTTCCACCTGCATAAGTTGAATGTTGTAACATTAAATATACAAAAATAAAGATATGAAATCGAACTTATTAGCAAATCAACAACAAGTTGTTTCCTATCAAACATCAATCTCATCATCATAAGGTAAAACTGTTGTAACAACTTGCATACTGGAAGACCCCTAATGTCCAAAATCCAAGAGTTGAATGCTTCACAGAAATTGCTAGTGATGTGCTCACACTTGCAGGAGAAATCAAAGTAGCTTCTAGCCCAATGCTCAATCTCTTCCTTCTCCAAATACACCCTTGCACTCTCCTTTGCTTCACCCATTCTGTCCATATATCCTTTAAATTCAGTACTGGTATACGACTTGGCTGCATTCCAAGCCAAACTCTCCAAGTGTTGTCCTGGATGATACTTCTTCATGTTCTTCCATATATTCCTCATACAAAACCTGTGGTAGTGGTTCACATCACTAAAGTTGACATCAACACCAGCTTTGAGTCCTTTCTGTCTATCAGAGATAAAGGTTAAGGCCATTTTATGCTGCTTCAAATATGGTGCCATAGTTCTCAGAAACTCTATCCACATCTCCTTGTTCTCAGATCTACACAAGAATATAGCAATTGGAAACAGACCATTGTTTCCATCCAGAGTTGCGATAGCTAATAACACTCCCATATACTTTCCATTCAAATGAGTACCATCTAACCCTAATAAAGGTCTACCTCCATTTACAAAACCATTTATACTACACTTGTAAGCTATACAACAGTACAAGAACTTACCTTTCTCATCAATTTTACAAATGGCAACACTGCCAGGATTTTTTAACTTAAGTTGTTTGCAGAATTCAGGTAAAAAACTGTATCTCTCTTCAAAATTTCCCAACACCCTCTCAATACAGAGATGTTTAGCATGCCATGCAGTCATGTATGAGATCTGCACCCCATGTGCCAACTTGATTTCTTAATTGAAGTCCTTTGGTTTGTAGTTTGGATGAGCTTTATACTTCTCCAACATCATTCTATATGCCCACCTGTAATACAAAAACATGAACCCCTAAAGTTAAAGTAAACAAACAAAAGTTGAAAAAAATAAGTTAAAAGTTAAAGTTAAAAAAAAAACAAAACAAAAAAAAACAAATAAAGTTAAAAGTGATAAGACAATACCTTGCTTTTGCAACAAGATTTATTATTCCATGGGTAGTGGTAAAAGTGTGCTCAAAAAAAGTCACTTTTACATTTGAAGCTGACCTTGTTAAATCTAGAGCAATATATCCACCACTCACACCCTTGGGATTCTTTGTGCACACACTCATATGATTGTTTGAAATGGGTGTTCTTCAATTGCTCGATGTCATAATTCTGGAAGATCTGTTGATCTTTAATGTAGTCCTTACAATGCTGATAAGTAGCCCACTCCTGTCCTATCCAACATGTGACTAAGATAGTTGTGTATGTATTCCACATATTTAATTCTTCTTCCTCATACACTCTTCCACTGGTTTTTACATATTACTTATAATATGATGTTGACCTCATAACTTTGTTGATTTCTTCTTGCAAATCATCTTCATGCTCCTCTATATCTGGAAAGTTCTCTTCCTCAGGTTCATCATCAAAGTCAGAATGATAACCTTCTTCAGGCTCACAATTGTTGATGTCTGGTCTAACTGGTGGTGGTACCACTGATTGTTGTAGCTGTGAAGACTCCACCTGAGTAACTCTCTCAACTTGACTGGAACCACCAAATTCATTCAATCCATGTTCAAAATCATCCACATTTACTGACCCAGTCACTTGCTCATTTACAATTTCATCTACTTCACCAACTACATTTACACCTTCATGTACTTGACTACCATTTACACCTTCATGTACTTGACCCGCATTCACACCTTCATGTATTGAACCTTTCCTTAAACCTCTACAAGCACCTTTCCTTTCACCTCTACAAGCACCTTTCCTTACACCTCTACTAGCAACTTTCCTTACATCAACATTTACACCCTTGCTGACATATGCATTTAAAATTTTACTAGCATCTTTCCTTACATTTCCACCCCTACTGACATCTGAATTACCAACTTTACTAGCAACTACATTTACAGCTTTACTAACATCTGCATTACTTGGACAGGCACTGCTGGATGAAAAGCTTCAGTACCTTCAATAATGTCTCCATCTGCTACTACATCATCCACTTGAATGCATCTGCCATTCTCATCAAATTTATTGAGCTAAGATAACCAATCCAATTCTTTCTTTAACACACAATCTGCTCTCTTCTGATTTAATCCAGTATCTTTCTTAGCCCTGTTACTATCAGCCAAATATCCATCTTTAGTGGGGAAATACTTATTTCCATGAGAACCCACCATTTCTGACAAAAAAAAACAATAAAGAACAGGATAAGGGGACCATCAGACAAACTACTAAATTGGCTTTACAAAAGAACTAGAAAACAACTAGATATGATGGATATTGTCCCTTCAAACAATAACATCAACTTGTTCTTTATGTAGAAAACAAAAGAAAAATCCATTCTTTAACAGTGAAATCCATAAACAATCATGCATATAACCCTAAACCACAGTCCATACTTCAAATCTAACAAAATCCCTAATTTTCAAACAATAAATCACATAGAAACGAGAATCAATAATTATAAATACAAAAAAAACAAATCAAAAAAAAAGGTTCAGAACTCATCTTATAGTGTCTCGATTTGGTCACAATTATGCTTGATTTTGTCTTCGATTACTCAAAATAAGTGTTACCCAACGTGTATCAGTAGTAGATCTAACGAAAATCTAAGATTAGGTAAAAGAAATCACTTAAAAATCACTCAGAATCCCCGATTTTTCTCCATGGTAGCGAATCCTAGCTTTCTCTCTGATTTTCCCGCGACAAGAAGAAGATAAGTAAATTAGGTTTTAGTCTTATGGTTATATCGACATGTCTAGATTTCATCGTGGCCATTAAAATAAAATACACGTGTGACACGTACGGATTTAGCCACGTGTATATCTCCCTAACCACATGTTAGGATAATTCAAGTCAATGTTAGCATTTATAAGGGCATTTATGTAATAGGACCACTTCAGTTACGGGCATGTTATCTTGGTCGAGTCAACGGTTTGACTTAACTGGTCAAGGTACCAGCCGATAATATTTGAAGTATTGGGTACCAAATCTAGGTGTTGGACATTTGCTGGGTACCAACCGTTAAATAATCCATTAATTAACTAAATATTATTAAGAATATAAAAGATATTAATTAATTACTATAAAAGGAGGCTTACATCTGTTGTTAATCTTCACAAATCAAACTCTTAACATTATAATTCCAAATCTCAGCAATATGGCATTACCAAAAACTCCTCTTTCTCTCGTTGGTTTCTTCTTCTTCTTATTCAACTTGGCTACTTCTCAATCCATGTAAGTTTGATACATCCAGGATTAATGTCACACACTTTGTAATCGCCCTGCATGTCTTTTTTTCTTGTGTCTATTAATATCATTGGTTATATTCAATTGACAACAACATGCAGGGATGCGGGTGTTTTACAATCTACGGGAGTTCCAGGTGATAAGGCTTGCGTAATGACTCTTTATATTCCAGGTCTGGGTACTTTTTGTGATGATCATCTCAGGAATGCGAAAGTTATAAATGTCAGGAAAGATTTAAGAAGTATTTCGGAACCTAAATAACGTGGAGTTCCTGCACCATAACTCACGAAACTTCTTCAAACTTTAACGGATCTTGTGCCTGCTAAACTAGAAAACGTAAAAGATATTTTACCAAGATCTTTACAAGAGGATCTCATGTTGGAGTATGTGGAGCGATGTAAACCACATATGTATAGCTAGGATAGTCTCACATGGAATAAAAGGAAGTACATGTGGTTCCTAATAAGTTAGGGAATCTCCTTACATAGTACCGAGGCCTTTTAGATTAAAATCCTACACCTGCTGCAACAGGTGGTTAAGTGGGAACAATATCGGTGTTATGTGTTCGGGCCCATAAGTAGGGTCCGGCGGTCCGTGAAGACCTTAACAAATGGTATCAGAGCCTATGGTTGGGGCTACTGTCCGAACGAAGAAGTGGTTGTGGATGTCACCCGGTACGGCGCAGGTGGAGTCAGACTCAAGGTGGAGCAGGCAAGGCCCAAGGTAGAGCTGGCGCTCAAGGTGGAGTTAATGCCGCACCCCATTAACTCAGGTGGAGCAGGGTTCTATGGTGGGAAAGGTTGTGCTCAATGTGGAGTTAGTGCTAGCCTTCCAATTAACTCAAGGTGGAGTAGGGTTCCAGGGCGCGTAGTGAGAATAATCATGTTCGATGGGTAGCATATACAGAAGGTGATCATATGGTGGAGTATGATTGGATTGGTGAGGTGGTTTAATCTCGCCAAGGTGGAGATTGTTGGAGTATGTGGCGCGATGGAAACCACATATGTATAGGTAGGATAGTCCCACATGGAATAAGAGGAAGTACATGTGGTGCCTAATAAGCTTGGGCATCTCCTTACATAGCACTGAGGCCTTTTAGATTAAAATCTCACACCTGCTGCAACAGGCGGTTAAGTGGGAACAATATCGGTGTTATGTGGTCGGGCCCAGAAGTAGGGTCCGGCTGTCAGTGATGATCCTAACAACTGGTATCATAGCTAGAATTACCAATTTCAATCAACAACCAAAGGTTGAGTTTCGCAACTGATTGCTAGAACGCACAACTCTGTGATATCTATGAAGTCTCAATGAAGTCTTTAAGTCGTTAACCTACAGGGTATCGAGAAGAAACCTAAGGCTAAAGGAGAATCGACTCTAGCTTAACACAACTAGTATCACACAGGAGGTGTCGGTATTAGGTTTCTCAGTTGCTAGAGTTCTTCTTTATATAGTTTTCAAATCAGGGTTTGCAATCAATAATAGCTTAGTAACAAAGCATTCAATATTCACCGTTATATGAAAACCTGATTAGATTCAAGATAATATGTTTCAACCGTTAGATCGAATCTTAAATTGTTACACACAAATGAGATGTATTTCATTTAGGGTTGAGTAATCGCACCTAAACGTGTACACTTAGTTGGTTCAACAATAGTTAACCAATTGTTAGCCATATGAGCACTTTCATATCAACCATATTCATCTTTATCACAACTAGTTCAAATGACTTCAAAAGAACTAGTTGGATAGTTGTTCAATTGCTTAGGTCTTTATGAATGGACACAATTGAAACAAAATCGGTTTGATTCATTTGAATCAATTAATGAACATTACAGCCACGGTTTGCAAATATTGCATTCCTTATAATTTATATGTTTAAGTTCATGAACCACCGATTTGAGAAAATAACCAGCTCAAGTATGCATACGAGTATGCGCACTTAAGCAACCGGATTTGAGTTGGTTTTGGTTTCCAAACTCATCAGAAAATTTCGGGTAGAAAAGTTCTGCCAGTATGCGTACGGGTACGCATACTTTAGGTGACTGGTTAGGAGTTTGTAAAATCCAAACTCAGCAGATATTCACGGACGTGAACTTCAGCCAGTATGCGTACGGGTACGCATACTTAACCTATCTCCTTCACCAATTCTGTATACACACATATGCATACACTTGGTTCCCGGTTTATGGATTTACACACTAATGTGCGAACATACTGTATATGCTTATATCCAAAGATGGTTACATAATCTCAATTCTACATTTCAATCATTGAAACATTCTTAGAGGATGTTATATAGTTTTTATTCACAAACTATTTGCATCAAAGCGTATTTTCAAGATATTGAAATGTCATCATGACATTCTTCACGAGTAAAGATGAACTTGGTTAAAGCGAAAGCTTACCAACACATATTTCGAGAAATAGATAGGTGAGATAAACTCGGCTCGAAATAGCAAATGTGTATAATTGAAATCTATATACTTGTACGACTTTTGTCTCAAGTGTAGGAGATAGAGTAGATAGACTTTTCAATGATAGATAAGTTCAAGTCTCCACATACCTTTTAGTCGGATGGAGTTCCACTGGTTCCTTGAGTAGTTCTTCGTCTTCATATGATGATCGTGGTGGAGTCTGGAGCTCAACTACACTTTACTATCCTAATACGATACTTAGATATAAGTAGACTAGAAATCAAGACATATAGTTTTGACAACTAAATTTGACAAACAAGGTTGAGATAGCAGCACTTGCGAGTTCGAGCGAGCATTGCTCTAATAGTTCTTCGGGAATATAAGTCCGGGTTATCCATTGGTTCATGTTCACCTTGATTTTTTCAAGAGACAGAACAAAACTCGTAGGTATTTCTGTGGGAGACAGATTTATCTATTATCGTAGACTTTTCTGTGTGATACAGATTTATTTATTTAAGTTTTCGACTTTGGATCGTAGCAACTCTTGGTTGTGGGTGAGATCATCTAGGGGAATAAAGTGCGTAGCATCATGCTGGTGTCAGAGATGTAAGGAGCGAAATTGTTCCTTGAATCAATGTGAGATTGATTGAGGTTCAACCACATATTACAGACCGAAGTTAGTTTGTAGTAGGATAGTGTCTGTGGCGGCTTAATACAGTGTGGTGTTCAATCTGGACTAGCTCCCGGGATTTTTCTACATTTACGGTTTCCTCGTTAACAAAACTTATGGTGTTTGTGTTATTTCTTTTCCGCATTATACTTTGTTATATAATTGAAATATCATAGGTTGTGCGTTGTATCGATCAATTGTGAAATCCAACCTTTGGTTGTTGATTGAAATTGATTGATCCTTGGATATTGGTTTTTGGTACCGTCCAAGTTATTTCTCTTGTATTTAATTAAGACTCACAAATTTCTATTTGCTTGAGTAAGTATCAAATCAAGAAATTGAGATATAAACTCTTTGATATACTTTTTTTATTAAGATTGAGTCTGACCGTCTAGTTGATTCTCTTAAAAGGATACTGGAATTAGTCCATACAAATTGCTAATAGAAATATTGGGTAAGGTTGTTAGACCCCCGCGTTTTCAATTGGTATTAGAGCAGGCAAACATATTTAAGACCTCAAAAGTCTGTGTTTGTAGCGATCTGACTCTATGGACAAAAATTCTATCTCCATAAACGTACCACCAGTTTTCGATGGCTCAAACTACTTATGGTGGAAAATCGCTATGTGTGCTTTTCTTCAATCGCGTGATTTTCAATCATGGGTTTATGTATTTAATGGCTATGATGCTCCCATTGTTGCAGTAGAAGGTGCAACCGTCCCAAAGGATATTGGTGCATATGATGCTGCTGATATTTTTGCTACAAAGAAAAATTCTGACTGCTTGAATGCCATCATACATGCCATTACCCTAGATCTTCAGCACCATGTGACTACGTGCACTCGGTCTAAAGATGCTTGGGATATCTTAGAAACCGTATTTGAAGGAAATACCTGTGAAAAATAAGCTAGGATGCAAAACCTAAATTCTGATTAGGAAAACCTTCGCACGGCAGATGAAGATTCATTTGATGAGTTTAATCACAAAGTGTCTAAAATTGTTAATTCATCTTTTGCATTATGTAAGACTATTCCTGAAAAGGACATCGTGATGAAAATTCTCTGATCGTTGCCATCTAGATACGATTCTAAGAAGCATGCCATCGTTGAGGGAAATAACCTTGATACTCTCTCCAGAAATACTCTGGTTGGGAAGCTAAAGATATTTTATCATGATCATACATCCAAATCCAGCAAGGATGTTGCTTTCAAAGCACTAAAGGACACTAAACTACTTGATAAAAGTAGAACTGTTTATATCTCTGAAGATGATTTTTCTGAGACTGATTCATAAGATGAAGATCTTGACAAGTCAATCTCGATGATCATAAGACAGTCTAGAGATCTTCTTTTGAATAGAAGTAAACGGTTCTCCAGAGATAAGCCAAAAGCATCAGTCAAACCACATAATCATATTCCTTCTAAAAATAGGGACACAGATGAAACTGATGAAGAGGATATGCCTCAGTGCTTTAAGTGTAAAGGCTTTGGTCATTTTTCAAATGAGTGTCCAAATCGTAGAAAATACACTGGGAACAAAGGTCTTGCTGAAACTCTTGATGAAATGTCTGACAATTATGATTCTGATGGAGACAAAAAATCAAGTGTTGCTCTTCTATGTGGAAATATTAATTTTGATAATTGTAGCAATACATGCATCAATCTTGATAACCTTTTAGAAGAGAATCCAATCAAGATGGAAGAATCAATTTACCTTTCTATTGGAAACTCTCTGTTTAATTTTTCAGGATCAACTATGTGCTTAGCAGCTTGCACATCACAGGCCCCTGAATCATCTTATGCGTTGACATGCTCTTATTTTTCACTGAAGGGTCATGAACTTTCAAAGTGTTTCAAGTACAAACACAAGATGAAATACGTCAACAAGCTTCAATGAAGAGCAGATCGTCAAGCAAACAACCTTAAACTTGCTCAAAAAACCACTGAGGTATGTAAGATTTTATCTTCTTCAAAGAATTTAGTTTCCAAGGAGAAGTCTAGAACACTAGAGAAGAAAGTATGGTCTAAACATTCAGAGAGGCAGAGTCCTAGATATCCCATCCAAAGAGGTTATGGTTGACAGATCCTTGTTCACAAAAGCACAACTTGATTGTGTTGAAATGTGCATCTTGTCTCATGTGTCTGTTAAAAAGAGACAAGATCGTGCACACCTCAGGCTTTAAGAAAAATTTGTGTTTTCTTTCTTAGCATTGTGTTGTTTGGAATTCCTCCATGTCTAATTGATATTGGAAAGGACTTACCTAGTATGTCAATAAAAGAGGGTTATTCCCGATAATTCTACTTTTTATAGGGTTGTGAGTTGTGCGTGCACGAACATGTTTAAAGGTTTCGAAACCCTACATTCCTTTTTCCTTCTCTTATAGTTTGTATATCTTAAGATTGCTTGTTGAGTTCAGATTGTGAATTCCTCTCACAAAACCGTTTGCATATGGATACTCCAAGCATCATGTCTTCTGATGGAAAATATGTTAAATGATTGTTAAGCCATCAATCGCTAAGGAAAAAGAAAGATCTCCAATGTCTCCATCTTTGAAAAGAAAAAGAATGAATGTGAGGAAGCCAAGAGCCGTTCCTTCAAAATCTCAGAAGTTTTCTGATGTTCTTGAAGAGTTGAAGCAGACAAGGAAAGAGATTCAACAAATAAATGCTTGTGTTTTAAGATCAGTGGAAATTCAGAAGGCCCTGGTTCGACATCATCAGCCACGAAGGTTTATTGGTATTGAATTATTTCTCCATGAACTATATGTTCCAATGGTTGTTGACAAAAAGGAGTTCGGGGACGAAAAAGAATTTTTCAAAGATCTTAATGTCTAGGAAACTTCTTATGAGAATTTTGTTCTTGTTTTTATTTAAGAAGGATAACTAGGGTTTGGAATAGCCATTATTGTGAGTACACATAGCTATGTCCAACGTTTTCATCTTGCAATGTTTTTAGATTTATTTATTTAAATTCTAAAGTTGATTTGGAAGATGATTTTGCAGTATTAATCTTTATGGTTTTATATATTTCAATGTGTTACGGGATATGTTTGTTTGCGTCCGTGAACTATTATTATCTCATACTGTGTCAAAAGTTATCTCCTTCATATGTCGATATGCATGTATTGATAAAAGATCGATGAACTTTTGATATTCAAAAATTGAACCTATCATATCATTATGAAAATAATTTATGGAAGATAGGATGAATTTATGTATACAAAGATTATGTCTATTATATGTTGTTATGCAAATAGTGATGAAGATAGAATGAATCTTTGTCTACTCCACAGTATTGATCTACCCTGATCCATATTTTTATGTATATATTGTGCGACTCCGTAAGTCTTCTTATGTGAGCACTTCCAACTAGATTAATCATGATTTTTTTTTGTGGTTAATTTGGTTGTGTATTTCGATTAAATTAATCATGGGTTCTCTTGTGGTTAGTTTAGTTGAGAATTTTGGATACAAAATCATTTCCTTTGTGATTTTTGGTGTCCAAAGAATCTTTCTTTTCTCGTGAAAGTAAGGTCGCTCTTGTTGTTCTTTCGAGAATGGCATTTTATGTGGGAGAGTTCTTTTTGAACTTGCGCTTAATTTCCATATCTTTGTGAGGAGTGCGGTTGTGGAATATTTTAGGGGTTATCTTGTATGTTTATAAACTCCTTGATGAATGCATTTAGCTTTGTCTTTATGATTGCATCTAAAACAAGTTGATATTTGCTTTTCTTTGGTCTTGAAGCATCTTTGTGGAAATTTCATTAGGATCCCACTAGTTTTCGTACCTTTTACAATTTTATTGACAAAAAGGGGGATAATTAATGTGTAGTTGACACTACAAATACATATGGTTTTCGGATCATTATGTAAGGGGGAGTGGTTTTCATGTTGAGATGAAAGTATTGACTAACGGGGAGTGATACATATCACCATAGTATTGTTGTCGAAGTTGTGATACAATTGAACTTTGATGCTGTGTGATAATACTATGACACTATATAACAATGATCGAGAGATTTTGTTTTCGTATTGTTATGGCTACGGATCTTCAACAACTATGATGCTGAATTGAACATCAATGGAATCATGGGAGTACTTGGAAGTGACGAAGATTTCGAGTAATGTTGAAGAACCAAGGAGATCAAGCATGCGGATGAGAAGCTACAAAGTTTTATTTATTTTCTAATCCATATTGATAAGTGCATAATTCATATGATTTTAGTGTCCATTCCATACTTGTTTTAGCTAATATTCTTGCATATTTTCGTATTATTACACTTGTTTTCTCTTATATATCTATATTAGGTGAATCATTCAAAAAGTAGGTACAAAGTTCTGGAAATATATAATAAGAGAAGTATTCCAAGAATCCAAGTGCCCAAGTCCGAGAGAAGCGGAAGAAATGCGACGAAAAGGAGCAAAACACTAAAAATAAAGAGTAAGGCTAAAGAATGATCTTAACTCATTCAAATTAAGTATTTATCATCACCATCTTCAAGATAATTTAAATATAAAAATAATGCAAAAATAATGAGGTCATTCCGATTTCGGACGAAGAAGTTGTGGCCAAAACAAGTTTTTATTGAATACCGAAGACAGTAGGGTACGCATACCCTAGTTCCGATAATTTCTGCTCGAATTTGAGGTACGCGTACTTAGCAAGTAGGAAAACGTGTATAAACTCCTTGGAAGGCCTAAGGGAACGTTTGGATTCGCTAGTTCGTGATTTCGGGTCGGGTTCTTGAACAAAACTAAATACGTGAAGACCAAGCAATGTAAACCTATAAAAAGGTATTAGGTTATGTAAAATGAAATCACATCATTAAGTCATGAAATTGTAAGGTTTGGAGAGGATAAACAACACACGGGGCGAAATCTAGGGTTTCAGAGCGATTCCTCTTTCGTAACGTTATCTCTTTACTTTTCTCATATGTATATCATGGATGTTGCTACATCCATGAGTAACTAAACACTTCATACTGGTTAAGGATGTAGTCGGACATCATAAACATGCTACTAAATTAATATATTGGTTTTTTTATCTCAATCAAATTATTATTGACTTGTTCTATAATTTATTATCGTGTATGATTGTATGTATGTGTGTTTAGGAGCGCTACTAAATGATCATGAATGCATATCTATTGCGAGACTAGGGTTTTGAGATACGTAATAGTTGATAAACCTTGTCATAAGTAGCATATTGTGATTACCAATTTATTCAAAACCTTTGTGTGATTGCAAGTAGAAGCTTGACCTATGTTAAATAGTTTACTCGTAGTATTTCTATTGCATGGATTAGTCTAATTCATAGAACTTAAAGCTCTTGGAGGATTAAACCTAATAGCACGTTGCATTAGGTTGCTCGCTGAGTAGTATTCATATATTCATCGTTATGGTATGTGATGACATAAGGAATTTACCGGAGTATGCTCTCGATGGGGTACTTTAGGACTCTTGATAATGAACGATTGAGTGACAATACCAGTTATTAGTCGACGTGCATGTATTATGATTGATGATGAAGCCTTAACCAGTATTCTCAACTTATCGATTCTCTTTATTTATTCTTTGCTATTATTTTTAGTTTAATTACTTTAAACTCAAAATCAAAAATCCCTCCCAGGTTACTTAAGTTTTCAAATACGAATAACAACCCATATCTCCTTGTGGAACGAATCTATTCTTATAACTATACTATTATTTATACTTGTGAAGTGAAAGAACTTAAATTATTTTTGCGTCGGCTGACGACCGACCACATATGAATTGATAGTTTTGCCACTAAAATTGACAAAGGGAAAGATTGTTAGAGCACTGCTCGGTCGAACTCGCAAGCGTTGCTATCTCAAGCTTGTTTGTCAAATTTAGTTGTCAAAACTATATGTCTTGATTTCTAGTCTACTTATAGTTAAGTCTCGGACTAGGATAGTTAAGTGTAGTTAAGCTCCAGACTCCACGACGATCATCTTACGAAGACGAAGAACTACTCAAGGAACCAGTGGAACTTCATCCGACTAAAAGGTATGTGGAGACTTGAACTTATCTATCAATCAAAAGTCTATCTACTCTATCTCCTACTCTTGAGACAAAAGTCGTATAAGTATATAGATTTCAAATTATACACATTTGCTATTTCGAGCCGAGTTTATCTCTCCTATCTATTTCTCTAAATATGTGTTGGTAAGCTTTCGCTTTAACCAAGTTCATCTTTACTCGTGAGGAATGTCATGATGACATTTCAATATCTTGAAAATCGCTTTGATGAAAAATAGTTTGTGAATAACAACTATATAACATCCTCTAAGAATGTTTGAGTGATTGAAATGTAGAGTTGAGATTATGTAAACCATCTTTGGATATAAGCATATATAGTATGTTCGCACATTAGTGTATACATCCATAAACCGAGAACCAAGTGTACGTATATGTGTGTATACGGAATTGGTGAAGGAGACAGGTTAAGTATGCTTACCCGTATGCATACTGGCGGAAGTTTTCACCCGAAAATTTCTGCTGAGTTTGGAGTTTACGAACTTTGAACTAGTCACCTAAAGTATGCGTACCCGTATGCATACTGGCGGAATTTTTCTGCCCGAAAATTTCTGATGAGTTTGGAAACTAAAACCAACTCAAATACGGTTGCTTAAGTACGCATACCCGTACGCATACTTGAGTTGGTTATTTTATCAAATCGGTGGTTCATGAACTTAAACATAAAAATTATAAGGAAAGCAATCTTTGCAAACCGTGGCTATAATGTTCATGAATTTATTTAAATGAATCAAACCGATTTTTTTTCAATTGTGTATATTCATAAAGACCTAAGAAATTGAACAACTCTCCAACTAGTTCTTTTGAAGTCATTTGAACTAGTTGTCATAAAGATGAATATGGTTGATATGAAAGTGCTCATATAGATAACCATTGGTTAATTATTGTTGAAACAACTAAGTGTACACGTTTATGTGTGGTTACTCAACCCTAAATGAAATACATTTCATTTGTGTGTAACAAGCTAATATTCGATCTAACAGTTGAAAGATATGAGCTTGAATCTAATCAGGTTTTTATCTAACGGTGAATATTGAATGATTTGTTACTAAGCTAACATTGATTGCAAACCCTGATTTGAAAACTATATAAAGAAAAACTCTAGCAACTGGGAAACCTAATCTCCACACCTCCTGTGTGATACTAGTTGTGTTTAGCTAGAGTGATTCTCCTTTAACCTTAGGTTTCTTCTCGAGACCCTGTAGGTTAACGACTTAAAGACTTCATTGGGATTGTGACCCCAGACCAAACTATTTTCTTTGTAGTTGCGTGATATGATCTTGATGTTTCTATCGTAAGATTGGATTGATATTTTATATCTCCGATAGGCAAGTAAAAGAAGTCACAAACATCTTCGTCTCATCGTTTGTGAATCAAGTGCGTAGCATCCTGCTGGGGTCAAAGACGTAAGGAGCGCAAATGTACCTTGAATTAGTGTGAGATTGATTAGGTTCAACTATAGTCCAGATCGAAATTAATTTGTAGTAGGCTAGTGTCTGTGGCGGCTTAATACAATATGGTGTTCAATCTGGACTAGGTCCCGAGGGTTTTCTGCATTTGCGGTTTCCTCGTTAACAAAACTTCAGATTTTGTGTTATTTATTTTCCGCATTATATTTTGTTATATAATTGAAATATCATAGGTTGGGCGTGAAAATACGGGGATCTAACAACCTCACCCAATATTTCGATTAGCAATCTGTATGCACAAACTCTAATATACTTTTAAGAGAATCAACTATACAGTCACACATAATCTTTATAAAAAGTATATCAAGAAGTTATTATCTCGATCTCTTGATTTGATCTATACTCAAGCAAATAGAAACCTGCGAGTCTTTATCAAATACTAGAGAGATAACTTGGATGGTACCGAAGACCAATATCCAAGTGTCAATCAAGTTAAATCAACAACCAAAGGTTGGATATTCTAATTGATTGATCATAACACACAACCTGTGATATTTCAATTATATAACAAAATATAATGTGGAATATAAATAACACAGACACTAGAAGTTTCGTTAACCAGGAAACCGCTAATGCAGAAAAACCCCGGGACCTAGTCCATATTGAACACCACACTGTATTAAGCCGCTACAAACACTAGTCTACTACAAACTAACTTCGGTCTGGACTGTAGTTGAACCCCAATCAATCTCACACTGATTCAAGGTACAATTGCGCTCCTTACTTATTTGATCCCAGCAAGATGCTACGCACTTGATTCCCTTAGCTGATCCCACCACAACCAAGAGTTTCTACGACCCAAAGTCGAAGACTTTAATAAACAAATCTGTATCACACCGAAAGTCTACGATAATAGATAAATATGTCTCCCACAGATAAACCTAAGAGTTTTGTTCCATCTTATAATAAAATCAAGGTGGACAGGAACCAATCGATAACCCATACTTATATTCCCGAAGAACATCCCAGAATTATCAATCACCTCACAATAATCTAAATCGTATGGTAGCGAAACTACATATTGCGGAATCACAAACGATGAAACGAAGATGTTTGTGATTTCTTTTTATCTTGCCTTATCGGAGATACAATCTCAAGTCAATTATTCAGTTGAACTCATACGATAAAAAATGGCAAGATCAGATCGCACAACTACAAGAGAAGTAGTTTCGTCTGGCTTCACAATCTCAACGAAGTCTTTCAGTCATTAACCTACAGGGTATCGAGAAGAAACCTAAGGTTAAAGGAGAACCGACTCTAGCAAAAAAAGAACTAGTATCACACAAGAGGTGTAGGGATTAGTTTTTCCAGTTGCTAGAGTTCCACTTTATATAGTTTTTAAATCATGGTTTGCAATCTAAGTTACCTTGGTAACAAAGCATTCGATATTCGTTGTTAGATGAAAAACATGATTTAACCAAGCTAATATCTTTCAACCGTTAGATCGAAACTTAGCTTGTCACACACAAATGAAATGTATTTCATTTAGGTTTGAGTAATCGTACCTAAACGTGTACACTTAGTTGGTTCACAAATAGTTAACCAATGGTTAGCCATATGAGCACTTTCGTATTAACCGTATTCATCTTCTTCACAACTAGTTCAAATGACTTCAAAAGAACTAGTTGAAGAGTTGTTTAATTGCTTAGGTCTTTATGCATAGAGACAATTGAAACAAAATTGGTTTGATTCACTTGAATCAATTCATGAACAATATAGCCACGGTTTGCAAAGATTGCATTCCTTATTGATTTATTGTTTAATTTCATGAACTTCCGATTTGAGAAATATAACCAGCTTGGGTACATGTACGGGTACGTGTACCTTAGCTACAGAATTTGAGTTTCCAAACTCAGCAGAAATTTTCGGTTCGAAAACTTTTGTGGGTACGCGTACCTAAGGTGACTGGTTTACTAGTTTGCAAACTACAAACTCAGGAGAAATTTTCGGTTAGAAAACTTCCGCTGGTACGCGTAACCAACCTGTCTCCTTCACCAATATCGTATGCACACATATGCATACACATGGTTTCCGGCACATAGATTTATACACTAATGTGCGAACACACTATATATGCTTATATCCGTAGATGGTTGCGTAATCTCAACTCTACATTTCAATCAATGAAACATTCTTCTATAATGTTATAACAGTCGTTATTCACAACTATCGTCATCAAAGCTATTTTCAAGATTGAAACGTCATCATGACTTTTGTCACGGGTAAAGATGAATAGTGGTTAAAGCGAAAGATTACCAACACATATTTCGAGAAAAAGATAGGTGAGTAAACTCGGCTCGAAATAACAAATGCGTATGTATGAAAACTATCATACTTATACGACTTTGTTTCAAGAATAGGAGATAGAGGTAGACTATTGAGTGATAGATAAGGTCAAGTCTCCACATACCTTTTAGTCGGATGAAGTTCCACTGGTTCCTTGAGTAGTTCTTCGTCTTCGTAAGATGATCGCCGTGGAGTCTGGAGCTCAACTACACTTAATTTTCAAAGTCCGAGACTTTGACAGTTATAAATAGTTTAGAAATCAAGACATATAGTTTTGACAACTAAACTTGAAAAACATGCTTGATATAGCAACGCATACGAGTTCGAACGAGTATTGCTCTAACAATCTCCCCCTTTGTCAATTTTAGCGTCAATATCAATGCATATGGATTATAAAATAAATAAAACTTTGTAGCTTCTCGTCCACATGCTTGATCTCCTTGGTGCTTCAACATTACTATTAGAGCATTTCTCGGTCGAACTCGCATGCGTTGCTATATCAAGCATGTTTGTCAATGTTAGTTATCAAAATTATAAGTCTTGATTTCTAGTCTACTCTAGCTAAGTCTCGGACTAGGATAGTAAGTGTAGTTGAGCTCAAGGACTTCATGGAGATTCATCGTACAAGTAGAAGAACTACTCAAGGAACCGGTGGAACTTCTCGACAAAAAGGTATGTGAAGACTTGAACTTATCTATCACTAAAAAGTCTATCTATTCTATCTCCTACTTCTTGAGACAAAAAGTCGTATGCTGTATATAGACTTAGATTATATACATTTGGTATTTCGATCCGAGTATACCTCGCCTATCTATATCTCGAAATGTGTGTTGGTAAGCGTTTCGCTTCAACCATGTTTATCTTTACCTAGTGACGAAAGTCATGATATGTTTCAATCACTTTGAAAATTGCTTTAACGAGAAATGGTGTAAACAACTACATAACGTCCTCTAAGAATGTTTGAATGATTGGAATGAGAGTTTAGATTACATAACCAATGATGGACATAAGTATTGTCGTGGAAACACATATGTGCATAAGTCCTATTCCTTGAACCAAAGTTTTCGAACTTTGTTGATCAAGAGAAACCAGAAGAATGGCTTGTTTCCAAGTCCGCGAACTCCCGAACTTCTCATCCCGAGAAATTCTGCTAGAGTTGACAAACTAGTTGCGTGAGTACCAGTCCGCGAACCGGCGGAAAGTCTTTTGCCGAGATTTTCTGCTGGAATTTGTAAAATCTGCCCGGTTATTTAAGTCCACGAACCTAGCTAGTGTGCGAACTTAAGAAGGTTATATATCTGAAGATGATTTCTGAACTTAAACTTATAAAGACTAAGGAATGCAATATGCAAACCATGACTATAAAAGTTCATGAACCGATTCGAGTGAATCAAATCATCTTTGCTTCTATTGTGTCTTGTGTAATTACATAATATTTCCTTGCAATTGAACAACTCTCTAACTAGTTCATTTAAGTCATTTGAACTAGTTATGGTGAAGAAGTACATGGTAGATATGAAATACTCATATGGCTAACATTTTGGTTAACTATTGTTGAACCAACAATGTACACGTTTGGGTACGGTTAACAAACCTAGAAGAGTTCATTTCATTTGTGTATAACAAGCTAAGTTTTCGATCTAACGGTTGAGAAATATTAGCTTGAATCTAAATCAGGTTTTCATCTAACGGTGGATATTGATTGCTTTGTTACCAAGGCAAACCCCTGATTTGAAAGACTATATAAGGGGCATCTAGAAACTCTGCAAAACTAATCCCCACACCTTACATGTGATACTAGTTTGCGTGCTAGAGTCGGTTCTCCTTTAACCTTTGGTTTTCTTCTTCTAAAACCAGGTTAAACGACTTAAAGACTTCATTGGGATTGTGAAGCCAGACCGATACTAATTTTATCGTAGTTGTGTGATCTGATCTTGCATCTTCTATCGTATGAGTACAATCATATTGATTGGCTTGAGATTAATATCTCCGATAGTCAAGATATAAAAAGTAATCACAAATATCTTCGTCTCATTGTTTGTGATTCTGCAACATCTTGTTTCGCTACCATACGATTAAGATTGTTGTGAGGTGATTGATTAATCTAGGTTGTTCTTCGGGAATATAATACCGGATTATCAATTGGTTCATGTTCACCTTGATTATTATCAAAAGACGGAACAAAAACTTTAGGGTTTTTCTGTGGGAGACAGATTGATCCTTTGATAGACTTTTCTGTGTGAGACAGATTTGTTTATTGTCAAAGCCTGCATTTTTGGGTCGTAGCAACTCTTAGTTGTGGGTGAGATCAGCTAAGGGAATCAAGTGCGCATTATCCTGCTAGGAGCAGAGGCGTAGGGAGTACAACTGTACATTGGATCAGTGGGAGACTGATTGGGGTTCAACTATAGTCCAGTCCGAAGTTAGCTTGGAGTAGGCTAGTGTCTGTAGCGGCTTAATATAGTGTGTGTTCAATCTGGACTAGGTCCCGTGGTTTTTCTGCATTTGCGGTTTCCTCGTTAACAAAATTCTGGTGTCTGTGTTATTTCTATTTCCGCATTATACTTGTTTATATAATTGAAATAATACAGGTTGTGTGTTTGATCAATCAATTGGAGAATCCGACCTAACGGTTGTTGATTGATATTGATTGACACTTGGATATTAGTTTTAGTACCATCCAAGTTTGTATTTGATTAGTACTCACAGTTTCTGTTTGAGGAAATCAAATCAAGTGAGAGATATAAACTCGTTGATATACTTTTAATTGATTGAGCCTTGTTGATTCTCTTAAAAGTATATTCGAGTTTGTCCATACATATTGCTAAGCGAAATATTGGGTGGTGTTGTTAGACCCCCGCTTTTTCAATTACTCGAAAACTTTGTCTTTTCCAAGTACTCCCATGATTCCATAGATATTCAATTCAGCATCATAGTTGTTGAAGATCCGTAGTCATAACAATGAGAAAACAAAACCTCTCGATCATTGTTATACAATGTCATAGTATTATTACACAGTATCAAAGTTCAATTGTATCACAACTTTGACAACAATACCATGGTGATATGTATCACTCCCCCTTAGTCAATACTTTCATCTCAACATGAAAACAACTCCCCCTTACATAATGATCTGTAAACTATATGTATTTGTAGTGTGAACTACATATTAATTCTCCCATTTTTTGTCAATAAAATTGGCAAAGGTACGAAAACGGGATCCTAATGAAATTTCCACGGAGATGCTTCAATACCAAAGAAAATTACATATCAACTTTGTTTAGATGCAATCAAATAGCCGAAGCTAAATGCATTCATCAAGGAGTTTATAAAGATACAAGATAACTCCTGAAATATTCCACAGCAGCACTCCCCACAAAGATATGGAAATTAAGCGCAAGTTCAAATAAACTCTTCCCTATTTGATTCATTCCCAAAAGAACAACAAGAGCGACCTTACTTTTACAAGAAAAGAAGGATTTTAAGATAACACTAAGATACTTAGAAGATACATCTACTAGAAACAAATGTGCAATATAGCCTTACACCTCAAGACATTCCAAATTCAACTTCCCAAAATATCGAGATAAGAACATGAGCAAGAGTTATGAAAGACTAATGAACCAGAACGACACCAGTAGACTGTCGTAAGTGTTGAAACGTAGTAGTATCTAATGGTTTGGTAAGAATACCAGCCAATTGTTGTTCTGAGGGAAAAAACTCCATATTAATGATAACATTTTCATAAATATCCCGAATAAAATGATATCTTATGTCAATGTGCTTAGTCCTTGAGTGCTCAACTGGATTTTCTGTTATGCGAATTGCACTGGTGTTGTCGCGTAAGATTCTCATTATTCCAGCATTGATTTCATAATCAGCAACCATTTGTTTTATCCATAGAAGTTGAGTACAACATGAGACTGCAGCAACGCATTCTGATTCACATGTTGAGAGGGATTGTGAATTTTGTTTCTTGCTATGCCAAGCTACAAGATTCAGTCCTACATAGTAGAAACCCTCTGATGTACTTTTTCTATCTTCCACACATCTGCCCAATTTGCATCTGAATAGGCAGTAAGATCAGTGTTAGTATAAAAAGTATAAGAGATACCATACCCTGCAGTGTGATTAATATAACGTATGATCCTTTTAGCATCTGCAAGATGAGACTCTTTTGAATTTTCCTAAAACCTAGCACAGCAGCCTACACTAAAAGCAATATCATGTCGAGTGGCTATGAGATATAAAAGGCTTCCAATGATAGATCGATAAAGTTTTTGATAAACATTTACACCTTTATCATCTCGACGCAGTTTACCAGTGGTAGGCATAGGAGTTAATTTAGGGGTAGACTTATCAAGACCAAATTTTGAGACAATATCCTTGGCGTATTTCTCTTGAGACAAGTAAATTCCATCCTTATGTTGTTGAATTTGTAAACCCAAAAAGAATTTTAATTCACCAACATTGCTCATTTCAAACTCCTTTCCAAGAGACACTTGAAACTCTTGTGCAAGTTTCTCCGATGTTGATCCGTACATGATATCATCTACATAAACTTGAGAAATCACAACATCTTTTCCACTTCACTTGGTAAACAGTGTTTTATGAGCTCATCCTCTTGAAAAACCTTTCCCAAGAAGAGATGAGGTCAGTTTTTCGAACCAGGCACGAGGTGCTTGTTTCAACCCATATAGCGCCTTATTAAGTTTAAGGACATGATCTGGGAATTCAGGGTTTTCAAATCCCTTAGGTTGAGCTACATAGACTTCTTCCTTTAAGGTTCCATTTAGAAAAGTGGATTTGATGTCCATTTGAAATAGCTTTACCTTAAGAAAACAAGCATGGGCTAATAATAATCTGATGGACTCAAGGCGTGCCACAGGAGTGAAGGTTTTGTCAAAGTCGATTCTTTCGATTTATGAATATCCTTGAGAGACAAGTCTTGATTTGTTTCTGACAATAGTGCCAAACTCATCAGAATTGTTCTTAAATATCCATTTGATGCCAACAATGTTGACATTTGGAGGACAAGGTACAAGCTTCCATACATCTTGTCTTTGAAATTGATTTAACACTTCATGTATTGCATTTACCCATATGGGATCTCTAAGAGCTTCATCAATATTTCTTGGTTCTACATGTGACAGATAACAACCAAAATTGCATAAATTTTGAAGTTGTCCTCTAGTATTTGCAGTAGAATCTCTTCCTCCAATGATACTGTTTGGATCATGATTTCTTTGAACCCAGAGGTATCGTGGTGGGACACGTTCCTGTTCAACAAGCACAGTCTGATCAGTGTTTTTCTCCTCGTCACTAGAAAGATCAGAATCAGTAACAGTAGGTATAACTTTAATTGAATCCGGAATTTCTTTGACTTTATCAGTTGTCTAGGTTGGAGGCAGCTCAGCAGGAGAAAATTCATGGTGAAAGTAACTAATATCATCAGTGATAACGTTAGAGGACTCCATCATCACTTGGAATCTGAGATTAAATACTCGAAAACCACGACTATCAGACGCATATCCCAGAAAGATACCTTCATCACTTTTAGTATCAAATTTCCCTCTTTGTTCTCGATCTTTTAGGATGTAGCACTTACTTATGAACACTTTAAGATAGTGTAAGTTGGGTTTTCTACCATACCACAACTTATATGGAGTGTTTAGGGACTTAGACCATAGGTAGACATAGTTGATCAAGTAACATGCTGTAAAGACAACTTCTCCCCAAAACCTTAGAGGTAAGTTTTTGTTGTGGAGCATTACCCTGGCCATTTCCTGAATATTCCTATTCTTTCTTTCAGCAACTCCATTATCTTGAGGAGTAATGGGTGGTGAGTATTGTTGAATAATCCTCAGTTTATCACAGAATTCAAATACTTTGGTGTCTTTGAATTCAGTGGACGGTCGCTTCTAATTTTCTTTAGTTTACGACCTTGTTCATTCTGGATCCTATTAACAATAATCTTAAATTCACCAAGGGTTTCATTCTTATGATCTAGAAATGCTACCCAAGTGAATCTGGTGTAGTCATCTACCATAACTAAGGCGTACTTCTTTCCTCCAACAATGGGTTGTTGAATTGGTCCGAAGAGATCCATATGAATTAAATCAAGTGGAACCTTAGTGAGAATATCTCTAGATGACTTATGGTGAACTTTCGTTTGCTTACCATGTTGACAGGCACCACATACACCGCCAATCTTTGCATTGATTTTGGGAACACCTCTAACAATTTCCTTGTTAATGATCTTAGTTAAGAGACGATAATTGATGTGACCAAAAAGCTCATGCCAAAGATGTGCAGATTCCACCTTAGTCAAATTGCAACAGTTACTAAACTGAGTATCAAGAAGATAACAATTATTTTTACCACGAGTTCCCTAAAAACCACTTTTCCAGTTTTGTATACAATGTCACACCCATTTGCATCGAAAACAACTCTATGGCCTTTGTCACAAATTTTACTAATCGAAAGAAGATTTGCAGTCATACCTTTGACGTATACTACATCATGGATTTGTGGAACACCGGGAAGCTTGGTCGTGCCCTTTTTCTAACGTAGCAACATCTCCCATCTCCGAAAGTAACTGGTCCTCCTTCAAAGTCGCTTGTAGAAACAAACCATGAAAGATCTCTAGTCATATGTCGGCTACAACCACTGTCAAGAAACCATTGAAAGAGTGATGTTGATTTTAAGGCAAAAGCTCTCATACTAACACTACTTTCCTTTTTAGGATTTCTTGTTAGTATTGTACACCTTTTTAGATAAGTAAACAGTTGTTCAGTTTTCTTGTGAAGATTACTCACAACTTTTATACTTTTCTAAAAATGTGTACATGTATGTTGAGTGTGATTGTGAGACTAACAAAACATACAGGTTCCAATATCAGTAATCTTATTTGATAAGTTCTTCCTTCTATCATGTTTCTCAAATCATGTACTTTGTTTAACACTTGACTTACTATGATTCACTAGAGAGGAATCAAAGGAGTTATTCATCACAATTGAAGGAATTTTGACATATTTCAAATCCATTTGTTTTGCAATTTATGCAAAAAGATCAAAGTTGATCTGGATTTGTTCATCCAACTTCTTTTGGAGAATAACAAGAATTTTTGAACATTCTCTAAGATTGTGATTTATTCCTGGTTAAGCGTTTATAGAAAATTTACTGTCCATCAAGTCAGATCTCTTACAAACACAGGCTTTTGAGGTCCTGAACTTGTTTGCCTTCTCTGACACCAATTGAAAATACGGGGGTCTAACAACCTCGCCCAATATTTCAATCAACAATCTGTATGGACAAACTCTAATATAATTTTAAGAGAATCAACTAGACAGTCAGACTCAATCTTAATAAAAAGTATATCAAGGAGTTATTATCTCGATCTCTTGATTTGATCTATACTCAAGCAAATAGAAATCTGTGAGTCTTTATCAAATACAAGAGATAACTTGGATGATACCAAATACCAATATCCAAGTGTCAATCAATTTAAATCAACAACCAAAGGTTGGATATTCTAATTGATTGATTTTAACGCACAACCTGTGATATTTCAATTATATAACAAAATATAATGTGGAATAGAAATAACACAGACACTAGAAGTTTTGTTAACGAGGAAACCGTAAATGCAGAAAAACCCCCGGACCTAGTCTAGATTAAACACCACACTGTATTAAGCCGATATAGACACTAACCTACTACAAACTAACTTCGATCTGGACTGTAGTTGAACCCCAATCAATCTCACATTGATTAAAAATACATTTGCGCTCCTTATGTCTCTGATCCCAGCAAGATGCTACACACTTGATTCCCTTAGCTGATCTCACTCACAACCAAGAGTTGCTACGACCCAAAGTCGAAGACTTTATTAAACAAATCTATATCATATAGAAAAGTCTACGATAATAGATAAATCTGTCTTCCACAGATAAACCTAAGAGTTTCCGTCTTATGATAAAATCAAGGTGAACATGAACCAATCGATAACCCGGACTTATATTCCCGAAGAACAACCTAGAATTATCAACCACCTCACAATAATATAAATCGTATGGTAGCGAAACTAGATATTGCGGAATCACAAACGATGAGACGAAGATGCTTGTGATTTCTTTTTATCTTTCCCTATCGGAGATATAATCTCAAGTCAATTATTCAATTGAACTCGTACGATAGAAAATGGCAAGATCAGATCTCACAACTACAAGAGAAGTGGTTTCGTTTGGCTTCACAATCCCAATGAAGTCTTTTATTCGTTAAGCTACAGGGTCTCGAGAAGAAACCTAAGGTTAAAGGAGAACCGACTCTAGCAAAACCAACTAGTATCACACAGGATGTGTGGGGATTAGTTTTTCCAGTTGCTAGAGTACCCCTTTATATAGTTTCCAAATCAAGGTTTGCAATCTAAGTTACCTTGGTAAAAAAACATTCAATATTCACTGTTAGATGAAAAACCTGATTTAACCAAGCTAATATCTTTCAACTGTTAGATTGAAACTTAGTTTGTCACACACAAATGAAATGTATTTCATTTAGGTTTGAGTAACCGTACCTAAACGTGTACACTTAGTTGGTTCAATAATAGTTAACCAATGGTTAGCCATACGAGCACTTTCATATTAACCGTATTCATCTTCTTCACAACTAGTTCAAATGACTTCAAAAGAACTAGTTGAAGAGTTGTTCAATTGATTAGGTTTTTATGCTCAGACACAATTGAAACAAAATCGGTTTGATCCACTTGAATAAATTCAAGAACAATATAGCCACTGTTTGCAAAGATTGCATTCCTTATTGATTTATTGTTTAAGTTCATGAACTTCCGATTTGAGAAATATAACCAGCTTGAGTACGTGATGTGATTTCAAAGTGTTGTAGTAAAAAGTTCGTTAAGACTTGTGAAGGTTCGATTTTTAAATTTAATAAAAATAAATATACAAATAATGTTAACAATGGTGAGAGGTACTGGGACTAAGAATTTCACCAAATTCCATTCATGTGATTCAAAATTATTTCTGCACAATTATAGCTTGTATGATAACAATTTGTTGACTCTAGTTCCTTGCCTAATGTAGATTTTGAGAGCAATGAATGTAAATCTAAACCATGAGACATCAAAACATTTTAGCTAAGCATGACCCATCAATTGAAATAACACCCATTCAATAAAAATTATAAATCATTTTATAAACAGTGCAAGTAGTCATAAAGAGAAATTAATTTATTTACCACAATGACGAAAAATGGCTCCATCATTCATCCCAGTGTTGGGATTTAACTTCTCATATTAATCAATTGCTCAAAATACATGTTTGTTGCTCAAAAGTTGATTAAAATGATGAAAAGGTGTAAAACAGCGAATGTACGACCCACAAAAAGCATCACAAAAGGAACGATAAATGATAAATGTCACAGACGCAGTATCTCTACGACCCCCGCCTGTGTATCACTGTTGGAAAACGACTGTCTTGGCGAGTTTGTTCTTCGTGTTCTTGGTGTTCTTCATCACCAGCAGCAGCAGAAACAGAGTTTCTTCAACTCTTGATTTCTTGCTCCTGAGCTCTCCTCTCGACCCCAAACTCTCGACAACCCTTCTCTATGATCCCATCAACCTATTTATACTCCTTAGCCTCATTTAATCACGCCATAATTCTCAATATTCTTCATTGAACTCGGGAAGTAAAGAAAATATTTTGGGAATATTTTCTTCCCTGATTTAGCTTCTCACGCGTTTCTACAACTGCAAAATCTCCTCATTTATCTTTGTCAATGTCCAAAGTGTTGCTAGAGTCATCATACATGAGCAGAACACGTTTAAATTCTCCAAAACTCATGCAATCCCGTGAACTATTCCTCTCATGCACGTGCTTCCCTGATTTCTTCTCACGGATTTTTCAGCCAAATTTGATCGACCAAAACACTTGTAATAGCTTTATATATGTCCCCGGAACAATCCCATAATTTTCAGCCATTTAGTCTCCCTATAACACCTCCAAATCCTTGATTGAAATCTGACAGTGAATAGAAACATTTTACCGCCAAAATATTTTTTTGAATTTGTGAAGAAGGTCACCCCTTATCCAGTGGTCGACCCTTATCCATTGCTGGAGTCCGAATAACACATGTCCTTTGGGGTGCCTTAAGTAATTTTTCTGGGGTGTTTCCAACATTTTTTCTGTGTTCCTCCGACGCATTTCTGGGGTGTTTTTAGTACTCTATCCTGGGGTGTAAAACACCACTTTTCGAGACAAATTCGCCGCAAGAGCTTATTTTTCCAAAAACATCTACAAAAACATAAAATAACACAATAAGTATTTAATCGAGTCTAACAATACAGAACATTGAGAACAAAATAGACACATAAATGCGTCTATCAAATACCCTCAAACTTATTATTTGCTAGTCCTCGACCAAAAATAAAATCCTAACTCACTAGGTGTCCCTAGTGACCAAGTTAATCTCGGGAGGGTTTACCAAAGGTGTACCCACAAAACCTTTACTCCAGACCCTAGTTATTTACGCAGAACCTTGGAAGGCACTAAAGAAGCTCCTTGGTTGGCATACTCTCATTGACTGCAGGAGGAAGTACCCTGATGCGAAATTCCAATTGATGTACACGAGTTTGCACTCAAGCATACTAAAATTCATATATAAGTCACAGAGCTCTACTCAGATAGTTTCTGTACATCATAACCGGAGTCAACCAATCATATGGAAAGATTAAGAAGATGGATAAAGAGAAAAATAGATGGTTTAAAGTGAACGGTGTTTTCCATATCTGTCTGAAAGCCTCTACCAAGATGAACCTATCCTAATGGACTGAGATACCAGTCTGACTAATATCAACACAACTGGCATATACAAGGGGACCAGTGGTCGATAAACCTAACTCTAGGTCAACACAACTGGCATATACAAGGGCACCAGTGGTCGACTTTATTGAATTTATTCTGGTTGGTCTGATGGTATGGTCTTATTTTATTTTTTTGGTACCTCAATCACTCTATTTCATCCTAGCAATGGTAACAACTTGAATCGTGTGCCCCACCAAATCACTTAAAAAAATAAGAAAAGAAGGATTAGGATTCAACGAGATATGGCGAAACTACCATGTTTTTTTTAATTCTACACCTGAGCTCTATGCTTTTATGAATATACTCTCTAGATGTTTCCATCTAATCAGATTGGTTCCTCAACTCCTACAACCAAGATGTTCCCATCCACTTAGATTGGTTAGTGCCAACCTTAATAAGTATAAATTTCTAGGCTCTGGAGTTTATTTATTGCAACTAAAAGTTTCTCCCATACCCCCAAACTTAAATCTAACATTCTCCTCATTGTTCTAAAGATAAAATTAAAAGCATGAACAAGGAGAAACTGTTACCACTTTAAGAAAAAGAGTTAGGTAAAGATATTACCGTGTTGCATGAGCATGGGTTACCTCCCAAGAAGTGTTAAGTTTAAAGTCTTCAGCCAGACTAAGAAAGGATTAGTCACCTTATAAAATCATAAAGTAATAGACGAAATATCTGTGGGTCATCAAAACCAAATAGAGCTATCACAAGTAACAGGAATCTGCAAAATGCCAAGAAAATGAACAAATAAAGCACACCCTTGTCTAGTTTCCTGTTTAAAGCAACTATATCTAGTTGTGGTTTAGGTTCAGGTTCAATGACTGGGTCCAAATAAAATATTTTCATGGGATGCACTGCCTCTTAAGTAAGATTCGAAAGATCAGGTTCTAAGGTCTGGAAAAATTTAGAAGCACATAACAATAACCTGAATAACTGAGGATCCTCTAAGTCAATCAGATTTGACTTACACAACTGACCACAATGAGAGTGGTGGTCTTCCTTAAACAAATGTGTCGACCCTAATCTCCTAAAGTTATTAGGTTTAGTCTCAAAACTTAATAATTGACACATCTGAAATTTATACGTTCCCACAATTGTTCAAAAAGTATTTGGTGGGAAAACAAAGTCAATCTGGGTATCATAGCCTGGGTAAACCACATCAACCAGATGATGGGTTTCTAACAACTGAACTTCCTTATGGACATCACTAGGTTCAGGAAAACGTGTATGAAGATAATCTTGTAAAATGGTTGAGGCGCATATGTCAAGTCCCAAGTGAGGGACCTTTCTAAGAGTTAAAGCAATGGAGAATGATAATTACCCCCAAACTTAGAGTTTTCAGTGTCTCTAGAAAGACTAGTCACAACTTCTCTAATTTCTAGGTCATCAGATTCCTGGAAATGGTCAATTGATTCTATTAAGTCAGGCTCATCCTCACTCATCTCTACGAGTTCAGTTTCTTTGTCTAAGACTATTGTTTCTAAATCGCTAGACTCGAAATAAACTCGTTCTTCTAAACCTTCGCTGGCTTCGTGAAAAGGAAATACCACGTCATCTAAAATTGGAATACATCTAGTCAAATCCTCGTCCTTTTGAATAGGTGAATAATTATTAAAATTATTTGGATTTGAACTAGAAATAATATTATAATTGTAAAGCTCAATTGGAGTAACAAATTCCTGAACACCATGCCTATATGTGTCCGATTCTTCATCAACACTATCCTCATCATAATCATCATTATAACAACATGAAAATGGTTGAACCTTATCTAAACAAGTAGTGTTACCAATTATAAACTCGTCATCTTGATTATGTGAACATCTATCTTCATTTTCAAGGGTACTATTGGAGACACTATTGGAAATTAAGATTATCTCGAGCAGTTCTTTTCTGGGCCTCTAACAAAATTTTCTGAGTCGACTCACATGACTTCCTGATTTTATCTAGGAAAGAAGGTTCACCTGTTGCATTGCTTTCGTCCATGACTAAGTTATTTAATTCTGTTAACTTATGTATCGACTCAGCTAATTTACGTGTTGACTCTAGTAAAGAGGAATAATCAGAATTTTGCTCGTATGACTGGTGGGTGTGTGGATAGTAATTGGGCTCAATATGGTATAACCCATCACCTTCGAAAGGTTGGTGTTCCCAACAACTATTCACACTATGGTCAAAGTAATGTCCATTTTGAAAATCAGTCGGATATTTGTTGTATTGGCTATTATAATAATACCAGTTCGACATCCTAACTGCAAGGGAATTCTAAACAAGCACAAAAAAGGCTGACTCGACAACAACAAGCCTATTTTATCTAGCAAACAAAAAGCATGATGGCTCCCTTAGATTGTTTCTAGACCAGCTTATATTCTTTCAAAAAGGAATTCGTTACAATCTGAGCAAACCTCTCTAGAATCAATCCGAGTTACAGTAAGTTGAATAGAGACGAGGTAATCTGCGTGGAGCTTTGATACCCAAGGCCTCACCGACATTACAAGGCGGCATATTCAACTCACAATAACCATCATGAACTTCAAAGTATGCTCAATAGAGTAACCAATATTTTTCGAACGACTTTCTTATTAAGCTCGTTACCCTATCGGTCTCTTTCTAGTCCAAATTTTAAGGCTTACGCGTAGGTTACGTGTTCCTAAGGTGGGCAAGAAGGAAACGGTGATGAAATCCGAGTCCTTATCTTAATTTGGCCAGGCCTTGCCCTTTACTAGAAAATTAAAGCAGTCGTATTCAAGTCCTCAGCATATATTCACCTTAAGGCAAACAGTAAACCCGCTGACAGGGGATTCGCGGGTGTTTAGAAGTTTACCTCCCGTACCAGACGGGCGAAGAACCGCTGAAGTCGACTCGGGCCACCGACTCCAATGTCAGCGTGCGAACCCGAGGGGCCGAGACGATATTGTAATCGTCGTCCTTCCCTGCAAACAATATATATATATATATTTATTTTTTATAACCCTTCCATAGGGTTTAAAATTAAAATAATTGTCCCAAAGTCCAGATAAAGTTCAAAAGAAAAGAAATAAAAAGAAATAAAAAAAAATTACAAAATGGAAGGTCTTTAAAAAAATAAAATCTCTCTCTCTCTCTCTCTTTTTTTTTTTATTTTTTCTTTCGTTTTTTTTTTTTTACTTTGTCCTTTTCCTTATCTTTTAGCTTTAAGCTTTGATTCCAAGTCTTTAGTATCCAAATTCAAACCTTTAATACAAAGACACACCCAAAGAAACGTAAAAAGAACAAATGAAATAAAAAAAACCTAAAAAATTCTACCTAAGCACAAATCCGCGTCGGCGGCGCCAAAAATTGATGTGATTTCAAAGTGAATTGTAGTAAAAAGTTCGTCTAAGACTTTTTAAGGTTCGATTTTTAAATTCAATAAAAATAAATATACAAATAATGTTAACAATGGTGAGAGGTACTGGGACTAAGAATTTCACCAAATTCCATTCATGTGATTCAAAATTATTTCTGCACAATTATAGCTTGTATGATAACAATTTGTTGACTCTAGTTCCTTGCCTAATGTAGATTTTGAGAGCAATGAATGTAAATCTAAACCATGAGACATCAAAACATTTTAGCTAAGCATGACCCATCAATTGAAATGACACCCATCCAATAAAAATCATAAATCATTTCATAAAC
This sequence comes from Papaver somniferum, assembly GCF_003573695.1. NCBI lineage: Eukaryota > Viridiplantae > Streptophyta > Magnoliopsida > Ranunculales > Papaveraceae > Papaver > Papaver somniferum. The sequence continues at coordinate 14,007,902 of NC_039360.1, read as the reverse complement.
AGTGCAAGTAGTCATAAAGAGAAATTAATATATTTACCACAATGACATAAAATGGCTCCATCCGTCGTCCCAGTGTTGGGATTTAACTTCTCATATTAATCAATTGCTCAAAATACATGTTTGTTGCTCAAAAGTTGACTAAAATGATGAAAAGGTGTAAAACAACGAATGTACGACCCACAAAAAGCGTCACAAAAGGAACGATAAATGATAACTGTCACAGACGCAGTATCTCTACGACCCCCGCCTGTGTGTCATTCTCACTGTTGGAAAACGACTGTCTTGGCGAGTCTGTTCTTCGTGTTCTTGGTGTTCTTCATCACCAGCAGCAGCAGAAACAGAGTTTTTTCAACTCTTGATTTCTTGCTCCTGAGCTCTCCTCTCGACCCCAAACTCTCGACAACCCTTCTCTATGATCCCATCAACCTATTTATACTCCTTAGCCTCATTTAATCACGTCATAATTCTCAATATTCTTCATTGAACTCGGGAAGTAAAGAAAATGTTTTGGGAATATTTTCTTCCCTGATTTAGCTTCTCACGCGTTTCTACAACTGCAAAATCTCCTCATTTATCTTTGTCAAGGTCCAAAGTGTTGCTAGAGTCATCATACATGAGCAGAACACGTTTAAATTCTCCAAAACTCATGCAATCCGATGAACTGTTCCTCTCATGCACGTGCTTCCCTGATTTCTTCTCACGGATTTTTCAGCCAAATTTGATCGACCAAAACACTTGTAATAACTTTGTATATGTTCCAGGAACAATCCCATAAATTTTCAGCCATTTAGTCTCCCTATAAAACCTCCAAATCCTTGATTGAAATTTGACAGTGAATATAAACATTTTCCTGCAAAAATATTTTTTTTGAATTTGTGAAGAAGTTCACCCCTTATCCAGTGGTCGCCCCTTATCCATTGCTGGAGTCCGGATAACACATGTCCTTTGGGGTGCCTTAAGTAATTTTTCTGGGGTGTTTCCAACATTTTTTCTGGGTTCCTCCGGTGCAATTCCTGGGTGTTTCTAGTACTCTATCCTAGGGTGTAAAACACCACTTTTCGAGCCAAATTCGCCGCAAGAGCTTATTTTTCCAAAAACATCTACAAAAACATAAAATAACACTATAAGTATTTAATCGAGTCTAACAATACAGAACATTGAGAACAAAATAGACACATAAATGCGGCTATCAGTACGCGTACGGGTACGTGTACCTTAGATACAAAATTTGAGTTTACAAACTCAACAGAAATTTTCGGTTCGAAAACTTTCGTGGGTACGGGTACCTAAGGTGACTGGTTTATTAGTTTGCAAACTACAAACTCAGCAGAAATTTTCGGTTAGAAAACTTTCGCTGGTACGCGTATGGGTACGCGTACCCAAATTGTCTCCTTCACTAATACCGTATTCACACATATGCGCACACTTGGTTTCCAGTGCATGGATTTATACACTAATGTACGATCACACTATACATGCTTATATCCATAGATGGTTACGTAGTCTCAACTCTACATTTCAATCATTGAAACATTCTTCTATAATGTTATAATAGTCGTTATTCACAACTATCGTCATCAAAGCTATTTTCAAGATTGAAACGTCATCATGACTTTCGTCACGGGTAAAGATGAAAAGTGGTTAAAACGAAAGCTCACCAACACATATTTCGAGAAAAAGATAGGCGAGTAAACTCGGCTCGAAATAGCAAATGTGTATGTATGAAAACTATCATACTTATACGACTTTTTCTCAAGAATAGGAGATAGAGAGGTAGATTTTTGAGTGATAGATAACTTCAAGTCTTCACATACCTTTCAGTCGGATGAAGTTCCACTGGTTCCTTGAGTAGTTCTTCGTCTTCGTAAGATGATCGTCGTGGAGTCTGGAGCTTAACTACACTTAAATGTCCTAGTCCAAGACTTAGCTATAAGTAGTCTAGAAATCAAGACATATAGTTTTGACAATTAAACTTGACAAACATGCTTGAGATAACAACGCATGCGAGTTCTACCGAGCAATGCTCTAACAGGGCGTTATATCGATCAATTGTGAAATTCAACCTTTGGTTGTTGATTGAAATTGATTGATTCATGGATATTGGTCTTTGGTACCATCCAAGTTATTTCTCTTGTATTTAATTAACACTCGCAGATTTCTATTTGCTTGAGTAAGGATTAAATCAAGAGATCGAGATATAAACTCTTTGATATACTTTTTATTAATATTGAGTCTGACTGTTTAGTTGCTTCTCTTAAAAGTATATTGGAGTTAGTCTATACAAATTGCTAAGCGAAATATTGGGTGAGGTTGTTAGACCCCCGCATTTTCACACTGATCTTAATTTTCTATCGCATTGAGTTTAATATTATCTAAGGTTTTCTCGAGATTTATCTCCAATAGGTAAGATATAAAAAGTAATCACAACAGTTCTTCGTCTCAGACTCTTGTGATTCCACAATAACTTCTTTTGTAAATCAGCTAGATTATTGTAAGGTGACTAATATTTCTAGGCTGCTCTTCGGGAGTATAAGACCGGGTTATTAGTTGAGTTTCCTATTCACCTTGATCTTTACCTTAAGACGAATAGACTTATCTTTACCTTAAGACCGGTTTATTAGTTGACAACCAGAATAGACTTATCTGTGGGAGACAAATTTATTTATAAGTTTTTGACTTTGAGTCATATCAACTCTTAGTTGTGGGTAAGATCAGCTAAGGGAATCAATTGCGCAGGTTTTTACGAGAATTAAGAGGCGTAAGGAATGCGGTTGTACCTTAATCGGTGTGAGACTTGGTTAGGGATCAACTATATTCCAGTCTGAAGTTAACTTGTAGTATTCTAGTGTCTGTAGCGGCTTAATACAATGTGGTGTTCAAGTTTGGACTAGGTCCCGAGGTTTTTCTACATTTGCGATTTCCTCGTTAACAGAATTTCTGGTGTATGTATTATTTCTTTTCCGCATTATATTTTCATTATATAATTGAAATATCACAGGTTGTGCATAGTTGAATCATAGTTGATAAATCCGACCTTATTTGTTGGGTAATACTTGATTGACACTTGGATATTGGTCTTTGGTACCATCCGAGTTATTCTCATAACAATAAGGTTCACGGATTTATATCTTTTTGATTTCCTTATTGGGTTGAGAAAGAGATAAATCTCTTTGATATATTTCCTGATTGAGATCAGTAACTTGGTGCTCCCAGAATTGTATTAGAGTTTAGTCCATATATACAAATTTCCGAATGAAATAATTGGGTGTGGTTGTTGTACCCCGCGTTTTCACGAATGGAACTGGGGAATGCCAAATGGTAACTTTTGAAGGAAATTACCTAGGTGGTAATGCCAAGGTTTGGTGGAGAACTATGCTCCAAGAAGATGAAGCCACTGGTTATGCCAATCCTATGACTTCGAATGACATGAAGTAAGGACTGAGATATCAGGACTGTCCGAGCAATTGTGCTTGATATGCAAGCTAAGGTTTATAGTAGGCTAAAGATGACGGGTACATTAATACCTATGCTGGAAACTTCTTTGCATTGGTGCAAGACGTGTATTACATGAGTCAAGAAGATCAATTGTTTCAATTTCTGTCCGGTGCGAGGTCTTAGGTCATTCCTGAACTCAATAAGCTTGAAATTCTAAGCATTCAGATTGTCATTAAAGTGGTAAGATGACTTAATGATTATACACCAACTGAAGATGTGCAAAGCTGTGAAGGAAAGGACAGCGGAAAAGAGAAATCTATAGGCATTAAGCGTAAGCATGAGCCAAAGGAAGAGGAACTATTCCCTTCAGCCCGGAAGTTTAAGGGATATTTCATTTCCAAAGGTTTATATTGCGCTAGAAGATATCCACTCATTTCACAACTCAATGCATCAGTTGAGGATGGTTATGTGAGTCATTCTATCAAGACTCGTGAAGGTCGAAGTGATGGTACAAGGAAGCGACCACGCAACGAAGTTGTTGCTCACTTTGACAAAGGAAAAGCTAAGCTAAAAAAAGAAGGAATGTTTTTGTCTCCATTGGCAACATTTAGTGCAAAAAACATGTTTGGTTGTTGGTTGTTGTAAACTTTGTACGTAGAGTTTGGTTGTACATACTTTTATTTGAGTCTTCAAGTTTGTATAGACTTTGCTTTGGTGTAAGCATTGCTTTGTTAATGAAGTTTTAGCTTTCCAAAATGATCGGTGGATCAATCATGTAATAGTACATGGTCTTACTATGTAAGAATAGAAATGAGTGAAGGTGTTTTCGTTTATAAAACTTTTCCTCTTTAAGAAAACGAAGATTTTTGAAAGTATAGGCAACGAAGATTTAAGACAAGTATAGTGTTTATACTGGGTAGCGTTCAATGTCGGGGGGGGGGGGGGGGTATGACTGGTCAGGCTAGTGATGCACAATGATTGCACGTCACATCATAGCCGGCCAAGTCAGCATTCAACAATGATTACCCGACACTGCATAGACTGTCAAATGCTAAGTTGGCAAGACCCTGAAGGGCCAGTGGAGTGCAAAGATGGCACAACACTGTAGAAACATTGTCCAAGTGATGAAGCTTGTTAGGAAGATGATAGGCACATTTTTGTGTCTAATTTGTCTCGATTCTATATATTTTTAGTGCTCATTTTTGTACTTATTATGGTGCTTTATGTGTCTGTAAGTATTTTGGGAAATAAACATTTTTGGAGAAATCGGCTCGAAAAGTTGCACCCCGAGGACAGTTGCTAAACGGACCCCAGAATTGGCTAAGGAGCACCTAGGATATGTATAGCCCAAATTTATCCTCCGCACCCAAATTTTTCCACAACACCCATTTCCAGGCAGCTGCTAAAAGGAGACCAGCATTGGATAGGGGGAGGTCATCTTCTCCGTTTGAAAACAAAATTGGCGGGAAAATGTTCATCACGTCTGCATGATTTTTGGGTGATGATTTGATCAAGTTCCAGAGAGATTCAATGGCTGAAATTGATTGGGTTTACTCCCTAGACCTAAACATGCCTGGTGAAGTCTTTTGTTTGAACCCAAATTGGCTAGAATAGCCGGAAAAAGAAATAAAAGTCAAGTTATACACGGTTTGCTGTTGGAGCTATTTTTGGGAGTTCTAGGGAGATTAAAAGAGGGATATCCTTCCCAAAGTATATATCTATCTAAGGAACAGTTTGAGAAAAGTGGGAAAGCTCATAAACGCGTAAACAAGTCGGAAAAGGAATTATTTCCATAACTTGGTCGGAAAGAAAAAAAGGAATTAAACTGAGTTTTAGGGTTTCTGTTGGCTATAAAAGGGGTGCTGAGAGTCCCAAGAAGGTTATCGAACAGTTTGGGGTAGTTTAGATAACCACAGAAAGCTCAAAATTGAAATTACGGGAAATTGTTTCTGCTGGTGTAGGGGAAGAACACGAAGAACATCAACCCACAGTAACTGTCGCAGAAAACTATCGTTGTTCTACAACACTTCACTTCTATCATTCTTGTAACAGTCTGCAACAATTATTCCTGTTAACACTTTTTCTGTAACAGTGAGTTCTGTAACAATGATATCTGTTGCAAAACTCGCTGCTTTATTAGTTTTCTCTCTTTTAATCAACTTTTGAGCTATGAACCAATACTTTGAGCAAGTGATTAACATGAGGAGCTAAACCCCTTAGCTGAGGCGACGGAGGAAGCCATTGTTCCATGAAAAGTGGTATATTTCTATTTTAATTAATTTTTGCAATTTCTTTTATGATTATTTGCATAGAACTAGTATTGGAAAATTGATTTTTATTGAATGATTGTGATTCGTATTGATGGAACATGCTTAGTTTAAGACTTTTGATGTTTCATGCTTGGTGTTTACAATTGTTACTTCAAAAATCTACAAGAGGCAATAAATTAGAATCACTTTAAACGTAAAGAATTGCATGAATATTGATTAGATTAAATCGCTTAATTGGTTAATGGTGGAATCCTGAGTCTCAGTGCTTTTTATAATCTTGATAACAAAATCATCTTAAGTTTTCTATTTTATTTTTGAGTCTAAAAATCCTTCGCAAGTTCGAGAATCGAAATTCTTTTTTACCACTTTACAACAACTTTCAAAATCACATCAATTTTTGGGGCCGCCGACGCGGATTTTCTTTTAGGGTTTTAGATTTATTTTTCTTTTACTTTTTAGGTTTTTACTATTTTTGTTAGATTTTACGTTTTTGGGTATTTATCTTTTGTCTACAGGTTTTGGATCATAAAGAAAATTGAGCCAAGGAGTTGGTGATTTCGTAAAGACTTGAAGCTAAAGATTAAAGCGAAAGGAACGGAAAAGAAGACAATTTTATTTTAATTAAAAAAAAAATTGTATTAGGGTTTAGTATTATTTTTGTAATTTTTCTTTTCTTTTTGCACTTTGGACTTTTAACTTTGGGACATTATTTTTAAACCCTACGGAAGGGTAATTTAAATATAAATTATGTGCAGAGAAGGACGTCGATTACGATATCGACTCGGCCCCTCGGGTTCGTACATGACATAGGAATCGTGGCCCGAGTCGACGACAACGGTTCATCCCCCGTCTGGAACGGGAGGTAAAATTCTGAACACTCGCGAATCTCCTGTCAGCAAGTTACTGGACTCCTTCATTTGCATATATGCCGAGGAACTGAAAACGGCTGCTTTAATTTCCTAGTAAAGGGCAAGGACTGGCCATACAAGATAAGGGTTCGGATTTCATCACTGTTCTCTTCTTGCCCGCCTTAGGAAAACGAAACTTAACGCGAACCTAAGCTTAAAATTTGGAATAGAACAAGACCGATAAGGTAACGAGCTTACTAGGACAGTCGCTAGAAGAATATTGGTTACTCTTTTGAGCATGCTTTAAAGTTCATGATTGTTTATGGAAGTTGAATACGCCGCCTAGCAACACCGGTGAGACCTTGGGTATCAAAGCTACTCTTAGCTTCCCTCGTCTCTATTCAACTTACTTTAACTCGGATTGATTCCAGAGAGGTTTGATCAGATTTTAACGAATTCCTTTTAGAAAGAATAAGAGCTGGTCTAGAAACAATCTAAGTGGATCCATCATGTTTTTTGTTTGCTAGAAATCATTAGGTTTGATTTGGTTGAGTCAGCCTTGTTTTGTGATTGAATAGAATTCCCTTCCGTGATCTTTTGCATGCCTGAACGTAAAAGAGACGCCCTAGGTAGATTTGTTAAAGAGAAACCTAGTAGTTCTAAGCGTCTCGATTACCTCAATTTAGAAAGTACAGTTTTTGAAGAGTCTGTTTTTGAACATCCGTTTGAGGAGACAATCCCTGATATTCCGCTAGTGCCAGGAATGGAAACTTTGAAAGCTTTGTTGAACCCGACTAGGACCACTCGTCCCTCGTGTATCAGGTTAGCTGAAACAGAAGCAAATTATGAACTTAAACCTGGGACCTTACAGCTTCTCCCAATCTTCTTAGGGAAAGAAAATGAAAACCCCTATTTCCATGTTAGGGACTTTGAGGAAATTTGTAGTACCCTAAAGATTAGAAACCTTGATGATGATGCTTTGAAACTTAGGTTATTTCCTTTTTCCCTGAAAGACAAAGCTAAATCGTGGCTATATAGTTTGGCTTCTGGTTCAATTGAAACATATGAACAACTTACCTCTGCCTTTTTGAACAATTTTTTCCCTAGGAACAAAACATCGTCTATTAGGACGCAAATCTGCACGTTTTCTCAACAAGAGGGAGAATCTTTGTATAGGTATTTGGAAAGGTTCAATGATCTATTAGCCCAATGTCCTCATCATCGTTTAGAAAAGGTTAGGCTAGTACAGATCCTTTATGAGGGTTTAGACTATTCCACTAAAACCACAGTAGAATCTATGTGTACAGGTGGGTTTGAAAACCAAACAGTTGATGAGGCGATGACATTCTTGAGTGAAATCGCCGAGAAAACCCAAAAATGGGAAAATAATAGGGGACCCCAGAAAACAATTCTTCTAAGTAGAGGAAATGTTAATAGGGTAGAAGGAGGCTATGAATCAGATGCCAAAATTGCTGCTATAGCAAAGAGGTTAGAATCTTTAGAAGTGGGTCACACTAGTGGTAGATTGGAGCCTTTTTGGAAGGCCAGAATAATGAAGAGCAAGCCAATGCTCTTTATAATAACACTAGATTTGATAACCGTCAAAAGTTTGACCCATATTCAGAAACCTATAATCCTGGTTGGAGAAACCATCCAAACCTTTCATGGTCTAAGGGTCAGAGTCAAGGTCAGATTAGTAATTCTAATGTTCCTCCAGGTTTTGGTAAGAACTCGTCAGGACAGTTTCATAACCCTTCAGACAATAGAATGACTAGCTTAGAGGAATCTTTTAGTGTATTGAAAAAGAGCCAGGAAATGTTAACACAGAGCCAGGAAATGTTGTTTAAGAGTCAAGCTAGTTTTCAACAGGAAACCAAACAGAACTTTCAAACTAATGCTCATACCCTTGCTAAGTTAGAACTTCAAATTGGCCAAATAACTAAGACCTTAAGTGAGAGAGATAACGACAGTTTCCCTAGTCAGACTAATCCCAATCCTAGAGGAGTTCATGAAGTAGGTGCAAAACCATCGAATCAGTCGAATGCTATTAGAACCCTTAGAAGTGGTAGAGTAGTAGACAATCAGGTAACCATGCCCGATAGTGAACATACTGTAGTTCATTCCTCAGGACCACTAACTGAAGGGACTGACACAATTTCTGATTCAGTTCCTGAGAGGTCTGATTCTGTGCCTAGAGCCCCATTTCCCCAGCTGTTAGTACCAACAAAGAAGGAATCAAACTTTAATGACATATTGGAGGTTTTTAAGCAAGTTACCATAAACCTTCCTTTATTAGATGCAATTAGGAAAATTCCTGCTTATGCCAAGTTCCTTAAGGATATGTGTACGCGAAAGCGCAAACTTAGCGTCCATAAGAAAGCCTTTTTAGCTAGTCACGTAAGTTCAATCATTCAGAACACCACAACTCCGAAGTACAAAGACCCAGGTTCACATACCATTGCTTGCACAATAGGTAACTTCCGGGTAGAAAAAGCTTTACTTGACTTAGGAGCCAGTTTGAACTAACTACCGCACCATTTGTACTTACAGCTAGGACTTGGTGAAATGAAACCTACTCAGATGACATTGCAGTTAGATGATAGGTCTGTTAAAATCCCTCGAGGTGTGATCGAGGATGTTCTCATTGAGGTCGACAAGTTTATTTATCCAGTTGACATTGTTGTGCTAGATACCCAACCTGTCCCTGACCCAGAGAACCAGATACCTGTGATTTTAGGTCGCCCATTTTTAGCTACGTCTAATGCGATCATAAACTGTCGAAATAGTGTGATGAATTTATCCTTTGGTAATATGACTATGGAAATGAATATTTTTAATGTCAGTAAGCTACCTGCTGAGCTAGATGACACGTGTGTTGAAGAGGTGAATATGATAGAAGCCTTAGTTCAGGAGTCATTACCAAACATCTTGTCTGAAGACCCATTAGAAAGTTGTCTATCCCATTTTGGTTTAGATTTTGACGATGATAGAACCATTGAACAAGTGAATGCTCTATTAGATTCTACCCATGTGTTAGACACTGATAGATGGAAAGCTAGGTTCGAACCATTACCAGTTTCTGAGACTACCCTAATTCCTTCTTTAGAAGAGCCTCCTAAGTTGGACCTTAAACCACTACCGGATACTCTAAAGTATGTGTTTTTAGGCCCATATGAAACTTTACCTGTGATTGTGGCTTCCGATTTGGATAGTGATCAGGAAAGTAGGCTAGTAAATGTTCTTTAAGAAAATAAGGAAGCTTTAGGGTGGACTACAGCAGACATTAAGGGTATAAGTCCTACTGTGTGTATGCATCAGATTCATTTAGAGGAAGATTCCAAACCTTCTAGGGAGATGCAACGTCGACTGAACCCCAACATGAAAGAAGTAGTTCGAAAAGAGGTGCTTAAGCTGTTAGATGCGGGTATTATATACCCAATTTCAGACAGTAAGTGGGTCAGCCCTGTTCAGGTTGTTCCCAAGAAATCAGGTATCACTGTAATCCAGAATGATAACAATGAGTTAATCCCAACCCGAGTGACCACGGGATGGCGTGTCTGTATCGACTACAGGAAATTGAACAAGGTCACAAGGAAGGATCACTTTCCCCTTCCTTTTATCGACCAAATGCTAGAGAGATTAGCTGGACATAGTCATTATTGCTTCTTAGATGGATACTCCGGATATAATCAGATCGTTATTGCCCCAGAAGACCAAGAGAAAACCACTTTTACCTGTCCCTTTGGTACCTTTGCGTATAGACGCATGCCTTTTGGGCTTTGTAATCCCCCTGCGACTTTTCAGCGTTGTATGATGAGCATATTTTCGGATATGGTAGAACGGTTTTTAGAGGTCTTTATTGATGATTTTTCAGTGTTTGGTTCATCTTTTGATGAGTGCTTGCATCATTTGACATTAGTGTTGACTAGGTGTAAGGAAAAGAATTTAGTGCTTAATTGGGAAAAATGCCATTTCATGGTTAAATCAGGAATTGTGTTAGGGAACATTGTGTCTTCAAAGGGTATAAAGGTAGATAAAGCCAAAGTTGACCTTATTAAGACTTTACAGGTTCCAAAAACCGTAAAAGATATTAGGTCATTCCTAGGGCATGCGGGTTTTTATCGTCGATTCATTAAGGATTTTAGCTTGATTTCTAGACCTCTTTGCAATTTGCTTGCAAAAGATGTTAAGTTTGTCTTTGATGGCGCTTGTTTAGAGGCTTTTTAGAAGCTTAAGAATTTACTCACTACTACCCCGATAGTCCAGGCACCTAACTGGAACTTACCCTTTGAAATTATGTGTGATGCTTAAGATTATGCTATAGGCGTTATGTTAGGACAGCGAGAAAACAAATTACTCCATGTGATTTACTATGCTAGCAAAATTTTGAATGATGCCCAATGAACTATACAACTACCGAGAAGGAACTCTTAGCCATCGTGTTTGCCCTGGATAAGTTTAGATCCTACCTATTAGGTTCTAAGATCGTAATCTATACTGATCATGCTGCTTTAAAATACCTTTTGTCTAAGAAGGATACCAAACCTAGATTGATTAGATGGATCCTATTGTTACAAGAATTTTCTCCAGATATTAGAGACAAAAAGGGTGCAGAAAATATGGTAGCAGACCACTTGTCTAGGCTAGTTGTAAGTTCACATAATGATTCCCTTCCTATAAGGGATAGCTTTCCTGATGAACAATTGTTCTCTGTTTCCCAATCACCTTGGTATGCAAGTATAGTGAATTATGTTGTTACTGGTCAAATACCTCAACATCGGGGTAAACAAGATCGTTCTAGGTTTTTAGCCGAGGTTAAGCATTTCTTTTGGGACGATCCTTATCTATTTAAGTATTTTCCAGACCAGATTATTAGGAGATGTATACATGAGAGTGACCAGTCCAGTATTATCTCCTTTTGTCATGAACATGCATGTGGGGGTCATTTTAGTGCTAAGAAGACCGCTGCCAAGATATTGCAGTGTGGTTTTTACTGGCCTTCGTTGTTTAAGGACTCTCATAATCATTGTGTTTCTTGTGATCGTTGCCAGATATTAAGGACCATTTCCCGTAGAAATATGATGCCCTTGAACCCTATTTTAGTGATTGAGGTCTTTGACGTGTGGGGCATTGATTTTATGGGCCCATTTCCTAATTCTTTGGGTTATCTTTACATACTTGTCGTTGTAGACTATGTGTCTAAGTGGGTTGAGTCGGTTCCGTGTAAAACAAATGACCACATGGTCGTAGTCCAGTTTTTGAAAGAGAATATACTTACATTTTTTGGTACACAGCGAGCTATAATTAGTGATGGAGGCTCACACTTTCGTAATAGACCGTTTGCTCTTTTAATGAAACAATATGGTATTACCCACAAAGTAGCTACCCCATATCACCCACAGACTAGTGGTCAGGTAGAGGTCTCCAATAGGTAAATTAAACGTATTTTAGAGAAAACAGTTAATCCCAATAGGAAAGACAGGTCGTCGAGGCTTACTGATGCCTTATGGGCTTACCGTACTGCGTTTAAGACACCCATTGGAATGTCACCTTACCGTCTAATATTTGGCAAGGCATGTCACCTGCCGGTTGAGTTAGATCATAGATCCTATTGGGCTGTTAAGAACTTAAACTTTTCACTTGACAAGGCAGGAGTTCACTGAAAACTCCATCTCAATGAGTTGGATGAGATTCGTAGGGATGCATACGATAATGCTAAGGAGTATAAGAACAAAATGAAACTTGTGCATGATAAGAATATTTTACGAAAGTCATTTTCTCCAGGTCAAAAAGTTCTTCTGTATGACATTCGTTTGCATCTATTTCCCGGGAAGTTGCGCTCTCGGTGGACCAGTCCTTTTGTGGTCCGTACTGTTTTTTCTCATGGGGCTGTTGAAATTGAGACACTAGATGGTAGTAGTTCTTCGAAGGTTAACGGTCAGAGATTGAAGCCCTTTTTAGAGCCTTTTCCTACAGGTGATGTTGAGGAGGTCCCTCTGGAGGACCCTGTTTACCTTGATTGACCATCGAGGCGGTTTGTATGTTGTACAATATTTTTGTAGTTTTTTTGGTTACACTTCACCCAGGTACTATCTTTCCGACTTCTCTCTTTACTATTTCCTCATGTTATTTATACTTTTTGATACTGTTCTTTCACTAGAAACATTGAGGGCAATGTTAGATTTAAGTTTGGGGGTGGGTGGTGTGGCAATAGAAAACACACAGAAACTTGCAAGTATACAAGGCCAAGTTTATAGAATAGAAGGAAAGCAGGGGAAAGTCCACAGGGAGTGGGAGCACTATAAGAGAAACCTAAGCTATCAATGGGTGCAGGGCACTATGGCAGTGATCAAAGCAAGGTAATGTGACAGATTCAAAGAACTAAAACAGTTAACACAACAAAGCAGTTAACACAAGATGGGAAAACAGCAAGGAATAGATGGCAGATGATATAAAATAACAACAGCAAGGAACCAAGGCTGTAAGCCAAGGGCAGGGGTGAGATTGTGTACTGATTTCAGTGCACACAACTTCAAAATGCAAGAAAAACAGGCAAGGAAATAAACTGAACTGAAAGCACACAGAACTGAAGTTGAGTGACTGAAAAAAAAAGGAATTGTGGCTAAGCTAAGGCTTGGATTCCACCTTGTGTCCTAATCAAATAGCATATTCCTAGGTTGAGTTGAGTCCTATGCATACAATAGAAAGGAAAGAAAAACAGCTTGCTAACAGAAATACCCCTAGTATTGAATGTCTTTTGACAGCACAATCAATCACAAGCAATCATAGCACTGCTTTCTTCCCAATGCACAAGAAAAACAAGCATATGGCATCCTATCCTAGCAATTTTACCATTTGACAGTGCACCAAGGCTTCATCAAAGCCTTAGCTTGTTGCTAATTAGCTCATACTACACATGTTAACAGCATCAACATTCATCACATATGCTAATTGAAACAACATTCTCAACATTCAAGATAAAAATCAAAACATCATATACATTCACTGTTAACTTCATGCAATAACTGAAATTGAAATTGTGACATAAAACAGAACAAAATGTTTTTCTGGCTAGTCCAGAGATCATCTCCCCCCTCACACAAAACATTACAAATTTATACTCCCCCTATCAGAATTAGGGTTCCAACCCCTTTTTCCCAAAAACAGAAAATTAGGTGAAATTGATTTACCTAATGTGTTGAGATACTCACTCCATCTCGTCGACCCACTCTCCAATTACTTCTCCTCGTTCATCTCATGCTCCAATTGTTGCTTTAACATCACTTATATCCCCAATTTCTCACCTAGGGTTTTAGTGAGAAGAAAGATGAGAAATTGGAGAAATCAGTGGTTGATAAAGAGATAGGACGTGATGGTAATGATGGGTTTAGGTGTGGTGGTGGTAGAGTGATTTGGGGAGAAGATGGTGGAGTGATTTGGGGAGAAGATGGTGGTACTGTTGCAGAGAGGGGGGGGGGAAGATGGTGTCGATGGGGTTTGAGGAAGGGTGTGTTTGGCGATGGGTATAGGTATTAGGTACTAGGGTGTTGAGCAGGTGTAGAGGATTTTGATGTTTCGCGAAGCTGGACCGATGGATGGGAAGATGGTAGGTGGATCCAATGGCGATACAGAGGTAAGCGTGGAGCGACCGTCGGATGAAGGGATGTAGCAAAACGGACGATCCAAGATGGAGATGGGCGTTGCGATGTAAAGCGGGGGCTTCGGAGTTTGATGTGCGATGATGGATCGACCGTGGGATGCTGAAATGCTTCGATCTGACGGTTGAAATCCGAGACGGGCTTGGTTATAGAAAATGGGTTTGGGTAAGGGTTTTGGGCCTTGGGTATGCCAAGCCCATATCTTCTTTAAGAACAATTCTTCCTTCTTGAGCCCATTCCTAGCTTTTTGGTCTTGTGCGCACCATTCTTTGCGGCTTCCTTGCGTAATTTCTTCCGGCTTTTCACCACTCTTCAGCTCTTTTCCGCTCCGCAAGTTATCCAAACTTTATTTATTACCTAAAAATGCAAAATTAAGTAAGAAAAATATTTATTCTTGAAAACAATGAAAATACAGAATATGGGATAAAATGTAGAATTACTGCGCAAAAGATGAGTTAAATGCCAACAAAAAGGGATAAATATATACAATATTAGGCACTCATCAAATACCCCCAAACCTGAATTTTACTTGTCCTCAAGTAAAACAAAACTAAGGAAATCCTAACTATACCACTGTCGCTGGTCTCTCGAATGCATTTAGCGTATGCACTAAGCCTTTTAAACCACTAAGTGTCCCTAGTGGACGAGTTGAAGTCTCGTGAAGGTTTGCTTAGAACGTACCTACAAAGTTCTAGGTCAAAATATAAGCTCAGATTCCATCAAATGTGACATGTGCAAAACAGTTTAAGCTCACAGCAAAATGGAGATGTCAATCTAGCTATCAAAGGCACAATCCTAGCACTGATAACAAAAAAAGACATGTGATAAGAGTGTAAAGTGTATCTACACATGTGTAAAGAAAGATCTGAAGTTATGACTACTAATCACCAAGAGATAGTTTCTCAGGCTAAGAACTGAGGTTGAAATCTAGCTAGCTGTCCGGACTTTACGAGAATTGTGAATGAGTTGGAGGTATTTCACAATTACTCGCGTTGTACATCAATGGCATACACCCTCCTTGCTTATTACAATAAAACACAAAAGACTATTTACATGACTCTTATTTACATTGACTACTCTCTTTTTATTTTTGGAACAAGAGATGATGGAATTGATAAATACTTGATTTTTTTTTTGTATTTTTCTGATATTTTTTTTCTCTCTTTTTTTTTTTTTAATTATACATCGTTTTTTTTTTTTTTTTTTTTTTTTTTTTTTTTTTTTGAACAAGAAACACTTTTGATACATATACAAAAGGAAACAAAATTACATGACACTTTGCAAGAGGTAGCCCTTTTTGATGCACCCAGTTAAATTCGATGGTTGTCTTTCTTAATGTAACCTCCACCTTCTATCCCAACCAACCAAAGAACAAGCTAGTCAAGTTTCGTTCAGTATTCTAAAGTGATTGGCAATCGTAACTTCCTATCAAACACCTTGAAGATCGAGGCCATACATGTATTGGTAGATCGTGCGCGTGCAAATTTCTTATCACTATGTGAATTGTGCTAGAATCAGGGTGCCTAAATATCTAGACTAAGACTCCTAATAATTACATATTTGCACAAGAGTCAACATTTCAAGGTAAATGAGCTCCATTTTTATGATTTTTCATTTTTTAATTTTTTATTTTGATTTTTCAATTTTTTTTGAATTTTTTCAATTTTTTCAAAAGAAGAAGGAGTTCGTTTTCAATTATGCAATTATCATGGTATCTACTCTATACCCCCAAACCTAAACTAAACATTGTCCTCAATGTTTCAAAATATGGAAAGAATTATAAAACAATATATGAAGAGGAACATGCTGAGTAGAGTAAAAGGAGAGAGAATACCCGATTGTACGGCGAGCTCGATTAAAACTCCGTTATTCAAGGCAAAAATCCATCATATTAGGAGTCACAATGGATGAGCACAAAATATAAAAAGGAAATTTAACTAACACATTATCTACAAGAAAATTTGGTTTTTAATGGGATTGGACTTTTTGGAAAAAATTTGGTTTTGTTGGGAAACATTTGGTTTTGATGGGAAAACGAAAATTTTGGTTTTTAGGGAAAGATTTGGAAAACTTTTTGGTTATTTAGGGAAAGAGTGGACCAGTTTAGTCCACATAGACTGGGTCCTCCAGGTTGGTTGTTTCAATGTCGGGTGGAAATGGCTCAAGGAATGGCTTTAATCTCTGCCCGTTGACTTTGAAAACGTTCTTGTTGGAGACATCCTCCAGCTCTACAGCTCCATGAGGAAAAACTGTGCGTACTAGGTACGGACCCTTCCATCTGGAACGCAGTTTTCCTGGAAAAAGATGTAATCGGGAGTCATACAGCAAGACTTTCTGACCAGGAGTGAAGGATTTGCGTAGAATACGCTTGTCATGAAACCTTCATCTTCTGCTTATACTTGGCACTGTCATAAGCCTCATTTCTCAATTCTTCCAACTCGTTGAGTTGAAGTTTCCTTTGAATTCCAGCTTCGTCCAGAGAAAAGTTCAGCTCTTTGATTGCCCAGTAGGCACGATGTTCTAATTCCACAGGTAGATGGCACGGCTTTCCATACACTAGACGATAGGGGACATGCCAATTGGTGTCTTATAAGCTGTTCTATAGGCCCACAAAGCATCATTCAATCTCAATGACCAATCTTTCCTAGACGGGTTACCGTCTTTCTAGAATGTGCTTGATTTCCCTATTAGACACTTCCACTTGTCCACTGTCTGAGGGTGGTACGGAGTAGCAACCTTGTGAGTTATGCCATACTTGCGTACTAAAGACTCAAGTACTTGTTACGAAAATGTGAACCGCCGTCACTGATGATAGCTCTAGGGGTACCAAAACGTGAAATATGTTCCTTTAGAAATGAAAGTACCACCTTGTGGTCATTTGTTCTGGTTGCTATGGCTTCTACCCACTTAGAAACGTAATCAACTGCGACTAGGATGTACAACTTGCTGTCAGACATGGGAAATGGACCCATGAAGTCTATCCCCCAAACATCAAAAATCTCCACAATCAAAATGGGGTTCAATGGCATCATGTTTCTCCTCGAAATGCTTCCTAGCTTTTGACAGCGTTCACAAGCAACACAATAATCATGGCAATCCTTGAACAATGATGGCCAATAGAATCCACACTGCAAGATCTTTGCAGCGGTTTTCTTGGCACTGAAATGGCCTCCACATGCTTGGTCATGACAGAAAGATATCACATCTTTCTGTTCAGTGTTGGGGACACATTCCTAATGATTTGGTCTGGGCAGTACTTAAACAAATATGGGTCATCCCAAAGGAAATGTTTAACTTCAGCCAGGATTTAGAGGTCTTGTCTCGACCAACGTGAGGGCATCCTACCTGTAGCGAGGTAGTTAACAATATCAGCAAACCAAGGAAGGTCTGAGATAGACATCAGCTGTTCATCTGGGAATGATTCTCTAATCAGCTCAATTCATCAATAGACTCTAAAGTTAATCTAGACAAATGATCAGCAACCACATTCTCACAACCTTTCTTATCACGGATTTCGAGATCGAATTCCTGTAATAAGAGTATCCATCGAATAAGGCGAGCTTTAGCATCCTTCTTGGAAAGAAGATACTTCAAAGCCGCATGGTCTGTGTATATGATGATCTTAGACCCTATCAGATAAGATCTAAACTTGTCTAATGCGAAAACGACGGCAAGCAATTCCTTCTCGGTAGTTGAATAATTGAGTTGGGCATCATTAAGGGTTTTGCTAGCATAGTATATCACATATGGTAGTCTATCAACTCGCTGTCCTAAAACAGCACCAACAGCATAATCAGAGGCATCACACATAAGTTCGAACGGAAGCTTCCAATCGGGTGGTCGGACTATAGGAGCGGTGGTGAGAAGGGTTTTTAATTCCTCCCATGCCTTCACACAAGCAGCATCGAAATTGAAGGCAACATCTTTGGAGAGAAGACTGCACAGAGGTCTGGAGATTTTGCTGAAATCTTTGATGAATCGCCGGTAAAAACCAGCATGACCTAGAAATGATCTGATCTCCTTCACAGAGCGGTTGTGGTAGATGTTGAATGAGGTCAACTTTAGCTTTATCCACTTCAATTCCTTTTTCTGAGATGATGTGTCCTAGAACTATTCCTGAATTCACCATAAAATGGCATTTTTCCCAATTTAGAACAAGGTTCTTTTCTTTACATCTGGATATCACGAGGGCAAGATGCTTCAAACATTCGTCAAACGAGGAACCAAAAACAGAGAAATCATCCATAAAGATCTCGAGAAAACTATCTATCATGTCAGAAAAAATGCTCATCATGCAACGCTGAAAAGTAGCAGGTGCATTACACAACCCGAAGGGCATACGTCTATAAGCAAACGTCCCAAATGGACACGTGAATGTAGTTTTTTCCTGATCTTCTGGAGCAATGTGAATTTGGTTATAACCGGAAAAGCCATCTAGAAAACAGTAGTGACTGTGTCCAGACACACGTTCTAGCATTTGGTCAATGAAAGGGAGCGGGAAGTGATCTTCCTTGTTACTGTGTTCAACTTCCTGTAGTCGATGCATACTCGCCATCCTGTGGTTGTACGAGTAGGGACTAATTCATTCTTGTCGTTCTGAACTACAGTAATGCCTGACTTCTTAGGCACAACTTGAATGGGACTAACCCATTTGCTATCGGGAATTGGGTATATGATACCCGCATCAAGTAGTTTCAGGATCTCTCCTTTGACTACATCTCTCATGTTAGGATTAAGTCTCCTTTGCATTTCCCTCGATGGTTTGGCATTCTCTTCAAGGTTAATGTGGTGCATGCAAATGGTGGGACTAATTCCTTTGAGATCTGAGATGGTCCATCCTAAGGCCTCTTTGTGTTCCTTAAGTACTTCTAAAAGCTTACTTTCCTGTTCCGTGTCTAAACATGATGAAATAATGGGTAAAGTATCAGAAGAACCTAGGAATGCGTACTTCAACGTACTAGGCAATGTTTTCAATTCAAGCTTGGGTGGCTCAACAATGGATGGAATAAGCTTGGAATCAGAGAGTAAGGGTGGTTCCACTTCATATTTCCTTTCAGTGATGTCCATTTGAGGTACAGATTCGAGCAGAGATAGGACGTCACTACAGTATGCATCATCATAGGAATCTGGGTTAAAGTTCTCCATACATGCTTGAAAGGGGTCGACGGATAGAATGTTAGTCAACGAATCTTGCATTAATCCTTCAATCATATTAACTTCATGCACATCATCATCATCAAGATTCACAGGTTGTTGACTAATATCGAACACATTCAATTCTACCGTCATGTTACCAAAAGACAGTTTCAACACTCCATTACGACAATTAATGATCGCGTTGGACGTAGCCAAGAAAGGACGTCCTAAGATGACAGGAATGTGACAGTCTGGGTTTTGTACAGGTTGAGTGTCTAAGACAATGAAGTCTACGGGAAAATAGAATTTGTCAACCTTGATCAAAACGTCTTCGACCACTCCACGAGGAATCTTGACAGATCGGTCTGCCAGTTGTAGAGTGATAGATGTTGGTTTCAACTCCCCAAGACCTAACTGCTCATAAACAGAATATGGCAGTAGGTTAACACTTGCACCTAGGTCTAATAACGCTTTATTGACCGTGTGTTCTCCTATAGTGCAAGAAATTGTTGGACATCCTGGATCCCTAAACTTGGGTGGAGTTTTGTTCAGAATGATGGAACTCACCTGCTCAGCTAAGAAAGCACGTTTTTGCACATTGAGCTTGCGCTTTTGAGTACACAAGTCTTTGAGGAATTTGGCATAAGCAGGGATTTGCTTGATTGCTTCAAGAAAAGGAATGTTGATGTTGACTCTCTTGAACAGATCTAACATCTCATTGTAATGGGTACTTTTCTGTTGATAGATCAATCTTTGAGGAAATGGGGCAACAGGAGAATGAGTTGGCAAAGGGACATTCACAGCAGTAGAATTGTCAGATTTCCAACTTGCTCAGGTTCTTTGGTTTTCTGGGGTTGTGGAGACAGCGTGGAATTTGTATCAGATTCATTAGGTTCGCCCACGTTGTTCTCGATGACTTTACCACTTCGGAGGGTGGTAATGGCATGGATTTGATCGGGTGAGGTTTCAGTGCAGGATGTTGTGCCTGTTTGAAATATCCTCTTTGGATTTTGTTGGGGTTGGCTGAAGTTTACCCTTTCTCTCTCACACATTTGATCCATCTTTTGATCTAGATTTTTCTGACTTTGCATCAAACTCTGGAACATTTCCTCTAGGGTGGATAATCTCTTGTCGGTATTGTGTTGAGGATATGATTGTTGTTGAGAGTTTGATTGTTGTTGAGGGTTTCTCGGGTGTTGATAACCTTGATTGTTCTGATATCCCTGATTGTTTTGATAGCTCTGATTGGGTTGAGATGGTCCTCCCTGAGTGGGTCCTTTTGACCATGAAAAGTTAGGGTGGTTTCTCCATCCTGGATTGTAGGTCTGTGAATAAGGGTTATGCTCTGGTTTTTGAAACATGGCATGTGCCTGTTCAAGCCTAGATTCCTGGACTGCAAGCAAATCGGGACAATTTTGGAATTGATGGTTGGGATCGTTACAAGCAGCACAAACAGACGAAGCGACATGTTCTCGGAGAGTAGTGGTGGAAGGTTTTGAATTTTTATGTAGTTCTAACTCTTCTAATCTCCTAACTATTGATGCCATGTTTGCTCTTCCCTCAAATCCGCTTCAATCCTAAAAGCCTTTGCTTCGGATGTAGTTTCTGGTTTCACGGATGGAATCCCACTGTTGCGTCTTTTCAGCTACTTCAATCAAGAAGTCCCAAGACGCATCAGCAGTTTTCTACGAATAGACCATTACACATCGACTCAACCGTTGTTCGGGTGGACACATCTAGACCTTCATACAAAATTTGCACAAGTCTCCATTTTTCAAAACCATGATGGGGACATTGGAGCAATAATTCATTGAATCTCTCCAGTATCTAGCTAAGGTCTCACCTTCTAATTGCACAAAGCTATTCAGACTTTGACGAATTGTCGCAGTCTTGTGGTTCGGGAAAAACTTTTTGAAAAACTCCTTTATGAGGTCATCCCATGTCATGATGGATTGAGGCTGTAAAGCATAGAGCCAGGCCTTTGCCTTATCTTTCAGGGAGAAAGGAAAAAGCCTTAACTTCAGGGTTTCGTCGGACATTTGAGTGAAACGCAGAGTTCCACAAATTTCCTCGAATTCTCTCACGTGGTGGTACGGGTTTTCATTCTCAACACCTCTAAAAATAGGAAGCATCTGTATTGTGCTTGATTTCAGCTCATAATGGCCATTAGCCTCGGGTAGCACAATACAAGAAGGTTGACTGGCTCTAGTTGGGTACATATAATCCTTGAGGGTACGGGGTTCTCCCATTGTTTCTGGTTGATCTGGACTGTCTCCCTCAGAACTTAGAATTTCGATAGGTTCGTCTGGGTTAATTCTAACAAGTCTGTTTGTTGGTCTCTGTAGGTCACAATCATGTCCTAGTAGGTACCTTAACTAACATGTTGGTCAGACAGAGCAATCGGAAACAATTTGGCCCACAAGGGTTATGAAGATTTGGTTTTGAATGGGTGTTGGTAACAAGGGATTTTGGTTTTTGGTTTAAAATTGGGCTTTGGAAAATTTTTGAACTAAACCTAGCATAAATTAGCACAACTCATAAAAGAAAATAAAAACAATAATAATAATTAAGACAAGCCCATAAAAGAAAAAGAAAAATAAAAAAAAAAAAAAAAAAAATAATTACAGTCCCAAATATAAAAAAAAAGAAAAAGAAAATAAATAAAAATTATTACAATCCCAAATAAATAATTAAATTAATTATTACAAGCCCGAATTTGAATTTAAATGAGGCCCAAGTGGGTTAACTCATGGGTTAGGCTTACTTGTTTTTGGAGGGAAGCCCAAAAATAGGCTTTTAGTCCCCTTTTAGTTGCACAGCCCAGTTGGGCTTTAGGATCGTCCTAAGCAGCTCACGTCAAGCCCAGCAGCAAAAGGCAGCACAGAGCAGAACAAGCCCAGCAGAAATTGAGGTTAAGCCCAGCTCAGTTGGTTCAAGCCCAGCAACAAAGGTTGGAACAGAGCCCAGCAGCAGAGGTGCACAAGCAAGGCAGCCCAGCACAGTTGCAGCAGCAACAGTTGGCAGCCCAGTTGACAGCTTCAGCAGGCTTGGCAGCAGCAGCAGCAACAGCACAGCTTGGCAGAGAAGGCACCAGCAGCAGCAGCACAGCCAAGGTGGTACCTGCAATGATCACAGAGTGCAAAGATAGTCAGCCAAGATAGTCAGGCCAACCCTGCAAAGATAGTCAGGCAAGTGTGCAATGATCTGCTGCAATGATTGCAAGCAGAGGGTTGCAATGATAGTGAAGCAGGCCTGCAATGATTGCAAGGCAGATGCTAATGGAAAATCAGCAGTGGCAACACCACTCCCGGCAGCTGGCAGGCCCGGAGATGTGTATAAAATTGAGCGTAATGAAACGGGCCTACAGTAATACCGCAAGTGCACGGTCGTCGGTTGTAGCTCGTGCAAGTACGGGTCGATCCACAGAGATCGGGTGTGTTTCGGAAGTGTTTTAGCTAATTGGGTTCCTAGATTTGCTTTGGGCTTAGAAGCCTTTTGGCTTAGATTGGGCTTTGAGTACTAATGGGTTGTTCACAATAAAATGAACTGAGCTTGGGCTCAGTTATCTTTGAAGTGCAAATGGGCTTTGGTTCTAGAACTGGTTTGAGCTTTGGGCTCAACAGTTCAACTATGACTATTTGGGCTTAACAGTTCACTTGTGAGTTGGGCTGGGCCTTAACAATGAATTTGACTTGGGCCTTAATGAACTGGGCTTTGGTTTTGGTCTTACAGTTGGGCTCAAATTGTGCTCTGGGCTCTTGGAAGTGAACTGAGCCTTGGGCTCAGTTGGTTAGGCCTTGGAGAGCCAAGCAAGCAGCAGCAATGCAACAGTCACAGAAGTGGATTGGCAGCAGCAGGCAGAAAAAGGAAGAGGTGCAGCAGAAGAAGCAAAGCAGCACAAGTGCTGCAGTAGAAGAGAAAGGCAGCTGCAGAGCAAGAGCTGCAGGGGAAAGAAATGGCAGCTTGGCAGGGCAGCTGCAACAGAGAGTGTAAACAGCAACATCAGCTAGACAAGGCAACAGAGCACAGCAAAAGAAATACAGAACAAGAATGGCTGCTTTACACAGCAGCAACACTGCACAGGAGAAGCAGCAGCAGTACTGCAGGAGAAGTGGCAGCACAGGTGCTGCACAACAGGAGCAGGTGAACAGCAATGCAAGTAGTGGCAGGAGCAAAGACCATGCAATAAAATGTGAAGAAGCAAGGACAATGAAGTAAAGAAACTACCAAATAGCAAAGAAAACAAAACAAAGAACATCAATGACAATGGAGGAAAACTAAAGTAACAAGGAACAATGGAGGAAATGGAACAAACCAAGGCTGTTTTAGCCAAGGGCAGTGGATGGGAAGCTAACAGTGGTGGCATTCTAAGGCATATCAATGGAATGGGAGGAGAATTAGCTTGCTATGAGCACTAATTTCCTCCCATTGCACAATCACAACAATGCAACAGAGTTGAGCAATTACATGGAGTGGGGAGAAAATTGCTTGCTATGAGCACTAATTTCCCCCACTGCTCAATCAAAACAGTGCTTTAAAGCTCTATCCTAGCATACCATCATTTCTTAGCAATGAATTAAAATACAGTGACATTTTAAAATTGCACATTGACAGTAACAAGATACTAACATGAACATTAAAACAGGATACAAACATACACATTAACAGGGTATTAACATGATATGAAACTAAACATAACAGGAATACTAACATTCACATTTTAACATTAACATCAACATTTGAACATAAACAAATTGACAAAACAGCAACAAACAAACATGGATAGTGAACTGAAATTTAAAAGTGAATAGTTAACAGAACTTGGAAGTTCTGGATGTGGGCTAGTCCCAACATGAAAATTACACACACCCCATAGCATCTATTTATACATACAGACCCAAATTCCCTAAATTACCTAATTCCCCCAAAATTAGGGTTTGTTCTTCCCCAAATTGAAACAGTACATAATTAGGGTCTGTGAAAAGTTAACCCTTACCCTGAAATTGTCTCCTCTGTCGAACCCATCTCCCCTCTGCTTCTGTCTCTTCGAGCACCCCTTCTTTTGGTCTCCTCTGTCGACTGTGGTGAAACCCTAGTTTTATCTCTCTTGATTGTAGCACCTAGTGTGTGGGGATGCTAAGACGAGAAAGAGAGGCAACTAGGGAATGGGTTTATGGTGTCTGTGGTGAGGGTGGCGCAGGCGGCGTGGCAAGGACTGGTATGATGGTGGTGGCAGGGAGAGGTGGTTGCAGAGCTCTCTGCACACGGTCGGGAGAAAGAGAAGAAGAGAAATGTAATGTGTAGTTCTCGATGGTTTTTTTAGGGTATGGGATGTTCTGGTGTGAGGCGGTTCATCAAGAGATGATTTTCACGAGCTGGGGGGGGTGGATGTGTAGTTAATGGATGATCTAACGGCGAGATAGGGATAAATCTTGAGCGACCGTTAGATTACGAGATACAACGAAACTGACGGCTCAGGATGGAGTTAGGTGCTGTAGTGTTAAGCGGAAGTATCGAGATTTGATGAGCAGGCAAAGAAGCGACCGTAGGATCTAAATGTGATCTAATCTGATGGCTTGGAATTTAGGCACTATGCTGTTTTGCAGGAGCTTCAGATTTTGATGCGCGATGAAGGAGCGACCATCGGATGATGAGATGGATCCGATCTAACGGCTGAGAATGGAGGCGGGTATGGATATAGAAAATGGGTTTGGATAAGGATTTTGGGCCTTGGGTATGCCAATCCCATATCTTCTTTAAGAACAATTCTTCCTCCTTGAGCCCATTCCTATCTTTTTGGACGTGCGCTCCATTCTTTGCGGCTTCCTTGCGTAATTTCTTCCGGCTTTTCACTACTTTTCTGCTCTTTTCCGCTCCGCAAGTCATCCAGACTTTATTTATTACCTAAAAATGCAAAATTAAGTAAGAAAAATATTTATTCTTGAAAACAATGAAAATACAGAATATGGGATAAAATGTAGAATTAATGCACAAAAGATGAGTAAATGCCAACAAAAAGGGATAAAATATATACAATATTTGGCACTCATCAAATACCCCCAAACCTGAATTTTACTTGTCCTCAAGTAAAACAAACTAAGGAAATCCTAACTATACCACTGTCGCTGGTCTCTCGAATGCATTTAGCGTATGCACTAAGCCTTTTAAACCACTAAGTGTCCCTAGTGGACGAGTTGAAGTCTCGTGAAGGTTTACCAGAGGTGTACCTACAAAACCTAAGGACAAAATAGAGCTCAGATTCCATCAAATGTGACATGTGCAAACAGTTAAGCTCACAGCAAAATGGAGATGTCAATCTAGCTATCGAAGGCACCTAGCACTGATAACAAATAAGGACATGTGATAAGAGTGTAAAGTGTATCTACACATGTGTAAAGAAAGATCTGAAGTTATGACTACTAATCACCAAGAGATAGTTTCTCAGGCTAAGAACTGAGGTCGAAATCTAGCTAGCTGTCCGGACTTTACGAGAATTGTGAATGAGTTGGAGGTATTTCACAATTACTCGCGTTGTACATCAATGGCATACACCCTCCTTGCTTATTACAAAAGAAACAACAAAAGATGACTATTTACATGACTCTTATTTACATTGACTACTCCTTTTATTTTGGAACAAGAGATGATGGAATTGATAATACTTGAATTTTTTTTTTTTTTTGTATTTTTCTGATATATTTTTTTTTTTTTTTTTTCTGAATATATACATCGTTTTTTTTTTTTTTTTTTTTTTTTTTTTTTTTTTTGAAGGAGACACTTTTGATACAAAAAGAAACAAAAGATTACATGACACTTTGCAAGAGGTAGCCCTTTTTGATGCACCCAGTTAAATTCGATGGTTGTCTTTCTTAATGTAACCTCCACCTTCTATCCCAACCAACCAAAGAACAAGCTAGTCAAGTTTCGTTCAGTATTCTAAAGTGATTGGCAATCGTAACTTCCTATCCAACACCTTGAAGATCGAGGCCATACATGTATTGGTAGATCGTGCGCGTGCAAATTTCTTATCACTATGTGAATTGTGCTAGAATCAGGGTGCCTAAATATCTAGACTAAGACTCCTAATAAAAATACATATTTGCACAAGAGTCAACATTTCAAGGTAAATGAGCTCCATTTTTTATGATTTTTTCATTTTTTAATTTTTTTAGAATTTTGATTTTTCAATTTTTTTTTTTTTTGGAATTTTTCAATTTTTTCAAAAAGAAGAAGGAGTTCGTTTTCAATTATGGCATATTATCGTGGTATCTACTCTATACCCCCAAACCTAAACTAAACATTGTCCTCAATGTTTCAAAATATGGAAAGAATTAAAATGCAACATATGGAAAAGGACATGCTGAGTAGAGTAAAAGGAGAGAGAATACCCGATTTCGGCGAAAGCAGAATTAAAACTCCGTTATTCAAGGCAAAAATCCAACATATTTTAGCCGAGATCAAATTGGATTAGCAAAATATATACAAAAGGAACAAAAGTTTTTTTTTTTTTTTTTTTTTTTTTTTTTCAAAAACTAAAATTAAGAAAAATAAAATTTGGTTTTTGAAATGGGAGCAAAAGAAAATTTTGGTTTTTTTTTTTTTTTTTTTTTTTTTTTTTTTTTTTTTTGAAAAAGAAATAAAATTTGGTTTTTTGAATGGGAGCAAGCCCACTGTGCAAGCCTCTAATGAAATGGATGGAAGGCTGCGGCCCACAATCGGTTATCAGCTGGGTTTAAACCCAGAGTCCAAAATACAAGTCCAATGGAAAAATTTAAACAAGCCCACACAAAATAAATACAAGCCCACAAATTAAACAAACAAGCCCACAAATAAATTATTACGAACCCAAAATAGGAAAATAAAAAGCCCAAAAAATTGGGTTAATTATTACAAGCCCACAATTAAAAAATTGGAAACCCACAGGTTGGGTTCTCTCAATGAATGGGTTTAGGCTTACCGTTTTAGCACAGCCCAGCTGCTCTGATATTGTTGCAAAAACCCAGTTGGGCTTTGGTTCTTTTCCTTGGTGGCGTCCCAGCAGAGGAAAAACAGGTTCAGAACAGCAGGTCCAACAGCAAATGAAATGAAGCAGATGCAGATGCAAATGCTATGCAGTGAAATGCAAAAATAGCTAATAAAACAACAAGAAAAACACAGATAAAACACAGCACCGATCCCCGGCAGCGGCGCCAAAAACTTGGCAGGCCCGGAGATGTGTATAAAATTGAGCGTAATGAAACGGGCCTACAGTAATACCGCAAGTGCACGGTCGTCGGTTGTAGCTCGTGCAAGTACGGGTCGATCCACAGAGATCGGGTGTGTTTCGGAAGTGTTTTAGCTAATTGGGTTCCTAGATTTGCTTTGGGCTTAGAAGCCTTTTGGCTTAGATTGGGCTTTGAGTACTAATGGGTTGTTCACAATAAAATGAACTGAGCTTGGGCTCAGTTATCTTTGAAGTGCAAATGGGCTTTGGTTCTAGAAACTGGTTTGAGCTTTGGGCTCAACAGTTCAACTATGACTTGGGCTTAACAGTTCACTTGTGAGTTGGGCTGGGCCTTAACAATGAATTTGACTTGGGCCTTAATGAACTGGGCTTTGGTTTTGGTCTTACAGTTGGGCTCAAATTGTGCTCTGGGCTCTTGGAAGTGAACTGAGCCTTGGGCTCAGTTGGTTAGGCCTTGGAGAGCCAAGCAAGCAGCAGCAATGCAACAGTCACAGAAGTGGATTGGCAGCAGCAGGCAGAAAAAGGAAGAGGTGCAGCAGAAGAAGCAAAGCAGCACAAGTGCTGCAGTAGAAGAGAAAGGCAGCTGCAGGAGCAAGAGCTGCAGGGGAAAGAAATGGCAGCAGCTTGGCAGGGCAGCTGCAACAGAGAGTGGTAAACAGCAACATCAGCTAGACAAAGGCAACAGAGCAACAGCAAAAGAAATACAGAACAAGAATGGCTGCTTTACACAGCAGCAACACTGCACAGGAGAAGCAGCAGCAGTACTGCAGGAGAAGTGGCAGCACAGGTGCTGCACAACAGGAGCAGGTGAACAGCAATGCAAGTAGTGGCAGGAGCAAAGACCATGCAATAAAATGTGAAGAAGCAAGGACAATGAAGTAAAGAAAACTACCAAAATAGCAAAGAAAACAAAACAAAGAACATCAATGACAATGGAGGAAAACTAAAGTAACAAGGAAACAATGGAGGAAATGGAACAAACCAAGGCTGTTTTAGCCAAGGGCAGTGGAGATGGGAAGCTAACAGTGGTGGCATTCTAAGGCATATCAATGGAATGGGAGGAGAATTAGCTTGCTATGAGCACTAATTTCCTCCCATTGCACAATCACAACAATGCAACAGAGTTGAGCAATTACATGGAGTGGGGAGAAAATTAGCTTGCTATGAGCACTAATTTCCCCCCACTGCTCAATCAAAACAGTGCTTTAAAGCTCTATCCTAGCATACCATCATTTCTTAGCAATGAATTAAACATAACAGTGACATTTTAAAATTGCACATTGACAGTAACAAGATACTAACATGAACATTAAAACAGGAAGTACAAACATACACATTAACAGGGTATTAACATGATATGAAACTAAACATAACAGGAATACTAACATTCACATTTTAACATTAACATCAACATTTGAACATAAACAAATTGACAAAACAGCAACAAACAAACATGGATAGTGACCTGAAATTTAAAAGTGAATAGTTAACAGAACTTGGAAGTTCTGGATGTGGGCTAGTCCCAGCATGAAAATTACACACACCCCATAGCATCTATTTATACATACAGACCCAAATTCCCTAAATTACCTAATTCCCCCAAAATTAGGGTTTGTTCTTCCCCAAATTGAAAACAGTACATAATTAGGGTCTGTGAAAAGTTAACCCTTACCCTGAAATTGTCTCCTCTGTCGAACCCATCTCCCCTCTGCTTCTGTCTCTTCGAGCAACCCCTTCTTTTGGTCTCCTCTGTCGACTGTGGTGAAACCCTAGTTTTATCTCTCTCTTGATTGTAGCACCTAGTGTGTGGGGATGCTAAGAACGAGAAAGAGAGGCAACTAGGGAATGGGTTTATGGTGTCTGTGGTGAGGGTGGCGCAGGCGGCGGTGGCAAGGACTGGTAGTGATGGTGGTGGCAGGGAGAGGTGGTTGCAGAGCTCTCTGCACACGGTCGGGAGAAAGAGAAGAAGAGAAATGTAATGTGTAGTTCTCGATGGTTTTTAGGGTATGGGATGTTCTGGTGTGAGGCGGGTTCATCAAGAGATGATGTTTCACGAGCTGGGCCGTGGGATGTGTAGTTAATGGATGATCTAACGGCGAGATAGGGATAAATCTTGAGCGACCGTTAGATTACGAGATACAACGAAACTGACGGCTCAGGATGGAGTTAGGTGCTGTAGTGTTAAGCGGAAGTATCGAGATTTGATGAGCAGGCAAAGAAGCGACCGTAGGATCTAAATGTGATCTAATCTGATGGCTTGGAATTTAGGCACTATGCTGTTTTGCAGGAGCTTCAGATTTTGATGCGCGATGAAGGAGCGACCATCGGATGATGAGATGGATCCGATCTAACGGCTGAGAATGGAGGCGGGTATGGATATAGAAAATGGGTTTGGATAAGGATTTTGGGCCTTGGGTATGCCAATCCCATATCTTCTTTAAGAACAATTCTTCCTCCTTGAGCCCATTCCTATCTTTTTGGACGTGCGCTCCATTCTTTGCGGCTTCCTTGCGTAATTTCTTCCGGCTTTTCACTACTTTTCTGCTCTTTTCCGCTCCGCAAGTCATCCAGACTTTATTTATTACCTAAAAATGCAAAATTAAGTAAGAAAAATATTTATTCTTGAAAACAATGAAAATACAGAATATGGGATAAAATGTAGAATTAATGCACAAAAGATGAGTAAATGCCAACAAAAAGGGATAAAATATATACAATATTTGGCACTCATCAGCAGCGGCGCCAAAAACTTGGTGTGGCAATAGAAAACACACAGAAACTTGCAAGTATACAAGGCCAAGTTTATAGAATAGAAGGAAAGCAGGGGAAAGTCCACAGGGAGTGGGAGCACTATAAGAGAAACCTAAGCTATCAATGGGTGCAGGGCACTATGGCAGTGATCAAAGCAAGGTAATGTGACAGATTCAAAGAACTAAAACAGTTAACACAACAAAGCAGTTAACACAAGATGGGAAAACAGCAAGGAATAGATGGCAGATGATATAAAATAACAACAGCAAGGAACCAAGGCTGTAAGCCAAGGGCAGGGGTGAGATTGTGTACTGATTTCAGTGCACACAGCTTCAAAATGCAAGAAAAACAGGCAAGGAAATAAACTGAACTGAAAGCACACAGAACTGAAGTTGAGTGACTGAAAAAAAAGGAATTGTGGCTAAGCTAAGGCTTGGATTCCACCTTGTGTCCTAATCAAATAGCATATTCCTAGGTTGAGTTGAGTCCTATGCATACAATAGAAAGGAAAGAAAAACAGCTTGCTAACAGAAATACCCCTAGTATTGACTGTCTTTTGACAGCACAATCAATCACAAGCAATCATAGCACTGCTTTCTTCCCAATGCACAAGAAAAACAAGCATATGGCATCCTATCCTAGCAATTTTACCATTTGACAGTGCACCAAGGCTTCATCAAAGCCTTAGCTTGTTGCTAATTAGCTCATACTACACATGTTAACAGCATCAACATTCATCACATATGCTAATTGAAACAACATTCTCAACATTCAAGATAAAAATCAAAACATCATATACATTCACTGTTAACTTCATGCAATAACTGAAATTGAAATTGTGACATAAAACAGAACAAAATGTTTTTCTGGCTAGTCCAGAGATCATCTCCCCCCTCACACAAAACATTACAAATTTATACTCCCCCTATCAGAATTAGGGTTCCAACCCCTTTTTCCCAAAAACAGAAAATTAGGTGAAATTGATTTACCTAATGTGTTGAGATACTCACTCCATCTCGTCGACCCACTCTCCAATTACTTCTCCTCGTTCATCTCATGCTCCAATTGTTGCTTTAACATCACTTATATCCCCAATTTCTCACCTAGGGTTTTAGTGAGAAGAAAGATGAGAAATTGGAGAAATCAGTGGTTGATAAAGAGATAGGACGTGATGGTAATGATGGGTTTAGGTGTGGTGGTGGTAGAGTGATTTGGGGAGAAGATGGTGGAGTGATTTGGGGAGAAGATGGTGGTACTGTTGCAGAGAGGGGGGGGGGAAGATGGTGTCGATGGGGTTTGAGGAAGGGTGTGTTTGGCGATGGGTATAGGTATTAGGTACTAGGGTGTTGAGCAGGTGTAGAGATTTTGATGTTTCGCGAAGCTGGACGATGGATGGGAAGATGGTAGGTGGATCCAATGGCGATACAGAGGTACGTGGAGCGACCGTCGGATGAAGGGATGTAGCAAAACGGACGATCCAAGATGGAGATGGGCGTTTGCGATGTAAAGCGGGGCTTCGGAGTTTGATGTGCGATGATGGATCGACCGTGGGATGCTGAAATGCTTCGATCTGACGGTTGAAATCCGAGACGGGCTTGGTTATAGAAAATGGGTTTGGGTAAGGGTTTTGGGCCTTGGGTATGCCAAGCCCATATCTTCTTTAAGAACAATTCTTCCTTCTTGAGCCCATTCCTAGCTTTTTGGTCTTGTGCGCACCATTCTTTGCGGCTTCCTTGCGTAATTTCTTCCGGCTTTTCACCACTCTTCAGCTCTTTTCCGCTCCGCAAGTTATCCAAACTTTATTTATTACCTAAAAATGCAAAATTAAGTAAGAAAAATATTTATTCTTGAAAACAATGAAAATACAGAATATGGGATAAAATGTAGAATTACTGCGCAAAAGATGAGTTAAATGCCAACAAAAAGGGATAAATATATACAATATTAGGCACTCATCAGTGGGGTAGAAACTTTTTGTTACCTTTTCGTTTGCAATAAATAAACTCCAGAGCCTAGAAATTTATACTTATTAAAGATGGCACTAACCAATCTAAGTGGATGGAAGCATTTTGGTTGTAGGAGTTGAGGAACCAATCTGATTAGATGGCAACATCTAAAAGAGTCTATTCATAAAAGCACAGAGCTCAGGTGTTAGAAATAACATGGTAGTTTCACCTTATCTGTTGAGTCATTTTCACTTCATTTTTATTTTTCTTTTAAATATGTTTCTAAGTGATTTGGTGGGGCACACGATTCAAGTTGTTACCTTTGCTAGGGTGAAATAGAGTGATTGAGATGTCAAAAAAAAATATATGAATTTTTTTTTTTTTGAGACCAGACCATCAGACCAACTGGAATAAATTCAATAAAGTCGACCACTGGTACCCTTGTATATTCCAGTTGTGTTGACCTAGAGTTAGGATTATCACCACTGGTTCCCTTGTATATGCCAGTTGTGTTGATATTAGTCAGACCGGTATCTTAGTCCATTAGGATAGGTTCATCCTAGTAGTGGCCTTCAGACAGATATGGGAAACACCGTTCACCTAATAAACATCAATACCATCTATATTTTTCTATATCCATCTCTTAATCTATCCATGTGATTTGTTGACTCCGGATATTGATGTCCATAGCGCGACTATCTGAGTAGAGATCTGTCACTTATATATGAATTTTAGTATGCTTGAGTGCAAACTCGTGTACAACAATTGGAATTTCGCATCAGGGTACTTCCTTCTGTAGTCAATAAGTATGCCAACCAAGGAGATTCTTTAGTGCCTTCCAAGGTTATGCGTAGATAGTTAGGGTCTGGAGTATAAAGGTTTTGTGGGTATACCTCTAGTAAGCCCTCCCGAGACTATAACTCGGCCGCTAGGGCCACCTAGGGGTTTAAAGGCTTATTGCATACGCTAAATGCAATCGACGATTCATGCGTTAGTGAGTTAGGATTTTATTTTATTTTTGCTCGAGGACTAGCAAATAATAGGTTTGGGGGTATTTGATAGGCACATTTTTGTGTCTAATTTGTCTTGATTCTATATATTTTTAGTGCTCATTTTTGTACTTATTATGGTGTTTTATGTGTCTGTAGGTATTTTTGGGAAATAAACATTTTTGGAGAAATCGGCTCGAGAATCGAAACTCTTTTTTACCACTTTACAACAACTTTCAAAATCACATCAGAAGACACACCGAAGCTTCATAGAGGGAAAGGCAAGGCGGGCTAAGGTGACAAATGCAACATGCGATGTTGACATTAAGGCCCAAAACTCAAAGATGATGAAAGAGTATAAAATAGGTCAAGTGTTGGCCTATGAATAAGTCCAAGGACAACCAAAGCTTGGACAAGTGCAAACAAGCTAGTAATGAAAGAGTAGGCATTGCTATTGTCGAGCAAGTTGGCTAAGTGTGATGCATGAATAACCAGAATGAGTTAAGGAGTTGGCCAAGATGAGTGTAGTGCAATGTTAGCGGTGCATTGGTCGTAGGCCAAGAAGATTGCAGGGCTATGTTGACTGAGTATGAGAGCCGACCAAGTTCAGTAAAGGGCAACAAGTGTGCAATATGGATCAACTAACGGTTATGAGTTGGTTATTGGCTTTACAAGTGTGGAAATGGTGAGAGACAAGTAAGGACGGTTATAAAGGAAGTTTATAAGCGTGGGAGAGTGTCCATAACTACCTCAGAACATGTGTTGAAGGATGAGCCGAGTTAGAGAAGACACTGTCCTAGTTGGCACAATTATTGACGGTTATGGAACTGCCCAATAGAAAAAATGGCTGTCCCATGCGTGTGCAACAGTTGTGCAGCCAATAAAGACGATGCATAAATAGTGCTAAAACATTGGAAAATCAGTAGGCTTACATAGGAGATGTGAGACTCAATTGAGGGAGTTTTTGTAAGGCTAAGGCTTGGTTCAATAGGAACAAATATGTGTAAGTCCCTAAATGCGCAAGTTTTGTGTTCTTCCCTTTGATGCTATAAAATGAGGAATTGTGTCATGTTCTAAGTGTTCTTGGTTGGCTGGAGTAAATGTATGGCGACATTTGAATGATTTATGGTAAGCATTTGAGAAGTAAATAGAAGACGTCCGCTGTAAAACTCTAGAGTTGGCTGTTTGCACTGTGCAAACTTATAAGACTGAAACACAAATGAGTGAAACTTGATTCACTCAATCACTATGCTGCCAGATGACACTTGGACGGAAAGATTGTAAGGTGCATTTGTGGGTCTCGAGGCACAAAATTTGCTAGTCCCAAATATACCTCGTGACCCTCGGAGCTAGAAGCGAAAAACAGGGCCATAAAGATGGCCCGGGCATTTTAACCCATTCTTCTACATTGTATAGCAGGGAGGAATCACATTTCATTTCCAGGTGAAAGTATTAGCAGCTGAGCTCCGTCGTCTTAATTTTGAAACCCTAGAAAATACAAAAGAATTATGGTACATTAATTTCCCTTCTTCCCGATTTCACAATGTTAACTAATATGATTGGTTTTCTAATCCACTACGATCTTTTATTTTCTTTCATTTTCTCCCAATCCTCACTGAGTCTTATGTATGTTTAAGTTAGGGTTTGGTTTTGACGATGTACTTGAATTTGTTCGATTTTATTGCTGTATCTCTTTGTAAATGTACGTTAGGGTTAAATTAGTGTTTCAAGTTCTAGCAATGTTGATTTTCAATTCGTGGAATTAAAAATTTATAATGTTTTTAAAGACCTCTACCTAGGGTTAGTAGTTAAGCAAGATCACCTATACTACATGGAGTATTCTGTTACCTGAACAAGTTACAAATAAGATTCTGGTATTCGTTTGTACCCAGAATAGTTGAATCAATGTATGTAGTTCATGTAAGGTTTGAATAAGTAATGAATTGTATTGCTTTGTCATTATTTATGCTATGAACTACATTGGAATTCTATTAGACTACCAATTTAAATGGAAAATTTTGACTGGGTGTTAATTGTTATATGTATGAATGGAATCATTTAGGGGACAAAGTAGTGTCTGCTATCAATGTTTTTGATTTGTTAGATGATCTGTGGTGTGGGAATCCGTTGCATGTATTTGTTTCAAAATTCTTTCATCTATTCATTGTTATGAAAGTTGCTTGTCCTATCATCAATTCTTCTTTATAGTGTTTCCCTTGTTTCTAGACATAGGTGGTGATTGGTGATCAAGATGGTGAAGCTCACAATGATTGCCCGTGCTACCGATGGTCTTCCATTAGTAGAAGGATTGGATGATGTACGTAATCTACAAGATGCTGATGTTTACAAGCACCAGGCTAAGGCGTTGTTTAAGAACCTGTCAAGCGGTCAGAATGATGCGTCAAGAATGTCAATTGAAACTGGTCCTTATGTTTTCCAGTATCCTCTGTTATAATTGGCCATCTGATGTTTCTTATTAATCATGTGTAAAATAGAATCGATAGAACTGTTTACTCATCGTTATCTTACATATACTTCAAGTTCAGACTGTTGTCATTTGTCTTGGTTTTTCTACTTGAAAGGTGAAACTAGATTATTCCAACTTTGTTACCTTGACTTCATCTTTAGCTATATTATTGAAGGCCATGTATGTTACTTGACAATGTGTGATCGTTCTTATCCAAAGAAGCTTGCTTTCCAATACCTGGAGGACTTGAGAAATGAATTTGAACGTGTTAATGGAAATCAAATAGAAACAGCTGCGAGACCCTATGCGTTTATCAAATTTGGTTGGTCTTCCCTGCATGTCGATATTTTATCTTAATTGCTTCTTGATTCATTCTCCACTTCATGTTTATTGGTTTTTTACTTTTTGTTGTTTTTGTTGAAAGATACTTTTATACAGAAGACCAAGAAACTGTACTTGGATACTAGTACTCAACGGAACCTTGCCAAGTTGAATGATGAACTTTTTGAGGTGCACCAAATCATGACTCGGAACGTTCAAGAAGTTCTTGGTGTCGGTGAAAAATTGGACCGTAAGTCCCACTGTATTTTGCATTTTTAATTTTTAACATGACACTAATATACTGTGCAGTGAAATCTAGAGATTTTCTGTTTTCATAAACGTAGACAGGATTTTAAATGTATATCATGGGTACGTGGTATTTTGAAGATCCCTGAACGTGAACGAGTGCCTCTATGTCATAGTATACTGGGTGCCATAAGAAAATGAGCTATTGTATTATCTTAGGAGTCCTATATCTAACTGTTAAGGCACTGTCACATAGTTGTAATCATTTTGCCCTTGTTTCATTGCCTCTAGCTTGTAGTGTAACTTTCACTCCTGTGCTTCCCAGCATCTCTTAATATATATGCATATATACTTTTTACATAACTCCTGGTTTCAATGTTGCAGAGGTCACCCAAATGTCGAGTCGCTTAACCTCTGAATCTCGCATCTATGCCGATAAGGCAAGAGATCTAAATCGACAGGTCAGTTTTGTTTCCTTTTTATTTGAATTTTCGGATTGGTAGCTTTGCATGAGCCTTAGCCTTTGAAACCTTTACTTTGTGCATCTGGTAGTAGCACTACAGCAC
This sequence comes from Papaver somniferum, assembly GCF_003573695.1. NCBI lineage: Eukaryota > Viridiplantae > Streptophyta > Magnoliopsida > Ranunculales > Papaveraceae > Papaver > Papaver somniferum. Next base: position 13,971,045 of record NC_039360.1, on the reverse strand, counting down.
AGGGATCAGTCACTCTTTCTTTCCTTTTGTCTTAGTAAGAAGTGTTTGTGCCTGACCTCGACTATGATCACTAAATAAGTGAAGTAAACTCATAAGAGAAAAAAGTTTGATCTGACGAATTTGAATGTCTAACGAATGATGCACCACTCTGTCATTTCGCTTTATAAGAATTCAGAAGTGCTTACTATGATGTGACCCAAATTTTCTTTTGGTTAGTTTGTTTCTAAGAAGTACCTTTGAAGTCTTGTTTTTCTGAAATTATGTAAAAAAAAATCCACAAGAAAATAACTAAATGCAACCCTATAAAGTCAAGAAACTTAAGTCAATCTAAGAAAATTAACTACCTATCGATTTAATTGGTACTTCTAAGAAGTGTTTTGTTTCCCACGAATTATTTTCATAATTTAGTTGTTTTTCTAAATAAAAAACTTACCTTGAAAATGTGAAAATACCGCGAGAAATTTAAGTACGCAGTGACCAAATGTAACCCACATTTTGATTAAATACAACCGGAGTTCTACTTTAAAAGTTTTGATGTAGTTGAATTTGTTCGATTTTACTGCTGTATTATCTCTTTGTAAATGTATGTTAGGGTTATATTAGTGTTTCAAGTTCCAGCAATGTTGATTTTCAATTCGTGGAATTAAAATTTTATAATGTATGTAAAGACCTCTACTTAGGGTTAGTAGTTAAGTAAGATCACATATACTACATGGAGAATTCTGTTACCTGAGCAAGTTACAAACAAGATTCTGTTATTCGTTTGTACCCAGAATAGTTGAATTCAATGTTTTTAATTCATGTATGGTTCAAATAAGTAATGAATGTATTGCTTTGTCACTATTTATGCTATGAACTACATTGGAATTCTGTTGGGGTACCAATTTAAATGGAACATTTTGACGGTTGTGTTAATTGTTATATATGTGTGAATGGTATGAACTACTTTGGAATTCTATTAGAGAACCAATTTAAATGGAATTGACGGGGGTGTTTATTGTTATATATGTGAATGGAATCATGTAGGGGAGAGTAGGGTCTGCTATCAATGTTTTTGATTTGTTAGATGATCTGCAGGTGGGGAATCTGTTGCATGTATTTGTTTCGAAATTCTTTCATCCTTATTCATTGTTATGGAAGTTAACTTTTATACATTGAATTGCTTGTGCCGTCATCAATTCTTCTTTATTGTGTTTCCCTTGTTTCTAGACATAGGTGGTGATTGGTGATCATTTCAAGTATTCTGAAGATGGTGAAGCTCACAATGATAGCCCGTGTTACCGATGGTCTTCCATTAGTAGAAGGATTGGATGATGCACGTAATCTACAAGATGCTGATGTTTACAAGCACCAGGCTAAGGCGTTGTTTAAGAACCTGTCAAGCGGTCAGAATGATGCGTCGAGAATGTCAATTGAGACTGGTCCTTATGTTTTCCAGTATCCTCTGTTATAATTGGCCATCTGATGTTTCATATTAATCATGTGAAAAATAGAATCGATAGAACTGTTTACTCAATTCAAGTTCACACTGTTGTCATTTGCATTGGTTTTTCTACTTGAAAGTTGAAACCATATTATTCCAACTTTGTTACCTTGACTTCATCATTAGCTATATTATTGAAGGCCATGTATGTTACTTGACAATGTGTGATCGTTCTTATCCTAAGAAGCTTGCTTTCCAATACTTGGAGGACTTGAGAAATGAATTTGAACGTGTTAATGGAAATCAAATAGAAACAGCTGCGAGACCCTATGCATTTATCAAGTTTGGTCGGTGTTCCCTACATGTCGATCTTTTTAACTTAATTGCTTCTTGATTCATTCTCCAATTCATGTTTATTGGTTTTTTACTTTTTTACTTTTTGTTGAAAGATACTTTTATACAGAAGACCAAGAAACTGTACTTGGATACTAGTACTCAACGGAACCTTGCCAAGTTGAATGATGAACTTTTTGAGGTGCATCAAATAATGATTAGGAACGTTCAAGAAGTTCTTGGTGTCGGTGAAAAATTGGACCGTAAGTTCCACTGTATTTTGCATTTTTAATTTTTAACATGACACCAAACTGTTGCAGTTAAATCTAGAGATTTGCTGTTTTCATAAACGTAGACAGGAATTTAATTGTATATCACGGGTACATGGTATTTTGAAGATCTCTGAATGGGTACCGATCTATGTCATAGTATTTACTGGGTGCCGTAAGAAAATGAGCAATCATATTATCTTAAGAGTTCTATATCTTAAGGCACTGTCACGTAGTTGTAACAATTTTGCCCTTGTTTCATTGCCTCTAGCTTGTAGAGTAACTTCCACTCCTGTGCTCCCCAGCATTTCTTAATATGTATACATACATATATATATATACACACACACACTTTTTACACGACTCTTGGTTTTCAATGTTGCAGAGGTCAGCGAAATGTCGAGTCACTTAACCTCTGAATCTGGCATCTATGCCGATAAGGCAAGAGATCTTAATCGACAGGTCAGTTTTATTTCCTTTTTATTCGAATTTTCTGATTGGTAGTTTTGCATGAGCCTTAGCCTTTGAAGCCTTTACTTTGTGCATCTAGTAGTAGCACTACAGCACAGGGATCACTCACTCCTTCTTTCCTTTTGTCTTAGTAAGAAGTGTTCGTGCCTTCGGACCTCGACTTTGGTCACTAAATAAGTAAAGTAAACTCATAAGAGAAAAAAGTTTGATCTGACGAATTTGAATGTCAAACGAATGATGCACCGCCCTGTCATTTCACTTTATAAGAATTAAGAAGTGCTTACTACATGTGACCCAAATTTTCTTTTGGTTAATTTGTTTCTAAGAAGTACCTTCGAAGTTTTCTTTTCCTGGAATTATGTAAAAAAAAATCCACAAGTTATACAAGTCTTCTCTCTTAGTGGTTTGTTGGAATGAAACATTTCGATTGAAAGAAGAAGGCCTTCAAAGGTACTTCTTAGGAACCAAACTAACCGAATTAATCACGCTAGAAGTTGTACCTAAATTGTTCTCCTCTGTTGCATAAACTCATTAAGATTTTTTATCTGCTTAGTTAATGCTTCTTGTGTATTTAACTATTCATTGATCAAACTTGACCTCAATAAGACAACAAATACAGCAAGTAAAAACACAAGTAGGGATTGCTGAATAAGACCACAGGAAATTCATTTAATTGAAAATCAAAAAAGACTTTTACAACTTCACCTTCTAGGTTACATTTTTACCCTATGTGTTGATCGTCCTATAACATAAATCTCTCTACCTTTATCTATATATCAACCATAGACCAGAAGATCCCTTATACTTTGTGTATGTCGCAGGGCAGGGATAGCAATTCTTTCTATATTGATAATTTGAAGTAAAATAAAATTCCCCTGGTTTTCCTTTTTAGGAATAGAACTCTAAATCTAACTTGGAGAGTAATATTCTCATAGACAGGTCTAGCTACTGGGACTTTTGATGGGATCCATACTTGAAAACAGATTGTTTATGGTACATACAATTCTTGATGCTTCTTTGTTTCGTATTTGATTGTAAATTTCACCTTCCATTGCAGGCGTTGATTCGTAAATGGGCGCCAGTTGCCATAGTATTTGGTATTGTCATCCTCCTCTTTTGGGTCAAAACAAAGATCTGGTGATTCTACCATCACTAGCGGTGCACTGCTAGTTCTAGCTGAGTTTGCAGTTTTTGATAATTGGAAAACGCCAATGTAGATTTCTCACCCGCAATTTAGACTGGTCCAGTTCTCTCCGTAATAAGTAATGACTGTGTTCTAGTTTTTTGTTTGGACGTCTACAATGTATTATTAACCAAGTCCATCATATTACACCTCAATGCATATACTCCAGTATTACAGATTTGGGGTAAATGTTTTGTTTTGGTTTCTCTGTTCTTTGCACTAAGCAGTCCCAGTACCTTGCGTAAATTTTTGTACCTCAATGATCTTTATCAGCAGTTGCAAAGGTGGCTTTGCTCATCCACAGTGGTTGAGGTGCTGAGCCACTTCTACGCAGTAGGATCCTGTTCTTCTATCTATGCCCGCGGATAACTAATCTTTATCGGCCGGCGGCTAGACCAATCTTCAGTTGTGTTGTTCACCCACTTTATAAGAAAACGGCTAAAATTCAATTGTGACGTTCACCCAACTTGTACATAGAAAACCGTGGAAACCGGGCGTAAAAGTACTTAACCGAAAGTGTGTGCCACGTTTCTTGTTTCATCTTCTTTCTTCTTCCCATTTTCTTTCCTTCCCCAAAGTTTACCGGAGTCTGTAGAACCGTCAAGGGTTTAACTAGGGTTCTCAAGATCACTGAGAAAAATCAATCAAAATCCGAGATGGGTTCTCTAAGAGGCGGAAATGAGAAGAAGAGATATTCATCGGAAGAAGAAGAACCGATACTGATGGAACAAACAGAGAGATTCTGTATGTTTCCAATACGATACAAAGAGGTTTGGGAGATGTATAAAAAAGCCCAAGCAAGTATTTGGACTGGTATTCCATTTTCTATCCTCATCCTCTTACTGTTATTTGGTTTGTTTTTCCATCTTATAAGCCATACTCTGTAGAATTCCCATAAATGAAAAAGTTTGATTTTTTTTCGTTGTTGGCTAAATTCAAGCATGATCAAAGAACTTGGGCGGAATTGATGCCTTATAGGGTCTGAGATACTGGATTGCACCTAAGTTTGCTCTTTATTGTTGATTAGCTTATAAGCCAGACTCTGTAGAATTCCCATAAATGAAAAAGTTGATTTTTTTTTTTGTTGTTGGCTAAATTCAAGTATGATCAAAAACCTTGGGTGGAATCGCAGCCTTATAGTTTGAGATACTGGGTTGCACAGATGGGTGTCCGATTAGCCTACAAGTATGGTGTCCCTATCGTTACCCGACAAACAATACATATCTGACACGGGTGCAGATGTTCCCTATAAGTATGGGTACAACCCAGTTGAGATAATAGGAGTAAATTTTCACAGCATACTAGTAACATATGATTTTGATTTTAGCTTCCTATATGTGACAGCATGCAATGAGTTGTGACATAGAGTTGAGGAAGATTTTCCCTTATGGTAAAAGAAAATGTTGTTGGTATATACTTTTTCTATAAGAACTAGACACAAGCTTCGACTTGATTTCAGTGAAAGAGCCTTATTATAACAAATCTTTGAGTTAAGATTGTTCCCAGTTGAATTAAAGAACTAACCTTTTATCTTGTGAAGTTGAGTGGTGGAACTGCGCTTGAAGTTATCTTCAAGTTGGTTAAGTGATCCATCTCTGTTGCATAAAACTCCCTTGTTCATTGTGTACGTGCATGTGTATCATGTCTTAGTTAAACTCTTAAGACTTTGGGTTCAGCACCATGGTTAGAGGATTCTTATTTTTTTCATTTGGTAACTTTTAAATGCAGCTGAAGAGGTTGATCTCTCCAGTGATGTTTCACATTGGGAAACTTTGTCAGATTCTGAGAAACACTTTATAAGTCATGTACTGGCTTTCTTTGCTGCTTCTGATGGTATTGTGTTGGAGAATTTGGCTGCCAGGTTTCTTAATGATATTCAAATACCAGAGGTCATAATCATTCCTTTTAAACAATCTGTCTGGATTAGTTTTTTAATAGTTTACTGTGGTTAACGATTTTTCATTGTTCTAGGCAAGAGCGTTTTATGGGTTTCAAATTGCCATGGAAAATGTTCATTCAGGTATAATCACACATCTAATAAGATCAAACTTTAGTTTTTGTTTTATTGAGGGTATTCGTAGGGGGCTTGAATGTCAAAATCTTTTGTTTTGTTTCTTCTCAGAGATGTATAGTTTACTCTTGGAGACTTACATTAAGGATTCGAGGGAGAAGCATAGATTGTTTAATGCTGTTGAAAACATACCCTGTGTTACAAGGAAGGCAAAGTGGGCATTGAATTGGATTCAAAGGTATTCTTACATTTTCCGTATCCATGTGTTATTGTTGATTCTTCTGGGGTGGGGTTTATGAATCCAATTCTATAGCTCTTTCTAATAGCTGATTGGGAATTGGTTTGTGTTTGTCTCCCATCATTTTGTTTCTATAATTTGTTTATAGTCACACGAGCCAGCCTACATTGTATACTGTGCCTACAGTTGAAATAGCAACAGAATATCTGTTCGTAAGAACCTGCATTTGACACTGTATTGGCTTTTCTTTCACAATCCATTTGTGGGGTAACATAGAATTTTGTCCCTTCACTGACTGCTTATTCCACCCAATTGGATTATGCAGTGGTAGGTCATTTGCGGAGCGACTCGTTGCTTTCTCCTGTGTTGAAGGAATTTTCTTCTCAGGAAGGTAAATAACTAGTCCATTTGTGGTGTCAGTCTTAATTTTTTTCTTTTTCAATACTCCTTCACACATCCTACTTTCGTCTCAGCTTTTGTGCTATTTTCTGGTTAAAGAAGAGGGGACTGATGCCTGGATTAACCTTCTCCAATGAACTTATTTCGAGGGATGAGGGCCTCCACTGCGACTTTGCTTGTCTTCTATACAGGTTTATGGTTTTAGTTTCGATTTTGATTTTTATCTACCAGTTTGTTAATTAAGCAAAATTTTGGCTAATTTTTTGGAGAGGGTCTTGACCTCGAGCTTAACCAATAACCTGCATTAGAATTGAGACAAGCAATAAGTTGTAACGCTGTTATAATTTGTACATGCTAACAGCTTGTTAAAGAAGCCATTAAATTGGCAATTGGTGCATCAAGTTGTGCATGAAGCGGTGGAAATTGAGACAGAATTTGTTTGTGATGCCCTACCTTGTGCATTGATCGGCATGAACTCTGATCTAATGAGCCAGTACATTAAGTTTGTGGCAGATCGTCTTCTGGTACTCTATCTGCTGGACCTTTTCTCTCTTGGGTTTTTCTTTGTATACTAGCCTAATCCGCTTATGCGTTTCCAGGTTTCCTTAGGGTGTCAGAGGAAATATAATGTGGAAAACCCATTCGACTGGATGGAGTTCATTTCTTTGCAGTGAGTATTGAATAACTATGTTATTGTTTTTGGTTAAGCTTACGTTGTATTCTACATATCTATGGGGCTTTTGTAGGAGCTAGAGTAGGCTGATCAAGTAGACATACTTGTCCCAGATCATAGGCCTAAATTAGGTTTATGTGGGACACATAGGTCTTGTAAGCTATGGGTAATGGAAATTTGGTTTAAAGTATGCCTCTGGTAGTTTTTCTCTTCCGTCGTCGTTCTGATTTCGTTGACTATCGAAGAGCGATAGTTCCGTCGAGTACTAGTCATATTTAAGATGTGATTTATATTTTAAATATTTCTTCATCTTTTCCAGAGGTAAAGCTAATTTTTTTGAGAGAAGAGTGGGAGATTATCAGAAAGCTTCTGTTATGTCCAATTTACAAGATGGGGGTGAAGCAAATTACGTCTTCAAACTAGATGCAGATTTCTAATTCTGAAATGACAACAATATGTTGTTTTGTGATAAACATAGATCTATGATCTTTATGCATATACCAAATCCTACCCTACAATTCTATTAATGTTATTTTTTGTATTTAAAGGTTTTTTTATTTGATTTTCGTTATTAGGGCATACCCCAGTCACTTGAGATCTATCAAGAGACGGTTCCCGATTTTGTCTTGCAGTAGTAAGCAGAAGTTTATTCTGTACTAGTGTTTAAGGCAGTTGTAGTAATGCTGATGGGTTGGCAGCTGATATTTGTCAGATAGCAGGGGTGGTAACTGTCACACCTTCAAACACCCCAGAAATTTTCTGCCAAAGTATAACCCAGCAACACAGTGGTTCTGTGAATAATGCTTCACCCATCTGCACTTAAGCCTTATAAGTTTGTACCTATGCAAACAACCAACTCTTCGTGTTAACAGCGGTAGTCTTTTAGCCTTCTTTCACTTCTCTAAACTTCTCAAATGCATCCCATAATACATTCAAACATCGCCATACATCACCAACAACAATCAACCAACCAAGAACACTTAAAACATGACACAATCACTTCATTTTATTGCATCAAAGGGAAGAAATACAAAACCTGCACTTAGGGACTTACACAGACTTGTTCACCTTGAACCAAGCCTTAGTCTTACAAACACTCTCCTATTTTGAGTCTCTCACTCACATATGCAAGCCAGGCGAATTTTGCATGCCTGAGGACTACTTATACAACAGCTTTACTTGGCCAAACCGTGCACAACCGTTGCACACGCATGGGACAACCATCTGTCCCATGGAGCAGTTCCATAACCGCCACTAACTGTGCTAACTGGCCGGTTCTTCTCCAACTCGCGCTAATCATCCAACACATGTTCTCTTGCAGTTAGGAACCGTCTCCCACGCTTATGAACTCCTTTATAACCATTCTACTTCATCACGCGTCATTGGCATGCTTGTGAAGCTCGTAACCAACTTGTAACCGTCACTTGAGCTGTATTGCACAACTGTTGCGCTTTACTGAATTTATCCTTGATCCTTTGCTCAACCTCCTTGGCCCTGCCAATTTGTTGCTCTAAGCTAATGCACGGTCCATCCTTGTGCTTTAATCATCAAGGCAAACTCCTTAAACTCACTCTAGTCACTCATGCGTCATAGATGCTTCACTTTCACCAATTTTGCCTGACAATAGCAATGCAACTCTTGCATTACTAGCTTGTTTGCATTGTCCAAGCTTTGCCCCTGCCTGGAACTAATGCATAGACTAATCCTTAGTTTATTCTACCTTCTTGCATCATTCTTGAGTTTGGGACAACTCAATTCCACGGATATGCCTAAATGCCAACATCGCATGTTGCATGTTGCATCTTGCCACTTTGGGTTTGTCATGCCTTTCACTCAATGAAGCCTTATTGTGTCGGCCAATAAGCTTCATTACTTAGCCAAATGTCTTTACAGTGTATCACTACCTTTGCGCCTCACTGGACCTGCAGGGTGCCACTATCTTAGTGCTTGACGGTCTACACAATATACCGCTATTATGGCTGCGCAATCTTTGCATTGCGCCATTATGGCTGGATACTGACTTTGCCTGCAACTATGTAACGCACAATCATTGTGCGACACCTGCAACCATGTCATAGTGACCGTTTATGAGAGTTTCACTGGAGAAAAGGGAATGGCCTTCGGGCTAATCCTTATGGACTCCACTTCTTGCGAGCATTGTTTTGTTTCGGTGTTTTCTAATCAGCCTAGAAAACTTCCTACAACCAAGCATGGATTTCATGGGACTTTGTCAACCGAAAATTGAAATCTGAGAGCAATTTAGTGGTGGGTGGATATAGGTTCATCCGTTACTTGAAAACCTTCTCTAATTGAGAATTTGGAGATTCAATATTGGCATGTTACGGTTGGCTAGACGACAGAACTTGTGTCGCCCGACAATGTTACGTTCAATGGATAGATCCAAAGGCTACATCTAACGGTTCTCTTTGAATTCTCTAAAATATTTTTCTCATTTCAAATTATGCTTTCTCTATAATTTTTCAATTCATATGCATTTTTATCGTTTGTCCAATCATATGGAATATTTTTTCAATTCAAATTTCTTGTAAAAATAGTGATAAGCTCGCCACAAAGATCATTCCAAGCTTCGAGTAAAATTTGTGATCCGAAATATTCGAATGGATGAAGATGAATCTGTTTAGAGCAAGTCTTATGGTGGAATCCAACTTATTCCAAGCTTGGAAAAAGTATGGAATGTCAAGTCTAGTGGATTCTAAGTTGGTGTTATCCACGCTTTTTCCAAATCATGTTCCATGGTTTTATGGGATGATGTGTGGAATTTAAATAAACGCTATTCTAAATAGTGCTAAAAGACGAAAACTGCTATTCTGAATAGCAGTAAAAAACGCTATTCAGAATAGTTTTTTTTTTTTGCCTTTTAGCGTAAGTCAAACACAGAAAAGCCACTAATAATTTCAACCATGCAAATATTTTAATCAAATATCATTGACCAAGTCAAACGCTATTCTTTTTAGCGTTTCTATGATCCAATCATAAGACTTGATGAACAGTTCCAAATGCTGAGACGTGGCATGGAAGATGGAATTCTTCCACCATAAGACTTGCTCTTATAAGAATCTTGTATATATTTTACAGATGATTCCTATTTGATGAATCAAGATGAATCTGTTTATAAAGAACCTTGTATATTTTACAAATGATTCTATGAGTGGTGCACAACAATAAGGTTTAACCTTTTGGCAATTTTTTAATATTTTTATAGTAGAAACGGGAACTCGATATTGGTGATGGATGTGGGTATCTCATTGTTTTCATTATATCGACAAACAAGTGACTGAATATGGAACTGTGGTCATGAAAATGAATCGATGCAAAAGAAGTAGTGCTGTGGTAAGAAGAATTCAAAATTTTGAATTTAAAAAATGAATTTGTTAAGTTTATTTTGACATTCTGAGGGTACCAGCAGGATCTTCGTATTCACCTATTTCACTAGCATCTCAAAATTGTGCAACATATTCCTCATAAGGAACAACTTCACCCTGCAAGAATGAAAATTAAAATCAGGGTCGTTCAAATTGGAATCCCGGAGTCACTAATACTGCCAAAAAACGAAGAGGCGTCAGTCAAAGGAATTCAAAATAACGAAACAAGAAGCCCGACAAGGTTTATCATCATCATTAGCTGAGTTTAACATGGTCGAGTATATGGACCAACAAGCGTCAGGCAGAACCTATTAGATCAGCACAATACGGATTGGTGGTAAGGCATCTTCGAAAAAGTTGTCTTTTGCGCGAAATAATTTATCGGGTTATAACAAGAATAAAATTCTTTCCATGAACACTTCAACAATGAATGATCAACAATGTATATTATGGGAAATATAATTTGACAATATACATATGTTGTTCCAAGAAGAAGAAGAAGTCTAATGCGTAGTCTATTAAGTATTAACTCGGTTGTAGTAATGTTGATGGGTTGGCAGCTAATATTTCTCAGATAGCTTAGGTGCTTACGTTTCATGAGAGTTTCACCAGAGAAAAAGGAATGACCTTCGGATCTAACACTTTCGGACTTCACTTCTTGCGGGTGTTATTTGGTGTTTCCTAATCAGTAGAGCAAACTTCATACAACCAAAGCACAGATTTCACAGACATGAAATTGAAATCAGAGATCAATTTAGTTGTCGGTCTAGCATATATAGGTACATCCATTACTTAAAATACTAGAGACAGTTTTGAAGAAAAGTATTCTCACGTGGATTAGGGGTAAAATATTTTACACTCACCATCAAATTTCTTTTCTTCAAAATGTTTTTCGTATTCCGATAAGTATTCAATTGACAGTGACTATGTTAGATCTTTGTTGCAAGTCGTTGTGAGTTCTGGTTTGATTCATTTTATTGAATCACTATTAATAGTGGTGATTTTTGTTTGTTTTTTTCTTTTAATGAAGTTTCTAGGTGTTGGTAACAAAGTATCAAGGGTTTCTTTTATGGGATTGTGAAGCTTTTTCTCATATAAGTTAACCCATGCTTATTCCGGACAACTAACAGTTAAAGGTGTTAGAGCATAGCTCGGTCAATCTCGCATGCGTTGCTATCTCAAGCATGTTTGTCAATGTTAGTGATCAAAACTATGAGTCTTGATTTCTAGCCTACATAGCTAAGTCTCGACTAGGATAGGAAAAGCGTAGTTAAGCTCAAGGACTTCATGGCGATTCATCATACAACGATGAACATATATATAAGGAACCGTGGAACTTCATCAACAAAAAGGTCTGTGGAGACTTGAACTTATCTATCACTCAAAAGTATATCTCTTATATCTCCTACTTCTTATGAAACAAAAGTCGTATGCTATATATACTAGATCATACACATTTGACATTTCGAGCCGAGCATTCATTGCTTATCTTTTTCTCGAAATCGTGTGTTGGTAAAGCGTTTCGCTTTGATCAAGTTTATCTTCACCTAGTGACGAAAGTCATGAAAAGTTTCAATCACTTTGAATTTCTATGACGTGAATCGGTCTGTGAATAACAACTACATAGCGTCCTCTGAGAATGTCTCAATGATTGAAATGAGAGCTTAGATTACATAACCATGTATTCCTTGAACCAAAGTTTTCGAAATTTGTTGATCAAGAGAAATCAGAAGGATTGTGGAATTGGCTTGCCAAGTCCGCGAACCTAGTCCGCAGACTCAGTCCCGAACTGTCGGAAGTTCTCGACCAACAATTTCTGCTGGATTTTCCAAAACTCGTTTGTGTGCTAAGTCCGGGAACCCAGTCCGCGAACTGGAGGAAGTTCTCTTTCCGAGAATTTCTGCTGAGTTTCAAAAACTCAACCGGTTTACTTAAGTCCGCGAACTTGTTTGTGAACTTAAGAGGTTATGATCTAAAGATGTGCTCTGAACATGAAACATTAAATTACTAAGGAATGCTTTATGCAAACCGTGGCTATAATATTCATGAGCCGATTCAATCGAATCGAATCATCTTTGTTTCAATTGTGTCTTGAGTAGTTACATAAGATCTCATAGTAATTGAACAACTCTTTAACTAGTTCATTTGAGTTAATTGAACTAGTTATGGTGAAGAAGAACAAGGTTAATATGAAATGTTCATATGGTTAACCTTTTGGGTTACTTGTTGAACCAATTTACACGTACACGTTTGGGCATGGTTTTCGCAAACCCAGTAAACGTATACCCAAGTGTGTGTGACAAGCTAAGTTTTCGATCTAACGGTTGAGAAATATTAGCTTGAATCTAAATCAAGTTTTCATCTAATGGTGAATATGGATTGCTTTGTAACTAAGACAAAACCCTGATTTGAAGGCTATATAAAGGAGACATCTAGCATTGGGCAAACCTAAAACCAGTGCGCTCGCTAGAGTCGATTCTCCTTTAACCTTTGATTTTCTTCTCTAAAACCAGGTTAACGACTTCATTAGGATTGTGAAGCCAGACCATACTACTTTTATCGTAGTTGTGTAATCTGATCTTGCATCTTCTATCGTACGAGTAAAATCGATTGATTGGCTTGAGATCGTGAGAGTTCCCCGATAGGCAAGATAAATAAGTCACAAACATCTTCGTCTCACTGTTTGTGATTCCTCGAAAAACCGCTTGTGTAGTCAGGAAGGATTGTAGAGAGGTGATTGATTAATCTAGGTTGTTCTTCGGGAATATAAGACCGGATTATCAATTGGTTCCTGTTCATCTTGATTTCATATCTTAAGAAGGAACAAAACCTAGGGTTTATCTGTGGGAGACATATTTATCCTTTGATAGACTTTTCTGTGTGAGACAGATTTGTTTATTATCAAGTCTGCGATTTTGGGTTACATCAACTCTTGGTTGTGGATGAGATCATCTAAGGGAATCAAGTGCATAGTATCCTGCTGGGATCAGAGGCGTAGGAGTACAACTGTACCTTGGATCGGTGAGAGACTGATTGGGGTTCAACTATAGTCCAGTCTGAAGTTAGCTTGGAGTAGGCTAGTGTGTGTAACGGCTTAATACAGTGTGTATTCAATCTGGACTAGGTCCCGGGGTTTTCCTGCATTTGCGGTTTCCTCGTTAACAAAACTTCTGGTGTCTGTGTTATTTCTTTTCCGCATTATATTTTATATAATTGAAATAATACAGGTTGTGCGTTAAGATCATCAATTGGAAATCCAACCTTTGGTTGTTGATTGATCCTTGGATATTGGTCTTTGGTACCATCCAAGTATTCCTTGTGTTTGATTAATACTCTCTGATTTCTATTAGCTTGAGTAATATCAAAAACAAGAGAGAGATATTAACTCCTTGAGATACTTTTATCTGGATTGAGTCTGACTGTCTAGTTGATTCTCTAACAAATTATTTCGGAGTTAGTCCATACAGATTTCTAAGCGAAATATTGGGTGGTGTTGTTAGACCCCCGCCTTTTCAATTGGTATCAGAGCAGACAAACACGTTAGAGACCTTAAAAGTTTGTGTTTCTAGCGATATGATTATGGATGAGTTTATCTCTAATAACGTACCAGTTCAGAAATTACCAGATGATTCTAAAATCTTGGATTCACCTGAGAGAACTGTCACATCTAAGTCAATATCCAAACATTCTCTTGATGTAAAAATTGTTGATTGGGAAACTCTCCTAGAAGAACAGTTGGATGAACTTTCTGATGAAGGTGATTCAGATATCGATAGAGATGTTGATGAGGAAGTCTCAGAGTATGTTAAGTTTTTGGATTCATGGAATATGAAGAAGATTACAACTTCTCATGTCACACCTCTTCTGACTCCTCTCTGTCGAGAAAACAAGAAATTGAGAAGATGTTACGCAGGTGTTTATTTTTCGAATCGTTCTACCAAATCGATCCTCAAGGACTCTGAGGAAAACCTACGTATGAAGTCACGTGAATGTGATAATCTTTATCAAAAGTACTTTTTGTTGGAAGAGAAACTTGCAGAATCTGAAGAAAGGTTTAACTCCCAGCAAACAAGTTTTGATGACAGAGAAAGCGCTTATCTCACTCGAGAGAAACTCCTTGAGGCTGATTTATCTGTTGCTCTTGATAAAATCAAGATGTTGGAATATGACTTGAAAAAGTTCAATACTAGTTCAAGCAAATTAACCACTATGCTAGGAGCAAGTAAAAATCATCGTGATACACGAGCATTGGGCTATAAGGGAATAGATACTCCAAGTACTAGCAAAGAGGTAAAATTTGTCAAGGCTAGTGATTCTTTTCAACAAAAGGTTTCCACTGATGGAAAAAGTGAAATACCTTCTCCGACAATTAAGGTTTAAAAGAGAAAAGTTTATCAACCTCCAAAGTTAGCACACACGGATCGAGGTAAGAACATTCCTTATGTTTGCCACTATTTCGGAAATAAAGGTCACATGGAAAGGAGATGTCGTTTCCATATAAGGAATGAGAAACTTCATGATGTTCTTGTTTGGGCATCATAAGAAGTTGTGAAACCAAGATCATACGTTAAGACTGATCCTCTTAATGTTACAGGTTGTAATTTTCCAACCTTTAGGCAAAGGAATCAGTGCTATGATAGACCTAGATTTGCCTATAAACGTCGTACGAATCCTTTTCATAATCGTAATGGTTATCAAAAGGATAACTTCGTAAAGACGAAGACAAGATCCGATGCTCCCAATTGGAGAAAGACTAACTTACAAAAGAACAGTCAATCCAATTCTCTTCCAAGGATTCTAGAAGAGAGTGATGGGAAGAAAGTTCCGACTGTTCCTAAACGCACTTAGAAGTGGATACCTAAGAAAGACAATGATGTTTTGAGTGTGAAAAGGAATGATCTTCCAGAAAACTCCATGACTATGGAAAAGGCAGTATCCATGATGTTGGAACTTAAAAAGTTTTTTGGAAAAATGGAATTGGATGTGAAAGGTTCTAAAAGTGATCTCTTTCATGATAATCCAAAGGTCACTTGTGGTGAGAAAGACTTTGTTCACCCCAACGCAACTTGATTGTGTTGGAAGTACATCCTCACCAAGGAATGCCCTGCTTTACATACGGTGAGGGAAGCACAAGAATTGGGGCACATTGATTATGTTCGGTAAGGCGGTAGAATTCGATTGGATTTATCTAAAAAGATATGTCTATAAACTTGAGCAAGATTTGTACTTTTATTTGCTTAAAATACTTATAATAATCTTGCTTATCGTTCATCTCTACCTAACTTGATCTGTGTTTAAGGTTCTTAAATGCTTAGGTTTGAAAATAATAGTTCGGGATGTTTGGACTACATGGTACACATACAAAGTATGCATAAAAACATTTAAAATCTAAATCCAGGGGTTTAAGTTCGCAAACCCGTATGCATACTTGACGTCGATATTCGGTAAACTTGTTTTGGCCGTAACTTCTTCGTCCGAACTCGGATTTACCTCATTATTTTTGCATTCTCTTCCTTATTGAATTCCCTTAAAAATGGATATGAGAATTTTTGAATTTGGATGAGTTAATATTGGTCTTTGTCCCGTCTCTTGTTTTTTAGTGTTTGCTCCGTTTCGTTGCACTTGTTCTATTCTCTTGGACTTGGGTACTGGGATTCTTGGAGAAATCCTATTCTAAGCTATTTTGTGGCTGTTAGAAGAGTGATGTTGGTGAATCACAAAGAAGGAAGTTCGAGAATGGATAGTAGTTCACATTACTATATATTCTTGAGTGTTCACAATCATCTCATGTGAACTATGGTGCATAGTCGTCAATGACTTTGTATGTTCTTTCTTGTTAAGGAAATATTTTTATACGCTTTTTGTAACCACTTTTTGTATAAATTCGTGCGAAAAATATCGATTCTACCTTCTAAGGGCAAAGATTGTTATTGCAGTATTAATCTTTATGATTTTGTGATATTGCAATTGTTTATGGGATATGTATTGTTTGCGCCCGTGAACTTGAAGGTCCCATACGTGTCAAAAGTAAAGTCGTTCATAAATTGATATTCGTATTGATGAAATGAAGAATGGAATTTTGACAATTACAAAAGTTATGCCTATGCAGTCATTTATTTGATGGAAAATAGGATGAAATCTTTTGTTTGACAAGGATAAAGTCTATTATGTCGTTATGCAAATAGTGATGGAAAATAGAATAGATCCTTGTATGTTATCCACGATATTGATCTTCATTGATCCATTTTGTTATGTTTTACCGTGAAGGCTCCATTTTGTATCTTATGTTGAGCACCTTACAACTATGTCGATTAACATTGACCTTGTTGGTTGTTCCATGAGATGTTATATGTTGAGCATTCTTGAACTAAATTTATCATCTTGATTGGTTATTTAGTTGTTTGCTCTGAAAGTATTCTTTTGTCGAGCAAAATCTTTTGACAATTAAATTTATTGCTTCAGTGATTAGTTTGGTTGTGTATTCCAATTAGATTAATTATAGTTTCTCTTGTAATTAATCTAGTTGAGTTTTTCATATATTTTACAAGTTCTTGTGTTGAGTATATGAACAGCTATACTAATCATGTTTTATTGGTTGATGTAATCGTATATTCCGTAAGGTTTTCCTTATGTTGAGTATATGAACGATTAAGGTAGTCATCTCCGTGTGGTTATCTTAGTCGTAGCTCCGTGAGTTTTCTTATGTTGAGCACAATCAATTAAATTGATCACTTTTGTGGTTTGATTTAGTTGTGTATTCCAAATTAAATTAATCATGTGTTTACTTGTGATTAATTTGATTGAATTTTGGATATAGAAAATCATTTCCATGGTTTTTGGTGTCCAATTAAAAAATCCTTCTTTTCTTTCGAAATTAAGGTCGCTCTTGTTGTTCTTTAGGAATGACATCAAATGGGGGAGAGTTCTTTTGAACTTGTGCTTAATGATAATATCTTGCGGGGTGTGCGGCTGTGGAATTTTATAGGGGTTATCTTGTATCTTAAAACTCCTTGATGAATGCATTTAGCTTCGGCTTTATGATTGCATCTAAATTAAGTTGGTATGTATTTTTCTTTTGGTCTATGAAATGTCTTTTGTGGAAATTTCATTATGATCCCGTTCTTGTACCCTTTGCCAATTTTATTGACAAAAAGGGGGAGAAATAATGTAGTTCACACTACAAATACATATGGTTTTCGGATCATTATGTAAGGGGGAGTGGTTTCCATGATCGAGATGGAGTATTGACTAAAGGGGAGTGATACATATCACCGTAGTATTATTGTTAAAGTCGTGATACAATTGGACTTTTATGTTACATAATAATACTATGTCACTGTATAATGATGATCGAGAATCTCGATTTCTCTTATTTTTATAGCTACGGATCATCAACAATGTTGATGCTAAACTTACAACCTTTGGGATCATTGGAGTACTTGGAAGGACGAAGATTTCAGGGAACGTTGAAGATTAGACTATGTAATAGGAGCCACTAAAGTTTATCTTTTTTGTATTCCATATGTATTAATAGTTTTGTCACTAAAAAATTGACAAAGGGGGAGATTGTTAGAGCATAGCTCGGTCAACCTCGCATGCGTTGCTATCTCAAGCATGTTTGTCAATGTTAGTGATCAAAACTATGAGTCTTGATTTCTAGCCTACATAGCTAAGTCTCGGACTAGGATAGGAAAAGTGTAGTTAAGCTCAAGGACTTCATGGCGATTCATCATACAACGACGAAGATCTATACAAGGAACCGTGGAACTACATCAACAAAAAGGTATGTGGAAACTTGAACTTATCTATCACTCAAAAGTATATCTCTTATATATCCTACTTCTTATGAGACAAAAGCCATATGCTATATAGAATAGATCATACACATTTGACATTTCGAGCCGAGCATTCATTGCTTATATTTTTCTCGAAATCGTGTGTTGGTAAAGCGTTTCGCTTTGATCAAGTTTATCTTCACCTAGTGACAAAAGTCAGGAAAAGTTTCAATCACTTTAAATTGCTCTGACGTGAATCGGTCTGTGAATAACGGCTACATAACGTCCACTGAGAATGTCTCAATGATTGAAATGAGAGTTTTTGAAAAAGCGGGGGTCTAACAACACCACCCAATATTTCGCTTAACAATATGTATGGACTAACTCCGAAATACTTTGTTAGAGAATCAACTAGACAGTCAGACTCAATCTAGATAAAAGTATCTCAAGGAGTTAATATCTCTCTCTTGATTTGATTTTTACTCAAGCTAAAAAAAATAGCGAGTCTTTATCAAATACAAGGAATACTTGGACGGTACCAAAGAGCAATGGCCAAGGATCAATCAATATCAATTAAAAACCAAAGGTTGGATTTGCAATTGATGATCACGAACACACAACTTGTATTATTTCAATTATATAACAAATATAATGCGGAAAAGAAATAACACAGACACCAAAAATTTTGTTAACGAGGAAACCGCAAATGCAGAAAAACCTCGAGACCTAGTCCGGATTGAATACACACTGTATTAAGCCGCTACAGACACTAGCCTACTCCAAGCTAACTTCGGACTGGACTATAGTTGAACCCCTATCAATCTCCCACTGATACAAGGTACAGTTGTACCCCTACGCCTATGATCCCAGTAGGATACTGCGTACTTGATTCCCTTAGCTGATCTCACCCACAACCAAGAGTTGTTGTAACCCAAAATCACAGACTTGATAATAAACAGATCCGTCTCACACAGAAAAGTCTATCAAAGGATAAATCCGTCTCCCACAGATAAACCCTAGGTTTTGTTCCGTCTTAAGATATAAAATCAAGGTGAACAGGAACCAATTTATAATCCGGTCTTATATTCCCGAAGAACAACCTAGATTAATCAATCACCTCTTTACAATCCTTCCTGACTACACAAGCAGATTGTCGAGGAATCACAAACAATGAGACGAAGATGTTTGTGACTTATTTATCTTGCCTATCGGAGAACTCTCATGATCTCAAGCCAATCAATCGATGGTACTCGTAAAAATAAAAATATGCAATATCAGATCACACAACTACGATAAAAGTAGTATCGGTTTGGATTCACAATCCCAATGAAGTCTTTAAGTCGTTAACCTGATTTTAGAGAAGAAAATCAAAGGTTAATGGAGATCGACTCTAGCGAGCGCACTAGCAGCACACAGATGTGTGGGGATTAGGTTTTCTCAATGCTAGATGTCTCCTTTATATAGCCTTCAAATCAGGGTTTTGACTTAGGTACAAAGCAATCCTTATTCACCGTTAGATGAAAACCTGATTTAGATTCAAGCTAATATTTCTCAACCGTTAGATCGAAAACTTAGCTTGTCACACACACTTGGGTAAACGTTTACTGGGTTCGTGAAAACCATGCCTTAACGTGTACGTTCATGTTGGTTCAACATAGTAACCCAAAAGTTAACCATATGAGCATTTCATATTAACCTTGTTCTTCTTCACAATAACTAGTTCAATTGGCTCAAATGAACTAGTTAGAGAGTTTTTCAATTTCTATGAGATCTTATGTAACTACACAAGACACAATTAAAACAAAGATGATTCGATTCGATTGAATCGGCTCATGAACATTATAGCCACGGTTTGCATAAAGCATTCCTTAGTAATTTAATGTTTCTTGTTCAGAGCACATCTTTAGATCATAACCTCTTAAGTTCACAAACAAGTTCGCGGACTTAAGTTAATCGGTTGAGTTTTCCAAACTCGGCAGAAATTCTCGGTTCGAGAACTTCCGCCAGTTCGCGGACTGAGCACACAAACGAGTTTTCGAAAATCCAGCAGAAATTCTCGGTCGAGAACTTCCGACAATTCGCGGACTGGGTTCGCAGACTTGGCAAGCCAATACCACAATCCTCTCGATTTCTCTTGATCAACAAAGTTCGAAAACTTCGGTTCAAGGAATACATGGTTATGTAATCTAAACTCTCATTTAAATCATTGAGACATTCTCAGAGGACGCTATGTAGCCGTTATTCACAGACCGATTCACGTCAGAGCAATTCTCAAAGTGATTGATACTTTCATGACTTTCCTCACTAGGTGAAGATAAACCTGATTAAAGCGAAACGCTTTACCAACACACGATTTCGAGATAAAAGATAAGCAATGAATGCTCAGCTCGAAATGTCAAGTGTGTATGGTCTAGTCTATATAACATATGACTTTTGTCTCATAAGAAGTAGGATATAGAGTAGATAGACTTTTGAGTGATTGATAAGTTCAAATCTCCACATACCTTTTTGTTGATGAAGTTTCACGGTTCCTTGTATAGATCTTCGTTGTTGTATAATGAATCCCCATGAAGTCCTTGAGCTTAACTACACTTTTCCTATCCTAGTCTGAGACTTATCTATGTAGGCTAGAAATCAAGACTCATAGTTTTGATCACTAAAATTTACAAACATGCTTGAGATAGCAACGCATGCGAGGTTGACCGAGCTATGCTCTAACAATCTCCCCCTTGTCAATTTTAGTGACAAAACTATTAATACATATGGAATACAAAAAAGATAAACTTTAGTGGCTCCTATTCCATAGTCTAATCTTTAACATTCCCTGAAATCTTCGTCCTTCCAAGTACTCCAATGACCCCAAAGGTTGTAAGTTTAGCATCACCGTTGTTGAAGATCCGTAGCTATAACAATGAGAGAAATCGAGATTCTCGATCATTATTATACAGTGTCATAGTACTATTATGTAACATCAAAGTCCAATTACATCACGACTTCAACAATAATACTATGGTGATATGTATCACTCCCCCTTAGTCAATACTCCATCTCGATCATGGAAACCACTCCCCCTTACACAATGATCCGAAAACCATATGTATTTGTAGTGTGAACTACAATATTTCTCCCCCTTTTTGTCAATAAAATTGGCAAAGGTACAAGAACAAGATCATAATGAAATTTCCACAAGAGACATTTCATAGACTAAAAGAAAAAATACATACCAACTTAATTTAGATGCAATCATAAAGCCGAAGCTAAATGCATTCATCAAGGAGTTTTAAGATACAATATAACCCCTATAAAATTCCACAGCCGCACTCCCCTCAAGATATTACCATTAAGCACAAGTTCAAAAGAACTCTTCCCCATTTGATGTCATTCCCGAAAGAACAACAAGAGCGACCTTAAATTTCGAAAGAAAAGAAGGATTTTTTATTGGACCAAAAACCATGAATGATTTTCTATATCCAAAACTCAACCAAATTAACCACAAGTAAACCCATGATTAATTCAATTGGAATACGCAACTAAATCAAACCACAAAAGTGATCAATTTAATTGAAGTGCTCAACATAAGTAAACTTACGGAGCTACGACTAAGTAATCATACGGAGATGACTAACTTAATCGTTCACATACTCAACATAAGGAAAACCTTACGGAATATGCGACATATTAACCATAGAACATGATAGTATAGCCTTCATATACTCAACACAAGATTGTGGAATATATGAAAACTCAACTAGATAATTACAAGAGAACCTATAATTAATCTAATTGGAATACAAAACCAAACTAATCACCGAAGTAATCAATTTAATTATTTTGGGCTCAACATAAGAAACTTATGGAACCCCGACTAAGTTCATCATAGAAATGACAACCTTAACCGTACATGTACTCAACATAAGAAAGAAAACTTATGGAGTACAAACTAAATAACCAAACTAGTTGATTAATTTAGTTCCTAATGCTCACATATAGCATCTTATGGAACAACCAACAAGCCAATAAGAAATCGACTTAGTTGTATCGTGCTCAACATAAGACACACAATGGAGCCTTCACGGTAAACATAATAAAATGGATCAATGAAGATCAATACCGTGGATAACATACAAGGATCTATTCTATTTTCCATCATAACGACATAATAGACTTTATCCTTGTCAAACAAAAGATTTTATCCTATTTTCCATCAAATACATGATTGTATAGGCATAACTTTTGTATTGTCAAAAGTCCATTCGTCCTTTCATCAATACGAATACTATTCATGAACGACTTTACTTTTGACCGCAATATGGGACCTTCAAGTTCACGGACGCAAACAATACATATCCCATAAAAATATTGCAATATACAAACCATTAAAATACTGCAATAACATCATCCTCCAAATATTTTTAGAATTTAATACCAATAAACCTAAAAAATAACATAAGAAGATGAAAACAAAAATAGCTATGTGTAGTCACAATCATCGCTATTCAAAGCACTAGTTATTCTTCCAACTAATCCAAAAAGAAGACATCCTAGGCGACAATGCCTTTGAGAAATTCAGCATCATTCCCGAACTCCTTGTTGTCAACAGCCATTGGAACATACGGTTCGAAGATAGGAGTTTATATCAACGAACTGTCTTGGCTGATTATGTCGTACCAGGCTCTCTGAATTTCTAAGGACTTTGACACAAAAGCCTTTATTTCACGAATCTCCTTTCTTACTTCCTTCAACTCATCAAGAACATCGGAAAACTTCTGAGAGTTAGAAGGCACAACCCTTGGTTTCTTGTCCTCTTTCTTTTCAGGACTTAGAACAGGAGATTTTTCTTTTTCCTTGATTGATGATTAACAATCATGTTGACATCTTTCTCTCCATAGACATGCTTAGAAACAGTTATAACAACTGATTTTGTGATGAATCACAATCTCTAACAGTCTTAGATATAAGGATATCAAGGAGGAAAAAGGAATGTAGGGTTCGAAACCTATAAACAGGTTCGCCCAACTCTAAACCCTATAAGAGTAGAATTGTCGATAATAACCCTTTTTTAATAGACAGAAAACAAACTAAGAAAACTTCTTTCTAAGCCTGTACGTCATGATCTTGTCTCTTTTGATCAGGCACATGAGACAAGATTTCCCAACAACACAATTAGTTTGTGTGTGGTGAACAAATTTGTCCATTTTCCTCAAGAGAGGAATCTTCAGACTTCTGTCTATCAAAACGATTCGACCATACTTTCTTTTCAAATGGTCTTACTCTATCCCTGGAAACCAACTTCTTAGACGAAGATAAGATCCTACATACCTCGCGGTCTTCTGAGCAAGTTTCAGCTTCTTGCTAATCGATCTGCTCTTCGTTGAGTTTGCTGGCGTGCCTTATTTGGTGCTTGTATTGTAACACCTTGATAGTTCGTGTCCCTTCATCGAACAAAACGAGCACGTCAACTTGGATAGTATTCAGGCATCTGAGATGTGCAAGCAGCTAGACATACAGTAGATCCTGAAACATTACTGACAGGGTTTCCAGTTAGAGAATCTTCCAGCTTGATTGGGTTTCCTTCTTCTCCGAACCCATTGAGGTTGATATATGTATTGCTACACAAGTATCAAAATCGATGTTTTCACCAAGGAGCCCTACACTTGATTTCCTATCTTCATCGGAATCATAGGTTTCAGACATTTCATCAAGTGTTACGCTAGACCTTTGTTCCCAGTGTATTTTCTACGATTTGGGCATTCGTTAGCAAAATGGCCAAAACCCTTACACTTAAAGCACTGAGGCATGTCCTCGTCATCAGCCTCGTCAGCATCCCTGTTTTTAGGAGGTATGCGACCGTGAGGTTTGTCTGATGACCTAGGTTTGTCTCTTGAAAACCGTTTACTTCTCTTCAACAGAAGATCCCTAAACTGTCTTGTGATCAAGGAGACCGACTTGTCAAGGTCTTCATCTGAAAAATCATTCTCAGACTGATCATCCTCAGAGACATGAACACTTTTACCTTTGGAAAGTAATTTAGTGCTCTTCTGTGCTTTAAAGGCAACATCCTTACCGACTTTGGATGTATGCTCATGGTCAAAGATCTTTAGCTTCCCAACCAAGGTGTTTCTGGAAAGATTATTGAGGTTATTCCTCAACGATGGCATGCTTCTTAGACTCGTATCTAGATGGCAGCGATCTGAGAATTTTCATCACAATGTCCTTTTCAGGAATAGTCTTACCCAATGCAAAAGATGCATTAACAATTTCAGACACTTTGTGATTGAACTCATCAAATGTTTCTTCATATGCCATTCGAAGGTTCTCACAATCGGAATTAAGGTTTTGAAGCCTAGCTTCCTTTTCACTGGTGTTTCCTTCAAATACGGTTTCTAAGATATCCCAAGCATATTTAGACCTAGTGCAATTAGACACACGGTGTTGAATACTTGGGGCAATATGACATGTATGATAGCATTTAACCCTTCAGAATTCTGCTTTGCAGCAAGAATTTCGGCAGCATTATATTCACCAATATTCTTGGGAACAATTCCGTTTCCAGCTGCAAAAACGGGCGCATCATAGCCATTCACCACATATACCCATGATTGAAAATCACGCGATTGAAGAAAAGCTCGCATAGCAATTTTCCACCACAAGTAATTAGAGCCATCGAAGACTGGTGGTACGTTAATAGAGATAGCACCTCTGTCCATAGAGTCAGATCGCTACAAACACAGACTTATCAGGTCTTAAACGTGTTTTCCTGCTCTGATACCAATTGAAAAAGCGGGGGTCTAACACCACCACCTAATATTTCGCTTAGAAATCTGTATGGACTAACTCTGAAATACTTTGCTAAAGAATCAACTAGACAGTCAGACTCAATCTTGATAAAAGTATCTCAAGGAGTTAATATCTCTCTCTTGATTTGATTTTTACTCAAGCTAAAAAAATAGCGAGTCTTTATAAAATACAAGGAATACTTGGACGGTAACAAAGACCAATGTCCAATGTCCAAGGACCAATCAATATCAATCAACAACCAAAGGTTGGATTTATAATTGATGATCACGAACGCACAACCTGTATTATTTCAATTATATAACAAATATAATGCGGAAAAGAAATAACACAGACGCCAAAAATTTTGTTAACGAGGAAACCGCAAATGCAGAAAAACCCGGGGACCTAGTCCGAATTGAATACACATTGTATTAATCCGCTGCAGACACTAGCCTACTCCAAGCTAACTTCGGACAGGACTATAGTTGAACCCCTATCAATCTCCCACTGATACAAGGCACAGTTGTACTCCTACGCTTCTGATCCCAGCAGGATATTGCGCACTTGATTCCCTTAGCTGATCTCACTTACAATCAAGAGTTGCTGTAACCCAAAATCACAGACTTGATAATAAACAGATCTGTCTCATACAGAAAAGTCTATCAAAGGAAAAATCTGTCTCCTACAGATAAATCCTAGGTTTTGTTCCGTATTAAGATATAAAATCAAGGTGAACAAGAACCAATTGATAATCCGGTCTTATATTCCCAAAGAACAGCCTAGATTAATCAATCACCTCTCTACAATCCTTCCTGACTACACAAGCGGATTGTCAAGGAATCACAAACAGTGAGACGAAGATGTTTGTGACTTCTTTATCTTTCCTATCGGAGAACTCTCACGATCTCAATCCAATCAATCGATTGTACTCGTACGATAGAATATACAAGATCAGATCACACAACTACGATAAAAGTAGTATCGATATGGCTTCACAATCCCAATGAAGTCTTTAAGTCGTTAACCTGGTTTTAGAGAAGAAAACCAAAGGTTAAAGGAGAATCGACTCAAGCGAGCGCACTAGTATCACACAGACGTGTGGGGATTAGTTTTGCCCAATGCTAGATGTCTCTTTTATATAGCCTTCAAAATCAGGGTTTTGCCTTAGTTACAAAGCAATCCATGTTAACCGTTAGATGAAAACCTTATTTAGATTCAATATAATATTTCTCAACCGTTAGATCGAAAACTTAACTTTCTACACACACTTGGGTAAACGTTTACTGGGTTCGTGAAAACCATGCCCAAACGTGTACGTTCATGTTGGTTCAACATAGTAACCCAAAAGGTCAACCATATGAGCATTTCATATTAACCTTGTTCTTCTTCACCATAACTAGTTCAATTGACTCAAATGAACTAGTTAGAGAGTTGTTCAATTGTTATGAGATCTTATGTAACTACAGAAGACACAATTGAAACAAAGATGATTCAATTCGATTGAATCGTCTCATGAACATTATAGCCACGGTTTGCATAAAACATTCCTTAGTAATTTAATGTTTCTTGTTCACAGCACATCTTTAGATCATAACCTTTTAAGTTCATAAACAAGTTCGCGGACTTAAGTTAATCGGTTGAGTTTTCCAAACTGAGCAGAAATTCTCGGTTCGAGAACTTCCGCCAGTTCGCGGTCTGAGTCTGCGGATTGGGTTCGCGGACTTGGCAAGCCAATTCCACAATCCTCCCGATTTCTCTTGATCAACAAAGTTCGAAAATTTCGGTTCAAGGAATACATGGTTATGTAATCTAAACTCTCATTTAAATCATTGAAACAATCTCAGAGGACGCTATGTAGCCGTTATTCACAGACCGATTCACGTCAGAGCAATTCTCAAAGTGATTGAAACTTTCATGACTTTCGTCACTAGGTGAACATAAACCTGATTAAAGCGAAACGCTTTACCAACACACGATTTCGAGATAAAAGATAAGCAATGAATGCTCAGCTCGAAATGTCAAGTGTGTATGATCTAGTCTATATAGCATACGACTTTTGTCTCATAAGAAGTAGGAGATAAAATAGATAGACTTTTGAGTGATAGATAAGTTCAAGTCTCCACATACCTTTTTGTTGATGAAGTTCCACGGTTCCTTGTATAGATCTTCGTAGTTGTATGATGAATCGTCATGAATTCCTTGAGCTTAACTACACTTTTCCTATCCTAGTCCGAGACTTAGCTATGTAGGCTAGAAATCAAGAATCATAGTTTTGATCACTAACATTGACAAACATGCTTGAGATAGCAACGCATGCGAGGTTGACCGAGCTATGCTCTAACAGTTTAGATTACATAACCATGTATTCCTTGAACCGAAGTTTTCGAACTTTGTTGATCAAGATATATCGGAAGGATTGTGGAATTGTCTTGCCAAGTTCGCGAACCCAGTCCACAGACTCAGTCCGCGAACTGTCGGAAGTTCTCGACCGAGAATTTTTGCTGGATTTTCCAAACCTCGTTTGTGTGCTAAGTCCGCGAACCTAGTCCGCGAACCCAGTCCGCGAAATGGCGGAAGTTCTCTTTCCGATAATTTCCACTGAGTTTGGAAAACTCAACCGGTTTACTTAAGTCCGCGAACTTGTTTGTGAACTTAAGAGGTTATGATCTAAAGATGTGCTCTGAACATGAAACATTAAATTACTAAGGAATGCTTTATGCAACCGCGGCTATAATGTTCATGAGACGATTCAATCGAATCGAATCATCTTTGTTTCAATTGTGACTTGTGTAGTTACATAAGATCTCATAGCAATTGAACAACTCTTTAACTAGTTCATTTGAGTCAATTGAACTAGTTATGATGAAGAAGAACAAGGTTGATATGAAATGCTCATATGGTTAACCTTTTGGGTTACTTGTTGAACTAACATACACGTTCACGTTTGGGCATGGTTTTCGCAAACCCAGTAAACGTATACCCAAGTGTGTGTGACAAGCTAAGTTTTCGATCTAACGGTTGAGAAATATTAGCTTAAATCTAAATCAGGTTTTCATATGACGGTGAATATGGATTGCTTTGTAACTAAGACAAAACCCTGATTTGAAGGCTATATAAAAGAGACATCTAGCATTGGGAAAAACTAACCCCCACACGTCTATGTGATACTAGTGCGCTCGCTAGAGTCGATTCTCCTTTAACCTTTCGTTTTCTTCTCTAAAACCAGGTTAACGACTTAAAGACTTCATTGGGATTGTGAAGCCAGACCGATACTACTTTTATCGTAGTTGTGTGATCTGATCTTGCATCTTCAATCATACGAGTACAATCGATTGATTGGCTTGAGATCGTGAGAGTTCTCCGATAGGCAAGATAATGAAGTCACAAACATCTTCTTCTCACTGTTTGTGATTCCTCGACAAACCGCCTGCATAGTCATGAAGGATTGTAGAGAGGTGATTGATTAATCTAGGCTGTTCTTCGGGAATATAAGACCAGATTATCAATTGGTTCCTGTTCACCTTGATTTCATATCTTAAGACGGAACAAAACCTAGGGTTTATCTGTGGGAGACAAATTTATCCTTTGATAGACTTTTCTGTGTGAGACAGATTTGTTTATTATCAAGTCTGCGATTTTGGGTTGCAACAACTCTTGGTTGTGGGTGGTATCAGCTAAGGGAATCAAGTGCGTAGTATCCTGCTGGGATCAGAGGCGTAGGAGTACAACTGTACCTTGGATCGGTGGGAGACTGATTGGGGTTCAACTATAATCCAGTCCGAAGTTAGCTTGGAGTAGGTTAGTGTCTGTAGCGGCTTAATACAGTGTGTATTCAATCTGGACTAGGTCCCGGGTTTTTTCTGCATTTGCGGTTTCCTCGTTAACAAAACTTCTGGTGTCTGTGTTATTTCTTTTCCGCATTATATTTTATATAACTGAAATAATACAGGATGTGCGTTAAGATCATCAATTGGAAATCCAACCTTTGGTTGTTGATTGAT
The DNA here is from genome assembly GCF_003573695.1 of Papaver somniferum. Classification (NCBI taxonomy): domain Eukaryota; kingdom Viridiplantae; phylum Streptophyta; class Magnoliopsida; order Ranunculales; family Papaveraceae; genus Papaver; species Papaver somniferum. Next base: position 13,942,109 of record NC_039360.1, on the reverse strand, counting down.
ATTGATTGATCCTTGGATATTGGTCTTTGGTACCATCCAAGTATTCCTTGTGTTTGATTAGGACTCGCTGATTTCTATTAGCTTGAGTAATATCAAAAACAAGAGATAGATATTAACTCCTGGAGATACTTTTATCTAGATTGAGTCTGACTGTCTATTTGATTCTCTAGCAAAGTATTTCGGAGTTAGTCCATACAGATTGCTAAGCGAAATATTGGGTGGTGTTGTTAGACCCCCGCTTTTTCAAAAGGGATCATAATACTAAAATTATGGGGTGGAAATGAAAAATGTATCCCAATTTTGTTGTGGTTGATCTACATTGCATACTCCAGTGTTTACCCACGATCAACTATATGTAAAACCAGTTGTTAGGGTGGCTAAAATATATATCATGTGGTGAACATAAAATTAATATAATAATGTGATATTCCTTTGTGAAAGTGTGAAGTGAAATAAACAACATTAACCTAAAAAATTGATATTGGTGGAAAAAATATTTATTTAATTTGAAAGGTATACCATTACATTAGTTATTCTACCAACTTGTACATATTGTCCTAATGATATATATTGGTTATTCAGGTTGTTTGAATTATGTTTAATTTATATTTTCTATAATTATGCGGATTTATGACGTTTTGGAACATGAGAAATATATATCTTACTGGTTAAGGGAACTAATGGTGTTGTACGCTCTTTATTGTGGTTCTTCTTTTTATGTTTTATCGAGATTAGTTTTGATAGTGAATTTTTGTTTGTACCTTGAGAATACTAGAGTTAGTTGTGATCAAGAAATGTATCCTCACGTGGTATATGGGTAAAATATTTTACACTCAATATCAAATTTATGTTCTTCAAATTGTTGTTTATATTCTGATAAGTAATATTATCTAAACCAGGAGTTATGATCACCCTAAAAGGTTTTTTAGTTGTGTTTCCATTCTTAAGAGTTACAAGAAAGGTAGGGAAATGATCGTTACCATTAGGAAACAAGTGATAAAGTCCGGAATTGGGAAAAGCAGACACAAAATTCAGACTAGTAATAACTCTATAAAGCCTAAAAGAATAAGATCATTACCTAGTCTATTGTTAAACCAAGTGAAAGGATTGTTAATGTAAGGCATGCTATGCATACTAGTGTTTTGGAGTAGAAGGTTATTTTCCTCTAATTGGTTTTGTGTGAGGGAAATACATATTTTTCATCATTAAACAAGATAAAGCTTAAATTACCAATTATGACCCAAGAATTTTATAGTCTTGCTGATGTTGTTAAGATGAGACCACAGAGTGTTTCAATTGTTAAGATTTTTCTTAAAAAATAAAAAATAAATGATAAAAAAAAATATTTAAGCACCATACAAGCATGTCATAAGATTAGGAGAAACTCTAGCAACCTAACAAGACAGTTTATCATATTAAGCGGCACACCAACCCCATCTTTCCATATTAGACATAAACCACCAGATAACCTGATTGGTTCTAGAAACACAACATCAGGATAACCATATTTAGACAAATAATATTCAGTTTGTTGTGTTTATTTTTGGTTTCAGGTAGAAAAATCAAGTCAGGGTCATTTGATGTAATAGGCCCTTAAGATGGTTCGCAGAAACTCTATCACCAAAACCTTGGAAATTTTAAGATAGAACCTTAATTTTTGAGAGAATATTAATAAAGTAATCTCTCTCCCTAAATTATAAAATATGATAATTACACTAAATGCTGGAATTTTCTAAACATTGAGCCAGGAAACAATAATTGGTTATAATTTGAGGGGATGAGAAACAAATCTGGATTGCGTCATCCCTTTGACCATCTAGAGTGCGAGTAGTATAAAGTATGAGATTGATATAATATCAATCTTAGTAGTATAATAAACATTATCTTTCTTATTTTATTTTTTTGGGTAACAAGCATTTCATTATTGAAAACTACAAGGACCTCACAGCTCAGGACAAACTTGTCTGATATTTGGCACGCCATAATAACACAATAATTTGGTCTTTCTAACCCTGAAACCTGGTAAATCCAAGCGAGCTTTCTCTTCCAAATAGTCTTCCATGCGGTCATAGCTTACTTCTTCATTATGTGTAAATTCAATTATAGATGTATGGTTCCTTTTCTTGTAAAATAATCTGTCATTGAGAGCCTTTTTCTTTTTATGCTAAAACAAGATTTTAGGCTCCAAATGTGTCTTAACGAATCTTTAAGCTTGTAGGATTTTATTTTTGACTCTAACATCCAAACTATCTTCCTTGCTCCAGATATTTTGAAAAATCTAACATAACATGATAAGAGGTAGATAATAACAACCCTGACACATTTATCTAAGTTTTGTATATATAAATCTTTATTGTAAGCTATTGTGAGTTGTTTCTTTAGTAATTTTACTGAATCATTATTAGTGCTGGTATTTTTTTTTTGTTGACCTAACTTGATGAAGTTTCTAGGTGTTAGTTACAAAGTATCACAGGTTTGGTTAGTGGGATATGTGAAGCTTTGGCTCATATAAGTTAAGCATGCATATTCCAAGCCATTAACAGTCAAAGGAGAAAATGAGGGGAAAAAAATTAAAAGATATAACCCCAACTTTGTGTATTTGATCTAGTATTTATCAAGGAAATCAATTGTGTATGGTGGCTAAAATATGTCTCATGTGGTAAACATACAATTAGTATGATAATGTGATATTTCTTTGAGAAAATGTGAATTTAAATAATCACTATTGATCTTAAAGGTTGATATTAATTGAAAAGATAAAAAAATATTTTTTTTTAATTTGAAAGATGCACCGTTATATTAGTTATTCAAGCAATTTGCGGTTATTGTCCAGTGATATAATGATATATAATGGCTATTCAGGTTATTTGAGTTACATACAATCTATATTTTCTATAATCATGTGGATTTATGACATTTTGGACATGAGAAATAGGTATTTTAATTACAAGTCGAGGTTTAGCCTTGTGACTTACTTAATTCAGAATTAATTTACCAAAAAAAAAAATACATTAACCCCAAAATCATGTAAATATTTGTTATTCAATTTAGAGCAAATTAACATCATATACCAACAAATTTTGTCAAGATTTAGTACCTTATAATCCCATCATAGGCGATATACTTTGAATGAGGTTTATCGAGACCACCTTTAAATTACATGATTTTTCCCAAAGAACATATCAAAATTAAAATTTTAAGACAAACTTGTCAAACAACTCTCTAATAAAGTTAATTATTTTTTCGGAAAAATAAAATGAGAAGAAAAATGAGATAAAGCAAGGAATTATTACCTCCATTAACACCAGATGATTCATTATTCAATATTAGTTTGACAAACTAATTCAAGTATCCTTTGATCTTTATATAAATGATATGAGTACCGCATATAATAGATTCGATCCCTTAAATAATTTCAATTACAACATTAAGGTTATCTATTAGCTCCATAAAACCGGACCCTAGAATTAAACAATGACTTTGAAAGTTTTACGACATAGAACACTATAAAAAACATCCTTGAAGCTGTCATTTTTTCACCAGAAACTATAAAAAAAAACCCTGAAAATCGTTAATTCTTGCACTATAATGGTAATTCGTTCAAGAATACCCTCCATTAAGTTGGTCATTTGCAACATCGGTTTCTTGATTTACAATATCCTGGTGAACTTGATCCAAACTTCTGATCATCATCTACGAAAATTCATCGTCTAAATGCATTGTTATATCATCAAGATGGTGATTCTCCATTGTAGTTTCTTTACCAAGAATAAAAAATTATCTTTCCTTTACTTTCTCTCCTCCTAGTTCATTGATTGTTGCTTCTTTTATGGTAGGGGTTTTCTATTCATGAGTCACGAATAAACACACTAAGTTTTTTTTGTTTCCACAAAAACCTTAGAATATAATTTACAATGGCACACAATAAAACCTCCAGTGACGCCATAAACTAAAACAAGATTGAAATATCCTAAATGTGGATAGGGGACCTAATATGCGATAAAAGTTAAAAATACCCTTTTCCTCCGTAAATAACCCAAACCTAATTATCATTAAAAAACAAACCTAAGTATATTATTCTTATTCTTATTCTTCTTTTCTCCTCCATAAATCATAATGAAGATGATGAAATAAAAAAACAAAATAAAGAAATTAATAAATCAAAGAGCTAAACACCTCAACAACCAAGTAATGTTCCATCCAAATCTTTGTTAGGCAAGAACAAACAAACCCACTATTACTTTTGTTGTTTTTAATTGCTTACATATGTTAACATAATCAAAGTAGAGTTCAAATTTAGTTTCATTAACTACTTATGGCTAGGAACAACTGAATTCTTAGCCCTAAACACTCACTACGATTAGAAATCCTAGCCGTAAAATTGGTCTACGGTTTGGAAAATATGAACTCCTAATCGTAAATGCTTATCTACGGTTGGGATTTTTCTAACTATATGAAACACATAAAAAATTCATAGGTTGGATGTACATCTAGGTATTTCCCAACCGTAATTAAAAAAATCCCAGCCGAAACGTGTATTTCCTATCCGTAATTTGATATTTACTGTTGGAAAAATTTAAATCTCCAATCATAATTATTTTTTTACGGTTGGGTCGTATCCCTACAAACCGTAAGTAGTTTATTTTTTTTCTATCTTATAAACCTAGCCGTAATGTGGATACCAGTTGTTCTGAAATAATATTACGATTAGGAGTTCTTCATTTACTTACGGTTGGGATCTTTTTTTTTCCCAACTGTAGGTTGTAGTTTACGACTGTGATGTAGTGTCTTCCCAGACGTATACTTGTGTTATATCTAGAATTTCATGATTTTCCAACCATAATTACTGTAAAAAATCCATTTTTTACATACTTTAGAGCAACTGCAATGGACAAGTAAATCCAAATTTTTAGTCGAGTGGGCTGGCGTAGTGGGACGGACCATCGATCAAAATTTGATCAAAGAGTAAAATCCAGACCAAATTTGGTCGGCGATCAAGACCAAATCCAAATATAGTCGGGCGTTAATATAATCTCCGCTACACATCGGGCGTTGATATAATCTCCGCCATTCATCGCGCATTGGTATATTTAACGTCCAACGAACAGACGTGCATATAAACTTCGCCTGAATGGGGCGTTGGTAAAGATAACGCCCGATGGGGCGTTCATAAACTTAACGCGCGAATTGGGGCGTTCCTATACTTAACGCCCCACTCCATTTTCAAAGTTTAAAATTTTTGAAACTTGCATGGGGCGGGCTTTATACCTCCGCCCCATTTTTTTTCTTTTTTTTTTGAAGCGTATACTATACTAACGCCCCACTCGGGCGTTATCTTTACCAACGCTCCACGTCGGGCGTTATCTTTACCAACGCCTGATCCCAGGCGTAATATTTATCAACGCGCGACCAAATATACTCTTTTCCCACTACGCCACATGACGGACTAAATCCAAATTTGGTCTTTTTTTTAATCTTTGGTCTTTGGTTATACTCGCACCAATGTGGACGCTCTTAAAGGATTAAAAACAACAAAATTGTAACGAGAGCTAAGTTAGAGGTATTCCTGACTATTTTGAGCATATGTTTCTTCATACTTTTTTACGCTTTTCAATCCTCCTCATTCTTATATTTTCCCTATAAATAAAAATAAATAAATAAACAAATCAAATCAAATTATAAGCTAATGATATCACTAATTTTTAATTAGTGTAGTTAATCAATCATATTAGCAGTAATTAAATCGAGAGTGTTTTAGCCATTAAAATAATAGTAGGATAAAGGGTTTTCAAGACTGCTATTTCATGCCCTCTTTTTATCTTTTTTCATCCCCAAGGTGTCCCCCTTGCATTCCCAATACTCAGATTCTTTATTTATGCATCACTTGTTTTGTTCTCGGGCCGCGAGTTATAACCCCAAAGGTGTCACTATCCATATACAAAAACTCCAACAAAACAAATTGTTTAAAAAAACCCCATTTAACATAAATTGTCTATATTAGCCTTCTAATTTAAATCACCCCAACAAAAATAAAAAACAACCCCACCTTTAATATTAAATCACCCCAACAAAAATAAAAATCAACCCCACCATTAATTTCTATTATATTATCACCACCACAAAATAACACCACCAGCAGAACCACCACTGTGCCGCCACCACTGACCACCGCCGTCGCCAAAAACAACCACTGTCAACCGCCGCCACCACCGTTACCAACCACCACCATCACCACCTCCACCGCCAACCACCACCGCGCCACCTCCTCCACCGCCGCCAACCACCACCGCGCCACCACCTCCACCACCACCAACCACCACCGCGCCAACGCCGCCGCCAACCACCCCGCCTCCCCACCGCCGCCAACCACCACCGCACCACCGCCACCCAACACAACGCCACCACCTCCATCCCCGAAACCACCACCGCGCCCACCCACCGCCACCCGACCACCACTCGCCAACCACCACCACCAGCAACACCACCATTATCGCCGACCACCACCACCACCAGCAACACCACCATTGTCGCCAACCACCACCACCACCAACACCACCATTACCGCCAACCACCACCACCAGCAACACCACCATTACCGCCAACCACCACCACCAGCAACACCACCATTACCGCCGACCACCACCAGCAACACCACCATTATCGCCAACCACCACCACCAGCAACACCACCATTATCACCAACCACCACCACCAGCAACACCACCATTATCGCCGACCGCCACCGCTACAAAAAATGAATTTCATTGATCAATATTCAACAAAATAAGAAAAAAATGATGAAACCAAACAGAAAAAATGATGAAACCAAAATTGGTTTCACCAAAACTAGATGAAACCTAATTAGGTTTCATCATTTTTCCACATATTGTCATTTCGCCAACACAGCTTCAATGATGAAACCAAACCAAAATAAACTAGGCAAAAATGACCAAAACTAGATAAAACCTAATTAGGTTTCATCATTTTTCCACATATTGTCATTTCGCCAACACAACTTCAATGATGAAAACCAAACCAAAATAAACTAGGCAAAAATGATGAAACCAAAGTTGGTTTCACCAAAACTAGATGAAACCGAAATTGGTTTCATCATTTTTTCACATTGTCATTTCACCAATAACCACCGCGACCAACACCATAACCACACTATGGTTGTACGGTTCTGAGTGGCCATAACATAGTTTTGCTACTCCATAACCACAGATCAAATTAACTAGTTAATTAATTTAGAATGGAATGTTAATACGATAGCCTCTCCTGCACCGTATCTTCATCATATAATCAGGACTGCCCATTTCAACTCCATCTCTTAGCTGTTCACATCGTTCCTCGATGGATTTTCTTGTCAACAGCCCCGCAAGAACTACAATATCATCCTTAGATATTGTCACTTATACTCAATACATATATTAAATATCAACAAAAGAAAACACTGGGTGAAAATAGAAGTACTGAAACAACTCAGAAAACAACTAGATGGTTCTACAGCAGAAGTAGCATATGCAAATTAGGATAAAAATTCTAAAGAGTGATGACCGGAGAAGGAAACATACCATTTCTCCAGATTTAGGTAGGAGACCATTTCACTTAGGAATGGCGTGTGGACGCCCTACATATGCAGCATTTGTTCCAGTAATGTCCTGCGGATTTCCAGAACATGGGCGTCAAAGATTGCCTGAGCTTCACTCTCCTGAATACAAACCCAAGAAGCTTAATTAGACATGATAAAATAAACTTTAAAAAGTACTAAAGAGCAGAATTGATCAACATATAACATGACATTACCTGGAAGCAAACGACAAGATCTCCAATCTCAACTGTTCCACATTTGGAAGGCTCGATAGAGATAGAACGCTTGAGAATTGCCTTACATATATGCATTCACCCATTCATTTTACTCAGCACCAAATTTAGCAAAGAGTACTCATTCTTCCTTCAGAAAAACATAATTCAAAAAGATCATGTACCTAAAAGATATAATTCTAACTTACTAACAAAAAAGAACCATAAAAGTAGCATGACTGACAACAGAAAAAAGAAAGATACTTCAGACTGGAGTATTACTAATCTAGTCGACAATGATTAAATCCTACAACAGGCACGATTAGCATACTTCAAATGCGGATGATTGCGTTCCTCACAATCGACTCCAGCCCTTGTTTGCAAGGCTTAAGCATTCATCGTCATTCGAACAAGAAATGTATTATTTTACATCCTCCAAACATTTTTGCAGGTAATTAACATAGAGCATATAAACCAATAGCAGTTAATACAACATGATCACAATTCAGACAATTGAAAATTATTCTTCACAATTTCTAAGAAAACCAAAATCAAAAGGGGGCTAAAGCCGCTTCTACTTCTACTCATCATCTTCATCTTCTTACTGCAATATCAGAAAAAATGATGAGACCAAAAGAAAAAATGATAGAACCAAAAGAAAAAAAATGATGGAACCAACAGAAAAAATGATGAAACCAACAGAAAAAATGATGAAAAATGATTGAAAACCTTACCGTCATTCCCGGTTAGACTTGTTGCTGCCATCATATGACAAAAGAATTTGCTCATGAACAATTCGTCGCTTCTCAAAAGGTATGATACTCATGGAACTTAACATATAAGTGAACAAATCTCTATACTTGAACAAAATCCACACTTAATTAGAATATCAAAAGATGGTTTGATTTATTCAACGTTTGAGACCAATTCTTCGAGTACCCTAAACCTAGTTCATCAAATCGACAAACCAATTGACATTTGAGTCCAATTTTTTTGACATCCAACTTCAAAATAGATAGATTGAGAATAAAAATCACATTAATATTACACAAAATAAATAAATAAAATCTCTAGATTTAGTTCGATTTTCACCTTTTTCTTTTCCCAATTCTCATTCTCGATCTGTATATATTTATGTTGGTACTGGAGTAGGACGTGTTGCTGTTGGTAATGGGAGAAGAAGAAGAAAAGGAGAAGATGTTGGTGGAGGATCATGAGATGACCGTGGTTGATGGTGGTGCGAGAGGAGGAGGACGAGGTTCTGTTGTTATTGGTGGTGTGAGTGACAGAGAGACTATAGATCTCGTATGGAGAAGAAGATGAATAGAAGGGTATGCCGGGCATTTCTTGAAAATGAAATGGATGTGATTTACCCATATTAAAAGATTTGGAGTTTTTGTGTCACTTTTGGGGAATATGGTGTTTTTATAAATCTCAACATATGGATGGAGTTTTTGTCTACTAAATATGGTCACCTTGGTTTTTTATCACTTGTTTTGTTCTTTTAATACACAATCCCACGTTCACAAAAAGAAAAATAAAAAGAAAAGTGACATGTACAAACGTGGAATCCACACGACGTTGTACAAGGTCTGGATATATATTGTGTGTGCATTTGCGGGGTAATTTATTTTAAATTTTCTAGAGAGAGAATTTTTTTAGAAAGATGAGTATAGTCGCTTAAAGAAAGCTCATCCGAATACTTGTGGAGAGAGTTTAAGCTGAGAATAAATTTCCACAAACGAAGCCAATTTATCCAAAAGTGTTTGAAATTTCAAACACCAGCGGGTACACGATTAAGAAGGTATACTGTATTAGTGATAGCTTGTTCGGAAAAATGTGCCCTCATGTTTGCTCCAACTAAGCAAGCTCTAGTAATCTCAAGTAATTGCATATTCTTCCTCTCTGCAACACCATGTTGTTGTGGAGTAGAGGGACAACTAGTCTCATGAACTAAACCATTCTCCTGGAAATATACTTATAAAGCTTTATTTACACATTCACCACCATTATCAGAACGAAGGACCTTTATACTAGTGGAAATTTGTGTTTGAATCATCTTATGAAAAGATTTGAAAATTTTAGCCACATCGCCTTTATTTTTCATCAAATAAAGGCTATCATCTACAAACTAAACAAACCAATTCGGCAGCAAGGCCCCCTAAACACCAGAATGAACCAAAGCAGGTGGAATTAATCATCAATTAAAATAATCAGGATAAGTAGTATAAGGACTATTTGCAAACATGCAAGTTCCGAAATTAAAATCCCAGGGTTTGCAGTTTGGAAAAAAAGTTGGAAATAAATGTTGCAAATAACCAAAAGAAACGTGACCCAAACGATCATGTCACAATTGTATTTAATCCTCATGTGTACGAGAGGACCCCTTAGATGACATAGACTATCAGAACATAGCTCGGTTGAACCCACTAAGCGTTGGTATGTCAAGTTTGGTTGTCATATTTTAGTATCAAAACTCATCAAGAGTCGCATGATTAAATATTAAAGTCAACTTCGTTTAGGTTAGACTATAGAAAATCTAGGAATGTTAAGACGTACAATTATTACTCCGAAGAACTGAAGAATGAGAAGAAGTAACGACTAAAACGAAAACATCATCCTTCTACTTGAGGTTGATAATACTTACTTGACTTGTTTCCATTCCTTACGTATCTTTCAATTCGTATTATATTGAAAACATAACATGCGACATTGTATGTGTATAATACTCTAGTGATTAGACTTGGTCATATCTTTATGATCAAAGTGTCATGGAATTTATTGAATTACGAAGTAAAAACGCTTATCTTTTGTAACTTCATAAATACGACATCAACATAATCCTTTTATTAAGTTACTTGATTATGTTTAACTTACATGTGTGATTTTATCATAGAAAACTATGTATTATTACATTAGTTTAAGGAAGTAGATGTATAAACTTGTTTCATAATCGAAAGGGAAATCATGATTGGTCTGGTTCTTTATTGAATATATTTTGGATGACTAATGTGATATGTCAGGGTAGAACCTATCTTGACTTATGTTGAGAATTGAGGTATAATCGGTCATAGCCTATAATACGTAGCATGTTGTAATCGATTAAAAGTTACTCTTTTTAAAGCAAGGTCTAACCGGTCACAAGCTACATTGGAAAGTTAGTTGTAATCATTCACAAGCTACTTTTGGAAGCAAGGTGTAATCGTCACAAGCTAATTTTGGAAGTAAGGCGTAACCGATCACAAGCTACCTTTGGGAAGCATGGTGTAACCGGTCACAACCTATTTTGGGAAGCATGGTATAACTGGTCACAACTTACATTGTGAGTTATGGTACAACCGACCCCAAGGAGCAAAACCGAGTTTCAAATATTCGTATATCTCTTTATGTTTTGTGTGATCTTGGAATTAAGGTTTGCTGAGAGAAACTTCTAGATGTCGATATCATTTGAACATGTACATAACTCTTCTCATTAATTGTTCAAAGATATTCCTTGATGATCAAGGTGATCCTATACCGAGATATTGAAAAGCATTTAATTATGATTTTCATAATATATGTTTTAATTACCAGCAATTAAAGCATATCCTCTGGAAAATATTACTAGTTAACGTGCTACACAAATAATAAAATTTTTCTAAGAGAGATTTCGGAAATATGGTTTGGCATTTAAATGGAAATGGGAAAACCGAATAGGTAATTTAATGTTAATATCTTGATAATATTTTTGTTTTTGGAAATTTCTTGTTGTCCAAACAACCTTGGTCTATAAATACTTGAGTTTGCATTACTTTCAAACTATCCTAAGAGCCAGGAAAACTTCATTCTTGTTGTTTCTGGTGGAGTGTCTATCCAGAGAGAAAAATACCCTAATTAGGCGAAATCTCTTACGACCGCTCGTTTAAAGAATTATGTGGGATCATTTATACATGGTTCTTTCCAAGATAAAGTAGCAATCGTCGAACTCAAACTTTTCCCACGAAGCATCTCGTAATGGGCATACACCTTCCTCAACTGAAAACGCAAACATACTAAGTTAGTATCGATCAAAGCTTTGGATAAATTTTACCTCTTGTTTAAATACTTACTCTCATAACACCCAACATATTGGGTAAGGCTTCCTTTACGGCCTTCAATTCTCTTTTGAAAGATTCACATTCGAAGAATATCTCCTCGAACCGTTCCTTGACGAGTTTCAAAGACCTTGAGTTGCAATTTACGTCCAACGCCACAAAAACGATGAAGACACAGTTCTACCAAGCCTCCGATGTTTGATCAATGTCTTTTCCTTGACTTTCAAAGTGGTTTGTGACTGTCAACCAAGCTCTCACAATGGCACAATTCTCTTCGAAGTGCAGGGAGTAGTCATGGTGTTTCTCTTCTTTTTCCTCTTGGATGATAAATAAATGAGAAGGAGAAGAGAAGGTTGATAATTATGGTTTTGGTAAGGAAGAGGTGAGATATGGGTCTCTATTATAGAATTGAACGACCTAATTGCCTCAACCACATTTGGTTGAGTTCAATTATCCAATAAATGCAAATACTATCATGAGTCATTAATATATTACGTTTACAACTAAACGACTCTAAGACTCTGTATAATTCGTCGTCCGGTTTGACATATATAACCGAACGACTCTATAAGAAAACCGATCAGAATGGTGTATATATGTTTGTGAAGAGTCGTTAGTTTACATGGAGAGTCATCAACCTTTCTTAAAATGTCGCTCTTGTGAAATTTTACAAGTTGACGACCCTAACTTAAAGTTTTTTTTAGGAAAGTGTGGCCAACGTAGTCGTCAATTGTCATTTTAGCAGATTGATGACTCTTATATAAGATGAATGCCCATAATGTCAGTCAGAAAAGTCGTCAATCTGCAAAAGGTTGGTTGACAACTCTAGATGCGTGTCGTCAATCTGCAAAAGAATGGTTGACAAATCTAAAGGCAGAAAAGTTAATTAACACTTGAGTCGTCATTTGTACATCTAAGATCTTAACGACCCTTTAATGATGGTTTTGTGTTTTCTTTTTTAGTTGGTAGTACAACGAAGCTCCTAGCCAGAACCCGTCTCTATGATGGGTCCGGATACCTCCCAACACTATATGAATGATTTGGTACGTTTCCCTTAACCGAATCGACATATTTATATTCAAATTATTTTATTAGTGATCTCATGGTTGTCTACTTTGTTTGGTCGATGTAGACATGGGATACCAAGGATGACATCAAGGAATGGGTTATCTCCAAGGCAAAAGAGAAGATATGTGTGGTTGTTCAAATTTGACACGTCGATTCTGTTAGAGCATAACTCGATCGACCTCGCATGCATTGCTATCTCAAGCATGTTTGTCAAAGTTAGTGATCAAAACTATGAGTCTTGATTTCTAGCCTACATAACTAAGTCTCGGACTAGGATAGAAAAAGTGTAGTTAAGCTCAAGGACTTCATGGCGATTCATACAACGACGAAGATCTATACAAGGAACCGTGGAACTTCATCAACGAAAAGGTATGTGGAGACGTGAACTTATCTATCACTCAAAAGTCTATCTATTCTATCTCCTACTTCTTATGAGACAAAAGTCGTATGCTATATAGACTAGATCATACACACTTGACATTTCGAGCTGAGCATTCATTGCTTATCTTTTATCTCGAAATCGTGTGTTGGTAAAGCGTTTCGCTTTAATCAGGTTTATGTTCACCTAGTGACGAAAGTCATGAAAGTTTCAATCACTTTGAGAATTGCTCTGACGTGAATGGGTCTGTGAATAACGTCTACATAGCGTCCTCTGAGAATGTCTCAATGATTGAAATGAGAGTTTAGATTATATAACCATGTATTCCTTGAACCGAAGTTTTCGAACTTTGCTGATCAAGAGAAATCGGGAGGATTGTGGAATTGACTTGACAAGTCCGCGAACCCAGTCCGCAGACTCAGTCCGCGAACTGTCGGAAGTTCTCGACCGAGAATTTCTGCTGGATTTTCCAAAACTCGTTTGTGTGCTTAGTACGCGAACTCAGTCCGCGAACCCAGTCCGCGAACTGGCGGACGTTCTCTTTCCGAGAATTTCTGCTGAGTTTGGAAAACTCAACCGATTAACTTAAGTCCGCGAACTTGTTTGTGAACTTAAGAGGTTATGATCTAAAGATGTGCTCTGAACAAGAAACATTAAATTACTAAGGAATGCTTTATGCAAACCGTGGCTATAATGTTGATGAGCCGATTCAATCGAATCGAATAATCTTTGTTTCAATTGTGTCTTGTGTAGTTACATAAGATCTCATAGCGATTGAACAACTCTTTAACTAGTTATGGTGAAAAAGAACAAGGTTAATATGAAATGCTCATATGGTTGACCTTTTGGGTTACTATGTTGAACCAACATACACGTACACGTTTGGGCATGGTTTTTCACGAACCCAGTAAATGTTTACCCAAGTTTGTGTGACAAGCTAAGTTTTCGATCTAACGGTTGAGAAATATTAGCTTGAATCTAAATCAGGTTTTCATCTAACGGTGAATAAGGATTGCTTTGTACCTAAGGAAAAACCATGGTTTGAAGGCTATATAAAGGAGACATCTAGCATTGAGCAAACCTAATCCCCACACGTCTGTGTGATACTAGTGCACTCGCTAGAGTCGATCTCCATTAACCTTTGATTTTCTTCTCTAAAATCAGGTTAACGACTTAAAGACTTTATTGGATTGTGAAGCCAGACCGATACTACTTTATCGTAGTTGTGTGATCTGATCTTGCATCTTCTATCGTACGAGTACAATCGATTGATTGGCTTGAGATCGTGAGAGTTCTCCGATAGGCAAGATAAAGAAGTCACAAACATCTTCGTCTCACTATTTGTGATTCCTCGACAATCCGCTTGTGTAGTCAGGAAGGATTGTAGAGAGGTGATTGATTAATCTAGGCTGTTCTTCGGGAATATAAGACCGTATTATCAATTGGTTCCTGTTCACCTTGATTTTATATCTTAAGACGGAACAAAACCTAGGGTTTATCTGTGGGAGACAGATTTATCCTTTGATAGATTTTTCTGTGTGAGACAGATCTGTTTATTATCAAGTCTGTGATTTTGGGTTACAACAACTCTTGGTTGTGGGTGAGATCAGCTAAGGGAATCAAGTGTGCAATATCCTGCTGGGATCAGAGGCGTAGGGGTACAAATGTACCTTGTATCAGTGGGAGATTGATATGGGTTCAACTATAGTCCAGTTCGAAGTTAGTTTGCAGTAGGCTAGTGTCTGTAGCGGCTTAATACAATGTATATTCAATCTTGACTAGGTCTCGGGGTTTTTCTGCATTTGCGGTTTCCTCGTTAACAAAACTTCTGGTGTCTGTGTTATTTCTTTTCCGCATTATATTTTATATAATTGAAATAATACAGGTTGTGCGTTAAAGATCATCAATTGGAAATCCAACCTTTGGTTGTTGATTGATATTGATTAATCCTTGGACATTGGTCTTTGGTACCGTCCAAGTTATTCCTTGTGTTTGATTAAAGACTCGCTATTGTCTTATCTTGAGTAAATCAAAACAAGTGAGAGATATTGACTCCTTGAGATACTTTAATCTAGGTTGAGTCTGACTGTCTAGTTGATTCTCTAGCAAAGTATTTCGGAGTTAGTCCATACAGATTGCTAAGCGAAATATTGGGTGGTGTTGTTAGACCCCCGCTTTTTGAATTGGTATCAGAGAAGGCAAACATGTTTAAGACCTTACAAGTCTTTGTTTGTAGCGATATGACTCTGTGGATAGTAGTGATATCTCAATAAATGCACCACCAGATCCAGGGATTTCAGAATTCTCTTCCATGATTGATTTAATAAAATATGTAGAAGAAATTCTATCTAAACCTCCACCAGGTTTAAAATCCCTTGAAGTGTTTTCAGGGCTTGAAAACAAGCTTGAGAGCTTATCTCTTGATGTTGAGTTATACCTCCAGAAAGAGCAAGAATCTCTTGACAGGTTAAATCAAGTTATGATGAATAATATTCATGTTGAGGTTGATATTGATTTACTAATCAGTGAGAGCAATGCTCCTCCTCTGCTTAATCCAATTAGTTGTGATAAACTAAACGAATTACAAGAGGAGTTTAAATCTCAGTCATCTGAGTGTATCACCTCAAAGCATGAATTGATTCATTGCTCAATTCCTGATACTTACTATCAAGATAGTAGTATTGACTTTTTTTATGAAGAATTTAGGAAGTCTCTTTTTATCAAAAGAGTTTCCCTTCGCAGTACTAAAAACTATCTACAGAAACTGTTTTTTATAAGTTGGAAAACAAGAAATCAGAAACACAAATCTTTTCGGGTTCTCTTGAAGTTCTTTGATAGACTTATAAAAACAGTTCCTTGGGTGTTTCTCAACACTACAAAATTTAAGAGTTGTTGGAAAGAAACTCTTTCTTGGTGCCATGGTGAGCAAGACATTGTTCACCTCAGCACAACTTGTTTGTGTTGAAAGTGCATTCTCACCAAGAAATGCGCTGCTATGTATACGGGGAGGGAAGCATAACAACTGGGGCGCACAGATTATATTCGATAAGGATGTAGAATTCAATTGGACTTTTCTAAAAAGGTATGTCTATAAACTTGAGAAAGTTTTATGTTTTTATTACTTGTTTGAGTACTTATAATGATCCATGTACCTTGATTATCGTTCATTTCTACCTAACTTGATCTGTGTTTAAGGTTCTTAAATGTTTAGGTTTGAAAAACATGAGTTCGGGATTTTGGACTTCATGGTACACATACCAAGTATGCATAACGTGTTTAAAACCAAAATTCAGGTGTTTAAGTTCGCAAACCAAGTTTTCAAACTTTTTTAGTCATGAAAATTCGTTTGCAAACCCGTATGCATACTTGCCTGTAGACGTCGATATTCGGTAAACTTGTTTTGGCCGTATTGTTTTCGTAAGAACTCGGAATAACCTCATTCTTTTTGAATTCTCTTTCTTTTTGAATTCTCTTCAAAATGGAGTTGAGAAACCTTGAATTTAGATGAGTTAAGATTGGTATTTGTACCATCTTTTGTATTGAGTGTTTTGCTCCGTTTCATCGCACTTGTTCCAATTTTCTTGGACTTGGGCACTTGGATTCTTGGAGTACTACTTTTCTAAGCTCATTTTTAGCTTTAAAAAGAATATTTTTGGTGAATCACAAAGAAGGAAGTTCAAGAATGGGCAGTAGTACGTATTATTATGGAATTCTTGAATGTTCACAATCATTTTATGTGAACTACGGTGCATGGTCGTTAATGAGTTTGTATGATCTTCTTTGTTAATAAAATCTTTTTATACGCCTTTGGTAGATATTCTTGGTATAAATCCGGGCGAAAAAGATTGATTCTACCCTCTAAGGACAAATCATCTTATATGTGCAATACTAGTTTGTCATGATGCCTAGGAAACTTCTTATGAGAATTTATTCTTGCTTTTGAGAAGGATTACTAAAGTTTGGAATAGCCATTATTGTGATTACATATAGCTATGTCCAAAAATTTCATCTTCATGTTTTTAGATTTATTTGTTTAAATTCTAAAAATATTTGGAGGATGATGTTATTGCAGTATTTTAATGGCTTGATATATTGCAATATTTTTATGGGATATGTATTGTTTGCGTCCGTGAACTTGAAGGTCCCATATTGCGGTCAAAAGTAAAGTCGTTCATGAATTAGTATTCGTATTGATGAAAGGACGAATGTACTTTTGACAAATACAAAAGTTATGCCTATGCAGTCATGTATTTGATGGAAAATAGGATAAAAAATTTTGCTTGACAAGGATAAAGTCTATTATGTCGCTATGATGGAAAATAGAATAGATCCTTGTATGTTATCCACGATATTGATCTTCATTGATCCACTTTATTATGTTTTACCGTGAAGGCTCCATTGTGTGTTTTATGTTGAGCACGATACAACTAAGTCGATTCTTTTTATTGGGTTGTTGGTTGTTCCATAAGATGCTATATGTTGAGCATTAGGAACTAAATTAATCAACTAGTTTGGTTATTTATTTTGTACTCCGTAAGTTTTCTTTCTTATGTTGAGTACATGTACGGTTAAGGTTGTCATTTTCTATGATAAACTTAGTCGGGGTTCCATAAGTTCTCTTATGTTGAACCCAAAATAATTAAATTGATTACTTCGGTGATTAATTTGGTTATTTGTATTCCAATTGGATTAATTATAGGTTCTCTTGTAATTAGTCTAGTTGAGTTTTCATATATTCCACAAATTCTTGTGGTGAGTATATGAACGGCTATACTAATCATGTTCTATTGGTTAATGTAGTCGTATATTCCGTAAGGTTTTCCTTATGTTGAGTATGTGAACGATTAAGTTAGTCATCTCCGTATGATTACCTTAGTCGTAGCTCCGTAAGTTTACTTATGTTGAGCACCTTCAATTAAATTGATCACTTTTGTGGTTTGATTTAGTTGCGTATTCCAATTAAATTAATCATGGGTTTACTTGTGGTTAATTTGGTTGAGTTTTGGATATACAAAATCATTCTCATGTTTTTTGGTATCTAATAAAAAAATCCTTCTTTTCTTTCGAAATTAAGGTCGCTCTTGTTGTTCTTTCGGGAATGACATCAAATGGGGGAGAGTTCTTTTGAACTTGTGCTTAATGGTAATATCTTACGGGGAGTGCGGCTGTGGAATTTTATAGGGGTTATCTTGTATCTTAAAACTCCTTGATGAATGCATTTAGCTTCGGCTTTATGATTGCATCTAAATTAAGTTGGTATGTATTTTTTCTTTTAGTCTATGAAATTTCTCTTGTGGAAATTTCATTATGATCCCGTTCTTGTACCTTTGCCAATGTTATTGACAAAAAGGGGGAGAACTATTGTAGTTCACACTACAAATACATATGGTTTTCGGATCATTGTGTAAGGGGGAGTGGTTTCCATGATCGATATGGAGTATTGACTAAGGGGAGTGATACATATCACCATAGTATTATTGTTAAAGTCGTGATGCAATTGGACTTTGATGTTACATAATAGTATTATGACAATGTATAATAATGATCGAGAATCTCGATTTCTCTCATTGTTATAGCTACGGATCTTCAACAACGGTGATGCTAAACTTACAACCTTTGGGATCATTGAAGTACTTGGAAGGACGAAGATTTCAGGGAACGTTGAAGATTAGACTATGGAATAGGAGCCACTAAAGTTTATCTTTTTTTGTATTCCATATGTATTAATAGTTTTGTCACTAAAATTGACAAAGGGGGAGATTGTTAGAGCATAGCTCGGTCGACCTCGCATGCGTTACTATCTCAAGCATGTTTTTCAATGTTAGTGATCAAAACTATGAGTCTTGATTTCTAGCCTACATAGTTAAGTCTCAGACTAGGATAGGAAAAGTGTAGTTAAGCTCAAGGACTTCATGGCGATTCATCATACAACGACGAAGATCTATACAAGGAACCGTGGAACTTCATCAACAAAAAGGTATGTGGAGACTTGAACTTATCTATCACTCAAAAGTCTATCTATTCTATCTCCTACTTCTTATGAGACAAAAGTTGTATGCTATATAGACTAGATCATACACACTTGACATTTCGAGCTGAGCATTCATTGCTTATCTTTTATCTCGAAATCGTGTGTTGGTAAAGCGTTTTTCTTTGATCAAGTTTATCTTCACCTAGTGATGAAAGTCATGAAAAGTTTCAATCACTTTGAGAATTGCTCTGACGTGAATCGGTATGTGAATAACGGCTATACAACGTCCTCTGAGATGTCTCAATGATTGAAATGAGAGTTTAGATTACATAACCATGTATTCTTTGAACCGAAGTTTTCGAACTTTGTTGATCAACATAAATAGGGAGGATTGGGGAATTGGCTTGCCAAGTCCGCGAACCCAGTCCTCGAACTGTCGGAAGTTCTCGACCGAGAATTTCTGCTGGATTTTCCAAAACTCGTTTGTGCGCTCAGTCGTGAACCCAGTCCGCGAACTTGGATTTCTGAGAATTTCTGCTGAGTTTGGAAAACTCAATCGATTAACTTAAGTCCGCGAACTTGTTTGTGAACTTAAGAGGTTATGATATAAAGATGTGCTATGAACAAGAAATATTAAATTACTAAGGAATGATTTATGCAAACCGTGGCTATAATGTTCATAAGTCGATTCAATCGAATCGAATCATCTTTGTTTCAATTGTGTCTTGTGTAGTTACATAAGATCTCATAGCAATTGAACAACTCTTTAACTAGTTCATTTGAGTCAATTGAACTAGTTATGGTGAAGAAGAACAAGGTTAATATGAAATGCTCATATGGTTGACCTTTTGGGTTACTATGTTGAACCAACATACAGGTACACGTTTGGGCATGGTTTTTCACGAACCCAGTAAACGTTTACCCAAGTGTGTGTGACAAGCTAAGTTTTCAATCTAACGGTTGAGAAATATTAGCTTCAATCTAAATCAGGTTTTCATCTAACGGTGAATAAGGATTTCTTTGTACCTAAGGCAAAACCCTGATTTGAAGGCTATATAAAGGAGACATCTAGCATTGAGCAAACCTAATCCCCACACGTCTGTGTGCTACTAGTGCGCTCGCTAGAGTCGATCTCCATTAACCTTTGATTTTCTTCTCTAAAATTAGGTTAACGACTTAAGGACTTCATTGGGATTGTGAAGTCAGACCGATACTACTTTATCGTAGTTGTGTGATCTGATCTTGCATCTTCTATCGTCCGAGTACAATCGATTGATTTGCTTGAGATCGTGAGAGTTCTCCGATAGGCAAGATAAAGAAGTCACAAACATCTTCGTCTCAATGTTTGTGATTCCTCGACAATCCGCTTGTGTAGTCAGGAAGGATTGTAGAGAGGTGATTGATTAATCTATGCTGTTTTTCGGGAATATAAGACCGGATTATCAATTGGTTCATATTAACCTTGATTTTATATCTTAAGACGGAACAAAACCTAGGGTTTATCTTTGGGAGACAGATTTATCCTTTGATAGACTTTTCTATGTGAGACAGATATGTTTATTATCAAGTCTGTGATTTTGGGTTACAACAACTCTTGGTTGTGTGTGAGATCAGCTAAGGGAATCAAGTGCACAGTATCCTGCTGGGATCAGAGGCGTAGGAGTACAAATGTACCTTGTATCAGTGGGAGATTGATAGGGGTTCAACTATAGTCCAGTCCGAAGTTAGTTTGTGTAGATGGTGGATTTTCGACAAAGGCTAAAATCGTAAACCCATAATTATATGAACTTCTGATCCAACAATCAGACGCAAGTATTGAGACACGATTCTCTCATCGAATCTCTGACTGAGAATACTTTCTCTCAGAGTACATGCGTATATGTAGTCTCTCGTCTGGACAACGGCATATCTCATGAATACTGAACACTTCAGTAATTATTTCTTTATAGAATCACGAGACTGACGGCTCCTACAAAGCTTGTTCTACTAGTGTAGAGCGATAACGTCTTCAGGATATAAACAACAATTTTTCCCTGACTATATAAAGGATATGAAGCTCCAGCAAGCACATGTCAGAATAATTAATGTTCCTAGACAACTTTCTCTGCTAGTATAGAGCAATCAGTTACTTATTCTTAAATTCTTGGATTCATCCACTGAATTTTCGAAAATATTCAAATATTTTCGCAATATTTCGTTACTTCAAGCTATGGTTCTTCCCAGCAGAATGTCATGGGTTAGTAATAAATATTCAACGCACGGGCGTCTGAGCTACCTCCGAGTAAGCCCCGACTCAAAAGGTGCAAGTGTACTTAACGTTGATGCACTAATAATCACCGCACGGACGAGTATTTCAAAATACGAAGAAACGATGAACCTATGCAAAATAGGAAGAAAAATAATAAATAATTAAATATTGACCAAGGTGCTGAGGGATTGGACTCACCGGCCGGCCGGCCGTGCCGTGGCCAATCCCACGCCAGTTTTATATTTTATCATGTTTTTTGTTATTTTCTTTGATCTTATGAAAATCCTTTCATTTGAACAAATATCCTTCGTCTTGAGGAAACTCCTCAGTTTCATGGTGTTTCCTTCGCACCAAGGAAATAATATAAAATTGGGAAAAACATTGTGGGGCCGTGACTATTGACCAACCGGCCATGCCTTGATCCCGGCGGGCCCCACACTTCATGGTTCCTCATTATTTTATTATTATTTTCCTAATCTCATGAAAACTCCTTAATCTCATGGTATTTTCATAAATCCATGAAAAATATAATATAAAGTTAGGAAAACCCACGAGACCGGGCCCAAGCCGGCCGGCCATGCCCTAGCCGGTCCCACACGTCCTTTTATTTTATTATTATTATTTTAAGGTTTCCTTGATCCCATGAAAATCCTTGATTTCATGGTATTTCTCTCAAATTATGAAAATTCCTTCAAATCATGGAAAAATACATAAAAATACATAAAATTAAGAAAACTCGTGGGACCGGACCCAAGCCGGCCGGCCATGCCCTAGCCGGTCCTGCACGCCCTTATTTTTATTATTTTAATATTATTTGCTTCCTTGATCCCATGGAAACTCTTTCACTTTAAGGAAACTCCTTAATTTTAACAAAACTCCTTGATTTCATGATATTTTCATAAAATCATGAAAAAATAATATAAAATTAGGAAAAGGCACTATGGGACCGTGGTCACTAGCTGGCCGGCCATGCCTTGGCTTCAGCGGTCCCACGCCTCATTATTCCTTCATTTTATAATTATTTTCCTTCATCTCATGAAGTTTCCTCAGTTTCAGCAAAACCCTGATTTTTTCATATTTTCTCAAATGGTTGCTCAAACGCACGCCAGAAAATATCAAAATTCTCAGGACTGAGACACTGACACCCTGGCAACGTGAGCATGTTACCTTGACCGACCAAGGTTGGTTCTTTGGCTTGTATGAAGCCGGTCCCACGTATTTTCACGATTTGACCTAATTTGCGCAATTGCACGTATTAGGTCCAAAACTCTTCCAAATAATTTTGGAATTTCATAGAATGATCGTCAGTCGATCCCGTGACCACCCAAGGCCGGTTTCATGACCCCTTGGTCGGTACCTCACCTCTTCATAATTAATTAGGTTTTATCACCTAAGGCTCAGACGAGCATTATATGAGAAATGATTGAACCAGCATTTGATCATTCTTTCACCAACTCTTCAAGGGGTCCTGGTATTTGCTCACGCGAGCGTATGGACGCTACATGGTCAACCCACGGTCTTATGTAGCCGGTCCTCCTTCATTCCATGGTTAAATTTTCAATAAACTATCACTTGGTCATCAATTGATCAAATTAGGGTTTCTGAGTCCAAGGATCATAATTCCATATTCGAACGCTAATAATTTTACGACGATCTCACGATCACCATTTTATTATACTAGGTTCAACTACCAGTATTCTAATTAATGTCTTATTTTGGTCACGCTACCAATAATTCATCAGACGAGCAACACTTGCTCAGATGAGCAATATTTTCTCAAATCAAGGAATATTGGTTCAACTATCAAAATTCAACAATTCATCGAATGAGCAATACTTGCCTGCTTCAACTATCAACGTGAGAATTATACCTCTATCTCAACAGACACGAACAATTCATCGGTTTTAGAACATTTTGCAAAATCATGTTCAACTCAGCAAATACACGGACTCATCGTCCCATAAAGTCATGAAGTCAACAACTGACTAATTAACCACGAGACGTCAATCGTGTAACATGGGGGATATTAACTAGGGTTTTGGTCTGGCGGTCTACGGTACGTGTGTTCATACACACGATGGAATGCGAGCAAGTCGTGCAATCAGTTGAAGGAGTTAACAAAGTAGTGGATGGAAAATCGACCAAGTCTCCGCACGATGAGCAACTGGTTTCAAACACGATTTCCATTTCCCCACTCTTTGATTCCATCAACTGTCACACTTCATGGGATCATGGTTTCTACAATTTCAGCAGAATAAATAAGTCTCTGAATCATGATTGAAGACAGAAGAAGAATCTCACGTCTCACAGACAACACGAGATCAACACCTCATCAATTGAGTAATTACTTTCAACGGATCAACTTCAATCATTCGGAACTTATCTTATTCAGAATACACAACATACCCACAATCTTTGATTACCATTGATTCCACACATTTCTCAGCTTCCCTCTTACAGATCAACCCATCCTCTCTTGTGACCGAATTTACTCTGGAACGTCCATTGTCTTGGTTTAGGCCGGAGTACTACAGATTGATCTCTCGAATTCAAAGCACTCCCTTCTTGCAGTGCATCTGTGTGAGGTTGAACATATCGCCCGGTTCAAGGAGTCTCCTCCGTACGGTCATCTCCTCAATCCCGTGAAAACCAGCAAATCGTTTTGCCCCATCTACAGATTGGCGACCACAGTGGGAGATCATTCTCTCGGTTGAAATCTCAAGCTTTCACAAGATGGTTGGTTTTAGGTCTTCATCAGAAGCTCCAAACCCTAACCAGAGTATTTCAAATGGCGACATTACTCACGCTCGTCCGAACGACTCTGGTAATATTCGTCACTCCTACTTTACTACTCCTTTTCCCTCTATTGATGTGTTCGACGAAGAAATCCCATCATTGGCTGAATTGGTACGGAGGCAAGAAATTCTGACTAATAGCATCAATCGATTGAAGGAGGCAATCGATGAACTCTTCAACTGTATGGTAGAATTGACAAAACTGTTGGGAGTAGAAGTGGTAGATCATCCCAACGCTACTGCCAACAATACCCCTCAAACCAACAACTTCACTACTTATGAAAAGCCGGTAGACCAAGAAGTTGCACATCTGATCGAAAGTTTATGTGAGCTTCTACACTTCTCCAGAGATCAACGTACGAGTACATTCACTGCACTCAACCAGATATTGTCAAACATACCTCTGACTCCGTCATGCCTAACAGCTGAGGAAACACCCGTGATGTCTGACCATTCAATCAACAACATCACTTTTGGAGAAGAAGACCGCATGGCATACGAAGGACACAATCGAGCCATGTACGTGACTGGCTTCATCAGAGACTACGAATTCAAGAGAGCCCTCATTGATACAGGTGCTTCTACAAATATTGTCACTATGAAGACTCTCAAGACGGCCATATTCCCACAGCACAAGATTGTCTGGCACCCTATCCTGATGACATGCTTTGAAGGAAGTCAGATCCATACATATGGGTATGCATACATCGATTTGAAGGTAGGGCCTATTCAGTCAAAAGTCAAGTTCCATGTGATCGAACAAGAGACCGACTATCACATGATACTTGGGCGCCCATGGCTCCATGATAACAAGGTGGTCCCTTCCACGTACCATCAATGCATGAAGGCACTACTCAACAACAAGATCGTTCGCATCCCAGCTTTGACATCTCCTTATGCTCCTGTCTACGATGCTGAGTTCCTTGAATCTCAAAAGAGCATCCCGGAGCCTCCAAGCAAGGTTTGCAGCATCCCACTTCCACGTTGGAAGGCTATTGAAAAGGTCGCTAACAATCCATCATCCTCAGATGCTAAGGAAATTAAGTCATCTACTACACCGATTAAACACCGTAATGATCAGGTTTCAACTCCAGGATCAAACTTCATAACCAGCCGTGATGCGGAGGGGAGGATCGTTTATCGCCGACGGGAAGATTAGAAATTAATCGGGGAGAACGATGAGAAGTCTCCCCACCCTGAAGAATCATGTCAGAACGAACCGTCACTCGAAGAAGAGGTTCAAGACGCCCCACGATAATTACAAGGCGGCACTGACTCTACCACCGATGATCTCGAGACAATCATTATTGGGACTAAGGATGATCCAAGGCCGGTACTTATTAGTTCAGCACTGTCATCAGAGGAGCGGGCGGAGTTGATAAAGCTGTTGAAAGAATATGAAGATGTTTTCGCCTGGACGTATGAGGAAATGCCCGGTTTAGACGACAAACTTGTCACCCACTACCTGCACATTGTTCCTGGCTCCAAAGCTGTCAAACAATCGCCTAGGAAATTTAGACACGAAGTCGAGGAGCAATCAAAGTCGAGATCCAGAAACTACTAGCATTAGGATTCATCAAGCCTATTCAACATCCAACGTGGCTGGCAAATGTTGTTCCTTTCAAGAAGAAAAATGGTCAAATCAGATGTTGCGTCGATTTCAGGAACCTGAATAAATGTTATCCAAAGGATGTTTTTCCTCTACCCAACATTGATATGCTCGTCGACGCAACTAGTGGCCACGGTATGTTCTCATTCATGGATGTTTACAGCGGATACAACCAGATCAAGATGTATGGGCATGACGCCAACAAGACTCCATTCCGTACTCCCATTGGGAACTTCCACTACACTGTGATGCCCTTTGGATTAAAGAATGCAGGTGCCACTTATCAACGAGCCATGACTGCCATATTCCACGACATGATGCACAAACAAGTGGAAGACTACGTCGATGATGTGGTGTTAAAATCGAAGACTCGAATGTCTCACCTCGAAGTTTTGAGACAAGTATTCGAAAGATGCAGAGAATGCAAATTAAAGATGAATCCTTTGAAGTGCGCTTTTGGTGTTTCCTCTGAAAAGTTTTTAGGATTCCTATTCACAGCCGAAGGAATCAAAGTCGATCCGGACAAGACGAAAGCTATCACCACCATGCCTCCTCCACGCACCGTGAAGGAACTACAGAGTTTTATGGGCAAGGTAAATTATATTCGACGCTTTATTCCTGGATTGCATCATCTCATTGCCTCATTCACCCCTCTACTGACGAAAGGAGCAAGTTTCACCTGGACAGCCGTTCAACAAGAAGCCTTCCATAAGATACAACAGATACAATTGTCATCTGTTGTCATGAATTTTCCAGTACAGGGACGACCCCTGATTCTTTACACAGCCTCCAGTGACGTTGCTATCGGAGCACTCCTTGCTCAGGAAGACGACGAAGGCATCGAACGACCAATCTACTACTTCAGCCGCACAATGAGAGACGCTCAACTCCGATATACAAATGCCGAAAGGGAATATATAGCATTAATACATACAATCCAGAAGTTCAGGCATTATTTACTGTCCAACAGGGTCGTACTCGTCTCCAAAGATGATCATATAAAGTTCCTGCTATCAAAGCCATCCTTGATAGGGA
Organism: Papaver somniferum; assembly: GCF_003573695.1. Lineage (NCBI taxonomy): Eukaryota > Viridiplantae > Streptophyta > Magnoliopsida > Ranunculales > Papaveraceae > Papaver > Papaver somniferum. The sequence goes on along the minus strand of NC_039360.1, from coordinate 13,915,129 downwards.
GACCAGCAAAGTGGCTACTCCATATGTCAGAATTTGACATAGCTTGCACGCCGCCTAAAGCGATCAAAGGCCAAGCAGTTGCAGACTTGCTCACTGCTTTTCCAGGAGAAGATACGACAACAATACACGAGGATGTACCCGGTGAATTTCCAGATATCTTAGTTATCAAAGAAGAGACATGGCTTCTATACTTTGATAGATCCGCCATCCCTAGCAATGAAACTGGAGGAGCGGGCATAGTGCTAGTGTCCCCATCTGGTGAAGTTTTATCACATTCGTTCAAGTTGGATTTCCACTGCACCAACAATTCAGCAGAATATGAAGCCTTCTTATTAGGATTGTCCCTGGCCAAGCAAGCAGGAGCGACATACCTTGAAATAAGAGGAGATTCAAAGTTACTGGTCAATCACATGAATGGAGCATACTCTCTCAAGGAAATCATGCTCACTCCATTCCGAACTGAAGCTCAGCGACTATTAACTCATTTTGCTGATGCCACGATCGTCCATACTGGACGGACCAACAACAGGCATGCCGACTGCCTAGCAACTCTCACTTCTAAGATGCAGTTCGAAGGGGCAAAGAAAAAAATCATTGTACATAGGCGTATTGTGTTGTCTACCTGGCTCACTCAAGTCGAAGACATTTCAACAGACGATTGGCGAGCACCCATCATTCATGAATTGAGCAGCTCTATTTCAAAAGGCAAAATCAGCCTCAAAGAATTGAATAATTATTTCCTGCTTCACGGGGCGCTGTATTACCGAAACCCTGATGGATCCCTATCACGGTTCCTTGGAAACGACGAAGTGGAAGAACAACTCAAGCGCATACATGAAGAAATCTGCGGACAAACACTAGTAGTAGCACTTTACAGGAGGCTTCAAACGGCAGGATACTACTGGCCTTCCATGGAATCCCAAGCAAGGGCTTTACAAGGATCTTATCCCAATTATCGGACACCTCCCCATCACTTAGAGGTTTTGACAGTCCACAACACTGGGGACTGGAGGGAGCCTTACATCAAACATCTCCGGGACAACGAACTATCAATAGAAAAGAAGCAAGCAGTCAAACTCGTTCAGAGAGCTAATAGATTTGTCTTTCTTGACGGGATCTTATATCGTAAAATCTTTGGTCGGAATTTACTGAGATGTTTAGCTTAACATGAAATCCCAATAATTCTAAAGGAAATGCACAATGGGGAACATCAAGGAAAGAGAAAATTATTTCTTCAAGTCCATGAGAAATATTACTGGCTGACCATGGAAGACGATGCAGCTGCATACGTTCAGAGGTGTCACCAATGCCAAATCCATGGTAATCTTATCCACACTCCTTGTCTCTCGTTGAATTCTGTGAATAGTCCATGGCCCTTCTACAGATGGGGACTGGATATCATCGGGAAGATCAGTCCAGCATCTTCAAAGCAGCATGAATACATCATCACTGCAACTGAGTATTTCACCAAGTGGGTCGAAGCGATTCCTCTTCGAAGCACCACCAGAGTCACGATTGCAGCCTTCATAAAAGAGCACATAATATGTAGATTCGGTGTTCTTAAACACATTGTTACTGATAATGGAACTCCTTTCGCCAATAAACATGTGACTGAACTGCTCGAGGAATACGACATCAAACAAGTCTTCTCCACACCATATTATCCCCAAGGAAACGGACAAGCGGAGAGCACCAACAAAACTTTGATCTGAATTCTCAATCGGACAATTCATGACAATCCTCGAACGTGGCATGAATAGCTGCCTATGGCTCTATGGGCTTATCGAACCGCACCAAGGAGCTCAATCAGAATTTCGCCATATTCCCTCGTCTACGGAGCAGACGCCATACTTCCAGAAGAAATCAAAATTCCTTCAGCAAGGATTGCAAAATCCAGTGGAGTACAATGGGATGAGGCCGAAGTATCCAATTCAAGGATCGCTGAACTAGACATGCTCGAGTCAAGGAGGGCTAAGGTGGTGTAGATGGGGAAAAACGATTTGCTGGTTTTTAAGAAATTGAGGAGACGACCGTACGGAGAAGACTCCTCGAACCGAGCGAAATATTAAACCTCACACAGATGCACCACTGCAAAGGGGGTGCTTTAGATTCGAGAGATCAATCTGTAGTACTCCGTCCTAAATCAAGAAAATGACCGTTCTAGAGTAAATTCGGTCACAAGAGAGGATGGGTTGATCAGTAGGAGGGAAGCTGGGAAATGTGTGGAATCAATGGTAATCAAAGATTGTGGGTGTGTGAATTCTAAATATAACAAGCTCTGAATGATTGAAATTGCTCAATTGAGAGTAGTTGCTCAATTGATGAGTTGATGATCTCGTGTTGTCGATGAGACGTGAGATTGATGATATTGTTGATGCTGATCCTTCAATCATGATTCAGAGACTTATTTATATTGCTGGAATTTTAGACACCATGATCCGATGAAGTGTGACAGTTGATGGAATCAAGGAGTGGGGAAGTGGAGATCGTGTTTGAAACCAGTTGCTTAACGTGTGGAGACTTGGTCGATTTTCCACCCACTACCTCGTGAATTCCTTCAACTGATTGCACGACTTGCTCACATTTCATCGCGTGTTTGAACACACGTGTTGTAGACCGCCAGACCAAAACCATAAGTGATATCCCCCTAAGTGACACGATTGACGTCTCGTGGTTTGTTAGTCAATTGATGACTTCGTGGTTTGATGGGACGATGAGTCCATGTAGTTGCTGAGTGTCGAACATGATGTTCTGAAACTCATGAATTGAACATGTCATGAGACAGAGGTATAATTCTTACGATGAAGTGAGCAAGTATTGCTCATTCGATGGATCGTTGAATATTGATTGTTGAACCAATATTCCTTGGTTTGAGCAAATATTTATCATCTGAGAAAGTGTTGCTCATGTGATGAATTGTTGAATATTTGATCGTCTGAGCATGTGTTGCTCATCTGATGGATTATTAGAAGCGCACCAAAAATAATAATTAGAATACTGGTTGTTGAACCAAGCATAATTAATAAAATTAATGACCGCGAGGCCGTCGTAAAATTATTAAGGTTGGAATCTGGAATGATGATCCTTGGATTCAGAAACCCTAATTTGATCAATTGATGATCAATTCATGGTTCGTCAGAAGTTTAACCATAGGACGAAGGAGGGAGTGACTATATGGGACCGTGGATCAACCATGTAGTGTCCATATGCTCACGTGAGCAAATACAAAGAACTCCTTAAGAGTTGACGATTTGTTGGTGGAAGAATGATTAAATGATGGCTTAATCATTTATTCAAAAATGCTCGTCTGAGCCTTAGGTGAGAAAACCTAATTAATTATGACGAGACGAGGGACCGACCATAGAGTCATGAAACTGGCCCTGGGTTGTCACGTGACCGCCTGATGATCACTTCATGAAAATCCAAAGTGTTTGGAAGAGTTTTGGACCTAATACGAGCAATTGTGCATATTAGGCCAAAACTATGAAAATTAATGGGACCGGCTTCCGTGAGCCAAAGAGCCAATCTTGGTCGGTAAAGATAGCATGCTCGTGTCCCCAAGGCGTCCGCGTCTCACTCCTGAGAATTTTGATATTTTCTAGCGTGAATTGAGCATCCATTCGAGAAAATATGCCAAAATTAGGGTTTCGACGAAACTGAGGAAAACACCATGAGATGATGAAAAATAATTATAAAATAAGGAATGAGGAGGCATGGGACTGCCGTGGTCAAGGCATGGTCGGCCGGTCGTGACCACAGTCCCGTGGTGCCTTTTCCTTAATTTTATAATATTTTGATGATTTTATGAAAAGTTCATGAATTTTGAGAAATTTGATGAATTTAGAGAGTTTCCATGAATTGAAGGAATTTTCATGAGTTCATGGAAGCAAAATATTAAAATAATAAAAACACAGGCGTGTGGGACCATGGAGGCATGGCCGGCCTGGCTATGGACCGATCCCACGAGTTTTTCATAATTTTTAATATTTTTAGGTATTTTTGATGATTTGAGGGAATTTTTCCTAATTTGAGAGAAATACCATAAAATCAAGGAATTTGATGAATTCAAGGAAAAATAGGATAAATAATAATAAACAAATAAAACAAAGGGCGTGTGGGACCGGCTAGGGCATGGCCGGCCGGCTAGTGGCCCGGTTCCACAAGTTTTCATAATTTTATTTTATTATTATATGATGATTTGTGCAAAAAATACCATGAAATCAAGGAGTTTTCTCATGAAATTAAAGAAATAATAATAATAATAATAATAAAATAATAAGGAACTGTGGGGTGTGGGGCCGGCTGGGACCAAGGCATGGCCGGTAGGCCAATGGTCACGCCCCACACTCCTTTCCTTAATTTTATATTATTTGTTATGGATTTATGGAAGTATCATGAAACCGAGGAGCTTCCTCGAGACGAAGGAGATTTGATCGGATGAGAGAATTTTCATCAAATCATGGAAAATAATAAAAATGTATTAAAAATATAAAACTGGCGTGGAACTGACCACGACACGGTCGGTAGGTCGTGTGTCCGTGTTCCCAGCACCTTGGTCAATATTTTTAATTATTTATTATTTTCTTCCCTATATTGCATAGGTTCATCGTTTCGTTGTATTTTGAAATACTCGTTCGTGCGGTGACTGTTAGTGTATCGTCGTTGAATACACTTTCACCATTTGAATCGGGGCTTACTTAGAGGTAGCTCAGATGCCCGATTGTTGATTATTTATTACTAATTGTGGAATTCAGTGGAGAATAATTCACAAAACTGAGTAATAAGATGTTTATTATTAATTCATAGGATCAGTTGAGGATTCGACTATGAATTCAGAATAATAAAGTGAGCATTACCATTCCATGGGATCGTAGATTCGACCATAGAATCGGAGTAATTAAGTTTTATCTATTACCATTTATGAGACCAGTTGTGGATTCGATCATGAAATCAGAGTAATGAGATAATATAGTTATTGCTATTCTATGAGATCAAGCCGTGGATTCGATCATAGAATCAGAACAATTGTTTATTGTCATTCCGTGGGACCAGTCGCAGATTCGACCATGGAATAGGAGCAATTGTTATTACCATTCCATGGGACCAGCCGTGGATTCGACCATGGAATAGGAGCAATTGTTATTGCCATTCCACGGGACCAGTCGTGGATTCGACCATGGAATAGGAGCAATTGTTATTGTCATTCCACGGGACCAGTCGTGGATTCGACCATGGAATAGGAGCAATTGTAATTAGGAATAATTAACTTTGTGACTCTATACTAGCAGAGAAAGCTGTCTAGGAGCCTTAATTATCCCGATATGAGCTTGTCGGTAAGTCATATCCTTTATATAGTTAGGGTAAACTCGTTGTTTGTTCCTGAAGGCGTTATCGCTCTATACTAGCAGAGCAAGCTGTCTAGGAGCCGTCCATCTCGTGATACTATATAGAAATAATCAGTGAAAGTATTCAGTATTCATGAGATATGCCGTTGTCCAGTCGTGAGATTACATATCTACATGTACTCTGAGAGAAAGTACTCTCCTTTGAGAATTCGATGAGAGACCCGTGTCTCGATACTCACGTCTGATTCTGGATCAGAGCTTCGTATAATTATGAGTTTACGATTTTATCCCTTGTCAAAAATCCACCATTTACATTAAGTCCCCTGCTTACTGAGGAAAGTTGTGCTGCTCAGTCAGCATTAAATGGTGATTTTCCGTCCATGAATAATAATACCAGTAATTGAACTTAGTCGTAAGTTGAGACGTTACCGGATTTTGAGAGCATGAGCAAACCACGACTTGATGAAGGATTCAATGTCATTATTGGAGCGTCGTTTGATGAGCATAAATTGGTGTTGAACCGCTGGTTTGGACGACGAGTCCGTGGTCGGTTAGGATTCGCGGGTCCGGGACCAAGAAAGGGAATCCGCGGACGTTCGTTCGTTAGTTTAAGAAACAAACAAGATAAACCTGAGTCTAATGATAAAATTTTGTCTATGAGCTTTCACGATTTTTTTTTAAAATACGTGAGATTTCACAAAGTGGAATAAACTCTCGTTTCAAAGGTGAATGCTCGTACGAGAGAAAAGTTTTTTTTTTTAACAGACATTGCGTCTGTTAATAATAAAATTTGGTTTATGAGCTTTCATGAAAATTTTATCTTCGAGCTTTCAGAAATCTTTGAAAATATACTCTCACTTCAAAGACAGATGCTCGTGCGAGGGAGCAAAATATATACATATCTTTTTTCAAATTTACGTGAGTTTCACGTTAAATATTTATATATTTTGTAAAATCATGTTTTGATTTTGAACAACTGTTGAAAGTAGACAATTATATATGATGAAATAATGTCTGTATGTGAGTTTTCACAATTGTAAAATGGACGTCTGTCCAATTTTTGAAAAACCAGTGAATGTAAAAATTCACGTGGGTTGTTCACAGTTTGATGAAAATCAAGTCATGATTTTGAATAATGAATTTTGCTCGACTTTGCAGGTTTGAAGGAACGAGCAAATTTTCGAAATTTTGACGTTAAAATCACTACAGCTAGTGAAATTGTAAATAGGTAAGAGTTGGATTGTTACCGTTTCAGCGCGTACTTGTCCTTGGTAAATCCATAACTCCATGTATTTCGCCTCGGATAGTGGTGACTTCTGGTTACAACCACCCTTCTGGATCTTCCGGCGAACACTCTAGAAACATCAAGTCAAACATGAAGACGTCTGCAGATGTTCATCCAGCGTAAGCACCGCCGACTTCAACAAATGAGACTATCCGCTGAAGATTAAGTTCGGCCTTGTTTTTATGGTGTAGCTCCTGATTCAGATGTGGATGAACGAAGAATTTCGCTTTAATTCGTCATCAGAAAATTCAGAAATCAGGTCTTCATTGAAATTGTTGTAGAATCTTCGTTCGATGTTGGATTTTCGCGGTCTACCCATGTATCCTCATGCCCAGGAAATTTACAAACTTTAGAAAAGAATATTTTGGGGTTCCAAGCATGTTTAGGATCCGAAATCGACGAAACAATAAACTTCTAGGAGAACTTTAGAAAATTTTCAGCTGACATGTGGTCCAATGTTTTGGCCACAACTCTTCGCTCGTTTCTTAAATTGCTGTGAATTTTGGATATGTTGAAGAGGACATCCATACGAAGAGAATGGTTATGACCCATCCACAAATTCTTCACCAATTTCTCCCAGCTATTCGGTTTGTACAGGGCAGTGTAAAATCATCTCAGACGAGCTTGTTGTAAAACATTCAGGTTGTGACTTTAGACCATTTGCTTGTGTCTTGAACGGTTGGTGAAGGATTTTAATGTCATTGATTCCTTTGAGATCAGGACACTTTGATTGATACATGAGCATGGTGCTTGCAGCGCCATCTTGCTTCTGTCAGTCGTAGAACATCACTTCTGAAAACCCTGGTCATGAGACCGTAGCTGAGGTTGCTCTCGAGACGGGATGATGTAATGACCATGGTTTCATGTCCCGGTGGTAGCATTGCTTTTATGATAAATGATTAGCACATGAGAGTATGGTGTCACGAGTCTTGGACTGTAAAACTGATCGTCATGATCAGTGGATCGTCAGTCCCCAGTATTTTGTTAAATCTCTCCTTTTCGTTTCCTATTCTTCTGGCAAGACTTGGATAGAGGACCCAAGTAGAAAAATTGATGTAAAGACCCAGGTGTTCGAAGTTGGAGGTACCTTGATGAAGGACTTAGCGAAAAGACCTGGTGGACACCGATCGACTGTGGAAGTTATGAATCCCGTCTAAGAATTGCTGCATGCATGTTGTACGCTCTGGAAGTTGTGGGAACCTCATACGACGTCGGAATTTGATGCTTCACCCTAACTTTTGAATCTAATAGACTGAGTGTCTAATGGGACAAGAATCACTCAATTTGGAGTTGTAGAGGTCATCCAACAAAGCGTGCACATTTGGAATTTTTAATCCCGTACAAATTTTTCAGATTTCGTAGACCTGACGGTAAATGCCATATCTTTCAGCTCGTATTTACGATTGATGCACCCTTTTGGTATGTTGTAGAAGAGACATAGGTGAACATCTTTACTTGAGGAAACATTGTCCCATTCCTCACCCATTGGTAGGTTTTTGCAAACCCATGGCCTGAAGTGTGTTGTATCTCATTCGTAGAGGTGATGAGAACATCTTGTAGAAGACTCTGGATTATGCCCATCAGTCGCGCCAGCTTTGGGAAGACTTTCATGTGAGCATGTTATGAGGTCTACACTTCTTGATATGAATCATTGGTTCTTAGATAAGTCCGCTTCATATGTAACACTTCAGAGAATGATTAGTTGATGAAGCCCTGAGGATGTTGCTCCTGAGACCGTTGTTGGTGCTGAAATCATGAATGATTACACTCCAGAGATCTTTGTCGATGCTGAGATCATGGATTGTGTTCCTTTAGAGATTATTGTTGATGCTGATACCATGGTTGAAGTTGCTCCAAAGACTGAAAATGCTAGAATCATGATTATAGATATAATCTTTGCTCCTTCATCCAGTGAGCCTTTTACATTCACGAATTAGTTGATGAGTTGAGCGTCCCTAAGATGAAGGTGTACTAAGAGTTAAACTTGAATGCTCCTGAAAGCATAAATTTATCATGAACTGGCGTTGTCAGTAAGTCGACGTTGTTGCGGTAGATAACATCAGCAGTTTTCATACTGGACGTGCTTTGTAAAGAGAAGAAGTTCCTCAATCATGCAGGGGCTTGTGATGTAGAGAAATCCCGTTGATGAAGTTTCATGGAATCACCTAAGGTTGCCCAGTGTATGTTGAAGGAGTTAGTTCCATTCATGTATGAATGATGTTACATTTGCTTCAGAAGTCTTATCATGGGATAATGAAGACTTATCGATTGTAATTTACTTTGATCGTGCTGGTGTTGAATCAATGTATCATCGTTGAGATATTTGTGCTGAAGCGGTACTCTTTGATTGTGAGTACAATTTGATGGCTTCTTAGATGCTTGAGTGTTGAGGCGTATATTCCTTAAGTATCAAATGTCTTAGGGGTTTGATCATCTCATCCCTGGAGTATCTTCTGTTGATTCAGCATCCCTTTCGCTGCAGTAGTGGGATTCGACACTTGTGGAGACATCAGAGCTTTCTGATTTTGTGGAACACATGGACTTGCAGGAGAAACTCCCAAAGTGTTCTTTGCCATTCTTGGACATCAATAATGAATGTTTCAGTGCTTGATTCGGAGAAACGTCAGATTCAACCACTTGGTAAAATACTAATGTGGTGAAGCTACCATTCATAACGTCTTGTAGAGTTGCTAGCATAATTAAGTCCCCATGCTAGGATAGCATGTGGGGAAATAAATGACATAGACATGGAAAGAGACTTGCCTGAGTGAGGAACCTCTTGATGAATGTTTATACATCTTTTGCAGGTTCTTGGTTCAACCTCGTCAAAGTTTGAAATTCCTCAAAGTTCTCTGATGATGGAATGTCCGTCAAATCTTCTAGATCAGAACTTTCTTCGTTGGAGAGATGCGTAACCAAAGGTGCTTTGCAAGTACCCATCTTTTCATCGCGGATCCATGCTCGTCTGAAGGACATGTCATATCCTGGATCTTCCTGATTATGTGAAACTTGGTTGAACTTATGTTCACTTTGAGAATGATGTAGCCATAAGTATCTCTGAGCGCTCCTTCAAGATCTCTGATTGAGATGGAGCATGAGTATCTTCTTGTCGAGTGATGCATGTGAATCCGATGGTTTTCAGTGGAACGTTGTTGATGGCGGTGTCAGCATCGATCAACGTTCTTCCAAATTCGTTTCTTCTGAGATTGACTGTGATCAGCAGTCCCCAGTCGTATATCTCTTGATCTGTAGCTGGAGGCTCAAGAAGTATTTTCGGAATGGAATTCTTGACACAATGTGGTTCAGTACTGTGAACATGTCTCTCATTTGTGCCTTCGACAGATAAAGCAATTCACGTTCGACCAAGGATTGAACTACCTCTTTGATAGGTTGTTCAGAGAGTGTAAAGGTTCTGAATGGGAGAGGTTCTTGTGTACTCCTTCAGTCCCCAGTTGAAGCTATTGTGGATCAACCTTCTCTTTGAAAATGTGCTTCAAAACTCCGCAGTCTCTTGTCAGATGATTGAAGAACCTGTGGAAGTCACCTCTTCAATGGAAAAAAAAAGGAAAGTCAGGTGCTTCTTGATCAGGAACTCTTGTGTGTTGGTCAGAGGCTTGTGCATCTTTCTTGTCCTTCCTTTGTACTTCTGAAATAGCTGAGGTATGCTTGAGCGGCGGTTTGGATTTCCGTTTACTCCCTTCTGCAACAGTGTTTGTGGAAGGCTGGAGGTTTTACTGCTTCTTGATCAGACGTCTGCTACCTCGAGTGTCTCGCGGTTCTTCAGTCTTTGTATCTTTTCCAACAGAGCAGGCACAGTGGTTGCTGATCTCTTCGCATCTTCGTGAAGCTCTGAGAAAGTCTGGAATCGAAGATTCTCCAGTAGAGCTCCGTAAACCGGGAGCATGCCGTTGATGCACAAATCTACTAGCTGTTGCTCCGTGACATTTGGGTCATGACAATCCAGGGCTTGGGCTTTGAATCTTTTCACGTAGTCGTTGGGATTTTCACTGACCCTCTGAAACATTCTTCCAAGGTCAGAGAGAGTAACTTGCTCTGACACGAAAAAGTACTTCCTGTAAAAGGCGTTGATCTTTTATCCCCAATTGTTGATGGTCCCCGGTGCGATGTTGTTGTACCAGGTATATGCTCTGCCTTTCAAGGATTTTGAAAACTCCTTGAGATGAACAACATGGTTATGTTCATGCTCTCCCAAGGCCTCGAGTAAACGAGAGACATGTTCTCGAGCATTGCCAGTTCCATCATATAAGGTGAAGGTTGGAAAAACGTAACCTTTGGGGAGTGGAATCCTCTGCGTAGCGGCAGGATAAGGAGGTTGATGACGATTTACATGTGATGTTTTTTCTTTTCCACGGTTCTCCAATAGGTGCTCCAGATCCTCGCGAGTGATGAAATTCGATGATCCCTTCGCTGATGAGTTGTCTGCAGCAGTTTTGCGGACTTCGTCGTCTTCTACTGTATGGATTGGAATTACTTCAGGATCGTCGTCTGAGGATTTATCCTTCTCCTTTCCCTTCTATTGATTTTTCTCTGACATCTTGTGAGTAAGAGTTTTGAGATAATTACACAGCTCCTTTTGTGTAGCAGCCATGTCAGTCTGATTCTTTGCAAGAGTCTCATGCGCTTTGATAAGATCAGCAATGGTAGGTGGTGGATCTCCTCTGACTTCTTCAGGGTGTCGTCCGGACAATGGATGACCTTCGACGTGAGGAGGAGTAATGTCACCACCATCAGTGTTGGAGGTCGAAATTGTCTCCGAGATATTCTGATTGTTGTTGTTGCTAGTGCTAGCACGGTTTGTGTTAGGATTCGTAACTGAACCTGACCTGAGATCAACCATCTTGTGAAATTGTGAGATTGCAACCGAGAGAATGATCTCCCACTGTGGTCGCCAATCTGTAGATGGGAAAAAACGATTTTCTGGTTTCTAAGGAATTGAGGAGACGACCGTACGGAGGAGACTCCTCGAACCGGGCGAAATGTTAAACCTCACACAGATGCACCGCTGCAAAGGGGGTGATTTAGATTCGAGAGATCAATATGTAGTACTCCGGCCTAAATCAAGACAATGACCGTTCCAAAGTAAATTCGGTCACAAGAGAGGATGGGTTGATCTGTAGGAGGGAAGCTGGGAAATGTGTGGAATCAATGGTAATCAAAGATTGTGGGTGTGTGAATTTTGAATATAATAAGCTCTGAATGATTGAAATTGATCAATTGAGAGTAGTTGCTCAATTGATGAGTTGATGATCTCGTGTTGTCGATGAGACGTGAGATTGATGATACTGTTGATGCTGATCCTTCAATCATGATTCAGAGACTTATTTATATTGCTGGAATTTTAGACACCATGATCCCATGAAGTGTGACAGTTGATGGAATCAAGGAGTGGGGAAGTGGAGATCGTGTTTGAAACCAGTTGCTCAACGTGTGGATACTTGGTCGATTTTCCACCCACTACCTCGTGAATTCCTTCAACTGATTGCACGACTTGCTCATATTTCATCGTGTGTTTGAACACACGTGCCGTAGACCGCCAGACCAAAAATCTAAGTGATATCCCCCCAAGTGACATGATTGACGTCTCGTGGTTTGTTAGTCAATTGATGACTTCGTGGTTTGATGGGACGATGAGTCCATGTAGTTGCTGAGTGTCGAACATGATGTTCTGAAACTCATGAATTGAACATGACATGAGACAGAGGTATAATTCTTACGATGAAGTGAGCAAGTATTGCTCATTCGACGGATCGTTGAATATTGATTGTTGAACCAATATTCCTTGGTTTGAGAAAATATTTATCATCTGAGCAAGTGTTGCTCATGTGATGAATTGTTGAATATTTGATCGTCTGAGCATGTGTTGCTCATCTGATGGATTATTGGCAGCGCACCAAAAATATTAATTTGAATACTGGTTGTTGAACGGAGCATAATTAATAAAACTAATGACCGCGAGGCCGTCGTAAAATTATTAAGGTTGGAATCTGGAATGATGATCCTTGGATTCAGAAACCCTAATTTGATCAATTGATGATCAATTCATGGTTCATCAGAAGTTTAACCATAAGACGAAGGAGGGAGCGACTATATGGGACCGTGGATCAACCATGTAGTGTCCATATGCTCACGTGAGCAAATGCGAAGAACTCCTGAAGAGTTGACGATTTGTTGGTGGAAGAATGATTAAATGCTGGCCTAATCATTTATTCAGAAATGCTCGTATGAGCCTTAGGTGAGAAAACCTAATTAATTATGACGAGGCAGGGACCAACCATGGAGTCATGAAACCGGCCCTGGGTTGTCACGTGACCCCCTGACGATCACTTCATGAAAATCCAAAGTGTTTGGAAGAGTTTTGGACCTTATACGAGCAATTGTGCAAATTAGGTCAAAACTGTGAAAATTGATGGGACCAACTTCCGTGAGCCAAAGAGCCAATCTTGGTCGGTCAAGATAGCATGCTCGTGTCCCCAAGGCGTCCGCGTCTCAGTCCTGAGAATTTTGATATTTTCTGGCGTGCAATTGAGCATCCATTCGAGAAAATATGCCAAAATTAGGGTTTCGACGAAACTGAGGAAAACACCATGAGATGATGAAAAATAATTATAAAATAAGGAATGAGGAGGCATGGGACCGTCGTGGTCAAGGCATGGTCGGCCGGTCGTGACCACGGTCCCGTGGTGCCTTTTCCTTAATTTTATAATATTTTGATGATTTTATGAAAAATTCATGAATTTTGGGAAATTTGATGAATTTAGGGAGTTTCCATGAAGTGAAGGAGTTTTCATGAGTTCATGGAAACAAAATATTAAAATAATAAAAACACGGGCGTGTGGGACCATGGAGGCATGGCCGGCTGGCTATGGACCGGTCCCACGAGTTTTTCATAATTTTTAATATTCTTAGGTATTTTTGATGATTTGAGGGAATTTTTTCCTAATTTGAGAGAAATACCATAAAATCAATGAATTTGATGAATTCAAGGAAAAATAGGATAAATAATAATAAAATAATAAAGCAAAGGGCGTGTGGGAGTGGCTAGGGCATGGCCGGACGGCTAGTGGCCCGGTCCCACAAGTTTTCATAATTTTATTTTATTATTATATGATGATTTGTGCAAAAAATACCATGAAATCAAGGAGTTTTTCATGAAATTAGAGAAATAATAATAATAATAATAATAAAATAATAAGGAACCGTGGGGTTTGGCGCCGGCTGGGACCAAGGCATGGCCGGTTGGCCAATGGTCACGCCCCACACTCCTTTCCTTAATTTTATATTATTTGTTATGGATTTATGGAAGTACCATGAAACCGAGGAGCTTCCTCGAGACGAAGGAGATTTGATCGGATAAGAGAATTTTCATCAAATCATGGAAAATAATAAAAATGTATTAAAAATATAAAACTGGCGTGGAATTGACCACGACACGGTCGGTAGGTCGTGTGTCCGTGTTCCCAGCACCTTGGTCAATATTTTTAATTATTTATTATTTTCTTCCCTATTTTTCATAGGTTCATCGTTTCGTTGTATTTTGAAATACTCGTTCATGCGGTGACTGTTAGTGTATCGTCGTTGAATACACTTTCACCATTTGAATCGGGGCTTACTTAGAGGTTGCTCAGACGCCCGATTGTTGATTATTTATTACTAATTATGGAATTCAGTGGAGAATAATTCACAAAACTGAGTAATAAGATGTATATTATTAATTCATAGGATCAGCTGAGGATTCGACTACGAATTCAGAATAATAAAGTGAGCATTACCATTCCATGGGATTGTAGATTCGACCATAGAATCAGAGTAATTAAGTTTTATCTATTACCATTTATGAGACCAGTTGTGGATTCGATCATGAAATCGGAGTAATGAGATAATATAGTTATTGCTATTCTATGAGATCAAGCCATGGATTCGATCATAGAATCAGAACAATTGTTTATTGCCATTCCATGGGACCAGTCGCAGATTCGACCATGGAATAGGAGCAATTGTTATTGCTATTCCATGGGACCAGTAGTGGATTCAACCATGGAATAGGATCAATTGTTATTGCCATTCCATGGGACCAGTCGTGGATTCGACCATGGAATAGGAGCAATTGTTATTGCCATTCCATGGGACCAGTCGTGGATTCGACCATGGAATAGGAGCAATTGTAATTAGGAATAATTAACTTTGTGGGTCTATACTAGTAAAGCAAGCTGTCTAGGAGCATTAATTATCCCGATATGAGCTTGTCGGTAAGTCATATCCTTTATATAGTCAGGGTAAACTCGTTGTTTGTTCCTGAAGACGTTATCGCTCTATACTAGCAGAGCAAGCTGTCTAGGAGCCGTCCATCTCGTGATACTATATAGAAATAATCGCTGAAAGTATTCAGTATTCATGAGATATGCTGTTGTCCAGTCGTGAGACTACATATCTACATGTACTCTGAGAGAAAGTACTCTCCGTTGAGAATTCGATGAGAGACCCGTGTCTCGATACTCACGTCTGATTGCTGGATTAGAGCTTCGTATAATTATGAGTTTACGATTTTAGCCCTTGTCGAAAATCCACCATTTACAGGTGGAAAAATACATAGAAACCTACAAACAAAGTATCTCCAGGGCCTACAACAAAATGGTAAGACCTCGAACATTTCAAGTAGGATATCTGGTATTAAAGACAGCAAAGCACATTCAACAAGATATGTTCGCTCACAAGTTCTCTCCGAAATGGGAGGGACCATATGTAGTCATCAAGGTAGTATCCAGTGGGTGCTACAGGATCTTAGCTGTGGACGGATGAGTGGAAGGGAATATAATCAATGGCAAATGGCTCAAAGCCTATTACGCCTGATTCATGAAAGCAATTACCTTTTCATCATTTCAAGCATTTTCAAAAATGTAATTTTCATTCCTCCAAAGAGCGTGCACATGCTCCTTTGTTCATTAAACATTTCATAAATGAGCAAAATTCCTCCATATCATGATCAATTATTCCACCTAACCAGAAGCTTAAACCTATTCAAAGACAACAATCATAAATACTCATTCAGAGCAAACCATCCAACAATGGGTAATCTCTGTAAGCAACACTTCCAAGTTTCTTCTAAAATCTTTTTATTTTCGTCCTCAATTCCCGCACTGCCTTCTCAACCGTGGCCGAGTCGAAAGCAAGCATCTTCTCCTCCTCCAGCAAAGCAGTAGTCAGAGAAATCGCGTCAACCGCCTCCGTCGCCTTATGAATCTTGATTATCTCAAGCCGATGACGAATCCATCCTACATTAAACCACAAGGTCTCGCAGTTCGAAATTATCTCATCCCACCTATGCAATTCCTGATTCTTGACATCTCGCAGACGCATCTAGTCCATTTCCTCAATGATCGGCACCAACCCTGCAACTGTAGTCAGGAGGGTTGGTAGAAAACCTTTTCATACTTCGGTCGTAGCAATATTCCCATATCTTTTCCAGATCTTGGTATAAAGGGGCGTGTGACACTTGGGAATGTATAATCCACCGACTACCTCATTGTCTGGGAAAGCATTGGTCAAAGGAACTTCAAACAAAAGTCCAGTTGTTGGATATTCATGAGCGTGAACCCTGTCTTCAACCTCCACGGATTCTGCAGAGTCTTCACCAACTCGGTTGCTACTGCCTTCGACCTCAACCACGGTCACAGACTTTCCATTTCTCCTCCTTCCAGCATAAATGACGACACGAACGTTCGCCTACGTCGAAATGGAGAAATGCTTAATTTTATCAAAATTCAACGTGATGAAGCTTCAAAAGGTATAAGATTACTTACAGACGATCCAGCCTCGGCATGAGCCGACCTGTACCTGGAAGGAGCTCTAACAGTTCGCTTGGTCCTTGAATTATGAGAAGAAGGATTCTTCTGATTATCCTGCAACAAATCGTTTTCTTATGATCAACAATCACGATCAGATAGAGACGAAAAGGGTATACAACTTACTGAGATGGATGCTTCTATCTCACGCTTCGACTGAGGATCATCTTGAGAAGAAATACTACTGCCCGACATAACGATAATAAGGTATGATGATCGAAGTTTCTCTGCATGATGAAACTGACTCAGGAATGGAAGAAATATTCACGTAGGTGATAAAATCAAAGTCTTGAAGATATATATTAGACACGGTGGATGTTTATCTTCTGCGGACAGTCAATTCAGTTACGGGCTTCACGGAAACCCTAAGTTTCAAACAATATCAATACTGAAGACGCGGAGGGAAGTAACGCACTGGGGACTGACAATGATATAGTCAGAGAATAGCCACGCGGCTTCGTACACGTCATGTGTCTCTTAATTGTGTCCTGGTACTTCTCACAAGACGGAAATCATCAAAGATCATGATGGATTTAGGCGCATGGACATTGGTCCATTTCATACGATCAGAAGGAATCAACATTAATAGAAATGTTTATTATTCAGAAGAAAACCCTAACTCTGAGGCAAAGTCATTCAAGTAATTAAAGAGATGTCTACTACGAAGGCTAAAGAACGTTCAAGTGTTTAAGAAAGAAAAGAGGATGGAAGTAAATATACTCATCAGACTCATCTGAATTGTCAGAGTATCAGGATCATCATCCGAGTCCGAGTCTTCTTCTGCTTCAGCTTCAATTTGCTCCATGCTCTTCTGGAACTCTCTTTCATATCGGTCAGGCTTGATCTTACGCTCTGTAAACACCCACTCAGTTTCGTCTTCAGAAGCATCAGAGTCAGAGGGTACTCCATCGACAAATCAACGTCTCTCCTCAGCCGCTTGTACTCGGCGCCGGATTCGATCCCTTCTGCGCTGACGATTCTTTGCTTCATCATCTTCAGCCTTTCTCTTCATAAGTTCAGCATATGTGACCCTTCGATCAATCAAGAGTATGCTAGGATTCGCTCCCTCATCATGAGTTATCTTAGCTTTCGATTTGGCTACAGAAGCTTTAGAATCCTCATCAGAAGAGCTGGAGGAAGAAGAGGAGTAATAATAATCGTAATCGTTGCCGCTGGAAGTTGACATTTTCTGAAACCAGGAGCATAAAATTACCAGCATGCAAGTAAATCCATCTGCAAAAATGGTAACTCTTAACTCTTACCTTTTACCCTTCCACTAACGATAGTGATAGTAATGCTAGAGTTAACACCTCAAAAATCGTTCGTTTCTTCGAAACCTACAAAAGACGAACGAAACTCAGATTTTTCATAAAATCATGAACATTTCAACTGCGTGAACATTTACCAAGGAATTATGAAAACTAAAACATTATTTCATCATAAATAATTGTTTACTTTGAATATTACTCGAAATCAAACTTGGTTTTTGAAAATACATATTTACGAAAACAGGACCAATAACTCACGTTTTCGTTTTGTGAGTTACAACTCACGCAAAAAAAATTATTTTCCGTGGAGCATGTCACGGTTTTGTTTACAAAAATATTTTTCGTGGCCAGGCCACGATCTTACATAAAAAAATAATCTTTTCCTTCGTATCGTCATCTGTCTTTAAAACGAAGGTTTATTTCAATTTTGTGAAAGCTCACACATTATAGGATAAAGTTTTGATTTACATGAAAGATCATAAACAAAATTTTACCACTGGACACAAGTCTACAAAAAAAAAAACTTTTTCCTTCGTATTATCGTCATTCTTTAAAACGAGGGTTTATTTTGGTTTTGTGAGAATTCACTCCTTTTACGATAAAACCTTGATTCTTATGAAAGCTCATAAACTAAGTTTTATCACTGGACCTAAGTCTATACAAAAAAAAAATCTCTCCTAAATCAGGGATTATTATTAGTTTCTCAAACTAACGATCAAACGAACATACGTTTTCAAAAACGAGGGTTTTCAACGAAACTCACACTCATATATGCACATGTATATAATTTTATTATGATCAAGGCATGAAAAACTCATGAAAATCATAAACATCAGCAGAAAAAAAAAACGAGCTTACCTGGTCGGTGGCCGGAATTGGCCGGCCGGACGATCGGCGGCAGTTGGACGACGGCGAAGCTCCGACAATTTTTTTTTACTTTCTATGCTCGGGCGTGAAGGAGTTGGAGGGATTAAGGTGCTGGTCATGTGAAGGAGAAATAAAAAAAAAGGGATTAATTCCTTTTATACCAAATTTTATTTCCAAAAACCTAATTTTACAAGGATTTCCTTATTGGGCCCGGCCCACGAATCCTAAACGACCAAGGTCCCGTCATCCAAATCAGCAGTTCAACACCAATTTATGCTCATTATTAGATGCTCTATCATGCCACTGAGATCTTCATTCAAGTCATGGTTTGCTCGTACTATCAAAATCCGGTAACGTCTTAACTTACGACTAAGTTAAATTACTTATATTGTTATGACCGGAAAATCACCATTCAATGCTGACTGAGGAACACGGCTTTCCTCACGAAGCAAGGGACTTAATGTAGATGGTGGATTTTCGACAAAGACTAAAATCGTAAACCCATAATTATACGAACTTCTGATCCAGCAATCATACACAAGTATTGAGACACGAGTCTCTCATCGAATCTCTGACTGGGAATACTTTCTCTCCGAGTACATGCGGATATGTAGTCTCTCGACTGGACAACGACATATCTCATGAATACTGTAAACTTCAGTAATTATTTCTACTAGTGTCTTTCTTGTGCGTTGCACGGGGATACGTTTATTTTAGTGTAATTGGTGCTGAAAAATGAAGAGAAGGGTCTCTCCAATTGTGTCAAAATGTTGAACTCCTGCTTTTGGTCTTCTTATTGGGGTGGCTTTCAAATATCTAAATAGGAGTGGCTTTTATAGTTGTAGCTGCGAAAATGTAGAGATCACAGAATATTTGATACTTAATAAAGTTTTACATTTTTCATCGTTTAGTAGTGTTGTGTGCTTCGCGCACAGGCTAAAATTGGTCGTCCCAGATTAGAATTATATCTACTTGGTACAGGGAAGTAAAAAGTTAACTACTTAGGAGTAATAAAATCTTCTTAATTAAAATCCTTGATAAAAAATAACCTACTAAACAGATGTTAGAAATACAACTAATATTACATTTGTAACAGGACTTCAAGTCAATCTGTTATTGCATTCCCTATACACTAAATCACAGCAAAAAGAGGCAAACTACCAAGCCGGACTGGCTTTCTATCCTAACATATGTTCGATTTAGAGTTACAACTAATATTACATTTTTACAATCTCTTTCAGATAGGACTGTATTTGAAGATAGTGGTAAGTTCAGATCCTTAAACCATTGCGCAACTTCAAATAACTTTAATCCCTCAGCCTGCTCTGCGCTTGTAGCAGTATTAGTTTCTGCTTTCCCTGCCATAAACCCATTCGTAGAGTCTGCAGGTATCAAACTAATACCAGCTTTTTTAGTGTTAGTATAAAGCTGCATCAAAGTGTAATTTTACCCAATTGGATGGAGGTGCAGTGCAATATAGATTAGTACGATGAGACCTAATAGATTTATTATATGATGATATTAAATGCAGTCCATCTTATAAGAGGAACAAAATTGTCGAGTAAAAAAAATTTAGCTCTTAGATCAGGACTTTTATGTTGGAACACTGTCAAACGTTTGTGTTTCTAGAGATGCCAAACAATGACTGTTGCCGGGTTGATCACATTAGGATTTTGAAAATGAAATATACTGACCGTGATTATCCCAATTCTGTATAGGTTGATGAACTGAATTGGCTGAATCGGCAGAAGATCTCGCTTCAGGTGAAAGAACAAATCAAACTGCTGTCTCCATAGTGCAGTAAAGTAAAAAATGTCTAATGGACTCAATCTGCGGATGACATCAAGGGCATAAGCCGAAAAATATTAAATAAAGCCTACCTACTTTGGATCAGCCCAGAATGAAGTTTTATCTAGCAAAGCAAGACGACTCATCCATGGTGCATAGTTCTGGGTCATATATATATATAATTGTGTTGTTGGTAAACAAAATGGTAATGCTTATTCTTTAACCAACAACACAAAAATTATGTGTCTTAATATAATTTGATACTTTTCTTTTCGTCTAAAGATCCTTGTGTTACATTCTAAAGCTCGTCATTCGAGAAAAATACGACATATATTGAAAGATGTAAAGAAACTTACTCGTTATATTAAACACGCTTAGGCATGACATTCATGACCCACGATTTGGGAGAATGAATCCATGCATCCCATCCTGCGTTCATATCCAATATGCTGTGGTACCTCCCTGAATCAAGGAGCTTATTGGTCTTCTTATAGGGGTGGCTTTCAAAGATATATATAATGAGGCAGCCACCCTCCAATCAGCGTGAGCCACATCAGTTCAGTAGAGAAAGAGGAAATGAAGCTCTCCAAAAATTAAGATCAAACTTGAATTGCCCGGGTAGAAACTGGTCAGTATGAAAAAACCCAAGTAGGTACCTTCACGCCACTTGCACCCTTCACCTGACATATTTGCATCGGACTTCAAGCTCTTGTTTACCCAAGTCACTTAGTCCTCAAATTTAATATACAATATACTCCTTCGTTATCATCACTAACAAATGAAGAATTTCCGTTTTCAGTAATGCCGACGACAGAGTACGATCCTCCTTTCTTTCACTAACAATATAACTTCCTTCACAATCAATGCAAAGCAATATGGTGCCCAAATGAAGATGAAATCAAGAATTTTTCATGAGAATATGAGAATCATGATAAATAATCCAAGCTAAAAGCATAATCTAACCTCTGTGAACTTCTCCTTCATTTTTATCTTCTTCATTTAAGAATTTTTCATGAGAATCATGAGTCATGACAGTCATTCCGTAAAAAGCAAAGGCCCCTATATTTTCGCTTTCTCATGAATTAAAAAAGGATCTTCAAAATTGGGAGTTCTCGAGATAAAATGTACCTGTAACCCAATGTAATCTATAAACTGAAGTACCTAATCTCATCGTATCACCTTCATTCAGATATACTCTAACTTATGGTTCAATCTATTATGAGAGTTACTGTTGGCTTGAGACCCAGGTTTGAGACCCAACTTCACAGTCCAATGTCTAAACTGTTATGGACAGTCCAATGTCAGGTCGAACACTAGGGTCTAAAACTAGGGTTGTGCGTCTTGTATAAAGTGGAAGTTGAATGAATGACAGAGACACGAACTCATTATTATACGTGTTTGAGATTATACAAAATCTAACATGGCATCAAGAGCCAGAGTTGATTAACAAGAATAAGAGAACCCTAGACCAGTAAACATGGCGGATGATACAGAATCATCTAAAAGAGGAAAAGAGGTAGAAAACAGTATGCAAAACAAGAAACCAGAATATCATCTGGGATCAAGTGATGGACCAGGGATTGTCATCACACCGATTGTGTTAAAGGGAACAAACTATGATGAATGGGCTAGAGCAGTGAGAAGATCATTGATAGCCAAAAGAAAATTTGGTTTTGTTGATGGAACCGTCAAAGAACCAAAGGAACCTGAGGAGTTGGAGGAGTGGATTGCAGTGCATTCAATGTTGGTTTCTTGGATCAACAATACATTGGAGACATCTATTAGATCAACGTTGGGGGATTATGATGATGCGAGCTTGTTATGGACGCACTTGAAGAGGAGATTTTGTGTTGTAAGTGGAACTCGGATCTGCCAGTTGAAAGCTGCCTTAAGCGAGTGCAAACAGAAGAAAACTGAGGAAGTTGTCGTGTACTATGGGAGATTGAACAAGATATGGGATGAGATGGTGACGTACATGAAGATACCAAAGTGTAGTTGTGTCCAGTGCACGTGTAACATTGCGACACAGGTTAGTACGTTGAGAGAAGAAGATTTCTTACACTATTTTTTGATTGGTTTGGATACTGTGTATAGCTCCCTGCGTGAACAATTACTGGCAAGAGATCCACTGCCATCTATAGATGTGGCTTATCAAGCAGTGGTTAATTCGGAACGTCTAAAATTGGGGGACGGAGTTGTGACGTCTCAGACACAGGACAATGTTATGGTGTTCAAGGTTCAGTCGGATCAGCGTCCATACAATAATATGTATGATCCTAACAAATATTGCAAGCAGTGTAGCCGAGAAGGGCACTCATACGAAGGGTGTTTTCATCTTATTGGATAGCCGGAATGGTGGGGTGACAGACAAAGAGGTGGAAGAGGATATGGTCGAGGAGGCAGAACTGGTGGTCGAGGACGTGCTGGTGCCGGGTTTGTGAACAGCAGAGGAGGTAGAGGACAAGGAAATATACGTGCGCATAATTTGAACATCTCGGCAGCAACAACATCTCATCCTTCCACTGGGTCTTCAGAAGATGCATCAGGACTGACAGGCGTGACTGCAAGTCAAGTTCAGCAGGTTCTTGAATATTTAAATTCAAGAAAATTCAGTTCCCAGCTCCAAGGTAAGACAAATCAAACACCCTGGATTATAGACACAGGAGCTACAAATCATGTCACGTGTAAAAGAGATGATATGATAAATGTGAAAGATATTAGAGCATGTTCTGTGGGACTGCCGGACGGAAAATATGCTCACTCTGAGAAAATAGGAACATTTATTCTTCCTGGTGGTTTGAGATTGGACAATGTGCTTTATGTGCCACAGATAACCTGTAACTTGATTTCAGTTACACAACTCATTGATGAGGTAGTATGCAATGTTCAATGTACTAACAATTTATGTCTTATACAGGACCGGTTGACGAGGAAGGTGATTGGAGTGGGTGAGCGATGAGGTGGACTATATATGTTCTGTGGTGTGCCTCCAGTTAAAGTGCTTGCGGTGAGTGAAGATACGTATGAGCTGTGGCATCAGCGATTGGGACATCCATCAGAGAAAGTGTTACAACAGTTACCGGGTGTGGGTAGATTATTGAAGAAGAATAATGATGCGTGTGATATTTTTCCGCGTGCAAAACATCGTAGAAGTAGTTTTGCTAGTAGTTTGAGCAAATCCAGTTGTAGTTTTGATTTGGTTCATATAGATTTGTGGGGTCCTTATAAGACGCGTTCGTCTTCTGGAGCACAATATTTTCTGACAATAGTAGATGATTTTTCAAGAGGTGTGTGAATTTATTTAATTCAAAGCAAAACTGAGGTTGAAACAATATTTCTTAACTTTATTGCGCTTGTGAAACGTCAATTTGGTAAAGAAATCAAAATTGTTAGAAGTGATAATGGAACTGAATTTAATGCATTGCGTGACTATTTTAAGACTAATGGAATAGGTTTTGAGACATCCTGTGTAGGAACACCTCAACAAAATGGAAGAGTTGAGAGAAAACATCAGCACATAATGAATGTGGCAAGAGCTTTGAGATTTCAAGCAAATTTACCGATCCGATTTTGGGGAGAATGTGCTTTGACAGCAGCGTATTTGATTAATCGTACGCCTACACCGGTTCTAAACAACAAAACTCCATATGAAGTTCTATTTAGGAAACCGGCACCATATAATCAGTTGAAAGTATTTGGTTGCTTGTGTTATGCACATGATCAAAGTAGTAAAGGGGATAAGTTTGCAAGTCGAGGAAGAAGGTGTGTATTTCTTGGTTATCCTTTTCGGAAAAAGGCATGGCAAGTATATGACTTAGACAAAAGACAATTTTTGGTTTCAAGGGATGTAGAGTTTCATGAACATCAGTTTCCTTACATATCTAGGGTACCTGATAAGCCAACTGAGATAGTTCGGGCTAATAATGACGTGTGTTGGAGTGATGATGAAGAAATAGTGCAGAAAGAGAACCCAGAAAGCGTTACTGAGAATCCAGAATATGTTTCTGAGAACCCAGAAGACATTACTGAGAACCCAAAATACATTACTGAGAACCCGGAAGACAGTACTGAGAACCCAGAATATATTACTGGGAACCCGAAAGGTATTACTGCGAACCCAGAAAACATTACTGAGAACCCGGAAGACATTACTGAGAACCCGTAAGATGATACTAAGAACCCAGAATATATTACCGAGAACCCTGTGGTCTCGAAGGAAGAAGTGACGGAAGCTAGTATGGGTAAAGGAAGGTGACAGAAGATTCCGTCTAGTCGGCTCAAAGGTTTTGTAATGCACACTGTACGAGAAAATAGTCCATCTCATGCTCACTCTCCACAGTCATCATCCTCAGGTGCGCCGTATCCTTTGACGTATTATGTTAGTTGTGATAGATTCTCTACAGTTCATAAAAAGTTTCTTGCAGCAATTACTGCTGGGTCTGCACCTAAAAATTTCAAAGAAGCCATGAAGCATCCAGGATGGCGTAAAGCAATGGCAGAAGAAATACGAGCTTCGGAAGAACAATGAACATGGGAATTAGAAGAATTACCGCCGGGAAAGAAAGCTCTTGGCAGTAAATGGATTTACACAGAGAAGTATGATGAGAATGGACAGTTGGTGCGGCTCAAAGCTAGACTGGTGATCTTTGGGAATCATCAAGTAGAAGGGTTGGATTACAATGAGACATTTGCACCAGTGGCGAAAATGACGACAGTGCGGACTTTCCTAGCTGTGGCAGCAATTAAGAATTGGGAAGTGCATCAGATGGATGTACATAATGCATTTCTTCATGGAGACTTGGAAGAAGAAGTGTATATGAATATACCACCCGGATTTGCTCAAGGTAAGCCTAATATGGTATATAGGATGAAAAAATCTTTATATGGTTTAAAGCAGGCTCCTCGGTGTTGGTTTGCAAAATTGTCTGCAACTTTGAAGAATTATGGGTTTCGGCAATCATATTTCGATTATTCTCTTTTTACTATGACTAAGGAAAAAATCCAACTTAACGCTTTGGTCTATGTGGATGATTTGATTGTTGCGGGTAATGATTTAGTTGCGCTTGATCAATTCAAACTTTACTTGGGACAATGTTTCAAGATGAAAGATTTTGGAAAGTTGAAGTATTTTCTGGGTTTGGAGGTGGCCCGGAGTGCACAAGGTTTTTATATATGTCAACGCAAATATGCGTTGGATATCATCATGGAAACAGGTTTATTAGGTGCAAAACCTGCAAAATTTCCAATGGAAACGAATCATCGTCTTTCTTTGGACAAAGGAGATTTGTTCACGGATGTGGAAAAATATCGAAGACTGATTGGGCGTTTAATCTATTTGTCCGTGACTAGGCCGGACCTAGCGTATTCCATTCATATTTTGTCTCAATTCATGCAACTGCCGAGAATAGCACATTGGGAATCGACTCTTCGTGTGGTTCGATATTTGAAGAAGAATCCTGGGCAGGGAATTCTGTTGCGCTCTGATAGTGGTCTTAATTTGAAAGGATGGTGTGACTCAGATTGGGCTGGTTGTCCCTTAACTAGACGCTCATTGACAGGATGGTTTGTTCTTCTTGGGTATTCTCCAATATCCTGGAAAACTAAGAAGCAACATACTGTTTCTCGTTCTTCAGCTGAAGCAGAATATAGATCTATGGCGGCGGCTACGTGTGAATTAAAATGGTTGAAAAAATTACTGGGTGATTTGGGAGTTCATCATCCACATGGTATGCTTCTTCTATGTGATAGTCAATCGGCTTTGTATATTGCTCAGAATCCAGTTTTTCATGAACAAACAAAGCATATTGAAGTTGATTGTCATCTGGTTAGAGATGCTATCATGCAGAAGATTATTACGCCTTCTTACACTCCTACAACAGTGCATTTGGCGGATATTTTTACTAAATCTTTAGGGAAAGCTCAGTTTCAGTATCTTATTTCCAAGATGGGAATGTGTGATCTCCATGCTCCGTCTTGAGGGAGGGTATTATGAGAGTTATATATGGGCTCAAGACTGTAGGCTTGAGACCCAGGCATGAGACCCAACTTCACAGTCCAATGTCTAAACTGTTATGGACAGTCCAATGTCAGGTCGAACACTAGGGTCTAAAACTAGGGTTGTGCGTCTTGTATAAAGTGGAAGTTGAATGAATGAAAGAGACACGAACTCATTATTATACGTGTTTGAGATTATACAAAATCTAACACAATCTTTTGATCCGAAATCCCGTTCCATGAGCTAT
This sequence comes from Papaver somniferum, assembly GCF_003573695.1. NCBI lineage: Eukaryota > Viridiplantae > Streptophyta > Magnoliopsida > Ranunculales > Papaveraceae > Papaver > Papaver somniferum. The sequence goes on along the minus strand of NC_039360.1, from coordinate 13,888,474 downwards.
AAACAAAAAACAATATAAAAATTAAGAATCAAATCAAATAAAAATGTAGAGACACGGGAAGGTTGTTCTAATGTGCATCATTGCCACCCAGCTGTTGATTAAAATTTTATTCACAAAAAAATAGACAATGAGTTAAAAGATTTGTATTTCATTAAAATCCATCAATAATTTTAAGCATATGTGCATCTTTCACAAAATCGGTAAACTTGTGAACAAAAAGAGTGTACCTATATTTGGATATGCCCTTTATACAAAATCAGAATTGTCTTTTTCTTTCCTTGTGATTTCCTCCATTATTGCTGATACATGTTAACACCTGCAAACTTATTGTGATAACCGAAATATTTTACAGAGATTCAACAATCCAGAGATTCATATCAGAAGATATTGAATATATTTTACAGAAACTCTAATAACAATTGAAATCCTTACGAAATGTAGCAAGAAAAAAATAAATAAATAGAGGGTCAGTGTTTACCGTCATAACAGATGTTAGGATTTTGTTGTTTATCGAGAGTAAAGGAAAATCGTAACTGCAAACATAAAACAAAAGGAGGGTTAGGGTTCACTGCAGTACCTATGCATGCCCATTAACAGCATAGGCTAGATACAGTTTGGACTCTAGCAGGAAATAGGTTCCGTATTGTGTGGGATATATGATCAAATCAGAAAAGAAAAAAAATCAAATCATATACAATACCTAACATATGGTCAAGTACCGGGAACACCAACAAGAAAAAATAAAATTAAATCGTATGTTAGAATACGTAATATATGATGAAGTTAATATATGATCATATGAATCAAGTACATGGAACAATTGTTCCCGAAAGGAAAAATAATTAGATGAGTGTGGATTTATCAACCTTGACCGATAGATAATAGATGATTCGGGAGTTGGTGTTTGCTTCTGATCTTGTTTGCTCGCAAATAGCGATTATGACAGGCCTCATGCGGTGTTAATGATGGAGTTGGAGCAGGTTGTATATCTCGGCTTGACCATTTTTCTTTACAGGGGGTTAGTCCACGAGTGAGTTGGAGGGAGTTTAATGTATTTTGAATCTTGGGGATTTTGAGGGAGTGTAAGAGAGTATAGGGAGTTTGACAGAGTTTGGTGTGTTGAGTGTAGGGGGTTTGAGAGACTCTCCCAAAATCTCTACTTTTTTGAGAGATTTGGAGTGAGGTAAAAATACACTATAAACTCCCTAGAACTCCCCAAAAAAAACAAACTCCCTATCATTCTAATTTTTACCACTAACAGGGAGTTTAAGAGTTTCTTTCAAACTCCCCCACGACTAACGGGATTTTTTAGGGAGTTTGGGAGACTCTTCTAAACTCTCCCACGATTAACGGGGATTTTGAGAGACTCCCTCGAACTCCCTCACGACTAACGGGAAAAAACACAAGTACACTCAACTCCCCCAACTCCCTTGAGGACTAACACCCTGTTAGTTTTTTTAAGTAGAGTTTCTCAGAGATTCAGTATTAGGAGGGAATAGCGGAGGGAAGGGAGGAAAGATAGTTTTATCTTCTATACGTGTTTTAGTGAGTAATCTTCACATCTACTGTTGGGTGCCATAAACTTTGGAAAAATAGTGTGGAAACCCTCATTTCTCATTGGTAGGGGGCCAGGAGCTCTAGAATTCAATCTTTTGGCCTAACTTTCATTCTAGAGCCAGTATTTCGGCTTCAAATTATATATACAATATAGAATCACGAGATTGACGGCTCCTAGACATCTTGCTCTGCTAATGTAGAGCGATAACGTCTTCAGGATACAAACAACAAGTTTTCCCTGATTATATAAAGGATATGAAGCTCCAGCAAGCTCATGTCAGAATAATTAATGCTCCTAGACAGTTTGCTCTGCTAGTATAGAGCCATCGGTTAATTATTCTTAAATTATTGGATACATCCACTGAATTTCCGAAAATATTCAAATATTTTCGCAATATTTCGTTACTTCAATCTATGGTTCTTCCCAGCAGAATTCCATGGGTTAGTAATAAATATTCAACGCACGGGCGTCTGAGCTACCTCCGAGTAAGCCCCGGCTCAAAAGGTGCAAGTGTACTCAACGATGATGCACTAACAATCACCGCACGAACGAGTATTTCAAAATACGACGAAACGATGAACCTATGTAAAATTGAAAGGAAAATAATAAATAATTAAATATTGACCAAGGTGCTGAGGGATTGGGCTCACCGGCCGTGCCGTGGCCAATCGCACGCCAGTTTTATATATTTTTTGTTATTTTCCTTGATCTTATGAAAATCCTTTCATTTGAACAAATATCCGTCTTGAGGAAACTCCTCAGTGTCATGGTGTTTCCTTCGCACCAAGGAAATATATAAAATTGGAAAAAACATTGTGGGGCCGTGATTATTGGCTAATCGGCCATGCCTTGATCCCGGCGGGCCCACACTTCATGGTTCCTCATTATTTTATCATTATTTTTCTAATCTCATGAAAACTCCTTCATCTCATGGTATTTTCATAAATCCATGAAAAATATAATATAAAATTAGGAAAACCTATGAGACCGGGCCCAAGCCGGCCGGCCATGCCCTAGCCGGTCCCACACGTCCCTTTATTTTATTATTATTATTTTAAGGTTTCCTTGATCCCATGAAATTCCTTGCTTTCATGGTATTTCTCTCAAATTATGGAAAAATACATAAAAATACATAAAATTAAGGAAACTCGTGGGACCGGGCTTAAGCCGGCCGGCCATGCCCTAGCCGGTCCCACACACCCTTATTTTTATTATTTTAATATTATTTGCTTCCTTGATCTCATGGAAACTCTTTCACTTTAAGGAAACTCCTTAATTTTAACAAAACTCCTTGATTTCATGATATTTTCATAAAATCATGAAAAAATAATATAAAATTAGGAAAAGGCACTATGGGACCGTGGTCACTAGCTGGCCGGCCATGCCTTGGCTTCAGCGGTCCCACGCCTCATTATTCCTTCATTTTATAATTATTTTCCTTCATCTCATGAAGTTTCCTCAGTTTCAGCAAAACCCTGATTTTTTCATATTTTCTCAAATGGTTGCTCAAACGCACGCCAGAAAATATCAAAATTCTCAGGACTGAGACACTGACACCCTGGCAACGTGAGCATGTTACCTTGACCGACCAAGGTTGGCTCTTTGTCTTGCAAGAAGCCGGTCCCACGTATTTTCACGATTTGACCTAATTTGCACAATTGCACGTATCAGGTCCAAAACTCTTCCAAATAATTTTGGAATTTCATAGAATGATCGCCAGTCGATCCCGTGACCACCCAAGGCCGGTTTCATGACCCCTTGGTCGGTCCCTCACCTCTTCATAATTAATTAGGTTTTATCACCTAAGGCTCAGACGAGCATTATATGATAAATGATTGAACCAGCATTTGATCATTCTTTCACCAACTCTTCAAGGGCTCCTGGTATTTGCTCACGCGAGCATATGGACGCTACATGGTCAACCCACTGTCTTATGTAGCCGGTCCTCCTTCATTCCATGGTTAAATTTTCAATAAACTATCACTTAGTCATCAATTGATCAAATTAGGGTTTCTGAGTCCAAGGATCATAATTCCAGATTCGAAAGCTAATAATTTTACGACGATCTCATGATCACCATTTTATTATACTCGGTTCAACTACCAGTATTCTAATGAATGTCTTATTTTGGTCACGCTACCAATAATTCATCAGACGACCAACACTTGCTCAGATGAGCAATATTTGCTCAAATCAAGGAATATTGGTTCAACTATCAAAATTCAACAATTCATCGAATGAGCAATACTTGCCTGCCTCAACTATCAACGTGAGAATTATACCTCTGTCTCAACAGACACGATCAATTCATCAGTTTTAAAACATTTTGCAAAATCATGTTCAACTCAGCAAATACATGGACTCATCGTCCCATAAAGTCATGAAGTCAACAACTGACTAATTAACCACGAGACGTCAATCGTGTCACATAGGGGGATATTAACTAGGATTTTGGTCTGGCGGTCTACGACATGTGTGTTCATACACACGATGGAATGTGAGCAAGTCTTGCAATCAGTTGAAGGAGTTAACAAAGCAGTGGATGGAAAATCGACCAAGTCTCCGCACGATGAGCAACTGGTTTCAAACACGATTTCCATTTCCACACTTTTTGATTCCATCAACTTTCATACTTCATGGGATCATGGTGTCTACAATTTCAGCAGAATAAATAAGTCTCTGAATCATGATTGAAGACAGAAGAAGAATCTCACGTCTCACAGACAACACGAGATCAACACCTCATCAATTGAGTAATTACTCTCAACTGAGCAACTTTAATCATTCGTAACTTATCTTATTCAGAATACACAACACACCCACAATCTTTGATTACCATTGATTCCACACATTTCTCAGCTTTCCTCCTACAGATCAACCCATACTCTCTTGTGACCGAATTTACTCTGGAACGGCCATTGTCTTGGTTTAGGCCGGAATATTACAGATTGATCTCTCGAATTCAAAGCACTGCCTTCTTGCAGTGCATCTGTGTGAGGTTGAACATTTCTCTCGGTGATAGACACATTTTTGTGTCTAATTTGTTCTCAATGTCTGTATTGTTGGAACTCTATTTTTGTACTAATATTGTGTTTTTATGTATTTTTAGGAAATAAACATTTTTGGAAAATTTGGCTCGAAAAGTTGATTTTGGCACCCGGAGGACAAGTGTTATTCGGACTCTCGCTTTTGGATAAGGGGTAACCTAATTACTAAGGGGCACCCCCAGGTCACCCCCAAGGAAGTTGTTATTCGCACCCCTACTCTGGATAGGGGGCTACCAGTTTCTTCCCCATTTGAACCGAGTTTTGGCGGGAAAAATAGTTCTTCACCTGCGTAATTGTTGAAGCAAATTTTGGACGTGATATAAGGAGATTCAAGGGCTAGTTTTCATTGGGTTGGACCTGTTATAGCCTAACAGGGATGGTATGGGTGTTCGAATCGAGTTATTTGGGCTGGATAATCGTGGGATGCAAAACAGGGAAGATATTCTCAAAACAGGGAAGATATTCTATTCTCGGAATTTTTGGATGGAAGATACGTGCATGGGTCGACTGTATTGGTTGGAAACAAATTCTATAGCTCAGAGAAGACGCGTGAAAGAGATAAACCAGGAAACAAATCCCGTAACAAGTCAGAAGAATAAAAAAAATATATCAGAAATATTCTCTTCACTGCCGGATTATATTGAAGTTATTACAAAGATTTGGTCGACCTGTTGAGTATAAATAGGTTGCTGGGGTTGAGGAGAAGGGTGTCGAGAGTTTGGGGAGTTAGCAGAGACAAGAGAACGAAGAAATCATGAGTTCCAGGAAAAGTTTTCTGCTGCTACAACTCAAGAACATGAAGAACGGACGTCCAGGAACCGTCGTTCTTCAACAGTGACAACGACAAGTCTTCGTGGGTCATAGGTGTGGGTCTTAGAACCACAACGACAATAGCACTTCTCTTTTATCGTTCTTGTGTGACGCTTCCTGTGGGTCGCACATTAGTTGTTTACACCATTTTCTCTTCTTCTCATCATTTGTAAACCATTTTTGAGCCATAATAAATTATTTTTAGAGCATTTATACTATGATGAGCTAATTCCCTCGTAACCAAGGAAATGGAGGAAGCTATTCACGCAACATAAATGGGTAACTATTTCATTTAATTATATAATTCATCTAATCGCTGCTTTTGCAGAGTTTTAAATTGTTTGAATGATTGTCTTAATTATTTGTTATTCAGTTTGATAGGTTATGCTTGGTTTAATCTCTTGATAATCTATGCTTAAGGTTTACAAATAATGTTTGAGAATCTGTATGATTGATAGTGAATTAAAGATAAAAGAGGACTTAAGAATTGAATAGAGTTTTGAAATATTTATCATTCAATTTTGCATAATAGTGGAATCTAGTGTCTTGGTTACCTCTCGCACACATTGTTAATAATTTTGTATATAATTTTATTAAATCTGTAAATTTAATCTTCACAAATCCGAGAGTTTGAACCTCATTACTACAACCACAATCAAAAATATAATCACTCGGTTCAAGGAGTCTCCTCCGTACGGTCGTCTCCTCAATCCCGTGAAAACCAGCAAATCGTTTTGCCCCATCTACAGTTTGCAGTAGGCTAGTGTCTGTAGCGGCTTAATACAGTGTGTATTTAATCTGGACTAGGTCCCGGGGTTTTTCTGCATTTGCGGTTTCCTCGTTAACAAAACTTCTGGTGTCTGTGTTATTTCTTTTCCGCATTATATTTTCTATAATTGAAATAATACAGGTTGTGCGTTAAAGATCATCAATTGGAAATCCAACCTTTGGTTGTTGATTGATATTGATTGATCCTTGGACATTGGTCTTTGGTACCGTCCAATTTATTTCCTGTGCTTGATTAAAGACTCGCTATTGTTTTAGCTTGAGTAAATCAAAACAAGTGAGAGATATTGACTCCTTGAGAAACCTTAATCTAGATTGAGTCTGACTGTCTAGTTGATTCTCTAGCAAAGTATTTCGGAGTTAGTCCATACAGATTGCTAAGAGAAATATTGGGTGGTGTTGTTAGACCCCCTCTTTTCATATTCTAAGAAGACGTAAATGGTATGCGAGAGAGCGGGTAAGAAGGGATAAAGTCACAAAGGTAAGAACTACAAGTATGAGAAGAAGACGACTAGGGTCTACAAAACAAATTCGAAGAAGTGTGAATGCCCGTTCAGGATTGTTCTCAAAAGACTTCAGGAAGCCGATCTATGGAGATTGTATAGTATTCCGGACGGTCGTCACAACTATCCTCCACTCAAAGGTTTATATGGACACCCTGCATATTCCCGATTGAAACCACATCAGATAGATAAAGTTAGGCATATGAAGGGATTTAGACCTCTTAAGATCCTAAATGCAATAATCGCGGAAGATAAGGATAACTTGTCCACCATTTCCACAATCAACGCCGCCAAAGCAACGATTAAGAGAACTGAATGGAATGGTAGATTGATTATGCAACAATCAGAGTGGTTAGCAGAAAAACTTAACTGCGCCATGCAAACTAGGGTAGGTCCGTAGGAGAAAGTGACTCATATTTTTCTTGCACATCCAAGGATGGTGGATTTGGCTCAATGTTTTTACCAGGTTCTGTTCATAGATTGCACCTACAAGAAAAACAAGTATAACATGCCGATGTTGAACGTGGTCAATCATACTTCGGATAAAACTTCATTCACCATTGCATGGTGCTTTATGGAAAAAGAACAAACACAGGACTATGTTTGGGCGCTGGAACAAGTGAGGTTGATTTACCGTGGGGAAGAGACGCTGCAGGTTATATTTATGGATAGATATTTGCAATTATGAGTGACGTTCGTCAAGTCTTTCCACTTGCTCAACATTTTCTTTGTACGTGGCACATCCAAACCAATCTTTTTTCTAATTGCAAGAATCAAATCCAAATGATCCATTCTAAGAAGGGTAATCAACGTTCTAAGGAGGAAGATGAGCGTCTAAGTCAAATTTCCAAAAAAAAGAGCGAGCGGAAGAGAAAAGGAAAGAAAAGGAAAAATACGATGAAGAGGGGGATCTATGGAAATATTTTTGAAAATATTGGGACCATTTGGCTCATTCGAAAACCGAGGTTAAGTATCATGCTAACTTGCAGAAGTTTATTGATGATTGGAGCACGGATCATAAGAAGGTTTTCGAGTATTTCCTGAATACATCGTTGAATCCTTGGAAGGAGAAGTTTGTTTATGCATGGACCAATAGATACAAGAACTTCAAAAATGAGTCTACAAGTCTTGCAGATCAGTCTCACGGATGTTCGAAAAAAATTCTGGAACAAAATAGGGGTGGGGTAAATACGGTACAAGAAGTTATTCACGAGCACGCAGAGAATGACTTAAGAAAAATAGTCACTCAGATGAAGTTGAGTAAAGACTGTTATTTGATGCAACACATAAAGGACAAAGTTTTTCTACGGGGGTAGCACACCAAGTATCATGGTGGTCAATAAACCATATGATGGAGGAACTTATAGAATTTAGAGCTAAAGCGGCCGCCAGAAAGGTGATGAAGTGTAATTGTACAACCGATATTTGGCTCGGCCGCCCGTGTAAATATAAACTTGGTGGGTACAAAGATATCATTCCTCTTGAAGATATCGATCCATTCTGGCAGCAACTTTCAATCATCCCAAAACCCACGGGTTTAGCCGATGAAGAATTTGGAGACTCGGAGATTGACAAGTACATCAACGAAAAATACCGAAAAGTGAATTGTGCAGGAAGACAAATTATGGTTGCTAACTTGTGTCCGGCAACCTGTAAGATCTTGGGGGTATAAGAAGAGCCAATCAAACAAAAACTAGCGGGAATACTAACAACTAAAATGTCATTTAGAGAAACTGTTAATAATGACAAGGATTGCGAAAGAGACCTATCACGTCATGAGCATGTTCGGGCGGAATATGAGAAGTGCGAAAAGTCTTTCATTCCTAAGAAACGAGGTCGGTCAAAAAAGCAAGAAAACGAAGATATGGATATTGTTGAGCATGGGGTCGATACCCAGCAAAGCAAAACTAGTGGTATGGTGACGATAAGAGGAACATGTGGTAATCCGCGCACCCCTAAGGATTCCCTTGGAAGACCACAACGTGTTGCTTGCACTTTGTATAAGGAGTATACCGAAAAACTTCCTCACGTCATCTTAGATCATCTTATATCCACCGATGACGTCGACGGGGACGAAAATTGTGGTTACCATGTTGCAGCGAAACAATTAGGGCGTTTCGATAAGGCCGAAAAACTTAAACTCCAAATCGAATATGCAAGAACAAAAATGGACGCTAAACTTGTCGAGAACAAACAACTCTATTTGACAATGATCATTGAAGGAGATGAAAAAGGGAAAGAAATGAAGTTCAAAGAGTTGGTTCTAACGTGAAATGGCGGAAGGGTTCGAAGAAAGCCGGTTCTGAGTTTTGGATGCAAATGCCTTTTGGTGGCCAACTTTTAATGGACACGTTCACTTGTGTTGTAATTGTATTCACCAAAGGCTTTCCCGGAGTTTCTTGTATGTACGTAGCCTCAAGAACTAGGTGCGACGCGGCGATAAAGAAGATAAGAATTGTTATGGCATATGTCAACGGTAACCATTACATTGGCTTGAAGATAGATGAGGAATGTCCTTTACCAGCGGTGGTATATGGTGATTGGGGAGAGTTCACCAAGGAGTGGACAAACCAGTACGAGTACGGCATGAACATGTGGAATGCTTTGGACCAAACACCAAGTACAATGCATGAACACGTTGACATGGGCGACTAAATGTGGAAGGAGTTGTTTTTTTTTTTTGAGATTTCTGTTTTGAAGCATTCTTTTGGAAGATGGTTGTATATACAACTTGGATATTTGTATTATCACGAATACTTAACGAATACAATGTATTCTATCTTGTGTTATCAACTTATCATTATAATTTTTTTTTTGAAATAGGATCGATTACAATTTAGCAATTTAACCTAACGACTCTTACCTTTATCAATGTGAATCGTTAAGTTGGTATTAATAAAAATTAACGACTCTTGCAGTCCATATTTGATGATCTCCTGGATATTTTAGAACTTCAGGATCGTTATTGTGCTATTAATAAACTAATGACTCTAAGCATACATATTTGTGGTCGTTAAAACGTAGAAAAAAAATTAACGACCCTGTAAAATTGTTAGGCCCCTAACATAAATATTAACGACTCTTAATAGTCCATATTTGATGATCTCCTGGATATTTTGGAACTTAAGAATCTTTTTTGGGTATTTAAATAATAACGACTATAAGTATACTTATTTTTGGTCGTTAAAATGTAGAAAAAAAACTAATGACCCTGTAGAATCGTTAGGCGCCTAACATAAATATTAACGACTCTTAATAGTCCATATTTGATGATCTCCTGGATATTTTGGAACTTAAGAGTCGTTTTTGGGCTATTCAAATACTAATGACTCTATGTATACCTATTTTTGGTCGTTAAAATGCAGAAAAAAAATCTAACGACTCTAAAGAAGTTGTTAAGTCCCTACCATATAGATTAACGACTTTAAAGATACCAGTCTTCGACGGCTCTTTCTGTACTTTCCTTTTCCCCAAAAAAGAGCCGTTTAAAATTTTTCTATATAAAGATCTCATCCCATTAAAATCAGAGTAAATCTTTTTTCTCAATGACAAGTCCATCATCAATTTAAAACATACTAAGAAAATGCAAATGAACAGCCAAATCAATTGCGGCAATGGAAGAAGAGATAAGCAAAAGAAGCAAACAACTTACTATAAAATCATCTACATCGCCACCACTTAGCAAATACTTTAAAGATTTGGAAGAATCGGTAAGAAACAAATACCGTAATGCATCCACATCATCGTCATCAGCTACGGTGGAAGAAGAAAAGAGGCTCGAGGCAAAGAAAAGAGGTCAAGAAAAATTCCAAATCAGGGAAAGAATGAAGAAAGTTGAGGAACAGAGCGAATGGATTAAAAATTATTACATAGTCCTACCAAACTACGTAAACTTTCAGTGGCAATGCCGGAATGAGAATCGTTTGAAGATTTGTGTTTCGTTAAATCGTTTGCTAATACGTTCCGTGAACGTCTGAAAGAAATTTATTCAATTTTTGGAAGAGAGTTAAAGAGTTCTTTTACGGAAGTATCGGGAATCCCAATAACCGTAAATGGAGAGACTTGGCATTTAGAGCCAGAGTATGTAAAAGTTACAATTGTGGTGTACGACTATCATCCACGAGCTCCTCTAAGGGAAAAAGTGATTAATGCGATCATTTTCATACCTATGTCACCGTTAAAAGTTCGCATATTAACATTTGAGAATTCTTTCAATTCTAGTTGAAACGTTTCAGTGGGCTTTGGAGAATTCGTAATGGGGAGACAAAGTTTATTCACCACAAAAAATATACGACGTTGTACCGACGTGCAAGGAGGTTTATCGAAGAACACTTGAATCGTCAAATTCTAGATTATCCATACTAACTCGTCAGTAATGAAAGATTCATGTAATGTTATTTCCTTGATGAAATCAATGTCCATTTTGGTTCCAACTTAAAGTGTGCAAAAGGGCTCGTCAATATAAAAAAGACAAGATTGATGACCCTAAAATTTATATTGACGATCCTAAAGTTTTTTTTGGCTTTTCGTTGACGACTCTTAAATTCATATTGACGACCCATAAAGTTTTTTGGTTTTTCATTGACGACCCTTAAATTTTTTTTGACAGAGGATGCATATATGTATAGTAAAGAGTCGTTAGTTTAATAAATTGGTCGTCAATATCGAATCGTTAATGTTAATGGTTCAGATGTAACTTAACGACTCTTTAATTTATCCGAACAGAGAGGTGGTTTTGCCTATGAACGAGTCATTAATGATTATAAAGGGTCGGCGAGAGAACCGTTAAGGGTCGTTAATTTAGAAATACACGTCTAACGACTTTAACTCTCATTTTTTAAATATGTTGACGACTCTAACATCACATTGACATATTTTCCATCTTTTCAATGTGATAGTCCTCGTCATTTTAACAAACATATAAACACAACAACTTCTAAACATCATGCTAAATTGTTAGGAAAGCAAAATAACACAAAATAGTTTAAACAAACAAACCATCCAAACCAAACCGATAGTACGAACTATAGAAAATAATTGTATCTAAGAAATACATAAGTTCAAGTCGACAATACCAACAGACATAAGTTCAACTAGGTCTAATCAAATTTTAAAACATCTCCTCACCCACTACGACCACTTCGACTTCCATCTCGACCTCCACCTCCGCCTCGACCTCTATGACTTCCCTGACTTGATGATTTCCGACTTTTCTTTGAAGGACCTTGTCCAGGACTGCCCCTTGGAGAGCCACCATATTCTCCACTAACTTCGTCATCATCATATTTGTTTCCTTCACCTTGTTCACAACGTTCTTGTCTTAGTTGGCTAGATGTTTTCCTTGTCCTCTTACATTTCTTTGCCAAATCAGCAAACATTTTCTTCGCTTGTGAATTTTCAATGTGTTGGCAGTACTCAGCGTACATACAACTTTGCTCAGATTCTATCACTTCTCCTTTGTTGGCTTTGCAACAAAATGACTTCATAAAAATCTTTATCCGCTCCCGCTATTTGCATTCAGATACCAGTGAAGATTAAAATTATTAAAATTATATGTAAATGAATAACACAATTCAAAAAATAAGTACTTCCCACAAGCTTAAGAATAGTAGAATCATCTCTAGTTTCGGCTGTAGAAGCAGAGGAAGATGCTTTGTTGCTCCTCCTACCCGTAGTCTGATCAATCCTTATCACCCGACTGTAGGAGAAGACTTCATACCATGGCATGTAATTTTCACTTGCCTCGTGACCTTCATTCACAAACTCCCAAAAAGAGGTGTCTACCTTACTTTTACCCAAATACCTATCATTCCAATGCCCAGTCTTAGGCTCAGGTTCGTAAACAACATCCAAATTCTTTCCATCCGCCTTGCATTTCTTTAGTTTATATTTGAATGGTGGAATATAATCCTCATCGGGTGAATCTTGAATATACCCAAGCTAACACATTATTATATTCAGATTGTACATTGAATATCCATAAGGGTAAAACAGATGTCCATGGTAATATAATAGATCTTGGATTCCTCCTACGCTATCTTCCTTGTACGGATCAAAGTTTACCTCTTTGGCTGTCATCTTGTCCAATTTTTGGCGCATGGCTAACAACTTCAACTTACGTGTTTCCTCCTTATCTTGACTCCCAGTGTACTTGTATTGGGTTCCTCTTGGTTTGGTATTGTCCCATGTTGGCTCCAATTGGACGTCTTTCTCGTCTTTGATCAATGAAGGGAAATGATCATAAATCCACACCTTTAATGGTTTTTAAAGTGACCCGCATACATCTTTCTAATGGTTTTTAGTTTAAACTCTTTCTTTGGGTACTTCTTTCCCTTCACAAAAAGGCCAAGCGTCGGCTCTTCATTCCATCCAAACAACTTCTGCGTCAATTCATATATTTTTTTCTAATCTAGGTTTTTCTTAAACTTGTCACCCGTGGATTTTCCTTCAACCTGCAATCCTAGAATCTGTTCTGCATCTTCGGGAATCAATCTCTCCAAAAGGGAATTGGAATTTATCGACTTCACCATAATACCTCTCACAAAAACATGATACTGCCATTTTTCAACAATATCTCTCACTCTTGCAGATTCACCTTCTAGCGACCATTTTTTCATTTTTGCATAAGAAGATTAGTGTCTAAAAATACGCGTGGCATTCTTATGATCCTATAAAAGACAAACAAATATAAATTAAACATAAGAAATTGAATATCAACATATCATATGAAAAGCAAAGTTGAGAATGTTACAATCGTCTCATTGATTGTACGGGACCACGAGCTATCATATCCAAATAGAACTTGCCGCCATCTTTAGGTTCACCTTTGGCTTTCCCATTGCTAAGACGAGTAAGCTGCAAACACTTGGGTGGAATGTGTCGCGCGCTGGGTGCAATTGGGACTTTCTCCTTCGGCTGTGGCTGTGGTTGCACCGCATCCTCCTCATCCTCCTGAATCTCCTCCTCCTCACCACCACCACCACTACCACCATCATTTCTTTCATTACCATTTCCATCATTACCATCTTCCTCATCCCCCTCTCCATCACCGCTACCACCACCATTTCCATCCTTATCATCATCATCATTACCTTCATCCTCCTCTTCCTCAATCTCTGCCTCCTCCTCATTACCACGATTACCACCATCACCACCATCACCACCATTACCATCATTACCACCACCATCATCATCATCATCATCATCATCATCATATTCACGTCCCAAAGGAATTTCTTCATCTTCCGCGACTTTTTCTTCATCGCTTCCAGTTGTAGATACAACAGGAGAGGATGAAACGGACGATTCAGACGAATCATCACATAGGTCTCTGGGTTCGCGGATAATTAAGTCTACCTCACTCGGTGTTTTTTCTCGTAATAGACCGGCATTTAGGTATTTTCGTTTGCGGGGAGGTCTGGATAGAGGAGTTACCATGGCAAGCTTATCTTTTTTATTCTTGCTACTATAGGCCAAAGACAACAAAATATCAAAGGGTCGTCAGAAAAAAATCTTAAAATAAACGACCCTTAGAAATGCTACGACTACATGTACTTCGTTAACGATTCTCAATTTATGCTTGACGATTCAAGCGTTTTTCCTTAACGACCCTTCCAAATTTTTTTGACTGAGGAGCTACATATGTATTGTACAAAGTCGTTAACTTCCTAATTTAATCGTCAAACGAGAATCGTTAACGTATTACAATTTATGTTGACAACTCTTTCATTATTTGGGACAGAGAGGTGGTTTGGCATATCATAGAGTCGTTGATGAATATAAATGGTCGTCTAAAGAATCTAGCACACAACCACACTAGAGTCGTTTTCACCTATTACTAATGCTTAACGATTTTTGATGAAGTTAACACGCATATCAAAAATCGTTAAGAAAAAAAAATGGTTAGCGATTCTAACCTAAAAAAGAATTAACTACACCGGGGATCGTTTTCTCCGCCACCCTTGGTTGACGATTTCTCGAAATTCCAACATGCAGAAGAAAAATCGTTAAGCAAACAAGCCTCGTGATTAACGACTCGATTTATGAGAATCCAATTTTTCCAATTCAAACCCTAATTTTTCAGTAGAACATCAAATTAAACTCAAACCCAAGTTAGAGTTGGGGGTTTTAGTGGACATACCTTCTGATTGGAGCCATTTCTTTCTCCGGCTGATTTGATTTCTTCCTGGTTCTCGAATACGCCTTCTTCGTATTAACGGTATCGACGAGATTAGGGACTTGATTTGCTAGTCTTGCAGTCGTCTTGGTACGTGCCATGTTTGTAGAAGAAGTTAATCGCCGATTAAAATTAATCAACGATTACGCGATGAATCGGTTGAAGAAAAAAAACATCTCCAGTTGTTAATGGAGAAGATGGACGACCAGAGAGAGGGGGAGGGAGGAGAAGAAGAATTTTGGTTGAAAAGAAAATGAGGGCCTATCTTAAGAATTAATAATATTTTTAGGGTAGTTATTAGAGAAGGGTAAAAGGGTATTTTCACCCCATTTTAGAAGCCCCATACATTTTTTGGCGTGGGTATAAATTGGGTGAGGCCCCTAATTATTTTCCAAGCCCCAATTAAGCGATGTTTTATATCTTGCAAGGTTTTATCAAGCACTTAATTTTTTTTTGTTTTTTTTTAATATTGATATACAACTTTGTAAAAGAAATGTAACGCCAAAATATTTGCTTCGAATTTTTTATAGTTTTGTTTTATAAAAAATTTGGTATCCAAAATGTGAGATCCTTATATATCTTGTAAGGTTACACAAAAGGAGAAACGTACTACCTTTTCCTACCTTGATATCCTAAATTGTCATGTAAAATAGGACACGAGGGATATTAACCGCATCACCCGATGATATAATTTTGGAAGATAAAATAAGGGAACATTATCTATATATTCCTAGTATGAGGCCCATTGAAATATATCCTTTCAAACTTAAAATATACCCCCAAGTTTATGGAAGCACAAAACCCGGATTGGTGATTTACCAAAATATCCCTACTTTAATAGAGATAATTGTTACCGACATGAATTCGTTCACCCGTAATTTTTCATTTCAGTTTTCCGGTTCTCTCTCTTACTCTCCTTTTCTCTCTCCCTCTTTTCTCCAAAACTTCCCAAACCGTAGAAAAAATTCGAAAGAAAATGTAGAAATCAAACCAAAAACTTGTTGTTGATTGAATTAGAGAGATCCAGAAGATTAGTTGAAATAAAGAATATCAAAAAAAAATAAAAACATAAAAACTAGGGTTTGTGATTGATGTTTGAAAATTGATTACTGTAATCTTCAAATTAAGATACAAATCAAAGATGACCATCGATTAACTTATTCCAATTAGTTTGCAGTTCAATTTATTTTGATTTTATTTTAACTGCTAATGCTTGATTCTGTCGATCTGTTTTTTTTTTTATTATTTTGTTTTTGATTCAATTCATTTTGATTATGATCCAATCTTCCTTAACTATTAACTGTTAATGGTTTCGATCTGTGTTAAAAAAAATTCGATTCATTTTGTATGATGGTGTTACTTTCATTTACTAATTAGTTGAATGATTTCGTTGCATGTAATGAATTCAGATATATTGTGTTAAAATTTTGTCGATTCATTTTGTATGATTGTGTTACTTTCATTTACTAATTAGTTGAATGATTTCGTTGCATGTAATGAATTCAGATATATTGATGAAAGGAGAATGACGATATTGATGGTAAACTGATGATATTTACTATTAACAGCTTTACATGTAACTTCCAAAATTATATGGTACTGAGTTATTGTGTGTTTAAAGTTGTGATTTATCCTACTGTTGGTTTTGATGGTATTGATGAATGGAAATTTAGTCTATTGTTGTAGGGGATTAATGGAAAAACTATGAATATATAATGTATTGATGGAACTGCGGCTTTTGGTTGTTTGTTGTGATTGTCAATTTGGTTAGATTCTGAAATACATATGATGTATGTTATTATACCATGGCTATTATCGGCCGTTGAAGGTTATGTGATAAGTGCTTCCGTGTGGTGAACAAAATGTTATTGTCAGGTGATTTTTGAAAATTTTGTATCATGATTTTAGTTGTTGGTGTGCATCCTATTTTTAGGGGTGTGGCGGAAGTTGGTACTTGCTGCGTATTATGTTTTTGATTGTTTGTTTCTAGTGAATTTCAATTTAGTCTCTAGATTATGAAGTGTATATGGTTGGTGGTGGTTATGTGCCTATATAGATGTTTTGCAAAAACAATTATGACCAAAAATATTACGAGTAGGAGCGTGTGTATATATATATACGTTCATCTTTTTTCTGAGGACACGTTTGAAATGGTATCATAAAACTTAACAGTTACATAGACACTGTTTGGAGTGAGTGGAGATATACCTCTGACATTTTCTAGACTAGTTAGTAAAGATGAAAACCTTGTTTTTATTTTCATTTGTAATTGTAATCTTAGATATGCATGGACAAGACATACCTTGTCAATTATCTCTCTTTCATTACCTGTTATCACGTAGCTTTTTGAAACTCTACTCTTGAGATATCTTCTTGTGGTTGGCTCCATATCTTGAGATAAATTGGAAAAGTTGCCTCCACTTTTGGAGACAACTTGTACTACTTTCTAGACAATTTATGCTAGTTGTTCCCATATATAAAAATAACCTGAGCTAGTTAGATGAGGAAATCATGAAAGCAAAGGGAAAACCAAATATGCAGATAATGTTCCCTCGAAAAAAACCAAATATGCAGATAATGTTCCCTCGAAAAAAGGCATGAAAAAACAGCATACTGACCAAGCTTTGGTTTGCATAGCGATGTCGTGAATTAAGTTGCTTTTTCTGCTTTGACATGTTTTTGATAAATGTCATCAACAAAACATAAAAAAAGATAATAAAAATATTTGCAATTCCATTCTTTCTAAGAGCACGTGACTGTATTATTTTTATTCAAAGCACTGCTAGTTGTCATTGCATTCTGGCTCAAGATATGGAGATCCGATCCTATGCACTTGATTCACTTAGCTGATCCCACCCACAACTAAGAGTTGCTACCACCCAAAGTCGAAGACTTTAATAAGCAAATCTGTATCACACAGAAAAGTCTGCGGTAATAGATAAATCTGTCTCCCACAGAAATACCTACGAGTTTTTGTTCCGTTTTTTGATAAATCAAGGTGAACAGGAACCAATTGATAACCTGGACTTATATTCCCGAAGAACAGCGTAAAATTATCAATCACCTCACAATAATCTTAATCGACTAGCGAAAGAAGATATTGCGGAATCACAAACGATGAGACGGAGATGTTTGTGACTTATTTTATATCTTGCCTATCAAAGAAATCAATCTCAAGCCAATCTTACGATTGTACTTAGTACGATAGAAACAACAAGATCAGATCACACAACTACAAGAAAAGTAGTATCGGTCTGGCTTCACAATCCCAATGAAATCTTCAAGTCGTTAACCTACAAGGTCTCGATAGAAGCCTAAGGTTAAAGGAGAATCGACTCTAACTAATACAACTAGTATCACACAGGAGGTGTGGGGATTAGGTTTTCAAGTTTCTAGAGTTCTCCTTTATATAGTCTTTCAAATCAGGGTTTGCAATCAATGTTAGCTTAGTAACAAAGCATTCAATATTCATCGTTAGATGAAAACGTGATTAGATTCAAGCTAATATCTTTCAACCGTTAGATCGAAACTTAGATTGTTACACACAAATGAAATGCATATTTATTTAGGTTTGTGTAACCGTGCCCAAACATGTACACTTTAGTTGGTTCAACAGTAGTTAACCAAATGGTTAGCCATATGAGCACTTTCATATCAACCATATTCTTCTTTATCTCAACTAGTTCAAATGAACTAGTTAGAGAGTTGTTCAATTTCTTAGATCTTATAGAAGTATGTAAGACACAATCGAAACAAAAACGATTTGATTCACTCGAATCCATTCATGAACTTTATAGCCACGGTTTGCAAATATGCATTCCTTAGTTTATAAGTTTAAGTTCACGAATAATCGTTTTTAGAAAATAACCAACTTAAGTATGCATACTGGTATGCGGACTTAAGTACCCGGAATAAGTTTGTTTTCAGTTCACAAACTCCAGCAGAAATTCACGGGATGTGAACTTCCGACAGTACGCGTACTGGTAGGAGGACTTTTGTTCCGGTTTTCCTAAGCAACAAAGTACGCATACTTTCGTTCAAGGAATAAGGACTTACACACACATATGAGTTAGCTCACAATGTTTATATCCAACCATGGTTATATATTCTAAACTCTCATTTCAATCTTTGAAACATTCTTAGAGGACGTTGTATAGTTGTTGTTCACAAACCATTTTTCGTCAAAGCAATTTTCAAGTAATTGAAACTTAATATGACTTTCGTCACTAGTAAAGATGAACTTGGCTAAAGCGAAGGCTTACCAACACATATTTCGAGAAATAAATAAGTGAGATAAACTTGGCTCGAAATAGCAAATGTGTATAATCAAAGTCTATATAGTTGTTGATGGTGGTTTTTAGCTTAGGGTTGAAATCGTAAAACCTTACATCTGATGTGATGTCACTCTGTAAGGAAACAGTGTCGTGAGTGCCAACCTCTCCACCGCAATATTTATTGAGCTGTTCAACATACTTACATGAAATTTATCCAGACTGGCGAATGTAGCAACCATCCCAGATGTTCTGTAAATTTCGGCGCCTCGCCTATATTCACTTAATATAAGTTCCTTTGAATGCCTTCTATGCTATGTTCTCTGGATGAACCCTTAATGTTGATACGGCATGGCGATTTGTGTTCGCTCGCAACAGAGTAGCACGAATCTCCAAATATCAAGGATAAGGTCTATACATAAGGTATTCAATCAGAAAAGCATGCTGCTCTCCGGCAATGAACTTAAAAGAACTCTATGTCAACACATAGAGTTCAATCAATTGCCCTGACTAACTTGCAGAAGTTAGGGTTTTGCGCCTCGCGCAGTATATCAGACCTTTCTTGTCGAAATTAAGCCTAGGCGAACTAGGTAATCAATCCTCAATGGATTAGCAGGTGCAAAACCTTTCCCAAAATCAGAAAACAGGGAGCCGCAACAGCAAAGGGAGGTGTGGCCATGCCTTAGGCCAACTGGCGCCACTTGCCATTGGCCACGCTCCTTCCTAAATCGGCCCTATTGTTAGACAATAGCTCAGTCGACCTCGTATGCGTTGCTATCTCAAGCATGTTTGTCAATGTTAGTGATCAAAACTATGAGTCTTGATTTCTAGCCTACATAGCTAAGTCTCAGACTAGGATAGAAAAGTGTAGTTGAGCTCAAGGACTTCATGGAGATTCATCATACAACGACGAAGATCTATACAAGGAACCGTGGAACTTCATCAACAAAAAGGTATGTGGAGACCTGAACTTATCTATCACTCAAAATTTTATCTATTCTATCTCCTAGTTCTTGTGAGACAAAAGTCGTATGCTATATAGACTAGATCATACACATTTGATATTTCGAGCTGAGCATTCATTGCTTATCTTTTTCTCGAAATCATGTGTTGGTAAAGCGTTTCGCTTTGATCAAGTTTATCTTCACCTAGTGACAAAAGTCATGAAAAGTTTCAATCACTTTGAGAATTGCTCTGACGTGAATCGATCTGTGAATAACGGCTACATAGCGTCCTCTGAGAATGTCTCAATGATTGAAATGAGAGTTTAAATTACATAACCATCTATTCCTTGAACCGAATTTTTCGAACTTTGTTGATCAAGAGATATCAGAAGGATTGTGGAATTGGCTTGCCAAGTCCGCGAACCCAGTCCGCAGACTCAGTCCGCGAACTGTCGGAAGTTCTCGACCGAGAATTTCTGCTGGATTTTCCAAAACTCGTTTGTGTGCTAAGTCCGCGAACCCAGTCCGCGAACTGGCGGAAGTTCTCTTTCTGAGAATTTCTGCTGAGTTTGGAAAACTCAACCGATTAACTTAAGTCCGCGAACTTGTTTGTGAACTTAAGAGGTTATGATCTAAAGATGTGTTCTGAACATGAAACATTAAATTACTAAGGAATTATTTATGAAAACCGTGGCTATAATGTTCGTGAGATGATTTAATCGAATCAAATCATCTTTGTTTCAATTGTGTCTTGTGTAGTTACATAAGATCTCATAGCAATTGAACAACTCTTTAACTAGTTTATTTGAGTCAATTAAACTAGTTATGGTGAAGAAGAACAAGGTTAATATGAAATGCCCATATGGTTAACCTTTTGGGTTACTATGTTGAACCAACATACATGCACACGTTTGGGCATGGTTTTCACAAACCAAGTAAACGTCTACCCAAGTGTGTGTGACAAGCTAAGTTTTCGATCTAACGGTTGAGAAATATTAGCTTGAATATAAATCAGGTTTTCATCTAACGGTGAATAAGGATTGCTTTGTAACTAAGGCAAAACCCTGATTTGAAGGCTATATAAAGGAGACATCTAGCTTTGAGCAAAACTAATCCCCACACGTCCGTGTGATACTGGTGTGCTCGCTAGAGTCGATTCTCCTTTAACCTTTGGTTTTCTTCTCTAAAACCAGGTTAACGACTTAAATACTTCATTGGGATTGTGAAGCCAGACCGATACTACTTTTATCGTAGTTGTGTGATCTGATCTTGCATCTTATATCGTACGAGTACAATCGATTGATTGGCTTGAGATCGTGAGAGTTCTCCGATAGGCAAGATAAAGAAGTCACAAACATCTCCGTCTCACTGTTTGTGACTCCTCGACAAACCGCCTGTGTAGTCAGGAAGGATTGTAGAGAGGTGATTGATTAATCTAGGTTGTTCTTCGGGAATATAAGATCGTATTATCAATTGGTTCCTGTTCACCTTGATTTTATATCTTAAAACGGAACAAAACCTAGGGTTTATCTGTGGGAGACAGATTTATCCTTTGATAGAATTTTCTGTGTGAGACAGATCTGTTTATTATCAAGTCTGTATTTTTTGGTTACAGCAACTCTTGGTTGTGGGTGAGATCAGCTAAGGGAATCAAGTGTGCAGTATCCTGCTGGGATCAGAGGCGTAGGAGTACAACTGTACCTTGGATCGGTGGGAGACTGATTGGGGTTCAACTATAGTCCAGTCCGAAGTTAGCTTGGAGTAGGCTAGTGTCTATAACGGCTTAATACAGTGTGTATTCAATCTGGACTAGGTCCCGGGGTTTTTCTGCATTGCGGTTTCCTCGTTAACAAAATTTCTGGTGTTTGTGTTATTTCTTTTCCGCATTATAGTTTATATAATTGAAATAATACAGGTTGTGCGTTCGTGATCATCAATTGGAAATCCAACCTTTGGTTGTTGATTGATATTGATTGATCCTTGGACATTGGTCTTTGGTACCGTCCAAGTTATCTCTCTTTGATAAAGACTCGCATCTTTCTATTTACTTGAGTAAATATCAAATCGAGAGATTGAGATATAAACACTTTGATATATCTTTTTATTGATTGAGTCTGACTGTCTAGTTGATTCTCATAAAAAGTATATTGGAGTTTGTCCATACAGATTGCTAAGCGAAATATTGGGCGGTGTTGTTAGACCCCTGCTTTTTCACCTATTTCTCTCGACCAATCGCGTCGCCTCAAATTATCCACGCGCACATAAATTGTGGCTGGGACCATACTTGCTGGCCCCACTTCCCATCGACCAATCAGGTCGCTCTAAAGCTGCCACACTCTCACCAGAAGTGTAGCCACACCCATGCTTTGCCGGCTCTCTTTTAATCGACCAATCAGGTCGCTCTAAAGCCGCCACACTTTCACCAGAAGTGTAGCCGCGCCTTATGTTTGGCCGTCCCCTTTCTTCGTCCAATCAAGTCGTTCCAAACTTTCCACCATATATTAAATGTCAAACGCACCCTGCCGCGCCACCATACTAACTGGAAAGCCAAACGCGTCTTACCACAACAACATATTGATCGGCATGCCAACATGACACTCTGTCACGGTAGCATGCAACTTTAGCCTTGGCCACGCCGCCCAGCCCTAATTCTTACTACGGCGCCAAAACCTAGCCTTGGCCACGCCGCCAAGCCCTAATTCTTACCACGACGCCAAAACCTAGCCTTGGCCACGCCGCCAAGCCCTAATTCTTACCACGACGCCAAATCCTATCCTTGGCCACGCCGCCAAGCCCTAATTCTTACCACGGCGCCAAATCCTAGCCTTGGCCATGCCGCCAAGCCCTAATTCTTACCACGTTGCCAAAACCTAGCCATGGCCGCGCCGTCAAGCCCCGATTCTTACCAAGGCGCCAAAACCTAGCTTTGGACACGCCGCCAAGCCCTAATTCTTACCACGGCGCCAAATCCTAGCCTTGGCCACGCCTCCAAGCCCTAATTCTTCCCACGACGCCAAATCCTAGCCTTGGCCACGCTGCCAAGCCCTAATTTTGGCCACAGAGCCAAACCTTAGCTTTGGCCATGCTACAACGCCACAGGCGTGGCCATGCCACAATACCACTGGCATGCCGCTATTCCACGCCACTGGCATGCCGCTATGCGATGGCTCCACCAGGTGCTGCTATGCCAATGGCGCCACTTCGTTGTACAACAAGATGCGGCCATAATCAATGGCGACTCTTCCTCATGAGATGCAATCTCAGCCATCCAAGTTCGCCACTGAATTGACGGACTTGCGGCAAGTCCTAGGCAACCCGCTACGCCAGGCACCACTATGCTTATGGCGCCACTTTGTTACACAACAAAGATGTGGCCATAATCAACGGCTACGCTTCCTCATGAGATGTAATCTCAACCATTCAAGTTCTCCACCAAACTGACGGACTTGTGGCAAGTTTTAGGAGGCCGACCCAGACAAGCCTAATAGCATCACATGTTACTTTCATATGGAAAAGTCTCTTGACTTTGACTTGCCATACATAGAAACCTGTTACACGTTTCCACGAAAACACTCGAGACATCAAACATGTCACAAACTGGGAGATACTCATCAGGGTATTGCTCTGGCGGATACTCATCAGGGTAATGCTCTGGCGATTTACAGCGTGCGGCGTGCAATGCGCCCGTTACAAGAAAGTGTCATGAAGTAGGACAATTAGTGATGGTGAAAAGTAACGATGTAAACAATTCATTTCCTTCATCATGGAAGCGTAATGACTGAAGGTTACACGAATTCACTTCCCTCATCATGGAAGCATAACGTCTGACGGTTACACGTTATTCTATTCTTCTACCGCTCAATCGTTTCCACTTCCTACGAGACCAGGGTACGTTTCAATATGACTTGTATAAATAGGCTTCACCTATTTTTACCAAACAACAAGTTTTTGGTCGGCAACAATACAGTATCTAGAAATCACCTGGTATATTTCCATTCGGCTAGCCAGTTCTACTTTCAGATACAAGTCATACACAACCACACCTTCAGAATCAACGATTCTGGTCTCAACACTCTCTTTGCTTCCCTACCTAAGACCAAACCTTCTCTTTCACTTTGTGACCGAAGCAAGCCTGGAACATCCATTTCTTGGTTTAGGCCAGGATTGTACAGATTGATCTCTCGAATCAAAAGTACTCTCGTGCAGTACATTGTTTAGGGTTTAGATTCATTTCTCACCCACACACCCGAAATTACCAAAATCAGCAGAAATAGTTTTCACTCACAAACAATTGGAGACCACAGTGGGGGGTCAAATCTCTCGGTTGCAACTAAATTTCCAGAAGATGGTCGGTCTTAGAATCCCAAATTCCGCAACCGATTGAGGAATTCCAAGGTTCGCTGAATCGGCACGAGTTCAGGAAATTAACACAAGGAACATGGACCTGATGAAGGAGACGATAAACAACATACTTAACTTTCTTATCAGATTTACATCAGATTTGAGCGGTTCACCCGCCCGGGAATTCCAACACTGGGGACTAACGTCCCGCATGATCATTCTCAAGTCAACACATTCACCACCAATCAGTGACCGGTGAACCAGGAAGCAGCCACGTTGGTGAAAATTTTATGCGAACTTCTGCACCTTTCAAAGGACCAGCGAGCGGAGACATTTACTGCGATTAATCAAATAACCCTAGATGCATGTTTGGTTCCTTTACGCTCATAGGCTTCAAGAATGTCAGAAATGTCCGTCAACAATGTTACATTTACTGAAGATGACATGATGGAAAAAGATGGACATAACCGAGCCCTACACGTCACTGCTCGCATCAAGGATTCATAGTTCAAAAGGGCCCTTATCGAAACGGGGGTGTCCTCCAATGTTATTACTCTCAGAACACTCAGGACAGCCAAGGTGTGGCCAATTAAAATTGTACGACAACCTACCATGATGACAGATTTCGAAGGCAATCTACCACATGATACTGGGAAGACCGTGGCTCCACCATAATATGATAATTCCTTCAACATATCACCAGTGCCTAAAGACCATTTGAATGAAGAAGTTATTCGCATTACCGCGTCATTATCTCCTTATGCGCCAATCTGTAGATGTTCGAACCAAAGGAAAATTCGCGGGACTCGTCAGGCAAATTTCTCTGCACTCCACGCCCGACATGGACATCAATCGAAGAAGAGGACATGCTCACATCGCTGCACCAAGAGACTCAATCTCGCTCCATCCCTCCAAAAGAAAAGCACTCCAATTTCCCCTCATCAAACGGAAATATGGCTCATCCTCATACCAAGCGGGAGCAGGCTTTTACTGCAAGTTGTGACGAAAAAGGGAAAACCGTATATCAGCGCCGCTGTTAGCAATTAGCAGGGAAGACTACCACCCATTCTCTTCGCCCAATGGAATGCAATCACAACAACGAGCCACAAGAGGAGGTGCCGGATGCACCACGACAACTGCAGGACGGAACCAACTCCACCACAGATGAACTCGAAGTTGTCAACATCGGAAGTGAGGAATCTTCACGGCATGTCTCCATCAGCTCAACTCTATGTGCTGACGAACGCGAAAAACTTGTGCACCTTCTTGAGGAATATAAATATGTACTCGCATGGACGTACGAGGAAATGCCTAGCCTGGATGAGAAACTTGTCACTCACCATCAACATATAATACCCGGATCCAAACCGGTCAAACAATCTCCGACACAGTTCAGACACGATGTGGAAGAAAAGATCAAGACTGAAGTTCAAAAATTACTAGCCGCTGGTTTCATCAAACCCATTCACCATCCCACCTGGTTGGCCAATGTGGTTCCAGTAAAGAAGAAGAACGGCAAAATCAGGTGTTGTGTTGACTTTAGGGATCTGAACAAATGTTGCCCCAAGGAAGATTTTCCTCTCCCTAATATTCATATGTTGGTAGACGCCACCACTGGACACGGTATGTTCTCTTTCATGGACGGGTACAACTGCTACAACCAAATAAATATTTACGAGCACGACGCAAGTAAGACAGCTTTTCGAACTCCTCTCGGAAACTTTTACTATACCGTGATGCCTTTCGGTTTGAAAAATGCTGGCGCCACCTACCAACGCGCCATGACAACAATTTTCCATGATATGATGCACAAGCAAGTTGAAGACCACATGGATGACATAGTGGTTAAATCAAAAACCCGGGCGGCCCATACAAAGGTTCTGGGACAGGTGTTTGAAAGGTGTCGTGAATACAAACTAAAGATGAATCCTTTGAAGTGTGCCTTTGGCGTCTCTTCGGGCAAATTTCTAGGTTTTCAGGTGACCACCGAGGGAATCAAAGTCGACCCAGCCAAAACCCAAGCCATCCTCACGATGCCACCTCCACAAACTGTGAAGGAACTCCAGAGCTTCATGGGTAAGGTAAACTACATCCGGCGTTTCATACCGGGTTTAGCTCAGCTTATTGCTTCATTCACCCTCTTGCTGAAGAAAGGGGAAAGTTTTGTCTGGACGACACTACAACAAGAGGCTTTTCGGAAGATTCAATAGATACTGTCATCCCCAGCCGTCATGAAATCTCCTGCACAAGGAAGACTGTTGTGTCTCTACACTGCTTTTAGTGATACTGCTGTCGGAGCTCTTCTCACCCAAGAAGATGATGAAGGAATTGAGCACCCTATATACTACTTCAGTCGGACTTTGAAGGATGCTGAACTCAGGTATCCTAAGGAAAAATAAGCGTGCCTAGCTCTAATTCACTCCATTCAGAAGTTTAGGCATTATCTGCTCTCAAACAAGGTGGTGTTGATATCCAAGTCCGATCCTATAATGTTCTTACTTTCAAAACCGGCCTTGATAGCCAAATGGCTCCTCCAAATGTCAGAGTTTGATATAACGTGTGCTTCCCCAAGAGCTATCAAAGGACAAGCGGTCGTAAATTTACTAGCAGCTTTCCGAGGATAGGGTACCACAACACTGCACGAAGATCTTCTTGGAAAATTTCTGGAAATCTCTTTTGTCAAAGAAGAAGCGTGGCTACTATTTTTCGATGGCTCCGCCATCCCTAGCAATAATACCGGAGGAGAAGGTGTGATTCTAGTATCTCCAACTGGTGAAGTTTTCTCGCATTCCTTCAAGCTACACTTTCATTGCACCAACAATTCAGCAGAATAAAAATCCTTTCTCATAGGGTGGTCATTAGCCAAGCAAGCTAGAGCACACGTCTGGAAATAAGGGGTGATTCTAATTACTGGTTAACCAAATGAACGAAGTATACGAACTGAAAGAGGTGATGCTGGCCCCTGTAGATGGTGGATTTTCGACAAGGGCTAAAATCGTAAACTCATAATTATACAAAGCTCCGATCCAGCAATCAGGCGTGAGTATTGAGACACGGGTCTCTCATCGGATTCTCAACGGAGAGTACTTTCTCTCTGAGTATATGTAGATATGTAGTCTCACGACCGGACAACGGCATATCTCATGTATACTGAACACTTTCAGTGATTATTTCTATATAGTATCACGAGATGGACGGCTCCTAGACAGCTTGCTCTGCTAGTATAGAGCAATAACGTCTTCAGGCGAGTTTACCCTGACTATATAAAGGATATGACTTACCGACAAGCTCATATCGGGATAATTAATGCTCCTAGACAGCTTGCTATGCTAGTATAGAGCCACAAAGTTAATTATTCCTAATTAAGATTAATTCTGCCGTGACATTCACTACTGAATTCCCAGAATAATCTATTATTGCTCCTATTCCATGGTCGAATCCATGACTGGTCCCATGGAATGGCAATAACAATTGTTCTTATTACATGGTCGAATCCACGACTGGTCCCATGGAATGGCAATAAACAATTGTTCTGATTCTATGATCGAATCTACGACTTGATCTCATAGAATAACAATAACTATATTATCTCATTACTCCGATTTCATGATCGAATCCACAACTGGTCTCATAAATGGTAATAGATAAATCTTAATTACTCTGATTCTATGGTCGAATCTACGATCCCATGGAATGGTAATGCTCACTTTATTATTCTGAATTCGTAGTCGAATCCTCAGCTGATCTTGTGAATTAATAATAAACATCTTATTACTCAGTTTTGTGAATTATGCTCCACCGAATTCCACAATTAGTAATAAATAATCAACAACCGGGCGTCTGAGCTACCTCTAAGTAAGCCCCGATTCAAATGGTGAAGGTGTATTCAACGACGATACAATAACAGTCACGCACGAACGAGTATCTCAAAATACAACGAAACGATGAACCTATGCAAAATAGGGAAGAAAATAATAAATAATTAAAAATATTGACCAGGGTGCTGGGAGCACGGACACACGACCGACCGACCGTGTCGTGGTCAATCCCACGCCAGTTTTATATTTTTAATGCATTTTTATTATTTTCCATGATTTGATGAAAATTCTCTCATTTTATCAAATCTCCTTCGTCTCGAGGAAACTCCTCGGTTTCATGGTATTTTCATAAATTCGTAAAAATAATATAAAATTAAGGAAAGAAGTGTGGGGCGTGACCGTTGGCCAACCGGCCATGCCTTGGTCCCATCCGTCCCCACACCTCACGGTTCCTCATTATTTTTTTATTATTATTATTATTTCTCTAATTTCATGAAAAACTCCTTGATTTCATGGTATTTTGCACAAATCATCAAATAATAAATAAAATTATGAAAACATGTGGGACCAGGCCACTACCAGGCCGGCCATGCCCTAGCCGGTCCCACACGCCCCTTGTTTTATTATTTTATTTTATTTTTCCTTGAATTCATCAAATTCCTTGATTTCATGGTATTTCTCTCAAATTAGGAAAAATTCTCTCAAATCATGAAAAATACTTAAAAATATAAAAAAATTTATGAAAACTCGTGGGACCGGCCCCCTAGCCGGCCGGCCACGCCCCCACGGTCCCACACGCCCGTGTTTTATTATTTTAATATTTTTTTGATGGTTTTTTCAAATGATGTTGTAAAAGTGGTAAAAACTGGGTTCTTTTCAGACTTGTGAAGAAAACAATTTTTATAGATTTAAATTAAACAAGCAACTAAATAAAATAATTCAAAGTTTTGTAGAAAAATACCAAGACTAGGATTCCACCATTGACCAAATAAATAGTAAACTCTAAATAATATTCATGCAATTCTATCTTTAAAAATAATTCTAATATTTGCCTCAAATATATTCTTGAAGTAATAGTTGTAATCAAAGAGTATAAAACATCAAAAGTATTTAAAACCCAGCATGCTTCATCAAATTAATTCACTACTATTCAATAAGAACTAATATTTCAATTCAATCCCATGCAAATAATCAAATAATAATATTGCAAATAAATAGTAAAATTAGAATTATACCAATTAATGTGGAACAATGGCTTCCTCCGTTGCCTTGGCTAATGGGTTTAGCTCCTCATCCCAAAAACACACTCACAAGATAACTTCATGGCTAAAATAGGTGTTTCACTGTTACAAATGGTGTAAGTGCTGAGAAGAAACGATAGAACCAAAGTGCTGTAAATAACGACACATGGTGTTCTTACAAAGGGTGTAAGCTGCTGGAAAGAACGATACAAGTCGTGTGCTGTAAACAGCGACACAGCGTGTTCGCTGTTGGAACTGTTGAAGAACGACACTTCTGAAGTGTATGTTCTTCGTGTTCTTCACGGCTTCAAGAACATCAGCAACAGCAGAACTGTTTGGTCTTCAATCGATTCTCCACGGCTCTCATGGGATCTAAACTCTCTCCTAATGGTTTCTAAAAACTTTCCTATGACTCGACCCAACACTTATATAGCTACCAAACCCCCAAAAATCTCGAGTGAATCCGACTTCTTCTTTTTCTTTCTCTTCTCTGCGCTGTTGAGAGAATATCTCTCCTGTCATCTCCCTGTACGCGTTTTTCAGATATAAACTTTCCCCAAGACTCTCCCAGGACTTGAATAATACTATATAGAGTCTATCCAGCGTGAGACTCGCCCAAAACTCTCTCAAAAAATCTTTGAAACTTCAACAGAAAGTACGTGTCCCTGTTTGGACTTCGTGTGATTTTTCCGACTTATCCAGCCCAATTGGCTGGGTCTAGACGATTTAAACAGGCCCCTTATGTCTTGTAGAGTCCATACATACCAAATACACCCATTGAATCGCTCTAAAACACCTCCAAGATCGAACACAAAATCTGCCAGTTCTTGCATGCATTTTCCCGCCATTTTTTCAGTTTGAAACTATGAAGATGACCTCCCCTTATCCAGTTCGAGAGTCCCTTTAGCACATGCCCTGAAATGGGGTGCCCCTTATCCAACTTAGTGGTGCCTTTCGCAATTCTTCCGGGATGTTTTCCGCACTTCTTTGGGGTTCCTCCGGGGTATTTATGGGGTACTTCCGGTACACTTCTGGGGCGCTTCCGGTACACTATCAACGGAGGTCCAAATGCCACATTTTTAGCCAATTTCGCCGCAAAGCCTTATTTTTCCAAAAACACCTACAAATAAATAAAATAACCAAATAAGTACAAATTCGAGCACTAACAATGTATACAATTAATATATACTAGACACATAAATGCGTCTATCATTTTTGCTTCCTTGAACTCATGAAAACTCCTTCAATTCATGGAAACTCCCTTAATTCATCAAATTTCTTAAAATTCATGAATTCTTAATAAAATCATCAAAAATATTATAAAATTAAGGAAAATGGCACCACGGGACCGTGGTCACGACCGGCCGACCATGCCTTAGCCTCGACGGTCCCACGCCTCCTTATTCCTTATTTTATAATTATTTTCCATCATCTCATGGTGTTTTCCTCAGTTTCGTCAAAACCCTAATTTAGGCATATTTTCTCGAATGGATGCTCAATTGCACGCCATAAAATATCAAAATTCTTAGGACTGAGACGCAGACGCCTTGGGGACACGAGCACGCTATCTTGACCGACCAAGATTGGCTCTTTGGCTTACAGAAGCCGGTCCCATCAAGTTTCACAGTTTTGACCTAATTTGCACAATTGCACGTATTAGGTCCAAGACTCTTCCAAACACTTTGGATTTTCATGAAGTGATCATTAGGCAGTCACGTGACTACCCAGGGCCGGTCTCATGACCCCATGGTCGGTCCCTCACTCCGACATAATTAATTAGGTTTTCTCACATAAGGCTCAGACGAGCATTTTCGAATAAATGATTAAACCAGCATTTAATCATTCTTTCACCAACAAATCGTCAACTCTTCAGGAGTTCTTTGCATTTTCTCACGTGAGAATATGGACACTACATGGTTGATCCACGGTCCCATGTAGTCGCTCCCTCCTTCTTCCCATGGTTAAACTTCTGATAAACCATGAATTGATCATCAATTGATCAAATTAAGGTTTCTGAATCCAAGGATCATCATTCCAGATTCCAACCTTAATAATTTTACGACGACCTCATGGTCATTAATTTTATTAATTATGCTCGGTTCAATGACCAGTATTTTAATTAATATTTTTGGTACGCTGCCAATAATCCATCAGATGAGCAACATATGCTCAGACGATCAAATATTCAACAATTCATCACATGAGCAACACTTGCTCAGATGATAAATATTTGCTCAAACCAAGGAATATTGGTTCAACAATCAATATTCAACGATCCGTCGAAGGACCAATACTCGCTCACTTCATCGTAAGAACTATACCTCTTTCTCATGACATGTTCAATTCATGAGTTTCAGAACATCATGTTCAACTCAACAACTACATGGACTCATCGTCCCATCAAACCACGAAGTCATCAATTGACTAACATACCACGAGACGTCAATCGTGTCACTTTGGGGGGATATCACTTAGGGTTTTGGTCTGGCGGTCTACGACAGTGTGTTCATACACAAGTTGGAATGTGAGCAAGTCGTGCAATCAGTTGAAGGAGTTCACAAAGTAGTGGATGGAAAATCGCCAAGTCATCACACGATGAGCAACTGGTCTCAAATACGATTTCCATTTCTCCACTCTTTCATCCTATCAACTGTCACACTTCACGGAATCATGGTGTCTAAAATTCCAGCAATATAAATAAGTCTCTGAATCATGATTGAATCATCAGCATCAACAGTATCATCAATCTCACGTCTCATCGACAACACGAGATCATCAACTCATCAATTGAGCAACTACTCTCAATTGAACAATTTCAGTCATTCAGAGCTTATCATATTCAGAATTCACACACCCACAATCTTTGATTACCATTGATTCCACACATTTCCCAGCTTCCCTCTTACAGATCAACCATCCTCTCTTGTGACCGAATTTACTCTGGAACGGTCATTGTCTTGATTTAGGACGCAGTACTACAGATTGATCTCTCAAATCTAAATCACCCCCTTTACAGCGGTGCATCTGTGTGAGGTTTAAAATTTGGCTCGGTTGGAGGAGTCTCCTCCGTACGGTCGTCTCCTCAATTCCTTAAAAACCAACAAATCGTTTTTCCCCATCTACAGATTGGCGACCACAGTGGGAGATTAATCTCTCGGTTGCAATCTCAATTTCACAAGATGGTTGATCTTAGGTCACGCACGATCGCAGATCCTAACATAAATGATGCTAACACTAGCAACGACACTAATGATGATATTCCAGAAACCATTCCTGCTTCCAACAATGGCGATGGCGTCACTCCTCATCATACTGGAGCACATCCCCTGTTTGGTCGTTCCCCTGAGGAAATCAGAGAAAACCCACCTACCATTGCTGATCTCGTCAAAGTGCAAGAGACTATTGCAAAGAATCAAACCGATATGGCTACATCACAGAAGGATATATTTAATCAACTGAAGGCTCTCACTAATACAATGTCAGGGAATACCCAAGGAAAAATAAAAGAGATGGAAAAATCCTCAGACGCTGATCCTGAGGTTATTTCGATTCATATAGTAGATGATGATGAAGTCCGCAAAGCTGCAGACGATCCATCGGCGAAGGAGTCATCAAACTTCATCACTCGGGAGGATTTGGAACACCTTCTGGAGAACCGTGGAAAGGACAAGACCCCACATGTCCCTCGTCACCAACCTCCATACCCTGCTGCTACGCAGAGGATTCCTCTTTCAAAAGGTTATATCTCTCCAACCTTTACTTTGTACGACGGAACCGGCAATGCTTGGGAACATGTTTCTCGGTTCCTGGAAACTTTGGGTGAACATGAGCATAACCATGTTGTTCGACTCAAATAATTTTCAAAATCCTTGAAAGGGAGAGCATACACCTGGTAGAACAACATCGCACCAGGAACTATCAACGGTTGGGGAGAAATGGTTAATGCTTTCTATATGAAGTATTTCTTCGTTTCAGAGCAAATTATCCTCTCTGATCTCGGAAGGATGTTTCAAAGGAACAAAGAACATCCTAACGATTATGTGAAAAGGTTCAGAGTTCAAGCGTTGGATTGCCATGATCCGAACGTCACGGAGCAGCAACTGGTAGACTTGTGTATCAACGGCATGATCTCGGTCTACAGAGATTTATTGGAAAATATCTGTTTCCAGACCTTCTCAGAGCTTCATGAAGCGGCAAAGAGATCTGCAACTACTGCACCCGCCTTACTAGAAAGAACAAAAGCTACAAAGGCTGAAGAACCGCGAAACACTCGAGGTAGCAGACGTATGATCAAGAAGCAGTAAAACCTCCAGCCTTCCACAAACACTGTTGCATAAGGGAGCAAACGGAAAGCAAAACCGCCGCGCAAGTATACCTCAGCTCCTTCAAAAGCACAAAGGAAGGATAAACAAGATGCACAAGCCTCTGACCAACGCACAAGAGTTCCTGATCAAGAAGCACCTGACTTTCCTTTTTCCATTAAAGAGGTGATCGAACTCCTGGATGTATGGCTCCAAGATGGTGTAATCAAGTTGCCATATGTCAAGAAATAACCAACTGAAGAAGACATGGAAAGTCCTCGTTACTGCCGCTTCCACAGGTTCGTCAATCAGCCCACCAGCGACTGCGGAGTTTTGAAGCACATTTTCAAAGAGAAGGTTGATCCACAATAGCTTCAACTGGGGACTGAAGGAGTACACAAGAATCCTCTCCCAGTCAAAACCTTACACTCTCTGAACAACCTATCAAAGAGGCAGTTCAATCCTTGGTCGAACATGAATTGCGTTATCTCTCGAAGGCACAAAGGAGAGACATGTTCACAGTACTGAACCACATCGTGTCAAGAAGTCCATTCCAAAAATAATTCTTGATCCTCCAGCCACAAACCAAGAGATGTACGACTGGGGACTGCTTACCACAGTCAATCTCAGAAGTAACGAATTTGGAAGAACGTTGATCGATGCTGACACCTCCATCAACAAAATTCCACTGAAAACCATCGGATCTACATGCATCACTCGACAAGAAGATACTCATGCTCCATCTCAATCAGAGACCTTGAAGGAGCGCTCGGAAATACTTATGGCTACATCATTCTCAAAGTGAACATAAGTTCAACCTGGACAGAAACCAAGTTTCACATAATAAATCAAGAAGATCCAGGATATGACATGTCCTTCAGACGAGCGTGGATCCATGATGAAAAGATGAGTACTTACAAAGCGCCTTTGGTTACACATCTCTCCAACGAAGAAAGTTCTAATCCATAAGATTTGACGGACATTCCTTCATCAGAGTACTTTGAGTAATTTCGACGAGGTTGAAGCAAGAACCTGCAAAATATGCATAGACATTCATCAAGAGGTTCTGCGCTCAGGCAAGTCTCATTCCATGTCTATGTCATTTATTTCCCCACATGCTATCCTAGCATGGGGACTTAATTATGCTAGCAACTCTATAAGACGTTATGAATGGTAGCTTCACCGCATTAGTATTTTACCAAGTGGTTGAATCTGACGTTTCTCCGAATCAATCACTGAACATTATTGACGTCCAAACATGGAAAAGAACACTTTGGGCGTTTCTCCTGCAAGTCCATGTGTTCCACAAAATCAGAAAGCTTTGATGTCTGCACAAGTGTCGAATCCCACTACTGCAACGAAAGGGATGCTGAATCAACAGAAGATACTCCAGGTCCGAGACGATCAAAAACCCCTAAGACATTCGATGCTTAAGGAATATACGTTTCAACGCTCAAGCATCTAAAAAAGCCATCAAATTCTACTCCCAATCAAAGAGTACAACTTCAGCACAAATATCTCGACGATGACACATTGATTCAACACCATCACGATCAAAGTGTAACTAAACGATAAGTTTTCATTATCCCATGATACGACTTCTGAAGCATATGCAACATCATGGATGGCGCTAACTCCGTCAATATAACCGGGCAACCTGAGGTGATTCCGTGAAACTTCATCAACGGGTTTTCGCTATGTCACAAGCCCCTGCATGATTGAGGAACTTTCTATCTTCACCAATCACATCCAGTATGAAAACTCTTGATGCCATCTACCGCAACAATGTCGACTCACTGACAAAGCCAGTTGGTGGTAAAGTTATGCTTACAGGAGCATTCAGGTTAAACTCTCAGTACACCTTCATCTTACGGATGCTCAACTCATCAACTAGTTCGTGAACGTAAAAGGCTCACTGGATGAAGTAGCAAAGATTATATCTATAATCATGGTTCTAGCCTTTTCGGCCTTTGGAGCAACTTCATCCATCTTCTTCAACAGGCATCACTGGTGGTGAAAGTATTGTCACCTTCCACTGCTTTCCTGATAGCATCAATCTTTTGACGAAGCCATTTCAGATTGAAGCCAAGTTCTTCAGCTTTCTTCAAGTTGTACTCCCAATCAAAGAGTACATCACGGGCGACAGTATTTCCAGCTTTGATGCGGATATCATTTATAACACGCAAGATGGCTTCTACTTGCCTCGTCAAGAAATAACTATGCTCCGGATCCTTGGTAACGACGATGTGCCCATACGTCTTCCACGGTTTCTTGTACATAGCAGCATATCTAATGGGAACGCTAAATCCACCAACAAACCTGCGATATGGGATATCTCACCAAATGAAGGAGTTAAAGCAGTCCCTGCGTTGGGATACTCATGCACTATTATCCGGTTCTCAGTCGCTGGAGCAGCGTCAGCAATCATAGGAACAACTTCGGTTGAAGCAGCTTCTTCCATTCTCGATTCGGGTCCACCATCCCACGATAAATTGGAGTTTCAGTCACCTCCACGGCATCAACAACAATCTTTCCATGACCTTAAGGTACAGGGATGGAGGTCTCATTATCAACGACTCCATAGTTGCTCAAGTCATCATTGTTGGATCCATTATTCCCAACTTCAGCATTTGACACCTAATGTGAAGATTACATGGGATTAGAATGATTCAAGCGTGGAAACCCAACACAACCATAAAATTCAGAATGTAAGTGAACTAACATCTAAGTTCCTTATTATGCACCCAAGGCATGCACAAATAGTGTAGAAGTCATGAAACACGTTTTCAAACAAGCTCAGCTGAAGAGATTTTACACTGCCATGTATTCAACGGAGAACTGGGAGCAATTTATAAGGAATTTAAGGTTGGGTCATATTCCATTATCTTCGTATGGATGTGGACTACAACATATCAAAATTTCATAGCAATCGGATGAACGAGCTAACAGATGTGGCCAAAACATCGGACAACATGCAATCTGGAAAAGTTCTGAAGGTCTCCTGGAAATTCACTATTTCGCCTTTTTCAGGCCCTAAACATGCTCAAACTTTAAAGAGCTTATTTTGCAAAGCTTGGAAATTTCCTGGGCTTGAAGATACATATGCAAACCGAGAAAATCTGACTTCGGACGAGGATTCTACAGCGTTTCTAGTAAAATCTGAAATCTGAAATTTTCTAGTGACGTATTTCGGCAAAGTTATCCATAAATTCACATGGATTTTCATTCATTCATTCACGAATCAGCGATATCATACTTCTTTGAAGAAATTACAGGATATATAATTACTAAGGGAGTCTCTAAATCATTTGAAGCCTCGACAATGCCAGAATCTCCGTTGACAATACCACTATCTCCATTCGATTCGGGATTTCGGGAATTCTCCATATTCCCATGTCCCAAAGAAGAGTGCGCTTCATAAACATGCTTCTTATGTACAATGGTTTCTTCCTGGATTCATCAACAAAAATTATTATTATTTCATTCAAGGAGATGTCGTGATCACCTGCACGAAAGAGATATTTACATCGACTTCTTCATCAGTACTGTATTCCTGAATTGTTCGCCTGGGAACAAGTTGAAGACCATCAATCGATGGATAAAAGGTCTGAAAAGACATAACAAAACCTTGGTCTCGTGATCCTAATTGCACGGGCAGGAAAAAGTCATGACACAAGGAGCGCTAACAACTCACCAAAGAAACGGCTGGGGACTGCACGTCATTTGCTAACATCCTGTAGTCCTTACTTCTGGGTGCTCCGCCCCGAAGACTTTCTTCCATTTCCTAGGAGTCTACATTGATCTGAAACCTCACTACACGA
Source organism: Papaver somniferum (assembly GCF_003573695.1). Taxonomy (NCBI): domain Eukaryota; kingdom Viridiplantae; phylum Streptophyta; class Magnoliopsida; order Ranunculales; family Papaveraceae; genus Papaver; species Papaver somniferum. Next base: position 13,850,857 of record NC_039360.1, on the reverse strand, counting down.
TCATCCTGTGGTATAATTGATGAAATAACCAGGAATACAACTCAGTATGAAGGATCTCTCATCATCACTCAGAGGTCCCAGAAGTACCATTTCTTGAAGTTGCACCCACGGAGATGTCATCCCTGGAAACATCGTCTTTGAAAGTTTCATCATGGGATTCAGTCATTCTTGCAAAGTGGCTGTGACAGATGCATAACATTTAACGCATCATCCAAAGCGCAGGATTCAACAAAACAACGAATCATGGAATAAAGATGCTCACATCAGCATCTGCAAAAATGGTAACTTTCAACTTACCTGTTTACGATTCCACTAACAGTACGTGAGTTAATACTTCAAATCTTGCTCGTTCCTTCAAACCTGCTAACACGAGCAAAATTCTGACATGATTTTCATAAAACCATGAACAACCCACGTAAATTTTACAATGTGAACATTCACTGGTTTCTCAAAATCTGGACAGACGTCCATTCTACGATTGTGAAAACTCACATATAGACATTATTTTACCATGTATAATGGTCTACATTCAACAGTTGTTCAAAATCAAAACATGATTTTACAAACTATATAAATATTTAACGTGAAACTCACGTAAATTTGGAAAATATATCTATATATTTTTGCTCCCTCGCACGAGCATCTGTCTCTGAAGCGAGAGTATATTCTCAAAGATATCTGAAAGCTCGAGATAAATTTTTTTCGTGAAAGCTCATAGACAAAAATTTTATCATTAGACCCAGGTCTATATTGTTGTTTCTTAAACTAACAAACGAACGAGCGTCCATGCTAAAACGGATTCCTTTCTTGGGACCGGCCCGCGAATCCTAAACGACCAAGGTTCCATCACCAAATCAGCGGTGCTACCACTTTATGATCATCAAACGATGCTCCAATCATGACATTGAAGCTTTCATCAAGTCGTGATTCGCTCATGCTCTCTAAATCCGGTAACGTCTCAACTTATGACTAAGTTCAATTACTGGTATTATTATTTATGGCCGGAAAATCACAATTTAATGCTGACTGAGGAACACAAATTTCCTCAGTAAGCAGGGGACTTAATGTAGATGATGGATTTTTGACAAGGGCTAAAATCGTAAACTCATAATTATACAAAGCTCTGATCCAACAATCAGACGTGAGTATTGAGACACGGGTCTCTCATCGAATTCTCAATGGAGAGTACTTTCTCTCAGAGTACATGTAGATATGTAGTCTTACGACCGGACAACGACATATCTCATGAATACTGAACACTTTCAGTGATTATTTCTATATATTATCACGAGATGGACGGCTCATAGACAGCTTGCTCTGCTAGTATAGAGCGATAACATCTTCAGGAACAAACAACGAGTTTACCCTGACTATATAAAGGATATGACTTACCGACAAGCTCATATCGGGATAATTAATGCTCCTAGACAGCTTGCTCTGCTAGTATAGAGCCATAAAGTTAATTATTCCTAATTAAGATTAATTCTGCCGTGATATTCACTACTGAATTCCCAGAATAATCTATTACTGCTCCTATTCCATGGTCGAATCCACGACTGGTCCCATGGAATGGCAATAACAATTGCTCATATTCCATGGTCGAATCCACGACTGGTCCCATGGAATGGCAATAAACAATTGTTCTGATTCTATGATCGAATCCATGCTGAATAGTAAAGAAGGTGCCCCTTAGTAATTGAGGTGCCCCTTAACCAATAGTGAGAGTCCGAATAACATGTGTCCTCCGGGGTGCAAAAAACACTTTTCGAGCAACTTTCTCCATAAGAGCTTATTTCCTTGAAAAGACTTAAAACAAGTTTATTAGAGAAATAATGTGTCCTAGCCAATGTATTTATGGGTTAAAATGCGTCGCACTTTCGTGCTTATCAAATTCCCCCACACTTACATTTTTCTAGTCCTCGTGCAAAACAGAAAATTGACCCGCTACACAGCTGGTCATAAAATAAGAGAGAGAATTGACCCGCTACACAACTGGTCATAATTTTTTTTTTAGACCCGCTACACAGCTGGTCATAACATGCAAGAAAAAAATAAAAAGACCCGCTACACAACTGGTCATATAATAAGATAGAGAGAGAGACCCGCTACACAGCTGGTCATACAATTTTTTTTTTATTTTTTTCAAGACCGAGACCCGCTACACAGCTGGTCATAATATGCAAGAAAATTCCTAAAACAGTAAAGTAAAAATTTAAACACTCCCCCACACTTAAACATTACATTGTCCTCAATGTAATTGAGTCATCCAACGCAAAACTTAAGATGGGAAATTCATAAAATGCAAAAAGAAAAACGAAAATAAATAAAATAAAATTGTACCTACTGGAATATACAAAAATGATCCCCATACACTAATAACCTGAAAATTTGGGGATCGACCCAAAATACAACATTTACAAATGACAGCTTCACACTTATGTTATAAAGATGCGGAGACGCTGAAACCATCAAAAACCAAGATTTACCCCTAAACCAAGTTTTGACTGCACAAGGAAGTGCGTAAAGAACAAAATATGGGGATTCTATTGAGACTGGGGAAATATCAATTGATTCATGCACAATATCAGGAATAGGCAAGTCCTCTGGGTACTTAGATGCAAAATAATCCAACAATACTTTAGAAGCACACAATTCTAACCCTAAATTAGGCAACTTTTGAAAGTTTAGGGGTCTAGAAACAACCTCTAAGTCGGGTGAATGATCTTGTGAGGTAGATTCATCTATGGAATTAGGCAAATCATCCACACAATCATCCACAGGGTCATCTATATGTTTAGTTTGGAACAGAGAGTCACTACCAGATTCATCATCATCAGCAAATAATCTTTTACATTCAAGAACTCTCAATCTTTGTTCCAAACTAGGCGGTGTGTGTTTGTAATAATTCTCGTATATCTCTAGAGGAGATTCTTCACCATCTCATGTGGAGCAGAAACTCCATACCATTGCCTACGCATGTATTCAGCAAGCGTCATCTCAGATGAGGTTTTCTGATAATTTGACTTTCTACGCATATATTCCGCCAGCGTCATCGTAGGTGACGTCTCCTCAGAAGAAGTCATCATCCTCAAAATGTCCCTGAAAAGAAATACAAAAAGAAACGCATAAAAAGGAAAAAGAAAATACTATACAAAATGAAAAATAAACCTAAAAAACTAATCTAAAAACAAATCCCCGGCAGTGGCGCCAAAAATTGATCGTATTTTATATAGTGGTAAATAGAGTTGTCGTTCACTCGGACTTGATGAATTGATTTTAAGAATTAATAAACTAAAAGAAAAGAAAAAATATACACAAAATATTGTCACATGATGAAGAGTGTTACTGGGACTAGGATTTCGTCGAATTCATAACATAGGGTTCAATTTATTTATTCTCAACAATTAAAGCTCAATGAATAAAATTAACATGGACTCTGGTTTTGCCAAGGTAGATTCTCAAAAGATTAGTTGTAAATCCTAAGCATGATGTATCAAAACATTTAAGCTAAGCATACCTCATCAAATTAAATGACAACCAATTAATTCAAATCATATTTCAATTAAAGTTAATGCAAAAGTCTTAAAATGAATTAAATAATTTTACCCATGTATGAAATTCGTCTTCCTCCGTCGTCCCAGTGTTGGGGTTTAGCTCGTCACGTCGAAAACACACTTAAAATATTTATTCATGGCTCAAAAATTGTTTAAAAGATGATGAAATGTAATGAGAAGAATAAAAAATGATTTTGCTCTCCCAAAACTCCCCTATCTCCATCCATCTGTTTGGTCCTACTAGCACCCTATTTATACACAATAACCCATTACTCAAACATCTTTTCAAAATCTTCTTCCATAACTCCATCAGATCTTCTCTTTAATGAAAGATATCTCATGAATAATTTCTTTCTCCGTTATCACAAATCTTCTTTATTTGCTAGAATAAAATCCTAGGGATATTATCTTTTTTTATTTTTTAAATAAAACCTCAGATTTTCTTTTCCTTTTCAATAAAAACCAACTCATAAATATATTATCTCTTTTACCTTCAAGATATGGAAACTTTATGTATAATAGGCAAGAAGATATCTTTGCCTCGAATCTTTAAAATATCCCATAAATTCCGTAAATTTGTTTCAAAATGAAGAAGGAGAGGGTGCCTCTATCCATTTGCTGGGTGCCTTTAACAAGATTGGTGCTCTTATCTGAAATGAGGATGCCTTTAACACTTTTAAGCCAATTCTTCCAAAATGTTTATTCCCCAAAAATACCTACAAACACAAAAAACACTGTAAATAAATACGAAATCGAGTGCCAACAATATATAGTATTGAGATCAATTTAGACACAAAAATGTGTCTATCAATCCACGGCTTGATCTCATAGAATAGAAATAACTATATTATCTCATTACTCCAATTTCATGATCGAATCCACAACTGGTCTCATAAATGGTAATAGATAAATCTTAATTACTCTGATTCTATGGTCGAATCTACGATCCCATGGAATGGTAATACTCACTTTATTATTCTGAATTCTTAGTCGAATCCTCAGCTGATCTTATGAATTAATAATAAACATCTTATTACTCAGTTTTGTGAATTATTCTCCACCGAATTCCACAATTAGTAATAAATAATCAACAACCGGGCGTCTGAGCTACCTCTAAGTAATCCCCGATTCAAATGGTGAAGGTGTATTCAACGACGATACAATAACAGTCACCGCACGAACGAGTATCTCAAAATACAACGAAACGATGAACCTATGCAAAATAGGGAAGAAAATAATAAATAATTAAAAATATTGACCAGGGTGCTGGGAGGACGGACACACGACCGACCGACCGTGTCATGGTCAATCCCACACCAGTTTTATATTTTTAATGCATTTTTATTATTTTCCATGATTTGATGAAAATTCTCTCATTTTATCAAATCTCTTTCGTCTCGAGGAAACTCCTCGGTTTCATGGTATTTTCATAAATTCGTAAAAAAAAATATAAAATTAAGGAAAGAAGTGTGGGGCGTGACCGTTAGCCAACCAGCCATGCCTTGGTCCCAGCCGGCCCCACACCTCACGGTTCCTCATTATTTTTTTATTATTATTATTTCTCTAATTTCATGAAAAAACTCCTTGATTTCATGGTATTTTGCACAAATCATCAAATAATAAATAAAATTATGAAAACTTGTGGGACCGGGACACTAGCCGGCCGTCCATGCCCTAGCCGGTCCCACACGCCCCTTGTTTTATTATTTTATTTTATTTTTCCTTGAATTCATCAAATTCCTTGATTTCATGGTATTTCTCTCAAATTAGGAAAAATTCCCTCAAATCATGAAAAATACTTAAAAAATATAAAAAAAAAATTATGAAAACTTGTGGGACCGTGGCCATGTCCCCATGGTCCCACACGCCCGTGTTTTATTATTTTAATATTTTTTGCTTCCTTGAACTCATGAAAACTCCTTCAATTCATGGAAACTCCCTAAATTCATCAAATTTCTTAAAATTCATGAATTGTTCATAAAATCATCAAAAATATTATAAAATTAAGAAAAATGGCACCACGGGACCGTGTCACGGCCTGCCGACCATGCCTTGGCCTCGACGGTCCCACGCCTCCTTATTCCTTATTTTTATAATTATTTTCCATCATCTCATGGTGTTTTCCTCAGTTTCGTCGAAACCCTAATTTTGGCATATTTTCTCGAATGGATGCTCCATTGCACGCCAAAAATATCAAAATTCTCAGGACTGAGACGCAGACGCCTTGGGGACACGAGCACGCTATATTGACCGACCAAGATTGGCTCTTTGGCTTACAGAAGCCGGTCCCATCAAGTTTCACAGTTTTGACCTAATTTGCACAATTGCACGTATTAGGTCCAAGACTCTTCCAAACACTTTGGATTTTCATGAAGTGATCATTAGGCGGTCACGTGACTACCCAGGGCCGGTCTCATGACCCCATGGTCGGTCCCTCACTCCGTCATAATTAATTAGGTTTTCTCACCTAAGGCTCAGACGAGCATTTTCGAATAAATGATTAAACCAGCATTTAATCATTCTTTCACCAACAAATTGTCAACTCTTCAGGAGTTCTTTGTATTTCCTCATGTGAGCATATGGACACTACATGGTTGATCCACGGTCCCATGTAGTCGCTCCCTCCTTAGTCCCATGGTTAAACTTCTGACGAACCATGAATTGATCATTAATTGATCAAATTAGGGTTTCTGAATCCAAGGATCATCATTCCAGATTCCAACCTTAGTAATTTTACGACGACCTCATGGTCATTAATTTTATTATGCTCGGTTCAACGACCAGTATTCTAATTAATATTTTTGGTACGCTGCCAATAATCCATCAGATGAGCAACACATGCTTAGACGATCAAATATTTGACAATTCATCACATGAGCAACACTTGCTCAGATGATAAATATTTGCTCAAACCAAGGAATATTGGTTCAACAATAAATATTCAACGATCAGTCGAATGAGCAATACTCGCTCACTTTATCGTAAGAACTATACCTCTCTCTCATGACATGTTCAATTCATGAGTTTCAGAACATCATGTTCAACTCAGCAACTACATGGACTCATCGTCCCATCAAACCACGAAGTCATCAATTGACTAACAAACTACGAGACGTCAATCGTGTCACTTTGGGGGGATATCACTTAGGGTTTTGGTCTGGCGGTCTACGACATGTGTGTTCATACACACGTTGGAATGTGAGCAAGTCGTGCAATCAATTGAAGGAGTTCACAAAGTAGTGAATGGAAAATCGACCAAGTCATCACACGATGAGCAACTGGTCTCAAACACGATTTCCATTTCCCCACTCTTTCATCCCATCAACTGTCACACTTCACGGAATCATGGTGTCTAAAATTACAGAAATATAAATAAGTCTCTGAATCATGATTGAATCATCAGCATCAACAGTATCATCAATCTCACGTCTCATCGACAACACGAGATCATCAACTCATCAATTGAGCAACTACTCTCAATTGGGAAATTTCAATCATTCAAAGCTTATCATATTCAGAATTCACACACCCAAAATCTTTGATTACCATTGATTCCGCACATTTCCCAGCTTCCCTCCTACAGATTAACCATCCTCTCTTGTGACCGAATTTACTCTGGAACGGTCATTGTCTTGATTTAGGACGGAGTACTACAGATTGATCTCTCAAATCTAAAGCACCCCCTTTGCAGTGGTGCATCTGTGTGAGGTTTAACAATTGGCTCGGTTGGAGGAGTCTCCTCCGTACGGTCGTCTCCTCAATTCCTTAAAAACCAGCAAATCGTTTTTCCCCATCTACAGCCCCGTATAGATCCGAGGCACAAAAGCTGCTAAATTACTTCGCTGAAGCGACCATATCACATGTTGGCCGTATCAACAACAGACATGTTGATTTCCTAGTCACATTAGCATCAAACCTGCAGTTCGAAGGTTCGGAAGAAACCCTAACGGCGAAGAGACGAACCATAGCATCAACATGGCTTTTGCAATCTAAGGGGACTGAAGCCAACGACTGGAGAACACCGATTATTCAAGAACTTAACAGCTCACTTTCCCAAGGAAAGGTCGGCCTCAAAACCTTTCAAAACTTCTTCATGCTTCATGGGATGTTATACCACCGGAACCCAGATGGTTCCCTGTCAGAATGCCTCGAAGATAAAGAGGCACAACAGTAGCTTAACCGTATTCATAGCGAAATTTGCGGACAAACGTTGGTGGTAACACTTTATCGTCGCCTTCAACGCCTTGGCTACTACTGGCCAGAAATGGAGGCTCAATCTCGATTGCTCCAAGGATCTTGCTCCAATTTCCAAGCACCGCCGCATCAATTGGAAGTTCTTACTGTTGACCACGCTGGGGACTGGCAAAAGCCGTACATCAGTTATCTTAGCGACGGAGTACTCCCTACAAGCAAGAAAAACACAACCAAGGTGAAGCAAAGATCCAAGAGATTCATACTCCATGAAGGAATCCTGTATCGAAAAAGTTTTGGAGGAGATTTATTACGATGCCTGGGCGAGGAAGAAATCCCAATCATGCTGAAAGAAATGCACGAAGGAGAGCACCAAGGGAAAATGAAGTTGTTTCTCCAAATACACGAGCGATACTACTGGCCGACCATGGAGGATAATGCGTCTGCTTTTGTTCAAAGGTGCCACAAATGTCAAATTCATGGAAATCTTATCCACACACCTTCTACTCCCCTGCTTTCGGTAAGTAGTCCGTGTCCGTTTTATAGCTGGGGACTCGACATCATTGGGAAGATCAACCTGCCGTCATCAAAACAGTGTGAGTATATAATAACCGCAATAGAGTATTTCACCAAATGGGTCGAAGTCATCCCTTTACGAGGGACTACTGGAGCCAAAATTGCAGCGTTCATTAAGGAATATATCATTTGTCGTTTCGGCGTGCCCAAACACATCATCACCGACAACGACACTCTTTTTGCCAACAAGCAAGTATGAGAGTTACTTGAAGAATATGGAATTAAACAAGTCTTCTCCACTATTTGCTACCCCCAAGGGAATGGGCAGGCCGAAAGCACCAACAAGACTTTACTTCGAATTCTCAGCTGGACAGTGCACGATAACCCTCGGACATGGCACGAAAAACTTCCAATGGCGCTTTGGGCATATCAGACATCACCAAGGAGCTCTACTGGCGCCTCCCCCTATTCTCTCGTCTACAGCGCAAGTGTCATTCTTCCAGCAGAAATTAAAACCCCATCGGCTAGGATTGCCAAGGCAAGCGGAGTTCAATGGAATTAAGCCGAAACAACAAATGTCAGGGTAGAGGAGCTAGACACTTTGGATTCCAGAAGAGATAAAGCAGGATATCACGCGCAAGCATACAAAAATAGAATTTCCCGAGTATACGACAAAGCTGTGAAACCTCGAGTTTTTCAAATAGGGGATCTGGTGTTGAAGACCGCCAAACACATCCTACAAGACATGTCAACACCAAAATTCTCCCCAAAATGGGAAGGGCCTTATGTGGTCACCAAAACGTATAATAGTGGATACTACAAGGTCATCAAGGAATAGGGAGGCAAACTGGAAACAGTCATCAATTGAAAATGGCTCAAGGCATACTACGCCTAACCCTTACCCCACCTCTTTCCATCTCATAACACGGCTACCCAGGCATTTTTATGTTTCCTTCACATCCCAGTTATCCAATTTCATTTAGTCAAAGCATAAAATGAAACCAGTACAAAAAAAAAATACACATGTTCGAGACCAGAAAGAAAACCAGGCGTCTCACACCTACATAACTTAGAAAAGCCCGTCCAATAGATTGTAATTCCTTGAAAGCATTATCTTCAACCTGTTTTGATATCTATCAGTCATACTCTTCAAGTCCTGGATAGCCTTTTCTACCTTTTGGGATTCCACGGCCAGAGCCTTCTCCTCTTCCAAAATGGCTTTTGCAGCAGAAACGATGTTGGCAAGAATACCGGCTATGTCAACCTTCACAATGTCAAGGTGATGCCACAACCAACTTACATTAAACTCAAGGGATTCACAGGTAGACACCATGTTTTCCTACCTTTCAATAGTTGATTCCGCGACGTCGCGGATGGATGTGCCTTCTATTTCAACAATCATAGGCAGGGTACAGTTCACTGTGGTAACCAAAGAAGACGAGCAATGCTTCACCACGTTCCTGGTGGAAATATGGCCATATCTTCTCCATATTTTTGTATACAGAGTCACGAATTCCTTTCGCACTAGGAATTTACCAACGCTTCGCTAGATAGAAGATAAACACTTCATGCGGATTTCGAATGACAAACCTGCATTGGGATATTCATGGCAAGAGATACCCAAATCAGCATTTTCCAGATCTGCAGCGGTCGGTGTGCTCGGGTTCAAAGAAAGGGGGGGGGGTCAAATCATCGTCATCGACAATGGTAACACATGTTCCAGATGGATATCTCTGCACAAAAGAAACTCTTTTTCTCACTCACTGGTGATAACAAAAAAATATCTATTGGTCAATGAAAAACGTACCGGTATGATCTTCTTAACTCGGATGATCCGGACGGGGGAGTTGTCACCAGAATCAGGCCGCCTGCATTTGACCGAAGAATCTAGCTGACTCAAAGATGATTCGCTTCTGCTCTACATGAGGAAGGAAATATGGATTCAACAGAGAAAGTTCTGTCTTAAACTAAGAAGGATAACCTAATTGAACCAGCATATATACTGCAGAACCCTAAAGAGAAACAGATGCTGAGCAAACACAATGAGTTTACACGGCGGCCAAAAATCAGCCTCAACCAGGTGAAGTCTCTCTCCGAAACCCTAATGTAGAACGGGAGAAAACAGTCAGATAGCCAAAAGAGCGCCGCCTTCACCAGACAAGCAGCGCTATCTCCGCCCGCTCCACCAGACAAGCAGCGCTATCTCCGCCCGCTCCACATCCTAGCAAATGACGCCATGACTCCGTAATCAAAGCCGTACTATCTCTGCCCATTTTGCGAAAAACACCGGCTCCATCTTCACTGTTTGGTAGCCAATGTTCAAAGTGTTGTTTCCACCATTCAACGAACCTAACCAAAGCGACGCCATCTTGGCCATTCAAAGCAGCGCCATCTACCATTATTAGCCAACCAGTGCTCATTTCATGGGCCAAGTTGCAATGTCACCTCTGCCGATCAATAGACGAAGTTTCAACGTCGACGGAAACACCATATGGCCAAGACAGAATTACGCATATCCGCCAACACAGAGATAACGAATTTCTCATGCCTTCTGCTAAAGGTTAGTTGAAATTCCTCGGTAATCTCTTCACGTATTGACCTTTCGATTTTACTCTTGTCTGTCACCATCTCATGCTTACCCCGCAACAATGCCACCGTTACGTGCTAAGCAGGGGACTTAGTGTTGATGGTGGTTTATAGCTTAGGGTTGAAATCGTAAAACCTTGCATCTGATGTGACATCACTCTGTAAGAAAACGGTGTCGTGAGCGCTAACCTCTCCACCAGCATATTTATTGATCTGTTCAATATACTTACATGAAATTTATCCAGACTGGCGAATGTATCAACCATCCCAGATGTTCTGTAAATTTCGGCGCCTCGCTTATATTCCCTTAATATAAGTTCCTTTGAATGCCTTCTATGCTATGTTCTCCGGCTGAACCCTTAATTTTGATATGGCATGAAGATTTGTGTTCACTCGCAGCAGAGTAGCACGAATTTCCAAATATCAAGGATAAGGTCTTTGCAAATGGTATTCAATCAGAAAAGCATGCTGCTCTCTGTCAATGAACTTAAAAGAACTCTGTGTCAACACATAGAGTTCAATCAATTGCCTTGACTAACTTTCAAAAGTTAGGGTTTTGCGCCTCCCGCAGTATATCAGACCTTGCTTGTTGAAATTAGGCCTAGACGAACTAGGTAATCAATCCGCCATGGATAAGCAGGTGCAAAACCTTGCCCAGAATCAGAAAATAGGGAGCCGCAGCAGCAAATGGAGGCGTGGCCATGCCTTAGGCCAACTGGTGCCACTTTCCATTGGCCACGCCCCTTCCTAAACCGTCCCTATTTCTCTCGACCAATCGTGTCGCCTCAAATTATCCACGCGCACATAAGTTGTGGCTGGTCCCATACTTGCCGGCCCCACTTCCCATCGACCAATCAGGTCGCTCTAAAGCCGCCACACTCTCACCAGAAGTGTAGTCACTCCCATGCTTGGCCGACCCTCTTTTAATCGACCAACCAGGTCGCTCCAAAGCCGCCACACTTTCGCCAGAAGTGTAGTCGCGCCTTATGTTTTTCCGGCCCCTTTCCTCTCCAAACTTGCCACCATACATTAAAGGCCAAACAAACCCTGCCGCGCCACCATACTAATTGGCAAGCCAAACGCGCCTTACCACAACAACATATTGATCGGGATGCCAACATGCCACTCTGCCACGGTAGCATGCCACTTTATCCTTGGCCACTCCGCCAAGCGCTAATTCTTACCACGGCGCCAAAAACTAGCCTTGGCCGCGCCTCCAAGCCCTAATTCTTACCACGGCGCCAAATCCTAGCCTTGGCCACGCCGCCAAGCCCTAATTCTTACCACGACGCCAAATCCTAGCCTTGTCCATGCCGCCAAGCCCTAATTCTTACCACGGCGCCAAAACCTAGCCTTGGCCGCGCCGCCAAGCCTTAATTCTTACCACGACACCAAATCCTAGCCTTGGCCACGCCGCCAAGCTCTATTTCTTACCACGACGCCAAATCCTAGCCTTGGCCACTCTGCCAAGCCCTAATTTTGGCCACGGAGCCAAACCTTAGCTTTGGCCATGCTACAACGCCACTGGCGCTATGCCACGGCTACTAGCATCCCGTTATGCCATGGCTACGCCACCGACATGCCACTGGCATGCCGTTATGCCATGGCTCCGCCACTAGCATGACGTTATGCCATGGCTACGCCACCGGCATGCCGCTAGCATGCCGCTATGCCATGGCTCCACCAGGCGCTGCTATGCCAATGGCGCCACTTCGCTATACAACTAGATGCGGCCATAATCAATGGCCACTCTTCCTCATGAGATGCAATCTCAGCCATCCAAGTTCGCCACTGAACTGACGGACTTGCGGCAAGTCCCAGGCAACCCGCTACGCCACGGCTACGCCAGACACCACTATGCTAATGGCGCCACTTTGTTACACAACAAAGATGTGGCCATAAGCAACGTCTACCCTTCCTCATGAGATGTAATCTCAACCATTCAAGTTCTCCTACAAACTGACAGACTTGTGGCAATTTTTAGGCGGCCGACCAAGACAAGCCTAATAGAATCACATGTTATTTTCCTATGGTAAAGTCTCTTTAATTTGACTTGCCACACACAGCAACCTGCTACACGTTTTCCACGAAAACACTCGAGACATCAAAATGTCACAAACTGGGGGATACTCATCAGGGTATTGGTCTGAAGGTTTACAACGTGTGGCGTGCAATGCGCCCGTTACAAGAAAGTGTCATGAAGTAGGACAATTAGTGGTGGTGAAAAGTAACGGTGTAAACAATTCATTTCCTTCATCATGTAAGCGTAATGACTGACGGTTACACGAAATCACTTCCCACATCATGGAAGCATAACGTCTGACAGTTACCCGTTACTCTATTCTTCCACCACTCAATCGTTTCCACTTCCTATGAGACCAGGGTACGTTTCAATATGATTTGTATAAATAGGCTTCACTTATTTTCACCAAACAACAAGTTTTTGGTCGGCAACAATACAGTATCTAGAAATCACCTGACAGCTTTCCATTCGGCTAGCTAGTTCTATTTCAGATACAATTTATAAACAACCACACCTTCAGAATCAACGATTCTGGTCTCAACACTCTCTTCGCTTCCCTCCCTAAGACCAACCCTTCTCCTTCACTTTGTGACCGAAGCAAGCCTGGAATGGCCATTTCTTGGTTTAGGCCAGGATTGTACAGATTGATCTCTCGAATCAAAAGTACTCCCGTGAAGTACATTGTTTAGGGTTTAGATTCATTTCTCACCCACACACCCGAAATTACCAAAATCAGCAGAAACGGTTTTCACTCACAAACAATATCAATACGACTTTTGTCTCAAGATAGGACATAGAGTAGATAGACTTTTGAGTGATAGATAAGTTCAAGTCTCCACATACCTTTTAATCGATGAAGTTCCACCAGTCCCTTGAGTAGTTCTTCGTCTTTGTATAATGATCGCCATGGAGTCTAAAGCTCAACTACACTTTTTATCCTAGTCCGAGACTTAGCTATAAGTAGACTAGAAATCAAGACTTATAGTTTTGGCAACTAAACTTGACAACAAGCTTGAGATAGCAACGCTTGCGAGTTCGACCGAGCAGTGCTCTAACACATACTACCTCGTATGCTTCTCCTCGTTTCAAGAAAATGGAGTTACTGAACATAGAACACCAATTAAACATTAACAAAAAGTCAAACGGGATCAAAAAATGAAATCATGAATACCAAGAAAAGCCTATTATATCAATATATTCACCTCTAATATCAGTATTCACGAGCACTCTATTTCCCATTTTCACCTCTAATATCAATATTCATGAGCATTCCCTTTGCCGCAACTTATTTTGGAAGTACCGATTGCACCTGCAAAACAAAAAACGAAAATAGATTAGATATCAGAAACCTCAATTTCAAGAAAACAAAAGAAAAAAAAAAAAGAAAAAAAAACAAACAACCATGAAAGAAAAATGCAGTACGTGACCAATGTGGTTCTTGCTATAATGCCTTATATAAGGAGTCATCAAATTTTAAAAATGTTTGGTTTTGGTAATAATATCAATCGATATCTTAGAATTTTTATGATGTAATCGATATAAGTGGAAGCATGCATCAACACCATTATTTTCTGCAGCAATTTTTTGAATTTTTATCATAATTATCTGAAATTAATATATTAGTTTTTATTTTTTGGAAAATACTCGAATATAATATAGTACTTTTTAGATTTTTTACCCTAAAATGGATCCACAAAGTACAAGTCTAATTTTTTACCCCATAAATATATATTTCTGGATTTGTTTTTTTGAATTTCTATCATAAATGCTGAAAATTAATATAGTGTTTTTTTTTTTGAATTTTTATCATTAATACTCAAAATTAATATAGTAATTTTTAGATTTTTTTTTACCTTATTCACGAGCTCTCTATTTCACGAGCACTCTATTCACGAGCACTTTATTTCACGAGTACTCTATATGTAGATTTTCTTTTACCTTATTCACGAGCACTCTATATAGTAATATAGTGCGGTTACGGTCACCGTCCAATGGGAGGAAGGGTAAGTTCCACCAATGCTACTTTTATTCTGGAATGAGAGATTGGATTGAGTTTTTAGGTTGGTGATATCATAGGGACCAAAAAAAATTATTCTTATGCTAGGTATCACCCCGGCCTACGGCAAGAACTCAACCTCTATCGAATTTTTAAAGTTGTTTGTATCGTCCAGTTTGTATTTTTTTAACCAGTATTTAAACAACCGGTTTATATTATTGTGTTTAGTTAGCCGGGACTTATAACCCTAACCATTGGGAACAACCTAGTGCTTAACTAGGGCTTGTGTTTCTAGTGTTTGGTTAGTCGAATCAAATTAGTCGGCGCCTTACGACCCCGGACATGGATTATAGAAAAGTTATAATATCGTGTTTATTTAGCCGAGTCATAGTATCTGATACTTACGACCCCAACCATTAGGAACGACCTAGTGCTTAGCTAGGACTTGTGTTTTTGGTGTTTTGTTTGTCAGGTCAAATCAGCAGAGGCCTTACGATCCCGCCATGGATTAGAATCCTCTAGGGTCCAACGTAGTATCTGTATTAAAATTAGTTATCATTTTTTATTCCACAAAATTAGTTACCATTTGGTTGAATCTTGTGGTAGAGTACATAAATTAGTCGGGGCCTGTGTTGTTGGTCAGACCAAACTAGTCGGGGCCTACATCCCTATTTTGTTTGTAGAGTGCCTGAAAGGATGTGTCATGACTTCTACAATAAAAATGTGACAAAGATGGAATATAGGTCCAACTTGCAATTTTGTGAATTTTTACAAAAAGTAGAAGATATGGCATCGACAAAACCGTTTTAATTTGTAGCAAAATTTAACTAATCTGTTCACTAAGAACCAAGCATTCCAAAAATATGGCATAATTGTTATAAGTGTTCCAGATTTTGCAAGTTTCATTATAACCGCTACATAAAAAAAGAAAAAAAAAATTATTCAAGCTAAGAAATTCAACAACATTGGGATACCTTGATGATATCAGTTGCGACCTTTATCTGGATTGATATAAGAAGTACTGACGTTGCACACTGTTGAACAGATGAGATCTGACAAAAATGCAGGACTTCCTTATCAGGATGTTCAATCTCAATGGACTCTCGATGCTCATATTTCCTCAAACCAATGCTCCGATCTTTACATGATGCAGGTCCCTTGATGATGATAATGAAAAACCTTTACTGTTTGTCCCTCCGGAAGAGATTTTTGTTTGTAGCCAACCTGAAAGCATCTGGCATCTTTGTTAACGATTTTGTTTGTAACCGACCTCAAAGCAGTTGGCGTCTTTGTTAACGAAAAATTTGGCTGCAAAGAAAGATTTTGAATGTAAATCTAATCTAATTATCATCTCAACACCAAGACTCTCTTTCATCCTCTGATGACGTGTCAAGAAATTAATAGGCGATTGTTCCCCTCCTTCGTTTCTCCATGGCTAGAAGTCATGAATCCTCTTACATTCCTTCTTCTTTCTCTAATCAATTTGCAGAATCTTCTAATCCTGCAAGTTTATCAGAGGCAAACATTGGGTTTGGGGATTTTCCACCTTTGTGGGGTTTTAGAGACCCTAAACCTAATTCAATTTTTGATCCAAAATCAATTTCGATTTTGAATCAATCTCAGTCAGTTTTAAGCTATGCTGGTTGTCTTGGTAGTAACAATCTTCAAGCAAACTCATCAACCAAGCTTTCTTTTGATGAAGCTAAGGAAATTGATGGAGTTTCTACCGCTGTTTTCAATCCAGGTAAACTCAAATCTCACTTTTCTGATTGCGAATCTGTAGATGGGGAAAAACGATTTGCTGATTTTTAAGGGATTGAGGAGACGACCGTACGGAGGGGACTCCTCAAACCGAGCGAAATGTTAAACCTCACACAGATGCACCGCTGCAAAGGGGGTGCTTTAGATTCGAGATATCAATCTGTAGTACTCCATCCTAAATCAAGACAATGACCGTTCCAGAGTAAATTCGGTCACAAAAGAGGATGGGTTGATCTGTAGGAGGGAAGATGAGAAATGTGTGGAATCAATGGTAATCAAAGATTGTGGGTGTGTGAATTCTGAATACGATAAGCTCTGAGTGATTGAAACTGCTCAATTGATGAGTTGATGATCTCGTGTTGTCAGTTTGACGTGAGATTGATGATATTGTTGATGATTCAATCATGATTCAGAGACTTATTTATATTGCTGGAATTGTACACACCATGATTCCATGAAGTGTGACAGTTGATGGAATCAAGGAGTGGGGAAGTGGAGATCGTGTTTGAAACTAGTTGCTCAACGTGTGGAGACTTGGTCGATTTTCCACCCACTACCTCGTGAATTCCTTTAACTGATTGCACGACTTGCTCACATTCCATCATGTGTTTGAACACACGTTCCGTAGACCGCCAGACCAAAACCCTAAGTGATATCCCCCAAGTGACACGATTGACGTCTCGTGGTTTGCGGTCAATTGATGACTTCGTGGTTTGATGGGACGATGAGTCCATGTAGTTGTTGAGTGTAGAACATGATGTTCTGAAACTCCTGATTGAACATGTCATGAGACGGAGGTATAGTTCTTACGATGAAGTGAGCAAGCATTGCTCATTCGATAGACCATTGAATATTGATTGTTGAACCAATATTCCTTGGTTTGAGCAAATATTCATCATCTGAGCAAGTGTTGCTCATGTGATGAATTGTTGAATATTTGATCGTCTGAGCATGTGTTGCTCATCTGATGGATTATTGGCAGCGTACCAAAAATATTAATTAGAATACTGGTCGTTGAACCGAGCATAATTAATAAAATTAATGACCATGAGGTCGTCGTAAAATTATTAAGGTTGGAATCTGGAATGATGATCCTTGGATTCAGAAACCCTAATTTGATCAATTGATGATCAATTCATGGTTCGTCAGAATTTCAACCATGGGACGAAGGAGGGAGCGACTACATGGGACCGTTGATCAACCATGTAGTGTCCATATGTTCACATGAGCAAATACGAAGAACTCATGAAGAGTTGACGATTTGTTGGTGAAAGAATGATAAAATGCTGATTAAATCATTTATTCGAAAATGCTCGTCTGGGCCTTAGGTGAGAAAACCTAATTAATTATGACAAGGCAAGGGACCGACCATGAAGTCATGAAACCGGCCCTGAGTTGTCACGTGACCACCTGACGATCACTTCATGAAAATCCAAAGTGTTTGGAAGAGTTTTGGACCTAATACGAGCAATTGTGAAAATTAGGTCAAAACTGTGAAAATTGATGGGACCGGCTAAAGAGCCAATCTTGGTCGGTCAAGATAGCGTGCTCGTGTCCCCAAGGGGTCCGCGTCTCAGTCCTGAGAATTTTGATATTTTCTGGCGCGCAATTGAGCATCCATTCGAGAAAATATGTCAAAATTAGGGTTTCGACGAAACTGAGGAAAACACCATGAGATGATGAAAAATAATTATAAAATAAGGGATGAGGAGGCGTGGGACCGCCGTGGTCAAGGCATGGTCGGACGGTCGTGACCACGGTCCCGTGGTGCCTTTTCCTTAATTTTACAATATTTTGATAATTTTATGAAAATCCATGAATTTTGAGAAATTTGATGAATTTAGAGAGTTTCCATGAATTGAAGGAGTTTTCATGAGTTCAGGGAAGCAAAAAATATTAAAATAATAAAAACAAGGGTGTGTGGGACCGTGGGAGGCATGGCCGGCCGGCTTGGGCTGATCCCATGAGTTTCCCTAATTTTTGTGTATTTTTTATGTATTTTTGATGATTTGAGGGAATTTTTCCTAATTTGAGGGAAATACCATGAAATCAAGGAATTTGATGAATTCAACGAAAACTAATAATAAAATAATAAAACAAAGGGGCGTGTGGGACCGGCTAGGGCATGGCCGGCAGGCTAAGGCCCGATCCCACAAGTTTTCATAATTTATTTTATTTTATTATTATTTGATGATTTGTGCAAAAATACCATGAAATCAATGAGTTTTTTCATGAAATTAGAGAAATTATGATAATAATAATAAAATAATAAGGAACCGTAGGGTGTGGGGCCGGTTGGGACCAAGGCATGGCCTGTTGGCCAATGGTCATGCCCCATACTCCTTTTCTTAATTTTATATTATTTTTATGGATTTATGGAAGTATCATGAAACCGAGGAGTTTCTTCGAGACGAAGGAAAATTGATAAAATGAGAGAATTTTCATCAAATCATGAAAAATAATAAAAATGCATTAAAAATATAAAACTGGCGTGGGATTGACCACGACACGGTCGGTTGGTCGTGTGTCCGTGCTCCAGCACCCTGGTCAATATTTTTAATTATTTATTATTTTCTACTCTATTTTGCATAGGTTCATCGTTTCGTTGTATTTTTGAAATACTCGTTCATGCGGTGATTGTTAGTGTATCGTCGTTGGATACACCTTCACCATTTGAATCGGGGCTTACTTAGAGGTAGCTCAGATGCCCGGTTGTTGATTATTTATTACTAATTGTGGAATCCAGTGGAGAATAATTCACAAAACTGAGTAATAAAATATTTATTATTAATTCATAGGATCAGCTGAGGATTCGACTACGAATTCAGAATAATAAAGTGAGCATTACCATTCCATGGGATCGTGGATTCGACCATAGAATCAGAGTAATTAAGGTTTATATATTACCATTTATGACACCAGTTGTGGATTCGATCATGAAATCGGAGTAATGAGATAATATAGTTATTGCCATTCCAGGGGACCAGTCGTGGATTCAACCATGGAATAAGAGCAATTGTAATTAGGAATAATTAACTTTGTGGCTCTATACTAGCAGAGCAAGCTGTCTAGGAGCATTAATTATCCTGATATGAGATTGTCGGTCAGTCATATCCTTTATATAGTCAGGGTAAACTCGTTGTTTGTTCCTGAAGACGTTATCACTTTATACTAGCAGAGCAAGCTGTCTAGGAGCCGTCCATCACGTGTGATGCTATATAGAAATAATCACTGAAAGTATTCAGTATTCATGAGATATGCCGTTGTCCAGTCGTGAGACTACATATCCACATGTACTCTGAGAGAAGGTACTCTCCGTTGAGAATTCGATGAGAGCTTGCTGAATCAGAGTTTCGTATAATTATGAGTTTAAGAATTTAGCCTTTGTCGAAAATCCACCATCTACATTAAGTCCCCTGCTTCCTGAGGAAATCTGTGTTCCTCAGTCAGCATTAAATGGTGATTTTCCGGCCATAAATAATAATACCAGTAATTGAACTTAGTCGTAAGTTGAGACGTTACCGGATTTAGAGAGCATGAGAAAACTACGACTTGATGAAGACTTCAATGTCATGATTGGAGCATTGTTTGATGAGCATAAATTGGTGTTGAACCGCTGGTTTGGACGACGAGTCCGTGGTCGGTTAGGATTTGCGGGTCCGGCCCAATAAGAAAATCCTTAGAAAATTAGGTTTTGGAAATAAAATTGATATAAAAGGGATTAATCCTTTTTTTTATTTCACGCCCAGATCTCCATCACGCCTTCATCTTCATCACGTCCGAGCATCGAGAGTTTTTGCCGGAGCTCCGATCGCCGCCGACCGTCGCCACCACCGTCCGGCCGGCGCCGACCAGGTGAGCGATTTTTTTATTATTATTATTTTTTTATTTTTTCTGTTGTTTACATGAATTTCATGAAGTGATCATGTTGAGATCATATACATGTGTATACAATTGGTGTGAGTCTTATGAAAACCCTAGTTTTTTTGTAAACGTATGTTCGTTCGATCGTTAGTTTTGTAAACTAACTATAATCCCTGATTTAGGAGAGATTGTTTTTTAGTATATGAACCTAGGTTCAGTGATAAAACTTAGTTTATGAGCTTTCATGTGTACCAAGGTTTTATCATAAAAGAAGTGAATTTTCATGAAATCGGAATAATCCTTCGTTTTAAAGACAAATAACGATGACACGAAGGAAATATGTATGATGAACTTCTGTCCAGTGATAAAATTTTGCTTCATGTAAATACGAAAATTTATCATGAGATGTGAGCTTTCACAATATTTTTTGAAATAAACCTTCGTTTCAAAGACAAATAATGACGATACGAAGGAAAAATAGTTTTTTATATATATATGCAGCCGTGACATATATTGTGTAAAATATGATGATATTTTATTTGCATGATTTGTTTTCATTAATAAAATCTTGAGAATTTATGTAAGCAAGTTGCATTAATTGCTGTTTTTTCGAAAAATCAAACGTGGGTTTTGAGGAACCTTCGAAGATAGACATATATTTATGATGAAATATTTTATTGTTATGAACTTCATAGGTCAGTTGTGTGAATGTTCACATTATGAAAATTGTGTCCGTGATTTATGAAAAATCAGTTTCGAAATTAATAAAGTTTCGTTCGTTTTTTGCAGTTTTCGAAGAGACGAACGATTTTGAGGTGTTAACTCTAGCATTACTATCACTATTGTTAGTGGAAGTATAAAAGGTAAGAGTTAAGAGTTACCATTTTTTGCTGATGTTGGTTTGTTTACATAGTAGTAATCTTTGATCTTCCGGTTCCAGAAAATGTCGACCAACAATAACAGCAATTACGATTACTGGTATTCCTCTTCTTCCTCTGGCTCTTCTGATGAGGATTCCGACGCTCCTGTAGAAATCAAAGGCTAGGGTTACCCAGGAAGGGCGAAGCCTAATGTTCCTTTGGGTGAGCGAAGAGTCTCTTTTGCTGAACTCGAAAAGAAAAGAGCTGAAGACAAAAAGGAGGATGCCCGTCAACGTGAAAAAGATCGCACCCGGCGTAAAGACAGAGGGTTGAGGAGAAGCGTCAATTCTTGGATGGGGTGCCTTCTGATTCTGATGCTGATGCTTCGAAGGAGAGATCACATGGGAACCATCCGAGCGTTACATTAAGCCTGATCGATATGAAAGAGAGCATCGAGGACGATGAAGAAAATTGAAGCTGAAGCTGCAGCAGAAGATAATTCGGATTCAGATGATGATGTTATCTTCCGTCCACCGGACTTCACCAATGATCCTGACAGTGACTCTGAAGAAGATGATTCCGAGAAGGACAGTGACGATGAAGCTGACAATTCGGATGAGTCCGACGAGTAGTTTTACTTCCATCTTCTTTAGATGGTAGCATTCCCTTTTTAGTCTTCATAGTGGATATCTTTCTTTTGACTGTTTAAACGACTTTACTTCAATTAGACTTTTCTTCTGAATGATGAACATTTTGTTAACGTCGATTTCTTCTAATCCATGACATGGACCAATGTCCATATATCCAAATTCATCATGACTTGTCGATTTTCATGAGAAGTAACACACGGCTGAGAATTCATGACGTGTACAAGGCCGCGTGGCCTATCCTTTGACCCGTGATGTTCAGTCCCCAGTGTATTTTCCTCCGCGTCTTCGGTATCGATCTTTGAAGCCTAGGGTTTCAGTGAAACTCGTAACTGACTATATGACTATCGCCTGATATATATATCTTCAAGACTCCAAATCTATGATCCACGCAAATATTTCTTCCATTCCTGAGTCAGTTTCATCGTGCAGAGAAGTTTTGATCCTACCCTCTTGCCGTCATGTCGAGCAATAGCATTTCTTCTCAAGATGATCTTCAGTCGAAGCGTGAAATAGCAACGTCTATCTCAGTAAGTTGTACACTTCTTTCTTCTCCTTTCTTGTCTTGTTCAATCGAGATTGTTGATCACAAGAGAATGATTTGTCGTAGGACTGTAAGAAGAATGCTACTCCTCATAATGCAAGGCCTAAGCGGACTGTTAGAGCTCCTGCCCGGTATGGATCGGCTCGTGCTGAAGCTGGATCGTCTGTAAGTAAACCTATGACTCTTGAGATTGTACTGAGTCCCGGGATTAACACTTTCGTTTCATCGTAGGCGGATGTCCGTGTCGTCGTCGATGCTAGACGAAGAAAGAGTGGAAAGTCCGTGACCGTGGTTGAGGTTGAGGAAAGCAGTAACCAGGCATGTGAAGATTCTGTAGGATCCGTGGAGACGGAGACGGTGTCCATGCTCGTGAATACCCAACCGCTGGACTTTTATTCGAAGCCCCATTGATTAATACCTTCCCAGACAATGAAATGGTCGGCGGATTCGTGATTCCCAAATGTCATGCGTCTCTGTACACCAAGATCTGGAAGAAGTATGGTCACATTGCTACCACAGAAGTGTGGAAAGGTTTTCTTCCAACCCTTTTAACCACGGTAGCGGGGCTATTGCCGATCATCGAGGAAATGAATCAGATGCACTTGCGAGACGTCAAAAACCATGAACTGCACCAATGGGATGAAATGATCTCGAATTGTGAGTATTGCGATTCAATGTAAGCTGGCTCCGTCGTCGTCTTGAGATAATCAAGGTTCATAAGGGCAGAGGCTGCTGATGCAATTTCCATGAATGCAGCTTTACTGGATGAGGAGAGGATACTGGCTCTGGAGTCAGCAAGGGTTGAGAAAGCGGTCGAAGACTTGAAGGCAAAGACCAAGATTTTTCAGAAGAAGCTTGACGAGGCTTCTTACAGGGATTATCCGTTGCTGGATGGTTTGCTCTGAGTGAGCATTTGTGGTTGTTGTTTTTGAGTAAATCTGAGTTTCTAGTTAGGTGAAACAGTTGATCATGGTATGAACGAATTTTGCTCATTTATGAAATGTTTAATGAACAAAGGAGCATTCGCATGCTCTTTGGAGGAATGAAATTACATTTTGAAAATGCTTGAAATGATGAAGAGGTAGTTTGTTTCATGGATCAGGCATAATAAGCTTTGAGCCATTTGCCATTGATGATGTTTCCTTCCTTTCCTCCATTGATTGCTAAAATTTTGTAGTATCCGCTAGACACTGCTTTGATAACAACATATGGCCCTTCCCATTTAGGAGAGAACTTAGGAGCGGACATGTCTTGTTGAATGTGCTTTGCCGTCTTTAATACCAAATCTCCTACTTGAAATGTTCGAGGTCTTACCATTTTGTTGTAGGCTCTGGAGATCCTCTGTTTGTAAGCTTCCACATATTTTTCCACCTTGGTTCTCCTTGATTCAGCATATCTTCAGCGATTCTTGATCTGGAGATTTCAGCCTCATCCCATTGTACCACTGGATGCTGCAATCCTGGCTGAGGGAACTTTGATTTCTGCTGGAAGTATGGCGTCGGCTCCATAGACAAGGGAATATGGCGAAGTACCGATCGAGCTCCTTGGTGCAGTTCTGTAAGCCCATAGAGCCATGGGTAATTGCTCATGCCATGATCGAGGATTGTCATGAATCGTCCGACTGATAATCCTGACCAAAGTCTTGTTGGTACTTTCTGCTTGACCATTTCCTTGTGGATAGTAAGGCGTGGAGAAGATTTGTTTGATCCCATATTTATTGAGCAGCTTCTCAACATCTTGATTGGCAAAAGGAGTTCCGTTATCTGTGATGATATGCTTAGGAACTCCGAATCTGCATATTATGTGCTCTTTGATGAAGGCGGCAATCGTAACTCCAGTGGTGCTTCGAAGAGGAATAGCTTCGACCCACTTGGTGAAGTACTCTGTTGCAGTGATGATGTATTCATGTTGTTTTGAAGATGCTGGATTGATCTTCCCAATGATATCTAGTCTGTAAAAAGGCCACGGACTATTCACTGAATTCAACAGGAGACAAGGAGTGTGGATGAGATTACCATGGGTTTGGCATTGGTGACACCTATGAACGTGTGCGGCTGCATCATCTTCCATGGTTGGCCAATAATACTTCTCATGAATTTGAAGAAATAGTTTCCTCTTTCCTTGATGTTCTCCATCATGTACTTCCTTCAGGATTGTAGGGATTTCATGTTCGGCTAAGCACCTCAGTAAATTTCCACCAAAGCTTTTGCGGTATAAGATCCCATCGAGATAGACGAATCTCTTAGCTTTCTGAATGAGTTTGACTGCTTGCTTCTTTTCCAGTGGTAGTTCGTTGTCCCGGAGGTATTTGATGTAAGGCTCCCTCCAGTCCCCAGTGTGGTGGACCGTCAAAACCTCCAAGTGATGAGGAGGTGTTTGGCAATCAGGACAAGATCCTTGTAAAGCTCTTGACTGAGTCTCCATGGATGGCCAGTAGTACCCCATTCTTTGAAGCTTTCTGTAAAGTGTTACCACTAACGTTTGCCCACAGACTTCCTCATGTATGCGCTTGAGCTGTTCTTCCGCTTCGTCGCTCCCAAGACATCGTGATAGAGATCCATCAGGGTTTCGATAGTATAGCCCTCCATGAAGCAAGAAGTAGTTCTTCAATTCCTTGAGGCTGACTTGGCCTTCTGAAATAGAGCTGCTCAATTCATGAATGATGGGTGCTCGCCAATCGTTCGCTGGAATGTCTTCGATCTGAGTGAGCCAAGTTCGAAGATACTGTACGCGTTTTTTCTGTGCTCCTTCGAATTGCAGGAGGCGAGAGTTGCTAGGCAATCAGCATGCCTATTGTTAGTCCGTCCAGTATGGACGATCGTTGCGTCAGCAAAATAGGTCAACAGTCGCTGAGCTTCGGTTCTGAAGAGCAAGTGTGATTTCTTTGAGAGAATACGTTCCATTCATCTGGTTGACCAATAATTTTGAATCTCCCCTTATCTCGAGGTGTGTTGCTCCTGCTTGCTTGGCCAAGGATCCTAATAGGAAGGCTTCATATTCCGCTGAGTTGTTGGTGCAGTGGAAATCCAACTTGAACGAATGTGAGAAAACTTCACCAGATGGAGACACCAGCACTATGCCCGCTCCTCCGGTGTCACTACTAGGGGTGGCAGATCCATCAAAGTATAGAAGCCATGTTTCTTCCTTGATGACCAAGATGTCTGGGAATTCGCCGGGCACTTCTTCATGTAGTTGTTGTGTCTTCCCCTGGAAAAGCGAGCAAGTCTGCGCTTGACCTTTGATGGCTTTAGGTGGCGTGCAAGCTATGTCAAATTCTGACATCTGGAGTAGCCACTTCGCTGGTCTCCCTATCAAGGCTGGCTTTGATAGCAAGAACTTTATGGGATCAGCTTTGGAGATGAGTACGACCCTGTTAGATAGTAAGTAATGTCTGAACTTCTGGATTGCATGTACCAATGCCAGGCATGCCCTTTCGGCCTTTGGATATCGGAGTTGAGCATCTCTCATTGTGCGGCTGAAGTAGTAAATCGGTCGTTCGACGCCTTCGTCGTCTTCCTGAGCGAGGAGTGCGCCGATGGCGACGTCACTGGAGGCTGTGTAAAGAATCAGAGTCGTCCCTGCACTGGAGACCTCATGACGGCCGGTGACAATAATATCTGTTGTATTTTATGGAAAGCTTCTTGTTGAACAGCTGTCCAGGTGAAGCTTGCTCCTTTCTTCAGCAGAGGTGTGAACGAAGCAATGAGTTGAGCTAATCCAGGAATGAAGCGTCGAATATAATTTACCTTGCCCATAAAGCTCTGTAGTTCCTTCACGGTACGTGGAGGAGGCATGGTGGTAATAGTTTTGCCTTGTCTGGGTCGACTTTGATCCCTTCAGCCGTGACCAGGAATCCTAAGAATTTTCCGGAAGAAACTCCGAATGCGCACTTTAAAGGATTCATTTTTAATTTGTATTCTCTGCACCTTTCAAACACCTGCCTTAGAACTTCGAGATGAGATGCTCGAGTCTTCGATTTTACCACCACATCATCAACATAGTCTTCTACTTGCTTGTGCATCATGTCGTGGAATATGGCAGTCATGGCTCGTTGATAGGTGGCACCAGCATTCTTTAATCCAAAGGGCATCACAGTGTAGTGAAAATTCCCAATGGGAGTACGGAACGCAGTCTTGTTGGCGTCATGTTCATACATCTTGATCTGGTTGTACCCACTATAGCCGTCCATGAATGAGAACATACCGTGACCACTGGTTGCATCGACGAGCATGTCAATGTTGGGTAGAGGAAAATCATCCTTTGGACAACATTTATTCAAGTTCCTGAAGTCGACACAACATCTGATTTGACCATTTTTCTTCTTAACAGGTACCACATTTGCTAGCCACGTTGGATGAAGAATAGGTTGATGAACCCTGCTGCCAACAGTTTCTGGATTTCGACCTTGATTTGCTCCTCGACTTCGTGTCTAAATTGTCTGGGCGGTTGTTTGACAGCTTTGGAACCAGGGACGATGTGCAGGTGATGGGTGACGAGTTTGTCATCCAGACCCGGCATTTCTTCGTACGTCCAGGCGAAGACATCTTGATATTTTTCAATAATTTTACCAGCTCGGTCCGCTCCTCTGGTGATGCTGAACTGATCAGGATTGGCCTTGGATCGTCTTCAGTCCCAATGTTGATTGTTTCAAGATCGTCAGTGGTAGAGTCAGTGCCGTCCTGTAGTTGTCGTGGGGCATCTTGGACTTCTTCTTCAAGTGATGCTCACTCTGACACGATTCTTCATGGTGGGGAGACTTTTCATCGTTCTCCCCGATTAATTGCTAATCTTTCCGTCGGCGATAAATGACTCTCCCTTCTACGTCTCGATCGGTCGTGAAGTTTGTCCCTGGAGTTGAGACTTGATCATTATGGCGTTTAGTCGGTGTGTAGTAGGTGACTTGATCATTTTAGCAGCTGAGGATGACGGATCGTTATCAGCCTTCTCGATAGTCTTCCAGCTTGGAAGTGGAGTACTGCGAATCCTGCTTGGAGGTTCCGGGACGCCTTTTTGAGATTCAAGGAACTCAGTATCATAGACGGGAGCATAAGGAGATGATGAAGCCGGAATGCGAACGATCTTGTTGTCGAGGGCCTTCATGCATTGATGGTATGTTGAAGGAACCACCTTGTTATCATGGAGCCATGGGCGTCCCAGTATTATGTGGTAGTCAGGTTCTTGCTCGATCACATGAAACTTTGCTTTCGATCGAATCGGCCCCACCCTCAAATCTATGTATGCATATCCATATGTATGGCTTTGACTTCCTTCAAATCCTGTCATTAGGATGGGATAGCGAACGATTTTACCTTGTGGGAATCTGGCCATCCTGAGAGTCTTCATAGTGACAATGTTGGTGGAAGCACCGGTGTCAACAAGAGCTCTTCTAAATTCGGTGCCTTTGATGAAACCAGTGACATACAATGCTCGGTTGTGTCCTTCATCCGTCATGCGATCTTCTTCTCCAAAAGAGATGTTGTCGATCGAATGCCCAGGCACTAGGGAGACTTCTTCAACTGATGGTGTTGGTGGCGTTATTTGCACGCTGGATGATATCTGGTTGAGTGCTGAAAATGTGTCGTGCGCTGATCCCTGGAGAAGTGCAGGAGTTCACATAGATTTTCAATCAAATGTGTGACCTCTTGTTCCACCGGCTTCTCGTATGTGGTGAAGCTGTTGATTTGAGGGTCAGATGACGCTTCAGTCCCCGGTGTTGAGGCTTCTGGAGCGGAGATACGCCTAACTCGGATGTTAATCTGATGAGAAAGTCGAGGATGTGGTTTATCGTCTCCTTCATCAGGTCCATGTTCCTGGTATGGACCTCTAGGATTTGAGCCAACTCTGCCAAAGTCGGGATCCCTCTGCCTTCCATGCCGCCAGGTGTAACATGAGGAATGTTGCCGTTTGAAATATTCTGATCTGAATTAGTTGAATTAGTCCTAAGACCAACCATCTTGTGAGATTGTTAGATTGCAACCGAGAGAGATAATCTCCCACTGTGGTCGCCAATCTGTAGATGGGGAAAAACGATTTGCTGGTTTTTAAGGAATTGAGGAGACGACCGTACGGAGGAGACTCCTCGAACCGAGCGAAATGTTAAACCTCACACGATGCACCGCTGCAAAGGGGGTGCTTTAGATTCGAGAGATCAATCTGTAGTACTCCGGCCTAAATCAAGACAATGACCGTTCCAGAGTAAATTCGGTCACAAGAGAGGATGGGTTGATCTGTAGGAGGGAAGCTGAGAAATGTGTGGAATCAATGGTAATCAAAGATTGTGGGTGTGTGAATTCGAATACGATAAGCTCTGATGATTGAAATTGCTCAATTGAGAGTAGTTGCTCAATTGATGAGTTGATGATCTCGTGTTGTCGTTTGACGTGAGATTGATGATATGATGATGATTCAATCATGATTCAGAGACTTATTTATATTGTTGGAATTGTAGACACCATGATTCCATGAAGTGTGACAGTTGATGGAATCAAGGAGTGGGGAAGTGGAGATCGTGTTTGAAACCAATTGCTCAACGCGTGGAGACTTGGTTGATTTTCCACCCACTACCTCGTGAATTCCTTCAACTGATTGCACAACTTGCTCACATTCCATCGTGTGTTTGAACACACATTCCGTAGACTGCCATACCAAAACCCTAAGTGATATCCCCCAAGTGACACGATTGACGTCTCGTGGTTTTTTAGTCAATTGATGACTTCGTGGTTTGATGGGACGATGAGTCCATGTAGTTGTTGAGTGTAGAACATGATATTCTGAAACTCATGAATTGAACATGTCATGAGACAGAGGTATAGTTCTTACGATGAAGTGAGCAAGCATTGCTCATTCGATGGACCGTTGAATATTGATTGTTGAACCAATATTCCTTGGTTTGAGCAAGAATATTGTGTTGCTCATCTGATGGATTATTGGCAGCGTACCAAAAATATTAATTAGAATACTGGTCGTTGAACCGAGCATAATTAATAAAATTAATGACCATGAGGTCGTCGTAAAATTATTAAGGTTAGAATCTGGAATAATGATCCTTGGATTCAGAAACCCTAATTTGATCAATTGATGATCAATTCATGGTTCGTCAGAATTTCAACCATGGGATGAAGGAGGGAGCGACTACATGGGACCGTGGATCAACCATTTAGTGTCCATATGCTCACGTGAGCAAATACGAAGAACTCATGAAGAGTTGACTATTTGTTGGTGAAAGAATGATCAAATGTTGATTTAATCATTTATTAGAAAATGCTCGTCTGAGCCTTAGGTGAGAAAACCTAATTAATTATGACGAGGCGAGGGACCGACCATGAAGTCATGAAACCGGCCCTGGGTTGTCACGTGACCACCTGACGAGCAATTGTGCAAATTAGGTCAAAACTGTGAAAATTGATGGGACCGGCTAAAGAGACAATCTTGGTCGGTCAAGATAACGTGCTCGTGTCCCCAAGGCGTGCGCGTCTCAGTCCTGAGAATTTTGATATTTTCTGGCGCGCAATTGAGCATCCATTCGAGAAAATATGCCAAAATTAGAGTTTCGACGAAACTGAGGAAAACACCATGAGATGATGAAAAATAATTATAAAATAAGGGATGAGGAGGCGTGGGACCGCCATGGTCAAGGCATGGTCGGTCGGTCGTGACCACGATCATGTGGTGCCTTTTTCTTAATTTTATAATATTTTGATGATTTTATGAAAATTCATGAATTTTGAGAAATTTGATGAATTTAGGGAGTTTCCATGAATTGAATGAGTTTTCATGAGTTCAGGGAAGCAAAAATTATTAAAATAATAAAAACAAGGGTGTGTGGGACCGTGGGAGGCATGGCCGTCGGCTTGGGCCGGTCCCACGAGTTTCCCTAATTTTTGTGTATTTTTTATGTATTTTTGATGATTTGAGGGAAATACCATGAAATCAAGGAATTTGATGAATTCAAGGAAAACTAATAATAAAATAATAAAACAAAGGGGCATGTGGGACCGGCTAGGGCATGGCCGGCCGGCCTAGGCCCGGTCCCAAAAGTTTTCATAATTTATTTTATTTTATTATTATTTGATGATTTGTGCAAAAATACCATGAAATCAAGGAGTGTTTTCATGAAATTAGAGAAATAATAATAATAATAATAAAATAATAATAAGGAACCGTGGGGTGTGGGTCCGGTTGGGACCAAGGCATGGCCGGTTGGCCAATGGTCACGCCCCACACTCCTTTCCTTAATTTTACATTATTTTTTATGGATTTATGGAAGTACCATGAAACCGAGGAGTTTCTTCGAGACGAAGGAAATTTGATAAAATGAGAGAATTTTCATCAAATCATGAAAAATAATAAAAATGCATTAAAAATATAAGACTGGCGTGCGATTGACCACGACACGGTAGGTTGGTCGTGTGTCCGTGCTCCAGCACCCTGGTCAATACTTTTAATTATTTATTATTTTCTTTTCTATTTTGCATAGGTTCATCGTTTCGTTGTATTTTTGAAATACTCGTTCATGTGGTGACTGTTAGTGTATCGTCGTTGGATACACCTTCACCATTTGGATCGGGGCTTACTTAGAGGTAGCTCAAACGCCCGGTTGTTGATTATTTATTACTAATTGTGGAATCCAATGGAGAATAATTCACAAAACTGAGTAATAAAATGTTTATTATTAATTCATAGGATCGGCTGAGGATTCGACTGCGAATTCAGAATAATAAAGTGATCATTACCATTCCATGGGATCTTGGATTCGACCATAGAATCGGAGTAATTAAGATTTATCTATTACCATTTATGAGACCAGTTGTGGATTCGATCATGAAATCGGAGTAATGAGATAATACAGTTATTGCCATTCCAGGGGACCAGTCGTGGATTCGACCATGGAATAAGAGCAATTGTAATTAGGAATAATTAACTTTGTGTCTCTATACTAGCAGAGCAAGCTGTCTAGGAGGATTAATTATCCCGATATGAGCTTGTCGGTAAGTAATATCCTTTATATAGTCAGGGTAAACTCGTTGTTTGTTCCTGAAGACGGTATCACTCTATACTAGCAGAGCAAGCTGTCTAGGAGTCGTCCATCACGTGATGCTATATAGAAATAATCACTGAAAGTATTCAGTATTCATGAGATATGTCGTTGTCCAGTCGTGAGACTACATATCCACATGTACTCTGAGAGAAGGTACTCTCCGTTGAGAGACCCGTGTCTCGATACTCACGTATGATTGCTGAATCAGAGTTTCGTATAATTATGAGTTTACGAATTTAGCCTTTGTCGAAAATCCACCATCTACAGAATCTTATGTAGTAGGTTATTTTTTGGGTAAAAAATTTCAATTCCCTTTGTGATAGGCACATTTTTGTGTCTAATTTATCTCGATTCTATATATTGATAGTGCTCATTTTTGTACTTATTATGGTGTTTTATGTGTGTGTAGGTATTTTTTGGCCAATAAACATTTTTGGAAAAATCTGCTCGAAAAGTTGCGCGGGGCGACCAATTACTAAGGGGCGACCAATTACTAAGGGGCATCCATTTCAGGGCAGTTGCTAAAGGGAGACCAGCACAGGATAGGGGGAGGTCACTTTCTTCTCAAAATTCGAATATTTTTTTGGCGGGAAAAATAACCAGTGAGCAACCAAATTTTCGTTTGGATTTCGAAGATGTTTGAGTGAGATTCAATCGCTGAAATTTGCTGGGCTAGACGTGATTCAACTAAACAAGCCTGGTATGTGCGCTGGAACCAATCGAATTGGGCTGGATAATCCAAAATAAGGAAACAGAGTTTGAGTTTTGTACGGGTCTCTGTTTGGGTTGATTTTTGGTAATTCAGAGAGACTAAACGCGTGAAATTGTTTCCTAAGGTAGTATTCTATCTAAGGAAGAGTTTAAGACAATCGGGAAAGCTCAGAATTGGCTAGGGAAGTCGGTAGAAGAGATTATTGCCGTGACTTGCACGTAAAGAAAAAGCGAGAATTAATCGCTATTTTTAGGTTTCTGAGTAGTATAAAAGGTGTGTTTAAGTCCCAGGAAAGGTAACGAAGTTATTGGAGCAGTCGCAGAGGAGTTAGAAACCCTACAGAGCCATATTGATCAAGTTGCAGGAAACCGTATTCTGCTGCTGCTGCTGCTGAAGAACATCCGCTGCAAATAAGAACAGTGTCTCAAATTTGTAACGCTGCTACAGTGACTTTTTTGTAACAGTCAGGCCTTTGTCTTGCAACGCCAATACATCGTTACAAACATCCAGTGTTATAGTTTTTCATCTTTAATCAACTTTTGAGCAACAAACATGTATTTTGAGCAAGTGATTAATATGAGGAGCTAAACCCCATTGCTGAGGCGATAGAGGAAGCTATTTTTCCAACAAGAAGTGGTGTATTCTATTTTATTTATTTATTTGCAATTATTTTATGATTATTTGCCTTGGTTGAAAATTGTTTGAATGATCCTTGTTAAGCAATTGTGATTTCTTTTGATAGAACATACTTGGACCTAGGTTTTTGATGTTCTATGCTTTGGATTTACACTTGTTATTTTGAGAATCTGCTAGTTGCAATAAGTTAGAATCAACTTGAACGAGAAAATTGCATAAATATAAATATTGGGATTAAATCACTTTGAACTTGGAAAATAGTGGAATCTTAGCCTCAGTGTTCTTTTAATATTGATATCATCTTTGATTGAGTTTGTGACAATTTTTAGTTTGTTTTCTATTTTAGTTTTAGAATTTAAGTCTATATTTTATCCTTCGCAAGTCTGAAAATCGAACCACTTTTACCACTATCTACAAATCACATCAATTTTTGGCGCCGCCGACGCGGATTTGCTTTTAGGGTTTTTAGACTTAGTTTTCTTTTATTTATTTTTTATTTATTTTTTAGGTTTTTATTATTTTTGTTCTTTTTTACGTTTTTGGGTATTTATCTTTTGTCTACAGGTTTTGGATCATAAAGCGAATTGAGCCAAGGAGTTTGGTGATTTCGTAAGGACTGGAACTTAAAGCATAAAGACTTGGAGCGAAAGATTAAAGCGAAAAGAACGAAGAATAAGACAATTTCTTTTTAGATTTTTTTTTTAGGGTTTGTTTATTTTTCTTTATTAAAAAAAAAAGAGAGAGAGAGAGAGAACTATATTAGGGTTTGCTATTTTTGTAATTTTACTTTTCTTTTTGGACACTTGGACATTGGACTTTGGACATTATTATTTTTAAACCCTAAGGAAGGGTTGGTTTAAATACAAACTGTGTGCAGGGAAGGATGGTGATTACGATATCACCTCGGCCCCTCGGGTTCGCACATAAGATAAGAGTTGTAGCCCGAGTCGACTTCAGCGGTTCTTCGCCGTCTGGTACGGAGGTAAGTTTTTCGAAACACCGCGAATCCCCTGTCAGCGGGTTTACTGTATTCCTTAAGGTGAATATATGCTGAGGACTTGAATACGGTGCTTTTAATTCCAGTAAAGGGCAAGGACTGGCCATACAAGATAAGGGTTCGGATTTCATCACCGTTCTCTCTTGCCGCCTTAGGAAACATGAAACCAAACGCGAACCTAAGCCTAAAATTTTGACTAGAACGAGACCTATAGGGTAACGAGCTTAATAGGAAGTCGTTCGAAAAATATTGGTTACTCTTTCGAGCATACTTCGAAGTTCTTGACGGTTTCTGTGAGTTGAATGCGTGACTGCGCCGCCTTGTAACCGGTGAGGCCTTGGGTATCAAAGCTCCACTGAGCTCCTCGCCTTGATTCAATTTACTTGACTCGGATGATTCCAGAGGGTTTGCTCAGATTGTAACGAGTTCCTTTCGAAAGAATAGAAGCTGGTCTACTGACAATCTAAGTGGAGCCATCATGCTTTTTGTTTGCTAGAAATTTAGGTTTGATTTGGTTGAGTCAGCCTTGTTTTGTGTTTTCATGAATTCCCTTCCTTATTCTGTTGCATGCCTGAACGTAAAAGAGACCCCTAGTAGATTTGTTAAGAGAAACCTAGTAGTTCTAAGCGTCTTGATTACCTCATTTAGAGAGTCCGATTCGTGAAGATTCTGTTTTTGAACGTCCGTTTGAAGAGAAATCCCTAATCGTCCAATAAGCGCCAGAAATGGAAACTTTGAAGCCTTGTTTGAATCCTACTAGGAATACTCGTCCCTCATGTATCAAGTTACGCTGAAACTGAACAATTATGACTTAAGCCTGGAACTACAGTTGCTCCCATCTTTTTAGGAAAAGAAAATGAAAACCCCTATTTCCATGTTAGGGACTTTGGGAAATTTGTAGTACCCTGAAAATTAGAAACCTTGATGATGCTGCTTTAAAACTCAGTTATTCCCCTTTTCCTTAAATATAAAGCCATCGTGGTTGTATCGTTTGGCTTCCGAATCATTAAAACCTATGAACAACTTACATCCGCCTTTTTGAACAAGTTTTTCCCTAGGCACAAAACCTCGTCTATTAGGACGCAATCTGCACGTTTAAACACGGGAGGAGAATCTTTGTATAGCATTTGGAAGGTTCAATGATTTATTACCCAATATCCTCATCATGGTTTAGAAAAGGTTAGTTAGTTCAGATCCTTTATGAGGTTTAGATTATCCCACCACAACTACAGTAGAGTCCATGTGTACAGGTGGGTTTGAAACCAACAGTTGATAATGCGATACATACTTGCATGAATCGCCGAAAAGACCCAACAATGGAAAGTAATAGGGTACCCCAGAAAACATTCTTCTAGGCAGAGGAAACTTTAATAAGGTAGAAGAAAGCCACGAATCAGATGCCAAAATTGCTGCTATAGCAAAAGTTTAGAAGCTTAGAAGTGGGTCATCACTAGTGGTAGAATGAGCCTTTTTGGGAAGGAATACTGTTGAAGAGCAAACCAATGCTCTCTATAATAACACTAGGTTTGATAACCGTCAGAAGTTTGACCCATATTCAGAAACCTATAATCCTGGCTGGAGAACCATCCCAACCTTTCTTGGTCTAAGGGTCAGAATCAAGGTCAGTCTAGTAACTCTCAAGGCTCCCCAGGTTTTGGCTATACTAAGAATCCTTCAGCCCGACACGTTTCAGACCCTCCGGATAAGAAGATTTGAGTTTAGAAGAGTCTCTTGCTTTGTTCACGTCGTAACAGATGCAGTTTCAGCAATCTGTTGCTCAGGGAATAGAAGAAAATAAGAGAATAGGTCAGCTAACTCTCAGGCTATTTCCGAGTTGAAAACCCAGGTTAGTCATATAAATGAGTCTTTAAGAGAAAGAGGTAATTTCCTAGTCAACTCCACCCAACCCTAGAGGAGCTCATGAAGTAGGTGCAAACCATCGAATCAGTTGAATGCTATTAGAACCCTAAGAGTGGTAGAGTAGTAGACAATCAGTAAACATGCCCAATAGTGAACATACTGTAGTTCACCCCTCAGGATCTCATCCCTCAGGACCGCTAACTGAGGGGACTGATAAAATTTCCAATGATGCTGACTGGTCCTGAGAGGTCTGATCCTGTGCCTAGAGCCCCATTTCCCCAGCTATTAGCATCAACAAAGAAGGAATTGAACTTTAATGACATATTGGAGGTTTTTAAGCAAGTTACCATAAACTTTCCTTTATTAGATGCAATTAGGCAAATTCCTGCTTTATGCCAAGTTCCTTAAGGATATGTATCGCGAAATCGAAAAACTTTGCATCCATAGAAAGCCTTTTTAGTTATTCATGTAAGTTAATCATTCAGAACACTAACCACTCCAAGTACAAAGACCCAGGTTCCCCAAACCATTGCTGGTACAATAGGTAAACACCGGTTGAAAAAGCTTTACTTGACTTAGGAGCCATGTGAACTTACGGCCGTACCATGTGTACTTACAGCTAGGACTTGGTGAATGAAACCACTCAGAAACACTGCAGTTAGTGGATAGGTCGTAAAAATTCCTCGAGGTGTTATCGAGGATGCTTATTAGGTCGACAAGTTTTATTTATCCATGGATTTCGTGGTCCTAGATACCCAACTTGTCCCTGACCCAGAAACCAGATACCTGTGATTTTAGGTCTCCCATTCTTAGCTACGTCTAATGCGATCATAAACTGTCGAAATGGTGTGATGAATTTATCCTTTGGTAATATGACTATCGAAATGACATTTTTAATGTCAGTAAGCTACCTTATGAGCTAGATGACACATGTGTTGAAGAGGTGAATATGATAGAATCCTTAGTTCATGAGTCATTACTAAACATTTTGTCCGAAGACCCCTTAGAGAGTTGTCTATCCCATTTTGGTTTAGATTTTGACGATGATATTACCATTGAACAAGTGAATGCTCTATTAGATTCTACCCCTGCGTTAGACACTGATAGATGGAAAGCGCGGTTCGAACCATTACCATCTTCTGAGATTACCTCAGTTCCTTCCTTAGAAGAGCCCCCTAAGTTGGACCTCAAACCACTACCAGATAACCTGAAGTATGTGTTCTTAGGCCCATCTGAGACTTTACCTGTGATGATTGCTGCCGACTTGGATAGTGATCAGGAAAGTAGGCTAGTAAAAGTACTTCAAGATAATAAGGAAGCTTTAGGGTGGTCTATAACATACATTAAGGGTATTAGTCCTACCGTTTGTATGCATCAGATTCATTTAGAGGAAGACTCCAAACCTCTAGGGAGATGCAACGTCGACTGAACCCTAACATGAAAGAAGTAGTTCGAAAAGAGGTGCTTAAGTTGTTAGATGCGGGTATTATCTACCCAATTTCAGACAGTAAGTGGGTCAGCCCCGTTCAGGTTGTTCCCAAGAAATCAGGTATCACTGTAGTCCAAATGAGGATAATGAGTTAATCCCAACCCGAGTGACCACGGGATGGCGTGTCTGTATCGACTATAGGAAATTGAACAAGGTCACAAGGAAGGATCACTTTCCCCTTCCTTTTATCGACCAAATGCTAGAGAGATTAGCTGGATATAGTTTCTATTGCTTTTTAGATGGCTTTTCCGGATATAATCAGATCGTTATTTCCCCAGAAGACCAAGAGAAAACCACTTTTACCTGTCCCTTTGGTACTTCGCGTATAGACGCATGCCTTTCGGTGTGTAATGCCCCTGCGACTTTTCAGCGTTGTATGATGAGCATATTTTCTGATATGGTAGAACGGTTTTTAGAGGTCTTTATGGATGATTTTTCAGTGTTTGGTTCATCTTTTGATGAGTGCTTGCATCATTTGACATTAGTGTTGACTAGGTGTAAGGAAAAGAATTTAGTGCTTAATTGGGAAAAATGCCATTTCATGGTTAAATCAGGAATTGTTTTAGGGCATTCATTTCTTCAAAGGGTATAGAGGTAGACAAAGCCAAAGTTGACCTTATTAAGACTTTACAGGTCCCAAAAACCGTAAAAGACATTAGGTCATTCCTAGGGCATGCAGGTTTTTACCGTCGATTCATTAAGGATTTTAGCTTGATTTCTAGACCTCTTTGCAATTTGCTTGCAAAGATGTTAAGTTTGTCTTTGATGATGCTTGTTTAGAGGCTTTTGAGAAGCTTAAAAATTTACTCACTACCGCTCCCATAGTCCAGGCACCCAACTGGAACCTACCCTTTGAGATTATGTGTGATGCTTCAGATTATGCTATAGGCGTTGTGTTAGGTCAACGAGTAGACAAATTACTTCATGTGATTTACTATGCTAGCAAAACTCTGAATGATGCCCAATTGAACTATACAACTACCGAGAAGGAACTGTAGCCATCGTGTTTGCCTTGGATAAGTTTAGATCCTACCTTTAGGTTCTAAGATCGTAATCTATACCGATCATGCTGCTTTGAAATACCTTTTGTCTAAGAAGGACACCAAACCTAGATGATTAGGTGGATCCTATTGTTACAAGAATTTTCTCCAGACATTAGAGACAAAAAGGGTGCTGAAAATGTAGTAGCAGACCACTTATCCAGGTTAGTTGTTAGTTCCCCTAGTGATGCCCTTCCTATAAGGGATAGCTTTCCTGATGAACAATTGTTCTCTGTTTCCCAATCACCTTGGTATGCAAATATAGTGAATTATCTTGTTACTGGCCGTACCCCTCAACATTGGGGTAAACAAGATCGTTCTAGGTTTTTAGCCGAGGTTAAGCATTTCTTTTGGGACGATCCTTATTTGTTTAAGTATTGTCCCGACCAGATTATTAGGAGATGTGTACCTGAGAGTGACCAGTCCAGTATTCTCTCCTTTTGTCATGAACATGCTTGTGGGGTCATTTTAGTGCTAAGAAGACTGCTGCTAAGATATTGCAGTGTGGATTTTACTGGCCTTCACTGTTTAAAGACTCCCATAGTCACTGTGTTTCTTGTGATCGTTGCCAGAGGTTAGGAACCATTTCCCGTAGAAATATGATGCCTTTGAACCCTATTTTAGTGATTGAGGTCTTTGATGTGTGGGGCATTGATTTTATGGGTCCATTTCCTAATTCTTTAGGTTATCTTTACATACTTGTCGCTGTAGACTATGTGTCTAAGTGGGTTGAGGCGGTTCCGTGTAAAACAAATGACCATAGGGTCGTAATTAAGTTTTTGAAAGAGAATATACTTACACGTTTTGGTACACCGCGAGCTATAATTAGTGATGGGGTTCACACTTTTGTAATAGACCGTTTGCTCTTTAATGAAACAATATGGTATTACCCAAAGTAGCTACCCCGTATCACCCACAGACTAGTGGTCAGGTAGAGGTTCCAATAGGGAAATTAAGCGTATTTTAGAGAAAACAGTTAATCCTAATAGGAAAGATGGTCGTCGAGGCTTACTGATGCCTTATGGGCTTACCGTACTGCGTTTAAGACACCCATTGGAATGTCCCCTACGTTTAGTATTTGGAAGGCATGTCACTTTCCTGTTGAGTTAGAGCATAGAGCCTATTGGGCTATTAAGCTTAAACTTTTCACTTGACAAGGCAGGAGCTCACAGAAAGCTCCAGCTCAATGAGTTGGAC
This sequence comes from Papaver somniferum, assembly GCF_003573695.1. Lineage (NCBI taxonomy): Eukaryota > Viridiplantae > Streptophyta > Magnoliopsida > Ranunculales > Papaveraceae > Papaver > Papaver somniferum. The sequence continues at coordinate 13,811,347 of NC_039360.1, read as the reverse complement.
GAGATTCGTAGAGATGCATACGATAGTGCTAAGGAGTATAAGAACAAAATGAAACTTGTGCATGATAAGAATATTTTACGGAAGTCATTTTCTCCAGGTCAAAAAGTTCTTCTGTATGACACTCGTTTGCATCTATTCCCCGGGAAACTGCGCTCTCGGTGGACCGGTCCTTTTGTGGTCCGTACTGTTTTTCCTCATGGCGCTATTGAGATTGAACATCAGATGGTACTAGTTCTTCAAAGGTTAACGGTCAGATTGAAGCCCTTTTTAGAGCCTTTTCCTACAGGTGATGTTGAGGAGGTCCCTCTGGAGGACCCTGTTTACCTTGATTGACCATCGAGGCGATTTGTATGTTGTATATATTTTTGTAGTTTTTGGTTTCACTTCACCCAGGTACTATCTTTCCGAACTCTCTCTTTACTATTTCCTCATGTTACTTATATTTTTGGTACTGTTCTTTCATTCGAAACATTGAGGACAATGTTAGATTTAAGTTTGGGGGTGGGGTAGAAACTTTTTGTTTTAAAAAACTCCAGAGCCTAGAAATTTATGCATATTAAGGATAGCACTAACCAACTAAGTGGATGGAAGCATTTTGATTGTAGGAGTTGAGGAACCAATCTGATTAGATGGCAACATCTAGAAGAGTCTATTCATAAAAGCACAGAGCTCAGGTGTTAGAAATAACATGATAGTTTCACATATCTCGTTGAGTCCTTTTCACTCTATTTTATTTTATTTTGTTTTAAACTATGTTTCTCTAAGTGATAGGTGGGGCCCACGATTCAAGTTGTTACCAATGCTAGGGTGAATTAAAGTGATTGAGAAAGATAAAAAAAAAAAAAATTGAGACCAGACCATTTGACCAAAAGGAACAAATTCAATAAAGTCGACCACTGGTACCCTTGTATATGCCAGTTGTGTTGACCTAGAGTTAGGTTATCGACCACTGGTTCCCTTGTATATGCCAGTGTGTTGATATTAGTCAGACTAATATCTCAATCCATTAGGATAGGTGCATTTTGGCGGAGGCCTTCAGACAGATATGGGAAACGCCGTTCACTTAGTAAACATCAAAACCATCTATGTTTTTCTATATCCATCTTCTTGATCTATCCATGTGATTAGTTTTGACTCCGGATATTGATGTCCATAGTGCAACTATTTGAGTAGAGCTCTGTCACTTTATATGAATTTTAGTATGCTTGAGTGCAAACTCGTGTACAACAATTGGAATTTCGCATCAGGGTACTTCCTCTTGTAGTCAATAAGTACGCCAACCAAGGAGATTCTTTAGTTCCTTCCAAGGTTCTGCATAGATAGCTAAGGTCTGGAGTAAAGGTTTTGTGGGTATACCTCTTGTAAGCCCTCCGGAGACAACACTCCACCACTAGGGACACTTAGGGGTTTAAAGGCTTATTGCATACGCTAAATGCAATCGACGATACTTGCGTCAGTGAGTTAGGATTTTATTTTATTTTATTTTGCTCGAGGACTAGCAAATAATAGGTTTGGGGGTATTTGATAGGCACATTTTCGTGTCTAATTTATCTCGATTCTATATATTGATAGTGCTCATTTTTGTACTTATTATGGTGTTTTATGTGTGTGTAGGTATTTTTGGCCAATAAACATTTTTGGAAAAATCTGCTCGAAAAGTTGCGCGGGGCGACCAATTACTAAGGGACGACCAATTACTAAGGGGCATCCATTTCAGGGCAGTTTCTAAAGGAAGACCAGCACAGGATAGGGGAGGTCACTTTCTTCTCAAAATTCGAATATTTTTTTTGGCGGGAAAAATAACCAGTGAGCAACCAAATTTTCGTTTGGATTTCGAAGATGTTTGAGTGAGATTCAATCGCTGAAATTTGCTGCGCTAGACGTGATTCAACTAAACAAGCCTGGTATGTGCGCTGGAATCAATCGAATTGGGCTGGATAATCCAAAATAAGGAAACAGAGTTTGAGTTTTGTACGGGTCTCTGTTTGGGTTGATTTTTGGTAATTCAGGGAGACTAAACGCGTGAAATTGTTTCCTAAGGTAGTATTCTATCTAAAGAAGAGTTTAAGACAATCGGGAAAGCTCAGAATTGGCTAGGGAAGTCGGCAGAAGAGATTATTGCCGTGACTTGCACGTAAAGAAAAAGCGAGAATTAATCGCTATTTTTAGGTTTCTGAGTAGTATAAAAGGTGTGTTTAAGTCCCAGGAAAGGTAACGAAGTTATTGGAGCAGTCGCAGAGGAGTTAGAAACCCTACAGAGCCATATTGATCAAGTTGCAGGAAACCGTATTCTGTTGCTGCTGCTGCTGAAGAACATCCGCTGCAAATAAGAACAGTGTCTCAAATTTGTAACGCTGCTACAGTGACTTCTTTGTAACAGTCAGGCCTTTGTCTTGCAACGCCAATACATCGTTGCAAACATCCAGTGTCATAGTTTTTCATCTTTAATCAACTTTTGAGCAACAAACATGTATTTTGAGCAAGTGATTAATATGAGGAGCTAAACCCCATTGCTGAGGCGATAGAGGAAGCTATTTTTCCAACAAGAAGTGGTATATTCTATTTTATTTATTTATTTGCAATTATTTTATGATTATTTGCCTTGGTAGAAAATTGTTTGAATGATCCTTGTTAAGAAATTGTGATTTCTTTTGATAAAACATACTTGGACCTAGGTTTTTGATGTTCTATGCTTTGGATTTACACTTGTTATTTTGAGAATCTACTAGTTGCAATATGTTAGAATCAACTTGAACTAGAAAATTGCATAAATATAAATATTGGGATTAAATCACTTTGAACTTGGAAAATAGTGGAATCTTAGCCTCAGTGTTCTTTTAATATTGATATTATCTTTGATTGAGTTTGTGAAAATTTTTAGCTTGTTTTCTATTTTAGTTTTAGAATTTAAGTCTATATTTTATCCTTCGCAAGTCTGAGAATCGAACCACTTTTACCACTATCTACAAATCACATCACTTTGTTAAAGAAAGCTTAATATCTCAATGGAATTTGAAAGGTGATTTCTCCATGACTATTCATGGAGAACAAGCTTTTTTGTTTAAATTTGCTCAAGAAAAAGATATGATTAAGGTGTTAGAATTGGGTTATATTTTCATATATAAGAAACTCTTTCGGATTCGTCCCTGGTTCATTACTCTGGAGCAAAACATCGATGTTATTACCTCAGTTCCGGTATGGATGAACCTCAGGCAGGTTCCTCTTTATCTTTGGAATGAATTAGGGTTATCTAGAATTGCTAGTATTGTGGGTACTCCAATCATGACTGATACTCCAACAACATTGAAAACTATGATGTCATACGCTAGGGTTTTGGTTAAAGTTGCAGCCGATTGTGAGTTCCCATCTGATTTGCATATTCAAGTAGATAATGTAAAACTGGTAGTGAAGGCAGAGTATCCTTGGAAACCTAATTCTTGCTCTCACTGCCAGACTTTTTGGCATTCAGAGGCCAAATGTAGTTTAATTCCTAAGCCTAAGGCAAATCCCTTGCATGTAATTTCATCTTCGGTAAATCCTGGAGTTGCAATCCAACAAAGAAACGCAGAATTGGTTGATAACACAAAGGATATAACTGAGGACAGAGTCGAGAAAATCCCTCTTGTGGTGGAAACTCAAGCCACAAATGAGGTCACAGGTGAAAGAGAGCAAACAGATGACATGGAGACGAGGGTATCTACTCAAGTTGATGTGGTCACAGGTGTAAGAGACCAAACAGATGAGATGGACATGAGGATATCTTCTCCATGTGATGAAAACTGGCAAAACCCAAAAAAGAAGAAAACTGGAAAAAAAAGGAGATAAGATAATGGAGTCTACAGAAGTTTTGAATACTTATAGTGTTCTTGACTCTGAACTTCCTTTTGCGAACATAAGTGATGAAGACAGCGTGATGGAAAAGAGCAAGAAGAACAGGATGTTTGAGACTTGTTATTAAAATGTAGATGCTCTTCGTAAGTTCTATGCACTATTGGGAGCACCTAGTGGGGGATTAGATGAGCAAAGAACGGATTTAGCTCACAACTACCTAAAGACTATGAAGGAGAGGGAGCTTGAAAAATTGGGTTCAATGAGTGAACTGAACATTGAGTTGCTTGGAAGAGGACATAGGAAATCAAAAAATAAGAAATTTTAATTCTCTTTGATGGTGCTCTGCAGTTTGGTTTATAGGCTAGTTTGCTATCCTTTTAGATTTTTCTGGTGTTAGGCTCTTGCTAGGGCTCGTGTGCTCTGTTATGCGTTGTCTTTCTGTTTCCTTTTTTTCTCCCTGTATGGTTTTTCTCTTTTTAATATATGGTTTATCCTTTCAAGTCAAAAAAAAAATGTAAATCTTTTTTGCAGTGGAAATAATAGGTAAAAGTAAGAGATAGAGAAGATAAGAACTTGATATTGATAAAGAGGCATCAATCTATTACATACATATAATGTTATCTTATATACAGGAAAGGGAAGACCTATTCATATAATGGACCGCACATCCATGGGACACATGCCCTATAACACTCCCCCTTGTGCGGTTCAATAACAAAGATTTATACATAGTGCTTCACATATAGTGTTTTAAATGTAGTTCTTCAAATGTCGTTCATTCCTTGATGACTTGTGCCGAAATCAATTGCCTCATCAAAACTTTGAAAAGGGAAAAATCCAGTGGTACAAAACCTTGGTACAACTCTTCACATGTTGTCTCGTATTTTACATGTAGTTCATCACATGCAATACGATCTTCAAAGATCGATGAGTCTAAGTTAATTTCCTCGTTAAAACTTCACCAGGAAAGCCCAAAGGGAAAAAACCTGAACAAAAGAAAATGAGTAAAATATTAAGCAAACTTAGAACATAGTTGGACTTGAATATGTTGCCTCATTAAAACATTGACAAGGCAAACCCAGTGGGATAGAACCTTGACGAAGTGAAAAGAGTACAACGTGACAGATGCAAGTAAAGGTGATCTGTTGCATATGATAACTTTGTTCCGTTGAAGTTGACGAGTTGCTTCACAACTCCTAAGGAAGAAAATCCTTGTGGGAAAGACAATAGCCTTAGTTGGGAAATTACTTCCTGGTGTTTGTTGTTGTCTCATTAAAAACCTTTCTGCGCAACAAAACCCTGTGGGAAAAAGTAACCTCCGTGAAGGAAAAAAGTTCAACACACCATTAGATGCTCCCCCTAATGTCATACAATTTTCATTAGTCTAATGTGTTAGAGCATAGCTCGGTCAACCTCGCATGCGTTGCTATATCAAGCATGTTTGTCAATGTTAGTGATCAAAACTATAAAGTCTTGATTTCTAGCCTATTAGCTAAGTCTCGGACTAGGATAGGAAAAGTGTAGTTGAGCTCAAGGACTTCATGGTGATTCAACGACAACGACGAAGATCTACACCAAGGAACCGTGGAACTTCATCAACAAAAAGGTATGTGAATACTTGAACTTATCTATCACTCGAAAGTCTATCTATTCTTCTCCTACTTATTATGAAACAAAAGTCGTATGCTATATAGACTAGATCATATACACTTGATATTTCGAGCTGAGTATTCATTGCTTATCTTTTACTCGAAATCATGTGTTGGTAAATTGTTTCGCTTTGATCAGGTTTATCTTCACCTAGTGACGAAAGTCATGAAAGTTTCAATCACTTTGGAAATTGCACTGACGAGAAAGGTCTGTTGTTCTTCACGACTGAATATCGCCCTCTGAGAATGTTTCAATGATTGAAATGAGAGTTTAGATTATATAACCATGTATTCCTTGAACCAAAGTTTTCGAACTTTGTTGATCAAGAGAAATCGGTAGAATTGTGGAATTGGCTTGCCAAGTCCGCGAACTGATGGAAGTTCTCGACCGAGAATTTCTGCTGGGATTTCCAAAACTCGTTTGTGTGTTAAGTCCGCGAACCTAGTCCGCGAACTGGCGGAAGTTCTCGACCCGAGAGTTTCTGCTGAGTTTGGAAAACTCAACCGATTATCTTAAGTCTGCGAACTTGTTTGTGAGCTTAAGAGGTTATGAACTAAAGATGTGCTCTGAACATGAAATATTAATTATTAAGGAATGCTTTATGCAAACCGTGGCTATAATGTTCATGAGCCGATTCTAATCGAATGAAATCATCTTTGTTTTAATTGTGTCTTGTGTAGTTACATAAAATCTCATAGCAATTGAACAACTCTTAACTAGTTCATTTGAGTCAATTAAACTAGTTATGGTGAAGAAAAAAAAGATTAATATGAGATGCTCATATGGTTGACCTTTTGGGTTATCATGTTGAACCAACATATGTGTACTCGTTTGGGCATGGTTTTCTCAAACCCAGTAAACGTTCACCCAAGTGTGTGTGACAAGCTATGTCTTTCGATATAACGGTTGAGAGATATTGGCTTGAATATAAATAAGGTTTTCATCTAACGGTGAATAGAGTTTGCTTTGTACTTAAGGCAAAACCCTGATTTGAAGGCTATATTAAGGAGATACCTAGCATTGAGAAACCCTAATCCCCGCACGTCTGTGTGCTACTAGTGCTCTCGCTAGAGTCGATCTCCATTAACTCTTGAGTTTTTTCTCTAAACTCGAGTTAACGACTTAAATACTTCATTGGGATTGTGATGCCAGACCGATACTACTTTTGTCGTAGTTGTGTGATCTGATCTTGCATCTTCTATCGTACGAGTACAATCGATTGATTGGATTGAGATCGTGAGAGTTCTCCGATAGGCAAGATAAAGAAGTCACAAACATCTTCGTCTCACTGTTTGTGATTCCTCGACAATCCGCTTGTGTAGTCAGGAAGGATTATAGAGAGGTGATTGATTAATCTAGGTTGTTCTTTAGGAATATAAGTCTGGTTTATCAATTGGTTCCTGTTACCTTGATTTTATATCTAAAGACGGAGCAAACCTAGGGTTTATCTGTGGGAGATAGATTTATCCTTTCGATAGACTTTTCAGTGTGAGACAGATTCGTTTATTATCAAGTCTGTGATTTTGGGTTGCAGCAACTCTTTGTTGTGGGTGAGATCAGCAAAGGGAATCAAGTACGCAGTGTCATGTTGGGATCAGAGGCGTAGGAGTACAACTGTACCTTGTATCAATGGGAGATTGGTAGGGGTTCAACTATAGATCAGTCCGAAGTTAGCTTGGAGTAGGCTAGTGTCTGTAGCGGCTTAATACAATGTGTATTCAATCTGGACTAGGTCCCGGTTTTTTTCTGCATTTGCGGTTTCCTCGTTAACAAAACTTCTGGTGTCTGTGTTATTTCTTTTCCGCATTATATTTTATATAATAGAAATAACACAGGTTGTGCGTTCGTAATCATCAACTTCTCTAATCCAACTTTTGGTTGTTGATTGTAGTTGATTGATCCTTGGACATTGGTCTTTGGTACCGTCCAAGTTATCTCTCTTTGATAAAGACTCGCTATTGATTTTAGCTTGAGTATAAATCAAATCGAGAGATTGAGATAATAACTCCTTGAGATACCTTTTATCTAAATTGAGTCTGACTGTCTAGTTGATTCTCTAGCAAAGTATTTCGGAGTTAGTCCATACAGATTGCTAAGCGAAATATTGGGTGATGTTGTTAGACCCCCTCTTTTTCATAATGTAGTCAAAATGAGTTTATCACACTTTACTTTGGTGACTTGGATGTTTATAGAACCATGTTGTTGATTCTGGAAGTTACGTTTGCTTAACGTACTATCGTGTTTCCTTTCTTTGATTCAGATATTCTCAATAATATCAATGCGATCTTTATGTCTTCAACGTTCAACATACTTGATGCTTTTAATGTTGTCTCGCTAAAAACCTTGTCGAGTAACAAAACCCTTTGGGAAAAACTATTTCTCGATCGAAGGGAAAAAATAGTGCAACACAGCTTCAATTTCGAAGTAAATTATGTCGACATCATGTCCTTGGATCCTCCCCCTGATGTCGGAATCTCATCCTGATTACTTTCAGAGTTGTTCCAGACTGTTCCTTTAGTCATGTAATTTTCGAAACTGAATATCGGTAATGACCTAAAAAGTATTCTACCGTATCTCCCCCTGATTACTTTCGTTGGAGAAGAGATTATTGTTCTTTTATAATCAACAACCTTTGGGTTGTACTTTCGTTAGCATTCCATTTTATGTCTTTGCATGGATAAAACAAATTTATGTCAATGGTTACTTTTAAGTACATGATTGCATTCACTATACCATTCCAATGACGTTGCGTTGGCGCTGAGCTATATCAAGCTAACAAGTTCATTGAGGATGTAACATTTGGTCGAGTACATTTTGCTAAGTACAATAACGCGTCTATTATACTTAGATAAGGAAAGTTCATCTCCCGATCCAACTTCGTCATCTTCCTTTAGACGAATTGGTTATTTATGTACATTTGAAACTCGACTAATCATGGGAGTGCTAGCAGCATGCACGTCCTTGTTAAATTGCCTGAAAATGGACATATGCAAACTGGTGGAATAATATACTACAAGCTCGGTCTTCTAGTTTTAAAACACAGATAAGATCGAGATTTCCCAGGATTTTCATCTCAAATTCAGATTTTAAATAGCTTGTAAGATCTCTTATTCCATTAAGAGTACTTATCATGTCCATACCGTCGACATAGATAGTTATATTTTTGAATCAGGAACTTATTTAATACGGATGGCACGAAACCTTACTTGTTTATCCCTTCCCAAACAAATAGTCACTTATACCACATCCGCCTGATTGTTTAAATCAATAAGTGAGTGTTCTAGTGTAACTGCAAACACACTCCGTGGTTTAGAGTCATTCGACTTGGGAAGCAAAAGGCCATCATGCACTTTTGCAAATATCTTTGAGTCTAAATCTCCAGAGATATAACCACATCTACTATGTTTCAAGTTCTTTTGAAACTACCAAGCAAACTAATTAACTGAACATTATGATGTTCAAAAGAGTAAGCAATCCAGGGGTTTGTGAGAAACCTCGCGCCACAAGGTGATTCTTTATACTTTAAGACCTCATTCTTCTCAGTACACTTTGTGACAAATAACCACATATGTCCTACAGGCTTTACACTAGGTTGGTTAGCACTACCACATCAAATACCCGTATATTTGTCAAAGAACTAAGTTCTACCTGGATTGCGTAGGCCAAATATGTTATTTATTTGAAATTAATCAAAATAAAGCATGGTTCGATCTCATTGTGCTCTACTTCTGGAGCAACTATTTATGGATTATATCGTCATTGTGCACGCATGATCCTTCCATTGACTCATATGCATTCTCATAATCCGTCAGGATTTCATTGTTCTCTAAAATCATTTAAAACTTCGGAGCGTCCTCCAGTTTGATTTATGGACATATTCAGAGACAATCTTATGTGATGATTTCTGATGATACAAATAAGTTGTGCCTTACTCACCTACTTCCTTTCTAGGTGAGGATTGATCGAACCAAGTGGTATCTCCAACTTCCTTTATGGAGCCACGACCTCAACCACACTTCCACTAAGTGTAGTTGCAACAACTTAATCTATGGTATATATCCCGAATTGAGTATTTGTAACTTTGCAGATAGGTTTGCAGCTGGTATGTGTGATCTCATCACTTTAGCAACATCAGTGTACATTATGAAAATCGAATATTCTTTATCATTTCACATTTATATTTGTGGAGTACAAGAATCAATATGAGACACAGTGGGAACACACCACGACAATTCATTTCATTCCCTTAGAAAATACTTTTTCTTATCTCCCCCTAACGACAGGAAGACTATCTCATTAAAATGATAATCCGCAAATCTAGTGTAAGAGATCTCCTGCCAAAAGTTTTAAAATGCGGATAATTGTTGGGAACTCATTTCCAACATAGCTACTTAACAGTTTTGAAGACCCATCGTAGTACGATGTGGAGTCGTAATGGCACATATATAGTGCAACCAAAATACGTAAGAACACGAATGTCATGCTTAAATCCAGTTAGGTTGACTAATATTGGGTTCTAAAAACGAATTAAGTAAGATGCGTGTAATATTGCATATCCCCAAAGAAATAAAAGATAGGTTGGTACGCATAACTTATTCCTTAGGCACCATCTGTAACCTTTGATGATAGCCTCTGCGAGACCATTGGGTATAAGATGCTCTATATTGATCCTATTAAACATGCGATATTCATCAAGTCCTTTTGATGTAAATTCTCTAGCATTAATAAAGGTGGTGAACCTTTGCACTTTGTATTGTGTAATATGTGCTAAGAGTTTTTAAACACAAATTTCTTGGGAACTATAACTAGTCCAAAATGTCAAAACATTCACCAGAGCCATAAGTCACTTTAATAGTCCGTATTTTGCATGAATATATTTCTAAATTTCACCTTGTTATCTTTGTGATATGGGTTGTATACCATTTGCATCTTAGGATGGTCTCGATCCTGTTTTACTGAAGACTTTGTAAAATGAGTGATATTCTCTCTTACCTAAAAGCATAATGGGAGGGAGGAGGGGGTTGTCCATCTAGTGCTTTAGAAAACACTTATTGGGAGATATGTCGTTACTTCACATTCTGTCAATCTTTTTCCCGGTTTTTTTCACTCAAATAAAGTGATGTTCGCATGAGTCCTTTCAAAACGATCATCATATCACAACCAAAGTTGTTTTATGGTTATGATCAAAGCCTGTATGAGTCAACTCCCAACATTTCATCGTCGGAGTCAATATGGATTCAATAATCCAAATATACTATAGTGATTTACATTTCACTAGATTGACTCATTAGTTTCTCTAAAATATATTTCTTTCCAAATATATTAGAGACTATAAAAGATGCAATCAATTACATTCTCAACACTGTGAGGTTCCACATGATATCCATTTGCATGGATTTCTTTGGAAATTAACAAGGTGTGATATCTCTCGGTACATGTAGATATTTTGTGACGTCTTTGTTCTATCTCGAAAATAAATTTTGAGTAGTGCTACTCTCTATGATCCAATCCTCCTAGTCACATTATAAGGAAATAGTTTAACAACTAGTTTAAATTCCTTGAGTTGGTGGGAGGGAAACCACTATCTGTTAGACATTGAGTCTTGAGATATTAAATAAGTGGTGTGTCCTTATTAGTAACAAAAGTGAGATTCAACTCAATTACTTTAGAGTGAATGTATGTTACGTTTCATCCAGATATATCTCAAGTGCTTTAGATAATTTATGTTTTTTGGGAATGGTGTACTTTTTTATTTCATAAGCTCTAATATTGGATCTAGTTCAATTAAATAATCAATTGGCCAGGTAATGTTCTTCTTGTCATTAAAGTTGATGTCTAAATTATGACCTTCCTATGAAAATTGGTTGCTACTATGGTACCCGCATTACATTGCTTGTATCAATACCGGTAAGAATATTCATTCCCAACTCTTTGGTGAGAGCTAGAATTACATCTTAGCTTCACCCCATGTTCAATTGATACTTGTACTTTGGTGTCATTAATGCTGGGGAAAAAAAACATCTTTGTCTCATGATATATATGTCCCTTTTCACATGCTTCATATGAGTCGGTACGTCTAACCCTCATTACTTCGGGGTTCTTTCCATTTTCAATTTTTGCTACATTTAGCTTAATTTGAGAAATTTCTTTGTCTCAGCATGCCAAGAGAATCTCACTAAACATGTCAACCACTTACTTTAGGTTGAATATATTACTAAAGATAGTTCTCTTGTTGTCATACTTCAACATATACTAGTTCGTTAGTATCTTGGATGAAGTAGAGAAATGGAAATTTTCTGACTCATATCATCTTTTGCGAGTTCTTCCACAAAAATTGGAATACATGTGATTTTATTTGAACGTATCTTTTGAAAGTACTGACAGATTAATACTCGAGCAAGTGGATTACATTCCATGGGACATTCAAATTTTGGCAACAAAATATCATGTACGCAATAATGTTGTTCAAGTACTTCTAAACCCCAATTAAACATATTTGAATCGAGTTGGTACAATCAATTGAACAAAAGACACCATTTACTATAGCCGATAACATATTCAAGAGAACAAAATAACATTAAGACCAAAATTCTTAATGATCAAGATCGGCACTCATAATTTAAATTGACTATTTATAGAGTTATCTTAAGAAAAAATAAATAAATAACTAAGCATGTTCTTAAAATAAAAAAATAAATAAATAAGCCCGAAAATATCCGATATTAAAACACGCATGAACATTAGTTACATACCTCATGCCGAGCTTTAGTTCCCACTTGTTTGAGGGTGAAAACAGTTTCTGCTGATTTCGGTAATTACGGGTGTGTGTGTGAGAAACGAATTAAACCCTAAACAATGTACTGCAAGGGAGTACTTTAGATTCGAGAAATCAATCTATACAAATTCGGCCTAAACCAAGAAATGGCCGTTCCAGACTTGCTTCGGTCACAAAGTGAAGGAGAAGGGTTGGTTTTGGGGAGGGAAGCGAAGAAAGTGTTGAGACCAGAATAGTTGATTCTGGAAGAGTAGTTGTTTTCTACGACTTGTATCAGAAAGTGGGAAGCTAACAGATGGAAAGCTAGCAAATGTTTTCTGAGTGTTGTATGCTCCTAACCTGAACTTGTTGTTCGGTGGAAATAGGTAATGCCTATTTATACAAGTCGAAGTGAAACGTACTCTGGTCTCATTAAGAAATGGAAAACGGGTGAGTAAATGGGAGGAGGTGGTAACCGGTAACGCCTGGAATTGATGTTCCATAAAAGAAAATGTTTCACCATTACTCCCTGTATTTACTAACCGCCTCATCCTTATGTCTTGACGTTGCGCTTGGTAAAATATAAAATCTCTCATAAATGTTCCACCATAGACTGCACAATTTTGTGGGCGAAGTCCCCCGAAATCATGCATCTCCTAACGGGAAGAGAGTCTTTGTGAACTCATGGGGTTGCTAATCTCCTTGACTCGATTTTGGAGAAGTCTCTGCGTGTGATGAAATTGGATTTATGATTCCCTTCTTCTGAGCATTAAAGAGCAACGCTATAAGGATGCAAGCTGCTGGCGCTGGGAAGATGCAAGTTGTTAGCGCTGGAAGGATGCAAGCTGTCAGCGCTGGAAATATGAAAGATGTTAGCGCTGGATGGATGCAATCTGTTAGCGCTAGATCGGCTTGGAATGGGCGCTGGCTTGGCGTGGACGCTGGCTTGGCATGGCGCTGGCTTGGCGTTGCGCGATAGCAATAAAGTGGGAAAGCATATTCCAGGTAAGTACTCCAGCGTTTCTCTTTCAATTTGTTTTCTTGTTTTTCTTGTGTTGGTGCAAACCTTAGCCATAGGTATGCCTGCCTTCCATAAATCTGTAGAAATATTGTTCTTCTGAACTGGTGTAAACCCTAGCCGTAGGTATACCTTTCATAAACTTGTAGAAATAATTCATTGTAAACGATTCCTCTTCGAATATCACCGTAGTAGCGTCGGCTACCTCATGAATAGTGACGGGTAATCATTATTATGCAAAGTGGGTACGTACGGGTAGGTGACTGATTCCACGAAGAACCGGGCGTTAGGGTTTTCCTCTTCTTCTTTTTTTGTAAGTCAAACAAAGCGCCTGGTTTATGGTTTAATTTTCTGATTTTTAGGTTGATAGACAAGTGTTACCTATGAGGGTTTTGGATTATTATTCGGGATGAACTGTTTTAGGATGATGTCGTTTTTGGTTATGATTGTAACTGACACAAACATCCCAGGGAAGATATGGAACCGTGAACGTTACGTGTCGGTAGATGACATGGGATGAAACATAACATGGCTATCGGTTTTATCATTCCCGTGAAAACTTGAAATACTAAACCATGTATTTTGTCTAGGAAAGACTTACTCGGTTTTTTGGATCTGCTAACGAAAAATGAGTCAGGTGCAAGTCCGAGTTTTGTGGGAAGCACCGCGATTCTGGAAAGTCCCTGAGTCACTTGATAATTGAGTCGTCGATCCTTGGGAGGATCGTTTGCTTTTAACCTCTGGGAAGTCCCCAGTCGCCCCTTGCGGTGTCATGACTGGTAATCGGGTCGTCTAGTAACTGAGTCGTCGATCCCTGAGCGGATCGTATCTGGACGTCTGGTAGCTGAGTCGTTGATCCCTGAGCGCATCGCTTGCCTCTACCGTTTGACATTGTAACCGAAATATCAATCTCCCACTGTGGTCGCCAATTGTTTGAGGGTGAAAACGGTTTCTGCTGATTTTGGTAATTTCGGGTGTGTGGGTGAGAAACGAATTTAAACCCTAAACAATATACTGCAACGGAGTACTTTAGATTCGAGAGATCAATCTGTACAAATCCGTCTTAAACCAAGAAATGGTCGTTCCATACTTGCTTCGGTCACAAAGTGAAGGAGAAGGGTTGGTTTTGGCGAGGGAAGCGAAGAAAGTGTTGAGACCAGAATAGTTGATTCTGGAAGAGTAGTTGTTTTCTACGACGTGTATCAGAAAATGGGAAGCTAACAGATGGAAAGCTAGCAAATGTTTTCTGAGTGTTGTATGCTCCTGACCTGAACTTGTTTTTCGGTGGAAATAGGTAATGCCTATTTATACAAGTCGAAGTGAAACGTACTCTGGTCTCATTAAGAAACGGAAAACGGGTGAGTAAATGGGAGGAGGTGGTAACCGGTAACGCCTGGAATTGATGTTCCATAAAAGAAAGTGTTTCACCATTACTCCCTGTATTTACTAACCGCCTCATCCTTATGGCACTTTCTTATAACGGGCGTAGTGTACGCCGCACGTTGTAAACCGCCAAACCAATACCCAATGAGCATCCCCCAGTTTGTGACATGCGTTGATGTCTCGAGTGTTTTCATGGAAAACATGTAGCGCGTTGTTATTTTCTGGCAAGTTGATCTTGGGAGACTTGCCGGCTCGGTGGTGACCTTCGACGGTCGAGATTTTGCATCTTAAGAGGAAAGGTAGCCGTTGATTATTGGAACCCTTCGTTTGGTAGCCAGTGGCATGAAAGCATGATCAGTATGGCTTTAATATGGACTAGTTTAGGCGCGGCCAAAGTTAGGGTTTTTGCTTTGTTTAGGCGCGACCAAACTAGAGCCAAAGGTTTCCATGCGTTAGCTGGTAACCTTGGACGGCTAAGATCTGCACCTTAGATGAAAAATTGGTCGTTGATTGTTGTAGGCCTTCGTTTTGGTATCCGCATAGGGAAGGCCGATATGGTGTGGCATGGAGAGGTGGTTGGCGTGCCATTGGCACATGTGGCATGGCATGCCTTGGCGCGGTTTGGCGTGGCCAAAACTAGGGTTTGGGGCCAAAGGTTACCATGCATTGTTTGGCAACCTTGGATGGCTAGGATTCGCATCTAGGATGGAAGGGTGGTCGTTGATCGTCGCACGCCTTCGTTTTGGTAGCCACATAGTGAAGGCCAGCATGGTATGGCGCGGCAAGGTGGTTGGCATGCCATTGGCGTGCCACGCCATTGCCTTGGCGCGGTTTGGCGTGGCCAAAACAAGGGTTTTGGGCCAAAGGTTACCATGCGTTGTTTGGCGACCTTGGACGGCTAGGATTTGCATCTAGGATTGAAGGGTGGTCGTTGATCGCCGCACGCCTTCGTTTTTGGTAGCCGCATAGGGAAGGCCGGCATGGTGTGGCGCGGCAAGGTGATTGGCATGCCTTGGCGCGGTTTGGCGTGGCCAAAACTAGGGTTTGGGGCCAAAGGTTACCATGCGTTGTTTGGCCACCTTGGACGGATAGGATTTGCATCTAGGATTGAAGGGTGGACGTTGATCGTCGCACGCCTTCATTTTGATAGCCGCATAGGGAAGGCCGGCATGGTGGGGCCAAACAAAATGGCGCGGACGGCTTGGCATAGTGGGGCCAAGGGTTTGGCACGGACGGCTTGGCATAGTGGGGCCAAGGCAAGGTGTGGTAGGCTTGGCATGGTGGCGCCAAGGCAAGGTGCGGTTGGCTTGGCATGGTGCGGCCAAGGCAAAATGACGCGGACGGCTTGGCATAGTGGAAACAAGGGTTTGACACGGACGGCTTGGCATGGTGGGGCCAAGGCAAGGTGCGGTTGGCTTGGCATGGTGAGGCCAAGGGTTTGGCTTGCCATTGGCGCATGGTGCGGCTAGCATGGTTTGGGCCAAGGCAAGGTACGGTTGGCTTGGCATGGTGGGGCCAAGGGTTTGGCATGCCATTGGCGCATGGTGCGGCTAGCATGGTTGGCATACCTTGGCGCGGTAGACGTGGTTGGCATGGTTTTCCATTGGCACAGTGGTGCGGCTGGCATGTTTGGCATGCCTTGGCACGGAGATGTGGCTAGCATGGTTTGCCATCGGCACAGTGGTGCGGCTGGCATGGTTGGCAAGCCTTGGCGCGAATATGTGGCTGGCATGGTTTTCCATCGGCACAGTGGTGCGGCTGGCATGGTTGGCATGCCTTGGCACAGAGATGTGGCTGGCATGGTTTGCCATTGGCACAGTGGTGCGGCTGGCATGGTTGGCATGCCTTTGCGCGGTAGCATGAGAATTAGGGTTTGGTATGTACAAAGATGATGTCGGTCAATACTAAGGGTTCTGCCGTGGAACATGACACATGTATAAAAAAAAAGGTACCCTGGTAATTCTTACATAGGCATGTTGGTTGATTCAATAAATGTGCTAGTGGTCATAGTGACGTCATGTCAGATGTATGGTTTTACGATTTTAACCCTAAGCTAAAAACCACCATCAATATTAAGTCCCCTGCTTAGCTCGGAACAAGAGCATTATTACGAGGTAAGCATAAGATGGCGACAGGTGAGGACAAAATCGAAATGACAAGTCGTGAAAAGATGGTCAAGAAGACCCGTCTAACCTTTTTCGAGAGGTAAGGAGAGTTCGAGATTCTCGTGTTGGAGGCCTTGGATAGATTCTACTTGTGGTGTTGCTAGCTAGACCGTGAAGTGGTGAGATGTAGATTGTCATTTTGGAATGGGAGCACAGGCGTTGGTCGTCTTGGAATGGGAGACGCAGGCGTCGATCGGCTCGGAATGGGAGCCGCACGCGTTGGTTGGCTCAGAATGGGAGCCGCACACGTTGGTCGGCTTGGAATGGGAGCCGCAGGCGTCGGTCGGCTTGGAATGGGAGGAAACCGGCTTCGGTCCGCGGAATGGTGGAAACTGTCTTCAGTCCACCGAATGGTGTAAACTGGTTTCGGAACTTCGGCTACCAAACGATGGTGATGACGCTGGAACTTCGGTTATCAAATGGTAGTGATGACGCCTGGCAACTTTTTCTAAATTAGGGTTTGGCATGCTGAAACCCTAATTAGCGCCCATTACTAGAATCGTTGTAGAATTATCGTACGAAGTCGGATTTTGACGGGCGGCCCCTCCATCTGACCGGAAAATAATTTCCTATCTCCTGGCGTGAGAATATTTAGGTTTTGAGCTCGTTTAGGAGGTGAAAACGTCCCGGCAGTGAAACTCAGGAAGAATTCAGGAGGGATGTTGCGGGCCCGTGGAATGATATGGACTGGCTTCAGTTCCGTGGAAAGATGGGAACTGGCTTTGGAACTTTGGATACCAAACAGTGGTCATGGCGCTGGAACTTCGGCCACCAAAAGGTGGTGATGACTCCTGGCAACTTTATCGAAATCAGGGTTTGGGATGCCGAAACCCTAATTAGCGCTCCTTACTAAAATCGTTGTAGAATTCTCGTACGAACTCGGATTTTGACGGTCCGCCCCTCCATCTGACCGGAAAAGAATTTCATGTCTCCCTATACGGGAATATTTAGGTTTTGAGCTCGTTTAGGATGTGAAAACGTCCCGAAAGTGAAACTCAGGAAGAATTCAGGAGGGATGTTGCGGGCCCGGGGTAACATAGTCGCGCCGAGTCATCTATTCTCGTTCATGGAGAAAGAAGGAAACTTTATTCTGTGCAAACTCTAGAAACTCCGTCTATATTAAAAGAGGTATTGACCTTCTTCTTTTTTCTGTCGCTCGTCCGGATCCGTGCTTTCGTCTGCAGTGGATTCCAAAATTTATCAAACTCCATTGCATTCTTGGGACGGATGGATGTGGTTGCGTTGTCGGTCCATCCTTGATTTTAGGTTGTTCAGTCATAGACCTTCTGATCGCGATGACAGTATGTTGTGGATGCTTGTATGGTCGAAATCTTCCGGAGCCAATGGATGAAATAGATGAGTTGGGAGACGTTTCGTTACCGACGTGCTGCTATCAAGTCTTCAAGGACTTTGTTCCAAGAGACATCCTTTGAACCATCTTCTGAATCTTGGACTATCGTATGGAATAAGATGCGATGAGCAGTCCCCAATTATATTTCTTTTAGATCTGACGGCACGACCGAACATGTGAATGTATCTTTGAGGCGTGCTTTTGGAGTCTTCGATGCACATGTACGGCTTTGTGTTGAGAAATTCCCGTGGCTCGTAAAACTTCGACAGTGATGATGTTGAAATCAAAAATAACCTGGTTGAGGGGAGTGAAAGCGTCCCATGCTGGTAGTCCCCATATGTAGTCTACTTTCATTGCATCGTCTTGAATCCATGTCCACGGGGTTTGATACAAGCTTATTGTATTCTTTTGGATGCGACGCTGGGATGCTCAGAATATCACATGGACGAAATATTCTGGATAGCGAAGAGGTAGAAATGATAGAGTTATGTTGTTTATCGTGGCTTCCTCTATTTCTTCAAGAAAATGTTTCAGCCGCGTCTCTGGAGTTATCTCATGAGTTTTTGATGGCCGTCGAGTGCGATGAGCAGTCCCCAGTCGCATTTTTCTTTAGTTTCTGAAGTTGTTTTCCTCTAAGCAGGCTTGGGATCCTCCGCGGCCTCGCAAAGTGTTGAAGGCGTCTTCTAGACAGAGAGGTGGTGATATTCTTGCGCTGAACCTTGAAGAGTATATGACCTTGTTGTGGCTATGGCCTTTTGGTTGACTGTGTCTTCTGAGCTTTGACAGTGAAGGGATTCCTTGTATATCCTCAGTCCCCAAGTATGGTTTACATGTTTTCATCTTTGTAGCGATTGCTGCTGTGGTGAAGCTCTGGCTGGTATCAACAAATGAGTGGTAACAGTTCTTGGTAGCAGATGTAATCAGAAGAGACTACATTGTCGTGGTAACAAAGTAAGTTGGCTGGAATTGTTTGGGCATCCATGGAAGTAAAAGGATTGAATGGATGCGTAAGCGAGCAAACTGTTCATGATCATGAGTTTTGGCGGGATGGATCAAAAGGCGGTCATGCCTACGAAGATTGGATGGCTGCGATCATGATCCTTGACATGGGGAGCGTGGATGTACGACCCTTTGTAGGAAGGAGTGGAGGCCCCGGTACGATCCTTGGCAGGAGGAAGCGGCGTTGAGGCGGCTTCGGCTATTGGAGAGGATGTTGAAACTTAATTATACAAACGCTGAAGCTTGCAGCTTATGGAGAGAATGTTGAAGCGGAGCGGCTGCTGAAGTGAACGTTGAAGCGGAGCCGCTGCTGGAGGACATTGAAGCGGAGAGGCTGCGTCAATCAGTGTGTTTTCAAACTGGACACCCTTCAAGCGAACAGTGGTTAGGAGTCCCCAGTTCCATCTATCGTTCTTTCCAAGAGAGGTAGGGGTTTGGGAACGACTTCTTGGCTGGAAATAGATGTTTTTGGGAACGACATCTTGGATGGAAATAGATGTTTTCCTGACACAACGCGGTTGAGGGATGCAAATATGTCTTGACGTTGCGCCTTGGTAAAATATAAAATCTCTCATAAATGTTCCACTATAGACTGCACAATTTTGTGGGAGAAGTCCCCCGAAATCATGTATCTCCTGACGGGAAGAGAGTCTTTGTGAACTCAGGGGGTTGCTGATCTCCTTGCATCGATTTTGGAGAAGTCGTTCCTGATCTTTGCGTGTGATGAAATTGGATTTCTGATTCCCTTCTACTGAGCGTTCAAGAGCAACGCTGGAAGGATGAAAGTTGCATGCGCTGGGAAGATGCAAGCTGTTAGCGCTGGAAGGATGCAAGTTGTCAGCGCTGGAAGAGATGCAAGTTGCTGGCGCTGGCGCTGGAAAGATGAAAGTTGTTAGCGCTGTATGGATGCAATCTATTAGCGTTGGATCGGCTTGGAATGGGCGCTGGCTTGGCGTGGGCGCTGGTTTGGCGTGGACGCTGGCTTGGCAAGGCGCTAACTTGGCATGACGCTGGCTTGGCGTGGCGCGGTAGCAATAAAGTGGGAAAGCATATTCCAGGTATGTACTCCAGCATTTCTCTTTCAATTTGTTTTATTTTTTTTCTTGTGTTGGTGTAAACCTTAGCCACAGGTATGCCTTGTAGAAATATTGTTCTTCTGAACTGGTGTAAAGCCTAGCCGTAGGTATGCCTTTCATAAACTTGTAGAAATAATTCATCGTAAACAATTCCTCTTCGAATATCACCGTAGTAGCGTCGGCCACCTCATGAATAGCGACGGGTAATCATTATTATTCAAAGTGGGTACGTACGGGTAGGTGACTGATTCCACGAAGAACCGGGTGTTAAGGTTTTCCTCTTCTTTTTTTTGTAAGTCAATCAAAGCGCCTGGTTTATGGTTTAATTTTCTGGATTTTTGGGTTGATAGACAAGTGTTACCTATGAGGGTTTTGGATTATTATTCGGGATGAACAAATTTAGGATGATGCCGTTTTTGGTTATGATTGTAACTGAAACAAACATCCCAGGGAAGATATGAAACCGTGAACGTTACGTGTCGGTAGATGCCATGGGATGAAACATAACATGGCTATCGGTTTTATCATTCCCGTGAAAACTTGAAATACTAAACCATGTATTTTGTCTAGGCAAGACTTACTCGTTTTTTGGACCTGCTAACGAAAAATGAGTCAGGTGCAAGTCCGAGTTTTGTGGGAAGCACCGCGATTGTGGAAAGTCCCTGAGTCACTTGATAATCGAGTCGTTGATCCTTGGGAGGATTGTTTGCTTTTAACCTCTGGGAAGTCCCCAGTCTCCCCTTGCGGTGTCATGACTGTTACCTAAGTCGTCGATCCCTGAGCGGATCGTATCGGGTCGTCTGGTAGCTAAGTCGTCGATCCCTGAGCGGATCGTTTGCCTCTACCGTCCTGACGTCTGGGTCGAAGTATGAGATCGAGGATTGAAAATTGGCATTGTAACCGAAAAATCAATCTCCCACTGTGGTCGACAATTGCTTGAGGGTGAAAACGGTTTCTCCTGATCTTGGTAATTTCGGGTGTGTGGATGAGAAACGAATTTAAACCCTAAACAATGTACTGCAAGGGAGTACTTTAGAATCGAGAGATCAATCTGTACAAATCCGGCCTAAACCAAGAAATGGCCGTTCCAGACTTGCTTCGGTCACAAAGTGAAGGAGAAGGGTTGGTTTTGGGGAGGGAAGCGAAGAAAGTGTTGAGACCAGAATAGTTGATTCTGGGAGAGTAGTTATTTTCTACGACTTATATCAGAAAGTGGGAAGCTAACAGATGGAAAGCTAGCAAATGTTTTCTGAGTGTTGTATGCTCCTGACCTGAACTTGTTGTTCGGTGGAAATAGGTAATGCCTATTTATACAAGTCGAAGTGAAACGTACTCTGGTCTCATTAAGAAATGGAAAACGGGTGAGTAAATGGGAGGAGGTGGTAACCGGTAACGCCTGGAATTGATGTTCCATAAAAGGAAGTGTTTCACCATTACTCCCTGTATTTACTAACCGCCACGTCCTTATGGAACTTTCTTATAACGGGCGTAGTGTACGCCTCACGTTGTAAACCGCCAAACCAATACCCAATGGGCATCCCCTAGTTTGTGACATGCGTTGATGTCTCGAGTGTTTTCATGGAAAACATGTAGCACGTTGTTGTTGGCTGGCAAGTTGATCTTGGGAGACTTTCCGGCTCGGTGGTGACCTTCGACGGTCGAGATTTTGCATCTTAAGAGGAAAGGTAGTCGTTGATTATTGCAACCCTTCGTTTGGTAGCCAGTGGCATGAAAGCATGATCAGTATGGCTTTAATATGGCCTAGTTTAGGCGCGGCCAAAGTTAGGGTTTTTGCTTTGTTTAGGCGCGACCAAACTAGGGCCAAAGGTTGTCATGCGTTAGCTGGTAACCTTGGACGACTAAGATCTGCACCTTAGATGAAAAAGTGGTCGTTAATTGTTGCAGGCATTCATTTTGGTAGTCGCATAGGGAAGGTCGGTATGGAGTGGCGCGGAGAGGTGGTTGGCGTGTCATTGGCACATGTGGCATGGCATGCCTTGGCGCGGTTTGGCGTTGCCAAAAGTAGGGTTTGGGGCCAAAGGTTACCATGCGTTGTTTGGCAACCTTGGATGGCTAGGATTCGCATCTAGGATGGAAGGGTGGCCGTTGATCGTCGCACGCCTTCGTTTTGGTAGCCGCATAGGGAAGGTCGGCATGGTATGGCGCGGCAAGGTGGTTGGCATGCCATTGGAACATGTGGCATGGCATGCCTTGGCGCGGTTTGGCGTGGCCAAAACTAGGGTTTGGGGCCAAAGGTTACCATGCGTTGTTTGGCGACCCTGGACGGCTAGGATTTGCATCTAGGATTGAAGAGTGGTCGTTGATCGTAGCACACCTTCGTTTTTGGTAGCCGCATAGGGAAGGCCAGCATGGTATGGCGCGGAAAGGTGGTTGGCATGCCATTGGCACATGTGGCAGGGCATGCCTTGGCGCGGTTTGGCGTGACCAAAACTAGGATTTTGGTCCAAAGGTTACCATGCGTTGTTTGGCGACCTTGGACTGCTAGGATTTGCATTTAGGATTGAAGGTTGGTCGTTGATCGTCGCACGCCTTCGTTTTGGTAGCCGCATAGGGAAGGTCGACATGGTGGGGCCAAGGCAAACGGCGCGGACGGCTTGGCATAGTGGGGCCAAGGATTTGGCACGGACGCTTGACATAGTGGGGCCAAGGCAAGGTGCGGTTGGCTTGGCATGGTGGGGCCAAGGCAAAATGGTGCGGACAGCTTGGCATAGTGGGGCCAAGGGTTTGGCACAGACGGCTTGGCATGGTGGGGCCAAGGCAAGGTGCGGTTGGCTTGGCATGGTGGGCCCAAGGGTTTGGCATGCCATTGGCGCATGGTGCGGCTAGCATGGTTGGGGCCAAGGCAAGGTACAGTTGGCTTGGCATGGTGGGGCCAAGGCAAGGTACAGTTGGCTTGGCATGGTGGGGCCAAGGGTTTGGCATGCCATTGGCGCATGGTGTGGCTGGCATGGTTGGCATGCCTTGGTGCGGTAGACGTGGTTGGCATGGTTTGCCATTGGCACAGTGGTGCGGCTGGCATGTTTGGCATGCCTTGGCGCGGAGATGTGGCTGGCATGGTTTGCCATCAGCACAGTGGTGCGGCTGGCATGGTTGGCATGCCTTGGCGCGGAGATGTGGATGGCATGGTTTGCCATTGGCATAGTGGTGCGGCTGGCATGGTTGGCATGCCTTGGCGCGGTAGCATGAGAATTAGGGTTTGGTATGTACGAAGATGATGTCGGTCAATACTAAGGGTTCTGCCGTGGAACATGACACATGTATAAAAAAAAAGATACCCTGGTAATTATTACTTAGGCATGCTGATTGATTCAACAAATGCGCTAGTGGTCATAGTGACGTCATGTCAGATGTATGGTTTTACGATTTTAACCCTAAACTAAAAACCACCATCAACACCACTGTACAGTACACGTACAAAACCAACTGCTTGGGTTCCCACCATACATATAAAAAAAACCTGGGATGGACTTGGCCATGCACGTCCTGGCTCAGAACGGACAGGATATGAACAACTTGGACTTGGAATCGGATCGGAACATAACGGATAGGGACAGGACAGGAACAATCTGGAACGGTCAGAATTAGCCTAGTTGGAACGGTCAGGAACGGCTCTTCCTCTTTTCCTCGAGGGATACAACTGGCCTAATTTCTCGTCCTCTTTTCCCTGAGGATTTCTTCTTCCTCCCAGCGTAAGTAAACAAACAGAAAATGTATCACAGCATAAACATAATCACTCGATTTTGGAGATATGACAAAATCAAAAACCATTATATTGGATATGCTATTTTCTTTTATATTGGATATGCCAAAACTAAAAACAGATAAAGAAAAAAGATCAAATCAGACGGATAAACTAAGAGGACAGGTGTCCGAACCGGGCTGGAACGGAACAACGAGCTGGATTTCTTCTTCCGTTTTTTCTTTTTCTTTGGAGGACGAACAGATTTTCTTTCTCCTTCGCAATCAAATCAAATACAGATGTATATGTATTATTATATTATATTATAAATCTAAACGCATTAGACGAACTCAAAGAGATTAAGACACAATCAATCACAACATGCACATAAAAATATCAATTTATTATGGGATTTCCAAAAATCAAAATCAAAATTAAAAACAGGGAACAAAAAAATAAAAAAATAGAAAATGGATCCAACTTAGCTGATTTGATTCCAGTGATTTCATCGTTAGCTTGCGTTGATGTAAATCATCTATGTAAAAAAAAATCAATCAATCCCTTATAGCTCTACGGTACAGTTTCGTGCATGATAACGTTTTGCAGTGGAAATAATAGGGAAAAGTAAGAGATAGAGAAGATAAGAACTTGATATTGATAAAGAGGCATCAATCTATTACATACATATAATGTTATCTTATATACAGGAAAGGAAAGACATATTCATCTAATGGACCGTATATCCATGGGCCACAGATCCTATAACAAATCTAATATATTTAGCTGTAGATGACTACAGGCACTGAAGTATTTATATGGTTCCATATACGTAAAGATCTCCAATTGCAAGAGTAAAACCACTCGGAATCTGCCAAAATCTCTAAAGCCTTGCACTCAATTTGAAATTGCAATTCACATACTTGAGTTTTGGGTCTCCCATAAGAAAGGCATAAAACGTATGTCAGTTATGATTGATTACCGTCGATTTTTAATTCAACAACACTTTAATGAAGAATTTTATTACTTAGTGCGACTTCATGCCCAGTGGAAGCTTAAAGAATCATCTATTCAAGAGAAAGTTATTTCTGCATCGATTGGGCTTTGTTATTTAATACTTCTATTTTACCCTTTTCCCGACAATTTTGAGCGATTTTGTTTGTAGGAGGATCCTACTTGCAACAACCTTTGTGGAATCTGCGCATGAAGGTTGCTCTTAGAGCGGCTATAACGCGTCTATATGCAAACTCAGAAATTATTTTCGACTTCTGAAAGTCGGAAATCAATTTGGTTATAATATTTCAGAAGAACTTTTAGAAACAAAAACCAACTTTTTGTGAAGCAAAATAGTTTTTGTAGCGCCCCCAAAGCTAGCAACTGACTAATTCAAAGGATTAACTAAATAATGAGGCACTAAGAATCTAAATCATTTACTTAACATTTAATTAAGAAATCTGCTACAAAACTTAACCCAAAACTAGCCTCGCTCAGAATTATATATACAAGAACTCCTCTCAAATGATATATATACAATAGTCATTTGGTTTACAAATAAAATACAATAATAAACATAGCAGAAGTTAACTAATTAACGGAGTCAACTCTTCGAAACTTTCACTGCGCAAATCTGATCTGTTTCTGAAACTGAAAGTGGGAATGGGTGAGCACATCATCCCTAAAAGGGGTTCCCAGTAGGAATAACATTTAACTTTTAAGTAATCAAGGCAAGTTTTGGAAAAAAAATAATGTTTTCCGCGAACATTAAAAAGTGACTGAGTCACTGAAATAAAAAAACAGGTACATGAACAAACTCCTTCTTCAAACAACGTATAATATTGATGCCCACTTCCACACGAGTAGTAATATTGATGCCAATTCCACACCGATTAAACATATAATAGGTATAAATGTGAAGGAGCTAATCCTATATACCACAAGTGGAAATTCTTATTTCCCATAACAATTCATATTGACAACAAAACAATACAAGTCCTTTCCGAATCGTGGAAAGTTTCAAAGAATCAACAGAACAATCATAATGCAAACTAAACAATGTATGGAATATACAAACGGACAATGCATGAGTTTGTAAACATAAACTTTTGTAAAAGAAACAATAATGGTTACGAAAGAGTTAAAGTATTCCCACCTCTTTTGATGACAAGCCACGCCTACCTCGAGATCCACAATCCACTGGTTCATCCTTTGAATCTCTCGTTGTTAATAACTAACTGTTAATCACACAAGATCTCTAAGAATCTAGCCACAACGGCTCACACAAGAATCATACAATTCAGTCTAATGGTTCTAAACCCATTACGGTATCTCATTCTCTATCTTTAACATAACTAAGAGTTTACTTATCCAATTAGGTTGATTCTATAGTCCGTAGCTAAGTCTTATGAATATCTACAACTTTGTATAAGGAACCAAAGGCTAAATCAGACCACAAGGGTCCATTACCCCAAAATAGGAACACTAGGTCTAAGCCCAAGATTCACTAGACAGGCCCATTACACAAGGCCTGACCTAATTGGGTCAATCTAACGATCATTGACGGTCAAAGGGTTCAACTAACAGTCCACGTCGAGTCAAAGTCCATGGTCAATGGTCAACTTGGTCAAAGAAGACAACTCAGTCAATGTCCACCGAGTCAAACTGATTTAAGACTGGTTAACAGGTTAACTCAACTCAGTCAGATTGACTGAGTCAGCTAAACAATCTAGTCTGACATCTGATTGATTCTGGCTTGAGCCTTTGCACAGGCAAAAGAACTCGAATGCACAATCATGGTGCTACACATAACCTGTTAAGACTAGAATGATGGAATCAATACAATTATACTAAACAATCTCAATACAATTATACTAAACAATCTGAATTCCAATTACAATCTGAAACTATGCCTACCTGCAATTGCAGCTTTTCCAGGCTTCTACAAGAGAGGTTCAACTCCATACATTTTAGTTCTTCTCATCAATAACAATTAGACTCACACAAACAATAACATTACTAACCCATGGTCTGTAGCTTCATTCTCATTTTACCATCACCACCATAAGTAAACTCAGCTTAACAATCTCATTTATCTAAACCAATTCATAACATCTGTAATTAGCACAATCACAAACAACATCACCATCTCGTTCCTCTTGCAGTCCATATTCAGTTCACCACCAAATCAATTCCAACACCTACAACTGTAAATCAAACCAACACCCCCATTTCTATTCATCTCACATCACAACTTTACATTTCTAATTCTACACACTGCAGCACGATCACCATATCAATCACATCTTCCCAACCTGCCATACTCACAACTACAACAATACCACCAATCCAAACAACTCTGCACACACACACAACCTGAATCTCAACAATAACACCATCTACAGTTCCTATTTCAACACAGAACCTTTGTAATTCATAAACCACTGTAGTTCCAGTTCAACCAACCATTTATCATTAATACTACTTAGAATTATATTCACAGACTCATTAGTTTATCATCTCAACCTCAGTTTGAATCACAAACACATAAACTCAATGAATCTTAGCAATTTAACTCAAAATACCAAAGTTAAGTAATTAAAGTCTTACCCAAGCAATAACACCTCCTGAATTGTTGATTTATCACATCAATTTTTCAGAAATCCTAATTCATCAATCACCAACATCAATTTTCAACTTCTAAACATCTTCTGAGTTCTTCTTACTATCCCTAATTAATTCCTCTATCAAAACATCACCTTCTTCTTCTCTAGATCTTAAACAACTTCAGCAACATCAATAACTCCTTTAATTCACCAACACACATATAACTCAACACAATCGAACTCCAATTTGATTCTCTAAGAAACCCTAACTTACTGATTCAATCCTCAACAACCTCACAGCTTCCATCAAACATCAATTAAGAACAAACCCTTCTTCTAACTCTTCCTTAATTACTCTTAGTCGAATTCCAAATCAATTTACAGAAAACCCTAATTCTGCGTTTTTCTCCAATCTCTCATTTCTTCGATTCGACCTCAATAACTTCATTCAAATCCTCAAATCAATCAGAAACCCATCTTTAATCTGCCGCTTAAACCTTCAATTTCATCTTCTACTTCTTCATATGAGTTTCCAACTCAAACCCTAATCCTAATTCTCTAAAATTTCTTCACTATGATTTGAGAACCGAACTCTAATTTCTCTTCTTTTATTCAAGCTCTCGAAACCCATCTTCGATCTCTACCTCAAAGCAAATCTTCATCAACTTACAGAAACCCTACAAATTTTTATTCGGTCTGAGCCTTAGGTGAGAAAACCTAATTAATTATGACGAGGCGAGGGACCGACCATGGAGTCATGAAACCGGCCCTGGGTTGTCACGTGACCGCCTGACGATCACTTCATGAAAATCCAAAGTGTTCGGAAGAGTTTTGGACCTAATACGAGCAATTGTGCAAATTAGGTCAAAACTGTGAAAATTGATGGGACCGGCTTCCGTGAGCCAAAGATCCAATCTTGGTCGGTCAAGATAGCGTGCTCGTGTCACCAAGGCGTCCGCGTCTCAGTCCTGAGAATTTGATATTTTCTGGCGTGCAATTGAGCATCAATTCGAGAAAATATGCCAAAATTAGGGTTTCGACGAAACTGAGGAAAACACCATGAGATGATGAAAAATAATTATAAAATAAGGAATGAGGAGGCGTGGGACCGCCGTGGTCAAGGCATGGTCGGTCGTTCATGACCACGGTCCCTTGGTGCCTTTTCCTTAATTTTATAATATTTTGATGATTTTATGAAAAATTCATGAATTTTGAGAAATTTGATGAATTTAGGGAGTTTCCATGAATTGAAGGAGTTTTCACGAGTTCATGGAAGCAAAATATTAAAATAATAAAAACACGGGCCTATGGGACAATGGAGGCATGGCCGGCCGGCTATGGACCGGTCCCACGAGTTTTTCATAATTTTTTAATATTTTTAGGTATTTTTGATGATTTGAGGGAATTTTTCCTAATTTGAGAGAAATACCATAAAATCAAGGAATTTGATATATTCAAGGAAAAATAGGATAAATAATAATAAAATAATAAAGCAAAGGGCGTGTGGGACCGGCTAGGGCATGGCCGGCCGGCTAGTGGCCCGGTCCCACAAGTTTTTATTATTTTATTTTATTTTATTATTATATGATGATTTGTGCAAAAAATACCATGAAATCAAGGAGTTTTTTCATGAAATTAGAGAAATAATAATAATAATAATAATAATAATAATAATAATAATAAAATAATAAGGAACCGTGGGGTGTGGCACCGGCTGGGACCAAGGCATGGCCGGTTGGCCAATGGTCACGCCCCACACTCGTTTCCTTAATTTTATATTATTTGTTATGGATTTATGGAAGTACCATGAAATCGAGGAGCTTCCTCGAGACGAAGGAGATTTGATCAGATGAGAGAATTTTCATCAAATCATGGAAAATAATAAAAATGTATTAAAAATATAAAACTAGCGTGGAACTGACCACGGCACGGTCGGTAGGTCGTGTGTCCGTGTTCCCAGCACCTTGGTCAATATTTTTAATTATTTATTATTTTCTTCCGTATTTTGCATAGGTTCATCGTTTCGTTGTATTTTGAAATACTCGTTCGTGCGGTGACTGTTAGTGTATCGTCGTTGAATACACTTTCACCATTTGAATCGGGGCTTACTTAGAGGTAGCTCAGACGCCCGGTTGTTGATTATTTATTACTAATTGTGGAATTCAGTGGAGAATAATTCACAAAACTGAGTAATAAGATGTTTATTATTAATTCATAGGATCAGCTGAGGATTCGACTACGAATTCAGAATAATAAAGTGAGCATTACCATTCCATGGGATCGTATATTCGATCATAGAATCGGAGTAATTAAGATTTATCTATTACCATTTATGAGACCAGTTGTGGATTCGATCATGAAATCGGAGTAATGAGATAATATAGTTATTGTTATTCTATGAGATCAAGCCGTGGATTCGATTATAGAATCAGAACAATTGTTATTGCCATTCCATGGGACCAGTCATGGATTCAACCATGGAATATGAGCAATTTTTATTGCCATTCCATGGGACCAGTCGTGGAATCGACCATGGAATAAGAACTATTGTTATTAGGAGTAATTAACTTTGTGGCTCTATACTAGCAGAGCAAGCTGTCTAGGAGCATTAATTATCCCGATATGAGCTTGTCGGTAAGTCATATCCTTTACATAGTCAGGGTAAACTCGTTGTTTGTTCCTGAAGAGGTTATCGCTCTATACTAGCAGAGAAAGATGTCTAGGAGACATCCATCTCGTGATACTATATAGAAATAATCACTGAAAGTATTCAGTATTCATGAGATATGTCGTTGTCCAGTCGTAAGACTACATATCTACATGTACTCTGAGAGAAAGTACTCTCCATTGAGAATTCGATGAGAGACCCATGTATCGATACTCATGTCTGATAGTTGAACCAGAGGCTCATATAATCATGAGTTTACGATTTTAGCCCTTGTTGAAAATCCACCATCTATAACCCTTCACCTAAAATAACAAATATCTTCTTCGTCCGATATCCGAATGAGACGTTCGACTAATCCATTCCGCCTAACTTTTCGAGATCCATCCAACAGTACTAGTCTCGTATATATATCATTGTTAGATTAGTTCATATTAATTAATGTTCGTGTTAAACTAATAGAGTTATTATCGGCTGACTTGTCACTTGACTGGTCTAATAGCGTTGACGAACTTGAGGGTCTTTACATTCTCCCCATCTTGTTCATTTTCGTCCTCGAAAATCAAACCACCCTTAAGGTCTTCAAAACTCCCCACCTTATAGAATAATCTCGTCTCTTGTCTAAGCGCAAACAACATAAACAAAACATAAACCTAGTTGGTTTTCTACAATTAAGATCTAAAATTTGTAGTTCTAAGTTCAATAAACTAACTTTCCTATTTCATAAGGATTGTCTCTAAGTTCATTACGGCAAATTTGATTCTAACAGATAAGTATGTCTAAGTTCTTTGCGCTAAAATTTATAATCTAGTATTTAATAATTTATTAATTTGATGTAATTTATCCATATAAATAATTCCAAATTTGATTTCACGTAAACCTATAATATATGATATTTTAACTTTAATATTATACAATCTATAAGTTTTCCAAATATTATCTACTTTAAATTTGCTATTAGCATAGCTATTGAAATACTATTATCGGCAGTGTTACTATTTTCCATATATTTATTATTATCTTTATAGGTTTATTTATAGTCCCGTTGGTACACTAAATCTTAATTTCCTAAGTATGATTTTACATTCACGTAAGATTACCATAATTGATTTTACCTAATCATATCGAGTTTGTATACTATATATACTATTATATATTAGCGTTGGTAACTTAATATTATTTCAATTTGAATCTGCATAAAATTATAATGTATCCTAATAGTCTTTAATCTAAAGTATCTTATTAATATACGAATTTATTTTCTTTCAAGTCTTTTGTTGCACTAAGCATCCAAATATCATTACTACTTCATGTGTATTTGTTTAATTTCTAGTGATTTACTAAGTCAGTTATTGAACTAAAAAATAATTTAAGTATAAGATTATTAAGTAATTTAGTTTTTCTATTTTATGCAAACTATCCGCACGTTTTTAGGTCTAATAAAAAGTCATGTATTATCTATCTGGTTTCAATGCAAAAGAATGTATTTCTAATTTTAATTAGTCTATAGAATCTGATTGTGGATAATTACTAATACTTTTGTCTATCTACGTGATCCAAATTATTATTTTTATCGTTATGATTATTAGTGATCTTATTATCATCTACTATAACTAATTTTAATGGTCTAACTATTATCTTAACTACTTTTAAATTTAACTTTATCTCTACTTTAATAGATTAACAGCTCTTTACATGAAAAGGTACTCTATTAGTTTCTAAATAAAATTTGGGATCTATCAGTTCACTAACAGAAGAAAGTCTTCCTAATATGACTAGTAATCCATGCTTGTAGTTGGCATGTCCAGGTTAGCAAGACCCGACGATGGTTTCCTACGAACAAAGACAACACAAACACACCAGAATTTCCAACCTCACTATTCTCCAGTGCTAGATTAATTAAATGTCATTTCAATAAGACTAACAAATCTCTAATTTTCTTTTTAAAATTTCTAAACTATAAAGTATCTGGTTTCAACCTACAATTCTTACTTCATACAAATACAAACAATCAAACAAACAAATCAATCAATCAAATAATTCTTTTAATTACTGATAGCTTTTAGTGATTAAGATTTATCTCACTGCCCAACCAAGTTCTAAACTAATCTATTTCACTAACTGGCATTGGCTACTTCTATTGCTTCCCATGTAAGATCTAATAGTGAGCTCTGATACCAACACTGTAGCCCCCCCCCCACCCACCCAAAGCTAGCAACTGACTAATACAAAGGATTAACTAAATAAAGAGGCACTAAGAATCTAAATCATTTACTTAAACATTTAATTAAGAAATCTACTGCAAAACTTAACCCAAAACTAGCCCCGCTCAGAATTATATATACAAGAACTCCTCTCAAATGATACATATGCAATAGTCATTTGGTGATTTTCCACCATCTATATTAAGTCCCCTGCTTACTGAGGAAAGTTGTGTTCCTCAGTCAGCATTAAATGGTGATTTTCCAGCCATAATAATACCAGTAAATGAACTTAGTCGCAAGTTGAGACGTTACCGGATTTAGAGAGCATGAGAAAACTACGACTTGATGAAGGCTTCAATGTCATGACTGGAGCGTCGTTTGACGAGCATAAATTGGCGTTGAACCGCTGGTTTGGACGATGGGACCTTGGTCGTTTAGGATTCGCGGGCCGGGCCCAAGAAAGGAATCCGTTTTAGCGCAGACGCTCGTTCGTTCGTTAGTTTAAGAAAAAATAAAATAGACCTGAGTCTAATGATAAAAATTTGTCTATGAGCTTTCACGAAAAACAAAATTTTATTTTTAAAATATGTGACATCTCACAAAGTGGAATAAACTCTCATTTCAAAGGTGGATGCTCGCGTGAAGGAGCAAAATATATATATTTTTCAAATTCACGTGAGTTTCACGTTAAAATATATTTTGTAACATCAATGTTTTGATTTTGACCAATTGTTGAAAGTAGACAACCATACATGGTGAAAGAATGTCTATATGTGAGTTTTCACAATCGTAGAATGGACGTTTGTCCAGATTTTGAGAAACCAGTGAATGTTCACATTGTAAAATTTACGTGGGTTGTTCACGGTTTTGTGAAAATCGTGTCAAAATTTTGCTCATCTTAGCAGGTTTGAAGGAACGAGCAAGATTTGAAGTATTAACTCATGTACTGTTAGTGGAATCGTAAACAGGTAAGAGTTGAAAGTTACCATTTTTGCAGACGCTGATGTGAGCATCTTTATTCCATGATTCGTTGTTTTGTTGAATCCTGTGCTTTGTATAAATGATGCTCTTAATGTTATGCATCTGTCACAGCCACTTTGCAAGAATGATTGACTCCCATGATGACACTTTCAAAGACGATGATTCCAGGGATGACATCTCCGCGGGTGTAACTTCAATAAATGGTACTTCTGGGACCTCTGAGTGATGGTGAGAGATCCTTCATACTGAGTTGTACTCATGGTTATCTCATCAACTATACCACAGGATGATCATGTAGTGAGGTTTCAGATCAATGTAGACTCCTCGGAAATGGAATAAAGTCTTCGGGGCGGAGCACCCAGAAGTAAGGACTACAGGATGTTAGCAAATGACGTGCAGTCCCCAGGCGTTTCTTTGGTGAGTTGTTAGCGCTCCTTGTGTCATGACTTTTTCCTGCCCGTGCAATTAGGATCACGAGACCAAGGTTTTGTTATTTCTTTTCAGACCTTTTCTCCACCGATTTACGGTCTTCAACTTGTTCCCAAGCGAACAATTCAGGAATCCAGTATTGATGAAGAAATCGATGTAAATATCTCTTTCGTGCAGGTGATCGTGGCATCTCCTTGAATGAAATAATAATAATTTTTTTTGATGAATCCAGGAAAAAATCATTGTATATAATAATCATGTTGATGAAGCACACTCTTCTTTGGGAGATGGGAATATGGAGAATTCCCGAAATCCCGAACCGAATGGAGATAGCGGTGTTGTCAACGGAGATTCTGGCATCGTCGAGCCTTCAAATGATTTAAAGACTCCCTTAGTAAGTATATCTCCTGTAATTTCTTCAAAAAAGTATTATATCGCTGATTTATGAATGAATGAAAATCCATGTGAATTTATGGATAACTTTTCTGAAATACGTCACCGGAAAATTTCAAACTTCAGATTTTACTAGAAACGCTGTAGAATCTTCGTACGAAGTCGGATTTTTGCGGTTTGCATATGTATCTTCAAGACCAGGATATTTCCAAGCTTTATCAAATAAGCTATTTGAAGTTTGAGCATGTTTAGGGCCTGAAAAAGGCGAAATAGTGAACTTCCAGGAGACCTTCAGAACTTTTTCAGATGGCATGTTGCTCCATGTTTTAGCCACATCTCTTTGCTCGTTCATCGGATTGTCATGAAATTTTGAGACGTTGTAGAGGACATCCATACGAAGAGAATGGTATATAACCCATCTTAATATTCCTCGTAGATTGCTCCCAGTTCGTATTTTAGTACAGGTAAGAGTACAGTTTCTTCAGACGAGGTTACCGTAAAACGTATTTTCATGACTTTCATGCTATTTGCTCGTGCCTTGAGTGTATAATGATTAATCTCGATAATGTTGGATTTCTTGTATGATGTATTTTATGATATAATTTGGTTTCAAGCTTAAATGACTCTAACCTCATGTAATCTTCGTATTAGGTGCCAAATACCGAAGTTGAGGATATTGAAACCAATGAGGATAACTCAAACTGCCCTGGGGTTATTGATGAAGATACAACCATCTCTGCACTTCAAGGCCATGAGAAGGTTGTCATTGAAGTCTTGGAAACTCATATTGTTGTTGCTTCAGTGATAGAAGAAACTGAAACACCAGTAGAGAATACTGAAGAAACTGTTGCCCTGGAGGCTGCTCCAGTAATTGAGAACCGTATAGTGGTGCATTAATATCCAAGTGCAGGAGTTGATTTTGATCCTCCGTTCGATGCTTCACTCCCGTATCATGAACTAGTTGGCGGATTCAGCATTCCCATTGGATATGCAGGCTTGTACGAGAAACCGTGGAAGATGTATGGGCACATCGTCGTTACCAAGGATCCGGAGCATAGTTATTTCTTGACGAGGAAAGTAGAAGCCATATTGTGTGTTATAAATGATATCCGCATCACAACTGGAAATACTGTCACCGGGGATGTACTCTTTGATTGGGAGTACAACTTGAAGAAATCTGAAGAACTTGGATTCAATTTGAAGTGGCTTCGTCAAAAGATGGATGCTATAAGGAAAGCGGTGGAAGGTGACACTTCTTTCACCACCAGTGATGCCGTGTTGAAGAAGATGGATGAAGAAAAGCAGAAATCTTATTTTTCTGACTTTCTTTAGTTTTCTTTCCATGATATCTTGAACCTTGGACTTCTGAGAGATGTGAGGTTTTATTTTGGTCTTGATTTCTTGATCGGTTTTGGATTGTGAAATAGATCGTCTTGACAAGTGGATCGTCAGTCCCCAGTATTTTGTTAAGTCTCTCCCTTTCGTTTTCCCTTCTTCTGGTGAGAGCTAGATAGAGGACCCAGGTATAAAAATTGATGTAAAGACCTAGGTGGTCGAAGTTGGAGGTACCTTGATGAAGGACTTAGCGAAGATACCTGGTGGACACCGATCGACTGTGGAAGTCATGAATCCCGTCTAAGAATTGTTGCTTGCATGTTGTACGCTCTAGAAGTTGTAGGGACCTCATACAAGGTCGGAATTCGATGCTTGACCCCAACTTTCGAAGCTAAGAGGCTGAGTTATCACATGAGAAAAGAATCACTCAATTTGGAGTTGTAGAGGTCATCCAACGAAGCGTGCGCATTTGCAATTTGTAATCCCGTACAAATTTTTCAGATTCCGTAGACCTGACGGTAAAGGCCATATCTTTCATCTCGTATGTACGATTGATGCGCCCTTTTGGTATGTTGTAGAAGAAACATAGACGAACATCTTTCGTAGAGGAAGTATTGTCCCATTCCTCACCCATTGGTACGTTTTTGTAAACCCATGGCCCGGAGCATGTCGTATCTCATTTGTAGAGGCGATGAGAACATCTTGGAGGAGACTTTGGATTATGCCCACCAATCGTGCTAGCTTTGGAAATACTTTCATGTGAGCATGTTATCAGGTCTACACATCTTGATATGAATCATTAGTTCTTGGAGAAGTCTGCTTCATGTGTAACACTTAAGAGAATGATTAGTTGATGAAGTCCTGAGGATGTTGCTCCTGAGACCGTTGTTGGTGCTGAGACCATGAATGATTACGCTCCAGAGGTCCTTGTCGATGTTGAGATCATGGATGGTGTTCCTTTAGAGATTATTTGATGCTGATGCCATGGTTGGAATTGCTCCAAAGACCGAAAAAGGCTAGAACCATGATTATAGATATAATCTTTGCTCCTCCATCCAGTGAGCCTTTTACGTTCACGAACTAGTTGATGAGTTGAGCATTCGTAAGATGAAGGTGTACTGAGAGTTCAACCTGAATGCTCTTGAAAGCATAACTTTACCACGAACTGGCTTTGTCAGTGAGTCGACATTGTTGCGGTAGATGGCATCAAGAGTTTTCATACTGGATGTGATTAGTGAAGAGAGAAAGTTCCTCAATCATGCAGGGGCTTGTGATGTAGCGAAAACCCGTTGATGAAGTTTCACGAAATCACCTCAGGTTGCCCAATGTATATTGAAGGAGTTAGTGTCATCCATGTATGAATGATGTTGCATATGCTTCAGAAGTCTTATCATGGGATAATGAAGACTTATCGTTTAGTTACACTTTGATGTGTTGGTGTTGAATCAATGCGTCATCGTCGAGATATTTGTACTGAAGCTGTACTCTTTGATTGGGAGTACAATTTGATGGCTTCTTAGATGCTTGAGCGTTGAAGCGTATATTCCTTAAGCATCGAATGTTTGATCATCTCGGCCCTGGAGTATCTTCCATTGATTCATCATCCCTTTCGTTGCGGTAGTGGGATTCGACACTTGTGCAGACATCAGAGCTTTCTGATTTTGTGGAACACATGGACTTGCAGGAGAAACACCCAAAGTGTTCTTTGCCATGTTTGGACATCATCTCGGTAATGAATGTTTCAGTGCTTGATTCGGAGGAGCGTCAGATTCAACCACTTGGTAAAATACTAATGTGGTGAAGCTACCATTCATAACGTCTTGCAGAGTTGCTAGCAGAATTGAGTCCCCATGCTAGGATAGCATGTGAGGAAATAAATGACATAGACGTGGGATGAGACTTGCCTGAGTGCGGAACCTCTTGATGGATGTATATGCATCTTTTGCAGGTTCTTTCTTCAACCTCGTCAAAGTTTGAAATTCCTCCAAGTACTCTGATGATGGAATGTCCGTCAAATCTTCTGGATCAGAACTTTTTCGTTGGAGAGACGTGTAACCAAAGGCGCTTTGTAAGTACCCATCTTTTCAGCGTGGATCCACGCTCGTCTGAAGGACATGTCATATCCTGGATCTTCCTGATTATGTGAAACTTGGTTTCTGTCCAGTGTTGAACTTATGTTCACTTTGAGAGTGATGTAGCCATAAGTATTCCAAGCGCTCCTTCAAGGTCTCTGATTGAGATGGGAGCATGAGTAGCTTCTTGTCGACTGATGCCTGCGGCTGAGGTTTTCAGTGGAATGATGTTGATGGCGGTGCCGGCATCGATCAACGTTCTTCCAAATTTGTTTCTTCGACTGTGGAAAGCAGTCCCCAGTCGTACATCTCTTGGTTTGTGGCTGGAGGCTCAAGAAGTATTTCCGGAATGGACTTCTTGACACGATGTGTTCAGTGCTGTGAACATGTCTCTCTTTTGTGCCTTCGACAGATAGAGCAATTCACGTTCGACCAAGGATTGAACTGCCTCTTTGATAGGTTGTTCAGAGAGTGTAAAGGTTATGATTGGGAGAGGATTCTTGTGTACTCCTCCAGTGCCCAGTTGAAGCTATTGTGGATCAACCTTCTCTTTGGTGACGTGCTTCAAAATATTGCAGTTACTTGTCGACTGATTGATAAATCTATGAAGGTGACAGTACCTTGGATTCTTCATGTTGGCTCTCTATGATGAGCAACAGTTTGATTGCACCGTCTTGAACCCAGACTTCCAGTAACTCGATCACTCCTTCATGAGAAGTTTGAGTCTGTCCGATCATTTTCCCGTTCGTTGATGCCAGGTCGAGGTTTGTGCAAGATTGGTTATCCTTCCGTGATGCTTTTGTAGGAAGAGGTGTTGGATGTCGCATGTTTGAGCAGAAGCTTTCCTTTTTCTTCCTTGAGCAACAACGTTCATGGAAGGTTGGACATCGTACTTTTTGTTGATCAGGCGTCGGCTGCTCCGAGGTTCCTCGACCTTGTAGACTTTGCTCAGTAAAGCAGGTGTAGTAGTCTCTGATCGTTTTGGCTGCTTCATGAAGTTCTGAGAAAGTGTGGAACCGGAGGTTTTCCAGCAAGGCTCTGTAGACCGGGATCATTTTGTTGACGCACAAGTCTACAAGTTGTTGTTATGTGACGTTTGGGTCGTGGCAGTCCAAGGCTTGAATTCTGAACCTTTTCACATAATCATCAGGATGTTCGCTGCTCCTTCGAAACATCCTTCCTAGATCAGAGAGGTGACTTGCTCTGACACGAAGAAGTATTTTCTGTGTAGAAAGCATTAATCATCTCTCCCCAATCGGTGATACTTCCCGGTGCGATGTTGTTGTACCAGGTGTATGCTCTGCCTGTCAGAAACTTTGAAAATTCCTTCAGACGGACGACATGGTTGTGCTCGTGTTCGCCCAATAGAAATATGTTCCCGAGCATTGCCTGTTCCGTCATACAAAGTGAAGGTTGGAGAGGTATAACCTTTTGGAAGAGGAATCTTTGCGTAGCAGCAGGGTACGGAGGATGGTGACGATGGACATGTGGGGTTTTGTCTTTTCCACGGTTCTCCAGAAGGCGTTCCAAATCCTCCCGAGTGATGAAGTTTGATGACTCCTTCGCCGATGGATCGTCTGCAGCTTTGCGGACTTCATCATCTACTGTATGAATCGGAATTACCTCAGGATCAGCGTCTGAGGATTTTTCCTTCTCTTTTCCTTTTCCTTGGGTCTTCCTTGTATCAGTGAGAGCTTTTGTTGATTAAATAGCTCCTTCTGTGTAGCCATATCGGTTTGATTCTTTGCAAGAGTCTCTTGCATTTTGATGAGATCACAATGGTAGGTGGTGGATTTCCTCTGACTTCCTCAGGGTGTCGGCCGAACAAAGGATGACCCTCCGCGTTGACGTGAGGAGGAGTAACGTCACCACCGTCAGTGTTAGAGCAGGAATCGTTTCCGGGATATCCCGTTGTGTGTTGTTGTTGTTGCTAGTGCTAGCACCATTTGTATTAGAACCTGTAACTAATCCGGACCTAAGACCAGCCATCTTGTGAAATCGCGAGATTGCAACCGAGAGAATGATCTCCCACTGTGGTCGCCAATCTGTAGATGGGGAAAAACGATTTGCTGGTTTTTAAGGAATTGAGGAGACGACCGTACGGAGGAGACTCCTCGAACCGAGCGAAATGTTAAACCTCACACAGATGCACCGCTGCAAAGGGGGTGCTTTAGATTCGAGAGATCAATCTGTAGTACTCCGGCCTAAATCAAGACAATGACCGTTCCAGAGTAAATTCGGTCACAAGAGGGGGTTGATCTGTAGGAGGGAAGCTGAAATGTGTGGAATCAATGGTAATCAAAGATTGTGGGTGTGTGAATTCTGAATATGATAAGCTCTGAATGATTGAAATTGCTCAATTGAGAGTAGTTGCTCAATTGATGAGTTGATGATCTCGTGTTGTCGATGAGACGTGAGATTGATGATACTGTTGATGCTGATTCAATCATGATTCAAGACTTATTTATATTGCTGGAATTTTAGACACCATGATCCCATGAAGTGTGACAGTTGATGGAATCAAGGAGTGGGAAAGTGGAGATCGTGTTTGAAACCAGTTGCTCAACATGCGGAGACTTGGTCGATTTTCCACCCACTATCTCGTGAATTCCTTCAACGGACTGCACGACTTGCTCACATTCCATCATGTGTTTGAACACACGTGCCGTAGACCGCCAGACCAAAACCCTAAGTGATATCCCCCCAAGTGACACGATTGACGTCTCGTGGTTTGTTAGTCAATTGATGACTTCGTGGTTTGATGGGACGATGAGTCCATGTAGTTGCTGAGTGTCGAACATGATGTTCTGACATTCATGAATTGAACATGTCATGAGACAGAGGTATAATTCTTACGATGAAGTGAGCAAGTATTGCTCATTTGATGGATCGTTGAATATTGATTGTTGAACCAATATTCCTTGGTTTGAGCAAATATTTATCATCTGAGCAAGTGTTGCTCATGTGATGAATTGTTGAATATTTGATCGTCTGAGCATGTGTTGCTCAACTGATGGATTAATGGCAGCGCACCAAAAATATTAATTAGAATATTGGTCGTTGAACCGAGCATAATTAATAAAATTAATGACCACGAGGCCGTCGTAAAATTATTAAGGTTGGAATCTGGAATGATGATCCTTGGATTCAGAAACCCTAATTTGATCAATTGATGATCAATTCATGGTTCGTCAGAAGTTTAACCATAGGACGAAGGAGGGAGCGACTATATGGGACCATGGATCAACCATGTAGTGTCCATATTCTCACGTGAGCAAATACGAAGAACTCCTGAAGAGTTGACGATTTGTTGGTGGAAGAATGATTAAATGCTGGCTTAATCATTTATTCAAAAATGCTCTTCTGAGCCTTAGGTGAGAAAACCTAATTAATTATGATGAGGCGAGGCGAGGACCAACCATGGAGTCATGAAACCGTCCCTGGGTTGTCACGTGACCCCCTGACGATCACTTCATGAAAATCCAAAGTGTTTGGAAGAGTTTTGGACCTTATACGAGCAATTGTGCAAATTAGGTCAAAACTGTGAAAATTGATGGGACCAGCTTCCGTGAGCCAAAGAGACAATCTTGGTCGGTCAAGATAGCATGCTCGTGTCACCAAGGCGTCCGCGTCTCAGTCCTGAGAATTTCGATATTTTCTGGCGTGCAATTGAGCATCCATTCGAGAAAATATGCCAAAATTAGGGTTTCGACGAAACTGAGGAAAACACCATGAGATGATGAAAAATAATTATAAAATAAGGAATGAGGAGGCGTGGGACCGTCGTGGTTAAGGAATGGTCGGCCGGTCGTGACCACGGTCCCGTGGTGCCTTTTCCTTAATTTTATAATATTTTGATGATTTTATGAAAAATTCATGAAGTTTGGGAATTTGATGAATTTAGGGAGTTTCCATGAATTGAAGGAGTTTTCATGAGTTCATGGAAGCAAAATATTAAAATAATAAAAACACGGGCGTGTGGGACCATGGAGGCATGGCTGGCTGGCTATGGACCGGTCCCACGAGTTTTTCATAATTTTTAATATTTTTAGGTATTTTTGATGATTTGAGGGAATTTTTTCCTAATTTGAGAGAAATACCATAAAATCAAGGAATTTGATGAATTCAAGGAAAAATAGGATAAATAATAATAAAATAATAAAGCAAAGGGCGTGTGGGACTGGTTAGGGCATGGTCGGCCGGCTAGTGGCCCGGTCCCACAAGTTTTCATAATTTTATTTTATTATTATATGATGATTTGTGCAAAAAATACCATGAAATCAAGGAGTTTTTTCATGAAATTAGAGAAATAATAATAATAAAATAATAAGGAACCGAGTGGTGTGGGGCCGGCTGGGACAAAGGCATGGCCGGTTGGCCAATGGTCTCGCCCCACACTCCTTCCCTTAATTTTATATTATTTGTTATGGATTTATGGAAGTACCATGAAACCGAGGAGCTTCCTCGAGACGAAGGAGATTTGATCAGATGAGAGAATTTTCATCAAATCATGGAAAATAATAAAAATGTATTAAAAATATAAAACTGGCGTGGAACTGACCACGGCACGATCGGTAGGTCGTGTGTCCGTGTTCCCAGCAATTTTTATTGCCATTCCATGGGACCAGTCGTGGAATCGACCATGGAATAGGAACTATTGTTATTAGGAGTAATTAACTTTGTGGCTCTATACTAGCAGAGCAAGCTGTCTAGGAGCATTAATTATCCCGATATGAGCTTGTCGGTAAGTCATATCCTTTACATAGTCAGGGTAAACTCGTTGTTTGTTCCTGAAGACGTTATCGCTCTATACTAGCAGAGCAAGATGTCTAGGAGACATCCATCTCGTGATACTATATAGAAATAATCACTGAAAGTATTCAGTATTCATGAGATATGTCGTTGTCCAGTCGTAAGACTACATATCTACATGTACTCTGAGAGAAAGTACTCTCCATTGAGAATTCGATGAGAG
Source organism: Papaver somniferum (assembly GCF_003573695.1). Classification (NCBI taxonomy): domain Eukaryota; kingdom Viridiplantae; phylum Streptophyta; class Magnoliopsida; order Ranunculales; family Papaveraceae; genus Papaver; species Papaver somniferum. The sequence continues at coordinate 13,768,770 of NC_039360.1, read as the reverse complement.
ACCCATGTATCCATACTCATGTCTGATAGTTGAACCAGAGGCTCATATAATCATGAGTTTACGATTTTAGCCCTTGTTGAAAATCCACCATCTATAACCCTTCACCTAAAATAACAAATATCTTCTTCGTCCGATATCCGAATGAGACGTTCGACTAATCCATTCCGCCTAACTTTTCGAGATCCATCCAACAGTACTAGTCTCGTATATATATCATTGTTAGATTAGTTCCTATTAATTAATGTTCGTGTTAAACTAATAGAGTTATTATCGGCTGACTTGTCACTTGACTGGTCTAATAGCGTTGACGAACTTGAGGGTCTTTACATTCTCCCCATCTTGTTCATTTTCGTCCTCGAAAATCAAACCACCCTTAAGGTCTTCAAAACTCCCCACCTTATAGAATAATCTCGTCTCTTGTGTAAGCGCAAACAACATAAACAAAACATAAACCTAGTTGGTTTTCTACAATTAAGATCTAAAATTTGTAGTTCTAAGTTCAATAAACTAACTTTCCTATTTCATAAGGATTGTCTCTAAGTTCATTACGGCAAATTTGATTCTAACAGATAAGTATGTCTAAATTCTTTGCGCTAAAATTTATAATCTAGTATTTAATAATTTATTAATTTGATGTAATTTATCCATATAAATAATTCCAAATTTGATTTCACGTAAACCTATAATATCTGATATATTAACTTTAATATTATACAATCTATAAGTTTTCCAAATATTATCTACTTTAAATTTGCTATTAGCATAGCTATTGAAATACTATTATCGGCAGTGTTACTATTTTCCATATATTTATTATTATCTTTATAGGTTTATTTATAGTCCCGTTGGTACACTAAATCTTAATTTCCTATGTATGATTTTACATTCACGTAAGATTACTATAATTGATTTTACCTAATCATATCGAGTCTGTATACTATATATATCTTATTAAATATTAGCGTTGGTAACTTAATATTATTTCAATTTGAATCTGCATAAAATTATAATGTATCCTAATAATCTTTAGTCTAAAGTATCTTATTAATATATGAATTTATTTGACAACAAAACAATACAAGTTCTTTCCGAATCGTGGAAAGTTTCAAACTATCAACAGAACAATCATAATGCAAACTAACAATGTATGGAATATACAAACGGACAATGCATGAGTTTGTAAACATAAACTTTTGTAAAAGAAACAATAATGGTTACAAAAGAGTTAAAGATTCCCACCTCTTTTGATGACAAGCCACGCCTACCTCAAGATCCACAATCCACTGGTTCATCCTTTGAATCGATCGTTATTAATAACTAACTGTTAATCAAACAAGAGCTCTAAGAATCTAGCCACAACGGCTCACACAAGAATCATACAATTTTGTCCAATGGTTCTAAATCCATTATGGTATCTCATTCTCTATCTTTAACATAACTAAGAGTTTACTTATCCAATTAGGTTGATTCTATAGTCCGTAGCTAGGTCTTATGAATATCTACAACTTTGTATAAGGAACCAAAGTTAAACCAGACCATAAGGGTCCATTACCCCAAAATAGGAACACTAGGTCTAAGCCCAAGATTCACTAGACAGGCCCATTACACAAGGCTTGACCTAATTGGGTCAATCTAACGGTCATTGACGGTCAAAGGATTCAACTAACAGTCCACGTCAAGTCGAAGTCCAGGGTCAATGGTCAACTTGGTCAAAGAAGACAACTCAGTCAAGGTCCACTGAGTCAAACCGATTTAAGACTGGTTAACAGGTTAACTCAACTCAGTCAGATTGACTGAGTCAGCTAAAAAATCTAGTCTGACATCTGATTGATTCTGGCTTGAGCCTTTGCACAGGCCAAAGAACACTAAACAATCTCAATACAATTATACTAAACAATCTGAATCCCAATTACAATCCGAAACTATGCCTACTTGCAATTGCAGCTTTTCCAGGCTTCTACAAGAGAGGTTCAACTCCATACATTTCAGTTCTTCTCATCAGTAACAATTAGACTCACACAAACAATAACATTACCAAGCCCAGGTATGTACCTTCATTCTCATTTTACCATCACCACCATAAGTAAATTCAGCTTAACAATCTCATTTATCTAAACCAATTCATAACATCTGTAATTAGCACAATCACAAACAACATCACCATCTCGTTCCTCTTGCAGTCCATATTCAGTTCACCACCAAATCAATTCCAACACCTACAACTGTAAATCAAACCAACAACCCCATTTCTATTCAGCTCATATCACAACTTTACATTTCTAATTCTACACACTGCAGCACGATCACCATATCAATCACATCTTCCCAACCTGCCATACTCACAACTGCAGCAATACCACCAATCCAAACAACTCTGCGCACACACACACAACCTGAATCTCAACAATAACACCATCTACAGTTCCTATTTCAACACAGAACCTCTGTAATTCATAACCCACTATAGTTCCAGTTCAACCAACCATTTATCATCACTACTTCGAATTATATTCACAGACTCATTAGTTAATCATCTCAACCTCAGTTTGAATCACAAACACATAAACTCAATGAATCTTAGCAATTTAACTCAAAATACCAAAGTTAAGTAATTAAAGGCTTACCCAAGAAATAACACCTCCTGAATTGTTGATTCATCACATCAATTCTTCAGAAATCCTAACTCATCAATCACCAACATCAATTTTCAACTTCTAAACATCTTCTGAGTTCTTCTTACTATCCCTAATTAATTCCTCTATCAAAACATCACCTTCTTCTTCTCTAGATCTTAAACAACTTCAGAAACATCAATAACTCCTTTAATTCACCAACACACATATAACTCAACACAATCGAACTCCAATTTGATTCTCTAAGAAACCCTAACTTACTGATTCAATCCTCAACAACCTCACAGCTTCCATCAAACATCAATTAAGAACAAACCCTTCTTCTAACTCCTCCTTAATTACTCTTAGTCGAATTCCAAATCAATTTACAGAAAACCCTAATTCTGCGTTTTTCTCCAATCTCTCATTTCTTCGATTCGACCTCAATAACTTCATTCAAATCCTCAAATCAATCAGAAACCCATCTTTAATCTGCCGCTTAAACCTTCAATTTCATCTTCTACTTCTTCATATGAGTTTCCAACTCAAACCCTAATTCTATTTCTCTGAAATTTTTTCACTACGATTTGAGAACCGAACTCTAATTTCTCTTCTTTTATTCAGGCTCTCGAAACCCATCTTCAATCGCTACCTCAAAGAAAATCTTCATCAACTTACAGAAACCCTAAAAATTTCTATTCGATCTTCATCACAGCATGACCAACTTCTTCTTCACAACTCAAAAAAACTACATCTCCTTATTCATCTAAACAGATTCACCAATTAATTCCCTCAAACAAAGCTCAACTTCGTCGCTCAAAAATCGACAGAGGAGAAAGCAGAGGGACTGAGGAGAAAGAAGAAGGAAAAGAAGAATGAAGAAGAAGAAAGAGATGAGACCGAGTTAATCTTCTCGATTGAGATAAGGCCGACCCAACTTGCTGAGACACCACTCGCTTCGACACGTGCAGCCACAAAGCTGATAACCAAAATTACTATTATACTCTTCACCTAAAATAACAAATATCTTCTTCGTCCGATGTCCGGATGAGACGTTCGAGTAATCCATTCCGCCTAACTTTTCGAGTTCTATCCAACAGTACTTGTCTCGTATCTATATCGTTGTTAGATTAGTTCCTATTAATTAACGTTCGTGTTAAACTAATCGAGTTATTATCGGCTAATTTGTCACTTGACTGGTCTAATAGCGTTGACGAACTTGAGGGTCTTTACAGTTTTGCTTCCGACTTCTGCTTCTAACTTCTGCTTCTGTAAAAGTTGAAGTCAGAAGCAGATTTTCTCCTTCATTGCAGATTAAATGCTAAAATGTTGCAGATGAGATGAACACTCAGTGAGATTGTTGCAGCCGACTACAGTTGATGACCACATTTTTTTTTCTATCTTAAAGGGCAAAAGTATCTCAGAAGCCTCGCTTTACAAATTTGAAAGATGTTGATTAATGACGAGTTACTAATAAATAATATGATTTCAGGTGAATTTTCTCTGTTGTGGTCAAAACCTGAATAAAGCTCTCTTCTTAGAGCTTCTGGCCCTACCGGAGTGTATTTCAACCAATGGGATCATCCAGTTTTTTCACACCACCAATATTTCGCCGGTAACACCACCAAATCAATCATACCTAAAAACAACGATATATTTTCCGCCTCCTACTACACACAAGCACTAATCACCGATCTGATCAAAAAGCACTAATCACCAATCTCTTCTACTATAAACTAAACCCTAATCACGAATGGTTTACAGTTCAACCAGGTACGTTTTGATTGCATATGCGAGCTTACAGTTCAACCAGATGAGGCTTTTTAACAGTGGCATGTATTATCACGAATGTTTTACAGTTCAACCAGGTACGTTTTGATTGCATGTGAGGGCTTACAGTTCAACCAAGTGAGTCTTTTTAACACTGGCAGGTATTATCATGGTTTACAGTTCAGTCAGGTACGTACCTAATCACGAATGGTTTACAGTTCAACCAGGTACGTTTTGATTGCATGTAAGGGCTTACAGTTCAACCAGGTGAGGCTTTTTAACAGTGGCAGGTATTATCATGGTTTTGATTTGAATCAAGTTGAGTTTGTGAATCCAGTTTAGGTTAATCCGATTAGGGTATTTACCGTCACAAAAAATCACAAGCTTCAATGTCAGGGTATAATGTATAAAAAATTTTATCTCTAAACCCCAATTTTTGTTTCTTTTTACGCCCCCCCCCCCTTTTTTTCTCATAAATCTTCACATGTTAGTAATTTAACCCTTAGAAAAATAAAATTTTATTAGTTATCCCACCAAGGCCATTAAGTTAGTCCACCGGTCAAATTAATTTTGTCCACTAAAACTCAAATATCCATCTACATTCCAAGATCTTTGGGTAGTTCTTCATTTGCAGAGTAAGAGGAAGGGGGAACAGGAGAGGCTGAGAGGAAAGTTTAAGCGGAACAAATATTTAGTCCACCAATTTCAGTAGTTTAGTCATCACGTCCATTAGTTTAGTCGCAATTAAAAAGGTTTTATGTTCCTATGCTCCTCCTCTACTTACTCACCTTTGACATTAGTACTTTTCTTTTTAATTTCGTCGCAATGAAAAGAACACGTTCAGTGATATTATACTTCTTTTGTGTAAACCTCTTTCATTTACAAATAATCGACTGTTGTTGATGCTGTCTGTCATTTTAATTGCTATTTTTCTCGAATGTTGTTGTTCATTTGATGATGACCTCTATTCTTCACCATTCCTACCATTCCTAGAATGAGGTTGTTTTTCATGTGATATAGGGACATGGGCTAACAGCTGCTCATAAATTATGCGATTCCTTCCAAAAAAATTGCAGCGGCCTTCGGCCACCTTAGTTACTTTTACTGCTTCGCCGTTAAATAGTTTTTAGCCCCTGGAAAAGCGGGGGTTTAACAACATCACCCAATATTTCACTTAGCAATCTGTATAGACTAATTCCGAAATACTTTGCTAGAGAATCAACTAGACAGTCAGACTCAATCTAGATAAAAGTATCTCAAGGAGTTAATATCTCTCTCTTGTTTCTGATATTACTCAAGCTAATAGAAATCAGCGAGTCCTAATCAAACACAAGGAAAACTTGGACGGTACCAAAGACCAATGTCCAAGGATCAATCAATTTCAATCAACAACCAAAGGTCGGATTTCCAATTGATTGATCACGAACGCACAACCTGTATTATTTCAATTATATAAAACATAATGCGGAAAAGAAATAACAAAGACACCAAAAATTTTGTTAACGAGGAAACCACAAATGCAGAAAAACTCCGGGACCTAGTCCAGATTGAATACACATTGTATTAAGCCGCTACAGACACTAGCCTACTCCAAGCTAACTTCGGACTCGACTATAGTTGAACCCCAATCAGTCTCCCAGCGATCCAAGGTACAGTTGTACTCCTACGCCTCTAATCCCAGCAGGATACTGCGCACTTGATTCCCTTAGTTGATCTTACCCACAACCAAGAGTTGTTGCAACCCAGAATCGCAGACTTGATAATAAACAAATTTGTCTCACACAGAAAAGTCTATCAAAGGATAAATTTGTCTCCCACAGATAAACCCTAGGTTTTGTTCCGTCTTAAGATATGAAATCAAGGTGAACATGAACCAATTGATAATCCGGTCTTATATTCCCGAAGAACAGCCTAGATTAATCAATCACCTCTCTACAATCCTTCCTGACTACACATGTGGTTTGTCGAGGAATCACAAACAGTGAGACGAAGATGTTTGTGACTTCTTTATCTTGCCTATCGGAGAACTCTCACGATCTCAAGCCAATCAATTGATTGTACTCATACGATAGAAGATGCAAGATCATATCACACAACTACGATTAAAGTAGTATCGGTCTGGCTTCACAATCCCAATGAAGTCTTTAAGTCGTTAACCTGGTTTTAGAGAATAAAACCAAAGGTTAAAGGAGAATCGACTCTAGCGAGCGCACTAGTATCACAGAGACGTGTGGGGATTAGTTTTGAACAATGCTAGATGTCTCCTTTATATAGCCTTCAAATCAGGGTTTTGTCTTAGTTACAAAGCAATCCATATTCACCGTTAGATGAAAACATGATTTAGATTCAAGCTAATATTTCTCAACCGTTAGATCGAAAACTTAGCTTGTCACACACACTTGGGTAGACGTTTACTGGGTTTACGAAAACCATGCCCAAACGTGTACGTGTATGTTGGTTCAACATAGTAACCAAAAGGTTAACCATATGAGAATTTCATATTAACCTTGTTCTTCTTCACCATAACTAGTTCAATTGACTCAAATGAACTAGTTAAAGAGTTGTTCAATTGCTATGAGATATTATGTAACTACACAAGACACAATTGAAACAAAGATGATTCGATTCGATTGAATCGGCTCATGAACTTTATAGCCACGGTTTGCATAAAGCATTCCTTAGTAATTTAAGTTTCATGTTCAGAGCACATCTTTATATCATAACCACTTAAGCTCACAAACAAGTTCGCGGACTTAAGACAACCGGCGGAGTTTTCCAAACTCAGCAGAAAATCTCGGCAAAGAGACTTTCGCCAGTTCGCGGACTAGGTTCGCGGACTTACACGCAAACGAGTCTTTGGAAAATCCTAGTAAAAATTCTCGTTCGAGAACTTCCGTCAGTTCGCGGAATGAGTTCGCGGACTGGGTTCACGGACTTGGCAAAGCCAATTCCTCCGGTTTCTCTCAATCAATAAAGTTCGAAAACTTCGGATTAAGGAATACATAGTTATCTAATCTAAACTCTCATTCCAATCATTGAGACATTCTCAGAGGACGTTATATAGCCGTTATTCACAGATCGTTCCACGTTAGAGCAATTTTCAAAGTAATTGTATGATGAATCTCCATGAAGAATCTCCATGAAGTCTTTGAGCTCAACTACACTTTTCTATCCTAGTCCGAGACTTATCTATGTAGGCTAGAAATCAAGACTCATAGTTTTGATCACTAACATTGACAAACATGCTTGAGATAGCAACGCATGCGAGGTCGACCGATCTATGCTCTAACAATCTCCCCCTTTGTCAATTTTAGGGACAAAACTATTAATACATATGGAATACAAAAAAGATAAACTTTAGTGGCTCCTATTCCATAGTCTAATATTCAACGTTCCCTGAAATCTTCGTCCTTCCAAGTACTCAAATGATCCCAAAGGTTGTAAGTTTAACATCACCGTTGTTGAAGATCCGTAGCTATAACAATGAGAGAAATCGAGATTCTCGATCATCATTATAAAGTGACATAGTATTATTATGTAACATCAAAGTCCAATTGCATCACGACTTTAACAATAATACTACGGTGATATGTATCACTCCCTCTTAGTCAATACTCCATCTCGATTAACTCCCCCTTACACAATGATCCGAAACCATATGTATTTGTAGTGTGAACTACAATATTTCTCCCTCTTTTTGTCAATAAAATTGGCAAAGGTACAAGAACGGGATCATAATGAAATTTCCACAAGAGACATTTCATAGACTAAAAGACAAATACATACCAACTTAATTTAGATGCAATCATAAAGCCGAAGCTAAATGCATTCATCAAGGAGTTTTAAGATAAAAGATAACCCCTATAAAATTCCACAGCCGCATACCCCGCAAGATATTGGCATTAAGCACAACTTCAAAAGTACTCTCCCCCATTTGATGTTATTCCCGAAAGAACAACAAGAGCGACCTTAATTTCGAAAGAAAAGAAGGATTTTTTAAATATACACCAAAAACCACAAAAATGATTTTCTATATTCAAAACTCAACCAAATTAATCACAAGTAAACCCGTGATTAATTTAATTGGAATACACGACTAAATCAAACCACAAAAGTGATCAATATAAGTAAACTTACGGAGCTACGACTAAGGTAATCATACGGAGATAACTAACTTAATCGTTCACATACTCAACATAAGGAAAACCTTACGGAATATACGACTATATTAACCAATAGAACATGATTAATATAGTCATTCATATACTCAACACAAGGATTTGTGGAATATATAAAAACTCAAGTAGACTGATTACAAGAGAACTTATAGTTAATCTAATTGGAATACAAACAACCAAACTAATCACAAAAGTAATCAATTTAATTGTCAAAAGATTTGCTCGAAAAAAGAAGACTTTCAGAGCAAATAACTAAATAACCAACCAAGATGATTAATTTAGTTCAAAATGCTCAACATATAACATCTTATGGAACAACCAACAAAGCCAATAAGAATAATCGACTTAGTTGTATCATGCTCAACATAAGACACACAATGGAGCCTTCATGGTAATACATAACAAAATGGATCAATGAAGATCAATACCATGGATAACATACAAGTATCTATTCTATTTTCCATCAAAACGACATAATAGACTTTATCCTTGACAAACAAAAGATTTTATCCTATTTTCCATCAAAAACATGACTGTATAGGCATAACTTTTGTAATTGTCAAAAGTCCATTCGTCCTTTCATCAATATGAATACCAATTCATGAACGACTTTACTTTTGACACATATGGGACCTTCAAGTTCACGGACGCAAACAATACATATCCCATAATCAAATTGTAATATAACAAAATCATAAAGATCAATACTGCAATAACATCATCCTCCAAATATTTTTAGAATTTAAAACCAATAAACCTACAAAATAAACAAGAAGATGAAAACAAAAATAGTTATGTGTAGTCACAATCTTCGTTATTCAAAGCACTAGTTATTCTTCCAACTAATCTAAAAAGAAGACATACTAGGAAAATAAGACTTAGTTTTCCTTGATGATTTCATACCTCTGAAATGGTCCATCAAAGTAGGAGTCACTGATATCCTTGACCATGTTGACCGTAGAGACACCATGTTCAAAAGTCAGAACGTCGACTTTTCGATCAATAGTGCGAGCATAATGACAAGCCTTTGCACATTCAAGGATAACTTTCTCTTGATTCCTGATCAAGATATTCTGAATACCAAGGATTTTTGAATGTCCATCAATAAGTTGGTTTATCTGCAGTTGAAGGTTAGCAAGTTCGTTCTTGACTTCATTTTGAACACGAAACAGATCCTTGACAGATTCTCCAATCCAAGAGTTAAATTCTTTTCTTTCAACCATCTTCTTTAAAAGACAATCTTGACCAGAATCATATCCTTTAAGATCATCCTCAACCATAGGGTTCACTTCTTCTTTGGGAACAGATTCCATAGATTTCCTTTCCGAATAATAAATCCACACATATAAGACTTATATATGTTCGTGAGAACCCTAGATGGAAACCCTAAAGTTTCTTGAGGAGATAAGGACGTTCGTGGGCCAGTCAAAGTACAAATGGCCCAAAAAACGAAAACTGGATACCATGTTGCTTTCGAAGATACTCTATCTCCAAAAGATCACAGTGATAAAAGAAGGAAGTACTAACAACATTACATCATAAAATATGTAAACTGGAGACAAATAGCACAATACTTGAGCATCTCACAAATCCTCATTCTTGTATCTCTCAAGTTAGACACAAGAATAGACTTTCTGCTACTAGGTAGCAGAGGGAGACATAGTCTCTCCATAGTTTTTGAGAGAATAACAGTTATTACCTCCAGGATATCTGAACTTAGCGTTTATTGTCCTTCCTTGCTAGTTTCCAGATACGGGAGAACGTCTCACGGTGCTTCTGGGAAACACAGGTGGGGAATCTTTCTGATAACAAAGTCTAGGACCTCTAGAAATAGATTCTAGGGGATTTTCTGAAATTGGTCTCCATAAACTAGACTTAGATTTACCAGAGTTGTTCTTATAAGCACATGACATGCTTTCATAGGTAGTACGATTTATACCACTAGACTTTATCAATTTCCTATAATGATTTCTAGGAGAGAGATCACTTTTATAAGATGCCTGGTTTCCTATGAAAGGGAGTTTTACAGGAGCAGTCGTCCGACTATTTACTCCATTGACAGTAGAAAGAAGCAATTTGTGAAGATTATAAACTTATTTCTTTCTGGAAAAGCAATGGATGGCACAGTGATTTCCTTTTCCATAGAAGGTACAGGTTCGTGGAGGAGAAGTAACAACGGCACTTGTTTGAACTTCATAGGCACCGGAGAAGATTGTAAGTTATGAAAACTTTTCTTGACACAATCTTCATCTGTAGAAAATTTCATTCTGTACAGTAACTCATGAGAATTATTTTGTGCAGAAGAACTTTTCATTGAGACAGAGTTTTCCTTTTCCAGGGACTTGCACTGTCTATGGGCAAGTTTCTCTTTCTCAACACGAAGTCTGTCTAGATCGGATGAATGCGTCTTGATCAAACATTTCTCTCTAATTGAGACTTCTTTAACCAGCTTTTCAAGATCACAAATCTTTTCACGTTGTATATTGTTTACTTGAAGAAGTTTCTCAATTTCCTTAGAGAATGACCCTATAATGTCGTAGAGTACTTGTTCACGATCAATAGACATCTCGAATTCATCAATTAGTTGCACATGATCCTTGATATCAACAAACTCTATAGAATTTTTTGTCATTCTGGTGAGCTCCATTTCAGCTTTAGCCATTATGTCCAATGTCTCATCGGAGGAAGAGTGGCTGATACAAGATGAGACAGTCTTCCTATCTCGGGATTCGGAAGAATCAGCTAAGGAGTGATCCTTTGAGGTATTTCTGAGACACTTGACAAAGTTGACAGCTTTAGGAGGCATTTTGGTATGCGTATGAGATTCTGTCCACAGACTCAGATTGCCACAAACACAGACTTATAAGGTCTTTAACGTGTTTTCCTGCCCTAATACCAATTGAAAAAGCGGGGGGTCTAACAACACCACCCAATATTTGCTTAGCAATCTGTATGGACTAACTCCGAAATACTTTGCTAGAGAATCAACTAGACAGTCAGACTCAATCTAGATAAAAGTATCTCAAGGAGTTAATATCTCTATCTTATTTCTGATATTACTCAAGCTAATAGAAATCAGCGAGTCCTAATCAAACACAATGAATACTTGGAAGGTACCAAAGACCAATGTCCAACGATCAATCAATATCAATCAACAACCAAAGGTCGGATTTTCAATTGATTGATCACGAACGCACAACCTATATTATTTCAATTATATAAAATATAATACGGAAAAGAAATAACACAGACACCAAAAAATTTGTTAACGAGGAAACCTCAAATGCAGAAAAACCCCGGGACCTAGTCCAGATTGAATACACACTGTATTAAGCCGCTACAGAGACTATCCTAATCCAAGCTAACTTCGGACTGGACTATAGTTGAACCCCAATCAGTCTCCCACCGATCCAAGGTAAAGTTGTACTCCTACGCCTCTGATCCCAGCAGGATACTGCGAACTTGATTCCCTTAGCTGATCTCACCCACAACCAAGAGTTGCTGCAACCCAAAATCACGGACTTGATAATGAACAAATCTGTCTCACACAGAAAAGTATATCAAAGGATAAATATGTCTCCCATAGATAAACCCTAGGTTTCGTTCCGTCTTAAGATATGAAATCAAGGTGAACAGGAACCAATTGATAATCCGGTCTTATATTCCCGAAGAACAGTCTAGATTAATCAATCACCTCTCTACAATCCTTCCTGACTACATAGGCGGTTTGTCGAGGAATCACAAACAGTGAGACGAAGATGTTTGTGAATTCTTTATCTTTCCTATCGGAGAACTCTCACGATCTCAAGCCAATCAATCGATTGTACTCGTACGACAGAAGATGCAAGATCAGATCACACAACTACGATAAAAGTAGTATCGGTCTGGCTTCACAATCCCAATGAAGTCTTTAAGTCGTTAACCTGGTTTTAGAGAAGAAAACCAAAGGTTAAAGGAGAATCGACTCTAGCGAGCGCACTAGTATCACACAGACGTGTGGGGATTAGTTTTACACAATGCTAGATTTCTCCTTTATATAGCCTTAAAATCATGGTTTTACTTTAGTTACAAAGAAATCCATATTCACCGTTAGATGAAAACCTGATTTAGATTCAAGCTAATATTTTTCAACCGTTAGATCGAAAAATTAGCTTGTCACACACACTTGGGTAGACGTTTACTGGGTTTACGAAAAGCATGCCCAAACGTGTACGTGTATGTTGCTTCAACATAGTAACCCAAAAGGTTAACCATATGAGCATTTCATATTAACCTTGTTCTTCTTCACCATAACTAGTTCAATTGACTCAAATGAACTAGTTAAAGAGTTGTTCAATTGCTATGAGATCTTATGTAACTACACAAGACACAATTAAAACAAAGATGATTCGATTCGATTGAATCGGCTCATGAACTTTATAGCCACGGTTTGCATAAAGCATTCCTTAGTAATTTAAGTTTCATGTTCAGAGCACATCTTTAGATCATAACCACTCAAACTCACAAACAAGTTCGCGGACTTAAGACAACCGGCGGAGTTTTCCAAACTCAGCAGAAAATCTCGGCAAAGAGACTTTCGCTAGTTTGCGGACTAGGTTCGCGGAATTACACGCAAACGAGTCTTTGGAAAATCCCAGCAGAAATTCTCGGTCGAGAACTTCCGTCAGTTCGCGGACTGAGTTCGTGGACTGGGTTCGCGGACTTGGCAAAGCCAATTCCTCCGGTTTCTCTCAATCAACAAAGTTTGAAAACTTCGGATTAAGGAATACATGGTTATGTAATATAAACTCTCATTCCAATCATTGAGACATTCTCAGAGGACGTTATATATCTGTTATTCACAGACTGTTTCACGTCAGAGCAATTCTCAAAGTAATTGAAACTTTTCATGACTTTCGTCCCTAGGTGAAGATAAACTTGAACAAAGCGAAACACTTTACCAACACATGATTTCGAGATATAGATAGGCGAGATATACTCGGCTCAAAATATAAAATGTGTATGATCCAGTCTATATAGCATACGACTTTTGTCTCATAAGAAGTAGGAGATAGAAGAGATAAACTTTTGAGTGATAGATAAGTTCAAGTCTCCACATACCTTTTTGTTGATGAAGTTCCACGGTTCCTTGTGTAGATCTTCGCCGTTGTATGATGGATCGCCATGAAATCCTTGAGCTCAACTACACTTTTCTATCCTAGTCCGAGACTTAGCTATGTAGGCTAGAAATCAAGACTCATAGTTTTGATTACTAACATTGACAAACATGCTTGAGATAGTAACGCATGCGAGGTCGACCGAGCTATGCTCTAACAACCCCCGCCTTGGTTACTTCCAAAAAAATTGCAGCTCCTCATACTTTTACTGTTTCGATTTTTTTTAAAAGAATATGGTTAGTTAATACATCAAGACAGAGTATCGAAAAGGGAGAATCGGCTGGTGTACTCAAATTTGGCTATTAAAAGTAGTTTATGGACTGATATCTTAAAGGTTAAAGAGTATGTGTTGCAGAATACTTCCTTGACTGTGAATTCTGGCAAAAGGGTCCTTTTTTGGTAAGATAAGTGGACTGGTGAAGCTCCACTTAAAGAAACTTACAATTCTCTTTATAAACTCTCTAGAAAGAAGCACGTGCCTATTAAGGATTGCATCTCAGATGAAGCTGCTTGGAATTTTAATTTCACTAGAAATCTAAATGCTGCTGAATTAGGTGAAGTGGTTCTTATGCTTCAAGATCTAGGTGACCCTGCAACTATTATTGACAGCACAATGGGAGAAGACCAAAGAAAATGGATGGCAGAAGGACGAGAATTCACAGTGAGTAACTGTTATAACTCTTTGGATGTTGATGGTTATATCATTTTCCCACATAAACAGTTGTGGAATTCTAAGGTTCCAATGAAAGTATCTTTTTTGGTTTGGACTCTTTGTTATAGAGGTGCTCCAATTTTGGATTTCCTTCAAAGAACTGGAAGGATAACTAATAGTATTTGTTTATTCTGTAATGGGACTCAAGAAACAAACGACCATCTGTTTATGCAGTGTTCTGAAACTTTAAAACTTTGGAACTACTTCCTAAACAGTTTTGGCATTGTTTGGGTTTTTTCTGATTCTGTCAAAGCAACTTTGTGGGAATGGCATGCTAAGAAAGGGAATGCTATGCATAAGAAACTGTGGGGGTTGTTGCCGTTTGCAATTTGGTGGAACATTTGGACTAAGCGCAACAACAGATTGTATGGGAATAGAAGAAGAAATGTTAATCAATTGATCATTGCAGTCAAATGCACTATTTACAGCTGGTGCAGGTGTACTAAGATCTTTGAAAACTTTTCTTTAAGCACACTCATTTGTAACTGGGAGGCTGTAGTGACTTGATTCCTAGCCTTGTGTCCTCTTTGATTACTTAGTCATGCTTTTATGACTGATTTTTTTTCAAAAAAATTTGCCTTTGTCAAAAAAAAAGAAAGATTCCTTTTCTTTTATTTCTGATGACTTTAATCTTATTTCAAATTACTGTGATGTTGATGATGATGTCCCATCATAGTAGATAATATAATGGTAAACACAAAGTGAGTTTGATTTTGCTAATTATATTTCATTTTTTATTTTTTTTGTTGATTGTTTTAGATTTGGGTTTTTGAATTTTTTTGTTTCAGTCTTCGTATAACAAGAAGTTGACGAAAATAGCATTAAAGCTTACCAAAATGAGGATGGAGTTGTTATTGAGAGTATGGCTTCCGTTCACCCAAATAGACATGGACCAGTACTTCATTTGTGCTTGATTTGTAAACTAAATGCGGGTTATGACCATTACTATGTCACTTGGGTTTGTGTCCATTACAGGTGTTATTTTGCATTTTTTTGCATCGATAATGGGACATCATCATCATCATAATTCGGTGATTAGCAGTTAACTAGAATGGTATATATCCTATTGGATCGATTTCTAAATCTGGTGATTACCAGTTAATAAGTTGTTTGTTTGGTTTAGATGTATAGGTTTCTCATCCTCTGCACGCAACTATCTATGGGCATTTAGAGAAGATTTCATGTGTTGAGGACTTCAACATAGTCGTCATGAATCAATACGAGAGGAACAAGGTACGTCTTAATCATCTATTACGTAATATTTATGGTTTTTAAATTTAAATGCAAGGATATAAATGTTTTTGAAAAGAAGTAGAATTGAAAGCAGTAGATTAGGTAGCTTTTCCCCCTCCCCTTTTGTCTTGATTAACATTTGTTTCAGTTACTTGCAAATTATATCCAAAGATGGTTACATCATCAACTATTTATTTCAATCATTGAAACACTATTCTATAATGACAATTTCACACACTATTTGCATCAAAGCAATTTTCAAGATATTGAAATAATCATTATCGAAATATTCCAAGCCTACATCAAATGATTGTATCACACAAACCATGTAAGATATTACTCGACAATCTTCTCATGATATAAGATGAACTTGGTCGAAGCGAAAGCTTACGGACACATATTTCTAGAAATATGTAAGCGAGATATACTCAGCTCGAAATCTCAAATGTGTATAGAGAAAACTATATCTTAACACGACTTATGTCTCAATATAGGAGATTGTAGAAATAGACTTTCCAAGTGATAGATGAGTTCAAATCTCCAGATACCTTTTGTCGAAGAAGTTCCACAAGCTCCCCTTAGTAGTTCTTCGTCTTCAAGAGATGAACGTCGAGAAATCTAAGCTCAACTACATTATCTATTGTCCTAGTCCGAGACATCTATAAATAGGCTAGAAATAAAGACTTATAGTTTTGATCACTAACATTGACAAACATGCTTGAGATAGCAATGCATGAGAGTTCGACCGATTAATGCTCTCACAATCTCCCCTTTTTTTCAATTTTAATGACAAAAATATCAATACATATGGATTACAAAAAAGATAAAAAAAAATTAGCTTCTCATCCACATGCTTGATCTCCTTGGCATCTTCAACATGACTCGAAATCTTCATCACTTCCAAGTACTCCATGATCCTAAAGGTTGTAAGTTCAGCATCACAGTTGTTGAAGATCCGTAGCTATAACAATGAGAAAACAAAATGCTCCCAATCATTGTTATATAGTGTCATAGTATTATTACACAACATCAAAGTTCAATTGTATCACAACTTTGAAAACAATACTATGGTGATATGTATCACTCCCCCTTAGTCAATACATATCTCAACATGAAAACCACTCCCCCTTACATAATGATCTGTAAACCATATGTATTTGTAGTGTGAACTATATATTAATTCTCCCCCTTTTTGTCAAAAAATTGGCAAAGGTACGAAAATTAGTGGGATCCTAATGAAATTTCCACGGAGATACTTCATGACCAAAAGGTGTATTAACATACCAACAAATTTATATACAATCATAAACTCGAAGATAAATGCATTCATCAAGGAGTTAATAAAGATACAAGATAACCCCTAAATATTCTACAGCCGCACTCCCCACAAAGATTTGGCAATTAAGCACAAGTTCAAAATGAACTCTCCCCCATAAAATGTCATCCCCGAAGGAACAACAAAGGCGACCTTACTTTCATAAGAAAAGAAGGATTTCTTTTGGACAAACAAATCACATGAAAAACATGAATTTGAATCCAAAAATATTTAATTGAAGTAACCACAAGAGAACCCATGGTTAGTTCAATCGAAAAATACAACCAAATTAATCACAAGAAATCCATGATTAATTTAATTGAAATACGCAACCAAATTAACCACAAAGTGATTAATTCAATTGTTCATGATCTACATAATAGAACTTACGTAGCAACAACTAAAATAACCAAAAGATAATGACTAATTTAGTTGGTTATGCTCGATATAGGGAACCTTACGAAGCAACAACTAAGTTAATCATAAGAGAATGATCAACTCAGTCGGTTGTGCTCAACATAAAAAACCTTATGGAACAATCACAGTATATGCACAAAAATGTGGATCGGAGATCGACCAAATACTGCGGAATAGACAAGGATTCATCCTATTTTCCATCACTATTTGCACAATGACATACAATAGGCTTCATCCTTGTAAACAAAAGTTTTATCCTTTCTTCCATCAAAATATGACATAAAAGGCTTTAGCTTTTGTAATGCCAAAAGTTCATTTTATCTTCCATCAATACATTCATATCGACATAATAGAGATAACTTTTAAACAAGTATGGGACAGTCACGGGTTCACGGACGTAAACAACATATCCCATAACAATTTGCAATAAAATCATAAAGATTAAAAATTATAAAAAATCATCTTCCAAAAACTTAGAATTGAAATAAATAAATCTAAAAACATGAAGATGAAAAATCGTTGGACATAGCTATGTGTACTCACAATAATAGCTAATCCAAACCCTAATTATTCTTCTAAACAAAAATAAGATTTACTAGACATTGTAGAGATTTCTCAGGGCATCTACAGAGAATTCCTTTTCATTATTGAAAAATCTATTGATAATGGGATCATTCAACTCCTCCTATTCTTAAGAAATATCAGTTAACTCACTAAGTTCTCTTTTCAGTTCATGTAGAGTGTTTGTTAGAGACAACATTTTTTCATAGTAAGAGATATCTCTTAGAGAAGAAATGATTCGAGATTTTAAACCATTTCTTTTCCTGATGAAATCCTCCACCATATCCCTAAAGTTATTATCGGAATAAAAACAGACAATAGGCAGTTATAGGAAGAACCTGGATCATCAATCGTGTTTTTCACCTTCCTTTCTTGCAGATGCAATTCCTTCACACAGATACACATTAATTGCCTCTACATCATCTCTTTTCGTGGTACCTCTAATTATAGGAGCCATGAGGTTGTATCTTTAGAAAAGAAGGTAAAGAACAGTGATGTTCACAAATGAACATAAATAGACTTCAGGATAACAAAACCCCTAAAGGACCTTGAAAAAGTCTTCATTGTTCATGATCCATTATCAATCTTAACAATAAAATATTTACTTGCTCAATATGGAACAGAAAAATCAACAAAAGATTTAAAAGACTTGAATAAACCTTGAAGTAATCCTTATTTTTCAAGTCCAAAATAAGGATACGATTTATTACTATGGTTATAGTAATATAGTGAATAGAGTGTTCACATCTTGTGTCACCAGGTGACATTTCAAGGTTTGTTGAGTAGACGGACTTACCTCGTCTGCCTCTGATTCTTTTGGATTTCTTCTTGTACCTAAACGTCTCTGACTGTTTCTCTATAGTCAGATTCATTGTTTGCATGTCATCTTGAAGTTTGGTAATTCTTTTACAGTTCCTCCTGAATCTCCAACACTTACTCTGGACATGGCTTGTACTTCCACAAAAACAGCAGAGCAAAGAGGATTTTCTTTGTATATTTGAAACCTGTTTATCACAATGCTCAGGTTTGACTGATCCAAAGATGGTTGGAATAACCGAGTTTGTTGTCCTTACAGTCTTTCATTTGAACCCTAAACCTTGTCTGTTTCCTAAAGCCTTTTGACCAAATAACATTGCTGAAATTTTGTCTGAGCTTCCTGACAACCTTTGCAGGTCACACTTGAGAGAATTGATCTCTTTTTCTTTTAGTAATAGGGTTCTGGTGAATTCATCATTAAGACAGTCATTGTCAAGAGATTTCACCCGTAACGATGACTCAAGTTTATTTATTCAACAATTCTTTTAGTTGAATATTTTCCTGGTGAATTTCTTCAATGTTATCCAGATTCGCATTCCAAACTAGAGTTTGAATCACAAGAAACTTCTGCCGAAATGGCCGAACTTTCCGTACACACTGCAGTGGTATGTAACTCATTGTGACTCTGAGATTTTTCTTGACTTGAATCATCATAAGCAATAGAGAGAGAAGAAAATCTCTCGCATCTTTTGCTTTTCATTACCACATCCTTGATCTTTTGTGTTATCAGTGATTTATTACAATCAACATGACTTGAACAACATTCATCAGCCCATGACAAATTAGAGGGTTTGCTTGGAACGATTACAACATTGAATGCAGATGTTCTGACTGCACTCTGATCAAGATTAAGTAATTTAATCCTTCCCACAAGAGTGCTTATGGAAAGAATATCAAGGTTATTTCCCTCAACGATGGCATGCTTCTTAGGATCGCATCTAGATGGCAGCGATCTGAGAATTTTCATCACAATGTCCTTTTCAGGAATAGTCTTACCCAATGCAAAGGATGCATTAACAATTTCAGACACTTTGTGATTAACTCATAAAATGAATCTTCATCTGCCATACGAAGGTTTTCCCAATCAGAATTAAGTTTTTGAAGCCTAGCTTCCTTCTCACTGGTATTCCCTTCGAAGACGGTTTCTAAGATATCCCACGCATCTTTAGACCGAGTGCACGTAGTCACATGCTGCTGAAGATCTGGGGTAATGGCACGTATGATGGCATTCAAACCGTCAGAGTTTTTCTTTGCAGCAAGTATCTCGGCAGCATTGTATTCACCAA
Organism: Papaver somniferum; assembly: GCF_003573695.1. Classification (NCBI taxonomy): domain Eukaryota; kingdom Viridiplantae; phylum Streptophyta; class Magnoliopsida; order Ranunculales; family Papaveraceae; genus Papaver; species Papaver somniferum. The sequence goes on along the minus strand of NC_039360.1, from coordinate 13,748,714 downwards.
TGTTCTTTGGAACGGTTGCATTCCCTATTGCCACAACGGGAGCATCATAGCCATTAACTACATAAAACCATGATTGAAAATCACGCGCTTAAAGAAAGGCAACCATAGCATTTTTACAACACAAGTAATTAGAGCCATCAAAGACTGGTGGTACGTTTATAGAGATAGCACCTTTGTCCATATCAAATCGCTACAAACACAGACTTATTAGGTCTTTAATGTGTTTGCCTGCTCTGATACCAATGGAAAATCCGGGGGACTAACAACCACACCCAACAATTCGTTTGGAAATCTGAAAGGACTTACTCCAATACACTTTTTAGAGAATCAACTAGACAGTCAGACTCAATCTAAAATAAAGTATCAAAGAGTTTAATATCTCTAACTCTTAATTCAATCCGAAATTAACAAATAGAAATCTTCGAGTCCGATTGAATAAGAGGAGTAACTTGAACGGTACCAAAGACCAATGTTCAAGTGTCAATCAATGTAAATCAACAACCCAAGGTTGAATATTCTAATTGATTGATCTTAACGCACAACCTGTGATGTTTCAATTATATAACAAAATATTGAAAAAGCGTGGGTCTAACAACCACACCCAATATTTCGCTTAGCAATCTGTATGGACAAGCTCCAATATACTTTTAAGAGAATCAACTAGACAGTCAGACTCAATCTTAACAAAAGTATATCAAAGAGTTATATCTCACTTTCTCGATTCAATGCTTACTCAAGCAAATAAAAATCTACGATTCTAATTGAATACAAGAGAAATCGCTTGAACGGTACCAAAAACCAATGTTCAAGGATCAATCAATTTCAATCAACAACCAAAGGTTGGATTTCCCAATTGATCGATTCAACACACAACCTGTGATATTTCAATTATATAACAAAATATAATGCGGAAAAGAAATAACACAGACACTAGAAGTTTTGTTAACGAGGAAACCGCAAATGCAGAAAAACCCCAGGACCTAGTCCAGATTGAACATACACTGTATTAAGCCTCTACATACACTATCCTACTACAAACTAACTTCGGTCTGGACTGTAGTCGAACCCCAATCAATCTCACACTGATCCAAGGTACAATTGCGCTCCTTATGTCTCTGATCCCAGCAGGATACTGCACACTTGATTCCCTTAGCTGATCTAACCCACACCTCAGAATTTCTACGACCCAAAGTCGAAGACTTATATTTCCCCACCAATCTTGGAACATCAGAAATAACAGTCACATAGATAGATACATGTGTCTGCTGAATCCCAAAACTGCAGATTTGGGCACTTTATAAGTACAAATGACTTTTCACATGATGAAGCTAATGACGTACTTCCATTTTGATGGTCCCTTGGTTCAAAATCTGAAGCTAAAGACGCAGACTGGAAATACTTGGCCTGGTGTCTAACAAAACTTGGTGAGTAACACAGTCAGTTGGAAAGAGAATTAAAAATCCCGATCTATTTGACTTATGTATAAGGGAATGTTTCATTTCTACCAACCTACAAGGTGTGACTGATAATTTCTCAAACGAGGTTGTATGTATGACACCAAACTCACTATTCTTATCCGATATTAACATTAAAAGAGTTCTGGATTTGTTGTTCCATAGAAGAGCGTATAAAATTAAAAGTGCTAAATTGACCTGATCAAAGGAGCACTAAGACAGATTAAACCTGAAATCTCGGTGAATCTTTTCAAAACCCAGCTGAGTCATTCCATTGTAAACCTAAAAATGAAAGGAAACAAACTTTAACAGATACTCTACCACTTATTTGAAGCTGATCAAATAAACAAAAGTAGAATATATCTTACAACTTCCTAAATGAAGTTCATCTTTATTTTTCAAATTCGAAAAATTACAGAAACCCAATTATCACATAATCAAATTGACCTAAGATCAAAATCAAAATAGTAAACTAGATAAAGAAGAGACCACGCCTGCTGATTAGCAGTAGCAGCTGCAGTAACTCCTTGTGAATCTCAGATTAAATCTTCTACCTGCACAAATAGCATAGAAAAACCCTTGTGAAAACCAAACCCTAACTACCAACAAACGCAAAATAAAACCCCAACTACCAACAAACATAAAATCAAACCCAAAATAGAAAACTAGAAAAAGAAGATGAACATACTCCTAGTGAAATATGACCTAAAATTTCAGATTGGTGCTTCCAACTGCGGAAATAACATAAAAATACCATCAACAAGCTTAAAAACGATAACCTAATTAACCACCAATCTACTAAAATACACGAATCAGTAACATCATTAATCGATTTAAATAAATAAATAACATCATTACCTGCTCTGGTTTCAATGGCGGAAGAGTTTCAATGACAGAATTTTTTTTCCTGCAGATCTGGTTTGAGAGAGTCAGAGAGAGGACGAGTGTGTTTGTGGCTGAAATGAAACTGAAAAAAACTCCCAAGGATAAACCCGTGTAGGCGCACACAAAATTGGCATGCGTGAAACAATGGTAAAAAATGTGTTTCCTGGCACATACAATTTTGGCATGCGTGAATCATACAGTTGCGAGTAGCAACAGAATGCCAACAGTTTCGATATTTGCAACAGAGAAAGGTTGTTGCAAAAAATTTCCAACAACAACATTTCTGTTGCGAATATGAGTTGTTATATCCTGAATTTGGTGTAGTGGTAAAGGACGTTATCTATGGAAATCAAGTGGGCAAAGTGTTGCGAGATTCAAGAGGCGTAAGGAACGCAAATGCACCTTAATCGGTGTGATACTTAGTTAGGGATCAACTACATCCCAGTCCGAAGTTATCTTGTCAGTAGGCTAGTTTCTGTAGCGATTTAATACAGTGTGGCGTTCAAGTATGGACTAAGTGAAAATGCGGGGGTCTAACAACCACACCCAACAATTCGTTTGGCAATCTGAGAGGACTTATTCCAATATACTTTCTAGAGAATGAACTAGACTGTCAGACTCAATCTAGAATAAAGTATATCAAAGAGTTTAATATCTCTAACTCTTAATTCAATCCGCAATCAGCAAATAGAAATCTGCGAGCCCGATTGAATAAGAGGAGTAACTTGAAGGTTACCAAAGACCAATGTACAAGTGTCAATCAATGTAAATCAACAACGCAAGGTTCGATATTCTAATTGATTGATCTTAACGCATAACCTGTGATATTTCAATTATATAACAAAATATAATGCGGAAAAGAAATAACACAGATGTTAGAGCATTGCTCGGTCGAACTCGCATGCGTTGCTATCTCAAGCATGTTTGTCAATATTATTTAGTGATCAAAACTATATGTCTTGATTTCTAGTTTACTTATGACTAAGTCTCGGTCTAAGATAGTTAAGTATAGTTGAGCTCCAGACTCCATGGCGATCATCTTACGAAGACCAAGAACTACTCGAGGAACCAGTGGAACTTCATCCGCCTAAAAAGGTATGTGGAGAGTTGAACTTATCTATCACTCGAAAGTATACTCTATCTCCTACGCTTGAGACATAGTCGTATAAGTATGATAGTTTTCATACATACACATTTTCTATTTCGAGCCGAGTTTACTCGCCTATGTTTTTCTCAAAATATGTGTTGGTAAGCTTTTGCTTTAACCACTTTCATATTTACCCGTGACGAAAGTCATGATGACGTTTCAATCTTGAAAATATCTTTGATAACGATAGTCGTGAATAAGGATTGTTATAACATTATAGAAGAATGTTTCAATGATTGAAATGTAGAGTTGAGATTACCAACTATGGATATAAGCATATATAGTGCGTTCGCACATTAGTGTATAAATCCATGTGCCGGAAACCAAGTGTGTTCATATGGTATTGGTGAAGGAAATAGGTTGGGTACGCGTACCCATACGTGTACCAGCGGAGGTTTTTCAACCGAAAATTTCTGTTGAGTTTGTAGTTTGCAAACTAGTAAACCAATCACCTTAGGTACGCATACCCGTACGCATACCCACGGAAGTTTTCGAACCGAAAATTTATGCTGAGTTTGTAAACTCAAATCCGGTAGCTAAGGTATGCATACCCGTACGGTACCCAAGATGGTTATTTCTCAAATCGGTAGTTCATGAACTTAAAACAATAAATTATAAGGAATGCAATCTTTGCAAACCGTGGGTATATTGTTCATGAATTGATTCAAATGAATCAAACCGATTTTGTTTCAGTTGTGTCTATGAATAAAAACCTAAGCAATTGAACAACTCTTCAACTAGTTCTTATGAGTCATTTGAACTAGTTATGAGAAAGATGAATACGGTTAATATGAAAGTGCTCATATGGCTAACCATTGGTTCACTATTTGTGAACCAACTAAGTGTACACGTTTAGGTACGGTTACTCTAACCTAAATGAAATACATTTCATTTGTGTGTGACAAGCTAAGTTTCGATCTAACGGTTGAAAGATATTAGCTTGGTTGAATCAGGTTTTTCATCTAACGGTGAATATTGAATGCTTTGTTACCAAGGTAACTTGGATTGCAAACCCTGATTTGAAAACTATATAAAGGAGACATCTATCAACTGGAAAAACTAATCCCCACACCTATTGTGTGATACTAGTTGGTTTTGCTAGAGTCGATTCTCCTTTAACCCTAGGTTTCTTCTTGAGACCCTGTAGGTTAACGGCTGAAAGACTTCATTGGGATTGTGAATCCAGACGAAACTACTTCTCTTGTAGTTGAGCAATCTGATCTTGCCATTTTCTATCGTACGAGTTCAATTGAATAATTGACTTGAGATTATATCTCCGATAGGGCAAGATAAAAAGAAATCACAAACACCTTCGTCTCATCGTTTGTGATTCCACAATATCTAGTTTCTCTACCATACGTGTAGGATCAGAATCTCGCAGCAATAATGCCTCAGCGAAATTATTAACAAAACACCACGACAATGTCGCAGAACAGCTTCAGAAACGACATAATAAACGACATCATCCAAATCATGAGAAAAGTGTGACGATCCCGCGAAAATAAGGAAGTTTGCGAGATTGATATTTATAAAGTTGCGAGAATGTCGCAAATCATATTCGAAAATAAAGGACAGATTAGCTGTCATCCACTATGTGATTTCCTATAAATAGCCGTTCAATTGTAAAGGAAAAAGAAGATCTTTTTTGAGTGAGAAGCAAGTAAATAGGAGAGAGAAAATCTAGAGCAGTGGTTATTCTTGATTCCTTTATCTTTTCTTGTAATATTGTTTAAAGATTGATCAATAAAATTAAGATTGTTAATCCAAAAATGAGTTGAATGTTAATGAAATCTTGTGAGGGGTGTAGTGTAGGATTTCCTGCAACTACATAATGGCGCTAGAAACAGGGAACTGAAGATTGAAAGTTGAAGATTGTTGTTGAGATTGTTCAAATCAAGAAAGCGATTAAATAAATCAGTGAACCAGTTAAAAAAAAATGATTAGAGTCAATGAAGATGACAAAAGATTGGAATGTAATATGATAAGAAAAACAATGGTTAATGAATTCCATGAAAACATCAAAGGAAGGATTCATAAACGACATTTTGAAGGAAGAAAGATTATGGCGGTAGAAAAAAATCACCCTTAAAAGATTAGGAAAAGCAAAAAATCACATTCATGGCAGCGGAAATACCAAAAGAAAATTTAAGCCACACATCTCCATTGGTTATTACAATACCTATCACACGAAATGAGAAGGGGACAACAACAAAATCCATGAAAGAATGGATATTGAACAGAACTTTAATCGATACAAGAAGTTCAGTGGATATAATATTTTATCATGCGTTCAAAGGAATGGGATCAAATATGAAGAAATGTCTTGTTCAACATATCTTTTTCATGGATTTGGAAAATCAACAACAAAACCTAAAGGAGAAATAGTGGTGCGAATTACACTAGGAGAGATCGAAACACAAGTGACACTATGCATAGTGGATATGGAATCACCATATAACATGCTATTGGGGAGGCCACGGATACACACAATTAAAGCTGTAGCATCAACGTTGCATCAATGCATCAGGTTCCCCATGCCAAATGGAGTAGGTGAGATTAGAGGAGATATTGAAAATGCGAAATTATGTTATCAAATCGAAGTAAAGCATTATGAAAGACGAGCAAAAAAGCGACAATTTCGCAGAAAAATAGTAAAGGAGGCAAAGAAAGAAGAAGAATTTAGAGTGTACATGATAAGAGCAAAAGAAGGTAAAGGAATAACCAGCGAAATTTCGGAGAAAGGAGATGGACCTGCGAAGATGATAAAAGAGCCAACACCAATGGGAGAACCCAAGGCCAGTTACACCGCGGCAGAACCAACAAAAGAAGTAAATGTCGGGACTATAGAAGAACCCCTAATACTGAGGATTGGAACCAAGATGGATGAAGAAGAGGAAGAAAGAATTGTCAATCTTTTGCGGGAATATAAAGATATTTTCGCGGGGAGCATGTATGAGATACCTGGAATAGATCCGTCAATTGCATTTCATAAGTTGGAGATTAACAAGAATGTGAGACCATTTAAACAGAGAATAAGAAAAATCGCAACGACCTACCATCCTCAAATAGAAGAAGAATTACAGAAAATGCTTGAGGCGGGAATTATAAGAGAATCTAAATACCCAGAGTGGATAGCAAACATGGTTGTTGTTCCAAAGAAAAATAAAGGGATAAGAATTTGCATAGATTTCACTGATTTAAACAAGGCGTGCCCTAAAGATAGTTTTCCATTGACGGATATTCCCCAAATGGTTGAATCAGCAGCGGGAAATGATAGAGTGTCTTCTTTAGATGGGTACAAAGGTTATAACCAAATCCCCCTCGCTGAAGAAGATCAAGAGCATACTGTTTTTTTTTCGCTCCAAGAGGTTTATACTGTTATACAAAAATGTCGTTTGGTTTGCGAAATGCAGGAGAAATATATCAAAGAATGGTAGAGAAAGTGTTCGTGAAATGGATACACAAAACATTAGAGGTGTACGTGGATGACATGTTGGTGAAGAGTAAAGAAGCCAAAGATCATGTACAAGATTTGAGGGAGATTTTTGAACAGTAGCGGCATCATAACATTAAACTGAACCCTGAAAAATGCATTTTTGGGGTTGCATCGGGAAAATTTTTAGGCTACATTGTATCAAAAGAAGGAATACAAGTTGATCCAGAAAAGGTACAAGCAGTTCGTGACATGCCAACACCAGCAACGATAAAGGATGTACAAAAATTGAACGGACTTTTAGCTTCGCTAGGAAGATTCATTTCACGATCATCAGACAAATGTAAACATTTTTTCAGTATACTCAAGAAGGGTGGGAAATTCAAATGGACTGATGAATGTGAAAAGGCTTTTCAAGGGATCAAAGAACACCTTATGAATACATCTATTTTACAAAAGGCAGAACCAGGAGAAGAACTATTGATCTATCTTGCGACAACATCACATGCTTTAAGCGTTGTGTTATTGCGAACGGACGGAGGAGTGGAAAAGATCATTTATTACATCAGCAAACATTTAATGCTGCAGAGAGGAATTATTCAAAAATTGAGAAGCAAATTTTAGCATTAGTATACGCCGCATTTAAGCTTCGCATATATTTTCAAGCACACAAGATAAGGATGCTAAAAAAAGTACCAATTGAATCAGTGATGAAGAATTCAAAAATATCAGGTAGGGTGGAGAGATAGAATGCATAAGTAGGACATTTCGAAATCAAATATGAAATATTATCTTCACCAAAATCACAAGTTGTCGCAGATTTCTTAGCATAATTTCCTTTAGAAGATGATGAAGCGGTGGAGGAGATGATGGATATAGAAGAACATGGAGATCCAAAAGACTTATTAACAGAACCAAATAGATGGGAGATATTGGTATATGGATCATCAAATGGGAAGGCAATGGGGTTGGAATTGTTTTAATTTCGCCAGAAGGAGCGAAGATGGATTTTTCATTCATATTGGAATTCGCATCCACTAATAACGAAACAGAATATGAAGCTGTGATACATGCCTTAAAGTTCGCAATAGAAATGAAACTAGAAAATGCCAGGATCACTAGTGATTCACAGCTAGTTATTCGCCAAATAAAGGGAGAGTATACAAATGAACCATCCTTGAAGAAATACAAGAAGCTCGTTGAAGAATTGTCAGCGAAAATCCCAAAGATAAAATGGAGGCACATTTCAAGGAAGGATAACAGACTCGCAGACGCTTTTGCTTTCATCTCAAGCATGATGACAGATCCAACTGCGAGATGCATAAAAATACAGACACTTCTGTCACCATCAATCAATAAAAGAAGAAGAATGTAATGATGATAGAAGGTGGAGAAGAAGAACAAACGAACAATATCGCAGATTGGAGAACAGAACTTCATGCATATTTGGCGAAAGGAGAAACACCAAGAAACAGATTGGAAGCACACAAGGTAAAAACCGAGCAACAAATTATGAATTAAGAGATGGGCTGCTATACCGAAAAATCCTTTAATGGACCATCACTCAGATGTTTGACACGAGAAGAAGGAGAAAAGGTGCTAAAAATGTTACATAGTGGGGATGCTGGCAATCATAGCGGGGGAAGATCTTTGGCACATAGAGCAAAAATGCAAGGCTATTACTGGCCATACATGCACGAAGATGCAAAACAAATATCAAGACGTTGCGAAGATTGTCAGCGGCACGGAAAGAAAATACATGCACCTGGAGCACCATTGTCATCTTCAACCAGTGTATGGCCTTTTGGAAAGTGGGGCTTAGATATTGTGGGGCCATTTTTACCAGGATCTGGACAAAGAATACTTAATAGTCGCAACAGATTATTTCACAAAATGGACAGAAGTAAAGGCAGTACAACATATTCGCGACAAAGATATCTTTACATTCATATTCGAAAATATCATTTGCAGATTCGGAATTCCCGCGCAGTTGGTATCTGATAATGGGAAACAGTTTGAAGGACAGAACATAGAAATGTTACTTAATGCATTTAAGATAAAATGTGGAAAGTCTACTCCTCTGTATCCACAAGCTAATGGACAGGCAGAGGCAACAAACAAAATTGCAGATATATTAAAGAAAAAATTAGAAGGACATCATAGAGCATGGTGCGAACAAGTACATAATGCAGTATGGGCTTATAACACAACTAAGAAGAAGCTACTGGAATGTCACCTTTTTGTTTAACATACGGAGTTGAAGCGGTGTTACCAACAGAAGTTGTTATTCCGACGACAAAGAGAGAAGCTTGGGAGAAAAATCTTAGTGCGGGTTTGATCTTAAGCAAACTTGATGAGTTAGAAGAAAAGAGAAAGAGCTTTACACATATGGAGAATTATCAGCGAAGATTAGCCCGAGAATATAATAAACGTGTCAAAGTACGCGAATTTCAACCAGGAGATTTAGTTCTGCGAGAGACACCAATATATCAGCGAGAAAATGGTGGAAAGTTAGCGAAAAAATGGGATGGACCTTACATCATTAAGGAGATAGTTGGGACAGGAGCTTATAAATTAATGGATCCAGAAGGTAGAGATGTTGGTCATAGACTTGACAGACCATGGAACAGATTGTACTTAAAGAGATATTATCCATAAGAAGCTTTGAGAAGTTATGTATGACGCAACAAAACGATTGCGAATAAACATTCAATGAAAGAATAGTTGCGAGATTATTCAATCAAAACAAGATCATGATATGCGAAACTTTCGCAGAGATAATCAGAGAACAATGACAAAAGAGAAAGGGGCGAACCTTTATGGCGTACACCCTAGTTCGTGAATAAATTTCGCAAGAGGCAAATGTAAGACCTAAAGTACGTCATATAAGGGGGTACCTGTTGCATGGCTCAGGGAAAGGCTACACCGCCCCCGGAACCTGAGTCATGGAGATTTGGGGTCAATAAAGCCCATCCGGGAGAGGCACCTTGGATTCTCAGCTTAAGCATATGACTTAGGTTGGGCGACTAAGGTAATAAGGACTCTCCCAAGGAGTGCAGAATCTGACCAAGGCGCCGAGGTACACGGTTGAGTCAAGAGTGCCAGGGGCGTCTGGAGCGTACCTTGCCATTCTTGACAAGTCTTGGCTTATACTGCACTCGGCCCGAAGAAAACCCCACTTAGGGTGCAGTCTCGTAACCATAAACCCTATAGGTAAAAGGGATAAGAGGCTGCGAAAACAACTGGTTGTTGTTAAGACCGGATGGGAGGAGCCAACCTTGTATGGTAGAGGTACGCCTCCTTGAAGGGGAACCAGGGGGAGATAAGGGCGGCACCCTCCATTAGGGAGCTGATAAGTGTCTTAAGACGCAAATGTCATGAGGCTTTTTACTCGCAAGGGTATTAAGGCTTGTCATATTTGTGCGACAATCCTGAAGAGGCAATAATACTAAAGAGAAAGATAAGACGATCAATGGGTTTTCGCATGAAAGTGCGAAGACGTCCTGCGATTTCGTCGCACGACGACAATGTCATGGGGCTTTATTTTCGCAAGAATATTTAGGCCTGTCATATTGTCGCAACAATCCTGAAGAGGCAATAATACAAAAGAAAAAGTTAAGGCAAGATCAATGGGTTTTTGCATGAAAATGCAAGGACGTCCTGCGATTTTGTCGCAATAACAAGAGGTGGCATAATAAGACCTTTAATTAGGAAGGAAAATAAGACCACATGACAAAACAAAATATTTATAAGTATTCATAACGATCATTTCTCGCAAAAAGATAATGAGAGGCAAGTATGGGAATCAGTAAACAAGAGGCATTATCTTTCTCGCCAGCAAAATATTAAAAGAGAAAATTAATTCCAAAGTTGGTTGAAGAATATTATTCGCAAGAAATAATAAAGATGAAACAGTTCAAGAAGATAGAACTAGATAAGAAACTCTTCGCCAATGTTCTCATTATCGCCAGCCTTTTCTTCATTTCGATTCTGATCTTCACCAACAATAATTTCTTTGAGAGGGACTTCTTTTTCGCCGCCATCTTGATTATCGCCAATTACTTCTTTAGAAGGGATTTCTTTTTCGCTTCCATCTTGATTAGCACCAGCAGTTGTTCCTTAGAAGGGATCTCTTCTTCATCTTCCAAAAGATTATCCTCCACCACTTTCATAATCATAATCACTGTCAGCAGGACGAGGAATTTCATCATCATCTACTTCCAAAGGTTCGATTGATGTAGGAGGAAGAGATTTGGACAATAAAATATCATTCACAAGAACTTCAGCCCGGAGATGAACTTGACGAAGAAGTGCTCTCTGATGATTCCTATCTTGAATATCCTTAAAGTAAGCAAGATAATCAAGTCTTCTTTGCTCGGTCGCGAGAACCAGTAAGGACAGAGACGAGTAGTGCATTTTCTTTGCGAATTTTGGCATATTTAGCCTCCAAAACAGAAATGGAGGAATGAAGATTTTTCTCAGACTCTGCGAAAAGTAGAATACAAAATTTCAGTAAGATGAAGAACTCAAAAAGGTATGACAAAGAAGATAGTTAAGGCAGTCAAACTATTATGACTACCTTCCTTTTGCGAAATAAGGTGTAATCAAGGTCAAACAACTATTCTCCCAACGGTCCATCGCATCATCAAATTTATCTCCAACTAAACCTTTAAGTCGAGACTGAAGATTTTTCTCTTTAGAAATAAGAAAGGCATTTTTCTTCGCAAGTGAAGAATAATTCTTCTAATTTGGAATATTGTTCTTTAAGTTGGTTCGCCTTTACACTTAAAGCTATTCTACCTTGAATGAGTGTATCTCTTTCAGCGATAGATGACTCTGTTACTTCTTTAAGTTCATTTCTCAAAGAGCGAAGAGATTGTTCTTGGTCATCACATACTTTCTGAAGGATGCTAAGTTGTTGCGAAGATATCGCCATCTTGTTTAAAAAGTTCGCTTCTCTTGAGATAGAGTTTTATTCTCATCTGATAAAGTTTCCATCCCTAGATTAGCTTTAGTTAAAGAATAAGAGAGGCGAGATATTTCATTACTTAATAAATTTTGCCTCTGAACTAATTGGGTATTTTCATTGGTAAGATTATTTATATGATCAACAGAATATGAATAGAGGTTATCTAATTGGTTATATTGATCCGTCAAAATCTCTTTATCAACACGGGCTTCTTCAACAGCAGATTCAAATTGATATCTCTCCATTATTCGTTTCTGGTTTAAGGCTTAACATGCGAAAAAGGGATTTCAAGGATAATTAAATATGGAAAGGATAAAATCATTAAAGGAAATTGAAGACACAGATAAGGAAATCATACCTCTCAGTTCATCATTCTTCTTGCGAAGATTGTCGCGATCCAGCGAAACATTCTGGAGCTTTTGATTTTCGAGACGAAGAGCATTACACTCTAAAGTCATCATTTGGAGATTCTTATTCAAGGTTTCAATCTTTTTAAAAGCTATTTGCGAAGCAGCTCTGTCAGAGCCAAAATACTTACTCAGAATTTCGCAAACACCAGACTTGACAGGATCAATGGGAGACTTCTTAACATCATCCAGAACCTCAGACAAAACTTTGAAAGCAATATTTAAAGGAAGAGGCTCAGGCAGAGAACTGGCAATGATAGAAGATTGGGAAACATTATCAATAGAGGAGAAGAAGTTTCATTCACGAAGGATTAATAAGGGGGGTTTCAATCATTGAAAGGTCAGTTGAAGGGATGAAATCTGAGGCAACCTTTTCGCGAATTGGAGATAATGGTTTAACTTGTGAAGATGTCGCAGGAGATTTTGAAGGGATAAGTAAGTGAAATGGAACAGAGGTTTCAACGGTTTTGAGGTGGCGAGATTTCTTGAGAGGTTTGTTGGCATCCTTATCACCCTGCGAATCACAATCCGATAAGAAACAGAGGCAACAATATTGTTATTAGAAAAGAATAATGTTTCTTACCACCTTCTGATTCACAGACTTTCTTTTGTTTACAACAACCTTATGCTGCGATTTGGAAATATTAGGGTTCTGAACCGTAAATTTGGTGTTAGAGGCGTTTTTGCTGAAATAACAACAGTATGAGAATCACATAAACAACATCAAATAAGGTAGTAAGCAAGATCAATTTAAGCAAAACCTATAAGAAAGAAAAAAGAAAACTAACCTCGATAAATCCATGGAAAACACCAGCAGGAAGATTAATTCGTAAAAATTAAAAAAGAAGAAAATTACGAATGATGAAGATCTACAGAGGGAACAATATGGAGATGAAGAAGAAATTAAAAAGATTGAAAGAAGAAGAAAGAAGAAACAATTGCAATGGAGGAATTTGCAGAAGCACGATGAAATTGCAGAGAAAATAAAAAGAGAGTAAAAAGAGAGAGAAAAAGAGTAAGAAAGAGTATATATAGAGGAAATTTTTTTCTTGAGAAGATAAATACGATTAATGCGACAAGACGTGAGCGGTTAAAACGTAGCAGTTACAAAAGACGTGTCAAGAAACATATGGGAGAAAGGATACGTGTGATAAATGCAGAATATGAAATGATGGATAACTGCGGCATTTCTCACATCATTCTCTACTTCGCAAAGAAGATATTAGAAGAGGCAAGATGTATAATCAAAATATCGCAGTAATAATTCCTCAGCGAAATTATTAACAAAACAACACGACAGTGTCGCAGAACAACTTCAGAAAGGACATAATAAACGACATCAGCCAAATCATGAGAAAAGTGTGACGATCCCGCGAAAATAAGGAAGTTTGCGAGATTGATATTTATAAAGTTGCGAAAATGTCGCAAATCATATTCAAAAATAAAGGACAGATTAGCTGTCATCCACTATGTGATTTCCTATAAATAGTCGTTCAATTGTAAAGGAAAAAGAAGATCTTTTTTGAGTGAGAAGCAAGTAAATAGGAGAGAGAAAATCTAGAGCAGTGGTTATTCTTGATTCATTTATCTTTTCTTGTAATATTGTTTAAAGATTGATCAATAAAATTAAGATTGTTAATCCAAAAATGAGTTGAATGTTAATGAAATCTTGTGAGGGGTGTAGTGTAGGATTTCCTGCAACTACAATACGATTTAGATTATTGTGAGGTGATTGATAATACAAGGCTGTTCTTCGGGAATATAAGTCCGGGTTATCAATTAGTTCATGTTCACCTTGATTTATCAAAAGACGGAACAAAAACTCACATGTTTATCTGTGGGAGACAGATTTATCTATTATCATAGACTTTTCTGTGTGATACTGATTTTTTATTAAAGTATTTGAATTTGGGTCGTAGCAACTCTTAGTTATGGGTGAGATCAGCTAAGGGAATCAAGTGCGTAGTATCCTGCTGAGATCAGAGACGTAAGGAGCGCAAATGTACCTTAAATCAGTGTGAGATTGATTAGGGTTCAACTACAGTCCAGACCGAAGTTAGTTTGTAGTAGGCTAGTGTCTGTAGCGGCTTAATATAGTGTGGTGTTCAATCTGGACTAGGTCCCACGGTTTTTCTGCATTTGTGGTTTCCTCGTTAACAAAACTTCTGGTGTTTGTGTTCCGCATTATATTTTGTTATATAATTGAAATATCACAGGTTGTGTGTTGTATCGATCAATTGTGAAATTCAACCTTTTGTTGTTGATTGGAAATTGATTGATCCTTGGATATTGGTATTTGGTACCATCCAAGTTTATATCTCTAGTATTTGATAAAGACTCGCAGATTGCTTGAGTAAATATCAAATCGAGAGTTAGAGATATTAACTCCTTGATATACTTTTTATTAAGATTGAGTCTGACTGTCTAGTTGATTCTCTTAAATGTATATCAGAGTTAGTCCATACAGATTGTTAATCGAAATACTGGGTGAGGTTGTTGTACCCCCACATTTCAATTGTTGTCAGAGCAGGCAAACACGTTTAAGACTTCAAAAGTCTGTGTTTGTAGCGATCTGACTCTATGGACAGAGGTGCTATCTCAATTAACGTACCACCAGTCTTCGATGTCTCAAACTACTTATGGCGGAAAATTGCTATGCGAGCTTTTATTCAAGCGCGTGATTTTCAATCATGGGTATATGTTGTTAATGGCTATGATGCTCCCGCTGTGGCAATAGGTAACACTACTGTTCCAAAGAATATTTGCGAATACGATGCTGCAAAGCAAAACTCCGATGGTTTGAATGCCATCATACATGCCATTACCCCAAATCTTCAGCACCATGTGTCAAATTACACTAGGTCTAAAGATGCGTGAGATATCTTAGAAACCGTATTCGAATGAAATACCAGTGAAAAGGAAGACAGGCTTCAAAACCTAAATTTGGGAAAACCTTCGTATGACAGATGAAGATTCATTTGATGAGTTTAATCACAAAGTGTCTGAAATTGTTAACGAAAAGACGAGGGTACCCAAATACACCACAATCTTTTTATTTGATCACAACATATTGAATCTCTACCGTGTATAAACCTCTTGGAGCAACAATCACTCAAGGAATATTTCAACACAATGTCCACTTGAAATAGGGTTAGTCCGGACTGGCCTAACACGTGAATAATTATATCAGACAAGTGTAGAAATCCAATACAGTTTGTTTGATCGTATATGGATATGAAATCGAGACAATACTACAACAAAGTGTTCACTTGATAACCGAAACCTTATAAGATAAATATCAAGTGCCTAGTTAACGTACAAATGTATGTGAGGGCAAAATATCAGCTCACTACGTGGCGCAAGATTAGGAGACAAAGTATCTTACTATGATACGCCCAACTACACTATGTACACCCAACTACTTATTCTTATCCTATCTAGTCAGCCCTAAGGGCATAAATGTAATTTGATGTAACCTCCCACCTATAAAAGAGAAATAGGTTAGAGGGGATCTTTAGATGGGTTCTCTAGCTAAGGTTAGACCCTTCTCTCTTGATGGCCTCCTTAGGTCTTCTTCTTCCGAAGAGCTCCATGAGAGCCTCTCCAATGGAAATGTTGTAAACACCTCACAACATAGTGAAACCCGTGGATGTAGATCACAATTGACCGAACCACGTAAAAAGATCTGTCTCCCTTTATATTTCTACACTTTATCTTCTTTCATGTGTGTTAATATATGTTTTGATGGTTAAAATCATCATGGGTGTATGCATCAGAAAAAATGCAGCTACATTTTGGCGTTAGAAACTCGTGAAAGAACATTAATACTTCACTACCAGCAAGTTCTGTAAGCGATCCAGTGAAGATCCAGTTGAAATAAGTGCTTTAAGGGCATTTTTGTCAAAGATCTAAGAGCTTCAGACAACGAACTTGTCTCGTATCCAAACAAAGCTTAGGCGTGAAAACCAGAGCGAAGTTGCTTCCGAGATGAAGAAGAAAAATTCCATCACATACTGAAATCAGAAGATTCATCATCAACATCAACCGGGAATCGAAGACTCTTCTTCCTAACTCTCTATCTCGCTCTTATTATTTCAGATCTATATTCAAAAAAATCTATTACAAAAGCTAGGGATTGTTCTTCAATACAAGTTTGATTTTGTTTCAAAATCTTGATTAAAGATGATTTTCGTTTACAAATCTACAATCAGTAGATGATACTCTTCAAACCCATTGAAGATTTTTTTCCAAAAACACTAAAAAATCAACATATTTGCCTGATTCGGGACCTTTTTTCTTCACTCTCTTCGTACTGTGTTACACATCGGAGAAATTGACTAACTCTATTGAATTGCTGCTGCAGAAATTAATGATTGTGAAGTTGCATCGGAGCAGTAGCAACAGTTCACGATTACTGGGCACCATGGTGCATCTCGAAAAAACTGGAGGAGATATTACCGATCCAATCGGACAGTTTGATCCAGATTTTCAATCTCGGACGGACAATCAACTCGGTGATGTTCAACCGAGCACCAATCTCGTATGGGAGCAGCAGCAACAGTTCACGCTTACTGATTGCCCCAACATAGCCTGATTTAGGGCTTCCCTCTTCACTCTCTCCTCGTGTTGTCTAACAGAGCAATTGTTAAACGAAACCATCACATACTGTGATTACTAATCTAGTTAGCTTGTTGCTGCAGAAAAAGGATAATGGGCAAAATCACATCGGAACCACCAGCTCGCGTTCAACTCGAGACCAACTCGTGGAGATACCACCGATACAATCGGACGGACCATCTCATACAGCTCAAACCAGAGCATCAAACTCGGACAGACGATCAACCAAAAGACGATGAACGAACTCGCATAGGAGCAGTTCACACTTAGAGGCTGCCATTAACAGCATAACCTGATTTTGGGATTTTTTCTTCTCTCATCGTGTTGTCTTTCATGGCATGTGCTGAGAGAGTTTATCATATTGTGATTACTCACTGAATTGACTTGTTGTTTCAGAATATGGTGGTAGACGAAGTCATTATCGGAGCAGCACCACAACCATCTCGTGGACCAATTGCAGCACTATCTCGTACTCTCCAAGCACCCAACTCGGACAGAAAAACGACGGTGAAAGAAATCACATCGGAATCACCAGCTCGTGTTCAACAGGAGACCATCTCGTGAAGAACCAGATCTCCGACAAGCAATACACCCAGAGCATGAACTCGGATGCCTCTTACCCTGAATTGGGGCTTGGTTTTTGAATATCTCTTCTTACTTTCTTCCATAGCAATTGCAGAACGAATATCTTGCTTGCTCACTTAATTGAGTTGCTGGAACAGAAAGATGATGATGGGCGAACTCACGTCGGAGCAGCCATCTCGGACAGATACTGACGATTAAGATCAGACTCATCATTCTCAGACCACAGGCGAGAAAAACAGAGTCAACCAAAACGATGATGTCCAATCTCGGACTCAATCCATATCAGACAAACCATCTCGTACTGGCAGTACTCCTCAATTCGGAACACCAACATCGGACGAACAATCCAAGATCAGTCCACATCGGACAAAGATTCAGCCAGCGCGATGATTCAACAGAGCTCGGACTCACCAGTCATCTCCGAGCACCAATCTCGGACAGGAAATTCTCACCAACTCGTGCAGAAACACCAGCACGATGGGAGCCAACCACAACACGGACTCATCATTCTCAGACCACGGGCGAGGAAAAAAGAGTCAACCAACACGATGATGTTCAACCGAGTTCCAGGCTCGGACTCAATACATCTCGTACTGGCAAGGCAATCAGCAAGATGAAAGCCAATTGTCGGATGTGATTAAGATCGTGCAGCGAATGAGCAATCAGCTCGAACTGCTACTCGGACTCATCAGTCCATCTCCGAGCATAGCTCGGATAACATCCCTTCCTCTATCTCTTGATTTCATTTATATTTACATGTTATACTGCACAACTTATAGACTAATAATAGCTAAGTGCTCTACATACTTTGATAAATCATGAATGTTTTAGAGGTCTTATACATTCTGTGAACAGCAGGTGTGTGCTAATACGTTCAACAAAGGCACTCAGCTATTGCGCCTATTTTAGATGGTTCATCCATGCTCGCCAGGCTTATCTCGGAGCAGCCATCTCGGACGGATCCCACCTAGGAGAAACGATCAACGCGATCGGATAAAGAGCACGAACTCGGACTCATCTGTCCATCTACGAGTAGTAACTCGGATAGAAGACCTTTCTTACCTTA
The DNA here is from genome assembly GCF_003573695.1 of Papaver somniferum. NCBI lineage: Eukaryota > Viridiplantae > Streptophyta > Magnoliopsida > Ranunculales > Papaveraceae > Papaver > Papaver somniferum. The sequence continues at coordinate 13,730,151 of NC_039360.1, read as the reverse complement.
TCTCTTAATTACTGCATACTTTACATGCTCTAATAAATAATATAATAGCTAGATGCTTTATATATGCTTTGAATGAAAAGAATTTTGATACATTCAATGACCGACAGGGGCTGGAGTAAATCGTCGTCACATAGAAACAATGGACATGGTTCAATAAACCATTATCTAGCTTAAAAACAGGCTAAGTATCGCTAGTCTCAAAGACTTAAATTCAATTAAATATTTTTACTACATACCTTGATATATGCTCATGTCATTTAACATGTCATTCATAATAAATTATCATGATATAATATGCTTAACTGCTTTACGTGCTCAATGTATTCATCTCGGATCAGTCGCGGAAGTGCATCCGAGCTCGCCAAGCTCATGATTTAGCTTTGCAAATATTGTCCATAACATGGGACATCTTATCTCTTATCTTTAAATTTATCATAAATGAACTTAAATATGTCTAGTCGGTGACTTGAAGCATAATCATCTATAACTATACTTTCTCTACTGTTATTAACCAGTAATTGGAATTTCCAGGGGCAAAAGGCAACCTCATGACAAAGGCTACAAAGCTAAAGGACGATGCAATCTCCTACCTTTCTTGCCAGTCTAAGGACAAAAAGGGCACCTTCTAACTCATATATTGAATCTACATATGCCTAACCAAGGCACAATTTTGCTTAAGAGCAAGCTAAGAAAATAGCTAGTCGCTAAGATTTAAGTCGATACACGTATCGCACTGGTACATCCAGAATTGAGTGCCGCAATCTAGCGCACCTGCTCCACAGCGAGCATCACAATAAGCGACAATGCGAAACCCTGCTCCACAGCGAGCATCACAATAAGTGACAATGCTAAACCATATCGCATACAAATGAGTAGAAAATGATTAAATATGCTGAATTCTTTAAAAATTATTGAATGCCTTAACATTATGATGTATTAACATTTCATGTTTTGCATCAAATCTCCATTATGGTTGGAGAATTCAGTTAAGTCGGATTAATTATCCGCATAAAGTTAGAGTCGGATTAGACGTAATCCGCACAAAGGCATGCTTATCATGCACTAAGGTTAGAGTCGGATTAGTCATAATCCGCAGTAAAGCTATTATTGTGTTTTTGTCTTCTTGCAGGTACACTTGATGTATGTATGGTACATCTGCTAGTTGTATATATGTGTTTTCCTGCATGTTTAAATGGTGTATCATAAATACATCCTCCTCTTGTTCTATATGTATGTGTTTGCTTGCAGGGACATTTAATGAATGTTGAATGAATGTGATATAAATATCTTCCTCTTGTCATATCAGTGTTTTCCTGCAGGGTAACTTAGTGTTTTTAATATGAAATTTGTCCATCACCGATGGTAATTGGGGCATGATCCCCATCCGAGAAAACATCTTCTCGAGATGGTAATTGGGGCACGATCCCCATCCGAGAAAACATCTTCTCGAGACCATTACGAATGGTCTCTGGGTAAATCAAACCCTCGTACGAGAAAATATCTTCTCAAAACCATCACGAGGGTAATCGGGTTATGAGCCCCATACGAGAAAAACCTATTCTCAATGCCATATTATTTATTTTCATGTGATTGTTTTATTCATTATTTTAATCTGTTGAATGCATGAATTATATATGTTGTTTGCAGGTTCACTCACTTAGTATTGATCCATCACGAATGGTAATCAGGATACTAGTCCTGCGAGAAAAATTCTCCTCGTGACCATAACGAATGGTAACAGGGACATGATCCCTATGAGAGGAAACATCTCCTCAAGACCATCACGAATGGTAAGGTGCTAGCCACACCATTCCATCCTCAAACAGGATGATGCGAGCAATGCTCAAGCTACCCGAGATGAACACATTGACCTAGGGTAATGCCATCTCGCCCACGAGTCAGATGATGTCATGTATTTCAGGAGGTACCTTGTAGTTGACTCACTTTAGGCTGAAGTGCGAATCAACTATCAGAGGTATCGCCCTTACTATAGTTAGTGCCACGAGCCGACTATGGGGCAGGTGCCTTCCGAAAGAGAAGCACCATACATAATTTACGAATACATGTCCAATAGAGGCATATACTCGGCATCAGAAGGAACCTTGAAATCCTCTTGACTTGTATTATAAGAGGTTATATGGCCAAATGGGAAGCTGATCACTTCTCTGACTTATAACCCATAACATGTCCATGGATGAAAAGGATACCACTATGGTGTGACCTACATATAAAATCGCACAAAGTGCAACAGTAAAACTGGATCAAGGTGCAAGCTACATGCAGTAGCATCACAAATGATATATTCAGAAAATGTAGTTAGGAGCAAAACCTTGACTTTGGTCTTCAAAAGCTATAAGCTCTTAAGCTAAGCTACATGCAGTAGCATCACAAATGATATATTCAGAAAATGTAGTTGGGAGCAAAACCTTGACTTTGGCCTTCAAAAGCTATAAGCTCTTAAGCTTCCAAAAACCAAAGGGGGCAGTATATACCCTCGATACTTTCATATTGAGGCAATCTGTAAGTCCTCGGGGCAGGACTTCGGATTACCATCCGAAGGCATTTCGAGTCCCCACAAACACAAGCCTCCAACTGGAGCACGAAGTAAGACCTCAGACTCCTCTCTGATGGCATTCAACAAAATCTTACGTCCACACGATTTGAGGCAAACAGTAAGCCCTCGGGGCAAGGCTTCGGACTACCATCCGAAGACATGTTGAGTCCCCATAGATATGAGCATCTGAAATATCTCGGAAGCAAAACAAGACCTCGGACTACCATCCGAAGGCATCTGATAAATCTTATGGAAGCACGAGTTGAGGCATTTAGTAAGTCCTTGGAGCATGACCTCAGACCGCAATCACAAAGTCATTTGGCAAGACCCCACAGCGATGCATCACACGCATAAGACTTTTTACACTAGTAAAAAGCTACAGGATTCAAAGCTTATCTATCTTTAACTTATCTCAATTTATTTCATTTCATTAAATATATTTTAGGTTTGCTCAAAAAGTTATCCTCTCAAATGCTAACAGGAGCATATATATTAAACTGTCATACCTATAAGGAAACATCCTCATCGCTCGGAGCAAGGAGAAAGCTACATATGCAAAGACAATCAGCCAATTGTGAAGAAAGCTAACAGGTACCCATGATGGTCCCGAGAAGCACAACCACGACGAGTCAACAAGCACTGATGCTAACCAAGCCAGACAGAGCTGGAGCACGAATCGCCTAGGAGCAAGCATAACGACCAAGAGCACAAGGATTGCCTCAGAACTTCACACAAGAACAGGGGAAAGTATTAATACTTTAAAAGCTGGTCATATTCTTCTGCGAAGTTCCTTCAGCAACAACAAAGAGCCACGAAGCTCGGTACTACACGCCACCAACTGAAGTCATGAACCAACTCCAGCAAAGAATCAAAGACCAAGAATTGAGAGGGACCTCGCACTGTTACTCGGAGTCGCAACTCGCACATCTACATCGTGTAGCACAAATCACGGATCGTGAAGCACAAGCATCGCAGCAACCAACTCGGACGACTCCAACCGAACACTCTACAGAAAGTGAAGTCTAACCACAAGCCAGATCAGAACCAAGCATGTTCAGAAATCTCGCTCGGCCACTCTTCTCGCCCTCATAACCATACCAATGTTTATTTGCTTAAGGATTATTGTTCCAACAACCCTCAACCAAAGGAGCAAAATGTGAGGGCAAAATATCAGCTCATTACGGGGCGCAAGATTAGGAGCCAAAGTATCTTACTATGATACGCCCAACTACACTATGTACACCCAACTACTTAGTCTTATCCTATCTAGTCAGCCCTAAGGGCGTAATTGTAATTTGATGTAACCTCCCACCTATAAAAGAGAAAGAGAAATAGGTTAGAGGGGATCCTTAGATGGGTTCTCTAGCTAAGGCTAGACCCTTCTCTCCTGATGGCCTCCTTAGGTATTCTTCTTCCCAAGAGCTCCATGAGAGCCTCTCCAATGGAGATCTTGTAAACACCTCACAACATAGTGAAATCCGTGGATGTAGGTCACAATTGACCGAACCACGTAAAAAGATCCGTCTCCCTTTACATTTATGCACTTTATCTTCTTTTATGTGTGTAGATGGGGAAAAACGATTTGCTGGTTTTTAAGGAATTGAGGAGACGACCGTACGGAAGAGACTCCTCGAACCGAGCGAAATGTTAAACCTCACACAGATGCACCGCTGCAAAGGGGGTGCTTTAGATTCGAGAGATCAATCTGTAGTACTCCGGCCTAAATCAAGACAATGACCGTTCCAGAGTAAATTCGGCCACAAGAGAAGATGGGTTGATCTGTAGGAGGGAAGCTGAGAAATGCGTGGAATCAATGGTAATCAAAGATTATGGGTGTGTGAATTCTGAATATGATAAGCTCTGAATGATTGAAATTGCTCAATTGAGAGTAGTTGCTCAATTGATGAGTTGATGATCTCGTGTTGTCGATGAGACGTGAGATTGATGATACCGATGATGCTGATGATTCAATCATGATTCAAAGACTTATTTATATTGCTGGAATTTTAGACACCATGATTCCATGAAGTGTGAAAGTTGATGGAATCAAGGAGTGGGGAAGTGGAGATCGTGTTCGAAACCAGTTGCTCAACGTGTGGAGACTTGGTCGATTTTCACCCACTACCTCGTGAATTCCTTCAACTGATTGCACGACTTTCTCACATACCATCGTGTGTTTGAACACACGTGCCGTAGACCGCCAGACCAAAACCCTAAGTGATATCCCCCAAGTGACACGATTGATGTCTCGTGGTTTTTTAGTCAATTGATGACTTCGTGGTTTGATGGGACGATGAGTCCATGTAGTTGTTGAGTTGAACATGATGTTCTGAAACTCATGAATTGAACATGTCATGAGACAGAGGTATAGTTCTTACGATGAAGTGAGCAAGTATTGCTCATTCGATGGATCGTTGAATATTGATTGTTGAACCAATATTCCTTGGTTTGAGCAAATATTTATCATCTGAGCAAGTGTTGCTCATCTGATGGCTTATTGGCAGCGTATCAAAAATATTAATTAGAACAATGGTGGAGAACTGAGCATAATTAATAAAATTAATGACCATGAGGCCGTCGTAAAATTATTAAGGTTGGAATCTGGAATGATGATCCTTGGATTCAGAAACCCTAATTTGATCAATTGATGATCAATTCATGGTTCGTCAGAAGTTTAACACGAAGGAGGGAGCGACTACATGGGACCGTGGATCAACTATGCAGTGTCCATATGCTCACGTGAGCAAATACGAAGAACTCCTGAAGAGTTGACGATTTTTTGGTGGAAGAATGATTAAATGCTGGCTTAATCATTTATTTAAAATACTCGTCTGAGCCTTAGGTGAGAAAACCTAATTAGTTATGACGAGGCGAGGGACCGACCATGGGGTCATGAAACCGGCCCTGGGTAGTTACGTGACCGCCTGATGATCACTTCATGAAAATCCAAAGTGTTTGGAAGAGTCTTGGACCTAATACGTGCAATTGTGCAAATTAGGTCAAAATTGTGAAAATTGATGGGACCGGCTTCCGTGAGCCAAAGAGCCAATCTTGGTCAGTCAAGATAGCGTGCTCGTGTCCCCAAGGCGTCCGCGTCTCAGTCCTGAGAATTTGGATATTTTCTGGCGTGCGATTGAGCATCCATTCGAGAAAATATGCCAAAATTAGGGTTTCGATGAAACTGAAGAAAACACCATGAGATGATGAAAAATAATTATAAAATAAGGAATGAGGAGACGTGGGACCGCCGTGGTCAAGGCATGGTCAGCCGGTCGTGACCACGGTCCCGTGGTGCCTTTTCCTTAATTTTATAATATTTTGATGATTTTATGAAAAAATCATGAATTTTGAGAAATTTGATGAATTTAGGGAGTTTCCATGAATTGAAGGAGTTTTCATGAGTTCATGGAAGCAAAATATTAAAATAATAAAAACACGGGCGTGTGGGACCATGGAGGCATGGCCGGCCGGCTATGGACCGGTCCCACGAGTTTTTCATAATTTTTTTTAATATTTTTAGGTATTTTTGATGATTTGAGGGAATTTTTCCTAATTTGAGAGAAATACCATAAAATCAAGGAATTTGATGAATTCAAGGAAAAATAGGATAAATAATAATAAAATAATAAAGCAAAGGGCGTGTGGGACCGACTAGGGCATGGTCGGCCGACTAGTGACCCGGTCCCACAGGTTTTCATAATTTTATTTTATTATTATATGATGATTTGTGCAAAAAATACCATGAAATCAAGGAGTTTTTCATGAAATTAGAGAAATAATAATAATAATAATAAAATAATGAGAAACCGTGTGGTGTGGGGCCTGCTGGGACCAAGGCATGGCCGGTTGGCCAATGGTCACGCCCCACACTCCTTTCCTTAATTTTATATTATTTGTTATGGATTTATGGAAGTACCATGAAACCGGGGAGCTTCCTCGAGACGAAGGAGATTTGATCAGATGAGAGAATTTTCATCAAATCATGGAAAATAATAAAAATGTATTAAAAATATAAAACTGGCGCGGAACTGACCATGGCACGGTCGGTAGGTCGTGTGTCCGTGTTCCCAGCACCTTGGTCAATATTTTTAATTATTTATTATTTTCTTCCCTATTTTGCATAGGTTCATCGTTTCGTTGTATTTTGAAATACTCGTTCGTGCGGTGACTGTTAGTATATCGTCGTTGAATACACTTTCACCATTTGAATCGGGGCTTACTTAGAGGTAGCTCAGACGCCCGGTTGTTGATTATTTATTACTAATTGTGGAATTAAGTGGAGAATAATTCACAAAACTGAGTAATAAGATGTTTATTATTAATTCATAGGATCAGCTGAGGATTCGATTACGAATTCAAACTAATAAAGTGAGCATTACCATTCCATGGGATCGTAGATTCGACCATAGAATAAGAGTAATTAAGATTTATCTATTACCATTTATGAGACCAGTTGTGGATTCGATCATGAAATCGGAGTAATGAGATAATATAGTTATTGCTATTCTATGAGATCAAGCCGTGGATTCGATCATAGAATCAGAACAATTGTTTATTGCCATTCCGTGGGACCAGTCGCAGATTCGACAATGGAATAGGAGCAATTGTTATTGCCATTCCATGGGACCAGTCGTGGATTCGACCATGAAATAGGAGCAATTGTTATTGTCATTCCAAGGGACCAGTCGTGGATCCGACCATGGAATAGAAGCAATTGTAATTAGGAATAATTAACTTTGTGGCTCTATACTAGCAGAGCAAGCTGTCTAGGAGCATTAATTATCCGTACATGAGCTTGTCGGTAAGTCATATCCTTTATATAGTCAGGGTAAACTCGTTGTTTGTTCCTGAAGACGTTATCGCTCTATACTAGCAGAGCAAGCTGTCTAGGAGCCGTCCATCTCGTGATACTATATGGAAATAATCACTGAAAGTATTCAGTATTCATGAGATATGCCGTTGTCCAGTTGTGAGACTACATATCTACATGTACTCTGAGAGAAAATATTCTTCGTTTAGAATTCGATGAGAGACCCGTGTCTCGATACTCACGTCTGATTGCTGGATCAGAGCTTCGTATAATTATGAGTTTACGATTTTAGCCCTTGTCGAAAATCCACCATCTACAATGTGTGTTAATGTATGTTTTGATGGTTAAGATCATCATGGATGTAGGCATCAGAAAATATGCAGCTACAGTGTAATTACTTTAATTATAATATAAAAACAATTATAATGCGGAAATAAATTAAAGCACACACCAGAATTTTGTTAACGAGGAAAACTACAATCTTGTAGAAAAACTCCGGGACCTAGTCCAGATTTGAATACTCAATGAATTAAGACGCTACAAAAAGTACACCTGCAACTTCGTGTAGACACTACTAAGTAAACTTAAATCCTAGTTACTCAGCTTCAGTAGTATTCTTGTTTTGAAAATATCTAGAAGAACCGAAGTTCTCTATAGATATTTGTTTTGACAATATCTAGCAGAACCGAAGTTCTCAATAGATATTTGATATTAGATATCCTAGCAGAACATGCGTTCTCTTTAGGACTTAAATATAATCTATCTTCTTAATGGTTCACAACAACTTCTTCTTCAAATCTTCAAAATCTTCAGTCTTCGATTTAATCTTCAAAGTAACAATCTGTAAAAACAGACTTGATTCCATATTGATTTGTAGCACAGAACGGAGTCTGTTAACAATGGAAAATCAATGAATCTATCTTACAGATCTAGAAAAACTTAGATCCGTAGAAACGTTAAATCTTTGATCTAGTTTGAGTGAGCCTTATATCAGAAGAGAAGGTTATCAAGAATAAAAAAACTAGGTGCAATCAAATATTCAACAACCGTTAGTCAATCAAATCAACCGAAAGCAAAAGATAAATTACAATTATCTAGTTTCCCAGCAACGGTACTAATAGAGCTTCTCAATCCCAAATAAGACTTTAAACTGAGTGTCCGTAAGAGATTTCTCCTAATTAGGTTACTCTCCTCTCCGAATAGGCGGCTACACCAGTAACAGCACAACTGAGATAGTTCTTGTTGTACGAAGGATTAGTTTGCTAGAAAGGCAAACTTCAAGTATTTATAGACAAGGAAGTTTGGACACCAAGGAATTTCCAAAACCGAAAATATTCTCAAGATATTCATTAAAGCACAAATTCGGTTTCCATAATTCCTGGAAATGTTATGTCCAAAAATAACGATCGAAATCTCTCGGAAAATCTAATTAGTAAATCCACATTACTAATTCTTATATTTCCTTACAAAATGAAGTTAAATACCTTAATTAAAAGATTCTTAACTTATTTATGTTTCGATCCTGGGATTCTCTTCCCTTAGCTATTAAGGAATAACTTTGAACAATAAAATATAAACATTATTGCACGAGTTCAAAGTGTGTCGACATCCTTATACATTAACCAAATATATTTTCGGTATCTCTAATATTTCTAAAATAATAGAAAATTCGAAAAGATATTTTTCGTTTTGTGTTAAAAACACAAAACGTGCTCGAATTTGATTGAGAATTTTTGTGGCCGACTGCACATGTTCAAAGGATCGGTTCCCCCTTGTTGCGCATGTCCAAAGGATCGGTTTCCCACATATTTTTGGTATCTAACTTGTATGTGTTTCACATGTCCATAGGATCGGTTCCCCATATATTTATGGTATCTAACTTGTATGTGTTTCACATGTCCATAGGATCTGTTCCCCTTTGCCTAAAAACGTGTTGCACATGTTCATAGGATCAGTTCCCCTTTGCTGCACCTCATACAAGGATCGATTCCCCTTTGCGATGTGTTGCACCTCTTACTAGGATCGGTTCTCCTTTACCCAGAGTCGGTCATACACAAATCACAAACTCGATCATACCATCTCAGGTGATTACTTAAGATCGGTTTCATTAATAAAAGTCATACCAATACATAAGTCAGGCCTTTGTGAATAGTTTTACCAAGAACACAAACAAGTCGTTAGCGGTTATACTAAATCGCACATATTGGATGTTCACAAGATATGCAATGAATAACAATCCCAATAATGCCTGACGATTTCCTTTTCGATTCATAAACAAGTTTATGAACTTACTTCCTTAAAATACATGTAGAACATTATTTCATTGGATGAAATCCTCACCTTATACTCATACATAATCACAGTAGCATTCAACCGATTATGGCGATGTCTTATCTACAAGTTTAATGGTTAAGCAATAAACCTCGTATTATATTCCTTAATACTATGTCTAACTAGAGTGTAATCATACTTTGCAGTTTTGTTTTCAATATACACGACTTGAAAGACACAAGATAGATATGGAAAAAGTCAAGTCATAGATACTAACCACAAGCTGAAGGATAATGTCTTTGTTGTCTTCAATCCATCTTCAGATCTTTGTGAGTAACTGGAGCACAAAACTTCTATCATTTCTAGTGTAACCTATCGAAGTTGACTGGAGTTACATAATAACGACTCGAGTTTTGGAACTAAATATGACAACCAATCTTGACATACCAACGCTTGTTGGGTTCAACCGAGCAGTGCTCTAACAGTCTTCCCCTTTGTCAATTTAGTGACAAAACTCTATTACATATGTGTTGATGGTGGATTTTAGTTCACGGATAAAATTGTAAAACCAAATTTAATGCGTTGACATTCTGCATAGGGCAAAGTAGTTTGATAAGTGATGAGTACCTCTTCACTTTATTTATTAGAAGCAATTCAATAAATACATGAAATTCACCCAGAATGGTGCATACAACAACAATCCCAAATGTTCTGTGAATTTAAGCTTTATTAATTAATGCATGATTTTCCTAGTATTTTCTATGTTGTTCCTAGCCGAACTCTCATTATTAACATGGCATGACGACTGAGTGTTCACTCTCAGCAGAGTAACATGAATCTCCAAGTGCCAATTTTTGGACATACACGAAATATCCGTACATGCTGCATCACTCTCTGACAAAGAGAATTTCGAATTGACGCGAAACAACTTGATCGAATGTATTTAATTTCCTTAAAGGAAATATGGACTATCCTTATCAGTCTTAGAAACAATCACGGACGCGCAAGTTGGCCACCTGATTTAACCAGCCTAGACGAACTCTAGCAGGAGCAGGCGATCACTGTGATGACCACCGGCGGGCCCGCTTATGCCCTAGCCGATCGAACACACGTTATACTCCCAAACACCCGCCGAACGCCAGCCTTCAAATAGGGTGGCCGTGTTGTTTTGGGAAAGGCTCGAACGAGCGAGACTGATCAGGTCAGTCTTAAAATCATCACGACCGTCCTACTTCGCCAGCCTAGTTGGACGGCTTGGATCGTCCCGCGATTGATCAGTGAAGCGCTAATGCACACATTGGCGGATCCGCTCGTCACCTACCCGATCGGATTTCTCACGGCAATGCCATGGAGAAATGAACGTTTGCTCGAAACATGGCTGGTGTGATGCTTTAAAAGATCGCGGAAATTCCACTAGTGTCTTAAAACGATCACAACCATCCAACTTAGACAACATATTTAGATGGCTTAGATCACGCCTAGGACCATCAAGAAGGTGCACATATGTTCACCGTCAGCCCAACGTAGGCCCACACGGTCATTCCTCCCAAAGGGGAAGCGTGGCTTGCCAAACCGTTTGGCCAAAGTCACGCGTGCGTGTTTAAAAACCCTAATTAGGGTTTGCGGCGATGCATATCTGTCGTAGTTCGATCGCGTCCATCCATCTTCTCCAGCCTAAACGGAGGGTGTAGATATAGACTGAAGAGGTCCCAAGGATGTCGACGTGATCACCGTGGGCCCACATATGCGTGTGACCGGCCGGCCTAGGCGAACCATGGACGAGCGCCTTGAAACACACGCCCGAATGTAGCATGTCACGCGGCTTCCAAATCCTTTGCGATAATGGATTTCTGTCGCAAATCGATCACGACCACTCATCTTTGCTAGTCAATTTGAGTGGCCTAGATCAAGCCTTCATGGGACTGAGAGGTATAGAAGTGCACAACAACGGACCGCCTCCATGCGTGACCGATCGGTCCCACCAAAATTAACGCCCATGCTTGAATTCTATCAAGCCAAAGAGGGATGCTTGCGCACCTCTTAAAAACCATAAAATTCCATCAACAATCGTAGATATATGCCGTAAAGCATCTCGTCCATCCAAGTTTGCTAGCTTGGTCGGACAACCTAGGTTAAAGACTAGGAAACCAATGAAGCATCTCGATGATCACTGTCCTCCACTCTGCCAAAGGGAGTGATCGACCGGGGGATGACTCACCCGTGTGGCCCCCAAACGATCCCTCAAAGATGGTTGGACGTGATGATGTTTTAAGACGCTTAATCCGCGACTTATTCGGTTAAGCTTTAAAACAATGATGCTTCATACATATTGATTGTTTTCGATGCATTACATGCATCGAGCATACCTGCGGTGGATCCCACGATCCGCTCATTCGAGACATCAAGCATGTCACAAACTGGGGGATACTTACTGGGGTATTGGTCTGGCGGTTTATAGCGTGCAGCATGCAACGCGCTATTACAAGAAAGTGTCAGGAAAAGGTGGACGGTTAACAATGATGAGGGAAGTGGTCAAAGGTGTGATCGTGTGACAATCACCACTCCTACACGACCCCACTACTCCATCACTTTACCTCCTCCACTTCCTACGAGATGAGGGTTGCACTCAATGACTTGTATAAATAGGTCCTTCACCTATTTTCAAACAACACAGACGGAGAAAAACCAAGTGTTGTATTTAGTATCCATAAAACACCCAGAAATGATAGCTTTCATTGTGCAAGCAAGTTCATCATTCTGATACAATTCATAAACAACTAACACCTTCACAATCTCAACACCTTCTTCACTTCCCTCCCTAAGATCAACCCCATCTCCTTAACTTTATGACCGAAGCAAGTCTGGAACGACCATTTCTTGGTTTAGGCCAGAATTGTATAAATTGATCTCTCGAATCAAAAGCACTCCCGTGCAGTGCATTTGTTTAGGTTTTAGATTCGTTTCTCATTCACTCACCCAAATTTACCAAAACCAATAGAAACAGTTTTCACCCATAAACAATATGAAGATAAACGAATTACAAAAAATAACTCATACTAATATTCATACGCTAAATTCACATTTCAATAGCACAAAAACCTGGAGATATTCAAACCATAAATGTCGTTGTTGACATTATAATAACAAAGCTATACGACCCCCCCCCCAAAGGTAAGATAGGAATATTTTCAATCTATACGTCTTTGTTATATTATTTAATATGATATGTTACTCCCCCTTAATCTGTGCTTTCACTCTTACGTTTAGATAAACGTTCAAGCACCAATGTTCTTTTCCTTAGCGATACCAATTAATATAAAATCAATGCTAGTATCACTTGTTTACTCCATATATTTCTCCCCCTTTTTGTCACAAAATGACAAAGAAACGAAAAAATAAAAGACAACACGAAAAGAATCTTACAAATATCAAAATAGACTTGCAAGCTGTAGAGTTAGGCATGAGAGTTCCACACATCATGTTCTGATAACCACTATCAAAACCGAAACTACAAGTAGTTTTATTTTGATATGTTACCAAGGAAACAATTGTCCGAAACATTTTTTCCAATTTAGTTTAGCAAAACAAAAATCAACTAATCACTTTAATCCCTTTGCTAAACCGATTGTTCAAAAATAACCGCTTAATTTGATAAGACCAAAATAAAGATATCTCAATTTTTCTCATCAGGTTTTAGTTACCCATAAACTTAGACCTTTCAATTTTAAACAAGACAAGTACTAGGTTAGTTAACTAGCATTTCTTGTTAAGGCATTCGATTGGACTTGAATAACCGAAACCTCACTTCGATAAGTCTAACTAAGATCAGAATTAACTTAGTTTCTCTTATCCGAAATCGAATTGGACTAAACAACTCATCCCGTACACCTTTTATTTCGTTAAGCCATAAATAATTCATACAAACCAACATAAATCAACTTGCATAATTATTCACCTCAACCGGAAGCAATTGAAACCACATAGACATTAAAAGCACCGCAATTGCACCGAAATTTTGTAAGACTAAAAAATTGATACCATGCAATAAAGCAAGATAACAATAGTTTTTCTTAACCGGAAACAATTGAATCACACACAAATATCCATACACAAATAATGGAATAAACATCAATTGTCTCCGAAAATTTGTTAAGCAAAAGCAAAATATATGCAATAAAATCATGCTTTTCTTAAACAGGAAAATGATAAAGTGACAAATTTGTTACCTCAATTTCCGCATCCTCTTTTCCTCATTGTTTTTCTCATCCTTTCGCAAAGACATAAGAACAACAAAAGCAACCTTTACCAAAGAAAGGTTGAAATGGTTTTAACTATTACGTGCCGATAGTAATAAGCTAATACCAAAGACTCATATGTATACTATATACACAACTTATGAGAAATAAATTGATAATAGTATAATCGTGACTCACATATGGAATTAATTGTCATCATCCTTTTATGATTATTTGATTAAGCAACCCAAAAAGTTAGATATGAAATCCGCTAAATCAAAAGTCACAAAATTATAAAAAGGTAACCGATTATGAGACCTATCTCATATAACGATGACAACACGGAGATACATTCATTTGATCAAGAACGTTTAGCACAATGTTCTGAATATCTTGAGTATTGAAACTTATCATTCGAGTGTCATAATTGTGACTATCTTTTGATACTTTCCTGATCGTCTTTAGATAAGACTTTGGACTCCATTTAGAAATAGATTTTACAGGAGCAGCTTTGTTCTTCCTATTATTTCTTCCTGAAATCTAAGATGAATCTCTTGAGGAAACATTAGGGTAACTGAAATGTTGAAAACTCTGAGAGTTGGCCTTTCTCCAATTTGGAATATCAGATCTGGTCTTTACAAAGTTATCTCCTCTTTTATTGTTTGAGCGATAATGAGAAAACTTTGTAGAAGCCTGACCAACAAACTTTGAACTATCATTACAATAATTCTATTGCTCATTATTTTAGCACGAGAAGCATTATTTGGAATACCAGATCTGGTCTTTACAAAATTATCTCTTCTTTTATTGTTTGAGCGATAATGAGAAAACTTTGTAGAAGCCTGACCAACAAACTTTGAACTATCATTACAATAATCCTTTTGCTCATTTTTAGGACAATGATGTCCTGATTTAGCACGAGAAGCATTATTGAGTTCAACCAATTTTACAGAAACACGTGCATCTATGGCTTTCTCATTCCTTTTACGGAATCTGCACCCCCTTTCCAAATGTCCTTTATTTCCACAATAAGAGCAATGCTTAGTAACATACGAGATATGAGGCTTAATGTTACCTTGTTGTGGATCCACTTGTATTGGAGTTTGACGGAATTTACGTTTTCCATCTTTTGCTGAAGATGAAGGTGCTACAGATTTTTCTTTTAAGGAAGAGCAATCTTTTGTGGCAACTTTTGAAGCAATTTTTTCAGCATAGTCTTTAGGCTTTTACAAACTTTGTCTCCTTTTTAGCATTCAAAGTTTGTTTACTTTTGTATCCCAGTCATCTCATGTCACGAGGAACTCTATTTGACTTCAACATTGAGTCAAGTTGTTTTGTGCTACTATCGAACTTTTTCAAGTCCGCGTTTAGATTCATATTCTCTTTTTCCAATGTTTTTATTTTTTCGAGAGCATTATCTAAATCAACCTTAAATTTATCAATTTGAACTTTATAATCTAAAGAAATTTCAGATTCGTTAGAATTACTTACCTCAGTGTTCTTTAGGTTCTCCAACTTTGTATATAGTTTCCTTTCTCAATCATGACTTTCTTCGATTTGCTCTCTGTAACTTCTCATGGATCCAAGATAATCTATCTTGCTCATTGCTGATAATCTCTATATCCTCATACAGATCATCAAGTTCTTTTTTCAATCTTTCATTTTCTTCATGAAGATTATAGTCGAGTGCCTTTGGCTCTGGGCTTTTCGATCATCACCTTTTTGTTTTCTGTATTCTTCTAAGACTTCAAGATAAGTTTGACCACTGCTTACACGTTCTATATCCTTGTATATAATATCAAGTTCCCTTTTAATACTTTCATTCTCTTTGCAAAGTTTATCACATTCAAGTGCCTTTGGTTCTAAAGTTACTTCAGAATCCTTTTCAGGTGTGCATTCAATAGTTGCATGAAAAGCTTTGTTCTCTTGATCCTTGGAACAATTAGAGCTATCCGAATTATTTTGTTCTTATTCTCTACACACTTCTATTATTTTTGAGAAGGAGAAGAATTCCTTTTCTTTTGTCTTAATAACTTTCTAAATTATCGTGCAGTCGTATCAACACTGCAATTCTCAGTTTTTGTATCTGAAGAACAAGTCTTAGTTACAGCTTTAAGGTAATACCATCTTAATTCTTGAATTGGTATTCAAGGGTCAAAGATATTTAATTTACCAACTAGAGCGCTTCTAGATAGTGTGGAAAGATCATTAGCTTCCATGATGGCATGCTTTTTAGATTTGTATCTTGGTGGTAAAGACCTTAGAATTTTACACACAATATCTTTATCTGAAATAGTTTTTCCTAAAGCAGAAGAGACATTCACTATTTCAGAAAGTTTTTTATCAAACTCATCAAAGGTATCGTCTTCATCCATACGCAGATTTTCCCATCTAGAAGATAGGGTTTGAAGCCAAGCTTCTTTTTCAGACGCATTCCCTTCAAATGCGATATTAAGAATATCCCAAGCCTTATTTGATGTTTTACACTTGGTTACATGATGATGGAGGTCTCGAGTTACAGCATGTATAATGGCGTTTAATCCATAAGAATTTTGCTTCGAAAGCAATTTTCTTCATTAGTGAATTCTTTCAATTTCTTTAGTCTAAACTCAGTGGTTGAGTTTTTGACCAGTACTTTTGGGTGTACATACCCATCAATTACTAAAACCCAAGTGTTAAACTCATGAGCTTAAAGAAAAGACTGCATAACCATTTTCCACCATAGATAGTTTGAGCCATCAAACCGTTGAGGTACGTTAACCGAATCAATTATCATTTGATTCACAACTTTGTAGGTTGGATCACACCAAACACAGATTATTAGATCTTTTCATGTTTGCCTGCTCTGATACCAATTGAAAAGACGAGGGTACCCAAATACCCCACAATCTTTTTATTTGATCACAACCTATTCAATCTCTACCGTGTATAAACCTCTTGGAGCAACAATCACTCAAGGAATATTTCAACACAATGTCCACTTGAAATAGGGTTAGTCCGGACTGTCCTAACATGTGAATAATTATATCAGACAAGTGGAGAAATCCGATACACTTTGTGTGATCGTCTATGGATATGAAATCGAGACAATACTACAACAAAGTGTTCACTTGATAACCGAGACCTTATAAGATAAATATCAAGTGCCTAGTTAACGTACAAGTGTAATTAATTTAATTATAATATAAAAATAATTATAATGCGGAAATAAAGTAAAACACACACCAGAATTTTGTTAACGAGGAAAACTACAATCTTGTAGAAAACCCCCGGGACCTAGTCCAGATTTGAATACTCAATGAATTAAGAAGCTACAAAAAGTAAACCTGCAACTTCGTGTAGACACTACTAAGTAAACTTAAATCCTAGTTACTCAGCTTCAGTAGTATTCTTGTTTTGACAATATCTAACAGAACCGAAGTTCTCTATAGATATTTGTTTTGACAATATCTAGCAGAACCGAAGTTCTCAATAGATATTTGATATTAGATATCCTAGCAGAACATGCGTTCTCTTTAGGACTTAAATCTAATCTATCTTCTTAATGATTCACAACAACTTCTTCTTCAAATCTTCAAAATCTTCAGTCTTCGATTTAATCTTCAAAGTAACAATCTGCAAAAACAAACTTGATTCCTTATTGATTTTCCGCACCGAACGGAGTCCGCTAACAATGGAAAATCAATGAATCTATCTTACGGATCTAGAAAAACTTAGATCCGCAGAGACATTGAATCTTTGATCTAGTTTGAGTGAGCCTCATATCATAAGAGAAGGTTCTCAAGAATAAACAAACTAGGTGCAATAAAAGATTCAACAGCCGTTAGTCAATCAAATCAATCGAAAACGAAAGATAAACTGCAATTATCTAGTTTCCCACCAACGGTACTAATAGAGCTTATCAATCTCAAAGAAGACTTTAAACTGAGCGGTCGTAAGAGATTTCGACTAATTAGGTTACTCTCCTATCCGAATAGGCGGCTACACCAATAGCAGCACAACTGAGATAGTTCTTGCTGTACGAAGGATTAGTTTGCTAGAAAGGCAAACTTCAAGTATTTATAGACAAGGAAGTTTGGACACCAAGGAATTTCCAAAACCGAAAATATTCTCAAAATATTCATTAAAGCACAAATTCGGTTTCCATAATTCCTGGAAATGTTATGTCCAAAAATAATGATCGAAATCTCTCGGAAAATCTAATTAGTAAATGCACATTACTAATTCTTATATTTCCCTACAAAATGAAGTTAAATACCTTAATTAAAAGATTCTTAACTTATTTATTTTTCGATCCTGGGATTCTCTTCCCTTAGTTATTAAGGAATAACTTTGAACAATAAAATATAAATATTATTGCACGAGTTCAAAGTGTGTCGACATCCTTACACATTAACCAAATATATTTTCGGTATCTCTAATGTTTCTAGAATAATTGAAAATTCGAAAAGATATTTTTGGATAATTTTTTGTGTTAAAAACACAAAACGTACTCGGATTTGATTGAGACTTTTTGTGTCCGACTGCACATGTTCAAAGGATCGGTTCCCCCTTGTTGCATATGTCCATAGGATCGGTTCCCCACATATTTATGTTATCTAACTTGTATGTGTTGCACATGTCCGTAGGATCGGTTCCCCTTTGCCTAAATTTAGTTTCCAACGGAATGAGGGTTTTGCTGGAGTTGCGGGAGCCACGACCCTTAAATTTTGGTAGCTTCACTACTTAACTATAAACATTTTGGTCCGATGCCTTTTGAGTTTTCTTAGTTACGATGGAATTAATTGTAGCTATTCAAATCTATGTATTTTGAAGGTACTTTATATATAATTTGAAGTAAAGATGGAAGTAGCTTGGAATCCATAAGAAATAGAACTTTAAAAACACTAACCAGGAATGTCTAGGAGGTGCACTTAAGGTTGTCATGTTTAGGAGCGGGTCTTACTAAACACAACCTGAAATGTTTTCTTTAACATGCCAAAGTCACAGAAAAACGAACCATCAATCTAGGTACGCCATTATACCAAAGTCCCATTTATATCTTACATAACCAAAAACAGTGTTCTTAGGTGAGTAACAGTAGTGCATTGGTACTGATTAATTGCAAATCATTATATGTAACAGCTACTCCCATCTATGCCTCTGCTTTCTATATCATTCATAATTTTGTATCAAATGTGCTTTTTCTCTCTACTGCTCCCTTTCCTCCTACTTATTTTTTTGTTTGTTTTATCCTTAGTACCAGAGTACTTTATTGTTATCATTCTGAATTGCAAAAGACTAGAATCGGATGCGTTTGATTAATTTAAAATTAACTGCATATGCATTCAAAGTTAATACTACCTCTGTTTCTGGAAAAATGTTACTTTCACTTTTTCATTTTATGAATAATATCCTAATTGACTACAAGAATTGCTTGGCTTCCAAAATGAGGACAGCTGAAGCAGTCATGGTGTACAAACCCCGTTACATGTTGTTATTTGAGCATGGACTACTACAGTAGGCAGTCCTGTCATTTTCATGACGGGAGGGTCCAAAAGCACAAGGCATAGGCATATCACCACACGTTTCTGTGAACTAAAGGCTGAAGGCAGTGCAAGATCAAGTGAACAAAGGGCAGAAAGCAGAAGACTTTTTATTTCTTTAGCAGGTCTTACATTCAAGTAGGAATAAAGCACTTGCAAAGTGAAAACATTGGGCATTCGATCATTTGCAACCTGTAAAACCATTTGAAAGTTTTAAACAGAATACTTTTACCTCCTACGATGTTGTTGTTCCTTAACTGACCTATTTGGATTGTAGATGGAGTAGTACGATTTGTGTCAAGAAAACTTGAATTTTGATTTTTGAAGGCTCCGAGGGTATTGATGGGTGTTGTTTTTCCTTTTTGTGGAAATGTGTTCTTTGTTTTGATTTTTAATTGTGATTTTGGTTATGACCGTTACTATGTCAATTGGGATTTGAATAATGTATCATGGCCATTACTAAGATTTTTTCAAACAACCAATCTGAGCCCGTTTTTTTAAACAACCAATCTGAGGCCGTGCAGAGCACGGGCGCACAACTAGTATATTTTAAATACATCGGCATTTCCCGGATGCTAGTATATAAACAATAAAGACAAAAAAATGAACATGATTGGGGATCGCCTTTACCCAATCATACAAATCCGGCTGATATACATACCAGTTGTTGACTTGCGTTTTCCAAGTCCCATATCTCTGTTTTCCTGGAGTGGTATCCGGCTTTCAACAGTAAAAGCAGACTCTGATAAATAACTTGCAACCTAAAATTCTTTGCAGTAAAACCCTCTGACTAAAGAACATGCTAGACTAGAGCCATCCATAATTTGGGATGCACTGGGTCCGGCATCTATGCCTGCAATTTCCTTATGTTACTTGAACACCGCGGATTGGTTAATCAAGACACTGATCTTTTCACAAGATTTATTCCTGATGCATCCCCACCAATTTCCTCGAAAACTACCAGCAAATTCTGTGTTGGTCTCAACCAAGACCGCGGCACATGATACCTGAAGTGTCCAATACGCCATTCCGTCAGCTCAGTCATTGCAAGTTTAGAAAGTTCAGGCACAAGTTAAGAGTCATACCACCGCTGAGTTGGTTTTCCGCAACCAACTTGACATTTTGGGACACGGTATGGTCCTGCATAACTACATCGCCTGCAGTCTCCGCTTGACAAAGTTGTCCAATATCTGCCAATGCTTTGCCCGTTGATCCAAATTTGACCCTTCCCCATACTCCACATGTCTAAAGCCAGTGGATCATTTCCTTGCGGTGCATTAAAGTAAGACTGCAGTTCTCAAGAAAAGACTACTTCAACACCCAAGCCAGTCTGGAAATACTAGTTCAGATTCATCTTCTCTTTGTGAATTTACCTTATACCATGTTAGTGGCTGTTGTCTACGTGCAACTAGCGAGTTTTGTGCCCACCCCATCGATGAAATTCCAGCTGCTCCCATGATGTTCATTGATTCTCCTTTCAGGCCAACCTGTGGGAATGAGCAACTGTGAAAGCTGGAAAAGTGAAGAACTAAACTGCTGCAGAACTAGTGTGCTTCGGCTGAAAACAAGAAATTTCACTGACCTGGTAAGACCATTTTTGCCTGCTCAAGTCCCTTGTCCCCCTATCAACACCATGGAGCAAAACCGGACCAAGGATCCCAGTGTTCCAATTCTCATAGTGGGTCCCCACATTCTTCAGCCATAACAAATGGAAATTATAGTCTTAAATCAGAATAATTGCTGGCAAGTTGTTATATGCATACATGACTTACAAATCAGTTGACGCAATTGAAAAGTGTAACTAACCGGCAATCCAACAGCTACGCTGAGTAGTGCAATTCTATTTATTCCAGAATGAAGATTGACAGCTTTATAAAATGTGAACTGCTTATTCTCTCTTGTCCCGTAGGCGGATCCTATTGTAACGCCAATTCATAAGTCAGTTTCACGTAGTCAGATTTACCATATGAGATAAGCTAAAGCATGTACCGTACCTGAGAACCTTCCGTTGATGAAGACATGCAGGGCATGGCCTTTAGATTGTACCGAAAGAGTAGGCCACGCACCTCCATGCAAGGATGGTTCAGATGGGCTGAGTACAGCACTGGTGACACCACAAAGTGAAAAATCATAAGAACTTCAAACTCGGACATAAAGTTTCTATTCAACTACAATGGCAAACCCCTCGGAGACACAACCAATACAAATATATATATACGCGATTGATGCATTGGTCTCACCTAGTCATGTACCACAGATAATCGCTGGTATCCCTTGTAACATTTATTTGATCCATTAGACCAAAAGCTGTTGTCCTCTTATTTTCATTTAGTGAAGAGATATCTTCGTCGTATGTTTCCCAGGAGAGCAGTTGAGCGTCACTATGCAACATTTGCGTGCGGGATGTTTGGACTCTAACCTGTCATGATGGCAGCAAAAACTATCAACCGAAATTTAAATATAACTTCAGACAGAGAAAGTAACCCAATTTGGATAATAATATTTACTTACTGTTGCTGTGTTGAATGCAACAGTCTTGCAACCAGGAAGAATGCTGATGGACCAAGGTGGAAGGTTGTAATGCCTTTTGTTAAATATAACCCTTGCAGCAGACTTTGAATTGTAATTTGAGAGAAAAGCGGCACAACCATGGTGCCTGGAAGAGAAGACATGAGCCTGAAGAAATGTAGATGCCATCGAGTTAAAACCAGATTCCCTCATACTGAAGAAGAGATGGTAATAATAGTATATTTCAAATATCTTAGAGATAGAAATGACGATTTACCTGTTGGTAGTTCCCTAATGATGTAATGACTGGGTCAGTGGAAACTATTGCTCGCTCAGATAGCTTGATGGCCATATGGAGCTCCTTCAAATGTCCATATTTAGGTTGCCTGATCAAACCTGCAATGTTGCCATATCAGTTAAAGGAAAGCTAAAGTAACAATTTGTCTATTTTAGCACTTGATTTAAGGTCACTCACCGTATTCGTCAAGGGGAGCATCATAATCATAACTAGTGGTGACAAAAGGGCCTCCAGCAGTTCGTCCAAAGTTGGTTCCTCCATGATACTGTTTCAAGAAAGAACTGAGGTCAATAAAACTACCAAAGTCCTTTTTGGACAAATCTGGAAGGAGACGATCATTCGACCAACCATGTAATAATTAACAAAGGATCCTCCCTTCTGTATGAATCGCGCAACTGAAAATGCTAGATCTTGAACTGGACGCTGGTGAATTGCGCCACCAAATTCTGTGAACCTTTTCATTATGATCCAAAAGATGGTCAATATTATTTTTCCAGAAGGTTGCAGCTTATAAGTTTAAATCCAAGGCCGAAAACCTTACCAGCCGCTCCAAGCTTCAGTCCACATTTTGGGTTTGTTGGGTCTGTTTGGAGAGAAAGCATCACAATAAAATCCATTGCATGCGTTTATCTGCCAAGCGAATTGGACTAAGAATATATTTCATAGTTTCCCACTTTGTAGGAACTCAAACTAGACTAACAGGAAAAAAACTAGTATTTCTTTTGATCTGTCAGGAATAGCGTATCAGCGAAACAAAAGAAAGAAAGGACTACACCCCATTCAAGAACTTCTGAAGAAATGGTGGTAATGTAAGTAAGCAAAAGTATTATGTTGCTTACCACGGAATCTGGAGCATCGTCTTCCTTGCACATCACCCATGGCACCCCTGTGCGCATTCCAACTGCCATATTCGCAGCCCAATTCATGTATGCGTGACCTGCAGCTCCAAATGCATGACTGAATGGCCCATACTCATTCTCAATCTGTACCAATAAAAAATATTGTGTCAACTCAAACATCTTAAGTTAGCATTGTTTCAGCTAATTAAAGATGCACATACATTACATATTTACAGGCACCACTTCATAAATTCTACTCCCTCCGTTACTTTTTAATAGGCCAGTTTTTTTTTTGAGAAAATTAAGGAAATTAAGAGAATTAATTATTAAAAGTGGTCCTCTAGACATTTGTAATTAAAAGAAGTGAAGTGAAATGGTCCCCATGTCACTTGTCAGCCAAAAAAATAAGTGAAATGGTCCACATAACACTTGTCATCAAAAGAAGTTAAAAGAAAAGTGTCCCAAAAAATTAAAGTAACATTTGACTTTCCCAATTAGGAAACTGGATTATTTTTTTGAAATATTTATTTATAGAAACTGGCCTATTAAAAAGTAACCGAGAGAGTAATAGATTTATCTCTTTTGAATCAGCACCTAAATCAAACCTGAGAAAGAATAATGGGGCCACCCTGAGACTGGAACAGCCTTTCGTTCTTCATCATCTGTACTATCTTCTGAGTGAATCCTTGCATTGCTTTCTACAAAAATAAGAAGAAATATTTCAAAATGACCGGGAACAAACTATTTTCTGTAACAAAAAAATCTCATTCATAACCACCTTGAAGGGCTCATTGTTTGTTCTGAAGCTGATCCCTGGAACATACTTTAACCAAACAGGAAGCCCTCTGTATAGAAAACCAAGAAGAAAGGGATCCATCAAAAACCAATTACATTAAAACAAATATCGAGACATCGAAAAAGAAATTAAGGAAATTTACCCAAAATTCCACTCTGCACAAACATAAGGACCAATTCTAAGATGAACATAAAGTCCTGCATTTTGAATTGTTTTTATGAACCTAACCAAATCATATCTCCCCTCAAAGTAATACTGAAACAAAAAACCACAAAGACATTAATCAAATTGTAAATCCAAGGAACCCATTAATCCTAAAATGAATGAACTTTAGTACATTGCCGGGAGAAGGTTCATGACCATTCCAGAAAACATATGTCTGGATAACATCTAATCCGCCATCTTTTGCTTTTTGCACAAGATCTCCCCACATCTACAGACCAAAACCATTTTCACACAATCAAAATTCAACATTCATAAAAATGGAAAAGAAAAAAAAGAGAGAGAGAGTAATGGTACTTCAGGTGTGCTTCTAGGATAATGTATGGAACCAGAGATGAGAAGTCTTTTCTTCCCATTGATAATGATAGATTTGCTATCATATGTTACAGTAGATTGAATCAACTGTACACTCAATATCCACACTAGGAAGAATAACTTCCAACCAGAAACTGAGTTAGTTTCCATTTCCCCTCTGTGTGTGTGAATTTGAATTGTCTAATTTGGTAAGGAAAGAAAACAAGAAACAAAAAGCTTCTTCTTATCACCACTTTGTATTTTTCTATGCTACTGTCAAAAAGAGGACGACATACGGATACGCTATCACTTACATTAATAACTGTGCAACTTTAATAAGATATGAATATTTTTTGAATTTGAAAATTAGCAGTAAAATCAGATTCAGAAAAAGAAAATGGAATTTCGTCAGTGAAAATAGTATTAATTGCGAAACTGAAAAGGGAACCAAGGGGTCATTTTTGTTTTTGAATATGATTTGATTCTGTGAGTACGTACTTATAACGGCAATCAGGTACCCTGAACTTATGTGCAGCTCAGTGACTGGACTCAGAATAGTTGGCCCATGTGCACTTTGTAGCCAGCCATCTGAGAATCGTCGCAGCCCGGCCTTGCCTCTTTAGCGCCTTTATTTACATTACATTCCGAGTGTCTTTTAAGGGGTAATTTTGGGCAGACATATCTTATTATCCATATCGGAAGAAGATCAAAAATCAGATATCAGGCCCATTCTTAACTTATCCAAGACATTATTCTTTTGATTTGTCTTTTTTTTTTGTTTTTATAATGTTTGTGGATATTTTTTTTTAATGTTTGTATTATTATTATTATTATTATTATACGAGATAAAAAGTATTACATTAACTAGTTGGAAGCCTAACAAGCTAAGCTCCAACGACATACTACTACATTAATTGATCAGGTTGCTGTGCTAGCACACCAGCGAGTCTCATAAATAACCTAGTCAAGGAAGCCGAAGCGGATAGTGGGCTGAGATTGTGTCACAAGGGGGCAAGCTAACTCTACCTTTCATGTTAATTCCTGCAATATTACGTCATTGGGGGTTCGAACCTGGGATCTCCTGAAGCACATGAAACTTTGGAAACGGGGATGACCAGCTGAGCTAGATGCCTGTTTTATTATTATTATTTTGTTTTTAAAATCTTGTGGATATTTTGAGAAATTACTATTTGTACAGAGGCATGAAATCGTGGGGGAAGTTTAGTGCAGTGAAGTGAAGCGACCCACATTCTCGCGAGTAGTAGGAGGGTCATGTACTCTGGTCCCTTGCCTTAAGATTTACTTTATGGTGGGACATGTGGCTAGTGTTATCATTCATGGACCCTTTTATCGTATCTTGCCGGTACACACTAGTGTCCTCGCAAATGATATTTAAATTGCAGTAGCCTAGTTGTCATGGACCATATCATTCATTTCTTGCCGTTGAATTTTTCTAACCTTAAATGATGAGTTTATATTTTTTTTTAGAAAAGTTTGGCAGTCGTGTACAACTAGGGAGGAATAAGGTGGGAAACTTTTAGGATAGGTATAGGCCCGTCCTGCCTCCTAGGAGCGTAGATACCGAGCCTATTTTCCCCTGAACAAACCCAGTCTCCTTCCCCATAGTAAAGTTAGTAATAATTATACGAGATTTCCAATGTTCGAGTGAAGATTCGAATTGTTGACCTGCTATTTCAGAATCAAACTCCTGACCCTAGTTAGCAATTCGGGATTTGGCAAACGTACGGAACGACAAACGTACGAGTAT
Source organism: Papaver somniferum (assembly GCF_003573695.1). Classification (NCBI taxonomy): domain Eukaryota; kingdom Viridiplantae; phylum Streptophyta; class Magnoliopsida; order Ranunculales; family Papaveraceae; genus Papaver; species Papaver somniferum. The sequence continues at coordinate 13,704,031 of NC_039360.1, read as the reverse complement.
TATACGATTTTGTAAAATCCAGATTCGGTCCAAAATTCGGTCAACGGGACGTGATTCGTCATTAATTCGGAACGGCATACGTACGTGTATAATTCGATTTATAAATGTGAGTTCGGTTCTGAAAATTCGGTATCTATATATAACAAATAATTTGTATTTATAAGGTCATAGACCAATTTTTATGCATATATGTGAGTTATTTAAGGAAAAAATAAACTCAATATGATGATATTAATAATATATACAACATTAGTTATCCAAGAGGACGTCGTATGGTGGTTTAGATGCTTGGTTAGTGAGTTTGAGATCTCTCTCACCTTCACCTTCAAATCTCTTCAGTCGTTTTTGTTTCATAAAAATTACAACACGTCTAATATTCGGTCGTGCATGTTCGGGAGGCAGTAAAGCCCAAAAAATGGAGTCTTTGAAAAGTAAAAGCTAAAGAATTTATGGCGAATTAAGCGGACGTATCATTCGGGATACGTAAAATTCGTGAACGATTCGCGAATAATCCGGGAATGCCACATAATACGCGACTTGGGTTCGGAGTTGCAAACGTACGCGAATAAGACGGTAAAATTCGTGATACGGAAAAATTCGCGAATGATTCGTGAATCATTCGCGAACTTACTAACTAGGCTCCTGGCCAACTGGATTAACTCCAGATGGTTGATCATCTCTTGTTACTCTAATTATTTTTAAATGAAATCACAGTTCAGAACGTTCAAATCAAAATGGTGATTACGTGACCCCATGTTACACGACAGAAGTCGTAAGACGAGTGTGAGGCTTTAGGTGGAGACTGGAGAGACTAGTCGAGGACTAAGCGGGAAAAAAAACGAGTGCAACCTTAGAAAGAGACAAATGAGAACTGAACCATGTATTAAAACTGACATAACATTCAAGAAAACTTTTACTTTGCTACTTAAACTTGTAAAATCATTGTTATACCTCGGTTACTACTATTATGTTTTTTGAATGCCTAAAACAACATATCGGTCATAAATTCTAAGAATTTAAGTGAAAACAACGTCAAGAACTAAAACTTAAACTTAAAAATAGTCTTATTCAACTTGAACTCCTAGGGAATTTCAACTTCAAGTTCAATATCTTCTTCCTTTTCACCAACATGCAACCCATTTAATTCAACAAATCTCTTCTAAATGTAGTGCATCCATTCTATTTCTAGTTCCTGAGCACGATCCAATAATAATTTGATCAACTCACTGCGCCTCTCGAACTTCTCGCCAAGGAAGATTCGGATCTTCTTTAACCCATCCAGCTATCTCATTATTATTTGGTGCAAGTAACCCATCGTCTACATCAATACTAGCATTTGGTTTGTTAAATGTATTGTTATATCTAATGTATCACACTTCCAACTTCCAATTGTATTGAATATAAACAAGATTTTCCAACTTAGATTGCACAAGTCGGTTCTACTTATTTAAGTGCAACTACAATTCCAAATAAAGTACATGTTGGAGCATTACTCAGTTGAACCCACCAAGCGTTGTGTGATGAATTGGTAAATTACGCCTAGCATGCCAGGGTGCGCATGTCATAACTTCCTCTATGCGCCATTATTATGCTACTTATCGGGCCTTATAGCTAGGAAAATGCATATTCATTTGACCTTGCAAGCATGCTCGAAGAGCATGCTTCATCTAACTTAGCTTCCACACTGTTCCATCTTACTATTTGTTCTGCAATTGGTTTAAAAACATTGAGGCTATGGATGATGCATGTTGAGATGCATCTATTGTTTCCGAGTATCGTCCAGGAATAAGGAAAATGCATAGGACTTAGGCATAGGCCGCTCTAAGCCTATTGATATTTCCTTACTTCGCTTGCCAACTTAGCTTACTCTCTTGACTATGTCCAATTTCGTAATTGGAATTCATGCCCACTCATGAGCTTGATAGGTAGTATGAGCATCCACTTATTGGCATGCAACTAGCCTTATCTAGTGTGGCCACACTCGCAATACCAAGGAAGATGATATGAGAGGCCAATATGTCGCAATCACCTTAAAATTAGATGATATGAGCGACAATGTGTTGGGCCGGAAATGTTGCAACTCATTGTGGATGCCTATGTACTCTTCCTTACTATAAATGGATCAAGCACGGACCGTACACTACAAGAAACTTAACATATTGCAGCACCCATGGTTATGGCATAAACCCTTACTAGTGCCACGATAACTTATGGAGCAAGAAGTCTATTACTGCACCCAATCTTTATTGCTACAGTAAGATATTATACTTTTTTGCCACACTCTTTTCATATTGTTGCTACAGTTGTGTAGCAAAAGTTTCATTTGTGTAGTAGTAAATTATAGCTTTTACCTGTAGCTGAAAAGTATTGTGATTAGAAATTTGATTTTGCAATATTGAAGGTGTGACAATATATGGTGTAGCAATAGGTATATTTTCTTGTAGTGCTAGTTCATCCTCGAAGGGACTGAAACTTAAACCAACTCGTTTGCGAGGCCGTGGACAAGCAATAATGCTAATGGCCTAGTCTGTGTAGGTCGTTCCTTCAAAATGCATCTAAGTGATGCATATTTGGTCCGCGACATGGCATAGTGATGCACATGTTTAATATGCTCCATTGGAAAGGCTACGCATCTATAGATGAGGCTTACACATTATTTACACCTCTCTGTCTAAGCTATGAAGCTTACTTGATGCATGGTCCGCATGTGCACCTTCAGCCATGTCAGTTCCAGGTCCAGATGGATTTCAGGCAGGCTTCTATCAACAAAACTGGGAAATATTTGGTGGTGATGTTGTAAAAATTGTGCAAGAATTCTTCAGGAAGGGAAAAATTGTCAAGTAACTCAACCACACCTTTCAAACTCTCATACCAAAAAATAATTGTATTCAAAACCCTTCAGACCCATCAGCTTATGCAATATCTCATAAAATATTATCTCAAAAATCATGACAAATAGGATGAAACCTCTTCTCCACAAATTAATATCCCCATGGCAAGCCGCTTATGTTCCTGGTAGAAATATAATGGACAACACAATCATTGCTCATGAAGTCATACAATACATGAAAACTACTCAAAATAGCAATGGAGCAGTTGAAATAAAACTAGATATGTCCAAGGCATTTGATAGAATGGAGTGAAAGTTCATCATTAACATTCTCAAAAGACTAGGATTCTCAGAAAAATGGTGTCAACTGGTAAACCAATGTATCTCCACTACAACAACTTTTATTCTCCTAAATGGGCCACCAATTGAAACTATCCAGCCAACAAGAGGTTTAAGACAAGGAGATAGTCTATCCCCTTACATGTTCATCATTTGTACGGAAGGATTCAGCAGAATGATCCAAGCCTCGGTTTTAACAAGAACATAAATCTTATATTCCCAGCAAAGAGAAGCCCACCAATCTCACATTTGTTCTTTGCAGATGACTGCATCTTGTTCTCCCCAGCTAATGTGAACTCCATCAACAATCTCAAATGCATCACCAACAAATTTTGTAGAATCTCAGGCCAGATGGTGAATCTGAATAAGTTAAAGTCTTCACTTCAACAAAAAGTTAAAGGAAGAAGTTAGGCAACAAATCTGCAATATCCTGGACATGAATATTATGCCAAGACAAAATGCAGAAAAGACTTATACAATGGCAAGCTGGGATAACTAATCAAGATGGAAGGAGAATTTAAATCCAATCAGTCACCAACTCTATGGCTCAGTTTCAAATGAGTTATTTCATCCTGCCTCAACAAAATATAAACAACCTAGAAGCTATACAAAGAAGATATTGGTGGAACAAGAAACAAGGAAAAGGAGGTTACTTCAAGTCTTGGGAAAGTATCAGCATTCCAAAAAGATGGGGAGGTTTAGGATTCAAAAATTTGAAAGTTTTTAATGAAGCCATGGTCACCAAATTGGTCTGGAGATTAGTTCAAGAAAAAGACAAGAAATGGGCTGAAGTTCTGAAAGCAAAACATTTCAAAAAAGAAGATATTCTTCAGGATGATATTTTAAGCAATGGAAATGGCATCTGGAAAGGCATATGCACTGGTATCAATTGGGTGAAACAATTTCATATATGGTAGATTGGAAATGGGAAGAATGTCTATGTCTTCAGGGAAAATTGGATAGAAGGGTTCACTGCTCAACAAGTTCAACAAAATTTCTCCACTTATGAAGAATATCCTTACTACATGAGAGTGAATGAGCTCATTGAATCTCATACCCAAAGTTGGAATATAGATTTGCTTCAAAAATACTTCTCAAGAACAGATGGAGAAAATTTTAAACATCAGGCCCTCCCTACAGCAAGAAGATAAAATTTTATGGTCTCTAACCAGAAGTGGTCATTTTACAGTTAACTCCACATACAAGGCCATTCTATGTCAAAAGAACCAAAACCTATCTAACAAGGAGGAAGAAGCAAAATTTTGTCTCAACATATGGCATCTACAAATTCCTCATAAATGCCAACTATTCTTATGGAAAATTGCTCATGATATAGTCCCTGTGAATGAAAGATATGCTAGATGCACTCAAATAACACAGAGGAAGAAACTATCACACATTTGTTGATTGATTCAATGCAACTATGCGCAAGAAATGTTTGGAATGCTGTTTCTCCAGAGATTTTTCAAGAACTCAGCAGTGTCACAAATATGCAACAGTAGTTAAGAAGCTTGTCCAACCCTGACAAAAACATCTCTTTCCACAAAAATGCTAAAATAAACTTTATAGTCATTACTATGTGATTTATATGGAAATCTAGATGTGAGCTGATCTTCAATAATAGCAGATGCACAAGCTCAAGTTTAAAGTACAGGATTATAACTTTCTGCAATGAAAATAAAATTCACATAAACCTTAGTGCTAATATGGATCAAGCTGCTAGAAACTTGAATCACGGAAATGGCGCTAGCTGCAGTAGTAACAATAACTGGATTCCACCTTCTATAGGAAAACTAAAAATTAATATTGATGCATTTGTTTTGCCTGATTATTTTATTGCTGGTATTACTCTAATCATCAGAGATTTTACAGGGAGGATGGTGGAAGCTTGGAATCTGGTAGAAAGAGTTAGAGATATTGCTCAGGCTGAAGCAATGGCTGCTCTGAAAGCTCTTCAGTGGATCATCCAGTTGCAGAATGTCATTATGGAAGGAGACAACAAAGAAGTCATGGAAAGTATAAGTTGAACTCATATTACAACCAGATGGGAGGATGCTAATGTTATCAGGCATTGTCAACATTTAGTTAAGTGTTTAGGTAATGTTCAAGCGTGTTTTAGGAATAGAAAATGTAACCAAATAACTGATCTACTTGTATGCTAGAAATAATAATCGTGCTAGGAAATGGAGTTCTGAACCTCCTATGTGTCTGGTCTAGAAAAAAAAAGTATGCACTTGCCATGGGGAATTTCTTTTTCATATTACGTCCCCATTGATACAACTCGACTACTATTATTGCCATTGTCAAACGTCATCCATATTCCATCCCATCCATTTTCTTCCTCAAATGTCTTGCATCTAATGAATATAAACTTACTAAGACCCAACGAGAATGATGAAACTAGAAATATTAAACAACCACTGCTTTTAAGAGCTTTCATTGAATCCTTGCAATGAAGAAAAGAAACTCTTGTTTGATGTGCGTAGGGAAAGCCGAATCTTCCTTGTTCGAGTAACCATTTTGCTATCAAGGATTATTTCTTTTTACTGGAACACTCTTTACTGTAGGTCCAAGAAAACTTTAACGGTTTTCAACACACAGAAAGAGTGCCACCGTTCCGGTAGTATTGGGTGGGGACAAAACCAAAGACAACAGGCCAGGGCTCGCATTCCACAAATTCAAGTATTGTGGGAATAAAACTGAAGATAATAGGCCACGAGTCGAATTCCACAAATTCAAAAACCGGTCAACAATGTATACTTAAAATACTCGCAAGTCATAATCACTTCAAAGGACAGTGTACCCTAGTTTCAAGGGCACTATATTTAAGCGAGTCTTTTTTTCCGTACCATGAATCCAAGAGGAAGATGCTTCTTCTACTTGCTTGCGCCCATCCCCATGAGAAGCTGGAAACCATTTAAAATGGACAACTTATTTTACCCGGCTTGATTGGGTATATTTGGAATAATTGGGGTATATTTAATGAGATAAAATTTGAGTCATTTTGAAGTAAAACAGCACACCCCTTAACCATATATTTTCTAAATTGCTAACATACTCTTGTTTAATTAACACTAAAAATCTGAATAGGTTAATTAATTGAGTAGATTAAAACTTCTCAAATCATGAATTTGAGTAATGAAATTTTTGATTGAACGTTGGCAAGCTTTTTGATGAAAAAAAATTGTTTTGAAAAAAAATTCGGAACGGAAATGAAAGCACACTACCCAAACACTTCTAAAGAGGGGATTGCAAAGCTGTTGTATGAAATAATACTCAAAATTAGATCAAAAATCAACACTTTCAGTTATGAAAGTATGAAAAGTCGGCAAGGTCGACGAATGAAGACCATGCCGACTTTATTTTTTTGACACACAGAAGACGACAAAAAAATTTTATTAATCGGCAAGGTCATCAAAAAATACCCTGCCGGTTGTTGAGAAAAATGTATTAGTCGGAAAGGTCTTCAAAAAATACCCTGCCGGCTGTTAAGAAAAATTTAGTAGTCGGCAAGGTCTTCAAAAAATACCCTGCCGGCTGTTAAAAAAATTTAGTAGTCGGCAAGATCTTCAAAAAATACCCTGTCGGCTGTTGAAAAAATTTGTTGGTCGGCAAGAACTTCAAAAAATACCCTGCCGGCTGTTGAAAAAATTTACAGTCGCCATGAATGTTATGAAAAGTCGGTAAGATATGCATGTTACGACCTTGCCGACTAAAAACACAAAAATCACAATTTTCGATTTTTAACCTAATACAACAATCAAATCACACAACACAATGATGGGTATGAGTTCAAACATCACTTATAGTCTTCTTTTCGCCGGTAGAGTCAACAATTTTTTTGGAAAATCAAAATTGAAGATTTTTATATGACTTGGTTGATGGAAGATGCAGATGCAGGAGAAGAAGAGAAGATTAAGAATTGTTTAGTTTTTTAATTTTAGGGTTAATAAAATTATGAAATGAGTTTATTTTTAAGATTTAATTAGTTCAAGGATACTAAAATAAAATCACCCTTTTTTAACCTCCGCTTAATAAGGACATTAGGTCCCCTTAAAATTGGATATACCCCGATCAAGCCAGATTATTTTAGTTTTAATTTTGCTTTATTCATATTTTATCTTCCGAAATTGTATCATCGGGTGATCCGGTTAATATCCCTGGTGTCCTATTTTACATGACACTATGACAGTCTAGGATATCAAGGTAGGAAGCGGTGGTACGTTTCTCCTTTTATGTAACCTTACAAGATATACAAGGATCTCACATTTTGGATGCCAAATTTAAAATAAAGCAAAACTATTCATAAAGCAAAACTATAAAAAATTCGAAGGAAATGTTTTGGCGTTACATTTCTTTTACAAAGCTGTATATTAATATTAAAAACAAAAACCAAAAAATAAAGGGTTTGATAAAACTTTGGGAGCCCTGGAAAATAATTAGGGGCCTCACCCTAGTTACACCCATACCAAAAAAATATATGGGGCTTCCAAAATAGGGTGAAAATACCCTTTTACCTTTCTCTAATAACTACTCTAAAAATACTATTAATTCTTAAGACAGGTCCCCATTTTCTTTTCAACCAAAATTCTTCTTCTTATCCCCCTGGTCGTCCATCTGCTCCATTAACGACTGGAGATGTTTTTTTTTCTTCAACCGATTCATCGCGTAATCGTCGATTAATTTTAATCGACGATTAACTTCTTCTACAAAAATGGCACGTACCAAGACGACTTCAAGACTAGCAAATCAAGTCCCTAATCTCGTCGATACCGTTAATACGGCGAAGGCGTATTCGAGAACCAGGAAGAAATCAAATCAGCCGGAGAAAGAAATGGCTTCAATCAGAAGGTATGTCCACTAAAACCCCCAACTCTAACTTGGCTTTGAGTTTAATTTGTTCTTCTACTGAAAAATTAGGGTTTGAATTGGAAAAATTGGATTCTCGGAAATCGAGTCGACTTCAAGACTAGCAAATCAAGTCCCTAATCTCGTCGATACCGTTAATACGGCGAAGGCGTATTCGAGAACCAGGAAGAAATCAAATCAGCCGGAGAAAGAAATGGCTTCAATCAGAAGGTATGTCCACTAAAACCCCCAACTCTAACTTGGCTTTGAGTTTAATTTGATCTTCTACTGAAAAATTAGGGTTTGAATTGGAAAAATTGGATTCTCAGAAATCGAGTCGTTAACCACGAGGCTTGTTTGCTTAACGATTTTTCTTATGCATTTTGGAATTGTGAGAAATCGTCAACCATTAGGGTGGCGGAGAAAACGATCCCTGGTGTACTTATTTTTTTTTTAGGTTAGAATTTTTAACCATTTTTTTTCTTAACGATTTTTGGTATGCATGTTAACTTCATCAAAAATCGTTGACCATTAGTAATAGGTGAAAACGACTCTAGTGTGGTTGTGTGCTAGATTCTTTAGACGACCATTTTTATTCATCAACGACTCTATGATATGCTAAACCACCTCGCTGTCCCAAATAATGAAAGAGTCGTCAACATAAATTGTAATACGTTAACGATTCTCGTTTGACGATTAAATTAGGAATTTAACGACTCTGTACAATACATATATAGCTCATCTGTCAAAAAAATTGGAAGGGTCGTTAAGGAAAAACGCTTGAATCGTCAAGCATAAATTGAGAATCGTTAACGAAGTACATGTAGTCGTTAGTATTTCTAACGGTCGTTTATTTTAAGATTTTTTTCTGACGAGCCTTTGATATTTTGTTGTCTTTGGCCTATAATAACAGGAATAAAAAAGATAAGCTTGACATGGTAACTCCTCCATCCAGACCTCTCCGCAACGGAAAATGCCTAAATGCCGGTCTATTACGAGGAAAAACACCGAGTGAGGTAGACTTATTATCCGCGAACCCAAAGACCCATGTGATGATTCGTCTGAATCGTCGGTTTCATCCTCTCCTGTTGTATCTGCAACTGGAAGCAACGAAGAAGAATTCGTGGAACATGAAGAAATTCCTTTGGGAGGTGAATATGCTGCTTATGATAATGATGGCGATGATGGTAATGATGGTAATAGTGGTGATGGTGGTAATCGTGGTAATGAAGAGGAGGCGGAGATTGAGGAAGAGGAGGATGAAGGTAATGATGATGATGAGGATGGAAATGGTGGTGGTAGCGGTGATGAAGAGGGGGATGAGGATGGTGGTAATGATGAAAATGGTAATGAAAGAAATGATGGTGGTAGTGGTGATGAGGAGGAGGAGATTCAGGAGGATAAGGAGATGTGGCGCAACCACAACCGAAGGAGAAAGTCCCAATTGCACCCAGCACGCGACACATTCCACCCAAGCGTTTGCAGCTTACTCGTCTTAGCAATGGGAAAGCCAGAGGTGAACCTAAAGATGGCGACAAAGTTCTATTTGGATATGATAGCTTGTGGGCCCGTACCATCAATGAGACAATTGTAACATTCTCAACTTTGCTTTCCATATGATATGTTGATATTCAATTTCTTATGTTTAAATTATATTTGTTTGTCTTTTGTAGGATCATAAGAATGCCACGCGTCGTTTTAGACACCAATCTCCTTATGCAAAAATGAATAAATGGCCGCTAGAAGGTGAATGTGCGTATGCTGCAGTTCAGAACTCAGTGATTGCGTATGACAAGGCTACAGTATCATTTTTTTGTGAGAGGTATTATGGTGAAGTCGATACATTCAAATTCCCTTTTGGAGAGATGGCATTGGTTCCCGAAGATGCAGAACAGATTCTAGGATTGCAGGTTGAAGGAAAATCCACGGGTGACAAGTTCAAGAAAAACCTAGATTGGAAAAAAAATATGAATTGACGCAGAAGTTGTTTAGATGGGATGAAGAGACGACGCTTGGCCTTTTTGTGAAGGGAAAGAAGTACCCAAAGAAATAGTTTAAACTTAAAACCATTAGAAAGATGTATGCGGGGTCATTTGAGAGAGACGGAGACAATCAACTACTATCTGATTTGGAAGTTCGTGCGACGGCATCCGCATACTTGTTATATGTCCTTGCTTCGGTTATATTTCCCGATAGCAAAGGAAACAGAGTAAGCGCCAACCTTCTTCAACTTTTGGACTCTTTGGAGGAGGTGAGTATGTATTCGTGGGGACTGCTGTAGTAGAACATTTGAATGCTGAGCTAGCAAAGGCATCCCGGGAACGAACTTATCAAATGATCGGGAACTTGGCTCTACTTCAGGTAATTTAATCTATTAAATTTGTTCGTTCTTTGTAACATTTGTTAGTCTATATATTTAAAAAAAAATTTCTTTTCCTTTTCCTGGTGCTGTGTTTTAGGTGTGGATTTATGAGCATTTCCCTTCATTGATCAAAGACGATAAATACGTCCAATTCGAGCCAACATGGGACAATACTAAACCAAGAGGAACCCGATAAAAGTACACTGGGAGTTAGGATAAGAAGGAAACGCAGAAGTTGATGTTGTTAGCCATGCGCCAAAAATTGGACAACATGACAGCCAAAGAGGTAAACTTTGATCCGTACAAGGAAGATAGAGTAGGAGGAATCCAAGATCTATTATATTACCATGACCCTCTGTTTTACCCTTATGGATATTCAATGTACAATCCGAATAGAATGATGCGTCAGCTTGGGTATATTCAAGATTCACCCGATGAGAATTATATTCCACTGTTCAAATATAAATTAAAGAAATGCAAGGTGGACGGAAAGACGTTGGATGTTGTTTACGAACCTGAGCCTAAGACTGAGCATTGGAATGATAGAAATTTGGGTAAAAGTAAGGTAGACACCTCTTTTTGGGAGTTTGTGAATGAAAGTCACGAGGCAAGTGAAGATTACATGCCATGGTACGAAGGCTTCTCCCACGGTCGGGTGATAAGGATTGATCAGACTACGGGTAGGAGGAGAAACAAAACATCTTCTTCTACTTCTGCATCCGACACTAGAGATGATTCTACCATTCTCAAGCTTGTGGTAAGTGCTTATTTTTTTAATTGTGTTATTCATTTACATACAATTTTAATAATCTTAATCTTAATTGGTATTTGAATGCAAATAGCGGGAACGAATGAAGATTTTTATGAAGTCATTTTGTTGCAAAGCCGGCAAAGGAGAAGTATAAAACCTGAGCAAATCCATATGTAAGCTGAGTACTGCCAATACATTGAAAATCCACAAGCGAAGAAAATATTTGATGATTTGGAAAAGCAATGTAAGAGGACAAGGAAAACAACTAGCCAACTAAGACAAGAACGTTTTTGAACAAGGTGAAGGAAACAAAGATGATGATGACGAAGTTAGTGGAGAAGATGGTGGTTCTCCAAGGGGCAGTCCTGGACAAGGTCCTTCAAAGAAAAGTCGGAAATTATCAAGTCAAGGAAGTCAGAGAGGTCGAGGCGTAGGTCGAGGTCGAGGTGGTCGTATTGAGTGAGGATATGTTTTAAAGTTTGATTAGACCTAGTTGAACTTATGTCTTTTAGTATTGTCGACTTGAACTTATGTGTTTCTTAGGTACAACTATTTTCTGTAGTTCGTAATATCGGTTTGGTTTGGATGGTTTGTTTGTTAAAACTATTTTGTGTTATTTTGCTTTCCTAACAATTTAGCATGATGTTTAGAAGTTGTTGTGTTTATATGATTGTTAAAATGACAAGGACCATCAAATTGAAAAGCTGAAAAATATGTCAATGTGATGTTAGAGTCGTCAACATATTAAAAAAAAATGAGAGTTAGAGTCGTTAGAGGTGTATTTCTAAATTAACGACCCTTAACGATTTTCTCGCCGACCTTTTTTAATCATCAACGACTCATTCGTAGGAAAAACCACCTCTCTGTTTGGATAGATTAAAGAGTCGTTAAGTTACATCTGAACCATTAATGGTTCGATATAGACGACCAATTTATCAAACTAACGACTCTTTACTATACATATATACATCCTCTGTCTAAAAGTTTTTAAGGGTCGTCAATGAAAAGCCAAAAAACTTTAAGGGCCATCAATAAGAATATAAGAGTCGTCAATGAAAATCCAAAAAAACTTTAGGGTCATCAATATAAATTTTAGGGTCGTCAATCTTGTCTTTTTTATATTGACGAGCCCTTTTGCACACTTTAAGTTGGAACGAAAATGGACATTGATTTCATTAAGGAAATAACATTGCATCAATCTTGCATTACTGACGAGTTAGTATAATCTAGAATTTGACGATTCAAGTGTTCTTCGATGAACCTCCTTGCACGTCGTATATTCTTTGTGGTAAATAAACTTTGTCTCCCATTACAAATTCTCCACCAGCCCATTGTAACGTTCCAACTAGAATTGAAATAATTCTTAAATATTAATATGCGAACTTTTAACGGTGATATAGGTATAAAAATGATTGGATTACTCACTTTTTCCCTTAGAGGAGCTCGTGGATGATAGTCATACACCATATTTCTAACTTTTACATACTCTCGCTCTAAATGCCAACTCTCTCCATTTACGGTTATTGGGATTCCCGGTACGTCCATAAAAGAATTCTTTTAACTCTCTTCCAAAAATTGAATAAATTTCATTTGGACGTTCACCGAATGTATTAGCAAACGATTTAACGAGACACAAATCTTCAAACGATTCCCATTCCGGCATTGCCATTGAAAGTTTACGTAGTTTGGTAGGAAATGAATGGTTTTGGGTAATTTTTTCAATAGAAGGGGTGGTATTATATAGAGGAAAATCCCAACGGTCGGATTTTTTTGAAATTCTTCAAAAACAAATTGTTAACTAATAAAACCAAGTAAGAGTCGTTAGGTTACTATATATAATGGTTAACGACCGCACCACTGTTTTGAACAAAATAAATACTCTATTAGATTGAAACTTGGAAATAGTAGGATACAAATTCGAAGGTGAAAATCATATTAAAGTTGATCTAAATAAATTCTTTTTACCACACTACATGTAATTTCTTTTCTCGGTGCGAGATTTAACTATCAATGCAGCTTCAAAGTGATAAAACGGCTCTTTTCTCCACTTGGTATATGTTTCTTGTGCCGCAAACATATCCCCTCTGTGCCTAGCAAGAAACTCGTTGTACTTAAAGCACAATTTCTTAACATGAGTAACTCTTTACCCAATGTGGGCTGGAGTATAATCATGGCGTGTTTTTTTTTGTAGTTTTCCAACTTTCCAACAAATGGACCGGATGAAACCAAGTTCCAAAACATAATGTCACCGGGATGTTCTTTGTTAATATCCAGGACTACGTAATAATTTTTAATCCATTTGGTTTGTTCCTCAACTTGCTTCATTCTTTCCCTGAGTTGGAATTGTTTTTGAAATCTTTTCTTTGCCTCGAGCCTCTTTTCTTCTTCCACCATAGCCGATGACGATGATGTGGACGCATTACGGTATTTTTTTTCTTACTGATTCTTCCAAAGCTTTAAAGTATTTGCTAAGTCGTGGTGATGTAGATGATATTATAGTAAGTTGTTTGCTTCTTTTGCTTATCTCTTCTTCCATTGCCGCAATCGATTTGGTTGTTCGTTTGCAATTTCTTAGTATGTTTTCAGTTGATGATGGACTTGCCATTGAGAAAAAAGATTTACTCTGATTTTGATGGGGCTGAGATCTTTATATAGAAAAATTTCCAACGACTCTTTTTTGGGAAAAAGGAACGTACAAAAAGAGCCGTCGAGGACTGGTATCTTTAAAGTCGTTAATCTATATTGTAGGGACTTAACGACTTCTTTAGAGTCGTTAGATTTTTTTCCCCTACATTTTAATAACCAAAAATAGGTATACTTAGAGTAGTTAGTATTTGAATAGCCCAAAAACGACTCTTAAGTTCCAAAATATCCAGGAGATCATCAAATATGGACTATTAAGAGTCGTTAATATTTATGTTAGGCGCCTGACGATTCTACAAGGTCGTTAGTTTTTTTTTACATTTTAACGACCAAAAATAGGTATACTTAGAGTCGTTAGTATTTGAATAGCCCCAGAACGACTCTTAAGTTCCAAAATATCCAGGAAATCATTAAATATGGATTATTAAGAGTCGTTAATATTTATGTTAGGGGCCTAACGATTCTACAAGGTCGTTAGTTTTGTTTCTACATTTTAACGACCACAAATATGTATGCTTAGAGTCGTTAGTTTATTAATAGCACAATAACGACTCTGAAGTTCCAAAATATCCTGGAGATCATCAAATATGGACTACAAGAGTCATTAATTTTTATGAATACCAACTTAGCGACTCACATTGATAAGGTAAGAGTCGTTAGGTTAAATTGGTAAATTGTAACCAACCCGATTTCAAAGAAATAAAATAAATTATAGTGATACGTTGATAACACAAGATAAAACACGTTGTATTCATTAAGGATTCGTGATAATACAAACATCCAAGTTGTAGATACAGCCATCTTCCAAAAGCATGCTTCAAAATATAAAGATAAAAAAAAAACTCCTTCCACATTTAGTCGCACATGTGAACGTGTTCATGCATTGTACTTGGTGTTTGGTCCAAAGCATTCCACATGTTCATGTCGTACTCTTACTGGTTTGTCCACTCCTTGGTGAACTCTCCCCAATCACCATAGACGACCGGTGGTAAAGTACATTCCTCATCTATCTTCAAGCCAATGTAATGGTTACCGTTGACATATGCTATAACAAATTCTTATCTTCTTCATCGCCGCATCGCACCTAGTTCTTGAGGGTACGTACATACAAGAAATTCCATGAAATTCTTCGGTGAATACAATTACAACACAAGTGAATGTGTCCGCTAAAAGTTGGCCACCAAAAGGCATTTACATCCAAAACTTATAACCGGCTTTCTTCGAACCCTTCCGCCATTTCACGTTAGAAACCAACTCTTTGAACTTCATTTCTTTGTCTTTTGCATCTCCTTCCATGATCATTGTCAAATAGAGTTGTTTGTCCTCGACAAGTTTAGCGGTCATTTTTGTTCTTGCATATTCGATTTGGGTGAGTTTAAGTTAGTCGGCTTTATCGAAATGCCTTAATTGTTCCGTTGCAACATGGTAACCACAATTTTCATCCCCTTCGACATCGTCGGTGGATATAAGATGATCTAAGATGATGTGAGGAAGTTGTTAGGTATACTCCTTAAACAAAGTGTAAGCAACACATTGTGGTCTTCCAAGGAAATCCCTAGGGGTGCGCGGATTACCACATGTTCCTCTTATCGTCACCATACCACTAGTTTGGCTTTGCTGGGTATCGATAGCATGCTCAACAATATCCATATCTTCATTTTCTTGCTTTTTTTACCGACCTCGTTTCTTAGGAATGAAAGACTTTTCGTACTTCTCATATTCCGCTCGTATATGCTCATGACGTGATAGGTCTCTTTCGCAACCCTTTTCATCATTAGCAGTTTCTTTAAATGACATTTTAGTTGTTGGTCTTCCCGGTGGTTTTTGTTTGATTGGCTCTTCTTCTACCCCCAAGCTCTTACGGGCCGTAGACCACAAGTTAGCAACCATAATTTGTCTTCTTGCACAATTCATTTTTCGGTATTTTTTTTTGATGTACTTGCCAATCTCCAAGTCTCCAAATTATTCATCGGCTAAACCCGTGGGCTTTGGGATGGATGAAAGTTGCTGCCAGAATGGATCGATATCTTCAAGAGAAATGATATCTTTATACCCACCAAGTTTATGTTTACACGGGAGGCCGAGCCAAATATCGGTTGTAAAATTACACTTCATCACCTTTCCGGCGGCCGCTTTAGCTATAAATTCTATAAGTTCCTCCATCATATGGTTTATTTCCCACCATGATACTTGGTGTGCTACCCCCAGTAGCAAAGCTTTGTCCTTTATGTGTTGCATCAAATAACGGTCTTTACTCAACTCCATCTGAGTGACTTTTTTTCTTAGGTCATTCTCTGCGTGCTCGTGAATAGCTTCTTATACCGTAACTACCCCACCCCTACTTTGTTCCAGAATTTTTTTCAAACGTCCGTGAGACTGCTCTGCAAGACTTGTAGACTCGTTTTTGAAGTTCTCGTATCTATTGGTCCATGCATAAACAAACTTCTCCTTCCAAGGATTCAACCATGTATTCAGGCAATACTCGACAACCTTCTTACGATCCGTGCTCCAATCATCAATAAACTTATGCAAGTTAGCATAATACTTAACCTCAGTTTTCGAATGAGCCAAATGATCCCAATCTTTGCAAAATTCTTTCCATAGATCCCCCTCTTCATCGTATTTTTCCTTTTCTTTTTTTTTTCTCTTCCGCTCGCTCTTTTTAGGAAAGTTGACTTAGACGCTCATCTTCCTCCTTAAAACGTTGATTACCCTTCTTAGAATGGATCTTTTGGATTTGATTCTTACAATTAGAAAAAAGATTGGTTTGGATGTTCCACGTTCAAAGAAAATATTGAGCAACTAGAAAGACTTGGCGAACGACACTCATAATTGCAAAATCTCTACCCGTAAATATAACATGCGGCGTCTCTTCCCCACGGTATATCAACCTCACTTGTTCCAATGCCCAAACATAGTCCTCTATTTATTCTATTCTTTTTCCATAAAGCACCATGCAACGGTGAATGAATTTGTATCCGAAGTATGACTGACCACGTTCAACATCGGCATGTTATACTTGTTTGTCTTGTAGGTGAAATCTATGAACAGAACCCGGTAAAAACACTGAGCCAAATCCACCATCCTTGGATGTGGAAGAAAAATATGAGCCACTTTCTCCTCCGGACCCACCCTAGTTTGCATGGCTTAGCTAAGTTTTTCTGCCAACCACTCTGATTGTTGCATAATCAATCTACCATTCCATTCGGTTCTCTTAATCTCTGTTTTGGCGGCGCTGATTGTGGAAATGGTGGACAAGTTATCCTTATCTTCCGCCCTTATTGCATTTAGGATCTTAAGAGGTCTAAATCCCTTCATATGCCTAACTTTTATCCATCTGATGTGGTTTCAACCGGGCATATGTAGGGTTTCCATATAAACTTGTGGACGGAGGATGGTTGTGACGAACGTACGGAGTACTATACAATCTCCATAGATCGGCTTCGTGACGTCTTTTGAAAACAATCCTGAACGGGCATTCACACTTCTTCGAATTTGTTTTGTAGACCCTAGTCGTCTTCTTCTCATACTTGTAATTCTTACCTTTGTGACTTTCTCCCTTCTTACCCGCTCTCTTGCATACCATTTCCATCCTCTTAGAATCGACATGTCTACTTTGAACAACCACACACTTATTTTCTTTTGTCTTGGAGATAACCCATTCCTTGACGTCATCCTTGGAATCCCATGTCTACATCGAGCAAACAAATTAGACAACCAGGAAATCACTAATAAAATAATTTAAATATAGATATATGTTCGTTTGAGTTTTATATAAAAAAAAATAGTACTGAAGTTTTGAAATGGTGTGAGAAATAAGATCCTTCTCACATTTGCTAGTCCTGATTTATAAGAAACCTTATTATTACATGACAAAACTTAAGAAAGTTCATAAGATAAGTTAGAATTATCATCGATTTTGTTGCAAAAAAGAAAAAGGAATAAAAAAGGGTAACATCTTTATACAATTACAATTTTAGTGTTAGTAAAATTGCCACGTTGAGTGACATCCCAGTCGAGTAAAATGGGATAAAAAAAGTGTTAGTGTTCGAGTATATAATTTTTGCCACGTTGCAAGTAAACATCTTTGTACAATTACATGGATGAATTTCATTTCCCTCGTTTCGTCGTCAGATTTATGATTTACAGCTTCAATTTAAAGTAAAGTTTAATGGGATGATTAAATTCAGAATTCATTAATGCATCGTTAGAGGTTGGATTAAGCTCCTCACTACTTGATGCAGCTCAAAGCAAAAAAAGTTTCAGTAAGATTAAAAATAAAAACGGAGACTAAATTCATGGACAGTACTGCATAAATCAAGAAGCGAGATTTCGTATGCTATGCTACTGTAGAGCATGGGTTAGCAATTCGGGATACGAGAAACGTTCGGAATTTGATACGTACGAGTATTATACAGACTCGTAAAAGTCAAAGTTGGTCAAAAATACGGATACATACACGTATAATTCGTTTCAGAGATCCGAATTCGGAATATATTAACTTGTTAAAAAATTATTTTTTAATATAATCTCTCCTTAAATACTATAATTTAATCATTGGCATGAACTACATATATAATATGTAAATTACAATAAACAAATAACATGTATATGTTGGTGGTGCTGAAATTAGATTGGTGAATGTAAAATATTAAGTTAAAAATATAATAAAAAAATTAGTGATGATATGATAAAGTATTATACGGGCTAGTATGATTCGGTGATTCGTAAATGCATGTACAGTTCGTTTTAAGCTAGAAATTTATGAATCTAAGTCGGATTCCGATTATACAGCCAATACGTATGATTCGATCGATACCTACAGATTCGTATAACGGCGAACTTACTAACCAGGGTGTAGAGTGTAAAACAAAAGCATTGGCTTTTCTCTTTATCAGGAAAAGGTATAATTAAGAATCAATAATACTATAACAAAAGCTAATTAGGCACCTACCGAATAATCAAGCGTTTCTTGGGTCACCCATTTATGTTGCTTTTTTTCTTTTCTTTTTCCTTGAAAGACATTGAAATCCTATTGAAAAGCTAATGTGTTGTCGGTTTTTCATTTTTCTTGATATAATATCCTTGAAATCCTCTTAAAAGCTAATGGATTGGATGCCGGATTTCATATAAGAAAAAGCATTTTCGGGTTCAGTATCTTATTTTAGATATTTCGGCCATTAAATTTGACTCGGTTCTTATTTGGCCACTAACCTCTAAAGAACACGGGGGAACATGGGTTTTAGTAATGGGAAAGAAGAAAAAGAGTAAAGAAGGATGTTCTTGCGATATTTTGGGACCCAGCCCGGACAATCCGCAGGAAGCGTCGGTGGAGTAAGATATGAATAACCGACACTTTTATCCATGATTGGAGTAAGAACCGAATAAGTGGGATGATCAAAATCCAATAAACCAAATCTAGGATGGTAAATCTATCTCAACAATGTCTCTTTAATATACTCCCTCCGTCTCTAATTAGATGACCTATACCATAAATAAGTGAAGTGATAGATTAGTTTTATTATAAAAAATATGTAAAATTTGATAGTCATATTTATATTTATTAAATATGTGTTTTAAAATGCTTTCCAATGATACAAAGTTTATGAAAATTCGTTGTATAGTTTGAGAGATAAATCATTTCTAAATTTACTAATAAATTTTAACTAAGTCATCTGATTAGGGACGAAGGTAGTAGTATCTTATATTATGTGAAGAGTGTAGGGGGACCGTAACATGGGTTTAGGAGTAGTAAGACTAAGATACCAACACACAAATTTATTTGGTTCGCGTGATCTCCGTTCCGTCTACGTCGGCAGTGGTCTTTACATTTAATCGAGGACAATAACTCCACCCGTTTCGAGATGTGAGTTGTGACTCTCACTTTCAATGTTTTCTACCTCCGAACCTAGTTAGCAATTCGTGGTATGTGAAACGTTCGGGACGGCAAACGTACGTGTATTATTCGTTTCGACGGAAGATAGATTCAGTCCACTATTCGGTTAACCATTTATAATTCAGAGATTATTTAGAACGATATACGTACGTGCATAATTCATTTTAGATATTTGAGTACGGCAGAGAAAATTCGTCCTATATATAGAATTAAATTAATAAATATTCGTGGATTTTACAGAGAAAAAATAACATTTTAAGAGCAGTTTGTGGATATACATAAAATTTGTATGATTTAACTGGTTATATAGAAAATATATGAGCAGGTAATCAAAAAACAGCGTGTGGAACTGTGGTTAGACTTACCTTGCAAGGATTTAGACGTCTCAAAAATGCGCGTATCCAGGTCGGAGTTAGAATTGTACGCGATTAGAACGAATAAAGTTTGGATTCGAAATTATTCGCGTATAATTCGCGAATAATTCGCCGAATTGCTAACTAGGCTTCTGAACAAAGGATTTGATTGTAGGTTGTAGATTTGAGAAAATTATCTTTTTTTTTATATATAAGAAAAAGAGGAGTGAAGCTCAACTGAGCTACCTATTCATAGGTATAGCAAGGTTTTCATCTGGGATATGACTAGCATCAAGATGAGTCCCCAAAATAAGATGAGAGTTATTACGGTTATACAAAATTGGTTAAAAAGACCAAAATCAATAATTACTGGGTAAAAAGGACTTGTGAAATTGGATACTGTTCAAATGGACAAAAATGTAAAAATAGTCAGGATATAAACAGTTTCATCCTACTCATTTTCAAATACTCTTTGTTATTTTTAATTTACATCAGGATGCATCTAGTTTCATCCTCGCTCTTTTTTAAGTTTAAGACAAGATGAACTCAGTTTCATTCTTGCTAATTTTTTTTGTGTCCATTTTACCCATATTAATTTTTACTCGTCCATTAGAACCATGTTTCAAAAATATTTGGAAAAATGACCCATTTTCCATTACAGTTATCCGTAATGACAGAGTTTGGAACAGACTTCAATGGCGTCAAAAGTAACTGAAGATTTGGACCTTTCCAGTTAAAGTTTTGAAATAGAGGAGAGTGACTAGATAGATGAGCTAAGTTAATAACAATAGAGTTTTGATGTGGAGCTAGCTTGATAAGCCTACCTAAGGCAAAGTCAATATCTTCAAAATTCCTGTCATAGTTTGAGTATAACCTCCTTGAAATCTTTCCTGAACTTCTAGTTGTTATCCTGTCTGAATGGCTTGTAGTAATTCTTCTTCCTCTGTTGCAAAATCAATGTCGGTCTTTTGCATTTCCTTGCCCCAGGTCGGTGCTAGTTGAGCTCCTCTGCTTGCTCTGCTGAGTCCAGAAGTAGGGTCTTTGATGTTCCTTGCTCCCATGCATTGGCCTGGGAAATAAAGTGTCACAAAAGTGAAGTTAGTATAAGATGGTAAATCACTATTAGTCGTGTTATTGTTCCCCTCCAAAATATGCATGCTAATAGTGATTCCAAATTTTTCCTTATCGTTTCTGATCAGGCTACTAAGATTTAAGTGTTGATCATTGGCACTACTTCTGGACTATTAAAAAAATTATCGCTTGATCCTATTTTTTTAGTGGCTACAACTTATAAGTATGTTTGGTCTGTTAAAAAAAGGGAGTTTAGTCTAATCCTTATTTATCTTGCTAGTTTGGGGCCTAGTCCATTTATTTGGGGAATGGGGCATGTTATTAGATGACAAAAAAAGGTCATTAGAAATAATATTTTGATAATCTCTTATCAAACTATTCTCTTACTACCCATTTCACTCCTGATTAATTAGTGTTTATTAATCGTATTAGTGTTAATCAACTAGGTTAGAGATGAGATTAACTAATGTCAATCGATTTTCATTTGAATCAAACAACTGATTTTTTTTTTTTTTTTTTTTTTTGCGGAAACACAATCCAGAAACGGTTTACGTTCATGCAGTTTTAAGCAGATTCTGGGTAGTGTTTTCGAAATTAACAGAGGACTTACAGAATCAATATAAGTAAGCATAAATAAAATCTGATTCCAACAATCGAATTTTGTAAAGTCATATATAAACCGATTGTTACCTTTTCATAAGTTTTTTTATTTTTGCATTCATTTCATATCTACTCCTTTTTCGTAGGAATCATGGATGCACTTATCACGTGCATCAAGCCTTTGAGCCCTTAGGTGACCCTAGTGGACGAGTTATAGTATCGTGAGGGTTTACATAGAGGTGTACCCACAAAACCTACACAAAAACTTCTAAAACCATCAATCTTCGTCGGAGGAATCCGAATCCGGTTCACCCACCATAAAGTCCGGTCCATACTCTGGAAATTTGGATACCATATATGAAGTGATAGCTTGCATCGAATGCGAACGCTTACCCCTTTTCCTCAAAGTAGCGCGCTTTCACGACTTCATGCTACAAAAACATAACACAAACTTACTTAGTTAGTGGTGTTACATTGGAAGATAAAACAACATGGATTACGTAAAATAATCCACAAAAATACTTACAAATTGTTCAATGGACAAGCTAAAGTGGCTAGCGTTCGAAATCCGATGTTGGATAGCTATATGAGAAAGTATTGCATTTTCCATACCTTGGTGCCTAACATGGATTTGTTGAACACTTCTTCCATTCGGATTCCAAAAATTTTATCTATAGTTGTTATATACCTTTGTCCAAAATGTTTTGACATCTAACCTTACGGAGGACTGATTTTTAGTTCGGCTTTCGGCGTACCATGCTTTGGTGATGGATAAATCATCATTTTATATAGAGGTATTGGGAGAGTTAGAAAGAGTAGATTATGATATGAGCTTTGAAGAGTATATGTAAATAGGTGTGTGTTTTTTTTGTAGAGATATGAGTATTTGAGGTATCAAATGAGTAATTGTGGAGGTATGGAGTGAGAGAGAATATAATGAGCAATTTTGAGGAAAATGGGGTCCAATGATGAGGTCTCTATATATAGGGAAAAGCCCCAACGACTTTTTTTTTTTTTAAATGAAATAATTTGGAGTAATCAGTCTTCTCGAAGGTCCATAAAATCCGATTGTGTTTTTATGCCACCAAGAATCGGTCTTTATTGTTGCTAACATAAACCGATTAAAGACATGAAAAAAAAATTGAATTTTCACCGGCATCAATCGGTTTATATAAATGCACATGTGATCCGATTATAGCTTGAAAAAGATACAGAAAAAAACAGCATTTCTAAGGCATGAAGAATCAGATTATACTAACCCCACACATAAACCGATTTCATTATGGATAATTTCACATTTGGTTTATTTTGACATATCGAGTAGACCGATTGTTTGCCTTTGTTTGAAAAGCAGAATTATTGAGCATGGATAAACTTGTTTTACGATACACATAATTATAATTAAAACTAAGTGCATTAAGTTCAAAGCAAGATCATCAAAAATACAAACATTAACCATCCCAAAAGAGTGTTAAAAACTTAAACAACCAAGTATTAAAACCTTAAAATTTTGATACCTAACACTTAAACTTAAAAACTTAAAAAGTAGGAGCAGCAACATCAGGAGCAGCAACACCAGGAGCATTTACAGCAGCAGCACCACCAACACCAGCATCAAGAGAAGCAATTTCTGCTTCATCCATGGCTTGATATTGAGCTATTTCTTTCCACATACATTTCAAATGTCTGTGGAGATCCCTCTTAGCTGAAATCAAGTCTATCCTTCTCCTCGTGAACCTCATGACCTCATAAATCTCTTCCAGTGCAAGCTTGCCTATCGATGTGAGGGTTTTCTCAAGAAGGGTCTCACGCCCAAATGCAAACTTGTAGAGGCTTCTGGGTGGCACGGGTTGTAGTTCCCTAAGAATATCCTCTTGGGTGAGCTCTCGAGAGTAAAATTCTAGGTGGCCGAAGTCCATATCTAAAAAAAAATAAATCTAGTTAACAATCGGTACATAATTAAACATATGTAATCCGATTCTAACCACAAAAACATACAGGAATGTCAAACATAAACAATTGGTTTATGTGATACATATATAAAAACCGGTTATGAAACAGATTCTGAAGAGAATGCCAATGCGTATTCTTGTTCTTTCTTCAATCCCACCAGAGTTCGAAATTCTTCCAAGTTCTTGGATGATGTTATGTCTACCAAATCTTATGGATCAGGACTTTCCTCGTCAGAGAGGTGTGCAACTAGTAGTGCTTTATCAGTAGTCCTCTTTTCAGCATGGATCCACGTTCGTCCGTGGATCATTTCATATCCTGGATCTTCTCTGATTATGTAAAACTTGGTTTCTGTCCAGGTTGAACCAATTTTCATCTTGAGAATGATGTAGCAGTAAGCATCTCTGGGTGTTCCTTCGTGATCCCTGATTGAGATGGGAGCATGAGTAGTTTCTTGTCGAGTGATGACCGCATCTCTGAGGGTCTTAAACGGAATAAAATTGACATTAGCACCAGTGTCGAACAATGCTCTCTTGAATTCATTCCCCTTGATATTGACTGTGGTAAGAAGTCCACAGTTACACATCCCTTGTCTGTGACTGGAGGCTCAGGGAATGTTTCCTGAATGGACAAACGTTTTCCTGACACGATGTGATTCAGTGCTGTGAACATGTCCTTCCTTTGTACCTTTGAAAGATAAAACAATTCACCTATATGCTCGACCAAATATTGAACTGCTTCCTTGACAGGATGCTCAGAGAGAGTGAAAGTCATGATTGGAAGAGGGTCCCTATGCATTCCTTCAATCTCCAGGTTAAGTTCTCCTGACTCGACCTTTTCTTTAAATAAGCGCTTCAAAACATAGCAGTCACTTGTCGAATGGTTGAAAAATTTATGAAAGCGGCAATATCTAGGATTCTCCATTTCTTCCTCGGCCGGCTCTCTCCTGAAATATGACAGTTTGATTTCACCATCTTGGATCCACACTTCTAGTAACTCAATCACTTCTTCGATGAGAAAAGGAACTTTCAAGCCCGTCTGGTCATTTCCTGTCACTTGACGTTGGGTCGAGGCTTGTGCATTCCGGGTCTGGTTGTCCTTCCTTTGACGCTTTAAAAAGGAAATGGAAACATGTTGTCAGACACAAACGTGTTGTTGGACACACAAGAATGGGCAATCAATAAGTTTTAGATACACCTACTAACAAACTAACTATGCATACATTTGATTTCACTACTAATTATTCAACAAATATTTATTTACTTTAATTTTATTAGTTTAATCTGCTTCGTCTTTTTTAATTAGGGATGAGGCCTTTTGGAGAAAACCCTAATACTTTATTAAAAGGAGAAATGTTTAATAAGTTAAATTCGATGCGAAGGTAAAAATCAAACGCTTGATCGGAGATCACAAAAAAATATATTTTAACACCAACTATCAGTTATAACTAATGGCGATGCTACTCCAACTTTCACGGAAAAAATTTCGAATTTTTTTAACGGTTTCTAACTGCCCTGTATCATTAGGATTAGAAATGGATAAAAATAACGGGCCGTGAGTTGCAACACCAAAAGTGTCACTGTCCATCCACTAAAAACCCATCAAAATAAAGATAACACAAAAACTCCAAATAATATGAATATTTGGGGTTTTGTCGAACGCGCAATTGGGGATACCAAAACTAATTGGGGGATAGAGGAAAAAGAAAAAAACTGGATCCAAATATCAAATCAAGGTCACCCCTTATCTAAGTATTTATATAATTCCTAATTTACTCCTCACTAATCAGGTTTAATGGTTAATTATAATTAGTAAAAATCTTAAGTATTCGTTAAATGATTAGTTTGTATTTTTATTTGAATTTGGATGAGTGAGGTGAGAGTAGAAGGAGGAAAAAAATATTTGAGAGAACTTTTTTTGGTGAAAATGGAGGATGATTGTGAAGAGAGAATTGTTGCTGCTTAATCTTTAACTCAACTACAACAAGAAGTGTTTCTCGAATATTCAGCTAATGATAACAACAATTGGAATTATATGATGAACCAATACCCTTAGATCACGGCTTTTATGAGCATGAAGTGTTTCATAAAGAAACAACCCAAGAAAGTAAACAAGTTCGACTTACAGTCACTCACAATACTCAGGTACAGGTCCTAGTGTATTGAAAATTTGATTGTTTTCTTTGAATTCGCCATTTTTTTCTCTGAAAAAGCTCGGTGCCTGCATGGACGAAGTATGAATACAATGACGGCACCACTTACACCGGCATAGTATTCATACTATTTCTATGCCGGCTAACAATATCCCCCATTTCGAAATGAATGTCGGCGTTGTGTTCAACCAAAAAATCCATGTCGGCATAAAAGTTATTTTTTACCTACCACAGAATATTCTACGGAATATACTACCGACATGGTTCACTCCTAGCTTTACCATGTCGGCACCACAAGAAAAACATCCAGAAGTTAAAGACTTTTGAAATTAAATACCGACTTGGTTTATAAATTATCGACCAAGCCAATAGTAGGTTCCGGCGTGGAACCTTATGTAAGGAGGATGCCGACACCTGTGTTTGCGTTGATTTCCAAGAAAATACAATCCCGGAATTATTTCAAATTTGTTCTTCAGTTTAGGTGCATTCCGGAACATTAGTCGAGCACGCCGACACTGGTTTCCGACGTTGTCTTTTTAGAAATTTGTATGCTGGAAAGTTAGTCGAGAATGCCGGAACTATTATCCGGCATAGTATTTTAATTTTATTTGGAACTAATTTAATTTTCTTTACATCCATTCCTTAGATTGTGACATATATTTATCCAAAAAATTCCAAACCACTTGGTCCGGATGCATCCGAATACTATAAAATACCTATGGTATGTTACCAAACAATATTTTTCACCTAGTTTTTTGAACTTTATGTGGGGATTGTTTATAAAGAACCTTATACTCTCCCGTGTTTGTCATTATGCATGGAATAACATATAAAAAGGAAGCAATTGATTGGGCTAAAGAGACGGCTCTTAAGAATATTTTTCACCCGTGTTTGTCATTATGCATGGAATAACATATAATATTTTTCACCTAGTTTTTTGAACTTTATGTGGGGATTGTTTATAAAGAACCTTATACTCTCCCGTGTTTGTCATTATGCATGGAATAACATATAAAAAGGAAGCAATTGATTGGGCTAAAGAGACGGCTCTTAAGCACATGTGTGTTTTGGTGAGGAATACCCAAGGTTCAAACAATCGTTTGGAGATGGTTTGCGAGAGAAGTGTGTAATACAAGAAGAAGAATAGCCACAAGAGAAAAGATTATGTATATCCAAAGAAGACTAATAGGGTATACAAGACTCATACGAGGAAGGATAACTTCCCATTTAAGCTTGTATTCTATTTAAAAGAGAAAGATGGGATTATATGGTGTGGTTCGACCGCCATAACCACCGGGATCCGGAAAATTTTGTTGGTCACTCCCTAATTGCGAAGCTAAAACCTCATGAATTTGCGGATGTAAAGAGAATGACCAAAGCATGTATCAAACCAAGAGTGATTATCAAAGGCTTCAAGGAAAAGGATCGTACGAACGTTTCTTCTCTAAATACAATTTATAGCGCACAAGCAACTATTATAAAGGTGGAATGGAAGGTAGGAGCGTTATGCAAGAATTTGAGAAGATAGTTTGGGATCACAACTACACGCATATCATTAAAACAGGGTCGGACAAAAAACCCCTTCAAATATTCATTTCGCATCCTTTGCTTGCCCAATTGGCTCATATATGTTTTGGTGTACTTATGATGGATTGCACCTATAAGACAAACAAATACAATATGCCGTTTTCAACATCGTGGGGGAAAACATCGGAAAAGGTATCATTCACAATGGATTGGTGTTTAATGGACAACGAAAAGTATTACAATTATAATTGGGCATTACGACAGTTGAAATTACTCTTCCGGGAAAATCATCTTCCGAGGGTCATCATAACCGATATCAAGTCAACAACAGACGACGCATTCCATCTCCACACCACAAGTCGATGAAGTGTCGGTTCCAAAGAAAAAGGGTAGGTCGAAGAAGGTACCAACATCGATTGAACAAGAAAAACAAGTCGAGGAAGCAGATTCCACACCTAGAGTCGATGTAGCAGAGGTTACAAAGAAAAGGGGTAGGCCGAGGAAGGTACCCACATCGATTGAACAAGAACAACAAAGTGAGCTTTCTGAAACCATACCCATAGTTTATGGAGCGGCGGTTCCAAGGAAAAGGGGTAGGCCAACAAAGGTACCAACATCAAGTGAAAAAGAACAACAAGATGAACATTCCAAAGGCACACCCATAGTTGATATGGAGGCGTTGCCTATCAAAAAGGGAAGTCTGAATAAGGAACCTACATCAAGTCAAGTACATCAAGATGAAAATTCTGAAGCCACACCAAAGATAAGTGATAGCAAAGGTAATCAAACCAATATATATTCAACAACAACACGATGGTGATGTAGTTTCGGTTACAAAGCGAAGGGGTAGGCCAAGGAAGTACGGACTCCCAACACATATCAAAGACATTGGAAGTGTAGAGATTGCAGAGGATGGATTGGATATAATTAAGATAAAAATTGGTAATATGAAGATGTATAAGAAATCCAAAACAGCTAAGACTTATAGACATTACCATACCAAAATAGAGTCTTATGTAGAGAAACTTCCTGAGTTTATTCACGAGTATATTGTATATACGGATGATGTCGATGGAGATGGAAATTGTGTCTGTCATGCCGTGACCGAAAAATTAGGAATCTTTGAGACAACGGTTAGTAAAAGGATGACACAATGTTGATACGCTAGAAAGAGGACGGCCGAACAACTTATGAAAAAGAAGAGCTTTTATGAACAATTGGTAGATAACGAAAAAGAGTTTAATAGTTTGTATGCTCGGGTGTTAGGTCCAGAGCACGACATGAAGTTCCTTCCTACTGAATATTGGATGAGAATATCGGTTTGTGGGAATCTAGTGGCGGATAAATTTAACTGTGTTATTCATAATTTTGGCCCACCGTACAAGCAACTTATACACCAAAGTGGCAAAAGTGTGAAGGATCTCTTAAGAAGTGAAGAATAGTTTTGGCGTTTGTGAACGGAAATCATTTCATTATTTTGAAACTAAAGGAAAATTGTCCACTGCCACCGCTTTGTCCGATGAGAAAAACAAGGATATAGTCCCCAATCACTCGGAGGAATGAATGAAACTGTATGAGGAGAACCAACAACTTTGGGATACTTTGAATCTATCAGTTAACCGAGAGAAGGGAGAGCTTCATACATGTGAAAGTGATGATGAGTAATTCTAGTATATGTGGTTCACTAGTACGCAACATTTTGTTTTTTTTTTGAAGTTTGAATTGTAATCATTAAACGATGTTTTGACATTTCTATGGGGGTGCCGGCATGATAAATTAAAATATTACAATGCCGGGAACAGGTCCCGGGTTATAACTACACTTTTTATTTCAATGCCGTCTTTGAATTCGAAATACCATCAGTCCTGGAATAGCACAAAAATTACACAGAAAAATTAGTAAAAATGCTGGCTTTGAATTAAATTTCTAACAATGCCGGAATTCTACCCAAATGCCTCATGTGTCAAGAAAATAAAGAGTACCGACATGGTCGAAAAAACATTATCTATGCCGGAACTCTAAATTTCCTTTGGTATGGAAAAAAAAATCAGAGTACCGACATTGTTGAATTTCGACCACGCCGGTACTGTAAAAAAAAATCAATAAACCCGCAAGGTTTGACATAGGTTAACCAACATAATAAATCAAACAACAATACTAGATTATTTAACGAACCAAATGTAAAGTTAAGATGTTCCAAACCGAAAACAAATGAAACAAACATCTACAAATTTTAGCAAGACACACGAACAAACATAAACCAACACTAGCCGCGAACGTTGTTGTCATATTTTTCAACAAGTACTTAGTATGTAAACTTTTATAAGTTTATGGATATAGATTCAAATAATAGGAAGTGAACAAGAAGTACGTACCAACAACGTGAAGGTCTTTTGAAGTACGGGTACAGTAAGTTCGGAAGGAGTTGTGGAGGGAGGTTCTGCTTGTGGAGGAACTTCATTGGTGGTCGGGCGTATAATATAAGGATGCGAGTACCTTAAATGACCTCTGAGGAAGTTTGGTTCCGACTCATAACTGTTTTCCGCCAATTCCCAACCAACCCTATCCAGCACTAGTTCTAGTTCTTCCATTTCACTCCAATGTACAAGTAGAGGAGTTGGTTTGTAAACTACCAGCATATGATTTTCATCTGCTCGACATTGAGGAAAGTCATGAGGGAATTTCTGATAAGATGTATCTGTAAGACTTTTTTGTTTGTACCCAAGTTGGCGCATTACACGGCGAGGGTTGTTCATAACAAATCCTTTTGGATGAAATAATGGTCCATTATAAAATGATACGTTGTCATGCGTTGCAAAGTGAACTTCTCTGTCATTCCTATATGGGTCAAACACAACATCTTGGGCAGCGATAGAGTCCAAAGCCACTCTCATGGCGAATAACCAAGTTTTGTTATTGGGCTTCGGAGTATTGTCGAAAAAGTATTGCTGAGCTACAGGCTGTTGCGATTGCCATTCAGGATTTGTCTCCAACAATTTGTAGCGCGTGAACAATATTGGGAATTGTTCATAAGCCCACACCTATTCTAATGAAAGATACTTCCAATGAAAATAAGAAAAGAAATAATTGGAAAATAAAATAACTAGTTCACATTACCTGCATTACAATGAAATTCCCATTAAATTGACGGGATTTCTCCTTAGAAGATCTACGCATCTCTGCCAAAAAATGTGCCAAGAAAGCAGTGCCCCATGAATACTCATGAACCTCATACAATATATCCAAGTATTGTATGTTGTTCATATGCACCCTGTTACCACTAGCGTCAGGGAATATTGCGGTGCCCAAGGTGAACAATAGATAAGCAACGACAGTTTGCTGAATTTGTTCGGGATTCAATTCATTGTCCTTCGTATTCCCAAACAATTATGTGAGTTTGAAGACTTTGATAGTCTTTGTCCGGGTATTCTTTCCCATGTACATATTTGCTTTGGTCGTTTCCTGGTCCCACCCAAACAACCTTTTAGTCAGCTGATAGATCTTGGTCCATTCTAGGTCCTTACAGTGATCTCCTTTCTTAACGGCTTTCCCAAGAACCTCTAGACCTAGTATTCTTTGGATATCTTTAGGGATAATGGTCATCTCGCCAAAAGGAAAAATGCATGGTATCAGTTGCACCAAAAAACCTCTCCAAGAAGCAATTCGCCGTGACTTGATCAGTGGCCACATAATTTTCTACCGCGGGATACAATCCAGATTCTAAGACTAATGCTTGAACATCATTACACTCCCACTCTAAAGGCCATACATCCATTTGTTGATGGCGGCAAACACGGAAGGCTTTCTCGTGGTCCTATAAAAACACACCAAACTAACTTAAATCCACCTAATCATATATAAATAATATAATAACAAGATGCAAACGTCTTACATAAGTTGAATAGATCCAACGAGCCCAAGAGTTCAAATAAGAGTTGCGGATCTCTCGGCTGACCCCACTATTTGTCGTCGTCGTTTTGGAATCATGTCATATGTTTTAGGGAGGTGCTTTGGTGGTTTGTTTTCCTTTTACTCACCGACTTCAACTTCTGGTTGTCCCATGCCTTGTGAGGATGAGCCACCTGCTCGTCCTGGTTCAGGAGGTACAAAATTCTCCCACTCTTCATCATCACTGCTGCTTGTGTCTCCCATAGGCTCCATAATGATGAGCTTACCACATTCCGGATCATTTCGACTACGTCGAGGCCGAGAAGACTTAGGTTTTCCTTCTTCAACATCTTTTCCCTTTCCTTTCTTCATTTGTGTTGCTTTAGACCTACGTACAAATACAGTAAATTAAAACATAATATGTTGACTGAGTTGTATACAAGAAGCCGACGTAGATTGTAAACATAAAAACAACGCCGACAACAGTGTCGGTGCTGTAAATTACTAAAATACAATGCCGGTATTGTGGTAATTTTCTACAAAGATTTAACAAAATAAGGAAATTAAAACCGGCATGAATGTTAAACATAACGATAATGCCGGCATAGGTTCCGATGTTCTAATTTAGAGGAATACCATGCCGGCATCCTGTTACGGCATTATAGGTAAATCGAATTCTATTTCGGTATTTCCGTGCAGTAAAAGTGGGATACAAAACATATAAATCGGCATTGTATTCAAATTTAATTCTACAGCGAAACTAAATTGGAATTTCAATTCACTAAATTTCTAATTTTCTTTTACTGTAGTAGAAAGACTAAATATGCAAGTTTCAATTTGTGTTTTCTAGTATGGGATAAACCCTAAGAATGCTTCAATTCAACAT
Source organism: Papaver somniferum (assembly GCF_003573695.1). Taxonomy (NCBI): domain Eukaryota; kingdom Viridiplantae; phylum Streptophyta; class Magnoliopsida; order Ranunculales; family Papaveraceae; genus Papaver; species Papaver somniferum. Next base: position 13,671,935 of record NC_039360.1, on the reverse strand, counting down.
AGACATCACTTACCTCATCAAATTTGTTATTTCCTCATCATCATCTTGTTCAATAGCTGCTTGATTTATCCTTGCTTCGTGCATTTGTTGCGCTTTTGATTTCGATTTACCACCTTCAGGATTAGGTTTAGGTTTTTCTGGAGGTTCCCAAGGACCCATTCTTCTTTGGGTTTGAAGAATTGAATGAATTTGGTAAAGAGGATGAACCAAAATAAGGAAGTAAAAACAAATAGATGGAAAGATGGAACAACTTCCATTCTATAACCGTAAATTAAATAGAATTGAGGAGTCTGTAACCGTCACATAAATGGAATGAGGGAGTTTGTAACCTACGGTTACAATGGAGGATAATTGGTGCGATGGATACAGTAGGAGATATACAAACCGTCATACTGCCGGCATTGTCTAATATTCATAGTTTAAGCCGGCAGTCTGACGGATAAACTTAATTTCTGTATATAATACCAACATGGGTGTTTGAGTAACATTCTATGCCGGCAGTGATTCTTGATAATTTCGAAAGATTGATTGCTAATTGAGAAATATTTTTTGTCACTTCGAATATAACTATAACATACAAACTGAAAATAATAACATTAACTTTCATATTAAAAGGTTAAAAGATTTAACACATAAATGAAAAGATCTTAAGATAATTGCAACTAACATCATTTCTTGAAACGAGATTCAATAAACAAAGCAGTTTCGAAATGCCTAAAAGACTCTTTTCTCCACTTGGTATATGCGTCCTGAGCTTGATACATATTCCCTCTGTATCTTGCGAGAAACTCGTTGTATTTGCGACATAATTTTATGAGTGCAATTGTTCGATTCGCCACAAACTCATCCCCGTAATCCATTTTGTGTTTCTTGCACTTACCATCCTCAAACTTCGGCATATAAGGACCATAACTAACAAGACCCCAAAAAAGGTTTAAAGGGCGGTGATCTTCCTAGAGATCCGATACTATGTAGAAATTTTTAATCCATTCGGTTTCTTCCTCAACATCCGCTTCTATCTTCGCTTGTTTTATACGTTCGTATATCTCTTTAGTTTATTTGCGATATTTTGCTTCTATTGCTGCCTCTTCTTCTTCTCTTTTCCTTTAAAGTATCTCTTCTTCCATTGCGGCAATTGACTTGGTGGTTTCTTCCTTCCTTCGAAGTTTTTTCTGTATAATGGCAATTGAGTTGGTGGCGGATGATGATTGATTTTCTATCGTTGTGATAATTTGTTCCTCCTAAGTTTTTCTTTCTCCATGGCTACGAAGAACTCGGTAGTTGGTGATGGATTTGCCATTGGAGATATGTGGTGGAGCTTAAAAAAAGTTTTTTTTTTTTGGTTTGAGGTAACAAGTCCAATGGGTCACTCTATTACAATAAATACAAGAGGACCCAACGGCTCTTTTTTTACTTACCTGACATTGTTGTTGCTATGCCGGAATACATAATATGACCGTTATACTGTCAGAGAATCTGAGTTTTTCAAATTGTGTGATGCCGACATTTACCCGAAAATTTAAGGCAGTGCCATCATTGCAGAGCCGACATGGGGTAGTATTTGAATTTTAAACCAAAAGTACTCTATTACCATGTTTTTAGTATGTTTTAATTTAAAGTTTCAAATCTAATGTAATAGATTACTTGGGAATGAAATAAAAGAGCATTCGGAACGGATCTATAATCAATACCGGCATTGTAGATTTATCCAAACCAATGCCGGAATTCTGGGAAACTATGCAAGTGTAAGAAAATTATATTTACGGCATAGATTCAATAAATATTTAAATGCCGTCACCATCTAAATTCTACACAAGAACTTGGACCCTTTCATACCTACTGTCCGGCATGGTTTTAGAAAAAAGATTCAATGCCGGTACAGGTGGCGGCATAGAACTATAATTACTTATAATGCCGGAAACAATACTGGCGATGTGGAACCTAAACATTTCAATGCCGACGCTTCTGGTGTAAAGAAAACTTACAAAGAAAACATTTTACTAGAAATATAAACATGCTCAACATAAACCAAACAACTGAATTGTGCTTAAATGTTCTTAATCCAGGTATCATAAACCAAATTAAACCAAACAACTAAAGAGTTCATCCAAAAACAAGTTCGAAATTGTTCAAAACATAACAACCGCCATCAAAATGAAGAAACAAAACTAAAGAGTTCATCACTTGGTCTTTTGATTCTTGGCCACAGACACCTTCCTCATTATCCCGAACAAAGCTTTTGCATTAGGGTCTTCCATTTTATCAATCTTTTCCTCGAATTCCTTCATTTCTTCAAGGTATAACACCTCTCTTTTCTTGTACTTGCAACCAAACATCTTCTTCAACTTGCCAAGCCGACGTCGCTAGTTTCATATATCCAACACATAATTAGTATATATATGCTAATATAATATTATGTGTACATTAATTGACTAAGAAATTAACAATACTTACAAAAAATCCAACAGTCTTCTGAAGTTCGGTCATCGTAGGTGGTGCCTCTGTAGGAGTTGGAGCGGGAAGGTTTTTCTGGGGTGGAACTTTGACGTCGTCCGGACGCACGACAAAAGGATGTGACCCTTCCAGGTAATAAAACATGTAATTGGGGTGGGCTTCATCAACGTTTTCTGCAAGCTCCCAGTTACTAATGTCTACCGAACGACGTGGTTCCCTATCGCTCCAATGTGTTGTTTATGGAATTGGATCATACTCTACCCTCAACTTTAGCTTAGTTGAAAATCTCAGAGAACAGTTAAGTCCGTACCTTTCGAGAGAGGCCGTCTCGGGATAAGGTAATTGCTTATATCCAAGTTGCTGCATGACACGTCGGGGATCAGCCATAACGTATCCCTTTAGGTGGAACAACGGTCCATTGTAAAAAGCAATGTTATTATACCTCAAAATTTGGAGGCTCTCTCTAGCCTCCTTGTAAGGGTCGAATACAACCTCTTTGGCAGTCATCGCGTCCAGGGCCAATCTCATATCTATCAATCGACGATTATTACCGGGCTTCAGAATGTTGTTGAACTCGTATCTCTTAGTTCTAGGATCCTTGGGTTCGTAAAGGTTTATGATCTTCAAGGGGGTAGTTCGTGAACAATGTTGGAATGTTTTCATAAGCCCAAACCTATACCAATGTGGAATGATACATATAAGAAGCAGTAAATTTTGTTTCTAAGTTCATAATAAGAATTATGGAACATGTGAACAATATACATAAGAACATAAGTTTAAAAACAAAATTACCTGAAGTAGAGTGAAATTCCCGACAAATTGGTTTGTAACTTCCTTAGAGGCCCTTCTCATCTCCGTCATCAAATGTGCCATTACCACGGTGCCCCAAGAATAGGTAAATACCTCTTCCAACGGATCCAAGTATTGAAGCAGCTTTGCACTAACCCTGTTGCCACTAGCGTCAGGGAATACCTTAGTGCCCAAGATGAATAACATGTACGCGGCGTCTGTATAACAAATTTTTGCGGCATCTCATCCATACTTCAAACTTCTTGCATTCGTGCTTTCAAAGGTCACCTTAAGCAACGTCAACTTGATTGTCTTTGTCATACTATTTTTAGATACATATAAGCTTTCCACATAAGTTTTATAGTCCCAACCCAATAACTTGTTAGTAAGAGCGTGCAACTTCGACCATTCTAGGTCCGGAAAATTATCTCCTTCTGCAATTGATTTGCCGATAACATTCTAGCCTAGAATGTTCTGAGCATCATCGGGGATCAAGGTCATCTCCCCAAATGGGAAGTGCCTGGTATCAGTTTCGTCATGATATCTTTCATCTAAGAAATTGACTGTCACAGAATCACACTTCACATAATTTTAAACCAAACCATATATACCAGAATCCCTTACTAATGTTTGGACCTATTCACATTTCTTAGACAAATCCTAATGAGACGCGGCTTGGTTTCGGCAAACACGCACAACCTTCTTATGATCCTACAATTAGGAGATAATATGATTAAGAGATTTTACATAAATAAAAAACAATATATATATGCACGAGATAGAAATTCTTACATAGCTTTAATAGATAGTATGAGCCCACGTGTCCTTGTAGCCAAATAGCATTCTCGGATCCGAAGCTTCACCCCAAATTCTACCACGATCAAGGTCAGGTATCATGTCATCATTATGAGGAAGGTGCAAATCTTTAACTTTTACTTTTACTTTGCCTTTTCCCTTGCCTTGTGTCGGTTGTTCACTTGGACCACCATCTTCCTCTAAAACTTGACTTTGGGTTGCTAACTGACTTGGATAAACCTCATTATCTTCCTCCTCACTTTCCTCTTCATCTTGCTCATCGTGCTCAACTGTTCTGGTAGGTTCACGGATTACGAGTTTTTTACGGTCATGACCACTCTCCCAAACTTCACCACTTGTAGTTGCCCCCAAACGCTTGTTGCGACCTTGTTCTTTTCCTCGAGGAGGCAGAAACTGAGGATTACCAAGATCATCCTTATTTCTTTTCTTAATGCCAGCATCTTTAGTTTTTCATTTGTTAGCTTCCGTGGCTCTATCCCTATATCAAAAGAAACACGAAATAAATATAAGACAACTCACTTTCATTTTTAATACCGGCATATATATACTAAATAACGACATATAATCATCATTATCGGCATTGGTTAACGAAATATCGACCATGCCGAGACCTAAAAATGGCATAGAAAATTAATACAAACACATCATGCCGGGACCCTATGCCGGTATTGTCGAATAATTTTAGATAATGCCGGTAGTGTTAGGTAACTCCTAGGGAGTTCCTGGATACTAAAAGAGCACTGCCAGCACATATCTAAAAAATTAAATTCATGCCATAAAAAAGTACCGACATGGTATTGAACCTAAAACCAACGCGGGTAGTGATAACAAATTCCTAAGGTTTTTCTGTATGCTAAAAATGCATTTCCGGTGTACTCGAATAAATTTAAACTAATGCCGTAAAGCACTACCGGCATTGTATTCAACCTAATTTCAATGCCGTTACAGAACATTAAGTTTCATGTGATTCAATAACTTTATACCAACATAGAATTCATATTAAAATTAATGCCGTAACTAGGTACCGACATTGCCTTCATCATAAATTCAAAGCCGTAATCAAGTAACGACATTGTATTCATACAAATTTCAATGTCGGAACTTACTGAAACTCAATTGTTTTAGTTAGAGTTCGCGATTCTAACTTAAACCTACTGTTACACTTATAAAACAGTTCAAAATCACTTACCTTCTCACATAAGCCATATAATCACCAAGTTGATCGTCTGAAGCCTCGTGTTCTTCTTGTTCTTGCTCTTGAGTAATCAAAGCAAGCCTTTGATCTAATTTTTGTTTAGTAATCGATTTTGACTTCAATTGGGTAACTGATTTCTTTCGTGGAGGCATGGTTATGGATTCTGGTAGGTTAATCGACGATTAATCGTCGATGAAGAACGGATGAAAAACGATGAAGAAGATGAACAAAAAAAAATTCAGAACCCTAACCTAAGAAGAGTGCCAGAACTGAATAGGGGATACTGATTTGGTATTTTGATTTTTAGTTTTAAGTTTTTATTTTGTGGGAAAGGTAGTATAGACTTTTCATAATGTTTTTTAATTAACCAAAAAATCACCCCTTAGCAGACACTATTGGTTGGGGGAAGTAATTCATATCCCCCAATTAGTTTTCATATCCCCAATTGCGCATTCTTTTTGTATCAATATCCACCACTACCATCACCAACAACCACCACTACCATCACAAACCACCACCACTACCATCACCAACTACCACCAACCACTACCGCCATATCCACCATCAATATATACCAACACTACCATCACCAACCACTACGATCGCCAACCACCACCACCATATCCACCATCAAATATCACTATTAGCAAGCAACACCACATCCACCAACAAATACTAACACTACCATCACCATAAAAAGCACCACCACCAACCAACACCACCTCTAACCAGAAATAGTACCACCAAAATTTGGTTTCATCATAAACTTAGTGTTTCATCATTAAATCCTTGGTTCCACGATAAAAAAAGTAGGAAAAAATAAGATGAAACCAAATTTGGTTTCATCAGAGAATTTGATGAAACCGATTTTGTTCGGGGTTTTGGTATCAATTTTTAAAAATTTGGGCTTTTTGTATCAATTTTTTTAAATGGAGTTTTAACGGATCCCAACATTTGAATGGAGTTTTTGTACTCCAAATTTGGTCACCTTAGTGTTTTACTACTAGTTCTGTAAAAGTCAAGACAAATAGTTATGGGGGTTGGGATTGATGGACTTTCCATCCGTCAAACTAGCATTTTCGTATAGGTAACAAAATTTTTGATTTTTTGGTGCCCCAAGTTTTAAAGGCCCTAGGTTGTTTCCTAGATGGCCTATAGCCATCGACGACCCTGTTACCATAGCACAATTGGGTTTAACCTTTAACATAACAGACCCGTGGAAAACCCAGGCGAAAAACCGAGGAAAGGAAAGAAATTTCTCGCCTTTCTTCTGTTCTCGACTCTTATCACTCTAACCCCTAGAAACCCTAAACAAAAAAATGGGTATGAGAAATCTGTTGTTGAGTTAATTTCAAACTAATGCAGAACGGTAGCGTGAATAAAGAATTTGATAGTGAAAGTAGGATATTTGTAGAGAAAACTCTGTTATGATTGATAATAATAATAATAATGTTTTAATACATAAGACTTGTCCCCTATTTATAGAGAATACAATAAACTCATACTCTAAAAAATATTAAGACTCAAACTTGGAAAATAAGAAATCCCTAAAATAACTAATGTTCTAGAATTTTATAACTTCTAAAGATAAGTAATTCTAATAATAAAATACTTCTCTAAATTAATTAGTCTCTAGCAATAATAATAAAAATATCAAACCATAAATCTAACAGATGTCATACATCAGGCCCGCCATCCTGAAAATAATTCGTCTCGAATTGGGAAAGCATCGAAAAACATATGCTACATTAGGCCCGTCTCTTGAAAAGAAGTCGTCTTCGAGTTCACCAAGTATTGTAAACGACCCACCCAACAAATAATATACTTTGAGTAAGTTGATGATCGTAGAGTAGAACACCATAAAATTGATTGTTGAACACAAAAGTTGATGTCGACGTTGGCAACACTTGGAGTAGTAATTATCTGGCAATACTTTTGACTAATGAAAATATTTTCGTATAGCTTTTTTTTTCAAGAACATTGGCATCAGGAAACTTACAAGAAGATGGTGTTTCCAGTGTTGGTATTGGCGAAACCTCTTAAACGTACTTGTTTTTGTTCATAAGAGACATGACAATTTTCATCTACTTCACTGTTAGGAACACAAACATCACTGTAAATAAATATGAATGATGATTCTATAATTGGTGAAGAACGCGTTGGTGTCAGATCCTCTATCATTGGAAGAGTAACCGCATGAAGGGTATCGAGTTGTGACCAATCTATTTGATCCAAAATAAGCTTCGCTTTTGCAAGATGTTGAAGACTTTTCTTTTATGATTCCGCGAATTTAAGTTGAAACTCGGTTTGGGATTGTGCGAGTTGACGAAAATTTTCCTTTTATAATTCCGCAATTTAACGAGATACATAATCAAAATTAAAATTAAACATGATAAAATACGAGTTGACACCGCTGGTTTGGAACAATGGTATAAGATGGTATATCTATGGATTGGACGATGAAATTGTTTATCGATTGACTAGTGGGCTTGGTTTAATGGGTGGGCTTAATAGATTTGGTGGGCTTGATTTGGATGACTACTGGCTTAATATACTGTTTGACAAATATATAAGCCGTGAAAGAATTAATAAAGTGGGGCATGTTATAAACGGCAGTTTATCATGTAAATGTCCATTTTAGTGGGACCCTATTACTTAGGCACCAAGTATGTAAACTTTATAAATAGAATCCTAAACCTTTATATTCTATACAGATTAGTAGAACTTTTCTCTCTCTTTTTTCCCTCTTTTTTCTGTTTTTTTCTTTTATCACAACACGTTATCACGCACGTAACTCTACCGATTAAGAGTTAATTTTTTATTTTTTCACAGAAACTTGTAGATGGGGCAAAACAATTTGCGGTTTTTTACGGAATTAAGGAGACGACCGTACAAAGGAGACTCCTTGAACCGAGCGAAATGTTCAACCTCACACAGATGCACTGCAAGAAGGGAGTGCTTTGAATTCAAGAGATCAATTTGTAGTACTCCGGCCTAAACCAAGACAATGACCGTTCCAGAGTAAATTTGGTCACAAGAGAGGATGGGTCGATCTGTAGGGGGAAGCTGAGAAATGTGTGGAATCAATAGTAATCAAAGATTGTAGGTGTGTTATGTATTCTGAATAAGATAAGTTCTGAATGATTGAATCTCTGTTGAGAGTGATTACTCAGATGTTGAGTTTTTAATCTCGTGTTGTCTGTTTGGCGTGAGATTCTTGTTCTTTTTTTCAATCATGATTCATAAACTTATTTATATTGCTGGAATTGTAGACACCATGATCCCATGAAGTGTGGCAGTTGATGGAATCAAAGAGTGGGAAATGGAAATCGTGTTTGAAACCAGTTTCTCATCGTGGAGAGACTTGGTCGATTTTCCATCCACTACTTTATTAACTCCTTCAACTGATTGCACGACTTGCTCACATTCCATCGTGTGTATGAACACACGTGCCGTAGACCGCCAGACCAAAACCCTAGTTAATATCCCCCAAGTGACACGATTGACGTCTCGTGATAAATTAGTCAGTTGTTGACTTCATGACTTTATGGGACAATGATTCCATGTATTTGCTGAGTTGAACATGATTTTGCAAAATGTTCTGAGACTCATGAATTGAACGTGTCTGTTGAGACAGAGGTATAATTCTCACGTTGAGGTGAGCAAGTATTGCTCATTCGATGAATTGTTGAATATTGAGGGTTGAACCAATATTCCTTGGTTTGAGCAAATATTGCTCATCTAAACAAGTGTTGCTCGTCAGATGAATTATTGGTAGCGTGCCCAAAATAAAACATCTAATTTAGAATAATGGTAGTTGAACCGAGTATAATAAATAAAATGATGACCATGAGATCGTCGTAAAATTATTAGTGTTCGAATATGGAATTATGATCCTGGGACTCAGAAACCCTAATTTGATCAATTGATGACCAATCGATGGTTTATTGAAAATTTAACCATGGACTGAAGGAGGGACCGGATACATGGGATCATGGATCAACCATGTAGCGCCCATACGCTCGTGTGAGCAAATACCAAGATCTCCTGAAGAGTTGGTGAAAGGATGATCAAATGCTGGTTCAATCGTTTCTCATATAATGCTCGTCTGAGGCTTAGGTGATAAAACCTAATTAATTATGAAGAGGTGAGGGACCGACCAAGGGGTCATGAAACCGTCCTTGGGTGGTCACGGGATCGACTGACGATCATTCTATGAAATTCCAATATTATTTGGAAGAGTTTTGGACCTAATACGTGCAATTGCGCAAATTAGGTCAAATCGTGAAAATACGTGGGACCGGCTTCTTGCAAGACAAAGAGCCAACCTTGGCCGGTCAAGGTAACATGCTCACGTCGCCAGGGTGTCCGTGTCTCAGTTCTGAGAATTTTGATATTTTCTGGCGTGCGTTTGAGCAACCATTTGAGAAAATATGACAAAATCAGGGTTTTGCTGAAACTGAGGAAACTTCATGAGATGAAGGAAAATAATTATAAAATGAAGGAATAATGAGGCGTGGGACCGCTGAAACCAAGACATGGCCGGCCGGCTAGTGACCACGGCCCATGGTGCCTTTTTCTAATTTTATATTACTTTTCATGATTTTATGAAAATATCATGAAATCAAGGAGTATTGTTAAAATTAAGGAGTTTCCTTAAACTGAACGAGTTTCCATGGGATCAAGGAAGCAAATAATATTAAAAATAATAAAATAAGGACGTGTGGGACCGACTGAGGCATGGCCGTCCGGCTGGGGCCCTGTCCCGTGCGTTTTCCCTAATTTTATGTATTTTATCCATGATCTGAAGGAATTTTCATAATTTGAGAGAAGTACCATGAAATCAAGGAATTTCATGGGATCAAGGAAACCTTAAAATAGTAATAATAAAATAAAGGGACGTGTGGGACTGGCTAAGGCATGACCGGCCAGCTTGGGAGCGGTCCCACGGATTTCTCTAATTTTATATTATATTTTTCATGGATTTATGAAAATACCATGAGATGAAGGAGTTTTCATGAGATTAGGAAAATAATAATAAAATAATGAGGAACCATGAGGTGTGGGGCCGATCGGGATCAACGTATGGCCGTTGGCCAACAATCACGGCCCGACAATATTTTTCCCAATTTTATATCATTTCCTTGGTGCGAAGGAAACACCATGAAACTGAGGAATTTCCTCAAAACGAAGGATATTTGTTCAAATGAAAGAATTTTCATAAGATCAAGGAAAATAACAAAAAAATGATAAAATATAAAACTGGCGAGGGATTATCCACGGCACAGCCGGCCGGTCGGTGAGCCCAATCCCCAGCGCCTTGGTCAATATTTAATTATTTATTATTTTCCTTCCTATTTTGCATAGGTTCATCGTTTCGTCGTATTTTGAAATACTCGTTCGCGCGGTGATCGTTAGTGCATCACCATTGAGTACACTTGCACCTTTTGAGATGGGACTTACTCGAACGTAGCTCAGACGCCCGTGCGTTGAATATTTATTATTAACCAATGGATTTCTGCTGGGAAGAACCATAAATTGAAGTAACGAAATATTACGAAAATATTTGAATATTTTCAGAAATTCAGTGGATGAATCCAAGAATTTTAAGAATAATTAACTAATGGCTCTATACTAGCAGAGCAAGCTGTCTAGGAGTATTAATTATTCTGACATGAGCTTGCTGGAGCTTCATGTCCTTTCTATAGTCAGGAAAAACTGTTGTTTGTGTCCTGAAGACGTTATCGCTCTATACTAGCAGAGCAAGCTGTCTAGGAGCCGTCAATCCCGTGATTCTATATAGAAATAATTACTGAAGTGTTCAGTATTCATGAGATATGCCGTTGTCTAACCGTGAGACTACATATCTGCATGTACTCTGAGAGACAGTATTCTCAGTCAGAGGTTCGATGAGAGACCTGTGTCTCAATACTCGCGTCTGATTGCTGGATCAGAAGTTTGTATAATTATGGGTTTATGATTTTAGCCTTTGTCGAAAATACACCATCTACATTAAGTCCCCTTCTTAGTGAGGAACAGTCGTGTTCCTCAGTCAGCATTGAATGGTGATTTTCCAGGTACAGACGAAAAATCAGTAATTGAACTTAGTCATAAGATAAGACATTACCGGATTTCGACCGAATGAGCGAACCATGGTTTGAGCGAAAACCCCAGTGGCATAATAGAGCTTCATCCAGTGAGCATAAATTAGTGTAGAACCACTGATTCGATGGTGGAACCTTGGTCGATTTAGGATACACGGGTCCGGTCCCAAGAAAGGGAATCCGCGGACGTTCGTTCGTTAGTTTAAGAAACAAACAAAATAGACCTGAGTCTAATGATAAAATTTTGTCTATGAGCTTTCATGAAAAACAAAATTTTATTTTTAAATATGTGATATTTCACAAAGTGGAATAAACTCTCATTTCAAAGGTGAGTGCTCGTACGAGAGAAAAGTTTTTTTTTTAATATACATGCGTCTGTTAGTAATAATATTTTAGTTATGAGCTTTCATGAAATTTTTTATCTTCGAGCTTTCAGAAATCTTTGAAAATATGCTCTCGCTTCAAAGATAGATGCTCGTGCGAGGGAGCAAAATATATAGACATCTTTTCAAATTTACGTGAGTTTCACGTTAAATATTTATATATTTTGTAAAATCATGTTTTGATTTTGAACAACTGTTGAAAGTAGACAACTATATATGGTGAAATAATGTATGTATGTGAGTTTTCACAATTGTAAAATGGGCGTCTGTCCAATTTTTGAAAAACCAGTGGATGTTAAAATTCACATGGGTTGTTCACGGTTTGATGAAAATCAAGTCATGATTTTGAATAATGAATTTTGCTCGTCTTTGCAGGTTTGAATGAACGAGCAAGTTTTCGAAATTTTGACGTTATAATCACTACAACTAGTGAAATTGTAAATAGGCAAGAGTTGGATTGTTACCGTTTCAGCGCGTACTTGTTGGTATATCCATGACTCCATGTATTTCGCTTCAGATAGTGGTTACTTCTGGTTACAACCACCCTTCTGGATCTTCCGGCGAACGCTCCAGAAATATCAAGTCAAACATGAATACTTTTGCAGATGTTCATCCTGGGATGAATCAACCTTTCAGAGACGCTGGAAAGCTGGTACTTTGTATGTCTCTCGATCATCTATGAGTCGTCCCTTATCAACAGAAGCACCGCCGACTTCAGCAAATGAGACTATCGGCTGACGATGAAGTCAGGATTTGCGTTGATGGTGTAGATCCTGATTCAGATGTGGATGAACGAAGAACTTCGCCATAATTCGTCATCAGAAAATTCAGAAGTTGGTCTTTCAGTGAAAACGTTGTAGAATCTTCGTCCGGTGTCTGATTTTCGCGGTCTGCATATGTATCTTCGTGCTCAGAAAATTTCCCATCTTTAAGATAGAAGCTCTTCGAGTTTTGAACATGTTTAGGGCCTGAAAAAGGCGAGACGGTAAACTTCCAGGAGACTTTCAGAACTTTTTCAGATTGTATGTTGTCCAATATTTTAGCCACATCTCCTTGCTTGTTTCTTCAATTGCTTTGAATTTTGGATATGTTGTAGAGGACAATCATACGAAGAGAATGGTATATGAACCATCCCTAGATTTTTCACCAATTTTTCCCATCTCGTCGGTTTGTACAAGACTGTGTAAAATCATCTCAGACGAGCTTGTTGTAAAACACTCATGTTGTGTTTTTAGACCATTCACTTGTGTCTTGAACGGTTGGTGAAGGATTTTAATGTCATTGATTCTTTTGAAATCAGGACCCCTTGATTGATACATGAGAATGGTGCTTGCAGCTTCTGTCAGTCGTAGAAACATCACATCTGAAACCCTGGTCACGGGACCATACCTGAGGTTCCTCTAGAGAGGGGATGATGTAATGACCATGGTTTCATGTCCCGGTGGTAGAATTACTTTTATGATGAATGATTAGCACATGAGAGTCCGGTGCCGCGAGTCTTGGACTGTGAAACTGGTCGTCATGATCAGTGGACCGTCAGTCCCCAGTATTTTGTTAGATCTCTCATTTTCGTCTTCTCTTCTTCTAGCAAGACTTGGATAGAGGACCCGGGTAGAAAAATTGATGTAAAGACCTAGGTGGTCGAAGTTGGAGGTACCTCGATGAAGTACTTAGTGGAAAGACCTGGTTAACACCGATCGACTGTGGAAGTCATGAATCCCGTCTAAGAATTGCTGCTTGCATGTTGTTCGCTCTGGAAGCTGTAGGGACCTCATACAAGGTCGGAATTCGATGCTTGACCCCAACTTTCGAAGCTAAGAGGATGAATTATCACATGAGAAAATAATCACTCAATTTGGAGTTGTAGAGGTCAGCCCTCGAAGCGTGCACATTTGTAATTTGTAATCCCGTAAATGTTTTTTTCAGATTCCCTGACGGTAAAACCATATCTTTCAGCTCGTATGTCCGATTGATGCGCCCTTTTGGTATGTTGTATAAGAAACATAGACGAACATCTTTTGTTGAGGAAGTATTGTCTCATTCCTCACCCATTGGTACGTTTTTGTAAACGCATGGCCCGGAGCATTCGTATCTCATTTGTAGAGGCGATGAGAACATCTTGTAGAAGACTTTGACTTGTACCCATCCGTCGTGCAAGCTTTGGTAAGATGTTCATGTTATCATGTCTACATATATTGATACAAATCATTGGTTCTTAGAGAAGCCGCTTCATGTGTAACACTTTAGAGAATGATTAGTTGATAAAGCCCTGAGGATGTTGCTTTTGAGACCGTTGTTGGTGCTGAAACCATGAATGATTACGCTCCAGAGATCCTTGTCGATGCTGAAATTAGGGATGGTGTTCCTCTAGAGATTATTGTTGATGTTGATACCATGGTTGAAGTTGCTCCAAAGACCGAAAAGGCTAGAACCATGATTATAGATATAATTTTTGCTTCTTCATCCAGTGAGTCTTTTACGAACTAGTTGATGAGTTGAGCGTCCCTAAGATGAAGGTGTACTGAGAGTTCAACCTGAATGCTCCTGAAAGCATAACTTTACCATGAACTGGCTTTGTCAGTGAGTCGACGTTGTTATGGTAGATAGCATCAGCAGTTTTCATACTGAATGTGATTGGTGAAGAGAGGAAGTTCCTCAATCATGCATGGGCTTGTGATGTGGAAAAATCCAGTTGATGAAGTTTCGCAGAATCACCTCAAGTTGCCCAGCGTATGTTGAAGGAGTTAGTGCCATCCATGTATGAATGATGTTGCATCTGCTTCGGAAGTCTTATCATGGGATAATGAAGACTTATCGATTGTAGTTTAGTTACACTTTGATCGTTCTGGTGTTGAATCAATGTGTCATCGTCGAGATATTTGTGCTGAAGCTGTACTCTTTGATTGGGAATACAATTTGATGGCTTCTTATATGCTTGAGCGCTGAAGCGTATATTCCTTAAGCATCGAATTTTTGGTCATCTCGTCCCTGGAGTATCTTCCATTGATTCATCATCCCTTTCGTTGCTGTAGTGGGATTCGACACTTGTGCAGACATCAGAGCTTTCTGATTTTGTGGAACACATGGACTTGCAAGAGAAACACACAAAGTGTTTTTTGCCATGTTTGGACATCATCTCAGTAATGAATGTTTCAGTGCTTGATTCGGAGGAGCGTCAGATTCAACCACTTGGTAAAATACTAGTGTAGTGAAGCTACCATTCATAACGCCTTGCAGAGTTGCTAGCAGAATTGAGTCCCCATGCTAGGATATCATGTGAGGAAATAAATGACATAGACATGGGATGAGACTTGCTTGAGTGCGGAACCTCTTGATGGATGTATATGCATCTTTTGCAGGTTTTTTCTTCAACCTTGTCAAAGTTTGAAATTCCTCCAAGTACTTTGATGATGGAATGTCCGTCAAATCTTCTATAACAGAACTTTCTTCGTTGGAGAGACGTGTAACCAAAGGCGCTTTGTAAGTACCCAGCTTTTCAGCGTGGATCCACGCTCGTCTGAAGGACATGTCATATCCTGGATCTTCCTGATTATGTGAAACTTGGTTTCTGTCCAGTGTTGAACTTATGTTCACTTTGAGAGTGATGTAGCCATAAGTATTCCGAGCGCTCCTTTAAGGTCTCTGATGGAGATGGGAGCATGAGTAGCTTCTTGTCGACTGATCCCCGCGGCTCTGAGGTTTTAAGTGGAATGATGTTGATGGTGGTGCCGACATCGATCAAAGTTCTTCTAAATTCGTTTCTTCGACTGTGCTAAGCAGTCCCCAGTCGTACATCTCTTGGTTTGTGGCTGGAGGCTCAAGAAGTATTTCCGGAATGGACTTCTTGACAAGATGTGGTTCAGTGCTGTGAACATGTCTCTATTTTGTGCCTTCGACAGATAGAGAAATTCACGTTCGACCAATGATTGAACTGCATCTTTGATAGGTTGTTCAGAGAGTGTAAAGGTTATGATTGGGAGAGGATTCTTGTGTACTCCTCCATTGCCCAGTTGAAGCTATTGTGGATCAACCTTCTCTTTGGTGACGTGCTTCAAAATATTGCAGTTACTTGTCGAATGATTGATAAATCTATGAAGGTGACAGTACCTTGGATTCTTCATGTTGGCTCTCTATGATGAGAAACAGTTTGATTGCACCGTCTTGAACCAAGACTTACAGTAACTAGATCACTCCTGCATGAGAAGTTTGAGTCTGTCCGATCATTTTCCCGTTCGTTGATGCCAGGTCGAGGTTTACGCAAGATTGGTTATCCTTCCGTGATGCTTTTGTAGGAAGAGGTGTTGGATGTCGCATGTTTGAGCAGAAGCTTCCTTTTTCTTCCTTGAGCAACAACGTTCATGGAAGGTTGGACATCGTACTGTTTGTTGATCAGGCGTCGGCTGCTCCGAGGTTCCTCGACCTTGTAGACTTTGCTCAGTAAAGCAGGTGTAGTAGTCGCTGATCGTTTTGGCTGCTTCATGAAGTTCTGAGAAAGTGTGGAACCAGAGGTTTTCCAGCAAGGCTCTGTAGACTGGGATCATTTTGTTGACGCAAAAGTCTACAAGTTGTTGTTATGTGACGTTTGGGTCGTGGCAGTCCAAGGATTAAATTCAGAACCTTTTTCACATAATCATCAGGATGTTTGCTGCTCCTTCGAAACATCCTTCCTAGATCAGAGAGAGTGACTTTCTCTGACACGAAGAAGTATTTTATGTATAAAGCATTAATCATCTCTCCCCAATCGGTGATACTTCCCGGTGCAATATTGTTGTATCAAGTGTATACGCTGCCTGTCAGAGACTTTGAAAATTCCTTCAGACAGACGACATGGTTGTGCTCGTGTTCGCCCAATAATTCCAGAAACCGAGAAATATGTTTTTGAGTATTGCATGTTCCATCATAGAGAATGAATGCTGGAGCGGTATAACCTTTTGTACGAGGAATCCTCTGAGCAGGATATGAAGGTTGGTGAAGATGGACAAATGATATCCTGTCTTTTCCTCGATCCTCAAAAAATGCTCCAGGTCTTCAAGGGTGATGAAACTTGCAGGTCCCATTGCTGGAGAGTCATCTGCAGCTTTGCAGAATTCTTCATCATGTACAACATGGATTGGAGAGATTTCGGGATCAGCAGTTGAAGATGTTTCTTTAGCTTTTCATTTCTCGCGCTGAGGATGAGTTCGTTCATACGCAAGCTTGTTTGTGAGAGTTTTGAGATAAGCACACAACTCTTTATGTGCTGCATCCACGTCAGTCTGAACCTTCATGAGATCAACTATGGTAGGCTGATTTCCTCTGGTTTCTTCAGGAGATCAACCGAAGAGTGGATTGTTAATGGCGCCAGTGCCATCACTTGCAGGGGTGATCACTAGAGCACAAGTGCTTGGAGGATTAGTAGTGTCATGCCGGAGGAGTGGCGTTAGCAATACCACTAGAACTTGCGATGTTAGGGTCAGGTGTTAACCCAGATTGGCAGACCTAATATCGACCATCTTTGTGAGAATTGAGGTTGTAACCGAGAGAATGATCCCCCACTGTGGTCGCCAATCTGTAGATGGGGAAAACAATTTTCTGGTTTTTACGGAATTAAGGAGACGACCATACGGAAGAGACTCCTTGAACCGAGCGAAATGTTCAACCTCACACAGATGCACTGCAAGAAGGGAGTGCTTTGAATTCGAGAGATCAATTTGTAGTACTCTGGCCTATACCAAGACAATAGCCGTTCCAGAGTAAATTCGGTCACAAGAGAGGATGGGTCGATCTGTAGGAGGGAAGTTAAGAAATGTGTGGAATCAATGGTAATCAAAGATTGTAGGTGTGTTAGGTATTCTGAATAAGATAAGTTCTGAATGATTGAATCTATGTTGAGAGTGATTACTCAGATGTTGAGTTGTTAATCTCGTGTTGTCTGTTTGACGTGAGATTCTGGTTCTTTTTTTTCAATCATGATTCAGAAACTTATTTATATTGTTGGAATTGTAGACACCATGATCCCATGAAGTGTGACAGTTGATGGAATCAAAGAGTGGGAAATGGAAATCGTGTTTGAAACTAGTTGCTCATCGTGCGGAGACTTGGTCGATTTTCCATCCACTACTTTGTTAACTCCTTCAACTGATTGCACGACTTGCTCACATTCCATCGTGTGTATGAACACACATGCCGTAGACCGCCAGACCAAAACCCTAGTTAATATTCCCCAAGTGACACGATTGACGTCTCGTGATAAATTAGTCAGTTGTTGACTTCATGACTTTATGGGACGATGAGTCCATGTATTTGCTGAGTTGAACATGATTTTGCAAAATATTATAAGACTCATGAATTGAACGTGTCTGTTGAGACAGAGGTATATATCTCACGTTGAGGTGAGCAAGTATTGCTCATTCAATAAATTGTTGAATATTGAGGGTTGAACCAATATTCCTTGGTTTGAGCAAATATTGCTCATCTGAACAAGTGTTGCTCGTCTGATAAATTATTGATAACGTGACCAAAATAAAACATCTAATTTAGAATACTGGTAGTTGAACCGAGTATAATAAATAAAATGATGACCATGAGATCGTCGTAAAATTATTAGTGTTCGAATCTGGAATTATGATCCTGGGACTTAGAAACCCTAATTTGATCAATTTTTGACCAATCGATGGTTTATTGAAAATTTAACCATGGACTGAAGGAGGGACCGGCTACATGGGATCATGGATCAACCATGTATCTCCCATATGCTCGCGTGAGCAAATACCAAGATCTCTTGAAGAGTTGGTGAAAGGATGATCAAATGCTGGTTCAATCGTTTCTCATATAATGCTCGTCTGAGCCTTAGGTGATAAAACCTAATTAATTATGAAGAAGTGAGGGACCAACCAAGGGGTCATGAAACCGGCCTTGGCTGGTCACTGATAGACGCATTTATGTGTCTAATATAGCCCAATTGTATATTGTGTTAGTACTCATTTATGTACTTATTATGGCTTTTTATGTCCCTGTAGGTATTTCTGGAGAAATAAGCTTTTGCGGCGAAATTGGCTAAAAAAGTGGTTTTTGCGCTCGTGGGAGAAAATTACTATACGGACTCTCACTTTGGATAAGGGGTAACCTAATTACTAAGGGGTAACCTAATTACTAAGGGGTGACCCATTTCCAAGCAGCTGCTAAAGGGATACCAGAACTGGATAAGGGGAGGTCATCTTCATAGTTTCAAACTAAAAAATGGCGGGAAAATGCATGCAAGAACTGGCAGATTTTGTGTTCGATCTTGGAGTTGTTTTAGAGTGATTCAATGGGTGTATTTGGTATGTATGGACTCTACAAGACATAAGGGGCCTGTTTAAATCGTCTAGACCCAGCCAATTGGGCTGGATAAGTCGGAAAAATCACACGAAGTCCAAACAGGGACACGTACTTTCTGTTGAAGTTTCAAAGATTTTTTGAGAGAGTTTTGGGCGAGTCTCACGCTGGATAGACTCTATATAGTATTATTCAAGTCCTGGGAGAGTCTTGGGGGAAATTTTATAGCCAACAAACGCGTACAGGGAGATGACAGGAGAGATATTCTCTCAACAGCGCAGAGAAGAGAGAAGAAAGAAGAAGTCGGATTCACTCGAGATTTTTGGGGGTTTGATAGCTATATAAGTGTTGTTTCGAGTCAGAAGAAGGGTTAGAAAAGTTTGGAAACCCTTAGGAGAGAGTTTAGATCCCAGGAGAGCCGTGGAGAATCGATTGAAGACCAAACAGTTCTGCTGCTGCTGCTGTTCGAGGAGGAAGAAGAAGAGGAAGAACAGACCCGCTAAGGCAGTCGTTCTTCAACAGTCTAAAACCAGAAACGCTGTGTCGCTGTTTACAGCACACGACTTGTATCGTTCTTTACAGCAGTCGTTTTCTTTTACAGCACTTTATTCCTATCGTTTCTTCTCAGCACTTACACCATTTGTAACAGTGACGCTGTAACACTTTTACAGCGTTGCTAATTACTATTTCATCATATAATCATCAATAAAAACACTTATTTAGCCATGAATACATCTTGTGAGTGTGTCTTTGGGATGAGGAGCTAAATCCATTAGCCGAGACGACGGAGGAAGCCATTGGTCCATATTGATTGGTATAATTCTAATTTTATTATTTATTTGCAATATTATTATTTGATTATTTGCATGGAATTGAATTTGAAATATTAGTTTTTATTGAATAGTTGTGAATTATTTTGATGAAGCATGCTGGGTTTTAAAAACTTTTGATGTTTTATACTTTGTGATTACAATTATTACTTCAAAAATATATTTGAGGCAAATATTAGAATTATTTTTAAAGATAGAATTGCAAGAATATTATTTAGAATTTACTATTTAATTGGTCAATGGTGGAATCCTAGTCTTGGTATTTTCTCTAAAGGTTTGAATTATTTTGTTTATTTTCCTTTTTAAATTAAATCTAAAAAAAATTGTTTTCTTCACAAGTTCGAAAAGAACCCCTTTTACCACTACAACTACAATCACTATTTGAAAACCATCAAATTTTTGGCGCCGCCGACGCGGACCTGTGTTTAGTTAGCATTTTTTTTTTAGATTTTTATTATTTTTATTATTTTTGTTCTTCTTTACGTTTTTTTTTTTTTTTGTTTCCTTGCAGATTTTTGAAAGTTGGAGCGAAAAGCAAAGCTAAAGGAGCGAAAGAAGAAAAATTTTTTATTTATTTTGATAAAAAGAGAGAAAAAAAAAGAGAGACATTTTTTTTGTAATTTTTTTTATTAGACTTTCTTTTCTTTTGTATTTTTTTTTATGGACTTTGGACATTAATTTTGGGACATTTTATTTTTATTTTTAAACCCTACGGAAGGGTACCCTTAAATATAAACTGTTTGCAGGGAAGGACGACGATTACGATATCGTCTCGGCCCCTCGGGTTCGCACACGGCATAGGAGTCGTGGCCCGAGTCGACTTCAGCGGTTCTTCGCCCGTCTGGTACGGGAGGTAAAATTCTAAACACCCGCGAATCTCCTGCAAGCGGGTTACTGGACTCCTTAAGGTGAATATATGCTGAGGACTTGAATATGGACTGTTTTTAAATTCCTAGTAAAGGGCAAGGACTGGACCATATAAGATAAGGGTTCGGATTTCATCACCGCTCCCTTCTTGCCCGCCTTAGGAAAACGAAACCTAAAGCGAACCTAAGCCTAAAATTTGGACTAGAAAGAGACCTATAGGGTATCGAGCTTAACAGGACAATCATTCGAAAAATATTGGTTACTCTTTTAAGCACACCTTGAAGTTCTTGACGGTTTACTGCGAGTTGAATGCGTGACTGCGCCGCATTGGATCGGTGAGGTTTTGGGTATCAAAGCTCCACTGAGCTTCCCTCGCCTCGATTCAACTTGTTTTAACTCGGATTGATTCCAGAGGGGTTTGCTCAAATTGTAACGAATTCCCTTTCGAAGGATTAGAAGCTGGTCTAGAAACAATCTAAGTGGAGCCATCATGCTTGTTGTTTGCTAGAAATCTTTAGGTTTGCTGTGGTAAAGTCGAGTCAGCCTGCTGTGTGTTGCTAGAACCTTCCTGTTAGGATTTTTATTTCTTTTTGAATTCTTTTTAGTGTATGCCCGATTTTGTTAGGGCTTGGAAAAGAGATACTCTAGGTCGATTGATTAGCGAAAAACCTAGTAGTTCTTCTGATTAAGCAGGGAGCTCGAAGACTCTTCTTTGGAGAGCCCTGTTTTTGGAAACTTCTGTTTTGAGAATCTGTCTGTGAGAAAGTACCCCTAGTACTTCTGTTGTGCCAGCGATGGCAACTTTGAAAGATTACATGTTCCCAACTAGGACCAACCGAGCTTCATGCATTAAATTGCCAGCCACTACGGCTAATTTTGAGATAAAACCTAGTATTCTTCAAATGATCCCTATATTCTTAGGAAAAGATGATGAGAACCCTATTTTCATATTAGGGACTTTGAGGAAATCTGTGGGACAATTAGGATAAAGGACCTTACTGATGAAGTCTTGAAACTTAAATGTTTCCTTTTCCTTGAGAGATAAAGCCAAGACCTGGCAACAACCTACCATCTGAATCATGAAACATGGCAGGAACTTATGCTGCTTCTATATGAAATTCTACCCTAAGCATAAAACTGCAGCTGTTAGGCAGAAAATTAGTGCTAGTGTGCAACAAGAGGGAGAGTCTCTTTATAGGTTTTTAGAGCGATTCAATGATCTCCTATCTCAGTGTCCTCACCATGGATTTGATAATATGAAACTTGTACAGATTATTTATGATGGTTTAGACTATTCGACCAAAGCCATGGTTGAGTCTATGTGCGCTGGTGAGTTCACTAGTAAAAATGCTGATGATGCTTTTACCTTCTTAGGAGCTATCGCTGAAAAATCCCAACAGTGGGAATCTTGTGTTGAACCCCCTAAAAGACTCTTGGTCAATAGAAGTAGCACCAATATGGTAGATACGAGTTTTGCGTCAGATGCTAAGTTTGCTGCTTTGTCCAGAAGGTTAGAAGCTTTAGAAATGGGTCAGTCTAAAAATAGGTCCCTTGTTGAACCTAATAGAGCCTCTCAAGTCTCTAGTTGTGGAATAGAGCCCGATAATTCATTTTGGGAAGGTCAGTTAGTGAAGAACAAGCCCATGCTGTCTATAACAATGCTAGGTTTGAGAACCGTCAGAAGTTTGACCCATACTCAGAAACCTACAACCCTGGTTGGAGAAACCATCCTAATTTCTCTTGGTCTAAGGGCCAGAATCAAGGCCAGTCTAATTCTCAGCCTCCCCCATTTTGGTTTTAAGAACTCTTCAGGTCAAACCCAGTTTCAGAACACTTCCGAGAAAAAGATCTCTACCTTAGAGGATACTCTCACTATGTTAGCAAATAACCATGAAATGCTACAAAGAACCACATGAGCTTTCAACAAGAAACTAGGCAAGAATTGAAGAATAATTCCCAGAGTCTTGCCAAATTAGAACTTCAAGTAGGACAAATAGCTAAGTTATAAGTGAGAGAGAATGGAAGGTTCCCTAGTCGTACTGATCCAACCCAAAGGAGAGAAATCGTACAATCATGTGAATGCTGTCACAACCCTAGAGTGGAAAGAAAGTTGACAACAAGGTGCCATGCCTGATAGTGAACATGCTGTAGTTCACCCTGCTGAGCCAGAAAATGAGGAGACTGATAGAGTCTCCAAGAGACCAATGAGGGTCCTGTTGAGCCCGGCTTTGTTCCCAGAGCCCCGTTTCCCAGCTGCTAGTTCCGACTAAGAGGGAGTCCAACTTTAATGATATATTGGAGGTTTTTAAGCAGGTTAATATCAACCTTCCATTATTAGATGCAATTAGGCAGATTCCCTCTTATGCCAAGTTCCTTAAGGACTTGTGTACGCGAAAGCGTAAGCTCAGTGTCCAGAAGAAAGCCTTCATAGCTAGTCATGTGAGTTCTATTATTCAGAATACCACTACTCCTAAGTATAAAGACCCAGGGTCCCCTACCATTTCTTGTACAATAGGTAAGTACCGTGTTGAGAAAGCGTTGCTTGACTTAGGAGCCAGTGTGAACTTACTGCCATACCATGTGTACCTTAAGCTAGGACTTGGTGAGATGAAACCTACCCAGATAACACTCCAGTTAGCTGATAGGTCCGTTAAAATCCCTCGTGGTGTGATCGAGGATGTTCTTATTGAGGTCGACAAGTTTATTTATCCAGTGGATTTCGTGGTCCTAGATACCCAACCTGTCCCCGACCCAGAGAACCAAATACCTGTGATTTTAGGTCGCCCATTCTTAGCTACGTCTAATGCGATCATAAACTGTCGAAATGGTATTATGAATCTATCTTTTGGTAATATGACTATTGAGCTGAATATTTTTAATGTAAACAAGCTACATTCTGAGCTAGATAGCACATGTATTGAAGAGGTGAACATGATAGGAACCTTAGTTCAGGAGTCATTACCAAACATCGTACCGGAAAATACATTGGAGAGTTGTTTATCCCATTTTAGCCTGGATTTCGACGATGATAGTAACATTGAACAAGTAAATGCTCTGTTGGATTCTGTTCCTATGTTAGATATTGATATATGGAAAGATAGGTTCGAACCATTACTAGCTTCTGAGTCTATCTTAATACCTTATTTAAAAGAGCCTCCTGAGTTGGAGTCTAATTATACATTTTTAGGCCCACCCGAGTCTTTCCCTGTGATTATAGCCTCCGATTTGGATAGTGATCAGGAAAGTAGTCCAGAGACCGTGCTTCAAGAAAATAAGGAAGCCTTAGAGTGGACCATAGAAGATATGAAGCAAGCTGAGGATGAACCACCTGATTATGACTTAGAGAAAGCAATTGACCTTTTTCAAGAACCCGATGGTCTAGAAATTAGGAACATTGTGACTAGTCATTGTAGAGGCACCCAAAATTCTAAGTTTGGGGGTAGAGATTGTCAATTATCCCCAATAGAAGTCCCTAACTTGGGACTCAAGCCTAGTGAGGTATCCTTGAGTGTATTCAGACTCCACAACCTGATCCCTGATAATGTCCAGGAAAAATCCATATGTTAGAGACCCGTTTTTCGGATGAATCTGTTTGCCGAGACACTCATATGAAGCCCAAGTGGGCACCTCAGATAAATCCAGTTGTCTTGCGAGAAACTTTAGATCAGGTTGTGCTCTATCTGCTCATTTTTCTGATCTTGAGCATTTGTCTCCTATTGTGGCAGTTCTATTTGGTCTTATGGACCCACAATTGTTTCGACTATTGGTATACGACTTTGGAAGGTGAAAATTCTTTTTGAGGTATTTGATGTCTAGCTAATGACTATAAATTTAGCATTTACTGGGAGGCTCCCGCGTTCATGTGATACGGTAATATCCTTCCTTATTTCTTTTCCCTCCAGTGGTAATAGTTTCTCCTTGTTCATGCTTTTATTTCATCTTAGAACATTGAGGACAATGTAAGATTTAAGTTTGGGGGTGGGGAAGAAACATTTTTTGTAGCTTTTTGCAATAAATAAACTCCAGAGCCTAGAAATTTATGCCTAT
The DNA here is from genome assembly GCF_003573695.1 of Papaver somniferum. Classification (NCBI taxonomy): domain Eukaryota; kingdom Viridiplantae; phylum Streptophyta; class Magnoliopsida; order Ranunculales; family Papaveraceae; genus Papaver; species Papaver somniferum. The sequence continues at coordinate 13,647,154 of NC_039360.1, read as the reverse complement.
TGAGGATTGCACTAACTAATCTAAGTGGATGGAAGCATTTTGATTGTAGGAGTTTGAGGAACCAATCTGATTAGATGGAAACATCTAAAGAGTCTATTCATAAAAGCACAGAGCTCAGATGTTAGAAATAACATGATAGTTTCACCATATCTCGTTGAGTCCTTTTCACTTCTATTTTTATTTTATTTTGTTTTTAAACTATGTTTCTCTAAGTGATAGGTGGGGCCCACGATTCAAGTTGTTACCAATGCTAGGGTGAATTAGAGTGATTGAGATACCATAAAAAAAATGAAAAAAAAAAAAAAAAAAAAAAAGTTGAAAAAAAAAAAAAAAAAAAGATGAAAAAAAAAAAAAAAAAAAAAAAAAAAAAAAAAAAAAAAAAAAAAAAGAAAGAAAAGAAATTGAGACCAGACCATTTGACCAAAAGGAATAAATTCAATAAAGTCGACCACTGGTACCCTTGTATATGCCAGTTGTGTTGACCTAGAGTTAGGTTATCGACCACTGGTACCCTTGTATATGCCAGTGTGTTGATATTAGTCAGACTAGTATCTCAATCCATTAGGATAGGTTCATTTTGGCGGAGGCCTTCAGACAGATATGGGAAACGTCGTTCACTTAGTAAACATCAAAACCATCTATGTTTTCTATATCCATCTTCTTGATCTATCCATGTGATTAGTTTGACTCCGAATATGATGTCCATAGTGCAACTATCTGAGTAGAGCTCTGTCACTTTATATGAATTTTAGTATGCTTGAGTGCAAACTCGTGTACAGCAATTGGAATTTCGCATCAGGGTACTTCTTCCTGTAGTCAATAAGTATGCCAACCAAGGAGATTCTTTAGTGCCTTCCAAGGTTCTGCGTAGATAGCTAAGGTCTGGAGTACAGGTTTTGTGGGTATATCTCTGGTAAGCCCTCCCGAGACTATAACTCGGCCACTAGGGCCACCTAGGGGTTTAAAGGCTTATTGCATACGCTAAATGCAATCGACGATGCCTGCGACAGTGAGTTAGGATTTTATTTTGTAGTTTTGATTTGCTCGGGACTAGCAAATAATAAGTTTGGGGGTATTTGATAGACGCATTTATGTGTCTAATATAGCCCATTGTATATTGTTAGTACTCATATTACTTATTATGGCTTTTTATGTCCCTGTAGGTATTTCTGGAGAAATAAGCTTTTGCGGCGAAATTGGCTAAAAAAGTGGTTTTTGCGCTCGTGGGAGAAAATTACTATACGGACTCTCACTTTGGATAAGGGGTAACCTAATTACTAAGGGTAACCTAATTACTAAGGGGTGACCCATTTCCAAGCAGCTGCTAAAGGGATACCAGAACTGGATAAGGGGAGGTCATCTTCATAGTTTCAAACTAAAAAATGGCGGGAAAATGCATGCAAGAACTGGCAGATTTTGTGTTCGATCTTGGAGTTGTTTTAGAGTGATTCAATGGGTGTATTTGGTATGTATGGACTCTACAAGACATAAGGGCCTGTTTAAATCGTCTAGACCCAGCCAATTGGGCTGGATAAGTCGGAAAAATCACACGAAGTCCAAACAGGGACACGTACTTTCTGTTGAAGTTTCAAAGATTTTTTGAGAGAGTTTTGGGCGAGTCTCACGCTGGATAGACTCTATATAGTATTATTCAAGTCCTGGGAGAGTCTTGGGGGAAATTTTATAGCCAACAAACGCGTACAGGGAGATGACAGGAGAGATATTCTCTCAACAGCGCAGAGAAGAGAGAAGAAAGAAGAAGTCGGATTCACTCGAGATTTTTGGGGGTTTGATAGCTATATAAGTGTTGTTTCGAGTCAGAAGAAGGGTTAGAAAAGTTTGGAAACCCTTAGGAGAGAGTTTAGATCCCAGGAGAGCCGTGGAGAATCGATTGAAGACCAAACAGTTCTGCTGCTGCTGCTGTTCGAGGAGGAAGAAGAAGAGGAAGAACAGACCCGCTAAGGCAGTCGTTCTTCAACAGTCTAAAACCAGAAACGCTGTGTCGCTGTTTACAGCACACGACTTGTATCGTTCTTTACAGCAGTCGTTTTCTTTTACAGCACTTTAGTCCTATCGTTTCTTCTCAGCACTTACACCATTTGTAACAGTGACGCTGTAACACTTTTACAGCGTTGCTAATTACTATTTCATCATATAATCATCAATAAAAACACTTATTTAGCCATGAATACATCTTGTGAGTGTGTCTTTGGGATGAGGAGCTAAACCCATTAGCCGAGACGACGGAGGAAGCCATTGGTCCATATTGATTGGTATAATTCTAATTTTATTATTTATTTGCAATATTATTATTTGATTATTTGCATGGAATTGAATTTGAAATATTAGTTTTTATTGAATAGTTGTGAATTATTTTGATGAAGCATGCTGGGTTTTAAAAACTTTTGATGTTTTATACTTTGTGATTACAATTATTACTTCAAAAATATATTTGAGGCAAATATTAGAATTATTTTTAAAGATAGAATTGCAAGAATATTATTTAGAATTTACTATTTAATTGGTCAATGGTGGAATCCTAGTCTTGGTATTTTCTCTAAAGGTTTGAATTATTTTGTTTATTTTCCTTTTTAAATTAAATCTAAAAAAAATTGTTTTCTTCACAAGTTCGAAAAGAACCCCTTTTACCACTACAACTACAATCACTATTTGAAAACCATCAGTCACGAGATCGACTGACGATCATTCTATGAAATTCTAAAATTATTTGGAAGAGTTTTGGACCTAATACGTGCAATTGCACGAATTAGGTCAAATCGTGAAAATACGTGGGACCGGCTTCTTGCAAGCCAAAGAGCCAACCTTGGTCGGTCAAGGTAACATGCTCACGGTGTCCGTGTCTCAGTCCTGAGAATTTTAATATTTTCTGGCGTGCGTTTGAGCAACCATTTGAGAACATATGACAAAATCAGGGTTTTGCTGAAACTGAGGAAACTTCATGAGATGAAGGAAAATAATTATAAAATGAAGGAATAATGAGGCGTGGGACCGCTGAAACCAAGGCATGGCCGGCCGGCTAGTGACCACGGTCCCATGGTGCATTTTCCTAATTTTATATTATTTTTCATGATTTTATGAAAATATCATGAAATCAAGGAGTTTTGTTAAAATTAAGGAGTTTCCTTAAAGTGAAAGAGTTTCCATGGGATCAAGGAAGCAAATAATATTAAAAAATAATAAAATAAGGGCGTGTGGGACCGGCTGAGGCATGGCCGTCCGGCTGGGGCCCAGTCCCGTGCGTTTTTACTAATTTTATATATTTTTATGTATTTTTCCATGATTTGAAGGAATTTTCATAATTTGAGAGAAATACCATGAAATCAAGGAATTTCATGGGATCAAGGAAACATTAAAATAATAATAATTAGATAAAGGGACGTGTGGGACCGGCTATGGCATGGTCAGCCGGCTTGGGCCCGGTCCCACGGGTTTCCCTAATTTTATATTATATTTTTCATGGATTTATGAAAATACCATGAGATTAAGGAGTTTTCATGAGATTAGGAAAATAATATTAAATAATGAGGAACCATGAGGTGTGGGCCCGGCCGGGATCAAGGCATGGTCGATTGGCCAACAATCACGACTCCACAATATTTTTCCCAATTTTATATCATTTCCTTGGTGCGAAGGAAACACCATGAAACTGAGTTTCCTCAAAACGAAGGATATTTGTTCAAATGAAAGGATTTCATAAGATCAAGGAAAATAACAAAAAATATGATAAAATATAAAACTGGCGTGGGATTGGCCACGGCACAGCCGGCCTGTCGGTGAGCCCAATCCCCAGCGCCTTGGTCAATATTTAATTATTTATTATTTTCCTTCCTATTTTGCATAGGTTCATCGTTTCGTCGTATTTTGAAATACTCGTTCGTGCGGTGATCGTTAGTGCATCATCGTTGAGTACACTTGCACCTTTTGAGACGGGGCTTACTCGAAGGTAGCTCAGACGCCCTGCGTTGAATATTTATTACTAACCCATGAATTCTGCATGGAAGAACCATAGATTGAAGTAACGAAATATTACGAAAATATTTGAATATTTTCAGAAATTCAGTGGATGAATCCAAGAATGTTAAGAATAATTAACTGATGGATCTGTACTAGCAGAGCAAGCTGTCTAGGAGCATTAATTATTCTGACATGAGCTTGCTGGAGCTTCATGTCCTTTAAATAGTCAGGGAAAACTGTTGTTTGTATCCTGAAGACGTTATCGCTCTATACTAGCAGAGCAAGCTGTCTAGGAGCCGTCAATCTCTTGATTCTATATAGAAATAATTACTGAAGTGTTTAGTATTCATGAGATATGTCGTTGTCTAGCTGTGAGACTACATATCTGCATGTACTCTGAGAGACAGTATTCTCAGTCATAGGTTCGATGAGAGACTCGTGTCTCAATACTCGCGTCTGATTGCTGGATCAGAAGTTCGTATAATTATGGGTTTACGATTTTAGCCTTTGTCGAAAATCCACCATCTACAAAACTAAGATTTGATTTCATAGTTTTGATTTTTTTGTATGAGTTTCTACTTATGTGCTCAATTGATTTAATTTTGTTATAATCAAATCATAAGTATATTAGTGAATATTTTTCAATTATTTTTCTTTTTCATCGTATAATCATAATCTATTGTCTATCAAACACTGATAGTATAATCGACATACAATGGGAGATTAATCATAAGATACATCGTATTGGAATGGATGTTAGATGACATAGACGTGATTTTATCATTGTTGTCATGTTTTCCGATCCCTATTTCATGTATATGACGATTATTTTTTTATTATTGATGGTTCTTAGAAAAGGTGGATCATTTTATGTTTATTGATGGTTCTTTCAAAGATTTTAAAATGGGTATGGGTGTTACTTGGTGTGACATTGCAGGAAATGTGAGAAGTACTCGATCAGACTATGGTTTGATGACAGATGCAGTAGGTGCTGAGGCTGCTGCACTAGTTTTGTCCATCTCTTGGGCAGAAGAGATGAATCTTTCCAGAGTCGTCTTTGTAAGTGATTGTATTCAGCTTGTGCACTTCAGTAATGGTGTGGATACTAATATTTCTTGGAGAAGTAGTGATCTTGTCGAGCAATGTCGGAGTTTGTGTGTCCTTTAAAATTATGTACATTAAGCGTGTGAAAATTTTCCTAGCAGACCGGCTAGAAAACTTAGTCTTAAGGGTGTTTGGGTCTCTGTTTCTTCTTTTTTGAACTCTCTTATTAGGAAGGAGAACCTTAATGAAGTCTGTAATTCTCCTCTTCTTAATAAAATAGTGTGTTTCTTAGCAAAGAAAAAAGATTATTTTTTATTTGTTCCACAATCCATATTGTTCATTGGATTTATTTTCGGTATGTAATATGATTGAAGTTTATTTTCTGTCGTATTACTCTTTTCTCTAGCATACATATATATTATTTTAATTACTGCCTATGTATTCAGATGCATGTATGTGTTTGTGGGTGAACATTGTTTCTGCCGGTTTTGGTAAATTCGGGTGTGTGGATGAGAAACAAATCTAACCCTAAACAATGCACTGCACGGGAGTACTTTTGATTCGAGAGATCAATCTGTACAATCCTGTCCTAAACCAAGAAATGGTCGTTCCAGGCTTGCTTTAGTCACAAAGTGAAGGAGAAGGGTTGGTCTTAGAAAGTGTTGAGACCAGAATCTTTGATTCTGAAGGTGTGGTTGTTCACGACTTGTATCAGAAAGTAGAACTGGCTAGCAGAATGGAAAGCTATCAGGTGATTTCTGGATACTGTGTTGTTCTCTGACCAAAACTTGTTGTTTGGTGGAAATAGTTGAAACCTATTTATACAAGTCGTAATAAAACATACCCTAGTCTCGTAGAAAGTGGAAACGATTGAGTGGTGGAAGAGTAACGTGTAACGTCAGGAATTATGCTTCCATAATGAAGGAGGTGGATCCGTTTACGCCATTACTTCTTGCAATTACTAACCGCCCCGCTTTATGACACTTTCTTATAATTGGCGTATTGCACGCCACACGTTGTAAACCGCCATAATAATACCCTGATGAGCATCCCCCAGTTTGTAACATGTTCGATATCTCGAGTGTTTTCGTGGAAAACATGTATAATTTTGCTACGTGTGGCAAGTTAAAATCAAGAGGCTTGCCGCAGGAAAATAACATGTGATGCTATTAGGCTGGTCGCCTAAAACTTGCCACAAGTCTGTTAGTTCGGTGGCGAACTTTGATGGCTGAGATCGCATCTCATGAGGAAGGGTAGCCGTTGATTATGGCTGCCTTGTGTTGGCGCCTGATATGGCGCAGTGGCGTTTTGGTGTACGCCAGTGGAAATGTGGCATGGCTCGTGCATGCCAGTGGCACGGTGGTGCAAGTGGCGCCTGGCGTAGCCATGGCCACTAGATTTAGGCGGATGGCCGCCTAAAACTTGCCACAATCCTGTCAGCTCGGTGGCGGACTTGGATGGCTGAGATTGCATCTCATGAGGAAGAGTAGCCATCGATTATGGCTACCTTCTGTTGGTGCCTGATAATGGTACAGTGGCGCCTTTAGCGCACGCCAGTGGCGTTGCGCCATGGCTGGCATAGTTCGTGCATGCCAGTGGCATGGTGGAGTGGCTGGCATAATCTGTGCATGTCAGCGGCACGATGGTGTAAGTGGCGCCTGACGTAGCCATATCCACTGAAATTTTGACATGTTGGTGTTAGACTCAAATGTGGTGTGGAAACATCAGTTTTAATGGCCACATTGATCCCCATGTTCTGTGGAACATTGTTTGGCTCAATTGGCGTGGAAACTTTGCCTAAATTAGGGTTTGGCATGTCGAAACCCTAATTAGCATATATGGATAATGCAACAAATTAATCAATACATTTCCCACTAATTAAATGGTAATATAACGGTAGTAAGAGATCGTTCCCACAGAGATCTGTGTAATTGATAGGTTATTTGATCAGCAAGATAAAGTAAATAACAAAGGGGGTTTTGGTTTTAAGATAATAGAAATACAATAAAGAAGAAAGAGATGATCAAGGAATCCTTCGCCGTTACCAAGCGATAACTGGACTAATATACTTATGTATTGTTCGTAAGAACCATTCATCACCAACCGTGGAATAACAACTAGCTCAGTGTTATCCCCAAAGCTCCAAATACCACGGATACGGAAGCTCTCCAATATCAAATTCTATTCAACGAACCACGAAGTAGTAGCTCACTCAAGGTGTAATCCAATCGAACACTTTAAGCTTTGTGAGTTAGGTTTATCCCAGTAGTTAAACTCTTAGATCAAGGTTTACTTGCTGGTATTGTATTCACACATGATTTCTCCACAGAATCCCTCTGTAGGGTCTCGTGATTTCTACTTGTGTAGAGAGTTATTCGACGATTACTTATCTCCTAACTTCCACTAGCAATAGAACGATCAATAGACTAATCTGGTTGTGCACCCAAACCAATCTAGTAATCACTCATAAACCCTAGATATAGTAAAGACAAACGATGATGATAAAAACTCTCAATAGGTTTGTATTATTAGTAAAGCTTTACGCTTAGAACATTGAATTCATCCTTAATCAACAAAGGATTTAGCTACTCATATTACAAAGAAGAAGAATCATAGTGGTTTCCCACGGTAAACCCTAGGTTTTTATGTAGAACTTGTGATATGAGACTCGATGCTATATTTTACATAACCTAATACTTTTTTATAGGTTTACATTGCTTCGCTTCCAAGTATTTAGTTAGGTTTAAGAACCCGACCCGAAAATATGACCTAACGACTCCAAACGTGCCCTTAGGTATTCCAAGGTGTGAATACACGTTTCCCATTTGATAAGTTCGCGTACCCAGTCCGCAAACTTCAAATTCCAGCAGATATTTTCGGAAACAAGTCTGCGAACCCCGTCCGCAAACCCAGTTCGCGGACTTCACTGTCTTCGGTATTCAATGGAAACTGTTTTGGCCACAACTTCTTCATCCGAACTCGAAATGACCTCATTCTTTTTGAATTATTTTTATCTTTCAATTCTCTTCAAGATGATGATGAGAAATCCTTAATTTTAATGAGTTAAGATCGGTCTTTGGCCTGTGTCTTGATTATGAGCGTTTTGCTCCTTTTCGTCGCACCTCTTCCACTTCTCTTGGACTTGGGCGCTTGGATACTTGGGATACTTCTATTCTTAGATATTTTCAGCAGTTTGTAGCTCCTTTGTGAATGATTCACCTATTGGAGGAAAATAAGAGAAAACCAAAGTAATAATACGAAAATATGCAAGAATAATAGCTAAAACAAGTATGGAATGAATACTAAAATCATATGAATTATGCACTTATCAATGGCATGTAGCATGCGGTAGGTGGAAACGGCATGGCATTTTATACAAACGATGCCTGAGGAGCCATAGACAGGCCACCATGTAGAAACGGCCACATGAACAAATATTTCCACGAGTGGCCGTGGCACCTTTTTTAGGGTTTCCTAAATCTGTACGGCATGTTGCGGGCCCGAGGTGACATAATTTTGGTTCACAATTAGAAATTAGGGTTTCATACACCGCCACTAGAGCATGGACGTGCCTAGGGTTCAGGCTAGCCAATTTGAAATCTGTTGTGAAGCTGGTCACGCACGGAGAATGGTTTGGCAAGTTTTCGCATGCTATCGCGGTAAGTGGCGCGTTTGGCATGTGCACTTGGCATGCCTGTTTGGCGTGTGCGATTGACATGCTTTTGGCATGTTTTGCATGCTGTTTGGCTTGTGCGCCTGGCATGTTTGTTTTTGGCATGTTTGGCATGTCGTTAGTATGTTGGCATGGTTTTGGGAAGCCAACTTAGTATGGCGACCTCTTGACACAATTTCCACCTCTTTTAAGGCTGTGGCGGGTTTAGAGAAACCTGATTGGTCAATGGGGAATAGGGCCGGCATGTATGGGCCCAACCACAACTCGTGGGAGTATGACAGGTTTAAGGCGACCTGATTGGCCGACAAAGGAGTAGGGTCGGTTAGGTTACATGGGGCGTGGCCAAGTGGCGCCGGCTGGCCCGTGGTGTGGCCACGCTTCCTCTCGTTGTTGCTCCTTCTCCGCGGCTCCGCTACTCTTTGTTTTCTGATTTTGGACAGGACTCTGCACCTATTAATTCGCGGTGGATTAATTGCTTAGTTGCTTAAGCGTAATTTCGACCAACATGGTCTAATATACTACGTAGGGCGCAAAAACCCTAATTTTGCAAATTAGTCAGGTTCATGAGTTTTTTGTGAGTTATCAAAAAATTAATTGGATTTTGTGTGCTGCCACGAAATTCCTTATTTACAGAGTGCAGTGTGCTTTCTGTCTGAGCGTTTTCTGCAATGGCCTTAACTTTGGTACTTGGAAATCCGTGCTACTCTGCTGCGAGTGAACACAAATCCGCCATGCCATACCGATATTAAGGATTCTGCCGGGGAACATAACACATCAAAAGTACTCAGTGAATCTTATATTAATAAGTAATATAGGCAGGGAGCCAAAATTTACAGAACATATGGGATGGTTTCTACATGCGCCCGTCTGGATAAATTTCATGTAAATATATTGCACGACTCAATAAATATGCAAGTGGAGAGGTTAACACTCATGGCTCCGTTTTCTTACAGAGTGACGTCACATCAGATGCAAGGTTTTATAATTTTAACCCTAAGCTAAAAACCATCATCAACATTAAGTCCCCTGCTTAGCTCGGAACAGTGGCATTGTTGCGGGGTAAGCATGAGATGGTGACAGACAAGGATAAAATCGAAACGGCAAGTCATGAAGAGATTTTCAGGAATATTTGGCTAACCTTTGTCAAGAGGCATGAAAAATCTGTGATCCTTGCGTTGGCGGCTTTGCATAAATTCGGTTTGGCCATGGGGTGTTGGCATCAGCGCTGCAACTTTGGCTACTGATCGGCAGAGGTGGAACTGCAACTTGGTCCGCGGAACGGGAGCTGTCTGGCTAGGAAAGGTGGATGGCGCTGCTTTGGCTGGCTAGGTCACTGGCTCTGCTGGCTACAGAAAGGTGAATGGAGCGGGAAATATCTAATCCAGTTGGTATTTCGCGTTCGGAGCCTTAATACACGACTGGTAAAAGGTTTTTCTTTCTCATGCTTCACCTGGAAATACAGTGGTGAGTGTTGAGGAATTCGCACGTCTCAACACTAAGAAGAAAACGTGTTGAGGCAGTATGCCTGACAACAAAATAGTGGTGTTGAGGAATTTGTATGTTTCAAAACCAAGAGGAATGTGTATTGAGGAAGCATGCCTAGCAACACAATGGTGAGTGTTGAGGAATTTGCACGTCTCAACATTAAGAGGAAAGATGTGTTGAGGCAGCATGCCTGGCAACACAATAGTGGTGTTGAGGAATTTGCACGTCTCAACACTAAGAGGGGTGTGTGTTGAGGAAGCATGCCTAGAAACACAATAGTGGTGTTGAGTAATTTGCACGTCTCAACACCAAGAGGAGGTTGTGTTGAGGAAGCATGCCTAGCAACACAATGGTGAGTGTGGAGGAATTTGCACGTCTCAACACTAAGAGGAAGGATGTTTTGTGGCAGCATGCCTGGAAACACAATAGTGGTGTTGAGGAATTTGCACGTCTCAACACCAAGAGGGGGTGTGTTGAGGAAGCATGCCTAGCAACACAGTGGTGAGTGTTGATGAATTTGCACGTCTCAACACTAAGAGGAAGGATGTGTTGAGGCAGCATTCCTGGTAACACAATAGTGGTGTTAAGGAATTTCCACGTCTCAACACCAAGAGGAGGGTGTGTTGAGGAAGCATTCCCAACAACACAGTGATGAGTGTTGAGGAATTTACACGTATCAACACTAAGAGGAATTACGTGTTGAGGCAGCATGCCTGGCAACAAAATAGTGGTGTTGAGGAATTTGCACGTCTCAACACTAAGATGAAGAATATGTTGAGGCAGCATGCGTGGCAACACAATAGTGGTGCTGAAGAATTTGCACGTCTCAACACCAAGAGGAGGGTGTGTTGAGGAAGCATGCCTCGCAACACAGTGATGAGTGTTGAGGAATTTCCACGTCTCAACACGTAGAGGAAGGATGTGTTTAGGAAGCATGCCTGAAAACACAATAGTGGTGTTGAGGAATTTGAACGTCTCAACACCAAGAGGGGGTGTGTTGAGGAAGTATGCCTAGCAACACAGTGGTGAGTGTTGAGGAATTTGCATGTCTCAACACTAAGATATTTAAAATTTATTGAATATGCCTAATAGATATAATACATTTAGTTTAAGGAAAGTTACTTAGCTCTGTCTGCGCTAGGCATGTCCTTCGCGCATGATTAGGCTTTCGGTATTTTAGGCTCCCACATGAGTGAACATCATCAGGCGTTAGTGATGACATTAGGATGATGACGGGTTGATAGACGGACCAAATTCCCCATGTATTTGATGGGATGAAACAAAAGGTGGCCACAACTATGAACCTTGGATGGTTGCGATCACGATCCTTGACAGGGAGGAGTGTGGTGGCTACGGGCACGAACCTTGGAAGGAAGAAGTATGGCGGTTACGACACGATATTTGGCAGGAAGGAGGCGTCGAAGCGGTTTCGGCTCCTGGAGAGGACGTGAAGCTTATGGAGCAGGACGCCGAAGCTTCGGCTTCGGATCTGGGAGAGGATGTTGAGGCTTCGGCTTTGGATATGGATTCTGGAGAAGCTTACGAAGATAACGCTGAAGCGGAGCGGTTGCTGGAGCGAACGTTGAAGCGGAGCGACTTCTGAAGAGAACGTTATAGTGGCTCCTGGAGAGAACTCCAGTGAGGGCGCCATTAACCCTTGACTTCAAAAAAAAAGTTGATATGATATGGCATATGGGAAAGACGGCACACAAATAGTGCTGGTCGGCAAGTCGTGTTTTTCTCCTCATGGGAAAGAATACGCTTCTTCTGTTTGATTTTACCTTGCAACTCTCATAGTCTTGACGGTTACAATGTTGAAGTTGGAGGCCGCGTCAATCAGCGTGTTGTCAAACTCGACATGCTTCAAGTGAACAGTGGTTAGGAGTCCCCAGTTCCATCTATCAATCGTGCTTTGCAGGAGAGGTTGGGGTTTGGGAACGGCTTCGCTGGCTGGAAACAACTGCTTTCCTGATACAGTGCGGTTGAGGGATGCAGATATGTCTTGACGCTGCAACTTGGAGAAATACAGAATCTCACATAAATGTTTCATCATAGACTGCACAATTCTGTGGACGGAGTCCCCAGAAATCATGTAGCTCCTGACGGGAAGAGGGTCTCTGTGAACTCAGGAGGGTTGCTGATTTTTTTTGCCTCAATTTTGGAGAAGTCATTCTTGATCTTCACGTGTGATGAAATTGGATTGTTGATTATTTTCTATTGGGCGTTCAGGAGCAACACGAGCATCTTCATCTATAAAGGTGCATCCTGCTGAAGTGCTTGCGCCGGATGTTAAAATTATTCCTTGTCAGCTTCATCTGGAGTTGACGTGACTCTTGTGGTAGTCGCTCCGTTAGTGTCTTGAGAAAGATAGGTATCTCTTTCTGAGATGTAGCCATGTCTGTCAGAGCCTTACGAGAACCTTTTGTTTTTTCATCAAATCAACAGTGGTAAGAGGAGGTTGGCTTCCTCTGTCTCCTCCAGTCTCTCGTCCCGGTGGTGGAGTGCCGTCGGCTTTGGTGATAACTGGGGGTGTCACGCTTGAAGAAATATTGGGGGTGGCGGCTCTGGCTCTGGTGATCAGAGGTGTAATGCCTGAGGGAACGTTTCCTACGCCACTAGTGTTGATCATGCTGACAGGTGGTACATTGAAGTCACTGGAAGGAACGTTGTTGTCAAGGGTGTTCTCAGAGCCGGTGGCATCAGAGTTTGTCGCTGACCCGGACCTGAGCTCTCCCATCTTGAAATTGGGATTAAAAAAATGAAACTGAAAATTGAGAATTGATATTGCAACCAAGAGATTAATCTCCCACTGTGGTCGCCAATTGTTTGTGGGTGAAAACTGTTTCTGCCGATTTTGGTAAATTCGAGTGTGTGGATGAGAAACATATCTAAACCCTAAACAATGCACTGAACGGGAGTACTTTTGATTCGAGAGATAAATCTATACAATCCTGTCCTAAACCAAGAAATGGCCGTTCCAGGCTTGCTTCGGTCACAAAGTGAAGGAGAAGGGTTGGTCTTAGGGAGGGAAGCAAAGAAAGTGTTGAGACCAGAATCGTTAATTCTGAAGGTGTGGTTGTTCACGACTTGTATCAAAAAGTAGAATTGTCTAGCAGAATGGAAAGCTATCAGGTGATTTCTGGATACTGTGTTGTTCTCTGACCAAAACTTGTTGTTTGGTGGAAATAGGTGAAACCTATTTATACAAGTCGTAATAAAACGTACCCTTGTCTAGTAGGAAGTAGAAACGATTGAGTGGTGGAAGAGTAACGTGTAACGTCAGGAGTTGTGCTTCCATAATGAAGGAGGTGGATCCGTTTACACCATTACTTCTTGCCATTACTAACCTCTCCGCTTTATGACACTTTCTTATAATGGGTGTATTGCACGTCGCACGCTGTAAACCTCCATACCAATACCCTGATGAGTATCCCCTAGTTTGTGACATGTTTGATGTCTCGAGTGTTTTCGTGGAAAACATGTAGCATTTTTCTACGTGTGGCAAGTTAAATTCAAGAGGCTTGCCGCAGTAAAATATAATGTGATGCTATTAGGCTTGTCTTGGCTGGTCGCCTAAAATTTGCCACAAGTCTATTAGTTCGGTGGCGAAATTCGATGGCTAAGATCGTATCTCATGAGTAAGCGTAGCCGTTGATTATGGCTACCTTGTTTGGCGCCTGATAATTGCGCAGTGGCGTTTTGGTGTATGCCAGTGGCAATGTGGCATGACTGGCATGGCGCGTGCATGCCAGTGGCACGGTGGTGAAAGTGGCGCCTGACGTAGCCAAGGCCACTAGATTTAGGCGGCTGGTCTCCTAAAACTTGCCACAAGCCTGTCAGCTCGGTGGCGGACTTGGATGGATGAGATTGCATCTCATGAGGAAGGGTAGCCGTCGATTATGGCTACCTTCTGTTGGCGCCTGATAATGGTACATCAGCGCCTTTAGCGCATGCCAGTGGCATTGCGGCATGGCTGGCATAGTTCGTGCATGCTATTGGCGTGGTGGAGTGGCTGGCATAGTCTGTGCATGCCAGCGGTACGATGGTGTAAGTGGCGCCTGGCGTAGCCATGACCACTGAAATTTTGGCATGTTGGTGTTAGCTCAAACGTGGTGTGGAAACATCAGTTTTAATGGCCACATTGATCCCCATGTTTAGTGGAACATTGTTTGGCTCGGTTGGCGTGACAACTTTGCCTAAATTAGGGTTTGGCATGTCGAAACCCTAATTAGCATATATGGCATGTAGCATGCGGTAGGTGGCCACAACATGGAATTTTATACAAACGATGCCTGAGGAGCCATTGGCAGGCCACCATGTAGAAACGGCCACAAGAACAAATATTTCCAAGAGTGGCCATGGTGTGACGCCTTTTTTAGGGTTTCCTAAATCCTTACGGCTTGCGGCATGTTGCGGGCCCGAGGTGACATAATTTTGGGCCACAATTAGAAATTAGGGTATCATCCACCGCCCCTAGAGCATGGCCGCGCCTAGGGTTTAGGCTTGCAAAATTAAAGTCCGTTGTGAAGCTGGTCACGCACGGAGAGTGGGTTGGAAAGTTTTGGCATGTTATCGCGGTAAGTGGCGCGTTTGGCATGTGCACTTGGCATGCCTGTTTGGCGTGTGCGATTGGCATGCTTTTGACATGTGTGCCTGGCATGTTTGTTTTTGGCATGTTTGCATGCCGTTATTATGTTGGCATTGTTTTGGGAAGCCAACTAAGTATGGCGACCTCTTGACACAATTTCCACCTCTTTTAAGGTTGTGGCAGGTTTAGAGCAACCTGATTGGTCAATGGGCAATAGGGCCGGCAAGTATGGGCCCATCCACAAATCGTGTGAGTGTGGTAAGTTTAAGGCGACCTGACTGGCCGATAAAGGAGTAGAGCCGGTCAGGTAACATGGGGCGTGGCCAAGTGCCGCCGGCTGGCCTGTGGTGTGGCCATGCTTCCTCTCGTTGTTGCTCCTTCTCCGCGGCTCCGCTACTCTTTGTTTTCTGATTTTGGGCAGGACTCTGCACCTATTAATCCGTGGTGGATCAATTGCTTAGTTTTTTAAGCGTAATTTCAACCAACGCGGTCTAATATACTGCGCAGGGCGCAACAACCCTAATTTTGGAAATTAGTCAGGTTCATGAGTTTTTTGTGAGTTATCACAAAATTAATTGGATTTTGTATGCTGCACAAAATTCCTTATTTACATAGTGCAGTGTGCTTTCTGTCTGAGCGTTTTGTGCAATGGCCTTAACTTTGGTACTTGGAAATCCGTGCTACTCTGCTGCGAGTGAACACATATCTGTCATACCATACCGATCTTAAGGGTTCTCCCGGGGAACATAGCATAGGAAAAGTACTCAGTGAATATTATATTAATAAGTAATATAGGCAGGGCGTCGAAATTTACAGAACATCTGGGATGGTTGCCACATGCGTCAGTCTGGATAAATTTCATGTAAATATATTGAACGACTCAATAAATATGCCAGTGGAGAGGTTAACACTCATGGCTTCGTTTCCTTACAGAGTGACGTCACATCAGATGTAAGGTTTTACAATTTTAACCCTAAGCTAAAAACCACCATAAACAGTATGCAACCAACTAGTACTGTTTTTGTCATAAAATAAAGATCATCGAGACGCAGCAATCACATATGGAGAGCTCTATGGACCACTAAGCCACGAAGAAAGACGCTCTCTCCTCTCTCCTCCCTCCTTATGCTTATCTGAGCTTCCCAAAATTCGTTCAAAAATAGCCGTTTTATTTTGTCTTCACCTTCTAACGTCTCTCCCAACGGTCGAATTATGTCGGACAACGACGGATAATTTCACTGGAAGAGATATCTGATTACTTCAACAATCTGTTGAATCCTAATGGAGGTCACAAATCACTACGATTCATGCTCCTGCAACTGTATCTACAATCACTATAATTACTCCAATAACAAAATCACTTTGAGAGATGACATTCACACAAAAATCACACAAATTACATCAATCACACAAATTACATCAATCACACAAAAAGCTTATGGGAGAGATAGGTATGAAAAGAACTTGGAAGTAAAACTCACAATTGATATTACCAGACCACTCAAGTTTGGGATAGAAGCTTATGAAACCCCAACAACTTCTCACTGGTTGGAATTTGCTTATGCTCTAAATGGAATAAAGTTATGTTAAGTTTGTAGAGTGTTGGATCATCCAAGTCCCCATGCCCCATACCTCCAACCCCATCTCAATCCCACTACAATCAGTTCCCCACCCCTCAACCAAGCCGCCCACCACAAACTCCCCAACAAAAATCTGTGCAAGATGGAAGGAATGCCATCCACAGATCTTACTCTGATGCTGATGTTGCAGCTGAATTTGAAATCAAAATGAAGAATGCAAAGAAGCTGGAACTAGAAAAAGCAATAGCTAACATTGCTTCCACTTCAAGTGATCCTATAACTTTTGGTGCATCTTCTACTGTGGAAGCTGACACTCCTCATCCTGATGTGATAGCATGTCAAGTAAGAAACAGAAAATTGGAACTATCCAAAAAAATTACCAACAATTACAAGAAAAAGTTTCCAAAAATGAAAGTTGATGCAAGAGCCAAACATACTAGCTCTCCTAACAATAACAAAACTCAAGTTGTTGATCCTACTGGCACTTTCCCAAATATCCCTCCTCCTAAACCTTACCCTTTCAACTCCTTACCAACCCTTAGCCAAATTAAGGAAAGGATGGAAGCTGAAATAGCTAAGAAAAAAAAGGAAACTTGGCATGCCAAGAAGAAGAATCATGTCTTTGAGGAATACAACCCTCCCTCTCTTGTGGCCAACGAATCATAACCCAAGAGAAAGAAACCTTTTCCTGCTGAAGACCCTATGGACATCTCTTCAAATGCTTCTGAATGCCTCAAAAGATTCGAGGATCATGAAGACTTACCTGCAGAACCTCTGGACTTAAGCATCCCCATATTGGCTAATGGTGATTATGGCAATGGTGCTTCTGGCAATATCCCTACTGATTCTGAGGTAACTTATTTATTACACTATATTACTATCTCTGTCCTTCTGAAATTCTTAAACTATCATACTAGCTCTTTGTCTTACTATGACTCCATTCCTAGAAGACCCACATCAAAATATCCTCTTGTATCTTATTTTTGGAAATTCTTTACCTCTATGGCATGGAATTGTCAAGGTTTGGGCACAAAAAAAGATAAAAATTACCTCAATGATATGCTAAATAAACTTGGTCCTGATATCTGTTTCATATCTGAAACAAAACAGAAACAAGAAAAACTATGCAAGATATCAATGTCCAGAATTACTGGTTTGTTAATCTTGGAGGAACTAGTGGTACTGCTGGAAGACTAGCTTTGATATGGAAAAGCAATCTTGATGTTGAGATTCTAGATTGCTCCCTAAATCATATCAATGCTATAATCAAGCCCACCAATGGTACTTCTTGGCTCTTTACTGGATACTATGGTAGCCCTTATGATACTAAGAGCAAGATTGAATCCTGGAAAGTTTTAGAAAAAACTGCTCTCATTCACTCTATACCTTGGCTGATTATTGGAGATCTTAATATCATATTGCATGATATTGAGAAGTACAGTACTCAACCATTAGACATCAATGAGGCAAACATTTTTAACACCAAAATTTCCGAGTTAGACTTAATTGATTTTGGCAATGTTGGCTTCCCCTTCACTTGGTCTAACAAAAGAAGTGGTCCTGCTCTCACTGAACAAAGATTGGATAGAGGATTAGCCACAGAAAGCTGGCTGCTCCTATATCCAAACACTACTATTTCTAATATGCTAGCCATTGGGTCAGACCATCATCCTATTTTCCTCAACTCCAACCCTAACTGGCAAACTGGTAAAATTCCTTTCAAATTATTTGGTCCTTAGTTAGGCCATAAGGATTGCAAGGAAATAATTGTTGAGTGATGGAAGAGAAATCTCTTTGGATCAAGTGATTATCTTATATCCAGGAAACTCAATGATATCAAGTTGAAACTCAGAATTTGGAATAAAGAGATTTATGGCAATATCAAAACCAACAAAGAATACTGTAAACAATACCTCTCTTGGTTTCATGACAATTATTTCAGAGTTGATAAAAGTGTTTTGTCAGCTTAGCCAGACAAAAAATAAGTGAGTGGCAAGACATTGAAGAAAAATTCTGGAAGACTAAAAGCAGGGATCAGTTTATCAAGTTAGGAGACAAAAATACCAAATACTTCCATAGAGCAACAAAATGTAGAACAAGGAGAAACAAGATAGACATAATTCAAGACAGTGATGACAACTGGATTTCTGACTATGAAGAATTGAAGACATGCTTTACAAAACACTTCACTCAGATGTCAACAACAGAAACACCTTCCATAAACCCTAAAATAATAAACCTTATACCTACTACCATCACCAATACTGATAATACCAACCTAAACATACCACCTGATTACAATGAAATCAAAGCCATTCTCTTTAGTATGGTAAAAGACAAAGATCGAGGACCAGATGGATTTCCACCAAACTTCTTCCAAGCTAATTGGGACATTGTTGGAGATGATATAGTAAATATGGTGCAACATTTCTTCATTTCTGGTCACCTTCTCAAAGAGATGAACTCTACCTTAATTACCCTGATCCCCATTATTGATAACCCAACCTCCCCAAGACACTTCAGACCCATAAGTCTTTGCAACACTACCTACAAAATCATATCCAAGTTGTTAGCTCAAATAATGAAGCCTTACCTAAACAAAATCATTTCACCATACCAATCTGCCTTCATCCCTGGAAGAAAAATTTCTGATAACATTTCTATAGCTCATGAGCTAATCCACTCAATGAGATCAGAAAGAGGAGTCAAAGGTGAAAAAGGAAACATGAGAATAAAAATTAACATGGCCAAAGCTTTTGACAGAGTAGACTGGAATTTCCTCAACATAGTTATGACTAAGATGGGTTTTAATACTTCTAGGTGCCAAAAAATAATGCAATGCATATCTACAACAACCTCTACTGTTCTGATTAATGGTTCACCTGATTCCTTCTTCTCTCCTTCTAGAGGCCTTAGACAAGGAGACCCCCTGTCCCCTTACTTGTTCCTATTTTGCATGGAAACTCTCTCAAGAAATCTTACTCATGCTGAAGATATTGGTATAATAAATGGTATCAAGATATGCAAGGGTGCACCCTCTATTAATATCTCCTATTTGCTGATGATTGCATGGTATTCTGCAAAGCCAATAAAACTGAAGCACAAAACCTTAAGGATATTCTCAATCTGTTTGGAGATACTTCTGGCCAACTAATCAATTTCAACAAATCTGGTGTTTTTATCAGCAAAAACACTGACCTATCTCTTATTCCTATTATCAGCAACATAATGGGAGTTCAAAATTTACAGCTGGATGATAAGTACTTAAGATCTCCTTTGTTTACTCATAGAAGCAAGATAAAGTATTTTAGACCTAGAGTTGACAAGATGAAACTGAGACTTTCAAGTTGGAAAAATACTCCTCTAAATCCTACTGGCAGGGAGATTCTTATCAAAACTGTCACATCAACATCCAATATCTATCAAAATCCCTAATTAAACAAACTTGTCAAGATCTAAACAAGCTTCAAAGGGATTTCTATTGGGGCAAAAATCTGGAAAATCCCACTGGTTACTATCCTAAAGCATGGGCAGCTATTTGCAAACCAAAGGAACTTGGGGGTTTAGGCTTCATGAACATGGAACTCTTCAACAACTCCATGATTACCAAAATAGGATGGAGACTGGAGCAAAACAAGGATTCTATATGGTATCAACTAATGGATGATAAATACCTACTAGGAAGAAATGTTTTAAACATGGATATAAAGGCCAAAAAATGGAGATTCTTGGATCTGGAAAGGGGTCCTTGAAGGAATTCAAAATATACAACAATTCTGCTCCTGGAAAATAGGCAAAGGGAACAAAATAAGAGTTTGGGAGGACTTATGGATTCCTAACACAACTGACAAGCTGGTAAAACCAACACATTATCCACAACATCTTGAGTTGCTCTCTCAGCTCATGACACCACAAGGAGACTGGAATACTCAGCTAGTCCGCCAGATTTTCTGCTCTAACACTGCACAATTAATTTGTTCCTTGGATACATATTCAGGGGAAGAAGACAACATGCACTGGAACTTAAATGATATTGGTAAATTCTCTATGAAAGCCATGTACAAGGCAAAGATAGACAACTTATACAAAAATGATACCATAACAAGAAACTGGGAAGCCATCTAGAGAATAAATGTGGCTCCTGTGATAAAAATCTTCATCTGGAAATGTGCACATGCAATTCTCCCTACAAATGCAAAGACAACAAGTATTCTACACTATATTGATCCTATATGCCAAATTTGCAAAAGTGGGGAGGAAAATGTGACACACATGTTCCTTAATTGTCCAGCTGCTACTGAAGTCTGGCATGAAGTTCTTGGAGAATCACATGGACTGTTTGATCATACAACAAACTTCATGGACTGGTTCAATTCATGGTTCATATCTACAAATAATTCTGAAAGATATACTACATATGCTACCATCTGTTGGTACATCTGGAAGGCTAGATGTGATATAGTTTTCCAAAACATAAAGCCTCATGCAAAGAAAACTGCGACTAGCATTAAACAACATCTATGTAACTTTAACAGAATCCACGGATTACC
This sequence comes from Papaver somniferum, assembly GCF_003573695.1. Classification (NCBI taxonomy): domain Eukaryota; kingdom Viridiplantae; phylum Streptophyta; class Magnoliopsida; order Ranunculales; family Papaveraceae; genus Papaver; species Papaver somniferum. The sequence continues at coordinate 13,626,259 of NC_039360.1, read as the reverse complement.
ATCTCATGCTCTCAAAAATTTATACTTTAATGGTGCAGAACCTAATCAAGATGATCAAACAGTTTCTGATAACATTAATCTTCAAAACCCACAAGACTATAGTTTCATAATCAAAATATGTACCATACAGGATCCTGTTAGTCTTAAGTTCTTTTCTGCACTAACAATCTTGGATTTTGTAGGAAACTATATTGATAGCAGAGGCTACTCAGTCCAATTGGGAGAAAGAGGAGCCACATGAGGAGCAGAACTAGCCTATAACTGGGCACAGGAACAACATCACATGAATATCGCAATACAAGCTGAATCCAATGAAATCCTGTTAAGATTCCAATCTCTCTATTATCAAGCCATCAAGGGAAGATTCACTCATACTTACCACGAAGCAAGGCAAAGTTCCAATGAGGACACTTCTTTAAAAATTAGTCATGTTACTTTTGTTTTAACTAGTCTTAGTCTTATACATAGACTACAAAATCTGCAATCTCTGAACATTGCTATTGCTTGTAAGAACTATAAAAGTAGTACTGCCATCATCTTGGGCAATAGTACTATTACCACTTTGTCTGTTTGTTAGGCTTGCCTAACTTTTTATATAAAGAAAAAGTACTGTTATTTTCCTATTTGACATCATCTTAGTCGCGCAAAGAAAAGAATCGTCACAAGCAGTTGTGCTAGTCTTTGATTTTTGGTTCAAAGGAAAAGCCCTAACGTTTGTTGCTCCACTTGTATCACGAAAGTGCATTAGAAATTAAACTGAAAGATGATCATGTTTCACACGATGTGACATAGGTAAAGGAATAACAATCAATTCTTTTCAGCCGTGTTTTTTATCCATCGGCGTCCAAACTACGGTGAGTCTTCTATTCTGGTCATAAATTTACTTGATTATTTTTATTTCTTTTAATATGTACCATGACTGGAAGTCAATCAGTAATACAGTTTTGACAGATCGTGTATAAACTCGAACAAGTTTGATTTATTTTTCTTCTCTTATTTTTCTTTCATAGAGAAAAATAAATAAATAAATCCATCGAAAGATGATTTACAGTTTCTATTCCCCTAATGAAATTGTAATCATCAAAAATTGGTGTTATCGTCACGTGCATGGTTGAAAAACCTACGGCCAATTAATTTTGGTATCTTTGCCTTTAAAACAAGGATCATGTGATCTACATATGATTTCTGTTCTTTTTATATACATGAAACCATCTGTCAACCTCAAAATAGGTTTCCTAAGCGATAACTAAAACGACAATTTTTAATTTTGTCGATACGAGTTTGATAAATCGTAAAAACCAATTTATGTGAATTTTCTCACTGGTTCTATAACACAAGAGAAGATAAATTGGCATATTTTCTAAATCTATCACTTGGAAAGTCTATTTCTACTCTTTTGCCTATATTGAGACAAAAGTTGTATTACTATATAATATTCGATTATACACATTTGAGATTTCGAGCTGAGTTTAACTCACTTACATATTTCTCGAAATATGTGTTGGTAAGCTTTCGCTTCAACCAAGTTCATCTTATATTCTTGACGAAATTCAAAAAATGATCATGTGAAAATCGCCGAATAACATCTTACATGATTTGTGTGATACAATCATTTGGTGTAGACTTGGAATGTTTCGTAATGATTATTTCAATAATTTGAAAATTGCTTTGATGCTAATAGTTCGTGAAAACAACTATTGTCATCCTCTAAGAATGTTTCAATGATAGAAATAAAGTTTAAAACAATTGGATATAAGCATAGTATGCGTACATCCATGTCTGGGAACTATAGTATGCATACTCGTATGCGTACCTGTTGGTTTGTGAAAGTCCGGGTACCTAAGTACACATACCCGTATGCTTACCTGTTGGTTTGGGTCCTGAACTTTCTGATGTGTTTTGTGGTATGCGTACCCGTTCGCATACCGGCGAACCAAAATTAAGCCCAGCTACTTAAATATGCGTACCCGTTTGCATACTTGAGTGGTTATTGTTCTAGGATCGGTTTGTTCATGAACTAATACATTTATATAATAAAGAATGCAAACTTTGCAAACCGTGGCTATAATGTTCATGAATTGATTTGAGTGAATCTAACCGATTTTGCTTCAATTGTGTTTTTGTATACTTCTATGAGAATATAGCAATTTAACAACTCTATAACTAGTTTCATTTGAGTCATTGAACTAATTGTGGTTAAGATGAATAAGGTTAATATGAAAGTGTTAATATAGCTAACTTTGGTTAACTACTGTTGAGCCAACCTAGTGTACACGTTTAACTACGGTTACTCAAACCTAAATGAAGGTACATTTCATTTGTGTATAACAAGATAAGTTTGATATAACGGTTGAAAGATATTAGCATGAGTTGAATCAGTTTTTCATCTAACGGTGAGTATTGAATGCTTGGTTACCAAGGTAACTTAGATTGCAAATCCTGATTTGTAAACTATATAAGGGAAAACTGCAGCAACTGGGAAACCTAATCCCCACACCTTATGTGTGATATTATTTGCGACTAGAGTCGATTCTCCTTTAACCTTAGGTTTTTCACAAAACCCTGTAGGTTAATGACTTGAAGACTTCATTGGGATTGTGAAGCCAGATCCAACTATTTTCTCTGTAGTTGCGTGTTCTGATCTTGCCATGTTCTATCGTGATTGAGTATTATCTTCTCTAAGATTTGCTCGAGAGTGATCTCCGATTGGCAAGATAAAAAGTAGTCACAAACATCTTCGTCTCATCGTTTGTGATTCCACAATATCTTGTTTCGTTTCCATGCGATTAAGATTATTGTGAGTTGATTGATAATACTAGGCTGTTCTTCGGAAATATAAGTCTGGTTTATCAATTGGTTCCTGTGCACCTTGATTTATCAAAAGACGGAACAAAACTCATACATATTTTTGTGGGAGACAGGTTTATCTATTCCAATAGACTTTTCTGTGTGAGACATATTTGTTTATCAAGTCTTTGACTTTAGATCGTAGCAACTCTTAGTTATGGGTGAGATCAGCTAAGGGAATCAAGTGCGTAGTATCCTGGCGGGATCAGAGGCTGAAGGAGCACGATTGTACCTTGAATCAGTGTAAGATTATTCTACATTCCAGTCTGAAGTTCATTTGTAGTAGGCTAGTGTCTGTAGCGGCTTAATACATTGTGGTGTTCAAAACTGGACCAGGTCCCGAGGTTTTTATGCATTTGCGGTTTCCTCATTAACAAAATTTCTGGTGTCTGTGTTATTTCTTTCTGCATTATATTTTATTATATAAAAGAAATATCACAGGTTGTGTGTTAAGATCAATCAGTTCTTGAATCCGACCTTTGGGTTGTTGATTGAATTGATTGACACTTGGATATTGGTTTGTGATACCATCCAAGTTATTTCTCTTATTCAATCGGGCTCGCAAATTCCTATTTTGTTGATTGCGGATTGAATTGAGAAATAGAGATATAAACTCTTTGATATACTTTTCTATAGGTTGAGTCTGAATGTCTGGTTTATTCTCTTGAAAGTATATTGGAGTTTGTCTATTCATATTGTCGAACGAAATATTGGGTGTGGTTGTTAGACCCCCGCTTTTTTAGGCTAACACGACAACCTGTTCAACTAATGTAGTAGTACGTTGTTGGAGCTTAGCTTATTAGGTTTCCAACTAATTTCTTTTTAGGGTCAATCAGGACGGTCTCGAAGAAGAAAATTATTTCGTTTAGGGTTTACAACAGCGTACAACTACATTAGATGCACCCCAATGCGTACACGAAATTCTTGTTAGGGTTAATGAGAATTTCGTTTAAAAAAAGTGATCTGTCTATCTCACACTTCACAAAACGGTGTGGCTACGATGTGGGCGGGCCACATACTCAAAGTATGTGACCTCTTTTTTTTTGACACGTATTATAAAGTAAAAAATAAAATCTAAAACAGTTTTATTACACAATTATTTAACTAAATTTTTTTGTTTGTTAACTTCCTACTTTTTCTCAAAAAGTGAATTTTTTGGTGGGATTTGGAGGGGACAGGTTTTTAGTTTGTAGGAATTACCTATAGGTACTAATATAGTGGTATTAGTTAGTTGCAGGTCCACCTACTAAAGCCGAGTAACCAGAGGTCCATAATTAAAAGAAAACATAAAAATGGACCAGTTTTTTTAAGCCCAGGTCCTGTACACGTGCGGGATAAATAATGTGAAATTTTTAAATATCTAAAATACCATTCTAGTCCTTGATAAGCACGTAAGTGCTACATTCTATACCCATATTTATATTAGTTAGGACTCGATACTTTGGCTAATGACACTATTTTAGTGCTTTTATATAAAGTACACGAGAATTCGATCACCCGAAGGAGAACCGGCTAAATGAGAGCTAAAGTAGCACGTGCGGCAAAATTGGCCAAGACAACCCATGGCATGAAAGAGACAGATAAACTGCGAAAGCACGTTCCTGGAAGTCAAGAAGCAAAGCAAATAATTGTCTCGGCCTGTTCAACCGTGTCAGGCCCATGTTGAGTCAAATGAGACTCATGAGAAGATAGAGAGAAACTGGAGCTGTGGTGGTGCTTTTTGATAGAGGTGGAGCAAGGGAAGTAATTCAGTGATGACGAGATATGAACAGAGTGCTATGGGAGTAATTCGTCCTTGCTGTTGCTGCCGGTGAAGGAAGAAGTAATGGGAAGCAACAAACGAAGTTAATGGAGTTGCGAAGGCAGTGAAGTTCACTGGTACTCTGTATGGGATTGTGGTTCGAGTAAATGGTGTTGGTTAATGGAGAGAAGATGGAGACCTCAAGGATTCATAACTGGGAGCTGTGCTTGGAAGATGTTGCTGCTGTTGATTGTTTGAACTATGTTCGGTGATTGGTTCACCTGGTTCTACCGGAACTGAAACGCAAGGAAAGAAAGGTGTTGGCTGAACTGGTTCGTGGTGTTCGTCTCATTTGAAGGCAAGGGTATTGAATAGCATTTGAGTATGGTGTACAAAAATGGAAGTCGACGGTGAAGAATGGCGTAGAATGGCCGTTTGGATTTTGTGTGAAGTAAGAGATTGGTGTTGTGGTCAGTGTGACCGATATTTGAGAAGTTGAGATGGATAGCATTGGGCTGGACTTCGGTGGAGGAGGATTGGCATCAAAGCAATGTTCAGGGAGGAAAGCACGGTGCTGGTTATCGCAAGGTGGAGACACAGATGACAGAGAGACTTTGGCAACCAGATTGATGTTGAACGAACAAAAAAAAAGTGGTAAGTTGGGTCCGGTTTTGGAAGTAGGTACTGAGAATGGATTGGGCCTAGGTTTTATTTTGGACTTCTGCGCAATAGTTTGGAGACATAAAACCTACAGAGACAGAAAGAAGGGGGATCTTTTTGGCCGGTATTGGAGAGTTCTTTGGCTGGATGCCGAGGAGGCGACACGCCGAAGAGAAACTAGAGAAGAGAAAATAGAGCCGACGGACATAAGAAGAAAAGGAGGCGCGGCTATTACTGGGAACAAAGAAGAAGAAACAAGGGAAGAAGAAGAGGATCGATTGTCGGGTGACGACGGCAATAACGGTTTAATTTATCTTTCTCTTTTAATTCATTTTGATGGATTTTGAGAAATCCATCTCTATGTGTTGCTAAACTTTTTAGCAAGGGTTTTATGCTGTAACCACGTAGAGCATTAGACCACTTTCGAATTGATTATATATGGTTTAGAGGCTATTATGATTTGAATAAACTAACTCTTGATATTGTTTATCAATTTAATTGAAATACGAGTTGTCGCTTCACCGGTTTCATATAACCTTTGTGCCTAATTGTTAGGTTTATAAATATTTTTGCCTCATTATTTGATATTCCATGCTTCGGTTAATTTCTTTGATTGGTTATGCGTAGAAGAGTCAAATAATATTTGTGAATCAAAATTTTAGTTTCGCATAATTTCTCACTAATGCAATTTGATGGTGCATACTTGGGTTTAATCTTTTGATGTGCCATGCTTAGGGTGTCCCAGTGATATTTGCGACTCTAAAACATATAATAGGTGATGTCGATAGAATATGCGATAAATAAATATTCATGAGTTATGTATCATTTCAGTAATTCAATAGAAATAGTGGTGGATACTACAAACCCTTGCTACCGACTTTTTCATTGGATTCATTTATTCTTTTAGTATGCTTTTCTGTTATTATTCATCCAAAAGTACAAAAACATCTATATTGGTTAGTCGATTAGAGATATTGGTTACAATATTTCCACCGCTCCTCGTGGGAACGAACCGTACTTGCCTCTGTCTACATTGTAGACACCGTGCGATTACGATTATTATATATATAGGTATCTCCGGATCCTATCAATTTTTGGCGCCGCTGCCGGGGAGCAGTTGTGGAATATTGTAATTAGTATTATGATTTTGTAAATAGTTAGGTTTTCATTTTGTTTTTGTACAGTATTTTTATTTTGTTTTAGGATTTGTTTTTCCTTTTGACTTGTTTTGTGTGTTAAAATTTTATTTCAGGTACCTTTTTGAGGATGCTGAGTGCTTCTCAGGAGACGTCATCTAAGATGACAATTGGAGAATATATGCGTAGAAGTTCACATCCTCAGGAGACTTCATTTCATATGACACTTGGTGAATACATGTATGGGTCACGGTATAAGGAAGTTCTTGCTTATAATCGTCTCAGGTATGGAACTTGGAATCCAAGTAATTTTGCTATGGGTGGTTATTCAGATGAGTATCAACCCCAATACCATGAGGGTGAAAATGAACTTGACGCTAGAGTGATTTTAGGAATTATGATACCGATATAATATCTTAATCTACTGTATCTTACCCAAATCATGATCATTTAATTGATTATTTGTCTATTCAAAAGGACGAGAGTTGTGTTAGAGACGCCATTTAGTCAGATAATAATTATTTAGAAGAACATATTTTTACAGAAGATACTATTGTTGAGTCTGATGACTTAGAGACAGTAGGCGTGCATAATGATATATTTTCTAATCATTCAAATAATGAGTTTCATATAAGTCACTTAGTTACAGGTAGTGATGAGGCGATTATTCATGATATTGTTGCTCCACTGTGCTCTTGTTTTTCTGATCCATCTAGTGATTTTCTGGATGCTGATGTGAATGTTGAACATATTAATATTGGTCAGATAACTTTTGTCAATGATTTTGAGCCTTTATATGTTTGTTTAGCACACTTTGCTGATTCGGATGACCCGATACTTATTGATATTGTCAATGCCTTGCGACTTCCAATAGTTAATCAAGGTAATTCACCAATGGAAGTCATTTCCGCGGACTTAGAACCAGACTTAAGAGTTATTGATGAATCACTAGATGCATGTTTAAACCATTGTTCCGAGTTGGATGATTTTGTGCCTTTTTACGTTGTCAATGCATTGATTCCTATGATTTCTAGTGAAGATAATATGTCGACCGAACGTATTTCAGCTGATTTAGAACCTGATTTAGAGCGTGTTTCCGAAATAGAGACTAATATGTTTGTTTTCCATGAGAGTGATATGCTTATCTTGACTAAGGATTGCTTTCTATTGAGAATGGATTTACACGTTTGTTTTGAGGTTTGTACTGTTTGCAGGTTCACATTTGCAGCTGACCTGATTAGTTGGATAGATCCCCAACTTTTCAGACTTTATATATATGCTTTGCAGGGTACTTTGGTGTATTATCCCCCAGTTTGAGATTCTTTGCCTGCAAGTTGGGATACGAAGATTATGTTTTATGGGAGTCAACCCATACGATTTTCCTTCATGGGAGTCAACCCATCAGATTTGTTTTCTTTCCTTTATGTTTTATTTGTTTGCTTGAATTTCCCATCTTAATTTCTACGTTGGATGACTCAATTACATTGAGGACAATGTAATATTTAAGTGTGGGGGAGTGGCATTGTCGTTAGGAATTTTGATTAAAAAAAATTAATATTATGATCAGCTGTGTAGCGGGTCTTGGAAAAAAAAGTTATTATCATTACAATTGTTAGGCTTATGACTAGATGTGTAGCGGGTCTATTTTCATGTATTTTCTTATTATGACCAGCTGTGGAGCTGGTCTAAAAAAAAAAAAAGATGATCAGCTGTGTAGCGGGTCCTAAAAAAAATTATCATTATAATTTTTAGGGTTATGACCAGCTGTGTAGCGGGTCTTGTGTATGATATTTGTCATGACCAGCTGTGTAGCGGGTCTTTGGTATGGTATTTCAAATTTTCATTTTATGACCAGCTGTGTAGCGGGTCTAACCCTCTCTTATGATATAACCAGCTGTGTAGCGGGTCAATTCTTTGTTTTGCTCGAGGACTAGCAAAATATAAGTGTGGGGGTGTTGATAAGCTCGTAAGTGCTACATTCTGTACCCATATTTATATTAGTTAGGACTAGATACTTTGGTTAATAACACTATTTTAGTGCTTTTATATAAAGTACACGAGAATTCGATCACCCGAAAGAGAACCGGCTAAATGAGAGCTAAAGTAGCACTTGCGGCAAAAATGGCCAAGACAACCCATGGCATGAAAGAGACACATAAACTGCGAAAGCACGTGCCTGGAAGTCAAGAAGCAAAACAAATAATTGTCTCGGCCTGTTCAACCGTGTCAGGCCCATGTTGAGTCAAATGAGACTCATGAGAAGATAGAGAGAAACTGGAGTTGTGGTGGTGCTTTTTGATAGAGGTGGAGCAAGGGAAGTAATTCAGTGATGACGAGATATGAACAGACTGCTATGGGAGTAATTAGTCCTTGTTGTTGCTGCCGGTGAAGGAAGAAGTAATGGGAAGCAACAAACGAAGTTAATGGAGTTGCGAAGGCAGTGACGTTCACTGGTACTCTGTATGGGATTGTGGTTCGAGTAAATGGTGTTGGTTTCTGTTGGAACAAAGGAGAATATTTGGTTTCTCTATTTATGATTGGCTTACACTGCAAGAAAATATTCTCTAGATATGTTGCTATCTATACGAATATGTGGCATGTATAGGATATATATATACACGTCTTGTAAAACCTCCATCGATAATAAGAAACCCTAATCATTCTTCTCCCGTGGACGTAGGCTATAGCCGAACCACGTTAAACTGTGTTTCTTCTTTAATCTTTTTAGTTAACTGCATAACATCTTATGCAGATCCAACATTGACTGCATAACAAGTTATGCATACTTTAATCTGTTAGTTAACAACATGGTATCAGGGGATCGTTAACGATCCTGGCCATTTCTCTGTAATCAAGTTTCGTTTCTCTGTGTGTTTACTATGGCACAATCAGATCATAATACTAGTTTGCGTTTAACCTCTGTCTTGCTGAATGATGTCAATTATGTCAGCTGGTCTAGGGATGCTGCTCTTGCTCTTAAGGGTAAAAGAAAATCTGCGTATATTGGTGAGAATAGTACTTGTCCAGATGCTAAAGATCCAAAGTATGAAGATTGGATTGCTGATGATCAACTGGTTCGCACGTGGCTGCTCCAGTCGATGGAACCCCATATTTCTGAAATTTTCTCGTTTTCAGAATCTGCAAAGGATTTGTGGAAGTCTGTTGCTAGTCTGTATGGCTTACGGAATAATGTTGCTCGGGTGTTTGAGCTGAAACGTGAGATTGCTGAGGCTGCACAAGGTACGAAAAGTTTTACTGAGCATTTTGGTTATTTAAAAAAAAAAGTGGGATGAACTGGATACATATCGTCCTCATACAACTGATGCCAAAATTCTCTTGAAGAGGGTTGAGGAGGATAAATTTTTTGATGTGCTCAGTAGCCTCACATCAGAGTATGAATCTCTTAGAAGCACTATTCTCATGAGTGCTGAATTGCCAAGTTTGTCTAGTGTCTGTGCGACTGTGCAGCGTGAAGAGACACGTAAGAAAGTTATGAATCCTGTTTCTAAAAGCATTGTAGACCTGGATGCTGCTGAATCCAGTGCTCTTCTGATCTCCAGAGATGATAAACGCAGAGCCATGCCATTTGATAAGGACAAGAATTCTTGTGCTAAGGGTAAGAGAGAAGTTTTTCATTGTGATCATTGTAATAAAACTGGTCACACCAAGGATCGTTGTTGGGATATTTATCCTCATATTAAAGCTAATTTTGAAAAAAATAAGCTTGCTCGAGCTGCTGTAGCTGATAATTCATCCTTTACTATCGACCAGTTGAAGGATTTCTTTCACCAGTTGGGTAATAAGAATGAGCGCAAGGCCAACCATACTTCAGGTAACCTGCTAGCCTTTCTTACTACGCCTGTTTCCAACCGCCATATTTGGATTATTGATTCAGTAGCTACATATCATATGGCGAATGATCCTTCGTCAGTTCATGCATTTATTCGCAGCTCTCATAAAAATGTGTCTGTTGCTAATGGCTCTACTGCTTCTGTGATGGGCAGTGGGAAAGTGCATTTTTTTCCAGATTGTCCGTCATATAATGCACTTTTTGTTCCCTCGTTTCCTACTCAGTTGTTATTTGTTGGTCAAATCACTAATTCTCTGAATTGTGATGTTACATTTACCCCTACCTCGGTCATCTTTCAGGATCGAAAGACGAAGAAGACGATTGGTAGAGGCATCTTTTCTCATGGATTGTACCTGTTACTCTCTAGTGACATGGCATGTCTCACTCAAAGATCAACTCCGCAGTTTCTTTATCATCAAAGACTTGGTCATCCTTCCAGTCGTGTTTTGTCTAGGATTTTTCCCACATTTTCTGTTCAGTCTCAAGTCTGTGATGTTTGCCAGTTTTCTAAACAATCTCGTTTTCCATTTCCTAACTCTGTGACTCAAGCTACAATGCCTTTTGAATTAATTCATTCTGATTTATGGGGTCCTGCTCCAATTGATGCTTATGACGGGTATAAATATTTTGTTATCTTTATAGATGATTGGTCACGTGCTACATGGATCTATTTACTCAAATCCAAAACTGAAGTTTCATCTGTATTTGCGGATTTTCATTGTATGATACGCAACCAATTTGATGCACAGGTTAAAATTTTTAGATCAGATAATGACACTGAGTTTGTCAAAGGCCCTCTTCCAGGTTATTTGCGTAGTCATGGTATTATCCATCAAACTAGCTGCGTTGGTACTTCACAGCAAAATGGTGTTGTTGAAAGGAAACTTCGTCATATTCTGGAAACAACACGTGCTCTTATGATTCAGATGCATGTTCCAAAGAAATTCTGGTCTCATGGTTCTCTGACGGCCACTTACTTGATCAATCGTCTTCCTAGTCGTGTGCTTGAGTTCAAATCTCCATTAGAGGTTTTAAAACATCATCAGCCTGTCATTTCTCATCTCAGAGTTTTCGGTTGTGTTTGTTATGTACATTTACAGGCTAAGCATCGTGATAAACTGGATTCACGGGCAACTAAGTGTGTGTTCTTTGGTTAATCATCTACAAAGAAAGGATATATTTGTTATCATCCACCCACTAGAAAGCTCCAGATTTCTCGTGATGTTGTGTTTGATGAAACAGTGGCTTATTTTCAGTGTGATTCTGGCAGTCGGTCTCAGGGGGAGTGTTATACAGATTTGGCACCACTTCCAGTTATTAATGAGATAACTACTGCAACAGATTCCCACAGAGATAATGGTGATGGGGTAGAGTTGGTGGACGTACCTAATGCAGTATTGGATGTGCATAATGAAGCAGTTTATGAAGAAGATTCAGACAATAATGTTAGTGTTACTGATGATAATACAGGACCACAAGATGTGCCGCATCAAGTTCCAGAAACTGAGGTTATGGTTCCACAAGATCATCAACCAGTGGTACCAATTGTCAGAACCTCAAGTCGTGAGAAGAAGGCTCCAGAGAAATACAAAGACTTCTTTACATATCATTCCGCTGCGTATCCTATACAAGCACATTTAACTTATGATCATGTAGGTTCTTCACACTCTACATTTCTAAGTGCTATATCCAGTCATCAAGAACTTAAAAACTACAATGAAACAAAGTCTAATCCAAAATGGATGGCACCAATGGAGAATGAGTTACGTGCCTTAGATGTGAATAATACATAAAGTATTGTCAAGTTGCCTCCCGGGAAGAAGACTGTTGGATGTAGATGGGTGTACAAAATTAAATACAGAAGTGATGGAACTGTTGAGCGTTATAAGGCAAGATTAGTGGCAAGAGGTTTTACTCAGAGATATGGAGAAGACTACACAGAAACCTTTGCACCAGTTGCAAAGATGAATACGTTTCGTGTTCTTATGTCTCTTGCAGTTAATAAAGATTGGAAATTGTTTCAAATGGATGTGAAGAATGCATTCTTACAAGATGATCTAGAAGAAGAGGTGTATATGAGTATACCACCTGGACACCCTCGAGAAGGAGAGAGAAATATGGTTTGCAAGCTTAAGAAGGCAATATATGGTTTAAAGCAATCACCACGTGCATGGTATGCAAAGCTAAGTTCAGTACTCATCCAGAATAAGTTCAAAAGGAGGTCTGCCGATTCTTCCTTGTTTATTAAAAGAAGTAATCTTGGTACAACTATAGTTCTAGTGTATGTTGATGACCTTGTGATTACAGGAGACAATCAACAAGAAATTAGAAATCTTAAAGCAATGCTTCACTCCAGATTTGACATCAAGGATTGAGGAATACTGAAGTATTTCCTGGGATTAGAAGTTGCTTACTCAAAGAAGGGTATTTTTCTGAATCAAAGAAAATATGTGTTGGACCTGCTGAAGGATACAGGAAAAATGGGAGTAAAGCCTTGTGATACTCCTACAGAAAATGGCAACAAACTTGATAATGATGGTGATGTGTTAAGTGGCATTGGGTCTTATCAAAGGTTAGTAGGCAAGTTAATTTATCTCACTGTTACCAGACCTGACATAGCACATGCAGTAAGCTTAATCAGTCGTTATATGCATACACCTCGTGTTAAAAATTTGAATGCAGTAACTAGGATTCTACAGTATTTGAAAGGATAACCAGGAAGAGGAGTTTTGATGATAAAGAATGAAGCCTATTCAATTTCTAGCTATTGTATAACAGCATATTCAGATGCTGATTATGCTGGATGTCCAGTTGATCGTAAATCAACAACAGGGTATTGCATATTCTTTGGTGGTAATCTGGTTACATGGAGAAGCAAGAAACAAAATGTTGTTTCTCGATCAAGTGCTAAAGCAGAATACAGATCCATGGCTTCAACAACATGTGAGATTGTTTGGCTGCGAGCATTACTTAAAGATTTGGGTTTTCTGTCACCTCAGCCAGCTAAGATGTTCTGTGACAATCAAGCAGCGATACAAATCGCATCAAATCCCACCTTTCATGAGCGTACAAAGCACATAGAAGTGGATTGTCATTTTGTTAGAGATAAGGTATTGGCCAAAGTAATATGCACTCCCTTCGTTCGTAGTCATCAACAACTGGCAGATGTTTTTACTAAGGGTTTACCTGTTAAGCAATTCGATGGAATTCTATCCAAGTTGGGCTCCATTGATATCTTCGCACCAACTTGAGGGGGAGTGTTGGAACAAAGGAGAATATTTGGTTTCTCTATTTATGATTGGCTTACACTGCAAGAAAATATTCTCTAGATATGTTGCTATCTATACGAATATGTGGCATGTATAGGATATATATATAAACGTCTTGTAAAACCTCCATCGATAATAAGAAACCCTAATCATTCTTCTCCCGTAGACGTAGGCTATAGCCGAACCACGTTAAACTGTGTTTCTTCTTTAATCTGTTTAGTTAACTGCATAACATCTTATGCAGATTCAACATTGACTGCATAACAAGTTATGCATACTTTAATCTGTTAGTTAACAACAGTTTCTGTTCGAGGTGAAGCTGTCGCCGGTTCAGGGATGTGATTCAAATGGAAGAAATAAATGTCTTTATTTTGTTCTTGCACGTGGTGGAGTCCACTAAAGGGATGAGTGCAATGTGCTTAGATATCTATCCTGCATTTATAGTTGATAAAATAGCACCAATCATCTTCCGTTCTTATCAGAGACGAAATTCATCAACTATTAAGCTCGAGGTGGTATGAATGATCAGGAAGGACGGGTATGGAGCATTCAGTCGCAGGGGTTAGCTTGATCCTGTTGGGAGTTTTGTAGTTCAATGAAACATGATCAGTTCATCAAACAAATCAATGGAGTTTGTTTTGGTCGCTGTGATTGTGCTCAAGAGATTATGAAGAGTTTTCGCATTTGAGATGTTAATGGAGAGAAGATGGAGACTTCAAGGATTCATAACTGGGAGCTGTGCTTGGAAGATGTTGCTGCTGTTGATTGTTTGAACTATGTTCGGTGATTGGTTCACCTGGTTCTACCGGAACTGAAACGCAAGGAAAGAAAGGTGTTGGCTGAACTGGTTCGTGGTGTTTGTCTCATTTGAAGGCAAGGGTATTGAATAGCATTTGAGTATGGTGTACAAAAATGGAAGTCGACGGTGAAGAATGGCGTAGAATGGCCTTTTGGATTTTGTGTGAAGTAAGAGATAGGTGTTGTGGTCAGTGTGACCGATATTTGAGAAGTTGAGATGGATAGCAGTGGGCTGGACTTCGGTGGAGGAGGATTGGCATCAAAGCAATGTTCAGGGAGGAAAGCACGGTGCTGGTTATCGCAAGGTGGAGACACAGATGACAGAGAGACTTTGGCAACCAGATTGATGTTGAACGAACAAAAAAAGTGGTAAGTTGGGTCCGGTTTTGGAAGTAGGTACTGAGAATGGATTGGGCCTAGGTTTTATTTTGGACTTCTGCGCAATAGTTTGGAGACATAAAACCTACAGAGACAGAAAGAAGGGGGATCTTTTTGGCCGGTATTGGAGAGTTCTTTGGCTGGATGCCGAGGAGGCGACACGCCGAAGAGAAACTAGAGAAGAGAAAATAGAGCCGACGGACATAAGAAGAAAAGGAGGCGCGGCTACTACTGGGAACAAAGAAGAAGAAACAAGGGAAGAAGAAGAGGATCGATTGTCGGGTGACGACGGCAATAACGGTTTAATTTATCTTTCTCTTTTAATTCATTTTGATGGATTTTGAGAAATCCATCTCTATGTGTTGCTAAACTTTTTAGCTAGGGTTTTATGCTGTAACCACGTAGAGCATTAGACCACTTTCGAATTGATTATATATGGTTTAGAGGCTATTATGATTTGAATAAACTAACTCTTGATATTGTTTATCAATTTAATTGAAATACGAGTTGTCGCTTCACCGGTTTCATATAACCTTTGTGCCTAATTGTTAGGTTCATAAATATTTTTGCCTCATTATTTGATATTCCATGCTTCGGTTAATTTCTTTGATTGGTTATGCGTAGAAGAGTCAAATAATATTTGTGAATCAAAATTTTAGTTTCGCATAATTTCTCACTAATGCAATTTGATGGTGCATACTTGGGTTTAATCTTTTGATGTGCCATGCTTAGGGTGTCCCAGTGATATTTGCGACTCTAAAACATATAATAGGTGATGTCGATAGAATATGCGATAAATAAATATTCATGAGTTATGTATCATTTCAGTAATTCAATAGAAATAGTGGTGGATACTACAAACCCTTGCTACCGACTTTTTCATTGGATTCATTTATTCTTTTAGTATGCTTTTCTGTTATTATTCATTCAAAAGTACAAAAACATCTATATTGGTTAGTCGATTAGAGATATTGGTTATAATATTTCCACCGCTCCTCGTGGGAACGAACCGTACTTTCCTCTGTCTACATTGTAGACACCGTGCGATTACGATTATTATATATATAGGTATCTCCGGATCCTATCAATTTTTGGCGCCGCTGCCGGGGAGCAGTTGTGGAATATTGTAATTAGTATTATGATTTTGTAAATAGTTAGGTTTTCATTTTGTTTTTGTACAGTATTTTTATTTTGTTTTAGGATTTGTTTTTCCTTTTGACTTGTTTTGTGTGTTAAAATTTTATTTCAGGTACCTTTTTGAGGATGCTGAGTGCTTCTCAGGAGACGTCATCTAAGATGACAATTGGAGAATATATGCGTAGAAGTTCACATCCTCAGGAGACTTCATTTCATATGACACTTGGTGAATACATGTATGGGTCACGGTATAAGGAAGTTCTTGCTTACAATCGTCTCAGGTATGGAACTTGGAATCCAAGTAATTTTGCTATGGGTGGTTATTCAGATGAGTATCAACCCCAATACCATGAGGGTGAAAATGAACTTGACGCTACAGTGATTTTAGGAATTATGATACCGATATAATATCTTAATCTACTGTATCTTACCCAAATCATGATCATTTAATTGATTATTTGTCTATTCAAAAGGACGAGAGTTGTGTTAGAGACGCCATTTAGTCAGATAATAATTATTTAGAAGAACATATTTTTACAGAAGATACTATTGTTGAGTCTGATGACTTAGAGACAGTAGGCGTGCATAATGATATATTTTCTAATCATTCAAATAATGAGTTTCATATAAGTCACTTAGTTACAGGTAGTGATGAGGCGATTATTCATGATATTGTTGCTCCACTGTGCTCTTGTTTTTCTGATCCATCTAGTGATTTTCTGGATGCTGATGTGAATGTTGAACATATTAATATTGGTCAGATAACTTTTGTCAATGATTTTGAGCCTTTATCTGTTTGTTTAGCATACTTTGCTGATTCGGATGTCCCGATACTTATTGATATTGTCAATGTCTTGCGACTTCCAATAGTTAATCAAGGTAATTCACCAATGGAAGTCATTTCCGCGGACTTAGAACCAGACTTAAGAGTTATTGATGAATCACTAGATGCATGTTTAAACCATTGTTCCGAGTTGGATAATTTTGTGCCTTTTTACGTTGTCAATGCATTGATTCCTATGATTTCTAATGAAGATAATATGTCGACCGAACGTATTTCAGCTGATTTAGAACCTGATTTAGAGCGTATTTCCGAAATAGAAACTAATATGTTTGTTTTCCATGAGAGTGATATGCTTATCTTGACTAAGGATTGCTTTCTATTGAGAACGGATTTACACGCTTGTTTTGAGGTTTGTAGTGTTTGCAGGTTCACATTTGCAGCTGACCTGATTAGTTGGATAGATCCCCAACTTTTCAGACTTTATATATATGCTTTGCAGGGTACTTTGGTGTATTATCACCCAGTTTGAGATTCTTTCCCTGCAAGTTGGGATACGAATATTATGTTTTATGGAAGTCAACCCATACTATTTCGCTTCATGGGAGTCAACCCATCAGATTTGTTTTCTTTCCTTTATGTTTTATTTGTTTGATTGAATTTCCCATCTTAATTTCTACGTTGGATGACTCAATTACATTGAGAACAATGTAATATTTAAGTGTGGGGGAGTGGCATTGTCGTTAGGAATTTTGATTAAAAAAATGAATATTATGATCAGCTGTGTAGCGGGTCTTAAAAAAAATGATCAGCTGTGTAGCGGGTCTTGGAAAAAAAAGTTATTATCATTACAATTGTTAGGCTTATGACCAGCTGTGTAGCGGGTCTATTTTCATGTATTTTCTTATTATGACCAGCTGTGGAGCGGGTCTAAAAAAAATTATCATTATAATTTTTAGGGTTATGACCAGCTGTGTAGCGGGTCTTGTGTATGCACTATGGGAAAAATATACATCTACAACTGGAGTTTTACAACTCTTTGCTAAACATCGTAGAAAGTCCTATGTTTTACAACTGGTTTCAAAGGAAGAGTTGTCGTATATCATCACTACCAACCCTTAGGAACAAGGGGTGCGCTAAGAAAACAAACGACAACTCCTTAAGCAAAACAGTTGTGACGACATTTAGCTATAACAACTTTGTTCCATAAAGGTAGTGACTTAGCCCATCACAATTCTCACAAGAGTTGTTGAAGAATACCAAAATATGATAATGAAAAATATGTTAGAGGGGAGATTCGAACATGAACCTACTGCATGGAAGTCTAGCTCATCAACCATCCTTACAGTTCACAAGTTTTGTTTTGTTTTTTTAAAAAAAAAAATGTATAACAACACTTATAAGTGTTGTTGAAGTAAAAAAATATAATGTTGGAAAAAAGGAGGTTAGATGGGAGATTCAAACATGAACCTACTGCATGGAAGTCTAGCTCATCAACCATCCTTACAGTTCGCAATTTTTGTTGTTATTTTTTTTTAAACGTATAACGACACTTATAAGTGTTGTTGAAGTAAAAATATATAATGTTGGAAAAAAATGAGGTTAAAGGGGAGATTCTAACATGAACCTACTGCATGGAAGTCTAGCTCATCAACCATCCTTACAGTTCACAAGTTTTAGTTTTTTGTGTTTTTTTTAATAAAAACGTATAACAACACTTATAAGAGTTTTCGAAGTAAAAATATAGAATGTTGGAAAATGAGGTTGCGTGATTTGATCCTCAGCCTCCTGCATGGAAGTCTACACCACTAACCATACCTACACTATCACAAGTTCTCTCTAGTTTGTGGTTCTTTAATATACTAACTTTATGACAACCCTTTATATGAGTTGTAAAACAAAATATAATGTTCAAAAATAACGCTCAGGTGACTGAGCCACAAACAACGCGAAGCCTTCTCTATAAACAATGAAATACATTCTTCTCTGTAAACAATCACATACATTCTACAATGACAATGCATATCATTTTATATCTATTAGTTGATGAAAGCATGGGCTAAAATTGGCACCGCATAAGCCAAGTACTTCTCAAACTGCTCTCCTATTGCTTGGCAAAATCTTGTGTTTTCTGCAATCACAACAACTTCACCAAAGAGGGTTAAGTTCAAATATGTAATTACCCTTTCAAAACCATAACTCAAATTTCAAAACAATAAGTTCCAAAGCCAACACATATCCTCAGTAGATTATAGATCTGGGTTACAAATCGATTTGGGTAACAAACCTTTGATAAATTGGTCGAGGTGGTAAGTCTTCAACTTTGTGGACGATTACTTGTAGGTGATGATGAAGTTGGTGAAGAAATCTCCTGATATGATGAAGCCAAGATCGATGTAGGGAGAGATGAAGACGCTGCTCTGTAAAAAACGATGAAGTTAAGGGAAAAAAAGGATAAGGAAGGAATGGATATGGAAGGAATGATGTTAAGGGGAAAAAAATGAATGGACGGTTGTAGATGAAATGGGTGAATTCGTCGTTCTTACCAAGTTTCTGACTTTGAGTAGTCAACTCGCGGCTAGGTTACAATCTCGGAGCCTGGTATGCATACAATATGCAGAAATAGGGTTTGTTTAGGGTTTCATAGAATGTTCTGAAGGAATCTTACCTGTAAATGGATAGATTCATCGTCCTTACCAAGTTTCTGACTTAGCGTAGTCAACTCACGGCCAGGTTTCGATCTCGGAGCCCGGTATGCATACAATATGCATAAATAGGGTTTGTTTAAGATTTCGTAGAATATTCCGAATAAATCTTACCTGTAAATGGATGGATCGTCTTTCTTACCAAGTTTCTGATTTAGAGTAGTCCACTCGCGACCAGGTTTTGATTTCGGAGCCTGGTATGCATACAGTATGCGGAAATAGGGTTTGTTTAAGGTTTCGTAGAATATTCCTAAGGAATCTTACCTGTAAATGGATGGATTCGTCGTTCTTACCAAGTTTCTGACTTAGAGTAGTCCACTCGCGACCAGGATTCGATCTCGGAGCCCTGTATGCATACAATATGAAGAAATAAGGTTTGTTTAAGGTTTCGTAGAATATTCCGAAGGAATCTTACCTGTAAATGGATGGATTCGTCGTTCTTACCAATTTTTTGACTTAGAGTAGTCCACTCCCAGCCAGGTTTTGATCTCAGAACCTTGTATGCGTACAATATGCATAAATAGGGTTTGTTTAAGGTTTCGTAGAATATTCTGAAGAAATCTTACCTGTAAATGGATGGATTTGTCGTTCTTACCAAGTGTCTGACTTAGAGTAGTCAACTCACGGCCAGGTTTCGATCTCCGAGCCTGGTATGCATACAATATGCAGAAATATGATTTTTTTAAGGTTTCGTAGAATATTCCGAAGGAATCTTACCTGTAAATGGATGGATTCGTCGTTCTTACCAAGTTTCTGGCTTATAGTAGTCCACTCGCGGCGAGGTTTCGATCTCGGAGCCTGGTATGCATACAATATGCAGAAATATGGTTAGTTTAATGTTTCGAAGAATATTCCGAAGGAATCTTACATGTAAATGGATGGATTCGTCGTTCTTACCAAGTTTCTGACTCAGAGTAGTCAACTCGCGGCCAGGTTTCAATCTCGGAGCCTGGTTTGCATATAATATGAAAAAATAGGGTTTCTTTAAGGTTTTGTAGAATATTCCGAAGTATTCTTACCTGTAAATGGATGGATTCGTCGTTCTTACTAAGTTTCTGACTTAGAGTAGTTCCCTCCCGGCCAGGTTTCGATCTCGGACCCTGGTATGCATACAATATGCATAAATAGGGTTTGTTTAAGGTTTCGTAGAATATTCCGAAGAAATCTTAGCTGCAAATAGATGGATTCGTCGTTCTTACCAGGTTTCTGACTTAGAGTAGTCAACTCGTGGCCAAGTTTCGATCTCGGAGCCTGGTATGCATACAATATGCAGAAATAGGGTTTGTTTAAGGTTTCGTAGAATATTCCGAAGGAATTTTATTTGTAAATGGATGGATTCGTCGTTCTTACCAAGTTTCTGACTAAAAGTAGTCAACTCGCGGCTAGGTTTCCATCTCGGAGCCTGGTTTGCATACAATATGAAGAAATAGGGTTTCTTCAAGGTTTCGTAGAATATTCCGAAAGAAACTTACCTGTAAATTGAGGGATTCGTCGTTCTTAGTAAGTTTCTAACTTAGAGTAGTCCACTCCCTGCGAGGTTTCGATCTCGGATCCTACTATGCATACAAGATGCATAAATAGGGTTTGTTTAAGGTTTCGTAGAATATTCCGAAGAAATCTTACCTGTAAATGGATGGATTCGTCGTTCTTACCAAGTTTCTGACTTAGAGCAGTCAACTCGCGACCAGGTTTCGATTTCGGAGCCTATATGCATACAATATGAAGAAATAGGGTTTGTTTAAGGTTTTGTAGAATATTCCGAAGGAATATTACCTGTAAATGGATGGATTCGTCGTTCTTACCAAGTTTTTGGCTTATAGTAGTCCACTCGCGGCGAGGTTTCGATCTCGGAGCCTGATATGCATACAATATGCAGAAATATGGGTTGTTTAAGGTTCCGTAGAATATTCCGAAGGAATCTTACATGTAAATGGATGGATTCGTCGTTCTTATCAAGTTTTTGACTTAGAGTAGTCAACTCGCGGCCAGGTTTCGATCTCGGAGCCTGGTATGGATACAATATACAGAAATATGGTTAGTTTAATGTTTCGAAGAATATTCCGAAGGAATCTTACATGTAAATGGATGGATTCGTCGTTCTTACCAAGTTTCTGACTCAGATTAGTCAACTCGCGGCCAGGTTTCAATCTCGGAGCCTGGTTTGCATATAATATGAAGAAATAGGGTTTCTTTAAGGTTTTGTAGAATATTCCGAAGGAATCTTACCTGTAAATGGATGGATTCGTCGTTCTTACTAAGTTTCTGACTTAGAGTAGTCCACTCGCGGCCAGGCTTCGATCTCGGAGCCTGGTATGCATAAAATATGCACAAATAGGGTTTGTTTAAGGTTTCGTAGAATATTCCGAAGGAATCTTACCTGTAAATTGATGGATTCGTCGTTCTTACCAGGTTTCTGACTTAGAGTAGTCAACTCGTGGCCAGGTTTCGATCTCGGAGCCTGATATGCATACAATATGCAGAAATACGGTTTGTTTAAGGTTTCGTAGAATATTCCGAAGAAATCTTACATGTAAATGGATGGATTCGTCGTTCTTACCAATTTTTTGACTTAGAGTAGTCCACTCCCAGCCAGCTTTTGATCTCAGAACCTTGTATGCGTACAATATGCATAAATAGGGTTTGTTTAAGGTTTCGTAGAATATTCCGAAGAAATCTTACCTGTAAATGGATGGATTTGTCGTTCTTACCAAGTGTCTGACTTAGAGTAGTCAACTCACGGCCAGGTTTCGATCTCGGAGCCTGGTATGCATACAATATGCAGAAATATGATTTGTTTAAGGTTTCGTAAAATATTCCGAAGGAATCTTACATGTAAATGGATTGATTCGTCGTTCTTACCAAGTTTCTGACTCACAGTAGTCAACTCGCGGGGAGGTTTCAATCTCGGAGCCTGGTTTGCATATAATATGAAGAAACAAGGTTTCTTTAAGGTTTCATAGAATATTTCGAGGGAATCTTACCTGTAAATGGATGGATTCGTCATTCTTACTAAGTTTCTGACTTAGAGTAGTCAACTCGCGACCAGGTTTCGATCTCGGAGCCTGGTTTGCATACAATATGCAAAAATAGGGTTTGTTTAAGGTTTCGTCGAATATTCCGAAGGTTTCACAGTTTAGGGTTTGTTTAGGGATTCATAGTTTGCTTGTCGTTATACCGAATTTGAAGTTTGAATCACACCGAGCTTCATATTTATAGATTTCGATGATGTATCATGCTAAGTTTGAAGTCAGAACCCTCCTGAAGCTTCATGATTCATAGTTTGTTTGTTGTCATACAAAAATTGAAGTTCGAATCAACACTGAGCTTCATATTTATCGATTTCGATAATATATCATGCTAGGTTTGTAGTGTGAACTGAAGTTATTTCATGACCTGTATGACTAGTCAAAATTACTTCATGACTTATGTTACTAGTTGAAATTCAAACCGGAAGCAAAAAGAGAAAGCACAAAAACACAAGGAGAAAGCACAAAGAAAACTAAAAGAAAACACAAAGAGCTTCATATTTATCGATTTCAATGGTGTATCTTGCTAACGCGAGTCTTGAAGTGTGAACTGTATCTAGTTCGTGACATATATGACTAGTCGAAATTACTTCATGACCTATGTGACTAGTCAAAATTTAACCCGGAAGAACATAGAGAAAGCACAAAGAAAACACATTTTTCTTGATCCGTATGACAGTCTTAAGTCAAATCTCTACCGTCCAAAAATATCCTTAATCCGTATGACCATTTTAAATCAAATCTCGACCGTTCAAAGATAGGTATATAAAAGATCAAAAGAAAGTTCTCACAATTTATCGACTTCCTCTCTTATCTTCGTCTCCAACCTCTCAAAACTTCCTCCTCCCTTAGGAAAAAAAACCCTAATACAAGAAATCGACTCCACCTTCATCCATTACTTTTGATGCGTTTATGAGTAGATCTGGTCCGATTTTCGTCATTGTTTGTGGTTAGGGTTGAAGTAGATTGGAAATTTGTGAATTGATTAGATTTTTTCGATTTCGAAGTTTTGGGGTAAACTGTATTCTCGGTAACAATCAACAGCATCAACTTCTCCGTCTCTGATTAAGAAAACCCGTACCTATTAGCTCACCATCTCAAACCCTAACCCAAGTTTCCTAAGCTTCAATTGCTTCAAATCTTCATAACATAACTCAATTCTTCCATCTCTATAATTCGAACTCAAACGCAAAACCCTAGACTGTTGACAACTCAGATTTCTGTGTTTGAGCTAAGAGATGGAATTTAGGGTTTAATTACTGAGAATCGAGAGATGATTAAGAAGAATTAGGTGATGGGTTTCTGTGGCTATTCTTCAAGGGTGAGAAGACTAAGAACTGGTGTTGTTTTGATGGGGTTGAACTCGATTTCAAAGACAAAGAGCAGGGATTTGACGGGGGTTTGAAGCAAGAGATGTGGAGAAATTGGGTTAATTTGGTGAACAGCTGCAAGAATAGAGAAGGGGAATTGGTTTCTGGTCGAGAAACAAAGAAGCTGTTGCCGTCAATTTTGGTTAGTTTAATTTCTAAATGTTGGTCGTGAATTCTAGACTGCAGTGATGGTTGTTGGTATTTGGAGAGAGTTAAGACATGGAATTGAAGATTGAAATCAATACAAAAGAAGTCATATTTGGGGATTTTATAATCTCATCCAAGATTTTTTTTTGATGTTCCTGAGAGAAGGAAGATTTTTTTGATGAGTTTGCACTTTTGGGTTTTTGTTAAATTTGTACTGTGAAGTTCTTGTACTCGATTTGTAACTGATTGATATCAATATCAGTGAAATTAGTGATGTTGTATGTTGGGTGGTTGCGGATTTGAGTCTGCTGTGAAACTCAGTTGAGATGAATCTTGGGTTTGATTGGAAAAAGATGGCAGCAAAATCTTGGATATATGATGTAGGTGTTTGAATGGGTGATGGTTACACAGAAATGGTCGATTAAATGGTGATGTTGCCATTGATGCATAGTATTCTGTCAACAGTAGCAAATGAATACTGGGTCTTGATTTAATGGTGATGGAAGCGAAATTAAATGAAGGGTTCGCTGTTGACTTGAGTTTAAGAAGTTCAGTGAAGTGAAGATGGTGATGACAACGGCATCAACAAAGACAATAAGTTGTTCATTCTTTTCCCTCTATTTCGACCAGGAACATCAATGCATGAATGTGTTTTTGCTGAGATGGTTTCGAAATGTGATCTCGTTGGATGATATAACTGAAGTCAGTGGTGGTTATTTTCTCGAATCTGTAATGGGATCATTCGAATTGGTTGCAAGGGTATTGAACTGAGCTATGCAGTTCAGTGGTTGTAGCCAGATCTGGTGGAGATGATTGATGGTAAGCAGTGCAAGGAGATATAAATCGCGAGAACCCAGGAAGCAACAGTAGATGGGACTTTTGCAATGGCCTGGGTGCTGGAGAGTTTAACTGAAGCTTAGTTGAGGTGCCAGTTGTTGAATTTCAGTTGGTGCTGCAGTGAATTATATTTAAGTTTGTTTCTTGAAATTCCTTTCATCTTCTAACTTAAAGTTGATCCGTTGTTTGTTTTGTTGAGCAGGGTGTTCTTGTTATCAAGGTATATATATCATGTTAGATTAGGATCCCAAAGGAAAAAATGGTCCAATGACTTCATTACCTGATGTTGTTACAATCCACCAACCTAAGAATGAAGAAGACTCATTAGCAGGCCTTCAATGGTGGCTCCTACCGAAATCGAAATGCCAGCTCAAATGGTAGGTATAGTAGCTTGAATTGGATGGGTTTCTAAATTGGAGTCATTTTTGAGTTTTGTAATTTCTCAGAGGAGTATTTTGAATGATATCACTTATCAAGTTTATATGGGTTTCTTTTTGTGATGATTGCAGGCTAGGCTTGTAAGCTAAGCTTGAGCTGGTGATTGACTTGATATGAAATTGGAACTGTATGAATGAATGTATTGCAGTGGTATGCATAAATGAAGTTGTAGAGCAATTGCAGATACCGGTTGTTACAATGGCTGCGACAATGTGTTTGAGGTAAAGCTGAAATTGGTACCGACATTGAGCAATGAAGCTGAGACATTTGCTTTATTTCCGTTATTTGCTCTCATTCTGTGATAGACTTCCTCTGTAGGTTCCTTGCTAAGATGTTACTGCCAAAAGGTTCAAAGATGTACTTGTCCGACAACCTATTGCAATTACAGTGAGTAGTTTGATTTTTTAAATTGAAGGTTTTAAAATGTGTTTGTTTGACAAGAATTCTTTCAAATGAATCTGTTTTTTATTGGTTGTTCCATTTATGTTTATCAGTTGTCCCATCTTTGTTTCTAATGTTGGTTCATTTGATAAACTTTGTGGTGCCTCTAGTCACTCATTTTTTGTTTTTGTTTATGGTGATTCAGGTATGAAGTCTAGATAACTTCTACAGAGGAGGTAATCATAATGATCTCTTCTTTGTTTTTGTTTTTTTCAACTGTGGAACTAGTATGATTTATGACATGATTCCATCCATGATTATTGAATTTTGTTAATTTTTTGATTTAGGGTTTTTCTGCCACTTAAAATTTGTGTATCTGTGTTATCTGATTTTGGTGTTGACTAGTTTTTGTTGATTTTGTTTACAGGGAAAAGACCCATTAATGTGGGGATAAGGGTTTCCCTACTAGGGATGCCAGATTGCAAGGTGGGTTTTTGCTGCTGAAGATATTTGCTTCAGAAATTCGATATCGTCATACTTATTCAGACTCGGTATGGACGCTTCATTCATCTTGCTATTGGTTATTTGTGCTTTGTGGGATTTAGTCTAAATTTAATTTACGGGTTCTTGTGCTTTGTGTTTGCAGTTGATTTACCGACTTGGTTTTGAAATGTTAAAGCTATATTTTTGCAGATAACCCCAGGAGTATTTTACATTGTACTGCCAAAAGTTGGACCCAATTGCACCTATAAATCTTACATGCTTCAGGTATGTTTATACTATTGGATCTAAATTAGTTCCTTCTTAATAAGTTTGGCTTTTGTGGGCTATGCACATTGTTTCAGTGTGTTTTCTTTTTCTGTGCAACATCAGTGCTCGAATTGATTGGAAACTCAGATATGGCAAAGCTCGAGGATATTGGGAGGAGTGTTCTTGTATGATAGTGCATGTCTGATTGTATGATAGATATATGATAATTTTAGTCATGTTCAAAGGATCTATCATTTTCTTTTCTTTCGTTGCGCAACACACTTTCATACAAGGTGATTTGAAGTTAGCTAGGTAATGCAATTGGAGTGGCAGGTCTTGAATGAATGTAAATGTGTTACACCGGCAGGTTAATGTGAAATTAAGAATGTGAAATACTTTCGGCAATTCGGTTTCCGCTATAATTTTTTTTTCCAAATAGTTTTATGCATATAACTTCTAATAAGAGTTTTGTTCCATATTTCAACTACACAGAATGTCTTTACGACATAACTAGGTGTTGTCCAACATAGTTCTACAACTCTAATAAGTGTCTTGCAAATCTTATTCATAATAGTAATAAGAGATGTTACATATTTCTACAATACACATCCTAGGTTGTCTAAGATAGTCCTTTAACTTATACAAGTGTTGTGTTACATATTTGAACGATACACATCCTAGGTTGTCTAAGATAGACCTTCAACTTATACAAGTGTTGTGTTACATATTTTTACGATACGCATTCTTTGTTGTGTAAAATAGTCCTACAACACAAGCAAGAGTTGTGTTAGGCTTTCAAAAAAAAAATCGAAAGAAAATCACAACTTTGGAAAAATATTGCCGAACCATGAATCACATCACCTTTTACAACTCTTAGTCAATTATTGTAGAAAAGCTTGGACTTTCTACAATACCCCCCATCCACAATGCATAAAATAAAGTTGTCGTAGGGGTACTACAACGCTAATACAGTGTCGTCAATGATGATTTTTCCCGTAGTTATGATATTTGTCATGACCAGCTGTGTAGCGGGTCTTGGGTATGGTATTTCCAATTTTCATTTTATGACCAGCTGTGTAGCGGGTCTAACCCTCTCTTATGATATGACCAGCTGTGTAGCGGGTCAATTCTTTGTTTTGCTCGAGGACTAGCAAAATATAAGTGTGGAGGTGTTGATAAACACGTAAATACTACATTCTGTACCCATATTTATATTAGTTAGGACTCGATACTTTGGCTAATGACACTATTTTAGTGCTTTTATATAAAGTACACGAGAATTCGATCACCCGAAATAGAACCGGCTAAATGAGAGCTAAAGTAGCACTTACGGCAAAAATGGCCAAGACAACCCATGGCATGAAAGAGACACGTAGACTGCGAAAGCACGTGCCTGGAAGTCAAGAAGCAAAGCAAATAATTGTCTCGGCCTGTTCAACCGTGTCAGGCCCATGTTGAGTCAAATGAGACTCATGAGAAGAAAGAGAGAAACTGGAGCTGTGGTGGTGCTTTTTGATAGAGGTGGAGCAAGGGAAGTAATTCAGTGATGACGGGATATGAACAGAGTGCTATGGGAGTAATTCGTCCTTGTTGTTGCTGCCGGTGAAGGAAGAAGTAATGGGAAGCAACAAACGAAGTTAATGGAGTTGCGAAGGCAGTGACGTTCACTGGTACTCTGTATGGGATTGTGGTTCGAGTAAATGGTGTTGGTTTCTGTTCGAGGTGAAGCTGTCGCCGGTTCAGGGATGTGATTCAAATGGAAGAAAGAAGTGTCTTTATTTTGTTCTTGCACGTGGTGGAGTCCACTAAAGGGATGAGTGCAACGTGCTTAGATATCTATCACTGCATTTCTAGTTGATAAAAGAGCACCAAGCATCTTCCGTTCTTATCAGAGACGAACTTCATCAACTATTAAGCTCGAGGTGGTATGAATGATCAGGAAGGACGGGTCTGGAGCATTCAGTCGCAGGGGTTAGATTGATCCTGTTGGGAGTTTTATAGTTCAATGAAACAGGTTCAGTTCATGAAACACATCAATGGAGTTTGGTTTGGTCGCTGTGATTGTGCTCAAGAGATTATGAAGAGTTTTCGCATTTGAGATGTTAATGGAGAGAAGATGGAGACTTCAAGGATTCATAACTGGGAGCTGTGCTTGGAAGATGTTGCTGCTGTTGATTGTTTGAACTATGTTCCGTGATTGGTTCACCTGGTTCTACCGGAACTGAAACGCAAGGAAAGAAAGGTGTTGGCTGAACTGGTTCGTGGTGTTCGTCTCATTTCAAGGCAAGGGTATTGAATAGCATTTGAGTATGGTGTACAACAATGAAAGTCGACGGTGAAGAATGGCGTAGAATGGCTGTTTGGATTTTGTGTGAAGTAAGAGATTGGTGTTGTGGTCAGTGTGACCGATATTTGAGAAGTTGAGATGGATAGCATTGGGATGGACTTCGGTGGAGGAGGATTGGCATCAAAGCAATGTTCAGGGAGGAAAGCACGGTACTGGTGATGGCAAGGTGGAGACACAGATGACGGAGAGACTTTGGCAACAAGATTGATGTTGAACGAACAAAAAAAGTGGTAAGTTGGGTCCGGTTTTGGAAGTGGGTACTGAGAATGGATTGGGCCTAGGTTTTATTTTGGACTTCTGCGCAATAGTTTGGAGACATAAAACCTACAGAGACAGAAAGAAGGGGGATCTTTTTGGCCGGTATTGGAGAGTTCTTTGGCTGGAGGCCGAGGAGGCGACACGCCGAAGAGAAACTAGAGAACAGAAAAAGAGCCGACAGACATAAGAAGAAAAGGAGGCGCGGCTACTACTGGGAACAAAGAAGAAGAAACAAGGGAAGAAGAAGAGGATCGATTGTCGGGTAACGGTTTAATTTATCTTTCTCTTTTAATTCATTTTGATGGATTTTGAGAAATCCATTTCTATGTGTTGCTAATCTTTAGCTAGGGTTTTATGTTGAAATCACTTAGAGCATTAGACCACTTTCGAATTGATTATATATGGTTTAGAGGCTATTATGATTTTAATAAACTAACTCTTGATATTGTTTATCAATTTAATTGAAATACGAGTTGTCGCTTCACCGGTTTCATATAACATTTGTGCCTAATTGTTAGGTTCATAAATATTTTTGCCTCATTATTTGATATTCCATGCTTCGGTTAATTTCTTTGATGGGTTATGCTTAGAAGAGTCAAATAATATTTGTGAATCAAAATTTTAGTTTCGCATAATTTCTCACTAATGCAATTTGATGGTGCATACTTGGGTTTAATCTTTTGATGTGCCATGCTTAGGGTGTCCCAGTGATATTTGCGACTCCAAAACATATAATAGGTGACGTCGATAGAATATGCGATAAATAAATATTCATGAGTTATGCATCATTTCAGTAATTCAATAGAAATAGTGGTGGATACTACAAACCCTTGCTACCGACTTTTTCATTGGATTCATTTATTCTTTTAGTATGCTTTTCTGTTATTATTCATTCAAAAGTACAAAAAAATCTATATTGGTTAGTCGATTAGAGATATTGGTTACAGTATTTCCACCGCTCCTCGTGGGAACGACCTGTACTTGCCTCTGTCTACATTGTAGACACCGTGCTATTGCGGTTATTATATATATAGGTATCTCCGGATCCTATCAGTCCTACATATATTTAAGCAGGCTATTTCAAAGTTTCCAAAATTCTTTTTCAGTGATTCTCATATCCGGATTCTGCTGTTTTCTCAGGTCTAGAGTTCGGACGAGGGTTTCTGAAGATTCTTTTGTGATTATTACAGGTATGTTCCGTAATCTTTTCGTTTTCTTCTTTTTGCTACGGTTTTCGTTTATGGTTTCAATTTTGAATCATGGAGATCGGTCCTTTTTGTTCGTTTTTTATGAATATTGTTCGTATTTATTCAGTTATTTGGTTAGATTATTATGTTTTTAGCTTATTTTAGCTTCCGATTTGATTATCTTTCTGTTTTCGCTTCAAAATCAGGCTTGTTTGTACTTTCAGATTGTATTATCCAGCAGTACACATATATCATACTAATAGAAAATGCTTTTAGATTCTGTTTCTTTCGTAGTT
This sequence comes from Papaver somniferum, assembly GCF_003573695.1. Classification (NCBI taxonomy): domain Eukaryota; kingdom Viridiplantae; phylum Streptophyta; class Magnoliopsida; order Ranunculales; family Papaveraceae; genus Papaver; species Papaver somniferum. Next base: position 13,595,920 of record NC_039360.1, on the reverse strand, counting down.
TTCTGACTTTTTTTTAGTTTGATCCATCAGTACGTATATGAAATACCGTATTATGTGCTTCGATTTTGATGTTTCTCATAGATCCTTAATTATTTTTGTCATGCAGTTGATTTGTAGTTCATGAAATTGCAGTACATATATGTCATACTCATAGAAACTGCTTTTAGATTATGTTTCTTTCATAGTTTTCTCACTTTTTTTAGTTTGATCCATCAGTACTGTAGCGCCCCCAAAGCTCGCAGCTGACTAATCCAAGAGATTAACGAATAAAGCGGCAGTAAGGATCTAAAACATTTACTTAAACATTAAATTAAGAAATCTGCTACCAAACTTAACTCAGAAACTAGTCCCGCTTTGAAATATATATATACAAGAACTCCTCTCAAATGATACTTATATAATAGTCATTTGGTTTACAAATAGAATGTACAACATAATAAACATAGCAGGAGATAACCAACTAACGAAATCAACCCTTGAAGCTTTCGCTACGCAACTCTGATCTATCGCTGAAACTGAAAGTGAGAATGGGTGAGCACATCATCCTTAAAAAGGGTGTCCAGTAGGAAAAAAAACATATAACTTTAAAGTAATCATTGGAATGATTTGGAAAACAATTAATGTTTTCCCAAAATACTTAAAGACAACCAATTCACAGAAATAAACAATCATGGTATATGGAACTAAAGCCTTCTTCAAAACAATGAATTATTGGATGTCGACCAATTCCTTACACATCCAATTGTATACATTCACAATGAAATATATTGGATGTCGACCAATTCCCTACACATCCAATATTATGCATTGGTGTCAACCAATTCCTTACACACCAATGTTGATGTCAACCAATTCCTTACACATCAAAGTGAAGGAGCGTATTCTATATACCTCAGATGATAATGTTCATTTCCCAAACAATTCATAAAGACAACAAAGCGTTACAATTCCTTTCCAAGCAATGGAAAGATTAAAAGAATCAACAGTACTTTCGGAATTTAAATAAAACAATATATGGAATACACAATCAGATAATGCATGAATTTTTTAAACATAAATGTAGGATCAAAATCTCGCAGCAATAATGCCTCAGCGAAATTATTAACAACACAACACGACAGTGTCGCCGAAGAACTTCAGAAACGACATAATAAACGACATCAGCCAAATCATGAGAAAAGTGTGAGGGTCCTACGAAAATAAGGAAGTTTGCGAGATTGATATTTATAAGTTTGCGAGAATATCGCAAGTCATATCCGAAAATAAAAGACAGATTAACTGTCATCCACTATGTAATTCCCTATAAATAGTCGTTCAGTTGTAAAGGAAGGGGGAGATCTTTTTAGAGAGAGGAATAAAAAACAATTAGGAGAGAGAAAATCAAGTGTGGTTGTTGTTCTTAATCCCTTTATCTTTTCTTGTAAGATTGTTCAAAGATTCATCAATAAAATTAAGATTGTTAATACAAAAATGAGTTGAATGTTAATGAAATCATGTGAGGGGTGTAGTGTAGGATTTCCTGCAACTACATAATGGCGCTAGAAACAGGGACGAAGATTGAAAATCACCCTAGAAAAGGTTGAAGATTAATATTCTGATTTGTGGGAAATTAGAATAACTGGTGAAGAATTTTACGGAATCTCTTACAATTCATTAGTATTGAAGAAATGGCTAGAAGGAGGAATATATCTGAACAACCAACAACCGCTAGAAGAAGAAGTAAAAGACTTGCTGGAAGGGAGAAAAGTGAAACAGGAGAATCTACTAGAATAAGAAATGATGGAGAAAATCAAATTCAACAACCAGTTCAGTAAACACCGGTACAAAATAGAACTATGGATTATGATAGAGTGAGCATACATACTTGGCGATCAAATTCAACAGATGAAGAAGAAGAACGACAAACGAGAAATAATAGACAAACAAAGGGAGGACAAGAAATAGTTGAAGGAATAATTCGTGAAGATGAGGAAATTGGAGCAGTAGAGATGTTGAGACGAAAAATGCATGAAGAAAGAAGAGCTGGGCAGAAGAACGTGCAAATCTAACAAGGCAAAATCACGAATTGAGGATAGAAAATATGAGACTACAGAGTAGAAGATCGAGAAGTACTACAAGATCGTATTCAAGATCGACTAGAAGACAGATGAGGCGAAACTCACCCACAGTTAATGCTGGAAATAATATTCGAGAAGAAATACGAAATCCGAATGAAGAACATCGCGAAGGTAAAGAAAGGACTGATGATCGTTACGTTCCACAAAATGAAACTTTTGATGATAGGCAAAATGATATAAATCAGGAGAATGGACAATGTCAGGGACGAAATAATCAAGATGGCGAAGGGAATCGAGAGAAAGGAAGGAGAATTTTACATGAGAGAGAAACTCAAAGAAATCAACAAACGATTGAAGAAGAAATTGAAAGATAATATGCTGAACAAGCACGTTTAACTTGCGAACGTGAAAGATTGAGAGCGGAAATGGAAGAACAAGAGCTTCAGGAGGCAATTCGCCAGAACAATCACGATAATCGAGAAAGAAGGCGTACACAAAACTGGAATACCGGTAATCTCAATGAGGAGTATGATAGAGCACAGATGAGGGCTGACAGACAGTGAATGGAATTGATAAGAAATGAACAAAATCATGGAGGGGAAAATGACAGACATCATCATATGCGAATTCAAGATAGAGATGAGGAAGAAAATCGCAGGAGAAGACGAGATGAGGATGATGAAGAAGAAATGCAAAATTTCGCGAGAGAAGAAAGACATGAACGCAGAAGAAGGGAGGCGAAATTAAAAAGACCAATGGATTAAAATTCAGGCGTAAATGAACAAATCTTAAAAGAATTGGAAGAAATGAGAGGAATGCTAAATAATAGAGGGGAAATAGGCAGAAGAAAATTAGACGAAGCTATAGAAGAAGCTGCGAAAACTCCATTTACAAGAGAAGTACAACTAGGAGTAATGCCCCCGAAATGCAATTTGCCTGCGTTAACCAACATCTTTGATGGAACAATTTGTGCAATTCAACACATCAAAGCCTATGTGAGATGCATGTTACAGTGGGAAAATCATGATGCCGTATTGTGCAAGTATTTTGCATCCAGTCTAACAGGAGAGGCGATAAAATGGTTCGAAGGTCTACCAAAAAATACAATAACATCTTTCAATCATTTGCAGACCACATTCTTGGGGGCATACATAAGTAACAATTCTTCGCGACCTGATATTGAAGATGTGTTTGGATTAAAACAAAGGATTGGCGAAAGTTTGAAGCATCTAACCAAAAGGTGGAGGAATATGTGTAGTGAGATGGCTGTCAGTGTGGATGAGAGATATCTTATCTTGTCATTTATCAATGCTATGTTCGCAACCAATCTATTGTATGTCCAAATTTTCAGAGTCAAGAACACAATCACAATGACCGAACTGCGAGAACTTCAGGAAGAGTATATTTCTCTAGAGGAAAGGAAAAATGAGATGGAATCATACCCAGTTGCGAATACCAGTTCACAAGCAGCGAATGCAAGCTTATTACCCAAACTAATAAACACAGTAGAGAGCAATTCACAAAGACAACAAGAAAAGGTGACGGGCAACAATCAACAGAAACTGGTGGCTATGGGGAGCCGAGATCAAGAGGAGTATGAAAGAGAAATAAATTTCTACAATCGTGGTGGAAATAACAAGATTCAAAGACTTGATCAGCCGCAAGAAACTTATAGAGGTCAGAAGCAAAACTATCATAGAGGACATAGAAGCCACAAGATAGTGTGGGAAGAGATCAAGATGTCACCTCTAAATGCAAGCATGGAGAAAATATGGGAAGCTATAATTTTGATGGAGAATATACCAACACCATGGAACATGGGAACTGAACCACCTTCAAGCAACAAAAGTCATGAGTTCTGTTCTTATCATCATTTCCATGGAATTTATTCTGTCACTCTATCGTACATTCATACAAGACAATTGAAGATTTTCATGACAATGTTTTGAGTAGAGTGTTCGCAAGAGACAATGATGGAAGATAAATTATGAATATTGCGAAAATCTAGCCGCTAGAGGAATGGCAGAAACATACTATTTCTTTTACCGCAGAAGAAGTCCCTGAAGGTGGAGAAATACATGACAATCCATTAGTGGTAAAAATAGAAATTAATCAAAACCTAAAGAAGATGAAGATGATGAAGATGAATATTCATGGGCAATTAATAGAATTCTGATCGATACTGGAAGCTCTGTGAATATCTTATTCTATCATACTTATAAAACCATGGGAGGGAGAGATGATGATCTTATACCATCAACATATAAGATATATGGTTTTAATGGTACTTCCAACAAGCCTAAAGGGGAAGTTACTATGCGAATCCCATTGAAGGGGATATCTTCTGAAATCCTGTTCTGTGTCGTTGACAGAGAATCACCCTACAATGCATTGATTGGACGGCCTTGGCTACATGGGATTCTAGGTGTAGCTTCAACTTTACACCAGTGCATCAAGTTCCCTCACCCCAGTGGTATAGGAATCATAAAGGGAGATTGGGTTGAAGGAAAGAAATGTTACGAAACTGATGTAGAATCCTGCAAAGGAAGAGCAACCAAGAAGGAAAGTTGGCGACAAAAAATCAGAGAGACACAAAGAAGTGGGAGGTTGATGGTGGATGCCATCGAAAAAAAAGAAGAAGAAATGTTGTGAGGCTGATGCTAGTTCATACTAAGAAATTGTGAAAAGTTTACTATCAATGAAGCAATAGCAGAGAATAACAAAGAGGCAAAGAATGGCGAAAGTAATAAAAAATAAGAAGTGTATGAATGATTGATTTGTTGCGACACTCTCGCAACAAATAAAATTCTCAAAAATTACATTTTTTTGATGACAAAATTGAGATTGCGAAATGCAAATACAATATGATGATATACGAGAACTTCAGAGAGATAATAAATTCTACAAAAGACAATCAGAGAACAATGACAAAAGAGAAAGGGCGAACCTTTATGGCGTACACCCTAGTTCGTGAATAAAATTTCGCAAGAGGAAAATGTAAGACCTAAAGTACGTCATATAAGGGGGTACCTGTTGCATGGCTCAGGGAAAGGCTACACCGCCACCGGAACCTGAGTCATGGAGATTTGGGGTCAATAAAGCCCATCCGGGAGAGGCACCTTGGATTCTCAGCTTAAGCATATGACTTAGGTTGGGAGACTAAGGTAATAAGGACTCTCCCAAGGAGTGCAGAATCTGACAAGGCGCCGAGGTACACGGTTGATTCAAGAGTGCCAGGCGTGTCTGAAACGTACCTTGCCATTCTTGACAAGTCTTGGCTTATACTGCACTCGGCCCGAAGAAAACCCCACTTAGGTTGCAGTCTCGTAACCATAAACCCTATAGGTAAAAGGGATAAGAGGCTGCGAAAACAACTGGTTGTTGTTAAGACCGGATGGGAGGAGCCAACCTTTTGTGGTAGAGGTACGCCTCCTTGAAGGGGCAACCAGGGGGGAGATAAGGGCGGCACCCTCCATTAGGGAGCTGATAAGTGTCTTAAGACGCAAATGTCATGAGGATTTTTACTCGCAAGGGTATTAAGGCTTATCATATTTGTGCAACAATCCTGAAGAGGCAATAATACTAAAGAGAAAGATAAGACGAGATCAATGGGTTTTCGCATGAAAGTGCGAAGACGTCCTGCGATTTCGTCGCAAGACGACAATGTCATGGGACTTTATTTTTGCAAGAATATTTAGGCCTGTCATATTGTCACAACAATCCTGAAGAGGCAATAATACAAAAGAAAAAGTTAAGACAAGATCAATGGGTTTTTGCATGAAAATGCAAGGACGTCCTGCGATTTTGTCGAAATGACAAGAAGTGGCATAATAAGACCTTTAACTAGGAAGGGAAAATAAGACCACACAAGAATGAAATTTTGAAAAGAATCAAAATTCACTTCGCATATAATTGCGAAATTATACAAAAACAACTGCGAAGCTGAGGCACAAAATAAGAGAAATCTGCAAAATCTCTCATTTGAATACAAATAACAGAGGCAAGTATGGGAATGAATGAAATCAAAAAATGTTATTTGTCTCCACATGATAAATTTATGCAGAAAGTTAAAAATTGATGATTATATTGATTAACTATATTGCAAGGAAGAAATGTTTTAATGAATGCAGGTCGAAATAAAAGAAACTTATATATTAAAGAATATGGGGAACCAAGAGAATTCGCAAGTATACGAAAAGAAGGAATAAATGTACAAGTGTTACAGAAGATCAAGGAAAGAAACAAAGACTACTTCTTATTTGATTCTTCATCATCTTCATCAGATTTGTTCTCTTCTTCATCCTCATCAGAACCTTTACCTCCATCAGAATCTTCATCACCATCAGATTCTTCATCATCAGCTTCACTATCAGAGATGATCAGACCAGGGGTGTTCTTTGGGATCTCCTCTGAGACAAGGATAATGAGAGTGAGGAATACTATGGTCATTGCAAACCATTTGAATAGTTTGATTGCGAAAATGCAGAGCGTCATTCTTAAAGTTCGCAACAGTGATCTTGAATCGATTCTTCAATCTAGAATATTTATCGTTGCGAGAAGAAAGACTCTTTGCGAGTTCCCTTTTCTCAGCTTCAAGTTATTCAATTCTGTGGCGATATCTACTCTCAGAACCTGCGAACAAAAGACAATCAATTAATAATTTAGTGAGAATTCAAAAGAGACAAAAGACTAGTAAAAAAGAACAGTTGGTGACCTTCTCTGTCAGAAATCATATCTCTAATCAAGGCTGTATGCTCAGCTTGGAGACTAATATTTACGTCTAAATCTTTTCTGGCATCATCTAAGATTTTCGCAGCCCAAGCGAACTCATCATCATTATTTATGAGAAAACGAGAACGAACTTGGTTTTCTCTCTCGCTAAGCACAGTATTTTGACGATTGGCTTCATCTCGTTCAAGTTGAACCTCAAGAAGGGTCTCTTGGAATTTCGCTAAAGCCTTAACACCTTGATCAGAGATACGATCTTTATCATCTATAAGTTTGCTAATCTTGGTTCTTAATTTATTGATCTTCTCTTTAGAATTGAGATAAAAACGTTTTAATTGGTTGGCTAAACCTAAACTAGATCTATGATCAATCTCTAAGAGGCGAAATTTGGATTTAATTTCAAAGACAGAGATGAAATTTTATCATTAGAGAAACTATTCAAAGATTTATTAAGATATTCAAGAAGAGTGTCATTATCTAGGGCATCGGGAAATGAACGAAGAAGAGTGGCTTCATCAGAAAGATCATAAATGTCTGCAAAAAGGATTAATCAAATAAGATAAGACCATAAGATGAATGAATGAAAAGAAGGGAGAAAAATTGGATACCATAGAGCTGATCATTAGCTTTTTGAAGAGTAGAAATTTTGTTCCTTTGCGAAGAAGTGTCAGTTTCCGGTTGTTTGTTCTTCTCGCGAAGACCTTTAACTTCAGCTTCTAATTGTTCGTTCTTCTCACGAACACCCTTAACTTCAGTTTCCAGTTCTTCATTCTTCGTACGTAATTGAAGATTCTTGTTTTCAAGAATCTCGCGTCTCCTCTCCAAATCTGAGGCAACAGCGAAAGAAGCTTTTCCAGCCTGCGAGAAAATGTAAAAAGTATTAAAATAGAAAAAGATTTTGAATTACAATAATGAAGAATTAAAAAGACGAAAGCATACCAGAGTATTAAGAGAATGCAGGATGTTGGGAGTCACCGATCCAGAAACTCCGCGAAGAGAGCTATCACCATCCAATAAAGAAACATCGCAAATATTGGCGAAGCTTTGCAGGTATTAGCGAGTTGACTATCTCCTATTCCTTGCAAAGAATCAGAAAAGATGTCAGAGAGCTTAGCCATAGAAGATTCAGATGGAGAATCTTCATTTGCAATAGGGTCATCATTATCCTCATCATCCTCATCACTCTCGGAATTTTCATGAGGAGAGGAAGAACGAACGTTTCTCTTCTTTGAAGGAGGAGAAGTTGGTCTTTCCCTGCGAAGAACACCTTTGCCTTAATTACCAGTCTTCACAACATTGCCAGGCTCTTCTATTTCAGCGATAACCTTCACACCCAGATAGAAATAAGAAATAGAGGAAACAATATATTGTTTAAAATCATAAGAGAATATTTCTTACCTAACAGATGGGAGAAAGCATACGTGTGATAAATGCAGAATATGAAGTGATGGATAGATGCGGCATTTCTCACATCGTTCTCTACTTCGCAGAGAAGATATGAGAAGAGGCAAGATGTAGGATCAGAATCTTCTTCTTTTACTCAATCTCACGAACACCAGCAAGAAACACTAAGCTCTCATTAACAGTTTCAAACCTTAATCTCAACTTCAATTAACTTCATCTTGAATTCCCGAATCACTGCTCAAACCCTAATTATCCATTTTGAGTTAATTCGTTTAATCCCTCAATACCCATTTCAAATCACTCGCTTAAAAATATCAAATTCATCTTCAATCGAATCTCAAAACCAGATTCAGAAACCCTGGTTCTTCAATTAATCATCAATACAACTTCTATACAACAATTCATCCACAACCCTCGTGTTCTTCATCTATCAACAGTTCAATTAACCCATTGATTCTCCTATAATCCCGAATTCATTCTCGAAACCCTAATTTTAGTTACAACAACATCAACTCCTTCTTCTTCAGAACTCAATTAGCATCAACAACACCACCAACAATCAATTCTTATTGATTCCCCTAAATCTCTTTTTTAGTTTCGACCTTAGAATCCTTTCACAAAATCGCCAGAGGCGAAGAACAGAGCAGAAGAAGAAGAATGAAGAATAAGAAAATAAATAAAAGAAAAGAAGATTTATCTTCTCGATTGGTGGAGATAAGACCAAAGAGAAATACTAGGACACCCACTTGATTTGATAAGGGCAGCCACAACGTGTCTATAAAAAGACTATTTTGCCCTTCATACTTGTTCGATGATATCTTCTTCGTCATGTATACGATTGACTCGTTCAAGTAGTCCATTCTGCGTAACTTTTCGAGATCTATTCAAGGGTACTAATTTCGTATCTAGATCGTTATTAGATTAATTTCTATTAATTAACGTTCGTGTTACTAATCAAGTTATTATCGGCTAAGACATCTCTTGACTGGTCTAATAGTGTTGACGAGCTTGAGGGTCCTTACATTCTCCCCACCTTATATCATTTTCGTCCTCGAAAATCAAACCATCTTTCTGGTCTTCAAAACTCCCCACCTTCTACAATAATCTTATGTCTTGTCTAAGCGCAAACAACATGAAGCAAAACACGAACCTATATGGCTTTATACAACTAAAATTTGTGGCTCAAGGTTCAACTATGTTGATTTAAGTTATATCAAATAGGGAAGTCTAAGTTCCTTACACTAACCTCTATAATGGAAACTATAAATTTTAGTCTCTAAACTCCTTACACTAATTTCCATCTATATAATACATGTCTTTAATTACAAGGAAGACTAGTCCTACGAATCTTTCTAAGTGATTTTACAATTATCGGTTTACTGAAAGAATTAAATCATACTTCTATGATCGGTCATCTCTGAATGCAGTTGCCCTGTCAAGGTTGGCCAAGCCCAACAATGCCTTCCTACGGACAGAGAAAACACAACCTTCACTATTTCCCAGTGCTGGATTAACTAAGTATTAATTTATTATGATTAATTAGTATTTAAACTTTTATAGTAATTGGTATAATTCTGATAAATTTATTTCGGAAAATATATAAATAGTTCACATCATTTTAAGCAATTTAATCATCAGAATTTATCTTATTTTATTTTTATTTATTTTTAATATTTTTTATTTTATCATATCAATATAAATAATCCAAATTCGATTTCACATCAATTTATAATATATGATATTTTAACTCTATTGTAATATTATATATATAAATTTTCCAAATACTATCTATTGTAAATTTGCTACTAGCCTAATTATTCGAATACTATTATCAAATGTATTATTATCCTCATTATTCTTAAGTTGATAGTCTGGTTGGTACACTAAGCCTTAAGCTTGTAAATATAATTCTACATTCACGTAAAGATTGATATAACATATTTTATTTATTCAGATTCAATCTGTATACTCTATCTTGTTAAACATTGGTGTTGGTAATTTAATTAATATGATTTAAATTTGAGTGCATAAAATTATAACATATCCTAATAGTCTTTAGATTTTGCTATTAATATAAAGTATTCTATTGATACACAAATTTATTTTATTTTAATTCTACTATTACACTAAACATCCAAATACTATTATTACTAATTTATGTATATTTGTTTCATTTAAAAGCTTTACTGGAGCATCTATTAGACTAAAAATAATTCGATGCAAAATTACTAACAAGTTGAGTCTTTTTATTTTATGCATTATATCCTCACCTTCTTACGTCTAACGCCTAATAAGTATTATATTAACTATCTAGTTTAAACGCAAAACATTTATTTCTAATTTGTCATTAATTTAATTTGCAAAACTTAATCGTAGATAAGCGTTATTAATGTTCCATAGCTATTTAATCATATTTTTTTTATCGTTATGTATCTATACTGAAATTTTAGTTAAGTTCAATATGATACTATTATAAATACTATTATTTTCATTTATAATTATTATCATAATATTTTTATTATTAACATTGATGGTGGAACTATTATTCTAATTACTCTTACAAATATATTGTTGAGTCCCAAAAATATTATTAATATTTATGTAATTACAAATTGTTGACGATACGTATAAGTCAAGGTATTCAATAAGTTTCTGTGTGACCTTCAAGATTTATCAATAGTACTAATCTCACTATTTTTTACTTTTATTTTAGTATTGGATTGTCTACGGGTTCACTGTTTTTAAACTAATTATTCTCTAATCTTTATTAGCTAAAGTTTATTGGTGTACCATATAATTTTTACTTCATTACATATACAAACAACCAAACAAACAAACAAATCAAACAATCAAATATTTATTTTTTAATTATTGATAGCTTTTAGTGATTAAGATTTATCTCACAACCCAACCCCGTTCTAAACTAATATATTTACCTAACTAGCACTGGCTCACTCTATCTTTTCCCATTTAAGATGTAATAGTAAGCTCTGATACCAACACTGTAGCGCCCCCAAAGCTAGCAGCTGACTAATCCAAGAGATTAACGAATAAAGAGGCACTAAGGATCTAAAACATTTACTTAAACATTCAATTAAGAAATATGCTACAAAACTTAACTCAGAAACTAGTCCCGCTCTGAAATATATATATACAAGAACTCATCTCAAATGATACTTATACAATAGTCATTTGTTTTACAAATAGAATATACAACATAATAAACATAGCAGAGGATAACCAACTAATGAAATCAACTCTTAAAGCTTTCGTTGCGCAACTCTGATCTGTCGGTGAAACTGAAAGTGGGAATGGGTGAGCACATCATCCCTAAAAAGGGTGCCCATTAGGAAAAAAAACATTTAACTTTAAAGTAATCATTGGAATGATTTGGAAAACAGTGTTTTCCCAAAACACTTAAAGACAACCAATTCACAAAAATAAACAATCATGGTATATGGAACTAACTCCTTCTTCAAAACAATGAATTATTGGATGTCGACCAATTACTTACACATCCAATTGTATACATTGACAATGAAATATAATGGATGTCGACCAATTCCTTACATATCCAATATTATGCATTGGTGTCGACCAATTCCTTACACGCCAATGTTGATGTCGACCAATTTCTTACACATCAAAGTGAAGGAGCGTATTCTATATACCTCAGATGATAATTTTCATTTCCCAAACAATTCATAAATACAAAGAGTTACAATTCCTTTCCAAGCAATGGAAAGATTAAGAGAATCAACAGTACTTTCGGAATTTAAATAAAACAATGCATGGAATACACAATCAGATAATGCATGAATTTGTTAAACATAAACTTTTGTAAAAGAAAACAATAATGATTATAAAAGATTTAAATATAAATTCCAACCTCTTTTGATGACAATACACGCCTACCTCGAGATCCACGATCCACTGGTTCATCCCTTGAATCGATTGTTGTTAATAACTAAGTGCACTTGCAGCTCTAAGCAACATTCTTTCTACATTCATCTCAATGATGTTCAGATATATCTTAGATAATTCCTCACCAATTCATTCTCATTTCAATCTCCTCTTACTTCTCAGTAATAACATCAAGTATTACTTCAAGAAGCTCATAACTTACATTCCAGACATCTCATCCTCAATTGAAATCCATAACACAATCTCAATCTCTACAATCTTATCCGGTTACCTCACCTGAAACATTGCTACCACCAATAAAACTCCAATACTAAGTTCAACTCATACTTCTCGATCCACCAGTCATTCACAAACTGCAACTTCTCAACCTAGATAACAGACCTTCACCAATTTACTACAAGTCCATGTAAATCGGAGCAAACCTTCACCTACAGTTCTTGTTTTCAGTTTACTGTCGATTTAACCTCCACATACATACAACAACACAATTCCTACGAATTGAAAACATCATAACCACAACCCTAACTATAAGTACAACTCTGTCTTACACCAATCTTAATCTCAGTACATAAAGCAAATCAATTCAACATCTCTAGTTCTACACACTGGAATTCCATATCATTTCTTACAACAAAACCTACTGTACAAGCCTGTCAACTTCATCATTTCACAGACACACCAACACCTGTAATTTCCTAAGCATACCTCTAAAGCTCCATATTCATACATCCACAACAATCAAAATGCATAGCTTTACAAGGTTAACTTAAAATGATAATTACCTCCAATTTGTGTTACTCAAGCAATTAAGTTCAGATTCTGCTTCTCACTTGACTCTGATTCTCCAACACATCTCAAGACTACCCAAAACTCATCAGCACAACCAATTCATCGTCAACTCCAAGCCATGTATTCAAACACCAAATACTGCAACCATCTTAACCTCAACTGCAACTACCCTTCTTCTCAGAATTTTCTTCTTTTACTCAATCTCACGAACACCAGCAAGAAACACTAAGCTCTCATTAACAGTTTCAAACCTTAATCTCAACTTCAATTAACTTCATCTTGAATTCCCGAATCACTGCACAAACCCTAATTATCCATTTTGAGATAATTCGTTTAATCCCTCAATACCCATTTCAAATCACTCTCTTAAAAATATCTAATTCATCTTCAATTGAATCTCAAAACCAGATTCAGAAACCCTAGTTCTTCAATTAATCATCAGCATAACTTCTATACAACAATTCATTCACAACCCTCGTGTTCATCTATCCACAGTTCAATTAACCCATTAATTCTCCTATAATCCCGTATTCATTCTCGAAACCCTAATTTCAGTTACAACAGCATCAACTCCTTCTTCTTCAGAACATAATTAACATCAACAACACCACCAACAATCAATTCTTATTGATTCCCCTAAATCTCTTTTTTGATTTCGACCTTAGAATCCTTTCACAAAATCGCCAGAGGCGAAGAACAGAGCAGAACAAGAAGAATAAGAAGAATGAAGAATAAGAAAAGAAAGAAAAGAAAAGAAGATTTATCTTCTCAATCGGTGAAGATAATACCAAAAAGAAATACTAGGACACCCACTTTCTTTGATAAGGGAAACCACAACGTGTCCGTAAAAAGATTATTTTGCCCTTCATACTCATTCGATGATATCTTCTTCGTCCTGTATCCGATTGACACGTTCGAGTAGTCCATTATGCGTAACTTTTCGAGATCTATTCAACGATACTAATGTCGTATCTATATCGTTGTTAGATTAATTTCTATTAATTAACGTTCGTGTTAAACTAATCAAGTTATTATCGGCTAAGACGTCTCTTGACTGGTCTAATAGCGTTGACAAGCTTGAGGGTCCTTACAAGTACTTATATGAAATATCGTATTATGTGCTTCCATTCTTTTTTTTATCATAGATCCTTAAGTATTCTTGTCATGCAGTTGATTTGTATTTCATGAATTTGCAGTACATATATGTCATACTCATAGAAGCTGCTTTTAGATTCTGTTTCTTTCATAGTTTTCTCACTTTTTTTAGTTTCATTCATCAGTACTTATATGAAATATCATATTATGTGTTTCGATTATGTTGTTTCTTATAGATTCTTAATTATTCTTGTCATGCAGTTGATTTGTAGTTCATGAATCTGTTGTACATATATATCATAATCATAGAAACTGCTTTTAGATTCTGTTTCTTTCATAGTTTTCTCACTTTTTTTTAGTTTGATCCATCAATACTTATATGAAATACCGTATTTTGTGTTTCGATTCTGTTGTTTCTCATAGATTCTTAATTATTCTTGTCATGCAGTTGATTTGTAGTTCATGAATCTGCAGTACATATATGTCATACTCATAGAAACTGCTTTTAGATTTTGTTTCTTTCATAGTTTTCTCACTTTTTTTAGTTTGATCCATCAGTACTTATGTGAAATATTGTGTTTTAATATTGTTACATCTTTGTCACATTTGCAGGTTCAAAACATGTCTACTGTTGATTGTTCCAATCCAAATACTTACTGCTATGCATACATCTACTATAAGCATCATCAATTTGCCCACCTGGTTACTTTTGGTTCTAGTATTGATGATCAGAAATTTCTTATTTGTGGGAATTGGAGAACCTTGAACCCTTCTGATATTGTTATCAATTATATTGAGAATGATGTCAAAGTGCCTGTGATTGCTGACTTTCAACTTCATGGTCTCGCTGCCTTGCATTTTCCAAAGAAAGCGGTGTTCTTTGAGATGCATGTGGAGTGTCTTTATGCCGGTGCATGTAGTTCCTCTACTTTCAAGAACGTAGACAACAATTCAGAACTGATTAGGGCAACTAGATATAGTTATGAAACTGATGGCAAAGAAGTTTTAAACCTCTTCTGTCCGATGAGTGGGAGAATGTTTTTGAAGATCCGGACAAGCTTTTCGTGGTGGTGTTGATGTTGTTCGGTTGGCCTGTCAAAAGTATTGTTTGAAGACTGGGTATCGTGTTACAAAAGTGAAGAATGATCGATAAATATTCACAATGAAATGCAGTAAGGTCCCATGCACTTGGATGATCCATGCAGTCTCCATTGATTCTATTTGCGATGTTTTTAGGATAAAAAATATGTCCGCAGGAAAACTTGTGGAGGTTGTGTCAATTTGAGAAGTCCAAAAGTGTCGAAGAAGCTAGTACACAACCTTATTCATGAACGTGTGATGCACAACCCACTTATCAAGCCTCGCAAAATTGCAGATTACATAAAAGTTGGGGCTGGTGTTAAATCAAATATCACCATGCATATCATGGTTTGGAACTGTCACACCATGAGATTTTTGGTAATGATGTAAAGTCTTACTCCGATCTGGTTTGGTGGGTTAATTCATTGAAAGAAACAAATCCTGGCTCTTATGTGGATTTTCAGTATAATGACGCAACTCAAACATTTGAAAGGTTATTCATTGCAATAAGCGCTTTTATTGAAGGTTATGAACTTTGTCGACCAATGATTTTTGTTGATGCAACTTTTCTGACCGGGAGATGGAGAGATACCCTTATGGTCGCGAGTTGTCTGAATGGGAATCAAGGAAAATGCTCTTTCTTACGTTTTAATTGTTATTGTTTACAAGTTATTCATTGCTTATAAGTGTTGGAAATTTTTGAGTATACCAATTATGTACTGGAAATTAACTAGTTTGTTACTAATATACCATTTATATACTGAAATTTTATTATGTCTAACACACACACATTCATATATGTAAGCATAAGACCTTTTTTTGTAAACAATATGGCTGTTATGTACTGGAAATTCTTAGTCTATTTTCCAGTTTCAACTAGTATATCGACATAGTTTGTGACAGTATATGATATATGTAGTGTTTGTTTTCTGCAGGTTTTTATCCTCTAGCATATGCATTGGTCACTGGAGAAGATGTTGACAATTGGGATTGGTTTATGCGCAATCTTAAGAACATTGTTGATGACCGTCCTATCACCTTTATGTCTGATTGTCATGAAGGATTGTCGAGGTCTATTCCTGCACACTTTCCTACTTCCCATCATGGCTATTGTTACTACTACTTGCAAGGAAACTTACCAATCAGAAAATCAGACGAGAAGTATAAAGAAGTTATGGATTGTTTCAAAAAAACAACTTATGCTCTCACACCAGCAAGATATGAAGAATCACTTATGAAAATGGAGTTAATGGGAAGGCTTGGGGTTGCTAAATATTGCCGTAATATTCCTAGGGAACATTGGTCCAGCGCGTTCTTCACTGGCTATATATTTGGTCAGACTACATCAAGTGTTGCTGAGTCCTTCAATAATTGGATTCAGAAAGACAAGAGATTTCCTTCCTGCGCCCTCGTTGACATGATCAGGTTTGTGTTTTCTTTTTTTGGTGTTTTCTTTGGTTTATGTTCATTTTTTTTATAGGTGCTCTTTGTGTTCCATTCATAGGTTACACATTATGGAGTTGATGAATGAACGTCGCGAACTGAGTCTTTGATGGACCCTGAGTTAATTGCTCACTCCTACCTACCAGGCGTTACTTAAAGAGCATATTCAAATTGGTCTAGTTTAGAATGTTACTCAGTCATCTGACTATGCTATGAGATTCATTAACCCAGGTTAGCTTTATCCCCTAAAACAAGTTCTACTGCAGTACAACATACATGTAGCATTGAATCTTATATTTGTTTGCAGTACTGCATATATGTACTGCTTTTAAGTTATTTGTGCTGAAAATCTTTTTGCGCATCTGCAGGTCTCACACTGTTGATATGCTGAGCAAGACTTGCACCTTCCAAAGATATCGTGTCTATGGTTTTCCATGCTCTCATGCTACATCAGTTATTTCTGCCAAGGGTGATAGATACGTATATTACATTCAAGACTACTTTAAAGTTACGAATTTTCAGCACATGTATTCAATTGATATCAGACCAGTCCCTAACTACAACAGGCCAGAGCATTATGAACCATAGGATACTATTTTCCACCCCATCCACGAGTTCCACCAGGTAGGCCAAAGGGAAATCGTATCAAGAATGCATGGGAGAAGAGCAGGAAGTCTGTTCGTTGTTCAAACTGCAATAAGAAAACTCATCACAACAAGGCAACATGCACTTTCATTCCTTCTACCCATGAGTTTTAGGTTTTCAGTTCTCCCTGATTAGTTCTATTGGTCACAATGCAGATTCTGTTTTTGCATCATTTTAAACACTTTTGTTAGCTTTTTTTAGAGTACTGCAATTATGTACTATTTTATATCTTTCTGGGACATGGTACTTTCTGCTTATTTAAGACTCATTAATCAGATATCATTATCCACTTTCAGTATTATTGGTTTTTCAGGTTGCTTTTATAAGTTTGTTTTAAGAGTGCAGGAGTTATGTACTCTAAGTTATTATCTACTCTGTAACGAACAACTACTTGTATAAATTTCTTTTTCAGGTGAATGCACTGTATAAATGTTACCATGACTATGTACTCTGTATTCTTCCATGTCATTATGGTTTTTCAAGATTTTTGAGTACAGCTATTATGTACTCTGTATTCTTTTAGGTGACAGGAAATATCATATAAGACACACCAAAAACAGAGACCAACTATGAGATTCATATTCTCCCCCATCATGATTAACCAAATTAGAGATTCATATTCTTCAATTGAATCTCATGGCTGATCTATGTTACATAATACACACCAAACACTTCATACTTTGGACTTTTACCATCCACCATGTCAACATTTTTATAAAGCAAAATAACTGTACATAGATTAAAGACAAACACCATAGTTTCGAGAACAGTTGTTATCAAAATAAGTAAGAAAAATTAGTAAACTTCGAAATATCAAAAATAAACTAGTAAACTTTGAATATGTTCTCTAGGATAACTTCTACTATGTAGTCCTAAATCATATATGTACTGTCATATACTAGCTTAAAAACCTTTTGGAACATTAATACTCCAGCTCTGCTTTGGAGTAGATTTTGCTGAGATTTTGTTGCATGCTAAAGAGATCCTCTTCTTCTGGATTTTAACTTTGAGTTGTTCAGGGTCCCCCAAGCTCATCCGCACTCCATCAATGACTTCCTCCTTTGTAAGTTTCTTCAGGAAGTGCATGATATATATTGCACAATCTGGATAGTCTCCCTTGTTGGGTTGTTGGGTAACTAATCAACTTTAATCTGCGTACTAGTGGAAGGCCGCGGCACAACAAGTGTTCATTAATTGCTAACAAGCAGTAATCTTCCATAACTCTAGCATCAGCGAGGCAGTGGTCTTTGGATGCGACTTCCCAAGTGTTGTAGTGGTAGAATTCGCCTTTCTCGCATTCATACACAAGAAGCGTCCAATGAACGTTTTGATGTGCCATTGGAATAATAATCTTCCTGGTTCCTTCCTCCATTTGACTGATGGGTACAACGACAACAGTGTTTTTGATGCTACTTGATGCGATGCCCTACTTACATAAAACTGAAAAAGGAAAAAAATATCAGTATAGTAAATATGTACTGAAAATCATAGTATGAAACACATATATGAAAGAATAATATTTGTTACAACATTAAAAATGTTTATTTCGTTTAGTTTGGTAGATATCCAATTGAAATTCTCAATATGAGCATGGAGTCGGATTTTATGTAAAACAGTATGAAAGATATACACTGCACTTTCCAAAAACAAGATGCATGTTGTTTATCAAGATAAATAGGAAAACATACCCAGCAAGTCGGATCAATGTGAAGTACTGGTATGTACTTTCTCTGTCCATTCACCGTTTCCCCATTGTGATATGCTTTTTTCAATTGGTATTGCCAGTAATTTATAAGATCCCCCTATAAAGGTCTGTTATGTACCAGATCTTTAAATGTCTCTGCAGATAATATGTGATGACCAACCACAACAGGACTTTCCAAGCACTGGAGCCGCAAATTCAAATAATCAAAATCATTTATAAGTTTGATCCTAAACAAAGTACATAATGTTTGTTAAAATGCAAGGGACCTATCCAATAGAGACTCACATTGAGGTTGCTTTGTCAAATAAGGAGAGAGAAGCTCTATTTGTTGTGAACTCAAATCCTTATAGAACAGAGATTTCCTTAGCTTCAACAAATTGCGTGCAGTCTTCACTTTCTTAGGCAGTTCTTGAAGATTTGGACCACCTTTAGCTTTTCAATTTTTCACATTCTCGTCATCATTTTTCTGAACTTTCTCTGTTGGGCAATCTTGTTCAACTGGGGTTTCAGTTTTGGATTTTGTTTTTCGCCTTTTAATTCCAGACAATCCTTTGCCACTCGCGAAATCAGGATCAACTCTTTTTTATGGGTTGCTCCGAGTTATTGGCTTCTGAGGGGTAAATGTGATTTTTGGAGTATCTTTCTTCTCCTTGGATGAGATAGTCGGCTTTTTCTTATCCTTGTCCTTGACTGACATATTATCCTTTTCCTTATCTATTGATTCGACTTCCTTACCCTTTGTATCCAGCCTATCTTCGAGTCTCTTGGAAATTGGTACGTCGTCTTCCACTGATGTCTGACTTACCCCAGGTTCCTTACCCTTAAATATAACATAAACGTAAAAAAACAAATGAGAGACTAAAAAAACAAAAAAATGAACAAAATAAAACATATGTACTGTTGGATTCTTTTCTGTGCAGAACATATGTACTCTTAGTTTCAGTGAGTACAGAACATATGTACTGTTGGTTTTTCCATGTTACAGAACATATTGGATGTCACTTTCCACTTTTTGCTAATTATAATTACTTTCTGTAGCTCATCAAGAATTTTGAGAGACTCAGCATATGCATTAGCTTTTTCGGCGCTCCTAATCTTCTTTAACCGAGAACTTGTGTCGCTGCTGTTTGTTGGAGTTCAGCCTTTTCGGCCTGTTTTCAACATAAGGTGATATGTTTTTGTTCAGTATTGCAGATATGTACTTATATGCTTTTCAATATAGCAGATATGTACTGACAAGTTTTTATTTTTTACAAAAAAAATAATACTAGAAGGATTATAACATAACTTACCTGTGATAGTTCTGGCATGCTCTTTTCCTCTTGCAACTCTTTCACCTTTCACTCCAAATCAGATCGAGCCCAAAATTTAAACTGTGAAACCTCAAGAGCGTATTGTGTGGGATTTTCTTCAGAGCTCCCCCATAACAGGCATAGTTGGAGTAGCATTTTCATGTTCATTCGATTTTTCTTGTGTATCAACTGGAATTTCCTTTTCACCCTATGTTACTATGGGAGTAGTTGCTGATGGACTGGTCTCGTCTGAATTACCACTCAAATGAACATCTTTTTCAAAGCTACTGCTAGATTCTTCATCTTCCGAGTTCGATTGCGGAGGTGGGTAAGCTCTGTGATATGTATCATTCAAAAGATCTTCTAGTTTACTCACATTAGTGGGGAGGCCGTCCTCTTTCCTGCTCTGTAACTCGCCCCATTTTGATGCAATTGTAAGCCTCAAATCCTCATGCTTTACTTCCAAATCCTCAAACTTTTCTTGCCAATCTTCTTTCAATGGTACATCTTCAACTGGAAGCCTTTGAGCAATTTTATTCAACATTTCTATTTCATCCAGAGTATATTCATCATTAAATTCTTCAGAGAACTGGAAAGAAAATGACACCAGTTTTTGTATCAGTATAACATATATGTAATCAAATCAATAGTACATAACACACACACACACACACAATCACTTGGTCAAACATAAAACTGCTTTTCTGATAGTGTCTAAAACAAAAAATCATTTAATGTATGAAAATATAAATAACTATATTTAATGGACCCACTTTAATTATTTTTTGAGATATGTACTGGTGTATCATTGTCTCCTAAACCAAAATGACAAGAAGCATAATGATATAAAACTTATCCTAGTAATATGTACTGTTTTTCTTAGGGGCTTACTGTGTATTGCGAAGTCTCCATATCCTTTAGAAACTCAACAAATATTTCTTTGATGTTCCACCTTGCCGCTCTCGAAAGGTATCGATCATCTGGTAACGCCAGTGGTTTCACCGTGTGAGTATGCTATGTATACAACAACTGTAACAAAATAACATCAATAGAATCAAATACAGAATCTTAAATTGACAGTACAAGAAATATGTACATGAAAAAAAAAAATCTTATACTACACAATCATACCAGCAAATAAACGACACAACCAGTGATGTCCTCAGGAGTGTTGTAGTTCTAATTGATTTTTTTCTCTAAGAAACTATGTATCAGGTCTGGCCAAGATACATTCTTTGACTTCTCGAGATCATCAACTAAACCGAAGTACTTTTCTTTAAGTTTATGAGCATTTTTTGTTGTAAAAAACAAAGTAATACACATAAACATGCATAATAGCTTGACCATATCTTCCATAGTTTGTTCAGTTTCTACTCTTGGTATCCTTTTCTCAATATCTTCATCATCTTCACTATCCTGTACTTGTTCATTTTCGGTGTCATCCTCAATGTCTTCATCACTGTCTTTTCGCCACCTTCTGATTTAGAATTGCGATCTTTTTCATTCTTATTTTGATTCTAGTACGGTTGAGCAGCTTCAGGATCACATTTTGAAGCATTAGTCTTGTAACCATTTTGTTGCTGCCAAAGTGTCTAATGTAGAATGGTTTATGTCTCCATCCACCGCCTCCCATCAAAATGGTGTCATCAGTTCTTCTTCCTTCCATTCTTGGCATTTCAAACATTACACCCATTTTTTCTGGTGTTGACGTGACAACGTGTGTTTCACCTCTTCTAACAAATTCAAGTGTGAGCTCATTCTTGACTCGACCCCTTTTGTAGCACTTCAAGTACTTTTTATCGACACCTTATAACTTTTCCCAATGACTTTTTGTGTACTTAATGTGCCAGAACATTAAGAATATCTGTCCATAAGAAGATTCACCTATCTTTTGTAATTGGGCTTCACCCAAAGTATAATTACTCGCCTCCATTTTGGCAACTAGGCTATGTAATGCTGTGAAACCAGACCTATACAACTTCCTAACAGATTTTGACACAACCTTACCTGCAAAATTTAATTAGTTTTATTTCAGTATAACATTTATGGACTGCACATTCATCATCTCTGAAACACAAACAATCAATATTGGCCATATGTACTGCATATCCAAAGATCATTATCTCATAAAGGAAAAAAAGTTTGATGCATAGTAAAGAAATTAATGAATTTAGAGTACATAAACACTGTTATGTCTCAGAATTGCAAATATAAACATGCCACACACTGTTATTCAATAGTTTTTGAATTATGTACTGACAATCTATGTGCCAGAAACACAAACAATGATAAATAGACATATAAACAATGTTATCCATTCACTATTGGACTTCTGTACTGGCAAAAAACACCCTAACTCATAAAAAACCTCAGTATTTGATATATTACTGGTGGTTCTATGTATCAGAAACAAAACAAAACATATTGCATATCACTTTTGATTATTATTCTACAGTTTTTTAGTTAAGTACTGCCAATTCTAAGTGCTAGAAACACAAACTAGAAGTTGCATGTAAACTATGATGGGTATTCATCAATTTTTCATCAATACTTCACATATGTATTGGTGGATCTATGTTCCAGAAACACAAAAAACATACTAAAAGTGTTAGAATCGGTACCCTTTTCCTGATTTGCTGCCTTTTTACTCTGTGTTCTTCCTTTTCCTCTTTTTAAATCTTGAGATTCGCCTTCCGATGTACTTTCAGCAGCTTTCTTCTTTGGTTTTTTTGTTACAACCTTTTTTACTTTTTTCCCTCGTTGATTTTCGTCTTGAAATTCCCGATTCTTCTTCTGATGACCTAAGAGCAGTACTATATCCTTTATTATTTCTTCTTCTCTGATTGTTCTTCTGATTTTTCTAGTAACCATTATCAGAATTTAGATTTTTCTCTAAATTCAAAATCAGAATCGTTGAGAATGAGTTTGGGTTTTATCTTCTCTTTGAGAATGAATTTTGAGATCTGTTTATATCTCAAAATGATTGAGATTCTCTCGGTGTAGTTTTCAGTTTTCTCTGTGTAACATTAGAAATCATTAATGATTTTTCTGACCGTTTCAGCGGTTTTGTACGGGGAAAAAACTCGTAGATAGTAGGTGCATTATTTACACGTGGTTACTATTAGGGTAAGCTGGTCATTTTGCTGTTTTCAAAATACTATGGACCTAATGATAAGTCTAAAACCCGGTTGGACCCTACTATAACTAACTAGGGTACATTAATTAAATGCCTTTATTATAGAGGCCCAACACAAATACCCTCCCCCAAAATAATAATACCCTCACCTCAAAAACACGGACGGTCAGATTACTATAATGCCCCTAAATAAATATCACGATTATAATGTTGGGGAGATATTTACTACTGTGGCCGTTATGCACGCAGCCCACGATCTCTCTCTCCTTCTTCATCTCTTCTCTCTGGTTCTGTAACTGCAGAAGAAGAAAATTTTTTGAATCCAAAATTAAATTCGAAACCGTCGGTCAAAACTGAAATAATAAACCTTCAACCTATATAAATATGAGTAACTAAGCTGGTTATAATCATTTTCAATTTAAAAAAACAAAAAATCAGAAAAGAAATGATAGAAAATTAGGTTTTACTGATTTTGAAGATTCAAAGACAAAATTGAAAGAGGTAAACACGATTCTCATCTTCTACTTATTGTTATTGATGAAGATTTTGGTTCTGATGATGTTTTTTTAACATTTTGACGATGATTTTATAACCTAAAATTAGATTTATTTCTCTGTAGAAAAAAAAAGTTGTTGCATGTACGATTTATGATCATTCCTGCTTATAATGTGTTTGATTTGACTTGGTATCTAATTGATTGATTTTGATTGTAGTTTAGTTGGAGTTGATTTTGAGTTTCAGAAGTTGCAGTTTCAGATGAAAGAGGTAAGAAATAATTTCTTCAGTAATTTTGATTTTCACCTACTTTGTTGTTCTCTGTATGTGTTTGTTTTTCTATATGTGTATCTTGATGTCAAAATTGTGTAAAAAAAAGTTTCAGTTGATGTTGATGTTAATAGATGGGATCAACAATTGGAGTTGATACCATAAAATGCTTTGTTCTGTGTGTTGTGTAAGTTCTTTACATGTTGATGACAAAAATTGTGAAAAAAACCCAGTTTAAGATGATGTTGATGTGATGGTATCAACAACATGAGTTATACAAGTAAATTGTTGTCAACAACAAGAGTTGATCCCATTATATAAGATCAACAACAGATATTGATCCCTTTTTACTAATTGTTCAACCATTATGGTTGTGATTATTGAATGAATAAGAGGCCTGACTAGATTAATACTGTTTGAAATATGTGAAAGGAATGAGAAGATCACCAAGGATAAATCCGAAGAGTATAGAAGCAGATGATTCACAACCGATTGATGAAAATGTAGCCCCCAAAAGGAAGAGGGTTAACAAGAAGTTATTGCTTGAAGAACAGCAACAGGTTGCAAAAAGAAGAAAGTGCAAAAATGAAGAACCATAAAGAGATTCAGAAGAAGACGAATCGCAACAGAGTAAAAAAGTTGGAGCATCAAAAAGAAAGAGGGAGGACAAGAAGAATAACCAAGAACAGGAAGCAAAGGCTAAGAAGAAGAATGAACAAGAACAACTACGTAAAGGAAAGAAAAAGATGGAAATTGAAGAAGAAGAAGACGAAGGAGATTCAGAGGATGAAGAAGTAGAATCAGAGCAAGAATCATAAGAAGATGAAAAGGAATTAGAGGGAGAAGAAAAAGTAGCCGCAAATGCCAAACCAGAGCAAGAACTAAAAGGTAACAAAAATACATTGGGTTCAGTTGTATGCTTCAATAGAATAAAATTCATTCTATACTAAGTATAAAAATAAATGAATGAGTTACATGTATGCAGGAAGGTCAAGGAAGAACGAAACCAAGTTCAAATCATGTCTGATGTCGTTGGTTGAAATGTGTAAATTTCTATACAAACTGTTTGAAGTAGGAGATTCCAAAAATAAGAAGAAGACAATCAATGGGAAAGCACTAAATGAATGTCCGTTCTATGACTTCATCAACCCATTCTACACAACAACACATGATTGATATAACGAATGATAAGTGGTTAGCCAAAATCAACCTTGCAATCCAGCTACTTATTGGAGCATTCGATAAGAATACAAACAAGTTCAAGTTTGGAAAAAAGGAAGCTGCTTGTGAGTGCTCACTAGAAGCAAGATATTTTGCAATAATCTTTAAGATAAGAAGGCTCACCGAGAGTGAAGAGTTGAAGAAGTTGCTGAATAAAAAGAATGATGCTGCAGTCACTACATGGTTAAAGAACAAGTTCAGACCAGGGGAAGATGAAGATACCAGTGCTAAAATAACGAAGGATGAAATTGAGTTCAAACTAAAGGAGGCATCTAACGATGAGTCTGACCCACAACATTTTGTGACCCTTTTTGCTATGTGGTTGTGCACGGTTTTTTCTTCACAGATGCTGGTTCAACAGGATTAACAAAGCATTGGCTTCCACCATTAGGAGGCAAGACATAACCTTCTTCATTAATTTTAGGCGGCCTCTCATGGTCGGGAATATGATAGATATGACGAGCATACAAACCTATATAGTACTCAGTGGTATAATACATACTGATGTGCTTGTAAGGTTCGTCTGTCCCAATCTGCAATATAGCTTTCACCGAATGTGTGCAAGGGAAACTATGCTTCTGCCACCAATTGCAAGTGCAAGTTCTAGCATCCAAATCGACCGTGTGCTTTCCAGTAGGAGAAATTATTTCAAAGACTTTATCACTTCATCTTTTAAACTTATAGAAACGGCAGTCGGTAACCCTCTTGTTGATCCTAGCTTGCATCCGGGGAGTAAGTCTTGAATTCCACTTATTAGACTCCACCAACCTATTGTAGTTCTGCTTCATTACCTTAGCACGAATACAATCCACAAGCTCTAGTGATGGGAGCCGCTTATCATGCTTGATAACACTATTAAAACTCTCGGCAATATTCGATGTGTCTCACTAAACCTTTCTCCTTGAAAAGCATGAGCTGCCCAGTTCTCGAATGGAATCTTTACCATCCAATCAATCACTGAATCAAGCTTGAGATTGCTCATACTCTTGGCAGCAACAAAAAACTTCTCCTTTGTTAAGGCAGTGTAGCACTCTTCAAATAACTTCGCAGTAGTTTGCCTGCTCTTACCCTTTGGAACCGGAATATTACCTTTCATGTGGTACAAACAGTAAGAATGGTAAGCCTTTGGGAAGATGATAGGGACATGCTTCAAAAGGCCAGCTCCACGGTCTGATATGATGGTCAGTGGACGGTCTTCCCTAATAATACCCTTCAGGTTGGTTAAGAACCATTCCCAACTCTCACAATTTTTCAAGGTGCCAAAAGCAACTGGATAGATCTCTAGAAAATACGAGAGAGAAAAAACAAAGATTCAAAAAGTAACTGATAGACGCATTTATGTGTCTATTTTGTTCTCAATATTCTGTATTGTTAGACTCGATTAAGTACTTATTGTGTTATTTTGTGTTTTTGTAGATGTTTTTAGAGAAATAAGCCTTTGCGGCGAAATGAGCTCGAAAAGTAGTGTTTTACACCCCAGGATAATGTACCGGAGGCACCTCATAAATGCACCGGAAGCGTCCTAGAAATGTACCGGAAGAACCCAGAAAAATTACTATTTCCACCCAGAAAATTACTATTTCCACCCAAAAATTACTATTTCCACCCCAATTGCTAAAGGGACGCCCTTACAGGATTAGGGGGAGGACACTTTTCTTCTCATAATTCAAATTTTGGAAAAAGACGGGAAATTTCTAAACAGTTCTGGCAGAATTTCGATCGTCAAATAAAGGGGTTATGGGTCGATTCAATGACTCAAATTTGGTATAGAGATGTGATATAGGTTAAGGAACAATGTATGAGTGACATGATCGATCAAATTTGGCTGGAATTTTCGGTATGATTCACACACCCAAAACAGAGCACGTGTACTGTAACACGAGCAAAATTGAAGTTCTTGTGTGCATGGGGGAGTTTTGCTGGCGTTGGAAGAGTGTTGAGGCGTGAATAAGTCGAATGGGAGCGTGCAGGATTAAAGTTAACGCGTGCATGGGATTAAAAATGGAAATTTTCGTTATTATTGGCAGTCGAGAATATTTGGATTAAATGGAGAATATATGCAATCAATGGTCGGATTTTTGGCTCCAATTCACTATAAATACAAGGAAAAACAGTTTGGGAAGGGGTCGAGAGTCTGGGGGGCTGAGGAGAGCCAGAGAAGAAGAAATTCGAGTTTTCCCAAACTCGGTTTCTGCTGCTGCTGATGATGATGAACATGAAGAACACGAAGAACGGACCTGCAACAGCAGTCGTTTTTCTACAGTAATAACGACTCACACCTGTGGGTTGTACATCAGGAAGTCTTATTTTCCACAGCGTTTGCGACACAGCTGCAGCAGTCTTATTTTGTCACTGAGGGTCGTAGGTCTCTGGTTTTATTGTATTTCTCATATTCTCATCATTTGTAAACCATTTTTGAGCCATAATAAATTATTTTGAGAGCATTTTTACTATGATGAGCTAAATCCCTCGTAACCAAGGCAATGGAGGAAGCTATTCACGCAACATAAATGGGTAACTATTTCATTTAATTATATAATTCACCTAATCGCTGCTTTTGCATAGTTTTAAATTATTTGAATGATTGTCTTAATTATTTGGTATTCAGTTTGATAGGTTATGCTTGGTTTAATCTCTTGATAATCTATGCTTAAGGTTTACAAATAATTTTTGAGAATCTGTATGATTGATAGTGAATTAAAGATAAAAGAGGACTTAAGAATTGAATAGATTTTTGAAATATTTATCATTCAATTTTGCATAATAGTGGAATCTAGTGTCTTGGTTACCTCTCGCCCACATTGTTAATAATTTTGTATATAATTAAATTTAATCTTTAAATTTAATCTTCACAAGTCCGAGAGTTTGAACCTCATTACTACAACCCATGAAAAGTACTTAATCAGTAACACACAAAAACTGAAATCCATGAACAAGTTATTGGGTGAACAACAAAAATTATGGGATCAATATTTGAAAATAATGAATCAACAAAAAAAGTTATGGGATCAACAACAAGAATTATGGGATTAGAACTTATGTGATCAATAAAATTCAAATCCAGGGACATATAAGACTATATCGTGTGATTCAACAACTACAGTTGAAACACTTAATACTTAAAAAAAGAGAAAAAAAATACCTTCATTACCTGTTTTCCCGCAAGCAACCATAAGACCTCCTTTAAACTTCCCAGTGAGAAAGGTACAATCAATAAATAACATCGGACGACAGTAGTTATTGAAACCATTAATGGAAGCTTCGAAAGAAACAAAAAACCTTTGGAACTGCTTCGTTAGACCATCATACTCAAAGTTGACGACGCTTCCGGGATTATAACGTTCAATTGAGTCCTTATACCAAACAAAATCTGAATAAGACTTGATGTCATCACCCCAAAGAGACTCTTTAGTGAACTCTAAACCATGGTATGCATGACTATACATGAGATCAATACCATACTCCAGATGGAGCAGATCTTTGACATCAGCTGCAGTCTTCTTCTTCTTTGATGCTCAAAATTCATCTATTAAGATATCCTTCAGAAAAGACTTTGTCATCCTGACTTTTGATGGATCAGAAAAAGCTAAATCACATGCATGCTCTCCGTGAAACGTCTTGCACTGAAACACACCTTTAGTATTGGCAACGAGAAACGCATGAAACCTCAAGATACAACTTTTACTTTTCTTGTTAATGCACCGCACAATGTAACGTTACTTGTTACTCTTACGTAATTCAAGTTTGTAACCACTATGATATTCATACTTCTTAACAGTATCACGATAATCAATTTTACTTTCAAAAACCTACCTACTCCGGTTAAGATGTTGGCAAAGCATCTGACTTCTCGGGGACCCTTTTGACGATAGATGAATCATCCGTAAAATCTTCTACAATAGCCACATCGTCGTTTGAAACACAACTTGATGATGACGAAGAAGGAGCAATAGAAGAAGAAGATGAAACAGAATCAACAACAATCTTAAACTGGATGTTAAACTTCACCACATCGATCCCTTTGGAGATGCAGTAGTGAATGAAAAACTTCCCGCAAACAACCATAAGACCTCCCTTAAACTTCCCAGTGAGAAAAGTACAATCAATAAATAACATCGGACGACAGTAGTTATTGAAACCAGTAATGGAAGCTTCGAAAGCAACAAAAAACCTCTGGAACTGCTTCATTAGACCATCATACTCAAAGTTGATGATGCTTCCGGGATTATAACGTTCAATTGAGTCTTTATACCAAACAAAATCTGAATAGGACTTGGTGTCATCACCCCAAAGAGACTCTTTAGTGAACTGTAAACCATGGTATGCATGACTATACGTGAGATCAATACTATACTCCAGATGGAGCAGATCTTTGACATCAGTGGTGTGGTTTTTCAATGATGTTGTAGTAGTATGTTTCGTTCACTCAGATTTGTTGAGAATTTGTTTTAAGACTTAATAAAGAAAATAAGGAAAAATATATACACACAATTTGTCACAAGATGAAGAGACGCTGAGACTCGGGATTCCACTACTTTTCATATTGTTATGGTTCAGTCATTAACTCTAGACAATATAGCTCAAACAAAAGAAGTTGTGACTCTAGTTCTTTGCCAAAAATAGATTTCGTAAAATATTATTTGTAAGTTAAAAGCATGACGCATCTAAAGCATTTAGAACTAAGCATGCGACATCTAACAAAATAACAAATAATTAATAGAAATCATAAAACAATTAAATCAATGCAAACAGTCAATAAGAGAATTAATTCATTTACCACAATCATGAAAAGTTGATTCCTCCGTCGTCCCAGTGATGGGGTTTAGCTCCACATGGTGAAAACACACTCAGAATAATTTTTCATTGCTCAAAAGTGCTTACAAGAGGTGAAACTATTATAAAACAGAAAAACTCTCTGCACCTTTCTATTATACGCTCTGTTTCTTCCCCTAACTCTCCATTCCCTTTTGTGTGTCCCCCATCACCTATTTATACCCAACAGATGGATATCTCTTGAGTTAATACTCACATCTTCTGACGATTAATAAAGTATCTCCCAAGTATTTTCTCTTTATTTTCACACGTAGAAGAGCTGTCAAAATCTTTCAGAACTTCCATAAACTGATAGATACGAATCCCAGGGGATTTTATATTCCCATATACTGCATTAACTTGCAGATAACAGCAAATCTTCGAGATATTATTCTTTCCCTGTTGACTCAAATATGCACGAAAATCTTCTATTTTGTCGATCAAAAACCAGTCAGCAATCCTACTTCGGTGTGTCTAATCATTCCCAATCAATACTGTTGAAAATCTCTGACAAAAATCTCCACAAGATTTCGATAGTATTTCCACCTCCTCTGTTCTATAAAAGGAAAGAAATTTTCCCTTTTTTTACTCTTCAAAACCATATACCAATCATGTTTTACCGAAACAGGATACATCAAGTCCAAATCCTTTGAGAATCTCCAACAGAACTCGTTAAAATCTTCCCCAGAAATATCGCTGCTGCTGTATATTTCTTTGCGCCAAAATTTCATTTTTAAACCGTGAAGAAGAAGTGCCCCCTATCCAAAATATGGGCGCCTTTAACAGCTGGGGCGCCTGGGGGTGCCCTAATCCAAAGTGAGGGTGCCTTTTAATACTTTTCTGGGGTGCCTTTAGTAATTTTCTCCGGGGGTCCAAATAGCACTTTTCGAGCACTTTTTCCACACAAATGTATTTCTCCAAAAACACCTATCCAAACACAAAAGCACCATAATTAGTACAATATCGAGCACTAACAATACAGAACATTGAGAACAAAATAGACACATAAATGCGTCTATCAATCAGCTGCAGTCTTCTTCTTCTTTGATGCTCGAAATTCATCTATTAAGATATCCTTCAAAAAAGACTTTGTCATCCTGACTTTTGCTGGATCATAAGAAGCTAAATCACATGCATGCTCTCCGTGAAACGTCTTGCACTGAAACACACCTTTAGTATTGGCAACGAGAGATGCATGAAACCTCAAGCTACAACTTTGACTTTTCTTGTTAATACACCTCACAATGTAACGTTTCTTGTCACTCTTACGTACTTCAAGTTTGTAACCACTATGATGTTCATACTTCTTAACAGTATCACGACAATCAATTTTACTTTCAAAAACCTGTCGTACTCCGGTTAAGATGTTGGCCAAGCATCTGACTTCTTGGGGACCCTTTTGACCAAAGATGAATCATCCGTCAAATCTTCTACAATAGCCACATCGTTGCTTGAAACACAACTTGATGATGACGAAGAAGGAGAAACAAAAGAAGAAGATGGAACAGAATCAACAACAATATTAAACTGGATGTTAAACTTCACCACATCGATCCCTTTGGAGATGCAGTAGTGAATGAAAAACCTCAGCTCCAAATCGTGATTGATCACATGTGATTTTCCATCTACAGTGTAACCAAAAAGTACGAGGTCTTCAGGGACATACGAGCAGTATTGTTTCACCACACTAATCATTTTGCTGACAGTAGTTGACTCCGAAACAACATGCGATACGGTCAAATTGGATAAAGTGAACTCTGCAACAACCATCTTTGGCCTGCAACAACAAAATAGTCAAATTGGATCAACAAATCTAATAAAACATAAAATCAATTTTGACACCATAATTTGTCAACATCCAATGTTGATCCAATAAAACAACAGCTATCAACAACCATAATCAGAAGCATCAACAACCATAATCAGAAAATTGTCCAGATTATTGCATCAACAAATGAAAGTTGATACAACAAACCTGCATCAATAACCAATGTTGATCCAATAAAACAACATCTATCAACAACCATAATCAGAAAATTATCCAGGTTATTTGCATCAACAATGAAAGTTTATCCAACAAACTTGAATCAACAACCAATGTTGATCCAATAAAACAGATATCAACTACTATAATCATAAATTTATCCAAGTTATTTTCATCAACAATGAAAGTTGATCCAACAAACCTGAATCAACAACCAATGTTAATACAAATAATCAGAATATTGTACATATTTTAAGTGTCAACAATGAAAATTCTATGTCAACAACAAGTATTTTAATACAAAAAAACAACATAAACATCATCATGTGTTACTTTTCATCGCATTAGTATGCAATCGGTGCAAATGTGAATCTGCAACATGAAATACTACATGAACATACATGCTCCATGTTAAAAAAATTCACTGCAAACTATAAGAAAAAGCCTAAACTAACCTAAGATACAAATTCAGATTACGTCGCACATTACTCGGGGGTTGCGCCCCATCGTGAAAGATATATTCAATGTCGAATGTTAGATATGTAAACTGAGTATATAAACACTAACTTGTAACTTCTAATTGATTACACTAACTTCTAATTACACCGAAACTGATCAACATTCAGTATACTCAAAATAATTCTTCAACAATCAATATTATCCTACTAATTCTCCTACTAACATATCAACACTAGGAAAGTCTCCAGAATAATTCAAAACGAGAATTGTTTCATGCAAAGTACATTGAAGCTAAAACTCAAACCTAACATTGAATTATGAACCTATCTAAATAAAAAAAACATAAATTCAAAAAATCAAAGACCGGAGATTGGAGATTGAAGAATTGAAGAATACCTGTTTAAGATATGAATAACAATCTCGAATTCGAATCATATGTAAATGAACCAATCAATCCAGTAGAATCAAACACACATAATCAAGCTTCCGAAATCTCGATCTCTGCAACAGAAAATACAAATAATCTGAAATCAAAATATGAAGATTGAGAAACTACAAATCGAACATGCAAATACAAAATAAATCTCTACTCATCTTCAATCAAGAATCACCAGTACCAATTTGTTTCAGATCAAGAAAATTTTGTTTGATTCTGTTTTTGATGAAGAAACTCTTTCAGATCTGAGATTCAAAAGATACGAACAATGTTGATGAAAAGAAATTCAGTAATAGAAGAAGAAGATGATTTCTGTTGTTGAATCTGTTGATTTCACATAAAAAATTTCGAATTTTTTCTTCTCTCTGGTTTACAGCTGACCGAAGAACAACTCTCTCTCTCTCTCTCGTTTTTCTTTCTTTCCGTCAGATCAACTGGTTTTTGGTTTAAAGATATTAATTAAAGGGTAATATAGTAATCTCGCAGAAATCTAATTGGGCCCCTAACGGGCTTTGAATGGAGAGGGGTATTTTTATTGCTTCATAAGGGTAACTTTGAAGCCCATCAAAAAGAGGGTTATCAAATCCTTTAAAATCCCAAGTCAATGGAGCCCCCACATTGAATGGTGAACGTTACTGTTCGCTTAGAGAGGAAAAACGCCCAGAGACTCTCACAGAAGAGTATTTAGAATTTAGAATAAACCGGAAGAGGACATTTGGCGAGCCTTTATTGGTCTGTGGAGAATCTTCAAAATATTACGTTAAATAAAGAAAATAAAAATAAAAATTGTTTCTGTTTCACGTGAAAGGTATTAGGGTTTATCCGTGAGAAAAACCCTGTAAAAAGGTATTAGGGTTTAACTCCCCTTATTTCCATCTTACAGTTTCTTATATTTGCATAATAAAAAGGGTTTCTTTCACTTAATCATCCTTGCAGAACTCTTGCATGACTCTGCAAAAAGGTTTGATGAAATCATGAATCTTCATCATCAAATACCAGGTTTAAGCAAGGATATTAGCAGACTTGCCAGGAAGCTACGCCTTTCACTTTTGCTCCATAAGCCATTCTATGTGCAGTTGCGAGATAAAAGAATACACCAAAGTATTGTTACACCTGTGCCAGAACAAATTACAAGTCACAGGGATGCCAGAAAGGCTAGGCTAGCTATGTTACAACAAAAGAAATGAGGGGATACTGGATTTTGAAAATTCTGGTGGGTTTTTCTCTTCAGATTTTGTGGGATGAGGAATTGCGATTTCTGGTAAAATTTCTTTTGCTTATGTTTAGGTTTCATGCAGAGATTTTACAGGAAAAAATGGGAAGTAATTAGGGTTTTTGTTTTCCCACAGGTGAGGTTTTAACGATACTATTACCATGCACTATTAATCTTTTATCACGATTGATTCGCATGAAGTGGTCAAGTCTATGTATTCTTCCTTACTTTTTGTTCTCTTTGCATTAATGTTTTGCTTTCTTCCAAGTTTTCAATGCAGATATGGTAGAAAACGATTCTCAGAAGTTTTTTACCTGCCTAAAGGTAATATATTGCTCAACATTGTGTTTTTTTTACGTTTTATGTTTTGTGTATGTTTAGTTAACTGCTTATTGGTTTTGTATTGGTGTTTATGTCAGCTCTAAGAAATAATTTGTATCATAGTACAACAAGGATGCAGAAGTGATAGTGTTACAAATTAATGAGAGGAACAATAGATAAAAGGATTGTCACAGTAACAATTTTAACATCTACAAGTATGGCGCCGGTTCAGGTTGCTTACTACATTCTCTCTTATTTTTACCGCTTCCTCTCATCACCTTTTTTCGATTCTCTTCTTTTACTTGCTGTTTCTTCTTCATTTGACCGGCATGTTTTGGTTAGATTTATTTTTCTTCTTTGTTTTTTTTTGTATCACAGGTTATATAATACACAGATCTACAAGATATGGATGTGCTAGAGGTTTTTTCATAGACTGTGGATTATCGGTTTTGATTTTTTTGAGTTAAACCAGAATAGATGAAATAAAAATAGAATTGCTAAGAGTTTGTTGAATTGATTGGAACAGTTGAGGACTGCTAAGAGTTTGCTGAATGTTTTTACTTTGAATTGGATTGGAGTAATGCTCAGTTCACCACCTCCAGAGTTACGTATACGCTTTATGGGTTACCTTGATAATGGATAACTTATATGTTTAAAGCCAGAGACCCTATAAAGAGTATAGTATTTGGTTACATGAGAGCGCACTGGATTAGGATTTTATTGAATACTGATTAAGATTTGTATTGCTTTATAGGTTATGTGAGAGCACTGGATCCCTTAATCTCATTTAGTTCTTTAGCATCTGCTTTAATTTTAGCTATAGAACTTTTTCGAAGGGGATTGAAAATGATATTGGAAAATTCCAAGGATTTGAGTACACCTTACTGTGATAATGATGATTGTATTTCGATTTTATTTCACCAGCCTTCACGGTAATTAATTGTCTCAATAGTAAGCATCAAATAGAAAACTAAATAAAATAGCTAGAATTTAGAGACCTGGAATGTTTTGTTCATGGTGTTAAGAATCTTCATTTGTATAATGTGCGGGATGCAGAAGCTTGAGAAGGAGTTCGGTATTGGGATACCTATAAGTTTTTTTGAGGAGGCAAACAAAAAGGAACACCTCAAATGTCTATGGTAAGCTGACACTAATTTTTTTTTTTGTTTTATCATCTCTTACTCCTATTGTAATCATGTGCATATAATTTTATAACTATACGAAGAAGAAAATATTCTATTATAGGATAATTAGTTAATATTGGAAGCGATGTTTAAAGCCCATTCAAGTTCAAGAGAGCTAGACGAAAACTCTTAGTTATGTGTTGTAGATAATAATTGAAATAACTCCGATCTATGTCACCTGTTCAAGTTCCTAACGTGCTAATCATCCGTAAGTGGTGTACTCCCTGTATACCTTTGTTTAGCAGTGGTTTTTAGTTAACATGGTCTCTAAAGTCATTTGAACATTAATTTGAAACGTTTTGTATATATGTGCTTCTCTTGAAAATGAATACTACTTTAGGGCAATCTAAGGTGATAATACTAACCCATCGAGAAAAGAAGAAGGTGACACTACTGACCATTTGTTATCAATAAATTTTAGTTGTTTTCAATTAATTATACATTTATGGCATGGATTGCAGGAAGATGCCGGAGGAGTCATGGGTGTCTATAGAATCCTTATTGAACTGTTCTTTCCGAAATTAGGTTTTGGTATGGTTCTTATGGGAGTACCTCTAATAATAAAAATATTGTTAATACTTTCAATTTTATTAACTTGCATAAGCGTATTTGTATACTTGATGGGCAGATTTTACAGTGTTTGGAGTAATGCTGCAAGTGGCTCAAAGACATGCAGACTCGGCAAGGTGGATAATTATTCATATCATTACTTTTGTGTTTTAGTTCGATGATACATCAATTTTATTTAATGGGTTTGTTTCCTTTACTAAAATCGGCTCATGATACTGTCTTTTTTTATTTTATATGTGAGTCATTATGCCAAAGACTCATGATACTAAAATCGGCTCATGATACTAAAATCGGTTTATAAGTCGTTTTGTTTCAATTTAAAACATGACATACATTTTGGTTGTTAGTGTATGTGTTTTATACTGGATAAAGAAATCAACTAATCGAATGTTTTGAATTTCCTGTAATTTCGAATAACTATGCCAAAGACTTATTTTATGATCCTATATAGGTGGAATTCTTGCTTGGTGAAAGGATTATTTTAAATAGTATTTAACTCTTTTTCTTCACCTCATTGATTTTTCTCCAATCCTAAAAATAGTTTTGTTTACTTTTCTAGCTTATTGTTAGTGTCCAAATCTTGGACCACCTGATAAAAAGAGCAGGGTTAAATTTAAGATTATGAGTTCGAAGGGGACTAAGGGTCTGAGCTTCTGACTATAATCCAATGGAACTATTGACGTACAAATGAGTATACTTGAATTTTTTTCATGGTATAGTTCAGTTGGTATATTAGATGACAAGGTTTACAGCTTTGTAGGACGACCATCTGCAAAAGCTAATCGCAGGTGCGATCTTGCAGGATGAAAGAACTTGGCTGCTCGGTCTTCATCTAGCTCCCCAAATTTTGGGATTGGATACTCTAAAGCATGAGAAGACATGAACTAGCTTATGGTGAAGTCTGGGTGTCAGTTTAGCCATCGTTTTACAAATGACCGCTCACCTGATTGGAGATCAAGGACTTGAATAGTGGGTTGGAGGGTTACTGGGTTATCTCTAAATTAACTGTTCACTTTTTTTGGCTTTGTCACTACTGTAGTTGAAAATATAAAGTGCATCTTCAAGGTTACGTTTTAGCAGTAGTGCAACAATAATGGTAGAAGTTTTGACTTTTATATTGTTAATGTGACAGTTGGGTGTCAGTTTACAAAGGACTGGAAATTCTGCCGGGACGGACCTCCCCCTGGGCTAAAGGGGTTAAAGCCCGTGGTGATCTTGCTAGTCCACAAACCTAATATTTTTTTTTTTATTCGACCAAGCTTCTAGCCCGGGTCTTAAAAGAAAATTTATACTTTCTGAGTCCGTCCCTAAAATTCTCGACATGATGCTTACATTTTGAAGGCATTGAATTGTTGCCATCTTTGTTAAGGGTGTTTAATGGTTGCAACTTTATGCAAGAGAATGACTCAAATTCATGGAGTTGGTGAATCCCAAGTCTTGCAATGTACCGTCTTGAAGTGTTAACTAATTTCATCTTCTGCACCAACCTTTAATAGATTTATGTATACTATATTTAAATAAAACAAACAGGTGTAAAATTTGTATTCGGCATTCTGTCCATCCTTTCGCCTCACTTGGTGTGTTGCATGGATTCTTTGCGACACACTTTTGAGTATTGTTCAACCAATTTCGCAATATTTAGTGATTTTTTAATTTATTTTTGCCTTTGGTAAGTGGATTTCAATTTTTCGGCTTCGATGGTATTTCGGGACTGGCATTCATGTTTGCACATATGTAAAACATACACTTCTCTATGTCATGTTACTTAGGTATATACTCTGAACCTGTTGTGCAATTCTTTTCAACGTTGTACAAGCTTGATACTGGCCCGTCCATCATTTCTGTGTAAGGCCAAAAGGATAAATTTTAATATGAAGTAGGAATAAGCAGTGGCGGAACCAGGTTTTCAAAATAGGGGGGCTAAATTATTTTTTTTTGTCATACCTGAATCAACATGAGAGGAAAACACCAGTTCTCTTAGAAAGCACTAATGAAATAAGATCATAATCAAAACAACAATGTACAAATATGTGCTCAATATACTTCATTTGTTAGGATCATTAATAGCTCGAGCTTACAGCATTGTAAGATCAGCAAAAATGTATAAATGCTTCCTATAACAAGAATTGAGATTTTGGTGAACATGTGTACACCTATGCAAACTGTTGATGCTGACATGAACAACATGGCTTAACATTAAATTAGTTAATATTATTTAAAAAGATCCTTTCATCGTGACTTCCTTACTGTTCATGGTAGTTTGAACTGCGGGGACTAGTTGCCATCCAATGGTATCACTAATAACCATTTACTCTTTCTCCATCGTTCTATTTATTCCCATTTATGATCGGTTTGTTGTTTATTTCAAATCCAGTGGCATTACATATCTTTAGAGGATGGGTCTTGGCTTGGATTTTCCTATGATGTCCATGATAGTAGCAGCAGTAGTTGAGAGGGAAAGACTTCATGCTTCTTTTGTTTCGAAACTGGCAAATGAAATCATCGTTGAATTTCCGCGATACTTGTAAACTTGTATTTACAGCTGGTTGCATTTGGCCGCACATACTCCAGTATACAAAAAGTAAATCTGTTTTTGTATGAATTTTGAAACACACAACGCCATGTACAGAATATATGAGCTTACTACTCATGAATGAACTGTATCTTGGTTCTGTTTAGATTGTACAATGATTCATTAAAATTTCAGCCTAGTAGAGCTTCCCAACTTTTCTTTCCCTGTTCTTTTCTTAGCTCTGACTTTGCTAACAAGAAGCTACATCGGTGGACTGAACTACTGAGTTTTAGGGGATGAAGGGTGGGTGGCCTAAAATGCCGCGCTTGGTGGACTAAATAGATAATTTTGATTTTGGATAAGGGTAAAATACTAACTAGGAGAGATTTTATAGGAAAAAGGGGGGCTACAGCCAGGTTTAGTCAACCTGTGCTTCCGCCCCCGGGAATAAGGGTGGATGTAGAGACCAACCAACATGTTACGCTATTGTGCCGAGAGCATTCTACCTCTCTTGGCTTTCCGGGTCGACTAATGAATCCCTAGTAGGATGTACCATATTTTCGAAATGTATTCGCTTCGCCACACCTAATCAAAAATGTATTCCAACGTGGTGGGACGAAGCCTCATGACACCTAATCAAAAAATTAGCTAGGGCATATAAAATATGGTTAAAAGAAAAGAAAATGCCCATTAAAAGAAAAAAAAATGCCGGACACAAAATCTAGTTTATATAATTCCCACAACTAACTATATGGACTTAGGACCAACCAACAAATTTTCGGTTTGGTTTATATACGCGTCACAAAAAGATAAGGGGCCACCTACGACATACCACATCGTAGCCGTGGGTGTGGGTGGTTGTGGGGGAGTGGAGCTATCATCCGCTGGGCTTACTAGGCCAATGTAAACTCGTCAAAAGGCGCCTCGCATCGGAAGACTGCGTAGACGAAGGGCAAATACGGAAAACAGAAAATAATCACCTGTTATAAATAGGGGTTTAGGGTTTACAATCAAATCAGGGGAGGAAAGGCGATGGAAACTTTGGTGGCTATGTAGGTTTTTGATTGCATAGTCGCCGCACTGTCTCTCCCAAAGATTGATTGAAGCAGATATTAATGCTTGCAATCCTCTTCCATGGATTGCTGGTTTGGCTTTTCTGTTACATTTCTTTTCTTCTTTCAATTCCAATTCATAAAAATTCCTTATAAACGTAGATTTAGATACTAGAAAACAGATTAGGTTTCTCTTTGTATCTTTGATTTGTTTTTCCTTTATTCTCTTTCTGTAGTTTAGCTTTCAATGTTGTTATCAGTTTCTTTTTCAAGTTCTGGGTTTGCTTTTGCACAATCTGGTTCTTCCGCTTAAACTCCCTGAAAATGTTTCGTCTGACACAGCGGTGTTGCCGGAGTCTTTTTTTTTTTTTTTTTTTTTTTTATAGGGTCAATTAACTCCAAAATTAGTATCATAGAGGGTATGATAATTTTGTTTCCTCCCTTTGTTCAGTATACTCATCGTTGTTTCTTTTTTGAGTCAAGTATGCAATATATATGCACAACTACATTTTCTTCAGATGTTTGTGTTGAAACAAATGATTGATCATAATTTCTGTGCTCGGAAATCTAGTTAAGTAGAGCAAAGAAGAAATTGATGTTGCAGACATCTTTAGTATTGACCTGATTGATGTAAACCGGTTAAACCCTGTATATATGTGTAATTTCCAGATTTGTGTACAAATTTTAGGTTTG
This sequence comes from Papaver somniferum, assembly GCF_003573695.1. Lineage (NCBI taxonomy): Eukaryota > Viridiplantae > Streptophyta > Magnoliopsida > Ranunculales > Papaveraceae > Papaver > Papaver somniferum. The sequence goes on along the minus strand of NC_039360.1, from coordinate 13,555,400 downwards.
GGGCTATAATTTTGATATTCAGGAGTTGTGTCAGTGTAGCCTTGTCAATGACATGCTGCCTTGATTCGTGAGATTGAACTTGTAAACCAGCGGAGACTTGATGATTCTTTAACAAAATTTTGAGTAAATGGTTCGGGATAACCATTCTGTATAGGGCCTGCCTAAACTCACTAGTAAGAGTTGTTATCTTCCTCCTTAGGACATTAGGAGTTTCACTTTTAATTAATAGTTGTTTGAAAATATTAGGTTTGTGTGACAACCTTTCCTCAACTTCATTTTGGTAATTTGAATTTCTTCAATTGTATCAGTTCTCATTGTCTTGAACTTGAATAAAGCTAGTTACTCATTCTTGGAATCTTTAGGGAAGAATTTTTGTGTTTGAGCCAGTATGCACTATTGTTGTATCTTTTCATGCATATGCTGATATTAGCATGATTCTTTTAGTTTCTTTCTCTGATTATAAAAAGTATGTAGCTAGACTAACTTTAGTAATCTTTGTAGATTGGCAATGATCTGGATCGACATTTAAGTTTACATTCAACCACTGCATATAGATAAATGATCAAAATAAAACGAAGGAAAAAGAAATGAAAGAAGGTTCTGCATTGAACGAATTGCAGTCTCAACTGAATTTTATAACATTCACATGTGTCTTATCGTATCTCAGTTATTTCCATGTGTCTAGGGAAACAGTAGCATGTTCACGTTGTTATAAATCCTTCCTTAGCGCAACGTGATGATCTGACATTAGATTGATCTAATGTTTGCTCTTCAAGTAGCTTTTCAAAGATTTTCATTTAGCATTTTTAAGTTATTAGTAGTTTTACCTTCGGTGAATCCTGGTTGGAGTTGAAGGATGATTTTCAATTAACTTTTTATATATAAAGAGGCTCAATATATCAGGTTTATTTCCTTTGTTATAATATTGTCATATTCATATGATATTGTCTTCATTTGCTACACTTATTTTGCAGAGATGTCAGCTCAAACGAAAAGGCAGTGCATTATTAATCTCTTAGTGATTACCAAAGCTTTTGGTGTGGGGGTAGTTTTAAAATATGAATCTGCTCTCTATGCATATCTATCTTTGAAATCACAGTTGTTGATTTTGACCGATGATGTATCACATCTCCTTGCACATTATCAGGTTATTCACCTGCCTATAACTAATATTCCTGTGAGAGGGCTATATGTTCGGTCGGTACCTCTGGTGCAGTTGTTATTACTTCTTGTTGATGGCAATTGTCTAGCTTTGGAGTTGGAGATTGCATTCTTGTTGGATTTAGTTGAATATATCTATTTTTGCTCTCTGGTGGCAGCTAGTAGTCCCTACGATATGACTTATTTATAGTGGAAGATCTATCTCATGGTCATAAGAAAGATCAATCGGGAGATTTTAATTCCAAATCGCTCTCTTTGCAATTGTTTATCGGTTTTACCCAGACAGTTCTTGTCTCAGACTAAGCCAGTTTTTTTCGCTACATTTTTTTTTCTAAGATCAAGTTTTAAAGTTGAAGCTCTGAGAAGGAAGAGAAAGAAAGATACTTGTATCTGTTGTTAAGTTTTTCTTCATTTGCTACCAGTTTGATATTCAAGCCTTTTATACTTGTTGTATACTGAACCTCTTAATGAGGATTTTAGGTGATTGAGACACATATTGCCATATTCATTGTTCTGCTTCTCATTATAGAGAGATTATTATAGGGGTGTGATAATCTGAGGTTTTTGTTTCCCCACTTTGTTTTCTTTGGTATATACTCACTTCATTGTGATTGCAATGCAGATGGTTCCTCTGTCTTAACCATTGTTCTTTTTTTTTTTGAGTCAAGACACCAGTGGCGGAGGGTGAAAATGAATCGCCCAACTCTGAACGTGTTTCGTGGCAACATAATCTTTCCTCTTTTAGGCAGGTTTAGTCAACCTGTGCCTTTCGCGGCAACATAATCTTTCCTCTTTTAGGCAGGTTTTGTCAACCTGTGCCTCCGCCCCAGCAAGACACAGAGAATGGCTTTACATAAATATATGGCTGCACAACTGCATTTACAGAAGACATGAGGACGGAGATATAGACACCATGATTTGGTGGAAGTGAAATATATGCACAGTTACTAACCCAAAAAAGCCATGACCAAACAAAAAAATTCCGAGTGAAGCATATGCACGGTTGTTTTTTTTTTTTTGATGAGAAGCATATGCACGGTTAGAAAATAGGCGTATAATGTATTAATGTATCATCAATTGATACTGTGAAAGCACAAGTATGTTTGCATTAATGAATAAATTAACTTCTGAAAAATTAGTGAAAATCTATTAAACTGACCTGAATCTGAATCAGACTTTTAATCACACAAAAAAATAAAAAACCGAAGAAAAAGATTTGTATGGTATGTCTTGAGCATTGGCCGAGCCGTGTTGGGGTCTTTGGCTTCTAGATTGAACAACGGGTCTTCGGCCTCTAGATTGAACAACCGAATCATCTGTTGAGCCGTAAGTTTCCTTGAGACCTATCATTGATTCCCTGAAATGTTCCATGCAATTTCCACTTCCATCGTTCAAGATCATCCAACATTTTCATCCTTCTTTAGGTCGTGTTAATGTTTTTTTTTAGTTGTTGTGTGGAATCTGACTGGTGTTAGTTATTGGATAAATTTAGGTCGTGTTGTTGGCTAGCGCTATTTGCTTAAGAGGAAACATAAAACCAATGCTGATTAGTTGTTTGATATTTTTTTCATTTTGGTTTCGGACATGCCTTCATTCGATGCCTTAGGTTTAATTAATTAATGTTGAAAACAAATTACTATTACGTTAAAATAAAAAGTGATAACACCTTTTCCCAGAAATGGAGGTAGTAGATTTTATAAGTCATAATAATCTAATCAAGACATTTGTTTTTAGTTCAACTGATTACTTGATTACTCTACGATGCTTAAAACAAACTGATTATTCTATTGGCTTGTTCGGTGTTTGCATCACTTTGAACTTCAATCATTTAGTAGTCGATAACGTCAACACCATTTACTCTGCATCCTTCCCATTCCCAGTTTACTATTGTTTTTAGGCATTTTTTTTTCCTTTGTAAGACTTGTGAGTTAGACACGAAATTCCCAAATTTATCTCACATTTAAATCGTACAAATAACATAAAAAGAATTATTATATTGGTTCTGTCTTCTAAACTTTACTAGATTTGTGCCCGTACTATGCACCGGGTATTTTATTTCTTTGAATTTGGTGTGCGTAGGGCTTCAACCCGCCCAGCCCTGTGGGATGTATTTTTGATTTGGTGTGTGCAGGGGGAAACCCCGCCCTGTGGAGATGCATTTTTGATTTGGTGTGTGGGGGGCTTCACCCGTCCCGTGGAGATGCATTTTTGATTTGGTGTGCGCGGGGCTTCATCCCGTCCTGTGAGGATGTATTTTTGATTTGGTGTGCGCGGGGCTTCGCCCGCCCTATGAAGATGTATTTTTGATTTGGTATGGCGGGCAAACACATTAAATAGGTGGAGAATATATGTGTAATTTATTTATTTTATTTTTGCAGAAAATATGTGGATTTTTTTTGCGTGTAGATATTAATTTGGGTCTCCGGATTGTATGTGCCATAATTCCCGTGCACCCTCTGTTCCGGCGAAGGAATAGTTGACACGTGTTTTTATTTCCAACTACCAAATATCCCAACAGTTGAACTACCATATATATATATATATTTTTAGAAAAGAAACAGGGAAACAATCGATGATTCTTTTTTTTTTGATCGGTAAAATTAATAATAATATAGAAAGGGGAAAATGTTCACGAAACATGAACAAAAAGTACAGACGATAATCAATCCAAACATCCCAAAGCAACCACCCGATGAGAAAGAAATGCAAACAAAAACAACACATAAGACTCATGGAGGTTCAAACACCACATCCTTCCATTTCAGCATAAAGTGTTGAAGAGTAATGCCTATGAATTGAGGTTGCTGATACACCCAATACGCGATTGTAAACTTAATCTTCTGGATGACCTTCGTTGTGGGTAAAGACTTGTTTTCAAATGCGCGCCGGTTTCTTTCCTTCCATAAATTCCAAATGATTGCAGCAGGGATTGTGCTAATCACAACATCTTTTCTCGTTTTAGGTTTGTAATTAGGCCAAGAGTGAATAGCAATTTCAACAGATGGGGGAGTAATCCATACCATGTTGAATAACTCAATGAAAGATCTCCATATGGTGTTCGCATACGAGCAGTGAAGAAGCATATGATGTGATGTTTCTCCGTCATCGATACATAAATAGCAGTGATTCACCCAATCTCTCCATTTTCTTTTACAAAGATTGTCTTGAGTTAAGACTTTTTGATTGACAGCAAGCCAAATGAGAAAACTCACCTTTGGAGGCCAATATTTGGACCAAATCTTCTTTGGTGGGACGTAAACCGCTTCTTGCTGAGAGTTTTTCCGAGAAACCATCCACGTGTAACATTTCTTAACCGAGAATTTACAAATTTCATTCTTATCCATCCAACCTCTTTCATCTGGATTGTTATTAAGTGTAGTATTGCTTTCATCCAGAGCATGCAGCAGCCTTGCAACACTTTCGATAACATGGTCTTGTATTCTTCTTGTAATTCCTAAGGACCAGCTCTCGTCGACATGATTGTACATTTGAGCTACTGTGAACTCTTTATGAGCGGAGGCTTCGAAGGCATAAGGAAATTGCTCGACTAAAGGAGAGGTACCTAGCCAAATGTCCCACCAGAATTTAGTTCTTTCACCATTCCCGACAATAAACTTGCAGTTAGACTTGAAGTCAGATAACTGGTTTTGAATTCCTCTCCAAACGCTGTAGCCATAAGCTTGTTTCGGATTCACCGCATTCTAGCCTAGCTTTTCAATGCCATACTTTTCGGAGATTAATCCCTTCCACAAGGGTGCGTCATCTTCACCAAACTTCCATAACCATTTCATAAGTAAGGCAATGTTCATCAGATGTAAATCCTTGATGCCCAAACCACCCTCCTCTTTGGATTTCATAACTATGCTCCAATCAACCAAGTGATACTTTTTGTACTTTTTAATCACATTAATGGGAGCAAGGAACAAAGAAAATATATAAATTGGAGTGGAGACAAGAACCGAGAGAATGAGAGTCAGTTTACCTCCACGAGAAAGGATTTTGGCTATCCAGCTTGGAAGTCTGGCTTCAAATTTTTCTGTAAAAGAGTCCCATTTGTTGTTTGATCTATAAGATTCACCGAGGGGGAGACCTAGATAAGTTGAAGGCAGCACCATAGTTTTGCACCCCATTGTAGTCGCAAGATAGTCAAGGTTATGCACGTTGCCAACAGCCATAAGAGAAGTTTTATGAAAATTGATTTTGAGGCCTGAAATCACTTCAAACCAAATGAGAATATTGCGCAAATGACCAATGCTGTGAGTTTCGTTCTTGATGAAGACGAAGGTATCGTCGGCGAATTGAAGATGAGTTATCTTTGAACCACCTGGGGTTATGTCGAAACCTTGAATCCATTCGAGTTGAACAGCCTTTGCAAACATTAAGTTTAAGGATTCAGCAACAACTAAAAACAGAAAAGGGGACAATGGATCGCCTTGACGCAGGCCCTTTGAGCTTTTGAACCTTCCATTAGAGGATCCGTTGATAAGCACAGAAAAGTGAACATGAGAAATAGCTGCGTCGATCCATCTTCTCCACTTAATACCAAACCCCATTCTTCTTAAGACATAGTCAATGAAGGACCACACAACATTATCATATGCTTTTTGAAAATCAATTTTGCAGAGAATACCATTTTGATTGTGCAGCTGAGCTGAGTTGATGCATTCATTTGCAATCATGGCACTATACATAATTTGCCTCCCTTGAACGTAAGATGACTGTTGGAAGCTAATAATTTGAGGAAGTACAATTTTGAGCCTGGAAGATATAAATTTAGAGATGATTTTGTTGATGTTACTCATGAGACTTATTGGTCGAAAGTCAGAAATTTGCTCGAGATCCTTCACTTTAGGAATCAGCACCAGGAAAGTTGATTTAAATCTCCAATTAATGTTATTATTTCTATGGAGCTCATTCATCACCTGCATAATGTCAGATTTCATGAAATTCCAGTATTTAAGAATAACGAAAATTGGCATACCATCGGGTCCAGGAGCTTTTTCCTGGCCTAAATCTTTAACAGCTGACAGAACTTCATCTTCAGTGAACTGGTCTTCTAATTTGGCAGCAGCATTCGCAGATATGGAAGGGAAAGCAAGTCCATCCAGTTGAGGTCTTGAGTGAGTATTTTCTTTGAATAAGTTCTGATAGTAATCCACCAGTTCCTTTTTGATTGTAGGCTTGTCTCTTGTGATCACACCTTTGATTCTAAGCTGAGAGAAATTTTTGGACCTTTGATTTGAAGAAGCATACTTGTGAAAGAAACGTGTATTGTTTTCATGTTCCTCCACCCAATTTATGTTGGCCCGTTGCTTCCAAAAATCATTATGCATTTTAGCTAGTCTCTTAAATTCAGCTTTAGCAACGATTTTCTCATTCAACATCTGAGGGTTGACAGGTTCGAGAGCAACTCTTGCATCAATGCTCTGGATAGACAACAAGTTAGCTTGCACGAGCTTCTCAATCTCGCCGAAAACATCCCTATTCCAAACTTTCAATTTCTCTTTTAAGGCTTGAATTTTTTTGGAGAGAATAAAACCAGGTGAGCCATGAAAAGAGAAAGACCTCCACCAGGTTTTCGTAAGCCCCAAAATTGTGTCATCTTGCAGCCACATCTTCTCAAATCTACAAGGGATAGGGCCCCAACCTTCCTCTTCAGTAAACAACATAATGGGAAGGTGATCTGAAAAGGGTTTCGGAAGAGAAGATTGTTCGATCCTCAAGAAGTGATCCTCCCACCGCGAGCAAATTAAGAAACGATACAACATACTCCAAGATGAGTTTCTAAATCAAGTAAAATGACTGCCCACTAGGGGAAGGTCGATTAGCTGGTGATTGTTAGCAAGATTGGCGAACTTTCGCATAAACCTGGTGGTAGTTTGGGTGCCAGATCTTTCGAAAGAAAATCTGGTGACATTGAAGTCACCACATAGGACCCAAGGATCATTCCAAAGGTATCGAATGTCTCCAAGTTCTTCCCAAAATTGATCTTTCTCAAAATTGAGCACCGGACTAGAGAGCTGGCAAACAAGCTGAAACCCGCGGATTAACCCGTACCCGGCCCGTGAAAACCCGAGCCCGGCTTGGCTTGGTCCTAAACAAGCCGGGCGCGGGTTGGAGAAATAGCGGCTTGTGAGAAAACGGGTTAACCCGTCCCGACTCGTAAACCCGCGGGTAAACCCGTTAACCCGTACAAAAATTATATATATAAAGATTTATAATCCTAACCCTAGTTCTTCTTTTTTCTTCACTCTCTGTCTCTCGGTTGCGGTAGCATCAACCTTTCTTCTTCTTTTCTTCTTCTTCTTTTTCTTTTCTTCACCACACCATCAACTTTCGTCCGATCAAAAAGTTACATATTTGCTTTTGTTGATAAGAAGTTGAACAAAGAAAACATTGGTTGATTAATCAAGCACCAGCTGATTAAGGTTTTGTTCATGCACAACACCCTTTTAATTTTTCCTTTTGTTTCAGATTAATACTCTGATTATTTCAAATGAATTTCTTTACCTTGGGTTTGATAATTTTTCTCATAAACTCTCTTTAAAAATTTCCTTTAGGTTGACGATTTTATATGAAATTAAATTTTGTTTGAAATCATACAACTTTGGTATTTAACTCTTGCTCACTGAACTATATATGTATGGGTTTGAATGGTAGGAATGAGATTTTTCAAAGATTAAACCCTTTTTGCAGTGATTGTTGTCACATTTCCCTTGCAAAATTAAACTTTGTATCGTGTTCCTGAACTTTCCCATGACTTGTTTGCGAAAATGATTCATTGAACCGTCATTTTGAATTCCAGTATTATCTAAAGAATGAAGGATTGGAATTGTTTCATAGATTTTCTTACATTACTTTTCCACTGAGTTTTCAACTAAAATGTGTATGAACTTGTTTTTCTTGTTTAAACTATGAGGTTTATTCATTGTAGGGCCATTTGATTTCTTTTTAAAAAAATCCCTGTTGATCAGCAAGCTATCTAACATTGTGTTGTCATTCATGCACTACTTGCTCTAAGCTTTATAATTTTCTTAATCAAGCACCAGCTGCTGCTGAGATGTGTTCTTGTAAAGTTATCTACTAATTCTAAAAGGGGTTGGTGACTGATTCTTTTATGTTTCCCGACTAACTAATTTTTTTTATTTTGTATATAGGTTGGCTCAACTGAGGGCGGAGTTGGTGTCCATCATTTGGATTTGGATGATTTGGATGATTCTCCGCAAGAGAAAAACTTCACCTTCAAATGTATAGAATTCTTGCTGCGATTGAAGCAACGATGGGTTGAGCTGAAAATGGACTGCTTAGATGTATGTTAGGTGTTATAGGGAAGGATTTGGAAGGATTTGTGTTTGCTTATTGTAATACTTGTGTTTGATCTTTGTAATTTGTCATAAATTAACTTAATTAAAATTTGATTTGATTTTTAATCTAACAAGCCGGGTAACCCGTAAACTCGCAAGCTTTACCAGTTACGGACACGGGTTGAAGAAATGACTACCCGTGAAGAATATCAACCCGCGGGTTTTGGCCCGTATTAACCCGAACCCGTGTAACCCGTAACAAGCCAGCCCCGGCCCGCCCGTTTTCCAGCTCTACACCGGACCATAAACAGAGGTAAGTAACCAGACAAAGTCATCATTGATATATTTGCATCTGAGATCGAAAACGCTCCAAGAAGAGACTCAATCATAACCACTTTGTTGCTATTCCAAATCATTAGGATGCCACCTGACTGCCCAATGGAATCTATCGCAACCCAATCAAAATTGTTAGCACCCCAAATTTGTTTAGCTTGGTGACGCTGCAAACCGGCCATGTGAGTTTCCTGAATGCAAATAATTAAAGGTTTCCAAAGCCTGATGAGAACTCTAAGATCATCCCTCTTATTACTATCTGCCAACCCATTAACATTCCAAGAAATAATTTTTGTATTCATGGATCCACCAAATTGACTGATGCAAGGACTTCGGCAGTTTCATTATCTATATCTTGTTGAGATGGAGAATGAACATTTAGCAAAGCACAATTATTGTTAGTAGTTGTATGATGTAACAATTGTTGTAGCTGGGCTTCTGTTTGATTGAAAGACACTCCTAAAACTGGTCCTGCTTGCTGAAATTCTTGGACTAGAACTTGCAATTCCTTTAACCCATCTACCTCTGCAGAATAACAATCCTTGTTCGAGGTACTTTGTTGCATGACTGCGTTCTTTGTGGTATCTTCTGAACTTTGGGGAGATGCCGACGGCAAAGACGCATCAGACGAGACCAAGGAGTCTACGATGAAAGATGGACTGGCAGGTATGGGCCTGTGTAAGGTGCTTGAATTGATATCATCCGCCTTGTTGTGGGCCTGGTTAAGCTCTGGAGCCATATGGATTCTTGTGTTGACCCCTCCACTACCACTTGGCGCTATATTTGATAGAAGATCAAATTCAAAATTTGAATTTTGACGAGTAATTAATGCGGATCGTTGAGGATGTTGTACTAAGTCAGAAAAAAGCACCTCGTTGACTGCATGTACTGAACTGAAATCTCTGTTGAGCTCAGACTCATTAATATTTCTTGGAGAAAGTATCATCATTTCTTCTTCAGCCCTTATCTCAGTCGAATTATTACGAACCTTGCCATTGGAAACGCCTTGATCACATAGATCGCCGATGGGGAATCTATCAACCGGAGGGGCTACTGAAGCTTTTTCGAATTGATCTTTGGTCTCAACCGTTTGGAATTCCGAATGCTCGATGATGTCTTCATTTTCCAGAATTTCACCAAGAACTGGAAAAGATTGACCGTCAATGTGCACCATTTTGAATTCAGCCTGATCATGTACTGGACCCGCAACTTGAAGTAAAACAACCGAATAATCTTTACCATTTAAAGAATTCCGATGAGTTGAGTCTAGACCTCCCCATAATTTGCCTATTTTCCTGAATGTTTTTAAATTTCATATATGCATCGGAACACCATGAATGGCCAGCCAAACAGGCTTAGGAAATGTTGTCCCCAAAGAACTTAAGCTGTTAGCATCCACAAAGAATTCGATTTTTCCAGGCTTAGAAAAACGAACATTAATACCTTGTTCTTCCCATTCACCTTTGTTAAGAATTCGATTTTTCCTATTTAGAGAATCCACAAAGAACAGAGCTTTAAACGACAAAAAAGGGGAGAGGGAAACAGAACCTGGAATATTAAGAAATGTTTTCAACATGTTTGCAACCTCTATCCAAGCCAAGTTAGGATTTTCAATCTCACAAATAAGAGCTCCCTTCCACCTGTTTTGGATAAAATCAGATGAAGATGGAGTTTGCCTGTGAAGTACTCTTTCATTAGGCTGCTGCCCAATTAGAGGGGATGTAATTGCCATAGCTAAGCAAAATTTCATTGCTTCAGCTAAATCTGTCCATCCCTTGCCGTTACCTCCTGATGGAAAAAAACATACTTCAGCTGGATCTCTTTTTGACGCCACTTTAGTAAGTTTGAGCATCTCACCATCCGCAAAGAAATTACGGACCATTGAAAGCTTGTTGTTAGTCTTATTATGACTCCAATAAGTGGTTTTTCTCGAAGGATGGCTGATTCTTGCTCAAGAATTGAGATAATCCATTAGACAGCACCAGTTGAAATTACAAATTCCTTGAATCCCTTGTTAATTTGTTTCACAGAAACGACTACCTCATCATTGATCTTAGCTTTAACAAGTTCAAATGAACTCTTTCCTATTGAAATACATTGCTTAGGTTGGTGAGAGTTAGCTAGATTAACAGTTCTTGGGGCCCTTTGAGCTGCAGATGAACCTATGTTGCGATTGAGTTTTGAAGATGGATTAGCTCCTGCAATTAATGATGCCCATGATACATCACCTTGACCCACCGAATTCATGGTAGAAACTTACCTGAGGTTGCACGAGAAGGCCAACAGAGCACTTGTCAGAGCTTCTCTCTCCTCTCTAACCCTATCGATCATTCTTTAATTGTCATAGCATACTCCCTACGCTAACTTTCTACTCCAGATGTATTGATTTTTGTTCAATTCATCTTAAGTTTTAAATTAAGTTTACCTGGGAACATTATGGTAGGACCGTAGGAGGAGTCGCTGAAGAAGAGTTTGGATCCCATAATCCAATGGAAGATCTCTTCACAATGCCGTGCAAAGTATTTGTTTCCCTAGATCTCACTTCTCCAGTTGAATGCTTCCTGCAAAGGGAAGAAAAGCAGTTGAATCTAAATAGATTCAAGAGTTTTAATCGACTGTGTAGAGCAGGGAAAGAGACTCTAATTTAAAGAATCATAACACAAACACACCAATTTTATTCCTTTCCAGGCTTCTAAATAATTTGCTAATCACCAGTTAACATGTTTAACGTTTCTTCCTATAACCACTAAATTAATTGATTAATTTTATCATAAAAAACATTACAGAAATAGATTTAGCGTTGAAGGTCACCATGACAGTTCTGAATTGCTCGTGAGGAAAATTAGCATTAGTATGCTAATGGTTATGGACGGAGAAGATAATTAAGTTAGGACTAAATAGTTTTTTTTTTTCTTTTGACTTTTTTCCTTCTTTTTCTCTACAAATATGGCAGTTTCACCCGCTCCGAGATAGCCGAAATCTTGATAGTCGGTAGTAGAGAATAGAAAACACGTGTCGACTATTCACTCGCCGGGACAGAGGGTGCAGAGGAATTATGGCACAGACGATCTGGAGCTTTAATTTGTAAAAAATAGTCTCAAGATACTTAAATTCCAAATTGAATCTGTACTTCCATAGAATTCCAAACACGGTAGGTTAGGTAGGTTTTCTTTTTTAGTTTGTAATTTTTAAACCAATCATACGTTGTCAAATTGATTTTTTTTTAATCTTTTCTTATTCTTTTTAAACCAATCATATGTTGCCAAGTGTCCATGCCAAAACGCTCGTTTCACAAAACTCAAAGAAGGTTTATTTCATCCAATAAAAAGCGAGGATTTCCTCACCATTCGACGTGAGAACTTTATTTGTCTAGGACTTTAAGTCTTTAGATTATTCTAATAAAAGTAAATTACTACTACAATTACTACCAAATACTTCTCTGGTAACTTACACATTACTAGCTATAGGAGGTTACACTACTCCAAAAACCTTGTCTAGTCTCTAGTGTGTATACACACTGAATTAGCACAAAATTGGTTAAAAAAGACCAAAATCAACATTTCCTGGGTGAAAAAGACTTGTACATTTTGATACTGTTTAAATGGATAAAAATTAAAAAAATATTGTTCAAATGGACAAAAATATAAAAATAGCCAGGATGTAACCAGTTTCATCCTACCCATTTTCAAATATTTTTTCTTATTTTTAATTTGAACAAGATGTATCCAGTTTCATCCTTACTATTTTTTAAGTTTAAGCCGCGATGAATCCAGTTTCATCCTTGCTATTTTTCTTTTGTCCAATTCACCCATACTAATTTTTACTTGTTCATTTGAACCATGTTTTAAATTTTTTTGAACAAATGACCTATTTTCCCGTTGATTTAGTTGACTAACTAAAAAATGACACACTGAACTAGTTCTCATCAGAATCCTCCTCATACTTAATTATGCATATTCAATGCTTGGGAGGACTTGCTGTGATTGACAGTTTAATACAGTATGTGAAACCGTATTACGCGTCTATGGATGGAAGTCTCATTTCAACATCTGCTTGCCTTGAAGAGAGAAAGTTGTCTCAAGAAACCAGGGGCGAACCTAGCCTCGGTCAAGTGCGGTTAACTCAAAATTTAGTCCTTAATTAATGTTCTTCTTTACACACAAATTCTGTTTTGTTTCTTTACTTTTCGACTCTTTTTGACTCTGCTACTTTATTAATTTAGTTATATATATACTACCGGAAATATCTCCGAGTGGAACTGCACTTATAACTGCAATTTAAAGGCCAAGCATGTAAGACTCAGGGATGCTGGAGTAGTATATAGTAGTTGTAAATATGTTAGTGCATGTTTACGTGGAATCTATTATCTGGTGGATTAATTAGAAAATGGTTGCGCAATTATAAGGAAGATACGATAAAACCTATCTAATTGGCTAAACTCGATCCTTTATCGAGTCTTACCCACACGCACTACCTATATATATGCTAGCAGCTTCCCGGTTATTTCTTGATACACCACCAACCAAAATGCCCGTTCATATGTACTATAAATATGCATGTAAGATATTGGTCTCATCACTTCATCACATTATTATAGACACTTTAAATCTAGAGTGATATATAGAGAGTACTATTTTACCTTGCTATATAGTAACATTTATATGATGCTGGGTCGTAGTAAAAGTCGTGTAGTAGATGTTGCTGAAGAAGATGAATTGTCTACGAACATCAACATCGCAGAAGTAGGAGGGTTAACCAAAGAGAACAAAGAGGAGGATTCAAGAGTTAATAAGTCTCCTCCAAAGGTTCTACTCTTATTAAGCTGCACATTTATGTCGTTAGGATGGATCGGAGGACCTTTACTAACAAGACTATACTTCTTACATGGTGGTAATGGAATATGGTTATCTAGTTGGTTACAGATGGCTGGGTTTCCTATACTAATAGTTCCGCTCGTAATCCTATACTTTAGACGCGACCGGAGTCAACCTAACGTTGATTTCTTTGTTTGTCGAAAGCTTTTGCTCTATGCTGCTCTATTAGGCTTATTTCAAGGAATAGCCAGTTATATGTATAGTTATGGTTTGTCATTCCTTCCTGTATCCACTTCATCCCTCCTTTTCACAACCCAACTTGTTTCCACTTCTTTTGTTTCATACTTTTGGGTTAAGCAAAAGTTTACTCCATACTCGATTAATGCGGTCGTAGTAATAATAATGGGTTGTATACTTCTTGGTATACGAGGGATCAGTGATCACCCGCCTGGTGTTACGAAATCTCAGTATTTGCGGGGTTTCTTTATAAGTATAGCTTCTGCTTCAAGTGTTGGGCTCATCTTAGTGAGCACCCAAGTTGCTTATGCTAAAGCCAATCAAGTCATGACTTATCCTATTGTGTTGCAATTTCAATTTTGTTTTTCGTTCTTTGCAACAGTAAGTTGCACAGTTGGGGGTCTCATAAGCAAGGATTTCCTGGTAATTAAGCTGAAAAACAAATCGTTATATATATATACGTACATATTTGTGGATGTTCATCATATATTTACTTATATAATTTGCAGGAAATACAGAAAGAAGCAAGTGAATATGACTTGGGAGCGAAAAAGTATTACCTCGTGTTAGTTTCAATGGCAGTAGTTTGGCAGTTACAGTTTATCGGAAGAGCCGGGGTCATATTTTGCACCTCCTCCCTCTTTGCGGGAGTTGTGGGTGCGACTATTCTTCCTTTCTCGCAGATTGCTGCGGTAATAACGTTTCACGAGAGTTTCACAGCAGAGAAAGGGATGGCATTGGCTTTAACACTTTGGGGCTTCACTTCTTATTTCTACGGTTCGTACATGAACAAGACCAAAGCAAGAATAACGTCAATAACTCCATGAGACAAAGGAACACTTGTGGTGGCATATATCTAAAATTTGGTTAATTCTTCAACCTACTCCTGTAAAAAAAAATCCGTAGTTTTTTATTTAAGGTAATTTTATAAGTCTCTCTTTTTGTATGTTTGTATGAACGAATAAATTAACTTCTGAAAAATTAAAGAATGATAAAAAAAAATTATTAATCAATAAAGAGCTGATCGACTGGAATAATAAGTTGAACAGACTTATAATAGAGGATTTGAAAAAAAATCCAACACCAACTCAAACACAAATAGACTTTAAACCACAAAGTTACTGACAAATTTCAAGAACTGGAACGAGAGAATTTGGCTGTTTTAGGGTCTTCGGCCTCCTTGTTTGCACTCTGATTCGCAGTGCAAACTAAACAAACTTTTGGATCATCAAATAGTAAGAGCAAGTCTTATGGTGGAATCTAACCTATTTCAAGCGTGAAAAAATTGTGGAATGTCAAGTCCAGTGGATTCCAAGTCACGGTCTTCTACAGTAGTCAAATCTGAATCCACCGTAGCTTTCCTAAGTTGTGTCATTAATTCCATAAGACATTCAATGAATTTTGGATCTTCTTCCATTGTTTTCTCAAGAGCATTCCGACTTTTCATTAACGTTTCAACCGAACATGTAGGGTCTTTCCCAAAAAGAGCCGGATGTAACTCCACCAAATGCCTCAGCCTACTTAAAGTTTCCTTTAATTTTGGATCTTCCATTAGTTTCTGAAGAGCATTCAATCGTCTGTAAGTACTATCAATCCTTTCTAATAAGGATTTCTGAAGAGGATCTTCCATTGCCAACGACTGAGCTGATTAGCCGACCGATATAATTAACCTCTCTTGCTGTAGATGTTTCGAATGAGTCTTTATATCGAAAAACTTTGTATAGCGCTACCCTTATATATATAAGATGATGTCTCTCGACCAAACTAATGAAACTGGTATTTGACAATGATTCTTATTCCTTGTTTGACAAGTTAAACTGGTATTCCTTGTTCGATCGATCGGTTGATGTTTGTTTCGATTCTCTTTGGCTTATTTAACACGCTTTGTTTTTAACCAAATTAAGGGCCACCATATCCCCATTAATATTCTGGCAATGGCGATGGCCAGTCCGGCTACGATGGGAACGGGCCGCATATAACAAGTATGCGCCCCCATTCACTGCGACACGTGATCTCCCCAACAAGTTCAAGAGATGTAAAACGGTTTTGCAAATTTAAACTGAACTACTTCTTCTTCAATTACAATATATCCCCTATGTACCTAAACGATAACTTAAATGTTTTATGTTCTTATATTTTGCTTCTCTGCTCCGTTTCTTTACAGATTTTTTCTCTTAATTTTCTTTCTCCTAATTTCTTTTTCTCCTTTAGGAAAAAATAATTAAATCGTGACAATAATTAAACATGATTACTTGAGTTCAAGGGTATAACCGTAAGAGAGAATGTAAACATGATTACTTGAGTTCAAGGGTATAACCGTAAGAGAGAATGAAGTAGTTAATAATTAATTTTCCAAAAACAGTATCATGCTTGGAGTCTTTTACGGAGATGGCGTGTCTCGTATCGAGTCCAAATCTGTTCACATTCCTCTGACGAGTGTATATTTTACTTTAACTTCTGATTGGTTGATTATTTAACTGATGACCCCATTACCCTCTATGTTTAGAATCACGACCCTCGTTACATAATTCCCTAAATTAAATCAACGGTAAAGATTGAAATGTGAAATATACACTCATTAAAGAGTGTGCACGAATTCGCACTCTCTCATAGCAGTGATTCTGCTCGCCCCACCAGTCAATCCCACTGTCAAACCCACTACTAACTTGGGTCGACTTTTACATTTTCTTCCGTCCATAGCTAAGGGTTTTCTTCTCCGTCGTTTTGTTCAAGTTCTGGTTAAAAATAACAACAAGTACTATCATTCAAAATTCACATCGAACATTAGTACTTGAACAGATCACCGTTCTTTCATGTGCCGATGATTATCTGATTATTACGTACATGTTAATGATTGTATTATTCAGAATGGGATGAAGTAGGTGTCTTTAGAACTTCACAATCAGTTGCCACTACGCAGCTTCTTAGCCATGAGAGGAAAATATCAATTTTCTTCTTACGTTTCTGATTCATGTGACAGAGAAAATGATAGTGTTATGTGCACCTTACCCTTCAGTTAATGATTCATGGAATCATGGTACCTAGAGGTGTAAATTGGGCTGTGCCGGCACGAGCACAACCCAGCACAGCACGCTAAAAATTGAACCCAGCCCAGCCCAACCCAGCACGTGACTTAGCCCAACACGGCACAACACGTTAGTTAAATGGGACGTGCTGGGTTTGACTAATGGGCACGGTAGCCCAGTACAGCACGCGTCACGGATTAGCACGTGGCCCAGCCCAGCACATCGCGTTAAGAAAGCACGTCATAACATGCACAAATACATAATATAACAAGGTATAATACATCACATTTTGTGTATATTTTACAAAATAATTATACTATTATATCTCGTTTTTTACCTTTTATACCGGCTTATTTTTATAACAACACATATATTACCTAAATATTTGGAAATATCGTTGTTATAATGTCATTACTTATATATACTTGACTAGAACATTAATTCACATGTTGTCTATTTAGATATCGTGATAATGTCCGACTTAATGTATACCATTAAGTGATCTCAAATTGTTTATAGCACGTGTGCCAGCACGACATAGCACGACACAACACGTTACGTGTTGTGCCTAACTTTTGACTAGTAAAGCACAGCACGACACATCACGTTTAAATCGTTGGCACAACCCAGCACGACACATGGCACGTGAAGCACGCGACTTCTTATGCCAGGACGACACGTTTTACACCTCTAATGGACCTACTGCAAATGTCCATGAATACTTGTCTAAACTTCCATTAGGCATAAATCATGTACAAGCAACATAGATGACCAATTTAATCAGTTTCAGAATAAATTTTCGCAAATATTCTTTCAACCTTTGTTTGATTCATTCCAAATCCGTTAATTGCAACTTCAGTATTCGATTTCGGCAATGTTTTCTTTTTCTTTTGTTATTGTAAACTTTACCAAATCCACCAAACCCAAGTAGCTCTGTATCTGTATCTGTATAGGCTTTCATTGTGCGTTTCAAAGAGTATCTACAGGTACCAATATATATCGATTTCCAATGATCAATCACATCTCTATTCCTAGACTTCTCGTAACCCACAAAAACTTATACAACTAGTTTTCAGTCCCAATGAAATGAGTTTTATTTATTTATTTTCAGACTTATAAGTAAATCTTGAACGTAGTTTTTGGTTGATAGATTCGTAAGCTAAAATCTGTTCAGCTGCTAATGTTCGATGCGAGTTTTTGGATGATAGATCGAAGATTTTTTGATTTCCTATTTTTGTTAGTTATTGAAGACTAATTAATTATTTCCTAAAGTTAGCCGTGGTTATTTAGGGAAGGGGTTTCCTAAACCGGTTAGGATTCTTGGTGGCCAAGTTTGTAACCTATATAAATAGATAATTAGGCCTTGTAGAATTATATTATGTAGAAAACGATTAAGAGATCGGTGAGAGATTTCTTGTATAGCTTTTAGGGCTAAAGCTAGGGTTTCGTTGTGAGAGCATATTGGTGAGGAACAAGAGACAAGGTTATCGTCTCGGGTAATTGTTGCGGTGTAACCAAGGGTTTGCTGGGATTCACACGACGTTGTAATCGTTTTTCTTCATAGTGGATTTGAGTTCGTGCGGCTCAAAGTGGACGTAGACAATATATACAAGTTGTATGTATTGGTATAACCACTATAAATCTTGTGTCTTGTGAGTTGATTTATCTTTCTTGTATTTTATAGTTGCTTGTGCTTGGTTTACTTATTATTCATCATAATATCTCAAGATCCGTTATTCCACGGTTGTCAGTGATTCCCTAAGAAAATCCTGACAACTGGTATCAGAGCTCGGGGTTAGAGCTTTAGGGTTTATCGTAGTACGATTGGAGTGGGAGTTATGGGTGATAATAACGAAAGTACGGTAGCTAGGGTTAAAGTTTTTAATGGGAAGAACTTTGCGTTTTGGAAGTCTCAGATGGAAGACTACCTATATGAGAAAGACATTGCTGATCCATTGGTTGGAGTTGCGAAAAAGGGAGCACGCAAAGACGATGAATGGACAACCCTTGATCGCAAGTGTGTAGGTAGATGTCTAATGGAGGAAGTCTACAATAACGTACAAGAGGAAACTAGTACGAAGGATCTTATGGATAAACTTGAAAAGTTGTATCAAAAGTCATCAGCCTCGGGGAAGATTATGTTGTGTGAACAATTATTTAATCTGAAGATGCAAGAAGGTGAAGCGATTTCAGCATATCTTGGGAAGTTTAAATCGATTTTTTTTCATCTTTCAAAAGTTAGTATTACTTTTGATGATGAAGTTCAAGCTTTACGGTTGTTGTCGTCATTACCAAAGAGTTGGGAGACTGCAAGGACAACCATTAGTAATTCCGCAGGGAGCGAGAAGTTGAAGCTTGATGATGTGCAGCAAAGGTTAATTGCCGAAGAGGAGAGAAGAATAGAACAAGGTTATGTTTCTAGTTCTTCAAGCTCGGCCTTAAGTATGCATGAAGAAGATAGAGGCAGGAGTTCAAATCGGAACAACAA
This sequence comes from Papaver somniferum, assembly GCF_003573695.1. Taxonomy (NCBI): domain Eukaryota; kingdom Viridiplantae; phylum Streptophyta; class Magnoliopsida; order Ranunculales; family Papaveraceae; genus Papaver; species Papaver somniferum. The sequence goes on along the minus strand of NC_039360.1, from coordinate 13,536,037 downwards.
CAACAAATCTAGATGGAAGTCTAGAGGAAAGTCTAGGGGAAGATATCAATCTCGGCCTAGAGGTGTTGTTGAGTGTTGGGCGTGTAAGAAAGTAGGACACTTCAAGCGTGATTGTCCTGAAAACAAAGGTGCTAATAATGGTGGAAACAAAGGTAATCAAGAACAGGTCAACGTAGTTGCAGCTGCCACTAGTGGAAAATGAGGTTTCTAGGACCCACATCCGAGACCCTCAGTAACGGTAGTTGGACCCTTGACCAAACATAGCGGTCTCTGATATGATAAAAAAATGGAAAAATTTCGAGATGACTAATAGCGGTCTCTGAATAATTACTATTTTGCCCTAAATATGCGGCCGATCCCGCGACCCATTAAAATCGATTCACATATGATAATATTTTATTACTTGATCGAGGATATCAATACCTCTTTCTCTCTCTCCCATTTCTCATCTCACTTTCTCTTTCTTCTTCTGCTCTCTCGGTCTCCTCCTCATGCGCCTCTCTAATCCATCTTCTTTATCCTCACCACCAAATCGAAACTGAAAAAAAAACCATAAGAAATCAATTAAATCATTTCTCTTAAACCCAACCCGTTTCACCATCTTTTTCATCTCTTAAAAAAAATCATCGAATTCTCCAATAAAACTTGGAACCACAGACGTAAGCAAATAGGAAGAAAACAATTGTTCTTGAACCATCTTCTTCTTTTCATCTTTGTGTTAAGGTTGTAACTAACCGATCTACTTTTTTTTTGTTCGGTGGGTTTCGTTTTGTACAACTTTTATTCAGATTTGAAATGCAATTAGGGTTTCTATTTGAGAGTATGTTAGGGTATCTATAAATTGTGTTTCTAGAACAATCCTGTCTATTTTCTTTAGCAATCGCTCTCTTTCTTCTTCTAATTGTTGTTTTTGATTTCAATTTTTAGTTATAAAGATGGAAGAATAATCCTGTTAAAAATGGGTGAGTTTTGTTGTTGAATATTGAAATGAGTTTGTGTATTGAAATGTCCCCTGTTTGGTTGTTTTAATCGACTTTGAATTATTTTTGTTTTGTTTTCTGTTGATTGCAGTTGGGTCATTCTTAGATGCCATGGCAACAAACTTAAAGTGGATTGTTTTTAGGAGCTGTTGTTGTATCAATTTCAGGATCTGTTGTATTTGATTCATATTTAGATTCTCTCTAGGAAGTCTTTCGGGTAGGAGAGAAAATTTTCTGAGTCGCTCCAGCCATATATTATATGTCTTACAAATTAAGGTAAGTTCAAATTTTCATTGATACTAAAATTATGCTAATTGATTTTGTTTATGGAGTGGAATATTGAAATGAGTTTGTGTATTTTACAGGACTTAGGTTTGTGTAGTACTGGATACTAGTGTTGCTGAACATTTTCTCTGTAGTTTGCTTATGAAGATGCTAGAAGTTGAACATCCAGGTGCTAAGGTAATATCGATACATTAGGAATGCATACATTTTTTATTCTTTGGGTTTGTTTCTGTTCTTGAGAAGGATTAATTTTCAATTTTAGTTTGAGTTATATGCAAATGGATCCACTAAATGGTGATTGTAATGTCGCTTCAATTTATCGTACATTTATTGAGGAAGTTCCTTATGTGAATGAGATTAATCACAGGGTTTAAGCAGTGGCTCTTGCTATGTCACTTTCCTTGTCGAGGAGAAGGACGTCAGTATCTCAAACTTGTGGGAATGCAGGGCTATTCTGCGTAGAAGTGGTGTGGTGAAGCTCTCACTACGAACCACAGTTCGAGGAGAAGATGAGTGGAACAAAGAACAAGGTAGTTATGTAGTAGATCACGAACTCCTTAAGAAGCAAAATTGTTGAGCTCTTGTAATGTTTTTGCCTTGTAGAATATGGAATGAAGTCACATGTATTAGAAAGCAATTAAATTCATGTCATATGTTTGTGTAGGTAATTTCTTTAGTCATTATACTATGTGGTTACTGTACTAGTTATGTGCTATAGGTTCATGTCGAATCATAACTATTCAATCATGTTGTTGGTTTCAGGGAGCACAATCTTAGGAAGGTGCTTCTGCGAAATTAATAACTTGAATTGTGTAAGCTCTTCTTCTCAAGCACCAAATATTGTCACTCGTGCTTGATACAAAGCCTAAAAGATATTAAAAAAAGAAAGGTAACTGTTCTCTATTGTTTTCTTTGATATATTTTAGAATTATTAACTTGAATTGTGTGTGCAGATGGTTTTTATGGAATCTTCTTGTCTTGGTTCCTTTTTCGAACTAACTTGAATGGCTTGGCAACATAGGCTAGTTTAGTTGCTTATATACATAGTTAGAGACACTTTTCTTATATGGGTTTATAGATGGTGTGATTTCTGAAACGCATTTCTACTGTGTCCTATAATTGTTTGTTGAAATGTCACAAAGAATTACTATTAAAAGCATGATTGTATAAATGGGTTATCCTCATGTCATGGTGTCTTTAAACAAGTATAAAGGTTCCATCATGACATGGGTTAGCCTCAAATTGAACTAGATAGTTATAGGTAATTATCCAACAACTTTCGGAAGATATTTCTCGTCGATTTTGGATGAGCGCCTAGGAAAATATACATGCTTTAGTATATGCAGTGAAAAGCAACAAAAATGATTAATACCTACAATTGCGTGAACAAAAATGATTCAGTACATTTTTATTGGGATTTTGTCAATGCTTTCTTCACGAGAAATGTTTATCTAGATCTCCTCTATAATCTGTTAAAACATCATGATGTTTGGACTTATAAATTAGAAGTTATAGCTTGAAACGTACATGTAGTCACAGTTGAGTTTTCCTGAAGGCAGCACCTGGCACAGTCTTGTCTTGTGATTTTGAAGCATTGACACTTTTAATTTGGCATGAGTTCCTTCTAGGAAGTTGTAAAGGGTTGTGAGAGCTTTCGGGAAAGGTGTAGCATGCTTGATTCAAGTCATTAATTTAGGAGTTATCGCATTGCAAAAACAGCATGTTGGTGCTGAAATTTCTGAAAAACGGCTCTGTTGGGATTTTTCTCATGATACGTTCCCACATTTTTGAACAACTTAGAGCATGAATTAGCTCGGGACTTAAACCAAGAACTTTTAGATATTTATGAGAACTTTTCCGTGAAGAAAGTAATTAAGAGACTTTATATTGCATTAAGGTAGATGTTTTTAACATGTAAATGGCTCTTGATATACTGTGTGAGTAGGGAAGAAATTCCAAATAATTCTTATTTTGCAAGCATTTTATTTAGTCTAAGAAGATTATAAATCCTTGAGTTTGGTTTACTTTGCGTACCTGACTTATCCATTCTGAATTTGGTATGTATGTGTGTATGGTTGTCGTCTATGGTGGCACAGCCAGGTGAAATGTTAATAACTTGGTGTTTTTAATCTGATTATTGATTATAAAATGTTTCATGAAATTATATTTGAGTCATGAGATTGTCATTTATAAACAAGTGCTGGACACATAATACCTTTATCTGCATTCATAATAGGAGAAGACACTCGGACATTGTGGAGTGACAAGTGACAACAGACTACATAAGCAGCAGAAATCTCAATGATAAACAGTAAGTTCTGTCCCTAAAAGACCCTCTTCATCTTTACCTAGCTAGAGCCTTATTGGTGCTTACTTAGACTTGATCATCTTGTTAGTCAATGTAGCCTTATTCAACCCACCTGGTGCTCTAAATAGCACAAGTTTTGTGTATTCTATGAAGCATATTTTATTATATTAAAGTTTTGTGAGTTCATAATTCTGTTAGAATGCGAATCTTTAGTCCTTAGAGGTACCCGAGTGTTGGCATTTTTTCGATTGATAATTACTTACATGAGTTTCGTTGTGTGTTTGTCTTGCAATGGTTACTTTAGTGTTCATACTTAAATTCTGAACTTCATTATGAAATGTTTTCTTGGAAAATGTATTTCGATGCAACCTTTCTTGATAATATTACGCTTAACTTTTGATGTCATTGTGACATTCTATTTCTGTTTACATCACTGTATTTTTTAACCAAAGGAATACCAAACAGATAAGGCAGCCTTAGAATGGAAAAGTAGAGATGCCTCATGCACCTTATTCTTTGTCTAAGGCAGAAAGGGAAGTCATCTGTAAAACTCTTAGCACACTTAAAGTTCCAATTAGTTACAGTGCGAATTGGAAAAGGAAAGTATGTTGAAAGACTTCCAATTGACCTGTTTCCTGTTGATACGAGCTTGAACATTATTCCCCTTTGATATTAGTATTTGCATACCAAAAGCATTCCACAAAAGTAATTCCCTTATAGTCCTTTTCTTTTCCATTCCCAGCTTTCTCCATTTATGTTTTCACTCTTGTGTTTTGATATGTAGGTTCTATTGATATCCTGGTTACTTTGGAGCTTACACCATAGTGAGAGGCATGGTATTCTCAAGGCATGTTTTATATGTTTCTTTTGGTTTGGAATTAGCTCTGCAGCTTTAAAATTTCGATTCTTGCCTATCACACATTGTCGGAACGTCGTCTATTAGTTGAGCATGTCGTTAGAACTTACTAGCTAGCTTGGACATGTGTTGTTCTGAACTAAGAATTTCATTCTTATGTGTAATTTAAACCCAATGAATGAAAGAATGGAAGTTGAATTCTCAATTGGAGTTTAAATTTGAGTTAAATTTGAATTTCAGTTTGACTTCGACTTGACTTTGCTGTGACTTTGACTTCCATTTGATTTGACTTTGACTTGAGTTCAATTTGACCTGACTTGACTTTGATGCAGTCAGATTTTTCAGATTTAGCCATTCAGCCATTTCAGCAAATCTGAATCTATATTTTTTTTATATTATAATTTAAATCTGAGACCCACGGTTAAGGGTCTGTACCTTGTTACCATTAAAATACGTCGTTATTTTGAGACCCACGGCTTAAGGTCGTACGAGACAGCGACGCTTTATCAGAGACCCCAACAGAGACGGTTGGAAGTAGTCGTATAATACGTATATATGACTTGTTCTGACGGTCGCGGAACTTCTGTTTTCCACTAGTGTGCGGAACCGGTGAAGGTCCTTGTTGATAACAAGAAAGTGATTACGGAAGGTTTTCTACAACTCTCTAAGGACAAGCAAGATGAGTCTTGGATTATATACTCGGGCGCTTCTTTCCATGCGACGGGTGATAAGAGTATTATGATCTCTTACAAGGAAGGATACTATGGCCAAGTATTCTTAGGTGACGGTGAAGCATGCGACATCATCGGTTTGGGTGATGTGATCTTGAAAGTCAACGGTTCAACATGGAAATTGAAGGATGTACGACACGTTCCAAATTTGAAAAAGAACTTGGTGTCTGTAGGCCAAGTTTGTGATGATGACTGTGAAGTTGTGTTAACGAAACACAATTGGAAAGTGAAGAAAGGGGTTATGGTATTAGCTCGTGGAGTTAGAGTCGGTACTCTATATCGGACTTCAGATGGAACTACTTTAGCAGTGGCTAGTAGTGGTGAAGATATTAACTTATGGCATAGAAGATTAGGGCACATGAGTGATAAGAACATGAAGATTCTATGTTCGGGAGGATATCTACCTAAGGTGAAATCTGTTGATATGAGTTTTTGTGAAGATTGTGTTCTTGGAAAGCAAAAACGGGTTAGTTTCAGCAGAGGAGGAATAGACTTGAGAAGTGCAAAACTTGATTTGGTTCACACAGATGTATGGGGAACAATTAATATTGCATCTCATAGCGGATTCCAATATTATGTCACCTTTATTGATGATCACTCAAGAAAGGTGTGGCTTTACTTCATGAAGAATAAGTTCGAGGTGTATGAAATGTTTAAGAAGTGGAAAGCTTTGGTTGAAACAGAAACTGGTCTGAAGTTGAAGTGTTTAAGGTCAGACAACGGTGGTGAGTATGACAAAACAGAATTCTTACAGTTATGTGCTACAAATGGAATTCGTTTGGAGAGGACAGTTCCAAGGACGCCACAGGAGAATGGAGTAGAAGAACGTATGAATTGGACGTTGAATGCACGTGCAAGGTGCATGAGGTTGCAGTCTGGTTTGCCCGAGACCTTCTGGGCACATGCAACTGAGACGGCTACTTATCTAATTAACAGGACACCTAGTAGTCCATTAGATATGAATATACCAGAGGAGGTTTGGACTGGCAAAAAGGTAAATCTTTCTTATTTGAAAGTTTTTGGTTGTGTTGGTTATGTTCATCTTAGTACCGGTGAGAGGTCTAAGATAGGTGCTCAAGCAAAGATGTGTATATTCCTTGGTTATGGAATTGACGCTTTTGGGTATAAACTTTGGGACTATGAGGGTCACAAAGTTATTAGAAGTAGAGATGTCACTTTTAATGAGAATGAGTTGTACAAGGACAGGAATACAACACAAGTTGAAGATGTCAGGTCAAGCAACGTCGATAAGGAGTTGCATATCGATATTAATGATGTTTCTGGAAAAAGTGTGGTACAAGAAGAGCACGATGTTGCTGTTGGCGGAGAAGTACAAGAAGGGACTTTTGCTGCTGTGGGAGTTACTCCTACAGTTCCACAAGAAGTACGAAGATCGTCAAGAACTATGAAACAGAACCCAAGGTATGCTCTCAATTATATATTACTTACGGATGGAGGTGAACCTGAAGATATTAAAGAAGCACTAGCGGCTGATGATTCAGGCAAGTGTCAACTTGCCATGGAAGATGAGATGAATTCACTTGAAGAGAATGGCACTTGGGTGTTAGTAAATTACCAAGAGGTAAGAAGGCGTTGCATAACAAGTGGATTTATCGGATGAAATCTGAAGCAAATGGAGAAATTCGCTACAAGGCGAGGTTGGTTGTGAAAGGTTTCCAGCAGAAACCTGGTGTTGATTACAACGAGATATTTTCTCCAGTTGTGAAGATGACTACTATACGAGTAGTGTTAAGTCTAGTGTCTTCTGAAGATCTCTACCTTGAACAGTTGGATGTAAAGACAGCTTTTCTTCATGGTGACATAGATGAAGAAATTTACATGAAGAAGCCAGAAGGATTCATAGTAAAAGGCAAGGAAGAGATGGTGTGCAAGCTAAAGAAGAGTTTGTATGGTTTAAAAAAAGCCTCGAGACAGTGGTACAAGAAGTTTGATAACTTCATGCATAGAAGTGGTTACTCACGGTGTAATGCAGATCATTGTTTTTACTTCAAAAGGAATGGTTCTGACTACATCATATTACTATTGTATGTGGATGATATGTTGGTTGCAGGAACATCTCTACAAGAAGTTCAGAATTTGAAGAAACAATTAGCAAGTTAGTTTTCTATGAAAGATCTTGGTGAAGCAAAGCAGATTCTTGGTATGAGGATCATAAGGGACAAAGCTAAGGGTACTCTTATGCTTAGTCAGGATGAATATATTGAACGAGTGTTGAAAAGGTTCAATATGGAGAATGCTAAACCAGTTAGCTCTCCACTTGGAAGTCAAATTCTTCTTCAAGTATGCAGTGTGCAAAGACAAATGAAGAAAATGAGTACATGACTAACGTACCATATTCTTCAGCTATTGGGAGTCTAATGTATGTGATGGTGTGCACGAGACCGGATATTTCACATGCAGTGGGAGTAGTGAGTAGATATACAAGCAACCCGGGAAAACAACATTGGGAAGCTGTGAAGTGGATTCTCAGGTATTTGAGAGGTAACACAAACGTACCATTGTGTTATGAAAGAGGTAGTTTTATATTGAGGGGTTATGTGGATGCAGACTTCGCAGGTGATGTAGATAAAAGGAGAAGTACGACCGGGTATGTTTATACTATGGGGTCAGCTGCAGTGAGTTGGAACTCACGGTTACAGAAGTTGGTAACATTGTCTACTACGGAAGCGGAGTACGTAGCAGTGACAGAAGCGAGCAAGGAGATGATTTGGTTACAAGGCTTATTAGCTGAGTTGGGAAAGGAACATCGAGATATGTTCTGTGTAGCGACAATCAAAGCTCTATACATTTAGCCAAGAACTAAGCCTATCATGCTAGGACGAAGCATATAGATATTCGTTATCATTTCATTCGGGATCTCTTAGAAGAAGGAGAGTTGAAGCTCGAGAAGATTCTTGGTTCGAAGAATCCAGCGGATATGTTTACCAAGGGAGTTACATCAGACAAGCTAAAGCTTTGCAAGGCTTTAGTTGGTCTCTCAGAATGAGGATCTGGGAGGGGAGCCGCACTGACATGAAGATGTTTTAGCACCCGTCGATCCAAAGTTGAAGAAAAGGAGAATTGAAGACAATCAATGAGTCTTCAAAGTGGGAGATTGTTAGTTATTGAAGACAAGTTAATTATTTCCTAAAGTTAGTCGTGGTTATTTAGGGAAGGGGTTTCCTAAACCTGTTAGGATTCTTGGTGGCCAAGTTTGTAACCTATATAAATAGGTAATTAGGCCTTGTAGAATTATATTGTGTAGAAAACGATTAAGAGATCGGTGAGAGATTTCTTGTATAGCTTTTAGGGCTAAAGCTAGGGTTTCGTTGTGAGAGCATATTGGTGAGGAACAAGAGACAAGGTTATCGTCTCGGGTAATTGTTGCGGTGTAACCAAGGGTTTGCTGGGATTCACACGACGTTGTAATCGTTTTTCTTCATAGTGGATTTGAGTTGGTGCGGCTCAAAGTGGACGTACACAATATATACAAGTTGTATGTATTGGTCGAACCACTATAAATCTTGTGTCTTGTGAGTTGATTTATTTTTCTCGTATTTTATAGTTGCTTGTGCTTGGTTTACTTATTATTCATCATAATATCTCAAGATCCGTTATTCCGCGGTTGTCAGTGATTCCCTAAGAAAATCATGACAATTTTGCGACCAGAACTTGAATGAAACGAAGAACGAGAAATTAAAGTCTAGACACGTCACGGCCACCTCAGCGGTGGGTTTGAGGGTGGGATTGACCGGTGGGCTGAAAAGAATTATTGGTCTCATAGGTAAGTGGGGAGCATACTTTTCGAATAAGAAAGGTTGTATTAAGAAGAAAAGAGGGAAAATCCCTTTACAAGAGTCACCCAGACTACTAAAAATCACCACACAAAGGTCACTCCAAGTTCAGAATCCACACACCGTTCAGAGTTTACATTTGAAGAGTTACAGAAAAAGGCTAATTAAGTGTCACCGATTCCCAATGATGCAAGACTAGATTGCAGTCCACAGAGTTAAACGATTACGAGTCGCACGTCCACAGAACTAGTGTTTGTTTAACCAGGTATATAATTTCCTCTTCACATTTATGCCTATCCCCATAAACTCTCCCATTACGTTCTTTCCAAATGACCCAGATTAAGGCATAGTGAATGATGTCCCATATTTGTTTACTTCTCCCATGCAGAACGTTCCAATTCCAAGCTTCGAAGAGTTGAAGTACAGTGGCAAGAATGGGCCAAGAAATATGGAAGGACTTGATAAAGTAATCCCAGATTTTGAAAGAAAAATTGCAGTGGAGAAAAAGATGCTCCGCAGTCTCTATTTCAGTGTTACAAAACACACATTTATCATTCTCCAGCTCAATTCCTCTGTGTCTAAGCAAACTTCTCGTAGGAAGCGAGTCATTGAATATAGCCCAGAGAAGAAATCTCACTTTATTAGGTATGGTCTTTAGCCAAAGAAATTTAACATACCTGCATTCCACTGTATTATTCTCCATTGCAGCATAAATCGTTTTTGCACTAAAGTTGTCCGGGAATGAAATTTCATCGTTCTCCTTCACCAGAGATGGCACAACTCCTAAATATCTTCTTAGTAAGTCCCATTCCAATCTTTCATTTGCATCCAGATTTCTGCGAAAAGCTCCCTCCCATCTACCTCCATTAATCATTTCAGCAATGGTGGCTTGTTTCCGCCTACATACTTTATAAATTATAGGAAACATATCCTTTAAACAACCCACGTCAACCCATTTATCTTGCCAAAATCTAATGCTTCTTCCATTTTTGATTGTATACGAGACAAACTGTTGGATTTCAGGCACTAAAGTGGGGAGCATACTTGTTATATGCGGCCAGTTCCTATCGTAGCCGGACCAGGCAATGGCAATGGCAATTAAATTCAAAGGTGACCATTCGCTTGGGCTCGATCTCGATACCACTCAATGCCTCCTCACCCTACAGGAGTAAGCTAGTAACCTATCATGTTCCTTGTTGCCTTCGTAGAGGTTAGACCACGGCTGCGGATCACAGGTCTGTCAGCCGATAAGCCAAAACAAAGTCACTGCACGCAACAAAAACGGCCATACAATACCAACATTTTTGACATATCTGACTGGTGTTAGTTGTTGTACTTCTTTTATTTATTTTATGATAGAAAAATTGCTAACCATGTAGTGTTGATTGATAGTGGTATGATAATCGAGTTTTTGTTTCCTCTGTTGTTTGTTTTTATTCGAGTCAAGACGCTAGAATGGGCTTTACATGTTGCAAAATATATGCGCATGGAGAGATCGTGTTAGAGCGTGCCTAGAAAATGAAACAATGATTTTGTAGAAGTAAAACATATGCACAGTTACGTCTACAAAAGTCATGACCGCACAATATATATTTTCTGACAGTGAAGCATATGCAAGGTTAGAAAATAGGTGTTTAATCAGGAGATGCAATGTTGCAGATAATGGATATTTTGAAGAGTCATCGTCTGTACAAAATCTTGAAGTACAAGTATGTTTGTAATGATAAATTAACTTGTGAAAATAAATTTTTATTAATCGATAAGCTGAAATAATAAGTTGCACAGACTTGCGGTAAAGAAGAAAAACTCAAGCAGACTTTTAACGACAAAGTTATTGGCAAAATTTTAAGAACTGGAAGAGGATTTGGCAAAAAACTTACTGAATATGTCTATAATATCAGCAAGTGTTTTTGTCGTTGGCCGGTTTCCCTCTTGAGCTGTTTTAGGGTCTTCGGCCTCCAAATTGGTTGCATGCTGATCTGCACCAGAAACTGAACAGACTTTTGCATCATCTAAAACATCTATGTTTTTCGTATGACTTTGAATATCCATCAAAATTCTCCTAAGACTTTTATTTAATTCCCTGAAATTTTCCTTAGATGTTTCATCTATCCAATCTATACCTTCAATTGTTCTCTCAACATCATCCATACTATTCATCAATGTTTTAAATAAATTGTGAATAGTCGAATCTAATCCTCCACTTTCTACAGATTCTATTACTTTTGGATCTTCCAGTAGTTTCTGGATAGCAGCCAATTCTCTTGCAGCCCTACCAAAACTTTCCATCGATTTCTCAAGATATTCCATTGCCAATGAATGAGTTGATTAGCCGATACAGTTAATATCTCACGGGTCTTTATTAAGAAAAATATGTATTGCGTTACCCTTATATATAAGATGGTCAGACAGGTATCTGTATCAAACTAGGAAACCGGTATTTGACGATGATTCCTACTTCTTGTTTAGACAAGTTTTTCGATCGTTCTTGACTTAATCACGCAAACGTGATGTTTTTCAACTTTTAAGTCAAGATAAAGTCTTTTCTTCCTTTTATGTACGTAGTTTATATTCTTTACGAACGGAAATGTAATCTTTTTCATCGTTTATTCCAATATCTATCAAAAATCAAATTGAAGCTTGGATTCATAAAATCAACGTTATCAAGTGCGAAAATTCCGGCAGATGATCATCGTGAAAGTTCCATTAAGATCATCCAGATGCCCCCATGTGTGAATCGGTCAATAAATTTCATGGATTCCACTGGTTTTATATGAAACTTTTAAAAACCCCATACAACAAATCTGTTTTTACACCCTTAAATCATTAAATACTAACCCATGAAAATAAACTAGGGTTTTCTGAAAACAGTGAGTTTAGTTTGTTTGAGTTAGACAAATTTTCGGTCTTGTTAAAATTTAGTTAGGATCTTTTTGATTCTTAAGCATGGGGAAGAATCGGACAGAAGAGGGAGATGAACGACAATTTGTTTTTGTTGGTATCATGATTAAATGTAATCCCAACTGAGTTCTGTAGAAAACCCTTAACTCAAATGAATGCTAGTGCTTCATCTAATCAATACAAAGAAAATTCAAGATTGTAGAGAAGTTGGAATTTTTGAACTTAATCAAGTGTTGGAGAAATCTAGCCGTGAAACATTACAATAAGCTTCTCATGTACAGTAGTACCATTTTGATCATCGTCAATTTCAAATCAAAATTTTTGATCAGGATCTGTGAAACGAGAAAGAAGGAGAAATCTAACAGAAGGAGAAGATAGAGAAACTGGAAAAAAAAACGAGAAAGAAGCATCTACTATCAATAAAAAAATGAAGAAGTTCAGCTCGTAATGGCAGTTGTCCATCCCAACAGCCAGTTCTAACAGTGAAGCATATGCAAGGTGCGGTGTGGCAGAGTTATCATGGATTGATAGTGGGTCTTTTGAACAGTCATCATCTGGACTAAATCTTGAAGTACAATTAGTGATAAAATTTTATTAATCAATAAACTGGAAAGACCAACTCAAACTCATCGAATAGGGCTACAAAGTCACCAAATGTCTTTGTCGTTGGCCCGCTTCTCTATTGATCTGCCCGTTTCTCTATAATAAGCAAGCTTTTGCATCATCATCTAAAGCATCTACTATTATATAATTATCTGGTTCTAATTTTGCATCATCTAAAGCATCTACTATTTTATAAGCATCTGGTTCTAATAATTCCGAAAATTTCCCTAAAACGTCTAGTTGATTCCCTAAATTTTTCCTTAAGTGCTCCATCTATCAAATCTATATCTTCCATTGTTCTCCCAAGAGTTTCCATATTCTTTAAATATACTTTAGGGTCTCCAACAATACTGTGAATGATCGGATTCTGATCCAATCTTTCTACAAATTCCTTTACTTTTGGATATTCCAGTAGTTTCTTAAAAGCAGCAAATTCTCTATCACTCTCATCTTCTAGTTGTTTCATAAGAGCAGCCAATTTTCAATGGTGAGGGAGGAGAAGGATGAACCCTGTGCAGGTGATTCATGCACCCTAAATTGCCTCCTGAGGTGTGTACTTCTAGGGGTTTGGACCTTAAAACCAAACCGACCCTAAATAAACGACTCGTTGATTTGGACCCCTCATAGGGTTTTAGTTTGACTTTTCGGTTTATGTTGACTTGTGAATCATCATCATCAATGGCGACTGCTGCATTACTAGGAGCAATATCATTCGGAAAAGAATCAAAGTTTTCTGGAAACTTGAATCCGTCATTAAATACTTTCCCAACGACACAAATTCATTTTCAATCGATCAGAAAGAATACCAGTTTCTTGATCAAGAAGACTGAAGTTGACAGCAAATTTAAGGTTAACTGTTTTGTGAAGCCAAGCGGAGGGTTTCAAAAAACGGAAGCAAAACAGGAGAGAAACAAAAATCCATTCGATGATATTATTCAAGTCCTCACGAAATTCGTCTTAGAAAATATAATACAGAAGACTGCTATTGCTGCTGTTATATTAGGATTATTGCTTACATGTAACCCACATTCTGCTTTAGGAGCTTCTGGTGGTAGAATTGGTGGTTCTAATTTTTCTTCAGATTCTTCGTCTTCTTATTCATCCAGTTACTGGTCGTCATCAAGTTCATATTCGTCTACATCCTCTGACTTAACGGCAGCGGAAGCAATTTTCTATATAATTTTTCTAGGTAAGCTAATCCACCAACGCGTTAGACCCAAATGGCTTTCCAATTCAATTTGATATATATATTTCAAAAAGTAGATCAGTTTTACTAACAAAATTCTGGTGGTGATGGTGTTGGATTCTATATATGCTTCTCCAGTCATTTTTAATAGCGGTTAGTATCTGTGTTACATCAAGACCTCAGTTACATCGGTACACCCTGGAGACAGCCTGTCACTCGTCACCACCTACCTGTCCTGCTCTCATTGGTCTCTTTTTTAGTTGCCTACTGGTCATTGAGTCGGTCTGTAATAAAAACCACCTGGTTTTCTTTCTTTTGATAAGTTGTCTTCAAAATTTACTTTCTGTGTGTGTATGTAATTTCTTCTGCAACTGTAATTCATCTTCAATCTTAATGAATCACATATTGATGTTTTCCACTATGGTATCAGACTGAGAGATTCTTTACATCTCTCAGGTTTCTCGATCCTTTTCTTTGCTTCCGCTTCTCTATCATCTTCTCCAATTTCAGTAAAATTTCTTGATTCCAGATTTTTCTTGATTCAATATCAATGGAAAACCCCACTTCAACTTCGATCTCTATAATTCCTATTCATCAATTAACTCGTTTTGTTAATCTCAAAGCATGAAAGTAAATTGAAAGCAAATAAAATAATTTGAATAATCAATAAGGAAAAGATATTGGTCATGGGATCGTATCATTCACAAACATGTATTTTCATCAATGACTAGAATTGAAATTTAATCTCTCATTTACTAAAAGTCCTAGGATATCTTGATCGCAAGAGTATCCCGTTTATTTCCCGATTTTATCATAAACAACATTAAAATATGCTATTGTGAAATCTACCTAGAAAGCAACCTAAAGTGTAAAAGCACAATTAAGTTTAACTCCCTAAGAGCAATAAGTTCTATGAAATAAGACTAATCTTCTCAATCGATTCATCGATCTCTGGTTCTCTCTAAGAGCAATAAGTTAACTCCCTAAGAGCAATAAGCATCTCTTAGCTGTTTCAGAATCAAGTTCCAACACAAACCCTTTATGTAGAATCATTAATCGATCTTCATGGCATAAATCTTCTCAATCGATTCATCGATCTCTGGTTCTCTCAGACACACATCAGCAGTGGATGCTTTTCTTTCTCAACTTCATGAAATAGGAAGAATGAAATGAATGTGTCTTACACAGTCGATCCCAATTAGGTTTTATGTGGGGATGGCTATTTACACCCATAGTGCTAATGGATGTGGACACCCACCGATAGCCCCTTAACCTCAGCCAGGCTCTAGATAGTGTTTGCCCAGGAAATGACAATTTTGTCCTTCTTTCGCTCAAAACCTTAGCTTGGTCCAGCTGCCACTCTCATGTGAATTAACGGTTATGCCCTTATTCTCCAAAAGAGTTCTTTCTTCCTTGTTTTTGCTCCAAATGAGTTCATTGCACCTAATAACTCATAAGCAAACATAAGATACGTATTTCACAAAAAAAAATAGCAAAGAAAGCATAAACATTGATATAAAATTAGGTGTTTTACAACACCTATCAAATTCCCCTACACTTAGACTTTGCTAGTCCTCGAGCAAATCAAACAAAAGAATTCCAAAATATGCATACAACTCTCATGAGGGTTTACTAGAGATATACCCACAAAACCTACTTTTCCAACTTACTAGTTCTCCGTAATGATAGCATCCAACGCGCTAAGAAGACATAGAGATTCTGCACACTAGTCATAAGAAGTTAGACACATAAATGAACACAATCTCATCCTTAAAAGTTGAGAGAGAAATAACCATCCCTTCTCGAAAGAAATTCGGGTTCAGAGTGATCAAAAGCCTCGACTCTGTCTCACAAGAAAGAGTTTTATGAAGTTGCTTTCAATAATAAATAACTCTTTATGGGTCACACATGTGTCGAGATAGGAATGAAGAGAGAATTCTGCGACACGTTGAATGGTAGGAAGGCAAAAACCCTCCGAATTGTTTTGAAAACCCACATCTTTTATTCATTTTTGAAAACCCTTTTTATGACGATCTCTAAGAAAAGAAATCAACCACTTAATAAAGGTGGGAATATACTTACTTACCTCGTTATCCGTTCGATGGGCAGCTGGCACCACTCTCACAGCATCCATAGAAACGTCTTCGGTCTTCAAACGGTGTCTTCATCTTCGTCTTCGGTCTTCAACTCTTGATGATGAAATCTTGAACTTCGTAGAATCTTGACAATGTGATTCTTTCCTCTAATTCCTTGTTGCTTGAAACTTCATTACGGATATTTCTTCTTCCATTGGCTTTATTTAATAAATACAAAACCAAAAACGAACTAAACAAACCAAAATATGATGCAATGATTTTTTTTTTGTTTTTTCATTTGTTTTTTCTTTTTTTTTTCTTTTTTATTTTTCACTTTTTTTTTTGTGATGCAAGATAAATAAAATATGAAAAATAAACAAAAAAATGAAAACTAATGATGAACCTAATAAGAATTTTCTCCTGTCTTTTTATTTTCTTTTCTTTTCTTTACTTTGTTTTTTTTTTTTTTTTGACAAGAGAAAATGATACAAATACAAAATAAAGATAAAAATAAAAATGCAAGTACAAAGGACATGGTGTAAGTACTTTACCGCTCGATTCTTCACAACTTGTATGTCTCGATATCATAAACTTCTTGACTCCCATCTTGATAATATTCGCTCTCGTACAATAGTCTTCAACTTGTAAAAATTCTACTCATTGTCTTGTTTCTATACTCAAATCTGAAATCTTCTCATTTCTATGATGTTGCTTGTAAACCTTAAACGTCTTCAACTTTCCTTCGAATTTGTGATGCTCCTCTTGTTGATGATGATGGTGTTTCTATGGACCTGTTGGTGTGGAGAGAGATAAAGTGGTAATGAAGTCAAGGAAGCCCTTGGTGATCTTAATTCACTACAAGGATGCCCGAAAACTCATAATATCTCTTTTATTTCTCTACCATGCAGTGGTGAAAAGATTGTACCTTCAATTGTTAAATCTCCAAAGTTAGAATTGAAACCTCTTCCCGATCACCTAAAGTACTTGTACTTGGGTGACAAGGAAGAGTTACCTGTGATTGTTTCTAACAAGCTTAGTGAATTACATGACCAAAAACTTCTAAGGGTGCTAAGGAAGTACAAGACGGACATAGGATGGACAATTGTTGATATCAAGGGTATAAGCCCTGCCGTTTGTATGCACAAGATCCGTTTGTAGGACGATGCAAAGCCTACAAGGGAAGCGCAACGTCGTTTGAACCCTCCCATGATGGAAGTTGTGAAAAAGGAGATAATAAAGCTGTTGGACGTGGGTGTTATCTATCCCATATCCGATAGTAAGTGGGTGAGCCCGGTACAAGTAGAACCAAAGAAATCAGGTGTGACGGTGGTGGAGAATGATAAGAACGAACTTGTCCCAACTCGTGTCAAACCTGTTGGAGGGTTTGTATTGATTATAGAAAATTGAATGCTACCACTAGGAAAAATCATTTTCCATTACCTTTTATTGATCAAATGCTTGAACGTTTAGCCGGACACTCTTATTATTGCTTTCTTAATGGCTATTCAGGTTATAATCAGGTTATGATAGTGCCGGAGGATCAAGAGAAAACCACTTTCACTTGTCCTATTGGTACTTTTGCTTATACTATGTGACTCTAAGTTCAGTGACTCTTATGAGAATTTCGATGTAATCTTAGCGTCATGTATACTATGTGACTCTAAACTAACCACAAGTTGGAGGTTTCTTATTCACTATTTTACAAAAAAATTGAAAATTTTGAAAATTTTACAATGCAACAATGCAAATGCTTAACCACTCCCCCACACTTAAACTTTACATTGTCCTCAATGTAAATTGAATCGTCCAAAGAAAGTCAAGGTGGGAAATCTTAACATGATGATGACAACAAATCATAAAAAGTAAATGCAAAACAAGACAAAGCTAAAAACGAAAACAAGAAATAAATACAAGACAAGAAATACTCATCCTATGGGTTGCCTCCCATTTAGCGCTTGGTTTAAAGTCGTCAGCTCGATTATCTCCTTGCTTTCTATTCCTCCTCCAGAGGGAGTGCATCCACAAAGTTAGCTCCTTCCACCACTTCGGAAGTGAAATTCTCATAATATGGTTTCAACCGGTGCCCATTAACTTTAAGTTCCTTTTCTGTAGCTATGCTACGAATTTCCACTGCACAATGAGAAAACACATTAGTGACAACAAAAGGTCTGATCCATCGTGACCTTAATTTACCTGGAAATAAATGCAAGCGAGAATTAAACAAAAGCACTTTCTGCCCAATGCGAAATTGTTTTCTAGAAATCATGTTATCATGAAAAGCCTTCGTTTTCTCCTTGTAAATGCGTGAGCTTTCAAACGCATCATTGCGAAGCTCCTCTAGCTCTTGGAGTTGTAACTTCCTTTGCGTTCCAGCCCCATCCATCTCCATATTGCATTGCTTGATATCCCTAAATGCATTATGCTCAATTTCAACGGGTAAATGACAAGGTTTACCATACACAAGCCTAAAGGGAGACATCCCGATAGATGTCTTGTATGCGGTTCTATAAGCCCACAAAGCATCATCAAGTCGCATGCTCCAATCTTTCATTATTGGGTTCACCGTCTTCTCTAGAAAGGATTTCACCTCCCGGTTAGAAACCTCGGCTTGTCCATTTGTTTGGGGATGATAAGGTGTTGCAATCTTGTGCGACACATTGTAGTTCTTCAACAAGGTTTGTAAGATCCTATTTTTGAAGTGAGAACCCCCATCACTAATTATTGCTCTTGGTGAATTCCAAACCTTGCAAAGATATTAGCTTGCACAAAATCTGAAACCACTTTAGAATCATTAGTCGAGGTGGCCTTAGCTTACACCCATTTGGAGACATAATCAACATCAAGTAAGATATAAAAATTTCCATGAGGGTTGAAAAAAGGACCCATAAAACCAATACCCCATACATCGAAAACTTCAATAAATTGGATAAAAGTTTGTGGCATTTGATTTCGGGCACCTAGATTTCCTGTTCTTTGGCACCTATCACAAGTTGTACAAAATATATATGCATCTTTAAACAAGGTTGGCCAATAGAAACCGCTTTCAAGTACCTTGTAAGCGGTTCTCTTACTCCCAAAATTTCCTACACAAGCATAGGAATGACAAAAACACAAGATAGAATTAAACTCGGATTCGGGAACGCACCTTCGTAACACTTGGTCACTACCTTGTTTCCATAAGTATGGATCATCCCATATGTATTGGTTCCCTAACCTCTTAAGTTTGTCCCTCTCAGCACGAGACAAGTTCTTTGGGATTTGTTTAGACACCAAGTAGTTCACAATGTCAGCATACCATGGTTCTCCAAAGGCAATTGAGAATAGTTGCTCATCCGGGAAACTTTCACGCAATGGGATAGCTTCCTTGTCCACAGCAAGACGACTCAAGTGATCCGCAACGGTGTTCTCAATCCTTTCTTGTTTTTGATTTTAATATCAAACTCTTGCAAGAGTAAGATCCATCGTATAAGCCTCGGTTTCGCTTCTTTCTTCATTAGGAAATACCTAAGTGTTGCACGATCAGAAAAGACAACAAATTTTGTACCAATTAGATAAGAGCGAAACTTTTCCAAAGCAAAAACAATAGCTAAAAACTCTTTTTCAGTGGTTGTGTAGTTTTGTTGGGCCTCATTTAACGTTCTAGAAGCATAGTAAATAGCATGAGGTATCTTCCCCACACGTTTCCCAAGCATTGCACCAACCGCAAAGTCACTTGCATCACACATGAGCTCAAAAGGCTTGCTCCAATACGGTGGTTCAATGATAGGGGCTGAAATCAAAAGTTCTTTCAAACGGTTGAATGCCGCCATACACTTGTCATCAAAGTTAAAAACCACATTTTTTTGTAATAAGTTGCAAAGTGGTGATGCTATCTTGGAAAAGTCCTTGATAAACCTACGATAAAAACCTGCATGACTAAGAAAAGAACGTATCTCCCTCACCGTAGTGGGAGGGGTTAAAGCACGAATAAGGTCTATTTTAGATTTATCTACTTCCAAGCCTTTAGAAGATATTATATGTCCTAAAACTATGCCATGAGTTACCATGAAATGACACTTCTCCCAATTTAGCACAAGATTTGTTTCAACACATCGTTCAAGAATTAGTGACAAGTTGTGTAAGCAAAGGTCAAATGAATCACCAAAGACACTAAAGTCATCCATAAACACTTCGATTATGTTTTCAACATATTCTGAGAAAATACTTACCTTACACCTTTGAAAGGTAGCTGGAGCATTGCACAAGCCAAAAGGAATCCTTCTATAAGCAAAAGTACCAAAAGGACAAGTGAAAGTGGTTTTCTCTTGATCCTCCGGCGCTATCATAATCTGATTATAACCTGAATAGCCATCAAGAAAGCAATAATAAGAGTGTCCAGCTAAACGTTCAAGCATTTGATCAATAAAAGGTAATGGAAAATGATCTTTCATAGTGGTAGTATTCAATTTTCTATAATCAATACAAACCCTCCAACCGGTTTGCACGCGAGTTGGGACAAGTTCGTTCTTATCATTCTCCACCACCGTCACACCTGATTTCTTTGGTACTACTTGTACCGGACTCACCCACTTACTATCGGATATGGGGTAGATAACACCCACGTCCAACAGCTTTATTATCTCCTTTTTCACAACTTCCATCATGGGAGGGTTCAAACGACGTTGCGCTTCCCTTGTAGGCTTTGCATCGTCCTCCAAACGGATCTTGTGCATACAAACGACAGGGTTTATACCCTTGATATCGGCAATTGTCCATCCTATGGCCGTCTTGTACTTCCTTAGCACCCTTAGAAGTTTTTGGTCATGTAATTCACTAAGCTTGTTAGAAACAATCACAGGTAACTCTTCCTTGTCACCCAAGTACAAGTACTTTAGGTGATCGGGAAGAGGTTTCAATTCTAACTTTGGAGATTTAACAATTGAAGGTACAATCTTTTCATCACTGCATGGTAAAGAAATAAAAGAGATATTATGAGTTTCCGGGCATCCTTGTAGTGAATTAAGATCACCAAGGGCCTCCTTGACTTCATTACCACACTCTACACCATTATCCATGGATGTAATCAAAACGGTTTCCAAAGCATCATCACCATTCAATTCAAATACTTGTTGTGCCAATGTATCCATAACATCAATGGAGAAACAAGAATGGACATCGCTAGGATATCTCATCGTCTCGAAAATGTTGAAACGTATTATTTATCCATCAAACTCCATAGTTAGCGTTCCCTTATCCACATCAATAATGGTTTTCGCCGTTTTCATGAAGGGACGCCCAAGTAGCAATGGAAGAGACGAGTCCGGTGAACCTTCCTCCATCTCTAACACACAAAATTCAGCTGGAAATACAAGTTGATTAACCTTCACAAGAACATTCTCAACAATACCCATTGGGTAAACATTAGAACGATCGGCTAAATGCAATACAATTCCAGCCTTTTTAAGAGGACCTAACTCAAGTGAATTGTACATAGATGCAAGCATAACATTTACGGATGCACCTAAATCCAACATAGCTTTATCAAAAGTGCTGTTACCAATTGTGACTGGAATGTCAAAGCTACCAGGATCCTTACACTTCAGTGGGAGTTTGTGTTGTAAGATTGCCGAAGCATTCTCCCCCTCACTTAGAACTTCATTATCTTTGAGCCTTGGCTTATTGGTACACAAATCCTTCAACACTTTCGCATACTTGGGAACTTGCTTGATAGCATCAATGAGTGGTATGTTCACATGAATCTTCTTTAGAACGTCTAAAATCTCCTTTTCTAGTTCCGCCTTCTTAGAACTTGCAAATCTGCGAGGAAAAGGTAAAGGAGGAACATAAGTAGAAACCGGAGTTTTAGAGTTAGGAATAGGTACCTCAGAAGTTTGGGGAGAATCATCACTCTTCTCCTCCAAAACAGGTTCCTTTGGTGTTTCCACCTTGCCCGAATCAGTAATTTCGGGTTGCACAAGTTGTGTACCACTTCTCAACGTAATAGCATTGACACCCTCTTTTGGGTTGATAGGTAGAGAAGGGAGTTTCCCACTATTTTGTGCCTTCAACTTGTTAATATCAATTGCCATGGAGCCCATTTGTGTCTGCAACTCCTTGATAGCACTTTTTGTTTCTTGTTGACTTTCCTTAAACATGGTAGAAATGCCTTGCATAAAAGTTTAAAGCTTTGTATCGATATCGGAACCTTGATTTTGCATCGATTGTTGTGGTTGAGGTTGCTGAAATTGTTGATGTTGCGGCTAGAATTGTTGTTGTTGAGGTTGAAATCCATCCGAACGGTTGAAAGTTGGTTGTTGAACCGCACCTTGCTTGTTTGCATAGCTAAATTTGGGGTGATATCTCCATCCCGGATTGTAAGTGTTGGAGTAGGGATCATAGCGTCTTTGTTGATTTGGAAAAACCGCACTAGCTTGCTCCAACTCTTCACCATATGAAGGTAAAATAACCGCAGCCATCTTTTGCATCATTTGCTCCATGTTATCCATTCTCTGATCATGGTGTGATGACGACTCTGTAACTTCATGCACTCGACTAATTGGTTCACCTCTTATGTAGAATTGTTGCGAGTTTGCAGCCATGCTTTCAATCAACTCGGTAGCTTGGGCCACCGTCTTGTTCACTAGTGCACCACCACCCGCTGCATCAAGAAGATATCTATCACTTGATTGGAGACCTTTGTAGAAGTATTGGATTATCATAGCTTTACTGAATTGATGATGTGGACAGCTTGCCACCAATCGCTTGTATCGCTCCCAACATTCATACAAAGATTCTCCCACGTTTTGCCTTATCCCACATATCTCTTTGAGAATTTGAGTATCCTTTGACGTAGGAAAATACCTCTCAAGAAAAAGTTTCTTCAACCCGTTCCATGTAGTGACGCTTCCGGATGGCAAAGAGTACAACCAATCCTTAGCGCTATCCATCATAGAAAATGGAAAAACCTTCAACATTGCACCATCGGCCTCGGTCTCCGTCTCCGATGGTAGCATAGCCTTGACAATGGTAATGAATTCCATAAGATGCTTGTTTGGATCTTAATTCACCATGCCATGAAACTTTGGCAACTCTCTAAGCAATCCTGGCTTGATCTCGAAGGTTGAGTTTGTCTCAATACACCACCGCTGTGCATCAAGCCATTGAGAAGCCAAGTCCTTGAGTGTACGATTTGCATCACCCATTGCTTCTTCTTCTTCTTGTTCAACTATTGGTTCTTCTACATATGGAACCTCTTGTTCTTATCCTAGTTGTAACTCTTCTTCCACTTCTAGCTCTTGTTCTCCCGCCGTTTCTTGACTTGGTTGGAGTATTGTGCCTCTTCGAGTAGATATCCCGCACCTTGGATAGTTCCAATCCTTAAAAGCCAGGGATTAGGTACCTGAAAACAATTCTCACAAACAAGTTAGAAACAAGACAAGAAACAGAAAGCAAATATGAAAGCAGAAATGATGACAACAAACTAAAAACTGAATAACAAGCCGTATGCCTCCCCGGCAGCGGCGCCAAAATTTGACCGATTGTCAGCCGTGCAAATATAATTTCACTTTCTTACTCAACTAGATATAAATATAGTATGTGATAAGAAAGAGTTCGTTCCCAGAGGGAGGCTTTCCTTGTTATCAATTTTCAGTTTCTTAGTAACCAAAAAGGGGGGGGGGTTGTTTTATCTAAATAAACAAAGCAATGAAAGTAAATTGAAAGCAAATAAAATAATTTGAATAATCAATAAGGAAAAGATATTGGTCATGGGATAGTATCATTCACAAACATGTATTTTCATCAATGACTAGCATTGAAATTTAATCTCTCATTTACTAAAAGTCCTAGGATATCTTGATCGCAAGATCCTGTTTATTTCCCGATTTTATCACAAACAACATTAAAAGATGCTATCGTGAAATCTACCTAGAAAGCAACCTAAAGTGTAAAAGCACAATTAAGTTTAACTCCCTAAGAGCAATAAGTTCTATGAAATAAGACTAATCAATGCAAACAAACGTGTAAAAGCACTAATTCGTTTTAGCAAAGGTTATGATTCATATGCAATTAAAAAGATATATCACTACAAGTAATAATGGCACTATGCTACTTAAAATCAGGGATTATCACTTTCTCGTATAATAACCCTAATCTAGCAATAAAGATGAAAATCAATCTAATTGATTCCGGACTCAACCAAACTAGCATTCAAATCATAAAATAATATTAACCATGAATCATAAACAATAAAGTATTGAGACAAAACTAATTCATTAAATCACATAACATGCTTGAGAAATACTTTTATCCCATAACCAATAATTGAGTTTAGCTACTCATAATAATGGAGTTCATCATAATCATAATCATAAAATAATTGAAGAAGATGAAAAATATGCGAAAGCAAACCCTAGTTGTAGCTATCTCCAAAACTCCAAGAATAATACGTGATTTATGAAAGTAGAAAACTTTTCTTTTTGTAGCTTTTCTCCCTTCCAAAACTAGGTCAAGTCTTCAAAAGCCCATCATCAAGAAGTCCACAAAGCCCATGTGTGAAAATACCCATGTAGAAAATATGTCCAAAAATATCGCCGGAAATTTGCCGGAAAAGTTACCGGAAAACATCTCAGGTAACCGGCAATGTCCGCCCGGTCACCGGTCAACTCGGTCGGGTCAACTGAGTTAGCTCGGTCAAACTCAGTGAGTGACACCGAGTCAGTCAGTTGGTACCAGTCAGATGAGTCAGGTCTGAGTTAAGTCTAACTCAGCTGACTTGTTAAGCCACAACCATTTTGCAGGCCAAAGCTTTGCTGATGCACAATGATTGTGCATTACCACTGCTAATCCAACCATCTTGTGGTGCACAATCATTGTGCTACAGCATTACGCATGGCTGCTTCCTGCTACTCAGCCATCTTACACAGGCCATGACAGTGTTGCACAATGATTGTGCTTCACTGCTTCTTGCCACACTGCCAAATCCAACTGCAAAAACACAAAACTCCAGCTGCAAAAAGCAAAACACACTGCCTATTTTCTTGGCCACAATCACCTGTAATACGGCTAGCTTAATCACCAGAAACTGCAGCTTTACTTGTTTCACATAGAACCTGCAATACACGTTTAAGTCCATTCCTACTTCATAACCTCCTAACTGCAGCTTCATAACCACCTGCAATTGCACAGTAGCAACTCCATGTCTTCACTGTCAGACTGAATGCCTCAACTTCACCATAAGCTTCTCCTCTAGCTTTCTCTTCTCAGCTGCCATATCACACACAACACATTCCTGTGGCAGCTGAACTACTTTCTGCATTTCAGTTCAGCTGTATTTAAGCTGTAATGACCACCAACACCATGACCAACATCACTGCTGCAATCTCATTGCAGCACCAACAATAATTCTCAATGGAAGCATCACCTGCAGTTGCATTGCACCTACAGCTTCAATTTCCAACTGCAGCTGCTCTTGCTGTAAAAACAACTCATTCAACCTTCTGAGATTCATCACCCACAATACTCACAACCATCTCCATTATCATCACTGTCAACACCTGAACTGCCTATCTCCATCTTCACTGTCACTTAAATCAATACACATGAAGGCTCAACAAGCACCAGCAAGAACCAATTTCTTCTCCATTTGAAACTGCAGAGCATCAGACCTGCAATCAACATCACTACATTGAGCCATCCAAGTTCAATCCCAGCATTAGCATACATAACCTCAAGCCTGTACTGCCCCTAATCAACAGTTCAAACCACCACCACAAAATCATTCACAGATTCAAACCAAAGCCCCTCTTCTAATTCATGACCAAAAACCCATCTCAATTTCTAGCTGCTTCAATCTCTCAACCCAGTAGATACATCTTCTTCATTTAAGATTCCTCCACCTCTATCTCTGAAATCAACTCAACCCATCGTTAATTGACCATCAACAGTCATGAATTCCTCCGCCTTCAGTAAACCCTAACCTTCCATGTTTAATCACCAACATAATTACTTACAGCTCAAATTCATCTTCACCGTTCAGTTCAACAGCAAAACTAAATTCAATTTGTGGGAAATTCACCAACTGTGACTCAAACTCTGCCCAATTTCTTCCAACCTTGCATCTGAGTCTCACTCATCACAGCAACTCAAGAACCATAGATTCAACAACACCACCATCATCTCGCCAAAATCCATTGTAACCCCCAGTAGATTCGATCGAAACCCCATATAAATCTTCTCGTTCTTCTCAATAACAACATCTCTTAGCTGTTTCAGAATCAAGCTCCACCACAAACCCTTTCTGTAGAATCATTAATCGATCTTCATGGCATCAATCTTCTCAATCGATTCATCGATCTCTGGTTCTCTCAGACACACAGCAGCAGTGGCTGCTTTTCTTTCTCAACTTCATCAAATGGGAAGAATGAAATGAATGTGTCTTACACAGTCGATCCCAATTAGGTTTTACGTGGGGATGGCTATTTACACCCATAGTGCTAATGGATGCGGACACCCACCGATAGCCCCTTAACCTCAGCCAGGCTCCAGATAGTGTTCGCCCAGGAAACGATAATTTTGTCCTTCTTTCGCTCAAAACCTTAGCTTGGTCCAGCTGCCACTCTCATGTGAATTGACGGTTCTGCCCTTATGCTACAAAAGAGTGTTTTCTTCTTTCTTTTTGCTCCAAATGAGTTCATTGCACCTAATAACTCATAAGTAAACATAAGATACGTTTTTCACAAGAAAAATAACAAAGAAAGCATAAACATTGATATAAAATCAGGTGTTTTACAACACCTATCAGTAATCAGACGAATGGAATCGAAAATCCTCCCTATCTTGATTGGATTGATGATGACACATCTATTATTTTGTGGATACATTCCACAATTTCAGAATCTGTTCTTGCCTACTTTTCCAGAGCTGAAACTTCTCATGATCTCTGGCGTAATATTGAAGAGCGTTTCTCGAGAGCTTCATCAACTCATTCGATTCAACTACGAACAAAGCTTTTATCTCTCAAGCAAGGTGACAATTCCATTTCTACACTGATCAATGAAATCAAGGCTATCTCCGATCAACTTGCAGCGGCTGGTGAGATTGTTTCTGATCAAGAACTTGTGGTTGTTACTTTAGCTGCTATCAACTCCGATTATATTCCATTTGCTACAGCTATGAGGCATAGAAATCCTCCAATTTCTTGTATCGAATTGCATAATCATCTTCTTAGTGAAGAAATTGTCATTACTGATCGACATCAAGCTTCACTTTCTGAATCTGCAAATAGAGCGTTTGTTGCTCAATCAAATGCATATCGATCATCTGGTAGAGGTTATGGAGGTCGATCTAATGGTTACAAATCAAACTTTGGTCGCTCAACTGCTGGTAGATCCACTTACTCTTATGACAGAGGAATTGCTACTACATATCCTACCAATAAAGGTCCAAGTACTTCTTCTTCAGTATCTACTTCAACTGTGAGACCATCACAAGGTTTGCCACCATATTATTCTTCTAATGTTCCTGCTATTGAATGTCAAATTTTTCGCAAAGTTGTACATGGTGCTTTAGAATGTCACAACAGGCTGAATTTTTCATATCATAATGACCATACTCCTCATCACTTGAGTGCAATGCTTGTTTGTGCTAACATCATGGGAGAAAATCCATGGTATGCTGATACTGGTGAAAATCATCATGTTACTCCTGATGCAACTAAATTACAAGCTTCTACTTCTTATGAGGGTGCAGAACAAATTCAAGCAGCAAATGGAGAAGGTATGCTAATTACACATTCTGATTTTTCTCTCAAATCTTCTCCTAATCATACTTTCAACTTAAACAATGTGTTGTTAGTTCCTCAAGTATCTCAGAACTTACTTTCAGTGCATAAATTTACCTCAGACAATCATTGTTCCATAAATTTTGATGCTTCTGGATTTTGTGTGAAGGATTTGTCAACTGGGAAGACACTTTTACAAGGCCCTCACCATAATGGTCTCTATCCACTTAACTTCATTCATCAATCTCATAAAAAGGCTCTCTCTGCAGCATCAACACCAATTTCTGCTGATGTTTAGCACAAGAGATTAGCCCATCCTTCATTTCAAACAATGAAACATGTCTGTAGTTCTTTAGACTTATCCAGTGTACTCAAATATCCATTATTTTGTAGTGATTGTCAGCTAGGTAGAGGTCACAAACTTCCCTTTACTCTTTCAACTCATTGTAGTTCTAATCCTTTAGAATTACTTTATCTTGACTTGTAGGGTCCTAGTCCTGTACAATCCATCTCTGGATACAAATATTATGTCAATATTATTGATGATTACTCAAAATTTTGTTGGATATATCCTTTGTCTGATAAGTCTGAATTCAAGAAAGTATTTTTTCAATACAAAGCTCAAGTTGAGAATTCTTTGCCATATCATATTATTACTATTAGAACTGATGGAGGTGGAGAGTTCATTAACACATAATTAGCCTCATTCTTATCTTCTAGTGGCATTACTCATGAAATTTCTTGTCCACATACACCTGAGCAAAATGGTGTTACTGAATCTAAACACAGGGACTTAGTTGATGTTGGAAGGACTTTTCTTATACAATCTGGTATTTCTGAGTCTTATTGGGTTGAGGCATTCACAACAACAAATTATACTATTAATAGGCTTCCTACAAGGTCTATTGGAAACAAATCACCATTTGAGGTCTTATTTCATCAGTCTCCTGACTATAAGTTTCTCAGAACATTTGGTTGTCTTTGTTTTCCTTGGACAAAGCCATATGTTCCTCACAAACTAGCTCCTAGAAGTGCATCTTGCATCTTTATTGGTTATAGTCAACATCACAAGGGGTATAGATGTCTTGAAATAGCTACTGGCAAAGTTTACATATCAAGACATGTAATCTTTAATGAATCTGTGTTTCACTAAAAGTTACACCAGTATCTGCCTCATTTACTAGTTCTAGTCCATCAACAACTAATTCTTCTTCTGCAGCTTAGCCTGTCACTGATACACCGACACCACATGCTTCTTCTGCAGCTCAGCCTGTCACTGATATATCTACTGCAACACCACAATCTGCTACTTTGTCAGCTGAAGTTCAACCAACTAGTGATATCAGTCTCTCTCCATATGAAATTTTACCTTGTGCACCTGATTCACTAAATTCTTCTACTATTGTTACTTCTTTGACCAATAATCACTCTATGCTCAATAGAGGAAAAGCTGGTATTCAAACCCAAGGTTCATTCTACTTTGCATTCTTTATCTGCTTCTTTACATGAAAGGAAATCTCCTTCTCTTCCAACATGTTTCAGTCAAGCAATTAAGCATCCAGATTGGAAAGTTGCTTTACATGAAGAACATGATGCTCTTCAAGATGCAGGTAATTTCTCAATTGTCCCTCCTCATCCTTATCAAAATGTGGTAGGATGCAAATGGGTTTTTATGATCAAATAAAAACCAGATGGTACTATAGACAAGTTCAAAGCCAGATTAGTTGCTAAGGGCTTTCATCAACAAGAGGGTTTAGATTATACAGAGACACTTAGTCCAGTTGCTAAACCTGCCACCATTAGAGTCATCTTGTCTCTTGTTGTTAATTTTAATTGGACCATTACTCAATTTGATGTGAGTAATGCATTTTTGCATGGTGACTTAACTGAGGATGTCTACATGCTTCAACCACCTGGATTTGTGGATCCATAACATCCAGATTATGTATGTAAGCTTCATAAAGCTCCCTATGGGTTGAAGCAAGCTCCAAGAGCTTGGTACGAAAATTTGCTTAATGTGCTTGTTTCCTTTGGGTTCATTACTTCAACTGCAGATGCTTATCTCTTTATTCAGAAGCATGGATTTAGACTCACTCTAGTTTTGATATATGTGGATGACATTCTTGTCACTGGTAGCCCTCAATAATATTGTTATAGGTTGATTCAACAACTTCAGTAGCACTTCCCTAATAAAAATTTGGGTGATGTTCATTACTTTTTAGGTCTGGAAATTAAAAAAAATGCCAATTGCTTGTTTATGACTCAGACTATGTATGCATTGGATTTATTGGATAAGTTTGATATGGGTGGAGATAAGCCTTGTACTTCTCCTCTTCCTGCTCATGGAAAACTTGTGGCTTCTTCTGGGTCTCTTCTATCTGATCCTACTGCTTACAGATCATTGGTTGGTGCCTTGCAATATTTGAACTGGACCAGACCTGAAATCATCTTTGTCGTCAATCAGGTATGTCAGCATATGCAACATCCCACATCTGACCATCTCATTGCAGCTAAGAGAATCCTAAGGTACATTAAGGGTACTTTGGATTATGGCATTCTGTTTAGTAAAGGGTTATCTGCAGTTCATGGGTTTACTGATGTAGATTGGGCTGGTGACCTCAGATACCAGAAGAATAACTGGTGGTTATTTCTTGTTTTTTGGATCTAATCCTATATCCTGGTCTAGCAAGAAACAATATTCTGTTGCTAGATCTTCAACTGAAGCAGAATGTAGAAGTCTGGCTAACTCTGCAGCTGAGGTTCTGTGGCTATGCGAACTTCTTCATGAACTTCATATCCTTCTTCCAGCTTCTCCTACTTTATTGTGTGATAATCAAAGTACTATATCTTATACTTCAAATCCTGTATTTCATTCCATGATGAAGCATTTGTCCATTGATTACAATTTTGTAAGAGAGCTTGTTCAAACCAAAGATTTACAGGTTTCTTATATCTCCACAGTTCATCAGGTTGAAGATATCTTTACAAAGGGTTTAAATGGTCCACGGTTTGCCTTACTGCGCAACAAGCTGAAAAATATGCCCTTGCCAGCTTGAGGGGGGATAATAACGGTTAGTATCTGTGTTATATCAACACCTCAGTTACATCAGTACACCCTGGAGACAGCCTGTCACTCGTCACCACCTGTCCTGCTCTCATTGGTCTCTTCTTTAGTTGCCTATTGGTCATTGAGTCGGTCTGTAATAAAAACCACCTGGTTTTCTTTCTTTTGATAAATTGTCTTCAAAGTTTACTTTCTGTGTGTGTCTGTAATTTATTCTGCAACTGTAATTCATCTTCAATCTTAATGAATCCCAGATTGATGTTTTCCACTAATTTTACTTGTTGCGTTGAAAAAGGCTACTGAAGACTTTAGTAAAAATACCAATCACAGTTTTAACGCGCAGGAAACCACTGTAATTATGCTTCAGGTACAATGGGTCTTCCAATTAATGCCAAATAAGGGCTTAATTAGTGAATTATGCTTTTTATTAATTGTCTCCCAATTTTTTTTTGGGTAATGCATCATTTGTCTTCTTAATTAGGTTGCGTTGTTGGGTACTGCAAGGTCACTTCAAAAGGATATTGATAAGCTTGCTGAAGTTGCAGATACGTCCACTCCTTCGGGTTTGCGTCATATTTTGCAAGGTGAAGTTTCAATCCAATGTTTTCTGTTATTTGACAGTACATTATGTAGTTCATGACATTTAATCATTTAAATCTCGTTATGCAAAATCGCAGGGTTAGTTATTATGCTTGTCTGCAAACCTTCTTAGATTTTGATATGTAGATCAAAACTAAAATGGATATCACTGATGATAACAAAACAACTGAGAGCAATAATATTAAACATCAATGATAAAATAATTAAAATAAAGATAAATAAGATTGAACAATATACATACCAAAATCAGAATTGAAGAGACAACAATATTAACATTGTTCGACCTAATGGCCTACGTCCACGGAGAAACCTCGTAGGGTGATTTAGATTAATGCTCAATACTGGAGATGATTGGGTAAGTTACATTTACAATAGTTATTCCTATTTGTAGGAATTAGGATAATAAGATAAACAATAAACCTAGAAGATATGTAACAATATATCTTTGACTAGACTTATCTAGCTACAATTCTGGAATTACTAGCTGACTAAATCTTCTAAATACATTTCACACGTAAATACTCCAATAAACCTTGCTAAACGCATTTTTCTGCTTCTTATCTTTTGGTTGCGGCCACAGTGGCCGTGCTCCGAAATCCCAATTGTTGGGTCTCTAGTTACTCAATCGTAAGTTAAATTCTTTTTCCAAATTGCTTAATTAAACTGCATAATTGAAGAAGAAAACAGTTTCACTCTAAACTTCATGCTTTACCATTTTGGTAATTAGCTGATATTCCACATGTAATCTTTGATAATATACTTCCTCCGAACATATACACTATATATGTTTAAATATTTCTTCATGAATGATGACCCCGCCAAACGTAGTCACTAATATCATCAAGATTCATGTGACTTAAGTTTGACATTCTTTATAGGTGGATGTCAAGCATAATAAGGAGGATGGAGAGAAACGCTTCAATCAGCTTTCCATAGAAGAGCGAACAAAAATTGATGAATGTGGATGGTATCAAGAGGCGAAGCACCACAAGCAAGAGAGCTGGCTCAGGCAACGAGTACATAGTGGTAAAAATCTCGCAGAACAGCTTCATTTCATTATTATACATGTGAAACAAAAACGTGACGAGGAATAGACTGGTTTTCTCTTTATCTCTGTCCAAGGTTTTTGATAATACATTTTGCAATATTCAGATGACCGTCTTGGTTGCTGCTAAGGGTGTTCATGAACCATGTGCCACTGCCATCAATAGCAGTGCAAATTTGAAGGAAGCACGGCAGAAGCTTGGTTCCATGCCCATCAGCAAAATTTTGGTACAATATATTTTATTGTTGCTTTAATTTCCTTGTTTTGTATCCTATTTTTTTTATTTAGTGGCATTTGCCAAATGAAATCTCCCTTTCTTTATAATTATATGCAGGCGGTTGAGGTGTTATGGACTCCTCAAGTAGAAAATGACACGCTGACGGAACGCCAGATGCTACAAAAGACCCAAACTTGAGGCCTCTATCTTAAGCTCACATAGTCTCCTGCAAATTACTCACCTTTCCAATGTATATGAAATATTTACATTTCAAAATTTGCATTATTGTATTTTTACTGAATCACATGCCCTTTAGACCTATTCCTATGCAATGCCAAAATCTGATATTTGGCATATATGCATTTTTTATGGGTATGCCAAACCGCCAAACCTATATGCCAATATGACTGAAATAACATATAGGCATACAAGATTGAGTTTCCAGCAAGCGATAGAGAGTCCATCGCTCGATGGTCATAATCACACTCGGTGGTCATTACAGCGCCAACGCTAATCAAGATATCGCTCGCTGGCCTGATCATCGGTTATCAAATCTTCATCCAACGGCTGCCATTTTTTTCCTCTACAAAATACCAAATTTCAAACTCATTTCAACTCACACCAGAATCTCTAAATCTCTTTAGAATTTCTCAATCTCTCAATCTTCTTCTTCTTCAAATCTAAAACAATCACAATACGGATTCACAATATCAAAGTCAAGGCAAAGGTAAAAAAACCAAAACCAAAATCCGTGGTGCAAAATACAACATGATGGAAGATGAATGTATTTGTCATAATTATGTTTTTATAATACAAGATTGTATCGATGGTGCACAACAACATGGTAACACCATGTGGGAAAATATCTTATTTTATAAATATGAAGAACAAATCATGAACATCAATGGTCGTGATGCAAAAGGATTGGCAGAACACTTCATTGTAATCAACAGGGAAGTAGCCGCTTATGTTGCATCGATAATGCAAGCCAAGAGAGCAGGCAAGGAGAGTGGTCAAGTGGATATTGATTTTGAAAGCCAAGTTCGCACAGATTAGCAGCAAAACATGGTAAACAGTTCGCTTACGAAAGTTGTTATCATATTTTGAAGGTGTTGAACAAATATAATCCAGATTTCTTAACAAGTAATCAACAAGTACTTGCTTCTTCCTCAACATCAAATTCTTCACCATTTTCACCAGATCCATCAAATTCTGCACCAGATAATGCAAGAAACTCAAACGGTAACTTAGCTTTTAATAATTATGATGATGGTAAGAGAAAACTTCCAGGGAGGAACAATGCAAGACTGACTAGAAAATTATCTCAAGAAGGAGGGAGTTTCGGTGGATTTAACATGGCAGAGTTTATGGAACATCAAAAGACCGCTGAGAAACAAAGAGCAGTTGATAGGAAATTTCAAAACAGGGAGAGTAAAAAAAGTCGTCTTTCTCAAAAAAAAAATTGGGTTTGACTATGACAAGCAAAACATTCTTCAAGCTAACACTTCAATTATGAACGCCCAGCAAATACATGTGTGACAAATCGAATTTGAGAGGAGTCAACCATAGATTAAAGAACAAGCTGGATTTACTAACAACCAACCCAATGGTGATGATGATGAGGATGGAACTGATGATGAGTTTGATGTATTAATTTAAGTTTTAATTTGAAGTACTGCATTTTAATTTGACATGTTGTTGTTGCATTCTACTTAATATTCCCTCCGTTCCTTTTTAATAGGCTGGTTTCCTAAAATAAATGTTTCAAAAAAATAGGTTGGTTTCCTAATTGGGAAAGTCAAATATTACTTTAGTTTTCTGGGACAACTTTTCTCTTAACTTCTTTTAATGACAAGTGTCATGTGGACCATTTCACTTTACTTCTTTTGCTGACAAGTGTCATGGGGACCATTTCACTTCAATTCTTTTATTGACAAGTGTCATGAGGACCACTTTCAATGATTAGTTCTCTTAATTTCCTTAATTTTCTTTAAAAACAAAACCATCCTATTAAAAAGGAACGGAGGGAGTATTAATTTGAAATGAGAAGTTGATTAATGTGAAATGTTGTTGCTCATTAACTTAAAATAAAATACACAACTTAATAAAATATATAACTTAATAAACTACATAACTTAATTATTGTCTTACATGCCTCACCCAAAGATTCAATCTCAGATCATCTCTTAAACTGTCATACAAATTTCGGTTCTGAATGTAATTAGTCATTTGAGCATAATTCCTTGCAGGGACGCCTCTTTCTGGTTGAATCTCCGTCTTCAAATCTTCATCTTCATAGTTTGTTTATTCCGAATCACGACGGGTTTCCTGAATTAACGACCGTGAGTGTATTGGTAGCCGTTAATCATGAAACAGACTTGGGGAAAAATTTCATGCTTCATATCTTCAAACAAAGGCGACTTAAACATTAATATCATTTTTTTTGCTGTAATGTAAACTGATTCATAATAATATTCTTCTCTTCATTGGATCTCGCCATTGATGATTATGAAATTTAAAATGAGAATAGAGATAGGGAAATTGGTGAAATATATGTAGAAATAGGTGTGAGTAACTTGGAGAAATACAAGGGCGTATATATAAGAACCAGTAGGGGGAAATAACCGTTGCAAAATATCATTGTAATATCTACTAGTCGATTTTGTTAATATCGCCAACGATACTATTTATATCAATCGATGGAATGTATGACGCCGGCGATACTCATAATATCGTCAGCGTTGTTGTCAATAACGCTCGCTAGAAACTCGGTCGTTTTTTTTTTGGATGTGCATAGGAATAGGCCTTGGCCCCTTAGAGCATCTCCAACAGTTGGTGCTACTAATCCTATGTGGCGTTTTTATTTAGATCCTTATTTTGGGGTTATTTACGTGTAGCAAAAAGAGTTATGTTTTTTCATGAACCATTTCCAATAGCGTGGGGTGTTAGTTTTAGAATTTGGTTTTTGGATAAAGATAAGATGACATGGAAGTCATTCCCAATGTCTAAATAAGAGTTTCTCTAAGCCCTTCATATTTATTTTGACACCCTTTCAACTTTATAGAACATACTGTTGGAGATGAATGTAATCTAAATGGGGGTTTAAAATCCTATGTGTCAAAGAAAAATAAGACTCCCACCCTCTTTTGGAGATGCTATTAGGATGCCTTTCCAAGAAAAAAGAGGGCACCACCAAAAAAACGTTACCGGGGAGGCTGGAAACCCGGACCTGGCATCATAATCCACGGGAACTATCTTAATGATCATAATGGAAAATGAGATACTGAGGATGAATTAAAACCTTTCACCGGAAAAAAAAACATCCCAATGAATCGAGATGGAGTCTGAGTCTCGTCGCGATGATCTGGTAATTTTTTCTTCCCTATAACATATCCAAGTCCTACAACTAGATTAGATAATGCAGCTAAAGAACAAATTATACAGACATAAGCCATACGTTGCATATTAAAATAATGTTGTTTACATGTTCGACAAAATGTTCCAGCCAAAAGATATTTTCACTCTCGAAAAAATTTAGTGTTTATCAAGTTAGCTAGATCATTGGCTTTGTATAAATATTTACAAAAATGGGTTACTAGAAATGTTTTCATTGTAGTTTAAGAGGACACTGAAAAGATGGTAGGCTATGGTTAGTGTCAAGGGATCAGTCGTTGTTGCTTTTGATTAACATTTCCTTTCGTTTTTGTGTTTAGATATCGTTCTTGTTTTCATTAGCTTGTTGAAGAACAACGGGTTTATGAAAAATGTGAACTTGCAAGAGCAACAGCCAAAGAAAAGGAAGTTAGACCGTAACTATGAAAGTAATGAATTTCTGAAAGAAAAAAAAAAAAAAATCTTTGCATCCTTTATATTTCCAAGTTCTAGTCGAAGTCAGATAGTTTACATCTATAAATATATAAGTTTCCTTTGAGAAAAGAGATGCTGGTGGAGGTCACAAGCGTTAGGAACATAGTTCTACACAGTTTTTTGGGTTACCAAAAACTAAAAGCTTTAAACATCTGTCAGCACATAGAAGATACTCAAATTGACATTTCTTTTTGTTTTTGTGTTCAGATGTCGTTCTTGTTTTCATTAGCCATGGATTGTTTAAGAACCATGGGGATATGCAAGAGTATTGTGAGAAAAGATGAAGACAAATGTCAAGTTGCACGGGAGCTGCAGAAATTGCCATCTGATGCAGTTTATGAGATTTTAGCTAGAGTAGAATTGAATACTCTGCTGCGTCAATGTCGATGGGTTTGCAAAGATTGGCTGAAGCTCATCATCTGCGATGCTCAGTTTCAACAGAAATAATATTCACAAAAAAACGCCAAGTATTGCTTCAGGTTACTTTGTTCAGTCGGACAGGAACGACAGTGAGCACTCTCTGTCTTTTATTCCCAGCGCGGCCCATCATAGTGAGCACAAGTCATCTCAGATTACTTTTCCTTCTCTCGATTTCTTACCAGAATCACCCAACATTGTCATCGAAAGTTCATCTAATTATAGTTCATTACTATGTTGTATCACTAAATCCAGCACTATCAAGATTCCAACTTACTATATCTGTAAACCAGCAACAAGAGAATGGAGAAAGATGCCGAACCCAAAAACCCGTCTTACCGCTCTTCACACCGGTGTAGCAGTTACACAGACATACCCAAATCTGCAATTCAAGATGCTTCGTTTATCCTATACAAAGACGGGATTTGGACATCATTGTGAGGTGTTTGATTCGACCAGCTGGGCTTGGAAGAGATTGGCATACATTAAGTTTAATATTGAGGGCACTATGCTACGAAAAAGAAACGGAATTTTTCTTAATGGGGGATTTCATTGGTTAACTAATTTGGGTGAAATATTTGTATACCATGTGGATCAGGAGAAGTGGGCGATTATCAAAGTTACACAGGAGATGGAAAACTATATCCAGGAAGCACTTTGCATTGCAATCTACTGCGACGGGAAACTCGGGGTTCTTTATACTACAAAAGAGTGGATGGAAATTTGGATACTAGAGGGTTATTCTACCACCAATCCTATTTGGAAGAGGAAGTTTCGCAGAGATGTTAGACGGATCTTTGAAAATAGTCGTTATCATCCATGGCCTGTAGGAATGTGGTCGAATGATACCGTTATGATGTTATGTGACACCAAGGTTGTGTGGATCAATTGCACCAACGATACTTGTACTACTTCTGAATTTTCAAAGCCAAGTACGCATGAACTTTATCTGTTTCGTACGGAGTTTTTGGTTATTTTTAGAAGGTTGTTATTGGGGCGTCACACTCCTTTAGATGGGCTTCATTTTGCTCTGTGAGTTTAATGGATTGCAATATGGGTTTAGTAATGAAACAAGAAGCAAATTTGTATTGTGTTCCATAATTTATCAATAAAAAAAATACTTAAGCGAGTTCTTCAAAATACATGTCCCTACTATCACTTCTAGACAAAATGTTTTATTCCTAGTGAGTCATTCAAAATATCTTCACCACCCTTCACGAATATTTAGTCATCCTCATCATCGCTCATAAGTGTAAATGAGATATTACTCCTCGACATTTGTAGTGTCTTCCAAAATTCAAAACTTTCCTCGAATCTATTACACCATGACTTGGACATTTCGTTACAATTGAATAGTGGAGATAATGGGCATCCTTCACTCATTTGGAGGCCGATTAAATGATTCCCGTGCACGTAACCAATCACCACTCTTCTTGTTTGCAATTCTTCATCATATGGTATTCTTGTTGGTGCAAATGTGAAGCTCAATGAATTTGAGATATAATGGACAACGCAATTGAAGCATTGGCGAGTAGTTGGCCGTTTATTGGCATTGACATCCAATACTCACTTGTCAAACATTTATTGCCGTGTAACCGCTTTTCCCATGCGACAAACCTTTCGTCTAACACCGTCTCCGACTCGTCTTTTTCAAATCTCATCATTGATATGTAATAATCTCGATGCCCACGTAGTTCAATTAAACATTTTTGCCTTACATGGTCAACTTCTTCACAACCCCAATCTTTCGCGTCTTCAAAGGGTCCAAGTTGATCCACGAAGACGTGGTAACCACAATTTCCATCTCCATCTACCTCATCCGTGGCCCTAATATACTCACGAACAAAGTCGGGGAAAAAAAGAAGGTAATTTTCATAGATGATATAATAATTCTGAGAATATCGACCCTCCTCATCTCTAGGGGGTGGTTTGTAAGTTGCGTTTGGAATACGAACCGTTCCCTTCCTTTCACTTGACAGAAATATTCTAACCATTGGACTTTTTCCTATATTTCTTGCTAATTGTTTAACATTGCCAAGTCTTTTTCTTGTGCTTCCTTGGGAGGGAACTTCACAACCTTTTCCTTTAACTTCGCAACCTTTTCCTTTGGAACCTTTTCCTTTAACTTCTCCAATTTTTGTTCCGCATTCTTTGGAAATCTTTCCTTTAACTCCCCCATCTTTGGAACCTTTTCCTTTAACTTCCCCAATTTTTGTTTCGCATTCTTTGGAACTCTTTCCTTTAACTCCCCCATCTTTGGAACCTTTTCCTTTAACAACTTCACTTTTTGCTAGTTGTTTGAAACGAAAGACCGGACCTTTTCCTTTAAAATCAACCTTGCTTGTTAAACTTTCTTGATTGGGAGGCTCAATTTCTTGTACATTTAGATGACTTGGTTCTCCTTTTTCCATTTGACATCTTCTTCGTTTGTTTCTACCTTGAACATCCTCCTCCTCCAATTCATCCTCCGCTTCATAGGCTTTTCGCAACAACTCAATACCCGAAGGATCTATTTTCTTTGATTCTTCCAACAATTCCCTTGCCGATTTTCTACCTACACTCCTCTTTTGTTTGGTAGGAGGCCTCCCCTTTCCCTTCTTCTTAGATGGTTCCTTCATATCGTACCTAGTTTGTGGGAATACGAATTTACGCAAGTTACTCAACCATATTTGTCTTTGCCCCGTGTTAATGT
The DNA here is from genome assembly GCF_003573695.1 of Papaver somniferum. Taxonomy (NCBI): domain Eukaryota; kingdom Viridiplantae; phylum Streptophyta; class Magnoliopsida; order Ranunculales; family Papaveraceae; genus Papaver; species Papaver somniferum. Next base: position 13,496,658 of record NC_039360.1, on the reverse strand, counting down.
ATTATATTTCGCGGCTAGCGCTTTTCCAATGTCGGTATCGGCAAACGTTCCTCCAAAATCTTGGTCGACTATTATTTCATCGAATGTTATTTGTTGCCAAAAGGGATCAACATCTTGTAGCGGAATAACTCTTTCATCGTAATTGGCTATGACATGCCGACATGGGAGGCCCAAACTTGTCATATTAGGACAAACACACTCTCCTTCGAAAAAGTTACCCAACTCAAATTGTATCACTTCTTTCATGATCATATCAATTGCACGATGCGACACTCTTTAATAAATATCCTCAAGCCAATGATTGTCTTTCCATTTTTTGTGTTTACTAGATCGGCTTTTTTCAAAATGCTCCATAACTCTATCTAAATCACGGAGGAAATAGTTGTGCATTGCTTGGAATACCATAACAAATCCACCATCACCACTATGAAGCTTTTTCTTCAACCGGTTGTGAGACGATTCCACCGTACTTGTAGCTTGGTTGTCGAAGTGTCTATATTGGTTCGTGAATGCGGATACAAATTTCTCTTTGTGTGGATCCAACCAATTGACCACCAAATACTTCACCATACTAGGATAACTTCTCAAACTATCCAATAACAAACGAGATCGTTCTTCATAATCTTCTATGGTGAGAGAGTGTGTCATGGCATCCCAATCCTCTTGGAAACTAGCCCATCTTAGTTCTGCCAACTTGTCATCCTTCTTGAATTTTTCTTTGGTTTCTTCTTGTTTATCTACCGGTAGTTTCTTTATTCTCGTCATTTCACTTTTCTTTGTTGGACGAATTATTGTCTTGCATTTAGTTTCAATGTTATTCCATAGGTGGAATGTGCAAAGAAGGTGATGAGCATCCGGGAAAACCCTCGCTATTGCATTCAACAATGCTTGTTCCTTGTCGCTGACAATGACTTTTGGAGTATATCCTTCCACGTAGAATAGCTTCACTTGTTCTAGTGCCCACACATAACTCTCTTCAAGCTCATTTTCCAAGAAGCAAAACGCGACACTAAACGGAGAGTTGGTGGAAGTTTGCCCAACAATGTTGAACACCGGCATCTCATACTTGTTGGTCTTGTACGTGCAATCCATTAAAAGAACTTGATTGGAGCACCGCGCCAACCGTATAAACTCGGGATGAGCCAATATGAGATTCTTTATTTGTTCATCCCCATCTTCATTATGAAAAACCGAGTAATTATACTTCTCTCCCAAATGCCTTAATTGTTGCATTTGATTTCTATTTTCCCATTGTTGATTTTTCAATGTTCTGGCGTTGTATATGGTTGCCAAAGTAGAAACATTCGATGGGTTTAAAAGCTTTATATGACCGAGTATATCGATGGATTTCATACGGATTTCGGTCATGGAACTTACAATCATTTTTTCTTCATCATTAAGCCGCGCCGCATAAGGATGGCTTAGCAAGGTCTTCGGTATTAGGTGGTTATGACGACCGCATACAACTTTCTCCAAATACCAATAATCATTTTCATTATTCTTATCCTTGTTGTGCTTGAATTGAAGCTTGAACGGGCACTTAGTCTTCTTGGTGAAAGTAGTATTCTTTCTCTCCGTCTTTCATTTATATTCGGTACCCTTTTTCACATGACTTGTGCTAGTTCCACTACACTCGGAAACCATTTGAAAGTGGCGATCATTGGTTGATCAATTACAAACTATAACACACATAATTAACTTGCCACGTTCTCTAGCCCATTTATTTGCATCTTCTTTATCTTTCCATGTCTACATGTTCCAAAAACTCAAAGTTAGTAGAAAAACAAAAACAAAAACATAACATATCTTTCCATTAGTTTCAAAAAATAAAAAAACACTTACCAAGTCAGTCAAACAGTGATGGGAAGAATCTTCAGTTAGAATTTCGTTTGCATTAGGTTGTGAAGGCATTGGTCTAGGTGGAAGCACGATCTATGAATCAAAATATCACAACATTAGTCAAAAAAAGAAGGAAAACCATAATTACGTCCAGGTTTTAAGGTACATGGACCCAGACGTTTTAAGCATAGGAAAGGTTACGGTTGAAAAATTCAACCTCTAACCTAGACGTTTTCAATTACGGTTGGAAACGTAGAAAATATGACCTAGACGTTTTCACTTTCTTTCACTTACGCTTGGAAATCAAAAACCCTAACCAAGACGTAAACTAAGTAATAAATACCCATGCAAAAATTATTTACGTCTGGGTTTTGGATGAATATAACCTAGGCGTAATTCTCAAGTTTTGTCCTATTGGAAACCAGTTACGCTCGGATTTATCCCAAACCTAGGCGTAAAACCGACTTGCGGTTGGTAACGAGGACCAAACCCTCTTCCAAACCCAGGCGTAAAATTAACTTACGGTTTGGAAACCAAGCACAACCCAAACGTAATCTTCCATGAAAGTCTAAAAATCTGAAATTTTTTACGTACTTAGCTGGTTTTGAGCGAAATTGAATCCATAAGAGATAGTTTAGAGGTGTACTTGTTGATTTTCAACCATTGGTTCTTCACTTTGTTGATTTATTTCTTCAATTGGTGGAGATTCATCATCACTTTATGTTAAACCCTCTCTACCATTTACCAAATCATCCATCTCTTGATCTCCAACATGAGGAATGTAAAACTTGTTTTCTCTATCATATAAAGATTCACCCACCTCGAATTGGTAACTTGTTTCATCCATTTTGGTTGAGTGAATCAAAAAAATCTAGGTTTTGAAATAAATCTCCAAAAATTTTCTTTTCTCTTCTCTCTAATTTTTCTTCCCACAAAAACTGTCCCAGAATTCACAAGTACATAACAAAATTCATCTTCTTAATCTAATTAGATTATATATTAATTAAACTGAATTAAAATTAGCCAGACAAGGGTTGTTTGGTCATCACAAAATTATTTAAGATAAGGGGTTTTTGATATTACTTATGGGTGACCCGTTTTTGTCTTATTAGGTGACGCCCTTCTAAAGGAATGTGACGCCCCAATAACAGCTTTCTATTTTTAGTTATCTACTTCTTGTAATCTAGAAGATGATGATGGACAAGCTAGCAATTTTTTTTTTTGAAGCAAATCTGTCATTTACAATAGCAAAATTATATTAAAACTAAAGAACTTGAACATAATAGATACTCCCTCCGTCCCTAATAAGATGACCTAGTTGTAGTTTTCACAAATTTTAAGGCAAGGAGGAAAGTGGAGTATATTTAACTATTTTTACAATTATACCCTTATGGGCAATAATTAGTAAAATTTAGAAACGATTTATCTCTCAAACTATACCACGGTTTTTTATAAACTTTATACCGTTGAAAAGAATTCTAAAACACCTGCGCAACGAATATAAACATGACTATCAAATTATACATATTTCATTTGGAAAAAATAATCAATTAAAAGGATAGTTTTAGAAAATATCCCTTGATTAGTGAAATAGGTCATCTATTTATGGGACAAAGTTTAAAACCAAGTAGGCCATCTTATTAAGGACGGAAGGAGTATATAATTTTGTAGTTCTCAGCTCCCTGCTTTACTTTCACTTCCTCACCACATTTCAATGAATTCGTCGTATTTTGGGACCTCTGGATATGATTCTGCATGTGGATAGTAGGCTAAAGTAAGACTATCCTCAAAGTTACTCCAGTTTGGGCTTAAACTGTTAACATAATACTTCACGAAAGAATTGCTCAGACGATGTTTTATGCCGGTGAGAAATATCAAGGGAATCCAGCGAATTTCAAGCACATGGCGCTCGTAGTCTTGAAATACGACTGTCATATCAATTGTTTCAGTTCCAAGGAGTGCCAGGTTAACTATCTCGACCTAGTTGGATAACAGAGAAAACACCGGCAAATCTTAGGGAGGGTCGGACTCCATAGGGAGGATTTGTTGGAAAACTGATTCCCGTGGGAAACGTGATTCCAGGAATTTGGGAAACCAAACAAACCGGGGGAAACATAATTCTACCCATAAATCCCATCTTTAAAATTCTACATCCAAACCCACCATTAATTCTTGATATAAAAACTGCGCAGCAACTTCCAAAAAGAAAAGGAAAAAAGAAAAAAAAAAGACAAAAATTCCTTTAAGTAAAATGACTTGCATGAATCATAATAACACTGACATACACAAGAGAACTCCGAATTTATTTGTGTCAGACTCATCTCGTTTCTTCTCTTCTCTCTCGACTGGATGGTACAACTTACAACTTAGGAGAGACCGGAAAGCAAAGAGAATTTATATGTTTGCGACAATTAATCTGTGACCTATAAAGGCGACATTTAGTATTTGGGCTATTTCATATGTAATTCCTGATACATCGGATCCAACATAACCCGCATTTTGGCTAATAGTCCTACTATCCGATCCTTTTGGTGGACTTGGAGCAACCACAATCACGACCAAATTTGAAGACTATAATTAAATTTGTTCCGGAAGTGAAGCACAATGGGATGGATTAAAGCTAAATTTGGTATGATTTTTTAGGGTTTGAGACTATATGTAATCGCCGACCGAGACTATAACTGAATTTAATGGGGCGTAGGTATCGTGAGCGTTGTAGGTTAGGCGTGAATATAATGAGCGTATAACATTGGGCGTAAGTATTGTGTGCGTTTGAGAGTGGAGCGCTAATTCAAAAAACGTCAGTGGGGCGTTAATATAAACTACACCAAACCAAACGTTCACAAAATGTATGCATGATATCATGCGTTGATATTATTGCCGCCTCATGTTTTTTTTCCATCAAACTCACTTAATACTCCCGTCTCACATTTGGAATTAACACTAGGTTGGTGATTTTGTGAACGCCCCACGTCTGGCGATAATAATACTTACGCCCTACATGAAGCGTGGATAATACTTAGGCCCCATTCATGCGTTCACAATAACGACGCCTGACCTCCGTACGTTCATTATAACTCCGCTCACTGTCAAACATTCATTATAACAACGCCAGACTAAATTATATTTCCTCCGTTATTTTTTAATATGCCAGTTTCTATAAATAAATATTTCGAAAAAATAGGTCAGTTTCCTAATTGGGAAAGTCAAATGTTACTTTAATTTTTTGGGACCACTTTTCTTTGAACTTCTTTTGATGACAAGTGTTATGTGGACCATTTCACTTATTTCTTTGGCTGACAACTGTCATAGGGACCATTTCACTTCACTTCTTTTATTGACAAGTGTCTAGAGGACCACTTTCAATAATTAGTTCTCTTAATTTCCTTAATTTTCTCAAAAAAAAAAGAAACTTGCCTATTAAAAAGTCACGGAGGGAGTAGTCTTCAACAGCTGCGCTTCGCCTTAAAAAAGGCCAAAATATTTTAATATTTAGTCTGCTTTTCAGTATTTAGTCCCGTTCATGAGTGTGGTTGCTCTCAGCGGGTGTTAGACTTTTGATACTGTCGTCTCAACTCGAAATATTTTCTCGTCTTAGTTTTATTTTTTAGGGTTTATAAACGTACGTAGTTTACTTGTACGTAGTTTTCTCGTCTTAGTTTTATTCATCTTCTACGTCTACTCCATATAGCTATACAACATCACACACGCCATGTTCGTCCGTTAACGCATGGGCTACAATTCTAACAGGTAAGCAAATTCACATCTAGATAATTTCATTTTGACGAAAAGAAAGTACAGTTGAGTACTGGTTTTGGATTTGGGGGCGGCGCTGGTGATGGATTCAACGTTGGTCCAGTGATTATAGGTGTTCCCTTCTTTTTGGTTGATAAGTTCCAGTCTCGTCATCGTGAGTCAAGAAAGTCAACACAAAGTTATCCCATCCCTGTGGATGATAAATACCAGGCGTTTGAACGTGAGTTTAGAAAGGCAAGAGAAAGTCAAAAAACCACTGTAACCATGCTTCAGGTAATTATAGAGTCTTCTATTTGCTATGTTACAGATAGATAGTTATGTTGATGAGTGAGTGGTGTTCTTGAATCAATTGGCTTCTTAATTAGGTTGGATTATTGGGTTCGGCAAGGTCACTTCAAAAGGATCTTGATAAGATTGCTCAAGTTGCAGACGCATCGACTCGTTCGGGTTTGAGTTATATTTTACAAGGTGAAGCTCCAACACGATATGCTTTTTCTTATTTACGGTTTCTAACATGACACTGATCAGTTTATCATGTACACTAGTCTGTTCTGGAAAATCAGTGTTGTTTAGTAAGCTTTCCATGTCTTGGACGCGTATGAATTGCAACATTAGGGAGGAAAATCACCAGGGAGCCATACGGTTTTCTTTTACATAGCATATGTTGGAATTAAGATTTGTGCATGCATATACGTAGATAAGGGAGTGGTTAGTTTCATGTAGAGCTTTTCAGAAAGATTTTCTGGAAGATCGAATCCAAAAATGTTAATTTACATGATTGACCAGTGCAAAAAACCGATATGTTTTGACGTTAATTTTGTCAGTTCCAATATATACTTCCTTCCCTTCTGATTGCAGAATCCGCATTAGCTGTGCTTCGGCATCCTGATTACTGCATCTCTGGTTACGCATATGTAAGTTGAATTCTCTCCAAATGGTTCTTTTCCTAACTGCACAGTTAACTATGTTGGTGTTCGTGTAATGTAACTATAGTTTGAACTGTGCCTAGGTGGCGGAAAATGGGTCATTTGTCCAAATATTTTTAAATCACGGTTCAAATGGACGAGTAAAAAATAGTTTGGGTGAAATGGCCAAAAAAGAAATAGCAAGGATGAAAATGGATTCATCTTAGCTTAAATTTAAAAAATAGCAAGAATGAAACTGGATACATCCTGTGTAAATTAAAAATAAGAAAAAATATTTGAAAATGGGCATGATGAAACTGGTTACATCCTGCCTATTTTTACATTTTTGTCAATTTAAACAGTATCAAAATCTAACTGTCAATTTCACCCAGGAATTGTTGATTTTGGTCTTTTTAACCAATTTTATGATAAATTTGAGGCAATGTGGAGCCCACTGTCCTCATGTCGCCCGTATTGCTTGGAATTATAAGGGTACCCAATACCCTGGAATGCGTCATGAAGGTGGTAAGGGAAGGTCATTACTTACACGCCTAATGCTTTCTTTTCCCATACAACCTATTCCCAAGTATTGAACCAGTATTTCAGCAAATGAACCATCACCATGCTCTTCATTTTCCTCCAAAACATTCTCATCGGCAGCCATTGTTGGAATGGAGTGCTATTGCTACAATTTTAGACCTCAATTTATAGATGTGAAAATGAGCACCCAACCATGATATTTCATTCATACGGATGCATGCTTATACTGCAATAAAAACAAATCATATATTACATTAACTCGTGCGGGGTATGTCTTAAATAGGGGACACGAGCAAACAAGATTGCAACAAAATAAGTCGTGCATGAAATCTGAAAGAATCCTCTACAAATTTTAAAGTTCTTAAATCTCTTTGTCTGTAGACTTACCATCGTTTTGTATGTAGCTAAAATGGAGCTGGCAATTTGGCGTGGCCATTATTGTCCATCATTCGGTATTTACTTGCACTCTTAAAGGTTGGTTTGGATAGTGGGTCAACCGATCATTTGGTTGTTGTCCAAGGTCTTGTGAACTGCTCCGGCGACATATAGCTACGACGAACGTAGTTTTGAAATTTCGTCATGTTAGATGAGGAATAATGTCAGTGAAATACACGCGTGCCTTCTCTTCCAGCTATTGTTAATTACCATACCCGGGCCATGTAAATGTCTCTTGATAAAAGTTAATCTTCATGTGATCAAAATAAATATTTTTATTGATTTCACCGTGGAAATCATTAACTTTTTCAGCAAGTACCTAAGTTTAAGTTTGAAAAATGAAAATCTTCTTTTAATGTATTTGTAGTAATTGCTGCAAATTTGGGAAGACAGATGGATTCCAAATTCGGAAATAATACCACAACCTCAAGATTCTTAGGGCACAATTCCGACAAAAGTTCAAGAACTTATTACTGAAGAAAATAAGTGGGACCAAGGAAAATTGGACATTTACTTTAGCCCGGAAGTGAGAAAAAAATTCAAGCCATATCTCCAATAAAAGAAGAGGAAGACAAAATCCAGTGGTTACACCATCATTCAGGACTCTTCTCGGCTAAAATCATTTATAATTTCTTAGCTAACCAAGCTCAAGAAGAGGATAGTTCGTTAATAGATTTTTCATAGAGAAGTATTTGGAAAATACAAGCAATTCCAAGAATCAAGCTTTTTGTGTGGAAGCTAACTGGAAAAATGTTGTGATTATACAACAAATTAACAATCAATAGATGAAGTAGTGAAAGAAATGAATAACAAAATCTCAAATCAGTGAAGAAATGAGCCAAATCTGGTTCATAAGAACACAGCCAACACTAGGTTTAGTTCATCAATCTCAGATGTGGAAAATAAGCCCCCTCTCTTACACATTTAATGACCAATCACTAAACCTAACTCTGCCCAACGGATGAGAAACACGTGGGCACAATCAAGAGGTTAACAGTCTCTAATTAACTAACAACAGAAATGACTAAATACATCCACAGTATTACTAATAGCAGCCCACAAGGATAGCCCTTAGTTGTCACAATGTGACAAAAAGCTTTGCCCACATCTTCGAGACTAGGTGCCCATAACCCAGAAATTGACCCAAACTGCTAATTGTGCAACGCTCATGTTCAGGAAACTGAGAAGCACCTATTTGGATCTTGCCCTTTCGCCAGAGCCATTTGGTTCAGTTTTTCGCTAGGACATTTAATTTCTCCAGATACTACGGTTTCAATCACAACATGGGTTAAAGGGTGGCTCCTAAATCCAGATTTAGATAGTTTGAACCATAAATAGAAACCATATTATGGTTCATCTGGAAATACAGATGCTCGGTGGTTTTCCAAAAGATAATCCCAAATCCAAGACAACTAATTGATCAGATCAACAAATTTTTGCAGACCATCCCTCAAAACAATATAACAAAGGGAACGGATAATAACCAGCTAATGATGATCAATTCTAAATGGTCAAATATAAACTCTGATTGGATAATTTTTATAGATGTTTCTTTCAAGGAAGAAGACTTTTCAATGGGATATGCTCACATCGTATATTCAATAGATCTCCAGTCATTTATGCACATCTCAGCGGGTTCAGAGATAGCCACTTCAGCCTTCCATGCTGAAGCGAAAGCCTTACAAAAAGCGGTCACATGGCTGAAAGAAAATGTCCTTTCCAGCGTTACAATAATAACAGACTGTAAAGTCTTGGCCGACAACACAACAAGGATAACTCAAGCCCCTTTTGGACAGCCGAAGATACCGTTCAAGCAGTAAAGAAAATCTTAAAAGAACTCCCTCAGGCTCAGGTAAACTTCACAAATCGAAAATACAATTCAGCAGCGAACATAATTGCCAATGAAGCAAGGATAAAAAGCCTCCAACATTTATCCACGAAGTTACAATAAAGAATTAAGATTTCTAGCATTATATCTAATATTTTTGATAGAAACGAAGTTGTAAATCTCCTATACTATATTTGCTAGTCAATATATTTCATCTTTACATCAAAAAAAAAAAAGATTGCTATAAATTAATTAATACTAGTTGTCTACTTAATTATTACTAGAAGTCAAATGACCAAAATGTCCATACCAGAAGTCTTACTTGCTGGTCTAGGGGTCTTTTAGTTTTGTGAATCTTCATATCAAAGTCCGCCAAGAAAGGGATGAAGCAAAAATGACCAAATCTGGATCAGATATTTGGTATGATTTCTTCCTATAACATTCCCAAACCCTACAAGTAGATAAGATTATGCAGCTAATAAAGAGCAGTTTATACCACCATAGTCAAAACATTGGAGATTAAAAGAATGTTGTTTACATGTTCGACAAAATGTTCCAACCAAGGATATTTTCACTCTCGAAAAATTCAGAATTTATCAAGTTAGCTAGACCGGTGACATGTATCATTGGCTTTGTATCACTGTTTACCAAAATGGGTATATCTGCTTTTACTTGAAATCCTTCGTTCGTTAAAGAAGAGACCTTAAAGATGGTTCAGTATGACTAGTGTCAAGGGATCAGTCGTGGTTGCTTTTGATTATTCCATGAAGTAAAATATGCTGCAAGTATATGTGTACATTTGTTCAAGACCACCTGCGACAGCAGGCAAAGTTATTCACATCGTATGCAGCATTTAAGGCTGGTGCATTTTAGTTTGATGCGCCACTTCAGCTTATTCTACTTTACAACCGAGTAGTGGATGGTCCAGTCTTTACAGCTGAGAATATACTAGTTTACAAGGTAATCGAATGCTCCAATATATAATACCATCTTTATAGGCATGCTTGAAGCCTGGTGCCCTTTTGGTTTTGCATATTGATCCAGTATCGCCTTCTACCGTAATGTTGTTTCACCATCTGTTTGTTTTACATGACCCACCGTCCCTTCGTTGTTACTGTACGTTTCTCCCTGAATAATAATTGTGTTTAGTATTATTGCAAGGGAGCTGCTGACTCGCTGTCCCAGATAGCATATCATTATTAGTTCGGACCATCAGAGTCTTGATGAGCAGCACTAACATCAAATTTTATCTCATCATATGAATTTAGCTTCGAATACCTTTTCAGTGTGCCACACATCTATAGCATTCAGTGTTAATTAACATCTTATTTTGCAGGTAATGGATCTATATCCTCAAAATTGGAAATGACTTCGATATGAAGATTGCAAGCTGCAAACTATGCGTGATGTCTTGGGGTGTTCTTGCTGTCATATGCTCTATCAAGCAGGTTAGTCTCAGTTATCCTCATCTTTCGAAATATGTTAGAAAGGCACAGATTAAACTCCCTATATCTGAACCTTATAGAATATAATGACTTCGGTATGACAGTAGGATCGCAGTCGATGTAACATATTTCTTACAACAGAAATTGGGCATGAAATTTTATCCAGGATATCGTTACTTTAAATTATACTATCCTATAAATGTTCCTTTAGAATTTGGAAATGTACGGATGAGTCTGCTGGCGTTAGATGATTGGTTACTTTTCCTTTAACCAAAAAGTTGGGCGGCCATATATCACGGCCTGATGCCCGCCATAAATGGGTTCATAATCACGGGGACTTCCCATAAAATGGATGCAACAAGACCCTTTAGTAAGATGGGTCTCATTGAACTAAAGGTCCAACTTCGTGTTTTCAGTTTGAGAAGGCTGTTAATTTTCCTAAGCTCCTTCATGTCTGTCATTGCTGTAACATACTTTTTTCCCGCCACAATGTGTTTGACAGTTTGAGGCTCATGATTCTACCTGACCTCGATCAATCTTGCTGATACAGTGATTCAATCCCCTGAAACACAAAAAATCTTCATCTGTGAACCATAAGCATCGAAGAATAAAGGTTAGTGTTAGAGTTAGAGGGCCTACTCTATCTGTATTCGCTTACATTATTTCTGCACTTACTTCAAATCTTTCGTTATTACCAAGATTAACTCATATGATATTAAGCAATAAGCACTACGTGTAGCCTCTAAATTCGGAATTCCCATGGGTCACATCATGCACAGCAGCCTCCTTGTCTTATATAAATGTTTGCTTTTACAAAAATATCCAAGTCCAAATCTCAATGATTTTAACTAACTTTCCTACCAATAAAATTCTTATTGAATAACTTGAACTTCCACTTCAATCTTCATGTTCAGCAAATACCATCCTTCCTTGACTGACCCTTATTGAAATATGTCGACTCATGATGTACTGTGAGCAACTTGAAGCCACCCTAAACGTGTCTTAGTTGCATATTTTATCTTTAGCAAATAGTATGTATAAATATGTCATTCTCCTTTCCTTCTTCTTCATAATTCTCAACACTTGGAATTCTTTCTTATTTCACTCTCCAGCAAAGTTGTAACCATGGGAAGTCTTCCAACTGATATCATTGAAAGCATGTCAGTATGCTCTCAAAACCCACTAGACCCAGATGAATTTAGAAGGCAAGGTCACATGATTATTGACTTCCTTGCTGATTACTACAAGAATGTTGAGAAATATCCAGTTAGAAGCCAAGTCGAACCTGGTTACTTGCAGAAACGATTACCTGAGGCCGCTCCCAAGAATTCTGAGGCTATAGAAACCATTCTTGAAGATGTCACCAATGATATCATTCCTGGTCTTACTCACTGGCAAAGTCCAAACTACTTCGCTTATTTTCCTTCAAGTGGTTCCGTTGCAGGTTTCCTTGGGGAAATGCTCAGTACTGGATTCAATGTCGTCGGATTCAATTGGATGTCATCCCCAGCTGCAACTGAGTTAGAGAGTATTGTTATGAATTGGCTTGGCCAAATGCTTACACTTCCCAAATCATTTCTCTTCTCATCAGATGGAAGTTCAGGAGGAGGAGGAGTTTTACAGGGAACTACTTGTGAAGCCATTTTGTGTATACTGACTGCAGCAAGAGATAAAATGTTGAACAGAATCGGTAGAGAAAATATCAATAAGTTAGTTGTTTATGCTTCTGATCAAACCCATTGCGCACTACAAAAAGCTGCTCAAATTGCTGGTATAAACCCGAAGAACGTCCGTGCTATTGCTACTTCAAAGGCTACAAATTTCAGCCTCTCGCCAATTTCACTCCAATCGACCATCTTAGCTGATATCGAATCCGGGTTAGTTCCGATGTTTTTATGTACTACTGTTGGTACAACTTCATCAACAGCCGTCGATCCTATTGGCCCACTTTGCGAGGTCGCCAAAACTTATGGAATTTGGGTTCATGTGGATGCGGCTTATGCCGGAAGTGCTTGCATCTGTCCAGAATTCAGGCACTTCATTGATGGTGTAGAGGATGCAGACTCATTCAGTCTAAATGCACACAAGTGGTTTCTCACTACTTTGGATTGTTGTTGTTTATGGGTCAAAGACTCTTTTTCCCTTGTCAATGCATTATCAACAAATCCAGAATATTTGAAGAACAAGGCAACTGAATCGAAACAAGTTATTGACTACAAAGATTGGCAAATAGCACTCAGCAGAAGATTCCGATCCATGAAACTCTGGTTAGTACTTCGCAGCTACGGAGTTGCTAACTTAAAAACTTTCCTCAGGGGTCATGTTAAGATGGCTAAGCATTTTCAAGGACTAGTTGGTATGGATAACAGGTTTGAGATTGTGGTTCCTAGGACATTTGCCATGGTATGTTTTCGCCTTAAACCAACTGCCATTCTGAAGCAAAAGAAAATTGAAAACGATGACATGGAATCTGAAGCAAATGATATCAATACGAAGCTGCTGGAATCAGTCAATGCATCCGGTAAGATATATATGACTCATGCTGTTGTAGGAGGGGTGTACATGATTCGGTTTGCTGTCGGGGCAACACTGACAGAGGAACGACACGTGAATGGGGCTTGGAAGGTGGTTCAAGAGCACACAGACGCCATATTCAGAGCCTTGGATGGTGATATAATCAACCAGGAAATTGTCCATTGAGGTGTGGAGACAGGAACAGAGTATACGCAAATTATTATGTGCTAATACTAAATCACCATAAATAATTGATTTCCTTGTAATTTCACGGACTTGTATGCAAAGCAGAGACATTTGTAATCCATTCGTGTTCTGGAAGATAATTATCGTTATCTTTTCGCCAATTCGTTAGGCGCCTGGTCTGGTGCCTCGTTCCCCAGACAGAATAGCACTGCACCAGAGACCTGTGTATATTTCTTGCTTTCAAAAACTTAATCCGAGCCACCACTTTGATAAACTTCTCTGTATGATTAGCTGCACATTACAGGCTCTTGACTATCAGTAGGTTCAGGAAATGGGGCAAACAGGTTGACCCAATGTGGGTAAATTCATTTCCAGAGAAACTTACACAATTAATAACGACAAAGAAGTAACATAAACATTGTTACAAGTACATTTGCTCAAATTACAAATCCAACTCCAAGTCAGTTATCCCGAGCATTTGTTTGTAGTCTTTCCTTTCGCTTCTTGGCAGGAGGAGTCGACCCGTCCTTAATCCCAGCACACGGTACGTAACCCAGATCACAAGGCCTAAATCCTTCAATATGCAATCCATTCCCATAAGCTTCCCCAACACAGTTATCATCCAATTCAGGATACAAACACTGAACTTGATCACCGCATTGAAGGTCACGCTTGCACTGGCTGACATCATAAGCTTCGTCTGAGTTCGAACTTAACGTGTTCTGCGAAACCCCATTATTACAGTCAATGGATTTTGGGTAAGGGAATGATCCGATTTCGTCTTTAATCCTTCCCTTGATGTTCGTCAGCACAGACCTCAACCTAGCTACCTCTTGCTCAAGAGCAGCTTTACCCTGCAACTTGTTTATCAACTGCTGATTTATAATTCTCAATTTCTTAACTTCATCTTCCAATGACTCTGCCCGAGCTTTCTTTTTCTGGCGGTACTTACGGACGGCATCCCGGTTGCCCGGTCTTTTGACCTCAGTTGTGGTTTTAGGCTCATCAGGGAGGATTTTGGTGTGGAGATGGAAACAAGAATGTGAATGCGATAAATCTGGTCCAGCAGGTGGGTTGCAAAAGTGTGTATGTGTGCAGGCTAGAGCATCGTTAAAGATATCGGCGAAGAAACTGTTCAGTGATTCATCATCCATGAAATCCTCCTCATCCTCCATCATTCAGATGTATCAAACTGGAATCACGATCAGAGAATAGACGGGTTTTTTTTTTTTTCCTGTAGAGTTTATCGTTTTTATCTATTTTGTGTCGCTCTCCGACTTGGTCGTGATTCCATCGAAAACTGGCAAAAGCCTGGACCCAGGGATTATCACCAACTAGTATATACAACTTGATATATTCACCTGAATTGTTAATCATTACTCCATTATTTTGTAAGTTTAATTTACCTGAAATAAATTGCATTGAAAACGTATAGTAGGTAGGCTTTTAGGTGAACCAGGAACTCAAACCATGTTCGACAAACAAATATCACATTCGTTAAAATTACACCGAAGGTTATTCAAATTTTCCCGAGGGGTTACTGAGGGGTGGAGCGAGAAACTAGATTACGTCAGGTCCAGATAAATTAGATGGCTTCAGTCGGATCCGAACTAGTCAGGTCCAGATAAATTAGGTGGTTTCAGTCAGATCCGAACTAGTCAGATTTAGATAAATCGGATCCAAAAAAACAACACAAACATGATATAAGGGGAACATAGCAAAAAAAAAAGGACCGGAAGCCCAAATTATTTTGTAAAATTCAGACTTGAAAACCAACTGGACAGGGTCGCAAGTGCACACCTTTGCTTCCACCCCTAGGATTACAGTATAGCGGATACAAGAAGGAAATCCCCCGTCCATGTAGGTCCCTCTTTAAGCTATTCCTATCCTAATGATAGAATTATTGCTCTATTCATTTTTGGATCTCTTTCCATGATTTTTTTTTGGATATTTGTGCGCAAGTACCAAATGGTTGTTTAGTAATTTTTATGAAACTTATAGGAACCCATATAGCAGCCTTGTGGAAACATTTAGGTTCAAGCTAATAGAACACAAAAATCACACCCATTTACAAATGAGTTCATAAATACAAAAAGAGGGAAGATTCATGCACGCTCTTAGATGGACAAGGTCAGACACGATTTGCGTCATTTTCTTCGCAAAACCCAAACGACAATGAATTTAAGTGTAATATTTTGATGATATGTTCCTCTTATAAGACTCTACATTCCTACGAAAAAATGAACACAATTCGAGATAGCAAACCTCACCATCTACCGATCTTAATTTCAACCGTTAAATTTAAAGGGTTGATATTCAAAGGGGTAGATGGTCATTTTATATATCTCGAATTGTGTTCATTTTTTTGTAGGAATATAGAGTCTTATAAGAAGAACATATCATCAAATTATCACGCTTAAATTCATTGTCGTTTGGATTTTGCGAAAAAAATGACACAAATATTGTCTGATCTTGTCCATGTAAGAGTGTCCATGAATCCTACCTCATACAAAAATCCGAGGACACAAATCTATTTCTAGCCCGTGGATATCTTGAATTAGAAATTATCAATCATGTATCTATTTTTGAAATGGAAATCTTAATTTGATCTTTGGATTTTTATTATTCGTATCTTTTGATTAGTTTGAGTCACCTAATCAACTCCACCTTTTATACTTCATTTCAAATTCGATTTAAGATTTTTCCATTAGAAAAACAGATTCTCCGTATCTTTGACAAATTTAAAGGTTAAACCGTGTCTACCTTTTATCTCACAACTTTTTGGGCGGGTCCCAGTAGATCCCGAAGAGTACAGCAGGGGATCCCGTCATTGAATTGGTTTCTCTGGCGGTTTTTGGGCGGTTTTATTCGTAGTTCATAAAGAATTTTTGTTATGTATAATATAATTAATGAGTTGTAGCCGAATTGAATGAAAATATATAGTACCAAGTACACCGAAAGTTACTGAACACTTTGTGGTACGAATGAAAAAGGAGAAATTTTAAACATCATGAATAGGAATTAAAATGTTGTTATTAGAACAACCATTCAAATTTGGGCGGTCTTTTTCCATTCATATCAACGGGAGTATGACCAATTTGTAGAAAAACTTTCGTTAAATATTAATTTTAAGTTAATAAAAGCCCAAACAAATTTCTTCTAAGATTGGAGATTAGCTATCCTCAAACTCCGACCAATTTGCAGACACTACACCAAACGCCGCGCTTTCGTGGTTACACAAATTGCAATTACAAAAATGCTAATTTGCCGAGGGATTTTGACATGAAAAATTCCGTCAAAAACAAGTGGTTAAGGCCCATTTTACCCATTCTTTTCTCTCTCTTCTCTAGGTTCTTCCCAAAACAAAACAAAATTCTCCACCACCATTAAAATTTGCTGCTCAGATCTAGTCCATTTAAGTTTTTGGGCCAGATCTGAGCAGGTTTCTTTTCTTTTTCTTGTTTTCTTAGATAATTAGTAGTCTAGATTAGATTTATTTAAGTTTTTGTTTCAATCTCCACTGTTTCTAGGATATTTTTATGAGGTTCTTATGGGTGGTTTGCTCTCTTAGTTTGTGTCTTCTCCTTTATGGAGATTCTTTATGCTCTCTCATGGAATTTCTTTGTGATCTCAATAGAGATTTTAGGTGGAAGTTCAAGTCTGGTGATCAAGATCCAAGACTTTGGGACATATTACTCTTTGGATTTTAATTTCATTTATGAGTAGATGTCTTTTTAAAGAAGAAGAAATCCTTTCAAAATGGTTAGATTATAATTCCAAAACCATTCTCTCAATCTTAGAATTGCTTGGTACTCTTGTTGGTAGTTTGTTACTTCTCTTCACAAATTACACTTTAATCTTGATGTATTTGAAGTCCATGTAATCTCTATCTTATCATAAATGAAATTTTATGAGATTAAAAAAAAAATGCATAAACCAAGGACATCTAAATCCCAGAATTTGTCTACACTATTTCCTCTTTTGGTCATATTGCATCACGTCTAGTTTAGCTAAGGAGAAAAACGGAATCAAAACAAGTTTCAATTTCTATAATAGAAATACACGTGGGCTACGATTATAAAAAGTTTAATTAAGGGTTCTGGACCAATTAATTAAGGGATAATCTCCCTGTTTAGGTACCAATTGGCCCTTATTCTTTAGCAGTTTAGGTGTTTTTTTTTTTTGAAGCAGCAGTTTAGGTGTTGGGATCACGTCAAGAATTAGGTGTAGACAGTGGTGGACGTGTTTAAGGGCGAGTGGATCTGCTAACCCCACTCCATCTAAGTAATATTATCTCCGTCCCTAATTAGATGACCTATACCATAAATAAGTGGAGTAATATATTAGTTTTATTATAAGAAATATGTAAAATTTGATAGCCATATTTATATTCCCTCCGTCCTACTTTACTTGCTTAAATTGTGTTTTTTGTAGCAAAATTGTACCAAAAAATTAGTGTATTTCCCATTAAAATTTTCTAATTATCAAGAAAGAAACAAAAATTAGGATATGAAAACTAGTACATTAAACAAACAATTTGGAAGATCGATGGTGTGTGTGGAAGTAATTTGTATTTCTTTAAAGTTTTCACAAAATCCAATTTAGGCAAGTAAACTAGGACGGAGGGAGTATTAATTAGGTAGGTGTTTTAAAATGCTTTTCAGTGATACAAAGTTTACGAAAATCCGTTGTATTGTTTGAGAGATAAATCTTTTCTAAATTTACTAGTAAATTTTAACTAGGTCATCTAATTAGGGACGGAGGGAGTATAATACGAAGGACAACCCAACCCAACTGGCCAACTTTTTTTTTCGAAATTTAATCTAGAATACAAAACAAAGCTAGGCTAAGTTAAGCTAGATAAAGAGCGGCCGAGATTTGTCTAGGAGGGATAAATCTACGGCCGTCGTTTTTTCACCTAACCATTATAAATACTTTATTAATTAGAGTGTCCTATTAATTGCCATGATGAATGATTAAATAATTTTTGATGATAAATGTTCATTTAATGAATCTAATAAATACATATTTTTATGAATAAATAAGTTTATTAAAAACTACATATATATTGATCGGTAAAGAATTTGGTGCTGGCGAGTTTCGAACTTAGGTAACTGGTATCATCACCCAATAACTTTACCACTGTACTACAGTGATCCCGGTTAAAAATTATATTATATTAATAATTTTTAATGGTGGTAGTGAAAGAAGCAGTGGGTGGTGGAAACAGTGGCGGGTATTTATGAGTGGTGGAGGTGGTAACAATACTGGTGGTGGAAAAAATAGTGGGCGTGGCTGGGTTTTACGTAAGATGGTGGATGTTAGTGAATAGTAGTGGATAATAATAGTTTGTGTCTTTTTAAAATAGGCAACATTTTATTGTGATAGATGTAATTGGCTGTTTTTAGCACAACTGGTAAGGACAAAACACAAATATTTTTAGGAGGATACCAAATCATATAAGACAATATGATCATGACTGTTGGATCACTTATAGTACCCGATCGAATAAATCGCGGTTTTTAGTATTAAAATAAAGTTGATTACATTTCCAGAATACATAACAAAGTTTGGACAAGTTGTGCTAGATAAAGAACAATCAATTTATACTTGTGGAACATAAATCTACCGCTATAAATGACCACGTTTAATTAAAATTTAATAATAAATGTTCAATTGATATTTCATAATAAATGTTTCTTTAATTAATCAAATGAATATATTTTTGTTGATACATAATAAATTCATTTGATATTAACCATATCAGTAAGCATTAATGGTGGTTGTGATGGTGGCATTGGTGGGGATAATGGTGGTGGGTATTGGTGAGACTGGTGGAGTGGTGACGATAATGTGGTGGTGGAATAAGTAGAGGTAGTAGGGTGAGAAAAGGGGTCCTAAGATAGGTAAATTAAGCATTAATGGTGGTTTTGATGGTGGATCGGCGGTGGGGATAATGGTGGTAAGTATTGGTGAGACTGGCGGAGTGGTGACGATAAAGTGGTGTGGAAGAAGTAGTAGTAGTAGGGTGAGAAAGGTGTCCTAAGATAGGTAAATTATTTGGTCACCCTTAGTTAATTTTTCTTTGTTTTGTTTTAATTTGATTTTAGTTTTCAAATTATTTTTTATTATTTTTTTAAAATTAAAACAATTTTTAAAGGCCAGATTTTTCCAAAATTGAAGATGTTATGATTTTAAGATTTGCCGAGTAGGGGGCAGGAAGAAAATATGAGACCTATAAAAAAGTTGACCAAACACAAGGCTACACGCGAATTAATTGTAATCGGTTCAGTTTCTCACATCTCTCTTTATTTTTCTTTTTTTGTCATGGTTTATGTTTCTGTCATTATTTCTCCCGTAATTCATGGGATTATGCAAAGCTATGCGTGAATTAATTGTAATTGATTCAGTTTCTCACATCTCTCTTTATTCCACTCTCTTTGTCATGATTTCTGTTTTTGTCATTTCTCCCCAACTTCGTGTATTTATGCATGCTTGAGAAATAGTCCATGATAATAGGTAAAGAGACAAGAAATGAAATGGATCAAGAATTAAAATAGAAAACCATACAAAGCTACTGGTTGGAAACCTGGAAACAAGCAGGGCACCAACCCCCTATGAATAACAATGCCTAATCTGTAAAGACCCTCAAGCTCGTCAACGCTATTAGATTAGTCAAGAGACGATTTAGTCGATAATAACTCGATTAGTTTAACACGAACGTTATTTATTAGAAATTAATCTAACAAAAATCTAGATACAAAACTAGTACCATCGATTAGATCTCGAAAAGTTGTGCGAAATGGACTACTCGAACGTGTGAATCGGGTACCGGATGAAGAAGATATCATTGGATAATTAAGAAAGGAAAAATAGTCTTTTTGCTTTGGACCGACCCTGGCTGCCCGTATCAATTTGCTGGGTGCCTTTGTAAGTTTTCGTCGGCCTTATCTTCTTACGGATCTAAGAGAAGCTCATTCTCTTATATTCTTTCTCTTTCTTCTTCTTCTTCGTTCTACTTCTCTGTTCTTCTATTTTCTTCTTCTCTCCTTATCTGTTGCTGTTCGAGAGATGAAATTGAGGATTTAAGTTGTATGATTGATAGATAAGAATCCAGATAAATAGATGAATCAAAGAAGGTGTTGTTGTTGGAGTTGTTCAAGTTCTAGAAGAAAGATTGGGAGTGAGTTGGGGTTTCTGAGAAAAGGAATCGACTAAGGATTTACGGGATATTGATTAGGAAATCAATTATATGGAGATGGGTTTCATGTGTTGATTGCAGAGAAGAAGATGTTATTGTGAATCAGAAGAAAATCAAATTAGGGGCACATAGTTGATTTAGGTTATAAAGATTTAAGAGATGAAATTGAAGCTTTAAAAGGTTGATTAAAGGTGGGTTTGACGTGAATTCGAGTATAGGTTGAAGAATACTTGAAGACTTACAGTTAGGGTTTATAAGTACTCACTGGAGGTTTGAATAATGGATAAGAAGAAATAAAAGATGAATTCGATATCCTATGAAGGAGATTTGAGATGGGTTTGTTGATATGAAGACTTATGTTGCTGTTTTGGGTTCGAATTAGAGAAGTCTTGTTTGGGAATGGAAGTAGGGTCTGATGTAGTTGAATTAGGGTTTATTATGAACTGATGCTGCTGATGAGGATAGTCGAGATGGTTAGTTGAATTAGGTGATAAATAGGAGAATGATTTCAATTACTTGAGAAGCTGTTATCAGGTAATTGTTATTCCAATTTAATTTTATTCAAGTTGTGTATTTTGGTTTGTTGAAGTATATGTTAATGAAGCTAAGATTTGGGGTGAATGATTATCAAAAATGTACTAGCTGTAGAAGGGTGAAAATGAATTGTATCACTAAGTATGTAACTGGGGAGTTGTCATGATTGCAGGTGCAAGTAAAATGAATGTGTATGTTGGTAGTTAATTGAGTTGATGTGCAAGTTGAGATGTTGTTGAGTCATGAGATGATTCTGCAGGTGGATGTAATTGAGTACGTTGGAGGTCTGTTATTGAATTGCAGTCGAATCTTGCTCAGACATGCAGGGGAGTTGGATGATTGATTGTGATGAACATGAAGAAACTGATAGCGCTGTGTGTATTGTGAATTGAAGTTTGTATAGAATGAAGCTGTTTTGGATGATTGATTGTGATGTGAGATTGCAGGCGATATTGAACTGGTGGTGCTGGAGTGGTTAAGATGGATATGTTTTGGTGTGGTCATGGGAGTTGTATTGTAGTAGTTTATAGAATGAATGGTTCCTGAAGTTTCAGTCCATGAAGAATGGTGAATTCAGAGTTGTAGATTGTTTTTGCTGTGAAAGCTGGTTACTGCTTTTTCAGGTAAACTTGGTTCCAGTTGTGAATTGCAGAATTCTGTTATAATGAATTTATTTGTATAATGATATCAATGTTAGAATAAGGTTGGTGAAATTGAACTAGGAATAGAGTTGCAGGTGTGGTAGAATCTTTGGCCTGCGCTTGTGGCTCAGGCCTGAACCTTGTGCCAGTCTGACTGAACTTATTCAGTCTGACTTAGTTGTATTATTGTCTGACTTAGATCATCTGACTGAGTTAACTCAGTCTGAACCAGACTCAACTCACTGAGTTGACTCAGGTGACCAGATCGTTGACCTTGACCAGGGTTTGACCATTTGACCTTGGACATTGACCTTTGACTGACGTTCACCATTAGTTCGACCGTTAGTGATTGTTATTTGACTTTGCTGGGCCTGGGCTTAGGGCAGTTTTCTTAATTAGATGTTTTGGACCTCTTGTGGTCCGAATTAACCTTTGGCTTCTTCTACAAAGTTGTAGATATTCACAAGACTTATCTAGTAGACTATAGAACCAACCCAATTCAATTAGTAAACCTTAACTATGCTAAAGATATATAAATAAAAGGTGTGGAACCATAAATGGGCTTAGAACCATTAGTTAGAATTGTATGATTCTTGTGTGAGCCATTTTGGCTAGTTTCTTAGACTTCTTGTGTGATTAACAGTTAGTCTATATTAACAACAATCGATTCGAAGGATAAACCAGTGGATCGTGGATCCCGAGGTAGGCGTGGCTTGTCATCAAAAGGGGTGGGAATACATTTGACTCTTTGGTAATCATTGTCATTTCTTTTACAAAAGTTTATGTTTTACAAATTCATGTATTTTCTGTCTGTGCATTTAATGCATTGTTTAGTTTGTGTTATGATTATTCTGTCGATTCTTTGAATCTTTTCGTGAATTGGAAAGGACTTGTAATGTATGTCATTATGAATTGTTATGGGAAATAAGAATTTCCACTTGTGGTATATAGAATACGTTCCTTCACATTTATATCTAGAGCTTTTATGATATATAGGTCGGCAGTTTGCAAGTTCGGAATTGTCGACATCCATACAAACTATTAGGTGTGGATTTGCGAGTTCAGAATTCACAGCCATGTTATACATTGTTTGAAGAAGGAGTTTGTCCATATACATGTTTGTATATTTCAGTGACATGGTCACTTTTTAATGCTTGGGAAAACATTATTGTTTTCCAAATCTTGCCTATGATTGCTTAGAAGTTAAATGTTAATTATTCCCACTTTCAGTTTCAGAGACAGATCAGAGTTGCGCTGCGAAAGCTTCAAGTGTTGATTTTATTAGTTGGTTAGCTTCTGCTATGTTTGTTATGTTGTATATTCTATTTGTAAACCATATGACTATTATTTATGTATCATTTGAGAGAAGCGTTTGTATATATACATTTCAGAATGCGGCTAGTTTTGGGTTAAGTTTTATAACAGATTTCTTAATTGAATGTTTAAGTAAATGATTTAGATTTTTAGTGCCTCTTATTTAGTTAATCTCTTGGATTAGTCAGCTGCTAGTTTAGGGGGCGCTACAATATTGGTATCAGAGCTCACTATTAGATCTTATATGGGAAAAGATAAGAATAGTCAGTGCCAGTTAGTGAACTAGATTAGTTTTGGAATTGAGTTGGGTTGTGAGATAAATCTTAATCACTAAAAGCTATCAATAATTAAAATAATTATTTTATTGATTGATTGTTTGTTTGGTTGGTTGTTTAATGAAGTAAAAATTGTAGGATATACCAGTAACTTTAGCTAATAAGGATTAGAGAATAATTAGCCTAAAAAGTGTAAACACGTAAATTATTCAATACTAAAAACAGTGAGATTAGTATTATTGATGAATCTTGAGGGTCACATAGAAACTTAAACTTATTGGATATCTTGACTTATATTCAGAGTAAACAATTTATAATTACATAAATGTTAATAATATTTTTGGGACTTAATAATTTTTGTAAGAGTAGTTAGAATAATAGTTCAACCATCAATGTCAATAATAAAATATTATATTAGTAATTAAAGATGATAACAATAGTAATAGTAATTTTTAATAAAATAATGCTAGCATTTATCAATTAGTATCATATTGAACTTAATTAAACTAAAATTTTATTAAAGATATATAACGATAAAAATAATAATAATGATTAAATGGTTATGGGAAATTATTAACGCTTATCTACGTACAGTTAAATTTTGTAAATAAAACTAATTACAAATTAGAAATATACGTTTGCGTTTAAACTAGATAGTTAATATAATAATTATTAGGTGTTAGATTTAAGAAAGCGAGGACATGATGTACAAAATTAAAAAGACTCAACTTGTTAGTAACCTTGTACCTAAATTATCTGAGTCTAACAAATGATTCAGTAAGTCTCTAAAATGAAATAAATATACATGAAATAGTAATAGTAGTATTCGGATACTTAGTGTAATATTAGAATTAAAAGAAAATAAATTTGTATGTTAATAGGATATGTTACATTGATAGCAAAATCTAAAGACTATTAGGATATATTTTAAGAAAACTACAATTTAAATTATATTAAATTACCAACGCCAATACTTAACAAGATATAGTATACGGATTCAGTTTGAATAAATAAAATCTATTGTATCAATCTTTACGTGAACGTAGAATTATATTTAGAAGATTAAGGCTTAGTGTACCAACTGGACTAGCAACTTGAGAATAATGAGAATAATACCACAGTTGATAATACTATTTGAGTAATTAAGCTAGTAGCAAATTCAGAGTAAATAGTATTCGGAAAATCTAATTTATAAATGGGTATTACACTAAAATTTAAACATCAGATATTGTAAATTGACGTGAAATAGAATTTGGATTATTTATATTGATAAAACAAATAAATAATAATAATACAAATAATAAAAATAAAAGAAAAATAAATTTGGATGATTAAATTGCTTAAAAAGGATGATTAAATTGCTTAAAAAGGATGCGAACTATTTATATATTTTAGGAAGTAAAATTTTAAACTACACAGTTACAATAGAATTTAGAGGTTAATTAATCTTAATAGATTAATCTAGCACTGGAGAATAGTGAAGGTTGTGTTCTCTCTGTTCGTAGGAAGGCATTGTTGGGACTGGCCAACCTTGACAGGGCAACTGTATTCAGAGGTGACCAATCATAGACGTTTAGGATGATTTAGATCTTTTAGAAAACCGATAATTATAAAGTCAAATAGAAAGATTCGTAGAAATCTCCCTGGTAATTAGAGACAAGTATTTTATATGATAGAAATTAGTGTAAGAAACTTGGACTTCCCTATTTGGTAGAATTTAAATCAGCATAGTTGAGCTTAGAGCCACAAATTTTAGTTGTAGAAAGCTGTTTAGGTTTGTGCTTGTTTATGTTGTTTACGCTTAGACAAATGGTAGAATCATTCTATAAGGTGAGGAGTTTTGAAGACTAGAAGGAGGGGTTGATTTTCGAGGACGAAAATAATATAAGGTGGGGAGAATGTAAAGACCCTCAAGCTCGTCAACGCTATTAGACTAGTCAAGAGACGATTTAATCGATAATAACTCGATTAGTTTAACACGAACGTCAGTTATTAGAAATTAATCTAACAACGATCTAGATACAAAACTAGTACCATCGATTAGATCTCGAAAAGTTGTGCGAAATGGACTACTCGGACGTGTGAATCGGATACCGGACGAAGAAGATATCATTGGATAATTATGAAAGGAAAAATAGTTTTTTTGCTTTGGACCGACCCTGGCTGCCCGTATCAATTTGTTGGGTGCCTTTGTAAGTTTTCGTTGGCCTTATCCTCTTACAGATTTAAGAGAAGCTCATTCTCTTATATTCTTTCTCTTTCTTGTTCTTCTTCGTTCTACTTCTCTGTTCTTCTATTTTCTTCTTCTCTCCTTCTCTGTTGATGTTCGAGAGATGAAATTGAGGATTTAAGTGGTATGATTGACACATAAGAATCTATATAACTAGATGAATCAAAGAAGGTGGTGTTGTTGGAGTTGTTCAAGTTCTGGAAGAAAGATTGGGAGTGAGTTAGGGTTTCTGAGAAAAGGAATCGACTGAGGATTTACGGGATATTGATTATGAAATCAATTATATGGAGATGGGTTTCATGTGTTGATTGCAGAGAAGAAGATGTTATTGTGAATCAGAAGAAAATCAAATTAGGGGCACATAGTTGATTTAGGATATGAATATTTAAGAGATGAAATTGAAGCTTTGAAAGGTTGATTAAAGGTGGGTTTGACGTGGATTCGAGTATAGGTTGAAGAATACTTGAAGACTTACAGTTAGGGTTTATAAGTACTCACTGGAGGTTTGAATAATGGATAAGAAGAAATAAAAGATGAAGTCGATATCCTATGAAGGGGATTTGAGATGGGTTTGTTGATATGAAGACTTATGTTGCTGTTTTGGGTTCGAATTAGAGAAGTCTTGTTTGGGAATGGAAGTAGGGTCTGATGTAGTTGAATTAGGGTTTATTATGAACTGATGCTGCTGATGAGGATAGTCGAGATGGTTAGTTGAATCATGTGATAAATAAGAGAATGATTTCAATTACTTGAGAAGTTGTTATCAGGTAATTGTTATTCCAATTTAATTTTATTCAAGTTGTGTATTTTGGTTTGTTGAAGTATATGTTAATGAAGCTAAGATTTGGGGTGAATGATTATCAAAAATGTACTAGTTTTAGAAGGGTGAAAATGAATTGTATCACTGAGTATGTAACTGGGGAGTTGTCATGATTGCAGGTGCAAGTAAAATGAATGTGTATGTTGGTAGTTAATTGAGTTGATGTGCAAGTTGAGATGTTGTTGAGTCATGAGATGATTCTGCAGGTGGCTGTAATTGAGATGTTGGAGGTCTGTTATTGAATTGCAGTCGAGTGTTTCTCAGACATGCAGGGGAGTTGGATGAATGGATTAGGAAATGGCGAATGATGATTGGACACTACAGCCATGGGGTGAACTGTGCAAGGAGAATAGAGTGTGAAGTTAGAGGAGATGTTGGTGTTGTCTGGAAACGGAGCCTCAGGTGATGAACATGAAGAAGCTGATAGTTGTGTGTATTGTGAATTGAAGTTTGTATAGAATGAAGCTGTTTTGGATGATTGATTGTGATGTGAGATTGCAGGCGATATTGAAATGGTGGTGCTGGAGTGGTTAAGATGGATATGCTGATGTTGTTTTGGTGTGGTCATGAGAGTTGTATTGTAGTAGTTTATAGAATTAATGGTTCCTGAAGTTTCAGTCCATGAAGAACGGTGAATTCAGAGTTGTAGATTGTTTTTGCTGTGAAAGCTGGTTACTGTTTTTACAGGTAAACTTAGTTCCAGTTGTGAATTGCAGAATTCTGTTATAATGAATTTATTTGTATAGTGATATCAATGTTAGAATAAGGTTGGTGAAATTGAACTAGGAATAGAGTTGCAGGTGTGGTAGAATCTTTGGCCTGCGCTTGTGGCTCAGGCCTGAACCTTGTGCCAGTCTGACTGAACTTATTCAGTCTGACTTAGTTGTATTATTGTCTGACTTAGATCATCTGACTGAGTTAACTCAGTCTGAACCAAACTCAACTCACTGAGTTGTCTCAGGTGACCAGATCGTTGACCTTGACCAGAGTTTGACCATTTGACCTTGGACATTGACCTTTGACTGACGTTCACCATTAGTTCGACCGTTAGTGATTGTTATTTGACTTTGGTGGGCCTGGGCTTAGGGCAGTTTTCTTAATTAGATGTTTTGGCCTCTTGTGGTCCGAATTAACCTTTGGCTTCTTCTACAAAGTTGTAGATATTCACAAGACTTATCTAGTATACTATAGAACCAACCCAATTCAATTAGTAAACCTTAGCTATGCTAAAGATCGATAAATAAAAGGTGTAGAACCATAAATGGGCTTAGAACCATTAGTTAAAATTGTATGATTCTTGTGTGAGCCATTTTGGCTAGTTTCTTAGACTTCTTATGTGATTAACTGTTAGTCTATATTAACAACGATCGATTCGAAGGATAAACCAGTGGATCTCGAGGTTGGCGTGACTTGTCATTAAAAGAGGTGGGAATATATTTGACTCTTTGGTAATCATTGTCGTTTCTTTTACAAAAGTTTATGTTTTACAAATTCATGTATTTTCTGTCTGTGTATTTCATGCATTGTTTAGTTTGTGTTATGATTATTCTGTTGATTCTTTAAATCTTTCCGTGAATTGGAAAGGACTTGTAATGTATGTCATTATGAATTGTTATGGGAAATAAGAATTTCCACTTGTGGTATATAGGATACGTTCCTTCACATTTATACCTAGAGCTTTTATGATATATAGGTCGGCAGTTTGCGAGTTCGGAATTGTCGACATCCATACAAACTATTAGGTGTGGATTTGCGAGTTCAGAATTCACAACCATATTATACATTGTTTGAAGAAGGAGTTTGTCCATATACATGTTTGTATATTTCAGTGACTTGGTCACTTTTTAATGCTTGGGAAAACATTATTGTTTTCCAAATCTTGCCTATGATTACTTAGAAGTTAAATGTTAATTATTCTCACTTTCAGTTTCAGAGACAGATCAGAGTTGCGCAGCGAAAGCTTCAAGTGTTGATTTTATTAGTTGGTTAACTTCTGCTATGTTTGTTATGTTGTATATTATATTTGTAAACCATATGACTATTATTTATGTATCATTTGAGAGAAGCGTTTGTATATATATATTTCAGAATGGGGCTAGTTTTGGGTTAAGTTTTATAACAGATTTCTTAATTAAATGTTTAATTAAATGATTTAGATTTCTAGTGCCTCTTATTTAGTTAATCTTTTGGATTAGTCAACTGCTAGCTTAGGGGGCGCTATATAATCTATGAAAAATAAAACTACCAAAACCGTTACTAGCGTCATTATTAACAAGACAGTTCTTCAGACGCTTAAAAAAACATAAAGTATCTTCACCAAGCTCACCTCTGCCGAAATAAATTAAGAATCTTTTAATTAAGGTTTTTGATTTTATATGCTTTAATTAGCAGCAATATTGATGCATAGCTCTAGAGAATAAAAATTTGTAATGTGCATTTACTATTTGGGGATTTTCTATTGAGAGATTTCAGAAATATTGGACCAACATTTATTGGAATTATGAAAACTGAATTTTTTTATTCATTGCATATCTTGAGAATATTTTCGGTTTCGGAAATTCCTTGGTGCCCAAATATCCTTGGTCTATAAATACCTAAGTTTGCATTTCTAGCAAACTATCCTAAGAGCCATGCAAACTTCATTTCTTGTTGTTTCTGGTGGATTCGTTTATTCGAAGAGGAAAGTATCCTATTTAGGTGAAATCTCTTACGACCGCTCGTTTAAAGGCTTCTGTGGGATCAAGAAGCTCTATGAGTCCTGTTGGTGGGAAACTAGATAACTACAATGTTATTAGTTTTCGATTTGATTTGATTGACTAACAGTTGTTGAAACTTTGATTGCACTTAGTTTGTTTATTCTTGAGAATCTTCTCTTCTGATATAAGATTCACTCAGACTAGATCAAAGTATCGACAGGATCTTTATAACTGTTGTTAGATCTAAAGACATCTTGTGATAATCCATTGTTAACAGACTCCGTTCTGTGCGTGATTGATCACAAGAGATTCAAGTGGTGTTGTGCAGGTTTTTGAAGATAAAAAAAGATTTGAAGACGAAGAAGAATTCTTATTAGTTTTCGTATCTTATGGATTTAGTGCACAAACCTTGATCGGCTGGGATCCAACTAGAATCAATTTATCTTTGATAGATCTGATTGATTAGTTGCGTGAGATCGAAATTTTCTATATTTCTCTTTGAGATCTATATTGATTGAGTGTGAATCTATGCTTGACTATTTCGGTAGTTAAAGTTAGATTGATCTAACCATACAAAGGAGTTTATTGGATTAAACATAAGAGCCTTTGTCAACGACTCATCTATATCTTGTAGTAAGATTTATCAGAGTGGTTACCAAACAAATTCTTCCTTTGTTGTTTGGAATACGACCCAAAAGACTTTTTATTCACGTGCATGACTCTAGAAGTCGAAGGCGCAGGGATACTGAGGGAACTAAGTATCTAGGGGTAGTCTGATTGGTCTCAACTATACGAAGTTGGTATTAGATTTTGTATAACAGCTTAATTCTGAGAGCATTCAAAACTGGATTAGGTCTCGGGGTTTTTGCGCATTTGTAGTTTCCTCGTTAACAAAATCCTGTGTTGTGTTATTTACTTTACTTCCGCATTATTTTGTTTTATATTATAATAAAGTAAATACACTTGTGTGTTAATCCTAATCACTTGATATTGATCCTATAATAAATCGGTTTCTGACCGTAACTATTATCAAGTGAATAACCAGTTGTTGTATTGTCTCGATTCTGTCCATAGACGATCACACTTGGTATCATACATATAGGTTGAAACAAAAAGATTGTGGTGTGTTTGGGTACCCTCGTCTTTTCCCACCTTCAAGTATTAAATCAGATACTTTCATTTGTGGGAACTGAAGAATAAAAGCATTATCTGGATATAGCTCTTTCAAAGTCTTATCCAATCCATATTTGTCATTCCAGACTGAGATATCAACACCATTACCCACCAACCACCTTGTATTTTGCTGCATTTCTTCTATAATCCATTTTATTCCAGGCCAAATAAAAGATTTCAAGAATATAAAGCACAATTTGGATAACTTTGCCTATGTAAGTGACGGTTCAGATTTGTCCTCACAAGAGATAAATCTAGGGATGTAATCGTTTGTATAAGTGATGGTTGTGATTGATATTAAACATGCATCTAAAGGACAAAATTTATCATGTCATTAAGGTTCCATAATTCTTCATAATAAATACTCTATTAATTTTTCATGATAATATTTTATTAAATGTCAAATTAAAAATGATAATATATAAATTATTATACTAATCATGATAATAAATAGT
The DNA here is from genome assembly GCF_003573695.1 of Papaver somniferum. Lineage (NCBI taxonomy): Eukaryota > Viridiplantae > Streptophyta > Magnoliopsida > Ranunculales > Papaveraceae > Papaver > Papaver somniferum. The sequence continues at coordinate 13,465,871 of NC_039360.1, read as the reverse complement.
ATATTTGTTATTAGATAATACTTAGGATTAGTTTGGCATTGCTGCGAGCTTTACAAAAGTGCTTTTCCGATGTACATTACTGTGCCGAGTTCTGTAAAAATTACAAACTAAATCTAAAAATATTTAAAAAAGTTGTAGTATCAGAATTTCGCGACAACGATATGCTCGCGAAATTCTTAACAACGCATTACAAAAATTTCACAGAGCACTTTGAGAAACGACACAATAGGTGATATTAGCTTAAACATAAGAAAAATGTAATAACTTTGCGAAGATTAGAAGATCTGCGAAATTAACATTTGTAAGCTTGCAATATCATCGCAAGCCAGATCCGAAATTAGGGGAAATCTTAGCTGTATATGAGCTGTCATCCACTAGGTAGCATCCTATATAAAGAGAAAGGTAGGAGAGAGAAAAGTAACTTGTATTATTATTATCTTCTCATTCTTCCTCAAAAACCAGAGAGAGAGAGCTCCAAATACTCATTAATGGAGTCTCAATGTAATTCATATGTAATTCAATGATCATAGTGAAACCTAACCCCGTGGATGTAGATCAAATTGATCGAACCACGTAAATCTTGTGTCTTATTTTTTATTTTCATTATATTTATCTTTATTTTCATATCAAATAAGTTTAGATCTAGAAATTATAGTCATTATAGTACAAGGGGTGTGTTGTAGGATTTCCTGCAACTACATTTTTGGCGCTAGAAACAGGGAGGAGTAAAGGATTTATCCCTCCTGTAGCTTGTTGGTTCAAAAATTTTCCATGAAGATTAGCTATTGTTCATATTTTTCTATATCTACAAAGTTTAAGTTCAAAAATGGAAATTTTATGGAAGAAATCACACTTTCAGGGAGTAAATATCATCAACAATTCAAAGACATGAAAAGAGTGAGAGAAAAAAATTAGTTGTTGTGGTGAAATTTAAGGAAAAAATGGAAGTTTCAGTGGAAGATTTTCATGTTCAGGAGATGAAGGTAAATGTGAAAGAAGTTAAGGAAGGACGAAGAAAAGATAAGAGGCAGATGCTGCAATTTCTATCACAAACAGAAATTTGCACAGATGGTTCAAGGTTGAGCGAACAACAAATAGGTCACGGGTTCGAATTCGCAGAGACACATATTTTTAATTTTCTTCTCATTTGCATGGGAGAATAAAAAAATAAGGAAAAAAGTTATGCGTTAATTTCGCAGAGAGGTTCTTGCAAAATTGGTCCAGAGAGCAGTATGTGCGTTCGTGGTCGCAAGTTCGAATTCGCCTGCGAACATGGTTTTCTTCTTTTTTACAGAGAGCGAAGAAATGAATAATTTCGCAATATTGTTTCATTATTTCTCAAACAAGAGGCAACACAATTAGTCATCTGCGAAGTTAATGAGTTCATGGTCGTGTGATCAAGTCCCAACACAGGCGTATTTTTTCGCACATATATTTCTTTGATTATTTCGCACAGAAGAGAGTTGATGATAATTCCGCAGAGATATTTCGTAAAGAATAAGCTTGCACAATTGGTCATGAGGCATGAATGCAAGTAGCAGGTCGCGAGATCAATTCTTGCTTCTCGCATGATTATTTTTGTTACGCGAAATTTATACAGAATTGCCTCTCACACAGTTGGAATTTGATTACTTCGCAAGAAGTTTGATTATTTTGCAAGAGAGGCTTATCACATTTGGTATGATGCAAGAAAATCCAAGAAGAAGGTCGAGGGTTCAAGTCTCACTTCTCACACTTCTTTTGCTGCGCGAAATTCATACATTTCAAGGCATTTATTCACTTCTCTGACAACAATAGCGACTCACATGAAAGAGAAGTACCACCTCCTTGAAAATTTTACTTTATACTAGGAACAGATAAAAAGGTTTTTGATTTGATTTACAAAAATCGATTCAATCGCACGATTACAAAGATTTCAAAGTTATAAAGATTACTAAGATTTCAAGATTACAAAGACTTCAAAATTACAGAGATTTCAAGATTTCAAAATTACAGAAAACTGAGAAAATTAAATTTATATGTTTCTCTAGAAAATTTCTTTTACAGAGAATAAAAAGATTTTTGATTTGATTTACAAAACGCAATAGAATCACAGAATTACAAAGATTTCACAACTACAAAGATTTCAGAGTTACCATGTATTAGAATTTCTCTTGAATATTTATTTTGATTCAAATGATATGATATTATGAGAATGAAAGAATGAATGAAAGAGATGACAGAAATGAAAGAATGAATGAAAGAGATAACAGAAATGAAAGAATGATGAAAGAGATGACAGAAATGAAAAGATGAATGAGAGAATAAAGAAACGCGAACATTTCGCAGAAACAAAGAGACGCTAAAATTTCGCAGAAACGCGAATAAAATTTCGCAGATAGAGGCGAACCTTTATGGCGTACACCCTAGTTCGCGAATAAAATTTCGCAAGAGGCAAATGTAAGACCTAAAGTGCGTCATAGAAGGGGGTACCTGTTGCATGGCTCAGGGAAAAGGTTACACCTCCCCTGGAACCCGAGTCATGGAGATTTGGGGTCAATAAAGCCCATCCAGAAGAGGTACCTTGGATTTTCAACCTAAACTTTTGCTTTAGGTTGGACGACTAGGGGTCTCTTCTAAGGAGTGCAGAATCTGATCAAGGCGTCGAGGTATACGGTTGAGTCAAGAGTGCCAGGGGCGTCTGGAGCGTACCTTGCCATTCTTGACAAGTCTTGGCTTATATTGCACTCGTCCCGAAGAAAACCCCACTTAGAGTGCAGTCTCGTAACCATAAGCCCTATAGGTAAAAGGGACAAGAGGCTGCAAAAACAACTGGTTGTTGTTAAGACCGGATGGGAGGAGCTAACCTTGTATGGTAAAAGTACGCCTCCTTGAAGGGGCAACCAGGGGAAAGATAAGGGCGGCACCCTCCATTAGGGAGTTGATAAGTGTCTTAAGACGCAAATGTCATGAGGCTTTTTACTCGCAAGGGTATTAAGGCTTGTCATATTTGTGCGACAATCCTGAAGAGGCAATAATACTAGAGAAAAAGATAAGACGAGATCAATGGGTCAGTACATGAAAGTGTAAGGACTTCTGCGGTTTCGTCGCAAGACGGCAATGTCATGAGGCTTTATTTTCGCAAGAATATTTAGGCCTGTCATATTGTCGCAACAATCCTGAAGAGGCAATAATACAAAAGAAGAAGTTAAGGCAAAATCAATGGGTTTTTGCATGAAAGTGCAAAGACGTCCTGCGATTTTGTCGCAATGACAAGAGGTGGCATAATAAGACCTTTAACTAGGAAGGCAAAATAAGACCCAGAAGAGGGTACACAAATAAACTTGCGAAGATGATTATATGTAAGCAAATAAGCTTGCGAATATGTATATGGAAATGAAACTGAGGCAGTGAAAATACCACAGACTTGATACTATGATCATATTGTTATGAGATACTAATAGTGCAGGAAAAAGGAAAGATGAAACACAAGTAAGAACTTGTGAGGAACAATAACTACACCAAGAGGAATGCATACACTAAAGAAAAAGCCAGAGAAATGGAGAATGGAGGCAATTTAAAGCTACATCAATTTTAGCGTGCAAAATGAGCTAAGTAACACAAACATTAGCTATACATTGCAATAGATAAGCATTCTCATCATACAAGCATCATACTCGCATCATAAAAGCATTGCATAAACATTTCATAGCATAAACATCGCATACACATTTCATAACATAATCATCACATAAGAATTATATTCGCACAAGTACTTTACAAAACTGTACGGAATAATATTGCAGAACTTCGCAATAATATTGCAGAATTTAGCAGAATTATTCAGGATTACTCAGAATTTCACAGGATTATTCAGAATTTCGCAAGATTATTCAGAACTTCGCAGAATGATTCGAAATTTCGTAGAATGTGTCAGAATTTCGCAGAATGTGATTATTTCGAATGATGTGATTATATCGCTCAATTATTTCGCACAATTATAAGCAACTTGAAGAGATTATACTATCGCATGAGCACAAAACATGAGACAGAGGCAAGATAAGAATGAAGAAACAATTCACACATTCAACATTTTCTAAAGGATTCTACCCTCATAGATAAAGAACAGAAGCAACTATGGATAACCAAGAAAACGTTTTATGTTCTTTATCTTCTCGGCAAGAATCCCAAAAATGGAGTAATAATTTCGCATGAATATAGGCAATACTTATTATTCTCATTCAAGGACGGATACTTCTTATATTTCAAGGATTGAATACTTCTTATACTTCTCAAAGGATACTTCATACTTATATACTTCTTATATATTTCGAGGATTAAGTACTTCTTATACTTATCAAAGGATACTTCATACTTCGTATACTTCAAGAGATGATACTTCTTATTTACTTTGCAACGCTCCGGAACTTCACAAAAGAATAGAGGCAAGTACGTACTTTTCAAGTCCAGTATTCTTTCGCTCGTTCCTTCATCAACAAATATCAAAGACTACTCCAACAGCACGTATCTCTCTCCGACAACTACAACAATGGATTTTTTCCTGAAGATCGCTCTTCAAGCAATATTCAAGAAAAAAGAGGCAAGATGTAGGATCAGAATTTCGCGACAACAATACGCTAGCGAAATTCTTAACAACGCATTACAAAAATGTCGTAGAGCACTTTGAGAAACGACACAATAGGTGATATTAGCTTAAACATAAGAAAAATTTAATAACTTTGCGAAGATTAGAAGATCTGCGAAATTAACATTTGTAAGCTTGCGATATCATCGCAAGCCAGATCCAAAATTAGGGGAAATCTTAACTGTATATGAGCTGTCATCCACTAGGTAGTATCCTATATAAAGAGAAAGGTAGGAGAGACAAAAGTAACTGGTATTATTATTATCTTCTCATTCTTCCCCAAAAACCAGAGAGAGAGAGAGAGCTCCAAATACTCATTCATGGAGTCTCAATGTAATTCATATGTAATTCAATGATCATAGTGAAACCTAACCCCGTGGATGTGGATCAAATTGATCGAACCAGGTAAATCTTGTGTCTTATTTTCTATTTTCATTATCTTTATCTTTATTTTCATATCAAATAAGTTTAGATGTATAAATTATAGTCATGATAGTACAAGGGGTGTGTTGTAGGATTTCCTGCAACTACAAAAGCGAACAAATTGTGTCTGGGAAAATATCAGGTTCTGCAATAGTTAGTGAGAAAATGACAAAAGCAGAAATATCTGTGAAAATTGTTTATTCTATTTTATTGTCAACTATTAAAGTACATATATATGTAATATTAAATTTACTAATTAGTATTATTACTAAAAAGTAATATTTTTATTAACCACTTTTCAAAAATCAATAATTGCTTAATATTTATTGTTGACAAATGAAAGTTATGCGACCCGAAAGATCAAAATATCGGGTTGCATAACTGTGAAAAACTTACATCAAAATGTAGTTTGAAAATATAAGATAATTATCTTCAATGAATAAAATATAACGAATAAAAATTGGTGATGTATAGATTCAAGGATAATTTTTGTCAGTTACAAAAAAGATGGGATATAATTGGAAAATAAAATATGAAATTTGGGTGAACTGTGGCATTTGCTTTTGAAGCTTTTAAAAGCTCCTCTCCCCCACTTTTTAAATTGATAAATTTTATAAGTGTGTTGCATAAAAAAAAACTTTATGAAATCTTTACCAAACACTAGGATGAAAAAATATTGATATAAATATGTTTTCAAAGTATTTTTTTTTTGAAAGTAAAAAAGCAGTACCAAACTTAGTTAGATTGGCTAACAATTATGTAAGTGGACCATAGTGAAGGTGGCAAGTATTGGAACCCAGTGAGTAATTTCGCACCGTCTCACGTGTTTCTTGATAAATTGTTAACGTTATTTTTATTCAATGATGATGAATAACAAAGTTTATTGTTAATAGAGCGTATTTTTATTAGGTTAAGTACATAACGGTCTGACTTACTAACTAATCATGGTTTTATTATTTTTATGTAACGAGTAAACTCACATTTGGAAGTGTAATGTCGTTGAATGTAATGGCCTGACCCTCTACCGATAATTTCCTCACTTATCCACTGCGGTCATATGAGAGTATGGGGTTTTCAATGGTCACCGCTGCGGTCATCCAGCAGCAGCTTCTCAGGGGGTCACCCATCTAAGGATTACTCAATACCAAGCATGCTTAACTATAAAGATTTTTCGCCAACTATGAAGCCAATTATGCTGAAAAGGTCTCAGTATTAGGAAAGAACAAACCATTACATGTATTCCATTTGACGAATCCTACCTGCCGAGTCGGAGTACTATGATACCATCAACTTAATTTGGAGCCGTCCTCGGCTCCGGAATATGTTCAATCCTAGACTCTGGCATTTTTTCCTCACTCATGAGACCCTTTCCCAACACAATCCATCCAGCATACTCTTTCACCCTTGACAGGTAACCCGTGGTCGACTCTAATACCATTTGTAAGGACCTAATCCTCCGTCAATACTGTCCCCACTTAGTCACTATGGTTGAACGACAGTGTGGGATTTTCAAATAACACAAATGCAGTCATTAATCAACAGTTTTATGGAAGGTAACCCATCCCTATATTACTTTCGCTCGAGCACGCATAAATACAATGTTTTTTACCAACTTTGGATCCAACTATGTTGAAAAGGCCACAATGTTACGAAAGGACAAGTCATTACCTATATTCCATTCGATGAACTCTTACAACATCGTATATGAGTAAATGGTTTCCATCGGAAATGAATTAATACTTTAAAATTAAATTATCTTTTCATTATGTCGTTGAAATAGTAAGAACACACAATACGATATGTATTATTGAGTCAATTCTGAGATTTACTCTTTTTAGACTATTCATAAAGGGAAAAAAGGCAACAATAATCCGAAGACTGTTAATATCTACAAAATTATTCTTGAGACGAATGAGTTCACGTGTTGTAATTTTATTACAGGTTACATAGTTTAATTTTTTGGTTCCGCTCGGTTGTTGGAGTATGTGGCACGATAAACCAAATGTGTATAGCTACAGATAGTCCCTCATGGAATAAAGAGGAATACATGTGGAGGTTAATAAGCTTGGGAATCTCCATACATATCACCGAGGCCTTTTAGTTAAAAACCCCACACCTCTTATCCCAATGTGGTCAAGTGGGGTTCGAGGTTATGTGGTTGGCCCATGAGTAGTGTCTGATGGTCCGTGAAGATCCTAACAATTGGTATTAGAACCCATGGTTGGGGCGACTGTCCGAACGTAGAAGTGGTTGTGGATGTCACCCAATTTAAGGCGCAAGTGGATTCAGACCCAAGGTGGAGCAGGAAAGCGCCATAGTTGAACTGGATCTCAAGGTGGAGTTAGTGTCTCACCCATTAACTCAGGTGGAAAAGGGTTCTAGATCGACATGGCAATGCTCAAGGTTGAATTGGCGCTCAAGGTGGAGTTAATGTCTCACACATTAACTCTCAAGTGGATCATGTTAGAGCATGGCTCGGTTTAACCACCAAACGTTGGTATGTCAAGTTTGGTTGTCATATTTTAGTGAATCAAAACTCATGTTAAGAGTCGCTTGATTATGTACTAGAGTCAACTTTGTATAGGTTAGCTTGAAAGTATTACGATATGAGACATTACAAGTATTGTGAAGTCTTGAAGATGTGAAGAAGCAAGGAGCTACAACGACAACAATCATCCTTCCACTTGAGGTTAGTGATATTTGACTTGAACTGTTTCATTCCCTAACGTATCTTTCAAGTAGAGCATATTGAAAACAAAACTGCGAAGAATATTTTAACTATAGATAGACATAGTATTAAGGAATACAATACGAGGTTTATTGCTTAACCATTAAACTTTATAGATAAGACATCACCATAATCATTTGAATGCTATTGTGATTATGTATGGGTATGAGGTGATGATTTCATTCTAGAGAACAATGTTTTACATGTGTTCTAAGGAAGTAAGTTCATAAACTTGTTTGTGAACCGAAAAGGAAATTGCCAGGTGTTATTGATTTTGTTATTCTTTGCATATCTTATGAACAAACAATATGTGTGATTGAGTATAACCGCTCACAACTTGTTTGTTTTCTTGGTAGAAATATTCACAAAGGCCTGACTTATGTATTGGTATGACTTTTATTAGTGAAACCGATCTTAATTAATCACCTGAGATGGTATGATCGAGTTTGTGATTTTATGTCTGACCAAATATGATAAAGGGGAACCGATCCTAGTAAGAGGTGCAGTACATCACAAAGGGGAACCGATCCTTGTATGGGGTGCAGCAAGGTTTATAGCAGAAAGGGGAACCGATCCTATGGACATGTGCAATACATATAAGTTAGATAGCATATATATGTGGGGAATGATCCTAGTACCTAGTCAACCGAATTTTGGAAAGCTAGTGTGACTATGCACAGTACTCACATGGAAGGTGGAACCGAAACTTGTTTTGGTAGAACCGTTAAATCCATGATTGTGATTGAATTTTTGTTTGATCAATCACATAGTTCTTGAAAGTCAGATGAACCAATTCTAAACTTGTTTGGATGTGTGGAACATCGGTTTCAAGGTTGTAAGTGTGAAAGAGAACTTACAAAGTAAGGATGTCGACATACTTTGAGCACGTGTTATGAATGTTTATTTATTTAATTGTTCAAAGTTATTCCTTAATAGATAAGGGAAGAGAATCTCAGGATCGAAACATAAGTAAGTTAAGAATCTTTTAATTATGGTTATTAATTTCATTTTGTAGGGAAATATAAAAATTAGTAATGTGCATTTACTAATTAGATTTTTCGAGAGATTTCGATCATTATTTTTGGACAGAGCATTTCCAGGAATTATGAAAACCGAATTTGTGCTTTAATGAATATCTTGAGAATATTTTCGATTTTGGAAATTCCTTGGTGTCCAAACTTCCTTGTCTATAAATACTTGAAGTTTGCCTTTCTAGCAAACTAATCCTTCGTAACAACATACTTCCTCTTTTATTGTTGTTACTGGTGTAGCCACTTATTCGGAGAGGAGAGTAACCTAATTAGGCGAAATCTCTTACGGCCGCTGAGTTTCAAGTATTCTTTGGGATTGAGAATCTCTAGCATATAACGTTGGTGGGAAACTAGATAATTGCGGTTTATCTTTTGTTTTCGATTAATTTGATTGACTAACGGTGGTTGAAATCTGATTGCACCTAGTTTGTTTATGCTTGCGAATCTTCTCTTCTGATATAAGATTCACTCGAACTAGTTCATAGTTTCGACAGAGATCTTTAGACTGTTGTTAGTTCTAAAGACGATCTTGTGATAATCCATTGTTAACAGACTCCGTTCTGTGCGTGATTGATCACAAGAGATTCAAGTGACTGTGTGCAGGTTTTTATTGAAGATTTAAGATGATTTGAAGACAAAGAAGATATTGAAGATCTGACTTGGGTTTATAATCTTTGGTGTGCACAATACTTGTTTCGGTAAAGGAGGATCCAATTAATAATCGGTTTATCCTTGTGGTAGATTGGATTGATTAATTGAGTAGATCTGCATCAACACAATTCTTTGGATTAAGAGTGTTGTTGGCTTAATCTTAAACGATTACTTCGGTAATTGAACATAAGATAGATCTAAGGACCTGACGAAGGAGTTTATGTTAAGATAAACGGAAGAGCCTTTGTCCGACTCATATCACTTGGATGAAGAGAGTTGATACCAAACAGATTTGTTGTTCCTTTACTATTTGGAATACGAACCAAAGGAATTTTTCCAAGTACGTGACTTATTTATAAGTTGGAGGCGTGGGAATACAGACGGAACTAGGTGAACTATAGGTTTAGTTGCCCGGTATCAACTATACGAAGTTAGGTGTAATTTTGTGTAGCGGGTTAATCCTGAGAGTATTCAATTCTGGACAAGGTCCCGGGGTTTTTCTGCATTTGCAGTTTCCTCGTTAACAAAATCTTGTTGTGTCATTTACTTTATATTTCAGCATTATAATTGTTTTATTATAATTAAATTAAATTACACAGACGTTAATTCTTATTTACTTGATAAGCAATCATATTGTGTTTGGTTTAGTACGAACCTTTGTATCAAGTAAGCATACTTCGTTATTGTATTGTCTCGATCTCGTATCCATAGACGATCACACGAAGTGTGAACCGATTAGTTGTATTGTCTCGACTCAGTCCATAGACAATCACTTTCGGAGAAAGGACTTATATGTAGGAAAAGTTTTAGCTTGAGGTATATTTGGGTACCCTCGCCTTTTCAATTGGTATCAGAGCAGGCAAACACGAAAAGATCTAACAATCTATGTTTATGCGATCCAACCTATAAGACATGGGTCAAGGTAAAGTTAAGCGAGAGCGAAAACTAAAGAAAGACTCAGTTAACGTATTGCAAGACGTTGAAAGTTTTGATTTTAAGAAATGCTTAAAAGGAGCTTCTTCATCAAGTTCTACTTGCTCTTCTGAGAATAAGTCTGAAGGTTCTCTAGAGGAGATTAAGTTAAGCCCTGTATTCGCAATCAATGATTTAGACTCCGAAAAATATATTTTTGATAACAAGATATCCTTGAGTTCTATACTGGAGATTTCTGATGAAAGATCAAGTGTAAAAACATCTGAACTAAAGGAATTGAGCAAACAATTTCTTATTTGTTCTAATGATCTTCTTTCAACACTTGAAAGAGATCGAGATTTAACTTTAAAGTTTGAAAATCTCAATGAAGAGCATAACTTGCTGAAAGAAGAATACTCACAACAATTTCTTATTTACAAAAAGGTATTTGAGAAAAATCAGGATGATTTTAAAGCAAGTAAAATTGAATATGAAAGGATGTATCAAAATCACAAGAAGTTTAGGGAAGATACTTCTCAACAAATACAGGGTCTTGAAGAAAAACTTGTTGAATCTAATGCAAGGATTAACTCTCAACAAAAGAACTTTGAAGAGAAAGAATGAGAATATATCTCACGAGAAATACGTCTTGAGGCTGATCTAGCTAGTGCTCTTGTTAAAATCAAGACGTTAGAAGAAGAAAATTTGGACCTTAAAAAGTTCAATGTTAGCTCAAACAATTTAACCTCAATGTTAGAAGCAAGTCGAAATCATCGTGATACACGAGGATTAGGATATAAGGGAATAAATAAATGCTTCAAATATTAACAAAGAGGTAAAATTTGTTAAAGCTAAAAATCCTTCTAAACCAGATGCTTCCAATGTTGGAAAAAATGCTAGTATTTCTTGTAAAGAAGAAAACTGTCAAGCCTAAGAATAATGTTCAACCAACAGTAATCAAAGAAGGCATTTTTTTTCCAATGTCAAGAAAGCAACAACGTTGAACAAGAAGAAGAAGAAAACTCGTCGAGCTCCAATGCAAGAGGATCCACAAAAAGGTACATTAAAACTCATACTTCGTATAATTATACTAAGCATTGTTATTATTGTGGTAATAAAGGACACTTGCAATGGGGACGCAAAGTTCGTAAGATTCAAGATGCACTTTCTATTGTATCAAACGAATTGGCTAAGTTTTCTCCTCATAAGAACTCAGATCGTTGTTGTCCTAAGTTTAGGCAAAAGAATTATTATAATGATAGTTCAAATTTTACATATCACTCGACAAGGTCATTTCATAAAAGACCCAATTATAGAAAGAGAGATGACTTTTTAAATGCAAAAAAAAGATCTGATGTTCCAAATTGGAGAGAGGGTGTTTCACAAAATATTAAAAAGGACAATGTTCCTAATGGTATGAAGGAGAAAGCTGCTCCTGCGAAACCCAACTCTAAATGGGTCCCTAAGTCCTCCATGGCCAAGAAGGGACCAAAAGTTAGTCACAAGAATGACTCTCAGCTGTTAATTGGTGGAGACAATAATTACAAGAGTTTTCTTGAAAGACTAAAGAAAGACACCATGTTTGAATTCTCTTGTACTAGTGGACGTTGTGATAATGACACTCTTCATCACAAGTCATATAAGAAAAACAAGAGATGGAACAAGAGAAAACACACCAAGCAAGAGGTCAAGAATGATGAGTCTGTCTTAGTGTGACGAACAAGACAAGGCTCAACTTAACACAACCTAGTTGTGTTATAATGTGCATGCTCACCTAGATGCTCAATCTTTAAAGGTGAGGAAGCACATGAAAAACTGAGCACATGATCTCTCGATTATTATATGACTAATTAACATCTTTAGGGAGATTTATTTTCTTCTATACTCTTACCTTCTCTATCTATTTTTGAGCTTTTGATAGAAACGGTAATTTTGAGTTGATGATGTTGATATCTACTGATCATATATGTGTAGCTCTTGCTTTTGTGGTTTGACCGATTCCTAGAAGCAAATTCATATGAATGAATGTTTATATTCTTACTTTGAATATTCAGTTTATGGGATGTTTGATTTCGATTTTCATGACCTTAATTTTTGATCTCATATGTTGTGAACCCTTGTGGTTTGGGTGACTTTTTGATTTAGCAGGATTAAGTTCTAGCCCATGTTGGTAGGTTTTATCAAAGAATCATGAGGGGTTCTGGTAGAAACAATATGTGAAAAAGTCACAATATGTTGAATCGGTTTTGGATTAGCATAAAAGCATATGTGTTTCGACGGTTTTCAACTTTTTCTTGCAATTGTTAAAATCGATTTTCAACCTTTCTATGGTAAAGGTTGGTTGTTGTTATTCTTTTGTTTTGCATAAGGATGAAAACATGATGATATTTCGATATCAATTCTCCCTGGACGAAGATGCAAACATATTGGAGAAGTGGATGCGAAATTTGAGGTAACAGTCTTGTTAGTTAATTGTTTTCCTGTTTAAGAAAAGCCTGAGTTTATATTATATATATTTATTGCTTTTGCTTAACAAAATTTCGGTTCAATTGATGTTTATTCCATGATATGTGTGTGGATGTGTGTGATTCAATTGGTTTTAGTTAAGAAAAACTATTGTTATCTTTATTTATTGTGTGGTATCAATTGTTTAGGCTTACAAAATTTCGGTGAAATTGCGGTGCTTTTAATGTCTATGTTGCTTCAATTGCTTCCGGTTGAGGTGAATAATTATGCAAGTTGATTTATGTTGGTTTGTATGCATTATTTTTGGCTTAACAAAATAAAAGGAGTACGGGATGAGTTTTTTAGTCCAATTCGATTCCGGATAAGAGAAACTAAGTTAATTCTGATCTTAGTTAGACTTATCGAAATGAGGTTTCGGTTATTCAAGTCTAATCGAATGCCTTAACAAAAAATGCTAGTTAACTAACCTAGTACTTGTCTTGTTTAAAATTGAAAGGTCTAAGTTTATGGATAATTAGAACCTGATGAGAAAAATAGAGTTATCTTTATTTTGGTCTTATCGAATTAAGCGATTGTTTTACAATCGGTTTAGCAAAGGGACTAAGGTGCTTAGTTGTTTTTGTTTTGCTAAACTAAGTTGGAAAAATTGTTTCGGAAAATTGTTTCCTTGATAACATATCAAAATAAAACTACTTGTACTTTCGGTTTTGATATTGGTTATCAGAACATGATGTGTGGAACCCTCGTGCCTAATCTACTGGTTGCAAGTCTATTTTGAGATATGTAAGATTCTTTTCGTGTTGTCCTTTATTTTTTTGTTTTTTTGTCATTTTGTGACAAAAAGGGGGAGAAATATATGGAGTAAACAAGTGATACTGGCATTGATTTTATATTTGATTGGTATCGCTAAGGAAAAGAACATTGGTGCTTCAACGTTTATCTAACGAAAGAGTGAAAGCACAGACTAAGGGGGAGTAACATGTCATATAAATTGGTATAACAAAGACGTGCGGATTGAATATCTACATATCTTTCTTAGGGGTAGTATTAGCTTTGTTATTATAATGTCAACAACGGCATTTTTAAGGATTGAATGTAAGCAGTTTACTGTGCTGTTGAATTTGGGAATCAAGCGTATGTGTAATGAATTCTTGTAATTTGTTTATCCATATGATGTAAGAGTTTTGTCACTAAAATTGACAAAGGGGGAGATTTTTAGAGCATGACTCGGTTGAACCCACCAAGCATTGGTATGTCAAGTTTGGTTGTCATATTTTAGTGAATCAAAACTGATGTGAAGAGTCACTTGATTATGTACTAGAGTCAACTTCGTATAGGTTAGCTTGAAAGTATTAGGATATGAGACATTACAAATATTGTGAATTCTAGAAGATGTGAAGAAGCAAGGAGCTACAACGATAATAATCATCCTTCCACTTGAGGCTAATTACATTTGACTTGAACTGTTTCATTCCCTAACGTATCTTTCAAGTCGTGCATATTGAAAACAAAACTGCGAAGCATATTTTAACTCTAGATAGACATAGTATTAAGGAATACAATACGAGGTTTATTGCTTAACCATTAAACTTTGTAGATAAGACATCACCATAATCATTTGAATGTTATTGTGATTATGTATGGGTATGAGGTGAGGATTTCATCCTAGGGAACAATGTTTTACATGTGTTCTAAGGAAGTAAGTTCATAAACTTGTTTGTGAACCGAAAAGGAAATTGCAGGTGTTATTGGTTTTGTTATTCATTGCACATCTTATGAACAACCAATATGTGTGATTGAGTATAACCTCTCACAACTTGTTTAGGTTCTTGGTAGAACAATTCACAAAGGCCCGACTTATGTATTGGTATGACTTTTATTAGTGAAACCGATCTTAAGTAATCACCTGAGATGTTATGATTGGGTTTGTGATTTTATGTCTGACCAAATATGGGAAAGGGGAACCGATCCTAGTAAGAGGTGCAGTACATCACAAAGGGGAACCGATCCTTGTATGGGGTGCAACAAGGTTTATAGCAGAAAGGGGAACCGATCCTATGGACATGTGCAACACGTTTTTAAGCAAAGGGGAACCGATCCTATGGACATGTGCAACATATATAAGTTAGATACCATATATATGTGGGGAACCGATCCTAGTACCTAGTCTATCAAATTTTCGAGAGCTAGTGTGACTATGCACAGTACTCACATGGAAGGTAAAACCGAAACTTATTTTGGTAGAACCGTTAAACCCATGATTGTGATTGAATTTTTGTTTGATCAATCACATAGTTCTTGAAAGTCAGATGAACCAATTCTAAACTTGTTTGGAAGTGTGGAAAATCGGTTTCAAGGTTGTAAGTGTGAAATAGAACTTACAAAGTAAGGATGTCGACATACTTCAAACACGTGCTATGAATGTTTATTTCTTTAATTATTCAAAGTTATTCCTTAATAGCTGATGCAGATGAGCAGGCTATAGCCTATTTGGAGGCTAAAAATCCAAGTGTCGTAATTTAGATCCTTAGGGGTCCATTTGGATGGGAAACAAGCCAAAGAACAGGACAAGGAATCTTCGATTGCCTTGGTCTTCAGAATTTAGCCAAATTCCATCGTTTAGGGCATCAAACATACGTTTTTGCTATTTTAGGAAAGTTTTTATTTTGTTAATAACTCTTTCGTTAGGAGTCTGTTTGGGCCGCCGTTTGAGGAGAATTGTTTTATTTTATGAGTACTTTCATTATTTTAGGTCGACCAAAATTTGCC
Source organism: Papaver somniferum (assembly GCF_003573695.1). Taxonomy (NCBI): domain Eukaryota; kingdom Viridiplantae; phylum Streptophyta; class Magnoliopsida; order Ranunculales; family Papaveraceae; genus Papaver; species Papaver somniferum. The sequence continues at coordinate 13,450,267 of NC_039360.1, read as the reverse complement.
AAAAATAGCAAATTAGGGTCTGAGTCGGTTTAGGGGTTTTTTTTCATCCTTTCTTGACTAGCAAGTTAGGGTTTTTCCCCAAGTCTATAAAAGAGTCCATCATAAATTGTTTAGGGCAACTTTTTTTATGGAATATATATCTTCTTTATCAAACTTTGTTCAAGTTTAATCGATTTTTATCTAAACCGAAGTCTAGATATTAATCAACGTTCATAGTCGATATTCCTAGGAATATTTGAAGTCTGAACAACACTTCTCTTTTCTCTAGTTTCTCTAATATCCGCTGCATCAATAGCTAAGGGAAGAGAATCCCAGGATCGAAACATAAGTAAGTTAAGTATATTTTAATTAAGGTTATTAATTTCATTTTGTAGGGAAATATAAGAATTAGTAATGTGCATTCACTAATTAGATTTTCCGAGAGATTTCGATCATTATTTTTGGACAGAGCATTTCCAGGAATTATGGAAACCGAATTTGTGCTCTAATGAGTATCTTGAGAATATTTTCGATTTTGGAAATTCGTTGGTGTCCAAACTTCCTTGTCTATAAATACTTGAAGTTTTCCTTTCTAGCAAACCAATCCTTCGTAACAACAGACTTCCTCTTTTGTTGTTGTTACTGGTGTAGCCGCCTGTTCGGAGAGGAGAGTAACCTAATTAGGCGAAATCTCTTACGGCCGCTCAGTTTAAAGTGTTCTTTGGGATTTAGAAGCTCTAGCGTGTACCGTTGGTGGGAAACTAGATAATTGCGGTTTATCTTTTGTTTTAGATTGATTTAATTGACTAACGGTGGTTGAAATCTGTTTGCACCTAGTTTGTTTATGCTTGAGAATCTTCTCTTCTGATATGAGATTCACTCAAACTAGTTCAGAGTTTCGATATGGATCTTTAGACTGTTGTTAGTTCTAAAGACGATCTTGTGATAATCCATTGTTAACAGACTCCGTTCTGTGCGTGATTGATCACAAGAGATTCAAGTGATTGTGTGCAGGTTTTTATTGAAGATTTAAGAAGATTTGAAGAAAAATAAGATATTGAAGATCTTATTTGGGTTTATAATCTTTAGTGTGCACAATACTTGTTTCGGTAAAAAAGGATCCAATTAATAATCAGTTTATCCTTGTGGTAGTTTGGATTGATTAACTGAGCAGATCGGCATCAACACAATTCTTTGGATTAAGAGTGTTGTTGGCTTAATCTTAAACGATTACTTCGGTAATTGAACATAAGATAGATCTAGGGACCTGAAGAAGGAGGTTATGTTAAGATAAACGAAAGAGCCTTTGTCCGACTCATATCACTTGGTTGAAGAGAGTTGATACCAAACATATTTGTTGTTCCTTTACTGTTTGGAATACGGACCAAAGAAATTGTTCCAAGTACGTGACTTATTTATAAGTTGGAGGCGTAGAAATACAGATGGAACTAGGTGAACTATAGGTTTATTTGCTTGGTCTCAACTACACGAAGTTAGGTGTAATTTTGTGTAGCGGCTTAATCTTGAAAGTACTTAATTCTGGACAAGGTCCCGGGGTTTTTATGCATTTGCGGTTTCCTCGTTACCAAAATCTTGTTGTGTCATTTACTTTACATTTCCGCATTATAATTGTTTTATTATAATTAAAGTAAATTACACAAACGTTAATTCCTATTTACTTGATAAGCAATCCTATTGTGTTTGGTTAAGTCTGAACCTTTGTATCAAGTATACATACTTCGTTGTTGTATTGTCTCGATCTCGTATCCATAGACGATCACACGAAGTTTGAACCGATTAGTTGTATTGTCTCGACTCAGTCCATAGACAATCATTTTCGGAGAAAGGACTTATAGGTAGGAAAAGTTTTAGCTTGAGGTATATTTGGGTACCCTCTCCTTTTCAGATCAGGGTTCTAGGTGGGCAAGGAAATGTTCAAGGTGGATTTAGTGCTTACATTCTCATTAACTCAACGTGGAGTAGGATTCCAAGGAGCATAGTGATAATAATCATGATCAGCATATACAGATAGTAATCGTACGGTGTGGAGTCTGATTGGACTGGTGAAGTAGTTTAATTTCGCCAAAGTGGATATTGTTGGCGTATGTGGCGCGATAAACCACATATGTATATCTAGGGATAGTCCCACAAGGAAGAAAGAGGAGTACATGTGGAGCTTAATAAGCTTGGGAATCTCCTTGTTAGAGCATAGCTTGGTCGACCTCGCATGCGTTGCTATCTCAAGCATGTTTGTCAATGTTAGTGATCAAAACTACGAGTCTTGATTTCTAGCCTACATAGCTAAGTCTCGGACTAGGATAGAAAAGTTTAGTTGAGCTCAAGGACTTCATGGCGATTCATCATACAACGACGAAGATCTACTCAAGGAACCGTGGAACTTCATCAACAAAAAGGTATGTTGAGACTTGAACTTATCTATCACTCAAAAGTATATCTCTTCTATCTCCTACTTCTTATGAGACAAAAGTCGTATGCTATATATACTGGATCATACACATATGATATTTCGAGCCGAGTATCTCTCGCCTATCTATATCTCGAAATCATGTTGGTAAAGCGTTTCGCTTTGATCAAGTTTATTTTCACCTAGTGACGAAAGTCATGAAAAGTTTCAATTACTTTGAGAATTGCTCTGACGCGAAACAGTCTGTAAATAACGGCTATATAACGTCCTCTGAGAATGTCTCAATGATTTGAATGAGAGTTTAGATTACATAACCATGTATTCCTTAATCCGAAGTTTTTGAACTTTGTTGATTGAGAGAAACCGGAGGAATTAGCTTTGCCAAGTCCGCGAACTGACGGAAGTTCTTGTACCGAGAATTTCTACTGGGATTTTCCAAAAACTCGTTTGCGTGTAAGTCCGCGAACTGGCGAAAGTCTCTTTGCCGAGATTTTCTGCCGAGTTTGGAAAACTCCACCGGTTGTCTTAAGTCCGCGAACTTGTTTGTGAGATTAAGTGGTTATGATCTAAAGATGTGCTCTTAACATGAAACTTAAAGTACTAAGGAATGCTTTATGCAAACCGTGGCTATAAAGTTCATGATCCGATTCAATCGAATCGAATCATCTTTGTTTCAATTGTGTCTTTTGTAGTTACATAAGATCTCATAGAAGTTGAACAACTCTCTAACTAGTTCATTTAAGTCAATTGAACTAGTTATGGTGAAGAAGAACAAGGTTAATATGAAATGCTCATATGGTTAACCTTTTGGGTTACTATGTTGAACCAACATACACGTACACGTTTGGGCATGGTTTTCACAAACCCAGTGAACGTCTAACCAAGTGTGTGTGACAAGCTAAGTTTTCGATCTAACGGTTGAGAAATATTAACTTGAATCTAAATCAGGTTTTCACCTAACGGTGAATATGGATTGCTTTGTAACTAAGGCAAATCCCTGATTTGAAGACTATATAAAGGAGACATCTAGCATTGTGCAAAACTAATCCCCACATGTCTGTGTGATACTAGTGCACTCGCTAGAGTCGACTCTCCTTTAACCTTTGGTTTTCTTCTCTAAAACCAGGTTAACGACTTAAAGACTTCATTGGGATTGTGAAGCCAGACCGATACTACTTTTATCGTAGTTGTGTGATCTGATCTTGCATCTTCTATCGTACGAGTACAATCTTTGATTGGCTTGAGATCGTGAGAGTTCTCCGATAGGCAAGATAAAGAAGTCACAAACATCTTCTTCTCACTGTTTGTGATTCCTCGACAAACCGCCTGTTTAGTCAGGAAGGATTGTAGAGAGGTGATTGATTAATCTAGGTTGGTCTTCGGGAATATAAGACCGTATTATCAATTGGTTCCTGTTCACCTTGATCTCATATCTTAAGACAGAACAAAACCTAGGGTTTATCTGTGGGAGACAGATTTATCCTTTTATAGACTTTTCTGTGTGAGACAGATTTGTTTATTATCAAGTCTGCGATTTAAGGTTGCAGCAACTTTTGGTTGTGGTTGAGATCAGCTAAGGGAATCAAGTGCGCAGTATCCTGCTGGGATCAGAGGCGTAGGATTACAACTATACCTTGGATCTGTGAGAGACTGATTGGGGTTCAACTACAGTCCAGTCCGAAGTTAGCTTGGAGTGGGCTAGTGTCTGTATCGGCTTAATACAGTGTGTATTCAATCTGGACTAGGTCCCGGGGTTTTTCTGCATTTGCGGTTTCCTCGTTAACAAAAATTCTGGTGTCTGTGTTATTTCTTTTCCGCATTATATTTTATGTAATTGAAATAATACAGGTTGTGCGTTCGTGATCATCAATTGAAAATCCAACCTTTGGTTGTTGATTGATATTGATTGATCCTTGGACATTAGTCTTTGGTACCGTCCAAGTTATTCCTTGTATTTGATAAAGACTCGCTATTGATTTTAGCTTGAGTAAAAACCAAATCAAGAGAGAGATATTAACTCCTTGATATACTTTTATCTATATTCAGTATGACTGTCTAGTTGATTCTCTAGCAAAGTATTTCGGAGTTAGTCTATACAGATTGCTAAGCGAAATATTGGGTGGTGTTATTAGACCCCCGCTTTTTCAATTGGTATCATAGCAGGAAAACACATTAAAGACCTTATAAGTATGTGTTTGTGGCAATCTGAGTCTGTGGACAGAATCTCATACGCATGCCAAAATGCCTCCTAAAGATGTCAATTGTGTCAAGTGTCTTGGAAATACCTCAAAGGATCACTCCTTAGTTGATTCTTCTGAATCCCGAGGTAGGAAGACTGTCTCATCTTGTGTCATCCATTCTTCCTCCAATAAGACATTGGACATAATGCCTAAAGCTGAATTGGAGCTCACCAGAATTATAAAAACTTATACAGAGTTTGTTGATCTCAAGGATCATGTACAGCTCATTGATGAATTCGAGAGTTCTATTGATTGTGAACAAGTACTCTACAACATTATAGGGTCGTTCTCTAAGGAAATTGAGGAACTTCTTCAAGAAAACAATCTACATCGTGAAAAGATTGTGATCTTGAAAAGCTGGTTAAAGAAGGCTCAATTAGAGAAAATTGTTTGATCAAGACGCATTCATCTGATCTAGACAGACTTCGTGTTGAGAAAGAGAAACTTGAAGCATCACTTTCTCTAGCCCATGGACAGTGTAAATTCTTGGAAAAAGAAAACTCTGCCTTAAGAAGAAATTCTTCTGCACAAACTAATTCTCATGAGTTACTGTACATAATGAAATTTTCTCCAGATGAAGGTTGTGTCAAGAAAAGTTTTCATAACTTACAATCTTCTCCGGTGGCTGTGAAGTTTAAACAAGTACCAGTTGTTGATTCTCCTCCACGAATCTGTACCTTATGTGGAAAAGGAAATCACTATGTTATCCGTTGTTTTCCCAGAAAGAAACGTGTTTCTAAACTTCACAAATTGCTTCTTTCTACTGTCAATGAAGTAAATAGTCGGACGAATGCTACAATGAAGGTCCCTTTCACAGGAAACCAGACATCTTATATCTCTCTCCTAGAAATCATTACAGGAAATTTGTAAATTCTCGTGCTACCAATGAAAGTATGTCCTGTGCTTATAAGAACAAATCTGATAAATCTAAGTCTTGTGTGTGTGTTTATGGGTGAAAACTATTTCTGCTAGTTTTGGTAATTTGGGGTGCGTGGATGAGAAATGAATCTAAACCCTACACAAATGCACTGCACGGGAGTGCTTTTGATTCGAGAGATCAATTTGTACAATTCTGTCCTAAACCAAGAAATGGTCGTTCTAGACTTGCTTCGGTCACAAAGTTAAGGAGATGGGGTTGATCTTAGGGAGGGAAGCGAAGAAGGTGTTGATATCGTGAAGGTGTTGGTTGTTTATGACTTGTATAAGAATACCGAACTGGCTTGCAATAATGTAACCAAAGCTCTGGGTGTTTGAATACGTTGTATCCACACTTGGTTTCTGCCTCTTCTGGAAATAGGGAGGAGAACCTATTTATACAAGTCATTGAGCCTAACCCTCGTCTCTCGTGGGAAGTGGAGGAAGTGGAGTGATAGAGCAGTGGAGTCGTGTTAGTGTCTCACGATCAGTCTTGGCCCACTTCTCCCATCATCACTAACCGTCCATGTCTTCCTGACACGTTCTTGTGTTGGCGCGTTGCATGCTGCACGCTGTAAACCGCCAGACCAATACCCCAGTAAGTATCCCCCAGTTTGTGACATGCTTGATGTCTCGATTGTGTGGATCATGGGACCCACAGAAGGTAGCATAAGGTGTTAGGTTAAATAACTAAGTTATTTGGGAAATCGATACTCATGAAATATCGTGTATACTCTATGCATGTAATGCATCGAATATAATCAATGTGTATGATGCATCGTTATTCTTAAGGCTTAACGGAGTAAGTCACGGATTAAGCGTCTTAAAATAGATGCATGCTTAACTATATTCGAATAATAGTTTGGAGGCTGCACATACAAGCCCTCCCTTGGATGATCTCATGATGTGGTAGAGTGGCGGATGGTAATCACCACGACATCTTATTAGCCATTTAACTCCTAGCCTGGGCTGCCTAACCAAGCTGGTAGAGTTGGACGGACGAGATGATATATGACGCTCATATGCGATTGTTGATGAAGTTTTAGGATTTTGAAGAGGTATGCAAGCACCACTCTTTAGCTTGGTCGAAACCAATCACGGGAGGAGTTTTTAGTAGGACCGACCGGGCATGCGAGTAGACGGCTTGCCGATGTACATGTCCGTACCTCGCTGTCTCATGAAGGTGCGATCTAGGCCGCTCAATTTGACCGGTGAAGAGGAGTTCCCGAGATCAAATTTTGACAGAAATCATATGCCGCAAAGGATTCTTAAAGGGGCACGACATGCCACCTTCAAGGCACACGAATCGAGGCATCTGGCCATGGCTTGTCTTGGTCGGTCGGACATAGAGATAGACGGGCCCACGATGATCATGTTGATACTCTCTGGACTTGCTTAGTTTATTCCTGCACCATTCATCCAAGCTGGCGAAGATGGACGCTCGTGATTGATTAACGACACATGTAACATGCCGCAAACCCTAATTAGGGTTTTGGATCGGTTGTGCGCATGCAACTTCATCCAAACGGTTTGGAAACCTATGCTTCTCCCTTGGGGAGGCTGATTGTGTGGGTCCCACGTAGGGCCGGCGGTGATGATGTGTGTACTTGCTCCACGGTCCTAGGTGTGATCTAAGCCATCCAACCATGCCTGCGAAGTTGGATGGTCGTGATCAATTTAAGACACTAGTGGACTTCCACGTTTTTTTAAAGCATCACGCCAGCCATGTTTTGAGAAATCGTTTATTGCTCCATGGCTTGGTCGTGAGAGAGCCGATCATGTAGGTGAAAAGTGGGCCCGCCGATGTGCATACCAACACTTCACTGATCAATCGCGGGATGATACAAGCTGTCCAACCATGCTTGTGAAGTTGGACGGTCGCAGCTTCTTTGAGAATGTTTTTAACAGTTTTGCGCATACAAGCCACTCCATACTAGCTCTACCATCCTTCTTCAAGGCTGGCGTTTGGTGGCTGTTTGGGAGGCGTGGTATGTATTCGACCGACCAGGGAAAAAACGGGCCCGTTGGTGGTTATTAAGGTGGTAGCCTGCTCTTGCTGAGGATCGTCTAAGCTGGTTAAATCATGCGGCCAACTTGCGTTGTCGTGATCGTTTCTGAGACTGACATGGGCAGTCCAGATTTCCCTTAGGAAATATGCTCAATCGGGCTAGTATAACACACCGAGAGATGCTCAATCGGGCTAGTATAACACACCGAGAGATGTAGCCTGCACGGGTATTTCGTGCATGCCTCACTATTGAACTTGGAGATTCGTGTTACCTTACTAAGATCAACACTCAGTCGTCATGCCGCACCAATAATGAGAGTTCTGCGGGAACAACACTGGAAATGCAAGGCTAATCATGCATTAATTAATAATGCTATAAATCCACAGAATATCGGGATTGTTGCTACATGCTCCGTTCTGGGTGTATTTAATTCACAGAATACTAGGATTGTTGTCACATGCTCCATTCTAGGTGAATTAGTAAAGTGAAGAAGTATTCATCACTCGGATAGCTTTATCCTCTGCAGGATGTCACCGTATTAAGTTCGACTTTTATAATTTTAGCCTTGAACAAAAATCCACCATCAACGTTAAGTCCCCTGTCTAGCACACAATGGGTACATCATTGTGGGGTAGGCATGAGATGGTGACAGTATGCACGTAAGAACACAAGATAAAGAAAGTTTACCTGGAGGGACTCTGGCCGGCCGTGTTGGAAATCATCCGTGTTAGTATGCTAGGTGTGACCACGACCTTAGTGGGACCGGTTTCCTCCTTCGAGTATTTGATCCAAGAAGGGAATAGAACTTGTATGCTCCTATTCCCATAGAAAACCGTGCATGTAACCCTGGACGAATATGGACCCCACCATGTATATGCTTCGACCAAACGTCACCCTGTTGCACCTGTTTGATAGGCATGTGGGCCCGCCTACTTCGCTCAACCGTGGGACTCATCATGTGCCTGCTTGATCGAACATGGGATTGCTGTGCCTGCTTCGATTAAACGTGGGTCCACTGCGTTCCTTCTTCGGTCAAACGTGGGACCCGATGTGAGCATGCTTGCTTCGAACATGGGTGGTTGTGCATTCTTCGATCAAACACGGGTCCACCTTGTACATGTTTCAAACGTCGGCCCTGTCCTGTGCCTGCTTTACCCGTACGGTTGATGTGCTTGCTCAAGTGTCATCCTTGCTACTTCGACCAAACACCAACCCTGTTATCTTGACCAAACATCGGCCTTGCTGCCTGCTTCACTCGAACGTGGGACCCACCGCATGCTTGCTTTGCTCAAAAATGAACCTTGTGTGCTTAAATGTGAATGTGGGTCCTGCAAAGAGCGTTGAAGCATCTTTTGGAGCGAGCATGTCCCGGAGAGCGTTGAAGCAGCTTCTGGAGCGAGCAGGTCCCGGAGAGCGTTGAAGTGGCTTCTGCTGGAGAGAGTGTTGAAGCGACCTATTCTTCATTTTGGTTTCCCCTTGCGAATTACATGCTTCTTGATTGACCATCTCTCTTGTGTTGAAGAAGTTCTTGACTGACGGCGAAGGAATTTCATGCTGAGCCTCAGTCCCCAAGCGTGGTCTACGTGGCTCCATCTTGTATGCCAGATGGGTATTTTGTGCGTAGTGGTCATTGATATGGTGAAGCTCTTGACATGGAGGATCTGTATGTACCTCTTAAGTCCCAAGTGCAATCTCCTTTGGTAAAACAACTACTTCTTCCACGGGAGACAAATTCTGAAAGCGTCTCTCATTGGTGTAGTTACCGTCGATCCAGATATGGAATATTTTGGACGTTGTTTCATCATTGTGGCAGTTTTGCATGTGGTATTAGAGTTGAAGTTGGCGATTTTGGACGCGCAGGATGTTGTATCTCGGTGGATTTCCTCTTACTGCTTCAGCGAAACTGCTTACGGAAGACTGAAGGTTGTATTGCATGTTGGAGAGATGTATGTTGAGTAACGAACATCATGAGGCTCTTAATTACTGAAAAACCTGGTTCTTTCTAGCAGGGAAGATGCTGTTGTAGATGAGCGTTCAACAGCTTCACGAAGTCAGAGGATGACCAAAAGCGCAGATTCTCCAACATAGCACGATAGACCTGCACTATCGTCTGATAGAGTGATTCGCCCGGATATTTCTCGATATGACGCGCTGACATCGTTATCTTCTTGAGGATGATCCCTTGAGGTATCGGCTCCAGTGGAAGATTGCCGTCATAGAGCGTTGATACGTTGCACCGGAATTCTTTAAACCAAATGGCATTACAGTATAATAAAAATTTCCGAGAGGAGTTCGAAAAGATGTCTTACTTGCGTCATGATCGTACATCCTTATCTGATTGTACCCGCTATATGCATCCATGAAGAAGAACATATCGTGTCCGCTGATGGAGTCTACTAACATGCAGTGTTAGGTAGAGGAGAATCGTCTTTGGGGTAGCATTTGTTCAAGTCTCTGAAATCCACGCAGCACCTGATCTGTCCGTTTTTCTTTTCACCGGGACCACATTATCCAACCAGGTCGGATGATGGATGAGCTTAATGAAGCTAGCAACAAGTAACTTCTGAATTTCAGTCTTGATTTGCTCTTCGGACTCGTGCCTGAATTGCCTCAGAGATTGCTTGATCGGCTTGTCTCCAAGTATGACATGTAGATAGCGGGTGACCAATTTTTCATCTAGATCGGGCATTTCTTCATACGTCCAAGCGAATATGTCCTGGTATTCTTTGAGAAGTTGTACAAGATTCATGCGTTCATCTGTACACAAGGTTGAGCTGGTGGAGATAGGCCTAGGAGATTCCTCATTCCCGATGTTAACGATTTCGAGCTCATCAGTTGTGGAGTTGGTGCCGTCTTGCAGCTGTGGTGGAGCATCCAGCACCTCTTCCCGTGGATCGTCATTGTTGTAGCATTCCGTTGGGCGGGGAGAATGGGTAACAGTCTCTCCTGTTCATTGCTAACAGCGGCGTCAGTATACGGTTTTCCTTTTCTGGTCAAGGCTTTTCACAAAAGTTCGTTCCCTCTTAGCGTGAGCGTGGGTTGCGGCTTCATCGGATGAAGAAGAACGCCTTGTCAGCAAAGATGCATCGTGGGTTTTAGCCCTCAATGATGCGAGTCAGTCCTCCTCCTGAATTGACGCCGACGTGGGGAGTGAGATGCAATGAACTTTGTTTGATCATTCCTGCGGAGCTTCTCTTGGTTCAAACAATTCCACTCCACATATCGGTGCATAGGGAGACAGCGATGCAGGGATACGAACGACTTCTTTATTCAGCATAGTCTTCAGGCACTGGTGATATGTCGAAGGGACAATCCTACTGTCATGAAGCCACGGTTTCCCCAATATCATGTGGTAACTTGGCTCTCTTTCTATGACTTCGAATTTCCTTCGAAGTCTGTCATTGTAGTAGGCTTCCGTACGATCTTGCCCGGGCGAACCTTGGCTGTCCTGAGAGTCTTGAGAGTAATCACATTTGAAGACGCTCCTGTGTCGATAAGGGCCCTCTTGAACTATGAATCCTTGATGCATGCGGTAACTGATGAGTGCCAAATATTGTATATATTTATCCCTTTTTGTTGGCATTTAACTCATCCTTTGTGCATTAATTCTACATTTTATCCCATATTCTGTATTTTCATTGTTTTCAAGAATAAATATTTTTCTTACTTAATTTTATATTTTTAGGTAATAAATAAAGTCTGGATGACTTGCGGACCAGAAAAGAGCTGAAGAGTGGTGAAAAGACGGAAGAAATTACGCAAGGAAGCCGCAAAGAATGGTGCGCACAAGACCAAAAAGTTAGGAATGGGCTCAAGAAGGAAGAATTGTTCTTAAAGAAGATATGGGCTTGGCATACCCAAGGCCCAAAACCCTTACCCAAACCCATTTTCTATATCCATACCCGCCTCCATTCTCAGCCGTGAGATCGGATCCATCTCATCATCCAATGGTCGCTTCTTCATCGTTCATCAAAATCTGTAGTCCTTGCAAAACACCATAGTACCTAAATTCCAAGCCTTCAGATTAGATCACATTTAGATCCTACGGTCGCTTCTTTGCCTGCTCATCAAATCTCGATACTTCCGCTTAACACTACAACACCTAACCTCGATCTTCGCCGTCAGTTTTGATGTATATCGTCATCCAACGGTCTCCCCTCATCCATTTCCATCGCACCGTTGGATCATTCCATCATCCTATAATCCTACGGTCCAGCTTCGCGAAACATCAAAATCCTCTACACCTGCTCAACACACTAGTATCCTATACCTATACCCTAACCAAACGCCCCCTCCTTCTTCTCCATCGACTTCTTCTCTTCCCCCCCCTCTCTGCAACAGAACCACCTTCTCCATCATCACCACTACCCACTCCACTGCCACGCCACCACCTCTACCTGTCTCACATCATCCCTAAACTACCAACCCATCATCACCCCCTAACTATCTAGCCCCCTATTCCCTCAATCTCTCACGTTTCTTCCCTGAAACCCTAAGCGTGAGAGGTTGATGAAGTAGGTGACCTAGAGAAGAAATCAAGGTATGGGAAAGGCACCAGGAGAAGCAGAGAAGACATGGGTCGATGCTAATTGAGGAGATTTGTCACATCAAGGTAAGAAAAAAAACCCAAACCCTAATTTCAGTTAATTTGGGGATTTTCGAGTAAACTCTAATTACTTTTAGGGAGAAGCATGGAGGAGCATTATAGAAGATATGGGTCTGATTTGTACTGTCAAATTAGGTAGAAATAATTTACCTAATTTCTGTTTGATTTTAGGGATTTTTTGGGAAGAACCCTAACTTGTAATTGGGTATAAATATGACTGTGGGTGTGATGTAAAGGCTTATCTCTGGACTAGCCAGTGTATCCCCATGAGGGCTGGACTAGCCAGTTCCTCTTGGGTAGATTTTTCTTCCCTGTTTTGTATTTGTAGATTTAATTTTAATTTTCAATTTTAATTCCAAATTCAGTTTTAGTTTATCTTGTTTCAATTCAGTTTGTTTTATGTTTTAATTCACATTTCATTCTAGTTCACATGTTAGTTTGTAGTTCTCTGTTTAGTAAATGTTTTGTTTTTGTTGCTGCTATGTGAGCGCACATGTGTATGTGTATAGCTAGGCTGAGATGATGCCTTAAGTCACTGTTAGTGGTGGAATGTTAGGTTATAATTCATGTAAATTGAGCTGATTGAGAAATGGAGGAATTTAGTGCTCAACTGTGCTTGTGATTGATTGTGCTGTCAAAAGACAGTCAATGCTAGGAGTAAACAGTTGAGCAAGCTTCTTCTCCTTCCATTCCATTTATGTATGCCCTGGAACATAGGCAGGCTTGAACCTTCACCTAGCTCCATTAGGGACAGGGATTTAACATAGAATTACACTATCTGGCTAGGTCACAAGGTGGATTCATAACCTAGTTGTGTTGTTTCTCTGTTTTGTATCTGTAATTTTGCTCCCCTGCCATTGCCCTTGGCTTAGGCCTTGGTTTATCTCTTTGTCATTCTTTATGCCATTGTCACCTTCACCATCATCATTGTTGTTTGCTGTTTGCTTATGCCATTGTAAATATCCATGTTTTACCTTGGCCTAGTGCCACTGCTACATTTAGTTTGCTCCACCTCCCCTACCATCTTCTTATTTCCCTGGCCTTGCTGCCAGTTCTGCTCAGTTGCCCTGCAACCCTGCCTTCTTACCTTCCTCCCCTGTTGCTGCTTCTTCTCCAGCCCAGCCTTGTCTGCTGCTGCTGTGCACTGCTTCTGCTGCTGCTGAAGCCACCACTGCTGCTGCTCCAGGTCCAGTTCAATTCTGGGCTACAAGTCCAGTCATTACAAAAGCCCACTGTATCTGTTTAGAAACCTAAGGCCCAACTCAGTTCAGTTCATTTCAAAGACTACTGAGGCCCAGATTCATTACAAAGCCCAGTTCAGTCTTGGGTTAATCTAGAAGCCCATTGACACTCAAAGCCCAGTGCACTTCAAAGGCCAAGCCTAGTGAACTTCAAGACCAACTGAGCCCAAGCTCAGTTCACTTCATTGTCAAACAAGCCTATAATCCAAAGGTACCCAAAGCCCAAAAGGCTTCATAGTTAACCAACAACAATTTAGGAGCCCAAAATAGCTAGAAACTCCAAACACTCCCAGTCTCTGTGGATCGACCCGTACTTGCACGAGCTACAACTGACGACCGTGCACTTGCGGTATTACTGTAGGCCCGTTTTTATTGCGCTTAATTTTCACACACCTCCGGGCCCACCAAGTTTTTGGCGCCGTTGCCGGGGACTCGGGTTTGTTTCTCTAGTAGTTTTATTAGCTATTTTTGCATTTCACTGCATAGCATTTGCATCTGCATCTGCTTCACTTCATTTGCTGTTGGACCTGCTGTTCTGAACCAGTTTTTCCTCTGCTGGGACGCCACCAAGGAAAAGAACCAAAGCCCAACTGGGTTTTTGCAACAATATCAGAGCAGCTGGGCTGTGCTTAAAAGGTAACCCATTTAAGAGAACCCGAATTGTGGGCTTCCAATTTTTAATTGTGGGCTTGTAATATTAAAGCCAATTTTTGGGCTTTTTATTTTCTGTTGGGCTTGTATTTAATTTTTGTGAGCTTGTTTAATTTGGACTGGTATTTTGTATTCTGGGTTTTTAAACCCAGCTGAGCTTGTAACCGATCACGCTAGGTTAACTCGTTAGTGGGCCGAGTACCCAAATTCTAGGCCGAGATTTTGGACTCAGTTTCACCAAACGTTTTCAAACCAGCTGAGCCAAAGAAAAAACAAAACCAACAGTGGGCTTGCTCCCATTCAAAAACCAAATTTTATTTTCTTTTTAAAAAAAAAAAAAAAAAAAACCAAAAGTTTCCAAATGTCTCCCGACAAAACCAAATTTTTCCCAAAAAGTCCAATCCCATTAAAAACCAAATTTTCTTGTAGATAATGTGTTAGTTAAATTTCCTTTTGTATATATTTTGTGCTCATCCATTGTGACTCCGAATATGTTGGAGTTTTGCCTTGGATAACGGAGTTTTAATTCTGCTTTCGCCGAAATCGGGTATTCTCTCTCCTTTTACTCTACTCAGCATGTCCCTTTCCATATGTTGCATTTTAATTCTTTCCATATTTTTAAACATTGAGGACAATGTTTAGTTTAGGTTTGGGGGTATAGAGTAGATACCACGATAATATGCCATAATTGAAAACAAAACTCCATCTTTTTGAAAAAATTGAAAAATTCCAAAAAAAATAAAAAATTGAAAAAAACATAAAAATGGAGCTCATTTACCTTGAAATGTTGACTCTTGTGCAAATATGTATTTTTATTAGGAGTCTTAGTCTAGATATTTAGGCACCCTGATTCTAGCACAATTCACATAGTGATAAGAAATTTGCACGCGCACGATCTACCAATACATGTATGGCCTCGATCTTCAAGGTGTTTGATAGGAAGTTACGATTGCCAATCACTTTAGAATACTGAACGAAACTTGACTAGCTTGTTCTTTGGTTGGTTGGGATAGAAGGTGGAGGTTACATTAAGAAAGACAACCATCGAATTTAACTGGGTGCATCAAAAAGGGCTACCTCTTGCAAAGTGTCATGTAATCTTTTGTTTCCTTTTGTACATGTATCAAAAGTGTCACTATGTTGTAAAGATCAAAGTATTTCTTTAAAAAAAAAAAAAAAATCATCAAGTATTTATTTATTCCATGTTTTGTCATGTTAAAGACAATAGTTCTCTCTTGTTCCAAAAATAAAAGAGAGTAATCAATGTAAATAAGAGTCATGTAAAGAGTCATCTTTTTGTTGTAAATAGTCTTGTAATAAGCAAGGAGGGTGCAGCCATCGATGTATAACGCGGGTAAACTGAAATATCACCAACTCATTGGGTGAACATTCACAATTCTCGTAAAGCCGGACAGCTAGCTTGGCTTAGAATTCGGTTCTTAGCCTAAAAACTATCTCTTGGTGGTTAGTAGTCATAACTTCAGGTCATTCTAGAAACATGTGTAGATACACTTTACACTCTTATCACATGTCTTTATTTGTTATCAGTGCTAGCTAGGATTGTGCCTTTGATAGCTAGATTGACATCTCCATTTTGCTGTGAGCTTAAACTGACTTGCACATGTCACATTTGATGGAATCTGAGCTTATATTTTTACCTAGAACTTTGTAGGTACGTTCTAAGCAAACCTTCACGAGACTTAACTCGTCCACTAGGGACACTTAGTGGTTTAAAAGGCTTAGTGCATACGCTAAATGCATTCGAGAGACCAGCGACAGTGGTATAGTTAGGATTTCCTTAGTTTTGTTTTACTTGAGGACAAGTAAAATTCAGGTTTGGGGGTATTTGATGAGTGCCAAATATTGTATATATTTATCCCTTTTTGTTGGCATTTAACTCATCCTTTGTGCATTAATTCTACATTTTATCCCATATTCTGTATTTTCATTGTTTTCAAGAATAAATATTTTTCTTACTTAATTTTATATTTTTAGGTAATAAATAAAGTCTGGATGACTTGCGGAGCGGAAAAGAGCTGAAGAGTGGTGAAAAGCCGGAAGAAATTACGCAAGGAAGCCGCAAAGAATGGTGCGCACAAGACCAAAAAGTTAGGAATGGGCTCAAGAAGGAAGAATTGTTCTTAAAGAAGATATGGGCTTGGCATACCCAAGGCCCAAAACCCTTACCCAAACCCATTTTCTATATCCATACCCGCCTCCATTCTCAGTCGTGAGATCGGATCCATCTCATCATCCAATGGTCGCTTCTTAATCGTTCATCAAAATCTGAAGTCCCTGCAAAACACCATAGTACCTAAATTCCAAGCCTTCAGATTAGATCACATTTAGATCCTACGGTCGCTTCTTTGGAAACTGCTCATCAAATCTCGATACTTCCGCTTAACACTACAACACCTAACCTCGATCTTCGCCGTCAGTTTTGATGTATCTCGTCATCCAACGGTCTCCCCTCATCCATTTCCATCGCGCCGTTGGATCATTCCATCATCCTATAATCCTACGGTCCAGCTTCGCGAAACATCAAAATCCTCTACACCTGCTCAACACACTAGTATCCTATACCTATATCCTAACCAAACGCCCCATCCTTCTTCTCCATCGACTTCTTCTCTTCCCCCCCCTCTCTGCAACAGAACCACCTTCTCCATCATCACCACTACCCACTCCACTGCCACGCCACCACCTCTACCTGTCTCACATCATACCTAAACTACCAACCCATCATCACCCCCTAACTATCTAGCCCCTTATTCCCTCAATCTCTCACGTTTCTTCCCTGAAACCCTAAGCGTGAGAGGTTGATGAAGTAGGTGACCTAGAGAAGAAATCAAGGTATGGGAAAGGCACCAGGAGAAGCAGAGAAGACATGGGTCGATGCTAATTGAGGAGATTTGTCACATCAAGGTAAGAAAAAAAACCCAAACCCTAATTTCAGTTAATTTGGGGATTTTCGAGTAAACTCTAATTACTGTTAGGGAGAAGCATGGAGGAGCATTATAGAAGATATGGGTCTGATTTGTACTGTCAAATTAGGTAGAAATAATTTACCTAATTTCTGTTTGATTTTAGGGATTTTTTGGGAAGAACCCTAACTTGTAATTGGGTATAAATATGACTGTGGGTGTGATGTAAAGGCTTATCTCTGGACTAGCCAGTGTATCACCATGAGGGCTGGACTAGCCAGTTCCTCTTGGGTAGATTTTTCTTCCCTGTTTTGTATTTGTAGATTTAATTTTAATTTTCAATTTTAATTCCAAATTCAGTTTTAGTTTATCTTGTTTCAATTCAGTTTGTTTTATGTTTTAATTCACATTTCATTCTAGTTCACATGTTAGTTTGTAGTTCTCTGTTTAGTAAATGTTTTGTTTTTTTTGCTGTTATGTGAGCTCACATGTGTATGTGTATAGCTAGGCTGAGATGATGCCTTAAGTCACTGTTAGTGGTGGAATGTTAGGTTATAATTCATGTAAATTGAGCTGATTGAGAAATGGAGGAATTTAGTGCTCAACTGTGCTCGTGATTGATTGTGCTGTCAAAAGACAGTCAATGCAAGGAGTAAACAGTTGAGCAAGCTTCTTCTCCTTCCATTCCATTTATGTATGCCCTGGAACATATGCAGGCTTGAACCTTCACCTAGCTCCATTAGGGACAGGGATTTAACATAGAATTACACTATCTGGCTAGGTCACAAGGTGGATTCATAACCTAGTTGTGTTGTTTCTCTGTTTTGTATCTGTAATTTTGCTCCCCTGCCATTGCCCTTGGCTTAGGCCTTGGTTTATCTCTTTGTCATTCTTTATGCCATTGTCACCTTCACCATCATCATTGTTGTTTGCTGTTTGCTTATGCCATCGTAAATATCCATGTTTTACCTTGGCCTAGTGCCACTGCTACATTTTGTTTGCTCCACCTCCCCTACCATCTTCTTATTTCCCTGGCCTTGCTGCCAGTTATGCTCAGTTGCCCTGCAACCCTGCCTGCTTACCTTCCTCCCCTGCTGCTGCTTCTTCTCCAGCCCAGCCTTGTCTGCTGCTGCTGTGCACTGCTTCTGCTGCTGCTGAAGCCACCACTGCTGCTGCTCCAGGTCCAGTTTAATTCTGGGCTACAAGTCCAGTCATTACAAAAGCCCACTGTATCTGTTTAGAAACCTAAGGCCCAACTCAGTTCAGTTCATTTCAAAGACTACTGAGGCCCAGATTCATTACAAAGCCCAGTTCAGTCTTGGGTTAATCTAGAAGCCCATTGACACTCAAAGCCCAGTGCACTTCAAAGGCCAAGCCTAGTGCACTTCAAGACCAACTGAGCCCAAGCTCAGTTCACTTCATTGTCAAACAAGCCTATAATCCAAAGGTACCCAAAGCCCAAAAGGCTTCATAGTTAACCAACAACAATTTAGGAGCCAAAAATAGCTAGAAACTCCAAACACTCCCAGTCTCTGTGGATCGACCCGTACTTGCACGAGCTACAACTGACGACCGTGCACTTGCGGTATTACTGTAGGCCCGTTTTTATTGCGCTTAATTTTCACACACCTCCGGGTCCACCAGTAACATGTAGGGCACGGTTGTGACCTTCCTCTGGTTGATTGCAGCAAACGTCTCCGCCCGCTGATTCTTCGAGAGGTGTAAAAGTTCGCATAAACTTTCCACTGAAGCCGCTTCCTGATCCACCAGCCTTTGGTTCATAGTGAAACTATTGACTTGAGGTGGATCGTTGTGAGGATCAGTCCCCAGTGTAGGAGTCTCCATGACAGGAACGCTCATATATGATATCATCTTGATGAGGAGATCGAGTATGTCGTTTATCGCTTCTTTGATCAGGTCCATGTAGGCCCGCGCCGCTGAAGTACCTTCTCCGGGTGCGTTGAATGCGTTCCTTGTTGGCTCCAGGGGCTGTCGCGGCTCTTGTGGCAATCGATCAGTTAATGTCTCAAGAAAAGTGAGTACCTCTTTCTGAGTTGTAGCCATGTCCGTTTGGGCCCTAACGAGAACTTCTTGTCTCTCCATCAAATCCACCATGGTAATAGGGAGTTGTCCTCCTCCAGCTCCTCCAGCTCCTTGTCCCTATGGAGGAGTGGCAGTTGCTATGGTGACGGCTGGAGGCGTTACACTAGAAGAGATGCCAGGGTTTGCGACTTCTCTGGCTTTGGTGATAGGAGGTGTCACGCCCAATGTAATATATCCTCCTGCTCCGCTGGTACTGGTAGTAGAGGAAGTAATTCCACGAGATACATTGATGGTATTGACTGGCTGCACGGTGACACTACTGATTGGGATATCAACACCGAGAGTGTTGTCAGCGCTAGTCCCGTCAGGATTGGTTGTTGATCCAGACCTAAGATCCACCATTTTCTAAATCAGTAAAATTGAATTGGTATTGAATAAATTGACTTCACAACCGGGAGATTAATCTCCCACCGTGGTCGCCAATTGTTTATGGGTGAAAACTATTTCTGCTAGTTTTGGTAATTTGGGGTGTGTGGATGAGAAATGAATCTAAACCCTAAACAAATGCACTGCACGGGAGTGATTTTGATTCGAGAGATCAATCTGTACAATTCTGTCCTAAACCAAGAAATGGTCGTTCCAGACTTGCTTCGGTCACAAAGTGAAGGAGATGGGGTTGATCTTAGGGAGGGAAGCGAAGAAGGTGTTGATATCGTGAAGGTGTTGGTTGTTTATGACTTGTATAAGAATACCGAACTGGCTTGCAATAATGTAACCAAAGCTCTGGGTGTTTGAATACATTGTATCCACACTTGGTTTCTGCCTCTTCTGGAAATAGGGAGGAGAACCTATTTATACAAGTCATTGAGCCTAACCCTCGTCTATCGTGGGAAGTGGAGGAAGTGGAGTGATGGAGCAGTGGAGTCGTGTTAGTGTCTCACGATCAGTCTTGGCCCACTTCTCCCATCATCACTAACCGTCCATGTCTTCCTGACACATTCTTGTGTTGGCGCGTTGCATGCTGCACGCTGTAAACCGCCAGACCAATACCCCAGTAAGTATCCCCTAGTTTGTGACATTCTTGATGTCTCGATTGTGTGGATCATGGGACCCACAGAAGGTAGCATAAGGTGCTAGGTTAAATAACTAAGTTATTTGGGAAATCGATACTCATGAAATATCGTGTATACTCTATGCATGTAATGCATCGAATATAATCAATGTGTATGATGCATCGTTATTCTTAAGGCTTAACGGAGTAAGTCACGGATTAAGCGTCTTAAAATAGATGCACGCTTAGCTATATTCGAATAATAGTTTGGAGGCTGCACAGACAAGCCCTCCCTTGGCCGATCTCATGATGTGGTAGAGTGGCGGATGGTAATCACCACGACATCTTATTAGCCATTTAACTCCTAACCTGGGCTGCCTAACCAAGCTAGTAGAGTTGGAAGGACGAGATGATATATGACGCTCATCTGCGACCGTTGATGAATTTTTAGGGTTTTGAAGAGGTTTGCAAGCATCACTCTTCAGCTTGGTCGAAACCAAGCATGGGAGGCGTTTTTAGTAGGACTGATCGGGCATGCGAGTAGACGGCTTGCCAATGTACATGTCTGTACCTCACTGTCTCACGAAGGTGCGATCTAGGACGCTCAATTTGACCTGTAAAGAGGAGTGGCCGAGATAAAATTCGACGGAAATCCTATGCCGCAAAGGATTCTTAAAGGGGCGCGGCATGCCACCTTCAAGGAACACAAATCGAGGCATCCGGCGATGGCTTGTCTTGGTCGGTCGGACATAGATATAGACGGGCTTACACTGATCATGTTGATACTCTCTGGACTTGCTTAGTCTATTGCTGCACCCTTCATCCAAGATGGCGAAGATGGACGCTCGCGATTGATTAACGACACATGTAACATGCCGCAAACCCTAATTAGGTTTTTTGGATCAGTCGTGCGCATGCAACTTCATCCAAACGGTTTGGAAAGCTATGATTCTCCCTTGGGGAGGCCGATCGTGTGGGGCCCACGTTGAGCCGGCAGTGAGCATGTGTGTACTTGCTCCACAGTCCTAGGTGTGATCTAAGCCATCCAACCATGCTTGCGAAGTTGGATGGTCGTGATCAATTTAAGACATTAGTGGACTTCCACGTTTTTTTTAAAGCATCACGCCAGCCATGTTTTGAGCAATAGTTTATTGCTCCGTGGCTTGGTCGTGAGAGAGCCGATCATGTAGGTGAAAAGTGGGCCCGCCAATGTGCATACCAGCACTTCACTGATCAATCGCGGAATGATCCAAGCCGTCCAACCATGCTTGCGAAGTAGGACGGTCGCGACTTCTTTGAGAATGTTTTTAACAGCTTTGCGCATACAAGCCACTCCATACTAGCTCGACCATCCTTCTTCAAGGCTGGCATTTGGGAGGCGTGGTATGTATTTGACCGACCAGGGCAAAAACGGGCCCGCTGGTGGTCATTAAGGTGGTAGCCTGCTCCTGATGAGGATCGTCTAGGATGGTTAAATCGTGCGGCCAACTTGCGTGGTCGTGATCGTTTCTGAGACTGACATGAGCAGTCCATATTTCCCTTGGGAAATATGCTCAATCGGGCTAGTATAACACAACGAGATATGCTCAATCGGGCTAGTATAACACACTGAGAGATGTAGCCTGTACGTGTATTTCGTGCATGCCTCACTATTGACACTTGGAGATTCGTGTTACTCTGCTAAGAGCAACACTCAGTCGTCATGCCGCACCAATAATGAGAGTTATGCGGGAACAACACAGGAAATACAAGGCTAATCATGCATTAATTAATAATGCTATAAATCCACAGAATATCGGGATTGTTGCTACATGCTCCGTTCTGGGTGTATTTAATTCACAGAATACTGGGATTGTTGCCACATGCTCCATTTTAGGCAAATTAGTAAAGTGAATAAGTATTCATCACTCGGATAGCTTTATCCTCTGTAGGATGTCAGCGTATTAAGTTCGGCTTTTACAATTTTATCCTTGAACAAAAATCCACCATCAACAGTGTGGAGTCCAATTTCGGAAAATCCCCTGGAACCTATTTCTAGAGGTCCTAGACTTTGTTATCAGAAAGTTTCCTCACCTGTGATTCCCAGAAGGACTGTGAGACATTCTCTCGTTTCTGGAAACTGCCAAGGAAGGACAAGAAATGCTAAGTTCAGATATCCTGGAGGAAATAACTGTTATTCTCTCAGAACCTATGGTGAGACTATGTCTCCCTCTGCTGCCTAATAGCAGAATGTCTATTCTTGTGTCTAACTTGAGAGATACAAGAATGAGGATTTGTGAGATGCTCAAGTATTGTGCTGTTTTTCTCCAGTTTGTATATATTATGATGTTTTGTTGTTAGTACTTCTTTCTTTTGTCACTATGATCGTTTGGAGATATAAAATCTTTAAAAGCAACATGGTATGCAGTTTTCCTATTTTGGGCCATTTGTTCTTTGGCTGGCCCACGAACGTCCATGTCTCCTTAAGAAACTTTAGGGTTTCCATCTAGGGTACTCACGAACATATATAAGTCTTATATGTGGTTCTTTATTCTTTTGAAAGGAACTCCATGGAATCTGTTCCCAAAGATGAAGTTAACCCTATGGTTGAGGATGATCTCAAAGGATGTGATTCTGGTCAAGAGTTTATACGGAAGGAGATGCTTGAAAGAAAAGAGTATAACACTTGGATTGGTGAATCTGTCAAGGATCTGATTCGTACTCAGAATGAAGTTAAGATTGAACTGGCTAACCTTCAATTGCAGATAAACCAGCTTAGTTATGGACAGGCGAAAATCCTTGGTACTCAGAATATCTTGATCAGAAATCAGAAGAAAGTTATCCTTGACTGTGGAAAGGCTCGTCATTATGCTCGCACCATTGATCAGAAAGTCAACGTTCTAACTTTTGAACATGGTGTCTCTACGGTCAACATGGTCAAAGATATCAGTGACTCCTACTTTGATGGACCATTTCAGAGGTATGAAATCATCAAGGAAAACTAAGTTTCTTTATGCCTAGTATGTCTTCTTTTTGGATTAGTTGAAAGAATAACTAGTTCCTTGAATAACGATGATTGTGACTACACACAACTATTTTTGTTTTCATCTTCTTATGATATTTTTTTAGGTTTATTGGTTTTTAAATTCTAAAAATATTTGGAGAATGATGTTATTGCAGTATTGATCGTTATGATTTTGTGATATTGCAATTTGATTATGGGATATGTATTGTTTGCGTCTGTGAACTTGAAGGTCCCATATGCTGTCAAAAGTAAAGTCGTTCATGAATTGGTATTCGTATTAATGAAAGGACGAATTGACTTTTGACAATTACAAAAGTTATGCCTATGCAATCATGTATTTGATGGAAAATAGGATAAAATATTTTGTTTGACAAGGATAAAGTCTATTATGTCGTTATGATGGAAAATAAAATAGATCCTTGTATGTTATCCACGGTACTGATCTTCCATTTTGTTATGTTTTACCGTGAAGGCTCCATTGTGTGTCTTATGTTGAGCACGATACAACTAAGTCGATTTTTCTTATTGGCTTTGTTGGTTGTTCCATAAGATGCTATATGTTGAGCATTATGAACTAAATTAATCATCTTGGTTGGTTATTTAGTTATTTGCTCTGAAAGTCTTCTTTTGTCGAGCAAATCCTTTGACAATCAAATTGATTACTTTTGTGATTAGTTTGGTTGTTTGTATTCCAATTAGATTAATTATAAGTTCTCTTGCAATTAGTCTAGTTGAGTTTTCATATATTCCACAAGTTCTTGTGTTGAGTATATGAACGGCTATACTAATCATGTTCTATTGGTTGATGTAGTCGTATATTCCGTAAGGTTTTTCCTTATGTTGAGTATGTGAACGATTAAGTTAGTCGTCTCCGTATGATTACCTTAGTCGTAGCTCCGTAAGTTTACTTATGTTGAGCACCTTCAATTAAATTGATCACTTTTGTGGTTTGATTTAGTTGCGTATTCCAATTGAATTAATCATGGGTTTTCTTGTGATTAATTTGGTTGAGTTTTGGATATAGAAAATCATTTCTATGGTTTTTTGGTATCTAATTTAAAAATCCTTATTTTCTTTCGAAATTAAGGTCTCTCTTGTTGTTCTTTCGGGAATGACATCAAATGGGGGAGAGTTCTTTTGAACTTGTGCTTAATGGTAATATCTTGCGGGGTATGCGGCTGTGGAATTTTATAGGGGTTATCTTTTATCTTAAAACTCCTTGATGAATGCATCTAGCTTCGGCTTTATGATTGCATCTAAATTAAGTTGGTATGTATTTTTCTTTTAGTCTATGAAATGTCTCTTGTGGAAATTTCATTATGATCCCGTTCTTGTACCTTTGCCAATTTTATTGACAAAAAGGGGGAGAAATATTGTAGTTCACACTACAAATACATATGGTTTTTGGATTATTGTGTAAGGGGGAGTGGTTTCCACAATCGAGATGGAGTATTGACTAAGGGGGAGTGATTCATATCACCATAGTATTATTGTTAAAGTCGTGATACAGTTGAAATCGAGAATATCGATTTCTCTCATTGTTATAGCTACGGATCTTCAACAACGGTGATGCTAAACTTACAACCTTTGGGATCATTGGAGTACTTGGAAGGACGAATATTTCAGGGAACGTTGAAGATTAGATTATGGAATAGGAGCCACTAAAGTTTATCTTTTTTGTATTTCATATATATTAATAGTTTTGTCACTAAAATTGACAAAGGTGGAGATTGTTAGATCATAGCTCGGTCGACCTCGCATGCGTTGCTATCTCAAGCATGTTTGTCAATGTTAGTGATCAAAACTATGAGTCTTGATTTCTAGCCTACATAGCTAAGTCAAGGACTAGGATAGAAAAGTGTAGTTGAGCTCAAGGACTTCATGGTGATTCATCATACAACGACTACTCAAGAAACCGTGGAACTTTATCAACAAAAGGTATGTGGAGACTTGAATTTATCTATCACTCAAAAGTCTATCTCTTATATCTCCTACTTCTTATGAGACAAAAGTCGTATGATATATAGACCGGATCATACACATTTGATATTTCGATCCGAGTATATCTCGCCTATCTATATCTCGAAATTATGTGTTGGTAAAGCGTTTCGCTTTGATTAAATTTATCTTCACCTAGTGACGAAAGTCATGAAAAGTTTCAATTACTTTGATAATTGCTCTAACGCGAAACGGTCTGTGAATAACGGCTATATAACGTCCTCTGAGAATGTATCAATGATTTGAATGAGAGTTTAGATTACATAACCATGTATTCCTTAATCCGAAGTTTTCGAACTTTGTTGATTGAGAGAAACCGGAGGAATTGGCTTTGCCAAGTCCACGAACTCAGTCCGCGAACTGACGGAAGTTCTTGTACAGAGAATTTCTACTGGGATTTTCCAAAAACTCGTTTGCGTGTAAGTCCGCGAACCTAGTCCGCGTACTGGCGAAAGTCTCTTTGCCGAGATTTTCTGCTGAGTTTGGAAAACTCCACCGGTTATCTTAAGTCCGCGAACTTGTTTGTGAGCTTAAGTGGTTATGATCTAAAGATGTGCTCTGAACATGAAACTTAAATTACTAAGGAATGCTTTATGCAAACCGTGGCTATAAAGTTCATAAGCCGATTCAATCGAATCGAATCATCTTTGTTTCAATTGTGTCTTGTGTAGTTACATAAGATCTCATAGCAATTGAACAACTCTCTAACTAGTTCATTTGAGTCAATTGAACTAGTTATGGTGAAGAAGAACAAGGTTAATATGAAATGATCATATGGTTAACCTTTTGGGTTACTATGTTGAACCAACATACACGTACACGTTTGGGCATGGTTTTCACAAACCCAGTAAACGTCTACCCAAGTGTGTGTGACAAGCTAAGTTTTCGATCTAACGGTTGAGAAATATTAGCTTGAAACTAAATCAGGTTTTCATCTAACGGTGAATATGGATTTCTTTGTAACTAAGAAAAAACCCTGATTTGAAGGCTATATAAAGGAGACATCTAGCATTGTGCAAAACTAATCCCCACACGTCTGTGTGATACTAGTGCGCTCGCTAGAGTCGATTCTCCTTTAACCTTTGGTTTTCTTCTCTAAACCAGGTTAACGACTTAAAGACTTCATTGGGATTGTGAATCCAGACCGATACTACTTTTATCGTAGTTGTGTGATCTGATCTTGCATCTTCTATCGTACGAGTATGATCTTTGATTGGCTTGAGATCGTGAGAGTTCTCCGATAGGCAAGATAAAGCAGTCACAAACATCTTCGTCCCAATGTTTGTGATTCCTCGACAAACCGCCTGTGTAGTCATGAAGGATTGTAGAGAGGTGATTGATTAATCTAGGTTGTTCTTCAGGAATATAAGACCGGATTATCAATTGGTTCCTGTTCACCTTGATTTCATATCTTAAGACACAAAACCTAGGGTTTATCTGTGGGAGAGAGATTTATCCTTTGATAGACTTTTCTATGTGAGACAGATTTGTTTATTATCAAGTATACGATTTTGGGTTGCAGCAACTCTTGGTTGTGGGTGAGATCAGTTAAGGGAATCAAGTGCTCAATCACTACGCCAAAAACAGCCAATTTGGGACGCATATATGCGTTGCAATGAATTTAACCAACGATACCTCCGTTGGTAATATGGCGTAGCTAATATTTGTGCAACGCAAAAACTGTTGCAAATTAATTTATGCAACCTATATAAAGTTGGTCAACTGGTGTAGCAACGTTTTGTTTTGCAGTTTGAGCGACGGATTCTCAAATTTGTGCAACGTTTACATTAATTCAGGCGACGTATTACACTAATTTGCGCAACATTTATATACGTTGGAAAACCAATCAGACGATAATTCCGGCAGGTTTCTGCACCTGAATATGTATTCTGCACCTCCATATACAATTGTAGATCAACTAGAATACCCAATTTTTCATATGAACATATGGTAAACCAATAATATTCTCTCTTCCAACATAGATTACATACACATAACTTATACTCTCTATAAGAGATCAGAAATATAGCAAATGCTTTATTGAACTTGTACAATTAAAGGAGACGACTAATATATCGTAGGACTTGAAGATAATCTTGGAGTTGCAGAGCTGAATTATGACTGATTTAACATTTTCTGAACTTGTTGGGATTCAACCTGTTGCAGGATTTAGCCAGCCCAAACTTCTATTGCAGTGGCACCTGGAAATAGGAGAATACATATGGTCAGCATATATAAAATACTCAAAACTGATACGAGTTAAAGATACACAATACAAGTTCAAACTTACTCAAGATCACACTTCAGTAGTTTACTTCTTTTTTCAAATTGTCCCCAAGATAACGAGTAAACTAAAAAGTAAGGGTTAACCATTGACCCAATGTGTGCTATGAACCAAATCCCTATTGATGTAGACATCACCTGCATACATAAGTTTCTGACTACTACTAGGATCTGTCAGTCTTGCCTAACAGACCCCTTGGACATAATCATTGGTACCCATTAACTCAGCGTTGGCATGGTGGCTAACATCCAACGCATAGGACATACCTAAACATTTCAAGCATCCAATTATAAGTTAAGTTTAGACAAAATCCAAAAAAAAATGTAAGACGTATGTTGTACATTTAGGCAAGGTTAGTTGACATCTCCTACCTAATATTAAAAGTAGTGGGGAAATCAGGCAACTACACAGAAAATTTTGAAGTCATAATTTAAGAGTTAACGTACAGGAAGAAATCTCCGAGCATGATAACATATATAAGACGTCCGCGAAATACATAGCTGTCTGACAACAAAGGGGATTCAAAAGCACTGTTGCAAACACCCAAGGCCAGACCCATCATATGTGAAACGTCGGCAAGCTTTTAGTTCCAACTATATAAAGATCATGTACAAGATCACAATGATAACAGCAAAATGTACAAAATGACATGGGATCAAGGCAAGCAAACTAAACTACCCACGTACCCGTGATATACAATATCATAAGCTTAAAAATTATACTAACTTTTAAAGCTTCCAAGCTTGCTGTAAGCTCTGCCGGAGGTTTACTGCAAGAACTTCTTTTCGTACTCTGTTGGGGGAGGAAAACAAAACAAAACGGGATGAGCGCATGCCCAGTAGGGGTTACGAAAATAATATGCCGATAGTTAAGCAATCAAAATGTAAATCAAAATAAAGAAGTTGAATTTTTGGGTATACTTGAGGCAAGTCTCTCTTAAACATGGCAAAATCTCGCATTTACTACAAAACTGGAGTTTTCATTAAGGCAAGTTAGTCCAAGATGCCAAGAGAGTTTTCAAAGAAACAATATTGCAGCCACATTCATGTTGGTAAGAGTAAATCAAGGAAATGTTTTACTGCCCATTTCTTCATTTTTGCTAAAGCTTGTGTGGGAAATCAAAGATAGCAGCAAATGAAATAGAACGACATCACTATGAAGTTGAAACTGTCAATTCCATTTTAAGAAGAATTTTAGAATTTGTATGAATAAGCCACCAAACACACAGTAGAGATGTTAAGATTTTTATCACAAAAAATGAAATACTGACCATAATGTAAAGTATGCTGTATAAGTGGCTACATAAACCCATTTGGAAAGTGGTCCAGTAAACCAAAATAGAACTTCATTTCCTTTCTTTTGTCACAAGATAGATCCTTTACTTTCTTTTTGAAATAAAATCAACCAGCTATTAAGACAGGGAACCAATGAAGTTTGGAAAAACTCGTACTCAAGTAGATAAATCATGAGTAAAAGAGTCAAATTAAGAAATCATCGTCAGATCAAACCAAAAAATACAGTTCTACATATTTTGGTTGGTATGAAATCAATAAAAACCAAAGTATATAATGGTCGCAACAGATAAACTTGAGGAGGTAGTTGTTTGAACAAAAATAGTAATGACCCTATAAAACCAATCACCGAGAGAGACCGTCAGTGTTAAGGACTGAAAAGCTTTCACGAAATCGAAGAAATGAGTTCATACCAAATCATATATAATTATTAGTATAAATATGAAAATAAAATTCAATTATTCAAGTTCACTCTCAGCAACAAAGACATTGATTTAGTGGGAATTCCCACTTCACACGACTACCACTTCCTAAACAAGTGGAACAACTCTTATTTTATAGCCACTTCGTCAAGTGGTTGTGGGATAGAAACGTGAACATTAATTCATCGAGCTTGTAGGATTGTAAGAGTCGTCTATGATATGAATCCAAACTGTCGTTGCATTAAGAAGAAGTGGAGTGTTCTAACCAATCACCGAGAGAGACCGTCAGTGTTAAAGACTGAAAAGCTTTCACAAAACCGAAGAAATGAGTTCATACCAAATCATATATAATTATTAGTATAAATATGAAAATAAAATTCAATTATTCAAGTTCACTCTCGGCAACAAAGACATTGATTTAGTGGGAATTCCCACTTCACACGACTACCACTTCCTAAACAAGTGGAACAACTCTTATTTTATAGCCACTTCGTCAAGTGGTTGTGGGATAGAAACGTGAACATTAATTCATCGAGCTTGAGGATTGTAAGAGTCGTCTATGATATGAATCCAAACTGTCGTTGCATTGAGAAGAAGTGGAGTGTTCTAACAGATGTGAATAGCATGTCTTAAGATATCCTATTCAGATCAAAACTATTGGAAGCACTAAAATATGAGACAGTATCAAAACTGTACAAAGGGAAGGACACATACCAAGCTGTTGCAAGAAGCATCTTTCTTTCGAACTACAGGGCCAGTTGCCATCCAGCACGATATCATTTGTTTCCAGACTTTTTGTAAATATATGGGTACTCCTTACTCATGCTTTAAAATTAGATCACCCTTCCTCTTGTCATACCTAAAAAGAATAACATTTTCGTTCCGAATAATGCAAGTGTCATTGTCGACCATGAAATGCTAACGAAAGCGATAAGTGTCTCCCCACATTGCAGTATGTATCGCAGTTGGGGGATCCTATCAGGGAGGCGCTGAACTATTAGCTCCATTCTTTAGCTAAGAAATCTGCATAAACGTTATCTCCCCATATATGTGAGAAAACCAAAAAATTTAAGAAAAGCAAGTTCTCGAAAGTCGTTGCACATAAACCCTTTAACCTGATTATCCATTTCCCCAACGAGTATTTTTGATAGTGGCTTGCTGTAGTGGTGTGCAAGAGCCATTGAATCTTATTGGTTGAGACACCACCAGACCCTCTTCAGTGGTGGTACACAAGCCTCCCATATTCTTGCAAAATCCACATGATGTTGCTACCTTGGGATAGCATATTCTTAAGCATCTTCTAAAGAAACATCCCGGTAGCTGTTACCATTTCAGCAAATATTGTGACTCATATGAATGGCCATAGGAACTGAACAAATCAAAGCATTTACGGGGGATTAAGATTCAAGTTGTCTAGCTGCCCATTATCTGAAAATCATGTCTAACTAAGAAAACATACATTCTATACATTGATAAGTCTATTTCTTGGAATGTGGAAAGATGGTTGGAATCCCAGACTTGGACAGAGGAGGCTCAGGTTCGACTCTCCCGAGCTTCATTTTTTTCTTGCTCAAAAAAAAAAAGATAAGTCTATTTCTTGGATGCAGTTCATCAAACTTCCAGTTGAATTCAAAATAAATCCAATGATTCCTAAGACTCCTACATACAAAGGATTATGCCTACATTTAATTTACAGGTGAAATAGCAAACACATAACACAATTACTTTGAAGCATTTCAACAAACATTTACCCTGCAACTCGACTACTGCATAATATGTACCCTCACTGACTCCCTGCCTTATTTTTCTCTATTCTTATTCTTTTTTACCTGATAACAAGAAATAAACCACAGACATGTAAATGATGACTAAACTGTTAAAAAATAATTGGACAAAGGCAAATTCATAACCTGGTGAGGTTTTATAAGAAAAAGCGGGGCTACAGCCAGGTTTAGTCAACCTGTGCTTCCGCCCCTGCTAAAAACTATGGACCCTCAGACAACTTCTACTGATTCAACACCTAAATCCTACAAAATTTCTACTGATTCAAAGTAGGAGCAACCTTAGTCAGACTAGAACCTGACCGTTTGCTTCAAAACTTAACATTGAGAGCAAATTCATTCACTTTTACTTCAACGAACCATTAAATTGAAAGCAAAACACAGCCAGGCCTTAAAATTTTATATAATACAAAAAAAAAAAAAAAAAAAAAAAAAAAACTTAACACTGAGAGCAAATTCATTCACTTTTACTTCAACAAACCATTAAATTGAAAGCAAAACACAGCCAGGCCTTAAAATTTTATATGATACAAAAAAAAAAATCTATACAAAGTAAAACCCCTAACTCCAAACAACTACAAAAATACATTCAACTGAAATCTAAATACACCCCATGCTTTAAAATTACATAATGTAAAAAATGAACACCAATACATGCAGTAAGACTCCAACTTCACAGAGTTAGGTCAAACAATAGATCAAAAGATAACCAACAAATTCAAAATTAAACAACACTAGTAGTAGATAATAGTTTATACCTGATGATAATCAACAAAGCCATCAGCTATTAGATGAATTGATTTTGGTTTTTAGGTACAAAATTGATTTTCTAGGTTTAGGAATTTTTTAAGATATTAGAGAACAGATCGAGTTTTCTGGGTTTTGATTACTGAAAGAACGATTTTGATTTGGTTAGAAAAGCTAAAAAGATCGCTGGGTTTCGATTTTGAGAGAAAAATTGGGTTTGATTCGTTTTTTTTTTCCGGAAGAAAAACTCTCTGAGATGAGAACGAAAATATTTGACGAAAACAAGAGAGGCCGAGGGAAAGAATATTTGGTGAACCATATTTAAGATCTTCGAAAAAAGAAAAATAATACTCCCTCGGTTCTTTTTTAATAGGCCAGTTTCTATAAATAAAAGTTTCAAAAAAATAGGCCAGTTTCCTAATTGGAAAAATCAAATGTTATTTTAATTTTTTGGGACCACTTTTCTCTTAACTTCTTTTGATGACAAGTGTCATGTGGACCACTTCACTTTACTTCTTTTGCTAACAAGTGTCATGGGGACCATTTCACTTCACTTCTTTTATTGACAAGTGTCATGAGGACCACTTTCAATGATTAGTTCTCTTAATTTCCTTAAATTTCGCTAAAAACAAAACTGGCCTATTAAAAAAGAACGGAGGGAGTAATAAAAAAGAATATCCGCGATTAAAAAGACATGACTACTAAAAGCCCAGGGAAATATTTGATATTAAATGAATGCCATTGATGTACAACGTTTTTACTCGTTTCACAGATGTTGGTCTATTAATTTCATTTAATTTTACCAATATTACTTATTTTGTGCAACGGATATTGAAGTTGCACTGTGCATCGTCAATATCCGTTGCACATCCCCGAAATTGATATGTTGCAAAATGCAGGATATGGTATAGTGAGTATTCTGCTGGGATCAGAGGCGTAGGAGTACAATTGTACCTTGGACCGGTGGGAGACTGATTGGGGTTCAACTATAGTCCAGTCCGAAGTTAGCTTGGAATAGGCTAGTGTCTGTAGCGGCTTAATACAGTGTGTATTCAATCTGGACTAGGTTCCGGGGTTTTTCTGCATTTGTGGTTTCCTCGTTAACAAAACTTCTGGTGCCTGTGTTATTTCTTTTCCGCATTATATTTTATATAATTTAAATAATACAGGTTGTGCGTTCGTGATCATCAATTGGAAATCCAACCTTTGGTTGTTGATTGATATTGATTGATCCTTGGACATTGGTCTTTGGTACCGTCCAAGTTATTCCTTGTATTTGATAAAGACTCGCTATTTATTTTAGCTTGAGTAAAAATCAAATCAAGAGAGAGATAATAACTCCTTGAGATACTTTTATCTAGATTGAGTCTGACTGTCTAGTTGATTCTCTAGCAAAGTATTTCGGAGTTAGTCCATACAGATTGCTAAGAGAAATATTGGGTGGTGTTATTAGAACCCCGCTTTTTCACTCCTTACGTAGCACCGAGGCCTTTTAGATTAAAACCGCACACTTCTTATCCCAAGGTGGTCAAGTAGGGACAACATTGGTGCTATGTGGTCGGTCCCATAGTAGGTTCCTATGGTCAATGAAGATCTTAACATTGTTCACTGAAATAAGGAAGATACAGAAAGGTAATACCATTACAAAGGATCGATAAAGATATCTTTGTAAACTAAAAAAACATATCGAATAATGTTTTTTCTGGGGAAGAAATATGTAAAAATTAATTCCTTCATGACTGGATTGAGGATACAACTCGAGAAAGGAGAGGGATAGTATGGGAGAATGTCAAGGCGGAAAATGCTAGAAAGAATTTGTGGAGTGGAGAATAAAAATATCTATCGGATTTTCATTTACTTTTGTAATAATAAGAAGGGTAAACTTGATATTAATGAATATATATTTAATATTCATATGTCGTAAAATGCATAACTAAATAAAAATTATGCTCGTGCCGTTACGGCGCGGGTTAAGCCCTAGTCTTATAATAAGATATCCATTCACCTTTTTTATTTTGAAACTTGACTTAAAAAAATTTATCCCATTCATCAGTTCCATTTTGCATCTTCTAAAATAGCTTAATTAGTAAAGCTTTTATTAGAGCATAGCTCGGTTGAACCCACCAAGCATTGATATGTCAAGATTAGTTGTCATATTTTAGTGAACCAAAACTCATTTAAAGAGTCGCTTGATTATTTACTAGAGTCAACTTCGTATAGGTTAGCTTGAAAGTATTAGGATATGAGACATTACAAGTATTACGTGAAGACTTGAAGAAAGTGAAGAAGTAAGGAGATACAACGACGACATCATCCTTCCACTTGAGGTTAGTAATATTTGACTTGAACTGTTTCATTACCTAACGTATATTTCAAGTCGTGCATATTGAAAACATATTTGACTTGAACTTTGATTGCACCTAGTTTGTTTATGCTTGAGAATCTTCTCTTCTGATATAAGATTCACTCAAACTAGATCGAAGTTTCAACGGGGATATTTAGAATGTTTGTCGATCTAAAGACGTCTTGTGATAATCCATTATTAACAGACTCCGCTCGGTGTGTGATTGGTCACAAGATATTCAAGTTGATTGTGTGCAGGTGTTTATTGAAGATCTAAGAAGATTCGAAGACAAAGAAGATTTCTGATTTGGGTTCATAATCTTTGGTATGCACAATACTTGTTTCGGCTGGAAAAGGATCCAACTATAATCGGTTTATCTTTGTGATAGATTTGATTGATTAGTTGTGTAGATCGGCATCAATACAATTCTTTGTGATTAAAAGTATTGATTGCAAAATTTAGATACAATTACTTTGGTAGTTGTTATTGGATATATCTAAGGACCTGACAAAGGAGTTTATTGGGATAAACGGAATAGCCTTTTGTCAAAATCATATCACTTGGTTGAAAATATTTGTTACCGAACAGATTTGTTGTTCCTTTACTGTTTGGAATATGAACCAAAGGAATTGTTCCAAGTGCGTGACTTATTACAAGTTGGAGGCGCAGGGATACAGACGTAACTAGGTGAACTATAGGTTTAGTTTCTTGGTCTCATCTATACGAAGTTGGTTTAGATTTTGTATAACGGCTTAATCCTGAGAGTATTCAATTCTGGACAAGGTCTCAGGTTTTTCTGCATTTGCGGTTTCCTCCTTAACAAAATCTTGCCGTGCCATTTACTTTTAATTTCTGCATTATAATTGTTTTATTATAATTAAAGTAAATTGCACTTTGTAAGTTAACAGGGGCACTAGATACTAATCCCATTGTTTTCGGTTATTTCCGTACCTTTTATCAAGTGATCACTTTGTTTTTGTATTGTGTCGATTCCATATCCATAGACAATCACACAAAGTGTATTAGTTTTCCCCACCTGCCTTTGATATTTAATTCACGAGTTATGACAGTTCGGACTAACCCTATATCAAGTGGATACTGTGTTGAAATATTCCTTGAGTGATTGTATCTCCAATAGGTTTATACGCAGTGGGTCTTGTATAGGTTGTGATCAAAATAAAATATTGTGGTGTATTTGGGTACTCTCTTCTTTTCAATTGGTATCAGAGCAGGAAAACACGAAAAGATCTAACAATCTGTGTTTGGTGTGATCCAACCTATAAGAATGAACTCGATTTCTCATGAATCGCCTTCAATTAACGTACCGCTAAGATTTGACGGAACAAACTATCTATGGTGGAAATCTGCTATGAGATCTTTTCTTCAATCACGAGACTTTAATACATGGATATTAGTCGTCGATGGTTACATTCGTCCAAAGATAGAAAATTCGGAAACTGACAGTTTAAACGCTTAGTAGATTTTTCAAACGAAGAAAAGGCTCTTGCAAAGCAGAATTCAAATGGTTTGAATGCTATAATACATGTTGTAAGTCGTGATATACAACATCGTGTATCAACATGTCAAACTTCGAAAGAAGCTTGGGATAATCTTCAGATCGTATTCGAAGGAAACACATCATAGAAAGAAGCTAGACTTCAAACTCTTACATCCAATTGGGAAAACCTTCAAATGGATGACAAAGACACTTTTGAAGAGTTTCATATTAAACACTCTGAGATAATTAATGCTTCTTTGTCTCTTGGAAAGACTATTTCTGAAAAGAATATAGTGTGCAAAATTCT
This sequence comes from Papaver somniferum, assembly GCF_003573695.1. Lineage (NCBI taxonomy): Eukaryota > Viridiplantae > Streptophyta > Magnoliopsida > Ranunculales > Papaveraceae > Papaver > Papaver somniferum. The sequence continues at coordinate 13,414,506 of NC_039360.1, read as the reverse complement.
CAGATCGTTGTCATCTAGATACGATTCTAAGAAGCATGCAATCATAGAAGCAAATGATCTTTCAACACTCTCACGAAGCACACTCGTTGGAAATTTAAAGATCTTTGATCATGAATCACAGTCTATTCAAACAAAAGCAATCGCTTTTAAAGCTACAAAAGTTCTGAAAACTCCAATGGAGAGGAATAGACAGATGGATGATTCAGATGAACTGATTGCTGAAAATTCTGATGATGAAATTGAACAATCATTATCATTGATTACTAGACAGTTTTGAGATCTCTTAAAGAAAAGAAATAAGAGATTCATAAAGGATACTCGTCATTCTTCTCGTCCAATATCAGCCTCAATGCTTCAAGTGTAAAGGGTTTGGTCATATTGCTAAAGACTGTCCCAATCTTAAGAAATACACTAGAGGCAAGGCTCTGGCTGTAACTCTAGATGAGATCTCTGATTCATATGATTCTGAAGAAGAGGAAACAACTAATATTGCATTAGTTGTCAATCTTATTTCTTCCTCCTCCATTAGTGATTTACCCATTTTAAAAATGGACATGTCTTCTGATGTTATTAAATCATCTAATGGTAAAGGGAAAAATAAAACAAGATGCAAAAACTGTCTCAAAAACAGAATTGCTAAAAGTTGCATATGCAACCCTAGTCAATCTCAAGATACTTCGTTAGTTCGAGGTAACAAAAAGAGAGTTTCTCATACGATACTAGATCAAGGACACTCTGGTTGTTCAAATTTCCATAATGAGAGAAAATATCATACTAATACCACCTGATCGGTATTCGAATTCTTTCCTCACCATGTATGCCAAATTTTGAGTGAGGAAGAAGAAAAATCAAGGTACTTATGTGAAGATTATGGAAACAAAATCTAGTATTTGAAAATACTTAAGATATTCGTATTTATAGGAATATTATATTTTCAGAAGTATGAAAATTATAAAAAGATCAGTCTCCTTCTTTGGTCATTCCTTGTCCGAACTATGAGTCTGGATCCAATGTCATCTCTTGATAAGATGCTAGATCAGAAAGATCACTTTAAGAATAAGTCTGCATCTTCTCTTGATATAGAGAAATCAAAGAGCAAAATCAAAAAGAGAGATTGGCTTAGCAAGAAGGAAAGAGAGAATATGTTGAAGAAAGATCAGTGTATTGAAGCATTGACACACTTCTGTGTTCAATCAAAGACCGAATTACATGTTCTTGTAGAATCCTTCACGAAAAATTTTCAATTGCAAGAAATTCTGGTCAAACAACAAGGTTATCTACTTGAAGAATTTCACAAGTTGAAGACTGAAATAATCTACCTTCCTCTAGCATTCATATGAAGGATTAATCAAGAAAAATAGACATCAGTTTTTGATTTCTTTCAATAAATTGTATAAGGTCTATTTTGAATAAAACTATCGTATTGTTTATGAATAAAATTATTATTTTATAATTTTTCTTGTGATAGTTTTTGATTACATAGCCTGTGCTTGAATGCTTTATCATATTGGTATGTATGTTTATGGGATGTTTGATTTCGGTTTTCATGACTTTAATATTCGATCTCATATGTGTGAACCCTTATAGTTTGGGTACTTTTTGATTTAGCGGGATTGATTTTTAGCCCATGTTGGTAGGCTTTACCAAAGGATCATGAGGTTCTGATTGAAACAATATGTGAAAAAGTCACAATATGTTGAATCATTTGGTTTAGCATAAAAGCATATGTGTTTCAGGGTTTCAACTTTTGCGTTGCAATAGTTAAAACCGGTTTTCAACTTTTGCGTTGCAATAGTTAAAACCGGTTTTCAACTTTTCTCTGGTAAACGTTGCTCTTCGTTGTTGTTCTTTTGTTTTGTGAGAGGATGACGACATAACGGGGGGAGTTCTAATGTGAACTTGCGCTTAATGATATATCTTTCTGGAGTTAAGAGGATGTGGAATTTGAGGTAACGACTTTGTTAGTTAATCGTTTTCCTGTTTAAGAAAAGTCTGATTTTATTGCATATATTTATTGCTTTTGCTTACCAAAATTTCGGTACAATAGATGTTTTATTCCATTATTTGTGTATGGATGTGTGTGTGATTCAATTATTTTCGGTTAAGAAAAACTATTGTTATCTTGCTTTATTGTTTGGTATCAATTGTTTAGGCTTACGAAATTACGGTGCAATTGCAGTACTTTAATGTCTATGTTGTTTCAATTGGTTCAGGTTGAAGTAAATAATTATGCAAGTTGATTTATTTGGTTTGAAAGAATTGTTTATGGCTTAACAAAATAAAAGGTTTTCGGGATGAATTGTTTAGTCCAATTCGATTGCGGATAAGAGAACGAAGTTAATTCTGATCTTAGTTAGACTTATCAAAGTGGAGGTTTTGGTTATTCAAGTCTAATCGAATGTCTTAACAAGAAATGATAGTTAACTAACCTAGTACTTGTCTTGTTTAAAAGTGAAAGGTCTAAGTTATTGATGAGAATAACTAGAGCCTGATGAGAAAAATAGAGTTAATTATGATCTTTATTTTGGTCTTATCGAACAAGAGATTGTATTTGTACAATCGGTTTAGCAAAGGAACTAAGGTGCTTAATCGATTTTTGGTTTGCTAAACTATTAGGGAAAATTGCTTCGGGCAATTGTTTCCTTGGTAACATATCAAAACAAAATTACTTTGTAGTTTCAGTTTTGATATTGATTATCAAAAATGGTGTACGGAACCCTCGTGCTTAACTCTTATAGGTTTTGCAAGTCTCTTTGTAAGATTTGTAAGATCCTTTCGGTTTGTCCTTTATTTGCTCGTACCTTTGTTAGATGGTGGATTTTCGACAAAGGGTAAAATTATAAAAGTATACTCCGGATCCGGCAATCGGATGAGTATTGAGGCTCATGTCTCTCAGTAAAGCATGAAATCTCATGCCATAAAACCTGTGATTGAGAAAGTTCTCTCAGAGAAGATGCGGATGTGTAGTCTCTCAGCTGAGACCACGACATATCTCATGAATACTGAGCAATTTCAGTAATTACTCTGGATCCGGCAATCGGATGAGTATTGAGGCTCATGTCTCTCAATAAAGCATGAAAGCTCATGTCATAAAACCTCTGATTGAGAAAGTTCTCTCAGAGAAGATGTGGATGTGTAGTCTCCCAGCTGAGACCATGGCACATCTCATGAATACTGAGCAATTTTAGTAATTACTCCGGATCCGACAATCGGATGAGTATTGAGACTCATGCCTCTAAGCATGAAATCTCATGCCATAAACCTCTGATTGAGAAAATTCTCTCAGAGAAGATGTGGATGTGTAGTCTCTCAGCTGAGACCACGACACATCTCATGAATACTGAGCAATTTCAGTAATTACTCTGGATCCGATAATCGGATGAGTATTGAGGCTCATGTTTCTCAATAAAGAATGAACGCTCATGCCATAAAACCTCTGATTGAGAAAGTTCTCTCGGAGAAGATGTGGATGTGTAGTCTCTCAGCTGAGACCACGGCACATCTCATGAATACTGAGCAATTTCAGTAATTACTCCGGATCCGGCAATCAGATGAGTATTGAGACTCATGTCTCTAAGCATGAAAGCTCATTCCATAAAATCTCTGACTGAGAAGGTCGTCTCAGAGTACATGTAGATGTGTAGTCTCTCAGCTGAGGCTGCGGCACATCTCATGAATACTGAGCAATTTCAGTAATTACTCCGGATCCGGCAATCGGATGAGTATCGAGACTCATGTCTCTGTGCATGAAAGCTCATGCCACCTCTGATGGAGAAAGTCTCTCATAGAAGATGAACATGTGCAGTCTCTCAGCTGAGGCCACGACACATCTCATACTGTATAGAATCGAAAGATTGGGCGGCTCCTAGCCAACATGTCTGCTAGTATAGAGCGACAACGTCTTCGGGATGTAACCATATTTTCCCCGACTATGCAAGAGGAATATGACGTTCCAGCAAGTTCATATTGCTCAACCCTCAGATAATTAATGCTCCTAGACAGGAATCCCTTCTAGTATAAAGCCAGCAATTAATTATCTTAAATCGTCTGAATATCCAGCAATATTCTACGAGCCATCGTCTGAATATCCATCAATATTCTACGAGTCGTCAATTAATCGCCTGAATATTCAGCAATATTCTATGATTCCTCGTTGTATTTCGTTACTTCAATCTGTGGTTCTTCCCAGCAGAATTCCACAGGTTAGTAATAAATATTCAGCGAAACAGGCATCTGAGCATCGAATAAGCCCTGACAAGATGGTGCAAGTGTAATTAGCAGATAATACACAGACCAGCATTCTGAATGCACGAACGAGCATTTTAAAAATACGAACGAACAAGGAACCTATGCAAAATAGGAAGGGAAAATAATAATAATAAAATATTAAACAAAAGCGCCAGAGGACTAGGCTCACTAGCCGGCCAGTCATGCCGTGACTAGTCTCGCGCCCAATTTTATACTTTACCATATTTTTACTATTTTCACGATCTCATGAAAATCCTCTCGTTCGAGCAAATTTCCTTTATTTCAAAGAAATTATCTAAATCACATGATTTTATCAAAAAATAATAAAATTATGGAAAGGTCTCGTGGGACCGAGCACCAGCCGGGCATGTCTTGGTCGTGGCCGGTCCCACACCTCACGTCTCCATTATTTTATTATTTCTCTCAAGTTATGAAAATTCCTTGATTTTATGAATTTTCCCTAAAATCCTGAAAATTACCTAATTTCATGTATTTTTATCTAAATCACATGATTTTATCAAAAAATAATAAAATTAGGGAAAGGTGTCGTGGGACCGCCGGCCGGACGGTCATGCCTTGGCCATGGCCGGTCCCACACCTCACGTCCCATTATTTTATTATTCCTTCTCAAATTATGAAAATTCCTTGATTTTATGAATTTTCCCTAAAATTACCTAATTTCATGTATTTTCTCTAAAATCATGGAAAATATTAAAAAAATTAGGAAAACTTGTGGGACCGGGCTCTAGCCAGCCGACCATGCCCTAGCCGGCCCACATGCCCATTATTTTATTATTATTTGGTGTCTGGTTTCCTGATTTCATGAAAACTCCCTGATTTCAACAAAATATCTTGGTTTTCAACAAATCCCTTTGATTTTATGAAAAATTATCTAAAATCATAAAAATTACATAAAATTGGGAAGAGTGCCTTGGTGCCCGCGCCCATTGGTCGGCCGTCCATGCCACGGTCATTGCCGGTCCCACACTCCCATTTTATATTTTAATTTATGTCTCTCATCTCATGGAAGTTCCCTAATTTCGCCAAACTTTCCAGTTTCATGGAATTTCCCTTAAATCAGAGAAAAATACATAAAATCACATAAAACTGGGAAAAGCATGTGGGACCGTGTATCAGCCGGCCAGCCATGCCCTAGCCGTGGCCGGTACCACAACTTGTGATTCCTTGTTTATTTATTATTTTCATCATCTCATGTATTTTTGCCGGTTTCAGCAAAACCATGGATTTTGCATATTTTCTCCAAATGTTGCTCAAACGTGCATCAGAAAATATCAAAATTCTCAAGACTGAAGCTTGGACACTATGGTGAACGGGCACATCCCCTTGACCGACCAAGGGTGACCCTGAGGCTTGCAAACAGCTGGTCCCGCATGTTTTAATGATTTTAACCTAATTTGCTCAGTTGCTCATATTAGGTTCGAACTCTTTCCAAACAATTGGAAGTTCGCTCAAACGAACATCTAATGGTCCCACGACCATCAAGAGACGGTCTCATGACCTCTTGGTCGGCCCCTCATATTTTCTACATCAGGTTTTATGATTTGTTGCTCACACGAGCATTATTTCAGTAAATGATTAAACCAGCATTTAATCATTCTTTCACCAACTGCTCCTCAAGAGACTTTGATATTTTTTGCTCATTCGAGCATCTGGGCGTTATATGGTGAACCTGTCATCCTATGTAACCGGTCCCGTGTTGATTTGCAATAAATCATCATTTCGGTAAAATTAGGGTTTTGAATAATTCGAACACTCTGATAATTTTATGTTGATTCCTTGATTGATATTCATATATATTTTGCTCGACCCAACAGTCAGTAACTTAAATTAATATTTTATTTATTCCAGCTACCAACAATTCATCAAAAGAACAATATTTGCTCGAACTAGCAATATTCGCTCGAACCGGCAATATTTATTCAATTAGCAATATTTGCTCAGACTAGCAATATTTGCTCAAATCAAAGAATATTGGTTCAACAACCAATATTCAACAATTTAGCAACACAGTTTTGCTCGTCTTAGGTTATGATGATACCTCGTCTCAGCAGACACATTAAATTCATGAGTTTCGAAACATTTGCTAATCATGTTCAACTCAGCAATACATAGACTCATCGTCCCATAAAGTAAGCAACTGACTCCACAATCACGAGATTTCAATTGTGTCACATGGGGGATACTAACTAGGGTTTTGGTATGGCGGTCTACGGCACGTGTGTTCACCCACGACGAGAATGTGAACAAGTCGTGCAATCAGTTGGAAGAGTCATCAAAGTAGTGGGTGGAAAGTTAACCAACTCTCTGCACGATGAGTAATTGGTTTTAACACGATTTCTCCATTTCCCACTCTCTGATTCCAACAACTGTCACACTTCATGGGATCATGGTGTTTTCAACTCCGGCATTATAAAATTTCTCTGAATCCTGATTGAAGAAAAGCTGTTTTTCAAACAATCGAACAACATTCGCCAAAACGAGCAATTTCTCATCAAAGTTCATACAGACAATCTTTCGTCTACACGAACTCACCGAAATTACTCTCAATTGAGAAAAATTCAATCATTCAGAGCATTTTCACGATGAATTCACAACACACCTACAATCTCAGATCACCATTGATCTCACGCATTTCTCAGCTTCCCTCCTACAGATCAACCCATCCTCTCTTGTGACCGAATTGACTCTGGAACGGCCATTGTTCTTGGTTTAGGCCGGGGTCTTACAGATTGATCTCTCGTACTTAAAGCACTCCCTTCTTGCAGTGCATCTGTGTGAGGTTCAACATTTCGCTCGGTTCAAGGAGTCTCCACACGGTCGACTCTTAAATTCCGTAAAAACCAGCAAATCGTTTTTCCCCATCCACAGATTGGCGACCACAGTGGGAGATTAATCTCTCGGTTGGAATCTCAAGCTTTCACAAGATGGTTGATCTTAGGTCACGCGCAATTGCAGATCCTAACACAAATAATGCTAGCACTAGCAACACTAACGATGATATTCCAGAAACTATTCCTGCTTCTAACAATGACAGTGATGTTACTCCACGCCGGAATGATTCACTCTTCAGCCGGCATCCCGAAGAAATCAGAGAAAATCCGCTTACCATAGGCGATCTTATGAAGGTGCATGAAACTCTTGCCAAGAATCAGACTGACATGGCTGCTGCACAAAAGGAGCTATTTAAACTCTCACTGACAAGATGTCAGAGAAAACTCAAGGAAAGGGAAAAGAGAAAGAGAAATCCTCAGACGCTGATCCTGAGGTGATTCTAATTCATACAGTAAATGATGACGAAGTCGGCGAAGCTGCAGGCGATTCATCAGCGAAAGAGCCGTCAAATTTCATTACTCGAGAAGACTTGGAGCGTCTCCTAGAGAACCATGTAAATGGTAGTACATCACACGTCCATCGTCACCAACCTCCTTATCCTGCTGCCACACAGAGGATTCCTCTTTCTAAAGGTTACATTTCCCCAACTTTTACTCTGTATGACGGAACTGGAAATGCTCGAGAACACGTCTCTCGTTTCCTCGAATCCTTGGGAGAGCATGAACATAACCATGTTTTTCGGCTCAAGGAGTTTTCAAAATCCTTGAAAGGAAGAGCATACACCTGGTACAACAACATCGCACCGGGGACTATCAACAATTAGGGAGAAATGATCAACGCCTTCTACAGGAAGTACATTTCCGTGTCAGATCAAGTTACTCTCTCTGATCTTGGAAGAATGTTCCAGAGGGTCAGTGAGAATCCCAATGATTACGTGAAAAGATTCAGAGTCCGGGCCCTGGACTGTCATGACCCAAATGTCACAGAGCAGCAGCTGGTAAATTTGTGTATCAACGGCATGCTCCCAGTTTACAGAGCTCTATTGGAGAATCTTTGATTCCAGATTTTCTCAGAGATTCACGAAGCCGCGAAGAGATCGGCAACCACTGCACCTGCTCTATTGGAAAGACAAAAATCTACAAAGACTGAAGAATCATGAGACACTCGAGGAAGCAGACGCCTGATCAAGAAGCAGTAAAACCTCCATCCTTCCACAAACACTGTTGCATAAGGGAGCAAACGGAAATCCAAACCGCCGCGCAAACATACCACAGCTCCTTCAAAAGAACAAAGGAAGGATAAGAAAGATGCACAAGCCTCTGACCAACGCACAAGAGTTCCTGATCAAGAAGCACCTGACTTTCCTTTTCCCATTAAAGAGGTGACTTCCACAGGTTCGTCAATCATCCCACAAGAGACTGCGGAGTTTTGAAGCACATTTTCAAAGAGAAGGTTGATCCACAATAGCCTCAACTGGGGGCTGAAGGAGTACACAAGAATCTTCTCCCAGTCAGAATCTTTACACTCTCTGAACAACCTATCAAAGAGGCAGTTCAATCCTTGGTCGAACTTGAATTGTTTTATCTGTCGAAGGCACAAAAGAGAGACATGTTCACAGTACTGAACCACATCATGTCAAGAAGTCCATTCTGAAAATACTTCTTGAGCCTCCAGCCACAGACCAAGAGATATACGACTGGGGACTGCTTACCACAGTCAATCTCAGAAGAAACAAATTTGGAAGAACGTTGATCGATGCTGACACCGCCATCAACAACATTCCACTGAAAACCATCGGATCCACATGCTCGATAAGAAAATACTCATGCTCCATCTCAATCAGAGACCTTGAAGGAGCGCTCGGAAATACTTATGACTACATCATTCTCAAAGTAAACATAAGTTCAACCTGGACAGAAACCAAGTTTCACATAATCAGGAAATGACATGTCCTTCAGACGAGCGTGGATCCACGCTGAAAAGATGGATACTTACAAAGAGCCTTTTGGTTGCACAAAAACCAAGTTTCATGAAGATCCAGGATATGACATGTATTGACAAAGCGCCTTTGGTTTCACATCTCTCCAAAGATCCAGAAGATTTGACGGACATTCCATCATCGGAGCACTTGGAGGAATTTCGAACTTTGGCCGGATTGAACCAAGAACCTGCAAAAGATGCATAGACATTCATCAAGAGGTTACGCACTCAGGAAAGTCTCATTCTATGTCGATGTCATTTATTTCCCCACATGTTATCCTAGCATGGGGACTTAATTATGCTAGCAACTCTACAAGACGTTATGAATGGTAGCTCCACCGCATTAGTATTTTATCAAGTGGTTGAATCTGACGTTTCTCCGAATAAAGCATTGAAATATTCATTACTGACGTCCAAGCATGGCAAAGAACACTTTGGGAGTTTCTCCTGCAAGTCCATGTGTTCCACAAAATCAGAAAGCTCTGATGTCTGCACAAGTGTCGAATCCCACTACTGCAACGAAAGGGATGCTGAATCAACAGAAGATACTCTAGGTCCGAGATGATCAAACCCCTAAGACATTCGATGCTTAAGGAATATACGCTTCAACGCTCAAGAATCTAAAAGGCCATCAAATTGTACTCCCAATCAAAGAGTACAACTTCAACATAAATATCTCGATGGTGACACATTGATTAACCACCAGCACAATCAAAGTGTAACTAAAATACAATCGATAAGTCTTCATTATCCCATGATAAGACTTCTGAAGCATATGCAACATCATTCATGCATGGATGGCAGTAACACCTTCAATATACACTGGGCAACCTAAGGTGATTCCGTGAAACTTCATCAACGGGATTTCTCTACATCACAATCCCCTGCATGATTGAAGAACTTTCTCTCTTCACCAATCACATCCAGTATGAAAACTGCTGATGCTATCTACCGTAACAATGTCGACTCACTGAGAAAGCCAGTTTGTGGTAAAGTTATGCTTTCAGGAGCATTCAGGTTGAACTCTCAGTACATCTTCATCTTACGGACGCTCAACTTGTCAACTAGTTCGTGAATGTAAAAGGCTCACTGGATGAAGGAGCAAAGATTATATCTATAATCATGATTCTAGCCTTTTCGGTCTTTGGAGCAACTTCAACCATGGTATCAGCATCAAAAATAATCTCTAGAGGAACACAATCCATGATCTCAGCATCGACAAAGATCTCTGGAGTGTAATCATTCATGGTTTCAACACCAACAACGGTCTCAGGAGCAACATCCTCAGGGCTTCATCAACTAATCATTCTTTGAAGTGTTACATATGAAGAGGAATTCTTTAAGAACCAATGATTCATATAAAGATGTGTAGACCTAATAACATGCTCACATGAAAGTCTTCCCAAAGCTGGCACGATTGGTGGGCATAATTCAGAGTCTTCTACAAGATGTTCTCATCACCTCTACAAATGAGATACAACACACTTCAGGCCATGGGTTTGCAAAAAACGTACCAATGGGTGAGGAATGGGACAATGCTTCCTCAACAAAAGATGTTTGTCTATGTCTCTTCTACAACATACCAAAAGGGCGCATCAATCAGACATACGAGCTGAAAGATATGGCATTTACCGTCAGTTCTATGAAATATGAAAAATTTGTACGGGATTACAAATTACAAATGTGCACGCTTCGTTGGATGACCTCTACAACTCCAAATTGAGTGATTCTTGTCTTATTAGACAACTCGGTCTCTTAGCTTTAAAAGTTGGGGTCAAGCATCAAATTCCACGTCGTATGAGGTTCCTACAGCTTCCAGAGCGTACAACATGCAAGCAGCAATTCTTAGACGGGATTCATAACTTCCACAGTCGATCGGTGTCCACCAGGTCTTTTCGCTAAGTCCTTCATCAAGTTTTACAGTCCAAGACTCGTGACACCAGACTCTCATGTGCTAATCATTCATCATAAAATCAATGGTACCACCGGGACATGAAACCATGGTCATTACATCATCCCGTCTCGAGAGCAACCTCAGTTACGGTCTCGTGACCAGGGTTTCAGAAGTGATGTTCTACGACTGACAGAAGCAAGATGGCGCTGCAAGCACCATGCTCATGTAGCAATCAAAGGGTCCTGATCTCAAGGGAATCAATGACATTAAAAGCCTCCACCAACCGTTCAAGACACAAGCGAATGGTCTAAAGACAGAACATGAATGTTTTACAACGAGCTCGTCTGAGATGATTTTACACTTACCTGTACAAACTGACGATCTGGGAGCAACTGGTGAAGAATTTGTGGATGGTTCGTACACCATTCTCTTCGTATGGATGTCCTCTTCAACATATCCAAAATTCACAGAAATTGAAGAAACGAGCGAAGAGTTGTGGCCAAAACATTAGACCACATGCCAGCTGAAAATTTTCTGAAGGTCTTCTGGAAGTTTACTGTTTCGTCGATTTCGGATCCTAAACATGCTCGGAACCCAAAAAGCTTCTTTCCTAAAGTTTGGAAATTTCCTGGGCATGAGGATACATGGGTAGACCGCGAAAATCCAACATCGAACGAAGATTCTACAACAATTTCAATGAAGACCTAATTTCTGAATTTTCTGATGACGAATTATGGCGAAATTCTTCGTTCATCCACATCTGAATCAGGAGCTACACCATCAACACAAAGCCGAACTTCATCTTCAGCCGATAGTCTCATTTTCTGAAGTCGGCGGTGCTTATGCTGATAAGGGACGACTCACAGATGATCTAGAGATATACAAAGTACCAGCTTTCCAGCGTCTCCGAAAGATTGATTCATTCCAGGATGAACATCTGCAAACGTCTTCATGTTTGACTTGATATTTCTGGAGTGTTCGCCGGAAGATCCAGAAGGGTGGTTTTAACCAGAAGTCACCACTATCTGAGGCGAAATACATGGAGTCATGGATATACCAACAACAAGCACGCGCTGAAACGGTAGCAATCCAACTCTTACCTATTTACAATTTCACTAGCTGTAGTGATTATAACGTCAAAATTTCGAAAATTTGCTCGTTCCTTCAAACCTGCAAAGTCGAGCAAAATTCATTATTCAAAATCATGACTTGATTTTCATCAAACCATGAACCACCCACGTGAATTTTAACATTCACTGGTTTTTCAAAAATTGGACAGACGTCCATTTTACAATTGTGAAAACTCACATACAGACATTATTTCATCATATATAATTGTCTACTTTCAACAGTTGTTCAAAATCAAAACATGATTTTAAAAAATATATAAATATTTAACGTGAAACTCACGTAAATTTGAAAAAAGATGTCTATATATTTTGCTCCCTCGCACGAGCATATGTCTTGGAAGCGAGAGTATATTTTCAAATATTTCTGAAAGCTCGAAGATAAAATTTTCATGAAAGCTCATAAACAAAATTTTATTACTAACAGACGCAATGTCTATTAAAAAAAAAACTTTTCTCTCGTACGAGCATTCACCTTTGAAACGAGAGTTTATTCCACTTTGTGAAATCTCACATATTTTAAAAAAAAAAATTGTTTTTCGTGAAAGTTCATAGACAAAATTTTATCATTAGACTCAGGTCTATCTTGTTTGTTTCTTAAACTAACGAACGAACGTCCGCGGATTCCTTTTCTTGGTCCCGGACCCGTGAATCCTAAATCGACCAAGGTTCCACCATCGAATCCACGGTTCTACACCAATTTATGCTCACTGGATGATGCTCTATTACGCCACTGGGGTTCCTCTTAAACCATGGTTTGCTCATTTAGTCGAAATCCGGTGATGTCTTATCTTATGACTAAGTTCAATTACTTATTTTTGTTTGTACCTAGAAAATCACCATTCAATGCTGACTGAGGAACATGACTGTTCCTCACTAAGCAGCGGACTTAATGTAGATGGTGGATTTTCGACAAAGGGTAAAATTGTAAAAGTATACTCCGGATCCGGCAATCGGATGAGTATTGAGGCTCATGTCTCTCAATAAAGCATGAAATCTCATGCCATAAAACCTCTGATTGAGAAAGTTCTCTCAGAGAAGATGCGGATGTGTAGTCTCTCAGCTGAGACCACGACACATCTCATGAATACTGAGCAATTTCAGTAATTACTCCGGATCCGGCAATAGGATGAGTATTGAGGCTCATGTCTCTCAATAAAGCATGAAAGCTCATGCCATAAAACCTCTGATTGAGAAAGTTCTCTCAGAGAAGATGTGGATGTGTAGTCTCCCAAATGAGACCACGACACATCTCATGAATACTGAGCAATTTCAGTAATTACTCTGGACCCGGCAATCGGATGAGTATTGAGACTCATGTCTCTAAGCATGAAATCTCATGCCATAAAACCACTGATTGAGAAAGCTCTCTCAGAGAAGATGTGGATGTGTAGTCTCTCAGCTGAGACCACGGCACATCTCATGAATACTGAGCAATTTCAGTAATTTCTCCGGATCCGGCAATCGGATGAGTATTGAGGCTCATGTCTCTCAATAAAGCATGAATGCTCATGCCATAAAACCTCTGATTGAGAAAGTTCTCTCAGAGAAGATGTGGATGTGTAGTCTCTCAGCTGAGACCACGACACATCTCATGAATACTGAGCAATTTCAGTAATTACTCCGGATCCGGCAATCAGATGAGTATTGAGACTCATGTCTCTAAGCATGAAAGATCATGCCATAAAATCTGTGACTGAGAAGATCGTCTCTCAGAGTGCATGAAAATGTGTAGTCTCTCAGCTGAGGCCACGACACATCTCATGCATACTGAGCAATTTCAGTAATTACTCCGTATCCGACAATCGGATGAGTATCGAGACTCATGTCTCTGTGCATGAAAGCTCATGCCACCTCTGAGGAGAAAGTTTCTCATAGAAGATGAACATGTGCAGTCTCTCAGCTGAGGCCACGACACATATCATACTGTGTAGAATCGAAAGATTGGGCGGCTCCTAGACAACATGTCTGTTAGTATAGAGCGGCAACGTCTTCGGGATGTAACCAGATTTTCCCCGACTATGCAAGAGGAATATGACGCTCCAGCAAGTTCATATTGCTCAACCCTCAGATAATGAATGCTCCTAGACAGGAAGTCCTTCTAGTATAAAGCCAACTATTAATTATCTTAAATCGTCTGAATATCCAGCAATATTCTACGAGCCATCGTCTGAATATCCAGCAATATTTTACGAGTCGTCAATTAACCGCCTGAATATTCAGCAATATTCTACGATTCCTCGTTATATTTCGTTACTTCAATCTGTGGTTCTTCCCAGCAGAATTCCACAGGTTAGTAATAAATATTCAACGAAACAGGCATCTGAGCATCGAATAAGCCCTGACAAAATGGTGCAAGTGTAATTAACAGATAATACACAGACCAGAATTCTGAATGCACGGATGAGCATTTTAAAAATACGAACGAGGAACCTATGCAAAATAGGAAGGAAAAATAATAATAATAAAATATTAAACAAAGCGCCAGGGGACTAGGCTCACAAGCCGGCCAGTCATGCCGTGACTAGTCCCGCGCCCAATTTTGTTTTTTACCATATTTTTACTATTTTCACGATCTCATGAAAATCTTCTCGTTCGAGCAAATTTCCTTTATTTCAAAGAAATTATCTAAATCACATGATTTTATCAAAAAAAAATAAAATTAGGAAAAGGTGTCGCGGAACCGAGCACCAACCGGCCATGTCTTGGCCGTGGCCGATCCCACACCTCACGTCTCCATTATTTTATTATTTCTCTCAAGTTACGAAAATCCCTTGATTTTATGAATTTTCCCTAAAATCATGAAAATTACCTAATTTGATGTATTTTTATCTAAATCACATGATTTTATCAAAAAATAATAAAATTAGGGAAAGGTGTCGCAGGACCGCCGGCCGGCCGGTCATGCCTTGGTCGTGGCCGGTCCCACACCTCACGTCCCATTATTTTATTATTCCTTCTCAAATTATGAAAATTCCTTGATTTTATGAATTTTCCCTAAAATTACCTAATTTCATGTATTTTCTCTAAAATCATGGAAAATATTAAAAACAAATTAGGAAAACTTGTGGGACCGGGCTCTAGCCGGCCGGCCATGCCCTAGTCGGTCCCACACGCCCATTATTTTATTATTATTTGGTGTTTGGTTTCATGATTTCATGAAAACTCCCTGATTTCAATAAAATATCTTGGTTTTCAACAAATCCCTTTGATTTTATGAAAAATTATCTAAAACCATCAAAATTACATAAAATTGGGAAGAGTGCCTTGGGCCCACTCCCATTGGCCGGCCGGCCATGCCACGGTCATTGCCGGTCCCACAATCCCATTCCCTATTTTATATTTTAATTTATGTCTCTCATCTCATGGAAGTTCTTTAATTTCGCCAAACTCTCCAGTTTCATGGAATTTCCCTTAAATCAGATAAAAATACATAAAATCACATAAAACTGGGAAAAGCATGTGGGACCGTGTGTCAGCCGGCAGGCCATGCCCTAGCCGTGGCCGGTCCCACACCTTGTGATTTCTTGTTTATTTATTATTTTCATCATCTCATGTATTTTTGCCGGTTTCAGCAAAACCATGGATTTTGCATATTTTCTCCAAATGTTGCTCAAACGTGCATCTGAAAATATCAAAATTCTCAGGACTGAATCACGGACACTATGGTGACACAGGCACATCCCCTTGACCGACCAAGGGTGACCCTGAGGCTTGCAAACAGCTGGTCCCACATGTTTTAATGATTTTAACCTAATTTGCTCAGTTGCTCATATTAGGTTCGAACTCTTTCCAAACAATTGGAAGTTCGCTCAAACGACCATCTACTGGTCCCACGACCATCAAGATCCGGTCTCATGACCTCTTGGTCGGTCCCTCATATTTTCTACATCAGGTTTTATGATTTGTTGCTCACACGAACATTATTTAAGTAAATGATTAAACCAGCATTTAATCATTCTTCCACCAACTGGTCCTCAAGAGACTTTGGTATTTTTTGCTCATTAGAGCATCTGGGCGTTATATGGTGAACCGTCATCCCATGTAGCAGGTCCCGTGTTGATTTGCAATAAATCATCATTTCGGTAAAATTAGGGTTTTGAATCCAGAGCTCTGTGGAAACGTGATTCTGTGCAGATTCGAACACTCTGATAAATTTATGTTGATTCCATGATTGATATTCATATTTATTTTTCGACCCAGCAGTCATTAACTTAAATTAATATTTTATTTGGTCCAGCTACCAACAATTCATCAAAAGAACAATATTTGCTTGAACTAGCAATATTCGCTCGAACCGGCAATATTTATTCAATTAGAAATACTCGCTCAGACTAGCAATATTTGCCCAAATCAAAGAATATTGGTTCAACTACCAATATTCAACAATTTAGCAACATAGTTTTGATCGTCTTAGGTTATGATAATACCTCTTCTCAGCAGACACATTAAATTCATGAGTTTCGAAACATTTGCTAATCATGTTCAACTCAGCAATACATGGACTCATCGTCCCATAAAGTCAGCAACTGACTCCACAATCACGAGATTTCAATCGTGTCACATGGGGGATACTAACTAGGGTTTTGGTTTGGCGATCTACGGCACGTGTGTTCACCCACGACGAGAATGTGAGCAAATCGTGCAATCAGCTGGAAGAGTCATCAAAGTAGTGGGTGGAAAGTTAACCAAGTCTCCGCACGATGAGTAATTGGTTTTAACACGATTTCCCCATTTCCCACTCTCTGATTCCAGCAACTGTCACACTTCATGGGATCATGGTGTTTTCAACTCCAACATTATAAAATGTCTCTGAATCCTGATTGAAGAAAATAGGTTTTTCGAACAATCGAATAACATTCGCCAAAACGAGCAATTTCTCATCAAAGCTCATACAGAAAATCTTCCGTCTACACGAACTCACCGAAATTACTCTCAATTGAGCAAAATTCAATCATTCAGAGCATTTTTACGATGAATTCACAACACACCTACAATCTCAGATCACCATTGATCTCACGCATTTCTCATCTTCCCTCCTACAGATCAACCCATCCTCTCTTCTGACCGAATTGACTCTGGAACGACTATTGTTCTTGGTTTAGCCCGAGTTCTTACAGATTGATCTCTCGAACTTAAAGCACTCCCTTCTTGCAGTGCATCTGTGTAAGGTTCAATATTTTGCTCGGTTCAAGGAGTCTCTACACGGTCGACTCTTCAATTCCGTAAAAACCAGCAAATCGTTTTCCCCCATCCACACTTTGTCATTTTGTGACAAAAAGGGGGAGAAATATATGGAGTAAACAAGTGATATTGATATTGATTTGTATTGATTTGGTATCACTAAAGGAAAGGACAATGGTGCTTAAACGTTATACCTAACGGAAGATTAAAGCATAGACTACGGGGGAGTAACATATCATATGATGATGGAAATAACAAAGACGTGCGGATTGAAAATCTACTTATCTTATCTTTAGGGGGAGTATTAGCTTTGTTATTATACTGTTAACAACGACACTTATGAATTCAATGTATACAAGTTATTGTGCTGTCGAATTTTGGAATCAAGCTATGTGTAATGAATTCTTGTAATTTGTTTATTCATATGATGTAAGAGTTTTGTCACTAAAATTGACAGAGGGGGAGATTGTTAGAGCATAGCTCAGTTGAACCCACCAAGCGTTGGTATGTCAAGATTGGTTGTCATATTTTAGTGAACCAAAACTCATTTAAAGAGTCGCTTGATTATTTACTAGAGTCAACTTCGTATAGGTTAGCTTGAAAGTATTAGGATATGAGACATTACAGGTATTACATGAAGACTTGAAGAAAGTGAAGAAGTAAGGAGCTACAACGACGACATCATCCTTCCACTTGAGGTTAGTAATATTTGACTTGAATCGTTTCATTCCCTAACGTATCTTTCAAGTCGTGCATATTGGAAACATAACTGTGAAGCTGTGAATGATTATACTCTAGTTAAACATAGTATTAAGGAATTACAATTCGAAGTATAACGTCTATCTTTTGAGCGTCTTATATAAGACATCGACATAATCGTATGAATGGTATTGTGATTATGTATGGGTATGGGTGAAGATTTCGTCCTAGGAAAAAATGTTTTACATTCGTTTAAAGGAAGTAAATTCATAAACTTGTTTTGTGAATCGAAAGGGAAATCGCTAGGTTTATTGGTATTGTTATTCATTGCAAATCTTTTGAATTACCAATATGTGTGTTTAGTATAACTACTCATAACTTGTTTATGTATCTTGGTAAAACTATTCACAAGGCCTGACTTTTGTATTGGTATGTCTTTTATTAGTGAAACCGATCTTAAGTAATGACCTAAGATGGTAAGATCGATATCCTGAATTTGGTATGACTAAATACTAGCCATTGGGTAACCGATCCTAGTAAGAGGTGTGACCGATCACAAGAGAGAGTGTAATCGATCCTTGTAAGAGGTTTACCAAGTATTAGTAAGTTGGTGTAACCGATCCTATAACTTGGTCAATCGGTTACAAGTTTTACCATAAGAAATGGTAACCGATCCTAGTTAGCCATTTTATGGTAACTAGTGTAACCTATCCTAGTACCCACTTGGAGGTAGAACCGAAACTTTATGTTGAGGTAGAACCGTGAAACCCATTAATGGTGATTTGATAGAATAATCAATCACATAGTTCTTGGAAGTCAGATGAACCTATTCTAAAATTGTTTGGAAGTGTGGCAAATCGGTTCCAAGATTGTAAATATGAAAAAGGATTTACAAAGTAAAGATGTCGACATACTTTAAACATGTGCAGTAACTCTTATCTTTTATTGTTCAAAGATATTCCTTAATATCTAACGGAGAATTCCGGATCGAAATAAATTAAGAATCTTTTAATTAAGGGTTTTAGTTTTTATATGCTTTTAATTTCCAGCAACTAAAATGCATATCTTTAGAAAATAGAAATTTGTAATGTGCATTTACTAGTTCGAGATTTTCTACTGAGATTTCGGTCATTAATTTGACAGAGCATTTCCAGGAATTATGAAAACTGATTTTACTCTTATTGCATATCTTTGAGAATATTCGGTTTTGGAAATTCCTTGGTGTCCAAACTTCCTTGTCTATAAATACTGAAGTTTGCATTTCTAGCAAACTAATCCTCAAAGCCAGCAAAACTACCTAGTTGTGTTGTTACTGGTAAATCAGCCAGTTCAGAGACGAAAGTACCCTAATTGGGAGAAATCTCTTGCAGCCGCTCAGTTTAAAGTCTTCTTTGGGATTGAGAAGCTTTATTAGTATCGTTGGTGGGAAACTAGATAATTGCAGTTTATTATTAGTTTTCGATTTATTAGATTGACTAACGGTTGTTGAAATTTGATTGCACCTAGTTTGTTTATGCTTGAGAATCTTCTCTTCTAATATAAGATTCACTCAAATTAGATCGAAGTTTCGACGGGGATCTTTAGACTGTTTGTAGATCTAAAGACGTCTTGTGATAATCCATTGTTAACAGACTGTGTGTGATTGGTCACAAGAGATTCAAGTTGAATGTGTGCAGGTGTTTATTGAAAATCTAAGAAGATTTTAAGACGAAGAAGATTTATGATTTGGGTTCATAATCTTTGGTGTGCACAATACTTGTTTCGGCTGGAAAAGGATCCAACTATAATCGGTTTATCTTTGTGATAGATTTGATTGATTAGTTAAGTAGATCGGCATCAATACAATTCTTTGTGATTAAAAGTATTGATTGCAAAATCTAGATACAATTACTTTGGTAGTTGTTAGATCTAAGGACCTGACAAAGGAGTTTATTGGGATAAACAGAATAACCTTTTGTCAAAATCATATCACTTGGTTGAAAATATTTGTTACCGAACATATTTGTTGTTCCTTTAATGTTTGGAATATGAACCAAAGGAATTGTTCCAAGTGCGTGACTTATTGCAAGTTGGAGGTGCAGGGATACTGACGGACCTAGGTGAACTATGGGTTTAGTTGCTTGGTCTCAAATATACGAAGTTGGTTTACATTTTGTATAGCGGATTAATCCTGAGAGTATTCAATTCTGGACAAGGTCCCGTGTTTTTTCTGCATTTGCGGTTTCCTCGTTAACAAAATCTTGTCGTGCCATTTACTTTTAATTTCCGCATTATTTTTTTTATTATAATTAAAGTAAATTGCACTTTGTAAGTTAACAGGGCACTTGATATTGATCCCATTGGTTTAGGTTATTTCCATACCTTTTATCAAGTGATCACTTTGTTGTTGTATTGTCTCAATTCCATATCCATAGACAATCACACAAAGTGTACTGGTTTTCTCCACCTTCCTTTGATATTTAATTCACGAGTTATGACAGTTCGGACTAACCCTATATTAAGTGGATACTGTGTTGAAATATTCCTTGAGTGATTGTATCTCTAATAGGTTTATACACAGTGGGTCTTGTATTGGTTGTGATCAAAATAAAAGATTGTGGTGTATTTGGGTACCCTCTTCTTTTCAATTGGTATCAGAGCGGGCAAACACGAAAAGATCTAACAATCTGTGTTTGGTGCGATCCAACCTATAAGAATGAACTCGATTTCTCATGAATCGACTTCAATTAACGTACCGCCAAGATTTGACGGAACAAACTATCTATGGTGGAAATCTGCTATGAGATCATTTCTTCAATCACGAGACTTTAATATATGGATATTAGTCGTCGACGGTTATATTCGTCCAAAGATAGAAAATTCGGAAACTGAGTTTAAACGCTTAGTAGATTTTTCAAACAAAGAAAAGGCTCTTGCAAAGCAGAATTCAAATGGTTTGAATGCTATAATACATGATGTAAGCCATGATCTACAACATCGTGTATCAACATGTCAAACTTCGAAAAAAGCTTGGGATAATCTTCAGATCGTATTCGAAGGAAACACATCATAGAAAGAAGCTAGACTTCAAACTCTTACATCCAATTGGGAAAACCTTCGAATGGATGACAATGACACTTTTGAAGAGTTTCATATTAAATTCTCTGAGATAATTAATGCTTCTTTCTCTCTTGGAAAGAATATTTCTGAAAAAGATATAGTGTGCAAAATTCTCAGATTGTTGTCATCTAGATACGATTCTAAGAAGCATGCAATCATAGAAGCAAATGATCTTTCAACACTCTCACGAAGCATACTCGTTGGAAATTTAAAGATCTTTGATCATGAATCACAGTCTATTCAAACAAAAGGAATCGCTTTTAAAGCTGCAAAAGTTCCGAAAACTCCAATGGAGAGGAATAGACAGATGGATGATTCAGATGAACTGATTGCTGAAAATTCTGATGATGAAATTGAACAATCATTATCATTGATTACTAGACAGTTTCGAGATCTCTTAAAGAAAAGAAATAAGAGATTCCTAAAGGATACTCGTCGTTCTTCTCGTCCACATGATCGAGTCCCTGACAATAAGGATCAGGAAGAAAATGATGAATATCAGCCTCAATGCTTCAAGTGTAATGGGTTTGGTTATATTGCTAAAGACTGTCCCAATCTTAAGAAATACATTAGAAGCAAGGCTCTGGATGTAACTCTAGATGAGATCTCTGATTCATATGATTCGGAAAAAGAGGAAACAACTAATATTGCATTAGTTGTCAATCTTATTTCTTCCTCCTCCATTAGTGATTTACCCATTTTAAAAATGGACATGTCTTCCGATGTCCATTTTTAAAGGGAAAAATAAGACAAGATGCAAAAACTGTCTCAAAAACAGAATTGCTAAAAGTTGCATATGAAACCCTAGTCAATCTCAAGATACTTCGTTAGTTCCAGATAACAAAAAGATACTTTCTCATACGATACTAGATCAAGGATACTCTGGTTGTTCAAAATTCCATAATGAGAGAAAATCTCATACTAATACCACCTGATCGGTATTAGAATTCTTTCCTCACCATGTATGCCAAATTTTGAGTGAGGAAGAAGAAAAATCAAGGCACTTATATGAAGATTATAGAAACAAAATCTAGTATTTGAAAATACTTAAGATATTCGTATTTATAGGAATATTATATTTTCAGAAGTATGAAAATTATAAAAAGATCAGTCTATTGTTTGGTCATTCCTTGTCCGAACTATAAGTCTGGATCCGATGTCGTCTCTTGATAAGATGCTAGATCAGAAAGATCACTTTAAGAATAAGTCTGCATCTTCTCTTGATATAGAGAAATCAAATAACAAAATCAAAAAGAGAGATTGGCTTAGCAGGAAGGAAAGAGAGAATATGCTGAAGAAAGATCAGTGTATTGAAACATTGACACACTTTTGTGTTCAATCAAAGACCGAGTTACATGTTCTTGCAGAATCCTTCACGAAAATTTCTCAACTGCAAGAAATTCTGGTCAAACAAAAAGGTTATCTACTTGAAGAGTTTCACAAGTTAAAGACTGAAAGTAACAATCTACCTTCCTCTAGCATTGAGATGAAGGATTAATCAAGAAAAATAGACATCAGTTTTTGATTTCTTTCAATAAATTATATAAGGTCTATTTTGAATAAATCTATCGTATTATTTATGAATAAAATTATTATTTTATAATTTTTCTTGTGATAGTTTTTGATTACATAGCCTGTGCTTGAATGCTTTATCATATTGCTATTTATGTTTATGGGATGTTTGATTTCGGTTTTCATGAACTTAATATTCGATCTCATATGTGTGAACCCTTATGGTTTGGGTGACTTTTTGATTTAGCGGGATTGAGTTCTAGCCCATGTTGGTAGGATTTACCAAAGGATCATGCAGGGTTCTGATTGAAACAATATGTGAAAAAATCACAATATGTTGAATCATTTGGTTTAGCATAAAAGCATATGTGTTTCGGGGTTTCAACTTTTGCGTTGCAATAGTTAAAATCGGTTTTCAACCTTTCTCTGGTAAAGGTTGCTCTTCGTTGTTGTTATTTTGTTTTGCGAGAGGATGACAACATAACGGGGGAGAGTTCTAATGTGAACTTGCGCTTAATGATATATCTTTTTGGGGTGAAGAGTATGCGGAATTTGAGGTAACGACTTTGTTAGTTAACCGTTTTCCTGTTTAAGAAAAGCCTGATTTTATTGCATATATTTATTGATTTTGCTTAACAAAATTTCAGTACAATTGATGTTTTATTCCATTATTTGTGTATGGATGTGTGTGTGATTCAATTGTTTCCGGTTAAGAAAAACTATTGTTATCTTGCTTTATTGTTTTGTATCAATTGTTTAGGCTTACGAAATTACCGTGCAACTGCAGTACTTTAATATCTATGTTGTTTCAATGGTTCCGGCTGAGGTAAATAATTATGCAAGTTGATTTATTTGGTTTGTATGAATTGTTTACGGCTTAACAAAAGAAAAGGTTTTCTGGTTGAATTGTTTAGTCTAATTCGATTGCGGATAAGAGAACTAAGTTAATTCTGATCTTAGGTAGACTTATCAAAGTGGAGGTTTTGGTTATTCAAGTTTAATCGAATGCCTTAAAAAGAAATGCTAGTTAACTAACCTAGTACTTGTCTTGTTTAAAAGTGAAAGGTCTAAGTTATTGATGAGAATAACTAGAGCCTGATGAGAAAAATAAAGTTAATTCTGATCTTTATTTTGGTCTTATCGAACAAGCGATTGTATTTGTACAATCGGTTTAACAAAGGAACTAAGGTGCTTAATCGATTTTTGGTTTGCTAAACTATTAGGGAAAATTGCTTAGGGCAGTTGTTTCCTTGGTAACATATCAAAACAAAATTACTTTGTAGTTTCAGTTTTGATATTGGTTTTCAAAAATGGTGTGTGGAACCCTCGTGCTTAACTCTTATAGGTTTTGCAAGTCTCTTTGTAAGATCCTTTTGGTTTGTCCTTTATTTGCTCGTACCTTTGTCATTTTGTGACAAAAAGGGGGAGAAATATATGGAGTAAACAAGTGATATTGATATTGATTTGTATTGATTTGGTATCACTAAAGGAAAGGACAATGGTGCTTAAATGTTATATCTAACGAAAGATTGAAGCATAGACTACGGGGGAGTAACATATCATATGATGATGGAAATAACAAAGACGCGCGTATTGAAAATCTACTTATCTTATCTTTAGGGGGAGTATTAGATTTGTTATTATACTGTCACCAACGGCATTTATGAATTGAATGTATACAAGTTATTGTGCTGTTGAATTTGGGAATCAAGCGTATGTGTAATGAATTCTTGTAATTTGTTTATCCATATGATGTAAGAGTTTTGTCACTAAAATTGACAGAGGAGGAGATTGTTAGAGCATAGCTCGGTTGAACCCACCAAGCGTTGGTATGTCAAGATTGGTTGTCATATTTTAGTGAACCAAAACTCATTTAAAGAGTCGCTTGATTATTTACTAGAGTCAACTTCGTATAGGTTAGCTTGAAAGTATTAGGATATGAAACATTAGAAGTATTACATGAAGACTTGAAGAAAGTGAAGAAGTAAGGAGCTACAACGACGACATCATCCTTCCACTTGAGGTTAGTAATATCTGACTTGAACCGTTTCATTCCCTAACGTATCTTTCAAGTCGTGCATATTGGAAACATAACTGTGAAGCTGTGAATGATTATACTCTAGTTAAACATAGTATTAAGGAATTACAATTCGAAGTATAACGTCTATCTTTTGAGCGTCTTATATAAGACATCGACATAATCGTATGAATGGTATTGTGATTATGTATGGGTATGGGTGAAGATTTCGTCCTAGGAAAAAATGTTTTACATTCGTTTAAAGGAAGTAAATTCATAAACTTGTTTTGTGAATCGAAAGGGAAATCGCTAGGCTTATTGGTATTGTTATTCATTGCAAATCTTTTGAATCACCAATATGTGTGTTTAGTATAACTACTCATAACTTGTTTATGTATCTTGGTAAAACTATTCACAAGGCCTGACTTTTGTATTGGTATGACTTTTATTAGTGAAACCGATCTTAAGTAATGACCTAAGATGGTAAGATCGATATCCTGAATTCGGTATGACTAAATACTAGCCATTGGGTAACCGATCCTAGTAAGAGGTGTGACCGATCACAAGAGATAGTGTAATCGATCCTTGTAAGAGGTTTAACAAGTATTAGTAAGTTGGTGTAACCGATCCTATAACTTGGTCAACCGGTCACAAGTTTTACCATAAGAAGTGGTAACCGATCCTAGTTAGCCATTTTATGGTAACTAGTGTAACCGATCCTAGTACCCACTTGGAGGTAGAACCGAAACTTTATGTTGAGGTAGAACCGTGAAACCCATTAATGGTGATTTGATAGAATAATCAATCACATAGTTCTTGAAAGTCAGAGGAACCAATTCTAAACTTGTTTGGAAGTGTGGAAAATAGGTTCCAAGATTGTAAATATGAAAAAGGATTTACAAAGTAAAGATGTCGACATACTTTAAACATGTGCATTAACTCTTATCTTTTATTGTTCAAAGATATTCCTTAATAGCTAAAGGAGAATTCCGGATCGAAATAAATTAAGAATCTTTTAATTAAGGGTTTTAATTTTTATATGCTTTTAATTTCCAGCAACTAAAATGCATATCTTTAGAAAATAGAAATTTGTAATGTGCATTTACTAGTTCGAGATTTTATACTGAGATTTCGGTCATTAATTTGACAGAGCATTTCCAGGAATTATGAAAACTGATTTTACTCTTATTGCATATCTTTGAGAATATTCGGTTTTGGAAATTCCTTGGTGTCCAAACTTCCTTGTCTATAAATACTGAAGTTTGCATTTCTAGCAAACTAATCCTCAAAGCCAGCAAAACTACTTAGTTGTGTTGTTACCGGTGGAGCAGCCTATTCGGAGAGGAAAGTACCCTAATTAGACGAAATCTCTTGCGGCCGCTCAGTTTAAAGTCTTCTTTGGGATTGAGAAGCTTTATTAGTATCGTTGGTGGGAAACTAGATAATTGCAGTTTATTATTAGTTTTCCATTGATTTGATTGACTAACGGTTGTTGAAATTTGATTGCACCTAGTTTGTTTATGCTTGAGAATCTTCTCTTCTAATATAAGATTCACTCAAATTAGATCGAAGTTTCGACGGGGATCTTTAGACTGTTTGTAGATCTAAAGACGTCTTGTGATAATCCCTTGTTAATAGACTGTGTGTGATTGGTCACAAGAGATTCAAGTTGATTGTGTGCAGGTGTTTATTGAAGATCTAAGAAGATTTTAAGACGAAGAAGATTTATGATTTGGGTTCATAATCTTTGGTGTGCACAATACTTGTTTCGGCTGGAAAAGGATCCAACTATAATCGGTTTATCTTTGTGATAGATTTGATTGATTAGTTAAGTAGATCGACATCAATACAATTCTTTGTGATTAAAAGTATTGATTGCAAAATCTAGATACAATTACTTTGGTAGTTGTTATTGGATAGATCTAAGGACCTGATAAAGGAGTTTATTGGGATAAAAGGAATAACCTTTTGTCAAAATCATATCACTTGGTTGAAAATATTTGTTACCGAACATATTTGTTGTTCCTTTATTGTTTGGAATATGAACCAAAGGAATTGTTCCAAGTGCGTGACTTATTGCAAGTTGGAGGTGCAGGGATACTGACGGACCTAGGTGAACTATGGGTTTAGTTGCTTGGTATCAACTATACGAAGTTGGTTTACATTTTGTATAGCGGCTTAATCCTGAGAGTATTCAATTCTGGACAAGGTCCCGGGTTTTTTCTGCATTTGCGGTTTCCTCGTTAACAAAATCTTATCGTGCCATTTACTTTTAATTTCCGACATTATTTTTTTTATTATAATTAAAGTAAATTTCACTTTGTAAGTTAACAGGGCACTTGATATTGATCCCATTGGTTTCGGTTATTTCCGTACCTTTTATCAAGTGATCACTTTGTTGTTGTATTGTCTCAATTCCATATCCATAGACAATCACACAAAGTGTATTGGTTTTCTCCACCTTCCTTTGATATTTAATTCACGAGTTATGACAGTTCAGACTAATCCTATATTAAGTGGATACTGTGTTGAAATATTCCTTGAGTGATTGTATCTCCAATAGGTTTATACACAGTGGGTCTTGTATTGGTTGTGATCAAAATAAAAGATTGTGGTGTATTTGGGTACCCTCTTCTTTTCAATTGGTATCATAGCGCGCAAACACGAAAAGATCTAACAATCTGTATTTGGTGCGATCCAACCTATAAGAATGAACTCGATTTCTCATGAATCGACTTCAATTAACGTACCGCCAAGATTTGACGGAACAAACTATCTATGGTGGAAATCTGCTATGAGATCTTTTCTTCAATCACGAGACTTTAATACATGGATATTAGTCGTCGACGGTTATATTCGTCCAAAGATAGAAAATTCGGAAACTGAGTTTAAACGCTTAGTAGATTTTTCAAACAAAGAAAAGGCTCTTGCAAAGCAGAATTCAAATGGTTTGAATGCTATAATACATGATGTAAGCCATGATCTACAACATCGTGTATCAACATGTCAAACTTCGAAAGAATCTTGGGATAATCTTCAGATCGTATTTGAAGGAAACACATCATAGAAAGAAGCTAGACTTCAAACTCTTACATCCAATTGGGAAAACCTTCGAATGGATGACAATGACACTTTTGTAGAGTTTCATATTAAACTCTCTGAGATAATTAATGCTTCTTTCTCTCTTGGAAAGACTATTTCTGAAAAAGATATAGTGTGCAAAATTCTCAGATTGTTGCCATCTAGATACGATTCTAAGAAGCATGCAATCATAGAAGCAAATGATCTTTCAACACTCTCACGAAGCACACTCGTTGGAAATTTAAAGATCTTTGATCATGAATCACAGTCTATTCAAACAAAAGGAATCGCTTTTAAAGCTGCAAAAGTTCCGAAAACTCCAATGGAGAGGAATAGACAGATGGATGATTCAGATGAACTGATTGCTGAAAATTCTGATGATGAAATTGAACAATCATTATCATTGATTACTAGACAGTTTCGAGATCTCTTAAAGAAAAGAAATAAGAGATTCCTAAAGGATACTCGTCGTTCTTCTCGTCCACATGATCGAGTCCTTGACGATAAGGATCAGGAAGAAAATGATGAATATCAGCCTCAATGCTTCAAGTGTAAAGGGTTTGGTTATGTTGCTAAAGACTGTCCCAATCTTAAGAAATACACTGGAAGCAAGGCTCTGGATGTAACTCTAGATGAGAGCTCTGATTCATATGATTCGGAAAAAGAGGAAACAACTAATATTGCATTAGTTGTCAATCTTATTTCTTCCTCCTCCTTTAGTGATTTACCCATTTTAAAAATGGACATGTCTTCCGATGTTATTAAATCATCTAATGGTAAAGGGAAAAATAAGACAAGATGCAAAAACTGTCTCAAAAACAGAATTGCTAAAAGTTGTATATGCAACCCTAGTCAATCTCAAGATACTTCGTTAGTTCCAGATAACAAAAAGAGACTTTCTCATACGATACTAGATCAAGGATACTCTGGTTGTTCAAAATTCCATAATGAGAGAAAATCTCATACTAATACCACCTGATCGGTATTAGAATTCTTTCCTCACCATGTATGCCAAATTTTGAGTGAGGAAGAAGAAAAATCAAGGCACTTATATGAAGATTATAGAAACAAAATCTAGTATTTGAAAATACTTAAGATATTCGTATTTATAGGAATATTATATTTTCAGAAGTATGAAAATTATAAAAAGATCAGTCTATTGTTTGGTCATTCCTTGTCCGAACTATAAGTCTGGATCCGATGTCGTCTCTTGATAAGATGCTAGATCAGAAAGATCACTTTAAGAATAAGTCTGCATCTTCTCTTGATATAAAGAAATCAAATAACAAAATCAAAAAGAGAGATTGGCTTAGCAAGAAGGAAAGAGAGAATATGCTGAATAAAGATCAGTGTATTGAAACATTGACACACTTTTGTGTTCAATCAAAGACCGAATTACATGTTCTTGCAGAATCCTTCACGAAAATTTCTCAACTGCAAGAAATTCTGGTCAAACAACAAGATTATCTACTTGAAGAGTTTCACAAGTTAAAGACTGAAAGTAACAATCTACCTTCCTCTAGTATTGAGATGAAGGATTAATCAAGAAAAATAGACATCAGTTTTTGATTTCTTTCAATAAATTATATAAGGTCTATTTTGAATAAAACTATCGTATTATTTATGAATAAAATTATTATTTTATAATTTTTCTTGTGATAGTTTTTGATTACATAGCCGGTGCTTGAATGCTTTATCATATTGCTATTTATGTTTATGGGATGTTTGATTTCGGTTTTCATGAACTTAATATTCGATCTCATATGTGTGAACCCTTATGGTTTGGGTGACTTTTTGATTTAGCGGGATTGAGTTCTAGCCCATGTTGGTAGGCTTTACCAAAGGATCATGCAGGGTTCTGATTGAAACAATATGTGAAAAAATCACAATATATTGAATCATTTGGTTTAGCATAAAAGCATATGTGTTTCGGGGTTTCAACTTTTGCGTTGCAATAGTTAAAACCGGTTTTCAACCTTTCTCTGGTAAAGGTTGCTCTTCGTTGTTGTTCTTTTGTTTTGCGAGAGGATGACAACATAACGGGGGAGAGTTCTAATGTGAACTTGCGCTTAATGATATATCTTTTTGGGGTGAAGAGGATGCGGAATTTGAGGTAACGACTTTGTTAGTTAATCGTTTTCCTGTTTAAGAAAAGCCTGATTTTATTGCATATATTTATTGATTTTGCTTAACAAAATTTCAGTACAATTGATGTTTTATTCCATTATTTGTGTATGGATGTGTGTGTGATTCAATTGTTTCCGGTTAAGCAAAACTATTGTTATCTTGCTTTATTGTTTTGTATCAATTGTTTAGGCTTACGAAATTACGGTGCAATTGCAGTACTTTAATATCTATGTTGTTTCAATGGTTCCGGCTGAGGTAAATAATTATGCAAGTTGATTTATTTGGTTTGTATGAATTGTTTACGGCTTAACAAAAGAAAAGGTTTTCTGGATGAATTGTTTAGTCCAATTCGATTGCGGATAAGAGAACTAAGTTAATTATGATCTTAGGTAGACTTATCAAAGTGGAGGTTTTGGTTATTCAAGTTTAATCGAATGCCTTAAAAAGAAATGCTAGTTAACTAACCTAGTACTTGTCTTGTTTAAAAGTGAAAGGTCTAAGTTATTGATGAGAATAACTAGAGCCTGATGAGAAAAATAGAGTTAATTCTGATCTTTATTTTGGTCTTATCGAACAAGCGATTGTATTTGTACAATCGGTTTAACAAAGGAACTAAGGTGCTTAATCGATTTTTGGTTTGCTAAACTATTAGGGAAAATTGCTTAGGGAAGTTGTTTCCTTGGTAACATATCAAAACAAAATTACTTTGTAGTTTCAGTTTTGATATTGGTTTTCAAAAATGGTGTGTGGAACCCTCGTGCTTAACTCTTATAGGTTTTGCAAGTCTCTTTGTAAGATCCTTTTGGTTTGTCCTTTATTTGCTCGTACCTTTGTCATTTTGTGACAAAAAGGGGGAGAAATATATGGAGTAAACAAGTGATATTGATATTGATTTGTATTGATTTGGTATAACTAAAGGAAAGGACAATGGTGCTTAAACGTTATATCTAACGAAAGATTGAAGCATAGACTACGGGGGAGTAACATATCATATGATGATGGAAATAACAAAGACGCGCGGATTGAAAATCTACTTATCTTATCTTTAGGGGGAGTATTAGCTTTGTTATTATACTGTCACCAACGGCATTTATGAATTGAATGTATACAAGTTATTGTGCTGTTGAATTTGGGAATCAAGCGTATGTGTAATGAATTCTTGTAATTTGTTTATCCATATGATGTAAGAGTTTTGTCACTAAAATTGACAGAGGAGGAGATTGTTAGAGCATAGCTCGGTTGAACCCACCAAGCGTTGGTATGTCAAGATTGGTTGTCATATTTTAGTGAACCAAAACTCATTTAAAGAGTCGCTTGATTATTTACTAGAGTCAACTTCGTATAGGTTAGCTTGAAAGTATTAGGATATGAGACATTAGAAGTATTACATGAAGACTTGAAGAAAGTGAAGAAGTAAGGAGCTACAACGACGACATCATCCTTCCACTTGAGGTTAGTAATATCTGACTTGAACCGTTTCATTCCCTAACGTATCTTTCAAGTCGTGCATATTGGAAACATAACTGTGAAGCTGTGAATGATTATACTCTAGTTAAACATAGTATTAAGGAATTACAATTCGAAGTATAACGTCTATCTTTTGAGCGTCTTATATAATACATCGACATAATCGTATGAATGGTATTGTGATTATGTATGGGTATGGGTGAAGATTTCGTCCTAGGAAAAAATGTTTTACATTCGTTTAAAGGAAGTAAATTCATAAACTTGTTTTGTGAATCGAAAGGGAAATCGCTAGGCTTATTGGTATTGTTATTCATTGCAAATCTTTTGAATTACCAATATGTGTGTTTAGTATAACTACTCATAACTTGTTTATGTATCTTGGTAAAACTATTCACAAGGCCTGACTTTTGTATTGGTATGACTTTTATTAGTGAAACCGATCTTAAGTAATGACCTAAGATGGTAAGATCGATATCCTGAATTTGGTATGACTAAATACTAGCCATTGGGTAACCGATCCTAGTAAGAGGTGTGACCGATCACAAGAGATAGTGTAATCGATCCTTGTAAGAGGTTTAACAAGTATTAGTAAGTTGGTGTAACCGATCCTATAACTTGGTCAACCGGTCACAAGTTTTACCATAAGAAGTGGTAACCGATCCTAGTTAGCCATTTTATGGTAACTAGTGTAACCGATCCTAGTACCCACTTGGAGGTAGAACCGAAACTTTATGTTGAGGTAGAACCGTGAAACCCACTAATGGTGATTTGATAGAATAATCAATCACATAGTTCTTGAAAGTCAGAGGAACCAATTCTAAACTTGTTTGGAAGTGTGGCAAATAGGTTCCAAAATTGTAATATAAAAAAGGATTTACAAAATAAAGATGTCGACATACTTTAAACATGTGCATTAACTCTTATCTTTTATTGTTCAAAGATATTCCTTAATAGCTAAAGGAGAATTTCGGATCGAAATAAATTAAAAATCTTTTAATTAAGGTTTTTAGTTTTTATATGCTTTTAATTTCTAGCGACTAAAATGCATATCTTTAGAAAATATAAATTTGTAATGTGCATTTACTAGTTGGAGATTTTATACTGAGATTTCGGTCATTAATTTGACAGAGCATTTCCAGGAATTATGAAAACCGATGTTACCCTTATTGCATATCTTTGAGAATATTTGGTTTTGGAAATTCCTTGGTGTCCAAACTTCCTTGTCTATAAATACTGAAGTTTGCATTTCTAGCAAACTAATCCTTAGAGCCAGCAAAACTACCTAGTTGTGTTGTTACTGGTGGAGCAGCCTATTCGGAGAGGAAAGTACCCTAATTAGACGAAATCTCTTGCGGACGCTTAGTTTAAAGACTTCTTTTGGATTGAGAAGCTCTTTTAGTACCATTGATGTGAAACTAGATAATTGCAGTTTATTATTAGTTTTCGATTGATTTGATTGACTAACAGTTGTTGAACTTTGATTGCACCTAGTTTGTTTATGCTTGAGAATCTTCTCTTATGATATAAGATTCACTCAAATTAGATCGAAGTTTCGACGGGGATCTTTAGACTGTTTGTAGATCTAAATACGTCTTGTGATAATCCGTAGTTAACAGACTCCGTTATGTGTGTGATTGGTCACAAGAGATTCAAGTTGATTGTGTGCAGGTGTTTATTGAAGATCTAAGAAGATTTTAAAACGAAGAAGATTTCTGACTTGGGTTCATAATCTTTGGTGTGCACAATACTTGTTCCGGCTGGAAAATGATCCAACTATAATCGGTTTATTTTTGTGATAGATTTGATTGATTAGTTGAGTAGATCCACATCAATACAATTCTTTGTGATTAAAAGTATTGATTCCGAAATCTAGATACAATTACTTTGGTAGTTGTTATTGGATAGATCTAAGGACCTGACAAAGGAGTTTATTGGGATAAACGGAAGAGCCTTTTGTCAAACTCATATCACTTGGTAGAAAAGAGTTTTTGCCGAACAGATTTGTTGTTCCTTTACTATTTGGAATACGAACCAAAGGAATTGTTCCAAGTGCGTGACTTATTGCAAGTTGGAGGTGCAGGGATACATACGAAACTAGGTGAACTATAGGTTTAGTTGCTTGGTCTCAACTATACGAAGTTGGTTTAGATTTTGTATAGCGGCTTAATCCCGAGAGTAATCAATTCCGGACAAGGTCCCGGGGTTTTTCTGCATTTGTGGTTTCCTCGTTAACAAAATATTTTTATGCCATTTACTTTTAATTTCCGCATTATAATTGTTTTATTATAATTAAAGTAAATTGCACTTTGTACGTTAACCGGGAACTTGATATTGATCTCATTGGTTTCGGTTATTTCCGTACCTTTTATCAAGTGATCAATTTGTTGTTGTATTGTCTCGATTCCATATCCATAGACAATCACACAAAGTGTATTGGTTTTCTCCACTTGCATTTGATATTTAATTCACGAGTTAGGCCAGTTCGGACTAACCCCATATCAAGTGGACATTGTGTTGAAATATTCCTTGAGTGATTGTATCTCCAAGAGGTTTATACACAGTGGGTCTTGTATAGGTTTTGATAAAAATAAAAGATTATGGTGTATTTGGGTACCCTCATCTTTTCAGCTTTATTAATTACTTCTAGTCTCCTCAATCCCAGGCCCCCTTCAATAATTGGTGAACATACCTTATTCCATTTCAATGTAATAAATTTTGTATTTACAGGATCCCCAGACCATAGGAAATTCCTAATTATTCTTTCACACTCCTTCAAAGATCTTTTAAGCCACTTATATACTGACATATTATAGATTGGTAAACTACAAAGAATAAATTTGACTAGTATCAGCCTCTCCTGAAATGACAGTAATTTACCTTTCCAACCTGCCAATCTTTCTTGCATCATTTCAACACTACTCCACACATGATGAGCTTTCACACACCCTGGAGTTAACATAACACCCAAGTATTTGTCAGGAAACTCTGCCAATGGAATGCCAACTTCCTCTGAGATTTGTACTTTCTTGTTTTCACTTGTGCCTCCTATAAAACATTTTCTCTTCTCCAAACTCACTATTTGCCCTGATGCAGCTTTATAAGTCTTCATTGAATCCATTAATTTTCTTACATTCCTCCTTTATCCATTACAAAAAAAAAGAAAGAAAATTTCATCTGCAAAGAATATGTGTGAAGGTTGTACTCCATTTCTGTTTACCATAGTTTTTAGATTCCCATTTTGCACCATCTTAGTGATATTTCTGCTCAATACATCCTCAGCTATTACAAAAATTAGTGGAGACAGTGGGTCACCCAGTCTCAAACCTCTTCTAACTTGGAAATACCCCATGGCCCTCCATTCACCAATACTGATATTCTAGCTGATTGCAGTAAAGTTTTTAATCAATGAATTCCTTTAATGGAAAACCCATATTTACTCATTACTTGAAATTAGAATTTCCAGCTTATTGAGTCATATGCTTGAGTTATATCAAGTTTTAATCCAAAATTACCCCCTTCTTTTAACATCCAGCTCATTTATCATTTCAGAAGCAAGATCTATTTTTTCTTGAATAGTTCTCCCTTTTATGAATGCTCCTTGTGTAGGTGATACTATTTTATGAATTATACTTCCCAATCTTGTGGCCCGTATCTTAGTGAAAATCTTAAAGATAAAATTCATTAGACCAATTGGTCTAAATCGTTTTGCTTTTTTTGCATTACTCATTTAGGAATTAGCTTTAAAAGTTTGCATTCAAACCTGATGGAATAAATCCTCTATGCCAACAATATTGAATTGCATTTGTAAGATCTGTACCAATAACATCCATGCATATCTGTAAAACCACCCAGCAAATCCATCTGTCCTTGGTGCACTTTCTGGATTCATCTCAAATACTTCCTTTTTAATCTCCTCCTCTGAAGGATTGAATCTATCATTTTATTGTCCTCCTCCTCTATCACTTTAGGAATGTTATCAAAAATGCTAGTTGTTATATCCACTTCCCGAAATTTGAATTTTTCTTCAAAATGAGACACAAGTAACTCTGATACCTCCTTTGGATTTGTTATGATATCACCTTCCTCATTTTCTAGCTCAACAGTCATATTTTGGTATGTCTTATTTTTAAATTTATATGGATTTTTTTTTTGAATTAGAAGCTCCATCCTTTAACCACATAACTCTTGATTTCTGTTGCCTTATTTCTTTTTATTGTTGAGTTAGGACTTCCAGCTTACCCCTAGCTGTCACTAGCTTATTCAACAAAAAATTGTCTTCTGGTTTTCTAACATGGTAATTTCCTCGGATTGAAAAGATATTGCATTTGAAACTAAAAAACTAAGATCATAATTTAAAGCAGACGAAAAGAAAGTTGGCATTTGTCTCCATTGTTGGTTGTAGTAGCCTTCTTTTCTTGCCTATTTTTCTAACACATCTGCGACTTTATTGTTACTCCTATGAAAGTAAAACCCAAAAAATGCTCACAAGACTTCAGTATTCTTTGAGAGACCTTGATCATAATCTGAAACTCCTTTGCAATCTCCCTCGATCCAACTGGCCAACTTGAATTTGTATGATTTCATTTTTTATCACCAAAAACTTCAAGAAGGGTGAAGAAATTCTATACTCTCCCTC
The DNA here is from genome assembly GCF_003573695.1 of Papaver somniferum. Lineage (NCBI taxonomy): Eukaryota > Viridiplantae > Streptophyta > Magnoliopsida > Ranunculales > Papaveraceae > Papaver > Papaver somniferum. The sequence goes on along the minus strand of NC_039360.1, from coordinate 13,378,582 downwards.
CGTTGCAAAATAACAGGCCGATTTCATGTGTAAAAGAGTAATCACTAAAATATGATTAATTAGATTTGAGATTTATTGGATATAATTATTAGATATTTTTGACGGCATTTTCTCTGCAAATTTTCGTAAACGAAACATGACTAGTTAATGACTAATTCAAATTAAACTAAAAAATTGCTAAATAATTAGATAACTAAAGAATGAAAAGAAAAAACTTAATAGCAAAATGGGATTATAAAGTGGTGCTATTCACAGCACAAAACACCACTCTACTCACAGATCACAACATCTAAACCCTACATTTCTCAAATGTTGTATCCTTTTTTCTAACTGTGGGTCCTGGTTGAAAAAATTGGACCACTATCTGTGCAGCACCTAGCATTTGAGTGGTGATTAGTGTGGTGAAGAGTGCTTGGAATAGCATTTCCGTTATAAAAAGAAATTTATGGTTTATGGAAGAAAAAATGGATTGTATCGAGATTTTTATTTTTCAGCTTTTAAGTGAAATTTAAATTTTAATTATTTCGAGTGCAAATTTGTGCACCCCTAAAACCAGGGTGCACACTGCGACCCTTTTTATTAGGTGTTTTTTATATCGGAAAATCACTTAAATTTTTTTAAAACAACTTATTTTCTAATAAAAATATATCTTCTATTAAAAGCACAAGTTTACTCTATCTTTATTCTTTATCAGTCATGATAGTAATCTGATGGAGTTCATCTTGTTGATTATTATTTTTATGATGAGATTTAAATTTTCACTATAAATCATATAAGAACAAAAAAAATCAGAAGATTAAAAGAGGAGGGAGAACATGGAGATGCAAAGCACATAACTGAATCCAATTTCTTTCTCATGTCTTGCTCTTACCCTCCTCCCTCTGCAAATTCAAAAGAAGTTTGATTTATTTGGCTTCTTTATACAAATTTTACGCAACTGAATCCAATTTCTATCGGGTATTTTTATCAACAGACCTAACAATTACTTTCATTGTTAACACCGTGTTAACTATTTTATTCTTAAACCAATTTTCTAGGGTTCTGTTAATTGGATATTTGATTTCATTCCCTCGTGATCCTGATCAGAGTTAATTGGCTATATGACTTTTGAAAGTATTAAAACCCGAAATGCTTTTGAAAACTCTCAATCTAGCAGCAACAAAGGCCATATGACTTGTTGTCTCTATAAGTTTATAAAACTTATTAAAATGTAGGAGTTATCCCGGAGGCAAAAGTCTAGGGCCGGTTGGTAAAAGGAAGGAGATTTTAACAAAAAAGTAAGAAACTCCACTCGTCTACTTTGATTAAAAGAAATAGAAATATAATTGTTAGATTAAAGAATGAAAACGAGAATCCCACTACTGCTAGTTTTGAGAGTGATGAAATTTTGAGTTTATTTCCTGTTATTGTTAGCGATGATGACAATGCTAGACTTGTGACATGTTAAGAATATAAGTTTGGTTGTTAAACAAGTTGGTTCCCTTAAAGCCCTTGGTATAGATTGGGTACGAGGGGTTTTCTTCCCTGAATATTTGGGAGCAGTTTGTTCAAGCCTTATTGAGATCATTGATATGTTTTTTCTGCAAATTATTTAGACTCTAGGATCAATAGAACTTTCAGTGCGTTCTATTATTTATAACTTTACGGTGAAAGTTATTACCAAATCATAGCCAAAAGTTACACCTATTTTTGATAAAATTATCTATCCAAACCAACATGCTTTCGTAGCTGGTAGGTCTATCATTAATTGATTCAGTTGTGACTTACAATGATAATCCATTCCTTCAAGCATAATAAAGGACGGATGGCTCTAAAATTATACTTTGATAAAGCCCATGATAGAGTTAGTTGGGTATTTAGTCTTATAAAAGAAATTTAATGGATCGTCTGTATCATATATGTCCATCCGAGCATCCATTTGGATTAATTGGATGCAGATGTCAAATTTGAAATTCATTATATTCGATTGTATGCGGATGATGCTAAAACTTGTATGATGCTAACCATGCTCACCCCTAGTTATAGAGGGGGAAAGTCCAAGGAAAAGTTGGTTGGACCCGAAATGGGCTCTGTTAGACCAATATTGGCTCCGTGTTAGACCATCCATATATCCTAAGGGTGAACAACAGATCGGTGGATGCGGATTTGGTATCTCCTGCGTCCAATCAGTCTAAATGGTGGATTTGAGATTTTCACCCACGTCTAAACCATTAACAGTCGGATTTGACACCCGCGGGTAAGCGGATGAGCAGATTGTATGCGGATGGATTTGCGGATTCATAAAAGATATAAACGAAAACATGTACTATCGAAGATGAGGAATATAACTTAATTTTGAAACTTTGATTACTAAAATATTAGTAATTAACATAACATGAGTAACATAATGTCTTTCCAACAACCAAAATTATAATTTTTATTGACATGAGGGCCCGCGATCAATCTAAAATTGATACTTTTTTAATATCTTTGAGGAACTTCAATGCATCTTAATAGGAAACTACATATATTATCTACCCTACATATATTATCCACTAATTTTGTATAATACGTTCATATTCGTCTAATACTAACATTATCCTCAAGGTCGGGTGTCCAACGGATGGGTGATGTTCCACCCACATCCACTCCGTGAAACTGACCGGTGTCGAACATTCACAAGCGTCCAATCCGCCAAGAATTAGATCGTGTATCCACCCACCAAAATACGAATCGAATTAGATAAAATTCACGGATTTGGATGTTTTTGCTCACTCCTAATAGATCCTCCAAAAATAAATTGGATACTTTGAAATAGAAATTGGTCTGGGCCCAAAATGGGCTCTGTTACACCCTCGTTGATCTTTAAATTTTTGGGTTGGAGGAAAAAAACTTAAAATAGAAAATTTGTGTAACCTCCCTGAAATTACTTGTTGTTTTATCGTCATTGTGCAAATAATTTCTTTGCCTTTGAATTAATATCATCGTCTTTCTTCATGTTTGTAGCATAACTGTTTACTTTTCAACATACAACTCTGTGATGCAAAGATTACTATTGATTTAGATATTCAAAAGTTTGTCTCAAAGTTACCGTTGGTTTGAATATTCAAAAGTTGGAGGTTGAAAGCGATTCCACCTATACCGTATAACTATGCGATGCAAAGATTAGGCCGCCATGGAGACTTCAAAGACTCATTTAAGATACAAAAATGTCGAAGACTGTTTATAAGAATTGTGTTTAATAACAAATATAAAGAAGCAAATAGAGTTGCGGATTGTCTTACAGAATTGGCAAGCAAGCTCTCGAAGATCAATGGCCACTTGAAATATCAGGGGTTTGGGTCAAGATCCAAAAATTGTTGCGATTAGAGCTGCAATCGCTAAGAACAATCTAAAACTGAACTAGTTGATGATGCGATTGCAGATCCAAAATGCCTTCCTTCCACATGCGCTAATAAGATCCTTATGGGGGAGTAACAAGTGTAGCTATATTTTTCTACCCTCTGAAGGAGCTTCTGGTTGAATTATAGTCATGTGGAAGGAAGGCATTTTGGTTCTTGAAGATCATTTAATTGGTACATTCTCAGTTTCAATTAAATTTCGTAATGTGCTTGATGATTTCTCTTGGATTTTTACTTCAGTTTATGGGGCTTCAGATTCAGGATATTATAGGCAATTTTGGAAAGAACTTAAGGATATCAGATTGTTGTTTGATGATCCTTGGCTAATTGGTGGAGATTTCAATTCCATTTTGAATACAGATGAAAGAAATGTGCAAGGTGGTGGAGATGATAATAGAAATTCTCTCAAAAATTTTGTCGACGAATTCTCCTTAATTGACCTTCCTATGGATGGTGGCAGATTCACTTGGACAAATTCTCAACAGCCTCCACTTTTGATCAGGTTAGACATGTTTCTTTTATGTCCTGAATTCCTAAATCGTTGTCTTTCTCCCTTACAAGTCAGGCTAAAAAGACCAATTTCTGATCATGCTCCCATTATGTTATACTGCAACTTTGGATATAAGAAAAAATCCATTTTCAGATTAGATAATTTTATACTTCATCATCCAGTTTTTCTTAATAACTTAAGAGTTTGGTGGGATAATTATCTTTCTCTGGAAAACCAAGTTTCATTTTTGCTAAGAAGCTTCAAGCTTTAAAAAAAATTATTAAAAATTGGCAGAAGAATACTTTTGGTAATTTGCAAGCTCAAATTGATAATTTAAAGCTTGTAATTGATGTGCTTGATAACTTGAAAGAAGTAGCTGTGTTGTCTGATGAGGAAGTAGTTGAAAGAGAACAAGCTAAAATTCAACATACTGCTTTGTCTCTGAATGTAGCTAGAAGAATTGCTCAAAGAGCCAAAGAGAAATGGGCAAGGATGGAGAAAAGAATTCTGCTTACTTACATGAAATTGCTAATTTCAAATATAAACATAATAGCATAAACTGCCTTAAGATTGATGGGGTCTTAGGTTTTGATAAAAAGCAAATTGCAGATGAAACAAGATCTTTCTATTCTTCTTTGTTCACTGAAAATCACAATTTCAGGCCTGGTTTTGATAATCTTGATGTTCCTAGCATTTCTGTAGTGGAAAGTATGCATTTGGAGGTTCCTTTCTCTGAAGATGAAGTTAAGAAGATTGTAGATCATTTTGGGACTAACAAAAGTCCTGGTCCAGATGGCTTCACTATGGAATTTTACAAGTGTGCTTGGGAGGTGATTAAAGAAGATTTGATGAAAGTTGTTAAGGAATTTGAATCTACAAGCTTGTTGGATTGGAGGATAAATTGTACCAATATTACTTTGATTCCAAAGTATAATGGGGTTGTTTCTCTCCATAATTTTAGGCCAATAAGTTTAATTGGCAGTGTGTACAAAATCATCTCTAAGCTTCTTGCAGAGAGAATGAAGCTGGTTCTTCCTTCTATAATTTCTGATTTGCAAGGAGCTTTTGTGCATGGAAGACAAATTCAAGATGGGATTTTGATAGCTTCTGAGCTTATTGATTCTAAATTGAGATTGCAGGATACTGGTCTTATTTGCAAGGTGGATTTTGAGAAAGCTTTTGATAATATAAACTGGAATTGTATAGATATCACTCTTGCAAGATTTGTTTTTGGTATCAAGTGGAGAAGCTGGATAAAGTGGTGCATTTCAACTCCGAGGTTTGCAGTTTTATTGAAGGGAGGAGCTACTGATTTATTTAGAAGCCAAAAGGGAATTAGGCAGGGAGACCCAATTTCTCCTTTCTTATTTATTTTAGTCGCTGAAATCCTTTCTCTTATGCTAATGAAAGCTGATTCAGATGGCTTAATTACTGGTTTCAAAGTAGCTGAGAATGGAACCATAATAAGCCATTTACAATTTGCAGATGACCTTGTGGTGTTTCTAAAAGATGATGTAGTGCAAGTTCAGAACTTAAAGCATATTTTGGTGGCTTTTGAGCTAATCTCTGGATTGAAAGTAAATTTCAGGAAAAGCACCATTGAGGGTTTGGGCCAATTGCATAATGGGGAAGAATGTGCAGAAGTGTTTGGTTGCTCAAGTTCTGAATTACCAATGAATTACTTAGGGATTCCAATTGGTAGTAAGTCCAAAAGTAAACTGGTTTGGAATGATATTATTCTTAAGTTGCAGAAAAAATTAGTAGCTTTGAAAAAGACTTATTTGTCTAAAGGCCAAAGACTAATAATGATCCAGAGTGTTCTAGCAAGCCTGCTAGTTTACTATTTTTCAATGTTCAAAATGCCAGTTTCAGTTGTTCATGAAATGGAAAAAATTATGAGAATGTTCTTATGGGGTTCATCTACTTCTGTGAAAAAGAAAAGTAGGGTAGCTTGGAGAAATGTAAACCTACCAAAGTGCAAGGGAGGTGTTGGAATCAAAAAACCGCAGCTTCTAAATATGGCTTTACATGCTAAGTGGATTTGGAGATATGGTTTAGAAAGAACAGCTCTGTAGAGAAGAATTATCAACCAAAAATTTGGAGGTCAGGTGGAGGCTTTATTCCCTAATCATACAAACAAGTCAGTTTGTCACAACCTTTGGGCAGGAATACATAAAACAAGAATTTTTTTTAAAGATGGCACAATTATTTCAGTAAGGAATGGTAATTCAATTCATTTCTGGGAGGATGTTTGGATAGGTGAAAGATCTCTTAAGAGTTTTTTCTTTAACTTATTCAAAATTTCAAGAACAAAAGCAGCTTTGGTTAAAGATATGATAACTGCTGATGGGGCTTGGGATTTTCAGTTCAGAAGAAATTTGAATGATCAGGAAATTTTGGAAGTGGCAAACCTTCTGCAACTTATTGGTGAACCTCCAGTAAATGTAAATGATGATGTTAGGAGTTGGAGATATGGTGATACTTTCACTGTAGCAAATGCTTATACAACTTTAGAAGATGGAGGTTTGTTGAGGTTTCCAGACAAGCAATTATGGAATTCTAAAGTTCCACTAAAAGTGTCTTTCTGTGTGTGGACTTTATGTTACAAGAGGGCGCTACATTGGATTCTTTTTTTAGAGCCGGTTTGGATCAGGATGAAAATTGTCTCATGTGTCATCAGTTTGCAGAAACAAATGATCATCTGTTTCTCCACTGGAAAACAGCTCATGCCATTTGGTCTTATTTCATTGCAAGCTTTGGAGTTAACTGGGTTTTGGCAAGTGATGTGAAGATCAATATATGGGAATGAGGAGTAAAGAAGAAGTCTAGCAGGATAAGAAAAATCTGGAGCTTATTACCCTTTGCTATTTGGTGGACTTTATGGAGAGAGCGCAATAACAGGTTGTATAAAAATAACTCTAAAAATTCAGTTCAGCTGATTACAGCAGTAAAATGCTTGTTGTTTTCTTGGGCTTTGAATACTGATATTTTTCAGAATTTTTCACTTTCAACTCTCATTTGTAATTGGGATGTAGTTCTCCATTGATCCTCTGTAACTCTCTTTTCACTGTTTTAGTGACATGAGTTTTTCTTTTTATAAAATTTGTCCTTTTCGGTCAAAAAAAAATAAAATAATAATATTACTCGATGCACATTTTTTTTGGATTATATCGCAGTGATCAGACTTTATTCGTGAAAAGTTACGTGTAATATTTGATATGAAAGGTCTCGACTGAGTCCCGCCTTCTTTTTCTGATGGTATGATTTTTGGAAAAATTCCTTGGTCACGCTAGCAGCATTATTAGTGGCCCTAAGAAGCATTCATTTCCCTTGTGTTGAATACCCATGGTCCGCTACTCCGCTGTACAGAATTTATAGGAATGAGCTAATTCAGCATCATCTTGATTCTGTACATATTCAAACGATTCCATTCCATTTATAAATTCTAGATAGAAAATGTCGACGAATGTGAGCCAGTTAAGAGTAGTTAGCTAGGGACACATGAAAACGGATCACCAAAAGAGACACCAGCTTGGATAAAAAAAATATTATCCTTTAAAGCACATTAATTTCCTCTTGGGTTCTTAAAGGTCTACCTAACAGAACCAAGGCATTCATAATGTCTAATGAGGTGTCAATCATGATCAATAGTAAATGGTGTTGCTTTCAAAGCCGTGCGGGGTATGGCATGCTAGGAGCAAATGGTGCTTGAATATATTAAAAGTTGTCTATTCTACTTTAAATGGCCTAGCCCTACGGTGTATGGGCAACTTGAGATCATGCAATGAATAGGACTTGGGAATCCTATATTTGCCAATTGTGACGATTGGACCTGCAAAATCCTTCACTACCACTGCAATATCTTGATTTTTCTGAATAATATGAAATCTGAAAAAAGCTTTAGGGATAACGTTGTTAATTGTAATTCCATAGAAGATGAAGATGAAGATGTTTGTAGGATATGTACAAATCCAGGTGATTCTGAAAACCCACTAAGATACCCATGTGCTTGTAAAGGAAGTATTAAATTTGTACATCAAGATTGTCTTCTTCGGTGGCATAAGTACAGCAATGCTCGTCGGTGTGAGGTACGACCTAAAGTTTTAACGAAAAGCTTATGCGCTGTTTGCATATAGCTACATGTTTCTGCATTAACTTCTTTGGTGTCAACGTGATATATGCAGGTCTGCAGACATCCCTTTTCTTTCTCTCCTCTTTATGCTGTCAGAGAAGATGAAGATCCTGTTCCTTTTGACGACCTTGTCGGCATGCAATTAGGACCCGTTGTTCATTTGGTTAAATTTGCTTTCGCTGTGAGTCTCATATAACTTTGTTACATATTTAGTCTAGTTTTTGTTGTATACTTGCTCAAATGAACGCAATAAGTGTTATCTTTGTTTGTGCAGGTCCTAGCAAGCAATGTGAACATCCTCGGTGCAGTAATCATTCTACCCTTTTCAATAGGACGCATCATTCTCCATTTTATGTGTCGGTGTTCCACTGCCACCACTACAACTCCCATGTTTTTGATGTTCTCCATAACTGGTAGGCGTTCTCGATGCTGTGTTGGAAAACCACTAGTAGATTCTAGCTCACGGCCATCTGATGCTACTATTCTTGCAACTGGGTACATGTTTCTTGTTTCTATGTTGTTTTTCTATCTTTGTATCGTTGCTATGTTAAATTACGTTAAAGGGCAGGCTGTGATCACTAGGAAACTTTACGGCATCACTTATGTAGCAGATAACCTTACCTCCCTTATTAGAGAGTATGTGAAGACAATGATGTACTTGATCATGAGCATGGTTAGGGTTGCATTCCTTCTTGTCGTTGAGCTTGGGGTTTTTCCTTTGTTATGCGGGTGGTGGCTGGACGCTTGCACTTTTAGGATGCTTGGGAAGACATTGTCGCTTATAGCGTCGTTCTCTTCATTGACGAGCTCCTTGATACATTGGATTGTAGGAAGTATTTACTTGCTACAGATAGGTGTTTACGCGTTTGGAGTATGTGACGTAGGTTCACAAAAATTATTAACACTGAAGTGCATTCACTTGTTTGTAAATTATTGATGCTTTGATTGATGAACAGTGTTGAATCAAGATGTACGTACAATAGTAACGGCATGCGCACCCTACATATTTAGCATAACTGCTCTTTGTCTATCTAAGTCGACATCAGTCTACAGACTTCATGCTTATTGCATTTGGTAGAGCAATAAAGCAGCCGTCTGATCCAAAAACAAGATTATCCACCTTTAAGGTCTCACTCATAAGGCTACCTAAACTACACAATAAGTCACTGCAATAATCCAGTTTAGCCACTGAACGAACCTAAGAAAGACTTAAACAAAAAAAATCGGGAAAGCAACTTTCTGAAACACAAACTAAAAGAACTTGTTAAGGCTGCTGCAAGAAATTACCAATTTTCATGGGAGTTACTGGCCTAAGAGAAACCACACCTCAATCATCTAATTCAAATTTGGTAACTCCCATAAAATATGGTAACTCCTAATATGGTATCTCTTCTTCCTTTAGAGACATGGTTCTGGCGAACTTATCATTAAGACGCTCTATCTCAATATTTTTCGCCTGGAGTGATGATTCAACTCTCTTCGAAGAGGCCTTTAAGTGAAGGTTCTCTTGAAGAATTTCTTTATTCAAGAGATCAAGAAACTTTGTGTCATTCTCAAGTTTTGAATCAGAAGTTGAAGAGGAGAGAGAATCTGTAGTAGACTCATCTGAGACATCCAGAGTAGTTTTGTCTTCTATTGAATCATCTGAAGCATTAACTGAAGATGGATATTCATCACATCTGTTCTTCCTCTTTATCAAATCCTTGACCTTTCTGATTATCAGTGATTTATCAAGATCAACATGATTGGAGCAACATTCATCAGCCTAAGACAAGTGAAAGGATACACCTGTTTTGGTCACAACATTGAGTGCGTACGTTCTGCCTGTGTCAAGATCAAGAATTTTTAACTTTCTATCAGAGTGTTTCTGGAAAGTGTATCAAAGTTATTTCCCTCAACGATGACATGCTTCTCAGAATCGTATCTAGATGGCAGCGATCTGAGAATTTTCATCACAATGTCCTTTTCAGGAACAGTCTTACCCAATGCAAAAGATGCATTAACAATTTCAGACACTTTGTGATTAAACTCATCAAATGAATCTTCTTCTGCCATACGAAGGTTTTCCCAATCAGAATTAAGGTTTTGAAGCCTAGCTTCCTTTTCACCGGTATTACCTTCGAATACGGTTTCTAAGATATCACATGCATCTTTAGACCTAGTGCAATTTGATACATGGTGCTGAAGATTTGGGATAATGGCATGTATGATGGCATTCAAACCGTCGGAGTTTTGCTTTGCAGCAAGTATGTCAGCAGCATCATATTAGCCAATATTCTTTGGAACAGTAGTGTTACCTACTGCCAGAACGGGAGCATCATATCCATTAACAACATATACCCATGATTGAAAATGACGCGCTTGAAGAAAAGCTCGCATAGAAATTTTCCGCCATAAGTAATTAGAGCCATCGAAAACTGGTGGTACGTTAATAGAGATAGCACCTCTGTCCATAGAGTCAGATCGCTATAAACACAGACTTGTAAGGTCTTTAAACGTGTTTGCCTTATCTGATACCAAATGAAAATGCGGGGGTACAACAACCTCACCTAATATTTCGATTAGCAATCTGTATGGACTAACTCTAATATACTTTTAAGAGAATCAACTAGACAGTTAGACTCAATCTTAATAAAAAGTATATCAAGGAGTTAATATCTCAATCTCTCGATTTGATCTTTACTCAAGCAATCTGCGAGTCTTTATCAAATACTAGAGATATAAACTTGGATGGTACCAAAGACCAATATCCAAGGATCAATCAATTTCCAATCAACAACCAAAGGTTGGATTTCACAATTGATCGATACAACACACAACCTGTGATATTTCAATTATATAAAAAAATATAATGCGAAATAGAAATAACACAGACACCAGAAGTTTTGTTAACGAGGAAACTGCAAATGCAGAAAAACCCCGGGACCTAGTCCAGATTGAACACCATACTGTATTAAGTCGCTACATATACTAGCCTATTGCAAACTAACTTTGTTCTGGACTGTAGTTGAACCCTAATCAATATCACACTGATTCAAGGTATAGTTCCGCTCCTTACGTCTCTGATCCCAGCAGGATACTACGCACTTGATTCCCTTAGCTGATCTCACCCGCAACTAAGAGTTGCTACGACCCAAAGTCGAAGACTTTAATAAACAAATCTGTATCACACAAAAAAGTCGATGATAATAGATAAACCTATGAGTTTTTGTTCCGTCTTTTGATAATGAACTAATTGATAACCCTGTTTATGGGTGAAAACTGTTTCTGCGGTTTTTGGTAAATTTGGGTGTGTGGATGAAAAACGAATCTAAACCCTAAGCAAATGCACTACACGGGAGTGCTTTCTGATTGGAGAGATCAATATATACAATTCTGGCCTAAACCAAGAAATGGCTTTTCCAGACTTGCTTCGGTCACAAAGTGAAGGAGATGGGGTTGATCTTAGGGATGGAAGCTAAGAAGGTGTTGAGATTGTGGATGTGTTGGTTGTTTATGACTTGTATCAAAATATCGAACTGGCTTGCAATAATGTAAGCAATCAGCTCTGGCTGTTTGAATACGTTGTATCAACACTTGATTTATGTCTTGTCTGTGTTGGAAATAGGGAGGAGAACCTATTTATACAAGTCATTGAGACTAACCCACATCTCTCGTGGGAAGTGGAGCAGGTGGAGTGATGGAGTAGTGGAGTCGTGTTAGTGATTGTCACACGATCAGGTATAATCCCACTTCTCCGATCATCACTAACCGTCCATGTCTTCCTGACACGTTCTTGTGATGGCGCGTTGCACGCTGCACGCTGTAAACCGCCATACCAATACCCCCAGTATGTATCCCCCAGTTTGTGACATGCTTGATGTCTCGATTGTGTGGATCGTGGGACCCATAGAAGGTAGCATATGGTGCTAGGTTAAATAACTAAGTTATTTAGGAAGTCGATACTCATGAAATATCGTGTGTACTCTATACATGTAATGCATCGAATATAATCAATGTGTATGAAGCATGGTTGTTTTAAGGCTTAACGGAGTAAGTCGCGGATTAAGCGTCTTAGAATAGATGCATGCTTAGCTATCTTCGAATGATAGTTTGGAGGTTGCACAGGAAATCCCTCCCTTGGACGATCACATGATGTGGTAGAGTGACGGATGATAATCACCACGACACCTTATTGGCCATTTAACTCCTAGCCTGGGATGCCTAACCAAGCTGGTAGAGTTGGATGGATAAGATGATATATGACGCTCATATGCGACCGTTGATGAAGTTTTAGGGCTTTGAAGAGGAGCGCAAGCATCACTCTTCATCTTGGTCGAAACCAAACATGGGAGGTATTTTTGACAGGACCGACCAGGCAGGCGTGTAGACGTCTTTCTGGTGTGCATGTCCATACCTCACTTCCCCATGAAGATGCGATCTAGGACACTCAAGTTTACCGGTAAAGAGGAGTGGCTGAGATCGATTTGCGGCAGGAATCCTGTGCCGCAAAGGATTTCCAAAGGGTCGCGGCATGCCACCTTCAGGGAGCACGAATCGAGGCGTCTGCCTTGATCTGGTCGGTCGGACATAGAGGTAGACGGTCCCACGGTGATCATGTACATACTCTCTGGACATCCTTAGTATATTCCTGCACCATTCATCCAGGCTGGCGAAGATGGACGCTCGTGATCGATTTACGACACATGTAATATGCTGCAAACCCTAATTAGGGTTTTATGTTGGTCGCGCGCATGCTACTTTGGCTGGACGAGTTTGCATGCTATGCTCTTCGTTTGGATTGGCCGAACACGTGGGACCCACATTGGGACGGTGGTGAACATGGTGATACCTGACTGACGGTCATAGGCCTGATCTAAGCCATCCAAACATGCTGGTGAAGTTGGATGGTCGTGATCAATTTGAGACCCTTAGTGGAATTTAATGCGACCCTTTAAGCCTCACGCCGGCCCAACTTCAGGAAACTGCACGTCATTCCGTAGCTAGGTCAGGGGAGGATCGATTATGCAAGTAGGAAGGGGGCCCACCAATGTACACCATGGTACTTGTCCGCCCGTACTTGGAACAATCTACGCCGTCCAACTGTGCCGGCGAAGTTGGACGACCATGACTATTTTCAAGTCTTTCTTGGTCAGCTCTTGTCGCGCGATCCTTTTTAGCTGCTCCACACCATCCTGGAAATCCAACTCTGGGCTGGCGTTCGGTGGCCATTTGAAGGGCGTGGTATGTATTCGACCATCCAGGGCATAACCGACCCCGCTGGTGGTCATTTTGGTGATAGCCTGCTCCTACTGAGGATCGTCTAGGCTATCGAATCATGCGTCCAACCTGGATTATACTCAATCGGGACTGGCTCGGGCAGTCCATATTATACTCAATCGGGCTAATATAACACACCGAGAGGAATGCTCAATCGGGCTAGTATAACACACCGAGAGACTTTACTCAATCGGGTTAGTATAACACACCGAGAGAGATATCCTGTACGGGAATTTCGTGCATGCCTCACTATTGACACTCAGAGATTCGTGTTACCATGTTAGGAGAAACACTCAGTCCTCATGCCGCATCAACAGTGAGGGTTTCCGGGAACAACACAAGAAATACAAGGCTAATAAAGCATTAATTAATAATGCTATAAATCTACAGAAAATCGGGATTGTTGCTACATGCTCCGTTCTGGGTGTATTTAATTCACAGGGATTGTTGCCACATGCTCCATTCTAGGTGAATTAATGAAGTGAACAAGTATTCATCACTCAAATGGCTTTATCCTTTACAGGATGTCAGCCTATTAAAATTCGACTTTTACAATTTTAGCCTTTAAAAGAAAATCCACCATCAACATTAAGTTCCCTGCCTAGCACACAATGGTTACACTATTGCGGGGTAGGCATGAGATGGTGACGTATACAACGTAAAAAGAAAAGACAAAAGAAGTTTACCTGAAGGGACTCTGGTCGGCCGTGTTGGCAATCATTTGTGTGAGTACGCCAGGTGTGACCACGACCTTGGTGGGACCGGTTTCCTCTATCAGGTATTTGATCCAAGAAGGGAATAGAACTTGTATGCTCCTCTTTCCATAGAAAACCATGCATGTAACCCTGGACGAATGTGGACCCCACCATTTATATGCTTCGACCAATCGTCACCCTGTTGCACCTGTGTGATAGGCATGTGGGCCCTCCTACTTCGCTCAACCGTGGGACTCATCATGCGCCTTCTTGATCGAACGTGGGCTTGTTGTGCCTGCTTCGGTTAAACGTGGGTTCACTGCGTGCCTGCTTCGGTCGAACGTGGAACCCGATGTGAGCATGCTTGCTTCGAACATGGGCATTTGTGCATGCTTCGATCAAACATGGGTCCACCATGTACATGTTTCGAACGTCGGCCATGTCCCGTGCCTGCTTTGCCCGTACAGTTGATGTGCTTGCTCGAGTGTCATCCTTGCTACTTCGACCAAACACCGACCCTGCTATCTTGAACAAACACCGTCCTTGCTTCCTTGACCAAACACCGGCCTTGTTGCCTGCTTCGTTCGAACGTGGGACCCACCGTGTACCTGCTTTGCTAAAAAATGAACCTTGTATGCTCAAATGTGAATGTGGGTCCTGCAGAAAGCGTTGAAGCAACTTCTGGAGCGAGCAGGTCCCGGAGAGCGTTGAAGCAGCTTCTGGAGCGAGTAGGTCCCGGAGAGCGTCGAAGTGTTGAAGCGACTTCTTCTGGAGAGAGAGCTGAAACGCCTTCTTCTGGAGAGAGATCATTTAAGCGATTTCTGCTGGAGGGAGCATTGAAGCAAGCTTCTTCAGGAGCAAACTTGAAGCAAGCTTCTTCAGGAGAGAGCGTTGAAGCAAGATTCTTCAGGAGAAAGCGTTGAAACGACTTCTCCTAGAGCGAACATTGAAGCAAGTTTCTTCAGGACCAAATTGAAGCAAGCTTCTTTAGGAGAGAGCGTTGAAGCGGCTTCTTCAGGAGAGAGTGTTGAAGCGGCTTCTCCTAGAGCGAACATTGAAGCGGGATTATTCTTCAATTTGATTTACCCTTGCGAGTTACATGCTTCCTGACCATCTCTCTCGTGTTGAAGAAGTCCTTGACTCTATCCGTAGTGGTTGTTGCTATGGTGAAGCTCAGACATTGGCAGTCTTCATATAGTGGTAGAGCTTGTCTCGTCATTAGAGGGAGAAGCCAGAACTGATGGCTTTCTTATTGTTTCTTCATGTAATAGAGAAGAGGGAGATAGTCCCATGTCCACGAGTATCCACTGAGCCTTCAAATTGATATATGTTGTCACGCTAGGTTCATGAGATCGTCTTTACATCTGCGTTGCGTTTCATAGACGTCCAGGAATATCACTGGTCTTTGAAAATACTGCTCTCTTGAGTATATCCTCGTCTTTGGACATCTTGGAATGTTAACATGCTTGCATCTCTCTAAATTCACCATCTTTGAGATGATCAGTGCTAAGCAGTCCCCAGTCATACTCCTATGCCACTATCATCTTTGGAACGTGTATTTGAGGAGTAGGGAAGTTCCTTCATGCGAATGAATTAACTAAAAGGTTCTGCAAATATGATGAAGCTATTGACATGGAGGATCTGTATGTACCTATTAAGTCCTTGCAGCAGTCGTGGAACATCCAGCACCTCTTCCTGTGGATCGTTGTTATTGTAGCATTCCGTTGGGCGGGATGACTGGGTAACATTCTCTTCTGCTCATTGCTAACAGCGGCGTCAGTATACAGTTTTCCTTTTCTGGTCACGGATTTCCACAAAAGTCTGTTCCCTCTTAGTGTGAGTGTGGGTTGCGGCATCACCGGATGAAGAAGAACTCCTTGTCAGCAAAGATGCATCGTGGGGCTTAGCCCTCAATGATGTGAGTCGATCCTCCTCCTGAATTGACGCCCACGTGGGGAGTGGGATGCAATGAACTTTGTCTGATCCTTCATGCGGAGCTTCTCTTAGTTCAAAAAATTCCACTCCACATATCGGTGCATAGGGAGACAGCGATGCAGGGATACGAACGACTTCTTTATTCAGCATAGTCTTCAGACACTGGTGATATGTCGAAGGGACAATCCTACTGTCATGAAGCCACGGTCTACCCAATATCATGTGGTATTCTGGCTATTTTTCTATGACTTCGAATTTCACCTTTGACTGGACGGCCCCTATAAATAAATTCAGGTTGACATACCCGTACGTGTTGGCTTGGTTTCCCTCGAAGTCTGTCATTGTAGTAGGCTTTCGTACGATCTTGCCTAGGAGAACCTTGGATGTCCTGAGAGTCTTGAGAGTAATCACATTCAAAGACGCTCCTTTTTCGATAAGGGCCCTCTTGAACTCTGAATCCTTGATGCGTGCGGTAACATGTAGGGCACGGTTGTGACCTTCCTCTAGTTGATTGCAGCAAACTTCTCCGCCCTCTTATTCTTCGAGAGGTATAAAAGTTCGCATAAACTTTCCACTAGAGAAGCCGCTTTCTGATCCACCGGCCTCTGGTTCATAGTGAAACTATTGACTTGAGAAGGATCAGTCCCCAGTGTAGGAGTCTCCATGACAGGACCGCTCACATCTGATGTCATCTTGATGAGGAGATCGAGTATGCTTCTTTGATCAGGTCCATGTAGGCCCGCGCCGCTGAAGTACCTTCTCCGGGTGCGTTGAATGCGTTCCTTGTTGGGTCCAGGGGCTGTCGCGGTTCTTGTGGAAATCGATCAGTTAATTTCTTAAGAAAAGTTAATACCTTTTTCTGAGTTGTAGCCATGTCAGTTTGAGCCCTAGAGAGAACTTCTTGTCTCTCCACCAAATCCACCATGGTAATAGGGGGTTGTCCTCCTCTGTCTCCTCCATCTCCTCGTACCGATGGAGGAGTGTCAGTTGCTCTGGTGACGGATGGAGGCGTTACACTTGAAGAGATGACAGGGTTTGCGGCTTCTCTGGCTCTGGTGATAGGAGGTGTCACCCCCAATGGAATATCTCCTCCTGCTCCGCTGGTGCTGGTAGTAGAGGAAGTAATTCCACGAGATACATTGATGGTATTGACTGGCTGCACGGTGACACCGGGATATCAACACCGAGAGTATTGTGAGCCCTAGTACCGTCAGGATTGGTTGCTGATCCAGACCTAATATCCACCATTTTCAAAATCAGTAAAAAAATTGAATTGGTATTGAAGAAATTGACTTCACAACCGAGAGATTAATATCCCACTGTGGTCGCCAATTGTTTAAGGGAAAAAATTGTTTCTGCGGTTTTTGGTAAGCTTGGGTGTCTGGATGAGAAACGAATCTAAACCCTAAACAAATGCACTGCACGGGAGTGCTTTCTGATTCGAGAGATCAATTTATACAATTTTGGCCTAAACCAAGAAATGACCGTTACATACTTGCTTCGGTCACAAAGTGAGGGAGATGGGGTTGATCTTAGGGAGGGAAGCGAAGAAGGTGTTGAGATTGTGAAGGTGTTGGTTGTTTATGACTTGTATCAACATATTGAACTGTCTTGCAATAATGTAATTAATCAGCTCTGGGTGTTTGAATACGTTGTATCAACACTTGATTTCTGTATTGTCTGTGTTGGAAATAGGGAGGAGAACCTATTTATACAAGTCAATGAGCCTAACCCACGTCTCTCGTGGGAAGTGGAGCAGGTGGAGTGATGGAGTAGTGGAGTCGTGTTAGTGATTATCCAACGATCAGGTATAAGCCCACTTCTCCCATCCTCACTAACCTTTCATGTCTTCCTGACAAGTTCTTGTGATGGCGCGTTGCACGCTGCATGCTGTAAACCGCCAGACCAATAACCCAGTATGTATCCCCGAGTTTGTGACATGCTTGATGTCTCGATTGTGGGGATCGTGGGACCCACATAAGGTAGCATATGGTGCTAGGTTAAATAACCAAGTTATTTAGGAATTCGATACTCATGAAATATTGTGTGTACTCTATACATGGAATGCATCGAATATAATCAATGTGTATGAAGCATCGTTGTTTTAAGGCTTAACGGAGTAAGTCGCGGATTAAGCGTCTTAGAACAGATGCATGCTTATCTATCTTCGAATGATAGTTTGGAGGTTGCACAGGCAAGCCCTCCCTTGGCCGATCACATGATGTGGTAGAGTGATGGATGGTAATCACCACGACATCTTATTGGCCATTTAACTCCTAGATTGGGCTGCCTAACCAAGCTGGTAGAGTTGGACGGATAAGATGATATATGACGCTCATCTGCGACCGCTGATGAAGTTTTAGGGTTTTTAAGAGGTGCGCAAGCATCACTTTTCATCTTGGTCGAAACCATTCATGGGAGGTGTTTTTGACAGGACTGACCAAGCAGGCATGCAGAAGGCTTGCCGGTGTGCATGTCCATACCTCACTGCCCCATGAAGATGCGATCCAGGGAACTCAAGTTTACCGGTAAAGAGGAGTGGCTGAGATCGATTGGCGGCAGGAATCTTGTGCCGCAAAGGATTTCCAAAGGGGCGCGACATGCCACCTTCAAGGCGCACGAATCGAGGCGTCTGGTCCTTCCTTGCTCTGGTCGGTCAGACATAGAGTTAGAACGGCCCCAGTGATCATGTAGATACTCTCTCGACCTCCTTAGCACCCTTCATCCAAGATGGCGAAGATGGACCCTCGTGATCGATTTACGACACATGTAATATGACGCAAACCCTAATTAGGGTTTTATGTTGGTCGCGCGCATGCTACTTTGGCCGGACGAGTTTACATGCTATGTTCTTCGTTTGGATTGGCCGACTACGTGGGACCCATATTGGGACGGTGGTGAACATGGTGATGCCTGACTGACGGTCAGAGGCCTGATCTAAGCTATCCAAACATGCTGGTGAAGTTGGATGGTCGTGATCAATTTGAGACCCTTAGTGGAATTTCCTGCGACCCTTTAAGCCTCACGCCGGCCCAACTTCAGGCAATCACACGTCATTCTGTGGCTAGGTCAGGGGAGGATTGATTATGCAGGTAGGAAGGGGGGCCGCCAATGTACACCATGGTACTTGTCCGACCGGACTTCGAACAATGTACGCCGTCCAACTGTGCCGGCGAAGTTGGACGACCGTGACTGTTTTTATGTCTGCCTTGGTCGTCCCTTGTCGCGCAATCCTTTGTAGCTGCTCCACACCAGCCTGGACATCCAACTCTGGGATGGCGTTCGGTGGCCATTTGAAGGGCATGGTATGTATTCGACTATCCAGGGCATAACCGGGCCCGCTGGTGGTCATTGTGGTGATAGCCTGCTCCTACTGAGGATCGTCTAGGCTGTCGAATCATGCGACCAACCTGCGTGGCCATGATTATTTCTGAGACTGGCACGTGCAGTCCATATTATACTTAATCGGGCTAGTATAACACACCGAGAGGAATGCTCAATTGGGTTACTATAACACACCGAGAAACTTTACTCAATCGGGCTAGTATAACACACCGAGAGAGATAGCCTGTACAGGCATTCGTGCATGCCTCACTATTGACACTCGGAGATTCGTTTTACCATGTTAGGAGCAATACTCAGTCCTCATGTCGCATCAACAGTGAGGGTTCACGGGAACAACACGAGATATACAAGCCTAATAAAGCATTAATTAATAATGTTATAAATCCACAGAAAATCGGGATTGTTGCTACATGCTCTATTCTGGGTGTATTTAATTCACAGGGATTGTTTCCACATGCTCCATT
This sequence comes from Papaver somniferum, assembly GCF_003573695.1. Classification (NCBI taxonomy): domain Eukaryota; kingdom Viridiplantae; phylum Streptophyta; class Magnoliopsida; order Ranunculales; family Papaveraceae; genus Papaver; species Papaver somniferum. Next base: position 13,358,882 of record NC_039360.1, on the reverse strand, counting down.
CTAGGTGAATTAATGAAGTGAAGAAGTATTCATCACTCAAATGGCTTTGTCCTTTAGAGGATGTCAGCCTATTAAAATTCGGCTTTTACAATTTAGCCTTTAAACGAAAATCCACCATCAACATTAAGTTCCCTGCCTAGCACACAATGGTTACACTATTGCGGGGTAGGCATGAGATGGTGACGTATACAACGTAAAAAGAAAAGACAAAGGAAATTTACCTAGAGGGACTCTGGCTGGCCGTGTTGGCAATCATCTGCGTGAGTACGCCAGGTGTGACCACGATCTTGGTGGGACCGGTTTCCTCCTTCGGGTATTTGAGCCAAGAAGGGAATAGAACTTGTATGCTCCTCTTCCCATAGAAAACCATGCATGTAACCCTGGACGAATGTGGACCCCACCACATATATGCTTCGACCAACCGTCACCCTGTTGCACCTGTGTGATAGGCATGTGGGCCCTCCTACTTCGCTCAACCGTGGGACTCATCATGTGCCTGTGTAGGATCAGAATCTCGCAGCAATAATGCCTCAGCTTAATTATTAACAACATAACACAGTAGTGTCGCAGAACAACTTCAGAAATGACATAATAAACGACGCCAGCTAAATCACGAGAAAAATGTGATGGTCCTGTGAGAATTAGAGAGTTTGCGAGATTAACATTTGTAAGGTTACGAGAATGTCGCAAACCATATCCGAAAATAAAGGACAGATTAGTTGTAATCCACTATGTATTTCCCTATAAATAATCATTCAGTTGTAAAGAAAAGGGGGAGAGATCTTTTTTGAGTGAGAAGCAAGTAAATAGGAGAGAGAAAATCTAGAGCAGTGGTTATTCTTGATTCCTTTATCTTTTCTTGTAAGATTGTTCAAAGATTCATCAATAAAATTAAGATTGTTAATCCGAAAATGAGTTGAATGTTAATGAAATCTTGTGAGGGGTGTAGTGTAGGATTTCCTGCAACTACATAATGGCGCTAGAAACAGGGACGAAGATTGAAGATCATCCTAGAAAAAGTTGAAGATTAATATTCTGGTTTGTGAGAAATTAGAATAACTGGTGAAGAATTTTACGAAATCTCTTACAATTCATTAGTATTGAAGAAATGGATAGAAGGAGGATTATATCCGAACAACCAACAACCACTAGAAGAAGAAGTAAAAGACTTGCCGGAAGGGAGAGAAGTGAAACAGGAGAATGTACTAGAATAAGAAATGATGGAGAAAATCAAATTCAATAACCAGTTCAACAAACACTGGTACAAAATAGAACTATGGATTATGAAAGAGTGAGCATACATACTTGGCGATCAAATTCAGCAGATGAACAAGAACAACGACAAACGAGAAATAATAGACAAATGGAGGGAGGACGAGAAATAGTTGACGGAGTAATTCGTGAAGATGAGGAAATTGGAGTAGTAGAGATGTTGAGACGAAGAATGCATGAAGAAAGAAGAGCTGAGACATAAGAGCGTGCAAATCTAACAAGGAAAAATCACGAATTGAGGATGGAAAACATGAGACTACAGAGTAGAATATCAAGAAATACTACAAGATCGTATTCAAGATCGACTAGAGGAGAGATGAGGCGAAACTCATCCACAATTAATGTTGGAAATAATATTCGAGAAGAAATACGAAATCCGAATGAAGAACATCGCGAAGGTAGAGAAAGGACTGATGATCGTTACGTTCCACAAAATGAAACTTTTGATGATAGGCAAAATGATAGAAATCAGGAGAATGGACAACGTCAGGGACGAGATAATCAAGATGGCAAAGGAAATCGAGAGGAAAAAAGGAGAATTTTACATGAGAGAGAAACTCAAAGAAATCAACAGACGATTGAAGAAGAAATCGAAAGACACTATGCTGAACAAGCACGTTTAAATTGCGAACGTGAAAGATTGAGAGCAAAAATGGAAGAACAAGAGCTTCAGGAGGCAATTCGCCATAACAATCATGACAATCGAGAAAGAAGGCGTACACAAAACTAGAATAACGGTAATCTCAATGAAGAGTATGATAGAGTACAGAGGAGGGTTGAAAGACAGCGAATAGAATTGATAAGAAATGAAAAAAAATCATGGAGGGGAAAATGAGAGACATCGTCATATACAAATTCAAGATAGAGATGAGAAAGAGAACCGAAGGAGAAGACGAGATAAGGATGATGAAGAAGAAATGCAAAATTTCGCGAGAGAAGAATGTAGATGGTGGATCTTCGACAAAGGCTAAATTTGTAAACTCAAAGTTATACGAAGCTCTGATTCAGCAATCATACGTGAGTATCGAGACACGGGTCTCTCATCGAATTCTCAACGGAGAGTACTTTCTCTCAGAGTACATGTAGATATGTAGTCTCACGACTGGACAACAACATATCTCATGAATACTGAATACTTTTAGTGATTATTTCTATATAGCATCACGAGATGGACGGCTCCTAGACAGCTTGCTATGCTAGTATAGAGCGATAACGTCTTCAGGATCAAACAACAAGTTTACCCTGACTATATAAAGGATATGACTTACCGACAAGCTCGTATCAGGATAATTAATTCTCCTAGACATCTTGCTCTGCTAGTATAGAGTTACAAAGTTAATTATTCCTAATTACAATCGCTCATATTCCATGGTCGAATCCACGACTGGTCCCATGGAATGATAATAACAATTGTACTGATTCTATGATCGAATCCACAACTTGATCTCATAGAATAGTAATAACTATATTATCTCATTACTCCGATTTCATAATCGAATCCACAACTGGTCTCATAAATGGTAATAGATAAACCTTAATTACTCTGATTCTATGGTCGAATCTACGATCCCATGGAATGGTAATGCTCACTTTATTATTCTGAGTTCGTAGTCGAATCCTCAGCTGATCCTATGAATTAAAAATAAACATCTTATTACTCAGTTTTGTGAATTATTATCCACTGAATTCCACAATTAGTAATAAATAATCAACAACCGGGCGTCTGAGCTACCTCTAAGTAAGCTCCGATTCAAATGGTGGAGGTGTATTCAACGATGATACACTAACAGTCACCGCACGAACGAGTATTTCAAAAATACAACGAAACGATGAACCTATGCAAAATAGAGAAGAAAATAATAAATAATTAAAAATATTGACCATGGTGCTGGGAGCACGGACGCACGACCGACCGAGCGTGTCATGGTCAATCCCATGCCAGTTTTATATTTTTAATACATTTTTATTATTTTATTTGATGAAAATTCTCTCATTTTATCAAATCTCCTTCGTCTTGAGGAAACTCCTTGGTTTCATGGTATTTCCATAAATCCATAAAAAATAATATAAAATTAAGGGAAGGAGTGTGGAGCGTGACCATTGGCCAACCGGCCCCACACCCACGGTTCCTTATTATTTTATTATTATTATTAATAATTCTCTAATTTCATGAAAAAACTCCTTGATTTCATGGTATTTTTGCACAAATCATCAAATAATAATAAAATAAAATAAATTATGAAAACTTATGGGACCGGGCCTTGGTCGGCCGGCCATGTCTTAGCCGGTCCCACACACCCCTTTGTTTTATTATTTTATTATTATTAGTTTTCCTTGAATTTTCATCAAATTCCTTGATTTCATGGTATTTCTCTCAAATTAGGAAAAATTCCCTCAAATCATTGAAAAAATCAGGAAAACTCGTGGGACCGGGCCCTAGCCGGCCGACCATGCCTTCCACGGTCCCACACGCCCTTGTTTTTTATTATTTTAATATTTTCTGCTTCCTTGAACTCATGAAAACTCCATCAATTCATGGAAACTCCCTAAATTCATCAAATTTCTCAAAATTCATGAATTTTTCATAAAATCATTATAAAATCAGGGAAACTCGTGGGACCGGGCCCTAGCCGGCCGGCCATGCCTTCTACGGTCCCATACGCCGTTGTTTTATTATTTTAATATATTTTTTGCTTCCTTGAACTCATGAAAACTCCTTCAATTCATGGAAACTCCCAAAATTCATCAAATTTCTCAAAATTCATGAATTTTTCAGAAAATCATCAAAATATTATAAAATTAAGGAAAAGGCACCACGGGATCGTGGTCACGACCGGCCGAACATGCCTTGACCACGACGGTCCCATGCCTCCTCATTCCTTATTTTAAAATTATTTTTCATCATCTGATGGTGTTTTCCTCAGTTTTGTCGAAACCCTAATTTTGGCATATTTTCTCGAATGGATGCTCAATTGCACGCCAGAAAATATCAAAATTCTCAGGACTGAGACGCGGACGCCTTGGGGACGAGCACACTATCTTGACTGAACAAGATTGGCTCTTTGGCTCACGGAAGCCGATCCCATCAATTTTCACAGTTTTGACCTAATTTGCACAATCGCTCGTGTTAGGCGGTCCAACCCAGGGCCGGTTTCATGACTCTATGGTCGATCCCTCGCCTCGTCATAATTAATTAGGTTTTCTCATCTAAGGCTCATACGAGCATTTTCGAATAAATGATTAAACCAGCATTTAATCATTCTTTCACCAACAAATTGTCAACTCTTCAGGAGTTCTTCGTATTTGCTCACGTGATCATATGGACACTACATGGTTGATCCACGGTCCTATGTAGTCGCTCCCTCCTTCGTCCCATGGTTAAAATTCTGACGAACCATGAATTGTTCATCAATTAATAAAATTAGGGTTTCTGAATCCAAGGATCATCATTCCAGATTCCAACCTTAATAATTTTATGAAGACCTCATGGTCATTAATTTTATTAATTATGCTCGGTTCAACGACCAGTATTCTAATTAATATTTTTGGTACACTGCCAATAATCCATCAGATGGGCAACACATGCTCAGACGATCAAATATTCAACAATTCATCACATGAGCAACACTTGCTCAGATGATAAATATTTGCTCAAACCAAGGAATATTGGTTCAACAATCAATATTCAACGATCCATCGAATGAGCAATACTTGCTCACTTCATCGTAAGAACTATACCTCTGTCTCATGACATGTTCAATTCATGAGTTTTAGAACATCATGTTCAACTCAGCAACTACATGGACTCATCGTTCCATCAAACCACGAAGTCATCAATTGACTAACATACCACGAGACGTCAATCGTGTCACTTTGGGGGGGATATCACTTAGGGTTTTGGTCTAGCGGTCTACGGCACGTGTGTTCAAACACACGATGTAATGTGAGAAAGTCGTGCAATCAGTTGAAGGAATTCACGAGGTAGTGCGTGGAAAAGAGACCAAGTCTCCACATGTTGAGCAACTGGTTTCAAACACGATCTCCAGTTCCCCACTCCTTGATTCCATCAACTGTCACACTTCATGGAATCATGGTGTCTACAATTCCAGCAATATAAATAAGTCTCTGAGTCATGATTGAATCATCATCAGTATCATCAATCTCTCGTATCATCGACAACACGAGATCATCAACTTATCAATTGAGAAACTACTCTCAATTGAGCAATTTCAATCACTCATAGCTTATCGTATTCAGAATTCACACACCCACAATCTTTGATTACCATTGATTCCACACATTTCTCAGCTTCCTTCCTACAGATCAACCCATCCTCTCTTGTGACCGAATTTACTCTGGAACGGTCATTGTCTTGATTTAGGCCGGAGTAATACAGATTGATCTCTCGAATCTAAAGCACCCCCTTTGCAGCGGTGCATCTGTGTGAGGATTAACATTTCGCTCGGTTCGAGGAGTCTCCTCCGTACGATCGTCTCCTCAATTCCTTAAAAACCAGCAAATCGTTTTTCCCCATCTACAGATTGACAACCACAGTGGGAGATTAATCTCTCGGTTGCAATCTAACAATCTCACAAGATGGTTGGTCTTAGGACTAATTCAACTAATTCAGATCTGAATATTTCAAACGGCAACATTTCTCATGTTACACCTGGCGGCATGGAAGGCAGAGGGATCCCGACTTTGGCAGAGTTGGCTCAAATCCTAGAGGTCCATACCAGGAACATGGACCTGATGAAGGAGATGATAAAACACATCCTCGACTTTCTCATCAAATTAACATCCGAGTTAGGCGGTACCTCCGCTCCAGAAGTCTCAACACCGGGGACTGAAGCGTCATCTGACCCTCAAATCAACAGCTTCACCACATACGAGAAGCCGGTGGAACAAGAGGTCACACATTTGATCGAAAATCTATGTGAACACCTGCACTTCTCCAGGGATCAGCACACATTCACATTTTCAGCACTCAACCAGATATCATCCAGCGTGCAAATAACGCCACCAACACTATCAGTTGAAGAAGTCTCCCTAATGCCTGGGCATTCGATCGACAACATCTCTTTTGGAGAAGAAGATCGCATGACGGATGAAGGAAACAACCGAGCATTGTATGTCACTGGTTTCATCAAAGGCACAAAATTTAGAAGAGCTCTTGTTGACACCGGTGCTTCTACCAACATTGTCACTATGAAGACTCTCAGGATGGCCAGGTTCCCACAAGGTAAAATCGCTCGCTATCCCATCCTAATGACAGGATTTGAAGGAAGTCAAATCCATACATATGGATATGCATACATAGATTTGAGGGTGGGGCCGATTCGATCGAAAGCGAAGTTTCATGTGATCGAGCAAGAAACTGACTACCATATAATATTGGGACACCCATGGCTCCATGATAACAAGGTGGTTCCTTCACAATACCATCAATGCATGAAGGCTCTGCTCGACAACAAGATCGTTCGCATTCCGGCTTCATCATCTACTTATGCTCCCATCTATGATACTGAGTTCCTTGAATCTCAAAAATGCGTCCCGGAACCTCCAACCAGGATTCACAGTACTCCAATTACAAGATGGAAGACTATCGAGAAAGCTGATAACGATCCGTCATCATCAGCTGCTAAAATGATCAACTCACCTACTACACCTACTAACGATCCATAATAATCAAGTCTCAACTCCAGGGACAAACTTCACGACCGATCGAGACGTAGAAGGGAGAGTCTTTTATCGCGGACGGAAAGATTAGAAATTAATCGGGGAGAACGATGAAAAGTCTCCCCACCATGAAGAATCGTGTCAGAGTGAGCAATCACTTGAAGAAGAAGTCCAAGATGCCCCACGACAACTACAGGACGGCACTGAATCTACCACTGACGATCTTGAAACAATCAACATTGGGACTGAAGACGATCCAAGGCCAATTCTGATCAGTTCAGCGCTATCACCAGAGGAGCGGACCGAGCTGGTAAAATTATTGAAAGAATATCAAGATGTCTTCGCCTGGACGTACGAAGAAATGCCGGTTCTGGATGACAAACTCGTCACCCATCACCTGCACATCGTCCCTGGTTCCAAAGTTGTCAAACAACCGCCCAGACAATTTAGACACAAAGTCGAGGAGCAAATCAAGGACGAAATCCAGAAACTGTTGGCAGCAGGGTTCATCAAACCTATTCTTCATCCAACGTGGCTAGCAAATGTGGTACCTGTTAAGAAGAAAAATGGTCAAATCAGATGTTGTGTCGACTTCAGGAACTTGAATAAATGTTGTCTAAAGGATGATTTTCCTCTACCCAACATTGACATGCTCGTCGATGCAACCAGTGGTCACGGTATGTTCTCATTCATGGACGGCTATAGTGGGTACAACCAGATCAAGATGTATGAACATGACGCCAACAAGACTGCGTTCCGTACTCCCATTGGGAATTTTCACTACAGTGTGATGCCCTTTGGATTAAAGAATGCTGGTGCCACCTATCAACGAGCCATGACTGCCATATTCCACGACATGATGCACAAGCAAGTAGAAGACTATGTTGATGATGTGGTGGTAAAATCGAAGACTCGAGCATCTCATCTCGAAGTTCTAAGGCAGGTGTTTGAAAGGTGCAGAGAATACAAATTAAAAATGAATCCTTTAAAGTGCGTATTCGGAGTTTCTTCCGGAAAATTCTTAGGATTCCTGGTCACGGCTGAAGGGATCAAAGTCGACCCCGACAAGGCAAAATCTATTACCACCATGTCTCCTCCACGTACCGTGAAGGAACTACAGAGCTTTATGGGAAAGGTAAATTATATTCGACGCTTCATTCCTGGATTAGCTCAACTCACTGCTTCGTTCACACACCTCTGCCGAAGAAAGGAGCAAGCTTCACCTGGACAGCTGTTCAACAAGAAGCTTTCCATAAAATACAACAGATATTATTGTCACCGTCCGTCATGAGGTCTCCAGTGCAGGGACGAGCTCTGATTCTTTACACAACCTCCACTGACGTCGCCATTGGCGCACTCCTCGCTCAGGAAGACGACGAAGGCGTCGAACGACCGATTTACTACTTCAGCCGCACAATGAGAGATGCTCAACTCCGATATCCAAAGGCCGAAAGGGCATGCTTGGCATTGGTACATGCAATCCAGAAGTTCAGACATTACTTACTATAACAGGGTCGTACTCATCTCCAAAGCTGATCCCATAAAGTTCTTGCTATCAAAGCCAGCCTTGATAGGAAGACCAGCGAAGTGGCTACTCCAGATGTCAGAATTTGACATAGCTTGCACGCCACCTAAAGCCATCAAAGGTCAAGCGGTCGCAGACTTGCTCGCGCTTTTCCAGGGGAAGACACAACAACACTACATGAAGAAGTGCCCGGCGAATTCCCAGACATCTTGGTCATCAAGGAAGAAACATGGCTTCTATACTTTGATGGATCTGCCACCCCTAGTAGTGACACCGGAGGAGCGGGCATAGTGCTGGTGTCTCCATCTGGTGAAGTTTTCTCACATTCGTTCAAGTTGGATTTCCACTGCACCAACAACTCAGCGGAATATGAAGCCTTCCTATTAGGATTATCCTTGGCCAAGCAAGCAGGAGCAACACACCTCGAGATAAGGGGAGATTCAAAATTATTGGTCAACCAGATGAATGGAACGTATTCTCTCAAAGAAATCACACTTGCTCCATTCAGAACCGAAGCTCAGCGACTGTTGACCTATTTTGCTGACGCAACGATCGTCCATACTGGACGGACTAACAATAGGCATGCTGATTGCCTAGAACTCTCGCCTCCAAGCTGCAATTCGAAGGAGCACAGAAAACGATCACTGTACAGAGCGTACGTATCTTCAACTTGGCTCACTCAGATCGAAGACATTCCAGCGAACGATTGGCGAGCACCCATCATTCATGAATTGAGCAGCTCTATTCAGAAGGCCAAGTCAGCCTCAAGGAATTGAAGAACTACTTCTTGCTTCATGGAGGGCTATACTATCGAAACCCTGATGGATCTCTATCACGATGTCTTGGGAGCGACGAAGCGGGAAGAACCTCAAGCGCATACATGAGGAAGTCTGTGGGCAAACGTTAGTGGTAACACTTTACAGAAAGCTTCAAAGAATGGGGTACTACTGGCCATCCATGGAGACTCAGTCAAGAGATTTACAAGGATCTTGTCCTGATTGCCAAACACCTCCTCATCACTTGGAGGTTTTGACGGTCCACCACACTGGGGACTGGAGGGAGCCTTACATCAAATACCTCCGGGACAACGAACTACCACTGGAAAAGAAGCAAGCAGTCAAACTCATTCAGAAAGCTAAGAGATTCGTCTATCTCGATGGGATCTTATACCGCAAAAGCTTTGGTGGAAATTTACTGAGGTGCTTAGCCGAACATGAAATCCCTACAATCCTGAAGGAAGTACATGATGGAGAACATCAAGGAAAGAGGAAACTATTTCTTCAAATTCATGAGAATATTATTGGCCAACCATGGAAGATGATGCAGCCGCACACGTTCAGAGGTGTCACCAATGCCAAACCCATGGTAATCTCATCCACACTCCTTGTCTCCCGTTGAATTCTGTGAATAGTCGTGGCCTTTCTACAGCTGGGGACTAGATATCATTGGGAAGATCAATCCAGCATCTTCAAAACAACATGAATACATCATCACTGCGACAGAGTACTTCACCAAGTGGGTCGAAGCTATTCCTCTTCGAAGCACCACTGGAGTTACGATTGCCGCCTTCATCAAAGAGCACATAATATGCAGATTCGGAGTTCCTAAGCATATCATCACAGATAACGGAACTCCTTTTGCCAATCAAGATGTTGAGAAGCTGCTCAATAAATATGGGATCAAACAAATCTTCTCCACGCCTTACTATCCACAAGGAAATGGTCAAGCAGAAAGTACCAACAAGACTTTGGTCAGGATTATCAGTCGGACGATTCATGACAATCCTCGATCATGGCATGAGCAATTACCCATGGCTCTATGGGCTTACAGAACTGCACCAAGGAGCTCGATCGGTACTTCGCCATATTCCCTTGTCTATGGAGCCGACGCCATACTTCCAGCAGAAATCAAAGTTCCCTCAGCCAGGATTGCAGCATCCAGTGGTGTACAATGGGATGAGGCCGAAATCTCCAGATCAAGAATCGCTGAGCTAGATATGCTGGAATCAAGGAGAACCAAGGTGGAAAAATATGTGGAAGCTTACAAACAGAGGATCTCCAGAGCCTACAACAAAATGGTAAGACCTCGAACATTTCAAGTAGGAGATTTGGTATTAAAGACGGCAAAGCACATTCAACAAGACATGTCCGCTCCTAAGTTCTCTCCTAAATGGGAAGGGCCATATGTTGTTATCAAAGCAGTGTCTAGGGATACTACAAAATTTTAGCAATCAATGGAGGAAAGGAAGGAAACATCATCAATGGCAAATGGCTCAAAGCTTATTATGCCTGATCCATGAAAAAACTACCTCTTCATCATTTCAAGCATTTTCAAAAATGTAATTTCATTCCTCCAAAGAGCATGCGAATGCTCCTTTGTTCATTAAACATTTCATAAATGAGCAAAATTCGTTCATACCATGATCAACTGTTTCACCTAACTAGAAACTCAGATTTACTCAAAAAACAACAACCACAAATGCTCACTCAGAGCAAACCATCCAACGGATAATCCCTGTAAGAAGCCTCGTCAAGCTTCTTCTGAAAAATCTTGGTCTTTGCCTTCAAGTCTTCGACCGCTTTCTCAACCCTTGCTGACTCCAGAGCCAGTATCCTCTCCTCATCCAGTAAAGCTGCATTCATGGAAATTGCATCAGCAGCCTCTGCCGCCTTATGAACCTTGATTATCTCAAGACGACGACGGAGCCAGCTTACATTGAATCGCAATATCTCACAATTCGAGATCATTTCATCCCATTGGTGCAGTTCATGGTTTTTGACGTCTCGCAAGTGCATCTGATTCATTTCCTCGATGATCGGCAATAGCCCCGCTACCGTGGTTAAAAGGGTTGGAAGAAAACCTTTCCACACTTCTGTGGTAGCAATGTGACCATACTTCTTCCAGATCTTGGTGTACAGAGACGCATGACATTTGGGAACCACGAATCCGCCGACCATTTCATTGTCTGGGAAGGTATTAATCAATGGGGCTTCGAATAAAAGTCCAGCGGTTGGGTATTCACGAGCATGGACACGTCTCCGGTCTCCACGGATCCTACAGAATCTTCACATGCCTGGTTACTGCTTTCCTCAACCTCAACCACGGTCACGGACTTTCCACTCTTTCGTCGTCTAGCATCGACGACGACACGGACATCCCTACGATGAAACGAAGGAGTGTTAATCCCGGGACTCAGTACAATCTCAAGAGTCATAGGTTTACTTACAGACGATCCAGCTTCAGCACGAGCCGATCCATACCGGGCAGGAGCTCTAACAGTCCGCTTAGGCCTTGCATTATGAGGAGTAGCATTCTTCTTACAGTCCTACGACAAATCATTCTTTGTGATCAACAATCTCGATTGAACAAGACAAGAAAGGGAAGAAGAAGAAGTGTACAACTTACTGAGATAGACGTTCTATTTCACGCTTCGACGAAGATCATCTTGAGAAGAAATGTATTGCTCGACATGAGCAAGAGGGTAGGATCAAAACTCTGCACGATGAAACTGACTCAGGAATGGAAGAAATATTTGCGTGGATCATAGATTTGGAGTCTTGAAGATATATATATCAGGCGATAGTCATATAGTCAACTCAGTTACGAGTTTCACTGAAACCCTAGGCTTCAAAGATCGATACCGAAGACGCAGGAAAATAACACACTGGGGACTGAACATCACGGGTCAAAGGATAGGCCACGCGGCCTTGTACACGTCATGAATTCTCGGCCGTGTGTTACTTCTCATGAAAATCGACAAGTCATGATGAATTTGGATATATGGACATTGGTCCATGTCATGGATTAGAAGAAATCGACGTTAACAAAATGTTCATCATTCAGAAGAAAAGTCTAATTGAAGTAAAGTCGTTTAAACAGTCAAAAGAAAGATATCCACTATGAAGACTAAAAGGGAATGCTCTAACGTCTAAAGAAGATGGAAGTAAAACTACTCGTCGGACTCATCCGAATTGTCAGCTTCATCGTCACTGTCCTTCTCGGAATCATCTTCTTCAGAGTCACTGTCAGGATCATTGGTGAAGTCCGGTGGACGGAAGATAACATCATCATGAATCCGAGCTATCTTTGCTGCAGCTTCAGCTTCAATTTTCTTCATCGTCCTTGATGCTCTTTCATATCGATCAGGCTTAATGTAACACTCGGATGGTTCCCATGTGATCTCTCCTTCAGAAGCATCAGCATCAGAATCAGAAGGCACCCCATCCAAGAATTGACGCTTATCCTCAACCCTATGTCTCTTACGCCGGGTGCGATCTTTTTTACGTTGACGGGCATCCTCCTTTTTGTCTTCAGCTCTTTTCTTTCGAGATCAGCAAAAGAGACTCTTCGCTCACCCAAAGGAACATTAGGCTTCTCCCCTTCCTGGGTAAACCTAGCCTTTGATTTCGCTACAGGAGTCGGAATCCTCATCAGAAGAGCCAGAGGAAGAAGAGGAATACCAATAATCGTAATTGTTGTTATTGTTGGTCGACATTTTCTGGAACCGGAAGATCAAAGACTACTACCATGTAAACAAACCAACATCAGCAAAAAATGGTAACTCTTAACTCTTACCTTTTATACGTCCACTAACAATAGTGATAGTAATGCTAGAGTTAACACCTCAAAATCGTTCGTCTATTCGAAAACTGCAAAAAAACGAACGAAGCTTTATTAATTGAGGAATTTTCTATTTCATCCAGAATACCCGACTACGTTTAACCGGTAGTCCAGCGCCAAAAGGTAATTAATCGTAGGTCCAAAAATCTTTTGAATAGTCAAAATTACTTTTCTATCCTCACCACTCACATGTGGATGCATATCTCGTTCGTCTTCTTTACCTATCTACCCATAGACACGTTAAAAGTAATTTTCAGTTTCATTTTCGATTCTCTCTCTCTTGTTTCTTCAGTTACAGAACCGCTCCTTCAATTTCTTCTTTACTAATCGCTTCTATCTCTTCTTTCTTCTCAATCAAACTCATCTGAAAAACGATTTCGGAAATCATTAATTACAGCAAAATCATCAGTTCCTGACCTAATCAATTACATAAATCATCAGTTCCTAACCTAATTTTTATTCATTCAATTTAAGAGAAAAAATGGTTAGAACTATCAAGCGGACAATTACAGAAGAAATTGTAGAATAAACCCAGGTAAAAAGAAGAATAAAAATTGTTGATGATTCACCAACACAATCCTCCCCTGATGCTAAATCTCCGACAACAAGGAGTATGAGTAAAGTTGATACTCCGTCACGAACAAATGTTCCTCAGGTAGAAGGTAAGCAAAAATCAGAAGAAAGTAAAGCCTAATTTTTTACTTCATATTGACATGCAATACTTAGAAAACTGTTGTTGAATTTCATATTGACATGCAAATACATATCAATATGTAGTGCTGATGAAAAACTGTTGATATGTAGTGATGTTCAACTAATATCCTACATATGCTCAATAGAATCACTACATCTCTGTATGTAGTGTTTGTTTTACATGTTTTCAACTGTTGTATATGCAATTTACTCTTACATATTGACATGCAGTGTGTGTTTCTATCCTCAATGGAATCACTAGATATTTGTATGTAGTGTCTGTTATACATGTTTTCATATGTTGTATATGTAATTTGAGACAACATATTGACATGCAATGTGTGATTCATATGTTTTTTGTTCAATAGAAACACAACATCTCTGTGAGTCATATGTTTTACATGTTTTTCATATGTTGTGTATGTAATTTGACACAACATATTGACATGCAGTGTGTGATTCATATGTTTTATATCTGTACTACATATCAATATGTTGTCTGCAATTTGTAGTTATTGATATGTAATGATAGCATCTCAAATTGATATGTGTGCTACATATTATTATCTGCCTGTAATATTTAATGTTTACAAAACTTTTGGTTTACAAAAACAGCAAAAACCAAAGGAAAGAAAGCAGTTGCTGCTCCTGAAGCAAAAAGCAAAAGAAAAACAGCAGCGGCAACTACTAAAGCAAAAGGAAAAACAACGATAAAGGCTGCTACTCCTTCACCACCAGCAAAGGGGAACAAAGCGCTTGTCCTGAGAGCTGCTACTCCTTCTCCAAAAGGAAAGGGAAAAGCAAAAAGGGGGAAAGCAAAAGCGCTCCTGAAAGAAGGTTTGTAATGTTAAAACTGAAGATAATTCTTAGACCCCCGTAAATTGTGGTTCATATGTAGTTATCAGTATGTAGTTATAAAATTACCAGTATGTTGTGGTATTTGATATGTAGTTGTTTCATGTTCATGGTAGATACATTAACTACATATTTGATATGGTCTAGGAGAAGAGAAGGGGAAGAAAGCAGTTGCCTTGAGAGCTGCTACTCCTTCACCAAAAACAAAAGGGGGGAAAGCAAATGTAGAAGGTATGTAGTACAACTACATATAGAACAAAGCGTATGAATAATACGTATCCTTAATAACATATGTTTATGAGTATGTAATGACGCATTGTTGTGCTTGTTTTTGGTATTAAGTGTTTTTAAATTTTTACTGTATCAAAGCAGATACATATGCCATACGTACTATTACAAATCGATATGCAGTTAAAATAATACGTAGTGGTATCTACTATTATATATCAATATGTAGAGGTAAATACTTATACTCTGATAACATATTACATATAAATATGTAGAGGTAGATACTTATATTCTCGTATGTACTTTTAATAATATGTAGTTTCAAGACTTGGTAGATATTACAACTACATATTAATGATATAACTACATATTTGATATACCATATTGATATGTACTATAATATTTTTTGGTTCTTGTTATTGTGTAGGTGCTAATAAGCGTAAGAAAGGAGATGGAAAACCACGAAGTTTATACCGTGGCGGTTTCAGGGGCTTGTGGGGGCTCGCGAAGACTATTAGGACCACTAATAATGCTATTGCGAAGTCCACTGAAAACCTTGAGTTTAGTGAGTTGCAGCTGAAGATGATTTCTGAAGCATCATTCGGTAACCTGTTCCTAATGTTCTGGTACACAAGATTTGAGTTGGAACATTGGTTGAAGATTGAAGATGCAATGACGAAAATGTTACGATGTTACGTTAGGGGTCAAGATCCAAACAAGATTAGATTTGTCTTTAAAAGGCATGGCCAACCGAATGAGCTAGTATCCACACCAGAAGATCCGAGAATTCCAAATAGGGAATATCTTGATTATAGGCTTACACAAGTCAATAAAAAAAGTGGATGGCGTGAAACAGAATTTTTCAAAAGGACTTTTCCTACTGATATGAAAGATGGTGATAAAGTGACTAGGCCAATGATTGTGAAGGCAATCTTGAATATCCTTAAACGAACACCAATTAATCTGAAAAAGAAGAAGTCTGATGAAGAGTCTCTGCAAAGCGTGGGTGATCAATCAAATGAAGATTCTGAAGAAGACGAGGAAGACGAGGAAGATGCCGAAGATCTTGTTAGGCTTATCTGCTTGTATATGTGCACATCATTATTTTTCGCTACAAGTGATGCAAACGCTTTGACTGAAAAATATATTGGTTTTGTTCTTGATTTTTAGAAGGCTAAGAATATTTCATGGCCTGACCTCATCCATTCTCATTTAGAGAAAGAGTTGAATGAAAACGTGGAATCCGTAGAACGCACAAATGGTTGTGCTATTTATTTGTTTATTATACTTCAAAATGTTTTTGTTTTATGTGTTTTCTACATTTTGATAGTATATCTAATACTGCATATCAATATTTTGCAGCCATGGTTTGCGGAGCATACCCATTTGGTGGCGCCCGAGGATATAGTGACAGAACATGCAGGAATGTATATGCCAAGAGTGGCTAGGTGGAATCATACAAAGATATGTGTTGAGTTCCTAAAGGATATTGATCTTTCTGAGTATCAGGTAAACTTGTCGTACATATTTTGTCATAATAAAAATATATATTAATAAGTACACGTAGTTCGACATATTGATATGTAATTATTAGCATATCAATATGTAGTAGTTATTAGCATATCAATATGTTACTACATATTAGCATATCAATATGTATTAGTTATTAGCATATCAATTTATGGTGATACATATTGATATGTAGTTATTAGCATATCAATATGTACTTTTCCTTGTGTATCTAATAGAGAAAGAACTATGACATGTTTTTTTTTGGTAATATCTAATATATAGTTGCTTTTTTACATTTATTTGATTTGTACCAGTTCCATATTGATTTAAAAGATGAGATAACACACGAAGAAAGACAAATCCTTAATCGTATTTCAAGAAGGATTCAACATGAAGCAAATGATGATGCTTTTTGTTTAGATGACAATTCCGAATCGGAAGAAGAGAAAGAATAAGAGGAAGAAGAGAAGGAAGAAGAGAAAGAAGAAGAGGACTCAGTATTGGGGGAGAAGATTGGAAGATTAAATACGATGATTTGAGGAATACAATATCTGCCAAATGGAGTGAATTCAATACAATGCAGCAAGAGGGCGAACCGGTTGACGCTTCAAAGCTTGAGTTCATGTTGCATGATATTTACCGGAAAGATTTCCCTTTGCAGAGAGAAGCCAGCCAGGAAGATTATGTTAGCTTGGGATGTACACCTACTCCAAGAAACCCCAATGAAGAGTTGAATGTGGACCAAATAGTTGAGAACGAAATGCAAGGTTCTCCGGAAGATCAAACAGATGCTAATGTCAACATTCCTGAAGTTGGTTTGTCAACACCGAAAGATCAAACTCATGTTAATGCCACCTCTGAGGTTTAATTGTCAACAACTTCAATATTGAAGTTCCATGATGTTGAAGTTCCGCGTTCTGAGGTTAAAAATTGGGCTAAATCTAATTTGGAGCAAAAAGTCAAAGAGATACAAGAGAAAAAGGGCAAAGAAAACACACAGGTAAGTAGCATATCAATACGTAGTCTAAGTAGCATATCAATATCTATATGTTACATATCAATATGTAGTGGTATCTACCATTACATATTGATATGTAACAATACATTCTTGTATACCACTATCTATCTGTTACATATCAATATCTATCTGTTACTTATGAATATGTAGTGGTATCTACCATTACATATTGATATGTAACAGTACATTCTTGTAGTGGAACATATTTATATGTAACAGTACATTCTTGTGGTGGTAGACATAGCAAAAACTCAAGCTAAGTAGGTTTTTATTGACAGTTTCAATTGATTTTTGCAGGTTGATCAACTTGAAGTTAGGCAGGAAGCAGCAAAGGAGTTGCTTACAACGATGCTAGAAACGAAGTCTTCAGTTGTAGTTAATTCGCAAAAACTTCCAGAGTATAACGCCGGATTGGCGGCGTAAGAGTTTCATTTGCTGGATGTACCTTTGTTTACTATGATGTCGAGTTTGGAACACATTGAAAAGCTTTCTACCAGATTTTATAGAAATGGCAAACTCTGGCATTGGTGTTTATGTCGAAGAGTTTGCAGACCTCCTTCCAGATAACAACGATGGTCTTTTTGGTATTAACTTACGAGAACAATTTGATAATCTGTTTGGAAGAGATTTGCGGCCTTTACAAATTCCACAAGAAACAACTGAGCAACAAGAACCCATTGAACCGAAAGATGCAGGTGAAGTTACAGGTAAGCAACAAGAATACATACTTACAACCAGTTCAAAAAGTCATTTGGAGGTTGCATCACAAGATCCTTTGGATGTTTCATCACAAGATGTTCTGGATGTCCCTTCGCAAGATGTTTTGGAGGTTCCATCACAGGTGAATGATATGTACTAAAAATCTCATTTTGTGTAGTTAATATTACACTACAAATCACTACATACTGATATGTATATCAGTATGGTAGCACTAGAAATCACTATACCATACAATCATATACCACTACATGCTTTCAAAAAATGATTAGGTGATGTAAATATGTTTTATGCAACATAGATATTTACATATTTTTTTATGTTGATTAAAAATGCAGGAACAGTTTAGCCCGAATAAAACCCCACTTAGGGTGCAGTCTCGTAACCATAATCCCTATAGGTAACAGGGATAAGAGGCTGCGAAAACAACTGGTTGTTGTTAAGACCGGGTGGGAGGAGCCAACCTTGTATGGTAGAGGTACGCCTCCTTGAAGGGGCAACCAGAGGGAAGATAAGGGCGGCACCCTCCATTAGGGAGCTGATAAGTGTCTTAAGACGCAAATGTCATGAGGCTTTTTACTTGCAAGGGTATTAAGGCTTGTCATATTTGTGCGACAATCTTGAAGAGGCAATAATACAAAAGAGAAAGATAAGACGAGATCAATGGGTTTTCACATGAAAGTGCGAAGACGTCCTGCGATTTCGTCGCAAGACGGCAATGTCATGGGGCTTTATTTTCGCAAGAAAATTTAGGCCTGTCATATTGTCGCAACTATCCTGGAGAGGCAATAATACAAAGAAAAAAGTTAAGGCAAGATCAATGGGTTTTTGCATGAAAGTGCAAGGACGTCCTGCGATTTTGTCGCAATGACAAGAGGTGGCATAATAAGACCTTTAACTAGGAAGGCAAAATAAGACCACATAGGAATGAGATTTTGAAAAGAATCAAAATTCACTTCGCATATGATTGCGAAATTATACATAAACAACTGCGAAGTTGAGGCACAAAATAAGAAAAATCTGCAAAATCTCTCATTTGGATACAAATAACAGAGGAAAGTATGGGAATGAATGAAATTAGAAAATGTTATTTGTCTCCACATGATAGATTTATGCAAAAATTCAAAAATTAATGATTATGTTGATTAACCATATTGCAAGGAAGAATTGTTTTAATGAATGCAGGTCGAAATGAAAGAAACTCATATATTAAGGAATATAGGGAACCAAAAGAATTTGCAAATATACAAAAAGAAGGAATAAATGTACGAGTATTACAGAAGACCAAAGAAAGAAACAAAGACTACTTCTTAGTTGATCCTTCATTATCTTTATCAGACTTGTTCTCTTCTTCATCTGCATCAGAACCTTTATCTCCATCAGAACCTTCACCACCATCAGATTCTTCATCATCAGCTTCGCTATCAGAGATGGTCAGACTAGTAATGTTCTTTGGGATCTCCTCCAAGAGACAAGGATAATCAGAGTGAGGAATACTATGGTCATCAAAAACCATTTGAATAGTTTGAGTGCAAAAGTGCAGAGCGTCATTCTTAAAGTTCGCAACAATGATATTGATTTGATTCTTTAATCTAGAATATTTGTCGTTGCGAGAAGAAAGATTCTTTGCGAGTTCCTCTTTTTCAGCTTCAAGTTCCTCAACTCTTTGGCGATATCTACTTTCAGATTCTGCGAAGTGTATAGCAATTAGTCGGTAACTTGATAAAAACTCGTGAAAGACCAAAGATTAATAAAGGAAAACAGTTAATGACCTTCTCTCTCAGAAATCATATTTCTAATCAAGGCTGTATGCTCAACTTGGAGACTAACATTCTTCGTACGAAATAGAAGATTCTTCTTTTCAAGAATTTTGCGTCTCCTCTCCAAATCTGAGGCAAAAACGAAAGAAGCTTTTCCAGCCTGCAAGAAAATATAAAAAATATTAAATAGAAAGAGATTTTGAGTTACCATAATGAATAAGAAAAAAGATGAAAGCATACCAGACTATTAAGAGAATGCAGGAAGTTGGGAGTCACCGATCTAGAAACTCCGCAAAGAGAACTATGACCATCCAATAAAGGAAAATCACAAATCATGGCGAGAGCTTTGCAGGTATTAGCGAGTTGACTATCTCCCATTCCTTGCCAAGAATCAGAAAATATGCTAGAGAGCTTAGACATAGAAGACTCAGATGGAGAATCTTCATTTGCAGCAGAGTCATCATTATCCTCATCATACTCATCACTATCGGAGTTTTCATGAGAAGGAGTATTTGAAGGAGAGGAAGAAAGGATTTTTCTATTTTTTGAAGGAGGAGCAGTTGGTTTTTCCCTGCGAAGAGCACCTTTGCCTTTATCACCAGTCTTCGCAACATTGGCAGGCTCTTCTATTTCAGCGATAACCTTCACACACATATAGAAATAAGAAACATAGGCAACAATATATTGTTTAAAATTATAAAAGAATATTTCTTACCTCATTTGTGTATGAACTAAGAGCTAGCAAGGTATTGGCTTTCCTAGTCCTGTGGTAGCTATCTTTCAGTTTCTGGATCTGTAGAATGTCGCAAGAATCAGCGAATAAAAGAATAAAGATAAATAAATAAATTTAAAGTGGGCGAAACTGGAAGAAACATACCTCTTTCTTCTTCTCGGGCCAGGAGAATACCCAAGGTTGATAAGTAGCGAGATTTTCATGAAGAACATTTGACCCAGCAATGTAAGGTCCTTTCAGCATCAAGGGAAAAACACACCATTTATCATCTTTGGATTAGCGAGGGGTTGTGTTCTTACCAGAGTGCCAATCAATATCTTGCATGAGTATTTTATCTTCATCAATATTATCTTTCCTTTTCAAGCGAATACCCCAGCGAGTATTCTCTTTCTTCAAGCGAATACCCCAATCAATTTTCGAAGAAATTCGCTACGTACTTCTCAGCGATTATCTCCAAGTCTGCGAATTTAGGATCCCTAAGATCTTTAGGATAAAGAGATCCTTTACCAGCTCCACGTTTAGCAAAATCCAGTATCAGACGGATGCAATCCCCACTCAATTGGAAGATAGCTCGCGAAAATCCCGAGTGAGCGAGAATCTCATAGAACAGAGGAATATCTGGGTCATAAAGAGGAATGGGGAGACCTGCGAGAATTTGACCCAGCGAAATTATGATTGATTGATCATCACAATGTTGATCACAGAAAAGTTTGATAGAAAGAATTGATTTGGCACTTTCACCAGGAATGGTAGAAAGTGTGAAACCTTTCTCAGCATTTTGAACTTCCTTTAAGTTTTTCTCATGTTTTTGACCGCTTGGAGGCATATCTGAATATAGAGTATGGGAATGGATGAAAAGTAAGAAGATTGAAGAGGGAAGAATTACAGTAGCAGAACTTACGGAAGAACAATAGAGTTGCAGATATGAGAGAGTAAAAAGAGAATAAAAAGTAAAAAAAGAAGAGAAAGTAAAAAGAAAATGGAAAGAAGAGTAAGAAGAATATATAGAGAAGATTTTTTTTTACTCAAAGAAATAAACACCATTAATGTGAAAAGACGTGAGCAGTTGAAAAGCAGCGGTTACAGAAGACGTGTTAAGAAATAGATGGAAGAAAGGATACGTGTGATAAATGCAGAATATGAAGAGATGGACAACTGCGGCATTTCTCACATCGTTCTCTACTTCGCAGAGAAGATACGAGAAGAGGCAAGATGTAGGATCAGAATCTCGCAACAATAATGTCTCAGCGAAATTATTAACAACACAACACAACAGTGTCGCAGAACAACTTCAGAAATGACATAATAAACGACGTCAGCTAAATCATGAGAAAAATGTGATGATCCTGCGAAAGTTAGAGAGTTTGTGAGATTAACATTTGTAAGTTTGCGAGAATGTCGCAAACCATATCCGAAAATAAAGGACAGATTAGCTGTCGTCCACTATGTATTTCCCTATAAATAGTCATTCAGTTGTAAAGAAAAAGAGGAGAGATCTTTTTTGAGTGAGAAGGAAGTAAATAGGAGAGAGAAAATCTAGAGCAGTGGTTATTCTTGATTCCTTTATCTTTTCTTGTAAGATTGTTCAAAGATTCATCAATAAAATTAAGATTGTTAATCCAAAAATGAGTTGAATGTTAATGAAATCTTGTGAGGGGTGTAGTGTAGGATTTCCTGCAACTACAGCCTGCTTGATCGAACGTGGGATTGTTGTGCCTGCTTCGGTTAAACGTGGGTTCACTGCGTGCCTGCTTCGGTCGAACGTGGGACCCTATGTGAGCATGCTTGCTTCGAACATGGGCACCTGTGCATGCTTCAATCAAACACGGGTCCACCATGTACATGTTTCAAATGTTGTCCCTGTCCCGTGCCTGCTTTGCCCGTACTGTTGATGTGCTTGCTCGAGTGTCACCCTTGCTAGTTCGACCAAACACCGACCCTGCTATCTTGACCAAACAACGTTCGTGCTTCCTTGACCAAACACCGTCCTTGCTGCCTGCTTCGCTCGAATGTGGGACCCACCGTGTGCCTACTTTGCTAAAAAATGAACCTTGTATGCTCAAATGTGAATGTGGGTCTTGCAGAAAGCGTTGAATCAGCTTCTGGAGCGAGCAGGTCCCGGAGAGCGTTGATGTGTTGAAGCGACTTCTTCTGGAGAGAGAGCTGAAACGCCTTCTTCTGGAGAGAGAGAATTTAAGCGGTTTTTGCTGGAGGGAGCGTTGAAGCAAGCTTCTTCAGGAGCAAACTTGAAGCAAGCTTCTTCAGGAGAGAGCGTTGAAGCAAGCTTCTTCGGGAGCAAACTTGAAGAAAGCTTCTTCAGGAGAGAGCGTTGAAGCGGCTTCTCCTAGAGCGAACATTGAAGCAGGTTTCTTCAGGACCAAACTTGAAGCAAGCTTCTTTAGGAGAGAGCGTTGAAGCGGCTTCTTTAGGAGAGAGCGTTGAAGCGGCTTCTCCTAGAGCGAACATTGAAGCAGGATTCTTCTTCAGTTTGATTTACCCTTGCGAATTACATGCTTCCTGACCATCTCTCTCGTGTTGAAGAAGTCCTTGACTCTGTCCGTAGTGGTTGTTGCTATGGTGAAGCTCGGGCATTGGCAGTCTTCATATAGTGGTAGAGCTTGTCTCGTCATTAGAGGGAGAAGCCGGAACCGATGGCTTTCTTGATGTTTCTTCATGGAATAGAGAAGAGGGAGACAGTCCCCTTCCCATGAGTATCCACCGAGCCTTCGACTTGATAGATGTTGTCACTCTAGGTTCATGAGGTCGTCTTTACGTCTGCGTTGCGTTTCATAGACGTCCTGGAATATCACTGGACTTTGACAATACTGCTCTCTTGAGTATATCCTCGTCTTTGGACATCTTGGAATGATAACATGCTTGCATCTCTCTAAATTCACCATCTTTGAGATGGGCAGTGCTAAGCAGTCCCCAGTCATACTTCTTTGCCATTATCATCTTTGGATCGTGTATTTGAGGAGTAGGGTAGTTCCTTCATGCAAATGACTTAACTAATAGGTTCTGCAAATATGATGAAGCTCTTGACATGGAGGATCTGTATGTACCTCTTAAGTCCTTGCAGCAGTCGTGGAGCATCCAGCACCTCTTCTTGTGGATCGTCGTTGTTGTAGCATTCTTTTGGGCGGGGAGACTGGGTAACAGTCTCTCCTGCTCATTGCTAACAAGGACGTCAGTATACGGTTTTCCTTTTCTGGTCACATCTTTCCACAAAAGTCCGTTCCCTCTTAGCGTGAGCGTGGGTTGCGGCTTCACCGGATGAAGAAGAACGCCTTGTCAGCAAAGATGCATCGTGGGGCTTAGCCCTCAATGATACGAGTCGGTCCTCCTCCTGAATTGAGGCCAACGTGGGGAGTGGGATGCAATGAACTTTGTCTGATCCTTCCTGCGGAGCTTCTCTTGGTTCAAACAATTCCACTCCACATATTGGTGCATAGGGAGACAGCGATGCAGGGATACGAACGACTTCTTTATTCAGCATAGTCTTCAGGCACTGGTGATATGTCGAAGGGACAATCCTACTGTCATGAAACCACTGTCTCCCCAGTATCATGTGGTATTCTGGCTCTTTTTCTGTGACTTCGAATTTCACCTTTGACTGGACATGCCCTATAAATAAATTCAGGTTGACATACCCGTACGTGGTGGCTTTGTTTCCCTCGAAGTCTGTCATTGTAGTAGGCTTTCGCACGATCTTTCTTGGGCGAACCTTGGCTGTCTTGGGAGTCTTAGAGTAATCACATTCGAAGACGCTCCTGTCTCAATAAGGGCCCTCTTGAACTCTGAATCCTTGATGTGTGCGGTAACATGTAGGGCATGGATGTGACCTTCCTCTAGTTGATTGCAGCAAACGTCTCCGCCCGCTGATTCTTCGTATGTGTAAAAGTTCGCATAAACTTTCCACTGGAGAATCCGCTTCCTGATCCACCAACCTCCGGTTCATAGTGAAACTATTGACTTGAGAAAGATCGTTGTGAGGATCAGTCCCCAGTGTAGGAGTCTCCATGACAGGACCGCTCACATCTGATGTCATCTTGATGATGAGATCGATTACGCTTCTTTGATCAGGTTCATGTAGGCCCGCGCCACTGAAGTACCTTCTCTGGGTGCGTTGAATGCGTTCCTTATTGGGTCCAGGGGCTGTCGCGGCTCTTGTGGGAATCGATCAGTTAATGTCTTAAGAAAAACGAGTACCTTTTTCTGAGTTGTAGCCATGTCTGTTTGGGCCCTAGCGAGAACTTCTTCTCTTTCCACCAAATCCACCATGGTAATAGGGGGTTTTCCTCCTCTGGATCGTACAACTCCTCATCCCGATGGAGGAGTGGCAGTTGCTCTGGTGACGTCTGGAGGCGTTGCACTTGAAGATATGCTAGGTTTTGTGGATTCCCTGGCTCTGGTGATAGGAGGTGTCACCGCCAATGGAATATCTCCTCCTGCTCCGCTAGTGCTGGTAGTACATGATGTAATTCCACGAGATACATTGATGGTATTGACTGGCTGCACGGTGACACCGGGATATCAACACCGAGAGTGTTGTCAGCACTAGTCCCGTAAGGATTGGTTGCTGATCCAGATCTAAGATCCACCATTTTCGAAATCAATAAAATTGAATTGGTATTGAAGAAATTGACTTCACAACCGAAAGATTAATCTCCCATTGTGGTCGCCAATTGTTTAAGGGAAAAAACTTTTTCTGCGGTTTTTGGTAAATTTGGGTGTATGGATGAGAAACGAATCTAAACCCTAAACAAATGCACTGCACGGGAGTGCTTTCTGATTCGAGAGATCAATCTATACAATTTTGGCCTAAACCAAGAAATGACCGTTCCAGACTTGCTTCGGTCACAAAGTGAAGGAGATCGGGTTGATCCTAGGGAGGGAAGGGAAGAATGTGTTGATATTGTGGAGGTGTTGGTTATTTATTACTTGTATCAAAATATCGAATTGGCTTGCAATAATGTAAGCAATCAGCTCTGGGTGTTTGAATACGTTGTATCAACACTTGATTTATGTATTGTCTGTGTTGGAAATAGGGATGAAAACCTATTTATACAAGTCATTGAGCCTAACCCACGTCTCTCGTAGGAAGTGGAGGAGGTGTAGTGATGGATTAGTGGAGTCGTGTTAGTGATTGTCACACGATCAGGTATAAGCCCACTTCTCCCATCATCACTAACCGTCCATGTCTTCCTGACACGTTCTTGTGATGGAGCGTTGCACGCTGCAAGCTGTAAACCGCCAGACCAATACCCTAGTATGTATCCCCCAGTTTGTGACATGCTTGATGTCTCGATTGTGTGGATCGTGGGACCCACATAAGGTAGCATATGTTGATAGGTTAAATAACTAAGTTATTTAGGAAGTCGATACTCATGAAATATCGTGTGTACTCTATACATGTAATGCATCGAATATAATCAATGTGTATTAAGCATCGTTGTTTTAAGGCTTAACGGAGTAAGTCGCGGATTAAGCGTCTTAGAACAGATGCATTCTTAGCTATCTTCTAATGATAGTTTGGAGGTTTCACAGGCAAGCCCTCCCTTGGCCGATCACATGATGTGGTAGAGTGACGGATGGTAATCACCATGACACCTTATTGGCCAGTTAACTCCAAGCCTGGGCTGCCTAACCAAGCTGGTAGAGTTGGACGGATAAGATGATATATGACGCTCATCTGCGACCGTTGATAAAGTTTTAGGGTTTTGAAGAGGTGCGCAAGCATCACTCTTCAACTTGGTCGAAACCAAGCATGGGAGGTATTTTTGACAGGACCGACCAGGCAGGCGTGTAGACGGCTTGCCGGTGTGCATGTCCATACTTCACTGCCCCATGAAGATGCGATCTATGCCACTCAAGTTTACCGGTAAAGAGGAGTGGCTGAGATCGATTTGCGGCAGGAATCATGTGCCGCAAAGGATTTCCAAAGGGGCGCGACATGCCACCTTCAGGGCGCATGAATCGAGGCGTCTGGTCCTTCCTTGCTCTGGTTGGTCGGACATAGAGGTAGACGGGCCCACGGTGATCATGTAGATACTCTCTGGAGATCCTTAGTATATTCTTGCACCCTTCATCTAGGCTGGCGAAGATGGACGCTCGTATCGATTTACGACACATGTAATATGCCGCAAACCCTAATTAGGGTTTTATGTTGGTCGCGCGCATGCTACTTTGTCCGGACGAGTTTGCATGCTACGCTCTTTGTTTGGATTGGCCGACCACGTGGGACCCACATTCGAACGGTGGTGAACATGGTGATACCTGACTGACGGTCATAGGCCTGATCTAAGCCATCTAAACATGCCGGTGAAGTTGGATGGTCGTGATCAATTTTTGACCCTTAGTGGAATTTCCTGCGACCCTTTAAGCCTCACACCAGCCGAACTTCAGGCAACCGCACGTCATTCCGTGGCTAGGTCAGGGGAGGATCGATTATGCAGGTAGGAAGGGGGACCTCCAATGTACATCACGGTACTTGTCTAATCGGACTTGGAACAATATACGCCGTCCAACTGTACCGGCGAAGTTGGACAACCGTGATTGTTTTTAAGTCTTCCTTGGTCGTCCCTTGTTGCGCGATCCTTTTTAGCTGCTCTACACTAGCCTGGACATCCAACTCTGTACTGGAGTTCGGTGGCTATTTGAAGGGCGTGGTATGTATTCGACCAGCCAGGGAATAACCGGGCCCGCTGGTGGTCATTATGGTGATAGCCTGCTCCTACTGAGGATCCTCTAGGCTATCCAATCATGCGGCCAACCTGCGTGGCCACGATTATTTCTGAGACTGGCACGGGCAGTCCATAATATACTCAATCGGGCTAGTATAAAACACCGAGAGGAATGCTCAATCGGTCTAGTATAACACACCGAGAGAGATAGCATGTACAGGCAATTCGTGCATGCCTCACTGTTGACACTCAGAGATTCGTGTTACCCTGTTAGGAGCAACACTCAGTCCTCATGCCGCATCAACAGTGAGGGTTCCCAGGAACAGCACAGGAAATACAAGGCTAATAAAGCATTAATTAATAATGTTATAAATCCACAGAAAACTGGGATTGTTGCTACATGCTCCGTTCTAGGTGTATTTAATTCACAGGGATTGTTTCCACATGCTCCATTTGATGTAGTTTTGAAAGTGGTAGTAAAGTTCGATCAACTCGGATTATGTAGACTCGATTTTAGACTCAAATTAAAATAGAAAACTTAAAAAGAAATTGTATTCAAGTTTATAAAAAGCACTGAGACTTTGGATTCCACCAATCTCCAATTTTTATGTGATTTAATCTAGTCAATATTTATGCAACTCTTTACGTTTAAAGTGATTCTAATATTTTCGCCTAGACAAGTAGATTCTCAACACAATAGTTGTAAATCGAAAGCATGGACCATCAAAAGATTTAACCTAAGCATGACCCATCAATTGAGAACACAACCACTTAATCAAATCATATATTCGATTTCAGTTCAGTGCAAATAATCATAAAAAAATTACGAAAATTAAATTAAATAGAATTTACCACATAATAATTGGAAAAATGGCTTCCTCCGTCGCCTCAACAATGGGGTTTAGCTCCTCATATTAATCACTTGCTAAAAATATTTGTTTATGGTTCAAAAGTTGATTAAAAGATGAAAAAGTATAACTCTGAATGTTTGCAACGGTGTATTGGAGTCGCAAAACGAATGATTGACTGTTACAAAGAAGTTATTGTAGCAGAGTTACAAATTTGAGACGTTGTTCTTATTGGCAAAGTTTGTTCTTCAGCAGCAGCAGAAATACGGGTTTCCTGCAACTTGATCAATTCGCCTCTGTAGTGTTACAAACTCCTCTGTGACTTCTCCAATCACTTCGTTTTCTTCCCTGGGACTTAAACACACCTTTTATACTACTCAGAAACCTAAAAATAGCGATTAATTCTCTCTTTTTCTTTTCGTGCAAGTCACGAAAATAATCTTCTTTGCCGACTTGTTTACGCGTTTCTGAGCTTTCCTTTTGATTCTAAACTCTTCCTTAGAAATATATGAATCTTTGGGAAGGTTTATAACTCTTTAGTCTCTCTAGAATTTCCTAAAACAAGTCACACACGTGACTTCCATATTTTTTTGTTGAGGTAAAAACCCGTCGATTGAGCCCAAGTTAATCGTTTCCAACACCCATATTAGATTCCTAGACCCATAAGGAGACTATCCTATGAAAATCAGAGGTTTAGTCGACCTCAAACTCCTCCAAATCACACACAACAAATCTGCCAGAGATGTTTCTCTTTTCCCGCCAATTTCAAAATTCAAAAGGTGAAGGTGACCTCCCCCTAGTAATTAGGTTACCCCTTATCCAGGATGTTGGGGTCCGCATAACACTTGTCCCTTGGGTGCCTTTAGTAATTTTTCTAGGATGTTCTCAACACTTTTTCGGGGTTCCTCCGGGGTATTTCTGGGGTGTCTCTGGCATACTTCTGGGGTGCTTCTGGTACGTTATCTACGGAGGTTCAAATGCCACATTTTGAGCCAATTTCGCCGCAAAAACTTATTTCTCCAAAAACACCTACAAAGACATAAAATAACCAAATAAGTACAAAATCGAGCACTAACAATATATACAATTGGGACAAATTGGACACATAAATGCGTCTATCAAATACCCCCAAACTTATTATTTGCTAGTCCCGAGCAAATCAAAACTACAAAATAAAATCCTAACTCACTGTCGCAGGCATCGTCGGTTGCATTTAGCGTATGCAATAAGCCTTTAAACCCCTAGGTGTCCCTAGTGGCCGAGTTATAGTCTCGGGAGGGCTTACTAGAGATATACCCACAAAACCTCAATACTCCAGACCCTAGCTATCTACAACGAAACTTGGAAGGCACTAAAGAATCTCCTTGGTTGGCATACTTATTGACTACAAGAGGAAGTACCCTGATGCGAAATTCCAATTTCTGTACACGAGTTTGCACTCAAGCATACTAAAATTCATATAAAGTGACAGAGCTCTACTCAGTTAGTCGCACTATGGACATCAATATCCGGAGTCAAAACTAATCACATGGATAGATCAAGAAGATGGATATAGAGAAAAACATATATGGTTTTGATGTTTACTAAGTGAACGGCGTTTCCCATATCTGTCTGAAGGCCTCCGCCAAAATGAACCTATCCTAATGGATTGAGATACTAGTCTGACTAATATCAACACAACTGGCATATATAAGGGAACCAGTGATCGATAATCCTAATTCTAGTTCAACACAACTGGCATATACAAGGGTACCAGTGGTCGACTTTATTCACTGAACATTTTTTTTCTTCAGCTTTTTCATTTCATTCAAAAAAAATTTTATGATCCGTTTGGTCTAATTGGTCTGGTCTTTTTTTTTTTCTTTGTAACTCAATCACTCTAATTCACCCTAGCATTGGTAACAACTTGAATCGTGGGCCCCACCTATCACTTAGAGAAACATGGTTTAAATACAAAATAAAATAAAAATAGAAGTGAAAAGGACTCAACGAGATATGGTGAAACTATCATGTTATTTCTAACACCTGAGCTCTGTGCTTTTATGAATAGAATCTTCTAGATGTTTCCATCTAACCAGATTGGTTCCTCAACTCCTACAATCAAAATGCTTCCATCCACTTAGATTAGTTAGTGCTATCCTTAATATGCATAAATTTCTAGGCTCTGGAGTTTATTTTTTCATACTGCAACTAAAAAGTTTCTCCCATACCCCCAAACTTAAATCTAACATTGTCCTCAATGTTCTAAAGATGAAATTAAAAGCATGAACAAGGAGAAATTGTTACCATTTGAAGCAAAAGAGATAAGGAAAGATATTACCATTGCATGAGATTGGGTTACCACCCAAAAAGTGCTAAATTTAAAGTCTTCAGCCAGACGTCAAATACCACAAAATGGCTAATTACCTTTCAAATCATATATCAATAGTCGAAACAATTGTGGGTCAACAAAAGCAAATAAAATTGCCACAATTATCAGACAACTGCACCAAATCAGAAAAATGAAAAGACATAGCACATCCTCATCCAAGGTTTCCTGCAAGACAACTGGGTTTTTCTGTTGTTCCCATTTGGGCTTCATATGAGTTTCTTGACAAGTTGACTCATTCGAACTACAAGTCTTTAGAATTTCCTCCTGGATAATATCAGGAGGATCCGATTGCGGAGTCGGAAGGGACTCAGGTAATACCTCAGGTACACTAGGCTCGAATCCCAAGTTAGGGACTTCTAATGGAGATAATTGACCATTACTACCCCCAAACTTAGGGTAGTCAGTATTCTCGGACAAACCTCTAACTATTGCTTGAATTTCTGGATCCTCAGAGTCTTTAAAATACTCAAGAGCTTCTTCTAGTTCATTACCACCAAACTTAGGGTCAACACTACTCTCCGTAAGGCCTAGCACTATGGCTTGAGTCTCAGGGTCCGTAGAGTCTTTAAAGTACTCAAGAGCTTCTTCTAGTTCAAAAGTTTGGTCACCTAACTGACTTAAGAGAATTTCCTCATCAAGTTCATCTAAGGAATCACCAAATAAAGTGTCGTCCCAATTATCCTGAGTTAGATCCTGAACTTAAGTGCTAATCATATTCACTTCTTTTAAATCATCGGAAGGTTGTCTATTAACATTAAATACATTTAGTTCAGTGGTCATATTACCAAAGGATATGTTCATAATTCCGGTCCTACAGTTGATGACAGTGTTAGCTGTGGCTAAAAATGGGCGACCTAAAATCACCGGTATTTGAGCACTAGGATCCTGAACAGGCTGAGTATCTAGAACAACGAAATCCACTGGATAAATAAATTTATCAACCTCAATCAGAACATCCTCTATGACACACGAGGTATTTTGACAGACCTATCAGCTAATTGCAATGTCATTTTAGTCGGTTTCAACTTACCAAGACCTAGCTGGTTGTATACATGATAAGGGAGTAAGTTCACACTAGCTCCTAAGTCAAGCAATGCCTTATCTACTGAATAATTACCGATCACACAAGATATGGTGGGGCATCCAGGGTCTTTATACTTAGGGGATGTTTGGTTCAGAAGGATTGAACTTACCTGACCAGCTAAAAAGGCTTTCTTATGGACATTAAGCTTACGCTTTCGTGTACAAAGGTCCTTAAGGAACTTGGCATAAGCAGGCATTTGCCTAATTGCTTCTAATAAAGGGATGTTAATGTTTACCTGCTTAAATATCTCTAGTATTTCGTTGAAAGTCGACTCTCTTTGTTGGAGCTAACAACTGTGGATATGGGGCTTTGGGTACAAAATGAGACCTGTCGGGAACCACATTGGCATCACTAGAAATTTTATCGGTTTCTTCAGTTAGTGGCTCCTTCTGGGGCTCATCTTGGGAACTAGAAGGTGGATCTACAGTATGTCCACTATTAGGCATGGCTACCTTATTGTCTACCGTTTTACCACTCCTAAGGGTTGTGACAGAATTCACTTGATTAAATGGTTTTGCACCTACTTCATTAACTCCTCTAGGGTTGGGTATCGGTTGACTAGGGAACTTACCTTTTTCTCTTAGAGACTCATTGATCAGACTAACCTGGTCTTTCAATTCAGAAATGGCCTGACTATGTTCTTGTCCTATCCTATTACTAGCTTCTATGCTTTGTGAAAGCAATTGACGCATATTTTCAGTATTTTGAATAAACGAGGTGAGAGTTTCCTCTAGACTTAGATTTTCTTATCAGACTGATTCTGAAACTGAGTTGATCCTGAAGTATTCTTAGTATAGCCAAAACCTGGGGGAACATTAGAATTACTAAACTGACCTTGGTCCTTAGACCATGAAAGGTTCGGATGGTTTCTCCAACCAGGATTATAGGTTTCTGAATATGGGTCAAACTTCTGACGGTTATCAAACCTAGTGTTATTATAGAGAGCATTGGCTTGCTCTTTATTATTCTGGCATTCCCAAAAAGGCTCTACTCTACCACTAGTGTGACCCAATTCTAAAGCTTCTAACCTTTTTGCTATAGCAGCAATTTTGGCATCTGATTCATAGCCTCCTTCTACCCTATTAACGTTTCCTCTACCTAGAAGAATTGTTCTCTTGGGTTCCCTACAATATTCCCATTGCTGGGTCTTTTCGGCGATTTCATTCAAAAATTCCATCGCCGCATCAACAGTTTGGTTTTCAAAACCACCAGTGCATAGAGACTCAACCATGGTTGTTGTCGAATAATCTAAACCCTCATAAAGGATTTGAACTAGCCTAACCTTTTCTAAACCATGATGAGGACATTGGGCTAATAAGTCATTGAACCTTTCCAAATACCTATATAACGATTCTCCCTCCTGTTGAGAAAATGTGCAGATTTGCGTCCTAATAGACGATGTTTTGTGCCTAGGGAAAAACTTGTTCAAAAAGGCAGATGTAAGTTGTTCATATGTTTCTATTGAACCGGAAGCCAAACTATATAGCCACGATTTGGCTTTATCTTTCAGGGAAAAAGGAAATAACCTAAGTTTCAAAGCATCATCATCAAGGTCTCTAATCTTTAGGGTACTACAAATTTCCTCAAAATCCCTAACATGGAAGTATGGGTTTTCATTTTCTTTCCCTAAAAAGATTGGGAGCATCTGTAGGGTCCCAGGCCTAAGTTCATAATTTGCTTCAGTTTCGGCTAACCTGATACAAGAAGGACGAGTAGTCCTAGTTGGGTTCAACAAAGCTTTCAAAGTTGCCATTGCTGGCACTATCGGGATATTTGGGATTCTATGCAATCACAAAACAAGGCTGACTCAACCAAATCAAACCTAATTTTCTAGCAAACAAAAAGCATTATGGCTCCACTTAGATTTTTTCTAGACCAGCTTCTATTCTTTCGAAAAGAAACTCGTTACAATCTGAGCAAACCCCTCTGGAATCAATCCGAGTCAAAGTAAGTTGAATCGAGGCGAGGGAAGCTCAGTGGAGCTTTGATACCCAAGGTCTCACCAGTCACAAGGCGGCGCAGTCACGCATTCAACTCACAGAAACCATCATGAACTTCGAAGTATGCTCAAAAGAGTAACCAATATTTTTCGAACGACTTTCCTATTAAGCTCGTTACCCTATTGGTCTCGTTCTAGTCAAAATTTTAGGCTTAGGTTCGCGTTTGGTTTTGTTTTTCTAAGGCGGGCAAGAAGAGAATGGTGATGAAATCCGAACCTTTATCTTGTATGGCCAGTTATTTCCCTTTACTATGAAATTAAAGCAGCCGTTTTCAAGTCCTCAGCATATATGCAAACGAAGGAATACAGTAAACCCGCTGACAGGGGATTCGTGGGTGTTTCGAAAAACTTACCTCCCGTACCAGACGGGCGAAGAACCGCTGAAGTCGACTCGGGCCACGACTCCTATGTCATGTACGAACCCGAGGGGCCGAGGAGATATCGTAATCACCGTCCTTCGCTGCACACAGTTTTTTATTTAAACCAACCCTTCCTTAGGGTTTAAAAATAATAATGTCCCAGTCCAAAAATATAGTCCAAAAAGTATCCAAAAATAAAAAGAAAAATTACAAAAAATAAAACTCTATTTACAGTTTCTAAAAATAAAACAAAATAACTATATACAAAATCTTATTCTTCACTCCTCTCGGATTCCTCTTTTCTTTCCTTCTTTGGCGATGCTTTCCTTTCATAGCACTTTTTCTTTCCTTGTAGCTTCGCTTGAAATGTGAAAAGAATCAAAAAATACCAAAGGCGTAAAAGATAACAAAAATTCTAAAAGAAAAAAAATAAATCTAAAACCTAAAACCTAATACAAATCCGCGTCGGCGGCGCCAAAATTGATGTAGTTTTGAAAGTGGTAGTAAAGTTCGTTCAACTCGGATTATGTAGACTCGATTTTAGACTCAAATTAAAATAGAAAACTTAAAAACAAATTGTATTCAAGTTTATAAAAAGCACTGAGACTTTGGATTCCACCAATCTCCAATTTTTATGTGATTTAATCTAATCAATATTTATGCAACTCTTTACGTTTAAAGTGATTCTAATATTTTCGCCTAGACAAGTAGATTCTCAAAACAATAGTTGTAAATCGAAAGCATGGACCATCAAAAGATTTAACCTAAGCATGACCCATCAATTGAGAACACAACCACTTAATCAGAATCATATATTCGATTTCAGTTCAGTGCAAATAATCATAAAAGAATTATGAAAATTAAATTAAATAGAATTTACCACATAATAATTGGAAAATGGCTTCCTTCGTCGCCTCCGCAATGGGGTTTAACTCCTCATATTAATCACTTGCTAAAAATATTTGTTTATGGTTCAAAAGTTGATTAAAAGATGAAAAACTATAACTCTGAATGTTTGGAACGGTGTATTGGAGTCGCAAAACGAATGACTAACTGTTACAAAGAAGTTATTGTAGCAGAGTTACAAATTTGAGACGCTGTTCTTATTCTTCAGCAACAGAAATACGGGTTTCCTGCAACTTGATCAATTCGCCTCTGTAGTGTTACAAACTCCTCTACGACTGCTCCAATCACTTCGTTTTCTTCCCTGGGACTTAAACACACCTTTTATACTATTCAAAAACCTAAAAATAGCGATTAATTCTCTCTTTTTATTTTCGTGCAAGTCACGGAAATAATCTTCTCTGCCGACTTGTTTACGCGTTTCTGAGCTTTCCTTTTGATTCTAAACTCTTCTTTAGAAATATATGAATCTTTGGGAAGGTTTATAGCTCTTTAGTCTCTATAGAATTTCCTAAAACAAGTCACACACGTGACTTTCCATATTTTGTTGTTGAGGTAAAAACCCGTCGATTGAGCCCAAGTTAATCGTTTCAAACACCCATATTAGATTCCTAGACCCATAAGGAGTCTATCCTATGAAAATCAGAGGTTTAGTCGACCTCAAACTCTTCCAAATCACGCACAACAAATCTGCCAGAGATGTTTCTCTTTTCCCTCCAATTTCAAAATTCAAAAGGTGAAGGTGACCTCCCCCTAGTAATTAGGTTACCCTTATCCAGGGTGATGGGGTCCGCATAACACTTGTCCCTTGGGTGCCTTTAGTAATTTTTCTGGGATGTTTTCAACACTTTGTCGGGGTTCCTCCGGGGTATTTCTGGGGTGTCTCTGGCATACTTCTGGGGTGCTTCTGGTACGTTATCTACGGAGGTTCAAATGCCACATTTTGAGCCAATTTTGCCGCAAAAGGTTATTTCTCCAAAAACACTTACAAAGACATAAAATAACCAAATAAGTACAAAATCGAGCACTAACAATATATACAATTGGGAAAAATTAGACACATAAATGCGTCTATCAGCTCCATTCTAGGTGAATTAATGAAGTGAAGAAGTATTCATCACTCAAATGGCTTTATCCTTTACAAGATGTCAGACTATTAAAATTAATCTTTTACAATTTTAGCCTTTAAACGAAAATCCACCATCAACAAACCCGAACTTATATTCCCGAAGAACAGCCTAGTATTATCAATCATCTCACAATAATCTAAATCGTATGGTAGCGAAACCAGATATTTTGGAATCACAAACGATGAGACGAAGATGTTTGTGATTTCTTTTTATCTTTCCCTATCGGAGATATAATCTCAAGTCAACCTACAGGGTCTCGAGAAGAAACCTAAGGTTAAAGGAGAATCGACTCTAGCAAAACCAACTAGTATCACACAGGAGGTGTGGGGATTAGTTTTTCCAGTTGCTAGATGTCTCCTTTATATTGTTTTCAAATCAGGGTTTGCAATCCAAGTTACCTTGGTAACAAAGCATTCAATATTCATCGTTAGATGAAAAACATGATTTAACCAAGCTAATATCTTTCAACCGTTAGATCGAAACTTAGCTTGTCACACACAAATGAAATGTATTCATTTAGGTTTGAGTAACCGTACCTAAATGTGTACACTTAGTTGGTTCACAAATAGTTAACCAATGGTTAGCCATATGAGAACTTTCATATTAACCGTATTCATCTTTCTCATAAGTAGTTCAAATGACTCATAAGAACTAGTTGAAAAGTTGTTCAATTGCGTAGGTCTTTATTCATAGACACAATTGAAACAATATTGGTTTGATCCATTTGAATCAATTCATGAACAATATACCCACGGTTTGCAAAGATTGTATTCCTCATACTTTATTTTTTAAGTTCATGAACTACCGATTTGAGAAATAACCAACTTGGGTACGCGTACGGGTATGCGTACCTTAACTACCGGATTTGAGTTTACAAACTCAGCAGAAATTTTAGGTTCGAAAACTTTCGTGGGTACGCGTACGGGTATACGTACCTAAGGTGACTAGTTTACTAGTTTGCAAACTACAAACTCAGCATAAATTTTCGGTTGAGAACTTCCGTTGGTACGTGTACCCAACCTGTCTCCTTCACCAATACCATATGCACACATATGCACACTTGGTTTCCAGCACATGGATTTATACACCAATGTGCGAACACATTATATATTCTTATATCTATAGTTAGTTACGTAATCTCAACTCTACATTTCAATCATTGAAACATTCTTCTATAATGTTATAACAATCGTTATTCACGACTATCGTCATCAAAGCTATTTTCAAGATTGAAACGTCATCATGACTTTCGTCACGGGTAAAGATGAAAGTGGTTAAAGCAAAAGCTTACCAACACATATTTCGAGAAAAGGATAGGCGAGTAAACTCAGCTCAAAATAGCAAATGTGTATGTATGAAAACTATCATACGTATACGACTATTGTCTCAAGAGTAGGAGATATAGTAGACTTTTGAGTGACAGATAAGTTCAAGTCTCCACATACCTTTTTATTCGGATGAAGTTCCACTGGTTCCTCGAGTAGTTCTTCGTCTTCGTAAGATGATCGCCACGGAGTCTGGAGCTCAATTACACTTAACTATCCTAGATCGAGACTTAGTCACAAGTAAACTAGAAATCAAGACATATAGTTTTGATCACTAATATTGAAAATATGCGTGAGATAGCAATGCATGCGAGTTCGACCGAGCAATGCTCTAAAAATCTCCCCCTTTGCCAATTTTAATGACAAAACTATCAATACATATGGATTACAAATTAGATAAAACTTTGTAGCTTCTCCTCCACATGCTTGATCTCCTTGGTGCTTCAACATTACTCGAAAACTTTGTATTTTCCAAGTACTCCCATGATTCCATAGATGTTCAATTCAACATCATAGTTGTTGAAGTTCCGTAGCCATAACAATGGGAAAACAAAAGCTCTCGATCATTGTTATACAGTGTCCTAGTATTATTTCACAGCATCAAAGTTCGTATATCACAACTTCGACAACAATACTATGGTGATATGTATCACTCCCCCTTAGTCAATACTTCGTCTCAACACGAAAACCACTCCCCCTTATATAATGATCCGAAAACCATATGTATTTTTAGTATGAAATACATATTAATTCTCCCCCTTTTTGTCAATAAAATTGGCAAAGGTATGAAAACGGGATCCTAATGAAATTTTCATGGAGGCACTTCAAAACCAAAGAAAAGTACATATCAACTTTGTTTAGATGCAATCATAAAGCCGAAGCTAAATGCATTCATCACGGAGTTTATAAAGATACAAGATAACTCCTCAAATATTCCATAGCCGCACTCCCCACAAATATATGGAAATTAAGCGCAAGTTCAAAAGAAATCTCCCCCATTTGATGTCATTCCCGAAATAACAACAAGAGCGACCTAACTTTTACAAGAAGGATTTCTTTGGACATCAAAAACCATAAGGATATGATTTTGTATCCAAAAATTCTCAATCAAACTAATCGCAAGAGAACCCATGATTAATTTAATCGGAATACACAACCAAATTAATCACAAACGAATCTATGATTTGTTTAGTTGGAAATGCTCACACAAGAAGACTTATGGAGCCGCACAATATATACATAAAATATGGATCAGGGAAGAACAATACTGCGGAATATACAATGATTCATTCTATTTTCCATCACTATTTGCACAATGACATACAATAGACATAATCCTCGTAAAACAAAAGATTTTAACCTATCTTCCATCAATTACTGACATAATATGCTTAACTTTTGTTTGTCAAAAGTTCATCGATCTTGTATCAATACATGCATATGGACATAAACGAGATAACTTTGGACAACGTATGGGAAAATAATAGTTCACGGACGCAAACACACATATCCCATAACATATTTCAATATATAAAACCATAAAGATTAATACTGCAAACATCATCTTCCAAACCAACTTTAGAATTTAAATAAATAAATCTAAAAATACGAAGATGAAAACGTTGGACATAGCTATGTGTACTCACAATAATGGTTATTCCAAACCCTATTTATTCTTCTTAAAGAAAAACAAGAATAAAATTCTCTTAAGAAGTTTCCTAGACATTATAGAGCTTTCTCAGAGCATCTACAGAGAATTCCTTCTCATTATTGAAGAGACTATTGATTATGGGAACATTCAATTCCTCTAGGTCTTCAGAAATGTCAGTTAACTCACTAAGTTCTCTTTTTAGTTCACACAAGGTGTTCTTGGTTAAAGACAACATTTGTTCATAGTGAGGTATCTTTTCCAAAGCGGAAACGATTTGAGATTTTAAATTATTTCTCTTGTTGATAAAATCTTTCACCATGCCTCTAAAATCATTATCATAATGACAAACAGACAAGAGAAAGTTAGAGAAAGAACCTTTTTCATTGATTGTCGACTTCACTTTCTTTACTCTTGAGGAAGAGATTCCTTCACAAAGATACACATTAAATGCTTCAATTGTATCTCTTTTGTGATCCCTCTAGTCATAGGAGCCATGAGACTGTATATTTTGATAAGAAATGAGAAAGAGAAGACACAACAATAACTACGGATTTATGAACACAAAACCCGAGAAGACATTGAATAAGTCTTTCAGGATTTGTTAACCGCCTTCCATCTTCTTAGGAGAATATTTTCTTAACAAATGTAAGAAAAAGATTTACAAAAAACAAAGACTTGAGCCATTTTTGGTGCAAACCTCATATTTCCCAAGATAAAAATGATGATGCAGATGTCACCAGCATTAAGTGGAGACCGAGTGAGTCATATGCTCACACCTCTTATTTTTTTCGTGGCTTATCACTGTTTGTTGTGTAAACAGATCTGGATTTTTTTAAAAGAGCTAGGTTATCCGGACCCAGATTAATTCATTTTCTGCATGTTCTCTTGAAGTTTGGTGATTCTCTTATTGCTCCTTCTGAATCTCCAACAAGTGTTCTGGTCATGCTTCGAATGTCCACAAAAGGAATAAATCAGTGAGGTTTCGTCTCTATGTGGCTCTTCCTGTTTAACACAACAATCAACAATCGTTGTTCCTTGATTAGTTGTAATGGACAACATTGAGCTTTGAGATTTTCTTTTGAACCCTAAACCATTAGTGTTTCCAAAGGATCTCTGACCAAATAACATTGATGCAATTTTTTCAGAACTTCCAGATAACCTTTGCAGGTCATACTTGAGAGTGTTAATCTCTTCTTCCTTTACAGACATGGTTCTGGCGAACTTATCATTAAGACGCTCTATCTCAATATTTTTCGCCTGGAGTGATGATTAAACTCTCTTCAAGGAGGCCTTTAAGTGAAGGTTCTCTTGAATAATTTCTTTATTCAAGAGATCAAGAAACTTTGTGTCATTCTCAAGTTCTGAATCAGAAGTTGAAGAGGAGAGAGAATCTGTAGTAGA
Source organism: Papaver somniferum (assembly GCF_003573695.1). Taxonomy (NCBI): domain Eukaryota; kingdom Viridiplantae; phylum Streptophyta; class Magnoliopsida; order Ranunculales; family Papaveraceae; genus Papaver; species Papaver somniferum. Next base: position 13,318,516 of record NC_039360.1, on the reverse strand, counting down.
CTCATCTGAGACATCCAGAGTAGTTTTGTTTTCTATTGAATCATCTGAAGCATTAACTGAAGATGGATATTCATCACATTTATTCTTCCTCTTTATCAAATCCTTGACCTTTCTGATTATCAGTGATTTATCAAGATCAACATGATTGGAGCAACATTCATCAGCCCAAGAAAAGTGAGAGGATACACCTGTTTTGGTCACAGCATTGAGTGCGAACGTTCTGCATGTGTCAAGATCAAGAATTTTTAACTTATCCTATCAGAGTGTTTCTAGAAAGTGCATCAAGGTTATTTCCCTCAACGATGGCATGCTTCTCAGAATCGTATCTAGATGGCAGCGATCTGAGAATTTTCATCACAATGTTCTTTTCAGGAACAGTCTTACCCAATGCAAAAGATGCATTAAAAATTTCAGAAATTTTGTGATTAAACTCATCAAATAAATCTTCATCTGACATACGAAGGTTTTCCCAATCGGAATTAAGGTTTTGAAGCCTAGCTTCCTTTTCACTGGTATTACCTTCGAATACGGTTTCTAAGATATCGCACACATCTTTCGACCTAGTGCAATTTGACACATGGTGCTGAAGATTTGGGTAATAGCGTGTATGATGGCATTCAAACCGTCGGAGTTTTGCTTTGCAGCAAGTATCTCAGCAGCATCATATTCGCCAATATTCTTTGGAACAGTAGAGTTACCTATTGCCACAACGGGAGCATCATATCCATTAACAACATATACTAATGATTAAAAATCACGCGTTTGAAGAAAAGCTCGCATAACAATTTTCCATCATAAGTAATTATAGCTATCGAAGACTGGTGGTACGTTAATAGAGATAACACCTATGTCCATAGAGTCAGATCGCTATAAACACATACTTCTAAGGTCTTTAAACGTGTTTGCCTGCTCTGATACCAATTGAAAATGCGAGGGTACAATAACCTCACCTAATATTTCGATTAACAATATGTATGGACTATCTCTAATATACTTTTAAGAAAATCAACTAGACAGCCAGACTTAATCTTAATAAAAAGTATATCAAGGAGTTAATATCTCAATCTCTCGATTTGATCTTTACTCAAGCAATCTGCGAGTCTTTATCAAATACTAGAGATATAAACTTGGATGGTACCAAAGACCAATATCCAAGGATCAATCAATTTCCAATCAACAACCAAAGGTTGGATTTCACAATTGATCGATACAACACACAACCTGTGATATTTCAATTATATAACAAAATATAATGCAGAATAGAAATAACATAGACACCAGAAGTTTTGTTAACGAGGAAAACGAAAATTCAGAAAAACCCCAGGACCTAGTCCAGATTGAAAACCACACTATATTAAGCTGCTACAGACACTAGCCTACTACAAACTAACTTCGGTCTGGACTGTAGTTGAATCCTAATAAATATCACACTGATTCAAGGTACAATTGCGCTCCATACGTCTCTGATCCCAGCAGGATACTACGCACTTGATTCCCTTAGCTGATCTCACCCGCAACTAAGAGTTGATACGACCCAAAGTCGAAGACTTTAATAAAAAAATCTGTATCACACAGAAAAGTCTATGATAATAGATAAATTTGTCTCCCACAGATAAACCTATGAGTTTTTGTTACGTCTTTTGATAAATCAAGGTGAACAGGAACTAATTGATAACCCGGACTTATATTCCCGAAGAACATCCTAGTATTGTCAATCACCTCACAATAATCTAAATCGTATGGTAGCGAAACTAGATATTGTGGAATCACAAACGATGAGACGAAGATGTTTATGATTTGTTTTTATCTTGCCCTATCGGAGATATAATATAAAGTCAATTATTCAATTGAACTCGTGCGATAGAAAATGGCAAGATCTGATCGCTCAACTATAAGAGAAGTAGTTCCGTCTGGCTTCACAATCCCAATGAAGTCTTTCAATCGTTAACCTACAGGTTCTCGAGAAGAAGCCTAAAGTTAAAGGAGAATCGACTCTAGCAAAACCAACTAGTATCACACAGGAGGTGTTGGGATTAGTTTTTCCAGTTGCTAGATGTCTCCTTTATATTATTTTCAAATCAGGGTTTGCAATCCAAGTTAACTTGGTAATAAAGCATTCAATATTCACCGTTAGATGAATTACCTGACTTAACCAAGTTAATATCTTTCAAACGTTAGATCGAAACTTAGCTTGTCACACACAAATGAGATGTATTCATTTAGGTTTGAGTAACCATACCTAAATGTGTACACTTAGTTGGTCCACAAATAGTTAACCAATGGTTAGCCATATGAGCATTTTTATATTAACCGTATTCATCTTTCTCATAAGTAGTTCAAATGACTCATAAGAACTAGTTGAAGAGTTGTTCAATTGATTAGGTATTTATTCATAGACATAACTGATACAAAAATCGATTTGATCCATTTGAATCAATTCATGAACAATATACCCACGGTTTGCAAAGATTGCATTCCTTATAATTTATGGTTTTAAGTTCATGAAATACCGATTTGAGAAATAACCATCTTGGGTACGCGTACGGGTATGCGTACCTAAGGTGACTGGTTTACTAGTTTGCAAACTACAAACTCAGCAGAAATTTTCGGTTGAAAACTTCCGCTGGTACGTGTACCCAACCTGTCTCCTTCACCAATACCGTATGCACACACTTGCTTTCCGACACATGGATTTATACACTAATGTGCGAACACACTATATATGCTTATATCCATAGTTGGTTACGTAATCTCAACTCTACATTTCAATCATTGGAACATTCTTCTATAATGTTATAACAATCGTTATTCACGACTATCTTCATCAAAGCTATTTTCAAGATTGAAACGTCATCATGACTTTCCTCACGGGTAAAAATGAAAGTGGTTAAAGCAAAAGCTTACCAACACATATTTCGAGAAAAAGATAGGCGAGTAAACTCGGCTCGAAATAGCAAATGTGTATGTATGAAAACCATCATACTTATACGACTATTGTCTCAAGAGTAGGAGATAGAGTAGACTTTTGGGTGATAGATAAGTTCAAGTCTCCAAATACCTTTTTAGTCGGATGAAGTTCCACTGGTTCCTCGAGTAGTTCTTCGTATTCGTAAGATGATCGCCATGGAGTCTGGAGCTCAACTACACTTAACTATCCTAGACCGAGACTTAGTCATAAGTAAACTAGAAATCAAGACATATAGTTTTGATCACTAATATTGACAAACATGCTTGAGATAGCAACGCATGCGAGTTCGACCGAGCATTTCCCTAATAGAAGTGAAGGCCAAAACCCCCAAGCTGTAACCATGAGATGTACATTTATCCAGAAATTTGCTACGTTTACGCAAAACAACATTGGCGATAGCTTGTCCCGTCTTAAAAACATTACCCACACCAGTGGTGAAAGGTGAAACACCAGTGACATCTAAACACACATCCTTCCCATTTTCCCAGCTATAGACAAAGATGTCGGCAGGTCTCAAAGAAGTACCGTCTGATAGAAGGCCTAGAGATCATTCCTAGCATGAACACCAGCCTTATAACATATATCAGCAACCACATCCCGAACAAGATCATCACGATACTTAAGCCCAACTTTGCTGGAATAACGCAAGGCATGACACCGAAAGTTTCCATTTCCCGCTTGCAACAAGAACACAAACCCCCTTTGGGAAAAAGTGGGATGCGGTGTCGATAACACAAAACCGCTCTAAATTGTCTTGGCCTAAGACATTGATGGAGCCCACTTATGGGAACCGCTAAAAGGTTATCTTGAGCTCGTTTGATCATGTTGGATAACCACAAAGTAGAGTGTTTTTTAGTCATGATAAATTGGTTTGGCATTTGCTTCTTCACGGCATCAAAATACAACTTCCGAGGAGTGCATGACCATAAACCTGAATGAAGGACTGTAGAGCTTGCTGGTAAGTTAGACAGTTCTCACAACATGCTGGGTGTAGGCTTCCGAGTATAATCTGCTGCATATCCTTGGTATGGCTCTGAGAGGCTAGAAAAAAATATCTGCTGGTGTCGGACATAGTGTAAATCCCCAAGCCGCCATCTTTGATAGGGAGAATGCGTAGATACAAAGTCCCAAAACCAGCCCCATCTCCCGTCACAAGGTATCTTAAAAATAGCTCAAGCAGATAGTCTAACAGATCAATACCTGGTTGAAGAGCGGAGGGCCTGGTAGTACGCATCATCGTGAAGTATAATTTGATACAAAACACAATTGCGCAACAAAAGAAGTTAATACTGAGTATCCTTAAGCTTCTTGATAGATGTCATCAATTGGATAGTCTTGTTGACCCTACTAAGCACCATTTCACTACAAAATTTTAATCAAGATTAACAGGACCCCGAAAGAGTTACACACCACCCACCCGTCTACCAATGTTGGGGGGAAACATACCTTCTTCGTCAGGTGGCAGGCTAAATGCAATGGGCATTATAATTATAATCTGCTTCTAAAAAATATTTTTAATTGTAATTATTATTTTTGGTGTACTATTTGTTATTTCAAAAGAAAAAGTAAAAAATAGAGGAACAAAATAGAAGTTAGAAACAGAATGATAAGTGTACAATATTTTAAGATAAAAATTTTCTTTATAATAAAATAACAAGGTTAAAATAGAGAATCAATTAAATCTAATTATGTGGGCCCACAACTTTTGTTTTTTCATCTTTTAAAAGCAGTGTTGAGTAGCTTTTAAAAGCAAGCCTAAAATGGAAGTGTTTCTCTCCAAAAGCTCTTTAATTTTTTTTTACCAAACACAATTTTTGATAAAATGTCTATTACAAGTTTGTTACAAAGTACTTTTGATAGAAAAAAGAGCAATCCCAAACGGGGCTTAAGACTGGCTATTATGGAGCTTCCCATCCCCTAAAACAGTACTGTATTCCTCCTCCTACCACTCACGTTTTCTATTGAGTAGGAATCCCTACGGGAAGAAAGTCTAAATGGGCAATGGTTTCCCGTTTTCCAAAAGTGAAAAACGGTTAATCATCGTTCGTTCTTCACCATAAAAACGTTGAGTTGTTAACCAATTCTCCAAAACGGTTAGTCATCAGCCGTTTTGGAGTTGTGTTGGGGAACGGCTAGCCATTGTCCATTCCTTGGCCTTTTTTTATTTACACTCCATTAACGCCTCTTTTCATATTCACATTTTATTAGCCAAACATTGTTAGCACTCTCTTTACACGACTGGGTATACATTTTCGGAGGTCTTTAATCAAAGATTTTGATTTCGAATGTTTGAGTGAACATGTTTAGGGTACAAGGCGCTTTCCTAAAGTTGGATTGACAATCTAGTAAACAGGGTTTTGCAGAAGCCTCATACCAATAACTCGTAGTTTGATCGATATTTGTAACTTTAAGGGAGAATAACTAACTTCATTGAACTCATGTAAGATGCATATATAATTTCATTAATTTTAAAAAACACATAACATAGTACACTGTTTAATATCTGAAGTCTAATCACTACAAAAAATCAGAGAATTTGTAACGTTGAAAAAACGATAGTATCTATATATTGCAACGTCAAAAAAACGTTGGAAATGTGCCGTTATTATTAATGTTACAATATTTTATCAACGGTTTATTTTATTTTTTTACGATAAAATTTTATTAAATAACGGTTTCATTCATTGGAATAAATACACCAATGGTTATCTAGTCAGCACAAGATTTATCTGATGTCATTTTGTTGTAACGGATAGCCGTTATTGTGCAGATCGTAACGGTTGGTCTGTAACAGTTCGGTGTAATAGATACTGTAACGGAAACTTTGTGTGCAACGGTTGACTTATTTCCACCTGGCCTTCCTTGTAACAGATACAACAACGATTTTAATCGTTGTTTAATTTATTGTAACAGATTGGGTTTGACAGATATTGTAACGATTCCCAACCGTGATAACTCAGTGTAACGGCTGTCGTACGGTACGTGTCAATCTATTCTAATGTTTAAAGTAACGGTTTCAAACGTTGATGATTGATTGTAACATTTTGGATATAACAGCTTGCTGTAACAATTCGATTTGTAACAGCTGACTGTAACGTTTGTCGTCTGCCACGTGTCTATCGCTTGTAACATATAGACTAACGTCTTTAAGACGTTCATTGTAACAGTAATGAATTTGCCAGGTGTGCTAATTACTAACAGATATTATAACGTTGATTCGATGTTGGTAAAAAAAATAGTTTTAAAAAAAAAACATTTTTTTTACTGTTATAAATAAGCTCCCATAATTGGACCCTGCACTACAATGCAATCCATTTCGGAAGCTGCAATACAATTAGTTTCTGATGCTGCATTGCAATTCATTTCTGAACCTGCAATACTAAATCTGAAACCCATAATTCAATCTCATTCTGCAGTACATACATTCTCATTCTAGCACAAGGAATTCATTCATTCAATTTTTCTGGAATTCAATCTCATTCCATAATACATACATTCTCATTCTAGCAGCATAAGGAATTCATTCATTCAATTATTCTGGAATACATACTCCTCAATCATTCACATATGTAAAGTATATACGAGTATCATATTTATATTGGAAGAACTGCTTAAGCCTAAAAAATACATGGTTTCCTATATGGTTATAATCAAATGAGAAGGGTTTTGTTTTTCAGCAGTTTCTAAATATAAGCAAGTGTTGTTATGCATTATATATACGTTGGCTGAAAAAAGTTGTTATCCGCCAAAAGAAGTTATCCATTGACATCATAGTAGCCTTAAACAGCTCTTGCCATCAATTCTAGTATCCTTAAAAAACAATAAACGAAACATAAACCAAAATTAGAAACAGATCTCATATGAGAGAAAGATTCATTTAGTAATTTAGGCATTTCGTTTTACATGATTCTGCAAACAATAAAATTAGTGACAATCAAATTGGAAACAATGTTCGCAGGAGAGACAAAGAATCATTCAGTTACATGTGCATTGTCATTCTGGATTTCATACATTTTCATTGTTGAATACCATTCAATCATAATAATTTGAAAATTTACAACCTAAGTATCAAAAGTTTGTATTTATTTGACAGAATTGTAACTGGCAATTCACATACGCGGTTCATATGAAAAAGTATGAAAAGGTTGTGGTAAGAGTTTACCCACCATAAGAATTAGATACGAGAATGTGTTACTTCTCAGTTGTCCTACTTCCACAGCTTCGCAGGACCAACACTGTCTCATATCTTCCAACTTGTATACGTGTCTGGGTATTCTTGCACATCAACAGTTCTAATTATATTTCTCTATCAATGTCCTGCAACGCAAATACAAGGGCAGGGATAAACTTAATTCAAGAATCTTGATCTTGGTTACAAGTTCATCCCTCGCTTGTACAGCTTTGCAAGGCCAGCATGGTCTCACTTGTTCATCATTTGTCCAACTTCAGGTGTTTGCATCAATGAATCCTCAAAAATCAAAGAGAATGGTAGTATATATCAACCAAATTTTTCATTTAGAGAAGACCATAATAACTATAAGTAATGCACATAACTTTAGTGTGGTAAGAGTTTACTCACCAACTGGAATTAAGTGGGTTTCTTGTCAAGCTTGCTGCATCATCAATCTCCATAAGGTAAGAATTATTTGTGCCAATAGAAACAACACATATGCATCGAGTATTCAGAAAATTAACAAGTAATATGTCTCTACAAATACTCGATGCAGTGAGTTGTTTCTTCTGCCATAAAAATGAATATCTTGATCTTTTGTTGTTGTATACCTAACCTGCAACCAAATTTTCATCAATTGAAAGAGACCATAATAATGATAAGTACTGCAAGAAACTCTAATGTGTTAAGAGTTCACTCACCAACTGGAATTAAAGAGGTTACTTGTCCGGTTTGCGCCCTCGATCTCAATAAGGTGAGCTTGATTTGTGCCAACATAAACAACTCACCTACATCAGGTTTACGGAAAATTAAGATATACAGTAATATTTTTTCTCTACGAAAACTCGCTTTGGTAAGTTGTTTGTTCTGGCATAAAAATGAATATATTGTTCTTTCGTTCTTGTATACCTATCCTACAAGACCTGTTCAAGAGCTTGGAATAAAATCATTTGAATCAACTTCATTTATTCCAGCTCTTGAATAGCCTTGCAGGAACATACAATAGTCTCTTATCTTGTTCTTCACTTCAGATGGTACTGTGACACTAACACATCTCCAACTTCAAGTCTTGCGGTCAATGAGTCCTCAAAAAATAAAAGAGAATGGTAGTAAGTGAGTATTTCAGTCAGAATAAAATAATGACAAGGAAAACTAATTATCATATGAGTTTAGTCACCAATGGAATTAGAGAGGACCACGTATTAGTTGTCGAGTTGATAGACGCATTTATGTGTCTATTTTGGTCTCAATAGTATATATTGTTAGTTCTCGATTTTATATTTATTATGGCTTTTTATGATTTTGTAGGTGTTTTTGGAGAAATAAACTTTTACGGCGAAATTAGCTCGAAAAATTGTATTTGGACCCCTGGAAGAAATTACTAAAGGCACCAAAAAAGTTACATATGGCACTTGCAATTTGGGAAGCGGGTCAGGAAAAAGTCATGACCCGGAATAAATCAGCATATGATGCGGTGTTGCTTGAACCATGTGAAAAGAGGAAATATAAAGAAATTAATGAGTATATGTGGCTATATGGATTATCAAAGGTAAGCCACTAGATTGCTCCTTAGGAAGACATGTGCCAACAGTTTAAATTAAATTTTAAGGTTTGGGAGTACAAGCTCCTAAGGTGTACAACAATTGTTTCTTAAGTGACAACCACATGAGAGGAAATAGGCGGACGAGTATATTTTGGCGGCTACAATTTAGTATGTAGAAATTAACATTTACTCCCATTATTACTGGGCTTTGGACGTTCTAGTCCTGTGGTCTCAAGCCTAGTATTAGGAGGTCGAAATTTACCTAATTCTGAACGAGTTGATCCTTTCGCTAACGATTTAGTCCAAAACTGATTTTTTTGAAGACGAAAATGCCCATCATAGAAATGACAAGTTATTCTGGATCCAGTTTCAGTTTCTCCATTCCAATGTCGAGACTCGAGACAACTCTCAAATGGAGGATTTTTTTTTCCTAAAACCTCATTTTCTCGACGTCTGAATGGAAATTCAATACCGAAATATAAATTTGAGAGTCAAATAAACAAATTCTCGTTTCGATTCCACTTAAATAACTTGAATCGTCATCAACGGTAGCTTTCCTTGAAGATTAACTTGAGGGGAAAAGCTGATTTGATTCAAATTTGAACAAGTTGATTCGAATATTTTAACAATCAAAGTGATTTGAAAGATAAGTATAACCTATTCTCATTATTTAATTTAATTTGATGTAAATGTTAATTTATCGATTTCAGGAATTTTTTTGATTTTAAAAACCTAACTACTTCGATTTTAGTTCGTATATCGTATTCAATTTATGAATCAGTATATGAATCCAAATTCTTTACTTACAACATCTTATTATGAGTTTCTTTTTACTAGAAGAATAATTCATTACGATGGTGTGGATGATACTCGTCTAATAAGATTTTTTGTTCCTAGGATTAACTCCACTATTCAGATTGAGGAATACAAAGAAGCGTTTAGGACATCCAACGGTTTGGAAATTATGAGCAAGTATCCTCTGAACAATTTATGAGCAAGAATGAGAAGTTTAGGTCCTACCTTCTCATTAGGCTAGCTTATGATATCAACAACTTGCTCATTTCAGTTGTTGCCTGGACATAGGATCTCATTTCACTTTTCTTTCCTCATAAATCTTCTTAACTTAAGTTTTTATTTTGGAAGCCTCTTATCTCAGGTGTTGCTGTAGGATTGGAAGCACATGTAATTCTGTATCAATTCTTCAAAGAGTGTACAACAAAACGCTTGCATCTTGCGACAAAAACAAGTATTCTGGAGGAGTAAAACGCAGAAGAAGGGAGAAGTAGTTTAATACTAATTCTAAAAGCAAAGAACCACAAAGAGGTACTATTTTTGTATTTTATGGCGATAGCGATTCAGCATTTACAGGTGGTGGTGAAATCATAAGAACTAATTGCTCATATGTTCTCCGCACTTACAGTGTGAAATTTGTGCATCCAAATTTTGTCTTAATTAAGCATTTCATAACCATTTTGTCATCAGAGTATGCCAGGTAGGCCTCCACCAGCAGCATCTATGGAAGTTGGTCAGTTCTTTAATCCCAAGGAAAGGAAGATGGAATTTTAAGTATGTATGGCTTAGGTGTTGATCCTTTCAAACATGCTCATGTATATAAGTGTACATTGTTGTACACATGTGAAAGAAATTACATTTGGTTAACCATTAGTACACTTATAATATATAAGTGTACATTTAAGAGTTATATAAGTGTACACTTATAGAAATTATATTTGGTTAACCATTAGTACACTTATAGCCTTTTCTTCATTTGAAGAGTTTAACCATCTTTCCCTACTTTTGGTTGTGACAGAAATTAGATGTGTACATATTGCTACACCTATGATATAAGTGTACATTGTTGTACACATGTGATATAAAACAAGTTAAGAAAGAAATTCGTCATTTTATCGAAATACATGTTTTGATCTACTTAGTCTGTAAGTATTAAATATTTTTCATTTTGCAAGGACTTGTACTAGTTCACATCGATTTTGTCCAGTAACTGACATGAACTTCCTCAGGATCTAGAACATTAACTTGCTTTGTAAAACTAGCCTTGGGAGCTGTAAATAAAGTCACACATGTTGCTTTACAATGTGCTTATTTATGTTCTTTCCACATATTTGGAATGGATGTATTTTATAGAGTTTTTTGTTTAAATTTGAGCTAGGCTGCCTGGACTCATTTTTTTTAATCTTTTTGTATCTGCGGTGCTGAATGTATACAGAACAAGCTCTATGTAAATTGTCTCTGAAAAGTATGTAACTTTCATTGCTTTGATGGATCGCTTCTCACTAACATAGGTGTGCACATGTTGATTCTTAATGTGTACATAACAGTACACATGTTGGTTCTTAGTGTTTACATAGTTGTACACATGTTTGCTCGTTAATATGCACATAGTTGTAAACTGAGTTGAAGTATAGTTCATAATTTCTAATTGAGAAGTCCGTATATTAATAGAAAATCTTTTAAATGGACGACGTGCAAAATCTATTTTATGTTCGCTGCTATTTTTCTCTCGTTACCCTTGTTTTTCTACTTTATTCGTCTAATATTTTCTTTTCATCCCATCTTGGCTTGTTGTGATTTCTTATATTTTCTACTTGTGGGTAACAATATCGGCAGTAAGAAAATGAGTTGCATCTCAGAATAGTAAAGTTGGCAAGGTAAATCAGTTTTACTTTACTATAAAAGGTGTATTTATTTGTACACCAATTTTTACGCAGCGTGCTTTTCAGTGCACCAGTTTTATCATACTGGTTGTAAGTCGTGCATTTTGTTTCTACACTGATTATGTACCAGAAACTATGAAACTAGTATTTGCATTCAGACCTGTCTATTACAGTGACCTTATGACATTCAAGGGGTTTTTTATGGATTTTTTTGCTTTTGGATACTTTCGGTTGAACTGGTTTGGTATTTCTAAATTTTAACTTTTTAGTGGATTATCTGATTTTAGCACAATTTTGTGTAAATGTAGAATGGATAAGTGACTTTTGTGTTGTATTGGGCTTGCTATAATATTTTATAAGATGGTATTGTTGTTGTGCTTTTGCACCATTCAGATGTGAGTGACTTTTTATAAAGTGATTGATTTTTTATTTTGTTCGTTTGTAGGTCCTGATGATAATAAAGGGATTGTTTAGGATATATGGGAGATGGAATCCAGTTCATCCAACTGCTCCATGGTTGCGGTGTTGGGATTAGTGTTGGTACAATTTTGCTGGTGTTGGCATTCGTCTTCCTGCTAATTTTCTTCTTGAATCTCCATAGGAATGTACATTTCTCTTGTTCGAGTTACAGCACTTAGCTTGTAGTTAGTTTGCGAACTATAGCATCAAAATGTGTGGATAGTGTCAGTCTAAGCATGTCGAATCCAATGGACGAGTACAAAAATGCTTATGTTCATTGTTTCATGTAGTTAAAAGTGTAATTAAAGTATATACCGTTTGAATGAAAAGATTTAAGTTGTAAGGATGATAGCCCGTTTATTAATTTACATTTTGGTTTCTTCCAATTTAGTCGTATTATGCATTGCTATGTGAGATAATTCAAATTCATATCACCTGTAGGTTCTTAATGTGTACAAGGTATTTGGTTTAGTTGTATACTTGGGTTCCCTACCTTAATGTTGGTCTTTTCTGATAACAAGATTTTGTGCATTAGGCTTGCCAGGTGATTTTGCATGTGTCGAAATGCATTCTGTGTTTTTCTCATGCGAGTTTGGTATCCTACGAAATGCATTGTTCCCTAACTTTTAAAGCAGCATTTCTCATTCGTATTTCTTATCGTGACCACATAAATCACTATTTAAAATTCGTTGCTCCAGTGTAATAAATATAAGAGAGACTTAAATAAATTAGGTTTGCGACGAGTTTCTTTTACCAGATTCATATTGATTAGTTAAACTATGCCTACAACATTTATCATTCGGAACTATGGATTTTCCTTTATCGTTTCTTTTCGATATGTATCTCATTTGTTCGGAATCCCTCATTTTCTTTCCAATTTTTCCTTTGTCAGATGGGGTTGTGCAAACGATGGATAGAGTCAACGACGTTTTGACACATTTTTTCGGAACCCCTCATGAATATATTGCGTGTTATGTGGGTCTGGACGTTGGATTTTCTGTATTTTTACTACGGTGTACATAGTTGTACAAAACAGTGTAAATTAGAATTCTAATAAAATTAAAATATATAGTCATATGGGTACTCTTTTTGTAGATCTCGGAAAGAGTTTTCCGAATATATAAAGTTTGTGAATTTTGGACGAACGGTTCGAAAGATAATTTTTTTTTTAATTATTCATATATTATTAAAATTTTCTGACATCATCATGAGTTACTATGGACTAAACTGCAAATATTTGGACTAAATTGTAAATAATAAGAGTTATTAGTGTACTTTCCCATGTTTTAGACTAATTTGTACCTAGTTGACTCGGCCTGAACTAAATTATATTTTTGGACTGATTTTTGGACTAAACCATATTTTTCCCATTTATTATCCAATCGGGACTCACGTGGTAAGCTGGTGATGGCTAATACGTTAGCATGTTGACATGGCACATTTTAATTGGGTGTTGATATGATTGTGACGTGCTAAAAGAAACAAAAGAAGGAAACTTAGGTTTACTGTGACATATATATACAAAGAGATACAGCCGGAAGAGAGGGAGTTTTGGATGGCGAAAAGCCGACAACGCTATAGTTTTAGAGTGTTTCTTTTGTTTTGATTTTTGTAATGGAATACTAGATCTTTCTATTGGGGCTAAGGAGGAAGCCAATAAATCGTGTAAGAAATTCTAGTACTTTTTGAATAATAATTCTTTTGGAACTTAAATGTTTTAATTAGTCTCTCTTCATATTTAGCTTACCAATAATTGTTTTTGGTAGTTTAGCTATCGATCTTTTATAAGCGAAAGAGATTATACCGTTTTGGAACAACATAAAGTTGTTATATTTATTTTAATCGTTATATATTTCGAGACATGAGATTAGGTTCAATATTGTCTTGTGCTACATTACGAATATTTTTAGAGAGGAATGATTATTTTACATTATTGATTTGGTGGAATCCGAAACCCTAGGTTTTTCTCCCATTAATCATCTTAGCAAACTTTCTTTAATGTTTTTTATTAATTAATCTTAAACCGAATCTTCATAAAATTCCGAGAAACGAATCCCATACTTACCACTTGTAAAAACTACATCACATGTTAGATGCATCGATCTCCTTCATTTACAGCAAACCTAACAACTAATACGTATTCACTCTGAAAAATCTATGGTGGTAAGTTGCACCTATTGGCAGGAGTCATGTAAAAAATATATTTGAATATATCATAACAGGTAAGTAAACAAACCTGAGATAGAAAAGGAAACATGCACCTTCGCATCAACAATATCTCATATAACGGCTATGCGAGCACATCTCTAGGTACCTCAAAACTACCACATCTATTTTCTTGGTGTACACTGGTCCTGCAAGCTACGTAAGTGGTGCCAAAATACATTACAAGATATGCACTTGTTACCTATGAATTTTTGCCACACTTGCACAGCTTCAGGTCGCATCAATGAATCCTGGAAAAACAAAAGGAAGGGTAGTAAGAATAAACCAACTTTCATCAAGTGAAAGAGACCATAATAATGATAAGTAACGCAAGAAACTCTAATGTGTTAAGAGTTTAATCACCAACTAATTAAAGAGGTTACTTGCCAGGTTTGCGGCATCGATCTCAATAAGGTGAGCTTGATTTGATCCAACATAAACAACACACCTACACAGAGTTTACGGAAAATTAAGATATACAACAATATTTTTCTCTACTAAAACTCTTTGTGGTGTGTTGTTTGTTCTGGAATAAAAATGAATATATTGTTCTTTCGTTCTTTATACCTATCCTACAAGACATGTTCAAGAGCTCAGAATAAAATTATTTGAAGCAACTTCATTTATTCCAGCTCTTTAATAGCCTTGCAGGAACAAACAACAGTATCTTATCATGTTCTTCACTTTAGATGGTACTGCGACACTAACACATCTCCAACTTCAAGTCTTGCGGTCAATGAGTCCTCACAAAACAAAAAGAGAATGGTAGTAAGTGAGTATTTCAGTCAGGATAAAATAATGACAAGGGAAACTAATTATCATGATAGTTTAGTCACCTAAAGAGGAAAACGTATTAGTTGTCAGGTTAGCTGCATCGATCTCTTTCATTTACAACAAACCTAACGACTAATACGTGTCCACTCTGAAAAATCTATGGTGGTAAGTTGAACCTGTTGGCAGGAGTCATGCAAAACATATATTTGAAAAGGTTATAATAGGTAAGTAAACAAACCTGAGATAGAAAAGGAAACCTGAACCTTCGAAGGATACAACTCATATCGATGTAGGTGTATACTAATCTTGCAAGGCTCTCTAAGGGCTGGAATAAATTCATTTTGACAAAGTTGATTTTGTCTAATGATGAATTTATTCAAACGCTTAAACAGACTTACATGACCAATATTGTCCATATAGGAATCGTAACAACAAACCATAACAACAAATCGCATACAAAACAAAAGGGAAATAGATTACAACCAAACAACCATAAATATAGAGCAACAATCTGATGAATGAGATTACAGTTGAATAAACCTTATTTGGGTTGTAATCTATTGAAAGAGATTACAAAATCCAAGAGAAAAAAGAATGTAAAGCAATAAACATTAGCATATAAAGAATATAGATTAGAACAAACTATTGAAAGATAATGTTAACCACTAAAAATCAGTAAACCTTAAGCACTAAAGCAGAAATCTATTGAAAATCATTACACATGGATGCTCAGCAGTAAACAGTATGGATGTTAAGCAGTAAACAACAATAACAACAACAACAAAAATCGAAAATATATATCGTGTTAAAATATATTGATATTAGAACCATGAAAAACCTAATTTTAAAGGGAAAAGTACAAATCTACAACATACCAGTGATCTTCATACAGATCTATTAAACAAATTGAAACCCTAAAGAAGAAAAATAAACAATTTTGATAAATCTATTTGTAGCTAAAAGGCACAAAGAAAACACCTTGAGATTGAATGAGATACATTGAAAGATGCGAGTAAAGAGGTATCAGAGTTCTTCACCTCACTCTTTAGAGTTGAACAAAGATGGGAAAAAATCTGAGTTCCTCATCTCACCCTTTTAATAAAATAGGAGGAGAGTTGAAATTATTGAGTCAGAGGAGGGAAATGAAATTTGATAGGGAAATCAGATAGGATTTCTAATTTGTGAGGGAATGGATATCAAAAAGAGTTATTAAATTGGGAAAGTGAGAGGGAAATGAAATTTGAGAGCCAAAATTTTCAGACAAGAGAGAAGAGTACAATAATTGAGGAGAGATTTGCTTTCTCTTTCAAAATATATAGGTCCAAGGCGTCCAGTTCGAGATAAAGTTGGTCAAATTTGTGGTCAAGATGGTCAAATTTATGGTCAAACACATAATCGTAAACAAAACGAGGCATACTTAGGTTGAAAGATTACCATATACAGACCCGATGTTCTCATCGTGGCGAGGTTATAGGTGTCAAATATATCACATTGGATGAAACTGCAACCTATTACTAAACTCAGGTTGCAAGATTACCATAAACAGATCCGATGTTCTCGTCACGGCGAGGTTAGAGGTGTCAAATATATCAGATTGGATGAAACTGAAACATATTACTGAACTCAGGTTGCAAGATTACCATATACAGACCCTATGTTCTCGTCCCGGCGAGGTTAGAGGTGTCAATATATCAGATTGGATGAAACTGCAACCTATTACTGAACTCAGGTTGCAAGATTACTATATACAGACCCGATGTTCTCGTCCAGGCGAGGTTAGAGGTGTCAAATATATCAGATTTGATGAAACTACAACCGATTACTGAACTCAGGTTGCAAGATTACCATATAACCCGATGTTCTCGTCCAGGCGAGGTTTGAGGTGTCAAATATATCATATTGGATGAAACTGCAACCTATTACCGAACTCAGGTTGCAAGATTACCATATACAGACTCGATGTTCTCGTCGAGGCGAGGTTTGAGGTATCAAATATATCAGATTGGATGAAACTGCAACCTATTACTGAACTCAGGTTGCAAGATTACCATATACAGACCGGATGTTCTCGTCCTGGCGAGGTTTGAGGTGTCAAATATATCAGATTGGATGAAACTGCAACCTATTACTGAACTCAGGTTGCAAAATTACCATATACAGACCCGATGTTCTCGTCCCGGCGAGGTTAGAGGTGTCAAATATATCAGATTGGATGAAACTGCAACCTATTACTGAACTCAGGTTGCAAAATTACCATATACTGACCCGATGTTCTCGTCCCGGCGAGGTTTGAGGTGTCAAATATATCAGATTGGATGAAACTGTAACCTATTACTGAAATCAGGTTGCCAGATTACCATATACAGACCCGATGTCCTCGTCCCGGCGAGGTTTAAGGTGTCAAATATGTCATATTGGATGAAACTGCAACCTATTACTGAACTCAGGTTGCAATTACCATATACAGACCCGATGAACTCGTCCAGGCGAAGGTGAAATCAAATTTCAGTGTACGACAAAAACAAATTTTCCGGCGACAATGATTCAAATTTTTCCGACGAAAACAAATTTTCTGGCGACGGTGTTTAAGATTTTTCCGGCGACAGTGATTCAAATTCTTCCGGCGAAAGCAAAATTTTCTGGCGACGGTTAAAGCAAATTTTCCGGCGACGGTGAAAATTACCAAAACGAAAGCATATTTCCCGGCGACGGCGAAATTGACCAAATTACCCTCGTCGGCAGCAAATTTCAGGCGACTGTGAAAATGACCTAATTACCTTTTATAGGCATCTTTTACTCGTCATAGCAGGGCTACTGTTACAAATTGCCCCTTCAAGTTTTCAACCACAAAACCGTCTGAAGTTAGACCTAAATTGGCAATTATTATTGTCAGGTGATATTACCGATTAAAGCTTTCTCTTGGGAATAGACGTGACCCTGCAAGAATTTAGAGTTTATTTTCTATTACCAACTGTTGTGTCTTTTAGGTTAGACTAGTTTATAAGGGGGGAAACCAAAAGGTCAGAGAGCAAATAATTTCAAAGAGAAAATTTGTAGAGGGATCGATCAATCAATCAAAATGGATGGTTATGATGATCGACGCAGACGAAAGGGTACCCCCATGACTGAGAGCAACAATTGAAAGAGTGGGAAGAGAGGCAAAGACAAGAAAGGTTATCCTCCACTATGCTGATGATTAGGCAGATGACCAAGGATGATCGCCAGAAAATACAAAAGAGAGTGTCTTGTTGAATGATATCGAACTCGATCCTCTCTGGAAAGAAATGCATGTTGTGAAAAATAAAGTACAAGAGAAACCGGTAGGGATTTTTCCAAAGAAACCGGTAGAGATTTTACTAAAGAAGAGTCTCCGTGATCCTTCATGGATGAAGAAGGGAAGGAAAAGTATTATGCAGTACAGGACAAAAGACGAAGGTTAGCACAAATTGCGGAGATCAAGGCGGCAGAGGCAAAAGAATATGGAAAGCCCGATAGTGATGCAAGTGCTACCAAAGATGAAGACCAGTTTTTGTTGTTCATAATATTAGTGATATCTGCACTACAGATTCAGACGAAGCTGCATCTGACCTAGAAGCGTCACTTGAGGATTTTCGCGTCGATGAGATTCTTGGGATTAATGATGAAATTTTGGCTCAAATGACCGATTCCGAAGCGGAGTCAGTTGAAGATGAAGAGGAAAATGGGTCTGATGAGGAAGAAGAGTATGATGAAGAGGAAGAGTCTGATGAGGAAGAAGAGTGTTCTGAGAAATCGGAATCTGATGATTCCAATTCCGAGTGATCGTGTGTAACGAGTAAGCCTCATCGAAGGGAAAATGGTAAGTCACTGATTCATGTTTTCTTTTTTGGTAGTGGCAATGGAAACAGTTGTGTTTATTTTGCTTTTTTCTTTTTGTTTTTTGGTACTTGGATTTTTTTGTATGTAACTGGATATGAACATGATAGTGTTGCTGCTAAAAGTTGCACAACACTGAATGAACACAAAGGTTGTGAAAAAGTGGGGGTCTAACAACCACACCCAATATTTCGATTAGAAATCTGTATGGAATAACTTCAATATACTTTTAAGAGAATCAACTAGATAGTCAGACTCAATATTAATAAGAAGTATATCAAGGAGTTAATATCTCCATCTCTCGATTTGATCTACACTCAAGCAAATAGAAATCTGCGAGTCTTTATCAAATACAAGAGAGATATAAACTTGGATGGTACCAAAGACCAATATCCAAGGATCAATCAATTTCCAATCAACAACCAAAGGTTGGATTTCATAATTGATCGATATAACGCACAACCTGTGATATTTCAACTATATAACAAAATATAATGCGGAATAGAAATAACACAAACATCAGAAATTTTGTTAACGAGGAAACCGCAAATGCAGAAAAACCCCGGGACCTAGTCCAGATTCAACACCACACTGTATTAAGACGCTACAGACACTAGCCTACTACAAACTAACTTCGGTCTGGACTGCAGTTAAACCCTAATCAATATCACACTGATTCAAGGTAAAGTTGCGCTCCTTACGTCTCTGATCCCAAAAGGATACTACACACTTGATTCCCATAGTTGATCTCACCCACAACTAAGAGTTGCTACGACCCAAAGTCGAAGACTTTAATAAACAAATTTGTATCACACAGAAAAGTCTACGATGATATATAAATTTGTCTCCCACATTTAAACCTATGAGTTTTGTTCCGTCTTTTGATAAATCAAGGTGAACAGGAACTAATTGATAACCCAGACTTATATTCCCAAAGAACAGCCTAGTATTATCAATCACCTCACAATAATCTAAATCGTATGGAAGCGAAACTAGATATTGTGGAATCACAAAGGATGAGACGAAGATTTTTGTGATTTATTTTTATCTTTCCCTATCAGAGATATAATCTCAAGTCAATTATTTCAATTGAACTCGTTCGATAGAAAATGACAAGATCAGATCGCTCAACTACAAGAGAAGTAGTTTCGTCTGGCTTCAAAATCCCAATGAAGTCTTTAACTCGTTAACCGACAGGATCTCGAGAAGAAACCTATGGTTAAAGGATAATCGACTCTAGCAAAGCCAACTAGTATCACGCAGGAGTGTGGGGATTAGTTTTTCCAGTTGCTATACGTCTCCCTTATATAGTTTTCAAACCAGGGTTTGCAATCTTAGTTACCTTGGTAACAAAGCATTCAATATTCACTGTTAGATGAAAAACCTGACTTATCCAAGCTAATATCTTTCAACTGTTAGATCGAAACTTAGCTTGTCTCACACACAAATGAAATGTATTCCTTTAGGTTTGAGTAACCGTACCTAAACATGTACATTGGGTTGGTTCACAAATAGTTAACCAATGGTTATCCATATGAGCACTTTCATATTAACCTTATTCATCTTTATCATAACTAGTTCAAATGACTCATAAGAACTAGTTCAAGTGTTGTTCAATTGCTTAGATCTTTATACATAGACACAATTGAAACAAAATAGGTTTATTCACTTGAATCAATTCATGAATAATATATCCACGGTTTGCAAAGATTACATTCCTTATAAATTATTGTTTTAAGTTCATGAAACTACCGATTTGAGAATTAACCAGCTTGGGTATGCGTACCTAAGGTGACTGGTTTTTAGTTTGCAAACTTTACATACTGTAGCAGAAATTTTCGGTATGAAAACTTCCGCCAGTACGCATACCTAACCTGTCTCCTTCACCAATACCGCATGCACACATATGCACTCACTTGGTTTTCGGCACATGGATTTATACACTAATGTGCGAACACACTATATTCTTATATCCATAGTTGGTTACGTAATCTCACCTCCACATTTCAATCAATGAAACATTCTTCTATAATGTTATAATAGTCGTTAAACAAAAAGAATCGACTATCGTCATCAAAGCTATTTTCAAGATTGAAACGTCATCATGACTTTCGTCACTGGTAAAGATGAAAATGGTTAAAGAAAAATCTTACCAACACATATTTCGAGAAATAGATAGGCGAGTAAACTCGGCTCGAAATAGCAAATGTGTATGTATGAAAACTATCAAAATTATACGACTTTTGTCTCAAGAGTAGGAGATAGAGTAGATAGACTTTTTAAGTGACATATGAGTTCAATTCTCCACATACCTTTTGGTCGGATGAAGTTCCACTGGTTCCTTGAGTAGTTCTTCGTCTTCGTAAGATAATCGCCATGGAGTCTGGAGCTCAACTATGCCAAACTATCCTAGACCGAGACTTAGTCATAAGTAAACTAGAAATGAAGACATATAGTTTTGATCACTAACATTGACAAACATGCTTAAGTCACAAAACTAGCAACGCATGGGAGTTCCACCGAGCAATGCTCTAACAATCTTCCCCTTTGTCAATTTTAGTGACAAAACTATCAATACATATGGATTAAAAAATAGATAAAACTTTGTATCTTCTCGTCCACATGCTTGATCTCCTTGGTGCTTCAACATTACTCGACAACTTCATCTTTTCCAAGTACTCCCATGATTCCATAGATGTTCAATTCAGCATCATAGTTGTTGAAGTTCCGTAGCCATAACAATGAGAAAACAAAAGCTCTCGATCATTGTTATACAATGTCACAGTATTATTAAACAACATCGAAGTTCTTTTATCAAAACTTCGAGAACAATACTATGGTGATATGTATCACTCCCCCTTAGTCAATACTTTCGTCTCAACATGAAAACCACTCCCCCTTACATAATGACCCTTAAAACACGTAAATCATATGTATTTGTAGTGTGAACTACATATTAATTCTCCCCCTTTTTGTCAATAAAATTGGCAAAGGTACGAAAACGGGATCCTAATGAAATTTTCACGAAGACGCTTCAAGACCAAAGAAAAGTACATATCAACTTATTTAGATGCAATCATAAAGCCGAAGCTAAATGCATTCATCAAGGAGTTTATAAAGATACAAGATAACCCTTAAATAATTCCACAGCTGCACTCCCCATAAAGATATGGAAATTAAGCGCAAGTTCAAAGAACTCTCCCCCATTTGATGTCATTATCGAAAGAACAACAAGAGCGACCTTAGTTTTACAAGAATAGAAATGAAGTGATTTTCTATATCCAAAATTCTCAATTAAACTAACCACAAGTAAACCCATGATTAATTTAATCGGAGTACTCAAGGTGAACAGGAACTAATTGATAATCGGAGTACTCAAGGTTAATCTAACCACAGATTTATATTCCCGAAGAACAGTCTATGAGTTTTGTTCCGTCTTTTGATAAATCAAGGTGAACAGGAACTAATTGATAACCCGGACTTATATTCCCGAAGAAAGCCTAGTATTATCAATCACCTCACAATAATCTAAATCGTATGGAAGCGAAACTAGATATTGTGGAATCACAAAGGATGAGACGAAGATTTTTGTGATTTCTTTTTATCTTTCCCTATCAGAGATATAATCTCAAGTCAATTATTTCAATTGAACTTGTTCGATAAAAAATGGCAAGATCAGATCGCTCAACTACAAGAGAAGTAGTTTCGTCTGGCTTCAAAATCCCAATGAAGTCTTTAAGTCGTTAACCGATAGGGTCTCGAGAAGAAACTTATGGTTAAAGGAGAATCGACTCTAGCAAGGCCAACTAGTATCACACAGGAGGTGTGGGGATTAGTTTTTCCAGTTGCTAGACGTCTCCCTTATATAGTTTTCAAACCAGGGTTTGGAATCTTAGTTACCTTGGTAACAAAGCATTCAATATTCACTGTTAGATGAAAAACCTGACTTATCCAAGCTAATATCTTTCAACTGTTAGATCGAAACTTAGATTGTCTCACACACAAATGAAATGTATTCCTTTAGGTTTGAGTAACCGTACCTAAACATGTACATTGGGTTGGTTCACAAATAGTTAACCAATGGTTATCCATATGAGCACTTTCATATTAACCTTATTCATCTTTCTCATAACTAGTTCAAATGACTCATAAGAACTAGTTCAAGTGTTGTTCAATTGCTTAGATCTTTATACATAGACACAATTGAAACAAAATAGGTTTGATTCACTTGAATCAATTCATGAATAATATAGCCACGGTTTGCAAAGATTGCATTCCTTATAAATTATTGTTTTAAGTTCATGAAACTATCGATTTGAGAATTAACCAGCTTGGGTACGCGTACGTGTACGTGTACCTTAGCTACCGGATTTGAGTTTACAAACTCAGCAGAAATTTTCGGTTCGAAAACTTCCATGGATACGCGTACGGGTATGCGTACCTAAGGTGACTAGTTTTCAGTTTGCAAACTTCACAAAACACAACAGAAATTTTCGGTATGAAAACTTCCGCCAGTATGCGTACGGGTACGCGTACCTAACCTGTCTCCTTCACCAATACCGCATGCACACATATGCACGCACTTGGTTTCCGGCACATGGATTCATACACTAATGTGCGAACATACTAATGTGCGAACACACTAATGTGCTAACACACTTAGTTGGTTACGTAATCTTAACTCCACATTTTAATCATTGAAACATTCTTCTATAGTGTTATAATAGTCGTTATACAAAAAGAATCGACTATCGTCATCAAAGCTATTTTCAAGATTGAAACGTCATCATGACTTTCATCACGGGTAAAGTTGAAAATGGTTAAACCAAAAGCTTACCAACACATATTTCGAGAAAAAGATAGGCGAGTAAACTCGGCTTGAAATAGCAAATGTGTATGTATGAAAACTATCATACTTATACGACTTTTATCTCAAGAGTAGGAGATAGAGTAGATAGACTTATAAGTGACAGATGATTTCAAGTATCCACATACCTTTTGGTCGGATGAAGTTCCACTGGTTCATTGAGTAGTTCTTCGTCTTCGTAATATAATCTCCATGGAGTCTGGAGCTCAACTATACCTAACTATCCTAGACCGAGACTTAGTCATAAGTAAACTAGAAATCAAGACATATAGTTTTGATCACTAACATTGAAAAACATGATTGAGATAGCAACGCATGCGAGTTCGACCGAGCAATGCTCTAACAGGTTGTAACTTTATGAAATGCAATATGATGAAGTCAGTTTATTTATATAGTCCAATGATTGTGTGTCGATAATGTTGGAGACGCAGGTTGTAATCTAGAAACTAAAAGTACAATGCAAAGAACTGGAACATGTACAAGTCTAAAATATAATAAAAACAAATGCGTACTGAAAACAATTCACTTCAGTGTTTCTTAATAGTTGCCCTGCATCTTTGAAATTGCATCATGTTTAAAATTGCATCTTTGATTCTCTATCTAGTCAAATTCACTTGATTAAGAGGCATATACACACCTAGTCTTAATCTACAATCCGGCGAACGGACAAATTACCAATATCCATATATGTTTGATCTTTATATCTTCTGTCAATATATGATTAACAAAAAATTTCTTGTGTTGGTTGCGTCATATTCGACTTGCACATAATTGGCACAAACCTTACTTACCATATACAACCCACACATCTAATTCTACAATCTGACAATGAATACAAATCACAAAGATTCCTGAGATGCTGATTCTCAAAATAGAATACAAGCTTTATTCACCAATGCTGACATCCTACAACCAAATACTATGTCTGAGTCTAAAATTATCTGCCAACTGACATGTAAAACCACTTGGTGGAGGCATAAAACATGCAATTGAGATGTTCATAATCACCAAAAGATTCTCAAAACATGATACAATTCACAGCAACATAAAAATAAACCTAAAATCTAAAACATATATATGTTCATGCTTCATAATCACCATCAGAAATTGTACCATTCAAAATCAAGAGTGTGTAACCTCCAAATTGTAATAAAATCATTAAACCCCCAAATGAATGAATGAGAAATACCTTAGATGAAGATGACTAAGATTTTCATTTCCAAAATTATGAATCACTATCAATACTTCTATGAGATATCGACTAAACTAAAATCTAGGCTTGAATCGATGTTTCATAGAAGAATCGACTGATTCATTGTTGTTGATAAAGTTTTCTGCAGTTGAATCTCCAAGAAACCCCCAAATGAATGAACGAGGAATACCTTGGATGAACATAACCCAGATTTGCAATTCCAAGATTATGAATCAGTGTAAATACTTCTATGCAAAATCGATTAAACTTAAATCTAGGGTTACATCGAAGTTTCACAAAAGAATTTATTGATTCATTCATTATTGTTGCTGAAGTTTTCTGCAGCTCAAATCAATGGAATTAGATGAACTGATAATGAGTTATGTCTCAGGCGCTGTTCCGGACATAGTGTTGGTAGATTTGTGTGGATCATTTGAGTTGTCGGTCAGGGACCAGGGTATTGAGATATGGCATGATGCTTGAGCCAAACCATGCTACAGTTCAAGATATGTGCCATCTACACACAAGTGTGCTTATTTTATTTTGCTTGACCTATGTTTGACCGGATTTGTTTGACAGTAGTTGATTAATTAGTTGTTGATCAGATCTCAGTTACTAGGGTATTGAGATACGGCATGATGCCTGAGCCAAACCATGCTACAGTTCAAGATATGGACCATCTATACACAAGTGAGCTGATAATTGTATAAATTTAATACAAGTCCAGCTAATGTCAAAAACAGTAGTGGGGCACAGTGGTTCACTTTAGTTTAAGTAAGTTTGAGGTCGAAGGTTCAAAACCCCCTAGAACTTTTTATTTTTCTTTAAAATTTAGACATTATGTGGCACAATGCTGATTTTATTTTGCTTGACCTATTTTATTTGACCTAATTTGTTTGACATTAGTTGATTAATTAGTTGTTGGCTAGGACTCAGGGGCCAGGGTACTGAGATATGGTATGATGCCTGAACCAAACCATGTTGCAGTTCAAGTGAAGATATGGCCCATCTTTTAACTAAATAAAATTAAATAAATATACACAAGTGTGCAGATTTTATTTTGCTTGACTAGTCAGGTTTGACCTAATTTGTTTGACATTTGTTGACCTATTATGTTTGACCATTTTTTGTACACCGAACAAATTATCTCATGAATGTTAAGTCATTTCAGGTGTGAACACTGCCATTATAGATGCAGTACACAAGCGCCACATAAGCCTCTCAACAGGTGCAGGCTCTTCAGTATCTACCAAAAATAAAATATGATAATTAGTGTTTGGTTGAACTGTCTATCAACCCCTTAATGACAGTTATTAGATATTGAGAATCGGAAGAGTCTACAATTAGGCTTATGGGGGTGTACCAAAATAGTGTGGGGAGGGGGGGGGGGTACCAGCCCCAAGGAAAAACAAGTTTTCTCTTATATTAATTTGGACACCCCCCACTAATTTGGTACACTTCCATTAGCAATGTCGGAGTGCAGGAGTTAAGGAGGAGTTATGATGGGTTTAGGACTTGTTGCGCATGCCTTTGAATAGGCGTGAATAAATAAGGGACTAGACGTTCCAACGAATGCCTTAAATGGCTATTTTATGACATCTTCTCTACAAAAGGAAACTAAACAGAGAATTTCCAAAATATGCAAAAATCTTCCTAAAATATCAGGCAAGGAAATTAAGAAAAACATAGATTAGAGATAATGGGTGATCAAGGAGGAAAAAAATGCTAACGGAGATAATCAGCCTTCTTGACCTTTTAACTTCGCCAAGAAAGTTTCCAAGACTCCGTGTACTAGAGAGTTGGAGAATTTGAGGGATTTTCTGCAGCAAGAGATTGACAAGAGAAATCTCCAGATTGAGTACGAAAGAGTTCGTCAGGAAAATGCTCCACAATATGAACTATGGAAGAGGAAGATAATTGCAAGAGATTTGAGGAAAGATAGAGAAAGATAGGAGAGAGATGAGGGGAGAAGGAGAAGATTTGTTTGGAGAAAGACCCGCAGTGCAACCGAAAGTGATTCCGAAGAGAAAGAGAATGATTTTGAGAGAAGTGATGATCATGAGAGAATCACAGAGAAACAAAAGAGGAAGAGAGAAAATAAGTTGTAGGATGCATGGAATGAAAGATTCTTAGCAGAAAAAGAAATCCCTAGGCTTTTTGCAAGAACCATGAATGAGAGACTGAATGTTGATTCTGATGGAGAAACAATTGATGGTCTTAATGAGAATGGTGAACCAGTTGAGGTTGGAGATTTGGAGGAAGAGAATGAATATGATGAAGGAATTGAAGATGCAGGTGATGGAGGTTATGGAAGTGCAACTAAAACAGGGAGTCAGTATAGAAATAAGTACAACGATGATGGGATGGGTATCGACGACGATGATGATAGCAGTCAGCATAGCAATGAGAACAGCGGCGATGATTCTGAATAATCATCCCTGGAACATCAACAAGATTTCCATGGGAAAGCTTCGATTTTGTGAAATCGGACTAAGTGTTTCTTCGTGAAAATTCAAAGAAATCTTGTAGGTGTTGGCTGATCATTTTGCTCATATTGCTGATTTTGCTCATACTGCTGAAGCTGCTGACAGAATAGGTATTGGTTTTCTTGTGGTTATTTTGCTATCTTGGATATTTTTCTTTTTTTTTGAACATATGGGCTTGTTCTAGTATTGTTATGAAGATGGTAACTTCTAACAGTTTTAAGGTGTTAACGTGTTTGCAGGGGGTAAAAGTTTTAGTATGTGTGTAATTAAGGTGTTTGCAGGGGGGTCAAACAGTCTACTTTTTCCTGGTATGAATAGTTAATCTCTCAGATGTTTGAGGGAATTACAGACTAGGTTTTTGGGTCATGTTTTGATGTTGATCTTGTGAATGAGTTTGTTTTTTTGCTCGATCAATAATAGATTTTATTAAACCAAAGAAAAGTTACAAAAAAAAAGAAAAGAACTTTACAGAAAAGAAACCCAAACAGAAAATGAACCCATTACAAAACAGACAAGGCCCACTGTGAAATTTAGCCCAATATGATCAATAAGATATGAAGTATGTTATTCCTTGAGCTTCCAATTCTTTCAAAAAAGATGGCTTTATCAAAAATTGCTGAGTCTCTCCTTTATTCAAAACAGCACCCCTTTTTGCTAGAGCATTAGCTGAGAAGTTTATTTCCTTATAACGGTGACCAAAATTCATTTGAAATGATGAATTCTTTATTCTGTTCCATCCGGAGGATAAAAACCATGGAAATTTACATGTCAAGTAGGTTGTTACAGCTTCCTTTGAACCAGATTTGATGATTAAGTCTTGAATTCCATTTCCTGTAGCCCATTCTGCATAACACATTGTTGCTATAAGTTCAGCTATGAAAGTAGTAGCAACTCCTAAACCCCTTAGTTCTGCAAAAAGGAAAGAGCCTTCATGATTTCTACTGATAAGACCAGCACCAGCAGCACCTGGGTTACCCCTTGCAACACCCACACAGCAAACCATTATTTGATTTCTACAAGGAATTTCAAATTTTAATTCCATTATCTGCAATCTGCTTACTTGTCTTTTCTTCAGATCAAAATTTCTGAGAACTTGGAAGTCATAACTGCAATCCCATATTGTACCAGTAATTCTGACTTCACATTCTTTTATGAATTTCAGGATTTTTCTCTTGAGAGTACCAATATCAGGTTTTGTATTTTCAAAAGCAATCTTATTTCTTATGAACCACAGCTCCATCATTGTTATTGATGCTGACAAAATCCAAATTTCTTGAACTGCACTGCTTTTTGCTCCAGTTAAAGTCATTACATCTTCATAAGATTTAGGATTTAAAAACAAGAACATGCTTCCCAACCACTTCCATATTATTTGACTGAAATTGCAGTGCCATAAGATGTGATCTAAATTTTCAGAATCATTTGCACATAGATAATACTTTGAAGTCAGACTGTAACCTCTCTCCTGCCATTTACCATCAGTAGCACAAATCCTTCTTACTATTTTCCAAATATTACTAGCTGTGGAAGGATGAAGAACTGGATGCCATACATTTCTTGTCCATACCTTTTTATCATAGTGAGTCCTAATGCATTCAACTGCAGACTTTACAGTGAATTCACCAGTCATAGAACCAGACCAGATTCTTTTATCTCCCCCTGTTGATAAAATTGGTAACTCTTCAAGCTGGAAGTATTTTAACATTCTCTGGGGTAATACCCATTTTCCATTCTCTATGAAATCAGCTACTTTCCTACTCCTTGTATCCTCCATATAAGTATCATCTGGGAATAATTCACACAAAGGTTTGTCTTTTATCCACACATCATTCCAAATTGAAATACTTTCCCCATTACCAACCATCCACCTAGTATATTTTTTCACGTCTTCCATTACCCAATTAAGACCATGTAAGATGGAGGATTTCTTGTATCTTGTCTTCAGTTCACCGTTTTCTAGTAAAGTATTTTTCTCTCATAAACACAACCTATTCAGCTTCTGATTCAAGTAATTTCCATAACAACTTCATAAGCAAAGATTTGTTTATAATCTCCAATATTTTTTATCCCCAAACCTCCTTCCTCAAGGGGAACACAAACTTTATCGCATTTTAGATTATTGCTATTCTAGTTTCTGATTCCCCTGACCATAGAAAATTTCTTATAATTCTTTCAAATATTTTAACAAATTTACTTGACCATCTATAAACTGCCATATTATAAATAGGTATACTGCTCAAGACAGACTGCACAAGTGTCAATCTATCCTTAAAAGATAACAAACTTCCTATCCAGCTGACACTCTGTTTTGAATCATTTCCACTACTCCCCAAACTGTATTTATTTTCACTCTTCCTGGTTGCAGAATGACTCCTAAATACTTCTCAGGCATCTTTGATAATGGCATATTAAGCTCATCAATAATTTGTTTCTTTCTCCCCTCAGTAACACCACCCACAAAGACCTTGCTTTTCTTTTGGTTAATCTGTTGGCCTAATGAAACTTGATAATCATTCAAGAGTTTTTTCATGTATTGAATGTTTCTTTTATGTACATTAAAGAACAAAAAGACATCATCAGCAAAGAGAATATGAGTAGGTTGTATACCTCCTCTGTTCACCATAGGGGTTATCTTCTTATCCTGCACCTATTTCTTCAAATTTCTACTTACAATATCTTCTGCTATAACAAATAGAATTGGAGACAAAGGGTCACCTTGTCTCAGCCCTCTGCTCACCTGAAAGAAACCCACAGGTCCACCATTCACTAAGACTGATGCTGTTGCAAATAGAAATAAAGTATGCAACCATTGTATCCATTTTCCAGAAAATCCAAATCTTTTGAGAGCTTCAAACAAAAACTCCCATCTTAATGAATCATAAGCTTGAGTAATGTCTAATTTTATACCTACATTTCCCCCCTTCTTTTTATATCCAACTCATTCACCATTTCTGATGCAAGTACTATCTGATCTTGGATGTTTCTTCCCTTCACAAAAGCCCCTTGCTGAGCTGAAACCACCTTGTCCAACACCTTATACATTCTTGAG
This sequence comes from Papaver somniferum, assembly GCF_003573695.1. Lineage (NCBI taxonomy): Eukaryota > Viridiplantae > Streptophyta > Magnoliopsida > Ranunculales > Papaveraceae > Papaver > Papaver somniferum. The sequence continues at coordinate 13,288,272 of NC_039360.1, read as the reverse complement.
GTTATAATCTTTGTGAATAATTTGAAACTGAAGTTACTCAGACCAATAGGTCTAAATTGATTTGGTTTTCTTGCACATTTGACCTTTGGAAGCAAACATAAGAAGTTAGAATTTAAACCTTTGGGAATAAAACCATTTCTCCAACAATATTGGATTGCCTTGATCACATATTTACCCATTATATTTCCCAAGCAAATGTATAGAAGAAACCTGGAAAACCATCAGGTCCAGGTGCACTATTAGCATCCATGGCATACACTGCTTCTTTTATTTCTTCATCAGTAGGCACTGCTTCCAACATCTCATTTTCAGCATCTGTTATGATCTTGGAAATGGGTTTGATTGTAATGGAACTACTTAGTAATTAGGGGTCTGATCAGTAATAGTGATGGTATTTGTAAATCTGGTTAATAAAATTGCAATTTCGGTTTCTTTTTGTGTTGATTTGAATATAGTGGGTTACATTTGGTATGCTGGAGATGTCTTTGTGATTTCTAATGAAAGGAACAATGGTATGTTAAACTGTGGTATGTTGAAATGTATTATATGATCTATGATTTTACTAAAGCATTATCTGAATTCTATCAAGAACTAGAATCCTAGTACAAGGTAAGCGAACATATTAAGAATCCTAAATCTCTCTGCTTTCATCTAAAGTACAGGAACTGCTTCTCAAAAATACTACAATCTTGATTCACTAATGGTAACAATATCCTATACCCACACACTAAAACTGATTCTAAGTTTATCAACAAAAGGTATAACAAGCTGTAGATCATCTGTCAAAGCCGTAATAACTTGACTCAAGATTGAGTCCTGTGAAACCTACATGATTCCACTGACCCACAAAACTACTTGGTGCTGATGGAGGCATATACACATCTAATTCTAATCTACAATGTATTCTGACCACTGACCCAAGAAACTACTTTTGCAATGAATTCATAAAGAACTAGAATCTGACTAGGAAAAGGGAACAAATTATGAACAATAGCTTATCTTTGGTTTTCATCTAAATTGTTGAAACTGGTTGGGATTCTCATTAGAGCTACTGCTTCAATATACAATTGATTTATTCACCCATTTACAAACAAATGGAGATATCCTATAAACAAATTGTGACATCCTACAAACAATTAAAATACTATGTCTGACTCAGTCTAATTATCAACTAAACCTACAAAGTACACTGAGATATTCTTAAAACATAATACATTATGCTGCAACATCCACAATTGCATATAAAAATCTTCTTAATCACACTCAACAAACACAAAAACCATAAACCTAAAATCTACAATCACATATAAATCTAAAAGATATACATGTTCATAAACACCATTAGAAATTGCATCCTTCAAATTCAAAACCAACAGTTTCTAACCTCCAATTTGTAAAATTATTAAACCCCAAATGCTGAAAAACAATGATTCAGAGAAAAACCAATAAATGAAATACCTTAGATGATGATAACCTAGATTTGCATTTCCAAGATTGTGAATCAGTGTCAAAACTTCTATGAGAGATCGATTCAACTTAAATTTAGGGTTACATCGATGATTCACAAAAAAAAAAATTGACTGATTCGTGTTGTTAATGAAGTTCTCTGCAGCTGCATCTCGATGTTTCCGAAGCTCAAATCGATTGAGTAAAATGGATGGAGACGAAAATGGAAATGGGTGGAGAAATGTCTCAGGCTCTCAGTTGTTCTCGACATATTTATTCTCTTTTAGTTTTCGCAAAATTAAAAAAGAAAACGAAAAACTAATTTCATTGATTTTAGTTTTGTTTTCTGATTTTTGATAATTAAAATGAAGAGTTATAATGGGAAAAAAATGTTGGAGAAAAAATCCAGAATCATTCGGAGGCTGGGTAGCCCTTAAGTGTGAGATGAAATTGGGAGCTGATAGTAGTAATAGAGGCGCTAATAGTAGTAATGGAGGGCAACAATATAATTTGCTAATTTAAGTTGAGGATAGGAAGGTAATTACCCACAACCCTACCGAAACTCTGTAACAGATACCAATTATTGAAACGATTATCCAACGTTACAAAGTTACCAACGTCGATACGACGTTACTTAAAAAAATCCGTTACAAAATCGGGTGTTACAAATTCCCTGATTTCGTGTAGTGAATCCTAGATCACTTTCGAAGCTGTCGTGACTACACTTAGCTGGTGCAACAAGCTTTTAAACCGTAAGGCGTCCCCAACAACCAAGTTTAGTCTCGGGAGGGTTCCTCTATTGTCGGTGCAGCGGTACTAATCTTCATCACCATCTTGAGGAGTATTACGCGGTGGTTGTACCGTGTTAAGTTCTGGTAATTCATTTTCATGATTACGTAGCATTAATAAAATTTGAAATCTCGGTCGATGTCCTTAGCGTACAGAATGTTTGGATATTCCTCCTACAATAAAAATCCAAAATTAAGTGTGACGGACCGGAAAATTACGCCTTTGGCGCGTTTCCCCGCAGGCCGTAACTTCCCCGATGCGCCATGATGAAGCTACGATCCGGGCCTTAAAGCTAGGCAAACTTAGCTTCCATATCGTTCCAACTTACCCTTATTCCGCAGAGGGTTTATCAAAAAAATAAAAACTTTCTTAATACGACAAAAACGACCTTTTGAGGCCCTAAACGAATGAATTTGGCTAAATTCTGGTGACCATGTGGATCCATAGATCAACACATCTTGATCTTTGGGTCGTTTCCCATTAAAACGGACTCCTCTTGAGCTAAATTATGACACTCGGATTTTTAGCCTATGTCGAATACCTTGATAGGAAGTATGAGCATTCAGTGAATGAATGCAACCTACCTCATCAAGTTTGGCCACAATCATCTCTTGCGTCGAGCTACCAAGCCAGATGATATGATAGGCCAGAATTTCGCAATCATCTCACAATTAGATGATACGAGCGACAAAGTGCTGGACCGGCAATGCTGCAACTCATTGTGGCTGCCTACGTACTCTTCCCTACTCTAAAGGGATCAAGCACAGACTGTAGTTCATCCTCGAAGGGACAAAAGCTTAAGCCAACTCGTTTACATGGTCGTGGCCAAGCAATAATGGAAATGGCCTAGTCCGTATAGGCCGTTCCGTCGAAATGCATCCAAGTGATGCATATTTGGTCTGCGGCATGGCATAGTTCCTAAGCATCAAATGCCCTCTTCGAAAGGCTGTGCAACTATAAATGAGCCTTAGGCATCATTTATACTCTTCCGGCTACTCTATGAAGCTTACTTGGTACATGGCCTGCATATGTACCTTCAACCAACTACCCCTCCCTATATACGTTAACTTGACATTTTTACAACTTAAATTGGGGGAGAAAAAATCATTCATCAACTCCCCAAGCCGTGATGGCTGAACCTTACCACCCTGGCCAACTGTGATGTACGGCCGTATTGGCTGTCCACTGCCAACTCGATGTCCAGCCATGTTGGATGTGTCCAGCCATATTAGTTGTACATTACCAGCTCAGTGTCCAGCCATGTTGGTTGTACATTTCCAGGGCCATCTACCCAACCGGCCCAATGCACCATTTGATGCGAGATTGGCTCTATGCCAATGTAACTTCCAACTATTGCCATATTGGCCTTATCCAATATGCCTACGCGATGTGCCTTACTTAGCACCAAATGTGGCCCCTGGTAAAATGCATCTTACTATGCAAAGGAAGCTTTGTATGAAGCTTCATCTCGGTACAGGGCGCATCTTTTAGCATGCGCCATGCTAAAAACACACGGTGTTACAATATCCACCCCTTTATAGAATTTCGTCCCCGAAATTCAAAACAAGAACTATTGTAGACAAACACTTCGGTATGGATTTCCTGAGCAAAAATCCCATACCAAATGCTCAGAAATCACGGGTTTCTTCAAGTTGTCATGAACAACAATTTAGACCTTCTGAGCAACCGTCCCATACCGCCTGCCCAGGAATCCAAAAAGAGTCAACAACATCACCAAGAATCTCAATTGGCCAGTGCCAAAAGAATATCTCGACAAGGTATCCTAAATGTGCATCCCATACTACACACTCAGGAGTCCCTAAAGTTCACTATGTTGAAAGATGTCATCGAAATGACAAGGTTTTTGCGCAGTACTGTGTGGAATAGCTTCCAGTTGCCTACCGTCCCTGACGATCATCCAGGTTGCCAATCGTAAGTGGGATGCTAGCCGGCCTGACAACGCACACTTAGCCAGTTTCCAACGTGTGGGGATGATCAGTCCCATTGCCTACCCACCGTCCTAGACGGTCTTCCAGATATCCATTCGTAAGTGGGGTGCCACTTAGGTCAAGCCAGTTACTATGCGAAATAATACACGTCCCTGTTTCTTCAATTCCGATGTTGCAGCCCTATTGCTTCGAATTTTTTGGACTTACCAGTCCTGTTTATATGAAACAGGCCCAACATAACATATTTTAGCGGTTGAATCTCTCTAGACGACTTCCAGAACCAAATCAGCAGTATCGGGTTCTTCAAAATACGTAAACTCCCTGATTTATACAATCTGAATTTCCAGCCAATTCTAATCCAAAACATTGATCATGCCATGCCTGTGAAGTTTAATCAAGTCTTCCCAATCAATTTCAGCCATTGAGTCTACTTAAATTGCCTCCAAAATACGAACCCTAATTCTGCTTTTTAAATAACACCTTTTTCTGCCAAAAACCAGTTTCAAACGAAGGGGATGAAGGTGCCCCTTATTCAACTGCTTGGGTGTCAATAACAGTTTGGGTGCCCCTTAGTAATTGAGGTGCACCTTATCCAAAATGGGGGTACGTTTAGCAAATGTCCTCTGAGGTGCCTTTAACATTTTTGGAGCCGATTTTCCAAAAATGTCTATTTCCTAAAAAAGACTCAAAACAAGTTTATTAGAGAAATAATGAGTCCTAGCTAATGTTTTTATTGGTTAAAATACGTCGTACTTTCGTGCTTATCAAATTCCCCCACACTTACATTTTGCTAGTCCTCGAGCAAAACAGAAGAAGACCCGCTACACAACTGGTCATATCATAAGAGAGAGTTAGACCCGCTACACAGCTGGTCATAAAATACATTAGCTAGGACTCAGTATTTCTATTGAAAGACTAGTCACAACTTCCCTAATTTCTAGGTCATCAAATTCCTGAAAATGGTCAATTGATTCTTTTAAGTCAGGTTCATCCTCACTCATCTCTACGAGTTTACTTTTTTTGTCTAAGACTATTGTTTCTAAACCGCAAGAATTAAAATAAACTCATTCCTCTAAACCATCATTGGCTTCATAAAAAGGGAATATTACATCGTCTAAAACAGGGGTATTTCTAGTCAAATCCTCGTCCTTTTGAATAGGTGATAATTATTAAAATTATTTGGATTTAAACCAGAAATAGTATTATCATTATAAAGCTCAATTGGAGTAACAAATTCCTGATCACTATGCCTATATGTGTCTGATTCTTAATCAACACTATCCTTATCATAATCATTATAATAACATGAAAATGGTTGAACCTCATCTAAAAAGTAGTATTACCAATTCTAACCTCGTCATCTTGATTATGTGCATAACTATCTTCATTTTCAAGGGGACTATTGGAAACACTATATTGGAAATTAAGATTATTTTGAGCAATTATTTTTTGGGCCTCTAACAAAAGATTCTGAGTCGACTCACATGACTTCCTGATTGAATCTAGGAAAGAAAGTTCATTTGTTGCATTGCTTTCGTCCATGAATAAGTTATTTACTTCTGCTAACTTACATGTCGACTCAGCTAACTTACGTGTTGACTCTAGTAAAGAGGAATTATCAGAATTTTACTCGTATGACCGATGGGTGTGTGGATAATAATTGGGCTCAATATGATATGAGCCATAAGCTTCAAAAGGTTGATGTTCCAACAACTATTCACACTATGGTCAAAGTAATTTCCATTTTGAAAATCAGTCGGATATTCGTTGTATTGGCTATTGTAATAATACCAGTTCGACATTCCAAAAAAATAAAACCATTGGCAGGGGATTCGTGGGTGGATGGAGTCTTACCTCCCGTACCAGACGGGCGATGAAACGTTGAAGTCGACTCAGGCCACCGACTCCTATGTCAGTGAACGAACCTGAGGGTCCGAGGCAGTATCGTAACTGTCGTCCTTCCCTGCAACAGTTTTATTTAAATTAACCCTTAGGGTTTTAAAAATAACGTGCAAAAATAATGTTCCAAAAATAAAGTCCAAAAAGTCCAAAAATTAAAAGAAAATTTAAAAAAATAAAATCCTATTTACAGTCTCTAAATATAAAATAAAATAAAATAATTATATACAAAATCTTTTTCTTCACTCCTTTTGGATTCCTCTTTTCCTTCTTTGGCTTCGCTTTTCTTTTCAGCACTTTCTCTCTTTTTCTTCAGCTTAGTTCCAAATCTGAAAGCAAGCAAGAAATACCAAAACGCGTAAGAAAGAACAGAAATAATAAAAATAAAAATAAACCTAAAAACAAATCTATACACAAGTCCGCGTCGGCGGCGCCAAAAATTGATCGAATTTTAGATAGTGGTATATAGGTTGTCGTTCACTCGGACTTGATGAGATTGACTTTAAGAATTAATAAACTAAAATAAAAGAAAAATATATACAAAATATTATCACAGGATGAAGAGAGTTACTGGGACTAGGATTTCGTCGAATTCATAACATATGGTTCAATTTATTTATTCTCAACAATTAAAGCTCAATAAATAAAATTAACATGGACTCTGATTTTGCTAAGGTAGATTCTCAAAAGATTAGTTGTAAATCCTAAGCATGATGTATCAAAACATTTAAGCTAAGCATACTTCATCAAATTAAATGACAACCAATTAAGTCTAATCATATTTCAATTAAAATTAATGCAAAAGTCTTAAAAAGAATTAAATGATTTTACCCATGTATGAAATTTGTTTTCCTCCATTGTCCCAGTGATGGGTTCTAGCTCCGCATGGTGAAAACACACTCAAAGGAATTTTTCATCGCTCAAAAAGGTGTTTGCAAAGAGAAAAGGTATAAAGCAGTGTGTTTGTAACAGTTATAATTGTTACAGAACCCACTGTCATAGAGAAACACTAACAGACTGTTGCGAATTCGAAATAATTGTTACAGAAATTGTTACAAAGATATTGAATTTGAAACCATAGGTAACGGTTTCTGCGACTGTTTTTAATTGTTGTTCTGTGTTCTTCTTCTTCAATGACAGCAGCAGAGACAAGCTCTGGAACTCCCGCTTCTCTGATCTATTCTAACCCCTAATTCTCTATATATCATCTCTGAGTCCCATATCACTTTTATATACTCTCACGACTCCAAAATTGCTGTAATAACTCCGGAATCATCCTCATTAATGCTGCCATCCACGGGAATATTTTCTTTCTCGTTTCTTCTCCTACACGCGATAATCCTTAACAGATACGCTCCAAACACGTTGTATACCCATATAATGTTGATTCACACTAATGCAACAACAAATCTTCACGTATCTTTCACAAGTAAACCCACAAAACCTCGAGTTTTTCTCACGAAAATAATACACGTCCATGTTTCTTCAATTCCGACGTTGCAACCCTATTGCTTCGAATTTGTTGGAATTACCAGTCTTGTTTACATGAAACAGGCCCAACACAACATATTTTAGCGGTTGAATCTCTCTAGAAGACTTCTATAACCAAATCAGCAGTATCAGGTTCTACAAAATACGTAAACTCCCTGAGTTATACAATCTGAATTTCCAGCCAATTCTAATCCAAAACATTGATCATACCATGCCTGTGAAGTTTAATCAAGTCTTTCCAATCAATTTCAGCCATTGAGTCTACTTAAATTGCCTCCAAAATACGAATCCTAATTCTGTTTTCTAAAGAACACATTTTCCCGCCAAAAAACAGTTTCAAACGAAGGGGATGAAGGTGCCCCTTATCCAGCTGCTTGGGTGTCAATAACAGTTTGGGTGCCCCTCAGTAATTGAGGTGCCCCTTATCCAAAATGGGGGTCCGTTTATCAAATGTCCTTTGAGGTGCCTTTAACAACTTTTCGAGCCGAATTTTGCAAAAATGTTTATTTCCTAAAAAAGACTCAAAACAAGTTTATTAGAGAAATAATGAGTCCTAGCTAATGTATTTATGGGTTAAAATGCGTCGCACTTTCGTTCTTATCACGACCCATCACAACAATAATAGAATCTTAAGGGATCACCTGTAGAACATAAATGAAGTTAATAATTTTATTTCAGAAATGTTTATGAAATCACATTTGATCATATATTTGAAACAAACCTTTTCGATATTGGGGAACGTTATGTTTATGTAAAAGTTTTTCTTGACGAGAGAAAATATTACCACTTTCTTCAAAACTATGACCGCTCCCACCCTTATATGCTTTCCATACTCAGGATGTTCAACCACTCTGCGATGGACGTTTGCTGGCATTTTACCACTGGGATCCTGCAATAATATAAAAAATCCAACAATGAGCAATGGGTTTCAATAATTGATCAGGAAATTTAAATGATTTACTAAGTGGATAAATCACCTTCACTTTCAAAGCATAGTCATCAACATACTGTTTTTGCTCCTCGACCAGTACAACCAACCTTTCGATTCTTTGGTTTATCGGTTTAATAGATCTCAATGCAGTTCTCCCCTCTGCGTAATATTGTTGTGCAAAGAACCAAGGTTTACTTTGGAAATGAAGATCGTTAACACCTTCAGTTTCATCCCTCGCTAATCGTTGGAGGACTTGTGTAGATACATCTTCCTTTCCCGTTACTATCCTTCTATGTCTGAGATCTTATAACTGTTGAAGGTCTCCGGCCGGTCCCGAAATTTTTTCGGCTACTAAAGGCACCACGTTAGTTAGGATTAAACGCTCTGATTGTTTTACTATTGGACATGGGGTGAGGTCAACGACAACCGATTTATTGCGGTTATCATATGGGTTTGATGTGTTAGCCACAACTAGTTTGTTTGTTGAGAACTCCATTGAACTTTGTTGGGTGACCTCCGAGTAACTATCTAACACCGCTGCAAGCTCGTCTTCATCAAAACCTTCCCAGGGGTCAGCTCGAAAATTTGAGGATGATTAATATGTTTGGAAAGAAAAAACCTATTTTGTTTGGCTATTGGTTGTCTGAAGTAATTGTGAATATCATTGTCGACCAGTTTTGTTTTTTATAATCAAATAAAAGTGAGGTACAACCATCCACTTGCGTGTGGTAATTTATTACCATCCACTTGTTTTAGACATTGACATCTGAGACAAGACTTGACAACACACCCTCTTTTGAAAACTCAAAATGGGTCAGGGGGGTCTGCATGAATAAGCTTCATCATAAATGATTTTTTTTTTTGATTCCCATAACAATGTAGTACACTTATTATAATTTACGAGGTCTTCTTCTAGATTTGAGAAGAAAAAAAACAATTAGGGCTGCATAAGTCACTAGAAAAAGGAAGGATCCCTCTTTTGAATGCCGATTGGACGACCGGTTGGTCGATCCGGTTTTCAGGTAAAATTGTAGACCCAATCATAAATAGTTCCAATGTCCAGTTCGGTCGGTTTCGGTTTTTTTAGCCGGTTTTAAATTTCTTCCTAAATCCTTAGGGAAAAGGAAAAAATACAGAAACAAATTTAGTTCAACAAATAAAGAAGAAATTACATACAAAATTTTGCTAATTTCAAACTTACATTTAATTGCATACATGTTCGTTAAAAAGTATAAACATATTAATCAAAATTAAGAGACATAATATAAACCTAAATTTTATTGCAGAAGTAGATAATCTTCATTGTTAGCAACATTAATATCAATATTGATCAATCAAACAACAAAAATAATCTTTACAAAAGAACCCCCAGCTAAACAAATAGATAACTGCCAAAATAATAATAATTAAGATTGGATAATAAAATCCTCTTGTACAGATAAGTGCTTTCTAGTGTCTAGTTTCTCAAAAAAAAAATCCATCAATTCTTTTTCTTTCGTTATTATTGATGTACACTACTAACTAAAAGTAATAAGACAAATAATGAACCAATTATTTGCAGAGGTGATAAGACAATTTATTGATGTACCATACTAACTGACGTTTGATATCATCTTTATGCATCAATTATAGAGTCGAACCCCATTGTTGTTGATATTAGAGCATTTCCTATGGAATGAACAAATATGTGATTTGTTCATTTTGCTCCCACTATGGACTCAACAAACATGAAAAATGGATGTTCAAACCAACAAATTTCACTACTCGAAATAAGGGATTTTGCAACATCTGATTTTGTAACGGATATTTTTTAAGTAACCTCATATCGACGTTGGTAACTTTGTAACGTTGGATAATCGTTGCAACAATTGATATCTATTACAGAATTTCGGGAGGGTTGTGGGTAATTACCTTCTTATCCTCAACTTAAATTTCCAAGTTACATTGTTACCCTCCATTACTACTATCAGCTCCCAATTTCATCTCATACTCAAGGGCTACCCAGCCTCCAAACGATTCTGCTTTTTTCTCCAACATTTTTTTTCCCATTATAACTCTTCATTTTAATTACCGAAAATCAAAAAACAAAATTAAAATCAATGAAATTAGTTTTTCGTTTTTTTAATTGTGCGAAAATTAAAAGAGAAAAAAATATGTCGAGAACAACTGAGAGCCTGAGACATTTCTCCACCCATTTTCCTTTTCCTCTTCGTCCATTTTACTCCATCGATTTGAGATTCGGAAACATCGAGATGTAGCTGCAGAGAACTTCATTAACAACATGAATCAACCAATTTTTCTGTAAATCATCGATGTAACCCTGAATTTAAGTTGAAGCGATCTCTCATAGAAGTTTTGACACTGATTCACAATCTTGGAAATGCAAATCTGGGTTATCATCATCTAAGGTATTTCATTTATTGGTTTTTCTCTGAATCATTGTTTTTCAACATTTGGGGGTTTAATAATTTTACAAATTGGAGGTTAGAGACTGTGGGTTTTGAATTTGAATGATGCAGTTTCTGATGGTGTTTATGAACATGTATATCTTTTATATTTATATGTGATTGTAGATTTTAGGTTTATGGTTTTTGTGTTTGTTGAGTGTGATTAAGAAGATTTGTATATGTAATTGTGGATGTTGCAGTACATTGTATTATGTTTTAAGAATATCTCAGTGTACTTTGTAGGTTTAGTTGATAATTAGACTTAGTCATACATAATATTTTACTTGTTTGTAGGATGTCACAATTTGTTTATAGTATATCTCCATTTGTTTGTAAATGGGTGAATTAATCAATTGTGTATTGAAGCAGTAGCTCTAATAAGAATCCCAACCAGTTTCAACAATTTAGATGAAAACCAAAGAGAAGCTATTGTTCATAATTTGTTCCCTTTGCCTAGTCATATTCTAGTTCTTTATGAATTCATTGCCAAAATAGTTTCTTGGGTCAGTGGTCAGAATACATTGTAGATTAGAATTAGATGTGTATATGCCTCCACCAGCACCAAGTAGTTTTGTGGGTCAGTGGAATCATGTAGGTTTCACATGACTCAATCTTGAGTCAAGTTATTACGGCTTTGACAGATGATCTACAACTTGTTATACCTTTTGTTGATAAACTTGTACTCAGTCATAGTGTTTGGGTATATTGTTACCATTTCTGAATCAAGATTGTAGTATGTTTTGAGAAGCAGTTTTTGCACTTTAGATGAAAAGCAGAGAGAATTAGGATTCGTAATATGTTCCCTTACCTTGTACTAGGATTCTAGTTCTTTAGAGAAATTAGATAATGTGCCAGTAAATTCATAGATCATATAATACATTTCAACATACCACAGTTTAACATACCATTGTTCCTTTCATTAGAAATCACAAAGACATCTCCAGCATACCAAATGTAACCCACTATATTTAAATCAACACAAAAAGAAACCTAAATTGCAATTTCATTAACCAGATTTAAAAATAACATCACTATTATTGATCAGACCCCTAATTACCAAGTAGTTCCGTTACAATCAAACCCATTCACAAGATCAACATCAAAACATGACCCAAAAACCTAGTATGTAATTCCCTCAAACATCTGAGAGATTAACTATTCATACCATGAAAAACTAGACAGTTCGACCCCCCTGCACACACCTTAATTACACACATACTAAAACCGTTACCCCCCCTGCAAACACGTTAACACCTTAAAACTGTTAGCAGTTACCATCTGCATAAAAATACCAAAACAATCCCATATGTTCCAAAAAAAAAAAGAAAAACATCCAAGATAGCAAAATAACCACAAGAAAACCAATACCTATTCTGTCAGCAGCTTCAGCACTATGAGCAAAATCACCAATATGAGCAAAATGATCAGCAAACACCTACAAGATTTCTTTGTGTAGTTGCAGGAAATCCTACACTACACCCCTCATATGATTTCATTATTACTCAACTCATTTTTAGGTTTACACTCTTAATTTTATTGATCAATCTTTGAATGTTCTTACAAGAAAAGATAAGGAATTAAGAATGACCTCTGTTCTAGACTTTCTCTCTCCTATTTACTTGTTTCTTACTCAAAAAACATCTCTCCCATTCTTTACAACTTGAACGACTATTTATAGGGAAATACATAGTGGATGACAGCTAATCTGTCCTTTATTTTCGGGTATGGTTTGCGACATTATCGCAACCTTACAAATGTTAATTTCGCAAGCTTTCTAATTTTCGCAGAACTATCACATCTTTCTCGTGATTCTAGCTGACGTCGTTTATCGTATCATTTCTGAAATTGTTATGCGACGCTGTTGTGTTGTTTAGTTAATAATTTCGCTGAGACATTATCGTTGAGATTCTGATCCTACATCTTGCCTCTTCTCATATCTTCTCTGCAAATTAGATAATTATGTGAGAAATGCCGTAGCTGTTTATATCTTCATATTCTGCATTTATCACACGTATTCTTTCTTCCATCCGTTTCTTGACACGTCTTCTGTAACCGCTGCTTTTCAACCGCTCACGTCTTTTCGTCTTAATGATGTTTATTTCTTCGGGTAAAAAAAAATCTCCTTTATATACTCTTCTTTCCACTTTCTTTTTACTTTCTCTTCTCTTTTTATTCTCCCATCTCTGTAACTCTCTTATTCTTCTGCAAATTCTGCTAATGTAATTTTTCCCTCTTCAATCTTCTTACTTTTTATTCATTCCCATACTCTATATTCAAATTTGGATCCAAGTGGTCATAGACATGAGAAGAATTTAAAAGATGTCCAAAAAGATCTTGCTGATAAAGGTTTCACACTCTCTACCATTCCTGGTGAAAATGCCAAATCAATTCTTTCTGTCAAACTTTTCTATGATCAGTACTGTGATGATCAATCAATCATAATTTCGCTAGGTCAGATTCTCGCAGGTCCCCCTATTCCTCTTTATGACCCAGATCTTCCTTTATTCTCTGAAATTCTCGCTCACCCAGGATTTTCGCGAGCTATCTTCCAACTGAGTGGGGACTGCATTCGTTTGATGCTAGAGTTCGCTAACCGTGGTGCTGGTAAAGGATATCTGTACTCCAAAGAACTTAGGGATCCTAAATTCGCATACCTAGAGATAATTGCTGAGAAATACACAGTAGCGAGTTTCTTTGAGAACTATGAACTTATCTCCATGAAGAAAGAGAATACTCGCTGGGGTATTCGCTTAAAAAGGAAAGATAACATTGATGAAGCTAAAATTCTCATGCAAGATATTGACTGGCACTATGGTAAAAACACAACTCCTCGCCAATCCAAAGATGATAAATGGTGTGTTTTTCCTTTAATGCTAAAAGGACCTTACATTGCTGGGTCAAATGTTCTTCCTGTGAATCTCGCTGCTTATCAACCTTGGGTTAAAAGGTCTGGATGCTGATTATCTCCGTTAGCAATATTGTTTCCTCCTTGATCACCCATTATCTCTAATCTATGTTTTTCTTAATTTCCTTGCTTGATCTTTTAGGAAGATTTTTGCATATTTTGGAAATTCTCTGTTTAGTTCCCTTTTGTAGAGAAGATGCCATAAATAGTCATTTAAGGCATTTGGTGGAACGTCTCGTCCCTTAGCTATTCACGCATATTCAAAGGCATGCACAACAAGTCATAAAACCATCATAACTCCTCCTTAACTACTTCACTCCAACATTGCTAATGTGAGTGTACCAAATTAGTGGGGTTGTCCAAAATCATATAAGAGAAAACCGGTTTTGCCTTGGGGATGGTACGCCCCCCACTGATTTGGTACACCCCCATTAGCCTAATTGTAGGCTCTTCCGGTTCTCAATATCTAATAACTTCCGTTAAGGGGTTGATAGACAGTTCAACCAAACACTAATTATCATATTTGATTTTTGGTAGATACTGAAAGAGCCAGCACCTGTTGAGAGGCATTATGTGGCGCTAGTGTACTGCATTTATAATGGCAGTGTTCACACCTGAAATGGCTTAATGTTCATGAGATAATTTGTTCGGTGTACAAAAAATGGTCAAACATAATAGGTCAACAAATGTCAAACAAATTAGGTCAAACCTGAGAAGTCAAGCAAAATAAAATCAGCACACTTTTGTATATTTATTTAATTTTATATAGTTAAAATATGGGCCATATCTTCACTTGAACTGCATCATGGCTTGGTTCAGGCATCATGCCATATCTCAATATCCTGGTCCCTGAGTCCTAGCCAACAACTAATTAATCAACTAATGTCAAACAAATTAGGTCAAATAAAATAGGTCAAGCAAAATAAAATCAGCACTGTGCCACATAATGTCTAAATTTTAAAGAAAAATAAAAAGTTCTAGGGGGTTTCGAACCACCGACCTGAAACTTACTTAAACTAAAGTGAACCACTGTGCCCCACTACTATTTTTGACATTAGCTGGACTTGTATTAAATTTATACAATTATTAGCACACTTGTATATAGATGGTCCATATCTTGAACTGCAGCATGGTTTGGCTTAGGCATCATGCTGTATCTCAATACCCTAGTAACTGAGATCTGATCAACAACTAATTAATCAACTACTGTCAAACAAATCAGGTCAAACATAGGTCAAGCAAAATAAAATCAGCACACTTGTGTGTAGATGGCACATATCTTGAACTGTAGCATGGTTTGGCTCAAGCATCATGTCATATCTCAATACCCTGGTCCCTGACCGACAACTCAAATGAGCCACAAAAATCTACCAACACTATGTCCGGAACAGCGCCTGAGACATAACTCATTATCAGTTCATCTAATTCCATTGATTTGAGCTGCAGAAAACTTCAGCAACAACAATGAATGGATCAATCAATTCTTCTGTGAAACTTCGATGTAACCCAAGATTTAAGTTTAATCGATCTTTCATAGAAGTATTGACACTGATTCATATTCCAAGGTATTTCTCATTAATTCATTTGGGGGTTTCTTGGAGATTCATCTGCAGAAAACTTCATCAACAGTAATGAATCAATCGATTCTTCTATGAAACATCGATTCAAGCCTAGATTTTAGTTTAATCGATATCTCATAGAAGTATTGATAGTGATTCATAATTTTGGAAATTCAAATCTTGGTCATCTTCATCTAAGGTATTTCTCATTCATTCATTTGGGGGTTTAATGATTTTACAAATTGGAGGTTACACACTCTTGATTTTGAATGGTACAATTTCTGATGGTGATTATGAAGTATGAACATCTCTATGTTTCAGATTTTAGGTTTATTTTTATGTTGTTGTGAATTGTATCATGTTTTGAGAGTCTTTTGGTGATTATGAACATCTCAATTGCATGCTTTATGCCTCCACCAAGTGGTTTTATATGTCAGTTGACAGATGATCTTAGACTCAGACATAGTATATTTGGTTGTAGGATGTCAACATTGGTGAATAAAGCTTGTATTTTGTTTTAAGAATCGGCATCTCAGGAATCTTTGTGATTTGTATTCATTGTCAGATTGTAGAATTAGGTGTGTGGGTTGTATATGGTAAGTAGGGTTTCTGTCAATTATGTGCAAGTCGAATATGACGTAACCAGCACAAGAAATTTTTTATTAGTCATGTATTGACAAAATATATAAAGATCAAACATATATAGATGTTCGTAGTTTTACCATTCGTCATATTGTAGATTAAGACTAGGTGTGTATATGCCTCTCCATCAAGTGAATTAGACTGGATAAAGAATCTTTTTTTGAATTTCAAACATGCTGCAATTTCAAAGATGCAGGGAAACTATTAAGAAACACTAAAGTGAATTGTTTTCAGTATACATTTGTTTTCATTACAGTTCAGTCTTGTACATGTTCCAGTTCTTTGCATTGTAGTTTTAGATTCTAGATTACAAACTGCATCTCCAACATTATCGTCACGCAATCATCGGACAATATATATAAACTGACTTCATCATATTGCATTTCATAAAGTTACAACCTTTATGTTTATTCAGTGTTGAGCAACATTTGACAGCAACACTATCGTGTTCATAATATCCAGTTACACACAAAAAATCCAAGTACCAAAAACAAAATGGAAAAATCAAAATAAACACAACTTTCCCCTGTATCATCTCCTGCATTTTCAGACTCCATTTCCATGACCAAAAAAGAAATCATGATTCAGTGACTTACCATTTTCTTTTCGATAAGGCTTACTCGGTAAACCCGATCAGTCGGAATCAGACTCTTCCTCCTCATCAGACTCTTCCTGTTGTACATATTCCGGGTCATCAGACCCCTCTTCCTCTTCCTCTTCATCTTCATCTGACTCTGATTCAGAATCGGTCTTTCGGGCCATATCTGCAGCATGGCTTGGTTCAGGCATCATGCCATATCTTCACTTGAACTGCAGCATGGCTTGGTTCAGGCATCATGCCATATCTCAATATCCTGGTCCCTGAGTCCTAGCCAACAACTAATTAATCAACTAATGTCAAACAAATTAGGTCAAATAAAATAGGTCAAGCAAAATAAAATCAGCACTGTGCCACATAATGTCTAAATTTTAAAGAAAAATAAAAAGTTCTAGGGGGTTTCGAACCACCGACCTGAAACTTACTTAAACTAAAGTGAACCACTGTGCCCCACTACTATTTTTGACATTAGCTGGACTTGTATTAAATTTATACAATTATTAGCACACTTGTATATAGATGGTCCATATCTTGAACTGCAGCATGGTTTGGCTTAGGAATCATGCCGTATCTCAATACCCTAGTAACTGAGATCTGATCAACAACTAATTAATCAACTACTGTCAAACAAATCAGGTCAAACATAGGTCAGGCAAAATAAAATAAGCACACTTGTGTGTAGATGGCCCATATCTTGAACTGTAGCATGGTTTGGCTCAAGCATCATGTCATATCTCAATACCCTGGTCCCTGACAGACAACTCAAATGAGCCACAAAAATCTACCAACACTATGTCCGGAACAGCGCCTGAGACATAACTCATTATCAGTTCATCTAATTCCATTTATTTGAGCTGCAGAAAACTTTAGCAACAACAATGAATAGATCAATCAATTCTTCTGTGAAACTTCGATGTAACCCAAGATTTAAGTTTAATCGATCTTTCATAGAAGTATTGACACTGATTCATAATCCAAGGTATTTCTCATTCATTCATTTGGGGGTTTCTTGGAGATTCAGCTGCAGAAAACTTCATCAACAGCAATGAATCAATCGATTCTTCTATGAAACATCGATTCAAGCCTAGATTTTAGTTTAATCGATACCTCATAGAAGTATTGATAGTGATTCATAATTCTGGAAATTCAAATCTTGGTAATCTTCATCTAAGGTATTTCTCATTCATTCATTTGGGGGTTTAATGATTTTACAAATTGGAGGTTACACACTCTTGATTTTGAATGGTACAATTTCTGATGGTGATTATGAAGTATGAACATCTCTATGTTTCAGATTTTAGGTTTATTTTTATGTTGTTGTGAATTGTATCATGTTTTGAGAGTCTTTTGGTGATTATGAACATCTCAATTGCATGCTTTATGCCTCCACCAAGTGGTTTTATATGTCAGTTGACAGATGATCTTAGACTCAGACATAGTATATTTTGTTGTAGGATGTCAACATTGGTGAATAAAGCTTGTATTCTGTTTTAAGAATCAGCATCTCAGGAATCTTTGTGATTTGTATTCATTGTCATATTGTAGAATTAGGTGTGTGGGTTGTATATGGTAAGTAGGGTTTCTGTCAATTATGTGCAAGTAGAATATGACGCAACCAGCACAAGAAATTTTTTGTTAGTCATGTATTGACAAAAGATATAAAGATCAAACATATATAGATGTTCGTAGTTTTACCATTCGTCATATTGTAGATTAAGACTAGGTGTGTATATGCCTCTCCATCAAGTGAATTAGACTGGATAAAGAATCTTTTTTTGAATTTCAAACATGCTGCAATTTCAAAGATGCAGGGAAACTATTAAGAAACACTAAAGTGAATTGTTTTCAGTATACATTTGTTTTCATTACAGTTCAGTCTTGTACATGTTCCAGTTCTTTGCATTGTAGTTTTAGATTCTAGATTACAAACTGCATCTCCAACATTATCGTCACGCAATCATCGGACAATATATATAAACTGACTTCATCATATTGCATTTCATAAAGTTACAACCTTTATGTTTATTCAGTGTTGAGCAACATTTGACAGCAACACTATCGTGTTCATAATATCCAGTTACACACAAAAAATCCAAGTACCAAAAACAAAATGGAAAAATCAAAATAAACACAACTTTCCCCTGTATCATCTCCTGCATTTTCAGACTCCATTTCCATGACCAAAAAAGAAATCATGATTCAGTGACTTACCATTTTCTTTTCGATAAGGCTTACTCGGTAAACCCGATCAGTCGGAATCAGACTCTTCCTCCTCATCAGACTCTTCCTGTTGTACATATTCCGGGTCATCAGACCCCTCTTCCTCTTCCTCTTCATCTTCATCTGACTCTGATTCAGAATCGGTCTTTCGGGCCATATCTGCAGCATGGCTTGGTTCAGGCATCATGCCATATCTTCACTTGAACTGCAGCATGGCTTGGTTCAGGCATCATGCCATATCTCAATATCCTGGTCCCTGAGTCCTAGCCAACAACTAATTAATCAACTAATGTCAAACAAATTAGGTCAAATAAAATAGGTCAAGCAAAATAAAATCAGCACTGTGCCACATAATGTCTAAATTTTAAAGAAAAATAAAAAGTTCTAGGGGGTTTCGAACCACCGACCTGAAACTTACTTAAACTAAAGTGAACCACTGTGCCCCACTACTATTTTTGACATTAGCTGGACTTGTATTAAATTTATACAATTATTAGCACACTTGTATATAGATGGTCCATATCTTGAACTGCAGCATGGTTTGGCTTAGGAATCATGCCGTATCTCAATACCCTAGTAACTGAGATCTGATCAACAACTAATTAATCAACTACTGTCAAACAAATCAGGTCAAACATAGGTCAGGCAAAATAAAATAAGCACACTTGTGTGTAGATGGCCCATATCTTGAACTGTAGCATGGTTTGGCTCAAGCATCATGTCATATCTCAATACCCTGGTCCCTGACAGACAACTCAAATGAGCCACAAAAATCTACCAACACTATGTCCGGAACAGCGCCTGAGACATAACTCATTATCAGTTCATCTAATTCCATTTATTTGAGCTGCAGAAAACTTCAGCAACAACAATGAATAGATCAATCAATTCTTCTGTGAAACTTCGATGTAACCCAAGATTTAAGTTTAATCGATCTTTCATAGAAGTATTGACACTGATTCATAATCCAAGGTATTTCTCATTCATTCATTTGGGGGTTTCTTGGAGATTCAGCTGCAGAAAACTTCATCAACAGCAATGAATCAATCGATTCTTCTATGAAACATCGATTCAAGCCTAGATTTTAGTTTAATCGATACCTCATAGAAGTATTGATAGTGATTCATAATTCTGGAAATTCAAATCTTGGTAATCTTCATCTAAGGTATTTCTCATTCATTCATTTGGGGGTTTAATGATTTTACAAATTGGAGGTTACACACTCTTGATTTTGAATGGTACAATTTCTGATGGTGATTATGAAGTATGAACATCTCTATGTTTCAGATTTTAGGTTTATTTTTATGTTGTTGTGAATTGTATCATGTTTTGAGAGTCTTTTGGTGATTATGAACATCTCAATTGCATGCTTTATGCCTCCACCAAGTGGTTTTATATGTCAGTTGACAGATGATCTTAGACTCAGACATAGTATATTTTGTTGTAGGATGTCAACATTGGTGAATAAAGCTTGTATTCTGTTTTAAGAATCAGCATCTCAGGAATCTTTGTGATTTGTATTCATTGTCATATTGTAGAATTAGGTGTGTGGGTTGTATATGGTAAGTAGGGTTTCTGTCAATTATGTGCAAGTAGAATATGACGCAACCAGCACAAGAAATTTTTTGTTAGTCATGTATTGACAAAAGATATAAAGATCAAACATATATAGATGTTCGTAGTTTTACCATTCGTCATATTGTAGATTAAGACTAGGTGTGTATATGCCTCTCCATCAAGTGAATTAGACTGGATAAAGAATCTTTTTTTGAATTTCAAACATGCTGCAATTTCAAAGATGCAGGGAAACTATTAAGAAACACTAAAGTGAATTGTTTTCAGTATACATTTGTTTTCATTACAGTTCAGTCTTGTACATGTTCCAGTTCTTTGCATTGTAGTTTTAGATTCTAGATTACAAACTGCATCTCCAACATTATCGTCACGCAATCATCGGACAATATATATAAACTGACTTCATCATATTGCATTTCATAAAGTTACAACCTTTATGTTTATTCAGTGTTGAGCAACATTTGACAGCAACACTATCGTGTTCATAATATCCAGTTACACACAAAAAATCCAAGTACCAAAAACAAAATGGAAAAAGCAAAATAAACACAACTTTCCCCTGTATCATCTCCTGCATTTTCAGACTCCATTTCCATGACCAAAAAAGAAATCATGATTCAGTGACTTACCATTTTCTTTTCGATAAGGCTTACTCGTTAAACCCGATCAGTCGGAATCAGACTCTTCCTCCTCATCAGACTCTTCCTGTTGTACATATTCCGGGTCATCAGACCCCTCTTCCTCTTCCTCTTCATCTTCATCTGACTCTGATTCAGAATCGGTCTTTCGGGCCATATCTGCAGCATGGCTTGGTTCAGGCATCATGCCATATCTTCACTTGAACTGCAGCATGGCTTGGTTCAGGCATCATGCCATATCTCAATATCCTGGTCCCTGAGTCCTAGCCAACAACTAATTAATCAACTAATGTCAAACAAATTAGGTCAAATAAAATAGGTCAAGCAAAATAAACTCAGCACTGTGCCACATAATGTCTAAATTTTAAAGAAAAATAAAAAGTTCTAGGGGGTTTCGAACCACCGACCTGAAACTTACTTAAACTAAAGTGAACCACTGTGCCCCACTACTATTTTTGACATTAGCTGGACTTGTATTAAATTTATACAATTATTAGCACACTTGTATATAGATGGTCCATATCTTGAACTGCAGCATGGTTTGGCTTAGGAATCATGCCGTATCTCAATACCCTAGTAACTGAGATCTGATCAACAACTAATTAATCAACTACTGTCAAACAAATCAGGTCAAACATAGGTCAGGCAAAATAAAATAAGCACACTTGTGTGTAGATGGCCCATATCTTGAACTGTAGCATGGTTTGGCTCAAGCATCATGTCATATCTCAATACCCTGGTCCCTGACAGACAACTCAAATGAGCCACAAAAATCTACCAACACTATGTCCGGAACAGCGCCTGAGACATAACTCATTATCAGTTCATCTAATTCCATTTATTTGAGCTGCAGAAAACTTCAGCAACAACAATGAATAGATCAATCAATTCTTCTGTGAAACTTCGATGTAACCCAAGATTTAAGTTTAATCGATCTTTCATAGAAGTATTGACACTGATTCATAATCCAAGGTATTTCTCATTCATTCATTTGGGGGTTTCTTGGAGATTCAGCTGCAGAAAACTTCATCAACAGCAATGAATCAATCGATTCTTCTATGAAACATCGATTCAAGCCTAGATTTTAGTTTAATCGATACCTCATAGAAGTATTGATAGTGATTCATAATTCTGGAAATTCAAATCTTGGTAATCTTCATCTAAGGTATTTCTCATTCATTCATTTGGGGGTTTAATGATTTTACAAATTGGAGGTTACACACTCTTGATTTTGAATGGTACAATTTCTGATGGTGATTATGAAGTATGAACATCTCTATGTTTCAGATTTTAGGTTTATTTTTATGTTGTTGTGAATTGTATCATGTTTTGAGAGTCTTTTGGTGATTATGAACATCTCAATTGCATGCTTTATGCCTCCACCAAGTGGTTTTATATGTCAGTTGACAGATGATCTTAGACTCAGACATAGTATATTTTGTTGTAGGATGTCAACATTGGTGAATAAAGCTTGTATTCTGTTTTAAGAATCAGCATCTCAGGAATCTTTGTGATTTGTATTCATTGTCATATTGTAGAATTAGGTGTGTGGGTTGTATATGGTAAGTAGGGTTTCTGTCAATTATGTGCAAGTCGAATATGACGCAACCAACACAAGAAATTTTTTGCTAGTCATGTATTGACAAAAGATATAAAGATCAAACATATATAGATGTTCGTAGTTTTACCATTCGTCATATTGTAGATTAAGACTAGGTGTGTATATGCCTCTCCATCAAGTGAATTAGACTGGATAAAGAATCTTTTTTTGAATTTCAAACATGCTGCAATTTCAAAGATGCAGGGAAACTATTAAGAAACACTAAAGTGAATTGTTTTCAGTATACATTTGTTTTCATTACAGTTCAGTCTTGTACATGTTCCAGTTCTTTGCATTGTAGTTTTAGATTCTAGATTACAAACTGCATCTCCAACATTATCGTCACGCAATCATCGGACAATATATATAAACTGACTTCATCATATTGCATTTCATAAAGTTACAACCTTTATGTTTATTCAGTGTTGAGCAACATTTGACAGCAACACTATCGTGTTCATAATATCCAGTTACACACAAAAAATCCAAGTACCAAAAACAAAATGGAAAAAGCAAAATAAACACAACTTTCCCCTGTATCATCTCCTGCATTTTCAGACTCCATTTCCATGACCAAAAAAGAAATCATGATTCAGTGACTTACCATTTTCTTTTCGATAAGGCTTACTCGTTAAACCCGATCAGTCGGAATCAGACTCTTCCTCCTCATCAGACTCTTCCTGTTGTACATATTCCGGGTCATCAGACCCCTCTTCCTCTTCCTCTTCATCTTCATCTGACTCTGATTCAGAATCGGTCTTTCGGGCCATATCTGCAGCATGGCTTGGTTCAGGCATCATGCCATATCTTCACTTGAACTGCAGCATGGCTTGGTTCAGGCATCATGCCATATCTCAATATCCTGGTCCCTGAGTCCTAGCCAACAACTAATTAATCAACTAATGTCAAACAAATTAGGTCAAATAAAATAGGTCAAGCAAAATAAACTCAGCACTGTGCCACATAATGTCTAAATTTTAAAAAAATAAAAGTTCTAGGGGGTTTCGAACCCCGACCTGAAACTTACTTAAACTAAAGTAACCACTGTGCCCCACTACTATTTTGACATTAGGGATTGTATTAAATTTTTACAATTATTAGCACACTTGTATATAGATGGTCCATATCTTGAACTGCAGCATGGTTTGGCTTAGGAATCATGCCGTATCTCAATACCCTAGTAACTGAGATCTGATCAACAACTAATTAATCAACTACTGTCAAACAAATCAGGTCAAACATAGGTCAGGCAAAATAAAATAAGCACACTTGTGTGTAGATGGCCCATATCTTGAACTGTAGCATGGTTTGGCTCAAGCATCATGTCATATCTCAATACCCTGGTCCCTGACAGACAACTCAAATGAGCCACAAAAATCTACCAACACTATGTCCGGAACAGCGCCTGAGACATAACTCATTATCAGTTCATCTAATTCCATTATTTGAGCTGCAGAAAACTTCAGCAACAACAATGAATAGATCAATCAATTCTTCTGTGAAACTTCGATGTAACCCAAGATTTAAGTTTAATCGATCTTTCATAGAAGTATTGACACTGATTCATAATCCAAGGTATTTCTCATTCATTCATTTGGGGGTTTCTTGGAGATTCAGCTGCAGAAAACTTCATCAACAGCAATGAATCAATCGATTCTTCTATGAAACATCGATTCAAGCCTAGATTTTAGTTTAATCGATACCTCATAGAAGTATTGATAGTGATTCATAATTCTGGAAATTCAAATCTTGGTAATCTTCATCTAAGGTATTTCTCATTCATTCATTTGGGGGTTTAATGATTTTACAAATTGGAGGTTACACACTCTTGATTTTGAATGGTACAATTTCTGATGGTGATTATGAAGTATGAACATCTCTATGTTTCAGATTTTAGGTTTATTTTTATGTTGTTGTGAATTGTATCATGTTTTGAGAGTCTTTTGGTGATTATGAACATCTCAATTGCATGCTTTATGCCTCCACCAAGTGGTTTTATATGTCAGTTGACAGATGATCTTAGACTCAGACATAGTTTTGTTGTAGGATGTCAACATTGGTGAATAAAGCTTGTATTCTGTTTTAAGAATCAGCATCTCAGGAATCTTTGTGATTTGTATTCATTGTCATATTGTAGAATTAGGTGTGTGGGTTGTATATGGTAAGTAGGGTTTCTGTCAATTATGTGCAAGTCGAATATGACGCAACCAACACAAGAAATTTTTTGCTAGTCATGTATTGACAAAGATATAAAGATCAAACATATATAGATGTTCGAGTTTTACCATTCGTCATATTGTAGATTAAGACTAGGTGTGTATATGCCTCTCCATCAAGTGAATTAGACTGGATAAAGAATCTTTTTTTGAATTTCAAACATGCTGCAATTTCAAAGATGCAGGGAAACTATTAAGAAACACTAAAGTGAATTGTTTTCAGTACACATTTGTTTTCATTACAGTTCAGTCTTGTACATGTTCCAGTTCTTTGCATTGTAGTTTTGGTTTCTAGATTACAAACTGCATCTCCAACATTATCGTCACGCAATCATCGGAAAATATAAATAAACTGACTTCATCATATTGCATTTCATAAAGTTACAACCTTTATGTTTATTCAGTGTTGAGCAACATTTGACAGCAACACTATCGTGTTCATAATATCCAGCTACACACAAAAAATCCAAGTACCAAAAACAAAATGGAAAAAGCAAAATAAACACAACTTTCCCCTGTATCATCTCCTGCATTTTCAGACTCCATTGCCATGACCAAAAAAGAAATCATGATTCAGTGACTTACCATTTTCTTTTCGATAAGGCTTACTCTTTAAACCCGATCAGTCGGAATCAGACTCTTCCTCCTCATCAGACTCTTCATGTTGTACATATTCCGGGTCATCAGACCCCTCTTCCTCTTCCTCTTCATCTTCATCTGACTCTGCTTCAGAATCGGTCTTTCGGGCCAAAATTTCATCATTAATCCCAAGAATCTCATCTTCGTGAAAAACTGCAAGTGACTCATGTATTGGACATATTACTGACACTATGAACAACAACAACTGGCTGTTCATCTTCGATAGCACTTGCATCACTATCGTGCGACACATATTCTTTTGCCTCTTCCGCCTTGATCTCCGCCATTTCCGCCAACCTAATCCTTTTCTCCTGCACTGCATAGTACTTTTCCTTCTCTGCTTCATCTTTCAAGGGATCACGGAGACGCTTCTTTGGAAGAATCTCTACTGGTTTCTTTGGATAAATCTCTACTGTTTTCTCTTGTACTTTATTTACTGCAGCATGCATATCTTGCCACAGAGGAGCGAGTTCAGTATCACTCAACAAATCACTTACTCTCTTTTGTACTTTCTGGATATTATCCTTGGTTATCTGCCCAATCATCTGCATAGTGGCGGATAACCTTTCTTGTCTTTGCCTCTCTTCCCATTCTTTCAATTGTTGCTCTTCAGTCATGGGGGCTTTACCCTTTCGTCTGCGTCGATCATGATCACCAGCCATTTTGATTGATTTGATCTAGAAAAAAATTCATAGAACATTTGTCTCCCTCTACATATTTTCTCTCAGAAATTATTTGCTTTATGACCCTTTGGTTTCCCCCTTATAAACTAGTCTAACCTAAAAGACACAACAGTTGGTAACAGAAATAAACTCTAATTTCTTCCAGGGTCATTCATATTCCCAAGAGAAAGCTTTAATCGGTAATATCACCTGACAATAATAACTGCCAATTTAGGTATAACTTCAGATGATTTTGTGGTTGAAAACTTGAATGGGAAATTTGTAACGGTACCCCTGCTATGAAGAGTAAAAAAACGCCTATAAAAGGTAATTTCGTCATTTTCACAGTCGCCTGAAATTTGCTTCCGGCGAGGGTAATTTTGTCATTTCACCATCGCTGTAAAATTTTCTTTAGCTTTGGTCATTTTCACAGTCGCTGGAAAATTTGCTTTCACCGTCGCTGGGAAATTTGCTTTTCTGTCACCAGAAAATTTGCTTTCGCCAGAAAATTTGTTTCGCCATCGCCGGAAATTTTGCTTTCACCGTCTTCGGATCCATCCAATCTGATATTTGACATCAAAAACCTCACCTGGACAAGAACATTGGGTCTGTATATATGGTAAACTTGCAAGCTGAGTTCCATCATAGGTTGCAGAATCCACTTCAGATCCATCGAGTTTGATATTTGACATCAAAAACCTCACCTGGACGAGAACATTGGGTTTGTATATGGTAATCTTGCAAGCTGAGTTCCATAATAGGTTGCAGAATCCACTTCGAATCCATCCAATATGATATTTGACATCAAAAAACTCACTTGGACAAGAACATTGGGTCTATATATGGTAATCTTGCAAGCTGAGTTCCATAATAGGTTGCAGAATCCACCTCAGATCCATCCAATCTGATATTTGACATCAAAAACCTCACCTGCTGTTTGTGGGTGAAAACTGTTTCTGCTGATTTTGGTAAATTTGGGTGTGTGGATAAGAAACGAATATAAACCCTAAATAATGCACTGCACGGGAGTACTTTTGATTCGAGAGATTAATTTGTACAATCCTGGCCTAAACCAAGAAATGGACGTTCCAGGCTTGCTTCGGTCACAAAGTGAAGGAGAAGGGTTGGTCTTAGGGAGGGAAGCAAAGAGAGTGTTGAGACCAGAATAGTTGATTCTGAAGGTGTGGTTGCTTATGACTCATATCTGAAAGTAGAACTGGCTAGCAGAATGGAAAGCTACCAGGTGATTTCTAGATACTGTGTTGTTGTCTGACTAAAACTTGTTGTTTGGTGGAAATAGGTGAAGCCTATTTACACAAGTCATATTGAAACATACCCTGGTCTCGTAGGAAGTGGAGACGATTGAGTGGTGGAAGAATGGAGTAACGTATAACCGTCAGAAACCCATGCTTCCATGATGAAAGAAGTGGATCCGTTTACACCCGTTAATTCTTGCCGCCATTAATTGTCATACTTCATGACACTTTCTTATAACTAGCGTATTTCACGCCGCACGCTATAAACCGCCAGACCAATACCCTAATGAGTATCCCCCAGTTTGTGACATATTTGATGTCTCGAGTGTTTTTCTGGAAAACATGTAGCATTTTGCTACGTGTGGAAGGTTAAAATCAAGAGGTTTGTCGTAGGAAAATAGCATGTGATGCTATTAGGATCGTCGTGGCCGGTCGCCTAAAACTTGCCACGAGTTTGTTAGTTCGGTGGAGAACTTCGATGGCTGAGATCGCATCTCATGGGGAAGGGTAGCCATTGATTATGGCTACCTTGTGTTGGCGCCTGATAATGGCGCAGTGGCGTTTTGGTGTACGCCAGTGGCAATGTGGCATGGGTGGCATGGCTCGTGCATGCCAGTGGCACGGTGGTGCAAGTGGCATCTGGCGTAGCCATGGCCACTAGATTTAGGAAGTTGGTCGCCTGAAGCTTGCCACAAGTCTGTCAGTTTAGTGGAGAACTTGGACTGCTGAGATTGCATGTCATGAGGAAGGATGGCCATTGATTATGGCCATATATTTTCATATAGAAAAGTGTCCCCATTGGCATAGTGGCGCATGGCGTAGCCATGGCATAGCAACATGTCAATGGCGTAGCCGTGGCAACTGTTTTGGCATATTGGTGTTAGACCCAAATATGGCTCTGGTAGCATTGGCCATGTTGCTAAGTTAATCTTGAGGTCTTAAGAGACTTACTGGACCCAGTTGGCATGACAACTTTTAGCTAAATTATGGTTTGGCGCATCACAACTCTATTTAGCACATGCGGCATGACTGTGGCATGGTGGCGTGGCTGGGATAGCTGGCACATGCCAGTGGCACGAAGTAGCGCCTGGTTTATCCATGGACGCTAGACTTTGGCACATCGGTGTTAGACCCAAATGTGGCGTAGAAACATTGGCCCTGTTGCCACATCAATCCCAACGCTCCGGGAAACGTTACTTGGATTGGTTGGTGTAGCAACTTTTCCCAAATTAGGGTTTGGCATGTTGAAACCCTAATTGGTGCGTGTGGCATGCGGCCGCGGCATGACGACACTTTTTGTGCAAACGGTGCCATAGCTATGCCAAAGGAACTATGTCGAGTCCATAGAGTGGAAACGACCACATGAGTAAGGATTGTCGTGGGTGGGTATGATATGGCGCCAGTCCTAGGGCTTCCTGGCCCCCACACGTCTCGTGGCATGTTGTGGGGCCGAAGTGGCATAGTTTGTGTTGCAAAAATTAGGGTTTTGGTTAATGCATGTCGTGCTTCTGACTAGAAAACCCTAATTTGAGCTTTTCATGGCGTTGTCCCCGAACATGAGGTAGGTTAGCATGTAGGGCGCTATTTATGGCGCGTTTGCACGTTTGGCGTTTTTTTGGCAGGCTTGGCATGACGTTAGCTTGTTGACGCGGTAAGTGGCATGTTTCGCACGTGCACTTGGCACCCCCGTTTGGCGTGTGCGATTGGCATGCTTTTGGCATGTTTGGCATGTTGTTAGCATGTTGGCGCGGTTTCAGGAATCCAACATGGTATGGCGACATCTTGACACCTCTTTTTAAGTTGTGGAAGGTTTAGAGCAACCTGATTGGTCGAAAAAAGGGAAGGCCGGCCAAACATGGTGTGGCCACACTTCCAGCGTGAGTGTGGCGGATTTAGAGCGACCTGATTGGTCGATGGAAACTGGGGCCGGCAGGTATGAGCCCAGCCACAACTGGTGTGAGCGTGACGGTTTTAAGGCGACCTGATTGGTCGAGGTAAGTAGGGTCGGTTTAGGATGGGGGCGTGGCCAATGGCAAGTGGCGCCGGCTGGCCTAAAGAATGGCCACGCTTCTCTTTGTTGTCCTGTGGATCCTTGTTTTCTGATTCTGGGTAAGCTCTGATGTCTGCACAAGTGTTGAATCCCACTACCGCGACTGAAGGAATGCCGAATCAACAGAAGATAGTTGGGACCCAAACGATCAAACCTAAGACATGCTCAAGGGATATGACGCTTCAACGCTCAAGAAGCCTTCAAATTGTACTCCCAATCAAAGAGTACACCTCCTACAACGGCGCATCTGGATTCAGCACAAATATCTCGACTATGACACACTGATTCAACACCAGCGTAATCAAAGTGTAACGAAATTACAATCGATAATTCTTCATTATCCCACGACAAGACTTTTGAAGCAGATGCACCATCATTCATCCATGGATGGCACAAACTCCTTCAGCATATACTGGGGACTCGATCTTATTGGAATTTGCAATATGATGTGATTCCATCAAACTTCATCAACGGAACCTCTCTACATCACAAGCCTTTCATGACCAAGGAACTTTTTCTCCTCACATCCAGAATGGAGACTGTCGTTGTTATCTGCCACAACAACATCGATTTAGCCGCTACACAGTAAAGTCATATTCAGGAGAATTTGGGTTGAAATCCTAGAACATCTTTATCTTAGGAATGATCAATTCACCAACTAGTTCGTGAATATAAAAGGCTCACTGGATGAAGGAGTAAAGGCTATATCGATAATCATGGTTCTATCCTTTTTCGGTCTCTGGAGCAACTCCAACCATAGTATCGTCATCAACAAGGATATGCGGAGGAACTCCGTGCATGGTCTCAGCATCAACAAGAATTTATGGAGGAAATTCAATTGTGATCACATCAGTCTCAGGCGCAACATCTGGCTTCATCAACTATCCATTCTCTGAAGCGTTACTATATGGATCGTACTTCTTCAAGCCCTAAGGATTTATGTCAAAATATTTAGACCTGAAAACATGAAAGCGTTTCCAAAGCTTACACGAAAGACGGGCACAAACCAAAGTCTTCTACAAGATATTCTCATCACCTCCACAAAAGAGATACAACACATTTCAGGCCATGGGTTTACAAAAACGTACCAATGGGTGACGAATGGGACAATGCTTCCTCAACAAAAGATGTTCGTCTATGTCTCTGCTACAACATACCAAAAGGGTGCATCAATCGGACATACGATCTAAAAGATACGGCCTTTACGGTCAGTCCCTTAGCTTCAAAATTTGGGTTCAAGCATCGAATTCCGACGTCGTATGAGGTTCTCACAGTTTCCAGAGCATACAACATGCAAGCATCAATTCTTAGACGTGATTCATAACTTCCACAGTCGATCGGTGTCCACCAGGTCATTCTGCTAAGTCCTTCATCAAGGTACCTCCAAATTCGACCACCTAGGTCTTTACATCAATTTTTCTACCTGGGTACTCTATCTAGGTCTTTCCAGAAGAAGGGAAAACAAAAAGAGAGATTTAACAAGATACTGGGGACTGACGATCCACTGATCATGGCTATCAGTTTCACAGTCCAAGATTCGTGACACCAGACTCTCATGTGCTGGTCCTTCATCGTAAAAGGAATGCTGCCACCGAGACATGCAATCAAGGTCATTACATCACCTCCTCTTGAGAGAAACCTCAGTAGTGGTCCCGTGACCAGGGTTTCGGAAGTGATGTTTCTACGACTGACAGAAACAAGATGGCACTGCAAGCACCATGTTCATGTATCAATCAAGGAGTCCTGATCTTAATTTAATCAATGACATCAAAATCCTTCATAAACCGTTCAAGACACAAGCGAACGGTCTAAAGACACAACATGGGTGTTTTACAGCAAGCTCGTCTGAGATGATTTTCCACTGTCATGTACAAACCTACGATCTAGGAGCAATTGGTGAAGAATCTACGGATGGGCCATATACCATTCTCTTCATATGGATGTTCTCTACAACATATCCAAAATTCACAGCAATTGAAGAAACGAGCAAGGAGATGTGGCCAAAACATTAGACAACATACAATCTGAAAAGGTTCTGAAGATCTCCTGGAAGTTTACTGTTTCGCTTTTTTCAAGCCCTAAACATGCTCAAAACTCAAAAATATTCTTTGCAAAATCTTGGAAATTTTCTGAGGATGAAGAAACATGGATAGATCACGAAAATCCGACATCGGACGAAGATTCTACATCATTTTCAATGAAGAACTGACTTCTGAATTTTCTGACGACGAATTATGACGAAATTCTTCATTCATCTACATCTGAATCAGAAACTACGCCTTCTGCGCAAGATCAGACTTCATCTTCAGCCGCTAGTCTCATTTTCTGAAGTCGG
The DNA here is from genome assembly GCF_003573695.1 of Papaver somniferum. Taxonomy (NCBI): domain Eukaryota; kingdom Viridiplantae; phylum Streptophyta; class Magnoliopsida; order Ranunculales; family Papaveraceae; genus Papaver; species Papaver somniferum. The sequence continues at coordinate 13,256,425 of NC_039360.1, read as the reverse complement.
CGGCGTTTTGCTGATAAGCTGCAAGCCTTTCATCTTCATCTTTGCTTTTGAGTAATAACCCATCTCGTCCATGCTTCTTTTCTGCATCCGCTAAGGCTAAGAAAGCGTTGATTCCACCACGGACGACTCCCAGATGATCGAAAGACATACAATGCATCATCTTTCCAGTGTCTCTGAAAGTTTGATTCACCTCGGCATGAACATCTGCAGAAGCCTTCATCTTTGACTTGATATTTCTGGAGCGTTCCCCGGAAGGGCCAGAAGAGTGGTTGTAACCAGAAGTCACCACTATCTGAGGCGAAAGACATGGAGTCACGGATATACCAATAACAAACGCGTAACAAAATGGTAACAATCCAACTCTTACCTATTTACGATTTCACTAGTTTTAGTGATTATAACATCAGAATTTCGAAAACTTTCTCATTCCTTCAAACCTGCAAAGACGAGCAAAATTCGTTATTCAAAATCATGACTTGATGTTCATAAAACCGTGAACAACTCACGTGAATTTTAACATCCACTGGTTTTTCAAAAATTGGACAGACGTCCATTCTACAATTGTGAAAACTTATATATAGACATTATTTCACCATGTATAATTGTCTACTTTCAACAGTTGTTCAAAATCAAAACATTGGTTTACAAAATATATATATTTAACGTGAAACTCACGTAAGTTTGAAAATATATATATATCTGCTCCATCGCGCGAGCATCTGTCTTTGAAGCGAGAGTATATTTTCAAAGATTTCTGAAAGCTCCAAGATAAATTTTTCATGAAAGCACATAAATAAAATTTTATTACTAACAGACGCACGTTTGTTCAAAAAAATTCTCTCGTACGAGCATCCACCTTTGAAATGAGAGTTTATTCCACTTTGTGAAATCTCACATTTAAAAATATAAAATTTTGTTTTTCGTGAAAGCTCATAGACAAAAATTTTATCATCAGACTCAGGTCTATCTTGTTTGTTTGTTAAACTAACGAACGGACGGACGAACATCCGCGCTAAAACGGATTCCTTTCTTGGGCCTGGATCCGTGAATCCTAAACCGACCAAGGTTCCACCATCAAATCAGCGGTTCTACACCAATTTATGCTCATTAGATGATGCTCTATCATGCCACTGGGTCTTCATTCAAGTCGTCGTTTGCTCGTACTATCAGAAATTCGGTAACGTCTTAACTTACGATTAAGTTCAATTACTTATATTATTATAACCGGAAAATCACCATTTAATGCTGATTGAGGAACACGACTGTTCCTCACTAAGCAGGGGACTTAATATAGATGGTGGATTTTCGACAAAGGCTAAAATCGTAAACCCATAATTATACGAACTTCTGATCCAGCAATCAGACGCGAGTATCAAGACACGGGTCTCTCATCGAATCTCTGACTGAGAATATTGTCTCTCAGAGTACATGCAGATATGTAGTCTCTTGGATAGGAAACAACATATATCATGAATACTGAACACTTCAGTAATTACTTCTATATAGAATCACGATATTGGACGGCTCCTAGACAGCTTGTCTGCTAGTATATAGCAATAACGTCTTCAAGATACAAACAACAGTTTTCCCTGACTATATAAAGGATATGACGCTTCAACTAGCTCATGTATCTCAGAATAATTAATGCTGCTAGACGATCGTACTAGTATAGAGCCATCAATTAATTATTCCTGAATTCTTGGATTCATCCACTGAATTTCTGAAAATATTCAAATATTTTCGTAATATTTCGTTACTTCAATCTATGGTTCTTCCCAGCAGAATTCCATGGGTTAGTAATAAATATTCAATGTACGACCGTCTGAGTTACCTTCGAGTAAGCCCCAACTCAAAAGGTGCAAGTGTATTCTACGATGATGCACTAACAATCACCTGAACGCACGAACGAGTATTTCAAAATACGACGAAACGATGAACCTATGCAAAATAGGAAAGAAAATAATAAATAATAAAATATTGACCAAGGAGTTGGGGGACTGGGACAACTAGCTGGCCGGCCGTGTCGTGGCCAGTCCCACGCCATTTTATATTTTATCATATTTTTGTTATTTTCCTTGATCTTATGAAATTCCTTTCATTTGAACAAATATCCTTCGTTTTGAGGAAACTCCTCAGTTTCATGATGTTTCCTTCACACCAAGGAAATAATATAAAATTGGGAAAAATGTCGTGGGGTCGTGTTTATTGGCCAACCGTCCATGCCTTGATCTCGGCCGGCCCCACACCTCATGGTTCCTTATTATTTTATTAATATTTCCCTAATCTCATGAAAACTCCTTAATCTCATGGTATTTTCATAAAACCATGAAAAATATAATATAAAATTAGGGAAACTCGTGAGGCCGGGCACCATCCGGCCGACCATGCCCTAGACGGTCACATACGTCCCTTTATTTTATTATTATTATTTTAAGTTTCCTTGATCCCATGAAATTCCTTGATTTCATGGTATTTCTCTCAAATTATGAAAATTCTTTCAAATCATGGAAATAATACACAAAAATTACATAAAATTAGGGAAATGCAAGGGACCAGGCCCCAGCCGGCCGACCTTGCTCAAAGCCGGTCCCACACGCCCTTATTTTATTATTTTAATATTATTTGTTTCCTTGATCCCATGGAGACTCTTTCACTTCAAGGAAACTCCTTAATTTCAACAAACTCCTTGATTTCATGATATTTTCATAAAATCATGAAAAATAATATAAAATTAGGAAAAGGTTCATAGGACCGTGGTCACTGGCCGGCCGACCATGCCTTGGCCTCAGCGGTCCCATGCCTTGGCCTGAGCGGTCCCATGCCTAATCATTCCTTCATTTTATAATTATTTTCCTTCATTTCATGAAGTTACCTCAGTTTCAGCAAATCCCTGATTTTGTCATATTTTCTCAAATGGTTGCTCAAACACACGCCAGAAAGTATCAAAATTCTCAGGACTGAGACACAAATGTTTTGACGACGTGAGCATGTTACCTTGACCGACCAAGGTTGGCTCTTTGGCTCGCAAGGAGCTGGTCCCACGTATTTTCATGATTTGACCTAATTGCACGTATTAGGTCCAAAACTCCTCCAAATAATTTTGGAATTTTCATAGAGTGATCGTCATTCGATCCCGTGACCACCCAGGGCCGGTTTCATGACCCCTTGGTCGGTCCCTCACCTCTTCATAATTAATTAGGTTTTGTCACCTAAGGCTCAGACGAGCATTGTATGAGGAATTATTGAACCAACATTTGATCATTCTTTCACCAACTCTCAAGAGATCTTGGTATTTGCTCACTCGAGCATACGGGCGTTACGTGGTCGATCCCTGATCCCATGTAGCCGTTCCCTCCTTCATTCCATGGTTGAATTTTCAATAAACCATCAAATTGGTCATCAATTGATCAAATTAGGGTTTCCGAGTCCAAGGATCATAATTCCATATTCGAACGCTAATAATTTTGCGACGATCTCATGATCATCATTTTATTATACTCGGTTCAACTATCAGTATTCTAATTAATGTTTTATTTTGGTCACGCTACCAATAATTCATCAGACGAGCAACACTTGCTCAGATGAAAAATATTTGCTCAAACCAAGGAATATTGGTTCAACCCTCAATATTCAACAATTTATCGAATGAGCAATACTTGCTCGCCTCAACTATCAACGTGATAATTATACCTCTGTCTCAACAGACACGTTCAATTCATGAATCTCAGAAAATTTTCCAAAATCATGTTCAACTCAGCAAATACATGGACTCATCGTCCCATGAAGTCATGAAGTCAACAACTGACTAATTACACCACGAGACGTCAATCGTGTCACATGGGGGGATATTAACTAGGGTTTTGGTCTGGAGGTCTACGGCACGTGTGTTCATACACATGATGGAATGTGAGCAAGTCGTGCAATCAGTTGAAGGAGTTAACAAAGTAGTGTATGAAAAATCGACCAAGTCTCCGCACGATGAGCAACTGGTTTCAAACACGATTTCTATTTCCACATTCTTTGATTCCATCAACTGTCAAACTTCATAGGATCATGGTGTCTACAATTCCAGCAATATAAATAAGTCTCTGAAACATGATTGAAAACAAGAGGAACCTCACGTCAAACAGACAACACGAGATTAACAAATCAACATCTGAGTAATCACTCTCAACAGAGATTCAATCATTCAGAACTTATCTTGTTCAGAATACATAACACACCTATAATCTTTGATTACCATTAATTCCACACGTTTCTCAGCTTCCCTCATACAGATCGACCTATCCTCTCTTGTGACCGAATTTACTCTGGAACGGCCATTGTCTTGGTTTAGGACGGAGTACTACAGATTGATCTCTCGAATTTAAAGCACTCCCTTCTTGCAGTGCATCTGTGTGAGGTTGAACATTTCTCTCGGTTCAAGGAGTCTTTTCCGTACGGTCGTCTGCTTAATTCCGTAAAAACCAGCAAATATTTTTGCCCCATCTACATGTTCAAAGATAATCCTTAACGACTAAGGGAAGAAAATCCCAGGATCGAAACACAAATAAGTTACGAATCTTTTAATTAAGGTTATTAATTTCATTTGTATGGAAATTACAGAATTGGTAATGTGCATTGACTAATTATATTTTCCAAGAGATTTCGATTGTTATTTTTGGACAGAGCATTTCCAGGAATTATGAAAACCGAATCTGTGCATTTATGAATATCTTGAGAATATTTTCGATTTTGGAAATTCGTTGGTGTCCAAACTTCCTTGTCTGTAAATACACGAAGTTTGCCTTTCTAGCAAACTAATCCTTCGTAACAACAGACTTCCTCTTTTGTCTTTGTTACTGGTGTAGCCGCCTATCGGAGAGGAGAGTAATCTAATTAGGTGAAATCTCTTACGACCGCTAGTTTAAAGTCTTCTTTGGGATTGAGAAGCTCTAGCGCGACCCGTTGGTGGGAAACTAGATGATTGCGGTTTATCTTTGTTTTCGATTGATTTGATTGACTAGCGGTGGTTGAAATCTGATTGCACCTAGTTTGTTTATTCTTGAGAATCTTCTCATCTGATATAAGATTCACTCAAACTAGTTCAGAGTTTCGACAGGGATCTTTAGATTGTTGTTAGTTCTAAAGATGATCTTGTGATAATCCATTGTTAACAGACTCCGTTCTGTGCGTGATTGATCACAAGAGATTCAAGTGATTGTGTGCAGGTTTTTATTGAAGATTTAAGAAGATTTGAAGACAAAGAAGATACTGAAGATCTGACTTGGGTTTTATAATCTTTGGTGTGCATAATACTTGTTTCGGTAAAAGAGGATCCAATTAATAATCATTTTATCCTTGTGGTAGATTGGATTGATTAATTGAGTAGATCGGCATCAACACGGTTCTTAGGATTAAAGGTGTTGTTAGCTTAATTTTAAACGATTACCTTAGGGTGATTGAACATAAGATAGATCTAGACCCGACGAAGGAGATTATGTTAAGATAAACGGAAGAGACTTTGTCCGACTCATATCACTTGGTTGAATAATGTTGATACCAAACAGATTTCTTGTTCCTTTAATGTTTGGAATACGAACCAGAGGGATTGTTCCAAGTAGTGACTTACTCATAGGTCGGAGGCGTGGGAATACAGACGGAACTAAGTGAACTATAGGGTTAGTTACTTGGTCTCAACTATACGAAGTTAGGTGTAATTTTGTGTAGCGGCTTAATCCTGAGAGTATTCAATTCTGGACTATGTCCAGGGGTTTTTCTGCATTTACGGTTTCCTCGGTAACAAAATCTTGCTGTGTCATTTACTTTTATTTTCCGCATTATAATTGTTTTATTATAATTAAAGTAAATTACACAAACGTTAATTCCTATTTACTTGATAAGCAATCCTATTGTTTTTGGTTAATTCCGAACCTTTGTATCAAGTAAACATACTTCGTTGTTGTATTGTCTCGATCTCGTATCCATAGACGATCAAACGAAGTGTGAACCGATTAGTTGTATTGTCTCGACTCAGTCCATAGACAATCACTTTCGGGAATCTTAAATATACTTTGGATAATTCAGGAATCTTAAATATACTTTGGAGGGCCTACCAAAATATATACATGTACATTTTCAGATATAATTTTGTCAATGCTTCGGAATCCAGGATGCGATTTTGGAAAATATGTGTTCCTTCATGGAATAAGTTTTATGTTAATAATTTTACTAACAATGGATTGCTTCATACACCTCACAACTATTTTAATGAATCAAGTGATCTTTTGAAGTATATGATTTTTAATTCTAATGATATTTTCTACAAATATCATATTTTGTTCAATTCTTTCTCTGCATACTCTAGTAAATCCTTGAATAAATTTCAAGTAATATCATCTCGTTGTGGTAATAAAACAGTACACAGGTTATTGGACAAAAAGATGGAATCAACCCAAATTAAAGATCCAGTCCATAGAAAACCGGTTTTCCAAAAGAAAGACCTAGATACAAAATCGGAATTGTTTCCCCGCAAGTCACTGTTTCCGATTTTAAGTGTTTTTCCTAAAACTAGTTATTTCCGGTTTTTGTTGACAAGTCTTTCTATAAAAGATAATCTCTTGATATGTATTCGACCATTTTGGGGAAGATTGCGCAAAACTGTAACTAGGGTTTCTTCTATTTTCACAAGTATGGGAAAAAGGAAAACAAGGGAAGAGATCCCTGAAATTGATGAATCTTTCATGAATCAACTCTTATCTCCCATAGAAGTTGAGAGAATCAAGAATCCACACTTGATCAAAGGAAAGCATGATCTTACAAACTTTGTAGATAGTACATGGTTTGGAAGATATCAAGCCCTGAAGGGAATTTGCTTCACTGAAGAAAAACGATTCGATCCAAATGTTTCAGAATCTAGCTATGTGAACTTTGTTCAAGATCGAATTTGGGGAAACATGTTCGGTTTTGAAAAATACTTTCCTGATGCTGTAAGAATCTTTTATGGTAATATTCACAATATGGATCATGAAAATCTTACTTTTAGTACCTTGGTTGGAAGTACATTTATTCACGTAAACCGAAAGATGATTTCAGAAATAATCAACTACAAGGAAAAAGGTCATATGATCACGGGTTCTGAAATTGAGCACGGTAACATTTCAAAACTCATTACTGGTAAGAATGTTGAATGGAAAAAGGGAAGAATGATAACCAAAGATGTTCCCTTATACTTAAAGATTTACGGTAAACTAGACGTACCTTCTCTCTTTGCTATCTCAAGAGATTCCTCTCAGTGGAATGGAGATTTTGCTGAAATGGTGTTCTATCTCCTTGAAGGAAAAAAAACATATTGATATATGTGGAATGATTATCAATCAAATATTTAAAGTCATTGAATCTATCAATGTTATAGGATCCAATAGAAATCTTGGATATCCCTGTCTCATCACCAAGGTATGTGAAAAAGCAATAGGAAACAACTTTGGAGATGAGAAAGTTATTAAAACTATCTCTCAAGGAGTCATCAATCGAATGCAGAGAGCTCAAAAGGGATCAAGCATCTCTCATAATCAAATCTATAGTAATGGAGACCTCATGTTTCACATTTTGCGTCTAGGAAGACAATTAGACTGTATTCAGAGACAATTGATGTTTGTTTACATAAATGATTCAGAAACTCTGGAAGGAATTGTAACAATCAATGATGAGTTCCTGAAGGAAGAACAAGAAATTGTGTCTAAAGAAGACTCTAATGAGAAAATAAGTGAAAATTAAATCGCTTCAAGAAAAACAGACAATAGTTTTTGATTTATTTCAATAACGTCTATTATGAATAAAACTATCTTTTTATTATGAATAAAATTATTGATAGTTTTTGGTTTACATAGCCTGTGCTTAATTGCTTTTACCTTATTGCTATGTATGTTTATGGGATGTTTGATTTCGGTTTTATACCTTAATATTCGATCTCATATATTGTGGACCCTCATGGTTTGGGTGACTTTTTAATTTAGCGAGATTAAGTTATATCCCTAGTAGGTATGCTTTAACAAAGGATTATGAGGGGTTCTAATAGGAACAATATGTGAAAAAGTCACAATATGTTGAATCGGTTTTTGGTTTAGCATAAAAGCATCTGTGTTTCGACGGTTTTCAAATTTTTCTTGCAATTTTTAAAACCGGTTTTCAACCTTTCTCTGGTAAAGGTTGAGGTATGTTGTTATACTTTTGTTCATGCATACGGATGACAATGTGGTGATATTTCGATATCAATTCTCCCTGGACGAAGATGCAATCATATTTGAGAAATGGATGCGAAATTGGAGGTAACAATCTTGTTAGTTAATTGTTTTCCTATTTAAGAAAAGCCTAAGTTTATACTATATATATTGTTGCTTTTGTTTAACGAAATTTAGGCTCAATTGATATTTATTCCATGATGTGTGTGTGTGGATGTGTGTTTCAATTGGTTCATGTTAAGAAAAACTATTGTTATCTTGCTTTATTGTGTTATATTTATCGTTTAGGCTTACAAAATTTCTGTGCAATTGATGTGTGTGTGATTCAATTGGTTCCGGTTAAGAAAAACTATTGTTATCTTGCTTTTGTATGGTATCAATTGTTTAGGCTTACAAAATTACGGTGCAATTGCGTTGCTTATAATGTCTATTATTGTTTCAATTGCTTCCGTTTGAGGTGAATAATTATGCAAGTTGATTTATTTTGGTTTGTATGAATTATTTATGGCTTAAAAAAATAATATGTGTACGGGGTGAGTTGTTTAGTCCAATTCAATTTCGGATAAGAAACTAAGTTAATTCTGATCTTAGTTAGTCTTATCAAAGTGAGGTTTCAGTTATTCAAGTCTAATTGAATGCCTAAACAAAGAAATGCTAGTTAACTAACCTAGTATTTGGTTTGTTTAAAATTGAAAGGTCTAAGTTTATGGATAATTAGAACCTGATGAGAAAAATGGAGTTTATTCTTTATTTTGGTCTTATCGAATTAAGCGGTTGTTTTTGAACAATCGGTTTAGCAAAGGAACTAATGTGATTAGTTGTTTTTGGTTTGCTAAACTAAATGGAAAAATTGTTTCGGGCAATTGTTTCCTTGGTAACATATCAAAATAATACTACTTGTAATTTCGGTTTTCATATTGGTTATCAGAACATGATGTGCGGAACCCTCGTGCCCAACTCTACAGGTTTGCAAGTCTATTATGAGATTTGTAAGATTCTTTTCGTGTTGTCCTCTATTTTTTCGTTTCTTTGTCATTTTTGTGACAAAAATGGGGAGAAATATATGGAGTAAACAACTGATATGGCATTGATTTTATATTAATTGGTATCACTAAGGAAAAGAACATTGGTACTTGAATGTTTTATCTAACGAAAGAGTGAAAGCACAGACTAAGGGGGAGTAACATGTCATATAGATTGGTATAACAAAGACGTGCGGATTGAATATCTACCTATATTTCTTAGGGGGAGTATTTTCTTCGTTATTATAATGTCAACAGCGACATTGTCAAGGATTGAATGTAAGCAGTTTCACTGTGTTGTTGAATCGGGAATCAAGCGGATTGTAATGAATTACTGTAATTTTTTTATCCATATGATGTAAGAGTTTTGTCACTAAAATTGACAAATGGGGAGATTGTTAGAGCATGGCTCGGTTGAACCCACCAAGCGTTCGTATGTCAAGTTTGGTCATATTTTAGTGAATCAAAACTCATGTTAAGAGTCGCTTGATTATGTACTAGAGTTAAACTTTGTATAGGTTAGCTTGAAAGTATTAGGATATGAGACATTACAAGTATTGGGAAGACTTGAATATGTGAAGAAGCAAGGAGCTACAACGACAAAAATCATCCTTCCAGTTGAGGTTAGTGATATTTGACTTGAACTGTTTCATTCCATAACGTATCTTTCAATTCGTGCATATTGAAAACATAACTGCAAAGCATATTTGAACTCTAGATAGACATAGTATTAAGGAATACAATACTAGGTTTATTGCTTAACCATTAAACTTTGTAGATAAGACATCGCCATAATCATTTGAATGCTATTGTGATTATGTAAGGGTATGAGGTGAGGATTTCATCCTAGGGAACAATGTTTACATGTGCTCTAAGGAAGTAAGTTCATAAACTTGTTTTGTGAACCGAAAAGGAAATTTTCAGGTGTTATTGGTTTTGTTATTCATTGCATATCTTATGAACAACCAATATGTGTAATAAAGTAGAACCGCTCACAACTTGTTGTTTTTTTTGTAGAACTATTCACAAAGGCCTGACTTTTGTATTGGTATTGTAGGATCAGAATCTCGTAGCAATAATGCCTCAGTGAAATTATTAACAACACAACACAACAGTGTCGCAGAACAACTTCAGAAATGACATAATAAACGACGTCAGCTAAATCATGAGAAAAATGTGATGGTCCTACGAAAATAAGGAAATGTGCGAGATTAGTATTTGTAAGGTTGCGAGAATGTTGCAAACCATATCCGAAAATAAAGGAAAGATTAGCTGTCATCCACTATGTAATTTTCTATAAATAACCATTCGGTTGTAAAGGAAAGGAGAGAGATCTTTTTTGAGTGAGAAGCAAGTAAATAGGAGAGAAAAAAATTTAGAGCAGAGGTTATTCTTGATTCCTTTATCTTTACTTGTAAGATTTTTCAAAGATTCATCAATAAAATTAAGATTGTTAATCCAAAAATGATTTGAATGTTAATGAAATCTTGTGAGGGGTGTAGTGTAGGATTTCCTGCAACTACATAATGGCACTAGAAACAGGGACGAAGATTGAAGATCACCCTAGAAAAAGATTAATATTCTGATTTGTGGGAAATTAGAATAACTGGTGAATAATTTTACGAAATCTCTTACAATTCATTAGTATTGAAGAAATGGCTAGAAGGAGAAATGTATCGGAACAACCGAAAACTGCTAGAAGAATAAGTAAAAGACTTGCTGGAAGAGAGAGAAGTGAAATGGGAGAGTCAACTAGAAGGAGAAATGATGGAGAAAATCAAATTCAACAACCAGTTCAACAAACACCGGTACAAAATAGAACTATGGATTATGATAGAGTGAGCGTACACACTTGGCGATCAAATTCAGCAGAAGGAGTAGAAGAAGAGCAGCAAACCAGGAACCATAGACAGGTAGAGAGAAATCAAGAAGCAAATGAAGGAATAATTCATGGAGATGAGGAAATTGGAGCGTTAGAAACGCTGAGACGAAGAATACATGAAGAAAGAATAGCTGAAGCAAAAGAACGTGCAAATCTAACAAGGAAAAATCACGAATTGAGGATGGAAAATATGAGACTACAGAGTAGAATATATAGAAGTACTACAAGATCGACTAGAAGAGAAATGAGGTGAAACTTACCCACAGTTAATGCTGGAAATAATATTCGAGAAGAAATACCAAATTCTAATGAAGAACATCGCGAAGATAGAGAAAGGACTGATGATCGTTACGTTCCACAAAATAAAACTTTTGATGATAGGCAAAATGATAGAAATCAAGAGAATGAACAACGTCAGGGATGAAATAATCAAGATGGCGAAGGGAATCGAGAGGAAGGAATGAGAATTTTACATGAGAGAGAAGCTCAAAGAAATCAACAAACGATTGAAGAAGAAATTGAAAGACACTATGCTGAACAAGCACATTTAACTCGCGAACGTGAAAGATTGAGAGCGGAAATGGAAGAACAAGAGCTACAGGAAGCTATTCGCCAGAATAATCAAGACAATCGAGAAAGAAGGCGTACACAAAACCGGAATAACGGTAATCTCAATGAAGAGTATGATAGAGTACAGAGGAGAGCTGAAAGACAACGAATGAAATTGATAATAAATGAACAAAATCATGGAGGGGAAAATGAGAGAATCATTATATGCGAATTCAATATAGAGATGAGGAAGAGAATCACAAGAGAAGACGAGATGAGAATGATGAAGAAGAAATGCAAAATTTCGCGAGAGAAGAAAGACATGAACGAAGAAGAAGGGAGGCGAAATTAAAAAGATCTATGGATCAAAATTTAGGCTTAAATGAACAAATCTTAAAAGAATTGGAAGAAATGAGATGAATGCTAAATAACAGAGGAGAAGTAGGCAGAAGACAATCAGATGAAGCTATAGAGGAAGCTGCGAAAACTCCATTTACAAGAGAAGTACAGCTAGGAGGAATACCTTCAAAATGCAATTTGCCTGCATTAACCAACATTTTCGATGGAACAACTTGTACAATTCAACACATTAAAGCCTATGTGAGGTGCATGCTACAATGGGAAAATCATGATGCCGTATTGTGCAAGTATTTTGCATCCAGCTTAACAGGGGAGGCGTTAAAATGGTTTGAAGGTTTACCAAAGAATACAATAACATCCTTCAATCATTTGCAGACCACATTCTTGGGGGCATATATAAGTAACAATTCTTCGCGACCTGGTATTGAAGATGTGTTTGGATTAAAACAAAGGATTGGCCAAAGTTTGATTCACCTAACTAAAAGGTGGAGAACTATGTGTAGTGAAATGGCTGGCCGTGTGGATGAGAGATATCTTATCTTATCATTTATCAATGCTATGTTCGCAACTAATCTATTGTATATCCAAATTTTCAGAGTCAAGAATACAATCACAATGATTGAACTGCGAGAACTTCGGGAAGAGTATATTGCTCTAGAGGAAAGGAAAAATGAAATGGAACCATACCTAGTTGCGAACACCAATTCACAAACAGCGAATGCAAGCTTATTACCTAAACTAATAAACACAGTGGCGAGCACTTCGCAAGTACAACAATAAAAGGTTACGGGCAACAACAATCAACAGAAGCTGGTGGCTATGGGAAGCCGAGATCAAGAAGAGTATGAAAGATAAAGAAATTTCTACAATCGGGGTGGAAATAATAAGATTCAAAGACTTGATCATCCGCAAGAAACTTATGGAGGTCAAAGACAAAATTATAATAGAGGACAATGAGGTCACAAAGTAGTATAGGAAGAAATCAAAATGTCGCCTCTGAATGCAAGTGTGGAGAAAATATGGGAAGCTATAATTTTGATGGATAATATACCAACACCATGGAACATGGGAACGAAACCACCTCAAAGCCGCAGAAGTCATAAGTTCTGTTCTTATCATCATTTTCACGGACATACTACAAATGATTGCAGAAATGTAAAGAAAATTATTCTGAGAATGATAGATCAAGGAAAACTAAACCACTTTCTGATAGGGCGCCCACAATCTCAACCATTTTCGCCACCACCACTAGAGCATCACAGAGTAAACACCGGAAAATAAAAGGAAACATTCTTCGTAGAAATTGGTGCAAAATCAAAGAATCTATTCTGTCGCTCTATCGTACATTCATACAAGACAATTGAAGATTTTCATGATAATGTTATGAGTAGAGTGTTCGCAAGAGAAAATGATGGAAGAGAAATTATGAATATTGCGAAAATCTCGCCACTAGAGGAATGGTAGAAACAGACTATTTCTTTTACCGCAGAAGAAGTCCTTGAAGGTGGAGAAGTACCTAACAATCCATTAGTGGTAAAATTGGAAATTAATCCAAAACCGAAAGAAGATGAAGATGATGAAGCTGAAGACTCATGGGAAATTAATAGGATTCTAATCGATACCGGAAGTTTTGTGAACATCTTATTCTATCATATTTATAAAACCATGGGAGGGAGAGATGATGAGATATATGGTTTTAATGGTACTGCCAACAAGCCTAAAGGGGAGGTTACTATGCGAATTCCATTGAAGGGAATATCTTCTGAAATCTTGTTCTGTGTTGTTGACATAGAGTCACCCTACAATGCATTAATTGGTCGACCTTGGCTACATGGGATTCTAGGTGTAGCTTCAACTTTCCACCAGTGCATCAAATTCCCTCACCCCAGCGGTGTAGGAATCATAAAAGGAGATTGGGTTGAAGGAAAGAAATGTTACGAAACTGAGGTAGAATCCTACCAAGGAAGAGAAAACAAGAAGGAAAGTTGGCGACACAAAATCAAAGAGACACAAAGAAGTGAGAGATTGATGGTGGATGCAATCGAACGAAAAGAAGAAGAAATGTTGTGAAACTAATGCTAGCTCAGAATAAGAAATGGTGAACATACCACTACCAAGGAAGCAGTAGCAGAAAATAACAAAGAAGCAGAGAATAGCAAAGGTAATAAAAATAAGAAGTATATGAATGATTGATTTTTTGCGACACTCTCGCAACAAATAAAATTCTCAAAAATACATTTTACTGAATGATAAAAAAAGAGATTGAGAAGTGCAAATATGATGTGATGATATGCGAGAATCTCGCAGAGATAATGTATTTTACAAAAGACAATCACAGAACAATGACAAAAGAGAAAGGGGCGAACCTTTATGGCGTACACCCTAGTTCGCGAATACAATTTCGCAAGAGGAAAATGTAAGACCTAAAGTACGTCATATAAGGGGGTACCTGTTGCATGGCTCAGGGAAAGGATACACCGCCCCCGGAACCTGAGTCATGGAGATTTGGGGTCAATAAATCCCATCCGGGAGAGGCACCTTGGATTCTCAACTTAAGCATATGACTTAGGTTGGGCGACTAAGGTAATAAGGACTCTCCCAAGGAGTGCAAAATCTCTCATTTGGATGCAAATAACAGAGGCAAGTATGGGAATGAATGAAATTAGAAAATGTTATTTGTCTCCACATGATAGATTTACGCAAAAATTAAAAAATTAATGATTATGTTGATTAACCGTATTGGAAGGAAGAATTGTTTTAATGAATGCAGGTCGAAATGAAAGAAACTCATATATTAAGGAATATGGGGAACCAAAAGAATTCACAAATATACAAAAAGAAATAATAAATGTACAAGTATTACAGAAGATCAAAGAAAGAAACAAAGACTACTTCTTAGTTGATCCTTCATCGTCTCCATTAGACTTGTTCTCTTCTTCGTCTGCATCAAAACCTTTATCTCCATCAGAACCTTCATCACCATCAGATTCTTCATCATCAGTTTCGCTATCAGAGATGTTTAGACTAGGAATGTTCTTTGGGATCTCCTCCAAGACACAAGGATAATCATAGTGAGGAATACTATGGTCATCACAAACCATTTGAATAGTTTGATTGCGAAAATGCAGAGCGTAGTGATCTTGATTTGATTCTTTAATCTAGAATATTTGTCGTTGCGAGAAGAAAGATTCTTTGCGAGTTCCTCTTTTTCAGCTTCAAGTTCCTCAACTCTTTGGCGATATTTACTTTCAGATTCTGCGAAGCATATAACAATTAATCAGTAACTTGATAAAAACTCGTGAAAAACCAAAGATTAATAAAGGAAAACAGTTAATGACCTTCTCTCTCAGAAATCATATCTCTAATCAAGGCTGTATGCTCAACTTGGAGACTAACATTTACACCTAAATTTTTCTGGCGTTATCCAAGATTGTCGCAGCCCAAGCGAACTCATCATCACTATTTATGAGAAGACGAGAACGAACTTGGTTTTCTCTCTCGCTAAGCACAGCATTTTGACGATTGGATTCATCTCGTTCAAGTTGAACCTCAAGAAGAGTCTTTTGGAATTTCTCCAAAGCCTTAACACCTTGATCAGAGATACGATCTTTATCATCTATAAGTTTGCTAATCTTGGTCCTTAATTCATTGATCGTCTCTTTAGAATTGAGATAAAAACGTTTAAATTGGTTGGCTAAACCTAAACTAGATCTATGATCAATCTCTAAGAGGCGAAATTTGTATTTAAGTTCATTCAAAGGCAGAGATGAAATTTTATCATTAGAGAAACTATTCAAAGATTTATTAAGTTGTTTAAGAAGAGTGTCATTATCTAGGGCATCGGGAAATGAACGAAGAAGAATGGCTTCAGCAGAAAGACCATAAATGTCTGCAAAAAGGATTAATCAAATAAGATAAGACAATAAGATGAATGAATGAAACGAAAGGATAAAAATTGCATACCATAGAGTTGATCATTAGCTTTTTGAAGAGTAGAAATTTTGTTCCTTTGCGAAGAAGTGTCAGTTTCCAGTTGTTTGTTCTTCTCACGAAGACCTTTGACTTCAGCTTCTAATTGTTCGTTCTTCTCACGAAGACCCTTAGCTTCAATTTCCAGTTCCTCATTCTTTGTACGAAATTGAAGATTCTTCTTTTCAAGAATTTCGCGTCTCCTCTCCAAATCTGAGGCAATAGCGAAATAAGCTTTTCCAGCCTGCGAGAAAATGTAAAAAGTATTAAAATAGAAAGAGATTTTGAGTTACAATAATGAAGAAGTAAAAATATGAAAGCATACCAGACTATTAAGAGAATCAAGGAAGTTGGGAGTCACCGATCTAGAAACTCCGCGAAGAGAACTATCACCATCCAATAAAGGAACATCACAAATCATGGCGAGAGCTTTGCAGGTATTAGCGAGTTGACTATCTCTAATTCCTTGCCAAGAATCAGAAAAGATGCTAGAGAGCTTAGCCATAGAAAACTCAGATGGAGAATCTTCATTTGCAGCAGAGTCATCATTATCCTCATCATCCTCATCACTCTCGGAGTTTTCATGAGAAGGAGTAATTGAAGGAGAGGAAGAACGGATTTTTCTCTTTTTTGAAGGAGGAGCAGTTGGTTTTTCCCTAAGAAGAGCACCTTTGCCTTTATCACCAATCTTCGCAACATTCGCAGGCTCTTCTATTTCAGCGATAACCTTCACACACAGATAGAAATAATAAATAGAGGCAACAATATATTGTTTAAAATGGTAAGAGAATAATTCTTACCTCATCTGTGTATGAGCGAAGAGCTAACAAGGTATTGGCTTTCCTAGTCCTGCGATAGTTATCTTTCAATTTCTGGATCTGTAGAATGTCGCAAAAATCAGCGAACAAAAGAATAAAGAAAAATAAAAAAATGTAAAGTGGACGAAACTAGAAGAAACATACCACTTTCTTCTTCTTGGGCCAAGAGAATACCCAAGGTTGATAAGTAGCGAGATTCTCAGGAAGAACATTTGACCCAGCAATATAAGGTCCTTTCAACATTAAGGGAAAAACGCACCATTTATCATCTTTGGATTGGCGAGGGGTTGTGTTCTTACCAGAGTGCCAAGCAATGTCATGCATGAGCATTTTATCTTCAGCAATAACATCCTTCCTTTTCAAGCGAATACCCCAGCGAGTATTTTCTTTCTCGATGGATATTAATTCATAATTTTTGAAGAAATTCTCTAATGTATACTTCTCAGCGATTATATCTAGATCTACGAATTTAGGATCCCTAAGTTCTTTGGAATAAAGAGATCCTTTACCAGCACCACGGTTAGCAAACTCCAGCATCAGACGGATGCAATCCCCACTCAGTTGGAAGATAGCTCGCGAAAATCCCGAGTGAGCGAGAATTTCATAGAACAAAGGAATATCTGGGTCATAAAGAGGAATGGGGAGACCAACGAGAATTTGACCCAACGAAACTATGATTGATTGATCATCACAATATTGATCAGAGAAAAGTTTGACAGAAAAAATTGACTTGGCACTTTCACCAGGAATGGTAGAAAGTGTGAAACCTTTCTCAGCAAGATCTTTTTGAACATCCTTTAAAGTTTTCTCATGCTTTTGACCGCTTGGAGGCATATCTGAATATAGAGTATGGGAATGGATGAAAAGTAAGAAGATTGAAGAGGGAAGAATTACAGTAGAAGAACTTATGGAAGAACAATAGAATTGCAGAAATGAGAGAGTAAAAAGAGAAGAGAAAGTAAAAAGAAAATGGAAATAAGTGTAAGAAGAATATATAGAGAAGATTTTTTTACTCGAAGAAATAAACACCATTAATGCGAAAAGACGTGAGCAGTTGAAAAGCAGCGGTTGCAGAAGACGTGTCAAGAAATAGATGGAAGAAAGGATATGTGTGATAAATGCAGAATATGAAGAGATGGACAGCTGCGACATTTCTCACATCGTTCTCTATTTCGCAAAGAAATATGAGAAGAGGCAAGATGTAGGATCAGAATCTCGCAGCAATAATGTCTCAGCGAAATTATTAACAACACAACACAACACAACAATGTCGCAGAACAACTTCAGAAATGACATAATAAACGACGTCAGCTAAATCATGAGAAAAATGTGATAGTCCTGCGAAAATAAGGAAATGTGCGAGATTAGTATTTGTAAGGTTGCGAGAATGTCGCAAACCATATCCGAAAATAAAGGACAGATTAGCTGTCATCCACTATATAATTTCCTGTAAATAGCTATTCGGTTATAAAGGAAAGGAAAGAGATCTTTTTTGAGTGAGAAGCAAGTAAATAGGAGAGAGAAAATTTATATCAGAGGTTATTCTTGATTCCTTTATCTTTTCTTGTAAGATTGTTCAAAGATTCATCAATAAAATTAAGATTGTTAATCCAAAAATGAGTTGAATGTTAATGAAATCTTGTGAGGGGTGTAGTATAGGATTTCCTGCAACTACAGGTATAACTTTTATTAGTAAAACCAATCTTAAGTAATCACCTTGGTATGATCGGATTATGTCTGCCTTGGGGAAAGGGGACCGATCCTTGTAAGGGAAAGGGGAACCGATCCTAGTATGGGAAAGGGGGAACCGATCCTTGTATGGGGTGCAGCAAGGTTTACAGCAGAAAGGGGAACCGATCCTGTGAACATGTGCAACACATATAAGTTAGATACCATATATATGTGGGGAATCGATCCTAGTACCTAGTCAACCGAATCTTTTGGGAAGCTAGTGTGACTATGCGTAGTACTCACATGGAGGTATAACCAAAACTTATTTTGGTAGAACCGTAAACCCATGATTGTGATTTAATGTTGGTTTGATCAATCACATAGTTCTTGAAAGTCAGATGAACCAATTCTAAACTTGTTTGGAAGTGTGGCAAATCGTTTTCAAGGTTGTAACTGCGAAAGATAACTTACAAAGTTAAGATGTCGACAAACTTTGAACATGTGCTGAAAATGTTTATTTCTATAATTGTTCAAAGATATTCCTTAACGGCTAAGGGAAGAGAATCCCATGATCGAAACACAAATAAGTTAAGAATATTTTAATTAAGGTTATTAATTTCATTTGTATGGAAATTACAGAATTGGTAATGTGCATTTACTAATTATATTTTCCAAGAGATTTCGATTGTTATTTTTGGACAGAGCATTTCCAGGAATTATGAAAACTGAATCTGTGCATTTATGAATATCTTGAGAATATTTTCGGTTTTGGAAATTCCTTGGTGTCCAAATTTCCTTGTCTATAAATACACGAAGTTTTCCTTTCTAGCAAACTAATCCTTCGCAACAACAGACTTCCTCTTTTGTCTTTGTTACTGGTGTAGCCGCCTACCGGAGAGGAGAGTAATCTAATTAGGTGAAATCTCTTACGGCGACTCGTTTTAAAGCCTTCTTTGGGATTGAGAAGCTCTAGCGCGACCCGTTGGTGGGAAACTAGATAATTACGGTTTATCTTTGTTTTCGATTGATTTGATTGACTGACGATGGTTGAAATATGATTGCACCGAGTTTGTTTATTCTTGAGAATCTTCTCTTCTGATATAAGATTCACTCAAACTAGTTCTGAGTTTCGACAGGGATCTTTAGACTGTTGTTAGTTCTAAAGACGATCTTGTGATAATCCATTGTTAACAGACTCCGTTCTGTGCGTGATTGATCACAAGAGATTCAAGTGATTGTGTGCAGGTTTTTATTGAAGATTTAAGAAGATTTGAAGACAAAGAAGATACTGAAGATCTGACTTGGGTTTTACAATCTTTCGTGTTCACAATACTTGTTTCGGTAAAAGAGGATCCAATTAATAATCGGTTTATCCTTGTGGTAGATTGGATTGATTAATTGAGTAGATCGGCATCAACACGGTTCTTCGTATTAAAGTTGTTGTTGGCTTAATCTTAAACGATTACCTTAGGGTGATTGAACATAAGATAGATCTAGACCCGACGAAGGAGTTTATGTTAAGATAAACGGAAGAGCCTTTGTCCGACTCATATCACTTGATTGAATAAAGTTGATACCAAACAGATTTCTCGTTCCTTTACTGTTTGGAATACGAACCAAAGGGATTGTTCCAAGTACGTGACATATTCATAGGTCGGAGGCGTGGGAATACAGACATAACTAAGTGAACTATAGGGTTAGTTACTTGGTCTCAACTATACGAAGTTAGGTGTAATTTTGTGTAGCGGCTTAATCCTGAGAGTATTCAATTCTGGACTAGGTCCCGGGGTTTTTATGCATTTGCGGTTTCCTCGTTAACAAAACCTTGATGTGTCATTTACTTTTATTTTCCGCATTATAATGGTTTTATTATAATTAAAGTAAATTACACAAACGTTAATTCCTATTTACTTGATAAGCAGTCCTATTGTGTTTGGTTAAGTACGAACTTTTGTATCAAGTAAACATACTTAGTTGTTGTATTGTCTCTATCTCGTATCCATAGACGATCACACGAAGTGTGAACCGATTAGTTTTATTGTCTTGATTCAGTCCATAGACTATCACTTTCGGAGAAAGGACTTATAGGTAGGAAAAGTTTTAGCTTGAGGTATTTTTGGGTACCCTTGGATTTTCACAGAGTTCTTTAATTTCATTGCCAAAGAGCAGCATGCTTTCTGATTGAATACCTTATGGAAAGACCTTATCCTTGATATTTGGAAATTCGTGCTACTATGCTGCGAGTGAACACATATTGTCATGTCATATCAACATTAAGGGTTCAGTCGGGGAACATAGCACAGAAAGTATTAAAAGAAACTTATATTAAGTGAATATAAGCAAGGTGCCGAAATTTACAGAACATCTGGGATAGTTGCTATATGCGCCAGTCTAGATAAATTTCATATAAATATATTGAACGTCTCAATAAATATGTCAGCGCAGAGGTTAACACTCATGGCTCCGTTTCTTTACAGAGTGACGTCACATCAGATGCAAGGTTTTACAATTTTAACCCTAAGCTAAAAACCACCATCAACACCTGGACGAGAGCATTGGGTCTGTATATGGTAATCTTGCAAGCTGAGTTCCATAATAGTTGCAGAATACACCTCGGATCCATCCAATCTGATATTTGACATCAAAACCCTTACCTGGACGAGAACATTGGATCTGTGTATGGTTATCTTGCAAGCTGAGTTCCGTAATAGGTTGCAGAATCCACTCAGGATCCATCCAATCTGATATTTGACATTAAAAACCTCACCTGGACGAGAACATTGGGTCTGTATATGGTAATCTTGCAAGCTGAGTTCCATAATAGGTTGCAGAATCCACCTCGGATCCATCCAATCTGATATTTGACATCAAAAACCTCACCTGGACGAGAACATTGGGTTTATATATGGTAATCTTGCAGGCTGAGTTCCAGAATAGGTTGCATAATCCACCTCGGATCCATCAAATTTGATATTTGACATCAAAAACCTTACCTGGACGAGAACATTGGGTCTGTGTATGGTTATCTTGCAAGCTGAGTTCCATAATAGGTTGCAGAATCCACTCAGGATCCATCCAATCTGATATTTGACATTAAAAACCTCACCTGGACGAGAACATTGGGTCTGTATATGGTAATCTTGCAAGCTGAGTTTCATAATAGGTTGCAGAATCCACCTCGGATCCATCCAATCTGATATTTGACATCAAAAACCTCACCTGGACGAGAACATTGGGTCTATATATGGTAATCTTGAAAGATGAGTTCCATAATAGGTTGCAGAATCCACCTCGGATCTATCCAATATGATATTTGACATAAAAAACCTCACATGGACGAGAACATTGGGTATGTATATGGAAATCTTGCAAGTTGAGTTCCATAATAGGTTGCAGAATCCACTCAGGATCCATCCGGCCAATCTGATATTTGACATCAAAAACCTCACATGAACGAGAACATTGGGTCTGTATATAATAATCTTACAAAAAGCTGAGTTCCATAATAGGTTGCAGAATCCACCTCGGATCCATCCAATCTGATATTTGCATCAAAAACCTCACCTAGACGAGAACATTGGGTCTGTATATGGTAATCTTGCAAGCTGAGTTCCATAATAGGTTGAAGAATCCACCTCGGATCCATCCAGTCTGATATTTGACATCAAAAACCTCACCTAGACGAGAGCATTGGGTCTGTATATGGTAATCTTGCAACCTAAGTTCCATAATAGGTTGAAGAATCCACCTCGGATTCATCCAATCTGATATTTGACATCAAAAACCTCACCTGGACGAGAACACTGAGTCTGTGTATGGTAATCTTGCAAGATGTGTCCCATAATAGGTTACAGAATCCACTCAGGATCCATCCAATCTGATATTTGACCTTAAAAACTTCACCTAGACGAGAACATTGGGTCTGTATATGGTAATCTTGCAAGCTGAGTTCCATAATAGGTTGAAAAATCCACTCAGGATCCATCCAATCTGATATTTTCAATCAAAAACCTCACCTGGACGAGAACATTGGGTATGTATATGGTGATCTTGCAAGCTGAGTTCCATAATAGGTTGCAGAATCATCCAATCTAATATTTGACATCAAAAACCTCACTTGGACGAGACATTGGGTCTGTGTATGGCAATCTTGCAAGATGAGTTCCATAATAGGTTGCAGAATCCACCTCGGATCCATCCAATCTATATTTGACATCAAAAACCTCACCTGGACGAGAACATTGGGTCTGTATATGGTAATCTTGCAGGATGAGTTCCATAATAGGTTGCAGAATCCACCTCGGATCCATCCAATCTGATATTTGACATCAAAAACCTCACCCTGGACGAGAACATTGGGTTTGTATATAGTAATCTTGGAAGCTGAGTTCTATAATAGGTTGCAGAATCCACTCAGGATCCATCCAATCTGATATTTGACATCAAAAACCTCACCTGGACGTGAACATTGGGTATTATATGGTAATCTTGCAAGCTGAGTACCATAATAGGTTGCAGAATCCACTTCGGATCCATCCAATCTGATATTTGAGATCAAAAACCTCACCTGGATAAGAACATTGGGTCTGTATATGGTAATTTTGCAAGCTGAGTTCGATAATAGGTTGCAGAATCCACTCAGGATCCATCCAATCTGATATTTGACATAAAAAACCTCACCTAGACGAGAACATTGGGTCTGTATATGGTAATCTTGCAAGCTGAGTTCCATAATAGGTTGCAGAATCATCCAATCTGATATTTGACATCAAGAACCTCACTTGGACGAGAACATTGGGTCTGTATATGGTAATCTTGCAAGCCGAGTGTGCCTCGTTTTGCATCCGATTATGTGTTTGACCACAAATTTGACCAACTTGACCACATATTTGACCAACTTGACTACATATTTGACCAACTTGACCACAAATTTGACCGAGTGTGCCTCGTTTTGCATCCGATTATGTGTTTTCATCCGGACGCCTTGGACTTAGATATTTTGAGAGAAAAACAAATGTCTCCTCAAATATTGTACTCTTCTATCTTGTCCGAAAGTTTTGGCTCTCAAATTTCGTTTCCCTCTCACTTTCCTAATCTAATAAGTCTTTTTGATATCCATTCCCTCACTAATTTGAAACCCTATATGATTTCCCTCTCAAATTCCATTTCCCTCCTCTGACTCAATAATTGCAACTCTCCTCCTGTTTTATTAAAAGACAGAGACGAAGAACTCATACCTTTTTCCCATCTTTCACTGTATCTCATTCAATCTCAAGGTGTTTTCTTTGTGCCTTTTAGCTACGAATAAATTTATCAAAATTGTTTATTTTTATCCTTTAGGGTTTCAATTTGTTTAATAGATCTGTATGAAGATCACTGGTATGTTTTAGAATTGTACTTTTCCCTTTAAAATTAGGTTTTTACTGGTTGTAATCTCAATAGATTTTAACAAGATATATATTCTCAATTATTTTTTGTTGTTGTTGTTTTTGTTTACTGCTTAACATCCATATTGTTTACTGCTTAGCATCCATTTATAATGTCTTTCAATAGATTTCTGCTTCACATTTAAGGTTTCTGATTTTTAGTGGTTGGCATTATCTTTCAATAGTTTTTTCTAATCTATATTATTTATATGCTGATGTTTACTGCTTTACATTCTTTTTTCTCTTGGATGTTGTAATCTCTTTCAATAGATTACAACCCAAATAAGGTTTATTCAACTATAATCTCATTCATCATATTGTTACTTTAGATTTGTGGTTGTTTGGTTGTAATCTATTTCCCTTTTGTTCTGTATGCGGTTTGTTGTTACGGTTCCTATATGGACAGTATTGGTCCTGTAAATCTGTTTAAGCGTTTGAATAAATTCATTATTCGACAAAATCAACTTTGTCAAAATGAACTTATTCCATCCATTAGAGATCCTTGCAGGATTAGTATACACCCACATCAATATGAGTTGTGTCCTTCGTCTAGGATTCTAGCCATTCCCATGAACACGATGCTGCTGCAGGTTTCCTTTTTAACCGTATGTTTGTTTTGTCACCTATTGCGATCTATTCAACAATGAAGTTTCTGTAAATAATTTGATTCCAAGTTGTTGAAAATGAATTGCAGGATTGGCATACAACCACAAAAGCACTGGAAATTCATTTTTATGCCTAAAGATACAATACCCTGCACAGAGTTCTATTTCCCTCTTGTTCTGTATGCGGTTTGTTGTCATGTTTTCTATATGGACAGTATTGGTCCTGTAAATCTGTTTAAGCGTTTGAATAAATTCATTAACTTTGTCATAATTAATTTATTCCAGCCCTTAGAGAGCCTTGCAGGATTAGTATACACCCACATCAATATGAGTTGTGTCCTTCGTCTAGGATTCTAGTCATTCCCATGAACACGATGCTGCTGCAGGTTTCCTTTTTAACCGCAGGTTTGTTTTGTCACCTATTACGATCTATTCAACGATGAAGTTTCTATAAATGATTTGATTCCAAGTTGTTGAACATGAATTGCAGGATTGGCATACAACCACAAAAGCTCTGGAAATTCATTTTTATGCCTAAAGATAAAACACCCTGCACAAAGTTTTATTTCCCTCTTGTTATGTATGCGGTTTGTTGTCACATTTCCTATATGGACAGTATTAGTCCTGTAAATTTTTTTAAGCGTTGAATAAATTCATTAACTTTGTCAAAATGAATTTATTCCAGCCCTTAGAGAGCCTTGCAGGATTAGTATACACTTACATCGATATGAGTTGTATCCTTCATCTAGGATTCTAGCCTTTCTTATGAACACGATGCTGCTGCAGGTTTACAACAACAAAAGAACAAGATATGCATTTTTATGCCAGAATAAACAACTCACCACAGAGAGTTCTCGTAGAGAAAACATATTACTGTATATCTTAATTTTCGTGAACTATGTGTAGGTGTGTTGTTTATTTTGGCACAAATCAAGCTCACCTTATTGAGATCGATGCCGCAAACCTGACAAGTAACCTCTTTAATTCCAGTTGGTGAGTAAACTCTTAACACATTAGAGTTTCTTGCATTACTCATCATTATTATGGTCTCTTTCCCTTGATGAAAATTGGTTGATTCTTACTACCCTTCACTTTGTTTTGCGAGGATTCATTGATGCGACTTGAAGCTGTGTAAGTGTGGCAAAAATTCATAGTTAACAAGTGCATATCTTGTAATGTATTTCTGCCACCACTTACATAGCCTTGCAGGACCAGTGTACACCAAGATAAGAGATGTGGTAGTTTTGAGGTACCTAGAGATGTGCTCACATAGCCGTTATATGAGACACTGTTGATGTCCAGGTGTAGGTTTCCTTTTCTATCTCAGGTTTGTTTACTTACCTATTTTGATCTCTTCAAATATATGATTTACATGACTCCTACCAATAGGTACAACTTACCACCATAGATTTTTCAGGGTGGATATGTATTAGTCGTTAGGTTTGCTGTAAATGAAGAAGATCGATGCAGCTAACCTGACAATTAATACGTTTTCCTCTCTAATTCCATTGGTGACTAAACTCTTATGATAATTAGTTTCACTTGTCATTATTTTATCCTGACTGAAATATTCACCTACTACCGTTTTCTTATTGTTTTCTGAGGACTCATTGATTGGAAGACTTGAAGTTAGAGATGTGTTAGTGTGGCAGTACCATCTGAAGTGAAGAACAAGATAAGAGACTGTTCTCTGTTCTTTCAAAGTTGTTCAAGAGCTGGAATAAATGAAGTTGCTTCAAATGATTTTTATTCCGAGCTCTTGAACAGGTCTTGTAGGAGAGGTATACAAAAACGAAAGAACAAGATAATCATTTTTATGCCAGAACAAACAACTCACCACAACGAGTTTTCTTAGAGAAAAAACATATTACTGTATATCTTAATTTTCCATAAACCCGATGTAGGTGAGTTGTTTATTTTGGCACAAATCAAGCTCACCTTATGGAGATCTATGCTTAATACCAGACAAGTAACCCTCCTTAATTCCAGTCGGTGAGTAAACTCTTAACCAATTATAGTTTCTTGCATTACTTATCATTATTATGGTCTCTTTCACTTGATGAAACTTTGGTTGCAGGTTAGGTATACAACAACAAAAGATCAAGATGTTCATTTTTATGGAAGAAGAAACAACTCATCATATTGAGTATTTGTAAAGACATTACTTTTCCGAATACTCGATGCATATGCGTTGTTCCTCTTGGCATAAATAATGCCTATGTTAAAATCTGCGGGCATCCAACTCAAAACCAATTGGCGATGAGTGGAGCGGCCCTTCCATATTATATTTTAATCCCCTTAATTAACTTAAAATATAATATGGAAGGGCCGCTCCACTCATTGCCAATTGGTTTTGAGTTGGATGCCCACTGAGTTTAACATGGTATTAGAGCTAAGCACCAGACCCAGACCTGCGTACGCCGGGTGTAGGCCGAGTTACTGGATGAAGTGTTTAACCGATTTTGTCACTTGTACACCCGGGGTGTAGGCCAGTGAGGATACTGGCCGAGGTGTTATTCCCTGATTTAGTCACTCACCTGTGTACATCTGTCACCGATGGACTGGTAACTCATACGTAGGTCCACGTGTGAGGCCCAGTGACCGGCCTTACACGTGAGGGGGCGTGTGAAAGGACAATAGTCCCACATCGCTATAATCCGCTTAATTAACTTAAAATATAATATGGACGGGACGCTCCACTCATTGCCAATTGGTTTTGAGTTCGATGCCCGCAGACTTTAACATGGTATCAGAGTTAAGCCCCAGACCCAGACCTGCGTACGCCGGGTGTAGGCCGAGTTATTGGCCGAAGTGTTTAACCGATTTTGTCACTTGTACACCCGGGGTGTAGGCCAGTGTCGATACTGGCCGAGGTGTTACCCCCTGATTTAGTCACTCACCTGTGTACACATGTTGCCGATGGACTGGTAACTCGTACGTAGGTCACGTGTGAGGCCCAGTGACTGGCCTTACATGTGATGGGCGTGTGAAAGGACAAATAGTCCCACAATCGCTATATTCGCTTAATTAACTTATGGAAGGGCTGCTCCACTCATTGCCGATTGGTTTTGATTTGGATGCCCGCAGACTTTAACAACTTACCTTATGGAGATTGATGATGCAGCAAGCCTGACAAGCAACCTACTTAATTCCAGTTGGTGAGTAAACTCTTACCACACTAAATTTATGTGCATTACTTATCATTATTATGGTCTCCTCTAAATGAAAAATTTGGTTGATTCATACTACCATTCTCTTTGCTTTTTTAGGATTCATTGATGCAAACACCTGAAGCTGGACAAATGATGAACAAGTTAGACCATGTTGGCCTTGCAAAGCTGATCAAGCGAGGGATTAACTTGTAACCAAGATCAAGATTCTTGAATTAAGTTTATCCCTGCCCTTATATTTGCGTTGCAGGACATTGATAGAGAAATATAATTAGAACTGTTGATGTGCAAGAATACCTGGACATGTAGACAAGTTGGAAGATAAGAGGCAGTGTTGGTCCTGCGAAGCTATGGAAGTAGGACAATTGAGAAGTAACACATTCTCGTCTCTAATTCTTATGGTGCTTACAACAACTTTTCAGACTTTTTCATATGAACCTTGTATGTGAATTTCCAGTTACAATTCGTCCGTCTGGAGAAATTTTCAAAATCCTTGAAAGGTAGGGCATACACCTGGTACAACAACATCGCATCGTGAAGTATCACCGATTGGGGAGAGATGATTAATGATTTCTACAGAAAATACTTCTTCGTGTCAGAGCAAGTCACTCTCTCTGATCTAGGAAGGATGTTTCGAAGGAGCACCGAACATCCTGATGATTATGTGAAAAGGTTCAGAATTCAAGCCTTGAACTGCCACGACCCAAATGTCACATAGCAACAACTTGTAGACTTGTGCGTCTACAAAATGATCCCGATCTATAGAGCCTTGCTGTAAAACCTCAGGTTCCACACTTTCTCAGAACTTCATGAAGCATCCAAAACGATCAACGACTACTACACCTGCTTTATTGAGCAAAGTCTACAAGGTCGAGGAACCTCGGAGCAGTCGACGCCTGATCAACAAATAGTACGATGTCCAACCTTCCATGAACATTGTTGCTCAAGGAAGAAAAAGGAAAGATTCTGCTCAAACATGCGACATCCAACACCTCTTCATACAAAAGCATCACGGAAGGATAACCAATCTTGCACAAACCTCGACCTGGCATCAACGAACGGGAAAATGATAGGACAGACTAAACTTCTCATGAAGGAGTGATCGATTTACTGGAAGTATGGGTTCAAGACGGTGCAATCAAACTTTTGCTCATCATAGAGAGCCAACATGAAGAATCCAAGGTATTGTCACCTCCATAGATTTATCAATCATTCGACAAGTAACTGCAATATTTTGAAGCACGTCACCAAAGAGAAAGTTGATCCACAATAGCTTCAACTGGGCACTGGTGGAGTACACAAGAATCCTCTCCCAATCATAACCTTTACACTCTCTGAACAACCTATCAAATAGGCAGTTCAATCCTTGGTCGAACGTGAATTGCTCTATCTGTCGAAGGCACAAAAGAGAGACATGTTCACAACACTGAATCACATCGTGTCAAGAAGTCCATTCCGTAAATACTTCTTGATCCTCCAGCCACAAACCAAGAGATGTACGACTGGGGACTGCTTACCACAGTCGAAGAAACGAATTTGGAAGAACGTTGATCGATGCCGGCACCGCCATCAACATCATTCCAATGAAAACCTCAGATCCGCAGGCATCAGTCGACAAGAAGCTACTCATGCTCTCATCTCAATCAGAGACCTTGAAGGAGCGCTCGGAATACTTATGGCTACATCACTCTCAAAGTGAACATAAGTTCAACACTGGACAGAAACCAAGTTTCACATAATCAGGAAGATCTAGGATATGACATGTCCTCCAGACAAGCGTGGATCCACGATGAAAATATGAGTAGTTACAGAGCGCCTTTGGTTACACGTCTCTCCAACGAAGAAAGTTCTGATCCAGAAGATTTGACGGACATTCCATCATCAGAGTACTTGGAGGAATTTCAAACTTTGACGAGGTTGAAGAAAGAACTTTCAAAAGATTCATATACATCCATTAAGAGGTTCCGCACTCAGGCAAGTCTCATCCCATGTCTATGTCATTTATTTCCTCACATGCTATCCTAGCATGGGAACTTAATTCAGCTAGCAACTCTGCAAGACGTTATGAATGGTAGCTTCACCACATTAGTATTTTACCAAGTGGTTGAATCTGACGCTCCTACGAATCAAGCACTGAAACATTCATTACCGCGATGATGTCCAAACATGGTAAAGAACACTTTGGGCGTTTCTCCTGCTAGTCCATGTGTTCCACAAAATCATAAAGCTCTAATGTATGCACAAGTGTCGAATCCCACTACTAAAACGAAAGGGATTCTGAATAAACAGAAGATATTCCAGGGCCGAGACGATCAAACCCCTAAGACATTCGATGCTTAAGGAATATACGCTTCAACACTCAAGCATCTAAAAAAGCTATCAAATTGTACTCCCAATCAAAGAGTGCAACTTCAGTACAAATATCTCGATGATGACACATTGATTCAACACCAGCACGATCAAAGTGTAACTAAACAATAAGTCTTCATTATCCCATGATAAGACTTCTGCAGCATATGCAACATCATTCATACATGGATGGCACTAACTCCTTCAATATATACTGGGCAACCTGAGGTGATTCCGTGAAACTTCATCAACGGGTTTTCTCTACATCACAAGCCCCTGCATGATTGAGGATCTTTCTCTCTTCACCAATCACATCCAGTATGAAAACTGCTGATGCTATCTACCGCAACAATGTTGACTCACTGACAAAGCCAGATTGTGGTAAAGTTATGCTTTCAGGAGCATTCAGGTTGAACTCTCAGTACACCTTCATCTTACGGACATCCAACTCATCAACTAGTTCATGAATGTAAAAGGCTCACTGGATGAAGGAGCAAAGTTTATATCTATAATCATGGTTCTAGCCTTTTTGGTCTTTGGAGCAACTCAACCATGGTATCAGCATCAACAATAATCTCTAGAGGAACACCATCCATGATCTTAGCATCGACAAGGATCTCTGGAGCGTAATCATTCATGGTTTCAGCACCAACAAAGGTCTCAGGAGCAACATCCCCAGGGCTTCATCAACTAATCATTCTCTGAAGTGTTACACATGAAGCGGACTTCTCTAAGACCAATGATTCATATCAAGATGTGCGGACCTGATAACATGCTCACATGAAAGTCTTCCCAAAGTTGGCACGACTGGTGGGCATAATCCAAAGTCTTCTACAAGATGTTCTCATCACCTCTATAAATGAGATACAATACACTCCAATCCATGGGTTTGCAAAAACGTACTAATGGGTGAGGAATGGTACAATGCTTTCTCAACGAAAGATGTTCGTCTATGTCTCTTCTACATCATACCAAAAGGGCGTATCAATCGGACATACGAGCTGAAAGATACGGCATTTACTGTCAGGTCTATGAAATCTGAAAATTTGCACGGGATTACAAGTTATGAAAGTGCATACTTTATTGATTTCCCTATACAATCCAAAACCGATCAAGAAATCAAGACCAGAATAAAACCTCACATCTCTCAGAAGTCCAAGGTTCAAGATATCATGGAAAGAAAACTAAAGAAAGTCAGCGAAATAAGATTTCTGCTTTTCTTCTTCTTCAACACGGCATCACTGGTGGTGAAAGAAGTGTCACCTTCCACCTCTTTCCTTATAGCATCAATCTTTTGACGAAGCCACTTTAGATTGAAGCCAAGTTCTTCAGCTTTCTTCAAGTTGTACTCCCAATCAAAGAGTACATCCCGGGTGACAGTATTTCCAGTTGTGATGCGGATATCATTTATAACACGCAATATGGCTTCTACTTGCCTCGTCAAGAAATAACTATGCTCCGGATCCTTGGTAACGAAGATGTGCCCATACATCTTCCACGGTTTCTCGTACAAGCCTGCATATCCAATGGGAACGCTGAATCCACCAACTAGTTCATGATACGCGAGTGAAGCATCGAACGGAGTATCAAAAGCAACTCCTGCACTTGGATATTCATGCACCACTATACGGTTCTCAATTACTGGAGCAGCCTCCAGGGCAACAGTTTCTTCAGTATTCTCTACTGGTGTTTCGGTTTCTTCTATCACTGAAGCAGCAACAATCTGAGTTTCCAAGACTTCAATGACAACCTTCAAATGGCCTTGAAGTGCAGAGATGTTTGTCTCTTCATCAATAACTCCATGTCAGTTTGAGTTATCCTCATTGGTTTCAATATCCTCAACTTCGGTATTTGGCACCTAATACGAATATTACATGAGGACTAGAGTCATTTA
The DNA here is from genome assembly GCF_003573695.1 of Papaver somniferum. Taxonomy (NCBI): domain Eukaryota; kingdom Viridiplantae; phylum Streptophyta; class Magnoliopsida; order Ranunculales; family Papaveraceae; genus Papaver; species Papaver somniferum. The sequence goes on along the minus strand of NC_039360.1, from coordinate 13,224,491 downwards.
AGCTTGAAACCAAATGAGATCATAAAATAAATCATACAAGAAATCTAACATTATCAAGATTAATCATTATACACTCAAGGCACGAGCATATAGCATGAAAGTCATGAAAATACGTTTTACGGTAACCTCGTCTGAAGAAACTGTACTCTTCCCTGTACTAAAAGACGAGCTGGGAGCAATCTACGAGGACTATTAAGATTGGTTATATACCATTCTCTTTGTATGGATGTCCTCTACAACTTCTCAAAATTTCATGACAATCCGATGAACGAGCAAAGAGATGTGGCTAAAACATGGAGCAACATGCCATCTGAAAAAGTTCTGAAGGTCTCCTGAAAGTTCACTATTTCTCCTTTTTCAGGCCCTAAACATGCTCAAACTTCAAAGGGCTTCTTACTTAAAGCTTGGAAATTTCCTGGGATTGAAGATACATATGCAGACCGCAAAAATCCGACTTCGGACGAAGATTCTACAGCGTTTCTAGTAAAATCTGAAGTCTGAAATTTTCCGGTGACGTATTTCGGCAAAGTTATCCATAAATTCACATGGATTTTCATTCATTCATCCACGAATCAGCGATATCATACTTCTTTGAAGAAATTTCAGGATATATACTTACTAAGGGAGTCTCTAAATCATTTGAAGGCTCGACGATGCCAGAATCTCCGTTGACAACACCGCTATCTCCATTCGGTTCGGGATTTCGGGAATTCTCCGTATTCCCATCTCCCAAAGAAGAGTGCGCTTCATCAACATGATTCTTGTCTACAATTATTTCTTCCTGGATTCATCAACAAAAATTATTATTATTTCATTTAAGAAGATGCCGCGATCACCTGCACGAAAGAGATATTTACATCGACTTATTCATCAGTACTGGATTCCTGAATTGTTCGCCTGGGAACAAGTTGAAGACCGTCAATCGATGGAGAAAAGGTCTGAAAAGAAATAACAAAACCTTGCTCTCGTGATCCTAATTGCATGGGCAGGAAAAAGTCATGACACAAGGAGCACTAACAACTCACCAAAGAAACGGCTGGGGACTGCACGTCATTTGCTAACATCTTGTAGTCCTTACTTCTGGGTGCTCCGCCCCGAGGACTTTCTTCCATTTCCGAGGAATCTACATTGATATGAAACCTCACTACATGATCATCCTGTGGTATAGTTGATGAAATAACCAAGAGTACAACTCAGTATGAAGGATCTCTCACCATCACTCAGAGGTCCCAGAAGTACCATTTCTTGAAGTTACACCCGCGGAGATGTCATCCCTGGAAACATCGTCTTTGAAAGTGTCATCATGGGAGTCAGTCATTCTTGCAAAGTGGTTGTGATGGATGCATAACATTCAGCGCATCATTTATACAAAGCGCAGGATTCAGCAAAACAACGAATCATGGAATAAAGATGCTCACATCAGCGTCTGCAAAAATGGTAACTTTCAACTCTTACATGTTTACGATTCCACTAACAGTACATGAGTTAATACTTCAAATCTTGCTCGTTCCTTCAAACCTGCTAAGACGAGCAAACTTCTGACATGATTTTCACAAAACCGTGAACAACCCACGTAAATTTTACAATGTGAACATTCACTGGTTTCTCAAAATCTGGACAGACGTCCATTCTACGATTGTGAAAACTCACATATAGACATTCTTTCACCATGTATGGTTGTATACTTTCAACAATTCTTCAAAATCAAAACATTGATTTTACAAAATATATTCACGTGAAACTCACGTAAATTTGAAAAATATATCTATATATTTTTGCTCCCTCGCACGAGCATCTGTCAGCGAGAGTATATTTTCAAAGATTTCCGAAAGCTCCAAGATAAAAAATTTCATGAAGGCTCATAAACAAAATTTTATTACTAACAGACGCACGTCTATAAAAAAAAAAAACTTTTCTCTCGTACGAGCATCCACCTTTGAAACGAGAGTTTATTCCACTTTGTGAAATCTCACATATTTAAAATATAAAATTACGGTTTTCGTGAAAGCTCATAGACGAATTTTATATCATTAGACTCAGGTCTATTTTGTTTGTTCCTTAAACTAACGAATGAACGAGCGTCTATTCATAAAACAAGGATTTGTTTTCATGGGCCCGTCCCGCGAATCCTGACCAACCACGGACTCGTCGTCCAAACCAGCGGTATAACACCAATTTATGCTCATCAAACGACACTCCAATCATGACATTGAAGCCTTCATAAAGTCGTGGTTTGCTCATGCTCTCTAAATCTGGTAACGTCTCAACTTACGACTAAGTCCAATTACTGGTATTGTTATTTATAGCCGGAAAATCACCATTTAATGCTGACTGAGGAACACAGCTTTCCTCAGTAAGCAGGGGACTTAATGTAGATGGTGGATTTTCGACAAGGGATAAAATCATGAACTCATAATTATACGAAGCTATGATACAACAATCAGACGTGAGTATTGAGACAAGGTTCTCTCATCGAATTCTGAACGGAGAGTACTTTCTCTAGGAGTACATGTACATATGTAGTCTCACGACTGGACAACAGCATATCTCATGAACACTGAACACTTTCAGTGATTATTTCTATATAGTATCACGAGATGGACGGCTCCTAGACAGCTTGCGCTTCTAGTATAGAGCTATAACGTCTTCAGGAACAAACAACGAGTTTACCCTGATTATATAAAGGATATGACTTACCGACAAGCTCATATCGGGATAATTAATGCTTCTAGACAGCTTGCTCTTCTAGTATAGAGCCACAAAGTTAATTATTCCTAATTAAGATTAATTCTGTCATGACATTAACTACTGAATTACCAGAATAATCTATTATTGCTCCTATTCCATGGTCGAATCCACGACTGGTCCCATGGAATGACAATAACAATTGCTCCTATTCCATGGTCGAATCCATGAGTGGTCCCATGGAATGGCAATAAACAATTGTTCTGATTCTATGATCGAATCCACAACTTGATCTCATAGAATAGCAATAACTATATTATCTCATTACTCTGATTTCATGATCGAATCCACAACTGGTCTCATAAATGGTAATAGATAAAACTTAATTACTCCGATTCTATGGTCGAATCTAGGATCCCATGGAATGGTAATGCTCACTTTATTATTCTGAATAGTCGAATCCTCAGCTGATCCTATGAATTAATAATAAACATCTTATTACTCAGTTTTGTGAATTATTCTCCACTGAATTCCACAATTAGTAAAAAATAATCAACAACCGGGCGTCTGAGCTACCTCTAAGTAAGCCCTGATCCAAATGGTGAAAGTGTGTTCAACGAAGATACACTAACAGTCACCGCACGAACGAGTATTTCGAAATACAACAAAACGATGAACCTATGCAAAATAGGGAAGAAAATAATAAACAATTAAAAATATTGACCAGGGTGCTGGGAGCACGGACACACGACAGACTGACCGTGTCGTGGTCAATCCCATGCCAGTTTTATATTTTTAATGCATTTTTATTATTTTCTATGATTTGATGAAAATTCTCTCGTTTTATCAAATCTCCTTCGTCTCGAGGAAACTCCTCGGTTTCATGATATTTTCATAAATTCGTAAAAATAATATAAAATTAAGGAAAGAAGTGTGCCGCGTGACCATTGGCCAATCGACCATGCCTTGGTCCCAGCCGGCCCCACACCTCACGGTTTCTCATTATTTTATTATTATTATTATTATTTCTCTAATTTCATGAAAAAAACTCCTTGATTTCATGGTATTTTTTGCACAAATAATCATATAATAATAAAATAAAATAATGAAAACTTGTGGGACCGGGCTGCTAGCCGGCCGGCCATGCCTTAGCCGGTCCCACACGCCCTTTGCTTTATTATTTTATTATTATTTATCCTATTTTTCCTTGAATTCATCAAATTCCTTGATTTTATGGTATTTTTCTCAAATTAGGAAAAATTCCCTCAAATCATCATAAATACCTTAAAATATTAAAAAATTATGAAAAACTCGTGGGACCGGTCCATAGCCGGCCGACCATGCCTCCATGGTCCCACACGCCCGCGTTTTTTATTATTTTAATATTTTGCTTCCATGAACTCATGAAAACTCCTTCAATTCATGTAAACTCCCTAAATTCATCAAATTTCTCAAAATTCATGAATTTTTCATAAATTCATCAAAATATTATAAAATTAAGAAAAAGGCACCACGGGACCGTGGTCATGACCGGCCGGCCATGCCTTGACCACGGCGGTCCCATGCCTCCTCATTCCTTATTTTATACTTATTTTTCATCATCTCATGGTGTTTTCCTCAGTTTCGTCGAAACCCTAATTTTGGCATATTTTCTCGAATGGATGCTCAATTGCACGCCAGAAAATATCAAAATTCTCAGGACTGAGACGCGGACGCCTTGGGGACACGAGCACGCTATCTTGACCGACCAAGATTGGCTCTTTGGCTCACGGAAACCTGTCCCATCAATTTTCACAATTTTGACCTAATTTGCACAATTGCTCGTATTAGGTCCAAAACTCTTCCAAACACTTTGGATTTTCATGAAGTGATCGTCAGGCGGTCACGTGACAACCCAGGGCCGGTTTCATGACTCCATGGTTGGTCCCTCACCTCGTCATAATTGATTAGGTTTTCTCACCTAAGGCTCAGACGAGCATTTTTGAATAAATGATTAAGCCAGCATTTAATCATTCTTCCACCAACAAATCGTAAACCCTTCAGGAGTTCTTCGTATTTGCTCACGTGAGCATATGGACACTAAAGGGTTGATCCACGGTCCCATATAGTCGCTCCCTCCTTCGTCTTATGGTTAAACTTCTGGCGAACCATGAATTGATCATCAATTGATCAAATTAGGGTTTCTGAATCCAAGGATCATCATTTCATATTCAAATCTTAATAATTTTACGACGGCCTCGTGATCATTAATTTTATTAATTATGCTTGGTTCAACGACCAGTATTCTAATTAATATTTTTGGTACGCTGCCAATAATCCATCAGATGAGCAACACATGCTCAAACGATCAAATATTCAACAATTCATCACATGAGCAACACTTGCTCAGATGATAAATATTTTCTCAAACCAAGGAATATTGGTTCAACAATCAATATTCAACGATCCATCGAATGAGCAATACTTGCTCACTTCATCGTAAGAACTATACCTCTGTCTCATGACATGTTCAACTCATGAGTTTCAGAACATCATGTTCAACCCAGCAACTACATGGACTCATCGTCCCATCAAACCACGAAATCATCAATTGACTAACATACCACAAGACGTCAATCGTGTCACTTTAGGGGATATCACTTAGGGTTTTGGTCTGGCGGTCTACGGCACGTGTGTTCAAACACACGATGGAATGTGACCAAGTCGTGCAATCAGTTAAAGGAATTCACGAGGTAGTGGGTGGAAAATCGACCAAGTCTCCACACGTTGAGAAACTAGTTTCAAATACGATCTCCACTTCCCCACTCCTTGATTCCATCAACTTTCACACTTCATGGGGTCATGGTGTCTAAAATTCCATCAATATAAATAAGTCTCTGAATCATGATTGAATAATCAGCATCATCAGTATCATCAATCTCACGTCAAACTGACAACATGAGATCATCAACTCATCAATTGAGCAACTACTCTCAACTGTGCAGCCATGATTTTAAATTACCAACTCTCTTTGTTATCAAATTACTTGTTTTCACCTCTCCTACCTCTCTGCCTATCCACTAGATTCATGGTACGATATATTGAGAGAAGAAATCTGAAATTGTGAGTGAAGAGAAGGTTGCCATATGAAACAACTCTGAAACTCCCTCAACAACAGCATGGTTCTGATGATAATGAAGTGGGTGAACGTTATGGAGCTCAAATATGTTATTATGTATAATTTGGTGAGTGACTGACATCTCAATCCCTAAATTTCAGTTGTATTTGTTGACAAATTGAAACCCAATTTTGGGCGGAATTCATGTAGGTTGTTGTTGTGTAACTTAAGATCCAAGTGAGAGGGGTCATAGGAGAACTCAGTTGTAAGCTATCTTCTCAAAAATTGTCCTTGGTAGAAATCAGTTGATTATTAAGAAGTTTGCATGAATGAATATCTCAATTTGTGAATCTCATATGTCATCTGTTTTCATCATGTTCTAATTTCTTAAGCTAGGGTTTAGATGAAATCCTTAATTTAACTCTAGGATATTTGTGCTGATGTTATTGTTCTTGTTGTGCTTGAATGACTAAGGATAGATTTAATCTTGTGTTACAACATATTACTTTCACCTTGTTTGTTACGCAACCTAGGTAGTCAGAATAATTTTATGTTGTACTTCAACTTGTGCCTAATTGATTGTTGTTCATCTGTGATTAGTTGTGATGTAATAATACAGATAATACTAGGGATTAATACCTTAGTTGATACTAAATCATCCATCTGAAGATAGCCTTGGATATGCGGCAGACTCGAATCTTCCTTGCTGTCTACTATAAGGAACAAGAATAGTTTCATTAGCCAAATAATCTGGTGTAGGTTAAGTGGTGAATTCAATTTCCCTAGCGCCTTCTTATCAAGTGTTTAATCTCTTATTTCATTTACATTTATGTTCTTTAGTTTAAATCATATAAAAACCAATTATCTCGTCGTATCGACACCCCCTGTTTGATCTAAATCAGTATAGCAAGACCTTGAATTCGCTTTGCACCAACCAAGTCCCTGTGGGAACCATCCGCACTTGCCGTGTATTACATTGTAGACAAAGTATACTTGCGGTTTAATGTTGTAGGTTTTAGTCCTACCGTCGCACGACAGCCGTTACACTGAGCTATCACGGTTTTAAATCGTTATAATAATTGTTAAATTCAATATGTTACAATCAACTAAGCAACGATTAAAATCGTTGTTGTAGCTGTTACAAGGAAGGACATGTGGAAATAAGTCAACCGTTGCACACAAAGTCGCCGTTACAGTATCTGTTACACCAAACTGTTACAGTCTAACCGTTACGATCTGCACAATAACGGCTATCCATTACAACAAAATGACATCAGATAAATCTTGTGCTGACTAGATAACCGTTGGTGTATTTATTCCAACGAATGAAACCGTTATTTAATAAAATTTAATTGTAACGAAATGAATTGTTGATAAAATATTGTAACACAAATAGTAACGGCACTTTTCCAACGTTTGTTTGACGTTACAATATATAGATACAAACGTTTTTTCAACGTTACAAGATCCCTGATTTTGTGTAGTCTTTGTTGGTTTGTTCATTGAGTTGGAACATGTAGCATGCGCTTGATGAAAGGTCGGGCGAGCTTAGCACTAGCGCTGGCGGTTGAGCCAAAAATGTTTGCGCTTGTCTTTCCAACGCGCGCTGATAGTTGAAACGCAAGCGTTTTTAGGTATCATGTCGCGTTCATCTTAAAAGCGCCAACGGCTACTTCAACCCAACGGCTGATGCTCTTTTTTGTTTCCCTATAAATTCAGTTCATCTCTAGACTTAAAAATCGTACCTTCTTCATCACTACCTCAAAATTACACAATTTAATACCATCTCTAGTTTTTCTTTTTTTTTTCAAACAAAACTATTCATATCAACTCAATCTACCAGAAAAATCTCATCTCTACAAATCTATATTTCTAACAAATATGGCATCCTCACAACAACGATGACAACAACAAACACCACAACAATTACAACAATAATCACAACCAAGAAACACAAGAATTTGTGTTGTCAAGTATTCGATGGATGAATACGAGTCACTTTGCAGAAGTTATGCATTATATACAATGGATGACATCAATGGTATTTATCAAGAAAAAAAAATTTATGATAAGATTTTACAAAAAATTTGTGAAGAAACAGGTAACCCCAATAGACGTGATGGCGATGGGTTGTCTCATCGTTTTCGCGCAATTTCAGCATCCTTTAGTGAATATGTAGCTTTGATCACTCAAATGTTGAACAACCAAAAACCGGATGTGGAACGAAGATGTCGGGAAGAGTGGCAAAGATCTCACAAAACGAGTTTCCAACATGAAACTTGTTTCACCATTCTGAGGGTGCTTAACAAGTTTAATCCATACTTGCTGGAAGGTCATCAAGTGCCTGCAAGATCACCACATGGTCCAATCGGGTAGGATTTTCAGAATAGAGGGCCTGCTTCCTCACCTGATGGAACTCCAAGTAGTTAGGAACAACACAACACTAATCTAGACGTTAACACCAACATCAAGAGAACAAGAGAAGGTGGTTAGAAAGCTGCAAAAGAAGCGAAAGACGCATCCCAACGGGCATTATAATGAGGCTCAAGCGAATTCAACTAGGCTGATCACAAGGAATTCGAGATGCAGATAGAGCCAGGGACCGCGGCATTGCTATAAATAATCAACAAAAAAGTCATCTTTCGCGAGAATAATACTACAGGGATTGTAAGCTAAACAAGTTACTCTCCTTGAACACTTCAATAATGAATGAACGACAATATGATGCATGGACTAAGAAAATGGATGCGGCCGAACATCAACAAGTCCAGGACGAACAATAACAAGTCCCCCCTCAACAAACTAGCCAGTATGTGATGTGGAAGAAGACGAAGATGATGCCTCAGAACTAAAAGAAGATGAATACAGTCTTTCTAACTGATTCTAATTCTTGTTTAGTTAAGTTTAATTTAATTTAGTTTAGTTTAATTTAATTGTACTCGATTATTTGAAATTACTTTTAATATAATTGCTTCAATTTTAATTTTAAGTGTGTAGTCGTTTAAACAAACGACTTTAAATTAAAAAACATATTATTTAAAATAAACAACAATACTAAATTGAAAATAACATCTATCTCCCTCTTCCTCTGCCTCGTCTCCTGCTCCTTTTAAAGACCAAAGATGCTTGGTTAAATCTTGTCTTAGTTTCCATAGATTCCCCGGTTTTGGAGTCTGTCAGTGGCAAGTCTATATTCTATTGTCGGGCTCCCATGCTCTACCACAAGATTCTTGGTTAAATATTCATCTGGAAAGCTAGTCCAGGTTGGGTCACGCCTTGTTTCTTAAATGACCATGTTATGCAGAATGATACAAGTCAACATAATTTTGTTCATTTCTTGAATATCAAAAAAACGTGTCGGCCCAGCTACGATGGCAAACTTCCTTTTCAGTATGCCAAAAGAGAATTCAACATCCTTTCTGCATTTAATTTGTTGGGTGTTAAAGTATTTCATATCCTTCAGAGACGTTGGTCCAGAACCTACCTATTCATAATCTTGAACCATAGTTGACCATTCTGGATAGATTTCGTCTACTAGATAATAACCCTGAGTGTAGTGATGACCGCTGATGGTGAAATTACAGTGCGACGCGACCCCATGCTTAAGATCCTCAAACAATGGTGACTTATATAAAACATTGAGATCGTTATTTGAACCCGGAAGTCCAAAAAAAGCATGCCAAAACCAACAATCATAAGTAGCTGAAGCTTCCAAAATTACAGTTGATTTTGGATAGTGACCCTTATATTGGCCTGCCATTCAATCGGACACGCATGCCACGTCCAGTGCATGCATTCAAGACTACCTAACATTCCTGGAAAACCCCTCTCGGTGTTTTCTGCAGTTATTCTTTGAACATCTTCGTGAGTAGGCTTTCTAAAAAAGGTTGGACCAAAATGCTCGACTATTGTTTCGTAAAACAATTTGAGATACCTAAAGGCGGTTGTCTTCCCAATATGGATGTAATCATCTGTGGCATCCGCTAGTACCCGATAACATAGTATACGGAGGGCCGCAATGACCTTTTGCTTGGGACTAAATCCTCATACATGTCGTACATCATACTAATAATTAAATAAAGGTTGTACCTGACAAACCTCAACACTAATCCTTTGCGTAAAGTTGTGGCCCCATGCGGAATCGTCGCTGAAAATCCTCATCGGAATAGACACAGTCATGATTAAAATAATCATGCATCATATTTTCGTGGTAAAAATGTTGATCTCGCCACGTCCATCTTCTAGTCGCAACTTCATATGGCTTTAAAGACTTTGGTATGATACCGGATTGTAATTGCAACATAAAATTTAGCCTTCTTCTATCTTGATCTGCATCTTCATCCATTTGAAGCAAAAACTCCATACATATTTCTTCATCTTCTTCACAACATTACATCTGTCTCCATATCTTCCTCAGAAGAATCAAAATAATAATTCATGGTTGAAAATTGAAATTAATTGAAAGAAAAGATTGATCGGATGAAAGATTGTTGTGAATTTGTGAGATAAAACTCGAGCCGTATTTATGGAGGTAGCAACTAGCCGTTCCGGTGGCCGCTAAAAAGTAGTCGTTGGTAGTCTTGACTCAAATGTCGGCGTCGCTGCTGCTCCCGCTCGCATTTTTCCCAGAAGCGCCAGCGCTCTAACTTGGAGCGCTAGCGTCTGAACATCAAGCGCCAGCCATTTATCCTCGCGCTTAAATATCAATCGCCTACTTCTTTTCCATAGTGAAAAATCCTATCTGACCATCCACGTGGCTCAACAAACATTTTTATTTGAGCATTACCATAGGAATTGCCTTTAGTTATTGTTGTAGAAGAAGATGAAGGTTTTGGTGATTTTTATGCATCAATCATAGAGTTGAACCCCATTGTTCTTGAAATTAGTTATTGTTATAGAAGAAGATGAAGGTTTTGGTGGTGGTGGTGGTGGCATAGCAGTTGTCGTGGTGATAGAGGTGGCGGATGGCGGTGAAGTGGTTGTTCAAATGACGAGAGTACCAAGCATACCACAATATTTCCGACATCAACCTAATCAAGACACACCTTGTGTGACCTAATATAGACATAAACTGTCAAGAAGATAACAACCACAAGATGTACACTTAGTATATAGTAAAAGTCTGAAACCGAGCGAACTATGAGACCAGACCAACTGTTTGATTAACTATTAGTGTATTTACTTCAATTATAAAGACAATCGATATAATACAGAAGTAAAGTAGATAAATGACAAAAAATATTTTGTTAACGAGGAAACCACAAATGCAGAATTCAATACTTTTAGCATTAAGACGTTGTATAAAGACTGCTATCAACTTCGTATAGCTGAGACCAAGTTAACTAACTCCAAGTTACTCAGTTGTTTCAGTTCCCTGCGTGATAGATGATAGACACATTTTTGTGTTTAATTTGATCTCAATACTATATATTGTTGGCACTCGAGTTTGTAGTAATTTTGGTGTTTTATGTGTTTGTAGGCACCTTTGGAAAATAAACATTTTTTGGAAAATTCGTCTCAAAAAGTTGGTAAAAGCCCCGGAGGAAACGTGTTATTTAGACTCTCATCGTTGGATAAGGGGCACCTCAATTACTAAGGGGCATCCCAGGTCACCCCAAAAGGCATTTTCTATTCGCACCCCAGTACAGGATTAGGGGGAGGTCATCTTCTCCATTTGAATTTTGTTTTTGGCGGGAAAATGGAGAACACTTCTGCAGATTTTTGATCGAATTGTTGAACGTGTTCTAGGGAGATTCAATGGCTGATTTTTGGTAGATAGTTGTGATATGGCCTACTAAACACACTGTGGGCGTTTGGTTCGACCAAAATTGGATAGAATCAGCTAAACAATTCACGGGTTGAAAACAGGGCAGTTCGTGTATATCACGGGTTTCACGTGATTTGGAGAAGATTCAACGTGTTTTGTGCGTGCATGGAAGACCCTCACAGCCTGTTGGAGCATGAAGGAGTTAAATATGGTAATTTGGAGGCTTCAAAACGCGTGACAATATGAAACATGAAAGAAAATATTCCCAGAAATATGTTCTTTACTGACGAGTTAAAGAGAATTATATGGAGTGAATGAGCGAGATTCGATAGGTCTGTTGGCTATAAATAGGTTGCTGGGGTTGAGTAGAAAGGGTGTCGAGAGTCTGGGGGGTTGAGGAGAGCCAGAGAAGAAGAAATTCGAGTTTTCCCAAACTCGGCTGCTGCTGGTGCTGATGAACATGAAGAACACGAAGAACGGATCTGCACCAGCAGTCGTTTTTCTACAGTAATAACGACTCACGCATGTGGGTCGTACATCAGGCAGACTTATTTGTTACAACGTTTGCTACACAGCTGCAGCAGTCTTATTTTGTCACTGAGGGTCGTAGTTCTCTGGTTTGTAACAAATATAATTGTTACAAACCCGGTTTTATTGTATTTCTCATATTCTCATCATTTGTAAACCATTTTTGAGCATCAATGAAATATTTTGAGAGGTTTTCCAACATGATGAGCGGCTAATTCCCTCGTAACCAAGGCAATGGAGGAAGCTATTCACACAAGATAAATGGGTAACTATTTCATTTAATTATATAATTCACCTAATCGCTGCTTTTGCAGAGTTTTAAATTATTTGAATGATTGTCTTAATTATTTGTTATTCAGTTTGATAGGTTATGCTTGGTTTAATCTCTTGATAATCTATGCTTAAGGTTTACAAATAATGTTTGAGAATCTGTATGATTGATAGTGAATTAAAGATAAAAGAGTACTTAAGAATTGAATAGAGTTTTGAAATATTTATTTGCATAATAGTGGAATCTAGTGTCTTGGTTACCTCTCGCACCCATATTGTTAATATTTTTTGTATATATTTATTTTCTATGAAGTCTAAAAAATTATCCTTCACAAGTCCGAGAGTTTGAACCTCATTACTATTTTATTAAATCTAAAAATTCCATTTTCTTCACAAGTCTGAAGCGAATCTTTTTACCACTATCACTACAACAAACTTTTGAGAAATCATCAAATTTTTGGCGCCGCTGCCGGGGAAAAATAAATAAATAAAATAAATAAATAAATATTTTGAGTGTGTTTTTATCATGATGAGCTAAACCCAACACTGGAACGACGGAGGAGGTCGAATTTCATCCTTGTGGTAATTTCATAAATTCTTTTATTTACTTTTTGCACTAATTTTAATTGAATTAAGATTTTAAATTAATTACTTGTGATTTCATTTGATGGAGTATGCTTAGTCCTAGGGATTTTTGATATGCCATGCTTAAGAAATACAAGTAATATTTTATAAAATCTATCTTGGCAATAAACTAGAGTTAATATTTGTTTTGGTTTTGAACTATAATTGCTAGAATTAATTTCTGAACCATTTAAAAAAAACGGCCGAATCTTTAGTCCCAGTACTCTTGCCCATATTGTTAATATTTTTTGTATATATCTATTTTCTATTAAGTCTAAAAAATTATCCTTCACAAGTCCGAGAGTTTGAACCTCATTACTACAACCCACGAAAAATCTTTAATCATTTTGAAGAAAAAAAATTGACATAGGAGTCGTGGCCCGAATCGACTTCAACAGTTCATCCCCCGTCTGGTACGGGAGGTAAGTCCATCTAAACACTCGCGAATCTCCTGTAAGCGAGTTACTGTATTCCTTAAGGTGATTCATTGATTGAGGACGAATTTGGACTGTTTTTAAATTCCTAGTAAAGGGAAAGGCCTGGCCAATACAAGATAAGGGTTCGGATTTCATCACCGCTCCCTTCTTGCCCGCCTTAGGAAAACGAAACCTAACGCGAACCCAAGATTAAAATTTGGAATAGAACGAGACCGATAGGGTAACGAGCTTAATAGGAAACTCGTTCGAAAAATATTGGTTGCTCTTTAAGCACACTCCAAAGTTCATGATGGCTTCTCTGAGTTGAATGCGTGACTGCGCCGCCTTCTAATGCGGTGAGGCATTGGGTATCAAAGCTCTACTAAGCTTCCCTCGCCTCTATTCAACTTACTTTGACTCGGATTGATTCCAGAGGGGTTTGCTCAAATTGCAACGAATTCCCTTTCGAAAGATAGAAGCTGGTCTAGAAACAATCTAAGTGGAGCCATCATGCTTTTTGTATGCTAGATTTTATAGGTTTGATTTGGTCGAGTCAGCCTTGTTTGTGATTGTGTAGAATTCCCTTGCAATTAAGAATGTCGAGATGGTATGATAGAAGCCAATACAATGAATATCGACCTGAATTTGAATATGGACATCATCAGTTTTATTACCATGGTGGGAATAGTGGTTGGGAACGCCAAAATTTTCAAGGTTATGGTTCATACCATGGTGAGCCCAATCACTATCCTCACAACCATCAGTCATACGAGAAAAATTCTGCTAATTCCTCTTTACTTGAGTCGACACGTAAGTTAGCTGAGACAGCACGTAAGTTCGCTGAAATGAATAACTTAGTTATGGACGAAAATAATGCAATGAGTGAACTTTCTTTACCTGATTTCCTAGATTACGTCAGGAATTCATGTGAGTCGGCCCAAAAGCTTTTGTTAGAGACCCAAAATAGAACTTCTCTAAAAGATCTAAATTTCCAAAACACTGTTTCCAATTTTACCCTTGATGTAAATAGTGAATATTTGCCTAATTTAGAGGACGAGGTTAGAATAAAAGACACTACTTATTTAGATAAGGTTCAATCATCTTCGTACTATGATGATGAGGATAGCAGTAATGAAGAATAGTGATCAGGAGTCTAGTAATCCAATTGAGATGTATAGTGATTATATTATTTCTAGTTCAAATCCAAATAATTTTTATGATTATTCACTTATTCAAAAGGACGAGGATTTGATTAGGGATACCACCGTTTTAGACGATGTAGTTTTTTCTTTTGATTACGAAGCCGATAGTGGTTTAGAGGAACGAGTTCATTTCGAAAATACTGTTTTAGAGTCTAGCGACTTAGAAACAATAGTCTTGGAAGAAGAAGATAGACCCGTAGAGATGAGTAAAGATGCACTACCTGATAATAAATTAGAAGAATCTCTTGAATATTTTAAGGACTCTGAAGATACGGAAATTCAAGAAATAATTAGAGGTCTATCTAGATACACTGAAAACTCTAAGTTTGGGGGTGATTATCACTTCCATAGTGCCTTACCTTTAACTCTCAGAAAGTCCCCACACTTAGGACTTGATACCTGTGCCTCGACCATTTTACAAGATTACCTTCATACTCGTTTTCCCGAGCCTAATGATGTCCATGAAGGAGTTCAGTCGTTAGAAACCCATCCTCTGGTTGATGTGGGTTGCCCAGGCTATGATCCCCAGATTGACTTTGTTTTCCCACCAAATAGTTTTCTTCCAACTGTGGGAACGTTTATATTCCAATTGTGTCGAATATTAAGTTGTGAGACTAAACCTAAATGCTTTAGGAAATTAGAATCGACACATTTGCTTAAGAATGACCACTACTCTCATTTTGGTTAATTATGTAAGTCAAATCTTATTGACTTAGAGGATCCTCAGTTATTTAGGTTATTATTGTGCGCTTCTAAGATCATATTTGAGTTTCTCCAGACTTTAGGACCTAATGATTCGGATCCCACCTATGAAGAAACGCAGCCAATGAAAATATTCTATTTAGACCCTTTCATAGAACCTGAACCACAATTAGATATAAATTTCTTAATAAGGAAACTAAGTAAGGGCATGCTAGTCTTGTTCACTTTCTTGGTTCATTGCAGTTTCCTTTGGTCAGCTCTATTTAGTTTTGAAGATCCATAGTTATTTCGACTGTTATTTTATGGTTCGAGTTGACTAATCCTTTCCTAAGTCTAGCTGAAGACTTTAAACTTAGCACTTCTTGGGAGGTATCCCATGCTCATGCAACACGGTAATATCTTTCCTTAACTCTTTCGCTTCAAATGGTAACATTTTCTCCTTGTTCATGCTTTTAGTTTCATCTCTGGAACATTGAGGACAATGTTAGATTTAAGTTTGGGGGTATGGGAGAAACTTTTTAGTTGTACTTTTGAAACTTCTAGCGTCACATGGTATCCGGTTAGCTAAGTTTACATACTATTTCTCACCGAAAATATAGAAATTGGAATGCTAGGGATAACAACTTATTGAGACATTAGAGAAAAAGACATTGAGATCTTTGAAATTCAGGAGAGAACTTGTTCCTTTTAGAGGGTAACCGTGATGGACCTAACCATCCATGATGGAAAGGCAAGTAGGTAAGGAAATGCCAGAAAGACAAAGCAACCTCACAATGTAATCATAGTTACTGGATTACGACTCTCTCTCTCAGTAGAAACTTATCATCATCAACAGACAGAGCGACATCAAAATCTATGAAGAAAGTTGAATACGTTTAAGGTTTAGAAGCAACAATAGAAAAGAATAATTCAAAAATCAAAGTTGAAGACTTAGTTACAAGAAGTTATAAGAGAAAATAATATAAGTTGGTGGAATTCATGATACCAAGACATCACAAGTTGCGAAGATCCACGTTCTAAAGTCCTTCTCTCATGGCCATGTAAATTTTTGTCTTGTAAAAAAAAATTTCAAAAAAAAAAGTAAAAAAAAATAAAAAAAATGAAACATCATTACGTTCTTTTTGTTGAATAATTCCATAGGGAAGAAGAAATTTATAAGTCAAGCAAGAAATCGAAGAGAAGAGTTAATTGTCAAGGTTCTATGAGGTTCGAGAGTTTATCATCAACAGTTGAAGACCGAAGAAGGCGTTGTTTCTACTGAGCACTGTGAGAGAGTCGAAGAAAGATGCATTTTGGTTGCTTTGTTAGTCTGCTTTCAATCTGGCACAAGATCTTTCTAGCACTAGTTTAACTCATCACACGTAATCAGTCCGGCTATGTAGCAGATGTCCCTCTCATTTTTATCTCTCTCCTAATCTTATCCAGCTGTAAAGCAGCGGACGCATCTTACAATGTTTATCTAGCTGTGTAGCGGATATCTCTTTATCTAGCAGTCGTGTGGATGTGTCTCCCCTTTTCTTCAGTTAGCTTTAGATATGACACCTTTAATTTCTCTGGCATTCTAGTTACTTGGAGATAGATTGAGAATATGTATGTCCTCATAGATCTTTTGATACTTGTGACCAATTAGGAGTAAAGGTTTTGTGGGTACACCTCTGGTAAACCCTCCGGAGACAACACTCCGCCGCTAGGGCCAGCTAGTGGTTTAACGGCCTGCTGCACGTGCTAAGTGTAGTCTTTTTATCTTTTCAAAAATAAATTTTGCTCGAGGACTAGCAAATAATAAGTTTGGGGGTATTTGATAGACACATTTTTGTGTTTAATTTGATATCAATACTATATATCGTTGGCACTCGAGTTTGTACTAATTTTGGTGTTTTATGTGTTTGTAGGCACCTTTGGAAAATAAACATTTTTTGGAAAATTCGTCTCAAAAAGTTGGTAAAAGTCCCGGAGGACACGTGTTATTCGGACTCTCACCGTTGGATAAGGGACACCTCAATTACTAAGGGGCACCCCAGGTCACCCCAAAGAGCATCTACTATTCGCACCCCAGTACAGGATTAGGGGAGGTCATCTTCTCCATTTGAATTTTATTTTTGGCGGGAAAATGGAGAACACTTCTGCAGATTTTTGATCGAATTGTTGAACGTGTTCTAGGGAGATTCAATGGCTGATTTTTGGTAGATAGTTGTGATATGGCATATTAAACACACTGTGGGCGTTTGGTTCGACCAGAATTGGCTAGAATCAGCTAAACAATTCACGGGTTGAAAACAGGGCAGTTCGTGTATATCACGGGTTTCACGTGATTTGGAGAAAATTCAACGTGTTTTGTGCGTGCATGGAAGACCCTCACAGCCTGTTGGAGCGTGAAGGAGTTAAATATGGTAATTTGGAGGCTTGAAAACGCGTGAGAAGATGAAACAGGAAAGAAGATATTCCCAAAAATATTTTCTTTACTGCCGAGTTAAAGAGAATTATATGGAGTGAATGAGCGAGATTCGATGGGTCTGTTGGCTATAAATAGGTTGTTGGGGTTGAGTAGAAAGGGTGTCGAGAATCTGGGGGGGGTGAGGAGAGCCAGAGAAGAAGAAATTTGAGTTTTCCCAAACTCGGTTTCTGCTGCTGCTGATGATGATGAACATGAAGAACACGAAGAACGGACCTGCACCAGCAGTCGTTTTTCTACAGTAATAACGGCTCACGCCTGTGGGTCGTACATCAGGCAGACTTATTTGCTACAACGTTTGCGACACAGCTGCAGCAGTCTTATTTTGTCACTGAGGGTCGTAGTTCTCTGGTTTGTAACAAATATAATTGTTACAAACCCGGTTTTATTGTATTTCTCATATTCTCATCATTTGTAAACCATTTTTGAGCATCAGTGAAATATTTTGAGAGGTTTTCCAACATGATGAGCGGCTAATTCCCTCGTAACCAAGGCAATGGAGGAAGCTATTCACGCAACATAAATGGGTAACTATTTCATTTAATTATATAATTCACCTAATCGCTGCTTTTGCAGAGTTTTAAATTATTTGAATAATTGTCCTAATTATTTGTTATTCAGTTTGATAGGTTATGCTTGGTTTAATCTCTTGATAATCTATGCTTAAGATTTACAAATAATGTTTGAGAATCTGTATGATTGATAGTGAATTAAAGATAAAAGAGGACTTAAGAATTGAATAGAGTTTTGAAATATTTATCATTCAATTTTGCATAATAGTGGAATCTAGTGTCTTGGTTACCTCTCGCACCCATATTGTTAATATTTATTTTCTATGAAGTCTAAAAAATTATCCTTCACAAGTCCGAGAGTTTGAACCTCATTACTATTTTATTAAATCTAAAAATTCCATTTCCTTTACAAGTCTGAAACGAATCTTTTTACCACTATCACTACAACAAACTTTTGAAAAATCATCAATAGACGCATTTATGTGTCTAATTTGTCCTCAATGTTTCGTATTGTTAGTACTCGTTCTCATCCTTATTATGGTGTTTTGTGTGTTTGTAGGCATTTTTGGGAAATAAACATTTTTGGAAAATTCGGCTTGAAAAGTTGATTTTGACACCCGGAGGACACGTGTTATTCGGACTCCCCTGCCTTGATAAGGGGCACCTCAGTTTATAAGGGGCACCCTAACTGGACAGCTTCTATTTACACTCCACAAACGGATAGGGGGGCAAACCTTTCTTCCTCATTTGAATTTCAGTTTTGGCGGGAAGACATGGCAGCAAGCTGAGAAATTTTGTTCGAGATTTTGGTGATGTTTTAGAGAGATTCAATGGCTGAAACTCTTTGGGATGACGTGATTGGGCTTATCAGGCTTGGTAAAGGCCTTTGGTTCGATCCAAATTGCCTGGATATTCCGCGAGAAGCAAAACAGGGAGCACGTCATTGAATGGAGATATTCACGGGATTTGCATGAGTTGAAATATGTTTGCGTATGCTAGGATGACTCTAACAACCATCTTGAGTGTGAAGGAGATAAATATGGTAATTTGGCAGCTTCAGAACTCGTGGAGAAATCAAATATCTAAATTATTTCCTAAACAGACAATGAAGAATAATGCCGAGTAATGGAAGATTATATGAAGTTATGGCGAGATATTTTGGTCATGTTGAGTATATATAGGGTGCTGGGAACTCAGAAAGGAGGATGGAGAGTTAGGGGATAGAATAGAGCACCACAGAGTCGAAAAATCAAGCTGCAGAGAAATCTGCAGCAGCAGCAGAAAAATACTGAAGAACACGAAGAACGTACCAGCAAAGACAGTCGTTTTTCTACAGTGATAACGACTCACATCCGAGGGTCGTACATCAGAGACATACTTATTTGCTACAGTATCAGTGACACATATTGTGGGTCGTTCTGGTTTGTAACACATATAACTGTTACAAACCCGGTTTTCATTATATTTCTCCCTTTTTATCATTTGTAAACCATTTTTGAGCAATAATAATGAATTTCGAGCGTGTTTCCAATAACATGATGAGCTAAACCCTATCACTGGGACAACGGAGGAAGCAACTTTTCATGATTGTGGTAAATGAATTAATTCTTTTATTGACTTTTTGCATAGATTTAATTGCTTTATGATTTCTGTTAATTATTTGTTATTTTATTAGATGCTGCATCCTTAGTTCTAAATACTTTAGATGCGTCATGCTTTTAACTTACAAATAATATTTTACGAAATCTATTTTTGGCAAAGAACTAGAGTCACAACTTATTTTGTTTGAGCTATATTGCCTAGAGTTAATGACTGAACCATAACAATATGAAAAGTAGTGGAATCCCCCGTCTAAGCGTCTCTTCATCTTGTGAAAAATCGTGTATATATATTTTTCCTTATTTTCTTTATTAAGTCTTAAAACAAATTCTCAACAAATCTGAGTGAAAGAATCATCTTACTACAGCATCATTGAAAAATATGATCACTCCGCCTACCACCAATCTGGTCTACGCATGTGATACCTAAGATAAAGTCCACTATCTTAAGTCGCTTCACCTGTTGTGAAGACTTCAAGCACTCAACTCCTTTGGATTATATTCCGAAATAGTAAACGACTAACCTGTTTTCGGTATCAATCTCCCATATCAACAAGTTAATCGAGATAAGTTGAGTTACAAAGGTTCTTCTGTTTAATCAATATAAACTCATTTGTATCGGTTAGATCAACTAAGATATAAAGACTATCAAAGATGATTAATCTTAGTTAGTAATCTATTAATAGTAGATCTCAAAGAGAAATACCTATAAATAGATCACCGAGCTATACAACCATATATGATCTCTATCAAGATAAACAATCTTGACGGATCCCAGTCAATCAAGTGTGCACTAAATATAATCACAAAGATCGAAATACCAATAAGAAAATCTTCTAGTTTTCAAATCTTCAATCTTCAAGGTACCTGCACAAACAACTTGATTTCCTTGTGATCGACTATGCACAGAACGAAGTCTGTTAATATGAATCACTACAAGTCCAATCTTTAGATCTTGAATCAAAAAATCAGATCTGAAATCGTCGATCCTTGATCTAGTTTGAGTGACCTTATATCAGAAAAACAAGATCACGAATAAACAAACTAGGTGATATCAAGGTTCAAGTATGTCGTTCGTCAATCAAAAATCCAAAATAATTCATTAATTGATGTTCATTGATTAATGGGCTTTTTGATAAAGTATCCTACATTTCACTTTACACTAAAAAAGTGCCCCCATTTTTTATAAATTTGTTAAAGTACCCTTTCCCTGACCTTTTTATTCAAAAAATACTAAGCGACAGTTAGCAGACGTTAACGATTAGGTGGCAGTGTCAAAAAGTCTAAAAATCCCTTCCTACTGTATAGAGTTGAATCTACTTTAATCGCCGAGTTGAAACGTCGATTCGAGTCAAGTCAATAGGTAATACATGGAATTCATCTAACCATCAACGTAAAAGAAAAATCAACGACCCACAATAAGATCTAATCTACCAACGGTCTTATTCCCAAATTTATCTTCTTCAACCTATATATATACAAATGATCTTCCATATGTTTCTATAACTCTAAAAAATTCACCATTTTTTGAAAACTCAGAAACAGTGATGGGTGGAGGTGCAAAAGACTCTCCGAGTAGTAGTAGCAGTACCAGCAACAACAACAATAAGATGAGAATGAAAAAAAAAATCACTGATTGTGTTATGTATGAACAAGGTAATCATGAGACAAAATTTTGTCCTTGGATATATTCCAGTTGCAAGCATGTTCCTTGTAATGGCATAAGAGCATTTCTTCGATCTACAACAAATGAAAACTATGGAAAAATGTTCTTTAGGTGCACAATACTTACTTGCAATTACTTCGAATGGTTTGAAGATACTGCTGACCATTGTAAAGACAAGTTGGTGTTGTTACCATCAATTAAAAGCTACCATGCTTGTGGAGAAGATGATCACTGTTTTGAAAGTTGTCAACTGCACAATCAGCTTTGCATCTCTTCAACCTGCAATTCCAGAATGTACCTGAAGATATGCAACAATCAACACAACAAGGAAATAACTTACCTTATCTGCCAAAAATGTAATGTTCTTAGATGGGCTTCAGATGCTATCTTCATTGCTGCAAATGAGAGAGTTAGAGATTCTACACAACAAATGGTTGATTCAGTTACAAAATTAGGAAAAGGTCTTAACATGTAAACATCCTTCATTTCATATGTAATACATGGTTTAAAAGAAATAAGAAGTACTAATTTCATACATAAAGATGTTCCAAAATAACATTTGACTGTTCCAAAATGACATAGACGTTCGAATAAAGATGAAACTTTAATACTAAAAAGACGTAACCCTAACTACTGGAAACCACATAACTATATTACCATTCACTTCTTTGTCTGACTCATGTCCTGCTTCTTTGAAGTTGTATAAGCTTTAGCATGAGCTTTAGATGGCTGAGATTTCTTAGCTTTAGAAGAAGATGCAGCTATTGTTTTTCCAACACTAGATGGTTGAGATGATTGCTTTTTCTACCTTAGAAGTAGATGCAGAAGGTTTGTCAAAGAATGTGAAGGTAGCACCATCCACTTGAGTTCTTTTCCTCGTAGCTTTAGGATTCTTTCCAACATCACCACCTTGACATGTACTTTTGTTATGACCAGTTGAACCACATCTTGAACATGAATAGGCTTTTATAGGTGCTTTAGGCTCATCCCATGCTCTCTTCCTCTTAACTCTAGGCCTTCCTGATTTCCTGATCTTGATAACAGGTTCTAGACAAATGTTTTCATGTTCTTCCAACTAAATAATAATAATGAATCATAAAATTAGAATGGTATCCTAAAGAGAAAGTTGAGTTGAGAAGGTGCAAATAAATAGAACCTATTGACTGCAAATACCTCAGGCCAATCTTCTTGAGCAAGAAACAGAAACACAACTGGAGCAATGGTCATTGTTATCGCATTTCCTTATGTTAAAGAGGCTTTGGTCAGTGATGTAACTACCCTTTATTATTAAAATAAATAATGTTTTGATGTTTTGAATATTTTCGCTTCTAATTGTACATTTTTTGGGGGAAGAAATAGCGGTTCGGTAGATTCATATATATCAGTAGCGTAATTTGGAGGGTTAAGCCATGGTTGTACCAAATATCACCCGAAACTATACATTGTCAATATGCCACATTATACTCTGCCATCGTTAATATGAATCCATGTGGCCTTAAGGTATACATTAACCACGTTCAAAGCTTACTGTGTGTCCATAAGAAATTTATGGCCATGGTTTTACTGGTTCCCTATGTCGTGAAGGTATACAATAGCCACGTTAAAAAACATTGTGTGTCCTTAGAAAATTTATCGCCATGGTGCTACAAGTTTAATGCAGCGGTAAGTCATGAATTGGCCAGATAAAACAAATTTTACGTGTCTAATTGATAGCAAAGGCCAGGGTTAAAATAAAATATATGTGGCTTTAAGGTAAACTCTAGCCACGGTCAAATTAAATTGTGTGTCTATAAGGATCCTATGGCCATGGTGATAGTGAAAATGCTTAACTACAAAAAAATAATGAGTACCATATAGACACGGTTTTAGAGTTATGGCCATGGTAAATCATATTTTATATCCACTCAAAGTTATGTAGCCATAAAGATACCACTTTGTCACGGCACTTGATGCCACATTTTTGGAGTGAAAAAAATCCATGACCAAAAGCCGATGGACACGGTGATTAAGTGTGGCCAATGTGAAGATTTGTACTAGTATATGTAGCCCTGTATGCAGCAACTGTATAATAATGAGAGCATTACCTACCAAATAAACAACAATGCAGTTTTTATAGGTGCATACAGACATAGTAAAGTTGAGAAACAACAAAAAAACAATATCATTATGTACTTACTTTGTCCAATCAATTCTAAATGGCTTCAAACAACAAACAAACCCTCCGAGTTGCCATTGTAGACATCTACATTGCTTTTCATCCAAGTTGAAAATAAAAGCTTCCTTACTACCTTCACTTGTAACTTCATACAATTTACCACTAACACATGGGTCAACTTTAAATGCATCAACCAACTTACACATATTACCAATCAGTTTCATAGCAGTAGGAACCGATCCAGTAGGATTCCATTTTGAACTTTCCTTTCTCCTTTTGTGAAACAAACTCATAACCAACTGATTATAAAGAATTCCTAGTCTACATATTGGTTTGTCCCTAAGATGTTTTACCATAGAATTAAATGACTCACTAAAGTTGTTATTTAGGTGTTCACACTTACTAGTGTCATCAAAAAAGGCTCTAGACCATGACTCAACACCAACCTCTTCAAGGTACACTACCACAACAACAAGATTTTACTTATTCATATCTTCCATATGTTTCTACATACAACATACACAAACCATGAACATATTAGCATATAATAACACATATACAAACCATAAACATATCAACATATAATAAAAATAAAAGTAATGTCGGATGTTACATAGAAATGTTTCTTCTTATAGAATTTGGCTGCATTCCATAGTAAGCTATACGAATTTTGTCCCTTAAAGTGCTTCTTGAAATTGTTATACAAGTGAGTGAAACCACAAAAACTTATAAGTAGCTAGCAAACTCTAAGAAAATTTATGTTCAAAGCAAATAAATGTTTCAGTCACCTCCAACAATATCTATGATGTGAGTCTGAGAACACAACACGAACAACTTTAAGTATCCCTTTTTGCCTATCTGAAATGAATGTCAATGGCTTTTGATGCCTTAAGAGTAGTGGCTTCAAGTCAGTGAGGAACATAGTCCAATTATTAATTGTTTCAGTAGGAAAAACACCAATTCCTAGTGTGACTAATCCATTTTGACTATATAACCCTGTTGTAGCCATCAACACACCACCACACTTACCAGTTAGATGACAAGCATCTAACCCAATAGCTGATCTAAACCCTTCATGCCATCCTTTGATAGCTTTGGCAAAACTTATTGTCATGAACTCAAATGTCATGTCAGTCTTACAATACGAGAAAGTTGCAACTGAATTCTTGTTGGAGTATACACCATCTTACAAAACTGGGGAACTAGTTTGAAAGTCTCTTCATAACTCTCATATTTAGCTTTCATTACTAAGTTATTGGCCTTCCATGAAGTATGATAAATAATATCAATGAGATGAGAATCCTTGAAATCCTCTTGAATTTGTCTTGGTCTTGGGATTACATTTCCAGGGCTATTCTTGAACTTGTCTTGTATAAATTCATCTACTAATTGAGGGTCTGCAAATCTATTCATTATCTTCTCTTCTATAATCCTCCCCTTGCAAGTATGGGTTAATTTCACACCCTTCACCTTAAATGCAGACTGATGTTGTAGTTTTGAAACAAAAACAAACCAGCGACACTCAACATTTCCTCTATTGTTAAACCTATTTTCACATCAAATCCTAAGTCTTTTCTTGGGACTCTTTTCATCTTTATACTCACATTCATTTAATACACATAAAAGCTTTAGATGTCTTTGGAATGCATTTTTATCAGGAAATTCAGTACATACAATCATTTGTGAAGGATCCAGTGGTTGAACAAGGTCCGAGTCATCAAACAGCTCACCAGGTTCATCCTCAAACTCAGGATTATCAGCTTGGAAATTCTTGTAATATTGAGGGTCTTCTTCACCCTCTTTACCTAAAAAAATACAAACCAAAATAATTAGTTAGTTCTACACCTTCACCACTCATCTAAACAAGACAAAACAAAACAAAACAAAAACAATAATATGCTACAACCATAAAGAACAAGAACATTAAAGTGTCATGTCGATATTGTACCTTGGTCATTTACTTCTGCACCATCATCACTTGAATCATCATTATCTGCATAACACTAAAGTGTTAGTACAACAGTAACTAATGCATCATTTCATATTAAATGCATAAAGGTACAAAAACAGTAAATCAAGTGTGCAGGTTATAAGCACATTCATCTGTACTTTCATTTTCAGCATCACTTGCATCTTCATTGTTTTCATCACTAGCATAAGCAGGTGCAACTTCAGAATCTTCTACAGGATGGCACTCATCCACTTCTTTGTTCTCAATTTGAATTACAGTTTCATCATTTTCTTTCATTTTGTTTAACCAATATTCTTCATCAAAATCATCATCAACTAAAATTGGTACCTCATCTACTTGAACTAGTGTACTGCCTGATCTTTCTCTAAAATTATCACCAACAATACTTGGTTGAGTAGGTTGTGAACTGCCTTGCCCAAACAACTTCCTAGCAGTGGCACCACCTACACTTTTGTTTTTCTCACCTCCAAGTCTTGGGATTCTTCTCACTTGACGTGACTTTGTTCTTGTATTCTTGTGAGCTCCTTGTTCCATTCTGGATTTTGAATCTTGACAACCAACTCAATAAAACCATTGCCATTTACTATGTCATTCTCCAAAAAAAAAAAAAAACATGATCATTCTTTAGAGTCCATAGAACTCCATGTTCTGACATCCACAGTAAAATAATATCATCTATATCTTCCAAACATAACTTCTTGTGAACCATTTGCTCAAATATCCTCCGACTCATCTTATCTCTTTGTAACTGTTTGAAAGCAAACTCTATTTTACTATCAATGCAATAACAACTTATATCTCTAAACTTGGTTTTTCACTTATCAATGTTGCCACTGAAAATTCCAAAAATATAATATATTATAAACCACTCATGCAAATGCAGACCAAATACAGAAATACAGACCCAGTACATACAGAAATACAAAAACCAAAATTCTGACAAAATTAAAAAATTAATATTTTATGGGGATTATTATTTCTATTTCTTTGATTTTATAAAAGTGTTTCATCAGATTCGAGTGTAGATTCTTCACAGACATCATGTTTTTTCAGACCCGAGTGACAGACAAAAATGAAAAGAAAGACAATAAAAAAGAATGATGGGTAATGAAGATTCTTCACAAAAAAACAAAAGAAAAAGATAAACAATGATGCAAAAGTTAGGGTTTCAAAAAACAAAGTTAAGGTTTCACTTTATAATGATAGAAAAAGCTTCGAAATCATGCAAGTACAGATCTAATAAAATCAAAAGTTAGGGTTTCAAAATTTCTTACCCGGACATCACCTTTTCCTTTCCAGTCGTCGTCATCAATGAAACCATTAACTTTAATCTTCATTAAAAATGATAAATCATTAAACAATATCGATTCAACTATCTTGTCGATTTAATTGAATCGCCAATTTTTTCCTCTTTTCTGAAACATAAGAAAAGGAAGAAGAAAGAGTGTCGATGAAAAAGATGAGATTCACTTTCTCTCACTCGATTTAGTCTTAGTGTTGGTTGTGGTCTATGGTAATTTGACCCGTTTTTTTTTTTTTGACAGGGTAAACGACTATTCACTCAATATGTGGGCCCAAGACGTGAAAGTAAATTGTAAGGGCATTTTAACAAGTTTGAAAAAAATGGGGCATTTTAACAAGTTTGAAAAAAATGGGGGCATTTTTTTAGTGGGTATCAAAAAATCAGGGTACTTTATCAAAATTCCCTTGATTAATTCATTATTCTTCCCTATCTTCCTTCTCCCGTCCTCTCTCCTAAAAGGAAAAAAATAATGTCCTAGAGCTTCCTTCTTCATCTTGCTCAGATTTAGTCCTCTCGGACTATATCTGAGTAATGACTTTTAGTCTTTTATGAATAAAAATAATTTATTTCAGGTTTTTAGGTTTTTTTTCTGTTATTGTTGGTATCTGTGGACACACTTCTTCGTTTCTTGGACGATCTTTTCTTTGTCCGTACGAGGATTTTTTCTTCGCTCTAATAACGACTTTTTCAAATCTATGTGGTGTTTCTGGGTTTGCTATGCTCGAATCATCAAAAACATCAATGATTCTGCTCGGCAGCGCTTTAGATTAATCTTCAACAAGTGGGATTTAGGGCATCCAGAGTCGTTTGGGTTTACAAGATTTTGGGAAAGATAATCCATTTTACTTGGAGCATCTTTTATTGAGAAAGATAATTGTTTTAAATGGTCGGAGTTGATTCTGGTTCACACCATCATTTATTACTATCGCATCTACGAAAATTGGATGTCTTTGCGATTTATGGCTTTTTTTCTTCGCTATGTACTTATAATAGGTGTCATCATTTGTATTGGGTTTTGATTATCTTGTATTTTGGTGTTTTTGATAATCTTATAAACAATCGTATAATCACTATTTTTATTCGAAGGAATTGAAATCTGATTTCTATAAAAAAAGTAAATGAAAAAAAGTAAAAATCCTCAAGACATCATAGCCCAATTTTTCAACAAAGGCGCACTTGGCAGAATAGTTGCCATCGTGTAAAAGTGAAAAAACAAGAGAGAAACATGAGAAATAGTAATAATATCCCTTTTATTTATTGCATGATGAGGAAAGGCACAACATTGCATACCGAACCTCCACATACATGTAAGAGAGGATACATAGGACGAACGAACTTAAGAACACACACAAATATTCATATTAAGTCACCAAATCAACACTTAATTTTGGTCAAGAAAGATTGATTCACTAAAATAAACCAGTCACATCTTGACTCAATTGAGCGTAAACTTCAACGTTTCACTGGATGTACTGCATAAGTTTCAAAATGAATAGATTAGTCATATATACATATCACGGATAGATATCCGCAGAACAGAAAGGCGCAAAAACTAATGTTTTCTTCTTCATTTATATACTAGTGAAACAATTTAAAATACAAAACAAAAGCGTCCGTATATCCTCAAACTTATATATATATAAAAAAAAAAGTGCAATTTTCTTACTGAAGGCCACATTGCCGTCATCGCCATCGCCACGGGACATCCTTATGGCCGAAACAGGGAATTCTTCGGTAAAAGCAACAATGCCCATACTCTCACGATAAGAAATTTGAAAAATCAAAAATTTGTAGGAATCTAGTAAGTTTTGTTTCTGTTCTTGGTTTAGTATTGATGAGTTTGTGAAGATCACATATAGGGTATTTATAGTTCCACTTTGAGTTATCATAATTTATGAAATGCAAATTCGAAGTCCTTGCTGGTCTTTGTTTCTTAATTATAAAATGTATAGATGCGTTTATAATAAAATAACATTATCGCTTTGGTAAAAAAGCAAACAAAAGTAACTTTATTTGAGAAAGGTTGTTGTCTCTTTTACCATGAATATTGTTTTGGGCATCATTTTTGTGGGATCACATTCTAGCAAGTCCGAGTCACTGAGCAATTGATAGCTAGCATTTTGATAGAGCGAAGGCTAGTCGGATTGGCTTTCTCTCCAAGGTGATGGAGCACGCTGCACGGGTATTGATCTTGGGATTCATATGATAAATATGCCTTCTAAAAAGAGGAGCAACTGGGAGAGTAAACATCGGCATATATCTATGCGGACAAGGTCACCGCACACAATGGCAGCTTTTGGTTCCTGTTGTGCCATCCAAAGTTACTCGAGACGAAATGCAATGCGTCATACTGCCCGGCAGTATTGAGAGGTATCGTTGGGCTTCAAAATGTGCGGTGTGACAATGTCGAGGTTTTTTTTTTCTTTTATCGGGTGACGTGCTTGATTTGTGAAGTAAACATTTCTAATCTAAAGACTTAAAGGCCTAGACAAATAAAACTCCCACATTCGCATACTTAATTTTGTAATAAAATCCAGGAAAATAAGTATGCATACCCGTTTGCATACTTGCTTGTCTTCGGTAAACGATAAAAAGTTTGTTTTGCCCACAACTTTTTCGTCCGAACTCGGAATGACCTCATTCTTTTTGAATTTTTTCCTCTTTCAATTCTCTTCAAGATGGTGATGAGAAATCCTGAATTTGAATGAGTTAAGCTTGGTCTTTGGCCTGTCTCTTGATTTTGAGCGTTTTGCTCTTTTCCATCGCATTTCTTTAACTTCTCTTGGACTTGGGCACTTGGAATACTTCTCTTCCTAACTCTTTTTTATCACTTTATAGCTCCTTTTTGGATGATTCACCTAATAGAGACAAATAAGAGAAAACAAGAGTAATAATACGAATACGTGCAAGAATAATAGCTTAAACAAATATGGAATGGACACTAAAGTCATATGAATTATGCACTTATCAATT
This sequence comes from Papaver somniferum, assembly GCF_003573695.1. Classification (NCBI taxonomy): domain Eukaryota; kingdom Viridiplantae; phylum Streptophyta; class Magnoliopsida; order Ranunculales; family Papaveraceae; genus Papaver; species Papaver somniferum. The sequence goes on along the minus strand of NC_039360.1, from coordinate 13,194,569 downwards.
ATTGCCTGCTGACTTACTAGTTTATGTTGGAGAAAATGAGTTTATTGTTTTGGTTTTATGGTCTTGGTGGGAATTGAACTTAGGACCTTTGGGTCTCTAAGAGCACTTACTCATTTTCTTATGAGTGAATGAAATAGAACCTTTAGTCCCACATTGGATATATCTAAAGAGGAGTTCCACTATATAGCTATTCCTTTATGGATAGTTAGTAAAACAATATGGGTGGAACGAGTGGGGAGAAATATTTTTGCTTTCACTTAGTCTTAGGGCTCGGGCTCGTGCCTACGCCGTGGACATGGATCAACCAAGACTTATCACTTTGACAAAATGATTTTAAATTATTTCCTTAAATATTTTACAATCAAATTAAAATTCTGTCTTAAATGTGGGGGGCGTGTGACCTGGGTGAATTTATTTTCTAACCACAAATAATTTTCTTAACGGCTTTATGTGCATGGAAGTCGACATTTTTCTTACCATTTTTTGACTGTTTTATGGCAAAATTATGTCGACACCATGCAGCATTATTTCGCATGCAGTATTGATTCGCATATTAATGTGCATTGATTTCACCCTCTCCGTTTGCCTATAAAAAGAATTCGACTTTTACATTTCAATTTGTGTCCAGAAGAGCTACTATCCTCTTCTTTTCGTCTTTCTCCCTCTGTGTGGTTTTTATTCTTTGTGCCATTGTTGTTGAGTTCGTATGAGTGGGCAAGTATTGTAGTGCTAACAATACTTGCAACGGGCAGTTTTATCCTGGATACAACTTGACCATAGGGTATAGGCATCACTCATTCTTGAGGCGTACCGGTCAACTATTGTGTTAAGGACAGCGTGTTGAACACGTGACTCTATCCTCTGTTTGCTGATTCCATTGAGTGTTTATTTAAGCGTTTCAGAAATTTATTTTTAACATCTTCTTTGATTATTTTATTGTTACAGTTGCAACAATCTTAACACAATAGTCTTTTCTATCTGTAACAATGGGTAAAAACGATGTTTATGGGTCTGCAAAATTTTCTGGGGAGCTCATCCAGTTTGTCAATCCGACCACTTCCACTTCCATTATAAAGGAGATAAGTATGTATAAATTTTGTTTATTTGATCGTTCTTTGTCTTTAATATAGCACCCAACAATCATGGATGTTATTTGTGGAGTGAAAAAGCAAAAAATGAATTTTTTGGTCAGCTGTAGAGTTTCGAGTTTATATCTTAACCTAGAGAGAATTTTGATAAACTATTTTGTCATAATGTAGTATACATCTGGATAGTTACCCACGTAAAATTTCAGAATTTTTGGAGTTGTAAAAGTATTTTTTCGATATTTTACAAAACAGATAAATGTTCCTGAAAAATTCTGACGAGCAGAAATTTGTTGTTGACAATATTAGTTTTTATGGGATAACCATGAGTTTTATGAAATGGTGGTTCAAATGAAGTTTTTAAATCCAGATGTTATCTTCAAAATTCATATTATACTTTCTGATTCGGAATTGTGTTTTGTGAATAAAGGTGCCATCTACGAGGGACATGGCTAATAGGCGCATGTGGCTGAATATAAAAATCTTCCAAAGATGGCAAAGGTGAGAACGTCAAATGCAACACTATGCATAGCTCTTGTAAGAAAGGTATGTTTCGTAGACCTAAATATAGCATTACTTTAATTAAGGGTGATTGTTTTGTTTGTAAAATTCCTGGTCAAATGGCAGTAATTGTAGACAACGTAAAACCTTAATTAGTAGAAAGTTAATGCTAATTTAGTTGAAAATAAACTAGTACGAGTTCAGTGGCATGATGTCGGAAGTTATTTTAATAACCAATGTGAGATATGATGGGTGGAATTTGGAGCCACTAAGCATGTTTGTTGAAACAAAGACATGTTCACCTCCTATTAGAGGATAGGGGATGTCGAGAAACTCTGTATGATTAACTCATATGCGACAGAGGTTGCATAAAAGGGAAAGGAATTGCTCAGGAGAGGAATAGACAGAGTGGAGTAGACTTCAATGAAAATTTGTATAATTATGTGAAGGAATTGCTCGTTGATTGTGGCAACATAGAAGTGCAGGAGGAGTTGTCAGGTGGACCTAGTGTCAATGTATCATCAGCTGAGCCAAGCGACCCACTGAGCCAAAACTTGCCAAGGAATGAGACTCTTGTTGAACTGGTATCTTCAACTGAACCACCTACACAAGAATCAGTTCCAGAAGTTATCAGACTCGGTAGCCAAGACCAAACGGCTATTCAAGGTATCCAGTCTTCACCTTTCAAGTTCATGGACATGGAAAAAGCTGTTAATCTCTCCAGCGACGACAAGGAAACAGAAACTCAAGTGGAATTGGAGACAACACCAAATATAGCAACAACACAAGAAAGACTTGAAGCACAGGAAAGAGACTTTTTGGCCGGTGATGATGATGACATTCTTCCAGAAACTCAGAAGAAAGCAGAAGAATATGTGGTGCCCACATTTAATCTGCATTTATCACAACCTGCTGCTGCAATTAAAGATGATGCTGGTGGACCACAAGAGCAAGCTGAAAATCTGCAACAACCCGCTGTTGAGATACCACAACATCAAACTGAAGAACCACAACAACCAGAAGAGCCAGTGGCTGAAAAGCCACAACAAGTAGATGTTGAGATGGTTGTTGATGCAGAGAAGGAGATGGTGGTTGAGAATCCTTTAACTCCTGGTGCCACACAAGATGCTGAAAAAGAAAAAGGCTATAATGAAGATGCTGAGATGGAGACCGTTTCAAAAAACCTGGTACCTAAAATATAACATCTTTTATTATGGTATTTTTATTAATGTCAAATCAACTACGTACTACTTATTATTTTTAATCAACTATAAACTGTTTACTATATTGTTGTTTTGTTGTTTAATCAACTATTTACTTAATTTCATAATAAACTGTTTATATCTAACACATTTTGGTTACATGAATCTCTAGGAAGAAGACGTAGGAGGGGAGTTTGTACCAAGAACAGAATTTTTGAAGAGGTCACCATTGAAGAAAAAGTCAGTATTGAAGCGAAAAGCAAACAAGGCAGAAGAGGATGGGAAGCAACCAGGAAGCAAGGTAAGAAGAATCAAGGAAAGGACAACATGGAATCAAAGGACAACCAGTGTACTACTCAAAGATTGTGAGCTAGAGAAGCAGAAGAAGCAAAAAGACAAGCCTGGTGAGAATAAAGTTGAAGAAGAAAATCCACGTACGTCTGCTGGCTTGCCGTTCAGAAAATTACCTCCGCTGGAAACAATGGAATGCTTTCAAGATTACAAGGATACAATAGAACCAGCCATGATGGAAGTACTGGAGACATACTTTGAGAATGCCAACAGCCTGTAAGTACATCAAAAATACCTTTATGCTTGTTTGCATAATATGTCATGCAGCTCCCAATGTTTAATGCATGGTTAGTTATGCATTGTTTAAAATATGTACATCACATGTTATGCAGCTCCAATGTTTAATGCATGTTCAGTTATGCAAAAAATGTTGTTATATTTATTATGCTTGTTTAAGAAATCAATGCATTACAGGTTATGCTTCTTATGAAATAAATGCATAACAAGTTATGCTTAAAAAAAAAACCATGCATAACACAACCCTCTAGTTTATGGTTCTGCCGCATGTCACTTGAATAAAACATCTCACCAATTGTGTCTTATGTCATCTGCAGAAATTCGTCTTGGAGTATCAGAGAAGGAGAAGACCCGTACTTGTGGGATATTCGGATTCACGGAGATATAATAAGGAAGCTAATGAACAACGAATACTTAGAAGACCAAGTAGTACGCTACTACAGTTATAGGTTGTTCAAGAAGCGGGAAAATGAAAAGATGGCTGATAGTGTTGAACATAGGTATGCGGAGTCTGCATTCATGACGCCAGATGCTTGGGTAAATCAAGAAAATAAAATCATTTTGCTGCATAACAAGTCATTCATGCATATTATCTTATGCCCATATAATTACTTCAGCATAAAATGTTATGCAACTAGATTGAACTGCATAACAAGTTATTCAGCATTGTTTTCTACACCTGTTGTGCACCCTTTCAATTGCATCCACTAACTTTTTTTTCCTAAGAAATATTTCTTTTGCAGTTCTTTGTTAAAACAAAGGAGAAAGATGGGATTGCCAAATTTGTTGGAGAATTCATCTTGAATCTCCCTATTGAAGTTGAGAGAATGTTCATTCCAATGAACTATATGACAAAGGAAAACCCTGCTGGTACACATTGGACATTGTTAGAGTATGACTTTTCAGAGGGTGAGTGGAACTACTATAACAGTGTTGAAGGCTATAAATATAACTGCAAGAAACAAGCTCTCATAATGGCAAAAGCTTGTATGCCGTATTTGATCCAAAGATATGATGAACTGAATCTATCACCACAAATCGTGGATATAAAGCGGGAACCGCTTGTATACAAGGATATTTTTTCCAAGATTGTTCCTGAACAAGGTCATCATCCCGACTTCCTCATATTTGTATGCTATTATATGAAGATGAGCATGAAGTCTCAAGTCAGGGACAAATGGCTGAAGTTGGGAAAGGAAGATGCAGTAGAAAAAGCCAACAAAAAAAGAGTAAGTCTGGTATTGAAAATGCTGACGGATCTTAGAAACAGTTGGGCGATATATGCCAATGAAGACATCTGGGATGATATTGCGCGTCAATGTGATGAAGCTGAGCGTCAAATGTGAAGCTGTGCATAATAGAAAGGCTCAAACATAACTTTGTTTTAACAACCTGTGTGTTGTTGGTAGGTTGAGAAATTTAACTTGGGAGTGAAAACTAATGGGAAAGTAGTTAGTAGTTCTTGTCAGAACAACTTATGTTATCTTGTCGATGTTTATATATATATTTATTATATATCAATGCTGGTTTCAGTGCTTCTATTTGCTGCAATCTTATTTCATTTAACTGTACTATGATATAAATCTTACAAGGAAAATGAAGGAACAACAGGTTACATATAAACATCTAAATAACAAGTTATGCAACAAAATAAACCTGAATAACATGTTATTCCTAATAAAATAAATGTGCATGACTTGTTATGCAGACGCATGACTTGTTATGCAGATGCATGAAGGAACCACATTTGCATGAGTCGTTATGACACCATCTTTAAAAGAATAAATGCATAACAGATCGTGCATCCTCGAAAAACAATGCATAAGAGATTATGCATCTTCAAAACAATAACGCATAATACGTTATGCATCATAAAAACTAATGCATAACAAGTTATGCATCATCAAAAACTAAAGCATAATCCATTATGCATTTAAGAATAAAAACGAAAACATTATCTGATAGAAGCAGAAAAACACACAGTGAAAAAAAAAGTATTTTTCATAAAACCAATACAAAAAAGAAACTAAGTACAGAAAAAGTACTTGTTCATAAAAACTAATACAGAAACTAATGAAAGAAAAATGAATAAGGTTCAAACATAAAAGTAATAGTCTGAAGAAACAAACAAGATAATTGCTCTTCTTTAACTTCCCTTAGACTGCTTCGGCGGCTTCGGAGGCTTCTTGTAACAGGTAGGATTCGTACATGTTTGCTTGTTATGATGACCAAGCTCAAAACAATTACCACAGCGAATAGCTCTCCTGGGCGGCTTCTCATATCTGCTCAAATGCCTATTAGCTTGTGGTCTCCCTGGCGACCTCCTAACATCAGGTACATCGATAATATCATTACCTTCATAAACTTCAGGCCTGTTATAGTTCGGAATAGGATGAATTGCATGACTGTAGGCATTATTGAAGTATGAAGTAGTGAAATAAGGTTCAACAAAATCATATGGATTAGAACCAGACATTGTTATCGATGCGAAAGCATGCACACATGGAAACCCATAGACGCGCCACCTCTGACAGGTACATGTCCTTGCCTCAAGGTTAACACTATGAGAACTGTCCCCTCCTTCCACTTCATAAACATGAGTATCGGACTGTATAACCAGCCAGGTTAAACCCCCATCAATAAGAGCCTTCATCTTATTTTCATTCTTCGGTGTGAGAATTGTTATGAAACTATTACCCGTATTCCGCCTTTCTGACATCATACTCATCACATCCTTCCTTATCTGATCCAGAAGAGCATTTGCAGGGAGCTTCTTGTGTACCTTCATCCAACTATTGAAGGATTCGGCAAGAGTAGAAGATGTCCTACCATACCTACAACCCTGAAAAAAGGCATTTGACCACTTCTCTGGAGGGATATCTTCAATATAGTCGGCAACCCAACCACAACCAAGACCCCTAATAGTAGCGATGGCAGTTTGGAAACCTTCGCGACTAAGAGCATAAGCAGCAGCTTGAAATGAATCAATAAATGCACCATACCTTTCGTCAGATGCATTAATAGGTAAGTTCATCTTAAGATGATAATAGCAGAAACTATGGAAGGCTCCAGGAAAGTAAAATGGAATCGCTCTCTTTAATCCTTCTGCACGATCAGATAAAAATGTGATTGGCCTTTGATCATGATCAAGAACATTACTCAAATTCCTCATGAACCATTCTCAGTTATCATTATCTTCACCAGGTACCAGGGCCATGCCTAGTGGGAAGAATCCTGCACAGAAAAAATATATAAAATCAAGCCAGCGTCTACATGAAGTATGTGCAGCTAAAAAATGCATAATGGCTCATGCATCTAAACTAAATAATGCATAAGACATTATGCATCTAAAACAGAAAATGATGCATAACCAGAAAAGTGAAAACAAATAATGCATAATGTCTTATGCATCTAAACTAAATGATGCATAAGACATTATGCATGTGCATAAAAAGGATGCATAAAATCAATAAGTGAAAACCATAATGCATAAGACATTATGCATCTAAACTAAATAATGCATAAGACATTATGCATCTAAAACAGAAATGATGCATAACCAGAAAAGTGAAAACAAATAATGCATAATGTCTTATGCATCTAAACTAAATGATGCATAAGACATTATGCATCAAAAATAAATAATGCATGAGACATTATGCACATATATAAAAAGGATGCATTATCAGAAAAATTACCATTTTCAGCATTGATAGCGGTTGCATCCATGAGGCATCCTCTATATGTCCCTGTAAGAAAGGTAGCATCGACATAAACCATGGGGCGAAGGTAACGGTAACCATGGATGCATGCCTCGAAAGCAATAAAAAGACGCACAAACTTATTTGAAGGTGCCTCATCTTCTAATTCAGCTGAACTATCCTCGTTCGCTTCAGGTTCATCCGTTTGAACTTGAAAATCAATCCAACTCCCAAGATTTGTGCTGCGAATGGAATCTATATACCATGAAAGATGCGAATACGACATGGCTTCATCACCAAATATATCCTCATACACTTTCTCTCTTCCGTTGTAAGCTTGGTAGTATTTCACATTGATCCCGTAGCTAGTTTTGAAAAACTTCGCCAAATCAGATGCTTTGAAACTCGGATCACTTCGGATTTCATCCTTGATCAGAATAGAAACAAATTTACTGCTAAGCCTGTGGAAAAGCCTTTCAGTTCCAACACCACAGGTATGACTGCTCTCATATTTCTTAACCTTAAGCATCCTGTTTTCAACATCAACAGCACAAACCTTATACTCCCAAGGGCAATTTTCTTTTGAGCATTTTGCATAGAACCTGCTAGGTTCATTCTTCTTATATACAAGAACACGCCCAGCTTTTAACTCGTATTTCTTCACTACGATACGTACCTCTAGTACACCTCCAAAAAACACTTTACCAACTTCACCAAGTAATTTATCCCAACCTTCAGTCCTAAGAACCTTGTTAACAGGCACAGAACCATCTTCAAGGAAATTCACCATAGCTTGTTCGGGTTCAGGTTCTATTACACGACTACTTGAAGCTCTACTACGACTTCTGGAAGAATGACAGCCAACTTCGACAAGTAAATCAAAGCTCTTCTGACCTTTACAGTGGCAACGAGATACAAAAAATTGAAGCAGAATATCAGAATCAACTCGCACAAACTTGCTTCCATCATTTAAGGAAAATCTGACATGATGCGGTAATAAACGAGTCCAGTTCTGGCAAACGACTGTCTTCAAAGACTCCAAAGTTGTGTAGACATCAACAGGATGTGCTAAGAATTCACTGAAGTAGTGAGTTACAGCTAGTGCACTACCAACAGGCATTTTCACCCTGCAAAACACAAAAGAGAAAAAACCAAACATATCTATCCTGCATATTCCTTCACAAAAATTCTTACTCAAAATTAAAAGATCAAATCAACAACAGCAAACAATCTACATTAACCATAATCAGATGAGAAATCAACAGGATATCAAAATTAATAACAGATAACAGATCAAAAATAAGAATGGAAAAACAAATCAAATAAAAAATCCAACAGAACAGAAGCAAAACCTAGTAAATTGGTATGTCAACATCGGAACATGAAATCGAAACAAAAAAATTTAATCGAAAAGATCTACATTGATGTTAACAAATTCAAAACCTAGAAAATAAACAAAAATTCAAAAACAAGCTTAAAAGATCTAAAAAACGATTCAAAAAACTAAATTAAGCTTCGGAAACCTAAAATAATAGATCCTAATCTTACAGAAACTAAAACATAGAATCGAATCAAGATTAAAAAAGAATCAGAATCAAAGATTGGAATAAAAACGAACGAACCTGAAGCTTTGCTGAGTAAATTGAATCTCTCTCGGTAATCAAGGACAAGTGAGGCTAAAGCTTGCTGAGTAAATTGAATCAATCTCTCGATAATCAATCTCTCGAAAATAAACAGGATATACTGAAACTGAAAGTGAGGCTAAACAGGGAAATAAAAAAGAAAATAAACGAATTTTGAAAATTCTGGGCCTGCAAATAATTTGTTGGCTGCTTTTGGGTGCACCCGTGAGATTTTGTGAGGGTGGGTTTCATAGTAGGAAAATGTGTAAGAATGGGTCTCCCTGTAGTTTTCACAATAATAAACCCATCTTTTAATTTAATCTCACTAATTATTTTTAACTAAATCATTCACTGATCATCACCCAAAATTAATCATGAGGGTAATTTAGGTATTAATATAAATATCTAGATAAGAGGTGACCTAGATTTACTTCTAATGTCTTTACCCAAAAAGAAACCATGGTCCCCCAAAAAACCATGGTCCCCAAAAAATCGTTCTTACAAAAGAAACCATGTGAGGCCCATAAAGTTCTTATACCAAGCCCATCTGTCATCTGCCCGTCATTTCCCTTCGGCCTTTGGTCTGCAATAGCTCCCTTACATATTTCACCCAACGCACAGGTGGTAACCTCCATCATCAGTAAAACAGATCCCCTGAGGTGTGTTTTGGCAATCACCACTAGCTTGCTGATCAACTTAGATCGGTCTCCAATATGTTCCCGAACTACTACAACCTCAGAGACCCTTTCTAGGAGGCAGTCAATTTATCGAATATATAGTGGATTTCCTGTTTTTGGTATTCCATATAGATGATCTCCCTTTGGCTGAACTGTTTCAGGTTCCTCAAACAACCCCGTATTCTCCTTCTGATGAATACTGACAATCTTGGGTACCATGAGCTGAATGGTAATGATCAAAAGGTGGATCCAGGTTTGTAAAGCCGTTACGAATATCTTCATCACTTCAACTGTAACTGAGATTTTCATGAGTACAAGAAAAACATCTACTTTCCTTGCAGTAGTTACAGATGCTTCCATGGTACAAATTATAATAGGAGCTGCGGCTTTCGTATATATGTCTCGTAGCACTAGCTTCTCATGTTCTACAATCCACAGACCCGTAGAAAACCACTGAAATTTCAACTTTAAAAAGACGACCAACAATAACGCATCTGGATGTTGAATTGCAGTGACAGATATATGTAATGGACCACCATATAAAAATGAATCCATTCTTAAAATCCTATAACAATCCTTAATGATTGTGGATGCTGTGAGAGGGGAAAAACCAGAAATTCCAGTGAAAAGTAAGCTTGGTGCATACCCATTTGAAGACCCCAGCTGACAGGAAATAGCAACAAAGATATGAATTTCCACCATCCCTATGGGAGAACTTGTACAGGTACCCTTCTTTGGTGGAAACACAGGACCCCACATCTTCCTGCAACAAGAGAGAAGGTATCGAACACGGCAAAACTTGTGCAAGCAACTCCAACTGGAATACAGAATGTTCATCGTAACCTTCTCGCGAATCGAAAGACTCTCACAGGCATCATATGTGAGCAAATAAAAGTGCAAGAAGAAGCCAGTTGTTGAGAGATAAAATCGAATTTTAGAAATTCTGACAACTGGAGTTGTAGGCACTAGAAGAAATTTAAACCCATTCAATAGAATTTGTAGCACATCACCTTCTTGTCTATCAACTACAACCCTGAATAATTTCCCCATGGATACAATCGCACATGTAGCATCTAGTATCGTAGAATGAGAATTCCACAACAAGGTTTCACCAATTTTACCTCGATCAAACAACATTCGATAATAAGCAGGATCGGGAGAAACAACACATTCATAAGTAATTTGTTTTAGGTCATTTACCTTGTTAGGTATGCAAACTTCTTTAAGAACTTGGTCAAAATAAACAACATCCAAGAGCAGCACCACATGATAAGAAGAAGCTCGAAGTTGCACTTTACAGACCCCATGATAGAGAAACCATTCTTGTGCTTTCCCCACACCATACTTCTTTAGAACTTGAGTGACCACTGAATTCCAGAACACAATACCCCAGTGAACTACTGTGTCCATCCTTTGATAAGCTTGCTCAATTTCAACCACTCTTGTCAACAAGAATATCAAGAATTTCTTTCATACCGATCTTTTAATAAATGGTTTATTGTGATCACCATAGTCACCCTTTTTGCCCAATACAAATGCAATTAGATCCAGAAACAAAAAGTCTAGTGGGTTCCCATGTTTTAAAACAAGCTTACGAACAGTTTCTCCATGATAATCACTAGCATAGTAATTCCCAACAGAAAGTAAATTTTTTTAGTAAGAGTACCCAGCAATGAGTTCAAATTCTTTCCCATGATCAAAAATCCTGCGAGTGCAGTAGAGACAAGGATAACAATAATTCTTGGCCTCATACATTTGCGGCAATTATTGCATCACTACAATCCAGTTTTCAATAACCCAATGAAGCATTTTACCAAACATTTTCTAAGCAATACTAGAAACACCATTACACCCTAAATCTGACCAGTACCCATGTCTCTAAATCAACTCTTGAAAAAGTTCTCTATAGTATCCATCCAACAATTTTAGGCCCACATCAAATTGAGACCCAAATTCAGAATAAATTTTTGGAAACCAACAATTCCCTAAACTCAGCTCGATTTTCTTTCCTCGGTCTAATAATGAACGAGTTAAATCAAAAAGGAGAGTAAGAAAATCCTTACAATTCAACTCGTTGTGGATCATGATTAACTCCCTTAAGGTTTCAAGGTTCTCATAACTAATCTCCTTCAGCACATGGTTCTCGCTGTCGACATCATTCACTTCAGCTTTGGTAATTTCTGTAATATGAGAATCATCCTCTTCTTCATCGAATAAAAAAGAAGGAATTAACTCATCGCAGCAATCGAGAGATTCATCTTCTTCTGCAGCTAATGGAATTGAAGATTTCTGAGTGGAATCCCCTATCGTATCTGAATCAACTAGGGTTAACTCTGTGTTGTTAGCGATATATTCCTTCATCCTCTTCAATTTTTTAACCACCAATTGGAGTAACTCAAGACGTTCAACTGAATTCTCAGCACATAGTTTACGCTCCATCACTAGAATTTCCTTTATTTCTCTTGATAAGAGACGCATCCATCCAGCTATCATATTAGGAGGTCGATGAAGTTCATCATCCATCTTCTCTTCTACTCTAGCTAGAAGGCTTTCCAAGCCATAAATCTTCTGTGATAATAATTCAACTTCTGTGAATTCTGTTGGATAAAACTCTTCCAAATCAGAAACCTCCATTGAAAAAAAAAATCAGCGGAATCGAACAGCTCTAGATACCAATTGTCATGTACCTGATTACAATGACAAGGTGGGGTTGATAGATTGAGGATAAACCTCTCCCAATTCCGAAGAATCGAGCTTCTCTGAGTTCAAAGAACACAGCCTAAGAAGAACAAAGTTCTAATTTGATTAATAATTTGATAACTCTCATTACAGGACTGAATCTGCTTATAAAGCTACCCCTTCCTAACCTAGCATCAACGACTCCCAAGAGTCCAGGTGGTTACATCACACACCCACCATTACAATTGATAAAGACACTCCCTTATAAACTAAAGGCTACCAATTATAGAACTACTACTAAATACAAATAAGTAAACGGTAAGGGCACACCCTGGTACATGACAATCATTTTCAATTAGGAAAATTTTTCAAGGCTGCTACAAAGAAAATTACTGATTTTTACGAGTACCAATACCAAGCAAAAACCACAACTTCAATCACATAGAATTCGTAGTCTGCATGGAATTTTATAACCCCCTGTAATACCCACGGAATTTTCGGGTCTTAAAAGTGTCAAGGTGAATTATAAACCTAATTTATCCGTCCAAGTAAACTGGATGATTTAACTTTGTCCCATCCTTTACATACAAATATGAACCATTAGTCGTTAAGGAAAGATAAAAAGAACTGAATAACTGAGCATGCCCTTTACATACAAATATCACCTTATTTATTTATGAGCTGAATTAATTTTGAATTGCTGAATGGGACTGATTTGTTAAACAAAACTTGAGGCAGTCTATCCTAGTCGGTATTGTTATTATACCAAGTCTGAAATTTGTAACTTGCAACTCAGTATTGCGGTTTTTAAAACAGAAAATAATCGAAAAGGATGTTGGATATTATAGATAGCTTGAAATGAAAATTGCTTTCGCATTTTCTTTGCCTTCATGGAGGCAGGTACAGAGCCAGGTTTTTGAGAGAAGTGGTGCAAAAAGTTTCCTCACCTCTTTTAAGGGGAAAAAAAACAAAATACTATTTTACACCTTAAAGAAAAACCAAAATACTTAATATTGTGCTTCGGAGCCGTCTGGACTGATTGTACAACTGCACACCCGTGCTCTAAGCTAGGTCGCCTCTATACATAGGAGTTCCTTGAGGTGGTTCCTCCAAAACAATACATAAATATCTGTTGGAAATAAAAAAGCATCTCCAGTGGATCTGAATTTTCTGTATGTACGTGTGATTGATTCTCATTCAATTATTACAAGTTTTCCTTTTTTGTCTTCTCTAAATACGAGCAAATATTTTAAAGTGTGTTCTTGGTCAAATCAAGAGTACAATTTTTGATCCAATTAAGTTGTTGAAGCTTTATTATAGAACCATTTTTTGGGACCATGATTTTTTTGGGACCATGGTCTTATTAGGTCACCTTCCCTATAGTTATAAGGGGTGTCCTAAAGTGTGGAAATGACTAACCTAGTCTTAACCTAATTTAATTTAAAACTAACCTAATAACCACCTATATATATATAACCACCACCTCCTCCCACCACCGCCGCCCACCACTACCACCTCCGACTACCACCACCACAAACCACCACCACCTCTATATATATAACTTAATTTACATCATTAACAAAGGTATTCTCACAAAACCAATATTTGTCATTGGTTTTTGATTGAAAAAATGAGTATTAACCATCAAAATGAGTTGAAATGGAAGTTGCGGAGTAAAGTTCGGCTAGGAATTATGTAAAAAACTTTGTTGAACTAACCGAACCTAATGGAAATGATGAACATGAAGAATAGTTTGGCTATTTCGCAAAAATAACTCCCAACCGAACATCAGTTCGGTTACGTTGCAAAAAACATTTCCCAACCGAACTGGTCAGTTCGGTTACGTCACAAAAAACATTTCCCGGTTACGTCACAAAAAAAATCGTAACCGAAAACGTCGCAACAAATATTTCCTAACTGTTCGGTTACGTCGCAAAAAACATTTCCCAACCGAACTTTAGTTCGGTTACGTCGCAAAAAATGTTTCTTAACCGAACTTTAAGTACGGTTTGATCGTAAAAAGTTTCAAATATTTTTGTAACCGAACTATTTAATGGTCACACCAAATATATGGTTCGGTTTGATCGCAAGGAAAAAATTCAATTTTTTGTAACCGAACTTCTTACTGGTAACTAATCATACTAATCACTAATCATTACTAATCATAATAATCACTAATCATTAGGTTCGGTCATAAATTTGGGTAACCGAACTTAATCGCAAAACAATTAAAATTTCTCGCAATTTTTTTTCTTCAATTTTTTGTAATAGAACTTCTTAATGGTAACTAATCATACTAATCACTAATCATTACTAATCATTAACTAATAACTAATTAATCATTAAACTAACACATTTAATTAAGGAGGATAAGTTTGGTATTAAGAAAAACATTTAGATAAGGGGTGACTTAGGATTACTTATAATGTCTTGCCTAAAATAGAATCATGGTCCCCCACAAAAAATCGATGGTCCCCAAAAAATGGTTCTTATTGTATCCTAAATTCGTGTATAATTATAAAAGCACAAAGGTAGCAGAGCCCAAACAAAAGAACAGGATATGTAATACCCGATATTCGGTAATGGTTGGCCGAATGGAATATAAGTAATGACTTGTCCTTTCCTAACACCGAGACCTTTTCAGCACAATTGGCCCCAGAGTTGGTAAAAAACTCTGTAGTTAAGCGTGTTCGGGCGGGAACAATCCCGGGATGGATGACCTTCTAGAAAGTTACTGGTGGATGACCGCAGCGATACCCGTTGAAAATTCCACACTGCCGAATAACCGCATGACTAAGTGGGGACAATATCGATGGAGGACGGGTCGTTACAGGAAGAATATTTAGTGTCAGGTGAAAGTGAAAGAAAAAATCAAACATGAGAAATAGCAATATCCCTTTTATTTATATATATTGCATGATGAGGAAAGTCACAATACTACATACCGAACTACCACATGCATGTACGAGGATACATAGGACGAACCAACTTAAGCACACACACAAATATTCATATTAATTCACCAAATCCACACTTAATTCTGGCCAACCAAGATCCATCAATTTAAACCAGCCAGACGTGGACTCAATCGAGCGTAAACATCAGGGTTTTTCTGGAAAGACTGCAATAAGTTCAAAAATGAATAGTTAGTTAGTCATATGGATAGAATTAATACACTTCTCATCACATTTATACACTGATGAAATGAAAATAAAAATAAAACATACGTTATGTTTTCAAATATATAACAAAAAAGTACTAGCTTCTTACTCGCGGAACCATTGTCATCGCCGTCACCACGGAACATCCTTCTAGCCGAAACAGGGACTATATCCATACTTGCAGAATAACAAATCTAGAGAACTCGCAAAAGCTATAGAAATTTAGCACTATTTTTTTTTTCTCTCTTCCTGTTCTTGGTTTTAGTCGATGAGTTTATGAAGATCCTAGGTAAGAGCATCCACAGTGGGCGAGTATAACCAAAAATTTGGGATGAGAGTAACACAGTGGGACGGAGTAAAGATCAAATCCCAACCAAAAATCAAATTCCAGACCAAATATGATCGCGACCAAATCCCAAATTCTAATATAGTCGGGCGTAAATTTAAAGTACGCTTGTTGCTGGGCGTAAATTTAAAGTACGCTTGTTAACGGGCGGAGATTTAAATTACGCCCGATGAAATTTTAATTAAATAAAAAAAAAAAGAATGAGATAAAAGTCCGCCTGATGAAAGTTGCAAAGAATGGGGCGGACTGATGAAATTTTAATGGGGCGGACTTTTAAAGTCCGCCTGATGAAATTTACAAAAAATGGGGCGGACTTTTAAAGTCCGCCTGATGAAATTTTACAAAAAAAAAAAATGGGGCGGACTTTTAAAGTCCGCCTGATGAAATTTTAATCATGTATCGTTGCGTCACAACACGGACTAAACCCAAATTTTGGTCTTTTTTTTGATCTTTGATCTTTGGTTTTGATCGCACCACTGCAGTTGATCTAAGGGTATTTATAGTTTCATTCTTAAGGTTCTTTTTGTTATTATAATTTGGAAAATTGAAATCCAAAGTCTTTGTTGGTCTTTGTTTCCTAATGATAAAATGTACAGTATAGATGCGTTGTGTAATAAATTAATGTTATCTCTTTGGTAAAAAGGAAAAGAAAAGTAGCATTATGTAAAGAAAAGTTATCTCTTTTATCATGAATTATACTTTGGCATCATTGTTGTGGGATCACGTTCTAGAAATACTAAGAAATTGAAAGCTAAAATTTTCATCATTTATAAGGACCGATACCAGTCCTACTGAGGGATACCATTCGGTCAATCCAACTGCTAGAAACGTTCAGATCATTGTCTTATATGGAATGGTATCCCCTAATAGGACTGGTATCAGCCCTTATAAATCATGAAAATTTTGATCGAGCAAAGGCTAGTCGGATTGGCTGGTTATAATGTAGGAGCTTCTCTTCTAGGTTTGAAACAAAGAGACTGTTATAGGGCTAGTCGGATTGGCTGTTTTTCTCAAAACAAAGAGACTGTTATAGCTATATGTTGTTGCATTAACTTCTTTGCTGTCAACGTGATATGCAGGTCTGCAGATATCCCTTCTCTTTCTCTCCTGTTTACGCGAGATGATGAAGATCCTGCTCCTTTTGACAACCTTGTTGGAATGCAATTAGGCCCCGTTGTTCATTTGCTTGAATTTGTTTTCTCTGCGAGTCTCATTACTTCCCTGCACATTGAGAGAATGGTATTCGAATTCATGCCCGATTCAAATATTATTTGATTTGGTTTGGTTTGTAATTTGCTATAAAAATTTCGAAGTTTCAATTGAAAATGTAACTTTAATTGCTGATAAGAAAGATGAAGGTTCTTCTCTTGCTCAACTTCTCTCATTGGATTCTGCCTTTCAAAAGAATACTCTCAAAAGATAATGATTCGATGAAGGCTATCAAGCTAATGAACTAGCTAGTCTTCTGCATCTTCATCTTTCACCTCTCTTTTGAGCAATAATGATAGAATCTTAAGGAAATCAAACTCACTGAAAGATTGTTACTAATTGAAAAAGATTCATGGTGTCCTCGAAACGTGATTAGGAATGTAAAATTTTCATCCAAAAATGGTTTCGTACCTGGACAGGCAATGATCAATAGGCTGGTTACTAAAGAAACATAATCAAAAGGGAAAATTAGGCGCACGCCCAAAAAAAATAATTTTTTCATTGTCAGGTCCATAATTAATTTTAGGTATCGTGACACCCATAATTATTTTCGTGACATCCATAATTATATGAAATTATTAAAAATGTCTGCATGACGGATTATGCATCCGCATGACGCGTTATGCATCAGGGGTATAATTGGCAACGCAACTTGGATATAACATATCTAAAAATCCGCGCCTTGGAATTTTACAAATTTTATATCGTTGGAAATCTTTTAAAGAGAGCTACGCAACGAGTACAAACAACAATATCAAATTTTTGTTTTTCACGAAAAAATCGGAAGTGATCATCATTTTAAGCAAATTTTCGAAAACTTGATAGATAACCATGATGCAGCCACCAAAAAGGATGCATAACACATCCTGCAGACGCATAACGAATTATGCAACCATTTTATCAACTGCATAACACATTATGCATCTGCATAACAAAGTTATGCATTTATAACAAGTTATGTAGTCATTGTTTTGGTTGATTTTAGTGCGTATATAAAAAAAACTGATGCACAATGAACTGTGCATCTATATTTGCAGATGTATATAAGGTTATGCATCTATTTTCTCGATGCATAAAAGATTGTGCAACAATTTTCTCGATGCATAATGCATTATGCAGCAATATTTTGGATGCAAATCAGGTTATGCATCCATTTTCTCGACTGCATAACAAGTTATGCATCTATGACAAGTTATGTACAAAATTGATTTTAGAGGATATATACAAAATTGATGCATAATGCATTATGCTACCATATTTTTCGATGCATAATGAATTATGCAGCCATATTTTTGGATGCACATCAGGTTATGCGGATATTATTGTAGGTGCATGACAAGTTATGCAGTTTTTGTTTTTGTTGGTTTCAACAGTAACAAAAAATTTGATTCATAACGTGTTATGCAACCATTTTCTGGACTGCATAACAAGTTATGCAACAACTTTTCTAGATGCATAACAGGTTATGCATCCATTTTATAGCTGCATAACAGGTTATGCATCCACTACTCCATCTGTAAACGCCCATTATGCACATACCAATTGCAAACCATCATGAACTGCAAACACAAATACCAATATCAACATCAACTAGCTAAAGTACCCAAATTAGATTCATAAGCTCATTGCCCCGTCAACTGCAATCAATATTAACAGAATACCATTACAAGAAAAGTAAGAGGAGAAATCGTCAAATGACATTTATATGAACCACATCGCACCCTCGTTCCATGTTATCTCCGGATGCCCAACATACACCAGAACCATGGCAACTAATCATTGCAGGCACCACTCTTGTACAACCCTTTTAGTTTCAGATTTCGACCCATAATATCCATAAAAGTGGACACACAAACCCTATCCTTAACAGCCCCTAAAAATCACCTCAAACCCATCAACACGGTCCAATTCAGTCCCCCTCATCAACAGCAGCATCATTATCTTCTTTGGTCCAATTAGTCTTCTAACTCCACCAATTCTGCTATCACTGAATCCAGATTAAACCATGTAGAACAATCCACCACATAAACAACAGCAGTACCATTTGTAGACTGCTGTTTGAGCTCTAGAATTCTACCAAAACTCCCACAACATCATGCCCAACACTATTACTTAACTAGATCACCACTATTCTAGTCATTAATGGAACATAAACCCATTTATTCGTGTTAGCAAGGGGATTATTTGTCTTATTATTCTACTTGGGAGGTGTCACATCGATAACTTGCAAATCTCGAACCTTGTAGTTAGTCGTAGTCTCTCTGAAAACAACATGACCCATGTTCAATCAATGGTATTAAAAATTAAGAAAATCAAACATTAACATTCAAATCCAGAAGATTGAGAACTCTCACACCTCCTTTGTGAATTCAAACTTTAATCTCGAAAAACAAAATCGAAGAGAACTTTTGTTAACAGATTGTCACATATAATTCAGAAAACCTTAGTCGTCTCTCTTTGCCTATCTTTAGTGTAGTTTCATACTGGCTCGATGAATTAAGTTGCGATTTTGTTCAGCTTAGGCATGTAAATTCATGTCAATGATACTAATTAACATACTTCATTGTTATTGCTAAAAAATGGATACAAAAACTTAAGCTGCTGGACAAGTATGTCTGCAACAACAACTAACAGATGTCCAAATATTGTATACTGTGGTGATGAAATTGAGGTACATAAACTACGAAATCTAAATATACATACCCCATCACTAATTTCGCCTTCTCTTTCATCAATTTTGCCCTGTTCTTCTTGTTTATCTTATAATTCCCGCTATTTGTCATAAACTACGAAATCTAAATATACATACCCCATCACTGATTTCGCCTTCTCTTTCATCAATTTTTCCCTGTTCTTCTTGTTTATCTTATAATTCCCGCTATTTTTCATAAACTACGAAATCTAAACAACAGGACTAAACACACAGAATTCGCAAAAGATCGTTTATTTTCACTGTAATCTTCACATGAAGAATGAGAATTGAAAGATTCATGATTCATAGCATTCAAACCTAGATCTAACAAGTGTTTTTTCATGAATATCGGCATCGTTTCACTGTAATCTTCAAGGAATGGCTGAGAACTAGAAAGCCCATGTTCAGGAATACAGAAACAAATCAAAAGCTAGATCTATTGGTGATTTATTCAAAAACTAAATTAGTAAAAAATATTGGGGTTCTCGGAGATTCTTACATACCCTTTGAACGTATCTCTCCAAGTTTGATTATGCCTGCAACTTCAAATCCAACTGTAATCTCAAAAAATGAAAAAGAGTATCTAAAAAGAAACTGATATCGATCGTTGTTGATCTCCTCTTCGGATCTCTAAATATCTCGCCTCTCTTTCTCTTGCCGAAGGAAGATTGGAAATGGTATATTTCGCCTTTAAAAGAAAAAAAAATCTGATAAGACTTAATTTTAGAAATTGTGGGTGTGTGAGAAATTTTCCCTTAAAAAATGGGTGCGCGCCTGAAGTTTCACGCTCATGGGTTTGAGAATGTTAGAAATCTGAGAAATGGGTGTGGTAGTATTTTTCACTAATCAAAAGGGGTATGTCAGTTTCACCTCTTTGTCGCCTATGTGGGCTTGAACCTGAATTGCAGAGCAAATCTTTCTTCATTACATGGTGGCTAACAAAGTTCATAATCATCTCTTACCAAAGACAAACTGGTGTTGTGTCAGACCTCTTGTCATTTTCTCAGGTTATCAATCAATGGAATCATGAAGGCTTCAAAGGAAATGCAAAAAAATCTGAAGTTATTTTCTCTCTATGCCATTTCTTGACAATATGGAAAGAAAGGAACCAAAGCGTTTCTAGCTGAGCCTGGCAACACAGTTGAAGGCCCTAGGAAAGTTTTCCTCCTTTAAAAACACTAGCAAAAAAAGAGGTTTGCAAAACTAAATTTCAAGGTTGTTCTGACACAGCTCTTTTACCTAGCAAGTCTGGAACAAATTTAGTAATTTACCTCCCTGTATATATGGATATAAAACACACTGTAAAAGAACTTGCCGATCTCAGAAATATCATTGACAAGGTTACTGAAAAACCAAGGAGTGTCGCAACGTTAAGAACATAAGCCAACTGCATAACTAGAATCGCTTTCAACAATAACTTTTCTAATGTTTAGTTGCTTAGCAAGGACCAACCCATCCCATACCACCCACAATTCTTCCATACTGCAGATAGTATCTATATTTGGCGTGCGCTGTAAGGAACTCCCCATCATCTCCTCGCAAGACTCCTCCAATACCTGCACATTTGTGTTCGTTAGCGGCACCATCAGTATTAGTTATGATATAGCCCTCTAAATGGTTGTAGTTGCAGGAAATCCTACAACACACCCCTTGTATTATCATGACTATGATTTCTAGATCTAAACTTATTTGATATGAAAATAAAGATAAAAATAATGAAAATAGAAAATAAGACACAAGACTTACGTGGTTCGATCAATTTGATCTACATCCACGGGGTTAGGTTTCACTATGATCATTGAATTACATATGAATTACATTGAGACTCTATTAATGAGTATTTGGAGCTCTCTCTCTGTCTCTGGTTTTTGGGGAAGAATAAGAAGATAATAATAATACAAGTTACCTTTCTCTCTCCTACCTTTCTCTTTATATAGGATGCTACCTAGTGGATGACAGCTCATATACCGCTAAGATTTCCCCTAATTTCGGATCTGGCTTGCGATGATATCGCAAGCTTACAAATGTGAATTTCGCAGATCTTCTAATCTTCGCAAAGTTATTACATTTTTCTTATGTTTAAGCTAATATCACCTATTGTGTCGTTTCTCAAAGTGCTCTGCGACATTTTTGTAATGCGTTGTTAAGAATTTTGCAAGCGTATCGTTGTCGCGAAATTCTGATCCTACATCTTGCCTCTTTTTTCTTGAATATTGCTTGAAGAGCGATCTTCAGGAAAAAAATCCGTTGTTGTAGTTGTTGGAGAGAGATACGTGTTGTTGGAGTAGTTTTTTATTTTTGTTGATGAAGGAACGAGCGAAAGAATACCGGACTTGAAATGAACGTACTTGCCTTTATTCTTTTGTGAAGTTCCGGAACGTTGCGAAGTAAATAAGAAGTATCATCTTTTGAAGTATGCAAAGTATGAAGTATCCTTGATGAAGTATAAGAAATATTCAATTCTCGAAATATAAGAAGTATCCGTCCTTAAATGAGAATAATAAGTATTGCCTCTATTCATGCGAAATTATTACTCCATTTTTGGTGATTCTTGCCGAGA
The DNA here is from genome assembly GCF_003573695.1 of Papaver somniferum. Lineage (NCBI taxonomy): Eukaryota > Viridiplantae > Streptophyta > Magnoliopsida > Ranunculales > Papaveraceae > Papaver > Papaver somniferum. The sequence continues at coordinate 13,172,546 of NC_039360.1, read as the reverse complement.
AGATAAAGAACATAAAATGTTTTCTTGGTAATCCATAGTTTTCTCTGTTCTTTATCTATGAGGGTAGAATCTTTGAGAAAATGTTGAATGTGCGAATTGTTTCTTCATTCTCATCTTGCCTCTGGCTCATGTTTTGTGCTCGTGCGATAGTATAATCTCTTCAAGTTGCTTATAATTTTGCGAAATAATTGAGCGAAATAATCATATCGTTCGGAATAATCACATTCTGCAAAATTCGGACACACTCTGGGAAATTATGAATAACCCTGCGAAATTCTGAATAATCCTGCGAAATTCTGAAAACTCCTGCGAAATTCTGAATAGTTCTGCGAAATTCTGACACATTCTACAAAATTTTGAATCATTCTGCGAAATTCTGAATCATTCTGTGAAATTATGAATAATCTCGCGAAATTCTTGAATAATCCTGTGAAATTCTGAATAATCCTGAATAATTCTGCTAAATTCTGCGATATTATTGCGAAGTTCTGCAATATTATTCCGTACAGTTTTGTAAAGTACTTGTGCGAATATAATGCTTATGTGATAATTATGTTATGAAATGTGTATGCGATGTTTATGCCATGAAATTCTTATTCAATGGTTTTATGATGCGAGTATGATGCTTGTATGATGAGAATGATTATCTATTGCAATGTATAGTTAAGGTTTGTGTTACTTAGCTCATTTTTCCGTCTAAAATTGATGTAGCTTTAAATTGCCTCAATTCTTCATTTCTCTGCCTTTTTATTTAGTGTATGCATTCTTCTTCGTGTAGTTATTGTTCTTCACAAGTTCTTACTTGTGTTTCATCTTCCCTCTTTCCTGCACTATTAGTATCTCATAACATATGATCATAATATCAAGTCTGCAGCATTTTCACTGCCTCAGTTTCATTTCCATGTACATATTCGCAAGCTTGTTTGCTTACATATAATCATTCTCGCAAGCTTACTTTCTTACTCATTTTCTTATGTGGTCTTATTTTTCCTTCCTAGTTAAAGGTCTTATTTTTCCACCTCTTGTCATCGCGACAAAATCACAGGACGTCTTTGCACTTTCATGCAAAAACCCATTGATCTTGCCTTAACTTTTTCTTTTTTATTATTGCCTCTTCAGGATTGTTGCGACAATATGACAGGCCTAAATATTCTTGCGAAAATAAAGCCCCATGACATTGTTGTCTTGCGACGAAATCGCATGACGTCTTTACACTTTCATGTAATGACCCATTGATCTCGTCTTATCTTTTTCTATAGTATTGTTGCCTCTTCAGGATTGTCGCACAAATATGACAAGCCTTAATACCCTTGCGAGTAAAAAGCCTCATGACATTTGCGTCTTAAGACACTTATCAGCTCCCTAATGGAGGGTGCCGCCCTTATCTCCCCCTGGTTGCCCCTTCAAGGAGGCGTACTTATACCATACAAGGTTAGCTCCTCCCATACAGTCTTAACAACAACCAGTTGTTTTCGCATCCTCTTATCCCTTTTACCTATAGGGCTTATAGTTACGAGACTGCACCCTAAGTGGGGTTTTCTTCGGGCCGAGTGTAGTATAAGCCAAGACTTGTCAAGAATGGAAAGGACGCTTCAAACGCCCCTGGCACTCTTGACTCAACCGTGTACCTTGGCGCCTTGATAAGATTATGCACTCCTTGGGAGAGTCCTTATTACCTTAGTCTCCCAACCTAAGTCATATGCTTAAGCTGAGAATCCAAGGTGCCTCTCCCGGATGGGATTTATTGACCCCAAATCTCCATGACTCAGGTTCCGGGGGCGGTGTAACCTTTCCTTGAGCCATGCAACAGGTACCCCGTTATATGACGTACTTTAGGTCTTACATTTGCCTCTTGCGAAATTCTATTCGCGAAACTAGGGTGTACGCCATAAAGGTTCGCCCCTATCTGCGAAATTTTATTCGCGTTTCTGCGAAATTTTCGCGTCTCTTTGTTTCTGCAAAATGTTCGCGTTTCTTTATTCTCTCATTCATCTTTTCATTTCTGTCATCTTTTTTATTCATTCTTTCATTCTCATAATATCATATCATTTGAATCAAAATAAATATTCAAGAGAAATTCTAATACATGGTAACTCTGAAATCTTTGTAGTTGTGGAATCTTTGTAATTCTGCGATTCTATCGCGTTTTGTAAATCAAATCAAAAATCTTTTTATTCTCTGCAAAAGAAATATTCTAGAGAAATATATAAATTTAATTTTCTCAGTTTTTTGTAATTTTGAAATCTCGCAATCTTATAATGTTGAAGTCTTTGTAATCTTGAAATCTTAGTAATCTTTATAATTTTTGAGATCTTGAAATCTTTGTAATCGTGCGATTGAATCGCTTTTTATAAATCAAATCAAAAATCTTTTTATTCGTTCTTGGTATAAAGTAAAATGTTCAAGGAAGTGGTACTTATCTTTCATGTGAGTCGCGGTTGTTGTCAAAGAAGTGAATAAATGCCTTGAAATGTATGAATTTCGCGCAGCAAAAAGAAGTGTGAGAAGTGAGACTTGAACACTTGATCTGCTTCTTGGATTTTCTCACACCATACCAACTGTGCTAAGCCTCTTTTACGAAATAATCAAATTTCTTGCGAAGTAATCAAATTCCAACTGTGTAAGAGGCAATTCTGCATAAATTTCGCATAATAAAAATAAACATGCAAGAAGCAAGAATTGATCCCACGACCTGCTGCTTGCATTCATGCCTCCTGACCAACTGTGCTAACCCTCTCTTGCGAAATAATCAAAGACTGTGCGAAGTAATCAAATATCAACTCTGCGAAATGAATATTTGCGAAGCAAAAATTATTTGGTCGCAAGGAGAATCGAACCCATGTCCTCTAGTTTGCATACTCCTTCTCTGACCATCTACGCTACTTGTTGCTTGCGAAAGAAACACACAATGCTGTACTTTGTTATATTTCTTCGCCTTTAGGATTTCAAAAATGTGCGAAAAATTAAGCTTGATGAGGGATTCGAACTCGAGTCTTACAACTCACTCTAGCGAAGCTTGACCAACTGTGCTACCTCTTGTTTGCGAACTAATGAAATAATATTGAGAAATTATTCATTTTTTTGTTATCTGTAAAAAGAAGAAAACTATGCTCGGGAAGTTCGAACTTGCGACCACAAACATGTTTTTCTCTTATTCTCCCATGCAAATGAGAAGAAAATGAAAAATATGTGTCTCTGCGAAATTCGAACCCGTGACCTATCGCTTACTCGCTCCAGCTTAAACCATCTGTGCGAATTTCTGTTTGTGATAGAAATTGCAGCATCTGCCTCTTATCTTTTCTTCGTCATTCCTTAATTTCTTTCACATTTGCCTTCTTCTCCTGAACATAAAAATATTCCACTAAAACTTCCAATTTCTCCTTAAATTTCACCACAACAACTAATTTTTTCTCTCACTCTTTTCATGTCTTTGAATTGTTGATGATGTTTACTCCCTGAAAGTGTGATTTTTTCCATAAAATTTCCATTTTTGAACCTAAATTTTGTAGATCCAGAAAAATATGAACAATAGCTAATCTTCATGAAAATTTCTTGAATCAACAAGTTACAGGAAGGATAAATCCTTTACTCGTCCCTGTTTCTAGCGCCAAAATGTAGTTGCAGGAAATCCTACAACACACCCCTTGTATTATCATGACTATGATTTCTAGATCTAAACTTATTTGATATGAAAATAAAGATAAAAATAATGAAAATAGAAAATAAGACACAAGATTTACGTGGTTCGATCAATTTGATCTACATCCACGGGGTTAGGTTTCACTATGATCATTGAATTACATATGAATTACATTGAGACTCCATTAACGAGTATTTGGAGCTCTCTCTCTGTCTCTGGTTTTTGGGGAAGAATAAGAAGATAATAATAATACCAGTTACCTTTCTCTCTCCTACCTTTCTCTTTATATAGGATGCTACCTAGTGGATGACATCTCATATACAACTAAGATTTCCCCTAATTTCGGATCTGGCTTGCGATGATATCGCAAGCTTACAAATGTGAATTTCGCAGATCTTCTAATCTTCGCAAAATTATTACATTTTTCTTATGTTCAAGCTAATATCGCCTATTGTGTCGTTTCTCAAAGTGCTCTGCGACATTTTTGTAATGCTTTGTAATTTTGATCCTACAATGGTTTCTCTGAGATTTTAAGATTTTAATATATATCCTGTTGCAGGTTCAAATTGATTAAATAAATTCAAAGTTGAACTTAGTATAAGATTACTGTCAAAGTCCCAATTATTAAGACTTCATATTTCCTACGAATCCGAATAAGCCAAAGGACTTAAGTAAAGACTGTTTCCTGCTTTCTTTTATATGGCTTAGAGCTATCCTGCTTTCTTTATTCTGCTGCTCAATGTATCGAACGTTACTTAATTTACGTATCAGTATGACATAAATTTTACTAAGCTATCTTTTTTTTTTAAAGAAGAGGATTAACACTGAGTATCTAGGTAGGGGAAGTCCTATTTGGTTGATAGAGTCACTAGAGAGTCAATTTGGGGATCCAAATCCAAACTTTATAAGTTTCTCTTCCATACTGGAGCAAGGAAGGTCAAGTCTTACAGGGCTGTAACACTATTGACAATGTATTTAGTAGAAACTGATTTGTTGTGACCTAGATTCAAACTGTATAAGATTTTCTTCCTTACTGAGGCAACGAAGGTCAAGTCTTACAGGGCTGCAGTACTATTGATGTTGTATTCAGTAGAAACTGATTTGCTGTACAATTACGCTGTGTGGCTACATACAAAATCATGTCCTACAAATCTATATTTTGATGTTGTAGCTCTTCTGCGAGTCTGCTACAATCAATTTCTGATTTGAATCAACCTCTCCCTACCAAAGGAATGTTCGTCATAGGTCCTTTTGTAGACAGAATGTGAGGTACCTTGCTTGAAATACCAAAAACATAATCTAACATCATGTTTGTTTTTTCCGTGGAGGCTAACCTCTATTAGCCTCTATATAATGGTGGGTCCTATTTATTTGGTGTTTTTTTTTCCACTATCTCTACAAAGATAGAGGCAAATCTCTATCTATATAGAGGAAATCAAATAGCACCAATGAGGTGCTATCTTTGAGCCTCTACCTCTATTAAACCTTCAAATGACTAATATATCCTCGAATAAACTTATAATGTCCAAAAATAATTCCTTAATTTAAAATCTAAAATTTTACATGTTTCAAGAAAAGTGATACTTTCGCCCGTTTCAGAAAAAGGGATATTTTCGCGCTGTTTCAGAAAAAAGTGATATTTTGCTCTGTTGCAGAAAAAGTGACACTTTAGCCCCGTTTCAGAAAAAGTGATACTTCCCCCGTTTCAGAAAAAGTGATATTTTTGCCCCGTTTCAGAAAAAGTGATACTTTCGCATGCTTCAGAAAAAGTGATACTTTCGCGCCGTTTCAGAAAAAGTGATATTTTTGCCCTGTTTCAGAAAAAGTGATATTTTCGTTCTGTTTCAGAAAAAGTTATGTTTTTGCCCCGTTTCAGAAAAAGTGATTTTTGCCCTGTTTCAGAAAAGGTGATTTTTTTTCCGTTTCAGAAAAAGTGATACTCTCGCCCGTTTCAGATAAAGTGATAGTTTCGCCCGTTTCAGATAAAGTGATATTTTTGATCCGTTTCAGAAAAAGTGATATTTTTACCCCGTTACAGAAAAAAGTTATACTTCGCTCTGTTTCAGAAAAAGTGAACATCTTTGATTGTATTTTCTAATACATTTTTTCCTTTTGGAATTTTTTTGAACATCTTTGGTTGTAATGGATATTCATGGATTTTTTGAATATTATAAGAGTAAATTGAGAAATATATAAAATTGGCTACACAATATAGAGTTGTTTGATAATGGTCAAACAAACATGATTTTAGGAGAGATATATAGTGATATTTATATAGATATAGAGGTAAACCTCTATATAGAACCCTCTACCTATATAGAGGAAAAAACAAACGTGTTGTAAGATTAACGGCTAAAATCAGTAGTAATATAAAAACCAAGCATGTTTACGAATTAGTGATTGGTATTCTTATGGTATTCACTGATGAATGAAAAACTTTGAATTGTTCCGGAAGATAATCCAATTCAAACAGTTGTTTTAATATATCATCATTTTCATTCTATTCTTCATGTTCCGCAGAAAAATCACACACTAGATCTCAAAAGGACACATTAGCTAACATATTTCCTAAAACCACTGAGAAATCTCTCAGTTTCCATGGAATTTCCTGCAAATAACATTATTTTGCAGATGAATCTATTCTAAGTAACAAAGAAACATACCAACTAAATGCTAACAGTAATTCAAAATTGTCAATTGAGTTATGTTCAGAGATATCCATTGTTCTCTAGTTTTTGTTTGTAAGAACTGAAAATCTGAATGAAACTTACCTGTTTATATGTATTTAGAGATCTCTTTCGTCCTTCTTTTCTGTTGGCTGATGATCAATGCTTTCTGTCTCCCTGCTAGACTTTGCGCTTTCCCCTAAATCCATTAGTTTCGTATCTTCTTCTCCTAAAGCTTTCAAAGACACAAAAGTGTTCTTGTGAGGGAATCCAAAAAATGTAACACTGTCACCAAAATTCACAAGCATTCTGGGAGAGGAAGCTTCTGGAGCATAACGATAGACATTTTTATCATTTTTATCGTAGCATAGAAGCCCACCACTCTTTGTAAATATGACTGGATGGATATTGATATCATTAACATCACTAAACTCTTCACTCCAAAACACATGTTGATGATTTTTGTGCTTCTTCAAAGACCATATCTCCCAACTTTCTTTATTGAGATGTAATGCACATAAGAGATTGCCTAAAACATGTAGACTAATAGAAAGAGAAGGAATTAAACCAGCTCGTGGCAAACAAGGTAGTGATGGAAGTTCGTGAAACTCTTCATCAGCCAAATCGAAGGCAAAAATGGTTCCTTTCTTGTCCATCCAGTGAATAGCTCCATCCACAAATGTACCACAGTACTCATTCCACACGGGCACATCATAGTCCATTTTCCCCACGTTTCTCCATCCAATGCCGCTGCAAAGAGTGAATACCTCAACAATTCCATTATAGATTCTGACAACCTTGTACTTATTGGTTGAAGGACTGTAACCAAATCCGGTTAAGAAATCTTTTCCTTGAGATTGTGGAAGCATTAGGTCTGTTCATGGTCGGTTTTGGTTCGGTTTCGGTTCGGTTTCTAGCTAAACCAAAACCGAAACCAGTACTATCGGTTTCTAAAAATCTAAATCAAACCAATCCATTAACCATTGGTTCGGTTTCCAAATGGTTCCAGCCGGTTTCGGTTTGTCCCAGTGGTTTTTGGTTAATCAATAATTATGTCAAACCAAAAAAAAAATTACACAAATTTACAAAAAAAAAAATCGTAGCTACAGATAGTATTGGTTTACAAAAATTTACAGACAAAAATAAAATAAAAAGAATATCAAGAATAGTTAAAGCTTACTCTAAAACTAGAGATCAAAAGAAGATATATAATATATCTTAATTTAGTTAATGACAAACAAAAAAGAAGGAAGGAAGAAGAAAGTCGAGTAACAGCACTGGCTGCTGTAGTTGGGGGTGGAGAAGCGAGGCGACTGAGAGAAGGAGAAAGAGAAAGAGGGAGAGTATCATAATGAAATATTAGATTTAGGGTTTCTATTTATCCTCTAAATCAATTGGTAGAATCTAATACTTGTAAATCAACGGTAGAAACTAAGTTTAAAATTTAATCGATTTTCCAATGGTTTTTGGTTCGGTTTTAGAAGTCAAACCAAACCAAAACCAACACTATCGGTTTTCCACTTTCTACACCATAACCAATCCATTAATAAATGGTTCGGTTTGGTTTCTTCCTAATTGATCTGGTTCGGTCCGGTTCCAGCAAAAAACCGAAACCATGTTCACCCCTAGGAAGCATGATATATTCTCTTGTGATTGGGTTACAGATATAGGCAGGTCCACGAGTATCGCTTGCATACAAACAGATTAAACCGTTACTGGAACAAAGAATGCAACAATCCTCAAATGGAGGTCTTAAATTGATCTTTGTTTTTCTAATAAAATGGTTTAAACTTTCATCATATTCAGCACAAAAATATTTTTTATCAACCCATGTTGTATCAAATATGTAATTCAACTTACCAAAATCAAGATGATGGAGATGATTAAAGTGCATTTATGAGAAAGATGGATGTCGAACAGCATTTCTCCATCGTTTTGATACCAACTTGCATTCCAAAACAGATTCGGTTGGTAAACGTGAAAAAATTTCTACCATGATCTATTCTGGGAGCATATTAAAGTTACTCACTGAAACCCTAAGATGAAGAGAAGCCATTTGCAGAATAGAGAGTAATTTAGGGTTTCAAGGAGAAAAGGGGGCGGGGTTTAGATGTGATGGGGAGACTCGTGAGTAACCGAGAAATGAAATGAAATGGGCCTTCTTTTTTGTTAATATTCTTAGAGAAAGACTCGGGCTTAGACGACTTTTGCCCTAAAACGTGGATGGTTCTTTTTTCTTTCCGGTAAAAAATTTGGTGGTATTTCGATTCCTGATAAAGGTTTCCCTGTTTACTACTCCAGCTTTTCTTATTTTCTACCCATACGACTTTGTGCCTTATATGATTTTTTGTGCCAGGAATTCTACGCAAAACATAAGAACGTGTGGTTGGGGATACTTATATTAATTGGGGATATGGGAAAAAGACCAAAATGAGATTTAAATAGTAAATCAAGGTCACCCCATATTCATGTATTTTCACTAATTCCTAATCTACCCCTCATTAATCAGGCTTAGTGGTTAATAATAATTAGCTATGTTGATTGATTAGTTTGAAAATGATTTATAGAAATCTTTATCATTTTGGAGAGATTGGAATTATGAATGTTGGGTTCAAAAATTTTGGTTGAGATGAGTGACTAAAGAAATGTCTCCGAGTCTTCACGTTAGCAACAAATATGTCTTTTATGTTGAATCTTCTCCAGATACAACTCTGGATTCACCATGGATACACCTGCAAAACATCCTGCCGGCATTGATATAACTATGAATATTATGCCGGAACAACCTAAACCGGCATGGTATTCATAGTTATATTAATGCCGGCGCACCATATTTTCACGTACCGGGGAATATTCAACCAACACAGTGTGCCGGCGTTGTTGTTGGTCGTCCATCCATGCCGGCACTTGTTGGAATTTTTTATAAATGTTTGCCACTTCCGACACAGTTAGTTAATTCTCGAGCATGCCGGTACTACTAACGGCATAGTATGTTGCTTAAATTTCTTTGTCGGCACATGATGTAAAGTATCCGGAAAATTGATTTCTTCACTTGACTACAGGCATTGATAGATTTCTATCAAGCAGCCGGCATTTAGTTACGACATTGAATGTTAGTTACCAAGCATGTCGGCACCATTTTTCGGCATGGTCTTCATCAATTCCGGCATGGTCTTCATCACTTCCGGCGATGTAAAAAAAAAAATCCGACATGGTCTTCATCACTTCCGGCATAGTCTCCATCACTACCGGCATGGTCTTCATCACTTCTGCGTGGTCTTCATCACTTCCGGCATGGTCTTCATCACTTCCGGCATGGTCTCCATCACTACCGACATGGTCTTCATCACTTCCGCATGATCTTCATCACTTCCGGCATAGTCTTCATCACTTTCGAATGTAAAAAAAAAATTGTTTTCAAAGTGAGGATCCGACGGAGAAGGAGAAGAGAATTTGAAAGGAAGTGGGGAAATTTAGAATTTTAAAGGGAGTGGTGAATATTTAGGTTTCAAATCTCTAACCCTAAAAGAGATTAATAAGATTTGAAGATGTAAATGGGGGATATGATTTTGTTTTTTGATTTTAAGCTTTTTGATTTTTATTTTGAGGGAAAGGGTATTTTAGTATTTTAGCCCCCAAAAACACCCCTTAGCAAACACTATTGGTTGGGAGAAGTAATTTATATCCCCAATCGCGCGTTTAAACAAAATTGTTGGTTGTCAAAATACCTTTCGCATGCTTGGCGAACCATTCTAATCTAGTCCATATTGGATTTCATCCCTATTTATCACATGAGAATTTTTTTTACTTCCGAGTTCTATTATTTCATAAATAAACAAAAATCAGTGCACATTTTAGAAGGTTCGCAAAGATTCTGAAAAATGTCTGCATTTTCTCGGATTTTGTTTATGTCGTCCAAACAAAAATGGAGGATTGGGGATAAGAAATATGTAAATGGATAAAAAGCTCGTGAATCGTGTTGTGACGAGGTCACTCACGTGACAGCTTTTGTAAGAACTCGCCTTATATCCCTTAAATGTTTTTAAGATATCAATATCTTAGATATGCACACATCCCGATGAAAAAATTAGATAATAAAAAATATTTTCTATTCTTTTCTCATAGTTTCTAAATTTTATACCCTACATCTAATTTTGTTCGACACTTGATGCCTTAAAATAATTTTCTCCAATCACGAATGAAATTAATATTCAAGCTGACTATTTATAAGCGAGACCAACAAAGTTCTATTCTTAGCCATTGTTATAGGGGTAGATGAAGTACCAAAAAAGATCATTACTCAGGTAAGATGATTGAAATTTTTGTACATTGAAAACGATCCAACCAAAGTTCATATTCTTCCACTTAAGAAATTAAGATTTTTTTTTATAAAATTGAGTTGTCACGAGATGTCCAAAACCAATTTCTAACAGTATGTTTATCAGGATAGTCAGGGTTTACCGACTTCTAGTATGCAGAAAGCCAAAAGTACATACATGGAATTTTGTACTCGAAGAGTAACCAAACACAATATACCGTTGTTATTCGTTTTTTCCGTATGATAAACCCATTGATAGTCATCACGATTGAACGTGATCATATCTTCCTTCATGTTTCAAACCAGAAAAACCCATGACTGGTTCTAGGTTTTTAAGAAGCAAGGAAAGCTATTACATAAAAGAATCTATTCTCTTTTTTTTTTTTTGCTAAATCATAGAAATTTTATTACCAAAGGGAACTAAAAGTGATTACAAAGAGAAATGTCTAGACAGGCCCAGAACAGTTTGACCCAACAAAAGAATTTGAAAAAAAAAAGACTGTAACAAGCCCAAACAAAAAACAAGCCCAAAGACTAAAAGTCTTATATATCAACAGAACCTAAAGTACATTTGGTTCTCCCATTCCATTGCTCCTATGAAATCTGATTTTTCATCATATTCAATTTTTTCCCCTCTGTTAAGAGAAGCACCTTTCTTTGCCACCTTGTCAGTTGAAAAATTTACTTCTCTAAAGGAATGTCTGAAAGTAATGCATTGCATTCTTGCCATAATCCTTTGCCATCTTATCTTTATTATCCATGGCATTTTCCTTGAACTTACAGCCTGTAGCACTGCCATAGAGTCCAGACTAAAGCAAACATTAAGAAACTTTTTTCTTATTGCCCATTCACCTGCACCAATTAATTTCATACTTCTGCAATAAAATTAGTAGCTACTCCTAAACCTCCATCTACTGCTCCAAGGAAACCACCAGTACAACTCCTTCCTACAAAACCATATCCTGAATTACCAGGATTCCCCTTGGAAGCACCATCACAACAAATGAGCACTTGGTTTACCGCAGGGAATCTAAAGATGCATTCCTTTACTTCAGAGACTTGTACCTTCACACCCTTAATACCAAATTCTGACATTATATTGATATCATACATAGTCCCTCTGATCTTACCTTTCATTCTCACACTGCACTCTTTAGTGAACTGCAAAATTTTCTTTTTGAAACTTACCAGATTAGGAGCTTCCTCATCAAAGAAAACTCTATTTCTGGTAAACCAGAGTTCCACCATTGTAGTAAAGGCACTAATAAACCATACTTCTCTCACAGCAGGGCATACATTCTTCACACACTTCAGCACATCCATGAAGTTACAAGGATTCAAAAATTTAAAAATGCCCCCCAACCAGTGCCAAATTCTTTCACTAAAGTCACAATGCCATAATATATGGTCCATTGTATCTTGTCAATTCCCACACAAGTAACATTTGGACCCAGTATGAAACCCCTTCTTTCTGTAGTTTTCTTCAGTTGGACAAGCATCTCTTAGGATTTTCCACAAATTAGTAGAGATTTTAGGATGAATAACATAATTCCATACCTGATTTGACCAAGAAACCTTAGGATACTTCTTTCTTATTTGCTGAACTGCACTTTTAACTGAAAAATTTCCCTGTCATATCAGAAGACCAGATTAATTTATCTTTTACATCACCAATGACAGGTAATTCATCAGGTATATTCCATTCTCCATTTTCAATCAACTCACTGACTTTCATGTCCTTGTTCTGTGAAATAAAAGAGTTATCTTGGTAAATCATTTAAAGTTTCTTCCTTTATCCACTTATCTCTCCAAACTGAAATGTTTTTTTCCATCTCCAAATAGCCATCTACTCCCTTCTTGTAATTCATTCATCGCCCATTTTATTCCAGGCCAAATTCAAGATTTCTTATGGTATGAAATCCAATTACCATTTATGTCTTTATACTTCTCATTCATAAATTTTTTCCATTCTTCATCTTCAGTTTTCATTTTCCAGAGAAGTTTCATGAGAAGAGCTTTATTAATAATTTCAAACCTTCTTATTCCCAGTCCACCTCCAGCACAAATTCCTCAAATTTCACAGTAATAAGATTCTTCACGGCAGGATCACCAGACCACAAGAAGTTCCTTACAATCCTTTCACATTATTTTATTACTTGTTTAGGCCACTTGTATACTGACATGTTGTACACAGGCACACTGCATAAAACTAATTTCACTAGTGTCAATCTGTCTGAAAAGAACAACATCTTCCCCATCCAACCTGCTAAAATTTTATTCATTACTTCCACCATCCCCCATACTCGATATCTTTTAATTCTACCAGGACATAAAACCACTCCCAAATATTTGTCAGGAAATTCAGACAATTCCATCTGTAAGCTCTCAACAATATTTCTTCTTCTACATTCAGATACACCACCAACAAAACACTTACTCTTCACTTTATTAATCACTTGACCTGAAGCATCTTGATACTCTTTCAAAAGTTTTATTAGATTATCCAGTGACTTCTTTTGTCCATTGCAAAAAACAAAAATGTCATCTGCAAATAACATATGTGTAGGTTGACAACCATTTCTGTTAATCATTGGTATTACCTTACCTTCATGAATATACTTGGAAATGCTTCTGCTCAACACCTCTTCAGCTATAACAAATAAAACAGGTGACAATGGATCACCTTGTCTAAGTCCCCTTCCAACTGAAAAGAAGCCACAAGGTCCACCATTCACTAAAACTGAGATTTTTGCTGATTCAAATAGAACTCTAATCCAGTTAATTCCAACTTCAGAGAATCCAAAGTGTTTCATAGTTTTAAATAGGAAGTTCCAGCTCAAGGAATTATATGCCTGTGTAATGTCCAATTTCAGGCCAATGTTTCCTCCTCTTCTTTTTACCTCCATCTCATTTATCATCTCAGAAGCTAAAACTATTTTTTCATGTATATTTCTACTCTTTATAAAAGCTCCCTGCTGACAAGAAACTATTTTCTCAATCACAGTACTCATTCTTGAAGTTATAATTCTTGTTATTATCTTGAAGCTAAAATTGGCAAGCCCAATAGGTCTAAAATGCTCAGCCTTTTTTGCACCTTGAATTTTAGGGAGAAGAAATATGAAATTAGAATCATACCTCTTGGAATAAATTTGCACCTCCAACAGTATTGTATAGCATTTATTAGATCTGGTCCAACAACATTCTAAGCAAATCTGTAGAAACTTCCAGGAAATCCATCTGGACCTGGAGAACTATTAGCATCCAAACCATATACAGCTTCCTTAATCTCAGTAGAATAAGGGATGGCATCAAGTAAAACACTGTCTTCTTCAGTTATTATTTTTGGTATCACTTCAAAAAGATTTTCATCATAAGTAGTGGGCTGATACTCAAATTTTGCTTGAAAGTGCTTTACTAATATATCAGCTACTTGAGATTGATCAGTCACTATATTTCCATTTTCATCCTCCATCTCTAAAATGTTATTATGAACTTTTCTGATCTTCATTGAAGTATGAAAGAAAGAGGAATTTTCTCCCCCCTCCTTAACTCATTGAACTCTAGCTTTAGACCTCAGAAACTCATTATATTGTTGTGAAGTTATTTCTTGGTTACCTCTTGCAGTTAGTAAATTATTAAGCAACTCAATACTTTCAGGATTTGAATCAGACTGAATTATTGCCTTTTCCACCTCCTTATCAGCTTGTGCCATTTTCACATTCAAATCCCCAAACACCTCCCAATTCCACTTTTTAGCATATTCCTTAAACCTATTCAACTTAGCTATGAACACAAATGCAGGATTTCCATTTATATTTTCTTCCCAAGAGTTTTGTATTACATTTATAAAATCAGGATGAGAAGTCCACACAGACTGGTATCTAAAAGGAATATTTTTTGGTTTAGGAATCTCCACTGTACTCCCCAAAAGATGACCATGATCTGAAGTCCCTCTAGCACCAACCTTGTATTGCCAACCATTAAATTTCTCCATCCACTTAACATTAAAAAAAGCCAAATCACACAAAATTCTCCTTTTTCCAGCTCTGTTATTACTCCATGAGTATTAAATACCAGTTTTAGGGGCTTGCATTAATTCACACATATTCAGACAATCTCTAAAATCCTGCATAGCTACTCTTAAAGGCCTTCTTCCACCAAATTTTTCATCCTCATTTAGAACTACATTAAAATCTCCAATTATAAGCCAAGGGCAATCCATATCCTGAATTCTTACCAATTCCTCCCATAACTCTCTTCTTTCAACTGTTGAACAAGCATCATGAATTCCAGTTACTAGAACATCTCCAACCTTCACTGTAATAGCTTGAGGTGTTGTTGAAATAACTTTAGGAGTTGATATAGAAGAATTCCAAAACAACCATATATTTGCTTTTCTACCATCTTTTGCATTATGAATAACCATTTGATTCAAACCTGGCAATCTAAAATTCTTAACATATTTTCCAGAAGTATGTATTTTAGGTTCTGCTATCCAAAGTAAAGAAGGATTAAAAATTTTAACTAAATTTCTGAGTTTATCTTTGGCTTGTAATCTCTTCAAGCCTCTGATATTCCAGAAAGCAACTCTCATTTATGTAAAGAGGTTTGAGAAAATCCAGGGCTCCTCACCCCCTTAATTTGTTTAACTAAATTTCTTGCAGGTTGTTTTCTAGTTGGAGCAATAGGAAGAATACCAGCATTTTTACCTTTACTAGCTTTATTCACTTCAGATGCAAGTTTCCCAGCATCCTCCTTGTTCACAATTATCTGTTCTTCAACCACATCAACTAAAACATTGAATTTACTTGGAGACCCAAGTGCAATGAAATTTTGTACTTCAGCACCACTATTACCAATTTGAGAGACTAAATTATCCTTCTATCTTTGAGAAAAATTAGTACCCTCCAGATTAGAAGGAATATTATTTGCTATGTGTAATAATTTGTCCACTGATAACTCTGGGAATTCACTACTGGAACTAATATCACCAAGAAAGACATCAAAATGACTTGGACTACTTCTTATTTAGGAGGTATAACTGCATCCACTGACTCATTATCACTTAACAGGTCTTCATGAATAGAATTTGGAGTAATATTAACATCAAGGTTACCTGAAGTTTTAAGAGATGAATGAGCACTTGAAGTTGGACATATATCAAAACCAACTGCTTGTTGATTCTTCATTGCCTTTTTTCTCCAAACTTTTTTAGGTACTACAAATTGATTCTCCTCAACTTTTTCATTTTGTACTGTCTCTTTTCTCCAACTCCTGCATTCAGTAAACAAGTGACCCACAACTTTACAGTGATTGCAATAACTTGGTAGATTGGGATATTGAACTTCTTGCTCAAAACTACCATACTTAGATTTAACCAAAACATGATGTGGAATTGTGTTTGCTAAATCCACCTCAACTAGGACACTAGCATAATATCCAACTTCTTTTTTGAGAGTTACTTCATCTACTTTAATGGCTCTAATACAACATTACCCAAAGACATAAGGATTTTTTCTTTCCAGTATTCAATTCCTAATCCTGGAAAATTAACCCAAACAAAAGTATGAGTTGATTTCTGAGCAGCAGGATTAAAATTATGTTCCCAAAATCTCAGTTTAAGAATTTGAGTATCAACTTGCCAGAAACCATTCCAAATGTATCGCATATCAACTTCATTAGTCAACTTAATGATGAAGTAACCTTTCCCCAGAGGAATCATCTGATAACTACCAGTAGTTTTCCATTGTTTTTTCAAAGCTTCAACATCATATGCAAATTTCATCTTAACCAAATCTAACCTCCCAATTAAACTTAATTTCCATTCATCAATACCTTCATCAATATCCTCATCAACGATATATAGCAATGGAAAGTACATGAGGTAAAACATTCTCAACTCCTTTCTCATTAGATCCAGAAGAAAAGAAACTAAAATTATTATTATCCATTTTCAAATCAGATTATCGATTGAATACTGATTAACATAAACGAAGTGAAAGAATTAATTCATACCACGATTTCAAGAGAAAATTATCACCAATCATTGATATTATCAGTTGAAATCACCTGAATTAATTAAGAATCTGCTCACAAATCGAAAAAGAAATGAAGAAAAAAACTCCGAGTCGTCACCGATTTCGTCGCCGAGTTGCAGAGCGAAAATCGATGTGATACCTTCCTTTTCTTCAAAACCAAACTGAAAAAAGATAAGCAATGAATGCTCAGCTCGTAAAAAAAAATTATTCTCACCTGCCAAACATTAAATTTTTGATAGGTTAGAGGGACTAAGAACAAATTAAATTAAATACAGATACGCCAAAAACAATAAAAAAAAACAATTTATGATCTAATTTTTCTTGGTATGGGTACACGATTAAAATGTTACATCCACTGGCCACAAGGTGAGCCCTTACAGAAGCTTTCACGAGGGTAACCTCGTCACAGAATATTATGGAGGTTTATTACAGAAAAAATTAAATTAAATACAGATACGCCAAAAACAATAAAAAAAAAGTAACAATTTATGATCTAATTTTTTTTGGTATGGCTACATGATTAAAATGTTACATCCAATGGCTACAAGGTGAGCCCTTACAGAAGCTTTCTCGAGGGTGACCTCGTCACAGAATATTATGGATGTTTATTACAGAAAAAACATCTATTTGGGTAACTTTATTCACTAGCAAGTATCAAAAACACTCAGAAGTTGCTCAAAGAAATTTTTGCAGTATTATTAGCCTTCTTAAGAGCCAAAAAGCAAGCCTCTAAAAACCTCTAAGTCTTTTTTAGCTCGTTCTCTAATAAAGATACATTAGCAGAAGAAGCAGCGTCACTGGAACTATATTGATGAGCACTAATAAAGGCATAATCCTGACGAGCACGTTACGGAAGAGTACTCAGGTGAATGCACTTAGCCCTGTAAGACTTAAACAAGGTGCAACCAACATCGATTTGCTTGTTAAGCTGCAAGTATGAAGATTTAAGAACAAACGGAGGTCACAAAGGAAGTGAAAAGGTAAGGAAAAGAGGGTGCTTACCGAGAGCATAGAGAGGCGAGGAAGGAAATCAGCAAAATTATCCATGGAAGCTTCCATATCTTGAATGCTATCCCTGCGGATTTCGCCAAGGCTCTGGAAAGAACGAAGACAGTCTGAATCGATGAATATGTTAAAGCACTGCTCGTTCGAACTTGCATGCGTTGCTATTTCAAGCATGTTTGTCAATGTTAGTGATCAAACTATAAGTCTTGATTTCTAGCATATTTATAGATGTCTCGGACTAGGACATAGTTTGTGTAGTTGAGCTTAGACTTCACGGCATTTATCACTTGAAGACGAAGAACTACTAAGGAGAGCTTTTGGAACTTCATCGACAAAAGGTATGTGGAGAGTTAAAATCATCTATCACTTGGAAAGTCTATTTCTACTATATCTCGTATATTGAGACACAAGTCGTGTTACGATATAGTTTTCTTTATACACATTTGAGATTTCGAGCTGAGTATATCTCGCTTACATATTTCTCGAAATATGTGTTGATAAGCCAAGTTCATCTTATATCATGAGAAAATTGCCGAGTAACATCTTACATGGTTTGTCTGATACTATCATTTGGTGTAAGACTTGGAATGTTTCGATAATGATTATTTCAATATCTTGAAAATTGCTTTGATGCTAATAGTGTGTGAAAACGGCTATATATTGTCATTATAGAAGAATGTTTCAATGATTGAAATAAAGAGTTTAGAATCTTGTAACCATCTTTGGATATAAGCATAGTATGTTCGCACATTAGTGTATAAGTCCAAAACCGGGAGCCTAAAGTATGCATACTTGTGTGTATACAAAAAGGTTGTAGGAGATTGGGTAAGTATTCGTACTCGTACGCATACTGGCGGAAGTTCACGTCCGTGAATTTCTGTTGAGTTTGAAAACCAAACTCACCCGATTACCTAAATTACGCATACCCGTATGCAAACTGGCGGAAAGTTCACGTCCGTGAATTTCTGCTGAGTTTGAAAATTAAAACAAACTCAAATCCGGTTACTTAAGTACGCATAACCGTACGCATATTTAAGTAGTTACTTTCTAAAATCGGTTGTACATGAACCTAAAATATTTATCAATAAGAAATGCAATCTTTGCAAACCGTGGCTATAATGTTATGTATTGATTTGAGTTAACCGGTTTTGCTTCAATTGTGTTCTTGTATAAATCCATGAGAATAAGCAATTGAACAAATCTTTAACTAGTTTCATTTGAGTCATTTGAACTAGTTATGGTTAAGATGAATAAGGTTGATATGAGAGTAATCATATGGCTAACCTCGGTTAACTATTTGTGAACCAACATGGTGTACACGTTTGGGTACGGTTACATAAACCTAAATGAGGGTAAGCTAAGTTCGATATAACGGTTGAAAGATATTAGCTTGGTTGAATCACGTTTTTCATCTAACGGTGAATATTGAATGCTTTGTTACTAAGGTAACTTGGATTGCAAACCCTGGTTTGAAAACTATATAAAGGAGAACTCTAGCAACTGGGAAATCCACCTCCTGTGTGTTACTAGTTGAATAACTAGAGTCGATTCTCCTTTAACCTTAGGTTTCTTCTCGAGACCCTGTAGGTTAACGACTTGAAGACTTCATTGGGATTGTGAAGCCAAATCCAACTATTCTCTTTGTAGTTGTGTGATCTGATCTTGTTGTTTCTATCGTGATTGAGTGCAACTGTAAAATTGGCTTGAGATTTATATCTCTGATAGGAAAGATAGAAAAGTAGTCACAAAAACATCTTCGTCTCATCGTTTATGATTCCACAATAACTTGTTTCGCTAGTCGATTAAGTTTATTGTGAGGTGATTGATAATATTAGGCTGTTCTTCGGGAATATAAGTCTGGTTTATCAATTGGTTCCTGTTCACCTTGATTTATCAAAAGACGAAAAAAAATGCTTGGGTATTTTTGTGGGAGACAGATTTATTCAGTCCTATAGACTTTTCTGTGTGAGATAGATTTGTTTATCAATTCTTCGACTTTGGGTCGTAGCAACTCTTAGTTGTGGGTGAGATCAGCTAAGGGAATCAAGTGTGTAGTATCTTGTTGGGATCAGAGACGTATGGAGCGCAACTGTACCTTGAATCAGTGTGAGATTGATTAGGGTTCAACTACAGTCCAGTCCGAAGTTAATTGGTAGTAGGCTAGTGTCTGTAGCGGCTTAATACAGTGTGGTGTTCAATCTGGCCTACGTCCCTGGGTTTTTATGCATTTGCGGTTTCCTCGTTAACAAAATTCTGGTGTCGGTGTTATTTCTTTTCCGCATTATATTTTGTTATATAATTGAAATATCACAGGTTGTACATTAAGATCAATAAATTAGAATATCCAACCTTTGGTTGTTGATTTACATTGATTGACACTTGAATATTGGTGTTTGGTACCGTTCAAGTAATTCCTCTTATATTCAATCGGGCTCGCAGATTTCTATTTGCTGATTGTGGATTGAATTAAGAGTTAGAGATATTAAACTCTTTGATATACTTTAATCTAGATTGAGTCTGACTGTCTAGTTGATTATCTAGAAAGTGTATTGGTGTAAGTCCTCTCAGATTGCCAAACGAATTGTTGGGAGTGGCTGTTAGACCCCCGCATTTTCAATTGGTATCAGAGCAGGCAAACACATTAAAGACCTTACAAGTTTGTGTTTGTAGCAATCTGTGTTCTTAGGACCTAAGAAGTATCTCAAAAGATAACGCATATTGATATGTCTTCCAAAGATTCTGATTACAAAAAACTTGGGTTTTTCTCAAAGGATAGCTCCTTAGTAGATTCTTCCGAATCCCGAGGGAAAAACAAGTTCTGTGAATTAATGTCAGAATCTGAAATGGAACTTACCAAATCATTAAAAAACGGTGCTGATCTTCAAGCTTCTAAAATTAAGATTCTTGAAGAAAAGAATGATTAGTTTATTGATGAATTTGAGAAATCTATTGAAAGGGAACGTGAACTCTACATCTTCATTGAACCTCTCTCTAACGACATCGAACAACTGGTTCAAGAAACTACTCTACATCGTGAAAAGATTAGTACTCTTCAATATACTGTTAGAGAATACTCAATTAGAGAAATGTGTTTGGTCAAGGCTCATTCATCAGAAATAAACAACTACCGTGTCGAAATAAACAGCTACCGTGTCGAAAAAGAGAAACTTGTTGCATCTCTTCAACTTGCCTGAGAACAGTGTAACACCTTGAAAAAGGAAAACTCTGTCTTGATGATTAAGTCACCCTTCACACCTTCTCCTGACACTCACAAGGTTTTACCCAGCGCAAAGAAAAATTCCTCCAAGGAATTACCTAAGGAGAAGCTCTTGTGAAAGTTACATGTGGAGGGAGAAGTTTTGGGTCAAGGCAGTCATGTCTCCAATCCACGATGTTGTTCTTTCTGTGGGGAAAGAATCACTATGCTCTTCATTGTTTTGCCAGGAGGAAACAAATTTCTAATCTCCATAATTTGCTTATTTCTACTATGAATGGAGTAAATCGTCTGACGACATCTACAGTGAATCTCTTGCCGACAGAAAACAAGAAATTTTATAAAAATGATCTCTCTTCAAGAAATCATCACGGGTTGCATGTTCCTCGTTATGGTATAAACTCTTGTGCCACTAATGAAAACTTCCCCTGTGTTTATAAGAACAAGTCTGGTAAGTCTAGATCAAGAAATTGGAAATCCTCCAAATTCCCTTTTCTAGAACCGATTTCTAGAGGTCCTAGACTCAGTCCTCAGAAAAATCCTTCAGATGGACTTTTGAAAGGGTTTATGACAAATTCCTCTGGAATACGTTATAATCGATGGAAAAAAGGGATATACAAGTAAAACGGTCAAACAACTTGTACAACCCCTCTCCCATGTTTTGTAGTAAGATCACTTCTCACTCCTTTACCTAACTATAGGTAACCTCATCCATGAATATATCTTGAGAGGTACAAGGATGAATGACTATGGGAGTCTCAAGATTTGTTGTACATTTTTGTGTGCTATTTTCAATCAATCTAGGTATGCAAGCCTGCTTCATGACTCATGCTCTAATTTTAAGAATTATTGAGCAATATTGACAATCTTTTCTCCGTTTTTGTCTTTGTTGGATTTTCTCTAAATCCATCATTCTCTTTTGAACAGTCCGTGAACGTCAGTGTCCCACTTCTGTGAGTTCATAGGGTTTCCTTAATGAGAAGTGTCTTCTCTTAATACATAAACATCTTATATTGTATTAATCCATCCCTAACAAAATTATATGGAGAACTCTGCAAAATCTCAAGAGATTGTGCATCTTGATATGGAGGAAGACACTCAAGGACGTGAGTCGATTCAAGAGTTGGTTCTAAAGAAGATGCTTGCAAGAAAGGACCACAACTCATGGATTGATGATTCTTTCAAGGATTTAACTCGTTTTCATAACGATTCAAAGGTCGAGTTTGCAAATCTCCAACTACAAATAAACCAACTCTTAGATGGTCAGGCCAAATACTTGCAAATCAAAATATTCTGATACGGAATCCGAAGAAACTCATTATGGATTGTGTCAAGGCTATACAACTTGCTCGGGTTGTTGATCGTAAAGTTTGCGTGCTTACTCACGAACATGGAGTTTCTACGGTCAGAAGAGTGAAGGAAATCAGTGACACCTTCTATGATGGATTCATTGAAAGGTATGAGGTTCTCAAGGAACTTTGATTTATATGTCTAGTAAATCTTCTTTTTATGTTTTGGAAGAATAACTAGGGTTTCGAATATCCATTATTGTGAGTACACATAGCTATGTCCAACGATTTTCATCTTCAATGTTTTTAGATTTATTTATTTAAATTCTAAATTATTTGGAAGATGATTTTTGCAATTTTAATCCTCATGATTTTATATATTGCAATTTGTTATGGGATATTTTTTTATGTCCTTGAAACTGTGACTGTCTCATACTTGTTCAAAAGTTATCTCTATTATGTCGGTATGAAAGTATTGATAGAAGATAGAATGAACTTTTGACATTACAAAAGTTAAAGCCTTTTATGTCATTATTTGATGGAAGAAAGGATAAAACTTTTGTTTACAAGGATTAAATCTATTACATGTCATTGTGCAAATAGTGATGAAAAATAGAATGAATCCTTGTCTATTCCGCAGTATTGGCCGATCTCCGATCCACATTTTTGTGCATATACTGTGTTGCTCCATAATTTTTATTATGTTTGAGCATGACCAATTGAATTGATCATTCTCTTGTAGTCAGTTTAGTTGTTGCTCCGTAAGTTCTCTTATGACGAGCATGACCAATTGAATTGATCGCTTTCTTGTAGTTAATTTAGTTGTGTAATTCCAATTGAATTAACCATGGGTTTTCTTGTGGTTAATTTAGTTGTGCATTTCGATTGAATTAATCATGGGTTCTCTCATGGATAATTCAATTGAATGCTTTGGATTCAAATTCATGTTTTCATGTGATTTGGTTATGTCCAAAGAAATCCTTATTTTTTTGTGAAAGTAAGGTCGCCTTTGTTGTTCTCTCGGGAATGACATTTTATGGGGGAGAGTTCTTTTTGAACTTGTGCTTAATTTCCAAATCTTTGTGGGGAGTGCGGTTGTGGAATATTATAGGGGTTATCTTGTATCTTTATAAACTCCTTGATGAATGCATTTAGCTTCGGATTTATGATGGCATCTAAATAAGTTGATATGGTATTCTCTTTTGGTCATGAAGTATCTCTATGAAAATTTCATGAGGATCCCACTAGTTTTCGTACCTTTGCCAATTTATATTGACAAAAAGGGGGATAATTAATGTGTAGTGTGATACTACAAATACATATGGTTTACGGATAAATATGTAAGGGGGAGTGGTTTTCATGTCAAGATGAAGTATTGACTAAGGGGGCCGGAGTGATACATATCACCATAGTATTGTTGTCAAAGTTGTGATACAATTGAACTTTGATGTTGTGTAATAATACTATGACACTGTATAACAATGATTGGGAGCATTTGTTTTCCCATTGTTATCGCTACGGATCTTCAAAAACTATGATGCTGAACTTACAACCTTTAGGATCATGGAGCACTTGGAAGTGACGAAGATTTCGAGTCGCGTAGAAGATGCCAAGTAGATCAAGCATTTGGATGAGAATCTACAATTTTTATTTATTTTGTAATCCATATGTATTGATAGTTTTGTCACTAAAATTGACAAATATGGAGATTGTTAGAGCACTGCTTGGTCGAACTCGCATGCGTTTCTATCTCAACCATGTTTGTCAATGTTAGTGATCAAAACTATAAGTCTTGATTTCTAGCCTATTTATAGATGTCTCGGACTAGGACATAGTTTGTGTAGTTGAGCTTAGACTTCACGGTTTTTATCACTTGAAGACAAAAAACTACTAAGGAGATCTTGTGGAACTTCATCGACAAAAGGTATGTGGAGACTTAAACTCATCTATCACTTGGAAAGTCTATTTCTACTCTATCTCCTATATTGAGACATAAGTCGTGTTACGACATAGTTTTCTCTATACACATTTGAGATTTCGAGCTGAGTATATCTCGCTTACATATTTCTCGAAATATGTGTTGGTAAACTTTCGCTTCGACCAAGTTCATCTTATATCATGAGAAAATTGCCGAGTAACATCTTACATGGTTTGTCTGATACTATCATTTGGTGTAAGACTTGGAATGTTTCGATAATGATTATTTCAATATCTTGAAAATTGCTTTGATGCTAATAGTGTGTGAAAACGGCTATATATTGTCATTATAGAAGAATGTTTCAATGATTGAAATAAAGAGTTTAGAATCTTGTAACCATCTTTGGATATAAGCATAGTGTGTTCGCACATTAGTGTATAAGTCCAAAACCGGGAGCCTAAAGTATGCATACTTGTGTGTATACAAAAAGGTTGTAGGAGATTGGGTAAGTATTCGTACTCGTACGCATACTGGCGGAAGTTCACGTCCGTGAATTTCTGTTGAGTTTGAAATCCAAACTCACCCGATTACCTAAATTACGCATACCCGTATGCAAACTGGCGGAAAGTTCACGTCCGTGAATTTCTGCTGAGTTTGAAAATTAAAACAAACTCAAATCCGGTTACTTAAGTACGCATAACCGTACGCATATTTAAGTAGTTACTTTCTAAAATCGGTTGTACATGAACCTAAAATATTTATCAATAAGAAATGCAATCTTTGCAAACCGTGGCTATAATGTTATGTATTGATTTGAGTTAACCGGTTTTGCTTCAATTGTGTTCTTGTATAAATCCATGAGAATAAGCAATTGAACAAATCTTTAACTAGTTTCATTTGAGTCATTTGAACTAGTTATGGTTAAGATGAATAAGGTTGATATGAGAGTAATCATATGGCTAACCTCGGTTAACTATTTGTGAACCAACATGGTGTACACGTTTGGGTACGGTTACATAAACCTAAATGAGGGTAAGCTAAGTTCGATATAACGGTTGAAAGATATTAGCTTGGTTGAATCACGTTTTTCATCTAACGGTGAATATTGAATGCTTTGTTACTAAGGTAACTTGGATTGCAAACCCTGGTTTGAAAACTATATAAAGGAGAACTCTAGCAACTGGGAAATCCACCTCCTGTGTGTTACTAGTTGAATAACTAGAGTCGATTCTCCTTTAACCTTAGGTTTCTTCTCGAGACCCTGTAGGTTAACGACTTGAAGACTTCATTGGGATTGTGAAGCCAAATCCAACTATTCTCTTTGTAGTTGTGTGATCTGATCTTGTTGTTTCTATCGTGATTGAGTGCAAATGTAAAATTGGCTTGAGATTTATATCTCTGATAGGAAAGATAGAAAAGTAGTCACAAAAACATCTTCGTCTCATCGTTTATGATTCCACAATAACTTGTTTCGCTAGTCGATTAAGTTTATTGTGAGGTGATTGATAATATTAGGCTGTTCTTCGGGAATATAAGTCTGGTTTATCAATTGGTTCCTGTTCACCTTGATTTATCAAAAGACGAAAAAAAAATGCTTGGGTATTTTTGTGGGAGACAGATTTATTCAGTCCTATAGACTTTTCTGTGTGAGATAGATTTGTTTATGAATTCTTCGACTTTGGGTCGTAGCAACTCTTAGTTGTGGGTGAGATCAGCTAAGGGAATCAAGTGTGTAGTATCTTGTTGGGATCAGAGACGTATGGAGCGCAACTGTACCTTGAATCAGTGTGAGATTGATTAGGGTTCAACTACAGTCCAGTCCGAAGTTAATTGGTAGTAGGCTAGTGTCTGTAGCGGCTTAATACAGTGTGGTGTTCAATCTGGCCTACGTCCCTGGGTTTTTATGCATTTGCGGTTTCCTCGTTAACAAAATTATGGTGTCGGTGTTATTTCTTTTCCGCATTATATTTTGTTATATAATTGAAATATCTTAGGTTGTACGTTAAGATCAATCAATTAGAATATCCAACCTTTGGTTGTTGATTTACATTGATTGACACTTGAATATTGGTCTTTGGTACTGTTCAAGTATTTCCTCTTATATTCAATCTGGCTCGCAGATTTCTATTCGCGGATTGCGGATTGAATTAAGAGTTAGAGATATTAAACTCTTTGATATACTTTATTCTAGATTGAATCAGACTGTCTAGTTGATTCTTTAGAAAGTGTATTGGTGTAAGTCCTCTCAGATTTCCAAACGAATTGTTGGATGTGGTTGTTAGACCCCCGCATTTTCAGAATAAATCCTTGGCCATCTGATACTGAGCTATCAAAACATCCAACTTAGAAGTAATCTCCAAGGATTCATCCAACTGTTGCGGACCGACCTCAGCAGTAAAAGGGCCCTTGGAATCTCTCAGTATAGCTTCAAGGATAACACCGTCAGATCTCCCAAGGCTCAGATTCTCAGGTAACTTACCTTTTTTCATGATCAACAGGTACCCCACCAATCGCTTGAATGCGAACATGGGATACAAGAAATTGATCCTTACCACGACGGAGAGCCAGCATAGTGGAAGAGCTGGGAACAAGAGCAGACGCTTTGCCATAGGTACCACCTAAGTTCATGTCACCGACTAAGGAAAGATTAACAAGGAAGGTACAATCAGTTGACGAAGGCGGTTGACCAACAACTTTGCTTACAGGGGAAGTAAAAATAAATTGAGCACTTTCCAAGGAGGAAGGAGTAGCATTGAAGGAAAAGATTTTAAGTGAAATCACAACGTTATTTTTCGGCTGAGAATCCGAGCTACTAGCCTTAACCACCAGAGCTACACCCTTCACAAACGAACCAGTAGAATGTTGTGAAGTCGTTGGAGAAGTCGAAGGTCCCTTAGTAGACAATATCATGGCGTTGGTCGTAGCTGAAGCAAGAGGTTGCATACTAAAATAAATGGAATATGCATAAGCCCTCGATAACGGAGTCGGAATCGTGGTAACCTGAGGATTGGCTTGACCCTCCAACAAAATATTAGCATCAAAATGAAGATTATCACCTTCCACCGAACCAGTTGGAGCAGGGATGGGATTATCCTTAGTAAAATCCTCATCAATATCATCTACGGGAAAGCTAAGGGAAGTATCCTCGATGTCTTCAATATCCTCATCATCCTCGGGATCATCCTTGGAAATTTGGCATCCTCATCATACTTCAACGTCAATGACAACTTTCAAAAACTTTCCCTTCTTCTTTGAAGACTGCAAAATAAATGCGCGGTCTAAGGATCAGGGAAAAAATACCAATGTACCTACGTACACTGAGGTAGGCTAATGATCCTTACCTCCGAAGGTGTGGGCTTGTGGCTATGGAGTTACTAGGGGAGCCAGGAGCAGTCCTAGCAGAAGAAGCAGGGGCATACTACGAGGAAAGGCATCAAAATTTTCAACAAATATACAACACAAGTAAGATGAAAAACAAATAATATTTTTCGAAGGCTACCTCGTTAGAAGCAATAAGGTTTAAAACCCAAGGATGATATCCATCATACTTAGTAGACAAAGACGAGGCAGGACGAGGAACATCGGGATCAGCAGTAATAAACCAGTGGGACCAAGGACCAACCACTCGAAGAGGAGTACGTTTCTAACGCTTGTCATGATCAAGACGAATGCGGTCAAAATGAGCAAAGAAAAGCTTAGCAGAGTAATGAATAACAATTAGCCATATCTTGTCAATCTCCTCCAACAAACGAAGGGTGTTACCTCCCCTGATCTACTTGGAAGTAACATGAATACGGCGTAGACCGACACACCAAGGAAGAAGATTGCTCTTCTGTATAGCATCGACGTACATAACATTGAAGTTATCAGGATTAAAGTCCTCCTTCTTACACCTCCCAGGAGCAAAAGGATCGTAGGATTTCAGAGTGGTCTTACCTTTTGTTGCGGAACCAACGCTTGCGAAGTGCACGCCAGAAGTTACTCGTATATTGCATTACCCCTCGAACCTGTGTCTTATTCACAGGATCATCCCTAGTGGATAAGAAATCATAGTAGAAGGGATCCTTCCTACTATACCAAGGAAGAAACATACCTACGGCTAGTTGGCCAACACTGATCAGCAGATGGTTCTCATCATAAGGGAAGTCCTTAATAAGAGACTCCGTAAGAACGTCAGGACCGTCGATGAACGAGATCTTGAACTTATCCAGAGAAAAGACTTGAAAATTTCATTAGGATACCAACTTAGATATATATCTCTATCATGCGGCTCATAATGAGGCGTAAGAGGGAGAAGATGTTCAGTAGCAACCTCCTCAACCTCAGGTTCCTCAGCAGCCTCAGATATCTCAGTACCCTCTTCCATATCAGGAGGTGGGGAAGGTGAAGCATTGGAATGATCTACGCACGAAGGTGGCTGAGAAACACATCTAGATCTGGACTCCTTTCGCGCAGGTTTCTTCGGAAGCCTCATGGTAAATAACACCAGCAGAAGATGAAGTTCATCAAAATGGCAGGAGAAACTTACAGTGAATTCAAAACTGACGAGCGGGAAAAACAAACATACTTTGGGCATGGGTATAACTTAACCAACCAAGGGAGAACAATGAAATAATTGTTTAAACAGTTCTGGCAAAATAATAGAGTCGATTTGATCATCAAACAGAAAACAGTCATGGTGAATATTATGACAATAACACAAATGGAGAGCAACGCATTCTCTTAAATTACATGGAGAAGATGATGAAATACGGAATCCATACATGCAAGCACTTAAATGTCGTTAAAACAACAATCAAAGATGAAAAGCTGAAATGAAACATGGAGGAACTCGAACAACCATGCAGAAAAACAAAGGGCGAAAAGGAATTCACTAACATGTTAGTAAAGATCGAGCGGCAACAAAGGAAGAGCTCTTGAGAATCGGTGGAGAAGATCGACAGTTAGATAAGAAGAAGAAATCTCTGCTGAAAGAGATAGAGAGCGACAGAGAAGGAAAAAGAAGTTAATGATTATTCTTCCTTAAAAACTTTTTCTTATAGGCGGCTGATTAATCCAAAAATTGAAAATTTCCAGAAATCCAAGAAGCCGTTATTGCGTGGGAATACACATGGGACCACCCAAATTGTACGTGCAAAAGTGGGGGCGTTATGGAAGGTTTTTCTTCCAATCCTACCGATTGGTAGAATATGAAAGAAAATGGGAAAACTGTGAATACCAATATTTTTTTGTATATGTGTCACGATTCTGGTATCCGTGTGCAAGTTTACAAAAAAGCCCTAAAGATACATGGATACCCGAGAAGCAGCAGATGCCTTCTCAATCTGCTTTATCTCCTCTCGAGGAAGGATACCTCGACTGTTTGGATGAAAAAGTAGATCCTAGGATAGGGAGGTGGCAGTTGTCGAGGGGACAAAGATAGCTGGCATATCTAATCAACATTTAATACTGTGAGTCTTTATCCACACGGGTGGTCAAAACACGTGGAAGAAAACAAGTTCGCATCGTTTGACTGGCGAAGGCTCACGGCGAACGAAGGTACACCCTGTACTAAGTTTGGGAAGTTCTCGAGGGCACATGAGAAAGCTGAGGTGGCAGAGTTCGACTGGAGAAAGCGTGCGGCTGACAAAGGTACCAAATATACGGAAGATAAGTCAGAACCCGATGAGCCTAAAGACAACGAAGATGTTCCTGGTATTGAAGAGGCTATAATTACCCAACCTCACCAACAAAAAAGGGCATTCAATACACAAATAAAGATCTAGCCTTAAGCTTATACCTCTTTAATGTTTATAACTTAAGTATTTACTTCTACTTGAGTTCTCTTTATTACTTTGGGAAGCATTTAAGATCATTTTAACAACCACCACTTAATACAAAACAATCACACGTTACCCCTTGGATGTAGACGAAAGTCGAACCACGAAATCCTTTATGTCTCTTAATAACTTAGAAGCAATTACATTATATTTGTGTTGATCGTTATCATTATTCTTTTTTTTTTAACACCATTTATAACTAAACAATATCAATTCAACTGAGATATCATCACTACTTAGTATTAGATTCTCTGAGATATCATCATTACTAATAATAATCACACTTAGGAAAGAAAATTGCTTTCGCGTTTTCTTTGCTGCTACGAGGCAACGAGCAGAGCCAAGTTTTCGAGAGATGGTGCAAAAATTATCCTCACCTATTTTAAGGAGTGCAAAGTAGGAATTTGACACTATTGGGTTACGCTAGCTCCGCCCTTGAACAGTGGGATTCGTTGGGTGGTGCTTCCGAAACAGTACATATTTGTTTGCTTTAAATCGTAATTTAAATATCTGTTGGTGTTCCCTACAGTCCCGGTGATCGATTCTCATTCAATTATTATGAATTTTACTGTGAGGTGAGAGTGAAAGAGAATATTGAAACATGAGAAATAGTAATATCCCCTTTATTTATTGCACGATGAGGAAAGTTACAATACTACATGCCGAACAACCACATGCATGTACGAGGATACATAGGACGAACCAACTTAAGCGCACACACAAATATTCATATTAATTCACCAAATCAACACTTAATTCTGGCCAACCGAGATTCATTAATTTAAACCAGCCAGATGTGGACTCAATTGAGCTTAATCATCAGGGCTTTTCTGGAAAGACTGCAATAAGCTCAAAAACGAATAGTTAGTTAGTCATATGGATAGAATTAATACACTTCTCATCACATTTATACACTGATGAAATGAAAGTCAAATAGAACATACGTTATGTGATCAAATGTACTACCTCCGATCCTAATTCGATGACCTAGTTAAAATTTACTAGTAAATTTAAAAATAATTTATTTCTCAAACTATACAACGGATTTTCGTCATCTTCGTATCATCGGAAAGCATTTTAAAACACATATCTAATGAATATAAATATGACTATCAAATTTTACATATTTCTTATAATAATATTAATCTATCACTCCACTTATTTATGGTATAAGTCATCTAATTAGGGACGGAAGGAGTATAACAAAAAGGTACTATCTTCTTACTTGAACATCCTTCTAGACGAAACAGGGACTATAGCCATACTTGCAGAATAAGAAATTTAAAAGTCTCGCAAAAGCTACAGAACTTTAGTACTATATTTTTCTTGTTCTTGGTTATTTGTTGATGAGTTTATGAAGATCATAGGTAGGTTTTATAGTTTCAGGGAAAAGGAAATCCAAAGTCTTTGTTGGTCTTTGCTCCTAGTAATAAATGTATAGTAAAGATACATAACGTTATCTCTTTGGTAAAAAAAGAAAAGAACATTATGTAAAGAAAAGTCATCTCTTTTATCATGAATATTTTTGGCATCATTTTTGTGGGATCACGTTCTAGAAATACTAAGAAATTGATACCTAAAATTTTGATCGAGCAAAAGGCTAGTCGGATTGGCTGGTTATAATTTATGAGTTTCTCTTCTGGATTTGAAAAAAGAGAGGACCATTGGGGCTACGTAAAGGTCGGCCGGTTCGGTTTTCAAGTAAAGTTGTAGACCCAACCACAGATAGTATAGTATGGTTTAAGAATTCAAAACCATAATAAAATTGCTCAATTTCTGGTTCGGTTTGGTCGGTTTTGATGTTTTATCCGATTTTAGATTTTTTCCTAAAATCTTAGGGAAAAAGAAAAAAAAAATAAACAAATTTAGTTCAACAAATAAATAAAAAATTATATATAAAAATTTTCAAATTTTAAACCTAAATTTAATTCTCTTCTCCTCTCTCTTTCTCCTCCCTTTCTCAAAAGTAAAAAAAACTTTGAGCTGCCTTGCTCAGATCTGGTCCAAAATGACCAAATCTGAGCAAGAATGCTTTTTCTTTTAAAGTTTTTGGTAGAAGGTGATGAATAAGATGTTTTTACATCGTTTCCGGTGTCGTTTGACACATATTTCTTCACCATTTTGGAGCGATTTTTCTTCGTCGTTGTGGGGCGAGTTCTTCAAGTTTTAATGGCTGGTTCGTGGCTTGCTTTTCTCGATTTAAAAACATCAACGGTTCATCACTACATCGTTTTCAATCAACATCCGTATTTGTGTCGACCGACATATTCATGGGAAAATTACTCCTTTGTTTTAGGAGCATCTCTTATCCAAGAAGACTACAATCTGATTAAATGGTCGGAAATCATTTCCGGATCTACCATCATCTCTCCTTTATACATAAAAAGAAATTGGATATATTTACGGTTTATTGCTCTTTTTCTTCGCGATCTACTTGTAATTGATATCCTTATTTGTATTAGGGTATTGATTATCTTGTATTTTGATGTTTTTGTTATTTTTGTAAGCGAGCATGTAATGTATGTTTTGATTTGAATAAATTGAAATATGCTGATTGTCCAAAAAAATAAAAAAAAAAATGAAACCTAAATTTAATGGCATACATGTTCGTTAAAAATTATAAACAAATTAATCAAAATTAAGTGACATAATATAAACCTAACTTTTATTGTAGAAGTAGATAAATCTTTATTGTTAGCAGCATTAGTCTCAAAATTGATCAATCAAACAACAAACAAAAGAACTTCCAGATAAACAAATAATTTAATGCCAAAAAAAATAATTAAGATTGGATAATAAAATCATCCTGTACAAATGATGGATTTTTAGTGTCTAGTTTCTCAAAAAAAGAAAAGAAAAAAAAATTGATTCTTCTTCTTTCATTATTATTCATGCACAACACTAACTAAAAGTAGTAAACCAAATCTTCGTTATTATTTATGTACAAGACTAACTGAAAGTAATAAGACAAATAGTGGATCAATTATTTGCAGAAGTGATAAGACAATTTATTTATGTACCAGGCTAACTGACATTTGACATCTTCTTTATGCATCAATTATAGAGTCGAACTCCACTGTTGTTGATATAAGTTACATATTTTTGTAGAAGAATACGAAGGTTTTGGTGGTGGTTA
Source organism: Papaver somniferum (assembly GCF_003573695.1). NCBI lineage: Eukaryota > Viridiplantae > Streptophyta > Magnoliopsida > Ranunculales > Papaveraceae > Papaver > Papaver somniferum. The sequence continues at coordinate 13,139,503 of NC_039360.1, read as the reverse complement.
CATAGCAGTTGCCGTGGTGACGAAGATGGTGGATGGCGGTAGAGTGGTTGCTGAAATGATGAGGGTACCTAATACACCATAATTTTCTCGATATCAACCTATTCAAAACACACTTTGTGTGGCCTAATATAGATAGAAACTGTGAAGAAGATAACAACCAAAAGATGTACACTTGGTATATAGTCAAAGTTCGAAACTAAGCGAACTATGAGACCAAACCAACTGTTTGATTAACGTACTAGTGTATTTACTTCAATTATAAAGACAAATCTACATAATACAGAAATAAAGTAGATACCCGACACAAAATATTTTGTTAACGAGGAAACCGCAAATGCAGAAATAATATGAGACCTAGTTCAGTTTTGAATACTCTCAAAATTAAGCCGTTATACAAAGATTACTACTGTTAGAGCACTGCTCGGTCGAACTCGCATGCGTTGCTATCTCAAGCATGTTTTTCAATGTTAGTGATCAAAACAATAAGTCTTGATTTCTAATCTACTTATAGATGTCACGGACTAGGACATAGATTGTGTAGTTGAGCCTTAGACTTCACGGCGTTCATCATTTGAAGACGAAGAACTACTAAGGAGAGCTTGTGCAACTTCATCAACAAAAGGTATGTGGAGACTAAAACTCATCTATCGATTGGAAAGTCTATTTCTACTTTATCTCCTATATTGAGATATAAGTCGTGTTACGATATAGTTTTCTATTATACACATTTGAGATTTCGAGCTGAGTTTAACTCGCTTACATATTTCTCGTAATATGTGTTGGCAAGCTTTCGCTTCGACCAAGTTCATCTTATATTCTTGACGCAAGTCAAAAGATGATCATGTGAAAATTGTCGAGTAACATCTTACATGGTTTGTTGATACAATCATCGGGTGTAGACTTGGAATGTTTCGTTATGATTATTCCAATAACTTGAAAATTGCTTTGATGCTAATAGTGTGTGAAAACATCTATTGTCATCCTCTAAGAAAGTTTCAACGATTGAAATAAGAGTTTAGAACACTTAACCATTATTGGATATGACATGTTGTGTACTCTTGCAAATATGTAATCCATGTCCGGGAACCATAGTATGCGTACCCGTACGCGTATCTGTTGGCTTGAGAAATCCGGGAACCTAAGTATGCAAACCCATTTGCGTACTGACGCAAGGTTCATGTCTGAATATTCCTTCTGGGATTGGAAGTACGCGTACTCGTTTGCGTACTGGAGAAACCCAATCTTGGTCCGGGTATTTCAAGTATCCGCACCCGTTTGCATACTTGAAGGTTAAAATTCTAGAATCGGTTGTGTACATGAACTTAAACATTTATATAATAAGGAATGCAATCTTTGCAAACCGTGGATATAATTGTTCATGATTTGATTCAAGTGAATCAAACCGATTTTCTTCAATTGTGTTCTTGTATACGTCCATGCGAATATAACAATTGAACAACTCTTTAACTAGTTTCATTTGAGTCATTTGGACTAGTTGTGGTTAAGATGAACAAGGTTGATATGAGAGTGATCATATGGCTAACTTCGACTAACTATTATTTAGCCAACATGGTGTACATGTTTAGTTACGGTTACATAAACCTAAATGAGGGTACATTTCATTTGTGTGTAACAAGCTAAGTTCGATCTAACGGTTGAACAATATTAGCTTGGTTGAATCAGGTTTTTCATCTAATGTTGAATATTGAATTCTTTGTTACCAAGGTCACTTAGATTGCAAACCTTGATTTGAAAACTATATGAAGGATAACTATTGCAACTGGGAAACCTAATCCCCACACTTTTGTGTGTTCCTAGTTGCATAGCTAGAGTCAATTCTCCTTTAACCTTAGGTTTCTCACGAGACCCCGTATGTTAATGACTTAAAGACTTTATTGGGATTGTGAAGCCAGACCAGTCTATTTTCTATGTAGTTGCGTGATCTGATCTTGCTGTTTCTATCATGACTGAGTGCAATCGTAAGATTGGTTTGAGATTTATATCTCTGGTAGACAAGATAGAAAAATAATCACAAACACCTTCGTCTCATCATTTGTGATTCCGAAATATCTTGTTTCGCTAATCAATTAAGATTATTGTGAGGTGATTGATAATACTAGGTTGTTCTTCGGGAATATAAGACCGGTTTATCAATTGGTTCCTGTTGACTTTGATTTATCAAAAGACGGAACAAAACTGTAGGTATTTCTGTGGGAGACAAATTTATCTATTCCAATAGACTTTTCTTTGTGAGAAGGATTTGTTAATCAAGTCTTCGAATTTGTGTCGTAGAAACTCTTAGTTGTGGGTGAGATCAGCTAAGGGAATCAAGTGCGTAGTATCCTGCTGGGATCAGAGACGTAAGCAACGCAACTATACCTTGAATCCGTGTAAGATTGATTAGGTTTCAACTACAGTTCAGTCAAAAGTTCATTGGTATTAAGATAGTGTCTGTAGCGGCTTAATACAATGTGGTTTTCAAAGTTGGACTAGGTCCCGGGGTGTTTCTGCATTTGCGGTTTTCCTCATTAACAAAATTCTGGTGTCTGTGTTATTTCTTTTCCGCATTATATTTTTTTTATATAATTGAAATATCATAGGTTTGCATTGTATCGATCAATTAAGAAATCCAACCTTTGGTTGTTGATTGAAATTGATTGATCCTTGAACATTGGTCTTTAGTACCGTTCAAGTTACTTCTCTTATATTCAATCAAGCTCGCAAATTTCTATTTGTTGATTGTAGATTGAATTGAGAAATAGAGATATAAACTCTTGTATATGCTTTTCTCTAGATTGAGTATGACTGTCTAGTTGATTCTCTAGAAAGTTTATTGGAGCAAGTCCTCTCAGTTGTCAAACGAATTGTTGGGTGTAGTTGTTATACCCCCGCATTTTCAATTGGTATCAGAGCAAGCAAATACTATAAACCTAATAAGTTTGTGTTTGACTGATCCTTAAAAGTTTTGCCTTATGGTAAATTTCTTTGGGAAACTTGCTCTCGGCATCTGTAACGCACGCCAAAACCTCTTGGAGATTGTTCAAAGATTATTATGGATCAAACCTATGGTTTCTCATGATAATACCATTACATCTAAGACTTTGGAAAACTTAGATGATGTGAAACAATCTAAAGAAAAAATTAAAAAGAAAGGAAAGTTGAGAAAACGTTCTTTACGCTCAAAAATATGGAATCTCACTAGAATAACTCTTAATATTTTTGAGGAGTACTATCGTGATGGGTCAATTGACAAAGATCTATTTGGAGCATTTGAAAACGTTTTTAGATTCTTAGAAAAGCTTAATTCAGTTAAGAAAAAGAATCGATCCGATAAAAGTTTGGTACATGTCAAATCATGCAATCATGATGTGCGAACTAAACATATTATCAACACAAGTAGGTCCAATGAAACGAGTTCTTGTGGTATTAATACTGGCTTAAGATATTGGAAAAATCTACTTTCTGGCCATATGAAAACAAAGATAGAAAGCTCTGTTAACCCTGATTATCATCATTACTATGATTATATCACTGGTCCTGATCACAAATATCAACCATAAATGGTGCATGAGGATCTCTTTGCACATCTTGCCACTTGGTAACTTGCTTGGCACTACCCCATTGGTATATATCTTGATATGGGGCAAGAAATGTTTTGATTTGTGTATTTTTGGGTTAATTTTGTCCTTCTTATGATATTTGAATAAGCTTTCTACGGCACCGTCTTTTCTAATGAATGTGTGTTTTCACGAGATGCACAACCTTGGTGTTTGAACATCAAAGAAAATCATGTATTCCTTTGTGGGTCGCGGTTCAGAAACGGGTCCAAGCCCATTGGAGAGTATATAAAGAAGCAGTACGCGTACCTTCTTCCTGCTCCCATCTTGTCCGCGTTCGTGAACATTCTAGGGTTCATGAATTTCCTCCATTAAATCATCTTTGGATAAAAATAAGAAAAAGGGTGTTTAAGTTTCATTCCAAGTAACTGTTTTCCTCCTTTTTTCTTTCCAATTTCTATATATCATGGTGAATTTCAAGGTTTCAAAAAGAATTTCAAAAAATTTGGATACTTCATCATCTAGCATGAATTTTCCTATAGATCAAAATTCTCTTAGGATTAGATTTTTCAATGATTCTTGTGCTAGAGTTTTTGAAAGGATCTCATCTAATGGATTTATTCTAGAAAAGAAATTGGATTTTTCTAGTGGATATAAAGAGGATTGAATTTGTTTTCAAAAATTCAACATTGGAAACATCTTTGATGGTCTTGGTGAAGGTTTTGACACTCTTACAAGAATCTTTTATGCTAACATCTATGATGTTAATCATGATGACATGGAATTCAAGACCATGGTTAATAGACAAAGGATTCATATAAATAGAGAGTTGATTTCAAGAATTACTAATATTTCCTTTTCGCCTTCCAAGATCTAGTCGTTAAAGACCTTCTTATGAAACCATCTCTCTTGGTCTCTGTGGTAAGAGTGTTGTATGGAATGAAGGAAAGTTTCCTACTAATAATCTTAATCTTGTCTTGAGGTCCTTTGGTAAACTTGGTATATCAAATCTTTGTCCCTCCACGATTGAGAATTCTCGTTGGAGTTGTGCGTTTGCGGAAATGGTCTATTTTCTTGTTTTGGGAACTCAAGGTCTCGACATTCGTGGGTTCATCATATATCAAATGATGTCGATAATGTCTACCAACAAGAAGCTAGGATATCCTTGCTTGATTGAGCGAATTTGTCGCACTTTCTCTATAGATCCGATTGGGAACTCTATTGGAACTCCCAATCTAGTCCGCCCTTGTACTTTCAAACGTATGAAGGAAAACGCTTGCAAGAGACAAAGAAGCGACACACTTGATGGCACATGTGATTCCACCTCCATGAATTTTCTTCATCAAATTCTCAAAGATGTTGATAAGATTAGTGCAAAGGTAAAGTGTGTGCAAGAACAATTACTTGTGATTGCTACAAAGTTTCCAGAAATCAAGGTTGACATGGATATGATTCAAGGCACTCTTATGGTCTCCAATGATGAAGATGATGACTAACTTTTTGTGCTTTATCGATTGTTTTTTTTTTTTTTTTTTTTTGAGTTGCTTTTGATTTTGTCTAGAATTTTATTCTTGAGTTTTTTTTAAGAAGGATAACTAGGGTTTGGAATAGCCATTATTGTGAGTACACATAGCTATGTCCAACGTTTTCATCTTCAATGTTTTTAGATTTATTTGTTTAAATTCTAAAGATTTTTTTTGGAAGATGATTTTTGCAGTATTAATCTTTATGGTTTCATATATTGCAAAAATTTTATGGGATATGTTGTTTACGTCCGTGAACCTTGACTGTCCCATACTTGTTCAAAAGTTAGCTCTATTATATGTCGGTATGAAAGTATTGATAAAAGATATAATGAACTTTTGAATACAAAAGTTAAGCCTTTTATGTCATTATGCAAATATTGATGGAAGAAAGGATGAATTTTTGTTTACAAAGATTAAGTCTATTATATGTCGTTGTGCAAATAGTGATAAAAACAAAATGAATCTCTGTTTATTCCGCAGTATTGGTCTTTACCTGATCCATATCTTTGTGCATATACTGTGTTGCTCCATAAGTTCTCTTATGTTGAGCATGACCAATTGAATTGATAATTTTTATGGCTAATTCAATTGAGATTTTTGGATACAAATTCATGTTCTCATATGATTTGATTATGTCCAAAGAAATCCTTCTTTTCTCGTAAAAATAAGATCGCTCTTGTTGTTCTTTCGGGAATGAAATTTTATGGGGGGTGAGTTCTTTCTGAAGTTGTGCTTAATTGCCAAATCTTTGTGGGGAGTGCGACTGTGGAATATTGTAGGGGTTATCTTGTATCTTTATAAACTCCTTGATAAATGCATTTAGGTTAGACTATATGATTGCATCTAAACAAGTTTGTATGTTATTCTCTTTTGTTCATGAAGTATCTCTATGAAAATTTCATGAGGATCCCACTAGTTTTCGTACCTTTTCCAATTCATATTGACAAAAAGGGGGAGAATTAATGTGTAGTTTCATACTAAAAATACATATGGTTTATGGATCATTATGTAAGGGGGAGTGGTTTTCATGTCGAGATGAAGTATTGACTAAAGGGGAGTGATACATATCACCGTAGTATTGTTGTCAAAGTTGTGATACAATTGAACTTTGATGTTGTGTAATGATACTATGATACCGTATAACAGTGATTGAGAGCATTTGTTTTCTCATTGTTATCTCTACGGATCTACAACAACTATGATGTTGAGTTGAACACGTTTAGAATCATGAGTACTTGGAAGTGACGAATATTTCGAGTCGTGTTGAAGATGCCAAGGAGATCAAGCATTTGGATGAGAAGCTACAAAGTTTTATTTATTTGGTAATCCATATGTATTGGTAGTTTTGTCACTAAAATTGACAAAGGGGGAAATTGTTAGAGCACTGCTCGGTCGAACTCGCATGCGTTGCTATCTCAAGCATGTTTGTCAATGCTAGTGATCAAAACTATAAGTCTTGATTTTTATTCTACTTATAGATGTCTCGGACTAGGACATAGATTGTGTTATTGAGCCTTAGACTTCACGGCATTCATCAACTGAAGACGAAGAACTACTAAGGAGAGCTTGTGGAACTTCATCAACAAAAGATATGTGGAGACTAAAACTCATCTATCACTTGGAAAGTCTATTTCCACTCTACCTCCTATATTGAGACATAAGTCGTGTTACGATATAGTTTTCTATTATACACATTGGAGATTTCGAGCTGAGTTTAACTCGCTTATATATATCTCGGAATATGTGTTGGCAAGCTTTTGTTTAGACCAAGTTCATCTTATATTCTTAATGCCAGTCAAAAGATGATCATGTGAAACTTTCCGAGTAACATCTTACATGGTTTGTGTGATACAATTATTTGGTATAGACTTGGAATGTTTCGTTATGATTATTCCAATAACTTGAAAATTGCTTTGATGCTAATAGTATTTGAAAACGGCTATTGTCATCCTCTAAGAAAGTTTCAATGATTGACATAAGAGCTTAGAACACTTAACCATTATTGGATATGACATGTTGTGCACTCCTGCAAATATGTAATCCATGTCCGGGAACCATAGTATGTGTACTCGTACGCGTACCTGTTGGCTTGAGAAATCTGGAAACCTAAGTATGAACACCCGTTCGCGTACTAGAGCAAGGTTCATGTACCCCGAATATTTATGATGGGATTGGAAGTACGCGTACCCGTTTGCGTACTGGCGAAACCCAATCTTGGTCCGGTTATTTCAAGTATGTGTACCCGTTTGCATACTTGAAGGCTAAAGTTCTAAAATCGGTTGTGTACATGAACTTAAACCTTTATATAATAAGGAATGCAATCTTTTCAAACCGTGGATATAATTTTCACGAATTGATTCAAGTGAATCAAACCGATTTTGCTTCAATTGTGTTCTTGTATACGTCTATGAGAATATAACAATTGAACAACTCTTTAACTAGTTTCATTTGAGTCATTTGGACTAGTTATGGTTAAGATGAACAAGGTTGATATGAGAGTGATCATATGGCTAACTTCGGTTAACTATTGTCGAGCCAACATGGTTTACACGTTTAGGTACGGTTACATAAACCTAAATGAGGGTACATTTCATTTGTGTGTAACAAGCTAAGTTCAATCTAAAAGTTGAAAGATATTAGTTTGGTTGAATCGGGTTTTTTATCTAACGGTGAATATTGAATGTTTTGTTATCAAGGTAACTTAAATTGCAAACCCTTATTTGAAAACTATATAAAGGAGAACTCTAGCAACTGGGAAACCTAATAACCACACTTCCGTGTGTTACTAGTTGCATAGATAGAGTCGATTCTCCTTTAACCTTAGGTTTCTCACGAGACCCCGTAGGTTAACGACTTAAAGACTTCATTGGGATTGTGCAGCCAGACCCAACTATTTTCTCTGCAGTTGCGTGATCTGATCTTGCTGTTTCTATCGTGACTGAGTGCAGTCGTAAGATTGGCTTGAGATTTATATCTCCGATATGCAAGATATAAAAGTAATCACAAACACCTTCGTCTCATCGTTATTGATTCCAGAATATATTGTTTCGTTAATCGATTAAGATAATTGTGAGGTGATTGATAATACTAGGTTGTTCTTCAGGAATATAAGACTGGTTTATCAATTGGTTCTTGTTCACCTTGATTTATCAAAAGACGGAATAAAACTCATAGGTATTTCTGTGGGAGACAGATTTATCTATTCCAATAGACTTTTATGTGCGAGACAGATTTGTATATCAAGTCTTCGACTTTGGGTCGTATCAACTCTTGGTTGTGTGTGAGATCAGCTAAGGGAATCAAGTGTGTAGTATCCTGCTGGGATCAGAGACGTAAGGAACGCAACTATACCTTGAATCAGTGTGAGATTGATTAGGGTTCAAATACAGTCCAGTCCGAAGTTCAAGTATAGTAGGATAGTGTCTGTAGCGGCTTAATACAACGTGGTGTTAAAAGATGGACTAGGTCCCGAGGTTTTTATGCATTTGCGGGTTTCCTCTTTAACAAAATTCCGGTGTCTGTGTTATTTCTTTTCCGCATTATATTTCTTTATATAATTGAAATATCAAAGGTTGTGCGTTGTATCGATCAATTAGGAAATCCAACCTTTGGTTGTTGATTGAAATTGATTGATCCTTGAACATTGGTCTTTGGTACCGTTCAAGTTATTTCTAATATATTCAATCGGTCTCGCAAATTTCTATTTGCTGATTGCAGATTGAGTTGAGAAATAGAGATATAAATTTTTGTATATGCTTTTCTCTAGATTGAGTCTGACTGTCTAGTTGATTCTCTAGAAAGTATATTGGAGTAAGTCCTCTCAGATTTCCAAATAAATTGTTGGGTGTGGTTGTTATACCCCCTGCATTTTCAACTACCAACTTCGAATAGTTTAACCATGTAAACTACTTACTCCAAGTTATACAGTTGTTTCAGTATCCTAAGCCTACCACCAATCTGGTATACGCACGTGAATCCTAAGATAAAGTCCATTATCTTAAGTCGCTTCACCTGCTATGAAGACTTCTAGCACCCAATTCCTTTGGATTGTATTCCAAAATAGTAAACGACTAACCTATTTTCGGTATCAATCTCCCAGATCAACAAGTTAATCGAGATAAGCTGAGTTACGAAGGTTATTTCGTTTAATCAATATAAACTCCTTTGTATCAATTAGATAAACTGAGATATAAAGACTATCAAAGATGATCAATCTTAGTTAGTAACCTATTAATTGTAGATCTCATAGAGAAATACCAATAAATAGATTACCGATTTATACAACAAGCTATATGGTTCCTGTCAAGATAAACGAGCTTGTCGGATCCTAGTCAATCAAGTATGCAGTAAGTATAATCACAAATAAATACCAATAAGAAAATCTTCTAGTCTTCAAATCTTAAATCTTCAAGGTACCTGCACAAACAACTTGACTCCCTTGTGATCGACCATGCACCGAACGGAGTCAGTTAATAATGAATTATCACAAGTCCTATCTTTAGATCTTGAATCAAAAGATCATATCTGAAATCGTCGATCTTTATTCTAGTTCGAGTGACCTTATATCAGAAAAGTAGGATCGCTAATAAACAAACTAGGTGATATCAAGGTTCAAGTATGTAGTTCGTCAATCAAAAGTACAAAATAATTCATTGATTAATGTCTTTAATTAATTCATTGATTAATTTATTACTCTTCTCTCTCTTCCCTCCCCCTTCCTCTCACCTAAAAGAAAAAAAAAGTCCTAGAGCTTCCTTCATCATCTTATTCAGATAAGTCCTTCTGGACTAGATCTGAGCAAGAATTTTTAGCTTTTTATGAATAAAAATAATTTACTTTAGGTTTTATTTTTGGTATCTGTGGACACTTTTCTTCGCTTTTTGGTCGATATTTTCTTTGATTTTTTCTTCGCTCTAATAGCGACTCTTTCAAATCTTTGTGGTATTAATTTCTTGGTTTGCTATTTTCGAATCAGCAAGAACATCTATGATTCTGCTCGGCAGCGGTTTACATTCATCTTCACCAAGAGGGATTTAGGGCATCCAGAGTCATTTGAGATTTACAAGATTTTGGGAAAATATTTTATTTGGAGCATCTCTTATCGAAGAAGGTAACGTTTTAAATGGTTGGAATTGATTCCGGTTCACACCATCATTCATTACCACTGGATCTATGAAAATACAAAGATGGAGTTTATCGATCAGTAAGAATAATTGGATGTCTTTGCGGTTCATGCCTCTTTTTCTTTACAATGAACTTGTAATCGGTGTCGTCATTTGTATTTGGATTTTGATTATCTTGTATTTTCTTGCTTTTGATAATCTTTTGTTGCAAACAATCATGTAATCACTATTTTGGTTTGAATGAATTGAAATATGATTTTTCATATAAAAATAAAAAATCCAAAAATCTTCATAGCCCAATTTTTGAACAAAGACGTACATGACAGAATAGTTATCATCATGTAAAAGTGAATAAAAAAACAAAAAAAAAAGGAATAGTAGTAATAATATCTCCTTTATTTATTGCATGATGAGGAAAGGTACAACACTACGTACCCACCCACCACATACATGTAAGTGGATAATACATAGGACGAAAATACTTAAGAACACACACAAATATTCATATTAAGTCACCAAATCAACACTTAATTTTGGTCAAGCGAGATTGATTTACTTAAATAAACCAGCCAGATCTTGACTCAGTTGATCGTAAACTTCAGCGTTTCGGTAAACTTACTGCATAAGTTTCAAAATGAACCGATTAGTCATACATACGTATTACGGATAGATATCCACGAGAGGTGCAAAAATTAATGTCTTCTCTTCATTTATATTCTAGTGAAATAATTTAGATCGAAAAGCGTACGTGTATTCTCGAACTTAAAACAAAAAAAAAAAGTACCATCGTAAAAAAAGAAAAAGAAAAAAAAGGTACAACTTGCTTACCAACGGCCAAATGTTCATCGCCATCGCCGCGGAACATCCTTATAGCTGAAACGGGGCAATGGATTTCTTCAGTGAAAGCGAGGATACCCATACTCACACGATAAGAAATTTGAAAATAGAAATCTAGCAAGTATTGTTGTTGTTCTTGGTTCAGTTGATGAGTTTGTGAAGATCATAGATAGGGTATTTATAGCTTCATTTTTGAGTTATTATAATCTGGGAAATGGATATCCAAAGTCTTTGTTGGTCTTTGTTTCCTAAAAAAAAAAATGTATAGATACGTTGTGTAATAAAATAACATTATCTCTTTGGTAAAAAGGAAAACAAAAGTAACATTATTTGAGAAAGGTCGTCTCTTTTACCATGAATATTGTTTTTGGCATCATTTTTGTGGGATCACATTCCAGAAAGACTGAGCAATTGATAGCTAACATTAAGAACAGTGGAGCAACTGGGCTAGTAGTTATCATCAGCATGAATGTGTATGGGTACAATGACAATGCGTCATTTGGTTCCGGGTGCGCTATCGGAAGTTACTCGTGAACACAATGCGTCGTGTTACCGACTATATTCGAGGGAAATCATTATCAGTCGTACAATTGTAAATTCCAAAAGATAAAATGATTAGACTTCGACCTTGTTTGGTAAAATTTATAATTATAGATAATCATAAATTGATAAATGAATTTGATGTAATTATTTTTAAAATAAATTTTAGCAAACATTGTTTTCAAATAATTGATTATCTTAGAATGATGATCTCAAAAGGGAGAGGAAAGAACAATGATTTATGATTTTTTTTAGTCCTATGTTGTTTTTTTTGTCTCTCTTGATAGTTTAGAGAAAATAAGAAGAAAACATTCAATTTGAGTTTGTTAGAAAGAATAATCGATTATAATAAATTTTCAAAAAAAACTTTTTTCTGTTTATGAAAATAATGATTTTTTTCTATTATGATTAAAATAATCAATTACTATAATGGTTACCAAATACATATAGAATCCATTATAATCTGCATAATAGATTATGGGCTGATAATCCATTAAAATAATGGTTACCAAACAGCCCCTTCAAGATGTGTAATGTCAGCTTATTTTTTGGTGATGTGGTTGATGCGAGAAGTAAACGTTTCTCATGCAGCTTAAGAATAGATTCCAGTTAATTGCAGTTGAGTTGATTTTCACGAGTTACTTCTAAACTCTAAAATCTTCTATCTAGTTTTGCATGGCTTCTAATAGGAACACCGTTGTATTGGTGACGGTAATAAAATTTTGGCACCCTTTCATATAATCTAACATCTTCCATTAGTAATGTTGTAGTTTTGTTGCCCAGTCAAAAGCTATTGTGGCTCCTTTTACATCTAAAGTTTGCTTCTTTCCGATTGATTTTGCTTCCAAAATCGATAAACATTACACCAATTCCTAAAGTGTTATTTTGTTCCTATGTTACAGGAAAACATAATTAGTATTTTCAAATAGATATTAGTATTTTCAAAGAGATAATTAGGAGATTCTCATTTATTTTTGAACATACATGTTGTTTCCCATCAGACACCATGAATACCTATTGGAGATGTACAACCATATCCATTTAATGGATGTGATGTGAATTCTATGTATGTAATGGTGATTGATTCCCATTCAATTATGTTTTCTCTCTAATGTAAAATATCATGAGAAACTCTAAGTTGTATGTTCTTAGTCGAATCAAGAGAGTACAATCCACGAATTTCGATCATAGTGTTAAGGCTTCATTGTGTTATGGAGGTATTGTAGGGTAAAAACTGATTCCGTTGAAAATGGTAATTGGGTGTTCGGCCGAGAAACGAGTCTAAACCCTAAATAAAATGTACTGCACATGAGTACTTTAGATTCGAGAGATCAATAAACCAAGAAATGGTCGTTCCAGATTCAATTCGGTCACACGGGAAGGAGAAGGGTTGATCCTACGGAAGGAAGCAGAGAAGATGTTGAGATCAGAGTGATAATCACTGTCATGTGTGGTTGTTTATGACTTGTATCAGAATGTAGAACCTGCTTGCAGAATGTAAGTTGTAAGTTCCGGATGATTTCTGAGTACTTGTGTTGGTAACAAAAAGGCTCTTGTTGGTTGAAATATATTGAAAACCTATTTATACAAGTCATAGTTGAACACACTGATCACATATGAAGTGGAGGTAGTTGAGTAGTGGAGGAGTGGGGATCGTGTAAAATGACAAGAACCATGTCCCTGTCATGAAAGGAAGAACAGTCAACTTTACACCCACTACTCCTTTACCGCTATCAACCGTCCGCCTTTCCTGACACTTTCTCGTAATGGACGTGTTGCACGCCGCACGCTGTAAACCGCAGACCAATACCCTGATGAGTATCCCCCAGTTTGTGAAATGTTTGATGTCTCGAGTATTCTCGTAGGAAATATGGAGCAAGTTACATGAAGAGTGGAACAAGTCCTTCATGGTAGTTGCTGAGTGGATCTTGCTGGCAAGACCTGATAATTTCGACCAATCACGCGCAGGCTAGGCGATAGGTGGTCATATGTGATAAGTCAAGTTGTGTAAATGAGACTTGCCGCGAGTTAGCACTCAAAAATATCATATGGTACTTTTAGGTTAAATAAATAATTAAGTTATTTATTAAATCGATATTTATGAAATATCGTTTATAGTCAATGCACGTAAAGCATCGCTTTTAAGCAAGCAACTCAAATTAAATCTATATATAAGAGGTGCCTCTGTTAGTAGTGCAATCAACTTTCTTTGGTTGAGCGGTTGGAAGCCAAGTAAATCGACTGAAGAAAGCATGACCGACTTATAAATAAGGGGAGCAGCTGACAGCAATCATGGCGTCCCATTGGTCGCCAAGATTGGATCTAAGCCGGTCAAATCATCTAAAAAAGTTGGATGGTTGAGATGATTTTGCGGTATTTGTTGATTAGCGTTAATTTATTTAAGACTCTTATGAGTAGCGTGGTCAAACAACTTTGGGTAGCCGTCAGGAGTCGTATAAGTAGGCTGAGGACAGGCCGGTCGGTCCTCATGGAAGAGGGACTGCCGGTGATCACGATAACATCTCATTGGCTCCTTGAAATCAAATATAGGCCGGTCGATTTGACTGTCCAATTTGGATGGCCGAGATCGCTTTGCGGCAGTTACGTACTGCCATTGGTCAAATTCGAGACTTTTGCAGCCGTGTGACCGACATACTTTGGATAATCGGTTTACGTCATTGCTGATAGGTTTGAAGCAATGTGATTGGTCGGAGTTATACCTGAGCCGTCGGTGAGCATGTCCGCGCCTTGCTGGTCGCTTAAAATCGTATCCAGGTCGACCAATTCGTCTAGAAAAGTTGGACGGCCACGATTGATTTAAGACTGCCATATGCGGTCTTAATTTGATTAAAACCCTTTATTAACCGCGCGACTGACCTATTTTGGCTAGCGGTTATGATTGATGCTGGCAGACTATGAGAGTTCTGGTTGGTTGTAATATAGTGGTTACCATGGGACTTGTTCGGTCGTGTTTGACAGACCTAGGGTTATCTAACATATCTTACTAAGTTGTGTGGTCATGATCAATTTCCGACTGTTTTGGACGACCAAGATCTAATTTCTTAAGTATTGTAAGCACGTCGAGTAACATGCTTCCACTTTTAATTAAAACCGATGGTTACAACTTTGAAGCGATCGCCGGTCAGCAGCATGGGGCATGCCGACCGACAAGGAGGGGCGCCAGCTAGGGGAAACCGACCGGCCAAGTTGCCCGGTCGTGCCTCATTCTGCTACTTTCCAACTTAGTCGCGGATTCCTTTTTCTTATTTATTTCGCTTTTTGATAGATTTGATTCCTACTAGCTCCATGGTAGCTTAGTTTCCTGATTTGCCTAGGTTTGGTCTCGACCAATAGGAATCAAGATATTGTGTAGGCTCCGTTTTAGGGCGAAAACTTAATTTTTGTAAACTAGCATAAAATTAGGCCAAAAATTGATTTTTTGCGAGCTGACACAAAATTTAATCAACTTTAGTGAATTTTGCACGTTGGCATAAAATTGTTAATTTTTTTTGCTACTCTTTCTAGTAGCACGTTTTTCAGTGGCATGACTTGCGGTGTCTGTTGTGAAAATCTTAATCTGAACATTAAGGGAGAACATAGCATAAGATAAACGCTCTCCTACGAAAGAACACAAATTTAACATCAGTACTTAAGAGTTCAGCGGAGAACATAACATAAGATAAACGCTCGGCAAATCCTGCATTAATGAATAATGCAAGCAGGAGCTCAACAAAAATCTACAGAATATTGTGGGATTTTGCAATCAACACCATTCTAATTAAATTTTGTATATAAATATACTGAATTGCTCAGTGCATATTGTAAGCAGAGTGGCGTAAGCGCTCGTCAGCTTTAAATAACTCTTATTTCTTTGCAGAACAAGAGAACGTAAATTTAGAGTTTTACGGTTTTAGCCCTGGACTAAAAACCACCATCAAACGAATGTGTGCAATAATTCAATAACATATTATACTCGCGAATTTATTCAGAAAGATTATATCAATTGTTTAAAAATTAAGATTTATATAAAGTTGTAAATTCAGAAAAACAACTTCAGAAGAACAACACACCTAATTTTTAAACAAAAAATACTTTAAAGAACGTCTACGCAATATCAAGTGACAAAAGTGAAATAGGGAAGATATATAAGTTTTAGCATATTCTTAGGTATCTCTCTCCTCTTCTCCTCCGTTTAATGAAATCCTAGAATCCTAAAACTCATCCACTTATATTTTTCTATCTTGGAGCAGATCAACCTTGTTCTTGATCATCCATTTTCTTTTCTTTCTTTATTAGTTTTATCTTTAGTAATTATAGGTTTTGATTTGGATTTCATTTTGGAGACATTCAGATAGTTCATTGTGTCACAAATCATTTCAAAGTATCTTACGTGGCTATATGGGTTCGCATTTTCTAACCACCTAAAGGTACAAAACATGCCAATTGTCTCAGGTTTAATATCAAATTGGACCGAAGAAGCTGGTAGAATTACACCTGGGTCACGCACTACTATAGACAGGTTCAAACGATCCCTAAGGGTTTTGTTTGTGGGTAGATCACCGTCATTAACCATTTCGAAAAAAAATAGAAGTATTACCTAGATCTGTGTAACGGGTCGGACTCAAATCAAAAAGGTCGTTATCTCCAAGTCTATCTCCTACCCGTTTCCAACATCGCATACGCAAGAAAGAATACTAGTATTTAACAAGAAATTGTGCACATGCAAATGCTGGGGTTCATTAATATAAGTAAGTTTGGGTTACCTACAACAAAATATACCTTCAGTCAAAGACTAGTCACAGGTACAAGGCTGAGGTTGTGGAATTTCGACTGATAACGCCCAATGGGTTCAGCGGTACTTTTCCTAGTATTCGATGCCAGACAAAAATGCAGTTGGTGTGTGCGTTTTTTTTTCTAATAAAAAAATTAAAATGAAATAACAAAAGTATTTACAAATAAAGAAATAAAATAATTATGTACAAATAAATAAAGAGGAGGGATCCACTCACACTTTTATTGTCACACTATCTTACACGTTGGGTGTCATTTTTGCGAATTAAAACCAAACTGTAACGGATTTGAAGCTAATATTTTGAGGATATGTTCCTCTTACCAAGTTCTACATTCCTACCAAAAATGAGCGTATTCTGAGACGTATAACATCATCATCTACTACTTTGAAAATGAGCCGTTGAAAATCTATGGATTTTTGGTCGTCGAAATTAACACCGGTAGATTGTGAGGTTTTATATTTCGTAATGTGCTCATTTTTGGTAGGCATGTAGAAATTGGCAAGAGGTACATATCCTCAAAATATTAGATTCAAATCCATTACGGTTTGGTTTTAATTCGCAAAAATGACACCCGACGTGTGAGATAGTGTGATAATAAAAGTGTGAAGGGATCCTTCCTCATAAATAAAATCTTAAAAAAACACTACCTTATTTATAAAAATAAAATCTTGAGTACGCTACTTACCTTTTTGGTAGGAAAATCCACAATAAATGCGAAATATATAACATGCTCAACAAAGACAAGACTATACCCAAAGTGAAATTAAAGATTGAAATAAAATAAAATTCAATAACTAAGGAAAACCTAAAAAATAATGAGTAATAAAAATAAAAATTTAAAACCTAACCTAAAGGAAAGTCCGCGTCGGCAGCGCCAAAAACTGATTTAGTTTTTACAGTGGTAAGAAAGGGGTTTGATTCTCGGTCTTGTGAAGTTGTTGATTTTCAACTTGATGAAAGAAAATATCAAAACTCGCAAATAAAATAAAAGATAATGACAATATTGAGAGATTACTGGGAATCAGGATTCCACCAAACTCATATTCTATGGCTCAAATATTAATTCTTAAACAATTATAGATCCAAAAATAATAATCATTGACTCCAAATCTTTATCAAGGTAGATTTTATAAAACATCAATTGTAAGTGGGAAGCATAGGCTATCAAAACACTTAAGCTAAGCATAACCCATCAAACTAAATCACAACTAATTAATTTAAAATCATAATTCTAATTAAGTTAATGCAAAAGTCATAAAAATAATTAAATAAAATTACCACAATGATGAATATTGGCTTCCTCCGTCATCCCAGTGATGGGGTTTATCTCATCAAGTTGGAAACACACTCAAAATATTATTTTCATTGCTCAAAAGGTGTTTACAAAGAACAAAACAATAAAAAGAATAAATTGTGGTTGCAGAAAGTCTTTTGAAAGGAATATGATGTTGGTCGCTGAAGGAATACTGCAGTCGCAGAAGGTATTTTGCAAACAAAATAGTTACTGTTGAAGTATGATAGTTCCTGCAACTGTCTTCTACAAGCTTTCGTTCTTCAACTTCTTCTTCACCAGCAACAGGGAAGTTTCCTGTAACTTTGATTCCTTCTCTTTGTTACGCTCTAAACTAACCCCTAACACTCGACACCTCTTCCCTGACTACCCGCCAAGCCTTTTTATTCACCACAACAACCAAAATATCTCCTCATAAGTCGAGTTGATTCTCTTTCCTTTTCCAGCCGGTCATAGAGATTTTCTTTCTTTTTCTTCTTCTGCAACCGATTCTCACGCGTCTGATGTCGTCGACACACTCTTGCCGTATTGATTTCACGTCTTGGTTAGAGGAAAACTCTGCTATCCACGCGCCAATCTACCAAAAATATCACAGAGAATAATCAAGAATGTCTTCTTCCCCTGTTTCATCAAAACCTTAGTAGCCAGGAACGTGTAAACTCATCACGAATCTCAGTGAGAACCGCGAATTTGCGTTCCTCACTGAAAATCGTTATGGGAGCGCGCTCCAAACACGAGAGAAACGCGTTCCAAACAAAGGTGAATCGTGTCACTTAATACCCGTCAATTTCTCCAAGTTTTTTCTGTGTTAGTATTAGTTGTGAGTAGAAAACAGAGGAAACTAAAGTCAGGGAAGAAGAAGAAAGGAAAAAAATAATTAAGATATAGATTAAAGAGAAAAAAGAAGAAATAAAACGTCATTCTTTTGAGAGATCAAAGGCAGAAGTTGTGGGAGGGGAGGCGGAATATGAAAAAGACTGAAGGAAGATTTCGTATAAAACTAGGGTTTAGCACAAGCAAAAAAAAAGAGTTAGTTATGGGCCTAACTTAGCATATATTAGGCCCAACTGAGCTTATCTTAAACTATACATATAGCCCGTCCAGTAAAAACTTCGGCTACTAATTTATGTACCAACATGAAAACTAACAAAATAACTACTCCGCTTAAGTGAAATATATCTATAAAAAATTTTCCACTAAAAAGTAACTTGCGTTCCTGACTCGTTCCGCGAATTTCATTTTTTCAAAAATTTACGATTTTCGTTTCCGTCCACGTTTCCGTTCCCGACCCCATTCCCGCTCCTGGCTACTAAGATCAAAACTCCACGTGACAGCCTTTTTTTTTCCGATTCCAAGTGAACTACCAACCCTGTTTGTGTGTAAGCAAGCAATCTCATCTTATTCCCGTGCAAAACTCCAATTAAATCACTTCCAAGTCCGAACCAGTTAAACTCGGAGAAACAATTCTTCTTACCCGTCTTTTTCTACTTTTGAACGTGAAGAAGAGAATGCCCCTTAACCAAAACGGGGGTGCCAATAGCAACTGGGGTGTCCTTAGTAATTTGTGGGTGTAAATAGCAAAACTCATGGGGTGTAAATATAACTTTTCAGGGGTGCAAATAACACTTTTCTGGGGGATTCTCTAACATACTTCTGGGGTGCCTTTAACACTTCTTCTGGGTGCCTTTAGTAATTTTCTTCCAGAAGTCCAAACGTCAGTTTTCGAGAAACTTTTTTCCGCAAGAGTTTATTTCTCCAAAAATACCTACAAAGACATAAATACCAAATTAAGTACAAAAATAGGTACTAACAATATTTTATTTTTTTTATTTTTTTAGTGGGAATTATATAAATACCCTCAACTCTGACGGGTTGTACAAATACCCTTATGGGACAATAAAAGTACCCCTCTCTAATTATAGGCCCATCAGGGGTCCATCAGTATTTTTTTCTTTCCACATTTATCCTTCCTCCTTTAATCTTCGATTCCATATCCATCAACTTCTCCATCACCGTCTTTATTCAGAGAAAAAAAAAGATCGAAGTCCTACACCACCGTCTCCATCGCTACCACCACCATCTCCGTCGTCATCACAACCAACACCAGTGCCACCGCCACCGCCATCACCATCATTACCACCTACCACCACTACGGATGAAGAATACAGTGGAAAATCAATAACAAAAAAATTGATTTCATATCTGGAAAATATATTTCATCCATCACCACCACTGTTTCAGTATGATATCAATATAAAAAATCTACCTGAAGAATCATTCTAGTTTCAGATATGGTTATGATTTTGATATCGATTCAACCAGTCTCAATCTAATCTTCGATAATATCTATTTGAATTTTTTCAAATCTTCACCGGTAATTGATTTCAGTTGGTTTGTTTGATTTGGTTTTGATAATTATTTTGCTTGTTAGTGATTTTATTATATTCTGAAAATCTTTGATTTGGTTTTGATAATGATTTTGCTTGTTAGTGGAATTGATTATTAGGGTTACACTTGAATTTTCTGATTGCAGTTACAAATCAAAGAAATTGATATTACTATTGGTATTGCAGGTGAGCTGAATTTGAGGTTATGGTGTTGGAGGTTGATCTGTGAACTCATGGTGGGTGATGGATGTGATGTTACCATGGTTCTGAAGTTGTTCTGAGTTTGACTGAAGGAGTTGGTAGTTTTGGAAGAAGGAGGTATTATTGTTGACATCTGAAAGAGAAGGGAGTGGTGTTTGCTTGGTGTTGGTTGATTTTCGGATGAGTTAAGCTTGGAGGTTGTTGGTTATTACAGGTATGGTTCTTCAGTATTAACTTCCATGGTGGAAAAATCTCTGGATTTCAGTTTTTATGGGATCAATTACTGTTGTTGATCCCCATAAACGGGATCAACTATTGTTGTTGATGCTATTTTTTATGGATCAACTATTGTTGTTGATTCCATTATTGGATCAACTCTTGTTGTTGACAACATTTTCTATGGAATCAACTACTGACTCCTATTATTGACAATATTTTCTTTTGGAATTGTATAGTCATGTTTATAGTTAAATCATGTTTGTTAAAAAAAATAGCTTGATTTCTTGTTGGTTTGCGTTTGTGTATTATTGTTTGACTGATTGTACTGGTTGTGTCTTTGGATTTTATAGATGTAAAGTTCTTCTAATGTTGAATTTGTGGTGCAATGGTAGCATGATTGACTCGACGTCAGATGATGCATGTTTGACTCACGCCAAGTTCACTCACTCCTATATATCATTTCGTTTTTTTATATCATAGATGGTTGTTGCAGAAATTTTTGTTACTCTTGTGTTTCTTAAGGATATGTCAGTTTGCAGTTTTCAGGTTTATTGGTTTCTACAGTAGACAGACTCGTATAAATGCTGTCAACTTTAACTGTTGATCCCATTTTTTTTTTGATCAACTTTCATTGTTGATCCCACTTAATGGTATCAACTTCAATTGTTGATCCAACTTAAAGGGATCAACTTTGGTTGTTGACACTATAATCTGGAAATATTGTTCCTGAGTTCTACCTTTTGTATCAACTTCGGTTGTTGATTCCATTCACTGGGATCAACTTTGATTGTTGACGCAAAAAAACAACAACTGAATATTAGTTAGTAAAGTTATTTTTGAACTTTTGATTTTTTGGATCAACGTCAGTTGTTGACACCTAATTTTGACGGCAGTGGTGGTGGCGGCGGCAGCAGCAGTAGTGACAACATCAACAATGATGGTGGTGGCGGCGGAATATTAATGGCGGCGGTGGAATATTAGTGGTGGTGGCGGCGACAGCGACGGTGCTGGTGGTGGTGGTGGCGGTGCTGCTGATGGTGGTGAAATGGTGGTGGTGGTTGATGTGAAGTAGTAGAAAAGAAATTTGTTACGGGATAAGGTTTTTAAATGTAAAATAATATTATAAGTGAGGGTATTAAGGTAATCTATATTTTAATGGATAAGGTTTTTAAATGATAGGGGTATTTTTATTGTTGTATAAGGGTATATTTATTGGGTGTCAAAACTAAGGGTATTTAATTAATATATCCTTTTTTTTACTGATAAAGCAGTTAATAAGTTCTTACATAGCAGGCAAGCGAGCAACAAGCTGCACCGCAAGCCCTTTTTGAATTGCTAAGCCTATCCTTTTAAAAACAAACTCTCTCGAACCTGGGGTCATGACGTTACTGTGCATCACTTTATGGACTCTCTTGAGGAGTCCAACCGCCTCTGGAGCCAAGAAACCAAAAGTATCAAAAGCAAAGGGGATAAAAGCGTGTCCACTATCGATACATGCTTCGCTATCTTACCTGAGGCAACCCTCATCCCTGCTTGGCCAACTGTAAAAGTGCCATGTCCAATGCTTACAAACGGAGAAACCCCAGTAAGGTCAACACATGCGTGTTTTCCACTAACCCATCCAAAAATAAGAACGTGTGCTGGCCTGAGTGTGGATCTTCCCTCCAGTGGGTTTGTCAGAAAATCGAGATCAAAATAGACACGTAAATGCGCCTATCAAATCTGCTATTGAAGATGAATTTAGTTTAAATGGGAGTCCAAAATCCTAAATAAATTATCCAACTATTGAGCAACTGGGTGAGTTGACTAGAGGTGAGCATTTGGCTCGTAATCCGCAGATTTTACCCGAACCAACCGTATTTTTGCGGATGGGTGGTCAGACCGTTCGCTAATGGGATGGATGCGAAGACCTGTATGCAACCTTAATAATAATTCGTTGGACATCCATACCCATTATCTTAAGGGCATTTACATATTTTTTAAAAAATATGTCGATAGTTTAGGAATTGTTAAGGTGTTTGCTTCGGGTGTTGTCCATGGTACTTTTATATTTATATAATGATATAAAATTCGTAGGTTTTATAAGAAGTCATTTATGTTGTATTTTTAACTAAAACAAATACTTTGAATTATCTGTATCCAATTTGTTCATCCATACATCAATTGGACGCAAATTCGTTGGATTGGATGCGGATGCCAAATTTGAAAACCGAAATTGATTGGAGTGGTTATGGATGAGGTGAAAACTAGCCCATGCTCACTCCTACAGTTAGGGGTGAGCATCGTATGGGTAGGTCCGGTTTGGTATCACCTATGTCCAACCCATTTAAATGGCGGATCTGAGATTTTCACCTACATCTAATCTATTACCCGTCGGATGTGACACTTGCGGATAAGAGGATGAGCGGATTGGATGAGGATGTGTTTGCAGATTTTAAAAAATTATAAACTTAAACGGATGAATGTTGATCATGAGTTATATAACTTAGTTTCAAAACTTAAATTACTAAAATATAAGTAAGTAACATAACAATAGTAAGACTATGTCTTTCCAACAACCAAAATTATAATATTTATTGATATGAAAGCCTCCAATCAATCCAATTATGATATTTTTGGAGTATTATGGAGGATCTTCAATGCTTCTAAATAGAAAACTATATGTATTTACGCGAGGGTACAACAACCGCACCCAACTATTTCGTTCGGAAATCTGTATGGACTAAACTCCAATATAGTTCTGAAAGCACCAAGTTATTGAGTCTCAATCAGGATATATATTAAAGAGCTTTATTTTTTTCTCAACACAATCAGTAATCAAACAGATAGAAATTCGATAACCTCATTGTTATGAGAATAACTCGGATGGTACCAAAGACCAACGACCGAGTGTCAATCAAGTCCTATCCAACAAAGAAGGACGAATTTAACAATTGTGATTGAACTATGCAAAACTGTGATATTTCAATTATATAATGAAAATATAATGCGGAAAAGAAATAACAAAAACACCAGAAATTTTGTTAACGAGGAGACCGCAAATGCAGAAAACCTCGGGACCTAGTCCAGACTTGAACACCACGCTGTATTAAGTCACTACAGACTCTAGCCTACTACAAGTTAACTTCGGACTGGAACGTAGTTGATCCCTAACCAAATATCATACCAATTAAGGTACAGTCGCGTTCCTTGAGCCTCTTGAATCTCGCAAGACTCTGCGCACTTGATTCCCCTAGCTGACGTCCTTTATAGCCTAGAAGTTGCTACGACCCGAAGTCGAAGACTTATAAACAAATCTGTCTCCCACAGATAAGTATATTCTATTTGTTGTATCCATCTTAAGATAAATATCAAGGTGAACAGGAAACACAACTAATAATCCGGTCTTATACTCCCGAAGAGCAACCTAGAAATATTAGTCACCTCACAATAACCTAACTGATTAACATAAGAAGTTATTGCGGAGTCACAAGAGTCTGAGACGAAAAAATTGTTGTGATTACTTTTTATATCTTACCTCTCGGAGATAAATCTCGAGAAAATCTTATAGAAGATTAAACTCAATACGATAGAAAAAGTATGATCAGGATACCATCTACAGAGAAAATAGCTGGACCTGGATTCACGAATCCCAAATGAAGGCTTCAAGTCGTTAACCCTAATAATGGTTTTTAGAAGAACTGTAAACCTAGGTCAATGGAGAATCGACTCTAGTTTTCAACTAGGACACACGTGAGTGTCGGGATTAGGTTTCCCAGATGCTAGAGTTCTCCCTTATTTAGTCTTTCAAATCAGGGTTTCTTACAATCAAAGCTAAGATAGCTTAATAACAAAGCAATTAATATTCACCGTTAGATAAACTCCTGATTTACGATTCAAGCTAAGTCTGCTTAGAAAATAAGAAATCAATCTCCATTGTTAGATGGTATTAGCTTGATACACTCAAATGAAATATACCTATATTTAGATATGGGAGAACTGTAGTTAAACATGTATAACAAGTTGGATCAATAACAGTTAACCAAAGTTATCCATATGAACACTTTTAGCTTATCCATATTCATCTAACACTCCTAGATCCAATATGATAATCAATCAATCATGATAGATAATGAATCTAAACGTGCTTTAAGAGAGTTGTTTAAATGTTCATTATCTCATAGAAATATCCATGAACAATTTGAAGTATATTCGGTTTGGTTTGTAATTGTACAAGGTACTTATACAAGAACCAATTCATGAACATAATGCCACGGTTTGCAAAGCAAGTTCGCATACCTTAATTCATTAGTGTTCCAGGGACTTTAGTTCGCAAACGAACATGAGTTCATGAGTATGAGTTGTCATACTTACCGATTTTAGAACCTAACCACTGTATTCGCAAACTGAGTACGCTAACCACATTTCCGGACTTGCCTAATCTTGCTGTTCGAAAACACTGTTCGCGAACCACAGTTCTGGACCTATCACAGGTAAACCCGTTCGCAAACAAGAGTTCTGGGACCTGAACTAGTACTTCACAGTTCGCATACTAGGTACGCATACTGTGTTGTATCCAGACATTGGTAGTAGTTCTAAAACTCTCATTCAATCATTGAAACATCCTTGGAAGACAACAATGGTAATCTTACACATACCACTAGCTTCAAGTTATTTTTATGTGATTAATTGATCAATACGAAACTTCCCAAGTTAACATCAAATGATTATTTCACACAAATCATGTAAGATGTTCAAGGTAATTTTCACATGATCATCTTGGCTTAATATGTAGTTTTCAACAAACAAATTGTTACCACTAAACTTGTCAAGTAGATGATGAAGCTTTCTAAGATTTAAACTTGTATTTCGATAAATATATAAACGAGATAAATTCGGCTCCAAATTACAAATGTGTATAACACAAAATCTATATAGCTATACGACTTAACCTCTCATTAGAAGATAGAATTTAATAGACTTCTGAGTGAGAGATAAGTTTTAGTCTCCACATATCTTTTGTCGACGAAGTTCCTTCAAGATCTTTAGTAGATATTCTTCTTCAATTGGTGAACGCCGTGAAGTCTAAATCTCAACTACACACTTCTATACTAATCCGAGACATAGGTATAAGTAGACTAGAAATCAAGTGTATAGTTTTGATCAAATAAACTTGACAAACAAGTTTGGGATAGCAACGCTTGCGAGTTCCACCGAGCAGTGCTCTACGAATTTTTGATAATCATTTTCATATATGTACAATACTACCATCATCTTTAGGATCGGGTGTTCAATGAATGGTGATATTCCGCCCACGTCCAACCCGTAACGGTTTCAATCACCCGTGTCCAATCCGTCGAGAAGTGGATTGGGTGTCCACCCGCCAAAATATGGATTGGTTTGGGCAAAATCCGCGGATTTGGATGTTTTTTCCCACTCCTACCTAGAGTCAGGGAGTGATCCGGCTTGAAGCATGTTGGCTCCCAAGCCCAATAATATTTTTTAAATAACTTGAATTTCCAAGCCCATTTGTACTTAAGGTCCTGAATCCAACATATTTGATGTTCATACTTTTTCTTTGCCTACAAAGTAACAAAGAGAAGAAACAGTGGATCTAAAAGAAAGACAACGGTCAGTCGACTTCTTTGTCTGTAATAATCCATATCTGATCCTACCTGCTCAGATGTAAGCAAAAAACGATATAGTAATGAAAGCTACTGTCTGAAACACACACGGACTAAAGTGAGAAAACTTTAACCTCTCAAGTCAATATTGCACAAAGAAGGGCGTATCCCCTCGAGTGGTACTACAAAGTTGTTAATAGTTGCATCATCTTTTGCTTCTTATTGGTAACTTACTACTAACTTACTTGTCCTCACCTATCAAAAAACACACAAAAAAAAAAGTCGCTTCATCCACCGACTAATTTTTCCGTTTACTACTGGATTTTACATATTGAAGATTTCTGAGAAACTGAGGCCACTGGCCCGGGAAAGATTTCTGGAGGAAAGGTGACAAATTTATAATATAGTGTCCTTTTTTATTATTGTTCGCCGGAAGGCACATATATAGTTGCTGCCTAACCGCACATACATACATGTAACAGGATACATAGCTAGGATGAACAAACTCAA
Organism: Papaver somniferum; assembly: GCF_003573695.1. Taxonomy (NCBI): domain Eukaryota; kingdom Viridiplantae; phylum Streptophyta; class Magnoliopsida; order Ranunculales; family Papaveraceae; genus Papaver; species Papaver somniferum. Next base: position 13,112,916 of record NC_039360.1, on the reverse strand, counting down.
ACTCAAAAACACACACACACAAATTACACTTATTCACCAAACCCACGCTCAGTTTTGATTAAAAGAGACATGATTTACTAGAAAAGAACTCCAGACACATCTGAACTCAATTAAGCGTAAGCGTCAGGGTTTGCGACGAGGTAATCGGTAACAGCTTTGTACTTAGCCATGTATCCTCCATGACCAGCCTTCAAATGTTCTTCATCAAGAACAGCATCTCCCTTTGGGTGAACGCAGCTCTTAATCTTACAAATACATCCTCCATCAGCTGCATCCTCGAATTTAACCTCGTTAGCAACACATTCGACCTTGTCACCGAACGTGTCGGATTCGATCACGGTGTAGTTGCACGAGTAGTTTTCAGCGTCGCAGTGGTCCAACCTATGCTTCACAAATTTCACTGGGTGTCCTGCATATTTTTCATAATGAATTGTTTAATCATATATATCAACGAAAGATGCAAGAATTAATGCACTGTAATATTTGCTTACCATCGACGAAGTTAACTTGGTTGACACTTCCGGGACTTCCATCACCAGAGATGAAATCAACGCTTTTTACGTTGGGCATGATCTTAGGGATCAAATTGTGGTCATCACGGAACAAGGCGTGGAACATCCTTTTAGCTGAAACTGGGCAGTGGAGCTCTTCAGTGAAGGTGACAATACCCATACTTGCAGAAAAAGAAGTTTTGGAACTCGAAAAAAATTATAGAAAATCTAGTAGTGTGTTTTTTCTTTCTTCTTCTTTGGTTTTAGTTTGATGTGCTTGTGAAGATGATAGATATATATGGGGGTATTTATAGTGTCATTTTGAGGATTTTTTTTATTAGAATCCGGGAAATGGAATTCAAAAGTCTTTGTTTCCTAATAAAATATAGAGATTAGTTGCGTGCTAAAGTAATATTATTTGACGAAAAATTGTCGCTCGGTCCATGGATATGTAGAGGAAGAAGAAATTCAGGTCATTCAATAATGGTGAACTCTGACTATAATATTGTTTTTGGCTGCATTTTTGTGTGGGATCACATTCTAGAAAGACTGACTAGGTCTTGGTCAGGAACTCAGGGGAAACATCACGTCACCAATTCAGAAATCAAGTAGATTTACTGAAATAATAATAAATACAGTAATTTGAAACTAGATTTTGTGAAAAAAATTAATTAATTAGTTTGCCATGCAATCCCTGTGTTCCGGAGAGAAATCACTTTGTTTCGCAAATCATACCCGACATTAACATTTTGTAGATGTTGAGCCCCTATAACAGTCAGATCATCACTTGCTATTAACAAAGCTAGGCATACAATGCCATCGCCACGATCTAACCAAATATTCCATCTTGTTAAAACAAAATCCAGACCACTTAAATGGAGGGTTATTTCAGGCATACCAATCATGTCTGCTGTCGTATTAGTCTGGTAACAATGGGCAAAAACATTTTTCGAATCAAGCTTCCTTTCCAGTTCAACCTGTTTCTTCATTTCTTCGACCAATGGTATATACGCCGCTAGAACAAGATGCGTGTGCGCCGCACCAGTATCAATAACAACCCCTCCGTCACCCTCTTCTGAAATGTCGAAGGTTCCGTTCGGGATATTGAGTCTGGTCTTGTAAACACTGATCCCTTCGGTATACGTACTGTCCGCATAATCCAATTTGTAGCGGCAAAATGAACCGTCTCTATCGCATGTGCTGCTATATTCTTCCTTGCACCATTTATCTTCGCATCCAAGTTTAACATAACTAGTAGATTAGATTCGCGTGGATCGAATATGTCTATTTCCTGATCGTAGCAATTGTCGCAAGGTCTGCACTGGAGCCATGTTAAATCGCTACCGGTCTCTAACATGGAATAGGTGTCGACAGCCGGTGTACCTATGCGATGACTTATGACATACTCGGAGGTGCGATAACTGACAGGCGTTGCCAAACCATTAGGTGCCACGGTATTGCCTGCGTAGTGGTTATACCGGTCGAAAGACCGCTGTATTGAGTTTCTCAATCTGTCAGTGCTTGTAAGTTTAGGGTCATAGAATGGCGACTGCGGTGAATCACGATGGATTAAACGCGCCGTAAAACCAAGTGGCCTCGTGTTGGGCTTATGATCAGAGGCCATCCTTGCAGAGAATGAAGTAGAGATGAAACACGATGCAAGAATAAGAACAACCATAGTGATGATTGGTAGTTTAGCAGAGGAAATTGATGAGGAAGTCATGGTTGCCAACTCTGCCAGAATCAATGGAACGTATTTAGGGTTTCATATTTATTTTTGTGCAGAAATGGAATTATATTTTTAGTAAACAAATGTATGAATTATATCCTCTATTTTATTAAAAAAGTTTAACGGTCCGCGAGTTATAACCCCAAAGGTGTCACTCTCCATCCACATAAAACCCATCCAAATAAAAGTAATACAAAAACCCCAAATAATCTAAACAGTCCAAACTGCCCTTCCCCTAATTCAGCCCAAAATAACTAAAGAATAAACCACCCACTGTATCTTCATTCGTAAACCCGAAAACGACCAACAAAAAAAAACCATTAAACTCCCTTCCCTAAAAATCCAAAAACTCTCAGATCTGTGAAAATCATCACCGATTTTTGATTCTCTTTTTTTCAATTCTTACTTACTTCAACTAGTGAAACATAATTATGAATCGAATCATTTCTAAACCTAATTTCTGACCTAAATCGTCTCAAAACACAAGATGGTGAAGAAACAAACTCAACAGAAGAAAAAGAAAGATGAAAAATTAAACAAAGCAGTGGAACAAATTCCAAACTGTAAATCGAAGAAAATATTCCAAAAGGTAAGAACCATATCAACTAATTTTGTATGCACTATTTTTTTGTGAAGTAAATTTCGTCGTATTTCTCATTTGTCAATTCAAAACTGTGTTGATGGTGTTATTCTTTTTTTTGGTGAAATCAACATGAATCAATGATTTTTGGTTTGGTTTCATCAGTGATTTTGATAATTAGGTTTAGGTTTGGTTTCATCAATAATTTTTGCAATTAGGTTTAGGTTTGGTTTCATCAGTGAATTTTTATATGTTTTCTTGTGTTTGTAGCTATTAATTAGGTTTAGGTTTCATTTGTTTTCATTTTATTATTCACGGTTCAATTTTAAAATTTCTATTGGTGTATTTATTTGATGTTTGTATGATGAAACCATATTTTGTTTCACCATTTCTACCTTGATTTACATATACTTGAAACCAATTTTTTGTTGGTGTGTTTACTTAACTTTTGTTTAATGTAACCAGATTTGGTTTTACCATTTCTGTTTATGGTTTACATTAGGGCTGTCAATGGGTACCCATTACCCGGATCCGGAACCGGACCCGGTATATTTGGGTCCGGTTCCGGGTCCTAAAATTGGACCCATTAGCTACTTAGGACCCGGCGGGTAATTACCCGATTGGACCCGAATTTAAACGGGTCCAAACGGGTAATACCCGTTGGGTATCCGCGGGTATCGGGTACCCGTTTATTCATTCTTTTATTCATGTTTTTAGCAAAATTACAAGTATTTTTGCTAGTTTTAGCTTTGATATTTTACTCATTTAAATTTTTTCTCTTACATTTAACTTTTATTTAGTACTATAATAAGAAATAATAATAAATTTTTATAAAAATTACTTAAATTCAAGCCAAAAAGAGAAATATATTAAGTTTTTGAGGTTTTTTAAATAGTTTTATTGAGACCCAATGGGTACCCGGAACCGACGGGTACCCGGGTATTTAAACGGATCCGGTTCTGGGTCCACAAGTTTAGAAACCGGACTCGGAACCGTTAGGAACCGGACCCGATCATTATAAGTAGGGTCCGGGTCTAGTGATACCCGGGAGGACCCGGACCCGTTGACACCCCTAGTTTACATATGCTTGAAACCAATTTTTTATTGGTGTGTTTACTTAATGCTTGTTTGATGTAACCGGATTTGGTTTCACCGCTTCTGTTTATGGTTTACATATGCTTGAAACCAATTCTGATGGTGTGTTTACTTAATGGTTGTTTGATGTAAATAAATTTGGTTTCATCGTTTTCACTTATGGTTGGAACTAAATCTGTTGGCGTTATTTATTTATTTCAGTGTCTTTGATGGAACCAATTATGGTTTCATCATTTTCATTTATGGTTTACTTATAGTTGGAACCAAATTTGTTGATGTTTTTACTAATTGGTTTCTTTGATGCAATCAAATTTGGTTTCATCATTTTTAATTATGGTTTATATATGCTTGGAATCAATTTATGTTGATTTTTTTACTTAAAGTTTATGTGATGTAACCAGATTTGGTTTCACCATTTCCAGATTCGGTTTGACCACGTTTAAGAGATCGATGACACAATTAATCAACCAGAAACGTACAAATTCTAAAAGCTATACATGTTGTGAGCAAAAAGGATAAGTTAAAATCCAATTATGTTGATTTTGAAATGCTAAAATCAACTATGTGTGTTTGTAATTTGTGAATCAATTTCTTTTTCGGGTGCTTGAAATATTTGTTTGTAATTTCAGGTGAAATTTTGGAGTTCATTTCAGCTATTGCATGAAGAGCCTGTTCAAGGGAAAATGAAGTTTCTGAAGAGGGGATATCATAAAAGATGGGAAACATGAGAGCAAAGTTGGCATTCAAAATCCCGATGGCAAAAGCAGATCAATGAAAACATTGGTGTAACTATCAACTAGTTGTAATACTTGTTAGAAAGTTGTGATAGCATTTTGCAACATTATATATTTCCTGTCAAAATGCTTATAATATTTTCTAAGAGATTTCAATTGCTTATGAATGGTTTCAACCGTTGAATTCATCACTGGATGCGTCAAGGAAATCTTCATCATAATCACTGGAACATGCAACTCGAGGGTAAATTATCACATGATTCTTCTTCTCAACTCTGGGCTCTCCTTCATGCATGGTTCTCGCAAATATCTTGGGACTGGCTCTCTCAAACTCAAAACGCCTTCGTAACTTCCAATCAAGATATTTCCCCATCTTTCTCTTGTCTTACACAACAACGTAATCATCCTCACTGCTATTTACTTCTTACAATGGGTACTCAAATCCTGCATCAGATCCTCCCTCAGAGTCACTTTCAGTCGCACTGCCATATTTCAGACCTTTCTGATACTTTTCAGATCGCTCCTCTTCCTTCCGATCAACTCGTGCAAGATGGTGTAGTAACCATGCACTATAAAGCGACTCAGTTTCTTCTTCTTCTCTTCTCTTCCTGTCTTACTCTTCTCTCTATCGATGTGCCTCTTCATTCACACGCCTGTTTATCTCAGATTGAACTTCATCCCTTAGCCTAATTAGTTCATCCATCAGAAGTGAAAAAGCTTGAGTTTTGGCTATTTGGTACTGATCAGAGGTTGCAGCACCGGTCGGAATGGGGTTACTGTAACTTGCCATGTTTAGAGATCATATATCTAATTCTTTCTTCTTCTGGTCAAATTACTAATGGTTATGATAATCTCATCCGAAACCAGCCTTTTAAAAGGAAAAATGCTCTCATTAACTGCCATTTATGACCTTTGGTTATCAGTCTCGTCGCTTGGTTACTCACGCCCCTTCAAAGCCATGCGTACTCCATCCAACTTCCTCATCATAATTACCCTACAAAACCCTATTTTCAACACCTAACCTCTTCATTAGCCATAATTTCCTTTGGAACTGCCTTCAAGTGGTGCATTGGTAGGTCATCTAACTTCCACAAAGCAATTTGGGGTCTAATGAAAATTGTGGGTTTTTTAGACTAGAAGAATGCAGCATCATTCGAGAGGCACCATTGCGGTCTGGGGCATGTCCTCCAGATGGATTACTAGATCTAAAACCAAACCCATGTCACCAATCGAACCCCAACAACCCCCCCCCCCCCCAACCCATCACCTACATCAGATCTTTTTACCCCATACCCATCTGTACTATCCATCCTATATCTATGCTACCATTATTACTCTTGGAAGTTTGCTCTACTATACCTATGTCTATAAAAAAAAAAGACAAACACATTAAATATGTACCAACCCCAAATTACATCAGGCTTACATACCACCATCTTCTATTCCAGGAAAACCAACAATGTATTATTGCGTTTGTCCCTATATGGTTCTTTTATCATCAAACTCACGTGAATATCTCAAATCTAAAGGTACCCATAAAGTATGGATACGAAAGTGACACTTCGTATGATAAACCCCTCCCACAACACAGTCTTTGCAGTACAACTACAGCTACATTACACCAAATTTCTCCTGAAATCTTTCCTGTTAATAGTCAACAATTTTCTCATTCCCTTTTTAAGGTTCAAACATATAAACAAACAACCCCCTCTTGCCTTCTCTCTATCCATATTGTTTGTGATCAATATCAGTACAGTACCACCAAGAGATTCCTTTTTCTACAATTGTATTTTATATTAATTACCTATAATACTGATCTCAATCAAAATAAATTCATATATACCCAATTCTCTTACCTGATGGAACTCCCAAATTCTACAGAAAACAATTGAAATTTGAATACTGATATTCAAACCCTTTCTACTCAAATGGCTGAGAAACTAACCTTACCATCATCTCTTGCTGAACCAGTTTTCATAGACAAGAAAGTTGTTCTAGCTGAATCTGATAGTAACTGGAAATGGTGTATGGTGGGATACTTATGCTTTGAAACTGTAACGCCCCCGAAGCTAGCAGCTGACTAATCCAAGAGATTATCTAAATAAAGAGGTACTAAGAAATCATTTACTTAAACATTCAAATAAGAAATCTACTACATAACTTAACCCAAAACTAGCCCCGCTCAGAAATGTTTATATACAATAACTTCTCACAAATGATACATATACAATAGTTATTTGGTTTACAAATAGAATATACAGCATAATAAACATATCAGAAGTTAACCAACTAACGGACTCAACTCCTCGAAGCTTTCGCAGCGCAACTCTAATCTGTCTCTGAAACTGAAAGTGGGAATGGGTGAGCACATCATCCCTAAAAGGGGTGCCCAGTAGAAATAACATTTAACTTTACAGTAATCATAAGCAAGAGTTGGAAAACAATACATATTTTCCCAAACAATAAAAAGTGACCAAGTCACTCAAATAAAAAAACATATATATGGACAAACTCCTTCTTCAAACAATGTATAATATTGATGTCGTTTTGTTCCACACCGAATAATAAATATTGTGGTGTATCGCCCTAGCCATGTGCATAAAAGTTGAATTCATGTAGATATAAATTTGAAGGAGCGTATCCTATATACCAAAAGTGGAAATTCTCATTTACCATAACAATTCATAATGACAAACAAAACATTACAAGTCCTTTCCAAATCGTGGAAAGATTCAAAGAATCAACAGAACAATCGTAATGCAAACTAAACAAAGCATGGAATGTACAATCAGACAATGCATGAGTTTGTTAAACAAAGACTTTTGTAAAAGAAACAACAATGGTTATAAAAAAGTTCAATGTATTCCCATCTCTTTTGATGACAAGCCACGCCTACCTCGAGATCCACGATCCACTGGTTCATCCTTTGAATCGTTCGTTGTTAATATAGATTAATTGTTAATCACACAAGAACTCTAAGAATCTAGCCAAAATGGCTCACACAAGAATCATACAAATCAATCTAATGGTTCTAAGTTCATTTTATCACTTTACACCTTTTCATTATGTATATCTAAGGTTTACTAACTCAATTAGGTTGATTCTATAGTCTATTATCTAAGTCTTCTAAATATCCACATCTTTGTAGAAGAATCCCAAGGTTAATTCGGACCATAAGAGGTCCATACATCAAAATAGGAATACTAGGTCTAATCCCAAGTCCGCTAAACAAGCCCATTAACTAAGGTCCAGTCCATCCGAGTCAACTAACGGTCGCTAACGGTCAAACTGACGGTCACATGTTATCTAACAGTCAACGTCTAAATCCAGGTCAAAGTTAACGGTCTACTGGTCTGGTCACTGAGTCAAACGGATCTAACTCAGGTTAACAGGGTCAACTCGACAGTCAGATAACTAAGTCAGCTAAACGAAAACGAGTCAGGCTGACTAAGTTCAGTCAGACAAGCCAAAGGTTCTTACACATCTGCAATTCTAACATCAGTTCAACTCCAATCTATTTCACTATATCAAATCATTCATTTCAATTTGTAACTCTAAATTGATTTACAGAGGCAATACAACTTACCTGCAATTGCAGTCCTAAGCAAGCCTCCACTTAATCTCTCATTAAGCTCCACAACTCAAATAACACTCAAACCTCAACTACAACTCCCATTTGAATACACTTCACTTCTAATTGCCTTGCAAACATAATACTAGCACCAACACTACCAAACTGGAAATTTTATTCATCACAGTGTAATCACCATAACTCAACTTAGTCACTTTAGATCCACCATCTTCATACCAACCAAATCTCAGACTCAAACAACCTGCACTCAGTTAACCTCAATCAACTTCAACAACAACAACTCAGTTTTTCTATTACAAACACCATTCATCCCAATACCAAACCATCTCCATTTTTATACACTGAACACTAGCAGTTCACTCCAAAATCTTCACCTGCATCAATTCATATTCACCTTTAAACACACTCTTCTCAAAAACTACCATATGTACTCAACTTGACATTCTTCTAACTCTGAGTGTTCAAGACTCAGTAGAAACAACATCTCTTCCTCTTCCCTGTAGTTCACATTCATACAGTACTAAAAACTCAAACCATGTACTCATCTTCATTTATACTAATTCCCTGTAATTCATCATAAGTATCTGTACAACTTCCTTGCATACCCAGATATCTTTCATAATTCTTAATTCATCAACAAACCTATTAACTCAATAATGAACTTGAATCACCTTACCTAGTTACTGAGAAAGAACAATTACCTTAAATTCCATTCCGGCAAAATGAGATCAACTAATCTTCTTGTTTGAATCGATTCTTCAATTCTTCTTAAAACTACAGCAACCCACTAACTCAATTCATTCAACATCATCTCCTCCCTAAACCATGCGTTTATCACAGCCAATACCTAATAATCTTCCTTCAAATAGAAACAAACCCTAATTCGATTCACCACCAACACAGCCCCAAAACATCCAAATATACTTCAATCAAGAATAAACCCATCATTAATTCAATCCCCTTCACTTTAATTTCCTCTTCCAATGCTTCTCCGATTCATCTTATGAAACCCTAATTCTTGATTCATCTTCAAAACTACTTCATCTCAGCAATTAAACAACAACCCTCTTAATCTTCATCTACCAACAACTCAGTCAACATAATAATTCCACACGAATCCAAAGATCAATCCACAAACCCTAACTTGGTTCCCCTGATTCACTTTAGATACAAATTCTTCTTCTCCTCACAACAAATCAATATCACCACCAACAGACACGCTATGATATTTCCCACCTTTTTCCGATCGTAGAAACATCGATTTGTTCTCTCAAATCTCAACCAGGTGATGAAAAGATGAGAAGAATGAAAAGAAGAAGAAGAAGAAAGAGAAAGAAAGAAGAATAAGAATGAAAGAGAAGGAAAATATGAGAGTTATCTTCACGGTCTGGGGATAAGGCCGACCAAATTTTACAAAGGCATCCACGTTCTGGATATGGGCTGCCAAGGCGGCTAAACCACAAAATGAATAATTTTCCCTATAAACTAATCTGATGATATTTTCTTCGTCCGGTATCCGATTGACACGTTCGAGTAGTCCATTATGCGTAACTTTTCGAGATCTATTTGAAGGTACTAGTTTCCTATCTAGATCGTTGTTAGATTAATTTTTATTAATTAACATTCGTTTTAAACTAATCGAGATAGTATTGGCTAATATGTCTCTTGACTAGTCTAATAGCGTTGACGAGCTTGAGGGTCTTTACATTCTCCCCACCTTATTCATTTTCGTCCTCGAAAATCAAACCATCCTTCTGGTCTTCAAAAACTTCCCACCTTATTGAATAATCACATCTCTTGTCTAAGCGCAAAGAACATAAAACAAAGCACAACCTATATAGCTCTACAACTACGACATGTGGCTCTAGGCTCAACTATGCCGATTTAAGTTCTACGAAATAGGGAAGTTTAAGTTTCTTACAATAATCTCTATAATGGATAACTATAAATTATAGTCTTTAAGTTCTCTACACTAACTTCTATCTATAAGATGATTGTCTTTAATTACAAGGGATATTCCTATGTATCTTTCTAGTAAATTTATAATTATTGGTTTCCTAACGAATTATATCAAACTTCTATGATCGGTCATCTCTGAATGTAGTTGCCCTGTCAAGGTTGGGCAGTCCCAACAATGCCTTCCTACGAACAGAGCAAACACAATCTTCACTATTCCCCAGTGCTGGATTAATTAAATGCTAACTTATTACGACTAATTAATCTCTAAATTCTGTTGTAATTGATTTAGCTGAAAATTTTACTTCATAACTTATATAAATAGTTTACATCATTTTAAAAATTAATCATCAAAATTTATTTTATTTGATTTATCATTATTACTAATTATTTATGTAAATGAAACTATATTATTATAACTAAATAATTTTTAAATTCATGTACTGTTTAAAATATATTAGTGTTATAACCATTATCCAAATATTACTGTTATTATTTTATTTTACATATTATTTTCAATGTATCTATTTGTTTATTTCATATGTGACTTGATATAAGTAAATAACCGCTAACAATTTTTCATAATTGATTGGTGTTAATATTTTATTATTGGTAGTACATTTATTTCTTATTTCTTAAATTGATAAAAGTTAATTGTATTTAATTAATGCAAAATTAATTTTTATTATTAATACTAGATTTCATTTGATCTAACTTTATATTCTTAAATTTTATATTACTGCTAAGTAATCCTTAAGTTGTTCTGTTAATAGAAATTACATTTTGTTATTACTATCCTATAATTATTATCCAAATGATATTTATCATAACTCTAAATTTATAGTAATTATTTGCTTATCTTATCAAAAATTATTGTCTTAATTATATTATTATTTTCATTATTCTCAAGTTAATAGTCCGGTTGGTACACTAAGGTTTAACCTTCTAAATATAATTTTACATTCACGTAACGATTGATATAATAGATTTTATTTGTTTAAGTGGAATCTGTATATTATATTTCGTTAAATATTGACGTTGGTAATTTATATGATTTAAGTTTGAGTCTACTTAAAATCATAATATATCCTAATAGTTTTTAGATTTTGCTATTAATGCAAAACATCCTATTAGTATACAAATTTATTTTCTTTTAATTCTAATATCACACTAAGCATCTGAATACTTTTATTACTACTTCATTTATATTTGTTTCATTTTAAAAGATTTACTGGATCATTTGTTAGCCTAAATATAATTTCGGCACAAAATTTCTCACAAGTTGAGTCTTTTTATTTTATACGTTATATCATTATCTTCTTATATCTAACGCCTAATACGTATTATATTAACCATCTAGTTAGAAACTCCACATTGTTGAAAAAAACCCTTTTGCTTTCCCACGAAGTTCTAGTTTTTTCGTCCATCTTCTTCTTCTGGTTTTCCTTGCCATGAACGGCTAATCGGCCGGTCATAGGCTCTGATGGTTTACAATCTAATGAAGCACTATGATTCTTATTCTGTGGGTCCTAATCGATTTGGTCGAGGTGTTTTTTTTAACTGAAGATTGGTAGTGGGGGTCTAGGTTTAGGTCATGAGTTCTTCTGCAGAAACCCAATACTACACGGTTAATCCATTGCTTCCCCAACATTGTCAGGTAATCATTATAATTCTTTTCTTGAGCGTGGTTCTCTATTTAATTAAGATCTTGCTGAATCCTATTTCTTGAAGAACACTCACAGATTTCTTAAAACCCTTTGCCATCTGTAAGAAAAATCTCAGAATTCTTACACTTGTTTCCATTCTAATTGTTCCCAGTTAATTAATCTATTCTTCTATCTAATTTGGCTGTGAATTTAAAATTTCTGCTATTTGATTCTTTAATCTGGTTTTTTATTTCTCCCCTTCAAAACCCTAATTTCATACTATAAATACCTTGTAAGATGATGAAACTTTCCCTGAGTTATTCATTTCATACCCTTCAGAAAACACAAAACCCATCTTGTGTTCACCTCAAACCCTCAATTTCTTTCATTACCTCTGTATTAGTAGCTTTAGCTGTGCCTGTGTATCACCATGTCTTATGTTTGGCATGGTGATGTCTCTTAATTTAACCAACCAACTCCAGTTAGCCTTGAATCTGAGTAATGGTGGACCCTTTAACCTCAATGAAGTGATACCTTCAAGATTTCGAAACAATGAAAAACTGTGGACAATTTGTCGTTGGGCAGATTTGCAGAACCAGTTGATAGAAACAGCTGGGATGTTAGGAATGCCCTGCTTTTCCAATGGAAGATTCAAGGTGGATTATCAGTGCGCAAATGCAGTGATTCGGTCTTCATGGTGAGATTTGAAAGGGATTATGAAATGTGTAGAGTATTAGCTGTTGCAACTAGAAAGATATTTGGTGACTTGTTCTATACAAGGAAATGGGAGAGAACTGAAAACTTGGTCACTTGGAGTCCAGATACTGAAATGTTCTTTATCACCATTCACAATCTAACACCAGCTCAAGTAGACAGTGAAAATTTAAGAAGATATTTAGCTTGTATGGGTGAGATCACTTCTTTTTCGTACCCTGTACCCAAAGCTAATGGAACATACTATATTACTGTAAGAGCTTTTATCAGATACAAACAAAGGCTAAGGTTCAGCGTGAGGGCTGAAAATGAAATGGGTTTCTACAATACTATCAACTTCGAACTTCATAACTGCCCCAACAACTTCTGTGGGTTCTGCAACCTCATTGGTCACAAGCTTCAAAATTGTGCAGAATTTGTCATTGCTCAACAACATGCAGAGGAACAACAAGCTGAAGCAGACAACATCATGGAAGCAATGAACCAGTTCAATCAGGTAGAACCAAATATTCAGCAAGAAGAACCTCAGCAAGCTCCAGCTATGATGCAGCATAACACGAGGATAGTTTGTCCAGTGCAGCTGCTGGGCAATCTCAGTCTGAGGTAACATGTTCTGATTACCTACAATATCTTAATGAAGAAAACAACAAGCAAGGTAGCATAAATACAGCTTCTCAGAACAACAATGTGGCATCATCTTCTAGTAATCATAATGGGTCAGTTGAAACTTTCTACAAAATTGATGGTGTGCAAAAGGACTCTTATATGTGGAAAGTGATCCAGAAAAGGACTAGGACTAGTCTGATGTTTAATGTGGTTTCGGGTCAATGAGAGGGTGCAACCTCATCACAGCAAGCTATGGAATCCCACTCAGCTTACCTTAGCAACTGGAATCTTTTGCAGAATTATTTTCAAGGGGATTCAGCTTTGCCTACACCTAAAAGAACTAGAATTACTGAGATAGATGAGAGCATCCCCCACTCGGACCAAGTTGTGACAATTTCTAGAGAAGTTTACAGATCTGAACCACTTGAGAGCAACCTAGTTCACCCCCATGAGTGGTTTAAGGGTGAAGCCTCGACCTCAATGCCTGCAATATTGAAAGACAACTCAAAAGGCAAGGGCATTGCAGATGATAATAACTAATCATCATGACCCTATTATATACAGAAATCCTCTAGTGCTTCAAAGATGCTCTAACCATCAGAGCCTATGTGCTTTCTTACATTTTGGGTTTTCTGTTTTTTTTTTTGCTATTGTGTTGCTTTCTGTTTTTTACTTTCTGCTTTGCTTAGTGTAACTAGTTTACTTTCAGTTCTCTTTCTGTAATTACTTGTCTTTGTGTCTATAATTTCCCTGTCTATATTTACTTGTAATATAGTCTATCAACATAGTTTCCCTTTCTTACTTAACCTTTATCTGTCTGGCTTGGTCTTTCACTACTTGTTTACAACATATCTTCCTTTTACTCTCTGAGTTTTTATTAGCAATCATACTCCTTTTGGCTGATGTTGTGTACTCCCTTAGTGGAATTCCCTGTAATTGTTATCATAAATTCATCTTGTCTGTGTACTTCTTTCTGTCAATTCTACTTATTATTAATCTGTTTGGCTATTCAGTAGTGTATTTTTTACAGTGTCTCTTTATTGTTTGTTTTTTACCTTTTTGTTTTCATTGTCGATTTGTCAAAGCCATCCCACTCTTTCCCCTGTGATATTATGAAATTACTTTCTTTGAACGTGCAAGGTATTGGTACTCCAATTACCCAGGACCATCTTAACCACCTCACTCCAATTACCCAGGACCATCTTAACCACCTCACTCCAATTACCCAGGACCATCTTAACCACCTCACCCTCTTTTACAAGCCGGACATAATTTTGGACATAATTTTGGTTGCCGAGACAAAAGCTCCACTGTCTCGTATGGAAACTTTTTTAAAAAAATCTCATTTTGACGACTGGTTTATAGTTCCTTCGGTGGGAATTGCAAAATGGTTAGCAATTGCGTGGCATAACAACATAAAAATGAACCTTATTTCTTCAAACCTAAATGTGTGTCTTTTCGAATCAGAAATAGGTCTAGTTGAGGTGCTAATCACTTGTGTTTATAGTGCAGTGGAGCCGGAAGCTAAATTTAAACAATGGTCGTATATTACTAACATTGCTCAGCAGGTCAACAAATCCTGGTTACTAATAGGAGATCTAAATGTTATACTAGACCCAGAGGAGAAATAGGGCGGAAATAAAACAAGCTCAAGCAGCAAATCCTTCATAGTTAGAACAATTGATTCTCTGGGCCTTCAAGATGTGGGTTATGAAGGAGCACCATTCACATGGTCAACTAATAGAGAGGGCGATGCTAACATATGCGAAAGAATAGACAGAGCCTTGACCTCATTTCAGTGGTCACAAAATTTTCCCGACACAAAGGTGAGTCATCTTCCTAGAGTTGGTTCTGATCATACACCACTCCTTCTTGATTCAAACCCGGAAAAGCAAAAAATCCAAAAACCATTTAGATGTATCAGATCTTGGCTATCCCATCCAACTATATCCTCATTGGTTGCCAACTCTTGGAATTTCCACTCCAATATCACTCTAGATACAAACATCTATTCGAAGCTTCAATTATTATCCTCGGATCTATCCCAATAGAACTCAGATGTATTTGGAAATATTCATAAGAACATAAAATCCCTGAATAATAGGATTGAAAATCTACACAGAACCGGGAAATATTCCGAAAATCTGAATAAAATAAAAAATCTCCAAGCTGAATTGGGGAAATGGTATAAAATTAAAAATGATTACTACCACCAAATTTCAAGGGATAAATTCTTTAAAGAATACGACCAAAATACGGAGTACTTCTATGCCTCAACTTCAAATAGAAAAAGAATCAATGCTATCAACTCCCTTAGAGAACCATCGGGTTTATGGATTTCAGACAAAGACCAAATTAATACCCTCTTAATAAACCACTTCACTCAAATAGGCACCTCACTCAACAACAATTTAGTGGAAGATTTAGCATTTCTGAAGAGGAAAATTACTCATTAACAATTATCCCTTCAAAAGAAGAAATTTGGAATACTATTACCAAGATGAACCAGTGGGGAGCGTCAGGACCAGATGGGTTTCAAGCGGTTTTTTTTAAGCGAATTGGGATATAATGGGTCCAAATATAATTAGAATAGTTCAAGATTTCTTTAAAACCGGAAATCTAAACCCAGATCTAAACTTTACATTCATAACACTGATCCCAAAGATATATACTCCCCAAACCCCATCAGATTTCAGACCCATCAGCCTTAGCAATACAATATACAAGACCATTTCCAAAATTCTATCAAACCGACTAAAACCAATCCTAAACAAGATAATCACCCCAAATCAATACGCATTCCTTCCAGGGAGACAACTTACGGAAAATATAATAATCGCGCACGAGCTTATTCATTTAGTGAAAAACTCAAAAGCCACGAAAGGTTCCTTTGCTTTAAAGTTAAATCTATCCAAATCTTTTGACAGAGTAGAGTGGAATTTCATCAATTCGGCTCTATCATCCCTAGGCTTTGGTGATGCGTGGATAAATTTAATAATGCAATGCATCTCAACCACCTCTTTTTCTATCCTTCTATATGGTTCCCCGGGTCCGAAATTTAACACTTCCAGAGGATTAAGACAGGGTGACCCGCTTTCACCATACTTGTTCTTAATTTGCATGGAGATCCTTTCGAGACTTTTAGAAAAAGCTATTTTGGAAAAGAAGATATCAGGGCTCAAAATAAATAAAGATGCACCGAACATATCTCATTTGTTCTTCGCAAATGACTGCTTTTTGTTCGCTAAAGCGGATTTAGGGGAGGCTAAAAATCTGTTAGACATCCTTTCAAGATTTGGGGAGATTACAGGACAGATGGTAAACCTCCACAAATACAGTATCTACTTCATCCCTATAATTCATCCAAAATAAGGGAAAAACATTGCGAGAATTCTAAAAGTTCCCTTACTGACAAAAAATGATAGATACCTGGGAACTCCGCTCTTCTTTGATAAAAATAGAAAGAAAACTTTGAACCTCTGCTACAAAAATATTATGCCACTCTACAAGGATGGAAATCGAAATTTCTTTCGCAAGCAGGCAGAACAGTCCTAATAAAATCTATTCTTCAAGGTTATCCTACTTACCAAATGCAAGTGCTAGCTCTGCCTAAAGAAACGTTAGATCAAATGGACAGAATCCAAAGAGATTTTTGGTGGAATAAGGATAAGCCTAAAAGCAGAGGCGGATATATAAGGGCTTGGGCCAGTATCTGCAAGCGTATCTCCCAAGGAGGTCTCGGAATCAAGGACCCGCACCAGTTTAACATAGCTCTCCTTGCAAAACTAGCTAGCCGTCTCATCTCAGATCAAGATCAACTTTGGGCCAAACTCCTCAAAGCGAAATATTTCCCAAACTCTCATCCATTGGAATTCTCTCGATCGTCCAAATTATCCTGGATATGGCAAGCATAAAAAAAGATTGGATCTCATTAAAGGTAATTTTATATGGCAAGTTAAAAATGGAGCCTCCGCAAAAATTTGAGAAGACAAATGGGTTCCTAACACAAATATTATACAAAAGCCCATCAATATCCAAGATTCGGTTCCACATAGGGTCAACGAGCTGATCACCCCCGAAAATACCTGGGATCAAGAAAAAATTAATACTTATTTTCACCCAGAAATAAAAAGAAAAATCCTAGCAATAACCCCAAAAAGTCAAGAACAAGACAAGATCAGATGGCAATATCATCCTTCAGGAACCTTCACGGCAAAAAATGTTTATAACTTTCTCTCAAACCAAGTTCTAGACAGCAATACTGTAACTTCTTTTCCCTGGCAAAAAATATGGAAAATACAAGCAATCCCAAGAATCAAATTGTTCGTCTGGAAACTAGCCCAAAAAGCTCTTCCAACCAATTCAAGACTTGGAATGCATAATGCTGACATAAATACAGAGTGTCCAATGTGTAATTCTCAAGAGCCAGAATCAGAACTACATCTCTTTCGATTGTGTCCTTTCGCGAGAGCTATATGGTTTGGTCTTTCTTTAAAAGCGGTAAACACTAGGAGTAATTCGGATTCCATCGAACATTGGATAAAAAAGCGGATCACGGACCAAGATTACATTCAACTATCAGATAAAATATCTATTATATCCTGGTTCATTTGGAAGCACAGATGTTCCGTAGTTTTTGAGAAAATTAACCCGAGTCCGCTCCAACTCATGGAACAGATTAAAAATTTTCAAAATCAGAATTCTAAGAAAAGGAACCAAAAAAAAACGAAGATTCAAAGAAGTAAAGCCCCCAAAGAGAAATGGTCTAACTTATATTCGGATTGGATAATATTTATTGATGCGGCTTTCAAAAAAGAAGATTCGACCATGGGGTACGCTTTTCTTCTTTATTCTGTGGACAACGAAACTTTATGTATATTGAAGCTAGTTCGGAGTAGGCTGCCTCAGCTTTTCATGCAGAATCAAAAGCACTATTAAAGGCTTCTAGTTGGTTAAGTAAAAATATTCTATCGACGGTCTCTTTAGTTACGGAATGCAAAATGCTGGAGGAGACGATCAACAAATCATATAAAGATTCTCATTGGAGTGCAGACAACACCATACAAGAAGTGAACTCAACATTGGAAAAACTTCCACAAGCACAGGTAAAGTATATAGACAGGAAATATAACTCCATGGAGGACCATATTGCAAAAGAAGCTAGAGTAAAGCAATTTCAACACAGGTCTGCTCATATTCAGCACAAGGTTTTAAAATCTAGTGTTATTTCCAATGTTTTCGATAAAAATGAGCTCACAAACATCTTGTACTTTATTTGTTGATTAATATATCCGTCTTTTACATCAAAAAAAAAAACTATCTAGTTTAGACGCAAAAACATATATCTCTAATTTGTAATTAGTTTAATTCACAAAACTTAATTGTAAATAAGCGTTATCAATTTTCCCTAATTATTTAATTATAATTATTATTTTTATCGTTATATATCCTTATTGACATTTTATTTAAATTAAGTTTAATATAATACTAATTGATAAATGCTAACATTACTTTATCAAAATTGTTATTACTTTTATTGTCATCTATAATTGCTATTATAATATATTTATTATTAACATTGATGGTTGAACTATTATTCTAACTACTCTTACAAATATTATTGAGTCCCATAAATATTATTAATGTTTATGTATTTATAATCCGTTGATTCTACAAAGTGCTCAATAACTTTTTATATGACTTTCAAGATTTATCAATTGTTTTTGATCTCACTATTTTTCTAGTATTTGATTGTATACGTGTTCATACTTTTTAGACTGATTATTCCCTAACCTTTAATAGCTAAAGTTATTGGTGTACCCTACAATTTTTACTTCATTACATACACAAACAATCAAACAAACAAATTAATCAATCAAAAAAATCTTTTAATTATTAATAGATTTTAGTGATTAAGATTTATCTCTCTAACCCAACTCAGTTCTAAACTAATTTATTTCACTAACTGGCACTGGCTATTTCTATCTTTTCCCATGTAAGATCTAATAGTGAGCTTTGATACCAACACTGTAGCGCCCCCAAAGCTAGCAGCTGACTAATCCAAGAGATTAGCTAAATAAAGAGGTACTAAGAAATCATTTACTTAAACGTTCAAATAAGAAATCTACTACATAACTTAACCCAAAACTAGCCCCGCTCAGAAATATTTATATACAATAACTTCTCACAAATGATACATATACAATAGTTATTTGGTTTACAAATAGAATATACAGCATAATAAACATATCAGAAGTTAACCAACTAACAGACTCAACTCTTCGAAGCTTTCGCTGCGCAACTCTGATCTGTCTCTGAAACTGAAAGTGGGAATGGGTGAGCACATCATCCCTAAAAGGGGTGCCCAGTAGGAATAACATTTAACTTTACAGTAATCATAAGCAAGAGTTGGAAAACAATACATATTTTCCCAAACAATAAAAAGTGACCAAGTCACTCAAATAAACAAACATGTATATGGACAAACTCCTTCTTCAAACAATGTATAATATTGATGTCGTTTTGTTCCACACCGAATAATAATATTGTGGTGTATCACCCTAGCCATGTACGTAAAAGCTGAATTCATGTAGATATAAATTTGAAGGAGCGTATCCTATATACCAAAAGTGGAAATTCTCATTTCCCATAACAATTCATAATGACCAACAAAACATTACAAGTCCTTTCCAAATCGTGGAAAGATTCAAAGAATCAACAGAACAATCGTAATGCAAACTAAACAAAGCATGGAATGTACAATCAGACAATGCATGAGTTTGTTAAACAAAGACTTTTGTAAAAGAAATAACAATGGTTATAAAAAAGTTCAATGTATTCCCATCTCTTTTGATGACAAGCCACGCCTTCCTCGAGATCCACGATCCACTGTTTCATCCTTTGAATCGTTCGTTGTTAATATAGACTAATTGTTAATCACACAAGAACTCTAAGAATCTAGCCAAAATGGCTCACACAAGAATCATACAAATCAATCTAATGGTTCTAAGTTCATTTTATCACTTTACACCTTTTCATTATGTATAGCTAAGGTTTACTAACTCAATTAGGTTGATTCTATAGTCTATTATCTAAGTCTTATAAATATCCACATCTTTCTAGAAGAAGTCCAAGGTTAATTCGGACCACAAGAGGTCCATACATCAAAATAGGAATAATAGGTCTAAGCCCAAGTCCGCTAAACAAGCCCATTAACTAAGGTCCAGTCCATCTGAGTCAACTAACGGTCGCTAATGGTCAAACTGGCGATCACATGTCATCTAACAGTCAACGTCTAAATCTAGGTCAAAGTCCACGGTCTATTGGTATGGTCACTGAGTCAAACCGACCCAACTCAGGTTAACAAGGTCAACTCAACTCAGTCAAATAACGAAGTCAGTTAAACGAAAACGAGTCAGACTGACTAAGTTCAGTCAGACAAGCCAAAGGTTCTTACACATCAGTAATTCTAACATCAATTCAACTCCAATCTATTTCACTATATCAAATCATTCATTTCAATTTGTAACTCTAAAATGATTTACAGAGGCAATGCAGCTTACCTGCAATTACATTCCTAAGCAAGCCTCCAATTAATCTCTCATTAAGCTCCACAACTCAAATAACACTCAAACCTCAACTACAACTCCCATTTGAATACACTTCACTTCTAATTGCCTTGCAAACAAAATACCAGCACCAACACTACCAAACTGGCAATTTCATTCATCACAGTGTAATCACCATAACTCAACTTAGTCACTTTAGATCCACCATTTTCATACCCACCAAATCTCAGACTCAAACAACCTGCACTCAGTTTACCTCAATCAACTTCAACAACAACAATTAAGTTTTTCTATTACAAACACCATTCATCCCAATACCAAACCATCTCGATTTTTATACACTGAAGACTAGCAGTTCACTCCAAAATCTTCACCTGCATCAATTCATATTCACCTTTAAACACACTCTCCTCAAAAACTACCATATGTACTCCACTTGACATTCTTCTAACTTTTAGTGTTCACGACTCAGTAGAAACAACATCTCTTCCTATTCCATGTAGTTCACATTCATACAGTACTAAAAACTCAAACCATGTACTCATCTTCATTTATACTAGTTCCATGTAATTCATCATAAGTATCTGTACAACTTCCTTGCATAACCAGATATCTTTCAGAATTCTTAATTCATCAACAAACCTATTAACTCAATAATGAACTTGAATAACCTTACCTAGTTACTGAGAAAGAACAATTACCTTAAATGATTCCATTCCAGCAAAATGATATCAACTAATCTTCTTGTTTGGATCGATTCTTCAATTCTTCTTAAAACTACAACAATCCACTAACTCAATTCATTCAACATCATCTCCTCCCTAAACCATGTGTTTATCACAGCCAATACCTAATTATCTTTCTTCAAACAGAAACAAACCCTAATTCGATTCACCTCCAACACATCCCCAAAACATCCAAATATACTTCAATCAAGAATAAACCCATCATTAATTCAATCCCCTTCACTTTAATTTCATCTTCCAATCCTTCTCCGATTCTTCTTATGAAACCCTAATTCTTGATTCATCTTCAAAACTACTTCATCTCAGCAATTAAACAACAACCCTCTTAATCTTCATCTACCAACAACTCAGTCAACATAATAATTCCACACGAATCCAAAGATCAATCCACAAACCCTAACTTGGTTCCCCTGATTCACTTTAGATACTAATTCTTCTTCTCCTCACAACAAATCAACATCACCACCAACAGACACGCTATGATATTTCCCACCTTTTTCCGATCGTAGAAACACCGATTTGTTCTCTCAAATCTCAACCAGGTGATGAACAGAGAAGAAGAATGAAAAGAAGAAGAAGAAGAAGAAGAAGAAAGAAAGAAGAATAAGAATGAAAGATAAGGAAAATATGAGAGTTATCTTCACGGTATGGGGATAAGGCCAACCAAATTTTACAAAGGCACCCACGTTCTGGATAAGGGATGCCAAGGCGGCTAAACCACAAAATCACTAATTTTCTCTACACACTAATCTGATGATATTTTCTTCGTCCAGTATCCGATTGACACGTTCGAGTAGTCCATTATGCGTGACTTTTCGAGATCTATTCGAAGGTACTAGTTTCATATCTAGATCGTTGTTAGATTAATTTTTATTAATTAACGTTGGTTTTAAACTAATCGAGATATTATTGGCTAATACGTCTATTGACTAGTCTAATAGCGTTGACGAGCTTGAGGGTCTTTATAGAAACGTTTGTCCCTACTTCTTCTATCCGTTTCTACATATGCAATA
Organism: Papaver somniferum; assembly: GCF_003573695.1. NCBI lineage: Eukaryota > Viridiplantae > Streptophyta > Magnoliopsida > Ranunculales > Papaveraceae > Papaver > Papaver somniferum. The sequence goes on along the minus strand of NC_039360.1, from coordinate 13,090,446 downwards.
ACGGGCCTTTAGCCCAACCCCCTACTGTCACCACATTCAATGGCTTGCGCAACAAAGTTCTTATTCATTTCTTAGCTGAAGATGATTTCAACAGAATTAATTCTCAGAGACCTTGATTCGTTTGTGGTTATCAAATGGTATTGAAAGTGGTTCCAACTGAAGGGTAGCCAGCATATCATCAACTCTATTTCGATAAAGAAATAATGTGGTTCAATTTATGCAATATTCCAAACGAGTGTACTGAGTTTGAAGATCTCCAAAAACTCACTCTCAAAATGGGTGAACTCATTGATGTTCAAGCTCCTTTTGTCAAACATCCCCTAAAGAAGAACGCCAAAGTGTGTCTCATAATTCCAGTACAGATAGCTTTGCCAGTGGGCATTCCCCTATTTACCAGTTGTAGAACTCAACCATTTCTGATTGAATATAGATACATCAAGGTGCCAAGGTATTTCTGCACTTCATGTCGTGTTATTGATCATAAAGATCAAAATTGTCCTGCTTGGAAATTAAAGCATAAAAAAATCAAAGAACTTGATGCTTCTAGCAGCAAGTATGTTCTCCCAACCGTCTCCAGGCTAATGATGCCTTCTCCAACGGTAATCAACCAAGTAGATTTTCCCTCTGCTGCCATTAAAGATACCATCATGCAACAAACTGAAATGGTACCAGAAACTCAAATTGATTCTTCTGTACTTGAAATGTGCAATAAAGAAAAACCAAAGAATATTGACCAGCGAATGAAAAATACAACTCAGAAGGGCTTGTCAAACACTTTTCATATGGGTCCCTTTGTAAACAGTTCCACTACTCTGGGGATCTTTGATGTTGGTCCTGTTGAGCAACATTCGACTCTACTGGAGAATGGCTTACCAATCATTCTCAAGCAAGTTACTACTCAAAATGTTACTGTTGAAGCTTCTATTTCTGGTTCCGAGCTAGCCTCTAGTGGTCGTCGTACTACCAACTCATCAAGAAGATTCAAAACTGCTGTTGTCCCAAATACCAACCCAATCATCACTAGAAGAACACTTCACTCAACTGAACATGATGCTCTAGCAAATCTCAAAAGAAAGATCAACCCAAGGGATGATTTGAGGAAATGTACAAGGTCTAATTCTAGTTTGTCTAGCATAGTGGTTATCCCTGAAGAACATGATACTACAGAACCTGATTATGCTCAATTGTGTCCTCCAATTACCAAATTGGGGGATTTACCAGCCATTGACCTTTCTACCTGTTCTCTGAATATCCAACCAGTTTTTTGGAAGCTACAATGTACCTGCTGACAGTTCCCCAAACAACAATGGTGTCCGCAATAATTCTCTTCTCAATGCTGCTACTTCTAGCCTCGATTCCTCCCAAAATGCTTCTCAAAGTGGTGATGATACCAGTGATTCTCTTGGTGGTGGATCTGACTCTACCACTCAGGTAAATTAACCTCAACCAACCCCTTCAATTGATACTGCAAATAATAATATAAACCCTTTCCCTGATAATAACATCAACCTGATTTCTTTGAACATTAGAGGCTTTGGAAAGAAATCTACTAATAAGGAACTTAGTCTACTATGTAGGAATGTCAACCCAGACATTATTTTTTCTCTCTGAAACAAAAATGAACAAAGATATGGCAGCCAGGAAACTAAAAAATATGGGTTTCCCATGTACCTTCAACATCCCTAGTGTTGGTAGAAGTGGTGGTCTTTCTCTTGCTTGGAAAAAAGAAATTTATCTCAACATTGTTTCATCCAGTATGAGGGGTATTTATGTTACATCTACTGACATCATTCATTCTAACACCTGTCACATTCATTTCATGTATGGTGAACCTAATAGTAGTCTTAGAAAAGCCTTTTGGGAACAACAATGTCAGCAACCTAATGCTCCCTTAGATGAACCTGTTTTCTTCATATGAGACTTTAATGCCCTCTTAGGAACTGAAGATAAAAATGGCGGTCTAGAAGTTGATGATCCTGATTTTGAAAACCTTAGAAATTTCTGTTTAGTTTTTAATTTGCATGATCCTGGTTTCTCTTGACCTAGATTTACTTGGTCCAATATGCAGCAAGGTCTAGATTTAATTCTTGAAAGACTAGATAGATGTCTAATAAACCAAACTGCTGAAGATCTTTGTCCTAAAATTTGTGTCAACAATCTCCCCAGGGACTCTTATGATCATTGCCCAATGCATATAGGTTTTAATTATGAGGATATTTGTATGCCTAGACCCTTTCACTTTATGGCTATGTGGATTGAGGATCCTACCTGCAGAGACATTATTGCTAACTCTTGGTCTGTTAATGTGGTAGGTTCCCATGCCTACAAGCTTAAAAATAAACTGTTAAGTACTAAGAAAGGTCTAAGAGATTGGAATAAGTCTTCTTTTGGTAATATTCAAACCAATATATCTACCATTAGAAAAGACTTAGCTGATCTCCAACTCTCTAACCCAACTGATACCAATAATATTGCTAGACTCAAATATAGATTTGAGTACCTTTATAATTTAGAAGAGTTATATTAGAAAGATAAATCTAGGGAGGTCTGTCTCATGGAAGGTGACAGAAATTCGCCCTATTTCCATAGAGTAACTCTCTTTAGGAGAAAAAGAAATTCCATTAGTTGGATTAAGAACTCCTTGAATACTATTCTAACTGATAGAGATAGTATTGGAAATTCTCCAAAAGTATTGTCTGGCCTCTAGGCAAGAAATAAATTTTGAAAAATCTGGCATTTTGTTTAGCAGGAAGATTCCTGAACATAGGAAAGCACTTTTGGCCAATATTTTAGAAATTTCCAGCAGGGATTTAGGAGAAAAATATCTTGGCACTCCTACTGTGTTTCAAGCCTCTAAAATCCAGACTCACATGGGTATTCTCCAAGCTGTTGATGCCAAAAATTTTATCTGGCTTCATAAGCTCCTATCCCAAGCTGTTAGGACTACTCTAATTAATCACATTGGCCAGGCTATCCCCCTGTTTTAAATGGGAGCCTTTCTTATTCCTAAATATCTTTTTAAACAAATGGACTCCCACCTCTGCAAATTCTGGTGGGGGAAAACCTTAGACCCAAAAGACAGAAAGATGCATCTGCTTGGTTGGGACATTTTATGCTCCCCTAAAGCTGAAGGTGGTTTGGGTTTTAAGAAGGATGAATTAAATAATCTGGCTATGCTGGCTAGGAATGCCTGGAGAATCCTGGAAAATCCTAATTGTTTACTGAAAAAGTGGGGGTACAACAACCACACCCAATATTTCGCTTAACAATCTGTATGGAAAAACTCCAATATACTTTCTAGAGAATCAACTAGAATATCAGACTCAATCTAGATAAAAAGTATATCAAAGAGTTTATATCTCAATTTCTCGATTTGATATATACTCAAGCAAAAAGAAATCTGCGAGTCTTTATCAAATACTAGAGAGATAACTTGGATGGTAATAAAATAAAAGCAAAGAAATAAATCACGCAAAGAAAGGATGTGAAAATATTGGATAAAGGTTTCATCTTCATTAGCAAACAAGTATCTAATGTATGATTAAAATTCGTATTTAATCTCGTTATCATCAAAAGCCCTAGAATACCTTATTGCAAGAATACTCCGTCAATTTCCTAAATTCATCAACAAACACATTAGAGCTGCGAGTGTGAATTCTACCTAAAGAATAACCTAACGCCTTGCGCTAATTAAGTTCAATTCCTAGGAGCATTAAGTTTAAGAAATAGGCTAATCAATGCAATTGTCATACATTGCCCATGACAATTCGGACAATGGTCAATTTCTACATATGATTACAAGAGTGTATCACTACAAACCGTAATCATATCATGCTACTCATATTCAAGGTTATCGCTCGATGATGAACCCTAAATTAGCTATAGATATGGATGTAAGTTCAATCAATTCTAGACTTAACTAAACAAACATTCAATTATATTGCAATACATCAATCATGCAATTATTATACGGAGTAGAAATCAAACGATAATATTGAGAGAAAAATAATTCATAAAAATCATAACTTGGTTGCAAAATCCAACTACATCTTCAACCAATAACAAAATCAATTACTTGTGTTTTTGGAAATCATCATAGAAAGCAAAGAAGAACTATCATGTGAAACCCTAGAAAGCAAGTAGAAATCTCCATAATGGAGATATCTAGGTTTAGAGAAAGACTTTTCAATTTATATGCTTCTCCCATTCCAAAAGGATACTCTTTCCAATATTAGGTCTTCTCAAAACCCATCTCCCATTAGTCCACCAAGCCGGTGTTAAAACATCTCTTATGGAAATTCTGGGTCCAAAACTGGTCGCCGGATTGCTAATGTCAGCACCGGAATCCGGTCACCGTTGTCAGAAACCGGTCACCAGAAAACTATCTCCGGCCACTGAACCATCGGAAACTGTCAGCGGCAAGTGCATACTCCCAGCTGTTCAACTCTACCTCTCTATTGTTCAAACATTCACTAGAATCATCTAACTCAATTCCTCATTTCTTGCGAAAACGTGCCCAAAAGCGTGACTCGTAGCTCATATGTCCCACGGCCGATTCTCGCATCCAACACGTTCTACCTTTATGATTGACTGAAACATTATGATTCACACTTTAACTTCCGAAACCCGACAACCGGAACTAGTTCCACCGGCTCGCCATTCTTGATCACTTTAAGCACAGTTTCTGCAGCTGGTTGCGACATTCTATTTCTATTTCACAGCTCAGGACATAAATTCTAATTCATTCCAATCTCCACAATGGCAGCGACAAACCAGACTCAATCAAACCACACTCACCAGATTGCAAACTCATTTCAGCTCCTTCTTAACCCTTTCATAGCCATCTGGCCAATTACCAACAACAACCTCACTGCACCTGCATTTCCTCATTCTCAAGAATTCAAGCACAGAGAACATAGTCTCATAGAGCAGCATCTCAATTTCACCACTGAAATCTTCACAACATCTACATCATTGCTTTGCAATCTCGGGTTCAGACCCATTTGCATACATCTGTGTACATCACTTAGTCTTCGACTCTTGTTACAATCTCACCGGTTTGCATCTCTCAATTCACCTCAAACCAACTACTTATCACTAACCCCGCGACCTCATCTGCAGTTCACTTCACAGCCCTAGCCACTGCCATTTTCTCATCTTCCCATCTGTAACAGCATCAACATACACCTGGACCTCAAGCCAAGAGCATAACCACCAATACCAGTTGCTCAAGATCCATCTCCTGCAAATCACATGCTCATCTGATTCCACCAACAAAACCATCTTCTGCATCCAACAACAACTCCATCTACTCCACTGAGTTATAACTCATTCACCACAGCCTGAGTCATAATAACCATGTAACCTAAACATTCGCTTAAATCATTCCCAGTTTCAGTTCCCTGCACCTGTTATATGCCTTCAACTCAGCTGCAAAAATACATTGCAGCTTCAAATTCCCTCTTTGTAACTCATGTACCATCTCAGTCAGTCCACTACTCCATTGCAGAGACACTGCAATAACAGCACCAACAAATCCACCATCTGCACTTTCCCTGCAATCATCTCAATACGCAGGTCTTTCACATCCATTCACCATTTCAGTCACAGTTTCAACCAACACCCTTGACTGCAACTTCTTCTCATCTTCGAATCACCATTTCCATCAAACCCTTGCCTGAAACGAACCCTAACTTGCATTTTCCGAATCCCTAATTTCTTCAGAACTTCATCAGCTGACCCACAAACCCCATGGCATCAACAATTTCTTCTTCCTTGTCTCAAATTCTACATCTGAGAAAAAAACCCCTAAATCTGTTCTTCAAGAACACCAATACCAACACCACTCAAACCCTAACTTCCTTTCCATCGGATTTCTTCTCTAATGGCTGCAGTTGATCTCTTACTCAAAACCCATGTGTAATCTCTTCACCATAACCCATTATTCCATGGCAGCAACACTTCAAACCCTTGAAATCAAATCGATCTCAAACAACCACATAAACAATCTCCCCGTCAATCAAATAACATCGAACCCTATATCTTTCCGTTGATTTTCTCCTCATCATCTTCTTGAAATCTTCTATCACTTAATCTCAAACCTCATCGAATTTCTTCTCTGTCAGCAGCCGCAACTCTTTCCTCTCTGAATTTCAGGCAAATGGTAATGATAAGAGAGAATATATTTCTTCTTGTTCTCAGGGATAGGTAATGATAAGAATTGTTATAGGCACCCTGCAAATTAATACAGACCACCATGGTTGTTTGTCCTTTGCTTCTCTAGACTAAGATGCAGTGGTTGTCTCCTATCGATGACTTGATTCGACTCCGCTTCCAATTGTAGTTGCACATGAGAATTAGCGTTTTTGCTCTTTTAGACAACGTTTCTTATTCTTTTGTTCCAAATGGCTCCAAAGTACCTAAACAATCAAGAGTAAACATAAGAAAAATAGCAAAGAAAGCATAAACATAGATATAAAATCACGGTGTTTTAGACACCTATCAAATTCCCCCACACTTAGACTTTGCTAGTCCTCGAGCAAATCAAACAAAACAATTCAAAAACATACATACAACTCCGTTTCGTCGAGGCTATGGTCACACTTAGCATGTATAACAAGCCTTTAAACCCCTAGGTGTCCCTAGTGGATGAGTTATAGTCTCGTAAGGGCTTACTAGAGATATACCCACAAAACCTACTTTTCCAACTTACTAGTTCTCCGAAATGATAACATCCAACGCGCTAAGAAGACATAGAGATTCTGCACACTAGTCATAAGAAGTTAGACACATAAATGAACACAATCTCATCCTTAAAAGTTGAGAGAGAAATAACCATCCCTTATCGAAAAAAATTCGGGTTCGTAGTGATCAAAAGTCTCGACTCTGCCTCACAAGAAAGGGTTTTATAAAGTTTCTCTCAATAATAAATAGCTTTTTATGGGTCACACAAAATCCTGCGAACACGTTGAATGGTAGGAAGGCAAAAATCCTCCGAATTGTTTTCAAAACCAACATCTTTTATTCATTTGAAAACCCTTTTTTCTGACGATCTCTAAGAAAGGAAATCAACCACTTAACGAAGGTGGGAATATGCTTACTTACCTCGTTATCCGTTCGACGTGCATCTAGCACCACTCTCACAGCATCCATAGAAACGTTTCCGGTCTTCAATCCTTGTCTTCATCTTCGTCTTCGGCCTTCAACTCTTGATGATGAAATCTTGAACTTCGTAGAATCTTGACAATGTGATTCTTTCCTCTAATTCCTTGTTGCTTGAAACTTCATTATAGATATTCTTTCTTTCCATTGGCTTTATTGAAAGAACAAAACTAAAAACAAACCAAAATATGATACAACACATTTTTCTTGTTTCTTGTCTCTTTTTTCTTTTTTTTTTTCTATTTTTTCTTTTCATTTTTTTTCCCTCTTTTTTTTTCATTTTTTTTTCCTTTTCTAGTTGAGACAAGAAAAATAAAACAAAAACAAAATGAAAACAAACACAAAATAATAAAATTAATAATGAACCTGAAAAAGATTTCTCTTGTCTTGTTTTTTTTTTCAATTTTTTTTCATGAGACAAGATAAATAAACACAAACTGAAAATAAAAAATTAAATAAGTACAAATATCCATGGTGTAAGTACTTTACTGCATGATTCTTCACAACTTGTATGTCTCGATATCATAAACTTCTTGAATTCTCATCTTGATAATCTTCACTCTTGTACAATAGTCTTCAACTTGTAAAAATTCTGCTCTTTGTCTTGTTGCTCTACTTGAATATGAAATCTGCTCATTTTTGTATCGTTGCTTGTAAACCTTGAACGTCTTCAACTTTCCTTCGAATTTGTGATGCTCCTCTTGTTGATGATGATGGTGTTTCTATGGACATGTTGTTGTAGAGAGAGATAAAGTGGATGGTGCTAACTGCGAACAAGAATACAAAAGTGGTATGTAAGTTAGCAATTCGATGTCACCATCATGATTGATAAAATTGCACTCAAGAGATCAAAGTAGTGATTCTATGGTGGGAGGTTGGGTAGCTCACCATTCTACCCGGAATTAACGTACGGTGACACACACTCTAAAAGCACATATTTAGACACGTACAAAGAATTGAAGGTCGGTGCCTCTCATGATGTAACATGGGAAGTCTCCACTATAGGGGACTACAACTCTAATACCGAATTCATTCTGCACCTCATTTTCCACTGGCATGGTTAAATCCAACTTTAACTCTCATACAAGTAAGAAATCCGATCACGTTCTCTGTCATCTCTAAGTTCAGTCACTCTTATGAGAATCTCGATGTAATCTTAGCGACATGTATACTATGCGACTCTAAACTAACTACAAGTTGGAGTTATTCATGCACTACTTTACAGAAAAGTTGAAAAATTTATGAAAAATTTACAATGGAATTGCTTAACCACTCCCCCACACTTAAACTTTACATTGTCCTCAATGTAAATTGAATCGTCCAAAGAAAGTCAAGGTGGAAAATCTTATAATGATATTGTGACAAGAAATCAAAAAAATAAAATAAATGCAAGACAAGAAAAAGCTAAAAACAAAAAAAGAATATAAAAATAAGACAAGAAATACTCATCCTATGGGTTGCCTCCCATTTAGCGCTTGGTTTAAAGTCGTCAGCCCGACTTGCAAGTTGAATTCCCCATACACCAATAATCTGAAAAGTTGAGGATCCTTCCATAGAACTTGTTTTGCAAACACTAGCTTCATACAAATATTAGTAATATAAAACAGAAATGAAGCTATTAACCGATGAAAGTTTCCCCCACACTTATTCTTGTCTACACTTGGAAGTGTGTAAAGAACATAGAAATCAGGAACTTCTATGGTTTCTTCTTTGCAAACATTCATAGTATGAGAATCAAATGTTTCTAATGGTGGATATCGAGAAACAAAGTCATTCAACAATATTCTCGAAGCACATACATTCAAACCAATAAGAGGTAAAGGAGAAGAAACAATATTCAAAGGGTTAGACAAACCTATCACAATATCTTGTATCACGGAATCCTCTTCATCCTTGAAAAACTCAAGTGAATTATTCACCTCTTGTATATCATGGTCCTCTATCAAACCTTGCAACCATTCTTCATCTGTTTGTGCCTTAACCAAAATCTCAGCATCTAATGCATCATTACAATCATATGCAAGCTCAATTGGGTCTTCCACAATATTGGTCATAGCGGTCTCATTCTCAACACACTCCTCTTTATTAGACTCAAACCTTGTTGCAGAATGGAGATTCTTTAGAACACTAGTTTCATCATACTCATGTACCTTTTGAATAGGTGTTTGATCATTAGAAAGATCAAGAGTTGAGTCAACTACACTAATGTCATAAAATATCTCCAAAGGTTGGTCTTTTTCAACACAACTGTCCATTTCCTCTTTGTATTCATCAATGCCTTTTCTTAAGTCGGAAACACCTTTTTGAAGCTCTTGGAGTGATCCATCCAAATTCTGGATATAATGTTCCATTTTTTTGTAAAGCTCGTTCGACAAGGAAAAAGTAGAATCACTTACTTTAGTATTGTTAGGCCAATTATCTTCCCTTTGAATGGGTGAATGATCATAACTACGATCAGAAATTGGGCCAAACGTACTATGAGCACATTCGGTCGATGAAACTGACTCCATGCTTGGTTGTCTACAAACTGACTCCATGTTGTCCATAAATTGTTGCATTTCATCTACCAAACTAGAAGAAATATTAATAGGAGCACAAGTATCATCGCCTCTTTGTGGTTGCTCACTTACATACCCACAGTAAGAAGGTTGGAATGTATGAGAACAACTAAAGTGTTTACCATAACCAAAGGATTGGTTTTGATTGTACTCCCCATAAGGGTGATAATTGTCATGTTGTTGAGGTTGAAAGCCATATTGATTGATCCAAAATGGTCCGTCCATAGAAATTGGTACCTGAAACAAGATTCTCAAAACACGGTTAAGAACCAAAGAATAAGAAAAACTAAAAAAAAAATAAAAAAATAAGAAACCAAAAACAAGTGACAACCGCTGCGCCCCCGGCAGCAGCGCCAAAATTTGATCGTTGTCGTAGGCGTCAAAAATAATTACACTTTCTTACTACTCAAAATATATAATGAAGCAAGGGAAAGAAAGGATCGTTCCCACATAGAGGACTAGGTTGTCAATATGTTTCGGTATCTTATAAGTAACAAGGGGGTTTTTCATATTTTTATAAACTAAAATAAAATAAAAGCAAAGAAATAAATCACGCAAAGCAAGGATGTGAAAATATTGGATAAAGTTTTCATCTTCATTAGCAAACAAGTATTTAATGTATGATTAGAATTCGTATTTAATCTCGTTATCATCAAAAGCCTTAGAATACCTTATTGCAAGAATACTCCATCAATTTCCTAAATTCATCAACAAACACATTAGAGATGCGAGTGTGAATTCTACCTAAAGAATAACCTAACGCCTTGCGCTAATTAAGTTCAATTCCTAGGAGCTTTAAGTTTAAGAAATAGGCTAATCAATGCAATTGTCATACATTGCGCATGACAATTCGAACAATGGTCAATTTCTACATATGATTACAAGAGTGTATCACTACAAACCGTAATCATATCATGCTACTCATATTCAAGGTTATCGCTCGATGATGAACCCTAAATTAGCTATAGATATGGATGTAAGTTCAATCAATTCTAGACTTAACTAAACAAACATTCAATCATATTGCAATACATCAATCATGCAATTATTATACGGAGTAGTAATCAAACGATAATATTGAGAGAAACTAATTCATAAAAATCATAACTTGGTTGCAAAATCCAACTACATCTTCAACCAATAACAAAATCAATTACTTGTGTTTTTGGAAATCATCATAGAAGGCAAAGCAGAAGTATCATGTGAAACCCTAGAACGCAAGTAGAAATCTCCCTATGGAGATATCTAGGTTTAGAGAAAGACTTTTCTATTTATATGCTTCTCCCATTCCAAAAGGATACTCTTTCCAATATTAGGTCTTCTCAAAACCCATCTCCCATTGGTCCACCAAGCCCGTGTTAAAACATCTCTTATGGAAATTCTGGGTCCAAAACTGGTCGCCGGATTGCTAACGTCATCACCGGAATCCGGTCACCGTTGTCAGAAACCGGTCACCAGAAAACTATATCCGGCCACTGAACCATCGGAAACTGTCAGCAGCAAGTGCATACTCCCAGCAGCTCAACTCTACCTCTCTGCAGTTCAAACATTCACTAGAATCATCTGACTCAATTCCTCATTTCTTGCGAAAACGTGCCCAAAAGCGTGACTCGTAGCTCATATGTCCCACGGACGATTCTCGCATCCAACACGTTCTACCTTTATGATTGACTGAAACATTATGATTCACACTTTAACTTCCGAAATCCGACAACCGGAAATAGTTCCACCGGCTCGCCATTCTTGCTCACTTTAAGCACAGTTTCTGCAGCTGGTTGCGACATTCTATTTCTATTTCACAGCTCAGGCCATGAATTCTCATTCATTCCAATCTCCACAATGGCAGAGACAAACCAGACTCAATCAACCACACTCTCCAGATTGCAAACTCATTTAAGCTCCTTCTGAACCCTTTCATAGCCATCTGGCCAATTACCAACAACAGCCTCACTGCACCTGCATTTCCTCATTCTCAAGAATTCAACCACAGAGAACATAGTCTCATACAACATCATCTCAATTCCACCACTGCAATCTTCACAACATCTACATCATTTCTTTGCAATCTCGGCTTCAAACCCATTTGCATACATCTGTGTACATCACTTAGTCTTCGGCTCTTGTTACAATCTCACCAGTTTGCATCTCTCAATTCACCTCAAACCAACTGCTTATCACTAACCCCGCGCCCTCATATGCAGTTCACTTCACATCCCTAGCCACTGTCATTTTCTCATCTTCCCATTTGTAACAGCAACAACATACACCTGGACCTCAAGCCAAGAGCATAACCACCAATACCAGTTGATCAAGATCCATCTCCTGCAAATCACATGATCATCTGATTCCACCAACAAAACCATCTTCTGCAGCCAACAATAAATCCATCTGCTCCACTGAGTTATAACTCATTCACCACAACCTGAGTCATAATAACCATGTAACCTAAATATTCGCTTAAATCATTCCCAGTTTCAGTTCCCTGCACCTGTTATATGCCTTCAACTCAGCTGCAAAAATACATTGCAGCTTCAAATTCCCTCTTTGTAACTCATGTACCATCTCAGTCAGTCCACTACTCCATTGCAGAGACATTGCAATAACAGCACCAACAAATCCACCATCTGCACTTTCCCTGCAATCATCTCAATACGCAGGTCTTTCACATCCATTCACCATTTCAGTCACAGTTTCAACCAACACCCTTGACTGCAACTTCTTCTCATCTTCGAATCACCATTTCCATCAAACCCTTTCCTGAAACGAACCCTAACTTGCATTTTCCGAATCCCTAATTTCTTCAGATATTCATCAGCTGACCCACAAACCCCATGGCGTCAACAATTGCTTCTTCCTTGTCTCAAATTCGACATCTGAGAACAAAACCCCTAAATCTGTTCTTCAAGAACACCAACACCAACACCACTCAAACCCTAACTTCCTTTCCATCTGATTTCTTCTCTAATGGATGCAGTTGATCTCTTACTCAAAACCTATGTTTAATATCTTCACCAGAACCCATTAATCCATGGCAGAAACACTTCAAACCCTTGAAATCAAATCGATATCAAACAACCACAGAAACAATCTCCCTGTCAATCAAATAACATCGAACCCTATATCTTTCCTGTGATTTTCTCCTCATCATCTTCTTGATATCTTCTATCACTCAATCTCAAACCTCATCGAATTTCTTCTCTGTCAGCAGCCGCAACTCTTTCCTCTCTGAATTTCAGGAAAATGGTAATGAGAAGAGAAAATACATTTCTTCTTGTTCTCAGCGATAGGTAATGATAAGAATTGTTATAGGCACCCAGCAAATTAATACAGACTACCATGGTTGTTTGTCCTTTGCTTCTGTAGACTAAGCTGCAGTGGTTGTCTCCTATTGATGACTTGATTCGACTCCGCTTCCAATAGCAGTTGCACATGAGAATTAGCATTTTTGCTCTTTTAGACAACTTTTCTTCTTCTTTTGTTCCAAATGGCTCCAAACTGCCTAAACACTCAAGAGTAAACATAAGATACATATTTTACAAGAAAAATAGCAAAGAAAGCATAAACATAGATATAAAATCACAGTGTTTTAGACACCTATCAGTTAACCACAAGAAAACCCATGATTAATTTAATCGAAAATGCTCAACATAAGTGAACTTATGGAGACTCAAAAATATACAATTAGATTAATCACAAGAGAACCCATAATTAATCTAATCAAAATACACAACCAAACTAATCACAAAAGTAATCAATTTAATTGGTCATGCTCGACATAAGAGAACTTACGGAGCAACAACTAAATAACCAAACAAGATGATTAATTTAGTTGAATATGCTCGACATAAAGTATCTCGCGGAACAACAACTAAGCTAATCATAAAAATAATCAACTTGGTCGTTAAGTGCTCAACATAAGACACTTTATGGAGCCTCAGGATAATACATAAAATATGGATCAGGGAAGATCAATACTGCGGAATACACAAGAATTCATTCTATTTTCCATCACTATTCGCATAGCGACATACAATAGACATAATCCTTGAAAACAAAAGATTTTAACCAATCTCTCATCAATAATTGACATAATAGGATTAACTTTTGTATTTGTCAAAAGCTTATTCATTCTTTTATGAATACATGCATATCAACATACGAAAGACTTTAATTTTGACAAGGTATGGGACAGTCATAGTTCACGGACGCAAACACACATATCCCATAACAATTTTGCAATATATAAACCCATAAATATTAGTACTGCAAAAATCATCTTCCAAACAAATTTAGAATTTAAACCAATAAATCTAAAAAAATGAAGATGAAAACGTTGGACATAGCTATGTGTAATCACAGTAATGGCTATTCCAAACTCTAGTTATTCTTCTAACAAAAACAAGAAAATAAAAGATTTACTAGGAAAAAAATATCATCTTTTACTCATTGTCTTCCTCATCGGAAATACTCCAAGATGCTTGAATTGTTTTCAACTCTTCCTTGAGCTCGGGAAACTTAGTTGCAACCAATGACAATTGTTCTTGTACGCATTTAACCCTTGAATCGACCTTACACACGCCCTTGTGAATTTTTTGAATAAGGCTCAAGGTGGTAGGGTCACAATCGTTAAGTGAAGCATTTATTTGTCTTTTGCACACATTCTCCCTTATGCGTCTGAAGGTACAGGGACGAACTGGTTTGGGAACCCCGAGAGAGTTGACAATTTGATCAAAACCACGATCACAGCAAATTTGACCAATCAAGCAAGGGTAACCTAACATCTTGATGGGTGAAGTCATCGAAATCATTTGAAAGATGATAAAACCGCAAATATCGAGACTTTGAACACCCGATTCAAGGAAATAGACCAATTCCGCAAACTCATGACTCCACCAAGAATTCTCAATTGTGGAGGGACAAAGATTCGAGATACCAAGTTTTCCAAATGCCATCAACGCAATACTAAGATCATGACTAGGAAACTTTCCTTGATTCCAAGCTACCTTCTTGCCACAAAGCCCAATAGATATTTCATCACATGATGGACGTTCATCAGTTGGTCTAGGAAGACGCATGTTTCCTAACGGAATGTTGGTAATCTTTGAAATTAATTCTCTATCAACAAGAAATCTTTTTCTATTTATCATGTATTTGAATTCCATCTTATTAAGATCAACATCATGAATGTTGGCATAGAAAATTCTTATCAGAGAATCAAATCCTTGACCATGACCATCAAAGATATTTCCAAGCTTGAATTTTTTTAAGCAAGCTAAATCCTCTTCATGCCCACTTGAGAGATCCAATTTCTTTTCTAGGATAAAACCTTTAGATGAAATCTTTTCAAAAATTCTAGCACAAGAATCATCCACAAACCTAATCCTAAGAGAACTTTGGTCATAAGGAGAATCCATGCTAGAGGTATTTGAGCTTTTGGAGCTTCTTTTTGATCCCTTAGAATTCATCATGAGATCTAAGAAATTGAAAGGAACAAGAGGAATTTACTTACTTGGAGTGAATATTGAACACCCTTTCTTTCAATTTCTCCAAGAAGGCTTCAATGAAGGAAACACACAAAACCCTTGAGGTTTCCGTACGCGGACGGGTGATGAAGAAGAGGGTGCGCGAACTTCTTCTTTATAAGACCAAAAATGGGCTTGGACACGTTTGTGAACAGCGACCCACATAAGGAAAGTGGGATTTTATTAGCCGTTTGCACATCAAAGGTTATGCATCCCGTGACAACACACTTTTGTGAGAGACGATGGATGTAGTAGAAAGCTTTATTTGGTATTCTATAAGAGAATAACAAAATTGTACACAACTCAAACATTTCTTGCCCTATTCCAAGATATATACAAATGGGGTAGTGCCAGGCTTGTTACCAAGAGGAATAATGTGCAGAGGAATTCTCATGCAACATTTCTGGTTGATATGTGTAAACAGTCCCCGTGATATAATCAACGTAATGATGATAATCAGGGCAGTCAGAGATTTCTGTCCTTCGTTTGATCTGGCTAGAAGGAAAATTCTTCTGAATCATATGTTGTACAATATTATTCGACGGTTTAACATGTACAGAACCTTTTTCGGAAGGATTCTTAGACTTAACAGAATTAATTTTTTCTAAGAGTTTAAAAACGCCTTCGAACGCTCTAAATAAATCTTTATCAATTGATCCATTACGATAGTATTAGTTAATCTAGTGAGGGTCCATATCCTTGAGCGTGACGAACGTTTCCTCAATCTTTCCTTCTTTTTATTTTTTTTCCTTTATATTGGTTCTCATCATCTAAATTTTCCTTTTTAGATGAAATGAGATAATCATGTGAACCCGGAGGTTTTAACGATAATAATCCTTGAGCAATCTTTGAGGATTTCTGGCGTGCGTTACAGATGCCAAGAGCAAGTTTTCCAAAGAAATTTCCCATGGGACAATTTTTAAGGAACGAACAAACACAAACTTATCAGGTTTAGAGTGTTTGCCTGCTCTGATACCAATTGAAAAAGTGGGGGTACAACAACTACACCCAATATTTCGCTTAGCAATATGTATGGACAAACTCCAATATACTTTCTAGAGAATCAACTAGACAGTCAGACTCAATCTAGATAAAAAGTATATCAAAAAGTTTATATCTCAATCTCTCGATTTGATATATACTCAAGCAAAAAGAAATCTGCGAGTCTTTATCAAATACTAGAGAGATAACTTGGATGGTACCAAAGACCAATATCCAAGTGTCAATCAATTTAAATCAACAACCAAAAGGTCGGATATTCTAATTGATTGAACAACACACAACCTGTGATATTTCAATTATATAATAAATATAATGCGGAAAAGAAATAACACAGACACAACGAGGAAACCACAAATACAGAAAAACCCCGGGACCTAGTCCAGATTGAACACACACTGTATTAAGACGCTACAGACACTAGCCTACTCCAAATTAACTTCGGTCTGGACTGTAGTTGAACCCCAATAAATCTCATACTGATCTAAGGTACAGTTATGCTCCTGCGTCTATGATCCCAGCAGGATGCTACTTACTTGATTCCCTTAGATGATCTCACCCAAAACTAAGAGTTATTACGATCCAAAGTCGAAGACTTTAATAAACAAATCTGTATCACACAGAAAAGTCTACAGTAATAGATAAATCCGTCTCCCACGAATATACCTACGAGTTTTGTTCCGTATTTTGATAAATCAAGGTGAACAGGAACCAATTGATAAATCAGACTTATATTCCCGAAGAACAACCTAGTTCTATCAATCACCTCACAATAATCTTAATCGACGCACCGAAAAAAGATATTGCGGAATCACAAACGATGAGACGAAGTGTTCGTGATTTCTTTTATATCTTGCCTATAGGAGATATTAATCTCAAGCCAATTATTACAATTGTACTAGTACGATAGAAACAACAAGATCAGATCACACTACTACAAGAAAGTAGTATCGGTCTGGCTTCACAATCCCAATGAAGTCTTTAAGTCGTTAACCTGGTTTAGAAGAAGAAACCAAAGGTTAAAGGAGAATCGACTCTAGCTTAGCACAACTAGTATCACACAGAATTTTTGGGGATTAGGTTTCCCAGTTGCTAGAGTTCTCCCTTATATAGTCTTTCAAATCAGGGTTTGCAATCAATGTTAGCTTGGTAACAAAGCATTCAATATTCACCGTTAGATGAAAAACTGATTAGATTCAAGCTAATATCTTTCAACCGTTAGATCGAAAACTAGCTTGTTACACACAAATGAAATGCACGTTTCTAGGCTTGTGTAACCGTACCCAAACCTGTACATTTGTTGGTTCAACAATAGTCAACCAAATGGTTAGCCATATGATCACTTTCATATCAACCATTTTCTTCTTCACCATAACTAGTTCAAGTGACTCAAAAGAACTAGTTAGAGAGTTGTTCAATTGCAAGGAAATCTTATGTAACTACACGAGACACAATTGAAGCAAAAACGATTAGATTCACTCGAATCGGTTCATGAACTATATAGCCACGGTTAGAAATTTGCATTCCTTAGTGTATATAAGAATAAGTTCACAAACATCGTTTTTAGATATAACCTACTCAAGTTCGCGGACTGGGTTCGCAGATTTAAGTTGCACAAACTCCAGCAGAATTTCTCGGGTCGAGAACTTCCGCCAGTTTGCGGACTGAGTTCGCGGACTTGGCTCACGCCACTGTTCCGGTTCTCTTGATCAACAAAGTTCGCAAACTTCGGTTCAAGGAATAAGGATTTATACATATATGTGTTTCCACAACAATGCTTATATCCTCCAATGGTTATATAATCTAAACTCTCATTTCAATCATTTGAAACATTCTTAGAGGACGTTGATATTCTATAGTTGTTATTCACAAATTAACTATTTTTCGTCAAAGTAAGCAATTTTCAAAGTGATTGAAACTTGTCATGACTTTCGTCACTAGGTAAAGATGAACTTGGTTAAAGCGAAAGCTTACCAACACATATTTCGAGAAATAGATAGGCGAGATAAACTCGGCTCGAAATAGCAAATGTGTATAATCTAAGTCTATATAGAAAAATGACTTTTGTCTCAATATAGGAGATAAATAGACTTTTGAGTGATAGATAAGTTCAAGTATCCACATACCTTTTAGTCGATGAAGATCCACCGGTTCCTTGAGTAGTCCTTCATCTTGTATGATGATTTCCATGGAATTCTTGAGCTCAACTACACTTTCTATCCTAGTCCGAGACCTTAGCTATAGTAGACTAGAAATCAAGACTTATAGTATTGATCACTAACATTTACAAACATGCTTGAGATAGCAACGCATGCGAGTTCGACCGAGCAATACTCTAACATTTACTGACCACTGTTCTTAAGGCTAGATACTTTCCTAGAACTGATTTCTTGAATGCCAAGTGTACTGGTAAGTGCTCTTGGACTTGGAAGTGTCTTCATGCCATAAAGGAACTAATAAAGCCTTTCATCTCTTGGATTGTTGGGGATGGTCAATTTATTGACCCATGGAGTGATAAATGGATACCTACTTTGGGTTCTGCCACACCCAACCCTCTAGTCCCTCCTGATCCTAGTATTAAAGTGTCTTATTTTATGATCCTCATTCTAGAAGTTGGGATGAGTCTAAACTTAACACCCATTTTGATAATGCTTTTGTCCAGAAGATTATCACTATTCTCTTAAGCCATCTTTGCACTCCTGACAGGAGGGCTCGAGTTTTCTTCTAAATCTTCCTACTTGGGTCTCAGAGGCCTTAGGCCTTTCCCTTGTAAAAACCTTTGGAAGCGTATTTGGAAAGTTATAGTTCCTTACAGAATTCAGGTCTTTTTATGGAGAGAAGCTAGAAATGATTTACCCCTAGAACAATCCTTCACACTAGAATGCCTATGCATAGTGTGGATTTTCCTAGGTGTTCTGATCCTCAGGAAACTATTATGCATGCTCTGGTCACTTGTCCCTTTGCTAGCAGAGTCTGGTTCATCTCTGATTTCAACATAAACACTCAATTTTTACAAAATAAGTCTTTTGTGGATTGGCTTCTTTTCTGGTTAATTGAACCTCAATCTAAACTCCTTGAGGATGATCAATGTCTTTTTGTGGCTATTTTATGGTCTATTTGGACTAGTAGAAACAATTTCATCTTTCAAAACACTAGGGAAAATCATACTTCTGTCCTTGCTAGAGCCATAGCTATGCTCCTCACTAGGAAGACTAGTTTGCATGTCTCTACTTCTTTCTCTGTCAGTATTTGTGATAAATGGATGCCTCCCCCTATTGGTTGGATTAAATGAAATATTGATGGTGCCTTTGGTATTATCTCTGGAGCTAATGGTGCAGGGTATGTGATGCGAGACTTCTCAATAAAAGGAACCTTTTGTGCATCCTTAGTTTTTGAAGTTTTTTCTGCTGAAGAAGCTGAAGCAAGAGCCATCTGGGCGGTCCTGAATAAAGCTTTGGAGGAACGTCTAACTCACATCATCATATAAAGTGATGCTAAGTCCCTTATCGACCAATTTTCTGTTAGGAATTTCGAGGGGAACTCGCGTACGGATGCTCTTTTTAAAGACATTCAATTTTTCTCGTCTAAGTTAGTTGCTTGTATCTTTACTTTCCAACCTCCTTATTGTAATTTTGTAGCTCATGAGCTTGCTCAGTGGGATAAAAACAACAATTCTACCATGTACTGGTCTACCTCTCCTGCCTCTTACCAACAGTTGAGGAGGACCATTAGCCTTGTTGAAGGCCTTCGTCTATAAAAAAGTACGTATAACTAAAGTATACTTACTTAATCAACAAATAACCAACAATAATGGCCACATACCAAGAACAACCACGTCCCTTTAAATTAAAATTAAAAGATCCTTTTTAAAATAAAAAAAAAACTCTATTGTTTTGGCTGTAGGGGCTGAGTTTTTGGGGGATTAAAATGATAATCAAAACCAAAAGGTGGATATGGGGGACCTAATTTATGTAAAATATCGAAAATACCCTCAATCATTTTAGTTTATTATTTTTCTACCATTCCATTAACTAATTAATCTAATACAATAAAACTGAAATCAATTAACTAATTAAAAAAACCAAAAATCATAAAAACAAAAAAAAAGGAAACTATCATTATCCTTCTCATCTTATCCTCTTCTCATCTCTTTCTTCTTCTTCTTCTTCTTCTTCGTCTTCTTCTTCTTCTCTTATTCGTTTGAGACGATTAATCGTCGATTAAATTCATTGTATAAAACCATGAAAACAAAGAACAACCTAGGGAAATCGTCGTTGAATCCACCTCCTCCTGAAGCAGAGAAATCAACTTTACCAACTGAAGATGAAACTGAAGATCAAGAAGAAGTGAATGAAGGAGATGAACCAGCCGCCGATACTCCTGATATGATTGCAATAAAGTATGAATTGAAAAACCAACTCTTTATTTAAGCGTTTGAATGATTATTCAATTGGTTTCGAAAAATTTAGGTCTGAAGAAACTAATTCTGAAACTGCTTACGGCTGGGAGTTCTTGTTTTCCCAGCCTTCAATACTTGTTACGGTTGGGATTACTAAGAACTCCCAGCCGTAAATATGTGTTACGGTTGGGATCTCTAAAAAATTCCAGCCATAAAATACGCGATGCAGACGAGAGTTCAGAAATTGCAACAAGTTGTTTACGGCTAGGTTATTCCTAGACGTATATTCTTCTGTGTTCGAATTTTTTTTCATCGGTAGTGTTTACGTCTAGGTTTTTTCTATCTGTAATTTTATTTCCTAACGGCTAGGTTTTTCCTAGCCATATATATTACTGTGCTGAAAATTAAACCAACTGTATCTTCACGTGTAGGTTTTCCTATCCTTAATTTGAGTAACCAAGCCGCAAATTATGTTTCCTAGACGTTATATGTTTTACGTCTAGGTCGATTACTAAATATCTCATTCGTAATTGCTTTACGTCTTGGACTGTCAATTTTTCCTAGCCATGTTTGTTGTCACGGCTTGGTTATGTCTAGATGTCTCAAACACAACCTATCCTTCCAAAGCAAGACCGGTGAAGCGGAAGAAGAGTTTGAGATAGGTGGCGGAGCCGTGCTTAGAGATAAAAGGAAATTTAGTCTACAGGGTGAACGTCGTGAAATAGTTTATATGGCAAGGAATATTAACATGGTTCGTCTGAAGGAGAAGTTTGAGGATTCTGACCGCAAAACTGCTAGTGGAGAGGTGGTGATGCACGCAGAAAGAGCTAGACATACAACTATAACTTACTTGTTGCACGCTCTTGGGACAGTCTTTTTCCCCGATGTCTCAGGAAATAAGGTAAATACTTGTTATTTGCAGTGGTTGAAGACTCTCAGTCTCGATCCAGAAACAAAAGAGGTACTTAGGTACTCGTGGGGCACCTCCCTCCTCTCTAGTGTGATGGAAAATCTTTGCAAAGTTTCTAGGTGGAAGGAAACATAAATTACGGGATGTGTTGGTCTTATCCATATATCTTTTTGTTTTAATATAAAAAATGTTTATTTTTGTACTTTTATATTGGTTTGTGTGTAATATCTTATTTATAATTTATTTATTTTCGTAGTCATGCGCTTACGACCATTTTAAATGCTTGAGGTCTTCTCGGTATAAGAATTGGGCTCTAGAGAAACCTATAGGAGAAAGATACCCTTTTCGAGGGACCCAACACAAGGTTAAAGAGACGGAAATGGTCGAAATGAGGAAAAAGTTGGATGCTTTGACAATCGATGATGTGGTTTTTGATCCATATTTGAAACTTGATGAGGATGAAGAAGATGAATTTGGTGATAGAGTATTTTCTGATGTGGCGACCTATGTGAGACCTTTGTTTCATTCAATTTGGTTCGTCATTTTAGATCCTCGTAGAACGCTCCGCCAAATTGGTATTGTCTAGAAAATAGTACCCGAAGACTCTCGTTTAAAACTGAGCGTAGCCAACTCCAAATTTAAGGACAAAGATGTCAGATTGATCTATGAACCATCACCGTCGATCGATCATCCGAATGCTCGTTCCGAAGAAGTAAACCAAATGAGTAGAAGAGCGCTTGAAGCTTCTCATGGCACTTCCAAAGCGGATGCGAATTACATGGAATGGTATCAAGAGTGGTCTCATCCATCTGTGGAAAATTTGGATCCGGAAGCGAAGAGACACTTCAATAAGGCAGAGAGTTCAAAATCAAGGACATCAAGGAATGAAGAAAGTGATTGGGAGGAGATGGTGGTACATATACTATTAATTGTGTTTGTATATGTTTTTTTTTTAATTATATATGAATAATTGCAGTATGTGTATTTCATATGACTTGACCCATATGATTAATTCGGGTGAGAAGTTAGCGGTCCCTGAACAAAGACTAATCTGGAATCGAGTTAAAGGCATAATAATCCCTGAGAAAGGAGGTATATATGCTTATGAAGAGGACTGACCACGGAGACGTAAGAGGGATAGGTCTCCTTATTCTATCGACGACTCGGATACTCCCTCCGGTGAGCAAGTTCAATCAAAGCAAGAAAAGGTGGTCGAGGCGATCGAGGTGGAGGTAAAAAAGGTGAAAAAGGTGGACGTGGTCGCGGTGAAAAAGGTGGCCTGGTGGAACAAGTGCTCGAGATGGACGTGGTGGAGGTAAAAAAAAACTCCAATTCAAGGTGGCAGTGGAAGAGGTAAAAAATCTAGAGTTGTAGAACAGGTTGTGGAACAGGAGAAAGAGGACGACGATTTGGATCCATTTTTGCGCTCGGATTCAGAGGAGGAATCAAGTGAATGACTATTTTTTGATTATCTTATCTATTTACTATTTTTTTGTTTGGTTATGGATATGGATGAATGAATTTTTATAACTTTACATGTATGAATGAATGTTAGTCTTTCCATTTGTCCAATCTAAGAACAATGAGAAAAAAATCAACATTATTGAAAATTTTGGGCACTTTCGGCTAGGTCGATGCTTCATATAACCTAGATGTAAATTCATGTAATTTTTTTCAAATAAACTTGCACATGTTTTCGGTTAGAAACCCCCGGACGTTACCCAGAAATCGGTTAGGAAAAACATCTGTAATATGTTTACGGTTGAGAAAAAAAAATAGCCGTATATTACTCTGTTCACCCAAAAAGAAAATAACTTCTGGTTACAGCTACATATCCATGTCGTGTATCTTTGTTACAGTTAGGACACCAAACCGTAATTCTGAAATAAAGTTACAACTCTACGACTTGGTCGACCTTTCTAGTTCCTAGCCGTAAAGTCAGAACGGTTAGGAACTGTATCCGTAATTTTTTTATGGTTGGGAAATACCTAGTTGTATATTACTTTGATAACCCAAAAAGAAAATGACTCTTGGTTATGGCTATATATCCAGACGTAATTCTGATAGAAAGTAACAACTCTGATTTGCGGTTAGAAATACTAGACGTAAATCTAACACACCACAAACCCTGCAGGTTTATACTTAATTACGGCTTGGTCGACCTATCGATTTCCTAGTCATAAACACATATAATTTCCTTTTGTACCACATCATATCGGCTAGTGAAAAAGCGGGGGTCTAACAACCTCACCCAATATTTCGTTTAGGCAATCTGTATGGAAAAATTCCAATATAAATCTTAGAGCACCAACTAATAAAGCGACTTCAATCAAGAAGTATATCCAAGAGTTATATCGTTGTTTCTTGATGTAATCAGTAAATCAAATAGATAGAATCTGTGAACCTGATTATTATAAGAAACAACTTGGACGGTATCAAAAACCAATATCCAAGCGTCAATCAATTCAATCAACAACCAAAGGTTGGATTCACAATTGATTGAACTTATGCACAACCTGTGATATTTCAATTATATAGAAAATATAATGCGGAAAAGAAATAGCACAGACACCAGAATTTTGTTAACGAGGAAATCGCAAATGCAGAAAAACCCTGGGACCTAGTCCAGATTTGAGCACCACACTGTATTAAGTCGCTGCAGACACTATCCTGCTCCAAGTTAACTTCGGACTGGAATGTAGTTGAGATGAGTTTACATACCTCTGACGACTTCTGAACAAGTTTGAGCTTGTTTGCTGGTAGGCTCTTAAAGATGTAGAAAATAAGACAATGAAGCAGCCTACATGTTATACCTGTAAGTGCACAGGGTCAGTTGTATCTTGTGTGCAAGAACAGGGTCATTCCACAGGGACTTGGGTGTGTAGTTGAAGTTTCCTAAGCTAAGCAGTGACAGTAAGTGACAGTGGCAGTGAGCCAAAGATGCAAAGATTGACAGTGGCAAAGAATCAAAGGCAATGAGCCTAAGGCAGTGAGAAATAAAGAACCAAGGAAGTAATGGCAGTGAAGCACTAGAAAGTGACTAAGAATTAAAGAATGTAGATTAAAAGGTCACTAGGGCAGTTGAATCTACCTCCTATCCTACACTAAGTGGATTCAGTCTCAATAATGTTCTTGTCCCTTGTATAGATAACGGAAAACTTCTAGGCTCTGCCGATTATCTAGATGGCAGGAAAGATTCTAGTCTGCTGCACATCAAAGGGTGGTTACATGAGAAAGATTTAGTGTCACTAATATGATTCCTAACCCTAGTATTAGCTGCCCTCTCACAAAACAAACTAACCACATATCAATCATTTAGATAGTTAAATAATCCTGTTATTCACAACATTATAGCACAACAAGAACAATACTAAAACATAAATCAAAATTAGCAGTAGGTTATTGGTTTCATCTCAACCCTAGCAATGAACTCAGAACATAATTAACATTAAAATGGAACTAAACATGAAATTGCAAATAAACTGAATTATGAAATTGAAATTGAAACAACAACATGAAATTAACCCAATTAGGGGGTTTCTCGGATGACCCAAGAACAGTTTTTGCATTCTCTACAGCTTCCCTTTTATAGCTTACAACAAAATCCCTAATTTCACAAAACCCTAAATTTGCAAACCCTAAATTAATTTGGGGAAAATCAAATTCTCTCACCCATGTGTGAATTGGCTTCGACCCATGCTTCTGTTGATGTTCTACTGCTCCTCCTCTAGCTCTTGTTGCGCTGTTGGCCTAGCCCTAGACTTCTGTGAACCCTAGCTTCTCTCACTGTCGAGTTTGTAGCATCAGGACTCGATGCTACAGACGAGAAAGGAAGAGACAAGGGTGGTGATGGAATACTGAGTTTGTCGGGGGAAGGTGGTAGTGGTGGTGTTCGAGATGAAGGTGGAAGAAGTTGCAGGTCTGTTGGGGGATGGCTGTTGCAGAGAATTTGGGGAGAAGAGAGCTCGATGGATAATGAGATTAGGGTATGTTTGTTTGGGGTGTAGGTGTTCGGTTGCTAGGGTGTGAAGCGGGGATAGCGAACTTTGATGAACATCGAGTAAAGAGCGTTGGATGATCCCATATAGATTGAATCGAACGGCTACGATGGAGAGGTATGTAGCGACCGTTGGATTATGAGATACAACAAAATTGACGGCTTCAGATGGAGTTAGGTACTATGGTGTTTGACAGGAGCTTCGGATTTTGATGCACAATGATGAGGCGACCGTTGGATGACAAGATGGATCCAATCTGACGGCTCTCATGGACATGGGTATGGATAATGGAAATGGATTTGGGTAAGGGTTTTGGGCCTTGGGTATGCCAAGCCCATATCTTCTTTAAGAACAATTCTTCCTCTTCAAGCCCACTTCTAATTAATCCGGCTCTTGCAAACATCATTCTTCACTTCCTCCTAGCGGGAGTCTTTGCCGTTTCTTTGCTCTTTTTGCTTCGTGAGTTAACCAGGCTTTATTTAGTACCTAAAAATGCAAAATTAATTAAGAAAAGTATTTATTCTTGAAAACAACGAAAACACAGAATATGGGATAAAATGTAGAATTAATGCACAAAAGATGAGTTAAATGCCAAGAAAAATATATAGAAATATGCACTTTTTAGCACTCATCAAATACCCCCAAACCTGAATTTTACTTGTCCTCAAGTAAAACAAAACTAAGGAAATTCTACCTATACCACTGTCGCTGGTCTCTCGAATGCATTTAGCGTATGCACTAAGCCTTTTAAACCACTAAGTGTCCCTAGTGGACGAGTTGAAGTCTCGTGAAGGTTTGCTTAGAACGTACCTACAAAGTTCTAGGTCAAAATATAAGCTCAGATTCCATCAAATGTGACATGTGCAAGTCAGTTTAAGCTCACAGCAAAATGGAGATGTCAATCTAGCTATCAAAGGCACAATCCTAGCACTGATAACAAATAAAGACATGTGATAAGAGTGTAAAGTGTATCTACACATGTGTAAAGAAAGATCGGATGTTATGACTACTAATCACCAAGAGATAGTTTCTCAGGCTAAGAACCAAGGTCGAAATCTAGCTAGCTGTCCGGACTTTACGAGAATTGTGAATGAGTTGGAGGTATTTCACAATTACTCGCGTTGTACATCAATGGCATACACCCTTCCTTGCTTATTACAATGAAACAACAAATGACTATTACATGACTCTTATTTACATTGACTACTCTCTTTTATTTTTGGAACAAGAGAGGATGGAATTGATAAATACTTGATTTTTTTTTTTTTTTTTTTTTCTGAATATATACATCATTTTTTTTTTTTTTTTTTTGTTGAAAAGGAAACACTTTTGATACATACAAAAGAAACAAAAATTACATGACATTTGCAAGAGGTAGCCCTTTTTGATGCACCCAGTTAAATTCGATGGTTGTCTTTCTTAATGTAACCTCCACCTTCTATCCCAACCAACCAAAGAACAAGCTAGTCAAGTTTCGTTCAGTATTCTAAAGTGATTGGCAATCGTGACTTCCTATCAAACACCTTGAAGATCGAGGCTATACATGTATTGGTAGATCGTGCGCGTGCAAGTTTCTTATCACTATGTGAATTGTGCTAGAATCAGGGTGCCTAAATATCTAGACTAAGACTCCTAATAATTACATATTTGCACGAGAGTCAACATTTCAAGGTAAATGAGCTCCATTTTTATGTTTTTTTTTTCAATTTTTTAATTTTTGATTTTGATTTTTTTGTTTTTTTCATTTTTTTTTTTTTCAAAAAGAAGGAGTTCTTGTTTTCAATTATGGCATATTATCAAAGTATCTACTTTTCACCCCCAAACCTAAACTAAACATTGTCCTCAATGTTTCAAAATATGAACAAAATTATAATACAACATATGAAGAGGATCATGTTGAGTAGAGAAAAAGGAAAGAGAATACCCGATTTCGGCGAAAGCAATATTAGAACTCCGTTATTCAAGGCAAGAATCCAACATATGTCAGCCGAGATCATATTGGATTAGCAAAATATATACAAAAGGAACAAAAAGGTTTTTAAGAAATTTTATCTACTGGATTATATACAAAAATTCACCATACACTAACAATCTAAAGAGTTGAGGATCAACCCAAAAGACAAAGTGTAGAGGTTTCAACAGCTTCACACAAATATAACAGGAAAGAAACGCAAGTGAAACTGTGAAACAAAATGAGCTACCCCCAAACCTGGATTTTTCAACGGATAAAATTTTGGAAACAAAATCTCGCAGTTTTGGGGGTTCATCATGCACAAGGTCTAGCTCGAAATGAACTTTGATAGGGACGGGCAAACATGCTAATTTCAACTGTGGCTCCTCAAAGATATTATACTTAGATGCAAAATAGTCCAAAAGGACTTGGGAAGCACACAGTTCCAAACCTAGATTAGGGACTCTCAGAAAAGTCGGTTTGACAATATGGGTACAAACCAAATCTAGGTTGGGTGGAAGGCCATCAGATTGTGACTTATGTAGGACGATAGGCACATCATTACTAATCACATCAACATCTCCTAAGTCTTCTACACGTGTCACAACATGCTCACAATCATCAAACAAATTGGCAAGATCACAATCAGAGTCATCAACATCATCAACAAATTTATTCTCATGCATCGGCAAATCAGGAAAAATATCACAATGTGACCTAGGTAGAGAATCAGACACATCAAATATATTTTCATGCATATTAGCATTAGTGTGTACAGAAGATTCAACTATTCCTATGTCATGCTCATCTTCGCAGAATAATTGTACGAATCCCATGTCAATATCAAAATCATATGAATTACAATGAGTATCAGAAAAAACAACATTCATGAAGGTCGAGGGCGAGAAGCCATATGTTATTGAACCAACAGGTTCCACAATATTTTCATGTTCTTCTAACATATCATCATAATCATCATAATCATCATCATGGTAGCATGCATATTGGTCCTCATTAACAGTGGTGGTGTCATTAGTCGATTCATGTTCCTCTAAATTAGGTTCATATTCAACATCATTTACATGAATGGGACTAGACACTTCATTAGGGACAACATACATTTCCTCATGAATTTCTTCCTTTTGTAGGTGAAGCAAAATCTGATCTAAATATGCATGAATTCGTGATGTAGATCTATCAAAGTTTTGCTTACCGAGTCTTAAAGCTTCTGTGGTGGAGTCTAAATTCATGGGAGTACAATATTCTTCATGTTCAAATTGTGGTGAATGGTACATGTGTGCATGGTCATTATGGTTTACAAAATATTGATCGCAACCCTCAAAGGATTGATTATGGTCCCAATGACTACCATTCTCACAATTTATGGGCATTTCATACCTTGGATTTTCTCTAGATTGCCTAAAATTATGCAAAATATGACAATTCTCAACAGGGTGGTCTAAACTACCACATGCGGGACATGCATAGATTTCAGGTTGCCTAAGAAAATTAGATGTGACAGATTCCTCATGTGATTGCATTTCTAAAGCTGCGATTCGAGCTTCTAATTGATCGATCAGTGATGATTGTGTGAGTGAGGCACTAGCAAAATGTTCATTTTCACGTTGTGGTGAATGATGCATGTGTGAATAGTTATTAGGGTTCATGTATTGAGGCTCGGGACTTTGAAAATGTCCATAATAATTCCTATAACTATTGACATCATGGTCTATGGGAGGTTCATAACGTGGAGTATGTCCATACGCAAGTTCTCTAAGGGATTTGTTGTATTCCCCAACTGTAGACCAAGATCTAGACATGATTTGGCTCAAAACCTAAGTAACTATGTTACAAAGCCCAAAATTTGGTTTTTTAATGGGTTTGGATTTTTGGGAAAAATTTGGTTTTTATGGGTAACATTTGGTTTTGTCGGGTTTTGGAAAAAGAAATTTGGTTTTTAATGGGTTTTAAAAAATTTGGACTTAATGGGAAAAGAAAACACTTTGGTTTATTGGGTTTTGAAAAAATTTGGTTTTAGACTTTGAAGACAAAGCCCATTTGGGAGCTTTTGGTTTTGATGGGAGCAAATTTGGTTTTAAAGAGGTAGAAAAATTTGGTTTTTAATTGGGAGCAAAAATTTTGGTTTTAGTGTTGGGAGCAAGCCCACATTGGTGGGAGAAATTGCTTTGCCAAGGGAAGGTGAACTAAGCCCACAATGTGTATGCAAACTGAAACCCAATGTAGCTTTTGAAATAGCCTAACTGTTGCTTGTTTGGTCTGAGGCCCAGTTGGGCTTTCAAAAGTTCAGTTTCTCTAATTTAAAACTACATGCCCAAATCAATCTAACACCACAAGCCCACAAGCAATTAAACAAACAAGCCCACAAGAAATTAATTACAAGCCCAAAGAAAATATAAGCCCAAATGTTGGGTTTAATATTACAAGCCCACAAGAAAAATGGAAGCCCACAGGTTGGGTTCTCTTAATGGGTTTAGGCTTACTTGCTTAAGCACAGCCCAGCTGCTCAGTTTGGTTGCAAAAGCCCAGTTGGGCTTTGGATCATCCTAAGCTTTTGTCTTTGTTGAGGCCCAGTTGGGCTTGGCTTATGAATGGCAGCAGCACCACTTCAGGCCTAGCAGCAGGAGCAGATCAGCAGCAGCAGCACAACAGCAGGCTTTGGGTCAGGTCACACAGCAACAGGTGCAGAAGGCAGCAGCAGGCAGCAACAGGGAAAGTAACAGCCTCAGTTCCACCAGTTCATCAGCAACAGTAGAGGCAGTGCAAGCAGCAGCAGCACCAGGTTCAAGGCAGAACCAACAACAAAGGTGCAAATGAGCTAAGCAGTTCACAGCAGTGCACTAAAGCAACAGGCAAGAAGATGCTCTGATGCTGTGCAAGAACAGCAAGCAAACAACTAGATGAAGATGCAAACAGCAAGAATGCAATGTAAACAGCAAATGATGCAAGTGCAGCTGCAAGCTAAGAGCAACAGCAAGCAAATGAGCAAGGAAAGAAAAACAACAAGGATATGTTACAGGACTTATGATGCAGGTGACTTAAAGTAAATGTGAGATAAAACAATGATGCAATTGACTGAAAAGCTAAAACTACAACTAACAGTACAGCTAACACATATATACAAGTAGTATGCAAATGATGCAGAACTACACAGTTGCAGTAGCAATGACTGAAAAGAAAAAAAACTAAACAAAATATGTACAGGGTAAAGTAAAGAAAAAGAAAACAACAATGGCAGTTGAAGATGGAAGTGAATGCAACAAAACAGCAAAGAACAAATCAACACACAGCGCCAAGTCCTCGGCAGCGGCGCCAAAAACTTGGTAGGCTCTTAAAGATGTAGAAAATAAGACAATGAAGCAGCCTACATGTTATACCTGCAAGTGCACAGGGTCAGTTGTAGCTTGTGTGCAAGAACAGGGTCATTCCACAGGGACTTGGGTGTGTAGTTGAAGTTTCCTAAGCTAAGCAGTGACAGTAAGTGACAGTGGCAGTGAGCCAAAGATGCAAAGATTGACAGTGGCAAAGAATCAAAGGCAATGAGCCTAAGGCAGTGAGAAATAAAGAACCAAGGAAGTAATGGCAGTGAAGCACTAGAAAGTGACTAAGAATTAAAGAATGTAGATTAAAAGGTCACTAGGGCAGTTGAATCTACCTCCTATCGTACACTAAGTGGATTCAGTCTCAATAATGTTCTTGTCCCTTGTATAGATAACGGAAAACTTCTAGGCTCTGCGGATTATCTAGATGGCAGGAAAGATTCTAGTCTAACTTCAAGCCCAACTTGGCCTCAACAAAGCAAAAACTTGGTAGGCTCTTAAAGATGTAGAAAATAAGACAATGAAGCAGCCTACATGTTATACCTGCAAGTGCACAGGGTCAGTTGTAGCTTGTGTGCAAGAACAGGGTCATTCCACAGGGACTTGGGTGTGTAGTTGAAGTTTCCTAAGCTAAGCAGTGACAGTAAGTGACAGTGGCAGTGAGCCAAAGATGCAAAGATTGACAGTGGAAAAGAATCAAAGGCAATGAGCCTAAGGCAGTGAGAAATAAAGAACCAAGTAATGGCAGTGAAGCACTAGAAAGTGACTAAGAATTAAAGAATGTAGATTAAAAGGTCACTAGGGCAGTTGAATCTACCTCCTATCCTACACTAAGTGGATTCAGTCTCAATAATGTTCTTGTCCCTTGTATAGATAACGGAAAACTTCTAGGCTCTGCCGATTATCTAGATGGCAGGAAAGATTCTAGTCTGCTGCACATCAAAGGGTGGTTACATGAGAAATATTTAGTGTCACTAATATGATTCCTAACCCTAGTATTAGTTGCCCTCTCACAAAACAAACTAACCACAGATCAATCATTTAGATAGTTAAATAATCCTGTTATTCACAACATTATAGCACAACAAGAACAATACTAAAACATAAATCAAAATTAGCAGTAGGTTATTGGTTTCATCTCAACCCTAGCAATGAACTCAGAACATAATTAACATTAAAATGGAACTAAACATGAAATTGCAAATAAACTGAATTATGAAATTGAAATTGAAACAACAACATGAAATTAACCCAATTAGGGGGTTTCTCGGATGACCCAAGAACAGTTTTTGCATTCTCTACAGCTTCCCTTTTATAGCTTACGACAAAATCCCTAATTTCACAAAACCCTAAATTTGCAAACCCTAAATTAATTTGGGGAAAATCAAATTCTCTCACCCATGTGTGAATTGGCTTCGATCCATGCTTCTGTTGATGTTCTACTGCTCCTCCTCTAGCTCTTGTTGCGCTGTTGGCCTAGCCCTAGACTTCTGTGAACCCTAGCTTCTCTCACTGTCGAGTTTGTAGCATCAGGACTCGATGCTACATACGAGAAAGGAAGAGACAAGGGTGGTGATGGAATATTGAGTTTGTCGGGGGAAGGTGGTAGTGGTGGTGTTCGAGATGAAGGTGGAAGAAGTTGCAGGTCTGTTGGGGGATGGCTGTTGCAGAGAATTTGGGGAGAAGAGAGCTCGATGGATAATGAGATTAGGGTCTGTTTGTTTGGGGTGTAGGTGTTCGGTTGCTAGGGTGTGAAGCGGGGATAGCGAACTTTGATGAACATCGAGTAAAGAGCGTTGGATGATCCCATATAGATTGAATCGAACGGCTACGATGGAGAGGTATGTAGCGACCGTTGGATTATGAGATACAACAAAATTGACGGCTTCAGATGGAGTTAGGTACTATGGTGTTTGACAGGAGCTTCGGATTTTGATGCACAATGATGAGGCGACCGTTGGATGACAAGATGGATCCAATCTGACGGCTCTCATGGACATGGGTATGGATAATGGAAATGGATTTGGGTAAGGGTTTTGGGCCTTGGGTATGCCAAGCCCATATCTTCTTTAAGAACAATTCTTCCTCTTCAAGCCCACTTCTAATTGATCCGGCTCTTGCAAACATCATTCTTCGCTTCCTCCTAGCGGGAATCTTTGCCGTTTTTTTTCTCTTTTCGCTTCGTGAGTTAACCAGGCTTTATTTAGTACCTAAAAATGCAAAATTAATTAAGAAAAGTATTTATTCTTGAAAACAACGAAAACACAGAATATGGGATAAAATGTAGAATTAATGCACAAAAGATGAGTTAAATGCCAAGAAAAATATATAGAAATATGCACTTTTTTAGCACTCATCATTTGCTAATCAATTTGCTCTCCGTTGAAGTTTAT
The DNA here is from genome assembly GCF_003573695.1 of Papaver somniferum. Classification (NCBI taxonomy): domain Eukaryota; kingdom Viridiplantae; phylum Streptophyta; class Magnoliopsida; order Ranunculales; family Papaveraceae; genus Papaver; species Papaver somniferum. Next base: position 13,057,217 of record NC_039360.1, on the reverse strand, counting down.
TTACATATCTTATTTTATGTTTGTACTTATAACACATAGAGAGTTCATGACCAGTAAAAGTACAACAAGAACATGTCAAAGTGGATGACGGTTCAGGCACCATAGCTGAGCATGCTTTTAAATAAAAAGTGGTGCCTGAAACATGTGAAATAAAATTTTCAGAAGTTAGGGAAAAGTCCATTTTATCCTCCAGTGTGGTTGACGAAGTTTCTCCAGGAAGAATATCAAGATTGATGTACGTATTGCTACAATTATCAAAATCAATTTTTTCATTAAGGAGTGCAACACTTGGCTTTTCATATTCATATGAATTATAGTGATCAGAGATCTCATCAATAGTTGCAGCAAGACTTTTGTTCCCAGTGTATTTTCTACGATTTGGACACTCATTAGCGAAATGACCAAAAACTTTACACTTGAAGCACTGTGACATATCCTCATCATCAGTATCGAATATATCCCTGTTTTTAGGAGGAACACATTCATGAGGTTTAAATGATGATCTAGGCTTATCTCTGACAAACCGCTTACTTCTCTTAAAAAGAATATTTCTAAACTGTCTTGTGATCAGGGAGACTGATTTATCAAGATCTTCATCAGACGAGTCAGTCTCACTAGAATCATCCATAGAGTTGCCAACACTTTTATTTTTATCAAGTAATTTAGTGTTCTTTTGTACTTTGAAAGCAATATCCTTCCCATACTTAGATGTATGCTCATGATCAAAGATCTTTAACTTTCTAACCAGCGTATTTCTGGATAAAGTATTAAGGTTATTTTCTTCAGCGATGGCATGTTTCATAGAATCGTATTTGGCTGGCAACGATCTGAGAATTTTCATCACAATGTCCTTTTCAAGAATAGTCTTATCCATTGCAAAACATGCATTAACAATTTCAGACACTTTGTGATTAAACTCATCAAATAAATCTTCATCGGCCATACAAAGGTTTTCCAATCAGAATTTAGGTTTTGGATCCTAGCTTCCTTTTCAGAGGTAGTCCCTTCGAATACAGTTTCTAAGATATCCCACGCATCTTTAGACCGAGTGCACGTAGTCACATGGTGCTGAAGATCTGGGGTAATGGCATCAATGATAGAATTTAAACCGTCAGAATTTTGCTTTGCAGCGAGAATATCGTTAAGTTCATATCCACCAATATCCTTTGCAATAGGTTCATATCTTCACTATCGGCTTGGTTGACCTTTCTAGTTCCTGGCCGCAAAGTCCGAACGGTTAGGAACAGTAGCCGTAATTTGTTTACGGTTGGGAAATACCTAGATGTATATTACTATGATAAACCAAAAATAAATGACTCCTGGTTATTACTATATATGCAGGACGTCATTCTAACAGAAAGTAACAACTCTGATTTGCGGTCAAAAATACCGTAAATCTGACACACCACAAACCTTGCAGGTTTATACTTAATTACGACTTGGTCGACCTATCGATTTCCTATCCGTAAACAACTATAATTTCCTTTTGTACCACATCATACCGGCTAGTGAAAAAGCGGGGGTGTAACAACCTCACCCAATATTTCGTTTAGGCAATCTGTATAGACTAACTCCAATATAAATCTGAGAGCACCAACTAATAAAGCGATCTCAATCAAGAAGTATATCCAAGAGTTATATCTCTGTTTCTTAATGTAATCAATAAATCAAACAGATAGAATCCGTGAACCTGATTATTATGAGAAACAACTTGGACTTTATCAAAAACCAATATCCAAGTGCCAATCAATTCAATCAACAACCAAAGGTTGGATTCACATTTGATTGAACTTACGCACAACCTGTGATATTTCAATTATATAGAAAATATAATGCGAAAAAGAAATCACACAGACACCAGAAAAAAAATTGTTAACGAGGAAACCGCAAATGTAGAAAAACCCCGGGACCTAGTCCAGATTTGTACACCACATTGTATGAAGCCGCTACAAACACTAGCCTATTCCAAGTTAACTTCGTACTGGAATGTAGTTGAGCCCTAACCAATCTCACACTGATCAAGGTACAGTCGCGTTCCTTACGCATCTATATCCCAGGAGGACTCTACGCACTTGATTCCCTTAGCTGATCTCACCCACAACTAAGAGTTGCTACGAACCAAAGTCGAAGACTTGATAAACCAATCTGTCTCACACAGAAAAGTCTATTGAATTGATAAATTTGTCTCCCACAAAAATAACTATGAGTTTTGTTTCGTCTTTTGATAAATCAAGTTGAACAGAAACCAATTGATACACCGGTCTTATATTCCCGAAGAACAGCCTAGTAATATCAATCACCTCACAATAATCTTAATCGTATGGCAGCGAACAAGATATTGTGGAATCACAAACGATGAGACGAAGATGTTTGTGACTACTTTTTACCTTGCCTATCGGAGATTAAATCTAGAGAAAGTTTTAGAGAAGATAGTACTCAATCACGATAGAAAACAACAAGATCAGAACACACAACTACAGAGAAAATAGTTGGGTCTGGCTTCACAATCCCAATGAGGCCTTCAAGTCGTTAACCTATAGGGTTTTGGAAAAACCTAAGGTTAAAGGAGAATCAACTCTAGTCGCAACTAATATTACACAGGAGGTGTGGGGATTAGGTTTCCCAGTTGCTAGAGTTCTCCCTTATATAGTCTTCAAATCAGGGTTTGAAATCAATGCTACCTTGGTAACAAAGCATTCAATATTCATCGTTAGATGAAAACCTGATTAGACTCAAGCTAATATCTTTCAACCATTAGATTGAACTTAGCTTGTTACACACAAATGAAAAGTGACTTCATTTAGATATGAGTAATTGTACCTATACGTGTGCACCTTGTTGGCTCAACAATAGTTAACTGAAGTTAGCCATATGAACACTTCTATATCAACCTTAGTCATCTTAACCATAACTAGTTCAAATGACTCAAATGAAACTAGTTCTAGATTTGTTCAATTGTTTATATTCTCATAGACGTATACAAGATACAATTGAAGTAAAATCGGTTTTGATTCACTTGAATGAATCCATGAACATTATAGCTACGGTTTACAAAAGATTGCATTCCTTAACATATAAATGTATTAGTTCATGAACAAACCTACTCAAGTATGCAAATGGGTACGCATACCTAAGTGGTCAGACTAAGTTTGGGTTCACCAGTATGCGAACGGGTACGCATACCTCCAAACTAATTTGAAGGTATGCGTACTAAGTTCCCGAAACTTACGCCAGTACGCATACGAATATGCATACTAAGTTCCCGGACTTTCATTAACCAACCAATACGCATACATGTATGCATACTATGGTTCCCGGACTTGGAATAACATGCAACAGTTTAGCATACAAGTACGCATACTGTGCGATATCCAATCATGGTTAATTGTTCTAAACTCCCACTGATCACTGTCGTATGCGTAAAAAATAATATTACTTTCTCACAACTCAAAATATATAATATAGCTAGGGAAAAAAAGGATCGTTCCCACAGAGAGGTCTAGGTTGTCGTTTGTTTCGATTTCTTATATAAACAAAGGGGGGATTTTTCTGATTTTATGTAAAGGAAATTAAACTAAAAAAAACAAAGTAAAGCAAGCACGCAAATATGTGAAAATATTGGTCAAGGATTTCGTCTTCAATAACAAACATGAAATTGTAACAATAACTAGAATTGATATTTAATCTTAACTTTATTAAAAGTCCTAAGATATCTTGATCGCAAGTATATCCCGCTAATTCCCTGATTTCATCACAACCACATTAAAAGATGCATATGTGAATTCTTCCTAGAAAGCAACCTAAAGTGTAAAAGCACAATTAAGTTTAACTCCCTAAAGCAATAAGTTCTATGGAATAAGACTAATCAAAGCAAACGAACATGTAAAAGCACTAACCCGTTTTAATAAAGGTTATGATCCACTTGTGACTATTAGGATGTATCACTACAAGCACTACTCACAATTATGCTACTTGTAATCAAGAATTATCACTTTTGTGTATAATAACCCTAATCTAGCAATAAATATAAAAACAAACTCAATTGATTCGCGACTCAACTAAACTAGCATTCAAATCATATAACAATATCAATAGTGAATCATAAGCAACAAGTATGGAGACAAAACTAATTCATTGCACAAAACCCATGCTTGGAAATCCAATTTATTCCTTAACCAAAAGAGAATTATCTACTCATATCGATGGAGTTCATAACAAGGAGGAAGATAAAACCTATCATGTTGTAACCCTAGAATCAAAGTAGAAGTGAAGAGATAAGATCGCCTCCCTAATGGAGATATATGACTCCCTTTTATACTCTGTCGCATGAGTGAAAGAACCCAAAAGAAGCCCAAATTCAGAGCCCAAGTCCATCTGAGTAAGCTACTGAATCGGCGAGTCAACTCAGATAACTCTTAAACTGACCGAGTTTTGACCGACTCCTGGCTGTTTCCAGGCCATATTTCAGCCATTCTCTGAGTCTTTCCCTGTACAGTTTTAGCTCCTAACATACATCTATTTCATTCAGCAACTCACTCATTCATTCAGTCAATAGTAGAAACTCCATTTCAGCTTCTTGGTTCAACTGCAACCAACTTTAATCGACTCCTGCAGCTGCAACTTCAGCACACTTACAGCTGCACTTCCTTCACTGCACCTGATTCAGTTCATTCCTCCATATAGCCACAACAACACATTTCAATAACCCATTATAAGCAGCAACGGCTCTCACTGGCAACATCTCAGCTCCATACTCAGTTGTATCCTCTCCATTATGGCATCAACAACACGATTTCCTGCTCTTCCTTTTCGCCAACAGTGCATCACACTTAAATTCATCCACGCCAACAACCTTCTTTGCCAGAATAACCAACAGTTGCAGCTCAGATTCTTCACTGCCTCATATCACCACCAATACCTGCAACTGACTAACCCATGACGAATTGACAATCAACATCTGCAAAGCTTGCACCTGAAACTCAACAGTATCACCAACTTCAATTACATAGCAATCACCACTTGCAGCTTACTGCATTCGCAACAACACCAGTTTAACAAACCATTCTACCAACTTTTGTTGCCTTCTCCAATTCTAAATCAAGCCATGCATGTATCAGCACTGAGTCGAGACATTGCAGAAGCAAAACTCTTCTCGTCCAATTTCTTTCTTTCTCCCTTTCCTGCACTATGAACCCTTGGTACTCAACTGCATAACCCAAAGGACCCAAATACTCTTCATTCATCACATTTAACTGCTGCAACATCTAGTTCAGGCTAAACCCATCCTTTTTATCACATTAAACATTCATAACCTCCACCAATTCTTCTTCATCTCAACTCAAATGAGCTTTCAATCTTCATCCCATGTCTTATTTGTTGTCTTGCAGCACAAGAACCCTTGCAATCTCCATCCATCCATCAGCTCGATCTCCGAAAGAATCTATCATCACTCAAGCTCATACAAACTCAGCCAGCCCTGAATCACAGGCATACCACATCCCCTGTACTCCATATGCATCCATGACTCATAAGCATCACCATTCTAGCAACACAAATATCCCGCATCTTTCATTGAACTCAGAATCACCTAAAACAGCTGCCATACCCAGTTTAGTCCACTGCAAAACAACACCGTTCAATCTCAGACCACAGTACCCATCTTTATCATTATCTCAAGCCAACAGCAACACCTCCATCAGCTACAGCTTCACAGCAACCACTATATTCATCTCTTGTCACCCGTTTAAGCTTCTTGGCATCAACAGCACAGAACCCATTTGCAGGACTATCGTTTCTTCAAAGATCCAACTTCACACATCGGCAAACTGCAACACTCTCTAGCACCAGTTGAATTGCAACTGCTACTCCATTCCTGCGGCAACTTCTTACAAAATCCTGCAATCTTGTAACCGCATCTGCATTGCATCAGCTTCAGCTCCTGAAAACCAACACCACATACCCACTGCAACCTGAACTGCAGCTTCGTCACTTCCTTGTATATCAATTTCCACCACTAATGCCATCTTCTTCTTGTAACTCCATCTGCAGTTCAATACCAACACCAGCAACTGCCTTCTCAACACCAAAAACACCATTTTGTAATTCGTCACATTGTTTCTTCTCTGTTCTTCAAGACTCAAAGTCAAACTATGCCAACTTCAGATTCCACCACCAACAAAGAACATCCCCAATTTCATCGTAAACCTTAACTTCTGCAAATCTCTCAAACTCAAATCAAAACCCATTGCAGAACCAGCATCTCCATCCTGACCTAGCTTGAATCTAGAGCTCAGAAACCCAATTCAAAGAAAACCCATCATATAATTCTTCATAAACCCCCAATTTCTCCTTTGAATCCCTCCATCAAAACAACACAGCAGCAACAACTTCTCTCTGTTCTTCTGGGCACAGATTCACCACTAAATCAGGAGTTGATACAAACCCAGAGTTCAATATCCTTCTCAATTTCAGACCACATCGTCGCCTCCATTTCCTCACCTCTCTGAACACTAAGTTGAGCCTCCATCTCGGTTTAAGCAGAAGAGGAGAAAAATGATTTCTCCACTGAAATTTTTGGTATTTTTGTAAGAAACTGGATTTACACGCCCCAACAGGATAAGGACCACCCAGTTAATATGTGGCATGTCAGTTTTAGAGAACTGACTGCCCATTCTATTTCTTATTCAATTGTCAGTTTAGGGAACTGACAGTTGATTCTGCACCTCCTCTTTGGGAAACTTTAGCAGGCTCCAAATGTAACTCGCCGGTGAATTGGTTTTTCTCCCTTTACGTTTCAAATGGGCGTTTTCTCCTTATTTTGCTCATAATGACTCCATTGAATTTGATAAGCTCAAAAGTAAACATAAGATACAAAATTTACAAGAAAAACAGCAAAGAAAGCATAAATAATAAATATAAATCTAGGTGTTTTACAACACCTATCACCCATTTCAATCATTGAAATTCTTAGAATACGACAATAGCTGCCTCACACAAACTATTAGCTTCAAAGCAATTTTCAAATGATCGAATGATCAATACGAAACATTCCGAGTCTACATCAAATGATTGTCTCAAAAAAATCACGTAAGATTAGGGCTGCACATGGGCGGGTATGGGCGGGTATAAGCTAAAACCAACCTCGCACCCACAGACTGCGGGGTTTTTTTTTTCATAACCAACCCCGCACCCACAAACAGCGGGCGGGTTTTGTTACCCGCCCGCTACGGGTTGGGAGGGTATGGGTTTAAACGGGTTTAAACCCGCTTTATATTCAAGTATTTAGAGTAACTTCTATTCTCCTTGATTAAGTGAGAGAAAAAAAACCAAAACCCCCAAAATATTCATATCTAGGAAGTTCACAGATGAAGATTAAGTGTTGAATCTGTTGATTTTTCGATTGTTGTCGATTTCTGGTGAAGATTCGAAGTTGTTGTTGTCGATTTCTGGTGAAGATTTCTGGTAATTGTCGTTCGTAGGTGAAGAAGAAGAACTGAGGAGGAAGAAGAGGAGAGGCCGAACAGAGAGAAGAGTGTAGAAAGTGAATGAGGGTTATCAGTTATCTTATCTACTAGTATTAGGGTTTCATAATGGACGACTAGGATTAGTTTTATCTAATGGTATATAATCTGCGGGTTTTTTGGGCGGGTATGGGCGGGTATTAGCTTAAACCAACCTCGCACCCACAGACAGCGGGTGTTTTTTTTCCATAACCAACCCCGCACCCACAACGGGCGGGTATGGATTAAAAACCCACGGATTTAGCGGGTACGGGTGGGTTTGGGTATCGTGGGTGGGTCTTGTGCATCCCTACGTAAGATGTTACCAAGAGATTTTCACATGATCATATTTTGATTTTCGTTAAGAATATAAGATGAACTTGGTTAAAGCGAAAGCTTACCAATACATATTTCGAGAAATATGTAAGCGAGTTAAACTCAGCGTGAAATATCAAATGTGTATAATCGAAGTCTATATAGCTATACGACTTTTGTCTCTAATAGGAGATATAGTAGATAGACTTTTGAGTGATAGATGAGTTCAAGTCTCCACATACCTTTTTTCGATGAAGTTCCACAAGCTCCTCTTAGTAGTTCTTCATCTTCACTTACTATCCTAATCCGAGACTTAGCTATAAGTAAACTAGAAATCAAGACTTATAGTTTTGGCAACTAAACTTGACAAACAGGCTTGAGATAGCAACGCTTGCGAGTTCGACCGAGCAGTGCTCTAATAACTAATTTTTTGAATTTTGAAAAATAGATCCGTTTGAAGACTGACATATAGAATGTTCTAGTTGTTTAACCACTTATTTAAACTTGAAATAACTCTACCTCCATATAACCACCCATTCCAAATCAAAATCACACCTTCTACCTCAATAATCTCCACCAAAACCCCTACAAATTCAATGCAATGTACTCAAAGGATAAACCTAACTTTACTTTGGAAGAAGACTTATCTCTTTGCAAAACTTTTGTACTATGTTATACAAAGAAGGGAAAAGAACGAAGGAAATATGGTTTAGTCAGTAAATCGTATTGAAGTAAGATTTTTGAAAAAATTTGTCGTGAAACAGGTAACACTAACAACCGCGATGGGGTTGAATTGTATCTTCGATTTTCAGACATACGCAGGAAAAAAAAGTAGAAGAATATATGGCTTTACTTCGTATGTGCAAGCAACTTAGACTTAGAGATGAGATCGATGAAGAAGTCGTAGCTCAAGCTAAGAAGGAATGGAGAATATGGAAAGTTTATAATTTCAACTTTGAAGCTCAATTCTCCATCATCAAAGACTTCTTGATATATCGAAAGGGATATTATTAAAACCAACTTTGCAATGGGATATATTAAGTATGTAATGGGTTTTATTGTGGTCTAATTTATGAAAGTATTTCTAATTTTCAATCGTAGTATGTATTCATGTTGAAACTCAAAATTTCTCAACTTACGTATTCATTACGGACGGAAAAATTTCATTCTAAACATGTTCACCCAGCCGTAATACAGACTCAGGTGATTCTGGGGAAAATAACGGCCAAAAGTTCTTCACTTCCTATCCATTTTTTTTGTTCACGGCTGGAAGTTCCTCAGTTTCCAACCGTACTTACATTACGGCTGTTTCGACACATTTTCCTAGCCGCAATATGTAAAAAAAAATTCACCAAAATCGCCATTTTTTCTTCTTCAAAATCAAAATCAAGGAAAATCAAGTTTTGATTCCAAAAGATTAATCATTTAATTAGTCTAATCCATTCATTAATACTGATTAGCTAGCTTAATCAATTTAATTAGCATTAATCAAATTGATGGTATATTAGGTATTACATAAAATATCAGTATAAGGAATTCTATGGATTACTATTTCATGACCCTATACAGCCCCAAAAAACCCATCCGTTTAAAGCCCCAATAATAGAGTTCTTTTTTCTTTTAAGTGACAAACAGTGAGTTTTTCTACTGATGACTTTACAGTTGTACCAAAATTGATAAATATTGATAGTTTTATCTCGCACATTTTATTCCACATATGTGACTTAACTTGGTTGGATGGAAAAGTTGACGGAATAAGGTATTTTCGCCACCTGTCCACAATGGGGCATTTTTCCAATGTTGTCTTTGATTTTGGGACATTTTTACAATTCTCCCAAATATGTAAAGATTTCTGAAGTGTAGGGGTATATTAAAATTTGGTCTTTTTTCTTAAACACAATAAGGGAGAAAATAAGACAATGATTATATAATGAAATAATAACCTGAAACCCAAATAATGAAATAATAAAATGTGGGATTAAATCAATTGATAGAACAACAAATACCTAATATTATTGACTTGAGTGTAGCACTAGTAGAGCCTCCCACCTTGCGATTTTGTTGTAGAGTATTGTGTGCATTAATTATTTTTTCTTTTTGACAAAATACAAGTTTTATTGATTACTATACACTAGTGCATACACAGTCATCTGCTACAGCTGCTCGGAACTCCAAAGGACAGACTAACCACCAAACTCTGGCTAAGTTATTTTTTCTTACGTGCTTAGCCATTTTATCTGAAATTCTATTACAAGATCTTGGTATATATAAACATGACCAACAAGGGTTATGACTCGACAAATTGGCACACCAATTAATTATACAATCATCTTGCCAGGGAGGAGAAATATTTTGCGTCTGAAGGAGATTCACTACCTGACGGCTATCATTCTCAAATATTACTTTCTCGTATTGAAGTTGATTTTCCCATTGCATAGCATGTAGAATTCCCCACGCTTCAGCTTGCGTTATATTTCTGGCATGTTGGAGGAATCCCATGGCTGCCACGAATCTCCCTGCAGGATCTCGAATTAGAATGACAATTCCAACAATAATATGATTAGGCAACATATAAGCATCAATATTAATTTTAAAGTAACCCTCTGGTGGTGGTTTCCAATGAGGTAAGATAGTTTGTTAGAGCATAGCTCGATTAAACTCACTAAGCGTTGGTATGTCAAGTTTGGTTTTCATGTTTTAGTGACTCAAAACTCATCTAAAGTTGCTTGATTGTATGCTAGAGTCAACTTCGTTTAGGTTAGACTATAAAGTCTAAGAATGTTGAGACATACAAGTATTACTTCGAAGACCTGAAGAAAGTGAAGAAGAAGCGAACTACAACGACAACATCATCCTTCCTCTTGAGGTTAGTAATATTGACTTGAACTGCTTTCATTCCTAACGTATCTTTCAAGTCGTAATATATTGAAAACATAACTGCGAAGCTGTATATACTGTACATATTGTATGATACTCTAGTGATGTGACATGGTCATATATGTATGGTCATAGTATTAGGGAATTAGACTACGAAGTATAACGCTTATCTTTTGAACTTCATAGATATGACATCGACATAATCTTGTATATATTGTTATGATTATGTGAATGGGTTATGGTGGAGATTTCATCCTAGGAAACAATTTTTTGCATTTGTTTAAAGGAAGTACATTCATGAACTTGTTTTATGAATCGAAAGGGAAATCACTAGGCTTATTGGTACGGCTATTCATTGTAAATCTTTGGATTACCAATACGCGTGAGATGGTAGAATCGATCCTAACTTTGTTATGTATCTTGGTATAACTAATCACAATACATGACTTACGATTTGGTATAACTAGTTTTTATTAATTAGTGTAACCGATCCTAAATAATCACCATGAGATGGTATGATCGATATTTGTAATTGGTGTGACCGATCCTAGTAATTCGTGTGATCGATCGCATAGTGTTGTGTAACCGCTCCTGGTAATTGGTGTAACCGATCCTGGTAACTGGTGTGACCGATCACAAGCAATACCATAAGTATATAGTAACCGGTCCTCATAATTTGATGTAACCGATTCTGGTAACTGATGTAACCGGTCCTGGTAACTTGTGTGAACGATCACAAGTGTTTCCATATTAAGGTATAACCGATCCTAGTGATTGGTAGAACCGATTGAACCCATGTATGTAATTTGATATTTGATCAATCACATAGTGGTCTTGGAATATAGGTGAACCAATTTTAAACTTGTTTGGAAGTGTGGTATAACCGATTCCAATAATGTAAATCCGTGTAAATATGAAAAAGGATTTACAGTGAAAAGATGTCAGTATACTTTGAACATGTTCAGTAATTCTTATTATTTATTGTTCAAAGATATTCCTTAGTACTCAAGGAGATCATGTGCCGAAATAAATTGAGAATCTTTTAATTAAGGTTTTTGGTTTTATATGCTTTAATTACCAGCAATTAAATGCATATCTCTAGAGAATAAAAATTAGTAATGTTCATTTATTAATTTGAGATTTTCTATTGAGAGATTTTGGACAAACATTTATTGGAATTAGGAAAACCGAAATTTGATATTCATTACATAACTTGAGAATATTCTCGGTTTTGGGAAATTCCTTGGTGTCCAAACATCCTTGGTCTATAAATACCTAAGTTTTCATTTCTAGCAAACTACCCTAAGAGCAAGGCAAACTTCATCTTTTTGCTGTTTCTGGTGGAGCCATCTATCCGGAGAGGAAAGTACCCTAATTAGGCAAAATCTCTTACGACCGCTCGTTTAAAGACATCTGTGGGATCAAGAAGCTCTACGAGTACCGTTGGTGGGAAACTAGATAATTGCAGTGTTATTAATTTTCGATTGATTTGATTGACTGTTTTGGGGTAAAAACTGTTTCTGCCGGTTTTGGTAAGTTTGGATGTGTTATTGAGAAATGAATTTAGACCTAAACAAGTGCACTACACGGGAGTGCTTTAGATTCGGGATATCAATCTGTACAATCCTGGCCTAAACCAAGAAATGGTCGTTCAAGTTTTGTTTCGGTCACAAAGTGAAGGAGAAGGGTTGGTCTTAGGGAGAGAAGCGAAGAAGGTGTTGAGACCAGAATGATTAATTTTGAAGGTGTGGTTGTTTTATGACTTGTATCAGAATATGGAACTGTCTTGCGGAAAGTAAGCTATCAGTTCTTTGGTGTTTTTCTGGATACTCGTGTTGTTGTTAACCAAAAGCTGTCTTTTTGGTCGAAATAGGTAGAAACCTATTTATAAAAGTCATAATTGAACGCACCCTGATCTCGTAGGAAGTGGGAGTGATTGAGTGATGGAGAAGTGGGGTAATGTGTAAATGCTAGAAACCACGTCCCCACTATAAAGGAAATGGGTTAGTTTACACCCACTACTTCATGCCGCCACTAACTGCCCGCTTTCCTGACACTTTCTTATAATGAGTGTGTTGCACGCCGCACGCTGTAAATCGCCAGACCAATATCCTGATGAGCATCCCCCAGTTTGTGACATGTTTGATGTCTCGAGTATTTTCGTGGAAAATGTGCAGCAGATTGCTGAGTGGGCCTTGTGTGCAAGACCTGGCTATTCCGATGAATCGTACGCCATCTAAATGGCGGATAATCATGTGTGGCAAGTTAAGTCATGAAACTTGTCGTAGGAAAATGGTGTGTGATGCTATTAGGTTAGTCTTGGTTGGTCACCTGAGACTTGTTATAGGTCGGTTAAATTTGTGGCGAAGTTGGACGGCTGAGATTGCAATTTATGAGAGAAGGTGGCCGTTGATTATGGCCGCATCTTGTTGGCGCCAGTAGTGGCATAATGGCGTAATGGCGCCTTCAGTGGCGCAGTGGTGCAGTGGCGCCTTCCTAAATTGGGTTTGGCATGCCGCAACCTTAATTAGCGCGTGTGGCATGTGGCTGCGGCACAGTGACGTTTTTTATGCAGATGGTGCCATGGCCTCGTCAAAGGAATTATGGCAGGGCCATAATGTGGGAACGACCACAGGCGCAAGGATAGCCATGGGTGGCCATGGCATGACGCTTTTTCTAGGGTTTTATGGGTCCCGCATGGCTCGTGGCATGTTGTGGGGCCAGAGTGGCGTAATTTTGGCCACGACCAAAAATTAGGGTTTCGACTAATGCCACTAAATAAAGAATCGTGTTCTGATCGGAATACCCTAACTGGAATCTGTTATGGCATTGGCCACGAACAAAAAGTGGGTTAGCACGTAGCTGCGCTGTTTGTGGTACGTTGGCATGTTGCTGCGACGGAGTGGCGTGTTGGCATGTTGCTGCCACAACATGGCATGCTGGCATGCCGATTAACATGTTGGTGCGGCATGGAACGTTTGGCATGCCGATTGGCATGTTGGCGTGGCATGACACATTTGGCATGCCGATTAGCATGGTGGACGTTTGGCATAGTTTGGCCTTTTAATGTGTGTGGCGGGTTTAGAGCGACCTGATTGTTCAATAGAAAAGGGGTCATAAAACATAGGGCGTGGCCACATCTCTAGTGCACGTGGCGCATTTAAAGCGACCTGATTGGCCGATAGGAAAGAGGGCCGGCAAGTATGGACCCGGCAACATCTCATGTGCATGTGGCGGATTTAGAGTGACCTGATTGGTCGTTGGGAAAGAGGAGGGCCGACTAGCAGCATGGGGGCTTGGTCACATCTCTAGTGCGCGTTGCGGCTTTAGAGAGACCTGATTGGTCGATATGAAAGAGGGGGGACGGTCAAGCTGCATGGAGCGTGGTCGTCTGCGGGTGGCGCCTAAACTGGTCGGCCATGTGACATGGCCACGCCTCCTTTTCTTGCTTCTCCTATTTTCTGCGGCTCCTCTTTTATTTCTTGTTTTCCGGTAGGACTTTGCTCCTACTAGCTCCATGGCGGATTAGTTTCCTAGCTTGCCTAGGTTTGGCCTCGACCAATAAGGTTCGAGATATTTGCACAGGCGCAAAAAGGCCTAATTTTTGCAAATTAATTAGGTCAAAACTTGAATTTTGTGAGTTATCACAAAATTGAACAAATTTAACAAATTCTGTGTGTTGACAAAAAATCCTTTTATTCTGAGAGAGCAGTTAGCGCATCTTCTGATTGAGCATTTTCATGCAGACCTTAATTTTGATACTTAGGGAAATTCGTGCTACTCAGCTACGAGTGAACACTAATTGTCATGTCATACCAATACTAAGGGTTCAGCTGGGGAACATAGCATATGAAAATATTTAATAAACTATACACTAATGAGTAATGTAGGCAAGAGTTTACAGAATGTTAGGGACATGCACCATTCTGAATCTATATACTGAATTGCTCAGTACATGTGTGAGTAGAGAGGCCCGGGCACTCATTACTTTAATATGGCTCAGTCCTTTTGCAGACGGGCATTAAATATAGGGTATTTTTATTTTTAGCCCTGAACTAAAGACCACCATCAACATTGACTAACGGTTGTTGTAACTTTGATTGCACCTAATTTGTTTACTCAAACTAGATCGAAGTATCGACGTGATCTTTAGAACTGTTTGTAGATCTAAAGATATCTTGTGATAATCCACTGTTAACAAGAATCCGTTCTGTGTGTGATTGATCACAAGATATTCAAGTGGTGTTGTGCATGTGTTTCTTGAAGATTAAAGAAGATTTGAAGACAAGGAAGATTTCTTATTTGGTTCTCATATCTTTGGGTGTGCACAAACGTTGATCGGATGGGATCCAACAAGAATCAGATTTATTCGATTGATTAGTTGCGTGAGATCGACATCACTTTATAGTTTCTTGTTGGAATCTATATCGATTGATTGCGAATCTAAACTTGACTACTTTGGTAGTTATTGGATAGATTGATCTAACCATGTAAAGGAGTTTATTTGATTAAACTGAATAGTTTGTGTACGACTTGAGATATATTTATCCTGAAATAATCGAAAGAGTTGTTACCAAACAGATTTTTTGTTCCTATACTGTTTGGAATACGATCCAAAGGAATTGTTCCAGTGCGTGCACTCATCCATGTCGGAAGCGCAGGGATACTGAGGAAACTAAGTGATCTAGGAATAGTTGCTTGGTCTCAACTATACGAAGCTGGTTTAGATTTTGTATAGCGGCTTAATTCTAAGAGTATTCAATTCTGGACTTGGTTCCGGGGTTTTTTCTGCATTTGTAGTTTCCTCGTTAACAAAATCTTGTTGTGTCTTATACTTTTCTATTTCTGCAATTTTAATTGTTTTATTATAATTAAAAGTAAAGTACACAAAAGTTAACTCTGATATCCTTGATAGTGATCCTATAGATCGTTTGGTTAAGTCCGAACCAATTATCAAGTATCACACTTTGGTAGTTGTATTGTCTCGATCTCGTATCCATAAAAGATCACATAAAAGTGTGAATACCGATTTGTTGCATTGTCTCGACTTTGTCCATAAACGATCACTTTCGGTAAGAGTACTTATAGGTGGATAAATAAAAGATTGTGGTGTATTTGGGTACCCTCGTCTTTTCATAGTTAACTTTCTATGCAAAACAATACGAGTAAAAAGACTATCTAAATGAAGATGCTTCCAATGACTATATTTCTTAATGATGCAAAGTGGATTTGGGTTAATATGCTGGAAGATACTATCATATCTATATTTTCATAAAGCCCACATGATGTATGTAATATAATTCATGGAGAATCTTCCAAAGAAAATGTATCAGTTTATATGGGATATTTAATTTCTAGAATTGCAACCACACTGTAATGGACAGGAAATTTAGACACCCGCCGGATCGGTATCCGACCCGATTGGCAAGCACAAACCCCCCGTGACGTCACTCGGAGAAAATAAAGTGAAATAGAAAAAAACTAGCAACAGAAGTTTCAAGACTAACGACACAGGTTGGAGAAACCAAAAATGTGTGTTTAAATAAATAGGACAATGCCGATTTTTATTTATTTTTTTATTGTTCAAGGGAATAGTGAAAAAGAAAACTAGAAGATATATCTTCAATGCTAAACATCAATATAATACACACAATCTTTTGTAGACAAGTCTTAGACTTTAAATCACCGCAATGAGATTCAAAAATGCAATATGAAATAAATATTTTGGAAGCTCAAACCCAAGGGCCACGAGATGTAGAGAATAAAATAAAAAAATACTCATATTTATACATGGTCATAAATAGAAAATGGAGAAAATCAAAAGAAATTTCTTTGACTAAACCAACTGATCATACAATAATGTTGTACTAATTACTAAAAATCAGTTCCTTAACCTAATCAAGATTCACATGGAAAACATTGTAAAACACCTGTTAACATTTCTACCAACATATCTGAAAATAATATATATAGACATCTAGTCTTAAATGTCACGCCCTTAAACCTGCTTAGCCAATAGGATTATAGCCTAAACGTGAAGTAACAACATTTAGATCACCGATCTTAAGGAATATAATTACATAAATCAAAGAAAAACTAATTCCCAAGCACTCTGATACTTTATAGATGAAACTCACAAAAGATATTAATATATATATATATACATATATATATTTGTATTGTTTTACAAACAGCAAGAATTCATATATATGAAAGATACAAAAGCGTTCTTAAGCGTCTATCGGTTTAAACTGCGAAAGCGGATGTCTTCAAGTACATCATCTCGTCGGTAAACTGAAACTGAAGTGGGAACAAGTGAGCACATCATTCCAAAGAGGTGCCCAATGGAAACATATAACTTTCTAGTAATCACTAACATGCTTTACAGTTCTAAAGAATATAAATTGGAAGAAAACAAGAAGAAACTAATCACTCAACAATTTATGCATCACGAAACAAGTGTCACTCTAACCTCGCCAAACTCATTGTAGAAGACGACGCGAAAGCAACCCTAATCAATAATAATAACATCGTCCACACAAAGTGCCGACACAAACCATGATTCAGAATATTACCATCAAGATCAGAAAGTTAGACAAACAAGTATAATATGCACATGATTGGTTTCCCCAAAATAAAATAGTATATAATAATAATCAAACGGATGACTTACCGCCCTACTAATACTATTGCCGACGGATGACTTACCGCCCTACTATATATCTTAATAAACAATAATATTCAAATGGATGACTTACCGGCCTACTAAATGAAATAGTTATCATAATATTCAAACAGATGACTTACCGCTCTACTAATACTATTACTGACGGATGACTTTCCACCCTACTTAACTTAGCTAAGAGCCGTGGGGAAACACAGACACTCTTCGCGGGAAAATCACACAACGCATATCACACGCACATAATTACATTCAAAGCAAACATCGCATTTATGCAATCACAATATACACTCATACAAACAGTAAAAGCACATCATGCTTGCAAATAGAAATTAAGCTCAATGATTACAAGAAGGTTACAGAATTCCCACCTATTTTGAAGGAAAACCACTCCCACCTCGACATCCGCGATCCATCAGATCATCCTTTGAATCGTTTGTCGTTAATAAAAGAGTAATTGTTAACCACACAAGCACGCTAAGAATTAGCCAATAGGCTCACATAATGTTTATAACATAATTTCATACAAGTCTCTAGTTATAGGTTAAGTAAACTATATAATGGTTCTAAACTCATTTATGACTGTACACTTTTTCATTCTCTACCTTTAGCATAGCTAAGGTTTACTAATTGAACTAGGTTGGTTCTATAATCCATTAGACAAGTCTTAAGAAGATCTACAACTTTGTAAAAGGAACCAATGGCTAATTCGGACCATAAGGGGTCCAAAACATTAATTAAGATTTCTGGCTCTAAGCCCAAGCCTATGGGCCTAACCCGGCCTGTTCCACTGAACCAGCCCACTATCTTATTCAGGTCAGCTAACGGTCACTAACAGTAAAAGGGTCCAACTAACGGTCAATGTCCAGTCAAAGTCAAGCCCAAGGTCAAAGGGTTAACTCGGTCCAGGTCAAGTCAACTGAGTTAAGGTCTGGACAACTGAGTCAAATCAGGATAAAATCCTAATTGCTGAGTTAACTCAACTCATTTAGATGGGTGAGTCAGACTGAGAAAATACTAAACAGACGAGTCAGCTAAGCTAACTGACTGACTGGCTCAAAGCTTAAGCCATCTATACATGCCATAGGCCATGATAATCCACAGATGAACCATAAACTCTAATTCCATCTCTGGAAACGCTCCCGCAACAACAATTCAAGATTCACTCTCTAAACTTCAATTTAGGTAACACTACACCTTCAACTTGAATCCCTACCATCTCAAAGTAAACTCAACTACTCCCATCACCATGACTGCACCACATAGTTCAGTTGAAAAAAAACTCAATGCACACTCACACCAACTGACTCAATCCCAAACAACTTCATCTCAGATCAAATACAATCCCTGCAACCCACATTCACCATCTGAGTAACAACACCAGCACTTTCCTCTTCTAAACCTTCACCATTCATTCATATCCCTGTAAACCATCACCACCACAAGTACCAATTCCTATAACCTCATTCTTCTACTGGCATAACTCCAACTCTTCTTTCAATCATTTGTATTCAGTACTAACACCTGCAACTCAGCCCACCACCTCCGAGAACTCAACAACAGAACAACACCACCATTTATATACATAACAACAACTTATCGGACCTGTAATTTCATCTTCAACTCTGTACAATTAATACAGTAGCTAATTCATGTTTTCCACTTGTATATAGCTCTCTCTAAATCATTCATCTAATTCAGATCAAAAGAATAGACACCCATTTCTAAATCAATCAACCTTAACCAAATATGTTCTTCTCATAAGCTAAATCTTCAATTCATCTTAACCATCATCTTCTTAAAATCTAAATCTCCAATTTCATACTTCTCATTCTCAGCTCAAAACTCTACATCATTGTCATATGTCAACTCATCTCAATTCCATTTAATTAACAAACATTCCTAACAGTCAATCAAAACTTCTTCATTTGGTATAAACACAGCCACATCAAGAACACACACAAACCCATCATATAATCTTCAGCTCTTCATTGACTCCACCAATAAATCCATGTTCTTCTTTATCTTCAAACCCAGACTCTCAACAGTAGCAGCACCATGAACGTTGATTCATCATTCTTCCATAACTTCTATGTCTCTATCATCAACTCATGCCACACAATTCAATTTCCCTTCTGAGTTCTTCTTATAAACCCTAATTTCTAATTTAGGGAAGAACAACACAAACCCTAACTCTCTAAAATCAAAATTAAACCGTATATAATCATTTCTACCTTAATCAATAACAAACCCATGAAATATAATACCAAACCAAACTCAATCTCATAAAGAAATCAATCAAAACCGAAACCCTAAATTTAATCTTCAATTTACCTTTTCTGAGAATTCTGGAGACGATCAATGAATCAACACCATCATCCTTCAATCATATCTTAAAGTTTACCTTACGTTTCTTTTCGATATCACGGCCTCTAAAATAATTTTCAGAATCGCCAGAGGCGAAGTATAGAAGAAGAAGATGAAGAAGAAGAAAAGAAAAGAAAAGAAGGAAGAAGAATGAAAAAGAATGAAGAAGAAAATGAGTTTATCTTCTCGGTTCGGCTGAGGATAAGGCCAAACAAATTATTGATGCAGCCAGCATTTTGGATAAGGGCATCCACAAGGTTAAGATTAAAAATTACTATTTTACCCTTTTTGTTAAGCCGATGATTTCTTCTTCGTCCAATATCCGATTGAAGCGTTCGAGCAGACCATTGCACATAACTTTTCGAGATCTATCTAGTGGTACTAGTTTCATATCTATATCGTTATTATATTATTTTTTATTCATTAAGGTTCATCTCTAATTAATCGAGTCATTAACGACTTAGTCGTATCTTGACTGGTCTAATAGTGCTGACGAATTTGAGGGTCCTTACATTATATACCTTTTTTTAGTACACATCAAATTTAGAAATTCAGTTAAATTCAAAGAGGAATCAAACACAATATGAATTTTAGACAAAAAATGACAAGGGAGTATATCAACTATTTAAACACTATGAAATCAAAATCATGATTCCTAACTTAAATTAAAAGACAGTTTGAAATGTGCATTTGTTTGAATTATAAGTCAAAGAAGACTAATTAAATTAAGTCCAGAGAATCCAAGCATGAGACAAACACTTTCGACATACATTACTTACACATGACTGCAAACTTGGAAGTACACCGGTAAAAATCCAAAAAAAACAAAATGGTATATAAGACAAGACTTCCTTAATACGTCCAGATCGGACCTTGCATGAAACCTGCTAGTACATAATGGTTCAAGTACAGTAAGTTCCAAGTATATGGTAGTAAAGACATGCCAAGACACCAACGATATAAAAGAGGCTCCATATGCAGTCTAAGTAAACACATTTAAAATCAAACCCAGACCCTCCATTCGCGACATGACAAAATTCCGCTTACAAATTATGTAAAGACTTTCTATCAGATCCCATCATATATACGATAGAAAACATATCAAACAACATGGGACAACAATAAACATAAACTACCCAGATAAGAAAAGAAACCCCCTACCTTTGTGTAAGCAAATTTAGCCATACTTCGGACTTAAAAGCCACAAATATTTCCTTTGCTTGAGATCATTTTGAAATCAAAATGATAGGAAGAAGTTAAATGAGAGAAGAAGAAGAAGTATACGGTGGAGGAACATGGAAAGAGAAGAAGGGATGTTTTTGTTTCCATTTAGAAATGTTCCTGAGAAGAAAAAATAAATAAAAATAAAACAAAGATGCAATATTTACCTAGCTTGATACTCATGCCCATCACGTGGCACACATGAGATTTTGTTTTTCTTGCCAAGAATTCTCCAAGGTATATACTAATCATGCTCATCAATTGCTGCTAAGGGATGACCACTTAGATACATAAACATTCATATGGGTTGGGCTAGGGCTCAAAGCCCAACGAAAATATTCGTGTCTCTACACCATTACACCCTAAAAAGAATTGTGTCCCGCAATTCAAATTAAATTGAATAGCTATGAAGATTACCTTCAACTAGCTTCGGTGCGAAACAAAATTTTAGCGCGAGAATGATAAATTAGAAAATTATCATTGATTACGTCACTTTCAGCTTCCCCTTTGACCTCTGCGATATGATCAAGTTTTCCCTGAACATTTTGTTGCCTTGGCTGAAAGGGTGGCGTGTTGTTGCGAGAATGATAAGGCTACTTGGCATAAAAGTTCTGTTTCCACGCATTCAGATGTTGATGTTGGCTTGCGTATTGTGGCTCTTGGTGTGCTGGTGTTAATCAATCTCTCACAAAGTGATATCATATGCATCACCAACAACCGCTAACCTTGTCCTTTTTGGTTTCCGAATCAGAGCGAGGACGTTTATGGGGAGACGATGAGTTGTTTTCGTTCCTTTTCTTAGCCTCATTCTCATCCCTTTCATTTTGTGCTTTGATCATACTGGCCTCAATTTCTAGTGCTGCCCTTAAAACCTCATTATAACTCATATGTAGGTGTCCAACAACTTGGTTACGGATACTTGGCCTCAATGCGACTTCAAATTTGCGAGCCTTCAATTCCGCGTTAGGGACGAGATGTATTCCATAATGTTCAAGTTCACTAAATTTCTAATCCAGATGCATGAACGTCATACTACCTTGCCTCAACGAAGCAAATTCAACACACTTAAGTGCCTTAACTGTCGGTGGGAAGTATTTATTAAGAAATAGCTCAACAAATTTCTCCCAGCACATGCTGCTCACATCTTCCATGCTCTTGACAGATGTCCACTAATGTCTGACATCTCCCTCAAACAAATAAGTGACAAGTCTGACCTTCTTCTCCTTTGGAATTTACAATGCATCAAACTATTTCTCGATGCCCATCAACCACTTTTCTGCCTCGGTAGGCTTTGTCGTCCCACTAAAATTTTTGTCTTGACCTACCATCTTCTTGAATTCCTTCAAGTCCATAGTAATTGTTATATGTTTATGGTATTTAACGACATCATCAATAGTGTTTACAGAACCTAATAGTTTTTCAAAACCGTTCTCAAGGCGTGTTGTCCTCTTGTTGAGATTCATTTTCTTACGTACAGAGTTTGATGCTATAGATTTTGGCACACTTCGACATCTTCAAAAAAAAACTAAGCGTCAGATTTAAAATTGGTTAGTAATGAACATTACTAATACACGAAAATGATATGTATATCACGGTACCTTAATAGTTTTCCCCGACCCCAAAATCAGCAAGACTCTTTCAAAACAATTGTACAGTGAAAACAAGGACATGTTTGAACAAGATTATTACATTCCAACTACTTTGGAATATGATAACATATCAGTAGCACAATTAAGAAAAGTCTAATCCAGACATAATAAGAATAACAAATTAGTAGCACAAACAAAAAGAAAAGTTCTCCTCCACGGAATACAGGCTGAAATGCGACATACCTGATTTTTCTATGATTTTACCAAAATCAAAGTATATCACAGTAGATAAATAAGTGGAAATTCGACTATCAAGTAAACATGAAAACAAAACACAGTCCCAGCGTGTCGGAACACGCTCTGATACCAACTGTAACGGACAAGAAATTTAGACTCCCTCCGGATTGGCATCCGACCCAAATGGAAAGCACAAAACCCCCGTGATGACACTCGGAAAAAATAAAATGAAATAAATAAAAAAATCTAGCAACAGAAGTTTCAAGGCTAACGACACAGGTTGGAGAAACCAGAAATGTGTGTTTAAATAAAACAGGACAATGCCGATTTTTATTTTTATTTTTTATTATTGAAGGGAATAGTGAAAAAGAAAACTAGAAGATATATGTTCAATGTTAAACATCAATATAATACACACAATCATTTGTGTAGAATAAAATGATTCAAAAACGCAATATATAAGAAATCAATATCTTGGAAGCTCAAACCCAAGGGCCAAGAGATGTATAGAATAAAATGAAGAAATACTCGTATTTATACATGGCTGCAAATAGAAAATGGAGAGAATCAAAAGAAATTTCTTTGATTAAACCAACAAATCATACAACAACGTTGTACTAATTGCTAAAAACCAGTTCCTTAACCTAATGAAGATTCACATATTGTAAAACACTCGTTAACATTTCTACCAACATATCTGAACATCATATATATAGACATCTAATCTTAAATACCTTTATTTTAGTACACAACAAATTTAGAAAGTTAAATTCAAAGAGGAATCAAACACAATATGAATTTTAGACTAAAAATGACAAGGGAGTGTATTAATTATTTAAACACTAAGAAATCAAAATCATGATTCCTAACTTAAATTAAAAGACAGTTTGAAATGTGCATTTGTTTGTAATTATAAGTCAAAGAAGGCTAATTTATTTAAGTCTAGAGAATCCGAGCATGAGACAAACACTTTCGACATACATTACTTATATAAGACTGCAAACTTGGAAGTACACCAGTAAAAATCTAAAACAAACAAAATGGTATATAAGACAAGACTTCCTTAATACGTCCAGATCGAACCTTGCATGAAACCTGCTATTACATAATGGTTCAAGTACAGGGAGTTCCAAGTATAGGGTAGTAAAGACATGCCAAGACACCAACGACATAAAAGAGGTTTCATATGCAGTCTAAGTAAACACATTTAAAATCAAACCCAGGCCCTCCATTCACAGCATGAAATACAAACTATGCAAAAACTTTCTATCAGACCCCGTTATATATACGATAGAAAAACATATCAAAATAACATGGGACAACAGTAAACATAAACTACCCAGATACCCCGTAATTCGGAAAGGAAAGGGAACCCCCTACCTTTGTGTAAGCAAATTTAGCCATACTTCGGATTTAAAAGCCAAATGTTTCCTTCGCTTGAGATCATTTTGAAATTAAAACCATAGGAAGAAGTTAAATAAGAGAAAAAAAATAAGTATATGGTAGAGGAACGTGGAAAGAGAAAAAGGGGTATTTTTGTTTCCATTTAGAAATGTTCCTGAGAAGAAAAAAATAAAAATAAAATAAAGAGGCAATATTTACCTAGCTTGCTACTCATGCCCATCACGTGGCGTACATGCGATTTTTCTTTTCTTGCCAAGACTTATCCAAGGTATCTACGAATCATGATCATCAATTGCTGCTAAGGGATGACTACTTAGATACACAAACATTCATATGGGTTGGGCTAGGGCTTAAACGCCAACAAAAATATTCGTGTCGCTATACACTGTGGGTTGAATTTTTATTCGTTGCAGTTGATTAGGCTGGGAATTCGTAGCCTGAGAATTGTAAGCTGATTTTTTTAGTAAATTGCCCAGTGGAGGTGAGAGGCCAAACTAGCTTGTTTTTTCTCTTTATATCCAAAGGAATGGTAAGAATTTGTTGTACCTGATTCGGAGTAAAAAAATTTCGAAGAAGATCCATTTTCCAAGATTGATTATCTTCATCTATAAGTTCAGCAACAGATTGTTAATCACTGAAATTCAGCTCATATGGTTGTAAGATTGGTCCATTTGAGTTAGGAATCCATCGACGTCTCCATATATTTATGCTTTTACCATCACCTACTTGCCAGATAGAAACTCTTCTCACTTGTTGCAATCCATGGCAGATGCTTTGCCAGACCCACGACGTTCCTGGCTTGATATTATATGTTAATAGGTCTTCATATAAAAAATATTTGCTCTGCAGTAGTTTAGCATAAAGAGAACCTTGATCATGTAATAATTGCCATGCCATTTTAGTCAATAGTGCAGAATTATAGACAGATAAATTTTAAAACCCAAACCTCCATGTTGTTTCGGAAGACGTAAGCTTGGCCAATTCTTGGAATGCCTGGTTTGTGTAAAAGTATTATGATTCCACCAGTAATTTCATTAAACTTTATCCAAAGCATTGATAATTTGTTGGGGAAGGTTTAGAGAGTGCATTGGATAAAGCGACATGGTCCCTAACACACTCTGAAGTTGAGTACTTCTAGCTGCTTGAGAGAGCATTTTTCCTTCGCAGCCTTTTAGATTAACTTGCATTTTATCGAGAAGAAATGAACAATTTTATGTTTAGAGCGAGACATGAGTAAAGGAAGGCCCAAATATTTCTCCCCTAAGCGTATAGTGTTCATCTGAAGTATCTCACCATATTGATTGCACATTGGCCTTGGAAGTTTTTTGTTAAAGAAAATTGCAAATTTCTGTAAGTTCACTACTTGCCCAGAAGCGGTGCTAAATTGTTCCAATAAGGACTGAAGATACCTAAGTTCAGCTGTCTTGGCTTTGAGAAAGACAAGTATGCCATCCACAAAACAAAGATGGCTAATGCTTGGACTGGATCTGGTCGCTTTAATGCCATGTATCTTCCCCTGCGACTGTACATTATATAGAATACGGGAGAAATCTTCAATGCGCAAAATGAATAAATAAGGCTAGAGAGGATCGCCTTGTCGAAGTCCTCTGGTTGGTGTCAAAGCCTCACCCGGTACTCCATTTAATAATATAGAAATTGAATGAGGGTGTAGAGATACATTGATCAATTAGTTGAATGCAGTCTTCATGGAATCCAAGTTGCGATAAGATTTCTTTCAGGAAACTCCATTCAACTCGATCAAATGCTTTGGACATGTCTAGTTTGATCCCAATCCATCCTTTCCGGTCTTTTGTTTTCTTCATATAGTGAACTAATTCATGGGCGATTATGAGATTATCTTGAATATGCCTGCCTGGAACATATGCAACTTGAGTGGGTGAGATGATCTTGTCTAGCAAAGGTTTGAGACGATTAGCCAGTAGCTTGGATATAATTTTATATGATATGTTGCATAAATTGATTGGTCGGAAATCTGCAGGTTGTGTCGGGTAGATATTTTGGGAATCAAACTTGGTATGTCTCGTTCAGTTTTGTAAGAATGTGATTCGACTTGAAGAAGTGATGCACCATCAA
The DNA here is from genome assembly GCF_003573695.1 of Papaver somniferum. Classification (NCBI taxonomy): domain Eukaryota; kingdom Viridiplantae; phylum Streptophyta; class Magnoliopsida; order Ranunculales; family Papaveraceae; genus Papaver; species Papaver somniferum. The sequence continues at coordinate 13,030,932 of NC_039360.1, read as the reverse complement.
AACTATACTTTCTCCCATTGTTAACCATGTTTCTTGATAAAAACCAGCTTGAAGTCCGTCGCTACCTGGAGTAGTCCACTGTTTCTTCATGAATCGTACTTCCTTCACTTCTTCCATTGATGAAAGGGAAAGCAGCTGCTTGTCTTCTTGATCCGTTACGCAAAGGGTGATAATATTTAGTAATTGTTGGTTGTGTGGAGGATGCGTTGTACAAGTAACTGATTTGAAGTGAGATCGAAGTATCCGAGCAATATTTTCTTTATCATTGTGCCAAAATCCTAGATTGTCTTACAAGGCATCGATGTGATTTCTCAGTTTGCGGTAATTGGCATATGAATGAAAATAACATGTATTCTTGTTTGCATAGGAAGATGATATTGTACTTATTTCTGCAGCCAAAACTCGCGCTCTACATGAAGCCAATGCTGAAGTTTTTGATGTAGTATTGTGAGTATTGAACTACTTGTTGAGTTGTTTTGTTGTTCATATGCCTGAATTGGTTGCTTTACCCTTTGAATATTGGTTTTTATATGACCAAAGTCATGTTTCTTCCAGTATATCAGGTTATTTTTGGTGTTCTTGAGTTTCTGAACCAGCTGATATGGAGGCGAACCATTGTATTCTTGCTGCCATGAAGATTCAATAACAACTTTGCATATTAGGTGAACTAACCAGCACTTATAAAATTTGTAATTAGGGGAAATTATAAGCTGAACAACATTTGTAACAAGTAAAATAAGAGAGTGGTTAAAAGCACGAGCAACCAAATTTTTCACTTGAGATGAACTAAATAAAGTTAAACATTGTGCACTGTTAGGGCTCTGCCAAGCCGAACTTGAATTTGTGCAACCCCCTGAGGGTGATTCGACCAAGTAAACGGATACCCGAGGCACCAAGATCTAATAAACCCATTTGATGTATGCAATCTCTAACAAATAAGTGGTGAGTATCTACATGGCGGCTAGTGATTTCAGAATCATATAATGTAAAATTCAGATCACCTAGGAGTACCCAGGGGATATCTACATGTGAGCTCATGTCAACCAAGTACTGTCTTTGAGAACGTTTTATATCATGTTCATGAGATGCATACATGCATGTAAGTAACCACTCTTGATTGTTATTACCATATAACCATATGCCTTGTAGCATGAATAATTTCAAAATAAAGACCATCTTTCCAGGCAAGAGCAATCCCACAAGAGAGACCAACAGATGAAATACACCAATAATTAGGATAATTGGTGTGGCGAAGATAAATATTCATCTTACGCATATGGGTTTTGGTCTTAGATAAAAAAAAACAATATTTGGGTTATATGTTTGAAGACAGTGCTTTAAATAGTCTCTGGTTGCAGGTTTACCGCAACCTTGACAATTCCATGAAAAAATCTTCATGTAAACAGAGAAGTTGAAAAGGAGATAGAAAGAGCTTGTAAAACTAGCAGAGCAAGTATGTAAAGAAATGAAATTGACAAGTTTCACCTGTCGCAAAGCAGTGGTGAGAATATTGGCACTATTAGATTGTAAAGCTAGGTCCCACAAAACCTGTCGGTGGAGTTTCAGTGGTATCATCCATGTTAGCGGTCTCATCAGTTTCCGTACCACCTGCCCCGGTTCTACTACGCTTTCTCTGAGATGAGCTTGAACTTCCAGTCTCGCTATAAGTCCCAAATCTTTGATGTAAAGGTACTCTATGTGCATCAATATGTAAAGGCGTGGATGTTGCAGTGAAATACAGTAAAACCTCTATATAAGAATATCCTAGGGACTTAAAAAAGACATTCTTATATGGGGGTGATTCTTATATGGAGGTCTACCTTGAATAGACCGGAAGAAAAAAAATTTATACATGTACTTCTGAAAATACATACATATGCATAGGAAACACAAAATATATATATGTAAATATAAATATTACTTAAATGAGGATTTTATTTTACATATATGTATATATGAAATCGATCCACATAAACTTAACTTTGACACCGAAAATTAACAAATGAAATCATACGAGTGACACAGATTTGTATTAAGTTGTGCATAAAAAAGCAAAGAATCCACTTTGAAGCAAAATGATCATGTAAAATGGTTGTAAGAATCACTTAATCTATCACTTTAATTTATTACAAGACCTATATTGTTTATATTAGATTGTCAATGATTCTTATATGGAGGTAGGTTATTTAAGACGGGACCGGAAAAAATTATGACTTATTCCAATATGGAGTTTATTCTTAAATATAACTGGCCCAAATCAGGACCGGAAATGTTTATTCTTATATGAAGTTTATTCTTATATAGAGTATTCTTCCGGAGAGGTTTTACCGTATGATAATTGCCTTCCGTCTAGAGGAGATGAAGCAACTCGGGTACGTAAGGGACGAAGAATGTCGCGTCGCTGATGATGTCGACGGAACAGTTGAATTTCATCGTTAGGCTAGCGCCACTTTTGAGGTATATGTAAATATTGACCAAAATCCCTTAGGTGACCTTCTGCTTCAATACGGTTGTTGCTACGGTCCAAACATAAATTCGAGTCATGATCAATTACCATACATTCCGGACATATGTTGCGAGGCTGGCCTTCATAAAAGAATCATATCCAATGAGCCAATCCCACCCCAGATGTTGTATGTATGCCAGTGAGACGTGGAGTTGTTAGACATATTTCAACCAAAACGCGGAATTTGGTTCCAGATTTGGGTACCTCAATATACATCACTTTGACCAACAATTTCTGCAAACAACAGTATCATCTCTTTATTCAAAAATTCAAGAAGAAGCCGTTTGAATTCCATCCAAAATGTCTGGGAATAGAAATCCAAATCTTTGTAGTTCCTTGATGTAGTCCATTAAAGTTCTGCAAAATTAATCAAAATCGTATTGACAATCGTTTGACCATTCGCCAGAACTTTCTTTAGCATGTATTTCATTTTGTATTCAAAGTTTATATCTCTTGGAAACTATATGATGAACTGAGCCGTGGAGAATCGAGATTAAAGTCAACGCTATTCTCCGATTTTGTTGTAGCCAAGACTTGAATCAGTCAACGCGACTCTCCGATTCTAGACTAAAGTCCAACCTCCAAGGAGCCATTAGATTTTAATTTGGGATTACATGTATAATGTGTGTATCATAAATATATTAAACAATAATATTTGTCCTATCTATGCACAACCGATTATAAATCTCTGATTCTATCAATCAATAACTCGATAGCTACCGAATTATCGGGCCGCGAGTTATAATTCTAAAGGTGTCACTATCTATGTACAAAAACTCCAACAAAATAAAATGTTCATAAAAATCCCATTTAACATAAATTGTTTATATTACCCTTCTAATTTAAATCACCCCAACAAAAATAAAATCAACCACATCTTTAATTTTTATTATATTCTCACCACCAACAACACACCACAGCACCACCACAACCGTGCCACTACCACTACCACTGACACCACCGCCAACCACCACCACCGCCGCCGACCACCACCACCACTACACACCGATGCCAACCACCACCAACGTCGCCGCGGCCACCGACCACCACCACCACCACCACAGACCGCCGCCAACCACCACCGCCACTGCACCACCACCACCGCCAATTCACTACCACCACCGACCGCCACCGACCACAACCGACCAAAACCGACCAAAACCAGCACCACCGCCAACGCCTGTCGCACTGCCACCAGTACCACGACCGCCCACCGCCACCACCGTTGCCGCCCACCACCGCCAACTACCGCCGCTGCATCTGACCATCACCACCACTGCAACCACCGTCGCCGCCGCGCCCTCATCGCCACCGCCGCGCCCCCACCGCCACCGACCAACACCGTGCCACCACCGCCACCAGCTAGCACACCACTACCAGCCACCGCCGATCACCACACGCCACCGACCACCAACGCCCAAAACCAGCACCACCACTATCGACCACCGCCGATCACCAACGCCACCGACCACCAACGCCCAAAACCAGCACCACCACTGTCGACCACCGCCAATCACCAACGCCACCGACCACCAACGCCCAAAACCAACACCATCGCCAACACCTGCCGCACCGCCACCAGCACCACGAACGCCCACCACCACCACTGACCAAAAATTAGATGAAACCTAAATACAATAAAACCGATTTTGGTTTCATCATAAATAAGATGAAATCATAATTGGTTTCGTGAGAATTCAACTGCAAGAAAAATTATAAGAGGTATTATATATGTTCATTGATAGTAAGACGTCATTGAAATGTCATGATTGACATGGCATGCCTAAATGCTATTTCGTAAAGCTTCGAAAAAACTAACGGATGAGACGTAACTAAATAAAGTGAACCTTAGTCGAAGATCGATCCTGTTTCTGGAAATGCATACATAAGCAACTATTGTAACCACAAAAATCTAAGCAATCCTTTCAAAATAGACACAAAATTACAAATATGCAGATGCAACATAAAAAAGTATACAAGATAAAAATATATCGAAGCTAGGCAGAGCATCGGTCAACAATAAAGCTTGAACGGCTCATCCAAGACTGTACAATAAGGAAAGTGCATAGTGTGTTGTTTCGCATATATATCAGTCATAGTCTAAGAATGAGACAAGATGGACGGAACTGTGCAGATCTTAGTTAAAAACTCACAGTGATGAATTTTCCAGTGTTTTGGCCATTAGCGCGATAGTATTTATTGGCTAGAGAACCTTGGACTACTCCTGATGGACCCAGCTTATCTTTATACACTGGGGGCGAATGGGGAGACTTGTTAGCTGCAGGTACATTTTAAACTGGGGGGTCTGAGCAGCAGCAGCCGTTGAAGCAGCAACAGGTGCAGATGGTTTTGATTCCTCAGGACCAACAAAGAGATATCCTAAAGAATTCTGACCTCCTCCATAACTGACTCCACGACCCATTTATCTGAAACACCAACAAGGTTGGTTTCGTCGACATAAAATCTAGAAAAAAAAAATCACATATTAGATGAAACAAAAATTTCATTCAAACCTCAGCAACATCATTAGTTACAGCTAGAATTCAAACCACACAACTACCTAAACATTATCATAGGTAATTCAGTTTCATAACATTTTGTAAAGCACCCACCAACAACATTTTGTAACTCAATTTTTTCTGTTTCAGACTTAACCTAAACACAAATACCACTTCTTTGATTCAAAGCATATAATCTCCATCACATCTAGCATTGTAAATCCTAATCCACATATATCAAACACAACAATAATTCAAACTCATAAACAAAATTCAATTTAAGTAAGGATAAGATTAGATGGAACCAATTTTGGTATCATCATAAATACGATGAAACCAATTTCGGTTTCATTATAAATAAGATGAAGCCATAATTGGTTTTTTCAGAATTCAACTGCAAGAAAAATTATAAACCATGATTCATTCTGTTTGACCACACCAATAGCAATAACCTGTGTTGGCTTATAAAAAAATAACTTGAAACTCGCACAAATATTGTAAGGCATGGACACACAGAGGTCTCAATATTCAGAACAGGGTCATTCAATTCATTCATTATAGTCAAAGCCCAAAGGTAAGTCATACAGGCAAAAGAAGGTAAAACTACCATGGTAATTCATTGTACTGCGAGTACGTAAGACTCTGACTTGTTAAGTTACATTGTTGTTGTTGAGATCAGATCATCTTAATTAACGAAGAATAAAGCAAATCAATGATAAAAGCCAAATGCAGGATAACATAAACTTGAATGAACCAAAGGATATGATACTAGTCCGAAGAGATTAAAAACATAAACCACACCACCTACAACATTGATAAACAATTTAAGTAAGTATAAGATTACCTTACATCAAATTCCTGAAATGAGGTAGATGATTCTGACTTCCTTGCTTTTTCCACCACAACCAGCTCAATACAGATAACAACTCCATCACTTCCTTATAACATAATCAAACAATAATTCTGTCAGCAACTTCAAACAATTAACTTTATCTTGAACTTCTGAATCATAGATTTTAAAAAATACATTGTTATATCACCAACAAATTGGTTTCATCGACAAAAGTTAGATGAAACCAATTATGGTTTCATCTTATTTATGATGAAACCAATTTTGGTTTCATCGTATTTATTAAGTTTCTGTTGGATTTGATCCTGGCTAAATTTTGATTCGTGCAAATGTCTATTCAACTGCAAGAAAAATTACAAGAGGTATTATACATGTTCATTGATAGAAAGACTTCATTGAAATGCCATGCCTAAAATGTGGGGTATGTTTCGGAATCTGATCAATGGATTACACAAACTATATTGAAGTTTAAACCATCCGAAAATTGATCTATTGAAGTATAGACCATCTTAAAGTGCACAAACTCTGTAGATAAATCTGACCTTACGTTGACAGGAAATTTCATAGTTCAGATAATCAAATGTTTTGATATTGTTACAAGGATGATATGGAGTACATTTTAATTTCAGTAGCATGGACTTGAAATGGAAACTGTTTACCAAATAGACTGAAGATATTTAACATCAATTTTCTGAGTTAATATTCCTTATAACTAAAACATGAATCACGTGATAAGTTTAAGATTCATTGATGATCACTTTTTTTCATGGATATAAAAACAAGAACATCAAAACTAGTGTTATTTTATTGAATCCAAAAGATTCCGACCATGCTCAGTTAATTTCAATAACTGAAGAGAAAGCGTTTTTCTTAGATAGCTCTTTTCCAACGAGGAGATGTCTGCAGATGGAAAAGACTATCTTTGCGAATTAAGAAAGCAGAAACTTTGACATGCTAAAATATAACCTTGTAATGTCATTCTTCCAGTATAACCTATAACGTAATGACAGGAATTATTAGTGGTTTGAATGCATTAGAAGTTCATCTTTCATAGACCAAAACATTAAGCATGTTGTATATCATATTGAACACATAACCATTCGTGGGGAGAGTTGAACTTATTGTGATATCTAAAAAAGATTCCTGAACACCCTGGACTAGACGATATGTGCAAAACCTGACTGATTTAGATGGACTAAACGATCCAACTCATACAGAGAAGTATTAGATTACTTTAATTTAAGCAATTCCACAAACGGTAACTTAATTTCCAACAAAACCCTTAGCTAGTCTTAAGAATAGCAATGATTAGCCACCAAAAAGTGAAAAAGTAACTCCTAATAGGCTCCCTTATATAATTTCCCATTAGTAAATCACAGAATCCTTAGTGCAACATATAAGCTCTTAAGTACCTAAAAGGTAGGAACCGAGAGAAATCAAAGACCAAAAAAATGTATGTACAACTCCAGTGAATTTTGAGAAACTAATACTTTTAAACCTAGACCATACTGGGGTTTTCTTAAATGTTCTTTCCTTGGCTATCTTTATCACAAAAGCTCCCTTCTTGCTGGACAATACCAAGAAAATTATGTGTGTTGACAAAGTCGTTTCTCTAGTCTCCTTCATTTACCATACTAGCACTATAATAAAATCATTTTAACTAGTCTAACAATGAGAAAATATCTTTGGATCTTTCGGAATGCAGTACTACATGTTTTTATTCTTCCCAAAAATGTTATTTAAGACTTCCAGTTTCATTTGGGATCTCATCGCAACACCAGGAATCCATTATTACATCTTAACAAATACAGGAGAGCGTAGTTAAAATAAAAAACTGAATATCTTCAATTCAAATTAAAAAAAATTAAACTAAATCCACGAACAATTCAATAAGAAAACTCAATTCTAGTTAGATTTAAATAATTTGGAGTTTTTGTACCACTTTTTAATTAAATTGTTTTTATTAATTAAAAAAAATATGGCTGAATTTTTTGTATCACAAGTTTAATCACCTTTTTATGACTAGTTTTGAAAAAAAAATAAATCACTTTGTAATTCCTTAAAAGACAAAATTGAACTGACCCGACAGCAAAAGGCTGCATCTGAACAAGTTAATTGGTCCAAACCAATGTAGTCAATATCGTCCGTACCGGCCGATATATCAGCGATATTACCGGTATCGGTGGTAGAGCGAAACGGAAACAACAATATCGCGATATGATATTTTGCCAATAATATTGGCCGGTGAGGACGAAAACGATACCACCGGTCTTCCGGATCTTCCCGATATTTGATATTTTAGGAATTTGTTGTTGAACATTAGGGCAAACATTGTTGTCAACCATCAAAAAAAACTAGTTTCATAGTACTAGCAGAGATTTGATAATCAAAACCTCAGCCCACAAACAATATCGATTAATATTTTATCTTGATTTGGTGGTTTTATGGTTAAGATTTGGTACATAGTGAAGGAAATATGAGTTTAGAAGAAGACCCATATTTCCATCTATCATGTATTGTTTGATTTTAGAATATTTTCATTCAATGTATTTACAGGACTTATACTTACAGAAGCAAAAGAGGAGATGAGTTAAAAAGAAGGAGACGGACGGAGGTTGAGAACATCTTTTTCCTTTTCTTTTCTTACTTTATGGTTTGTTAACTTAACAATGGGACACTTGGACTTTTGGGGATGTGCCAGCTTGTACTACACACATATCACCATTTGGGAAAAGAAAGAAAATTACACACGTACATAAAGCTAGCTTGTTTTCCCGATATTTGAAAGCATATTCCGTATCTTGTTGTGTTTGCATCCCGGCGTGCGCTTCAATGGGTGTTTAAATTTTGTTGGCTGGTATACCCCATAGTTAATACTTAATACAATGTATGTTGTTTTTGAAATAGTCCGGGAAAATAAATTGAGTACCTCGTTAACACGGTAACAGAAATTTTAATGGGTATTTATTTTTCACGGAACTATATATTATGATGGATAACTAATTTTGATGTCAGAACTATATATTACGATGAATTTAGAACCGATTTTGCACCGATATTTGAAACCGAAATCTCCCCGGTACAATGTTGTACCAGTGTACCGGTCCCTGGTCGAGACAAACCGGTATCCGATATTAACTACATTGGTCCAAACAAAACATTGGTGAACGAGGAAGATTACACCAACACCGCACATATACACCCTTCCGAGGGGGCGGCAAAATCCTTCATTAAATTTGCTAAAATCGAGACTACATTCTGTATTTCTGTGGAAAAAAATTGGAAAAAACAAAATAGAAAAAAAAAATTAAGTTTGCATGCAATCCCTGTTCTGGAGAGAAATTAATTTCTTTCGCAAATCATACCCTACATTAACATTCTGTAGATGTTCTGCTCCTATGACTGTCAGATCATCTTTTGCTGGTAACAGAGTTAGGCATACAACGCCATGACCACGATCTAACCAGATGTTCCATCTTGTTAAAACAAAATCCAGACCACTTAGATGGAGGGTTATTTCAGGCATACCAATTGTGTCCGCTGTCGTCTGACTCGTATCAGTCTGGTAACAAAAGTCAAAAACATTCTCCTTCGGATCAAGCGTCGGTTCCAGTTCAATCTGTTTCTTCATTTCTGCAATCAACGGATCATATGCTGTTCGAATAAGATGCGTCTGCCCAAAACCAGTATCAATAATCACCCCTCCGTCACCCTCTTCTGAAATGTCGAAGGTTCCGTTCGGGATATTGAGTCTGGTCTTGCCAACACTGATTCCTTCCAGCTTCACATAATAATCTGCAGTAGTAATATTCCCATGATCCATCATTGGAGTAGTATCGTTAGTGATAATTGCGTCTATTCCGAAGCGTAACAGACTTGTCTCGTTCCATTTACTTGGCACTAAGCAATGGGAAAAGTGATCGAAAGCTAGTTGTGAAATGAAAGACAAAGGTTCTTTACTAAAACCAATCAATCCTGGTACTCCCTTCGTTCCAGTTTCGTGATCTAGGTACGAAAAGCTGTTATTGTGTCCGCAACCGAATTTTATTTCTAGTAAATCAATGTTTCCGGTACGAGTATCATCTTGAAAGCCGAATGTTTCAGTTGACAAAATCCCTTTGGAATGCCCAGCGTCCGCATAATCCAATACGTAGCGGCAAGAAGTACCGTCTCTGTCGCATGTGGTTCCATATTCTTCCTTGCAAAAATCATCTTCGCAACCAACTTTAACGTAACTAGTAGATTTGCGTGGGTCGAATATGGGTATTTCCTGGTCGTAGCAATTGTCGCATGGTCTGCACTGGAGCCACGTTAAATCGCTACCTGTGTCTATGATGGAATAGGTGTCCACTGCCGGTGTTCCTATGCGATGGCTTATGACATACTCGAAGGTGCGATAACTAACAGGTGCTCGCATTTCATTAGGTACCACGGTATTGCCTGTGTAGTGGTTATACCGGTCGGAAGATCGCTGTATCGCGCTTCTCAATCTGTCAGTGCTTGTAAGTTTAGGGTTATAGAATGGCGAGTGCGGTGAATCACGATGGATTAGACGCGCCGTAAAACCGAGCGGATTCGTGTTGGGTTTAGGATCAGAGACCACCCTTGCAGAGAATGAAGTAGAGATGAAACATGATGCAAGAATAAGAACAACCATCGTGATGACAGGTTTTTTACCTGATGAGGAAGCCATGGTTATTGCCAACTCTGCTGGAATCTAAGTTCAATGGAACGTATTTAGGGTTTTATTTTTCTTTGTGTAGATTTAGAATGTATATTTAGTAAATAAATACTATATGAATCATATTAGTTGCAAAAAGAAAACAACTTGGAGTTTCGGATCTTGCTTTTTTACCAAATTTATTTATTCTTGCAACAAATATGAAAATATGCATCAATTTTGAAATTCCATATTATGACATAATTTAACAATATGCATCAACAAATAAGATATTGTGACATCATTTAACCACAATTAACCAGAAAGGTTTCCACATAACATAAGAAATTCCATATTATTAGGACATTATTACGTACTGTTCCTAACAGAAGTACGTATAAGTATAACTAAACTATATTTAATCAACAAATAACCAACAATAATGGCTTCCAACAACTTTGCAGTCTCTTGTAGTAGGGTTTGTCCGCCTGAAGCTGATGCCTTCGACCTATGCAACCAATTAACCTACTGCAGTTCATTTGATTAATTGTTGATGGCGTTCTGAAGTCGATCTGTTCCTTTTAAGTCTCCGCACATGATATTAGTAATCATCACTGCACTTACCTTCACCACCTAAAAAAAAAAGTGTATAAATATGTATAGTAAAATACCTTTTCCTTTTTCAGGAGACCGGGCAAAAAAAATGCCGATCAATGAGAAAGTGATTCCGCGCATTTATAAAGTTGCAGTGTTTGAACGTCAACCTTAAAGGAAACAAAGAGTTAGTAAGAACAATGAATAGACTTCCAAGAAGAATGGACAGATTTCCAAAATGTACAGGTAGGTTGAAAATTGATCCTTCCTTCTTAAACACAATTAGGGGATAAAATAAGACAATGAGCAGACAAATGAAATAATAACCTGAACCCAGACAAGTCGGGAGAGAATTTACGCGCACTGTCAGTATTTTTCCTTTAGTTTTCCCCAATGTCTCATAAAATTTCTTGAATACTGGAATTTGGAATTAATAGAATTCAGTTACCACGACTTGCATGACTGTGAATACAATTTAAGATTTCGAATGAAATGTGGGATTAAATAGATAGATAGAACAGGAAATGTCTCATATAATCGACTTGAGTGTAGCACTAGTAGAGCCTTCCACCTTGCAATTTTGTGGTAGAGTACTGTGTGCATTCAAAGTTTACATCTCTTGGAATATATGAACTGAGCTGTGGAGAATTGAGAAACAAAATCAAAACATTTGCTCCGGATGTTATGATGCGTGACTTATCTAAACTTGTAGATGTAGTTGACAAGTTCATCTTGCATGACATATACTCTGGATGTTTGGAGTATGATACATCCACACTTGACCCATTAGAACGAAGTCCCCAAATTGTATTCTTTATGTACTCTACTTAACGTTACACAAAAGGAAAAAAGAAAAAATCTAGGAGACCACTCCATTTCGGAGGGGACCATTATTTCAATATTAGTAGGACATTCAGAAGTAAACTGAAGCCATCAATTATCCGTACTAGAATCTAATCCGTGCTACGTACCGAGACCGGTGGGATCAACTAAGTTAGCCGTGGTCAAATGTTTTAGATTGTTTTTTGAACAGTCTTTTGATCAGATTGATTTTTTTTAAAGGATAGGGACATATGATACCCTTTCTGTATCCAATGATCTGATGATTTAAGTTTGGTATTATAAATATAAATTCATGTATTAATTTTATGGATACCAACTAAAATGATTAAATTTTATGTATGCCTATATTTATTTCCAAAAAAAAAAAATTACACGTTTTTTTGACATATACTCTGGATGTTTGGAGTATGATATATCCAAACTTGACGCATTAGAATGAAGTCTCCAAATTGTATTGTTCATCTACTCTACTCTAAAAAAAAAAAGAAAAAGATGAAGTCAGGGGCCCAACCCAATAGCAATGTTATAATCAGTATCATGCTAAAAGAAAATAAAAATAGAATATGGAAATTGTAGGAAACTAGGAATGATAGAATTAAACCTATTCGTATAAAAAATTCATCTTTTTTAAAATTGGGACGATTACATCAAATTCAAAAATTATTATCAATATTTGATATTTCACGAATGAGGTTCTAAATGAGTTGAACAAAAATTAATACCAAAACAACTAAAATCCCTTGTACGCTCTCAAAAAAGGGATGATGAACTTTTTTTGATAATTTTAGAATAGGCAATAATCACTGATCCGAAATCATTCCTTAGACTGTGTTTGATAACAGAGAAAGGAAACAATTCCAAGAAAAGTGTTTCCATGAAATCAGTTTCCTGGGGAGACAAGGAAAGACTTCCCATGAAATTCCACGAAATTGAATTTAAAACATACTTTAGGCCACACTTTTATTACAATTTCATGGAAACAGACTTTTGACCGAACGACGGAAAACACGTTATTTCCATGAAAAAATGGTTAACTCCATGAAATTCCACGAAATTGAGTAAATGCTTCCACCACAAGTTGACCAAAACAAGGATCCGAGATTGCATGGGCAACCGGTCTTACATGTAAAAGTTCCTTTATCTATGACTCAAAATTTCCTTGCCAAAGCATGATAGATTTCCGAAAGTCAACAGAATTCTTCGTGCTAACCGTCTGAAATGAGAAGTAAAAATATTTTGTTAAAGATGTTCCTCGGTAATATCAGTGCGACTCTCAAAGCCATGTGTGATAGTAATACCAACCGAATAAGACGAGTAGTGGGGTTCTGGGCTAAGCCTTGGAAACCTTAACGCCATAATTCATCTAGATATCACGGGACCTAACAAAAAAACACTTTTTATTTAAGTGAATGATTTTGGACTTGTTTTTACCGTAATCAATTTTAAAAGATTGTAAAAAAATGAGAAATTCGTATTTGATTGGGTTGTGATGAAATGAAAACCGATATTAAAATAGAGGAGAGAAAATTCATTTCTATTGTAATTGTTTAGTTAAACACCAACTAATTAAGAAAATAGTTAAACTAGTATTAATATTGTACGTATACACCGAATAATGAAAGAAAGGAAGTAAGCCAGAGAATGAAAATGAGAACTTTCATTTCTTTCTTTATTTCGTACACCGAAGCTACTCGTTACCAAGCTATATATATATAGCATACATGAAGTGATAAACATCACCCTTGGAAGGGATTAATGTTCACCAACAATAGACAAGTGTTGTAGCAGGTGGCACTGATAAGGGTGTTGATATGAGTCCCATATGTTGCGCGTGGCTTTTGGTGGGTCAGCCACCTCATACATATTATATATAACACTCCTCCTTGGATGACCCACCGTTTCTAAGAACGTCGCTTCGTTAAAATTTTGCCGGTAAAATCCAGTCGAAGGAAAAAAAGAGTACAACATCGGTAGCTTCAAAGTGATGATGGTAGTCACACATTTTCTCCCGTCGCCGAAATCGTGTCAGGAAAACCACTAGGGAAAACCTGAACTTGGAGTGAGATTGGTCACCGTCATGAAATGCTTCCTCTGTCAAAGTTGCATCAGGAAAACCATTTAGGACAAAACCTGAGCTTAGAGTGAGGGTGGTCGCCGCCACAAAATATTTTCATTGGAAAAACTGCGTCAGGAAAACCACTTGGGAAAAACCTGGACTCCTGCGCTAGGAAAAACACTTGGGACAAAACCTGAGCGTCTGCGTCAGGAAAACCACTTGGGCCAAAACCTGACCACCAAAATTCATAATAATGCCGACGTCGAAGAGCATGTTGCCTCGTTAAAAACCTCGTCTGGAAAACCCCGTGGGACAAAACCAGACCAAAGAAAAAGAGTACAACGGACGTCGCCCAATGACAGTGCTGGACACGCATATGCTGCCTCGTTAAAACCTTGACAAGGAAAACCCATCGGGACAAAACCTTGGCGAAGGAAAAAGAGTACAACGCGTTCAATTCCAACCAATGATTCTACGAGTTTACTCCCCCTGAAGCATGAATTCTTAAAGCGGTTGGTGGTGGAAATATTATATAGTCTTCAAAAAATTGTTTTACCATTTGCAGTTTATGGAGGATTGACTGCATGTCTTGCGCCGGGTGCACAATCGCCATTGTACACCTCGCATTTATATCCTCCGTACATTTCACACCAATTTATTTTCCCGTTTTAACTTCAGGCATAACAATGAAAGGCCTTTTTGTAAACTCATAAATACCGTAGAATCAATTTCAATATCTAAAAGTATAACCTGCAAAATAAAAGTTAGAAAACACAAGATAATGCATGCATTATATCCATGTATGGTACTCCTGGACCATAAATTTAGCGTACGTATCAGATGGATTGATCACTTCCCAGTAATGGTGCTAATTTAAAAGCACGATAAGTATTACGAGTATCAAAACTAGATACTCTGGTATATACAGGCGAGTTTTATTATGCTAGCATGTCCTCGAACTTCAGATCGAGCAAATATTTCGATTTCAGCGAGATCTCAAAAATCTAGTTCAAGCGTGGATTTTAGTGCTACTAGAAGCCAAAAATGATATCATCATTTCATCCGGATTTTAACCTTATACCAAGAACATAAAATACACAAAGGATTGTTCATAAGATTCTCCTATTCAAAATGGTGATTATGACTAAATTTCAAGCCTGACATAATTCACAACGTCGGGTGGCTGGCTGCCTGAGTCAGAGAACCTCGAATACTTCAGGGGTTCATTACAATTACTAGTCATAACAAGATGCAATATGAGTCCTTCAGTGACTACCACGCTAAAGTGCATCTATATTAGGAGAATATTTTTTGTTTTACAGAACCAATCCTGGGGGTTCAGCAGGAAAAACCCTCAAATCGCATTTTACGCGATTATTTTATTCTCTCTGCGCTTCATTTCAAACACCAACCTGTAATTTTCAGGCCTTACAATTTTACGGTGTGAGTCGGATCCGAACTTTTGCGCTTTTTCGAGAGATTCCATCCTCTACCTTATTTTGAGGGGAATAGACTATATGCCTATCAATCACAATGTCGATGTTCCTCTGCAGAGGGGTACATAACCACCATTGTAAATAGATAATCGAAAATCATATACAATCTAACACATTCTCTAGTGCATGCACACTTAATAAAAGTTTCACAGACTGGTACAAGCGCCACTTCAGGGGCATTATCATCTCCTCATTTTCAATGAGGGGTTTCAAACTTTGAGAATGTGGATCATATTTTGATAGTCTCCACGAGCACTATCTGTGTCTCTCTACAAGAGCACTACATATTAGAAAAGTGATTGGAATTTCTTTTAAGAGGCATATATGAGGTAGTTATTCAGGCCTCAAGCGTGTTTTAACACACGACTTCGTCACTGTGAGATGCATGATTTAACCTGTTGAGACAACTTCCCGTGTCTGCATCCTCAAGCAAGTGACCAACAATACTTTCCCAGAGCTACTGCAGTTATTTGTTTTAATCACGAGTAATCTCCAACACCTCAATTATGTCCAATATCTTGGTGTGGGAAAACAAATGAGATGTTTCACGCCAATTCTAGTGGCAGCCAAACTTTCTTTGATCAGGATAAACACTTAATCAGATAACCTATTTAATTTGTCGACATTGTTCACTGCAACCTTTAGGTGGTTCTTGTCATCTCCATGACTTCAAGGGAAAACCCTTAAGCTTGTCGACATAATACGTGCCATCTTCAGATGGCAGTCTTTCTCCCCCTGGTTTAGGCGGGAAAAACCCTTTTAGGTTATCATAATTTGCGCCATCCTTTTATGGTGACGTTTTTCCCCCTGACTAAAGTGGGAGAACCTTAAATGTTATCAACCCTAATCTTGCCAAACTTCTGGTGGCGGGTTGTCATGCCAACTTCTGGTGGCATTTTAGTTTTCCTGATCATGGCGGAAACATTACTATCTCATTTCTGGAAACTTCTGGTTCCATAATTGCCTGATTTTCAAAGACAATTCTGCTCATGATAGTTTTTGGGTGTTAATTAAAACCACACAATAAGTATCCCAAAAACAGCCGCAGGCTCGACAAGAGATGAGACATTTCACGCCGTTTCTTATAACGGTTTACTTCCTCCCCCTAACGGCGGGAATACAGTCTCATCTTCAATAAGACATTACCAACACATGGTTTTAAATGTCTTATGAATCAAAACTAACATATAGCTAGGTGACGTTATGGAACAAACACGTAAATTTTAAGGTTGCTTCGCAAGACATAATTGATGGTAAATAGTTGGTCGAGCAATAAACTAAAGATGCTTAAGCAAAGAACTCAACTAGACCATGTCGAGTGCGCACATGTGCTAACTATATGCTCGATATAATACCAACTGAAGTTAAAGCATCAAAAGCCTATAAATTTACCACCAAAATAAATGGACTTAGCTGGAAAGTCTAAAAATGGATACGCAACCACAAGATTTTCACAAACAGTTTGGCAAAATCTAACATCACGTGTTAATATAACAAGAGACCATCTAGTAGACGTGTCTATCAATACGATAAAGTATTGAGATAATTTTCCATACTGCAGGGTGAATAAGCCCTGCATATGACACCTTGAATCCTTTATAGGGATTAAAGTTGGTGTTTCAGCAAGGGGTTACCATAATGTTAATGTTAATGGAATTTAATAATTAATTGTCTCTGGGACCAAACAACACAATTTACATCCTCATGTAATATAAGCTTCAGGTTCTGTAAAGGATGTACATGAGCATTTTTAATTGTCTACTCATCTTGGTAGAACTTTGGTGTCCATACGGACCATGCCTAGGCATGATAAATCAAGGTCATTAAACTTCTGGCTAATGACACTGTGAGATTCTACTGATAGAATTTTCATATGGCACACCCATAAAAGAGAGAGCCTCAAACTTCTCTTAACGTGCTTCTAGCACAAAAACAAATGAAGTAACAAAATACTCCATAAAAATGCTCATTTATTATTTCAAGGTGGTAATACCAAATATTTCTAAAACTCAACAGATTCTTCTGGAACCTGATAGAATATAAGGAAAATACTACACCACCATATAAAATGATACACGCTCTTCTGCAGATGTCTATCATACTATTCGAACCTGAAATGATATTTTTCACATTTCCAGGAACCTCTACAAGGTTATAAAATGGTTCGAAAAATTGTGTTTGTTGTTTTGTCTAAATTTGAGACAAGTATCTCCATCGTCCATATCTATACTGGATTGATTACTTCTGGAATCCATATTCTTTGGCAAAGACAAGACGAGAGAAAAATAGTAGAGTCACCAACAAAAACATTTGGTAACCATGGGCTACTTCGGGAACCCAAAATTTTATGGCTTATTCCTGAAATCCATGGACCACTTCTGGAGCCTAATATGGATTACCACATAAACCAAATATTACACGTTGGACTGCTTCTGGAGTCGACAACGCCTCAGGGATTACTTCGAGAATCCATTATTTACAAAACAAGGAAATAAAATAAACAGAACTTAAAAGCAAAAGAAAACATAAACATATATATGGTACTTTAAAGGAAATAACAAATCTCCATTTTCGTCACCTTCAGGGTCGACGAAATATTAATTTACAAGTGTACAAATGGATACACTCTTTTATGGAAAAGTTTCCTACTTGGTCACTTCAGGGACCGCAAATAGGAACGACTAGCACTTTTATAACGGGTCACTTCTGGGACCGAACGCCTAGCGGACCGTGCCTTTTGCATCCATACTATGCTAGACGAAATTCCAGCTTCTGGTGGAATTATTTCAAAATCTCTGGAGATTATTTAGAGCAAGAGAAATTAAATTTATGTTATCATCTAGGGATACAACAATTTCTCGCTTCGCTGATATTAAAAACCGTAAGTACCATAACAAAAATAATATAGCGGAAAATTATTAAAGTTTACGGAGTCGCGGTTCTCACCATCCCGCACTTACCCAAAAACATTCGTACAAGTTTGCAATACTTGTAGAACAACTTGCCTCCATTAATAGTGTTACTACCTGTGAAGTTGATTATATGGCTTTGTGGATATCATCCCCGACAGCTTGGTATAAACATCGTCGAACACTGGTTTATCAATTGGCGGCATCGAGCTATTCGTGCTGATAACGTATTGTAATTGTTTAGTTAAACACCAACTAATTAAGAAAATAGTTAAACTAGTATTAATATTGTACGTATACACCGAATAATGAAAGAAAGGAAGTAAGCCAGAGAATGAAAATGAGAACTTTCATTTCTTTCTTTATTTCGTACACCGAAGCTACTCGTTACCAAGCTATATATATAGCATACATGAAGTGATAAACATCACCCTTGGAAGGGATTAGTGTTCACCAACAATAGACAAGTGTTATAGCAGGTGGCACTGATAAGGGTGTTGATATGGGTCCCATATGTTGTGCGTGGCTTTTGGTGGGTCAGCCACCTCATACATATTATATATAACAATTTCATTATTTAAACATTTATTTAAATTTCCCTAGAGATGCACATGAGCCGGAGTCCGGGTTTCTTATGAACCCGATACTTGTATTTGAAATTGACCGGTACCTCATTTTGAGGATCGGTACCTGTATCTGTACCTAGAGTTGTATCTGTACCTGTAAGACCGGTCCGGTACAAGAACGATATCGGATTTTCACCTGAAAACAATACTTACAGCACAACAAACACAACCTCAGATAAACAAAGGAAAAACAGTGTGTTCCTAATACATTAACTACATTATGTTCTTCAGATAAACATTCTCCATTCTCTGCATCAGTTTCATCTCCAGTCTCTGCATCTCAAGACTATAACAACAGCTCAACCTTCCCTGACTTCTTAACATCAACATCTAATCAAATCCTTCTAACAACAACCCTTACCTGATCTTCTTAAACTCCAGTCATAACAGTCACCACCATCTTCCCATTTCTTCTGAACTTCTCAGTTGCTACACAAATTGCACAAATCGGGAGGATCGAGAAACTGTTCAACAGATTCAGGCTCATTGCTACACAAATTGCACAAATTAGAAGACTGACTTGCTATACCCTTGCTACACCATTAGAAACCCCAACCTCTTGTTTCCGCAAACACCATTCTTGTGAAACAATGGATTTTAATTACTAGTAGATGTGATTGAGATGAAGAAGGAATCGATTCATGAAGCTTTTAAAAATGGTGGAGATTCAGTTAGGGTTTCAAAGAATCAAGAGATGGGTTTGAGATGAAGATGATGCAGCTAACTCGAGAATATGATGAAACCCATGAAATTAAGTTAGGGTTTGAGATGAATTCGATATTGGTGGAAATTTGATGGGGAAATTGATCAGATTCAGAAGGGGATTAGGGTTTCTGTTACAGGAATTGGTGGTGGTTGATGTGTACGATTTAGAGCTGTTGTTGGTGGTTGTTGCAGGAGATATAGAAGACAAATGAAATCTGTCTGGTGCTGTGTGTGAATCAATTGCAGGTGGCTGATTAAGAACGACGAAGAAGAAGAACTAATTTGGTTCAGAAGAACAGAAGAAAAACAAGGAAAGAAGAAGAACTAATTTGTATATACCTAGCATATACGTCTAGGATCCACGGAAATCTAAGGGACAACATTATTCGGAAATTTCGGTCCGGTACACACCGGGAATCTAGTAGAACCCGGTCCCTGTACTCAATCGACACCGGTTCTTAAAATTAGAACTGTTCCCTGTACCTCCTTCGCCGGTTCTGGTGCGGTTCATCGATTCTGGTTCGGTTCCTGTGCAGCCTTAAGTCTCCCCGTAGAATACTAGAATATCTCTTACGCATTTCAAAGAGCGTTGAGCGTGCGTGAATAAACAATCCAGACTCCCCTTCTTTTGATAAACCGCAACTGCCTGCCTTTGCTGCGGCCTGGCTCCGCCACTGCAGATTTGAATAAGCGCTCAGGATACACACTACCTGTCTGAAGATTTGAATCCCAAGGCCTACTCCTAACTAAGTATAATTTTGTATGCACCTACAGGCTACATACAGTCAAAATCCAACCTGTTAATTGGTCTTCAGGAAAACAAGATTAAGTTAAGTAATTTATTTTTTAATGCCTTTTAGTTTTAGGTGCATTGAATTAACTCCTTTAGTACTTAATCCCATAATTTCCAGTTCTCCACATTACCTGCTAACAACGCGCATTTCGTTGTCTTTTTGTTTTGTTTATTAATCAAATCAGGCATATAATGTTCCGGGCATTCATGTATGACTCCACTTTGAGATCTACAGATAGCAAAGTATTGATTCTACTTTGAGATCTACAGATAGCAAAGTATCGATTCTACTTTGAGATCTACCGATAGCAAAGTATTGATTCTACTTTGTATAAGCCATGCTAATGCACTTGAAATCCTGAGAAGATAATTGATATAGCTATGCCTATGAACATTGACGGAATAGAAGAAGGAGAGTCGTTCGCCATAGAAAACAATCATAATAATCCTCAGCAAGAGGAACAGGATTCTTCTCCAGCGAAGGCCGGGTTCTCTGCAAAGGTAATGAAATGGGGACTACTCATTTTAAGCTGCACACTGAATATGTTAGGATTGGTAGTTGGACCTTTACTACTTAGACTCTATTTCTTACATGGTGGTAGTAGAAAATGGTTATCTAGTTGGTTACAAATGGCTGGTTTTCCTATATTGACCATTCCACTCGCAATCTTCTACCTGCGACGTGACCGGAAACTACTTATTACCGATTTCTTTGCTTCTCGGAAGCTTTTGGTCTACGCTGCACTGATAGGCTTGATATATGGAATTGTCAATTTTATGTTCTGCTATGGTTTATCCTACCTTCCTGTATCAACATGGTCTCTCCTTGTTACAACCCAACTTGTTTTCACATCCTTGGTTTCGTTCGTTTGGGTTAAACAGAAGTTCACTCCGTATACGATGAACGCAATTGTAGTTATAATAATGGGTTGTATACTGCTTGGTATAAGAAGAGCCGGTGATCGTCTCCCCGGTGTCACAAATTCTCAGTACTTGTTGGGTTTCTTTATAACTGTAGGTGCTGCTTCAATTTTAGGATTCATTATGGTGAGCACCCAAGTTGCTTATGCTAAGGCCAACCAGGCCATGACTTATCCTATTGTGTTGCAGTTTCAAGTTTGGGTGGCCTTGTTTGCTACATTAAGTTGCACGATTGGAGGTCTGGTAAACAGAGATTTCTCGGCGATTCATAGAGAAGCAAGTGAGTTCGGTTTAGGAGCGAAAGCTTACTACCTCGTATTAGTTTCGAATATGGTAGTTTGGCAGTTGATGTTTATCGGAAGAATGGGTATCATATATTGTTCCTCCTCTCTCTTTGCAGGTGTCATGAGCGCAACATTCCTTCCTATCTCGCAGATTGCTGCAGTGATAACGTTTCATGAGAGTTTCACAGCTGAAAAGGGTATGTCCTTGGCTCTGACACTCTGGGGCTTCACTTCTTACTTCTATGGCTCCTACAAGAAGATCAAAAAAGAAACCCCATAAAAAGTTATACAAAGGTTATGGCTGTTGGTTTTTGTTGAACTTTTTTTCTTACATAATCAAAAAGTTCATGTATATGGTGTGCACTTCCACCCCCTAGTTCCAAATCCTAAAATTAGGCCTAATAAATTCTTGCATCCCCAACTTAGAAATTTTGGCTCCGCCCCCTGGTGATTGTCCACAACAATATGCTTCATTCTACTACTATGAAATACAGGACTATAACGTAGAGAAATTGCATTTACTTATCGGATCATAAAAACGAAAAGAAAATGGCATTGATATATTATCAAATTGAAGCATAATTGATATTTCCAAGTCGGACGGTGAATATGCAAGTGAATGAGTTTCATAGCCTTTGCTCTTCCCCGGAAAAATATTTAAAAAATCATAAATGAGAGCACCTGTCCATCCCGGAGTGGATCAAAAAAATTGCCGAACCGCCACATTTATTCTCTATAGACTCGGTTTTAGACTCATTTTTATACACGATTCGTATTTGGTCTTTAGAAGTTCAAACATTTCAGTCCCAGACCCTAAATCAGTAAATCCGACATTGCAGCAAGAAATGGCTAGATCGATCGAACTCACTGATGGTCGAGAAGAAGAGAACCCTCTCCAGTCCCAAACAACAAGGTATTCAACATCTTTGAAATTGCTTCAACTACTACTTTGTCTTGTGGTTCTAGTTCTTCTTGATTTCTCAGCATCATTTCTGTATACTCCATGCATGTTGTAATCTTGTTTAAGAACACTTACTTGAGACTATTTCAGAGAATTTCCAGTATGGGTTTCTTGGTTTTTTAAGGTTTTCTCAAGGGTTTCTTTTTTTTTTCTTTTTTTTGAGTGAATAATGGGGTTAAAACTAACATGGGTTTTGCTTATTTTGTGATATTTTTCTGTGCTTAAGCTTAATTTTGACAAGTTTTGTGTATTATTTTTCTGCAAGTAGTGTTCATTTTACTTTAAACACAGTCAGACAGTCTATCCATGGGGAGCTCAATGGTTTTGAGTGAGGGATATCCAACAATTCATTGAGCTCTTGTCCTCTTTCGAAAGTAGATAATGTAAAAAAAGTTATTGGATATGATTTTTATGATGATTAGGTGCCTCAATGCTGGAATATATGAAGACAAATGGTCTTGTGTTTACTTACTTTACTTGCTTAGACAGTAACTGGGTTAGAATGTGTTTCTCATCTTATGTTTTCTTATATCAGGCACAGATGTTCTGCGTGCTTCAAGCACTACAAGAAGAAGGAGCATCTTGTTAAGCACATGGAATTATCGTATCATTCACCTCATCAGCCAAGGTGCGGTGTGTGTCACAAGTACTGCAAATCGTTCGAATCTTTGAGGGAACATATCACTGGTACAATCAATTTTATAATCATTGTTCATTATTTAATTATTTGGGCCATCGTCTTTTGGTTTAGGTTCCTTGGGCACCAACACCCTTAAGTTTTGCCGATCCAAAAAGAAAAAACATTCTTAGTTTCATAAATATGTGGTATCCTTCTTCTGAAGGGTTTAAATTGCAATTGTCCCAATCACATTGTGAATAAAATGTTTTATCAGCTTATAGTTGGAGCCATGGAGGATTCAGATAGTGGGTCAAGATGTTTTGTCAAAACCCAACCTTTTGTCTTAAGTTGGTGTCACAGGATTTGGACCCCTTTATTGTCTTTAATTTTGTGTTGTTTCGTATTTTGTGAAGGACCACTGGCCAAAGCTGATTGTGCAAAGATCTTTAGTGCCCAGGGCTGTGAACTTTGTATGAACATCTTCGACACCTCCGCAGCTCTCAATTCTCATAAGGAACTTTGCTGCTTATGTCCTGCACCTTCAATTGTGAGTAAGCTGGGAAATAGAAGAAAAAAAATTTCTTGAAAGAGTATTAACAAACAATTATTGGCTTGCTGGTAGTGGTTCTGCAATTTAATAAGCATATGAAAATAAAACCTATTTTTGATCTAAGTCATGGTAAATTTCATCAAAAGGACATACAGAGTTATGGATTTTAGAATTTATATGACATCTAACAACATGATTTTAGAATTGGGGAAATTTTAAAAAGCTTAATATGAAAATGCTCTTCCTTTACCTAGTAGTGAATGGTGACTGGTAACGTTTATTTAACTTCATAGAGTTTTCTTATGATAAATGAAATGCACCGTCTAAATGAGTACTCCGCTTTCAGGACCTTGTCGAAATACCTTCCGTAGAACTTGATTCATATGAAGTGGAAACTTCAAGCTTGGCTGAGGGGTGGCACAGTAGCCGGCTTCCTGAAGCTGTTGCTTTAGATTGTGAAATGGTTGGCGGAGGAAGTGATGGGACACTTGATCTGTGCGCAAGAGTGTGCCTCATAGATGAAAACGAGAATGTGGTCTTCCACACATACGTGGTACCTGAACTTCCTGTGACAGACTACAGGTACTTTCCTGTGTTTTTTGTTCCTCTTGATCCACCGGTGTTTGATGTTGGCCTAATGGACAAACGGCCCATATAAGACTCATATAAATTTCTTTCTCTTTGTACGCACTTAGGTATGAAATAACTGGTATAAAAGAGGAGAATTTGAGAGATGCAATGCCTCTCAAGGAAGTGAAGGAGATCATTCAGAAGATCTTGTACAATGGAGAATCCCTATGGAGATCCCGGTTGGTCGGTGGAAAAGCTAAGCTTCTCGTGGGTCATGAAATAGAGCATGATTTAAAATGCTTGAGAATGGAGTACCCCGAGCACTTGTTTAGGTAAATTAGGTCGTCAAGCATTATGATTTACTGCAATTACTTTCTCTGTTCCATTTTTATTTCAGTTATGTGTTTTGGCTTTTTTAAGAAATGGGTAACTTTATGGCTTACTAGTGTTTGCAAATTGCAATGTTTTGTCTTTTGAGACAGGGATACTCTTTCCCCTTGATGAAAACGAATTTGTGTAGCCACTCACTCAAATACCTCACAAAAACATATTTAGGGTAGGTTACTCTTTCCTCTCTTGGTTCTGCATAATTTTGTGTTATCAATTGTACAATCAAATTTGTTTTTCTGTTGAGGTCGTCATCTCTTGACCAGTCTTTCATGCTAGGTTTTTCAATTTTCACTTCAATCATTTGTAGAATATTTTCTTATCAATTTTTTTCATTTATCAACTCCTAGATTTGTCATGTGCCATAAATAATCCAAATATAACTCAGAAAAGAAAAATACTGAACTGTGAAACCAACTGCAGTTTGATTTATGTAGCTTTTGCGTTACAGGTATGAGATTCAGTCAGGGGTGCATGATCCATATGAGGATTGTGTTGCGACAATGAGACTTTACAAGAGGATGCGTGCAGAGGATCATCCAACAACAGAAGACTCTACGCCATTAAAGTACTCGTCACGTCCAAGTGGCTTCGATATCAGGTCAAGTTGGGAACTTCAGAATATGTCACCAGATGCCCTCTTTGAGATTTCACGATCAAATTATGTGTGTTGGTGTCTGGACTTGAAAGCGAAGGTACAAGATTGAGGTCTCACTTTCATGGAGATCATAGTTAGCTTTTTGGTGTAAATTGGGGGATGTAAGGTCTTTTTAATCAAATGGGTTCAAATTCAAAGTAAGAGATTTGTTAAAGTTGGACACTCTTAAGGTGGGTTAGAAAAAGTTCATGTATATGCTGCTAGCAGGTTATGGGTTGTTGGATTTTGTTGAACTAGATATCCTTGTAGACAGTATTAGTGGAAATCCTTCGGGAGAATTGGCAGCCCATTTCAACACTTGAACTTGCAATTTTGATGTGGTAATTGGTGAATGCATCTACTCTTAAGTGGATCATTTTGGATCAATAAGATGATGCAATTGCAAAAGCATTAGGCTTAGTCCTATGGGTGCTAATCTAGCAGCTAGATTAGCAGTCCATCTCAGTCAGGACTACTTCCTAAGTGCTATGAGAATGCTAATCTAGCTGCTAGATTAGCAGCCCATGTTAGCTGGGACCATAGCCCAGCGTTGTTTGGTTCAGCGCAACTAATTTCAATCGTCAGATCAAATTTTGTGATTTTTGTGATCCGTGTGATTTTTGTGAGCGCTGAACCATTCAGTGTAAAGGTGATTTTTGTGGCGCTGAACCATTCAGCGCTTCAATCTCGCTGCTACTTCACTTGCGAGCACATGCTAGGAGAAAAAATTAGTGTTAACAAATAGATTACATTTTTTTTTGAACTGCAACGCTTTTCTGCTAATCTAGCAGTTCAATCTAGCCCATGGGACTTAGCCTTAGAGCATCCACAGTGGGCGAGTATAACCAAATTTATGGGATGAGATCGTAACACAGTGGGACGGAGTAAAGATCAAATTTGGACCAAAGATCAAATTTCAGACCAAATATGGTCGCGACCAAATCCCAAATTCTAATATAGTCGGGCGTAAATTTAAAGTACGCTTGTTGCTGGGCGTAAATTTAAAGTACGCTTGTTAACGGGCGGGGATTTAAATTACGCCCGATGAAATTTTAATTAAATAATAAAAAAAAAGAATGAGGCGGACTTTTAAAGTCCGCCTGTTAAAATTTACAAAGAGAGGGGCGGACTTTTAAAGTCCGCCTGATAGAATTTTAGTGAGGCGGACTTTTAAAGTCCGCCTGTTAAAATTTATAAAGGATGGGGCGGACTTTTAAAGTCCGCCTGATGGAATTTTAATGGGGCGGATTTTTAAAGTCCGCCTGACGAAATTTTAATCATGTACCGTTGCGTCACACCACGGACTAAACCCAAATTTTGATCTTTTTTTTGATCTTTGATCTTTGGTTTTGATCGCACCACTGCAGTTGCTGTTAGGTGAGGATATTCTTACCCAAAGTAGAGATATTGATTAATCAGCATATATGTAAGTACTTGGGTTGTTGAAGTACACTGACATGTTTTCATGTGTGAACACTTTATCAAGCTTGATAGGGTTTGTCCACTATGCAATGCATTTCACTCCTTTTTACGCAAAGCTGCACTTCTTTTTTTATATCCACATTCCATTATGAAATGTTGTACTTTATGTAGTTGCGTTGTGATGATTATCTGAATTGAATCATTTTAGTGTATGAAGTATAAATGACATTTTGGGTAGTGATGATTATCTGAATTGAATCATCCTGTGCTAGAGCATCTTTGCTTGACATCAACTAGTTCTGGATTCCATTGCAAGTGTCCAACGATTGAATTGGCCGGACATTCTTAGCATGCCGGATACCAAAAGCAAAAATACTTCTGCTTTTCTAGAAGTCAGAAGCAAAATGTTTTTGTTTCACAAAAAGTAAACTTTTTTGCTGCTAGAAATCCAAACCAATTTCTGACGTTTTTGCTTCCAAATGTTAAAAGATAACTTCTGAAGTGGTATCCAGACAGACTATCTGTGTTGGTCGAGGGGTTGGGCTAACCTCGGCCACTATGCTTGTCTAGCGACAAAAGTGTAACTTTCAGAGTTTTTTTCAGCATTTTAGTGTCATCTTAACCAACTGTGTTGAGACGTACCCTTTCATTCGGTTGGCATGTTCCTTTCTTTTTGATTAGTGAAATTCTACTTAACATGGTTGGTTGCTTTCAAGAAGTGAAAAAGAGGGTTCATTCCATAAATCCATTATGGAGCAACAGTGACATTACCTGTTATGGCAATGAAACCTTTACTCAAGCCTAAACCATATTATACACAAAGAAAATCAACCCCCGGTATTCATTTGAATGGTACTGAACATGATGAAGTCTCTTTCTTACCTACTACCATCCATCACATTTCTTTGACTAATTATGACATTGGTGGTGGTTCCACCACCATATCTACCCACCTAAAAAACACCTTTTCCCTGTTTTGTTTTGTTTATTCTAGGAATGGAATATAGATGATTTACTATTCCAATTTTATTCCAGTGGTTTTCAGTACAAGTAGCTACCAAACTCTTTATCTTTCTTAGGTAGATACCAAATTATGTGTATATTAGGTGGAGTCCATTGAACCCTTGAACTCGTCCATCAAGTACTTATACACTTTGCAGGGTAGGTTTATTCTATCTTTTTTTTGTTTTTTTTGTTTTTGTTGTGAATAAGGCATTTCATTGAACAGACTAAAGATCCTCCTAGGGATGAGTAGTAAATAAATCTAGTAAGATAAAAGAGGTTTGGATATGATGTATGTTACTATGTGACTTGTATTCCAAACGATATATCTCATCCGGTGTTTTATCTCGTGAGGAGATCCGAAGGATGGATAAAAAAAGCTTCTAGCATTGGGATAGGTGAAGATAGAAATGGGTCTCGGCAAACTATGAAAAAAACTTCTACCATTGCCATGGATGAAAATAGAAGTAGATCCCCAGGTATATGTCTTATGAGATTATCCAAGAATTTTATTTCGGGATATGTAACATTATTGAATTTTTTGTACGAAACACTGAACAACTTTGCTATGTTGAAAGCTAAACAAATTAAGGGTTTGGCATTAGAGTAGTTCTGGACAGATCGTCCAAAAATTATTCCAAAAATGTCATGTGAGTGAGGCGGGTGGGACCCTCCCTATGAGAAATAGCAGGGGGACTTATCTGTGGGTGAGTTGGGTCCACCTCATGTGTCTCAATGGTTTTGGAGTAGTTTTGAGGCACGACCTGTTTAGAACTTTTACTGGCATTATCCACGATTCCTAGTGGTCTTCGGTCTTTTTGTTTGTCTTTTTTCTTTAGAACAAATGATATATTAAAAAGGAAAAAGATAATTATCGAGTATTTACAAAGAATCACAAGATTTCAATCCGAAAAAGAAACATACCACAATACATAATAATGATGTCTTTTCAGGGATACATAATTTTGATTCATAGTAAAGTTTTAAAGTATCTGAATCAGAATTTCAAATGAAAATATCCAACTAAACTGCATGCACCAAATCATTTCTAAACTTTGTTTTTTCTTCACGCACTCTTTTGTTCCTTTCTAACCATAGTTCCCAGCTAATAGCGAATGGTATCAGATGTCGTACTATTCTGATTCTCTTCGACACTCTATCTAATCTCCAGCTCAACATCAAATCCTTGAAATCGTTTGGAAAAACCCACAACACTTGCAAAGAGGAGACAAAGATAACCCATATGTGTTTATCCCAACCAGTGTGGTTAATCTTGTGTTTTAGACTGTCTCGGATGGGTCTGAGACACCGAGACAAAACTATCTTGCTGAGATAAGAGGAAGAATCTTGTAAGCATATTGCACATTTCCTACTTGTAAAATTTGAGTAGAAATTTGCATATTATATGTGTCAAGATTGTGTACTTAATTCTCATGTGCAGCAACATCTGTATACCCTTTGGGAGAATATACTATACTTTCTCATTTTTCTCTTACTAGGAAAAATTGAATCTGTCAAACTCTCTCACAAAAACCCTAAAAACTCCAAATTATAAAAAGCAAAAAAAAAAAGGGTCAACAAAATTTGCAGTTAACTCAAATGAAAGTTATCAGACAAATCTTAAGAAAGCTTATACACATAATTAAAATTCTAATTGAGTTTAAGGAATGAAGAAATGAGATTTATTTAATTCACAAATGAAGGAAATTGATTAAGATACATGTGTTGTTGTTGTTGGTATCACGCTAATGTGACCAACCAAGACATGGAAAAATAGCCACCAAATAAGAGTTAAAGACCGTGAGACTTTTAAAGATATCTTGTTTTATTTCTTGTTGTTTTTCCATCGTGATTAAAGAAGCTTTTCGTTGATTAAATCCCATTTCTATAAAATAGTAAAATGGCCGGTAGATGTTTGGGTATTTTCTCTTCGTTGTTTTTGTATGTCTCTCTGGATTAGTATTATTCGAGTTTTACTCAAAAAATGGGATTCATGTAGCCGGTGAAAATTGAAGAGCTTTAATTGAATCAGATAACAATTAAACTCAAAACAATATTTCGGCTGAGATTAGACGATTCTGCCGATTTTCCCGGTGAAAAATCGTCTCAACGAGAATGTCAATATCAACTCCTCTATGACCGGAACCGGATAAATCACCGAGTCTCGGCCGAGATCGACTACATTGATCCCAACTATAGTGAATGAAAAAATGATCCAAATTTTATATCTCGTTGTTACAGAATAAACACAAATTAGAACTGATCCCTATTGGTAGGTATATAATTGTGTAGAGACGCATGTATGATAAATAACACCTTTGGATGATCAAATTTTCTTGACACGATATTGTAGCAATCCCAATCTGTAAGAAGCGGAAATTTTTTGGTATATACTTTTTTGTCGAACAATTTCTTTCGATTTTGTCTTCATCATCTTGAGAAAGATTAACATTCCTGATATCATTTATGATCTCTAATAAATCAATACGTTCTATAGAATCCAGCTCCCTTGAAAACAAAAAACTCTATCTATTGTTCTTCATATCAGCAACACACGCAAATTTTTGTCTACTTATTCTGTAAAGTCTCAGATATTTCTCTTTTAAAGATCTTTTATCAGTCCACCAGTCATGCTGAAATCTTTTACTTCTCTTATTCTTCAACTGAATAGTAACATAATCAAAAAAAAATCATTATTAGCTTTCAAGATTTCAAACCACATACTTCTTCCAACTGTTTCCCTAGTTTGAATAGGTACCAAACTAGACTCATATGTTACAGCATTTGAAAAAGCGGGTGTCTAACAACACCACCCAATATATTGCTTAGCAATATGTATGGACTAACTCCGAAATACTTTGCTAGAGAATCAACTAGACAGTCAGACTCAATCTAGATAAAAGTATCTCAAGGAGTTAATATGTCTCACTTGATTTGATTTTTACTCAAGCTAAAAACAATAGCGAGTCTTTATCAAATACAAGGAATAACTTGGACGGTACCAAAGACCAATGTCCAAGGATCAATCAATATCAATCAACAACCAAAGGTTGGATTTCCAATTGATGATCACGAACGCACAACCTGTATTATTTCAATTATATAAAATATAATGCTTGAAAAGAAATAACACAGATACCATAAATTTTGTTAACGAGGAAACCGCAAATGCAGAAAAACCCCGGGACCTAGTCCAGATTGAATACACACTGTATTAAGCCGCTATAGACACTAGCCTACTCCAAGTTAACTACGGATTGGACTATAGTTGAACCCCAATTAGTCTCCCACCGATCCAAGGTACAGTTGTACTCCTACGCCTCTGATCCCAACAGGATACTGTGCACTTGATTCCCTTAGCTGATCTCACCCACAACCAAGAGTTGCTGCAACCCAAAATCACAGACTTGATAATAAACAAATTTGTCTCACATAGAAAAGTCTATCAAAGGATAAATTTGTCTCCCACAGATAAACCCTAGGTTTTGTTCCGTCTTAAGATATGAAATCAAGGTGAACAAGAACCAATTTATAATCCGGTCTTATATTCCCAAAGAACAGCCTAGATTAATCAATCACCTCTCTACAATCCTTCCTGACTACACAGGAGGTTTGTCTAGGAATCACAAACAGTGTTTGTGACTTCTTTATCTTGCCTATCGGAGAACTCTCATGATCTCAAGCCAATCAAAGATTGTACTCGTACGATATAAGATGCAAGATCATATCACAAAACTACGATAAAAGTAGTATCGTTCTGACTTCACAATCCCAATGAAGTCTTTAAGTCATTAACCTGGTTTTAGAGAAGAAAATCAAAGGTTAAAGGAGAATCGACTCTAGCGAGCGCACTAGTATCACACAGACGTGTGGGGATTAGTTTTGCACAATGCTAAATGAAACAGTAACAATATCCCAACAGGAGACAAAGTCTGGACTTCCCAAGATATTTGAGGCATATTTGACAAACCCATTTGACTGCTAGGGAACGTATATGCTTCGCCCGTCGGTGGTGGAGGTCGGGATGGAAGATCCTTAAGTCGAAAATTGTCAATTGCTGGAAAATCAACATTACCTAAGTTTCTTGGTTGGATAACAATATTTAGATTGCATACCCTTTTGGAACCAACTATAGTAATCAAAGTCATTATCTGGGATTTGGATCAAATCTTCAGCTTTTTCTCAATATTTTCCAGTATTTATCAAGGTTATCCAATCATCATGTAAAATTATTGAAGTTAGAAACGGGTTGATTGCTTTTACCTTTCTGCCTTGTATGTGAAACATATGTCTTTCTCCGTCACACCAAATACTATGACCTGTAATAAGACCGTAAAACACAACTCGCTTGAGGATTAACTATAGAATTCTTTATGTTATTGGTTCATGGTACTCATCAATAGAAGTATACGGCATCACGCTCATGTTTGTACTTGTTCTGCACAGTTGTTGCATCTCTGAACAACAACGACATCTTCACCATCATTTATTTGGCCAATCCAATTATCGGCTTTATACTTGTACATGACTGGAAAAATTATATGCCTTTCGTGAAGATCAAGTTTGCATCCCCCAAAGTAAGTATACCACCAATACTGAAAATAACATTGATGAGCATTGTTGTGTTAGTACATTCACCAGTTTCATTTACTCGATAATGAATCAAATAATCGAAAGGGATTGTGGTTCTTACCTTAAATACGACCCAAAGTCCATTCAAGTTATATTTGTTCACACATGAGCATTCATCGAGACTTAAGTATACCTTAGCTAAAATAACATACCTCCAATCATAATTTGGCGCTTTAGTTAAATCTTCCAAAGAGTCGAGAAAACCAATTAATATCACGAATCTAGCATTGGGGAACATAACTTGGTCTAGCAACCATAACACAAAAATATGTTCAAGCTAGGGATAATCTCCAACTCTGTGATTAATATTTTTTGAATGATGTTGTAGTAATGAGGTTCAAACTCTCGGACTTGTGAAGATTAAATTTAAATATTTAATAAAATTATATACAAAAATATTAACAAAGTGGGCGAGAGGTATGAGAAAATAACCAAGACACCGATTCCACAATTACACATGAATTAATGATGGTAAATAATCCAAAACTCTAATTATCTTTTAAGTCCTTTATATCTTAACTCACTAATAATCAAGCAAATTCTCAAACATCAATTGTATCCTTAAGAATAGATTATCTAAACAAAGCATAACCTATCTAATTGAATCACAACTGATTAGGAAAATTACGCAAACAATTTAAAACTCTGCAAAAGCAGTGATTGAGTGAATTATAATTAAATATTAGAGAAAATAAAATAGTTACCAATTATTCATGCGTAAATAGCTTCCTCATTGCCTTGGTTGTGGGAGAAGGAGCCGCTCATCATGTTGGAAACACGCTCAAAAATCATTATTATTGCTCAAAGGGTGTTTACAAATGATGAAAATGGAAAAATAATTCAAAACCTGGTTTTGTAACAATTATATTTGTTACAAACCAAAAAAAAACGATACAAAGGATGTGTTACTGTTGCTCTAAGACCCACGGCTCTGTGTCGCAAACTCTGGCAAATAAGTCTGCCTCTGATGTACAACCCACGGCTGTGAGTCGTTGTTACTGTTGGAAAATGACGGTCTTGGATGGTCCGTTCTTCGTGTTCTTCATGTTCATCAGCAGCAGCAGCAGAAATCGAGTTTGGGAAAACTCGAATTTCTTCTTCTCTGGCTCTCCTTAGCCCCCCAGACTCTCGACCCCCTCTCTAGGACTCCCAGGGAATCTATTTAAAGAAAAACACGCGTTGAATCTCCTTCATTAATCCCAAATAATCTTCTTTTACTCGGGATATTTTCTTTCTTTTATTATCAATGATTTTGATTTTTACGCATCTGCAGCTGGATTAAATTCCTTATAAATCTTCTTCACGTTCCAAAGTGTTGATTAAGGCTTCCAAACACGTGCAGTACACGTTTAGATTCACCACAACTCGTGTAAGCTCATGTTTTTCCTCCAACTCACTGTTTGGATTAAACCAAGTTATCCAGACAAATTTGATCGAAACAAACACCCATACTAGCTTTGTTAGGACATATCACAACTACCCATGAAGTTTCAGCGATTGAATCACACAAAAACTCCTCCAAAATCCGATCGAAAACTCTGCCATTGTTGCTGCCATTTTTCTCGCCTTTTTTCATTTTTGAATTTTGGGAACAAAGATGTCCTCCCCTTAATCCTGTACGGGTGTCCCTTTAGCACTTGCCCTGGGGT
Organism: Papaver somniferum; assembly: GCF_003573695.1. NCBI lineage: Eukaryota > Viridiplantae > Streptophyta > Magnoliopsida > Ranunculales > Papaveraceae > Papaver > Papaver somniferum. The sequence continues at coordinate 12,996,762 of NC_039360.1, read as the reverse complement.
GCAAATAGTATTTTTGGGCGTAAATAGTAATTTTTCTGGGATTCCTTCAGCGCATTTCTGGGGTGCCTTTAACACATTTCGGGGGTGTAAAACACCACTTTTCGAGCCAATTTTGCCGCAAGAGCTTATTTTTCCAAAAACATAAAACGCCATAATAAGTACGATATCAAGTACTAACAATACAGAACATTGAGGACAAATTAGACACAAAAAAGTGTCTATCAAATACCCCAAACTTATTATTTGCTAGTCCTCGAGCAAAACTAATAAAAAATAAAACCGAGTTAATCTCGGGAGGGTTTACCAGAGGTGTACCCACAAAACCATTACTTCTAATTGGTCACAAGTATCTAATGAGATATGAGGACATACATATTCTCAACCTATCTCCAAGTAACTAGAATGCCAGAGAAATTAAAGGTGTCAGCTTTAAAGCTGACTGAAGAAAAGGGGAGACACATCCGCAACACTGCTAGATAAAGAGATATCCGCTACACAGCTAGATAAACATTGTAAGATGCGTCCGCTGCTTTACAGCTGGATAATATTAGGAGAGAGATAAAGATGAGAGGGACATCTGCTACACAGCTGGACTAATTACGTGTGATGAGTTAAACCAGTGCTAGAAAGATCTTTTGCCAGATTGAAAGCGGACTAACAAAGCAACCAAATGTATCTTTCTTCGACTCTCTCATAGTGCTCAGTAGAAACAACGTCTTATTCGGTATTCAACTGTTAATGATAAACTATCGAACCTCATATAACCTTGACAATTAACTCTTCTCTTCGATTTCTTCCTTGACTTATAAATTTCTACTTCCCTTTGGCCTTATTGAACAAAACGTAACGATGATTTTTTTCATTTTTCATTTTTTTCATTTGTTTTTTTTTTTCATTTTCATTTTTTTTTTTGGAAACAAAAATTACAAGACAACAATTTACATGGCCATGAGAGAAGGACTTTCAAAACTTGGATCTTCGCAACTTGTGATGTCTTGGTATCATGGATTCTAACAACTTATATCATTTGCTCTTATAACTTCAACTTTGATTTTTGAATTATTCTTTTCAATTGTTGATTCTAAACCTAAAACGTCTTCAACTTTCTTCATAGATTTTGATGTCGCTCCGCTTGTTGATGATGATAAGTTTCTACTGAGAGAGAGTCGCAATCCAGTAACTAAGACTACATTGTGAGGTTTCTTTGTCTTTCTGCCATTTCCTGACCTACTTGCCTTTCCACCATGTATGGTTAGGTCCATCACGGTTACCCTCTAAAAGGAACAAGTTCTCTCCTGAATTTGAAAGATCTCAATGTCTTTTTCTCTAATGTCTCAAAAGGTTGTTATCCCTAGCATTCCAATTTCTATCTTTTCGGTGAGAAACAGTATGTAAACTTAGCTAACCGGATACAATGTAACGCTAGAAGTTTCAAAAGTGCAACTAAAAAGTTCTTCCCCACCCCCAAACTTAAATCTAACATTGTCCTCGATGTTCTAAAGATAAAATTAAAAGCATGAACAAGGAGAAACTGTTACCACTTGAAGAAAAAGAGTTAAGGAAAGATATTACCATGTTGCATGAGCATGGGTTACCTCCCAAGAAGTGTTATGTTTAAAGTCTTCAGCCATACTTAGGAAAGGATTAGTCAACTCGAACCGTATAACAGTAACCGGAATAACTGTGGGTCTTCAAAACCAAATAGAGCTGACCAAAGGAAACTGCAGTAAACCAAGAAAATGAACAAGACTAGCATGCCCTTACCTAGTTTCTTGATTAAGACAACTACATCTAATTGTGGTTCAGGTTCAGGTTCTATAAAAAGGTCTAAATATATTTCTTTAGGCTGCAACTCCTCAAAAGTGAGATCCGAATTATTAGGTCATAGAGTCTGTAAAAACTCAAATAAAAATTTAGAAGCACATAACAACAACCTGAATAATTGGGGATCCTCTAAGTCAATTATATTTGACTCACAAAGTTGACCATAATAATGGTCATTCTTAAGAAAATGTGTCGACCCTAATATCCTAAAGTAATTAGGTTTAGTCTCAAAACTTAAATACCGACACATCTGAAAATCATATGTTCCCACAATTAGAAGAAAAGTTTTTGGTGGGAAAACAAACTCAATCTTGGTATCATAGCCTGGGTTAACCACATCAACCAGAGGATGGGTCTCTAACGACTGAGCTTCTTTCTGGACATCATTAGGTTCGGTAAAACATGTATGAAGATAATCTTGTAAGATGGTTGAGGCATAAATGTCAAGTCCTACACGAGGGAACTTTCTAAGAGTTAAAGAACACGGATAATGATAATCACCCCAAAACTTAGAGTTTTCTGTGTCTCTATAAAGACTAGTCACAACTTCCCTAATTTCTAGGTCATCAGATTCCTGGAAATGGTCGATTGATTCTTCTAAGTTGGGTTCATCCTCACTCATTTCTACGAGTTTATCATCTTCTAAGACTAGTGTTTCTAAATCGCTATATTCTAAAACAGTATTCTCAGGGTAACCTCTTTCCTATAAAATCATTATCGGCTTTGTAAACAGGAAATACTACATCGTCTAAAACGGGGGTATCTCTAGTCAAATCCTCGTCCTTTTGAATAGGTGAATAATTATTAAAATTATTTGGATTTTAACTAGAAATAATATTATCATTAAAGAGCTCATTGGGAGTAACAGATTCCTCATCATTATGCCTATATATTTCAGATTCTTCATCAATACTATCCTCATCACAGTCCTCATTATATAACATGAAAAAGGTCGAACTTCATCAAAACAAGTAGTGTTACCAATTCTAACCTCGTCATCTTGATTATGTGAATAAAAACTATCCTCATTTTCGAGGGTGGTATTGGGAAAACTACACTGGAAATTAAGACTATCCTGAGCAAGTTTTTCCACAATCCTATTTGTACTCTCAGTAAATTGCTTGAGGGTCTCTTCTAGAGATATCTTAGTTGACCGCTCTACGGACTCTTCGAGGAGAAGAATATTATAAGTCTCTTTCATAAATAACTTGTTTGACTCATTGAAACTTTGAGAGACTCTTCTAGAAATAGAAGGATTGTTTTGCTCGTATGACCTGTGGGTATATGGATAGTAATTGGGCTCACAATGGTATGGACCATAACCTTCAAAAGTTTCGCGTTCCCAATCACTATTCACACTATGGTCATAAAAAGGATAATGTCCAAGCTGCTCAGTCGGATACTCATTGTATTGGCTATTATAATACCAGTTCGACATCCTAACCGCAAGGGAATTCTACACAATCACAAACAAGGCTGACTCGACCAAATCAAACCTATAAAATCTAGCAAACAACAAGCATGATGGCTCCACTTAGATTGTTTCTAGACCAGCTTATAATCTTTCGAAAAGGAATTCGTTACAATCTGAGCAAACCTCTCTGGAATTAATCCGAGTTTAAGTAAGTTGAATTGAGACGAGGGAAGCTGCGAGGAGCTTTGATACCCAAGGTCTCACCGGTATTATAAAGCGGAGCAGTCACGCATTCAACTCACATAAACCATCATGAACTTCAAAGTATGCTCAAAAGAGTAACCAATATTTTTCGAACGACTTTCCTATTAAGCTCGTTACCCTATAGGTCTCGTTCTAGTCAAAATTTTAAGCTTAGGTTCGCGTTTGGTTTCGTTTCCCTAAGGCGGGCAAGAAGGAAACGGTGATGAAATCCGAGTCCTTATCTTAATTTGGCCAGGCCTTTCCCTTTACTAGGAAATTAAAAAACCGTATTCAAATCCACAACATATATTTACCTCAAGGCATACAATAGACCCGCTGACAGGGGTTCGCGGGTGTTTCGAAAGCTTACCTCCCGTACCAGACGGGCGCAGAACTGCTGAAGTCGACTCGGGCCACGACTCCTATGTCATGTGCGAACCCGAGGGGCCGAGACGATATTGTAATCATCGCCCTTCCCTGCAAACAGTTTTATATTTAATGCACCCTTCCTTAGGGTCTAAAAAAAATAATTGTCCAAGTCCAAAGTCCAAATAAAGTGCAAAAGAAAAGAAATAAAAAATAATAATTACAAAAAATGGAAGGTCTCTAAAAAAATAAAATAAATTCTCTCTCTTTTTTTTTCTTTCGCTTTTTTTTTTGCTTTGTCTTTTTCCTTCTCTTTTGGCTTTAAGCTTTGATTCCAAGTCTTTAGTATCCAACTTCAAATGTAATACAAAGACACACCCAAAGAAGCGTAAAAAGAACAAATGAAAAATAAAATAAAAAAAAAAAAAAATAAAATAAAAAACCTAAAAATTTTACCTAAGCACAAATCCGCGTCGGCGGCGCCAAAATGATTAATATTTTTTGAATGATGTTGTAGTAATGAGGTTCAAACTCTTGGACTTGTGAAGATTAAATTTAAAGATTTAATAAAATTATATACAAAAATATTAACAAAGTGGGCGAGAGGTATGAGAAAATAACCAAGACACTGATTCCACTATTACACTTGAATTAATGATGGTAAATAATCCAAAACTCTAATTATCTTTTAAGTCCTTTATATCTTAACTCACTAATAATCAAGCAAATTCTCAAACATCAATTGTATCCCTTAAGCATAGATTATCTAAACAAAGCATAACCTATCTAATTGAATCACAACTGATTAGGAAAATTACGCAAACAATTTAAAACTCTGCAAAAGCAGTGATTGAGTGAATTATAATTAAATATTAGAGAAAATAAAATAGTTACCAATTATTCATGCGTAAATAGCTTCCTCATTGCCTTGGTTGTGGGAGAATTAGCCGCTCATCATGTTGGAAACACGCTCAAAAATCATTATTATTGCTCAAAGGGTGTTTACAAATGATGAAAATGGAGAAATAATTCAAAACCGGGTTTTGTAACAATTATATTTGTTACAAACCAAAAAAAAACGATACAGAGGATGTGTCACTATTATTGTTGCTCTAAGACCCACGGCTCTGTGTCGCAAACGCTGGCAAATAAGTCCGCCTCTGATGTACGACCCACGGCTGTGAGTCGTTGTTACTGTTGGAAAACGACGGTCTTGGATGGTCCGTTCTTCGTGTTCATCAGCAGCAGCAGCATAAACCGAGTTTGGGAAAACTCGAATTTCTTCTTCTCTGGCTCTCCTCATCCCCCCAGACTCTCGACCCCCTCTCTAGGACTCCCAGGGAATCTATTTAAAAAAAACAACGCGTTGAATCTCCTCCATTAATCCCAAATAATCTTCTTTTACTCGGGATATTTTCTTTCTTTTATTATCAATGATTTTGATTTTTACGCATCTGCAGCTGGATTAAATTCCTTATAAATCTTCTTCACGTTCCAAAGTGTTGATTAAGGCTTCCAAACACGTGCAGTACACGTTTAGATTCACCACAACTCGTGTAAGCTCATGTTTTTCCTCCAACTCACTGTTTGGATTAAACCAAGTTATCCAGACAAATTTGATCGAAACAAACACCCATACTAGCTTTGTTAGGACATATCACAACTACCCATGAAGTTTCAGCGATTGAATCACACAAAAACTTCTCCAAAATCCGAATGAAAACTCTGTCATTGTTGCTGCCATTTTTCCCGCCTTTTTTCATTTTTGAATTTTGGGAAGAAGATGTCCTCCCCTTAATCATGTACGGGTGTCCCTTTAGCACTTGCCCTGGGGTGAAAATAGTATTTTTTGGCGTAAATAGTAATTTTTTTGGGATTCCTTCAGCGCATTTCTGGGGTGCCTTTAACACATTTCGGGGGTGTAAAACACCACTTTTCGAGCCAATTTTGCCGCAAGAGCTTATTTTTCCAAAAACATCTACAAAAACATAAAACACCATAATAAGTACGAAATCGAGTACTAACTATACAGAACATTGAGGACAAATTAGACACAAAAATGTGTCTATCACTCTGCTAACTATTTTCTTGGTAGAATAACACTTCAAAAAAGCCTTTAACCCAGACATTCTTAGGCTATTTGAATGTAACATTCTGGATTCTGACTTTCCTTTATTATAATTTGAGTACAAGGGAATTAGTTGTTTCCATTTTTCTTCCGATGTTCGCTTTAATTGGTTAAATTGAAGTAAGTCACCATCACATTTTATTCTTGTCAACATATACAAATATAACAGTCCAAACCTTAGAAACAACACAGTCATAATTAAAGTCTGTATCTAAAACTAAAAATTGAATATTAATGAAACTAACAATTGAATTGAAAAAATAAAACTTAGCATACTCGATATCCTTCAAAAAGAACGTATTTGCAGTGTTCCGCCAACGTTCTACTATAACTCGCACAACTTGAATCATGTGGTTTTTTCCTTTCATAACGTATAAACGCTTCCAAGGATATCATCACAAGGAGTATTGAACATCTTCAAGGAGAATCCCAAACACTTCGGTTATCTCGGACCATGCACCTCTTAGTTTAAGTAAACCAACTCACTCGGGATGGCTAGATATATGTGTAGGTAATACACCAGGACCAACTAGTTTCGTAATATTTCCAAACTCTTTTTATTTATCTTGGACCCAGACGCCATCACATACTGCGGCAGTCAATTTTCCTTTAGTCTTTTTTCTATTTTTTTCTTTGTCTAGTTGTTTGGTACTCATTTTTACATGAGAAGAGAAGAAACGAATCAAAGATCGCTCTGGTTTACTCTCTATAGAGAAGAGAAGATGAAATATGTGTGAATAAAAACTTAAGAGAATGGTTTTATTTATACACGATAGAGCACTGAGCGTGCACAATTGAGAGTATAGTTGCATGGCATATGAGTGGCCTTACGGGTAAAAAATTATAAAATTGATATAAATGGGGTATAATTATCAAACCTATTTAAATATAACATACCTCACAAATTTATATATTTGGAAAGCTTCTTGAGAGACCTACACAACGAGCATAAATATGCATATCAAATTTTCGTTTTTCTAAATTTTTTATTCTCTAAATGATTTTATTTATTTTTTCATATTTTTAGTGTATAGTTATTATGCAGAACTTTTTTTAGTGAACCACTATTATGCACATTATTTTTAAAAATGCAACTATTAAGCACAATGTTTTTTAGAGTTCAATTATTATCCATAATGTTAATTAAGCTTCCATAATTGTTTATATTATAGTATGTATACATCGCTATATGAGCTAAAAACTCCCATTTGTTTCTTTAAACTCTCTCTTGATTGCAACATGCATACACAAGTACATATGTGCAGAAAATATGCACAATCAGTCGAATCAAGAAAATGAGTTTTGAAAATTGTTTGTTAAAGATGAACAAAAAAATTAACAAGAAGTTGTGTAAAAAATATTCACAACTAAGCTACATGCAGTAAATATTCACAACTAGAATTTGTGCAGGGGATATCCACAACCAGTAGGTTACTTTGATATTCCTAGCCCATATTTAAGAATTTTTTAGGGTTATTGCATTACTTGTATGACCTTAGGCCAACAGAGTACTTTTTAGGGTCATAAAAATAGTTAACTCATAAGAAAAGGTAGAAATGGTTGAGTTAATAGGTGTGTTTCACCGTTGTAACCATACATATGTTGGTTGGATTAGTCTTGAATTATTTTTTTTTCTTGGTGTCTCTGTGTAATAATGTTGCCTTATGATTATGAACCAACTATTTTTGATGAGGTTAATCCTTGTAATGTTGCTGATTGATTGTAAATTTTTTTTTAAATTATTATTATTTAAGAAAAATTGGGTTTATTAGTTTGGGTCATTTCCATAATAGGATGAATTTTTTAAATTTACCAAGGTTTCCTAGTTGAAATGGATCTCCTATTCCAAGGAGACTAATATTTGAGAATCAATTTTGTGACTCATATATAAGGAGGTCTAGGCTATGTGTTTAGTTATGGAGTTATTAATGTAAGGAATTCACCCAATCTCTTGGGGTGGTATACGACCATCGTGGTGGAAGGAACCCATCATTATGGTGTTTACAAAATCGTTATGATGTTGAAAGATATATCGTTATGGAGTATTAGTATGGAGATGTTGATAAGAAATCATGCATGAGGAGGAGATCATCTTGGTGGTTCTTGAGTAAATTATTGGTATTGAGTAGAATGCGTCCATGATAATTTATGTCAGGATGTACTGAGAAGATCTTCTCGTTGTGAGAGAGGATGTGGTAAACATTATCATCTTTCATTGAAGACACCACTTTAGAGTTATAGAGCGTTTGTGAGAGTTTCTTGTGTTCGGTCATACTGCGGTGAATCGATGGATTGATTATTCAATAATATGTGTAATTTTCATTTAATGAATCTATAATAAAGAAACAGGTTATAGATATTTGAAGGTGGATGTAGACAATAAAGACACATTATGTATGTTGTTGAATCACATTAAATCGATTATTTTACTTGTCGCTTTTGTTTATGCTTTGCATACATGTGGTTCTTTTTCTATTTTTCCCATCATATATGGTAATAAAAAGTTTCATGGAGCAATCCGAGAAATCTAAGACTTCTTATTGCTTATTTTATTTTTGCAAGTTAGCAAGTAGATAACTCTGAACCTTGACCATTGATTTAGTAAAGCTGATTGGCCCAACAATTGTTACCAGAACTTTTGGTTGGATAGAGGATTCTCATTTTTTTTTTACGAAAAAGAAAATTCAAATTAGAAGTGATACTCACTAAAGAAGTGAGCAAACACTAATAAAACTAAGTTAACAGCGTTAGCTTATGCCCGTTACAACTTTCCAATTGCATATTTGGTTGGATAGAGAATTCTAAAGAGAGAAGTTTTGAATTTTCTAGTCGGCAAGAAATTTTGAAGTCGAAGGATTTGGTTTCATCAAGTATGTGAATATTTGATTCTACAAATGTGAAGATGTAGTGTTTGTTGTTATCAAGTATGTATAGGATTTGATTTTATTAGTTTTTGGTACAAATCAACATAAAAGCAGGCTTTAAAGGAATGCGATTATATCTAGTGATATGTATTCGATATGGCCAATATAAATGGTCTTGGTGTTTGTGTTGCTCTACATTGGAGGTTTGACATTGATACTTATTGAAGTGTAAACCTTATATATTACAATTCAATTAAGTTTTATTTAACCATGTTATGAAGTTAAAAAGGTTAAGAGATTGTGCTTTATACTTCGTACCATATGAGATTATCATGGTTCATTAGGAAGACGTTTATTGATTTTTCATATGGATAGTGTTTGCGTGGAAAGACACAGTAAGGCACAAATATCGTAGTTTGGATTTGTATATTGATTGAAGTTGAGATGAAAATATTATCATGTAAAAGTCTTATTATTTCTTCAGATCAAGAGAAAAAATAATTTTGGTTATCAATCGTCATCAGTTCATGTTGCTAACTTTTTTTAACTTGAAGTTGAAGAATGTGAATATGAATTCATATTCGTTTTTTCTTAGTTGTTCGTTGCAATAAAGTAACATCCGTTGTGGTGGAGATATCTTTCTTTATAATAAGGGATCCAAAGTCACCACATGTCGACTCCACATTCATTCTAAATGCTGGTGATGCCACATCAGCAGTGTCTTTCCCTGTCAGCGTCATCTGATTGGCTAATCCAACCGTCACTTATATATTAGATGCAATCTAGTAGCAAATTCAAGGGTCACTATATATTGGTATTTAAAAGAAAACGCGTCCCTTTAAAGGAAAAAACTACCAAAAGAAAATGCGTCCCTTTGAAGGAAAAAAATACCCAAAGAAAACACAACTAGGATGACCACCAACAGATACCAACTACCAACAGTTGCCTGAATCTGGAAACGTTTCAATATTTAATTACCATAACCACCAAATTTATAACTTTGCATAGAAGAAAAGAGTCTGCACCGAGAGAACTCTCAAAATCAAAATGAATGAGTTAACTAAGCATTGCGCCGGGAAGAAAAAACAGGAAAGAAAAGAAGCTACTTTTGGCGGAACGCCGGAACCACAAAAGAACAAATAAAGTTCGATTTCACCCATAAAGGTAATCATTTGGAACAAAATTAAAGTCCAACATTAGCACATATATATGCATATCACATTTATTTTACGGTGTTATTCAAAAGAAAAGAAATGTTGTGAACATGATACAGATGCAAGGGCTTCCACCTTCGAGTACTTAGCACCAAATAAAAAGAGGCGCAACAGAGGAAACGTTCATCACACATTTTCCCAATTCCCATCATGTTGTTCCTGAGAACAAATGATCATAGGTAAAACTCCCGTAGCAGAATCATCCAGCAAGACCCAAGACAATTGAACACGTACCAACCAGTTCATGGTCATGAAAAGGAAATTGATGATGCTATGATGAAAGGTTTGTACCAATATTCCCTTATATATATTATAAAAAAAGTGCACTTTACCATTATGGTATTCCTAATAGGAATTGCCTTATAGAAAAGAGCGCAAATTGCCTTATAGAAAAGAGCCTTATGTTTTCAAAACGAATGGTTAAAATCATCATACGATTATTGGCATACTACTAATAGACAATGGCAAAGATCCGAGATTTACACAACCATACATGATGCTGACTCAAAGATTGAGCGTTCTGAAAAACAGTTGGAGGGTTTCATCAACGCTGTAAATGAAAGTAATCTTCTTGCAAAATGGTTCAGAATGGCAAAAGATCACCATCAAGAATATGAAAGGGCGCCAGTTAGGTTGATAGTCATTGCATCCCGAAAAAGATGGTCGCCGGTATAACTCACCTGTAACACAGGTTTCTGCTCTACTCGCACGGGGTGGTAACTAAAGAGATCTTCAGTTTCAGGGAAGTTGTCTATTCTGACAATATTTGGCAGAAGAGCCAAAATTCAGTTTGGTTGAAGAAAACAAAAACAAGATCAGATCTCAATTAACTTGGTTTGAAAAATGAAGTGCTGATGTGAGGCGCACATCACCCACATTGGAAAAAGAAGATTGTGTCACCATCTTTCCTTACCAAAGACCCGAGATATATTGTGTCACCATCTCATCGAGAAGCAAAAACATTTAGCAAGGTCGGGGCAGGTGCGTAAACTATTATCTAACTCAAGATAAAGCATTCTACCTAGACGATATCTTACTTATTTATTTGTTTCAACAATTTACACCATTGAATTGCAAAAGCGAGAGCTTCGGCATGCGCTTATTTTGTTCTTCTTTCGTCACCAAAATAAGCCAACGTCAGCCTTAAACGATGATAAAATCATACCGGCAGGAATACCAATTAAAGATGTCGACTCAAACGGTATGAGGTTGTACTTCATACTATTAAAGTAGTGTCGTAAATGAGAATTTTAGGCACACCACTTTACATCATTCCGGTGCATATGCACCGGGTTAGATGCTTGTATTTTCTTATTTTTATATAAGAGGTAGGTTTTCTTTACACGGTTTTTTAGGTTTGTTTGTCTGTGTTGAGTTTAACATTGTGTCGTTGAAAAACAATAATTTTGAGTTTCTCTCGTACTGTTTTCAATGAATAAACTAGATAATTCCGATCTGTCGATTTTTTTCGATGATGTTCAGTCAAAGAGTTGTTTGGATGTGTCATGGGAGTCGGTTAAAGTGAAGGACCATTTGAAGAAACAAGTTGGTTTATTACGTTACGCATACATTCCATTTTTTTTAGTAAAGACCCGTTGTAAGAAACAAGGAATCACTTGACCACTTCAAGAGTTTAAAAAGTAAAGACAAAATACTCATTTTTCTTTGGAGCATCTCTTATTGAAGAAGACATATTATTTGAATACTCGGTATTGATTTCTGTTTACACCATCATTTCTCACTACTACTTACACAAAAATTGGATAATTTTTGGTTCAAGGCTGTTTCTCTTCACGATGTACTTGCAATTGATATTGTCTGCAGTTGGGTTTTGATTATCTTGTAATTTGGTGTATTTGATATTCTTAAAAGTGATCGCAGAATCACTGTTTTGATTTGAATGAATTGAAATGTGACACCCATTAAAAAATAAAAAATTAACACTAATTAATCAGAAATACAACCGTTATTAACAAAAATAGTTCAGTTCAAAATGAATCTATTTTAGCTTATTGATCAAAAATCGGAATAGGCTTCGAACTAGCTAGGTTCTGCATGCCCAGTGTGGTTAATATCGTATCTCGGGAATGTCTCGACTGTCCCAGACACCGAGACAAAACTATCCCGTAGATATGACTCGCAGAATCTCACAATCCATATTTTTCACATCTCCTACTTATAAAAATTGAGTAGAAACTTGTGTAATTACAAGTGTCAAGATTATGTACTTAACTCTCATGTGCAGCAACACCTGTATGCCCTTTGGGGGAATATATTATTAACTTTCTCTTTTCTCTCTTACCTGGAAGAATTGAATCTGTCTCCCTTAAACTCAAACTCAAACTCAAACTCTCTCGTAGAAACCCTTGTTAGAGCACTGCTCGGTCGAACTCGCAAGCGTTGCTATCTCAAGCTTGTTTGTCAAGTTTAGTGATCAAAACTATAAGTCTTGATTTCTAGTCTACTTATAGTAATGTATTGGATTAGGATAGATTGTGTAGTTGAGCTTTAGACTTCACGGCGTTCATCGATTGAAGACGAAGAACTACTAAGGAGAGCTTGTGGAACTTCATCAACAAAAGGTATGTGGAGACTGAAACTCATCTATCACTCAGAAAGTCTATTTCTACTCTATCTCCCTTCTTGAGAAAAAACTCGTATTACTATATAGTATTCGATTATACACATATGATAGTTCGAGATGAGTTTAACTCGTTACATATTTCTCGAAATATGTATTGGTAAGGTTTCGCTTTAACCAAGTTCATCTTATATTCTTGATGAAAGTTAAAAAAATGATCATATGAAAATCTCCTGGTAACATCTTACATGATTTGTGTGATACAGTCATTTGATGTAGACTCGAAATGTTTCGTATTGATTATTTCAATAACTTGAAAACCGCTTTGATGCTAATAGTAAGTGAAAACAACTATTGTCATCCTCTAAGAAAGTTTCAATGATTGAAATAGAGTTTAGAACACTTAACCATAATTGGATCATAGACATAGTATGCGTACTTGCATATATGTTGATCCAAGACCGGTATAGTATGCATACCCGTATGTGTACTGAGAAGGTCAGGTAAAGTCCGGGAGCCTTGGTATGTGTACTCGTACGCTTACTGGAGAACTCAGTTGAAGTCTGAGAACTTTTGTATGTGTACCCGTATGCGTACTAATTCAACTGTTGTTTTGGATGTGTGATCGTATGCATACCCGTCCGCATACTACCGGACACAGTCCAAGTCCGTCTACTTAAGTATGCGTACCTGTTTGCATACTTGAGTGGGTTAAGTTATAGAATTGGTTTGTTCATGAACTAATACATTTATATAATAAGGAATGCAATCTTTTGCAAACCGTGGCTATAATGTTCATGACTTGATTCGAGTAAATCAAAATCGATTTTTATTCAATTGTGTCTTATATACTTCTATGAGAATATAAACAATTGAACAACTCTATAGCTAGTTTCATTTGAGTCATTTGAACTAGTTGTGGTTAAGATGAATAAGGTTTACATGAAATTGTTCATATGGCTAACTTAAGTTAACTATTGTTGAGCCAACAAGGTGCACACGTTTAGGTACAGTTACTCATATCTAAATGAAGTCACTTTTCATTTTTGTGTAACCAGCTAAGTTCGATCTAACGGTTGGAAGATATTAGCTTGAGTCTAATCAGGTTTTCATCTAACGGTGAATATTGAATGCTTTGTCACCAAGGTAGCATTGATTGCAAACCCTGATTTTGAAGACTATATAAAGGAGAACTCTAGCAACTGGGAAACCTAATACCCACACCTCCTGTGTGATACTAGTTGCGACTAGAGTCGATTCTCCTTTAACCTTAGGTTTTTCACGAAACTCTGTAGGTTAAAGACTTGAAGTAGACTTCATTGGGATTGTGAAGCCAGACCCAACTATTTTCTCTGTAGTTGCGTGTTCTGATCTTGCCCTGTTTTATCGTATTGTGTACTATCATCTCTAAGATTTGCTCGAGATTGATTCTCCGATAGGCAAGATAAAAAGTAGTCACAAACACCTTCGTCTCATCGTTGGTGATTCTACAATATCTTGTTTCGCTACCATGCGATTAAGATTATTGTGAGGTGATTTGTATTTCTAAGATATTCTTTGGGAATATAAGTCCGACATATCAATTGGTTCCTGTTCACCTTGATTTATCAAAAGACTGAACGAAACTCATATGTTTATATGTGGGAGACTGATTTATCTATTCTATAGACCTTTCTGTTTGAGACAGATTGGTTTATCAAGTCTTCGACTTTGGGTCGTAGCAACTCTTAGTTGTGGGTGAGATCAGCTAAAGGAATCATGCGCGCAGAATCTGGCGTGGTTATAGAGGCGTAAGGAACGCGACTGTACCTTGATCAGTGTGAGATTGATTAGGGCTCAACTACATTCCAGCCCGAAGTTAACTTGGAGTAGGCTAGTGTCTGTAGTGGTTTAATACAATGTGGTGTTCAAATATGGACTAGGTCCCGGGGTTTTTCTGCATTTGCGGTTTCCTCGTTAACAAAACTTCTGATGTCTGTGTTATTTATTTTCCGCATTATATTTTGTTATATAATAGAAATATCACAGGTTGTGCGTTAAGTTCAACTAGTTCTTGAAATCGACCTTTGGGTTGTTGATTGAATTGATTAACACTTGGATATTGGTTTGTGATATCGTCCAAGTTATTTATCTTATCAATCGGGCTCGCAAATTCCTATTTGTTTGATTGCAGATTGAATTGAGAAATCGAGATACAAACTCTTGGATATATTTTCATTGATTAAGTCTGACTATCTAGTTGATTCTCTTGGAATTATATTGGATTTGTCCATACAGATTGTTAAGCGAAATATTGGGTGTGGTTGTTAGACCCCCGCTTTTTCAATTGGTATCAGAGCAGGCAAACACGTTCAAGACCTCATAAATCTGTGTTTGTAACGAACTGACTATATGGACAGAGGCGCTATATCTGTAAACGTACCGCCAATCTTTGATGGCTCGAATTACTTTTGGTGGAAAATTGCTACGCGTGCTTTTTGTATGGGCTGTCGTAGGTTCAACAAATTAATAAACATATTTCCCACTAATTAACTGGTAATATAGCGGTAGTAAGAAATCGTTCCCACGGAGAGTTTTATAATAGATAGGTTATTTGTATTAGCAAAATAAAGTAAATAACAAGGGGGGTTTTGGTATTAAGATAAATAAAAAAACAATAAGAAGAAAGGGATGATTAAGGAATCCTTCGCCGTTACCAAGCGATAACTGGATTAATATACTTATCTATATTCCGTTAGAACCATTCATCACCAACTGTAGAATAGCAGGTACGCTTAGTTATCCCCAAAACTCCTTGTATCACCGGATAACATGTATGCTTAGTCACCGGATTCTATTCAACTGTGACGCCTTGAGGTACGGTTACAAGGTGTAACTCGATCGAACGCTTCAGGATTTGTGAATTTAGGTTTGATCCCAGCAGCTAAACTCAGTACGCTCGGTTCACTTACTGGTGTTGTTTCCACACACGATTGCTTTACAGAATCCCTCTGCAAGGTCTCATGTGTTTCTACTTGTGTAGGAGATGCACGACAATTACGGATCGCTCAACTCACTAATAGAATGATAAATAGACTAATCTAGTTGCGCACCCAAACCAATCTAAGAATCAATCATAAACCCTAGATATAATGAAATCAAACAATGATGATTAAAACCTCAAATAGATTTGTATTGTTAATAAAGCTTCACGCTTGGAACATTGAATTCATTCTTAATCAACAAAGGATTTAGCTACTCATATTACAAAGAAGATGAATAATGGCGGTTTCCCCCTAAAGGGGTAAACCCTAGGTTTTTGATATAGAACTTGTGATATGAGATGATATTTGATAGATTGATGATATGCGAAATCCCTAATACATATTTTTATAGGTTTACATTGCTTGGCCATCAAGTATCTAGTTCAGTTCAAGAACCCGACCTGAAAATACGAAATAACGATGCCAAATGTGACCTTAGGCCTTCACGAGTATGCATACCCATTTATATACTTGTGAAGTATGCGTACCTCAAATTCCAGCAGAAATTTTCGGAATTAAAGTATGCGTACCCGTTTACATACTTTACTGTCTTCGGTATTCAATAAAAGCCCGTTTTGGCCACGACTTCTTCGTCCGAACTCGGAATGACCTTATTCTTTTTGCATTATTTTCCTCTTTCAATTCTCTTCAAGATGGTGATGATAAGTCCTTAATTTTAATGATTTAAGATCAGTCTTTGGTCCGTCTCTTGATTTTGAGCGTTTTGCTCCTTTTCGTCGCACTTCTTCAACTTATCTTGGACTTGGCACTTGGATACTTGGAATACTTATCTTCTTAATTCTTTTCAGCACTTTGTAGCTCATTTTTGGATGGTTCACCTAATAGAGGCAAATAAAAGAAAACAAAAATAATAATACGAAAATATACAAGAATAATAGCTAAAACAATTATGGAAAGGACACTAAAATCATATGAATTATGCACTTATCAAATTCCCCCACACTTAGATTTTGCTAGTCCTCGATCAAACTAAATAAAAATAATCCTAAATACAACAACTCCATGTCATTGAGAAAACGGTTGCACTTAGCATGTATAACAAGCCCTAGGTGTCCCTAGTAGACGAGTTACAGTCTCGTGAAGGTTTACAAGAGGTATACGCACAAAACCTACTCCAATTTCTCGCCTTGGAAGAATCACTAAGGAAAACACAAAGTAATAGCCAAATAATTAGCTTGCATACGTTCTTTAGCTATAAACATCCCACATACATTCCAATCATCAGACACAAGCAATTACTTACGTGTGACATTCAACCTGATTGCACAACTCTACTAAGATAGTCATCGTACCTGTTGCAACGTTTGTCACAACACTCGCATAGTAAAATCACATGGATAGATAAGAAAATGGAAATGGAAAAGTGAGGTGTGCAAATGTTGACTAAAGTGAAAGATGTTACCCACAATACTTGTATGAATGTGGTGTGAAAATGGGGAGCACACAAAACTCTTGCAAGTATACAAGGCCAAGTTTTATAGTATAGGGATGAGTAGGGGTTTGTCCACAGGGAGTGGGAGCATACAAGAAGTCTTCCTAGATAAAGTTTACATTGAGCTAAGGGCAGTAACTATGGTGACAGTGACAATGATCTAGAGTGGTAGTGAAACAAAGGCAGCAGCCTAAGGCAAGGGTATTGAGCAACAGTGACAGAAAAGGAAAAAAGATGCAGAACTGTGTGAAGTTACTAAGGCAATTGAATCCACCTTGTGCCCTAATCAAGCAATGCAATCTAGGTTGAGTTGAAAATCCTATGCATACATCTAGAATGGGATGAAAATCAGCTTGCTCACTGATATGCCCCTAGCATTGACTGTCTTTTGACAGCACAATCAATCACAGGCATGCCAGAGCACTGAGTACTTCCCATTGCTCAAGCAAACAGGCATCAAGAAAACTATCCTAACCATGCATCATCTAACAGTGCACTAGGCTTCATCAGAGCCTTAGTTGCAGTGAATTAGCTCATGCTAGACATGAGTATAACAACAGCATTCATCAAACAAGCTAAATTAAGATACAACATGCACACAGGTTACACACAATCAACTATTGCTAAAATAGAAATTGGAAAATGAAAATTGATTGAAAATATTGTTCACTGGCTAGCCCAGAGATGATTTCTACAACACCCATAACATCAATTTATAGTTTGTTACAACACCCTAAATTTCTACAAACCCTAAATTGAAAATCCCCAAATCAGCAGGATTAGGGTTTCGATAAAAATAAAATTAACTCACCCTCTGATGCAAATAGACTCGACCCATGCTTGTACTTCTCCTCCTCTACTAATCCTCTACTCGAACGCTGCTCCAATTTCATTCTTCTCTCCACTGTGAAACCCTAGCTATGTTTGTCTTCTTGGTAGCATCAAAAATTAATGCTAAGAACAAGACAGACACGACTAGGGAAGAGGTAGGTGATGGTGGTGGTGTCCTTGTGGTCGTGGTGGAGATGGAGACGGCGGAGCAGACATGGCAGTGTCTGCCATGGTCGGGGGAAGAGGAGAAATTTGGGGGAAGTGAGTTTTGGGGAAGAATAAGGTGGGTGTTTGTTTTGGGTCGATGGGTTTGATGGCTAAGGTGTTGAGCGGAATTATCTGAAGTTGATGCGCAGCGAGGAGATCCGTCGGATGTGAAGATGGTAGGTGGATCCAACGGCGATACGGAGGTAAGCGTGGAGCGACCGTCGGATGAAGGGATGTAGCAAAACGGACGACCCAAGATGGAGATGGGCGTTGCGATGTAAAGCGGGGGCTTCGGAGTTTGATGTGCGATGATGGAGCGACCGTAGGATGCTGAGATGCTTCGATCTGACGGCTGAAATCCGAGACGGGCTGGATTGTGGAGATGTGTTTGAGTAAGGGTTTTGGGCCTTGGGTATGCCAAGCCCATATCTTCTTTAAGGACAATTCTTCTTCTTCAAGCCCACTTCTAGCCTTTTGGTCTTGTGCACAACATTCTTCGCGGCTTCCTTGTGTAATTCCTCCCGGCTTTTCACTACTTTTCTGCTCTTTTCCGCTCCGCTATTCATCCAAACTTTATTTATTACCTAAAAATGCAAAATTAATTAATAAAAATATTTATTCTTGAAAACAAAGAAAATACAGAATATGGGATAAAATGTAGAATTAATGCACAAAAGATGAGTTAAATGCCAACAAAAAGGGATAAATATATACAATATTTGGCACTCATCAAATACCCCCAAACCTGAATTTTACTTGTCCTCAAGTAAAACAAAACTAAGGAAATCCTACCTATACCACTGTCGCTGGTCTCTCGAATGCATTTAGCGTATGCACTAAGCCTTTTAAACCACTAAGTGTCCCTAGTGGACGAGTTGAAGTCTCGTGAAGGTTTGCTTAGAACGTACCTACAAAGTTCTAGGTCAAAATATAAGCTCAGATTCCATCAAATGTGACATGTGCAAGTCAGTTAAGCTCACAGCAAAATGGAGATGTCAATCTAGCTATCAAAGGCACAATCCTAGCACTGATAACAAATAAAGACATGTGATAAGAGTTTAAAGTGTATCTACACATGTGTAAAGAAAGATCGGATGTTATGACTACTAATCACCAAGAGATAGTTTCTCAGGCTAAGAACCAAGGTCGAAATCTAGCTAGCTGTCCGGACTTTACGAGAATTGTGAATGAGTTGGAGGTATTTCACAATTACTCGCGTTGTACATCAATGGCATACACCCTCCTTGCTTATTACAATGAAACAACAAAATGACTATTTACATGACTCTTATTTACATTGACTACTCTCTTTTTATTTTTGGAACAAGAGATGATGAAATTGATAAATACTTGATTTTTTTTGTATTTTTCTGATATATTTTTTTTTTCTTCTGAATAAATACATCGTTTTTTTTTTTTTTTGATTGATAAGGAAACACTTTTGATACATATACAAAAGGAAACAAAATATTACATGACACTTTGCAAGAGGTAGCCCTTTTTGATGCACCCAGTTAAATTCGATGGTTGTCTTTCTTAATGTAACCTCCACCTTCTATCCCAACCAACCAAAGAACAAGCTAGTCAAGTTTCGTTCAGTATTCTAAAGTGATTGGCAATCGTAACTTCCTATCAAACACCTTGAAGATCGAGGCCATACATGTATTGGTAGATCGTGCGCGTGCAAATTTCTTATCACTATGTGAATTGTGCTAGAATCAGGGTGCCTAAATATCTAGACTAAGACTCCTAATAATTACATATTTGCACAAGAGTCAACATTTCAAGGTAAATGAGCTCCATTTTTATGATTTTTCATTTTTTTAATTTTTTATTTTGATTTTTCAATTTTTTCAAAAAGATGGAGTTTTGTTTTCAATTATGGCATATTATCGAAGTATCTACTTTTCACCCCCAAACCTAAACTAAACATTGTCCTCAATGTTTCAAAATATGGAAAGAATTATAAAACAATATATGAAGAGGAACATGCTGAGTAGAGTAAAAGGAGAGAGAATACCCGATTGTACGGCGAAAGCTCGATTAAAACTCCGTTATTCAAGGCAAAAATCCATCATATTAGGAGTCACAATGGATGAGCACAAAATATATACAAAAGGAAATTTAACTAACACATTATCTACAAGAAAATTTGGTTTTTAATGGGATTGGACTTTTGGGAAAAATTTGGTTTTGTCGGGAGACATTTGGTTTTGATGGGAAAAAGAAAAATTTTGGTTTTTAGGGAAACATTTGGAAAACTTTTTGGTTATTTAGGGAAAGAGTGGACCAGTTTAGTCCACATAGACCGGGTCCTCCAGGTTGGTTGTTTCAATGTCGGGTGGGAATGGTTCAAGGAATGGTTCAATCTCTGCCCGTTGACTTTGAAAATGTTCTTGTTGGAACATCCTCCAGCTCTACAGCTCCATGAGGAAAAACTGTGCGTACTAGGTACGGACCCTTCCATCTGGAACGCAGTTTTCCCGGAAAAAGATGTAATCGGGAGTCATACAGCAAAACTTTCTGACCAGGAGTGAAGGATTTGCGCAGAATACGCTTATCATGAAACATCTTCATCTTCTGCTTATATAACTTGGCACTATCATAAGCCTCATTTCTCAATTCTTCCAACTCGTTGAGTTGAAGTTTCCTTTGAATTCCAGCTTCGTCCAGAGAGAAGTTCAGCTCTTTGATTGCCCAGTAGGCACGATGTTCTAATTCCACAGGTAGATGGCACGGCTTTCCATACACTAGACGATAGGGGGACATGCCAATTGGTGTCTTATAAGCTGTTCTATAGGCCCACAAAGCATCATTCAATCTCAATGACCAATCTTTCCTGACGGGTTGACCGTCTTCTCCAGAATGTGCTTAATCCCTATTAGAAACTTCTACTTGTCCACTAGTCTGAGGGTGGTACGGAGTAGCAACCTTGTGAGTTATGCCATACTTGCGTACTAAAGACTCAAAGTACTTGTTACAAAATGTGAACCGCCGTCACTGATGATAGCTCTAGGGGTACCAAAACGTGCAAATATGTTTTCCTTTAGAAATGAAAGTACCACCTTGTGGTCATTTGTTCTGGTTGCTATGGCTTCTACCCACTTAGAAACGTAATCAACTGCGACTAGGATGTACAATCTACCGTCAGAAATAGGGAATGGACCCATGAAGTCGATCCCCCAAACATCAAAAATCTCCACAATCAAAATGGGGTTCAATGGCATCATGTTTCTCCTCGAAATGCTTCCTAGCTTTTGACAGCGTTCACAAGCAACACAATAATCATGGCAATCCTTGAACAATGATGGCCAATAGAATCCACACTGCAAGATCTTTGCAGCGGTTTTCTTGGCACTGAAATGGCCTCCACATGCTTGGTCATGACAGAAAGATATCACATCTTTCTGTTCAGTGTTGGGGACACATCTCCTAATGATTTGGTCCGGGCAGTACTTAAACAAATATGGGTCATCCCAAAGGAAATGTTTAACTTCAGCCAAGAACTTATAGCGGTCTTGTCTCGACCAATGTGAGGGCATCCTACCTGCAGCAAGGTAGTTAACAATGTCGGCAAACCAAGGAAGGTCTGACATAGACATCAATTGCTCATCAGGAATGATTCTCTGATTAGCATGGACTCATCAATAGACTCAATGTTAATCTAGACAAATGATCAGCAACCACATTCTCACAACCTTTCTTATCACGGATTTCGAGATCGAATTCCTGTAATAAGAGTATCCATCGAATAAGGCGAGCTTTAGCATCCTTCTTGGAAAGAAGATACTTCAAAGCCGCATGGTCAGTGTATATGATGATCTTAGATCCTATGAGATAAGATCTAAACTTGTCTAATGCGAAAACGACAGCAAGCAATTCCTTCTCGGTAGTTGTGTAATTGAGTTGAGTATCATTAAGGGTTTTGCTAGCGTAGTATATCACGTATGGTAGTCTATCAACACGCTGTCCTAAAACAGCACCAACAGCATAATCAGAGGCATCACACATGAGTTCAAACGGTAGTTCCCAGTTGGGTGGTCGGACTATAGGAGCGCGGTGAGAAGAGTTTTTAATTCCTCCCAAGCTTCACACAAGCATCATCGAAATTGAAGGTAACATCTTTGGCGAGTAGACTACACAGAGGTCTTGAGATTTTGCTAAAGTCTTTGATGAATCGCCGGTAAAAACCAGCATGACCTAAAAATGATCGAATTTCCCTCACAGAGCGGGGTTTGGTAAATGTCGGATGAGGTCTACTTTAGCTTTATCTACTTCAATGCCTTTTTCCGAGATGATGTGTCCTAGAACTATTCCTGAATTCACCATAAAATGGCACTTTTCCCAATTTAGAACAAGGTTCCTTTTCTTACATCTGGACAGCACAAGGGTAAGATGTCTTAAACATTTATCAAACGAAGAACCGAACACGGAGAAATCATCCATAAAGATCTCGAGAAAACTATCTATCATGTCAGAAAAAATGCTCATCATGCATCGCTGAAAAGTAGCAGGTGCATTACACAACCCAAAGGGCATGCGTCTATAAGCAAATGTCCCAAAGGACACGTGAACGTAGTTTTTTCCTGATCTTCTGGTGCAATGTGAATTTGGTTATAACCGGAAAAGCCATCTAGAAAACAGTAGTGACTGTGTCCAGACACACGTTCTAGCATTTGGTCTATGAAAGGGAGCGGGAAGTGATCCTTCCTAGTTACTGTGTTCAACTTTCTGTAGTCGATACATACTCGCCATCCTGTGGTTGTACGTGAGGGACTAACTCATTCTTGTCGTTCTGAACTACAGTAATGCCTGACTTCTTAGGCACAACTTGAATGGGACTAACCCATTTACTATCTGGTATTGGGTATATGATACCCGCATCAAGTAGTTTCAGGATTTCTCCTTTGACTACATCTCTCATGTTAGGATTAAGTCTCCTTTGCATTTCCCTAGATGGTTTGGCATTCTCTTCGAGATTAATGTGGTGCATGCAAATGGTGGGGCTTATTCCTTTGAGGTCTGAGATGGTCCATCCTAAGGCCTCTTTGTGTTCCTTAAGTACTTCTAAGCTTACTTTCCTGTTCCGTGTCTAAACATGATGAAATAATGACAGGTAAGTATCAGAAGAACCTAGGAATGCGTACTTCAACGTACTAGGCAATGTTTTCAATTCAAGCTTGGGTGGCTCAACAATGGATGGAATGAGCTTGGAATCAGAGAGTAAGGGTGGTTCCACTTCATATTCCTTTCAGTGACGTCCATTTGAGGTACAGATTCGAGCAGAGATAGGACGTCACTACAGTATGCATCATCATAGGAATCTGAGTTAAAGTTCTCCATACATGCTTGAAAGGGGTCGACGGATAGAATGTTAGTCAACGAATCTTGTATTAATCCTTCAATCATATTAACTTCATGCACATCATCATCATCAAGATTCACAGGTTGTTGACTAATATCGAACACATTCAATTCTACCGTCATGTTGCCAAAAGACAGTTTCAACACTCCATTACGACAATTAATGATTGCGTTGGACGTAGCCAAGAAAGGAGTCCTAAGATGACAGGAATGTGACAGTCTGGGTTTTGTACAGGTTGAGTGTCTAAGACAATGAAGTCTACGGGAAAATAGAATTTGTCAACCTTGATCAAAACGTCTTCGACCACTCCACGAGGAATCTTGACAGATCGGTCTGCCAGTTGTAGAGTGATAGATGTTGGCTTCAACTCCCCAAGACCTAACTGCTCATAAACAGAATATGGCAGAGGTTAACACTTGCACCTAGGTCTAATAACGCTTTATTGACCGTGTGTTCTCCTATAGTGCAAGAAATTGTTGGACATCCTGGATCCCTAAACTTGGGTGGAGTTTTGTTCAGAATGATGGAACTCACCTGTCAGCTAAGAAAGCACGTTTTTGCACATTAAGCTTGCGCTTTTGAGTACACAAGTCTTTGAGGAATTTAGCATAAGCAGGGATTTGCCTAATTGCTTCAAGAAAAGGAATGTTGATGTTGACTCTCTTGAACAGATCTAACATCTCATTATAATGGGTACTTTTCTGTTGATAGATCAATCTTTGAGGAAATGGGGCAACAGGAGAATGAGTTGGCAAAGGGACATTCACAGCAGTAGAATTGTCAGGCTTTCCAACTTGCTCAGATTCTTTGGTTTTCTGGGGTTGTGGAGACAGCGTGGAATTTGTATCAGATTCATTAGGTTCGCCCACGTTGTTCTCGATGATTTTACCACTTCGGAGGGTGGAAATGGCATGGACTTGATCGGGTGAGGTTTCAGTGCAGGATGTTGTGCCTGTTTGAAATATCCTCTTTGGATTTTGTTGGGGTTGGCTAGGAAGTGTACCCTTTTCTCTCTCGCTCATGGAATCGCACATTTGACTCATCTTTTGATCAAGATTTTTCTGACCTTGCACCAAACTCTGGACCATCTCCTCTAGGGTGGATAATCTCTTGTCGGTATTGTGTTGAGGATATGATTGTTGAGAGTTCGATTGTTGTTGAGGGTTCCTAGGATATTGATAACCTTGATTGTTCTGAGATCCCTGATTGTTTTGATAGCTCTGATTGGGTTGAGATGGTCCTCCCTGAGTGGGTCCTTTGGACCATGAAAAGTTAGGGCGGTTTCTTCATCCTGGATTGTAGGTCTGTGAATAGGGGTTATGCTCTTGTTTTTGAAACATGGACTGTGCCTGTTCAAGCCTAGATTCCTGGACTGCAAGCAAATCGGGGCAATTTTGGAATTGATGGTTGGGATCGTTACAAGCGGCACATACAGACGAAGCGACATGTTCTCGGAGAGTAGTGGTGGAAGGTTTTGAATTTTTATGTAGTTCTAACTCTTCTAATCTCCTAACTATTGATGCCATGTTTGCTCTTCCCTCGAAATCTGCTTCAATCCTAAAAGCCTTAGCTTCGGAAGTAGTCTTTCTGGGTTCACGGATGGATTCCCACTGTTGCGTCTTTTCAGCTACTTCAATCAAGAAGTCCCAAGACGCATCAGCAGTTTTGTCTACGAATAGACCATTACACATTGACTCAACCGTTGTTCGGGTGGACACATCTAGACCTTCATACAAAATTTGCACAAGTCTCCATTTTTCAAAACCATGATGGGGACATTGGAGCAATAATTCGTTGAATCTCTCCAGGTATCTAGCTAAGGTCTCACCCTCTAATTGCACAAAGCTATTTAGACTTTGACGAATTGTCGCAGTCTTGTGATTTGGGAAAAACTTTTTGAAAAACTCCTTTATGAGGTCATCCCATGTCATGATGGATTGAGGCTGTAAAGCATAAAGCCAGGCCTTTGCCTTATCCTTCAGGGAGAAAGGAAAAAGCCTTAACTTTAGGGTTTCGTCGGACATTTGAGTGAAACGCAGAGTTCCACAAATTTCCTCGAATTCTCTCACGTGGTGGTACGGGTTTTCATTCTCAACACCTCTAAAAATAGGAAGCATCTGTATTGTGCTCGATTTCAGCTCATAATGGCCATTAGCCTCGGGTAGCACAATACAAGAAGGTTGACTGGCTCTAGTTGGGTACATATAATCCTTGAGGGTACGGGGTTCTCCCATTGTTTCAGATTGGTCCGGTGTGTTTTCCTCAGAAGTTGTGGGTATGTCAATTGGGTCTATTTGATTTACTCTAACTAGTCTATTTGATTGGTCTCTAAAGGTTACAATCATATCCCACTCATGAAATAACAAGCCCACAGATAAGGGAGAAAACAGGGCCCATAAGGATTTATGAAGATTTGGTTTTGAAAGGGTTAAGTGGAATTTGGTTTTAAGGAGTGGAATTTTGGTTTTAATAAGGGATTTTGTTTTTGGTTTAAAATTGGGCTTTGGAAAAGTTTTTGAACTAAACCTAGCATAAATTAGCACAACCGATAAAAGAAAATTAAAAACAAAAATAATTATTACAAGCCCAAATTAAAAATAAATTAATTATTACATACCCAAATTGAATATTTAATGGGGCCCAAGTGGGTTACTCATGGTTTAGGCTTACTTGGTTAAGGAGAGAAGCCCAGTTAGGCTTTTGTTCCCTTTTAGTTGCACAACCCAGTTGGGCTTTAGGATCGTCCTTAGCAGCTCACGCTCGAGCCCAGCAGCAGCAGCAATGAAGCCCAACTCACAGAAGACCACGAGCCCAGTAACAAAGAAGGCAGAGCCCAGCAGCACTTGGCAAGCCCAGTTTAGTTGAAGTTGGTGAAGCCCAGTTCAGAGAAGTACAAGCCCACCAGTAGAAGGCAGAGCCCAGCAGCTTCAGTTGGCAGCCCAGTTGCTTTGGCTTGGCAGCAGCAGGCTTGGTTCACCAGCAGCAGCAACAGCAGCAGCAACAGCAGCAGCAGCAGCAGCAGCAGCAGCAACAGCAGCATCAACTCAGTGGCACCTGCAAGTGAACAAGATTGCAGTGATCTCAGACAACTTCAAGCACAACAAGGCCACAAAATAGCAATGAAAACTTCCAAAATATGGCATCCAGCTCCCCGGCAGCGGCGCCAAAAACTTGGTGTGAAAATGGGGAGCACACAAAACTCTTGCAAGTATACAAGGCCAAGTTTTATAGTATAGGGATGAGTAGGGGTTTGTCCACAGGGAGTGGGAGCATACAAGAAGTCTTCCTAGATAAAGTTTACAGTGAGCTAAGGGCAGTAACTATGGTGACAGTGACAATGATCTAGAGTGGTAATGAAACAAAGGCAGCATCCTAAGGCAAGGGTATTGAGCAACAGTGACAGAAAAGGAAAAAAGATGCAGAACTGTGTGAAGTTACTAAGGCAATTGAATCCACCTTGTGCCCTAATCAAGCAATGCAATCTAGGTTGAGTTGAAAATCCTATGCATACATCTAGAATGGGATGAAAATCAGCTTGCTCACTGATATGCCCCTAGCATTGACTGTCTTTTGACAGCACAATCAATCACAGGCATGCCAGAGCACTGAGTACTTCCCATTGCTCAAGCAAACAGGCATCAAGAAAACTATCCTAACCATGCATCATCTAACAGTGCATTAGGCTTCATCAGAGCCTTAGTTGCAGTGAATTAGCTCATGCTAGACATGAGTATAACAACAACATTCATCAAACAAGCTAAATTAAGATACAACATGCACACAGGTTACACACAATCAACTGTTGCTAAAATAGAAATTGGAAAATGAAAATTGATTGAAAATATTGTTCACTGGCTAGCCCAGAGATGATTTCTACAACACCCATAACATCAATTTATAGTTTGTTACAACACCCTAAATTTCTACAAACCCTAAATTGAAAATCCCCAAATCAGCAGGATTAGGGTTTCGATAAAAATAAAATTAACTCACCCTCTGATGCAAATAGACTCGACCCATGCTTGTACTTCTCCTCCTCTGCTAATCCTCTACTCGAACGCTGCTCCAATTTCCTTCTTCTCTCCACTGTGAAACCCTAGCTATGTTTGTCTTCTTGGTAGCATCAAAAATTAATGCTAAGAACAAGACAGACACGACTAGGGAAGAGGTAGGTGATGGTGGTGGTGTCCTTGTGGTCGTGGTGGAGATGGAGACGGCGGAGCAGACATGGAAGTGTCTGCCATGGTCGGGGGAAGAGGAGAAATTTGGGGGAAGTGAGTTTTGGGGAAGAAGAAGGTGGGTGTTTGTTTTGGGTCGATGGGTTTGATGGCTAAGGTGTTGAGCGGAATCATCTGAAGTTGATGCGCAGCGAGGAGATCCGTCGGATGTGAAGATGGTAGGTGGATCCAACGGCGATACGGAGGTAAGCGTGGAGCGACCGTCGGATGAAGGGATGTAGCAAAACGGACGACCCAAGATGGAGATGGGCGTTGCGATGTAAAGCGGGGGCTTCGGAGTTTGATGTGCGATGATGGAGCGACCGTAGGATGCTGAGATGCTTCGATCTGACGGCTGAAATCCGAGACGGGCTTGGATAGTGGAGATGTGTTTGAGTAAGGGTTTTGGGCCTTGGGTATGCCAAGCCCATATCTTCTTTAAGGACAATTCTTCTTCTTCAAGCCCACTTCTAGCCTTTTGGTCTTGTGCACAACATTCTTCGCGGCTTCCTTGTGTAATTCCTCCCGGCTTTTCACTACTTTTCTGCTCTTTTCCGCTCCGCTATTCATCCAAACTTTATTTATTACCTAAAAATGCAAAATTAATTAATAAAAATATTTATTCTTGAAAACAAAGAAAATACAGAATATGGGATAAAATGTAGAATTAATGCACAAAAGATGAGTTAAATGCCAACAAAAAGGGATAAATATATACAATATTTGGCACTCATCAGAATATCGTCAAAGGATATTTATTTATAGCGCAATAGTTGAGAGAAGCACCCATTTAACTCGACAGCATGATTAGATACTCTAAGCGCATGTTCCTTTTCAACAAGTATGTGATAGTTATCTTGGATCCTGCATTCCACGCTTGTTTACGCGACGGAGACATGGAAAACGTTTCATACATACTGCTATCCAAGTGTCAAGAACCTCATCAATAGTCTTTTTGACTTGCTATATAATGATGATAGGTTTTTGTTTCATCGACAATATGATTAATCCGCAATCCCAGACCTATCATTTATTAGCGTCGATAAATGAAGAGGAGCCTTATTTATTTATTTATTTTTCTGGCTCATTCTTTATGAGTGTTAGACAATTGTCTACGGGGCTTTTATATACTCAACCAATGATTACCTTGCTACAACATCCACGACAGTATCACGATCTCACCAAATCACTTTAGAGAAACATATAACTGCAAAAATAAAAAGAAAGTGATTCAGTAATGATTAATTGCGAGGATGAATCTTTCAAACGACTACCATGCCATTTATAGAATCTGAGTGTCACATCCAATTATGAACGTATATGTAAGGATTGTAGAATGATATAGTGGAACTCAATCTATAGCTATAAGAATTGTTTCAACCTAAAAAGGTTTAGAGTGTCATCCTAAATAGCTCATAATTAACTCCAAAAGATGAAGTCTCAAGAATGCAAGAAATCAAAGAGTATTATTTATTTATTTTATACAATCCAACCATGCTTAACAACTCCCCCATACTTAAACTCAACATTGTGCTCAATCTTCAAAACCGAAAATTCTGATTTCTGACATAACAACCCTGGACAACTCGAAAACTGTACAAATGAGTAGGGAACTAGGAAAAAACTCTTAAATTAAAGTTGTTCTCCTAAGTCTTTTGTATGTTGTTCAAAAGGGAACAGTGTTTCGATAAACGGTCTGACTTTTATGGCCTCCGGACTCACAGACATGCAATCTGAAAAAGTTCTGGAAAAATTCTGAAACTCAAATGTCCAGGCATATCGGTCCAACTTAACAGACTCTTAATTCATATTTTCTTTTTGTAAACGAAAGGTGAGTCTATGCTCTTTAAAATTTGGGGTCAACCACTCAAATCGGACTCCGTATGAAGTCTCAAGAGCTGTTTTCATGACAACTGCGCAGTCAGATTTTTTCTGACGAGAATTCGTCAAAATTTTCATTATAGATATAGGACTTTGTAAAATCTAAGATGGGAATACAATATACGATATGAAAAACTAAGAAAACTAAAAAAACAGGGATAGAGATACAAAACCGATGGGTTGCCTCTCATGAAGCGCTTGGTTTAAGTCGTCAGCCCGACGTGATTGTTATCGTCCATACACCAATAATCTGAAAATTTGGTAATCCTTCCAAATAACAACCTGCAATTCAAATAACAGCTTCACAAAAACATTAGCACAAAATATAAATATTGAAGCTATCACTCTATTGAAGTTTCCGCCACACTTAGTACTTTCTACACTCAGAAGTGGATGTAGAACATAGTTTTCGGGAACTTCAAATGGTTCCTTAGCTTGGTGAACCAGCACAATACTCGACTCAAACACATCAAGCGGTGGATACTTAGAAGCAAAATAATTCGTTAAAAATTTGGAATCACACAACTCTAATCCTAAGTGAGGTATTTTCTTAAAAGTTGGGTTAACAACTCTTTGAGAAACTACTTCAATTGGACGGAAAAGATTAATAAATATAGAATTCTGCAAATATTTAGACAAACCTTGTATCAGATCCTCATTAATTATCCCCAATGAATTATTTACCTCAAGTATATCGTGGTCACGTAGCAACCGCAGGTTTGGCAAAGCAAAGAAAGGGACTTACTATCTCGATAAGTAAGAAATAGGATTTCTCCACGAAGGTCTGGAGATAAGTAAGTCTCGAAAGGGACTTACTATCTTACTTGCTCCTTCAACGCTAGCATTCTCCAACCCTCTATCAAACTATTGTTATCTAGCTCAATTGGGTCTTCCACGACTTCAATCAATTTGGTTTCATTCTCAATCTCAATCTCTTCAACAACCTCGACATCGGAATTGGAATCCACTCCTAAAACGTCTAGTTTATTGATGCAACTCCTAATTTCTTCGTTTGAGTACGTTACACCATTTATAACAATAGATATGTCATGCCCCATCTTCTCCTTTTGAATGGGAGAGTGATCATTATAATGATCCAGAGTTGGAATAATCATATCATTGTTGCAAGGACTTTCAAGAGGTTGTTCATCTTCATCAGAATCATTGTCAACCTCAAAATCGTCAACATCCCAACAACGTTCGAATTCCATGTCTATGGCCTTCTTAATTTCATCAAGAGTCTCTTGTTATGCACCGATTTCTTCCAGTTGGTTGTATCGCGCATATAGTTTTCTGATGTCAACACACTTTCCACCGTAATGCACAATCTTCTCTTTTGGAAAGAGTGAAGGAAAAACACGATAAAGAGGAATAAGTTTTGATTCACTATCATAACTTTTTAGTTCCAAACTCTCTGTCATCTGCACATTACTAGAAAACATTTGATCAGAAGCATAACTATCCTTCCATCCCCATGATTGTTCACTTACATGCCCTTCATAAGGTTGTTGCCATGTATGAGAATATCCGTAAGGTTCCGTGGGATATTGATCACAGCCAAAAGATTGGTTTTGATTATACCCATAGGATGGTTGGAAGTTGTCATAGAATGAGATTAGAAACCATATTGATTACCACTATTATATGATTGATCTTGTGCTCCTTACATGTTATTTCCGTAAGAGAACATGACGACTCACAAGAATAAAAGAGAAAATAAAAACAAAAATCTAAAAACAAAAACAAGCTAAACAAATAACAAATCAATTAGTGATTGCTCCCCGGCAGCGGCGCCAAAATTTGTATGGGCTGTCGTAGCCTCAACAAATTAATAAATATATTTCCCACTAATTAACTGGTAATATAGCGATATTAAGAGATCGTTCCCACAGAGAGCTGTGTAATTAATAGGTTATTTGTATTAGCAAAATAAAGTAAATAACAAAGGGTAGTTTTGGTATTAAGATAAATAAAAAGACAATAAGAAGAAAGGGATGATTAAGGATTCCTTCGCCGTTACCAAGCGATAACTAGATTAATATACTTATCTATATTTCCGTTAGAACCATTCATCACCAACCGTAGAATAGCAGGTACACTTAGCTATCCCGAAAACTCCTTGTATCACCGGATAACAGGTACGCTTAGTCACCGGATTCTATTCAACTGAGACGCCTTGAGGTACGATTACAAGGTCTAACTCGATCGAACACTTTAGGGTTTGTGAATTTAGGTTTGATCTCAGCAGTTAAACTCGGTTTACTTACTGGTGTTATTTCCACACACGATTTCTTTAGAGAATCCCTCTGCAAGGTCTCATGTTTTCTACTTGTGTAGGAGATGCACGAAAATTACGAATCGCTCAACTCACTACTAGAAATAGAATGATAAATAGACTAATCTAGTTGCGTACCCAAACCAATCTAAGAATCAATCATAAACCCTAGATATAATGAAAACAAACGATGATGATTAAAACGACAAATAGATTTGTATTATTAATAAATCTTCACGCTTGGAACATTGAATTCATCCTTAATCAACAAAGGATTTAGCTACTCATATTATAAAGAAGATGAATAATGGCGGTTTCCCCCTAACGGGGTAAACCCTAGGTTTTTGATATAGAACTTGTGATATGAGATGATATTCTATAGACTGATGATATGTGAAAGGCCTAATACCTATTTTTATAGGTTTACATTGCTTGGCCATCAAGTATCTAGTTCGGTTCAAGAACCCGACCCGAAAATACGAAATAACGATCCCAAACGTGACCTTAGGCCTTCACAAGTATGCATACCCATTTGTATACTTGTGAAGTATGCTTACTAGTATGCGTACCTCAAATTCCAGCAGAAAATTTTCGGAATTAAAGCGTGCGTACCCGTTTGCATACTTTACTGTCTTCGGTATTCGATAAAAGCTTGTTTTGACCACAACTTCTTCGTCCGAATTCGGAATGACCTCATTATTTTTGAATTATTTTCCTCTTTCAATTATCTTCGAGATTGTGATGAGATATCCTTAATTTGAATGAGTTAAGATCAGTCTTTGGTCCGTCTCTTGATTTTGAGCGTTTTGCTCCTTTTTGTCGCATTTCTTCAACTTCTCTTGGACTTGGGCACTTGGATACTTGGAATACTTCTCTTCGTAGCTCTTTTCAGCACTTTGTATCTCCTTTTTGGATGATTCACCTAATAGAGGCAAATAAGAGTACACAAAAGTAATAATACGAAAATATGCAAGAATAATAGCTAAAACAAGTATGGAAAGGACACTAAAATCATATGAATTATGCACTTATCACTTTTCTTCAAGCACGTGATTTTAAATCATGGGTTTACGTTGTTAATGTCTATAATCCACCGGTTGTTACAATAGGTACTGTAACCGTTCCAAAGGATATTGGTGATTATGATGCTCTCGAGATTCTTGCTGCAAAGCAAAATTCTGACGGATTGAATGCAATCATCCATGCCATTAACCCATATCTTCAGCACCATGTGACTATATGCACTCGGTCTAAAGATGCTTGGGATATCTTAGAAACCGTATTTGAAGGGAATACCTGTGAAAAAGAAGTTAGGCTTCAAAACCAAAATTCTGATTGGGAAAATCTTAGTATGGCAGATGAAGATTCATTTGATGAGTTTAATCACAAAGTATCTAAAATTGTTAATGCATCTTTTTCGTTAGGTAAGACTATTCATGAAAAGGACATTGTGATGAAAATTCTCAGATCATTGCCATCTAGATACGATTCTAAGAAACATTCCATCGCTGAAGGAAATAACCTTGATGTGCTTTCCAGAAATACTCTGGTTGGGAAGTAAAGATCTTTGATCATGAGCATGTATACATATCTGGAAAGGATATTTTTTTCAAAGCACAAAAGAACACTAGATTACTTGATAAAAGTAAAAGTGTTGGCATCTCTGAAGATGATCTATCTGAAACTGATTCATTAGATGAATATCTTGACAAGTCAGTCTCTTTGATCGCAAGACAGTTTAGAGATCTTCTTTTGAAGAGAAGTAAACGGTTCACCAGAGACAAACTTAAGTCATCAGTTAAACCTCACAATCGTATTCCTCCTAAAAACAGGGATGCTGACGATACTGATGATGAGGATATGCCATAGTGCTTCAAGTGTAAAGGTTTTGGTCATTTTGCGAATGAGTGTCCAAATCGTAGAAAATACACTGGAAACAAAGGTTTTGCTGCAATTCTTGATGAAACTTCTGATCATTATGATTCTAATAAAAACGAAAAATCAAGTGTTGCACTCTTCTGTGAAAATATTGATTTTGATAATTGTAGCAATACGTTCATCAACCTCGATATACTTTTGGGAGAAACTTCAACTACTTTGGAGGATAAAATGGATTTCTCTTTGTCTACTGGAAATTCTATTTCTAATTTTTCAGGTTCTACCGTTTTTCTAGCATAACGTCTGAACCATCCTCCATAGTGACATGTTCTTATTGTACTCTCAAGGGTCATGAACTCTCCAAATGTTTCAAGTACAAACATAAGATAAGATATGTTAATAAACTTCAACGAAGAGCAAATCGATTAGCAAACAAGCTCAAACTTGTTCAGAAGTCGTATGAGGTATGTAATCTCTTCTCTTTCCCGAAGAAGTTAGTTTCCAAAGAAATAATTAGACCTCTAGATGAAAGAATATGATCTAAACTGTTCGAGAAACACGGTTCTAAGAATTCCGTTCAAGAAGGTTGTGGTGGACAGATTATTGTTCACCCAAGCATAAATTAATTGTGTTGGTTTTGCATCTTGTCTCATGTGCATAGTTTAAGAGACAAGAGTTTGCACACTTCAGGATTTAGAAAAAGAGAAAACGTTTTCTTTGTTTTGGTTTCTTCTTTTTTTTGGTCATGCTTTTGCCGGTTTGGAATTCTTCCATCTTTTCATATCTAAATTGATATTGAAAGGGGTTTACTCTGTTTAATCAATAAAAAAGGGTTAATATTGACAATTCTGCCTTCTTTAGGGTTGCGAGTTGTGCTAACGTGAATCCTTTTGAGTGTATAAAGGTTCCGTAACCCTACATTCCTTTTTCCTTCTCTGAAAACTTCTTTTTATCACAAGATTGTTGGATGAGTCTGATTTGTGAATTCCTCTCACAATCTCATACTGGTATGGAGAATCCAAGAATTATGTCTTCTGATGGAAAATAAATTAATATGATTGTTAAGCCATCAATCATGAAGGAAAAAGATAAATCTCATGTACCTTCAACTTTGAAAAGAAAAAGGAGGAATGTGAGAAAACCAAGAGTTGTTCCGTCTAATCAACGAAAGTTCTCTGGGGTTCTTGAAGAGTTGAAGGAAATAAGAAAGGAGATTCAGGAAATAAAGGCTATTGTTTTTAAGACTCTCGAAATTCAGAAGGCCCTGGTTCGGCATCAGTATAAAAGGTTTGTTGGAATTGACTCCTTTCTTCATGAACCTTATGTTCCCATGGCTATTGACAAAAAGGAGTTCAGGGACGATAAAGAATTTTTTAGAGGCCTTAATGTTTAGGAAACTTCTTATGAGAATTTATTCTTGTGTTTGAAGAATGATAACTAGGGTTTGGAATGACCATTATTGTGAGTACACATAGCTATTTCCAACGATTTTCATCTTGCAATGTTTTTAGATTTATTTATTTAAATTCTAAAGGTTATTTGGAAGATGATTTTGCAGCATTAATCTTTATGGTTTCATATATTGCAACTTGTTATGGGATATGCGTGTCTGCGTCCGTGAACTTTGATTGTCCCATACATGTCAAAAGTTAAGTCTTTCATATGTCAATATTGATAAAAGATTGAATGAACTTTTGACAAAAAAAAAGTTAAGCCTATTATGTCATTATACAAATATTGATGGAAGATAGGATGAACTTTTGTTTACAAAGATTAAGTCTATTATATGTCTTTATGCAAATATTGATGAATCTTTGAATATTCCGCAGTATTGGTCTTTCCTTGATCTACATCTTTGTGTAAATATTGTGCGGCTCCATAAGTTCTCTTATGTTGAGCATTTCCGATTAAATTAATCATGGGTTCTCTTATGGTTAACTTAATTGAGTATTTTGGATACAAATTCATGTTTCATGAGATTTATTAATGTCCAAAGAAATCCTTCTTTTCTTGTGAAAGTAAGGTAGCTCTTGTTATTCTTTCGGGAGTGACATTTTATGGGGGAGAGTTCTTAATTGAACTTGTGCTTAATTTCCAAATCTTTGTGGGGAGTGCGGCTGTGGAATATTGTAAGAGTTATCTTGTATCTTTATAAACTCCTTGATGAATGCATTTAGTTTCGACTATATGATTGCATCTAAACAAAGTTGATATGTTGTTCTATTTTGGTCATGAAGTATCTCTATGGAAATTTCATTAGGATTCCACTAGTTTTCGTACCTTTGCCAATTTTATTGACAAAAAGGGGGAGAATTAATGTGTAGTTCACACTAAAATACATATGGTTTTCAGATCATTATGTAAGGGGGAGTGGTTTTCATATGAGATGAAGTATTGACTAGGGGGGTGATACATATCACCAAAGTATTGTTATCAAAGTTGTGATACAATTTGACTTTGATGCCGTGTAATAATACTATGACACTGTATAATAATGATTGAGAGTAACTGTTTTCTCATTGTTATAGCTACGGATCTTCAACAACTATGATGCTGAGTTGAACACCTTTAGAATCATGGAGTACTTGGAAGTGACGAAGATTTAGAGTAATGTTGAAGACCAAGGAGATCAAGCATTTGGATGAGAATCTACAAAGTCTTTTTTTTTTATAATCCATATGTATTGATAGTTTTGTCACTAAAATTGACAAAGGGGGAGATTTTTAGAGTACTGTTTGGTCGAACTAGCAAGCGTTGCTATCTCAAGCTTGTTTGTCAAGTTTAGTGATCAAAAATATAAGTCTTGATTTCTAGTCTACTTATAGTAATGCCTCGGACTAGGATAGATTGTGTAGTTGAGCTTTAGACTTCATGACGTTCATCGATTGAAGACGAAGAAAAACTAAGGAGAGCTTGTGGAACTTCATCAACAAAAGGTATGTGGAGACTGAAACTCATTTATCACTCAGAAAGTCTATTTCTAATCTATCTCCCTTTTTGAGACAAAAGTCGTATTACTATATAGTATTCGATTATACACATTTGATATTTCGAGCTGAGTTTAATTCACTTACATATTTCTCGAAATATGCGTTCGTAAGCTTCCGCTTTAACCAAGTTCATCTTATATTCTTGACAAAAGTCAAAAGATGATCATATGAAAATCGCCTGGTAACATCTTACATGATTTGTGTGATACAATCAATTGATGTAGACTCAGAATGTTTCGTATTGATTATTTCAATAACTTGAAAATTGCTTTGATGCTAATAGTTAGTGAAAACAACTATTGTCATCCTCTAAGAAAGTTTCAATGATTGAAATAGAGTTTAGAGCGCTTAACCATAATTGGATTATAGACAGAGTATGCGTACTTGCATATATGTTGATCCAAGACCGGTATAGTATGCATACCCGTACGCGTACTGGGAAGGTCAGGTAAAGTCCGAGAGCCTTGGTATGCGTACTCGTACGCGTACTGGCAAACTCAGTTGAAGTCCGGGAACTTTTATATGTGTACCCGTACGCGTACTAATTCAACTGTTGTTTTGGATGTGTGATAGTATGCTTACCCATTCACATACTTCCGGACACAGTCCAAGTCCGGCTACTTAAGTATGCGTACCCGTTTGCATACTTGAGTGGGTTAAGTTCTAGAATCGGTTTGTTCATGAACTAATACATTTATATAATAAAGAACGCAATCTTTTGCAAACCGTGGCTATAATGTTCATGACTTGATTCGAGTGAATCAAAATCGATTTTTCTTCAATTGTGTCTTGTATACTTCTATGATAATATAAACAATTGAACAACTCTATAGCTAGTTTCATTTGAGTCATTTGAACTAGTTGTGGTTAAGATGAATAAGGTTTATATGAAGTGTTCATATGGCTAACTTCGGTTAACTATTGTTGAGCCAACAAGGTGCACACGTTTAGGTACAGTTACTCATATCTAAATGAAGTCACTTTTCAATTGGGTGTAACCAGCTAAGTTCGATCTAACGGTTGGAAGATATTAGCTTGAGTCTAATAAGGTTTTCATCTAGCATTGAATATTGAATGCTTTGTTACCAAGGTAGTATTGATTGCAAACCCTGATTTTGAAGACTATATAAAGGAGAACTCTAGCAACTGGGGAACTTAATCCCCACACCTCCTGTGTGATACTAGTTGCGACTAGAGGCGATTCTCCTTTAAGCTTAGGTTTTTCACGAAACCCTGTAGGTTAAAGACTTGAAGACTTCATTGGGATTGTGAAACCAGACCCAACTATTTTCTCTGTAGTTGCGTGTTCTGATCTTGCCCTGTTCTATCGTATTGTGTACTATCATCTCTAAGATTTGCTCGAGATTGATTCTCCGATAGGCAAGATAAAAAGTAGTCACAAACATCTTCGTCTCATCGTTGGTGATTCTACAATATCTTGTTTCGCTACCATGCGATTAAGATTATTGTGAGGTGATTTGTATTTCTAGGATATTCTTTGGGAATATAAGTACGACATATCAATTGGTTCCTGTTCACCTTGATTTATCAAAAGACTGAACGAAACTCATATGTTTATCTGTGGGAGACTGATTTATCTATTCTATAGACCTTTCTGTTTGAGACAGATTGGTTTATCAAGTCTTCGACTTTGGGTCGTAGCAACTCTTAGTTGTGGGTGAGATCAGCTAAGGGAATCATGTGCGCAAAATCCGGCGTGGTTCTAGAGGCGTAAAGAACGCGATTGTACCTTGATCAGTGTGAGATAGGGCTCAACTACATTCCAATCCGAAGTTAACTTGGAGTAGGCTAGTGTCTGTAGCGGTTTAATACAGTGTGATGTTCAAATCTGGACTAGATCCCGGGGTTTTTCTGCATTTGCGGTTTCCTCGTTAACAAAACTTCTGGTGTCTGTGTTATTTATTTTCCGCATTATATTTTGTTATATAATAGAAATATCACAGGTTGTGCGTTAAGTTCAACCAGTTCTTGAATCCGACCTTTGGGTTGCTGATTGAATTGATTGACACTTGGATATTGGTTTGTGATACCGTCCAAGTTATTTCTCTTATTCAATCGGGCTCGCAAATTCCTATTTGTTTGATTGCGGATCGAATTGAGAAATCAAGATACAAACTCTTAGATATATTTCCATTGATTGAGTCTGACTGTCTAGTTGATTCTCTTGGAATTATATTGGAGTTTTCCATACAGGTTGCTAAGCGAAATATTGGGTGTGGTTGTTAGACCCCCGCTTTTTCAACCCCAATAGCTCCAAATTGTACAAAAAAAACAAATATATATATATATACATAAAAATAAATAAATAATAATAATCAGCAAAATTTGCAGTTAACCTCAAATGAAAATCATCAGAATAATCTTAAGAATTATACATATTATTAAGAACCTAATTGAGTTTAACAAATGAAGAAATGAGATTTCT
Source organism: Papaver somniferum (assembly GCF_003573695.1). Lineage (NCBI taxonomy): Eukaryota > Viridiplantae > Streptophyta > Magnoliopsida > Ranunculales > Papaveraceae > Papaver > Papaver somniferum. The sequence goes on along the minus strand of NC_039360.1, from coordinate 12,957,562 downwards.
ATAATCAACAAATGAGGATAATTGATCAAGATACATGCGTTGTTGTAGTTGGTATCACCACTGTAACCAATCAAGACAGCGAAAAAGAGCCACAAAATAAGAATTAAAGGCGGAGAGACTTTAACAAACATGGTGTTTTATTTCTTGTTGTTTTTTCATCCGCGCTTGAAGAAGCTCTTCTTCAATTAAATTCCATTTCTATAAAATGGTGGAATGACCGGTAAATGTTTGGGTATCTTCTCTTTATTGTTTTCGTATGTCTCTCATATTTAGCATTATTTGAGTTTTAATCAAAAATAAAATAAAAATAGAATATATGTAGCCGATCAAAATTGAAGAGCTTCAATGGAATCAGACGAAACCATGGAACAATTAAAGTTAAATTCCATCGATTTTCCTGGTGAAAAAACGAGATTGCAACCGAGGTTGGGCAATTCCAACGACTTTCTTGGTAAAAAATCGTCTCGGCCAAAATACCAATGCCGGCTCCTCTGTGACCGAAACTGGAAAAATCACCGAAATCTTGGTTGAGACGGCCAAAACGACACAATGCCCGTTCCTTAAATTCCAACACCAGATTTTGATAGTAAGTGCTCTTTTGGTGTACATCGGGGGAATAAGTGATGGCATGCAAGTGGCACCAAGTGCATTTTTTCTATCATTTCTCTTGAGTACCCTGGGACCCTAGCTAGCTCCAAGCCGAACCCTGAACCCTATAAATCAAGATAAAAATCTCTTAAAACCGCACTCCACACACACACACTGACTCGCCTTCACTTCTAATTAAATACTGTACTTTTATCAAACCCTCAAATTTGGACATAAAAGTCCTCAAACACAAGGGACCCGCAAACAATACCACTCCCTTGGACAAAAATAAATACTAATATTCTCTGTTCCTCAAAACAGAGAAGAGAAAAACCTCTTCAATGTGTGCATCATCATGATCCCATGATCTCATTCACACTCTCATCATACTAACTTTGATTTCTTGATTTCAATTTCGTGATCTGGGTTTCTAATTTGGTTGTTTCATGGCGCTATTTATGATCTAATTAGTAAGCTGAGTAGTTTCTTAAAAATGGCTGTAATTGGACAAACAGCAACTAATGTCTGGGATCGTGTTTTAGAAGTAACTAAAACTGGCCGGAGTAAAGGTATTGATCCAGTAACATGGGTTACTCAAATCTCTTCAGTTTTGGGTTTTGGGGGTGTTTCTTTACCTTCAACTGAACTTGCAAATCTGTTGGTTTCTTACATTTGTTGGGATAATAATGTTCCAATCTCATGGAAGTTCTTGGAGAAGGCGTTGACTGCTAAAATGGTGAACCCTATGCTGGTTCTTGCTCTACTTTCTTCCAGGTGCAAGCCCTTTTTCTCTATCTTCTTCTTATTTTTTTTTTTTAGGTTTTGGTGATTTTGATTTCAAATTGAAATAGTGTGATGGAAATTGGATGTTTTGTTTAAGTGGGGCATTATGAATTTTGGTGTTGAATCATTTTCTTTTTTGATTTTCTATAGGGTGATTCCCAGGCGAAGGTCTCAACCAGCTGCATATAGGCTGTTTATGGAGCTAACTAAGAGGCATGCCTTTTCATTTGCATCTCAATTCACTGGTTCAAATGATCAGAAGTAAGTTTTTCTCGGGTTAATCTCATCCCATAGTCAGGAAAATTCACTTGATGGTATTGTTTCCGATGATATAGTGTGGGCATGTTCGAATTGTAATAAAAACTCCCTAGTTTTAGAAAATGTTGATGTTATATTTGTGCATAAATTTACTTCTGTGAGAGTGAAATGCGGTGATACTGACACATCTGGTTACGCAGGTGCATGAAAGCCATAGATGATGCTCTTCATCTCTCAGAGATATTTGGTCTTCAAGCATCTGAAGCTGGGATTCTTGTCGTTGAATTCGTGTTTTCGATTGTATGGCAGTTAGTTGATGCAACTTTAGATGACGAAGGGTTGCTGGAACTGACCTTGGAAAAGAAGTCTAGATGGGCGACAAGGCCGCAAGATATGGAAATAGATGGTGATGTTGGCTTCAATGAGAGGAGTACAGAACATCATGAGAGATTGCAGAAAGCAAATACAGTGTTTGCGATAGATTTGATTGGTCAGTTCCTGCAGAGTAAATTGACTTCCAGGCTTCTCTTCTTGGCACGTGAAAACATGTGAGATATGTGAACCTTTCAACTTGTTCTTTTTTTGGTGTGTAGTACTTCTGGAAAGATTCCAAAATCTAAATTCTAAATTCCAAATTGGTTTCATACTCAATTCAATGTGTTGTTATCTTTTTAGTAATGCAGTTAATTAATTCAGGTGTTGGATAGTTCAATAAAAAATTCGATTGATCATACCATCTGACTTCTTCTTAGGCAGTCACATTGGGAAGGTTTCATTCATCGTTTACGTCTGCTTGCGGCACAGTCTTCTGCATTAAGGAGTTCAAACACAATAACACCAGAAACCCTGCTGCAGTTGTCATCAGATACACGTAAAATTTTGTCTCGAGAAAGTAAAGGCGGTCTTCAACAAGAATTCCACGCAGTTTTGGCTTCTGGGTCTCTGAGTTCATCCGCTCATAGTTGTTCTTCAATTTGGCTTCCTCTTGACCTGTTTCTGGAAGATACCAATGATGGATCACTTGTTTTAGCAACTAGTGCCAGTGAAATTCTTACTGGTATGGCACATCTTAAGTTGTATGCAGTTTGATATTTGGTGCTCTCTTTTATTATTAGGTTTCAATTGCATGTATGTTGTTAGAATTTAATGGCTATTAAATTGCACAGGTTTCATTAAATCTCTTCAAGCAGTTAATGGTACTACCTGGCACGACACCTTCTTAGGTCTTTGGTTTACTGCAATTCGGCATGTTCAAAGGGTAATATATTTTTTCCAATAAGACCAAAAAAATTTAAAGAAAAAGGAAAAAAGAGAAGGAGAAATAGAATTAGTCCATCAAAAGGAAACATTGCTTCTTTTAAAAGCCCATCTCCTTCTTTAACAACATTTTTGTAATTTGCCAGGAAAGGGATCCCATTGAAGGTCCTGTACCTCGCCTTGATACTCGCTTATGCTTGTTACTGTCTATTACCACACTTGCAATTGCCAATATTATTGAGGAGGAGGAGGATGCCATAGCCGCTGAAAAGGAACAAAATAGCATGAATAACCAGTGGACTGACAGACAGGTTGTGGGGAATCGTCGGTTGGATTTGGTTTCAAGCTTAAAATCCCTGGGGGATTATGAGGCTTTGCTGGCCCCACCTCAATCTATTATTTCTGCAGCCAATCAGGCTGCGGCAAAAGCAATGATGTTTGTCTCAGGCCTCTCAGTAGAAAGTGGCTACTTTGATTGCATTAGCATGAGTGACATGCCAATGAACTGCTGTAAGAATCTCTTACACTTTAATTTTTAATTTGAACAAATGATTCCTTTTATGGATGGTTCTCTTTGGTGTAAGATAGATTTTTTTTCTTCATATTTATTATACCTGTTTGGCTATCCCTTTTTCTTAAGTGTCATTTTCTGAAACGGCTTGTTTATGTTTTTTTTTTCTTTCTTTTGAGTTGTTTGGTGTATTCTGGGGTTCCTGTAAATTATGTTAATTTTACTCATTCATTTATGTTTGCTTGCAGCTGGAAACATGCGGCATTTGATAGTTGAGTCTTGTATTGCTAGAAATCTGCTGGATACGTCAGCATATTTCTGGCCGAGTTACGTGAATGGGCGAATCAGCCAATTGCCTCATATTGCACCTGGCCAAGTGCTTGGTTGGTCATCATTAATGAAAGGGGCCCCATTAACTCCAGCAATGGTAAATGTTTTGGTTTCAGTACCGGCTTCAAGGTGTGCTCCAAATATCCATCTTTTGTTGTCAAACTAGTAATACTACACTACCATTACTAAATACATTTCCATCAGAATTTTGATTACTTTCGATGGTTTAGTTAATCAATGTCAAAACTGTCCAATTTCCCATATTCCCCCATATAGAAGTAACTGAGTCCCTAGCTCTTGTTTTCATGTCCTTCGCTTAATTTACTGTAGCAAGTGACTGATTATGCTCATGGTATTGGTGGAAGCTTGGCGGAGCTCGAAAAAATATTTGAGATTGCAATAAATGGATCAGACGATGAGAAGGTCTCCGCTGCCACCATTCTCTGTGGAGCATCTCTGGTTCGAGGTTGGAACATACAGGTAATGAGGTTTTTATTTTATTTTATATATTTTTATTTTCTTATTCGTGTATGTGTAAAACACAGATTTTCGTCTTTTAAGAGGGATAGCATGAATCTTATGTATTCATTCTCTAGACTCTTCAGAGGAACTTCCTTCTTATCCACTAAGATTGGTGTTTGTTCTATATTCTAACTTTAATTCTAGGTGAAGAAAACTTTTCGTCGGTTGATGTTTTATGTAATTTATTTTGTTTAACTCTAATCCACTGTGACCCTTTTCCTGCTTCATGTAGGAGCACACTGTCTGTTTTATTACAGAACTGCTATCTCCTCCAGTTCCTGCAGATTATTCCGGGAGCGAAAGTCATTTGATAGCTTATGCTCCTTTGCTGAACACCCTTCTTGTTGGCATGGCAGCAGTTGACTTGGTCCAAATTTTATCGCTGCATGGCTTGGTAGGCTTTTACTTGTACAATTCCATAGTGTTAAGTAACCTCGTTACCTTGTTCGCTATTGTTAAGTTTACAGCAATGCAGGAAGGATATTATCTTTGTATTCTCATGATTCTTTTCACAATGTAGGTTCCACAACTTGCGGGTGCATTGATTGCCATCTGTGAGATTTTTGGTTCATGTGTGCCGAGTGTCTCATGGACTCTTCCAACAGGAGAAGAAATCAATGCACATTCAGTTTTTTCGAATGCGTTTACTCTTCTGTTGAGGCTGTGGAAATTTAATTATCCACCTCTTGAACATGTCATTGGAGATGTTCCCCCAGTGTGGTCCCACTTAACTCTTGAATATCTTTTGTTGGTGCGGAATTCTCAATTAGTAGTTTCTGGCAACACATCAACAGTTCAAAGTAGAAGTCACAGAAAATCAAGAGTCAGAAGTTCATCATTTGTGGAACCCATCTTTGTGGACTCGTTTCCAAAATTGAAAGTCTGGTACCGGCAGCATCAAGCATGTTTGGCATCAACCCTTTCTGGTCTTGTGCATGGAACTCCAGTGCATCAAATTGTTGATAACCTTTTAAACATGATGTTCAGGAAGACAATGAATAAAAGTGGAAACCAGCCTCTAACTTCCGGAAGTAGTAGTTCATCTGGTCCTGGAAGTGAAGACGCCTCTCTAAGACCTAAACTACCTGCTTGGGAAATCATGGAAGCTGTTCCTTTTGTGGTCGATGCAGCTCTTACAGCTTGCTCTCATGGAAGACTTTCGCCTCGTGAATTGGCTACAGGTTAGTTTTGATTGACTTACAGTCTAAATATTTACTGTTTACTCCCAAGCAATATATCTTGTTGAATAGTATTGTCAAATGTTAACCAACTTCAATAGATAATTAGAGGAATATGTCAATGAAAATATTGTTTGTTTTACGAAACTCAGTCATCATTTAAGAGCTGAAATCTATTAGCAATTTTTCTATCTTATTTTTTCGAGTAAAGAAGGCAGCAGCAAAACCTTTTTGAGCAAAAACTTCGGTCATTATTCTAGATAACTTCTTTTTATATAAGTTCCTTACTTCATTGTTGAAATTATTTACATTTTTTATGGGCGCTAGTTAACATTCATTACTGGGGTTTCAGGCCTCAAAGATCTAGCTGATTTTCTTCCTGCATCATTGGGAACCATTATCAGTTACTTTTCTGCCGAAGTAACTCGTGGAATTTGGAAGCCAGCTTTTATGAATGGAACTGATTGGCCAAGCCCTGCAGCAAATCTCTCGTCTACTGAAGAACAGATCAAAAGAATTGTAGCTGCTACTGGCGTTGATGTTCCGAGCCTTGTTGCAGGTATTTCCTTGTGGCCATCAAACACCCTTAAGCTATGTGTTCTCAAAAAAAAAAAAAAAAAAAGTCCAAAAAGTTAAATGTTCTTAATATTCCACATAAACAGTTCAGTAACTTCTCATTTTATGACATCAATGGCCTAAACTTTGTTGCTGCCAGGAGGAAGCTCTCCAGCAACACTTCCACTACCTTTGGCCGCTTTCGTAAGCCTTACAATAACCTACAAACTCGATAAAGACTCAGAAAGATTCCTCAACCTTGCTGGTCCTGCATTGGAAAACCTTGCAGCAGGTTGCCCGTGGCCATGCATGCCGATTGTGTCTTCCCTGTGGGTCCAGAAAGTGAAGCGCTGGAGCGATTTCCTCATCTTCTCTGCATCACGCACAGTTTTCCACCATAATAAGGATGCTGTAGTTCAGCTTCTCAAGAGCTGCTTTACAGCTACACTAGGCCTTAGTGGTTCACCTATAACGAGTAATGGTGGTGTTGGAGCGCTTCTTGGCCATGGATTTGGTTCTCATTTTTACGGAGGATTTTCCCCTGTTGCCCCTGGGATTCTCTATTTACGAGTATATCGATGTATTAGAAATATTATGTTCATGACGGAGGTGATTCTCTCTCTCTTGATGGACTCGGTGAAGGAAATCGCAGCTAGCGAACTGCAAAGACAAAGAATGGAGAAACTGAAAAGGACCAAATATGGGACGAGATATGGGCAGATTTCTCTTGCCGCAGCAATGAAACAGGTGAAGCTCGCAGCATCACTAGGAGCTTCACTGGTGTGGTTATCTGGTGGGGCACCTCTTGCTCAGCGCTTGATCCAAGAGACATTACCATCATGGTTCCTATCTGTTCATGGATCAGAACAGGAAGGAAGCTGTGGAGGGATGGGTGCAATGTTAGGTGGTTACGCACTAGCATATTTTGCGGTTATGTGTGGAACATTTGCCTGGGGTGTAGAATCTGTATCAACAGCTTCAAAGAGACGGCCTAAAGTAATCAGAACCCACTTCCAATTCCTAGCAAGTGTGCTCGATGGGAAGATCTCACTTGGTTGTGATTGTGCTACATGGCGTGCATATATGTTAGGATCTCTGACTTTGATGGTCGCTTGCACACCGGAGTGGCTGTTGGAAGTGGATGTAGACATCTTGAAGAGATTATGTAAAGGATTGAGGAATTGGAACGAGGAAGAGCTTGCTGTGGCTCTGTTAGGAAGAGGCGGAAATGCGACAATGGGTGCAGCTGCTGAACTGATTGTTTTAAGTAGTAGTGAATGATTCACCTCTTTCTTCGAGAATGTTGTACAGTATGTTTTAGAGGTTATGTATTCCTAATTTTGTATCGTAGAAATCCGGACTTCTCGTACTAGTAGACCAGTGGTCTTTGTAGAATCGCCCGTGTACAGTTGCAGAAAGTAGTCATGGAAATTGATGGAAGGTTTTGCAATAGTAATATGGAAGTTGAAATTGTTGTCTATTCACATTACATTCTGGGCTTCATCAGCTAAATTAAACTGAGCCTCACCAGGTGTACAGACTCATTAAGTTTCATCAAAAGCTGAACCTTAAAAAACAAGAACTAGCACCTCAAGTATATGTTTCATCTCTTGGATAAAATCTGTTTACTCTTGCATATTAACATTACAAGAAAAATTATCTGTACAAATATCAAAGGAATGTTGCTTTAAACAAGTGAAAGCACAGTACGATACAACATGCTTTACCAATTGATGCAGTGCAGTATGTTCAGCAGACTACGTCGTCGTAAATGGATAACCCTATTTGTCACTCAACCTTTATAAGTGTCCAGATTCTAAATCACTGGCAACAAAGAAATTCCTGCAGGCTGAATCAAGCGATTCAGAAGATGTGTACAGCACTCTGGGGCTAGAACAGCATGATCTCATCAAGAAACATCACTGCAGCCAGGCACCTTCTGCACTCCCTGGCGCAGCATTGCATTTCTAACTAAGAAAACTTCGTCCCACCTCCCTGCATCTGCATATGTATTTGACAGCAGAACTCTACCGCCACCATGAGTTGGCTCCAACTTCTCAAGACTCACTGCAGCCTTCTCTGCAATTTCAACATTTCCATGAGTCTTGCAGGCAGCTAACAACGTGCCCCATATCACGACATCAGCCTTCATTGGCATACTTGCTATCGTTCTCTCGGCCTCTTCTAACCGCCCGGCTCTGCCTAAAAGATCGAGGAAACACCCATAGTGCTTAATATTTGGATCGATGTTGTAAAATTGCTTCATACACTTAAAATAGCTCTCCCCTTGCTCAACCAATCCGGCATGGCAACATGCAGTCAGCACACCTAAGAATGTGACTGAATTAGGTTTTAAGTGGGTATTTTCCAGATCCGAGAATATTCTAAGCGACGTTTCAGGGTTCCCATGCACAGCTGCCCCAAAGATAATTGCGTTCCATGGTGAAACTGACTTTGCCCTGTTTCGTTCTTGATTGAACAGCTCTAGGGCTTCCTTAATGCTCCCACACTTGGCATACATATCAATTAGTCCCGCGGTTAAATTATCGTTCAAAGGAATGGATTTATCAAGTATGTAATCATGAACCCATTTTCCATGTTTTAATGAACCCAACTGAGCAATGGCAGAGAGAATGCTTACCATAGTGATTTCGTTAGGTTGAACTCCACTAGTCAGCATTTCTTGAAAGCGTTCAAATGCTAATTCAGATTGCTCATTTTGAGCGTAAGCTGAAATTATAGTGCTCCACGAAACGACATCTCTGTTTGGCATTGAATTGAATGCTTTACTTGCTAAATCAACCATGCCATTTGTAAGAAAACCAGCAATAAGAGCATTCCATGACGAGATATTTTCTTTACACCCTAATTCAAACTGCAAATGAGCTAGTTCCATCTTCTTACAAGCTGCATAGAAATGGATTATTGTTGCTTGCATGAACACATAGCAATCCAAGCCAATCTTTATGCTTATACAATGCAACTGCTGACCTCCGTTAATATTCATCAAACGTCCACAGGCAGAAACCAAATCCACAGTCAAGACCTCGTTGGGTCTGAAACCATAACACACCATCTCTCGTAATGTTACCAAAGCATCATCTAACCTATCTTTTCTCACAAATGCACCAATCATCGTACTCCAAGAAACCAAATCTTTTCCAGGAAATTTCTCAAAAAGATCTCTGGCAGCATCAACATACCCAGCTTTTGAAAACCCATTCAGCATCACATTCCAAGTAATAAGATTGCGTTCTCGCATGTCATTAAAGATCCCTTTTGCATCATCTAATCTGGAATCAACTGAATAAATATGAATCAAGTTAGTGGAAACAAGGATAAAACCTTCAAGCCCAGCTTTAAGGGCTAATGCATGAACCATACTTCCATTACAAATCCCATCTAGACGCGAATAACTCGAGATTACACTCGCCAACGTAACCTCATTTGGCTTCACTCCCACAAGTCTCATTTCCTTGAAAACCTCTAAAGCATCATAAAATCTATCATTTTGAGCTAAACCCATGACCATTGTGGTAAAAGATACACAATCTTTATTCGGCATTTCTTCAAACAATCTGCAAGCATTATCTAATCTACAAAGCTTTACATACCCAGATATCAATATATTCCATGAAGCAGTATCCAAAACCGAACATGAACCAAATAAACACATTGCATCATCAATTCTACCACACTTTACATATATATTAATCAAACTATTCTGAATATATATATTTGAGACCAACCCAGATTTCAATACTAAAGAATGAATCTGTTCTCCTTGTGATATCGAATAATGGGATGAACAGAACTTAAGAGCTGAAACTAAAGCGAATTCATAACTTGGTTTTGTTCGAACCCGCGGGTCATCAGTGAACAATAATGAGACACTTTCCTTAGGCCAATTTGGCAGCTCTGTAAATCCGTTTCTTGATATTTTTGAAACCCATTTTCTATTTGAATGTAAGGTTGAAGGGTTTGAGATTACAGAGTGAAGGAATGTGGTGGGTTTGAAGGATTTACTCATGATGATCAATTCATATTTAGCTTTACAGCTACAAATATTGAGGGGCAAACTCACATGGCCCTTTTTTTCTTTTTTCTCCCTCAACAATTACAAAAATCGATTTACTGTTTTTCATACTAATCAACTGTTCAGAATGATCAATCATATCCTCATTTTGTTGATCATCAAGATGTACCACTGTTTTAAACAAAGGGAACGAAGAAGAAGGGTGTTTGAACCTCCATTAAACAAAAACCAAGTCTATGTGAATGTTTTCGAGAGAGATACAACGAAAAAAAAACAGTGGACAAGAGAAGAGAATGACAAAGAATCAACCTTTGTAGTGAAATGGGGTTCTTCTCTTAATTTTATTTTTTTAGTTTAATTTAATTTTGTGGAAGAAGATACGTTTGGTGGGACCCAAAAATTTCAGGTGGCGACGGGACCCATCTCATTATGACCCTATCTTCTTACGTCATTATTCTGTGTGCCCTTTACTATCGGTATCTCCAACCCACAGATCAGAAGATAGTTCGAGGCTCTGTGACGGCGGCTGGCTTCCAATCTGAAAAAGCAAAATTCGGTTTCCTCTTAAATCTGGTCTGAACGGAGAAACATGTGTGTTTGTCAGGTAAGCACTGCAAAGTGCAAACTCCGTACTTCTAATTAAGGTTCTGATGTCATGACGCTTTGTGTTCTTAATTTAATGTACAGGATGTACTGTTTTTCAGTGATATGTTTTTCTAATTCTAGACTTTTTGATCACTCTCTATTTTGATTGGTTTGGGATTGTGAAGGCGAATTTATGATATTTTGGTTATTGGGTCATATTTTAGTTTTTAATTAGATCTGAAAGTTTACCCCTTTAGTGCAAGATGATGCCCAAGTACAAAGGAAATCAGATACATAAATCAGTTCTTGTTTTGGTTAGGGTCACTCTGAATATTTGCAAAATCAAAATTGTTACCTAATCCTTGAATCTTGTTTTACTTTTGGGTTTTTTCTTTTCTTTTCTATAATTTGAAATCTCTCTCAAATTATTTGAATTTTTTTATCTTAGATTGAAATCTGCATATGTTATTCTGAAATTGCCTCCTTCAATATTTAGTGGAAAGTAAAATAGTATTTTTAGTTTTTCTTGAGTTACTTAGTATATCGAGTAGCATCTGATGGAGTATTGTTCTAGGCTATGTGAATAGCCGACATTGTTCCTTAGATCCTTCTCATCTGGGAAGGAGCGGGGAGATGAGAAACTTACCAATACTAGGTAAAATATGACAATGATTAGGTAAAATGACAATGAAAATTGAAACATTGTTCCTTAGAAACAATGATCTAAGAAACATTGTTCCTTAGATCCTTCACTGTAATTGCACATATATAAATAAAATGAAAATTGAAATCAAATATGACAATGATTATATCAATTGAAATCTTTCGTCTAGATAATTGAACAGATTTCAATCAAGATGGCTAGTTTCAACTCATAAATATCATATTTGTTTACATGTTCGGGTGCGGCTTTGTAATTTTAGTCTGGTATAAGTTCTCGTTCCAGGAAAGATTTTTTCTTGATCTAGACGACTGATTTGAATTCATACATGCCATAGTTATGCATATGTTTGGGTGCGGCTAAGTAGTTTTAGTTTCTTATATTTTCTTATTGGAGAAAAGACTTTATCTCGATATATAGGTTTTCTATTCAAGAAAGTTATATCTTTCAAAAAGTACAATTTGTTGCGTACAGAAAGAAATCCACATTTTTTATGTTTTTCGTTTTCTTGGAAATCAGGTATTAAAATTAAAATCAAATATGACAATGTTGTATGAACTGAAATTAGTCATCCAGCTAATTGAACTGGTCTGTAGCTGGATGACTGACTCCAATATGTTTGGTGCGGCTAAGTAATCTTAGTTTGTTATAATTTCTCATTCCAAGAAAGAGTTTATCTCGATATACAAGTTTTCTATATTCAAGAAAGTTATATTTTTATGAAAGTACAGTTTGTTTCTGAAAATATAATATGCTGCTTTCAGAAAGTTATTTACTCTTTTGATGCTTTTTCTCTTAATTTTTGGCACAACACAGTCGCGCATGTGCAATTCATGTGTCGTGCTATCCCTCTTATTACTGATACACTTTGCACCTCTTTTGCGTGGATTATCCAAAGCACACTTTTTGAAAACAATGGAAACTACTATTGCTCCGGGACAATGTTTTTTAGTTTACTACACTCAATGTTAGGTTTAGACAAGTCCAATATAACCGCAGTTCTTCATTTTTTTAGTGTAATTTTTTTTTAATACAGTGTGACATATTTGGGCTTGTAGATTGTTTGTGTATAACCCGCCAACAAACTTTTCCTTGCTAGTGTATCTTAAAAGATAGCTATGTCTATGAACTTTTATAATTTTCTTATACTTTGCCCATATCTGAACATTCATTCTATTCGTGATTTGCTTACAGATGAGTAGGGTCATGATGGTTGACTCATAACCGAATGGCCAGTGTTTCATTATTTTATAACATGGACTTCCTCTAAGCTTGAAAATATATTTTATCTTTTTGCAGCATAATAAGAACACAACACTAAGGGACGTGAATATTCGCAGCTCTTGATCACGCAACCACTAGTACCAAGCAGCAGAGGCAGATTACTTTTGAAGGCTAGTATATAGAGAAAGAGGTATGACTGCTATCTAGCCCATCTTCATTGTACAATGTAAAACAGTTGTGGAATTCATTTGAGCTTCCATCATCTGTTAGTAGCACTAAAGTCATGTACCTGTTCTCTATGTTAGAACTTAGAATTAGGTCTGTTTAGTTGTAAACAATTAGGCTGTGCTCGGTAGAGTTTGGCTACTGGTTCAATAGTTGTTTAGGTGACAACATGAAGTAACTAGTAACCATTCAGTTTTAGTCGAGATTTTAAAGGGTTTGCTTTCTATAGAAGATCAACCTTGTTATCCCATTTGAAAGCCATCTTCCTAAACCGGGATTCAGTGGAGTTGCCCAGACTAACCAACACGGTGAGGAACGTAATGGTGTATAGAGAGTGTAAGTGTGAGTCAGTGAGTCGCCATGAGTTGCCATGTAAGTGTGTGTGAGTTGCATGAGTGCGGTCTCTCTTATATCATATGCCTCTATAAGTGGTCCTGTAATTGGTCCTGAAAGATAGGATTCACAATCTAACTACGGATTCATATCCTTGGGCGTCTGCTCTAAATATTTTGGAATGTAGGGATTCTTCAGTTTCTGCTGCTTAACTCGATCAGTGTAGATTAATTCTTCTCGGGTCTATAAATTCTGTACGTTTTCTGCAATTTTCTTTCTCAATTCTTTTTCCAAGTTTTTGCAATTTACTTGTTTTTTAATTCGATGTCAATTTTGGTTTATTTTCATTTAATTTTAGATCTATTAGAGATCGGTTTCCATATAAGACTGGTGCAAGATCACCAGCTTTGTTTAGTTTCATCTCAATCATGTGAGACTGATGCAAGATCATCATTATTGTTCAATTCAATATCGTGCAAGACTCGTGCAAAGATCTCTAGCATTATTTTGTGATCATTTCCAGATCGGCGTATTACGCATCTTCAACTGTTTACCTTCAATCTCAATTCCGAATTCTTCAATTTCTTTTATTCCAATTTCATAATTTCTGCGTCAATGCCATTTCCTGTTTCTCCTCATATCTGCTCCTCCTGATTCATTTTCTATTTTTTTGTTCAGAAAATGCATCAGTTTCGTTTTAACTTCCTCTTAGATCAAATGCTCTTGACTTAAGTGCTCTTTTCCTTCCTTGTTCTGATTCACTGGAACATCTTGCTGCCGCGATTGTTGTGTGTGTGGTTCTGTTGGTTTAGTTTCGTAGATTGTCTTGCTTGCTGACTTGGGTTTCATAGAATTGCTGATATGACTGTTCACTGGTGCATATACACGGTTGCAAGCATGCAAATAATTGTCCTGCTTTACAAGGATGAGTGGTTCTGTGTTTAATCGTTTCATGTGGAACTGGTTTTGGTCTCTCTCTCTATATATATATTGTATCAAGATTAAATTCATGACCGTTACAACACCAACCAGCTTGCGTTCTTTTTCGCTCTCTTGCTTTGAATCGATATATGTATTTGTTTGACAGTTTTTGTTTTGATCGGTTATTATTTTTCTACAGGCTCTTACACTGTCTGCATTTTAGAGGCTTTAACCTCTCTCTCTCTATATATATATATACGGAGAAGGTTGCAGAGCAACTCAAGATTAGATTCATGGCCACTTCAAGACCTACCAGCTTAAGTTTGGATTCTGCACCAGGCTTTCTTGTTATGTTGGAAATTACTATTTTGCATTATTTCTAAAGATTTGTGCAAACTGCAGGTAAAATATGTCAAAGAACTGTTGTGGAATTTCTGGATTCCGAAAGCATTAATCATCTTGATGATGATTTAACCGGCAAAAGAGAAGTTTCAATTAATACCCGTCTGTCGGTACCAAACGTCTGTGGCTCCCAAGCAGTAACATCAGATGCTGACAAAGGTACCATCGGTCGTTTTATCTTTGTCGATCAGAAATAACATTGTTTGGATAGGTCAATATGGGCAGTCAGCCGAGAGACTTAGGTGAATGCATGAGCATCCCATTCTTTTAGTTCTGACATTTTGTCCCAAGGTTTATCCTGATATGAGATCTGATGGGCCAAAAGAAAGGGATCTGATGGACAAAAAGAAAGCTTCAGCACTTGGATTTTTTAAGGCAAAAGTGGATCCCACTGTTCGTGTGTTGCGGGATTAAGCTCCGGATTTGTTTTTGGTTCACATAGCATTTTCGTTTAGTTCTTCACAACTTCTTATGGTCAATGGCATCTGGTTGAGATTAGCTTTCTGCGCTGCATCCAGAATAATAAAATCTCAGCTGCATATTATAAAGAACGGACCCTCTCCCACGGATTGATCATTGCCAGCCGTGTAAATGTCTATGAATATCCAGATCTGTCCAAGCCCAACAGAATAAGTAGAAAGAGATTGCAAGTACAATTAAAATACGTATAAATGATGATTATTTAAAATATTGAAAAAGAAAAGATAAAAATAAATCAATCAATTGAATTTTGTTTCAGTAATTAATAATCTTGTTGTATTAAGAAATTTTTTGGTGGACCTCATGAATTTATCCCTGCAGTTCTAGTCTTCTAGAAGTACAGTAAATAGTTAGTGACGCAAGAATTAATTGGTTATGATGATCATTAGTATGGTGTGAGTGGGCGACAGAAGAAGTTTTTTATTTTTGGAAAAATTGAAAGGATTTCCTTTTTGTGATAAAAAATAATTTCTATCTAAATAATTTTTCTGAGGTATCGACCCAAAAAAATCAATTTTGTGGCCGCATCAAAAAAAAAAGAAAGAAAGAAAAACAAACAGCCCTGGTCATGGAAAGTTGGACCTTGCTAGTTTCCCTAGAAAAATCTGAGGTCAGTTTCCCTTAAAAATGTTGGTGTTGCCACAGTGTGACACCTTTATTGCTGACTTGGCCAATTCTATTTCTTTCTGATTTTTTATTTTCCTACTATATTAGAGCATCTCCTGAAGAGGGTAGATTTATCTATTTTAAATGACACGTAGGATTTTAAACTCTGTTTTGCATAAATCCATCTCCAACAGTAGGGTCTTCTAATTTAGGAGGAACCAATTATTAAATATGAAGGTGTTCAAGAAAGTGTTATTAGATTTGAGGTCCTATATTTATTCTATGTTTAGACCCTATAAATTAAAGGACTAAATCAAAAATCCGCATAAAATTTTTTGCACCTTAAGATGCTCTTAGAAATCGGTTATGGGTGTTAATTTGATCAGTATTAGAAATCGGTTATCGGTGTTAATTTCTTTTCTAGCTCGCTCAGCCCTGTTTCCTAGTTTCGATAATTTCCTTTTCTTTGTGTTGTTTTAGGAAACATGGCAGCCTATAAGTAATAACAAGGTCCATCATGGTAGAAAAAGCACATGCACCAAAGTTTTCTTATTTTCTTATTTTTGATTTGTGTTATTAGTGCAAGGACCTATGTAGTCTCTTCCCTCGGATGTGGTACAAGAAATACTTTACTTTGCTAATATGCACCTCAGTCGCCTGCTTAACCATCTGCATGTTGGCGATGATGGCAACGATAACCTAGCCGCTAAGGTGGAGTCGAGTCTCTTTTTTGCTTGTCTCATTGACGATCCTGATGACGTCACAACTTTACTTTTCCTTGGAGGACAAATAAGTCAGAAATACATTTACAATGAAAATCTGAAAAGGATCTGTCATCCTCCCATGCACGATGAGCCTATATTTGATCACTTAGTTGGCTCCTTCAATGGTTTGGTTTGTGCATTTCAACTACACGGTACAATTCTAGATCCCATCTATATTTGTAATCCCCTTACCAGAGAATATGTTTATCTTCCTCGACTAGTAGTGAAGGAAGAATATTCAGAGCTTATAGAGGGAGGAGAGATTGACATGTGTGGTCGTGTAGCATGTGGATTTGGGTATTTGGGTCAACTAATGAGTACAAGGTTGTTAGAATCCATTACCCAGCGACGAGTCTTCCGAAGGAAATGTCTAAGTATACACCCTAGGCAGTGGTTGTGGGTGGAGAGTGATTGGTAAAGTTTCCTATCGGCTGGATATAATAAGCCGGGGTACCTACGCAAATGGTGCTATTTATTGGATTTCGGGTAAAAAAGTTGTGTCTTTCGACTTGGCTGATGAAGAATTTCGATTGCTATCTGTCCCTCCTTGGATGCAAAACTGTCACTTGTATCACTTGGAAGGCATTTGTGTTCTTATAGGGATATTTCAGCCAATTCAAGTGTGAAAATCTGGTCCTTGACGAGAAGTAGCGACTCCAAAGAGACTTGGCGTGCGGAGTTTGATATAAATTACGAAGACATAGTCGGTATTCGTAGAAGGATATTTCAGCCAATTTGTCTTACAAAGAACGGTGAAATCATATTCTTATTTGCCAGATCTGCGCTATATAGTTATGACCCGAAAGCTACAATGCTGAAGATGATTTCCAACGACGCATTAACCGAGAATTTCAATGCTGTCGGAGTAATTGCTCATGTAAATACCTTCGCATCATTGGAAACTATGGGAGAAAGTTCAAAGAGATACACAGTTCGTCCACGCCGGGCCCGTACCCCATGGGATGACGTTCTTGATGAGTTAGACGGAGTTGCCGGTGAGGTAATTGATATGACAGGATCAACATCATGATACGACGTGTTTCAGACTTAGGTGATCAGCATTATGATATACTATCTCATCCACTTATTTCGGCTTATGATGCAAGGATTGTTTTGTTTGGAGGTGTATTTTTTTTAGTAAAATTCTGGTTGTTACCGGAATGGATGTACCTTGAATCTCGGCAAAGACGCCAGCTGAATTCTAAAAGATGCTTTTGTTTTTGGTTTCTTCGTTAGGATTGAAGCTATGTGATAGTTTTAAGAAGAAAAAGAACGAAAATTACGGGTTACTCACAGAAAAAAAATGAAGTTTTTGATTGTTTTTTCAAAAAGAAAGATCACGTAAGAGAGAAGCAGAGCCAAATCCGAAAGTTGAAAATAAAGTCTCCTTTCTTTGTGCCTTTTGATGAAATGAAAGGTATAGTGGTGCTGTCGTTGCCGATGCCCGCAAAGGGGCCTAGAATATGGAGCTTCAGCCGTAATCATAGACATACAACATTTTAGACAACGTTAAAACATAGACATATAACATTTTAGACAACGTTAAAACATAGACATACAAAAACAACCTCCTCACATGGAGTTAGCAGGAATTCATTTTTAGGCCCTATAATAAAAAGTTATGTTTTTTTTCTTCACATGCATTATTTTCATTTGTCCTTTTTTTTCTTTTAAGAAAAGAGAAAAACAGCTCAAAAAAGTTGTTTACGCAAAAAATCCACAAAGGGATTATCTGGGCTATGTCTAGCACCAAAATGTCCCTTAACACTGATATTAGAGTTGTTACAGTTATTATTAAAGACATTATTTTCATTTGTCCTTTTTTTTCTTTTAAGAAAACAGAAAAACAGCTCAAAAAAGTTGTTTACGCAAAAAATCCACAGAGGGATTATCTGGGCTATGTCTAGCACCAAAATGTCCCTTAACACTGATATTAGAGTTGTTACAGTTATTATTAAAGACATTGTTTGGAGTAAATTGTAAAGCATATAAAAGCAACCGGAGATCGGGACCTTTTGTTGTGTTCCCTCTTCAAATACTACTATGTATTCTGCCTCTATCCTTTTAATTGTGTGCCTTAGTCATTCAGACAGTCTGTAATTGGTTTAGCTGTGGATCGTTGATGGTTAGCCACGCGTCAGTTACTGATTGAGTCTTTTTAGGGTTCAATAATTCTCTACTTAATGTGTAAGAGAGTTTTCTCTAAAAATAACCTGAAGTTTGTTTTAATGAAATGTCATTTGGTTGCGCCTCTGACACAGATTTTGGCTTGAATCTTGATTCAAGAGGTGATTCTTCATCATTCTATCCTCTCTGCTTGTTCAATTTGTTGTAGGGATACAACAACTGGCATCAAAGCCGTTCAATCCACCCAAGTTTTTTTTTTCGGTGACTCTCAAGGATGTTTCCGATAAAACTGATGCTAACACCACTGCAATCACTCAACTCCGCTCGGAGTTCCAAACCCTTTCCGCAGATCTTACTTCTCAGATCGATACAGTAAAAACTAGCTTCAAGGAGGCATTACAAGAAAATAATCGAAATCTCATCACCTTATTCACTAGGCCTGTGAATCCTCATCGTCCTGAGGATACTGGTGGTTCTAATATGCACGATACTGAAGGTTCGAACTATAACCATCAACATAGATCTCATTCAGGTAATATTCATCATCTTCCAAATCTTGATTTTCCACATTTTAATGGTAATAATCCTAGAGGTTGGCTACAGAAGAGCGAATGCTATTTTCAGTTGAATGATATCGAGGAACACAAGAAAGTTGATATTGCTGCAATTTATTTAGAGGGTAAAGCAGAAAAATGGTATCTCAATTTTCAGGTGAATCAACCACGTATTACTTGGACAGATTTAGCCAGACACTTATGTGCTCGATTTGAGAATCCTACAGAAGAAAATTTTGTAGGCAGTTTCAATAAGCTAGTTCAAACCACCACAGTTGATGAATACTATGAGGAATTTGAATCTCTTAAAGCCTTAATGCTGTATATGAACCCTACACTTACTGAAACTTATTTTGTCATGAGTTTTCTTAGTGGCCTAAAGGATGAGATGGGAAAATCTGTGTCTGTATTTCACTTACAAACCTTAGCTGCTGCTTTTTCATTAGCCAGATTACAATAACAAAAACTCAGTTCAGCCAACCAACTCACTAAACCTTATACAAAATCATTTAATACCCCTTTCAGTTCCTCAAAACAATACCAATATACAAATTTCTCTCCTAGAACAATTCTCACATCCCCTAAATCTGCCCCGGTGACTCCAAAGTCTCCCTTCCACAACAATTCCAAACCTACACCCACAACTCCTACAATTAAGAGACTCACCCAAGAAGAGATAAACAAGAGGATAACTCATGGCTTATGTTACAATTGTGATGAGGTGTATAGGTCAGACCATTTTTGTAAAAGCAAGCGGAAGATCTTTAAGCTTCAGGTAGAGAATACTGAATCCCAAGAGACTGGAGAGGAGGAAGATGTCTTTGAAGAAGCTGTAGATTCTCCAGTTCAGTCAGATATGGAAATTTCCTTGCATGCCTTAATTGGTCATGCCACTGGTGATACCATTAGAATCCCTGGTGTCCTTAACAATCACAATGTCTCCATACTTATTGATTCTGGCAGCACAACCAGTTTTATTGACAGTGAATTGGCTGCTTCCCTCCATTGCAGCATTGAAGCAACTACACCAATGAAGGTCACTGTTGCAACTGAAGAGCAAACACTCAGTAATGGTATTTGCACACAACTACAATGGAGCATGCAGGGAATTACCTTTGTGGAGAATCTCAGAATTCTACCATTGGGGGGCTGTGATATTGTCTTAGGTGCAGATTGGCTCAAGACATTAGGTGATGTTGTCTTTAACTTTTCCAAACTGAGCATTACATTTAAATATCAGGGTAAGAAAATTACCTAACAGGGTATTTTTCCACCCACTTCTTTACTCCAGATGAGTGGTGAAGCCCTCACGAATTTTTTTTCCAACACTTCTCATGGCATGGTAGGCCACCTTTTTTCCATTTCTACCCCTACTTCACCACCTATAACTCCTGACATTATCTTACCCTTGTTAAATGAGTTTGATGATATTTTTCAAGAACCAACTCAATTACCTCCACAAAGAAACTTGGACCATAAAATTCCTTTACAGCCTAATTCCACACCTATCAACCTCAGAGCTTATAAGTGCCCATACATTCAGAAAGGAGTGGTAGAGTAACTTGTTCAAGAAATGCTCAAGTCTGGCATCATTCAGCCAAGCAATAGTCCTTTTGCATCACCTATACTTATGGTCAAGAAGAAAGACAACACATGGAGATTTTGTGTTGACTATAGAAAATTAAACAACATTACAGTCAAGGACAAATTTTCCATTCCAATTATTGAAGAATTATTGGATGAATTGAATGGAGCTACTGTCTTCACCAGGATTGACTTGAGAGCTGGATATCATCAAATCAGAGTGCATCTCTCAGACATTTTCAAAACTGATTTCAGAACACATCAAGGCCATTATGAATTTAAGGTGATTCCATTTGGCCTCACTAATGCTCCAGCCACCTTTCAAGCTCTAATCGATGAGGTATTTCAACCTGCATTGAGAAAATTTATACTGGTATTTTTTGATGTTATCCTAATCTGCAGTAAGAACGTGTCTGAACATTTGGAACATCTAAAGTTTACCTTATCCTTACTCAGATAACACAAAATATTTGCTAAGCTATCTAAATGCTGTTTTGGTCAGTCTTCACTAGAATATTTGGGACATATTATTATAGCTGCAGGTGTTTGTGCTGATCCAAGTAAAATTGCTTGCATGCAATCTTGGCCAACATCCACCACTCTCAAAGAATTAAGAGGATTCCTTGGCCTTACAGGCTATTATAGGAAATTTGTCAAGAATTATGAAGTAATCAGTAAACCACTCACTGATCTTCTCAAGAAGAACTCCTTTCTGTGGACTTCCATAACCACCTCATCTTTTGAACAACTCAAAATTTCCATGTCAACAATACCAGTATTAGCCTTACCAGACTTCACCAAACCATTTGTGGTTGAGAGTGATGCAAGTGACCTATGTATTGGAATTGTATTACTTCAAGAAGGAAGGCCCATTGCTTACTTTAGCAAACCATTAGGTCCAAGAGCTAGAGATTTATCAACATATGAGAAGGAGTTTCTAGCCATTGTCATGTCAGTCCAAAGATGGAGGCATTACTTACAAGGCACTAAGTTCATAATCCAAACTGATCATCAAAGTATCAAGTACTTTTTGGAGAAAAGAATCACCACACCATTACAACAAAAATACTTGATCAAAATGTTGGTATTTGATTATGTAATTCAATACAAGAAGGGAGCCGAAAATGTAGTGGCAGATGCACTTTCTAGAAGACCTCCTAATTCAGCTCATTGCAATTTATTGGCTGCTTCTACACCGGCATGGGATCAAGAAGTACCATCTAGTTATACTGATGATGAGAAAGCTCAAGGTATTATTTCTAAACTTCTCCTCAGTCCTTCTAGTGTTGAAAACTTCACATACAAGGAGGGCATCTTGAGATACCAAACCAAACTATATATTGGTATTGGTGGCAATATTAGACAAGCAATCTTGCACTCTCTACATAATTCTGCTGTGCGAGGCCATTATGGCATTCAAGTTACTTATGCAAGAGAAAAAGCACATTTCTATTGGCAAGGCCGCAAAAAGGATGTTTTACTATTTGTGTCTCACTGTGATACATGTCAAAGGAACAAAAGTGACACAACTAATTCTGTTGGCCTTCTACAACCTCTCCATGTGTATGATTATACTTGGAAACATATTACAATGGACTTCATTGATGGCCTTCCAACTAGCAACAAGAAGAATGTCATCTTAGTTGTAGTAGGCAGGCTCACTAAGTATGCTCATTTTATTGCCCTGCATCACCCATAAACTGCTTCTTCTGTGGCACAAGTTTTTCTCAATCAAATATTCAAGATGCATGGTTTGCCTTCCTCAATTGTGTCAGACAGAGACAAGGTATTTACCAGCAATTTTTGGACTGATTTATTCAAGGCCTTGGACACAAGATTGAATTTAAGCTGTGCCTATCACCTTCAAACTGATGATCAGACTGAGAGGGTGAATGCTTTCTTGGAAAATTATTTGAGGTGTGTCACAGGTCATAAAACAAGCAGTTGGAGCAATTGGTTATCCCTTGCAGAGTGGTGGTACAACACCAGCTTTCACAGAGGTCTAAAGATGTCTCCACTCCAAGCTTTGTATGGATATTTACCTCCACATCTAGCTTTCCCATGTAATGTTACTACTTCTGTGGATGTTTTGGAAGCTTACTTAAAATCAAGGGACTCTATGCTTGACATCATCAAAGAATCCTTACATCATACACAAGCCAGAATGAAGCTCTATGCTGATTCTTCCAGAGTGGAAAAAACTTTTGCAGAAGGGGATTTAGTCTACCTCAAACTCCATTCATGCAGGACAGCTTCAATGTCTCTCAGAAGGAACTTTAAACTCTCAGCTAAATACTATGGTCCATTCAAAATCTTACAAAAAGTGGGTACAATAGCTTACAAACTTGAGCTTCCTTCACATTCAAGGATATATCCAGTTTTCCATGTCTCACAGATGAAGCAGCATATTAGTATGAAACACACTCCCTCTCCTACTATACCTGCTGTTGATCTCAATATTGAGGTTATCATGCTCCCAGAGAAAGTGTTAAAGACTAGAACACTGCTCAGGGGTAGCAACTTGGTGCACCAAGTACTCATCCAATGGACCAACTCATCTGCAGAAGATTCCACCTGGGAGGACTCCTCTATTATTTAGATATCATTACCCTAGGTTTTTTCTTGAGGACAAGGACAATTTTCAGGGGTAGGCAATGTTGTGTCCTCTCTTCAAATACTACTATGTATTCTGCCCCTATCCTTTTAATTGTGTGCCTTAGTCATTCAGACATGCTGTAATTGGTTTAGTTGTGGACCGTTGATGGTTAGCCACGCGTTAGTTACTGATTGAGTCTGTTTAGGGTTCAATAATTCGCTACTTAATGTGTAAGAGAGTTATCTCTAAAAATAACATGAAGTTTGTTTTAATGAAATATCATTTGGCTGCGCCTCTGACACAGATTTTGGCTTAAATCTTGATTCAAGAGGTGATTCTTCACCATTCCATCCTCTCTGATTGTTCAATTTGTTGTAGGGATACAACACCTTTCCAATTAAAGTTTTGGAGTAGATGAGAGTAACTAGATAGTCTAGCTAAGTTGGCTGCAATAGTGTTTTGCTGTGGAGCAAGTTTGATAAGCTTGCCTAAAACAAAGTCAATTGCTTCGAAATTCCTGTCATTGTTTTGAGTGAGGTCTCCTTGAAATATTTCCTGAACTTCTAATTGGTATCCTGTATGAATGGCTTGTAACACTTTTTCTTCCTCTGCTGCAAAGTTAATATTGGTCTGGTGCATTTCCTTGCTCCAGTTCAGTGCTAGATGAGCTCCTCTGCTTGCTCTTCGTGCTCTGCTGAGTCCAGTTGTAGTGTCTTTGATGTTCCTTTCTCCCATACATTGACCTGTGAAAGCCATAGCCATAAAAGCAAAGTTAGTATAAGGTGGTAAATCACTATTAGCCATATTATTGTGTACTTCCAAGAAGTGAATGCTAATAGTGATTCCAAATTTTTCTTTGTTGCTTCTGATCATACTGTTGAGCCTTAGATTTTCATCATTTGAATTTTTTTGGTAGTAGAGGTTATTTAGAATATGCTCAAGGTTATGATTCACTCTTGAAAAGGTACATAGGTGTTGAGTGATTTTTATAGCAGTAGAAGCAGCATAAGAGTTTATATTTCTGAAAAACAGATCACATCTAGCTTTCCAGATGAACCAACAAATAGTAGCGAAGGTTGCATTCCAGCTAGCAATGAGATTGTTGGGGAGAAACCAACTGTTGAACCAATCATGGAATGAAGTGTAAGCATTGATGAGTTGATCATTCTCCCAAAGAGAGTGGCCCAAACATCAGAAGCAGCTGGGGCATGTCAAGTGGACATGTGTCACACCTTCAAACACCCCAGAAATTTTATGCGAAAGTGTAACCCGGCAGCACAGTGGTTCTGTGAACAAATCTTCACCCACCTGCACTTCAACCTTATAAGTTTGCACCTATGAAAACAACTAACTCTTTAGGTAAACATCGGAAGTCTTTACAACCTTCTTTCACTTCTCTAAACTCATCAAATACACCCCATAATGCATTCAATCTTTTCCATACTTTGATAACATCAATAAGCCAACCAAGAACACTTAGAACATGACACAATCACTTCATTTTATTACATAAAAAGGAAGAAATACAAAACTTTCCCACTTAGGGTCTTACACAAACTTGTTCACCTTGAACCAAGCCTTGGTCTTACAAAAACTCTCATATTTTGAGTCTCTCACTCTCATATGCAAGCCTCACTCTTACATATGCTAACCTTTGCAAGCCTGCCGAGTTTTCCCCTCCTTAGGAATATTTATACATCATCTTTACTTGGACAAACCGTGCCAACCGTTGTACACGCTGGAGACAGCCATCCGTCCCATGGAGCAGTTCCATAACCGCCACTAACTGTGCTAACTGGCCAGTTCTTTTTCTAACTCGCGCCAATCCTCCAACACCTGTTCTATAGCAGTTAGAACTATTATACCACGCTTATAAACTCCTTTATAACCTCTCATCTTCATCACGCATCATTGGCATGCTTGTGAAGCTCGTAACTGACTTACAACCGTCACTTGAGTCGTATTGCACCACTTGTTGTGCCATACTGGATTCTGTCTTGCTCCAACGCTCATCCCTCTTGGCCCTACATGCTTATCACTTTAAGATAATGCACGGAAATTCCTTAAGATTCAATTATCGAGGCTAGCTCCTTAAGCTCACTATAGTTACTCATGCGTCATATCTGCTTCACTACACCAATTAGCTTGACAACAGTAATGCAACTCTTTCATTACCAACTTGTTTGCACTTTTCAAGCTTTGGACATCCTTGAATAAATGCCATAAACCAAGTCTTAGTCTATTCTACCACTTTGCATCATCCTTAAGTTTGGGCCAACTCAATTCCATGGATATGCATCGATGCCAACATCGCATGTTGCGTCTATCACTTTGGCCACGTCTTTCCAATCCCTCAATGAAGCATTATTGTGTCGGTCAATAAGCTTCATTACTTAGTCAATGTGCTTTACAGTGTAGCGCCACTCTTGCGCTTAATGGCCCTGCAGGGTGCTACTATCCTAGTTCTTGACAGTCTATACCGTACACCGCTATTATGGATTGCGTTGCGCTATTATGGATTCACATTGCACCATTACGGTGGAGTACTGACTTGACCTGCAACTCTGTAACGCATAATCCTTATGCCTCACTTGCGGCTATGTCATAGACCTCTCTTACCTAATCCGTTCAACGTCCTCGTCGAACGCGACCCAGTATGAACACCATATTTGTCTTAGCTTTGCTTCACTTTCTTTCAGAACCTTTTCTGAAAATCGACAACTACTTTTGACTAAACCCTTGTCAATGGTCCCTTTCGATTGCATCCGCGTTACTTAGCTTTACTGTTTTGCCATTGATCTCATATATTTGAGCCACTTCTAGGCGTCATGCACTACGCTTACTCTGCTACTCAAATCATGCATCAATACCCAAATGCAAATCTGAAATTCTTCTTAGCCAACTCCCTTTATCTTGAATTTCTGCTTGCATCATTTACGGGGCTAAGTGTACATAATGATTCTTATTAATCTGATCCTCACGATCACTGCCATATCCTTTCGCTTCCCGACTCTTCCTTTTCATCTCACTCAACGTGACAAGGACTTATAAACGACTTGGCTTCATTTTTCAATCAGTTTTGCTAGCCCATGCCTTTGAACTGTTGTTCTCCGTGATCCTCATTAAGCACGTCACAAAGTAAACATGGGTTCTCTTAGTATAAGACACCCACACTCAATACTTCATGCCTCGCCAAATTTTGATTATGCAAACCTCATTCAAGAACTCATTTCTATGAATGTGGCCACCAAGTATAAAATCTATACTTATGCCATCTTCCATACCCGTACTGAAATGGTGAGTTTTCTTTGCTCAACTTCCATACAACAAAACTATTGAGTTGCACAACACATTTAAAACTGTGACTGACTATCTTTCGGACATATCATTAGCTAACCCATTAGCCATCCATTCGCCATGCCCTCAAAGCCAATATGTCTCCAAATACTTCTTTGAACTGCATTGCTTGTTGCCTGGAAAGTGTGTCTTTCTCCAAGGCCATGAGTTCTACCCAACTCATGCTTGCTGATGATGTGATTCCCAACTTGTTGTATTGCTTGCATTGTCGCCGCCCATCTGCCGTCGTGCCATTTTGCAATCCCCAAACAGCAACATCATTTCTACATCAACTAGGACCCTTTTCCTATGCTTTGTTTATTAAATTTCAACTTTGTCTGTCTATTGCATATGTTAGGCTAAGTATGCTACTTGCAGCATCTCCCCATGAACTAGCTTTACATCGTAAATAAAGAGGCAAAACTTTATAAACGAAAACACCTTCATTCATTACTGCGCTTACATAACAAGACCATGTACCATTACATGATTGATCCACTGATCACTTTTGGAAAGTTAAAATTTCATTAACTGAACAACTTGCTTACACCAAAGCAAAGTATATACAAACTTGAAGACTCAAATAAAAGTCTCTACAACCAAACTCTACACACAGAGTTTGCAACAACCAACAACTAAAGCTTACATAAAACAAGGCCAGAAACACTCTTATTTTGGCAATAAAGTGTCACCAATGGAGACAGAAACACTTACTCTTGTTCTTAGCCTTAGTTTCTTTTGTCGAATTGAGCGACCACTTCGCTGCGAAGCCTCTTCCTCGAACTTTCACTTCGTCCTTCACGAGTCTTGCTAGAATGATTCCCATAATCATCCCCAACGGATGCCTTAAGTTGTGCCTTGAGTGGACAGCTTCTTGCGAAGTGTAAACCTTTGCAAATGAAACATCCCCTATACTTCCGGGCTTAAGGGAGTAGTTCATCTTCCTTAGGTTCATGCTTGCGCTTACTGCCAACAGATTTTTCCTTCCTTTTGGCTTCTCCTTCACAACTTTGCACATCTTCAGTTGTTGTGCAACTGGTAAGTCCTCTTACCACTTGAATAGCCATCTCGATACTCTGGATTTTGCGCTTCTTGAGTTCGGAAATCACACTCGAACCTGCGCCATCCAGAAATTGGAACATCTGATCTTCTTCACTCATGACATGTACTTCTTGCACCAATGCAAGGAAGCTTTCAGCATAGGCCTGTGGTGTACCCGTCATTTTTAGCCTACGCAAACTTTCTCTTGTGTACCAAGCACCATTGCTTGGACAGAACTGACATCTCAGCCCATCTTTCATGTCATTCC
Organism: Papaver somniferum; assembly: GCF_003573695.1. NCBI lineage: Eukaryota > Viridiplantae > Streptophyta > Magnoliopsida > Ranunculales > Papaveraceae > Papaver > Papaver somniferum. Next base: position 12,929,837 of record NC_039360.1, on the reverse strand, counting down.
ATGACATAGGATTGTCATTTCATGACATAGGATTGTCATAACTAGAAGCTTCATCTTCTTGCAGCATAGTTCTCCACCAAACCTTTGCATCACCACCAAGGTAATTTCCTGCGAGAGTTACTTTTTGTTCTTCCCCAGTTCCATTCGCCTCAAAGTATGCCTCAACGTCATACAAGAAATTCTCAATTTATCTAGCATTTATGGAAACTGCGTAAAATTCTTGGCTCAGAGACTCAATTTGAGCTTTCTCCATGCAAACTTCCCCCTGCAAACATGCCGTTACTGATTAACCCGCGAATGCCTGCCACTTCCTCTGACATTTGCTTCGCATGGCTTGTTAGTATGGTCTTTATGTCACTGAATCGCACCTTCAATTTAGTCACTTCAGTATTGGTTTCACAATTCAAAAGGGTTGTATCAGACACCTTGTCTTCTACAACACTTACCCTTTCATCGAATTCTTTAAACCAATCTGATGTTCTTCCTTCAAGTAGGTCTAGCCTGCCCTTATCTTCAGAAACTAGAGGATTTTCAATGCCATCAGCACCAAAGTCAATGGTTAAATCGCCAAGATCACCATATTCCTCAATCTGATCGAACGTACCCGGTAGTTCTTCGTCGATCATCATGCCATTAGAACTCATTTCTAATGCAATACTATGAAAATAATGCGTCACTTACTTGCTCACAGGAAAAAAACTTTAGAGGGAAAGAAGCACCAGCATATCATCCAACAAATACACTCGAACTGTGTACCAAACACAGCTCTGATACCCGTAGTGTCACACCTTCAAACACCACAGAAATTTTATGCGAAAGTGTAACCCGGCAGCACAGTGGTTCTGTGAACAAATCTTCACCCACCTGCACTTCAGCCTTATAAGTTTGCACCTATGCAAACAACTAACTCTTTAGGTAAACAACGGAAGTCTTTACAACCTTCTTTCGCTTCTCTGAACTCATCAAATACACCCCATAATACATTCAATATTTGCCATACTTTGCTAACATCAATCAGCCAACTAAGAACACTTAGAACATGACACAATCACTTCATTTTATTGTATCAAAAGGAAGAAATACGAAACTTGCCCATTACACAGACTTGTTCACCTTGAACCAAGCCTTAGTCTTACAAAAACTCTCATATTTTGAGTCTCTCACTCTCATATGCAAGCCTCACTCTCACATATGCTAATCTTTGCAAGACTGCCGAATTTTTCCCTCCTTAAGACTATTTATACAACAAATTTACTTGGCCAAACCGTGCACAACCGTTATACACGCTGGAGACAGCCATCTGTCCCATGGAGCAGTTCTATAACCGCCACTAACTGTGCTAACTAGCCAGTTCTTTTTCTAAATCGCGCCAATCCTCCAACACCTGTTCTCTAGAAGTTAGAACTCTTCTCCCACGCTTATAAACTCCTTTATAACCTCTCCTCTTCATCACGCATCATTGGCATGCTTGTGAAGCTCATAACTGACTTGCAACCCTCACTTGAGCCGTATTTCACCACTTGTTGTGCCATACTGGATTCTGTCTTGCTCCAACGCTCATCCCTCTTGGACCTACATGCTTATCACTTTAAGCTAATGCACGGACATTCCTTAAGCTTCAATCATCGAGGCCAGCTCCTTAAGCTCACTCTAGTTACTCATGCGTCATATCTGCTTCACTTCGCCAATTAGCTTGACAACAGTAATGCAACTCTTGCATTACCATCTTGTTTGCACTGTTCAAGCTTTGGCCAGCCTTGCACTAATGCCATAGAACAACTCTTAGTCTATTCTACCACTTTGCATCATCCTTGAGTTTGGGACAACTCAATTCCATGGATATGCATCGATGCCAACATCGCATGTTGCATCTGTCACTTTGGCCACATCTTGTCGATTCCTCAATGAAGCATTATTGTGTTGGCCGATAAGCTTCATTACTTAGCAAATGTGGTCTTTTGATATACAGTGTAGCGCCACTCTTGTGCTTCACTGGACCTGCAGGGTGCTACTATCTTAGTGCTTGACAGTCTATACCATATACCGCTATTATGGCTTGCGTTGCGCTATTATAGCTTACGTTGCGCTATTATGGCTTCACATTGCACCATTACGGCGGAGTACTGACTTGGCCTGCAACTTTGTAACGCATAATCCTTATGCCTCACTTGCGGCCATGTCATAACATGGGTGATATATTCAGGGGCATTCTTGCAGAAGTTGCATATGGGATCAATGTAGTTCAGGATACTTGCAGACTTGGCATTAGTTGGAAGAATGCCATGGCCACATTTCCAAGTAAAGAGTTGAATAGCTGGTGTAGATTCCAGTTTCCAAATTTGACTCCAAGGGGCTATGAGAGTGTCATTAACATACTTGTCATTGATTTGCTTGTCATATATGGATTTGATAGTAAATTTCCTTGTATGAGTTAAGCTCCACATCATAAATTTTTCAGTACTAGGGTTATGATTTGTTTGGAGAATGAGATTTTGAATATCTTTGGTAAACCAAAGAGCTAGAAAGTCTGTGTCCCACTCTCCATGGGTATTGAAAAGTTGATTGACTGTTTTGAGGCTAGAGGGGCATTGAGTTGGTTTTTGGATCATGTAAGGTAAGTTATGGATCCATCTATCCTTCCAAATGGGGATGTTTTTACCATCCCCTATCTCCCAGATATAGTACTTTTGAATACAAGGTGCCTTCCAAGATTCCTTTCCATATCCAAGAGTCAGTAGTCTTTGGCTTGGTGTCCATTCTGATGACTTCTTAATTTGGATAGTGAGATGCCTTCATACTGCTGCTCCATAGAGAGTTTGGTTCTTCAATTAATCTTCAAGCAATTTTTGAGATCATAACTAGATTAAAGTACTCCATATTCTTGAATCTCAATCCCCCTAATTCCTTTGGTTTGTTGACAGCATCCCAAGCAATATAGTATAATCCTTTAGATTTATTTTGTTCAGTGTTCCAAAAGAAATCCCTTTGTATAACATTTATCTCTTTACAGGTATGTTTTGGGATCTTGAAGCAATTCATTTGGTAAATGATAGAAGTAGAGGTGACAGTTTGGATCATAGTAACTTTTCCAGCTGTTGATAAGTTGGTTTTCCAACCAGCAAATCTGTGTTTTAGTTTGTCCACACAAGGTTTGAAAGCTTGGACTTTACTTCTATTGGTGAAGAGAGGAAAGCCCAAATATTTATCTGTGATGTTGATCCTTTGGACCTGCATGGCATCACTGATGTTGTCAGCAATATCTGGAGCAGTGTTTTTGCTGAAGAATATTCCTGATTTAGCAAAGTTGATCAACTGTCCAGAGGATTGGCCAAAGTCTTGGTGCAGTCATCAACAAAGAGGAGGTGATTAATGTCATGAGATTCCTTGCAGATCTTTATTCCATGAATAAGGTCTTGGGATTCTGCAAAGATCAGATATCTAGAGAGGGCCTTCATGCAGAATAGGAATAAGTAAGGAGATATAGGATCTCCTTGTCTGAGCCCCTCTAGTATGTTTGAAAAATTCTCTAGGAGAACCATTAACCAACACATCAAGGTTAGTGGTGGAGATGCATTGAAGAATTAAGTTGCACCATTGTGTACTGAACCCCATCTGGGTCATAACTTTGATGAGGAATTCCCAATTCACCCTATCAAAATCCTTGGTCATATCAATTTGTATGCCCATAGTACCATTAGCTCCTTTTTTTTTTCCCTTTTATAGTGTTCATATGTTGGATAAGTTCATGAGCTATATCTATGTTGTAAGAGATTTGTCTACCATGTACAAAAGCAGATTGGAATGGGGAAATAAGTTTGGGTAAAAGAGGTTTGAGTCTTTGAGCAAGAAGTTTGGATTTGATTTTGTAGGTGGTATTGCATAATGGTATGGGTCTGAATTGAGAAGGGGCATTAGGGTTTTCTGTTATGGGGATTAGAGAAATGAAAGTGAAGTTCATCTCTTTAAGGAGATATCTAGAGGTGAAAAATTTTGAACCATGTTGGTGATGTCTTCACCTACAACTTCCCAATTGGCTTGGAAGAAATTTGGTGGGAAGCCATTTGGGCCTGGGGCCTTGTCCCCTGCCATATTAAAGAAATATTCTTGATTTCTACTGCATCAGGGATCCTTAAAAGACTATCATTCTCAGTGATGGTTATAGTGGTGGGTATGAGGATAATGAGGGATTGGTTGATGGTTATAGGTTCAGCAGTGGCCATAGTATCAAAATGGTTGGTGAAGCAGAGAGCTATTTCATTACTGTTATGAAGCCAAGAACCATCTTCCTGTTGGATTGAGACAATTTTATTCCTTCTGTATCTTTTCTTGGAAGATATATGAAAGAAACTGGTGTAATATATGTGAGAGGGTTGTTTTAGTGTTGTCTAAAATGTTATATGTGTAGAATTTTTTCTCGCGAAACTCATAGACTTCAGTATATGCTGAAATTCCAATGTTAAACATGCGTGCATACCTTTAGTTAGGGAGGGCCCAAACTCCAGTGCTTGGAAAAATCCATAAAGAGCTCTTTATAATAAGTATACACAACAAGACCCACATATATAAGAAGAATCATATTATCAGGGCTTAAAAAGGTTCGGTTTTTTAGGGCCGCATAGTTCATGAAATAATAATCCATAAAACCTTTATCGTGATTAATCGATTCTGAATTTGATTAATACTACCTCTGTTTTTGGAAAAGTGTTATTTTTACTTTTTCATTTTAACCTAAAATAAGGTCAAATTGAAAAGTGAAAGTAACACTTTTCAGAAACGGAGGGAGTACTAGTTAAAATGATTAAACTAACTAATCAGTATTAGTGAATGAATTAAACTAATCAAATAATTATTTTGCAAATCAAAAAATAATTTTCCTTGATTTTGAAGAAGATAAAAGAGTAATTTTGGTGAAAAGTTTTTGAAATTTTTTGAAAAAAATTGATGAGACCCCGTCACAATATTAGGAAACCTTATAATCAACTCCCAATAGCAATTTTATCGGTTCAAATCCGTTAAAATTCCGACCAAAATGTGAGTTTTAGGTGTTACGTCTGGGATGATGTATCGAACCTGCCGTAAAAAGGAAAAACAGTTGGCAACTGGCGAACTCTCAGCCGCAAATACGCATAACAAATGGGAAGTGAAGAACGTCTGGACGTTATTTTACTCAGAATTACCTGAGTCTGTATTACGGCTGGGTTAGGATGTTTAAAAGACAATTTTTCCGTCCGTAAATAAATATATAAGTTGAGAAATTTTGAGTATCAAAATGAATACATACTACGATTTATAAGTAGTAATCCTTTCATTAATTAGACCACATTAAAACCCATTACATACTTAATCCCATTACAAAGTTGATTTTAATAACATCCATTTCGTTATATCAAGAAGTCTTTGATGATGGCGAATTGAGCTCCGAAGGTGAAATTATAACCCTTTCATTTTCTTAAATCCTTCTTAGCAGAATTTCATGGAAGTAATAAATATTCATTTTCGTACATAAGGGTCACCACCGAGTAAAGCCCCGAGAAAATGGCGAGAGTGTACTTAGCAATAATGCGCGAACGAGCACCCAAACATACATAAACGCGCACCCAAATATGGACGAAAAAGGAAGTATGGAGACCAATGCAAAATAGCAAAGAATTCTTTTTTAAAGAGGCGCACTTACGGGACCGGGCCCAGCGGACGGTCGGCCATGCCGCAGCCGTGGGCGGTCCCACGCCTCTCCGTATTTTTATGTTATTTTATTATTCTTCAACTCTTGTAAATCCTTCGTTTGAGCAAACTTTTATTTTTCCATATTTCTTCAATATTACTCAAATCTTCAAAAAAGCCAAAAAAAGTCAAATGGTCCCACAACCGCCCGGGCTTTTCATGATAAATATTAAAATATAAATATTTAATATTCCAAAATTTTGGACGTACGAGTAAAGTCATGCTTGCTCATTCATGCAAAATTGAGAGTTTCAGTCAAGATCAAACTCTTCTGAAATCCAAAATATTGCTCGAACGACCAACAAAATACCTAAGATTTTCAGGAATGAACGCGCGAGGGATATGGTTGCCCATGCACCACCATGGACGGACCTGGACGGTCCCTTGGTCATCATGAATTCCCGGTCCCATGCCTCTCCATTATTATTTTAATAATAATTCATATCTTTCATAATTCTCGAATCCTCATTCATGGACATTCCTCCGCATGCTCGGACATCCGTTCACCACAATGGCCTGCTCTCATGACCATTGATTGGTCGATATTACTTGACCCACATTGGACAAATCTCCATATTTAGGATTCAGGGTTTTCCAAAATTAGAGTTTTGAATTTACGATAGTTCGATAAACATTGAAAACTTTTATATTGATCTAGCAATCAATACTTTAATGTTTGGTCATGTTGCCAACATTTTGAATTGCTCGACCGTACGAGCGCACCTTCATTGGGTGACCATAAACTAGGTCGATCATCAAATACTTCATTGGAAGTCCATCCAATAGGACATTTGATCATCTAATACTAATATTTTAATCATACTTTGTCATTCGAAAATTCATGACATAGTAGATCAGGAATGTGCACTCTAATAACTCATAACTCAGCAATCTTTGATTTCATTTCGAATGCTCGACACATCATAGTAGGTTCATGATATATTAATCCCATCGAACGTGCGTCAATCGAAATTATCAAAACATCATTATTACCTCAACAGGTAAAATGATACATCAAAATTCATCAAGACTCAACGTCTGTGCATTATTCAGTCTCAGCAGACACATTATGCTCAATCCATGAGTCTTGGAGCATACCACATTCAAACATTATGCTCGACTCATCAAGTCTAAAACTCATGGTCTAGTCAAGTCAACAATTGACTAATTAAATACACGTATGCTTTGCAGACTCCACACTCATGAGACATCAAAATCATGTCATATGAGGGGATATTCGGTTTGGCGGCCTACGACACGTGTGTACACTCACGATGAGAAATGTAAATAAGTCGTGCAAGCAAATGAAGAAGTTAGCAAAGTAGTGTATGGACAATTAACCAATTCTCCCACGCACGTGGAACTGGTTTATCCACGATTTCCTATTTTCACACTCTTTCACTCCTCAACCGTCACACTTACTAGAGATCAATGTGTTTACTATTCCTACAATATAAATAAGTTCATGAATCCGTGATTGAACAACAGTGTAGTTGCAGGAAATCCTACAACACACCCCTCATAAGAATCCATTAATAATCAACACATTTTAAGGCTAACCATCACAATTTTATTGATTAATTGTCATAAAACTCTTACAAGAAAAGATAAAGGAATCAAGAACAACCACTGCTCTAAATTTTCTCTCTCCTATTTACTTGCTTCCCACCCAAAAAATATCTCTCTCTTCCTCACAGTTGATCGGCTCTTTATAGAGAGTTTTTCATAGTGGATGACAGCTAATCCATCCTTTATTTTAGGAAATGGCTTGCGACATTATCGCAACCTTATAAATATCAATCTCGCAAACTTCCTTATTTTCGCAGGACCGTCACACTTTTCTCATGATTTGATTGATGTCGTTTATTATGTCGTTTCTGAAGTTGTTCTGCGATAATGTCGTGTTGTGTTGTTAATAATTTCGCTGAGACATTATTGCTGCGAGATTCTGATCCTACATCTTGCCTCTTCTCATATCTTCTCTGCGAAGTAGAGAACGATATGAGAAATGCCGCAACTATCCATTACTTCATATTCTGCATTTATCACACGTATCCTTTCTCCCATTTGTTTCTTGACAGGTCTTCTGTAACCGCTGCTTTTCAACCTCTCATGTCTTTTCGCATTAATTGTGTTTATCTTCTCGAAAATCTCCTCTATATATACTCTTCTTACTCTCCTTTTTCTTATTTTTTACTCTCTTTTTCATCTACTCTGCAACTTCATCATTTTCTCCGTAAATTCCACTGCTGTAATTTTTCTTCTATCTTCCTTCTTCAATCTTCTTAATTCTTCGTCCATTCCCATACTCTATATTCAGATATGCCTCCAAGTGGTTAAAAACATGAGAAAACCTTAAAGGACATTCAAAAAGATCTTGCCGAGAAAGGTTTCACACTTTCTACCATTCCTGGTGAAAGTGCTAAATCAATTCTTTCTATCAAAATTTTCTCTGATCAACATTGTGATGATCAATCAATCATAGTTTCGCCGGGTCAAATTCTCGCAGGTCTTCCCATTCCTCTTTATGACCCAGATATTCCTCTGTTATATGAAATTCTCGCTCACTCGGGATTTTCGTGAGCTATCTTCCAATTGAGTGGGGATTGCATCCGTCTGATGCTGGAGTTCGCTAACCGTGGTTCTGGTCATGGATCTCTTTATTCCATAGGGATCCTAAATTCGTAGATCTAGAGATAGTCGTTGAGAAGTATACAATAGCGAATTTCTTCGAAAATTATGAATTAATATCCATGAAGAAAGAGAATACACGCTGGGGTATTCGCTTGAAAAGGAAAGATAATATTGATGAAGATAAAAATACTCATGCAAGACATTGATTGGCACTCTGGAAAAAACACAACCCCTCGCCAATCCAAAGATGATAAATTGTGCGTTTTGCCCTTGATGCTGAAAGGACCTTACATTGCTGGTCAAATGTTCTTCCTGAGAATCTCGCTACTTATCAACCTTGGGTATTCTCTTGGCCTGAGAAGAAGAAAGAGGTATGCTTCTTCCAGTTTCGCCCACTTTACATTTCTTTATTTATCTTTATTCTTTTGTTCGCTGATTCTTGCGACATTCTACAGATCCAGAAACTGAAAGATAGCTACCGCAGGACTGGGAAGGCTAATACCTTGTTAGCTCTTCGCTCATACACAGATGAGGTAAGAAATATTCTCTTATTATTTTAAACAATATATTGTTGCCTCTATTTCTTATTTCTATCTGTGTGTGAAGGTTATCGCTTAAATAGAAGAGGTTGCCAATTTTGCGAAGACTGGTGATAAAGGCAAAGGTGCTCTTCGCAGGGAAAAACCAACTGCTCCTCCTTCAAAGAAGAGAAAAATCCGTTCTTCCTCTACTTCAAATACTCCTTCTCATGAAAACTCCGAGAGTGATGAGGATGATGAGGATAATGATGACCCTGCTGCAAATGAAGATTCTTCATCTGAATCTTCTATGGCTAAGCTCTCTGGCATTTTTTCTGATTCTTGGCAAGGAATGAGAGATAGTCAACTCGCTAATACCTGCAAATCTCTCGCCACGATTTGCGATGTTCCTTTATTGTATGGTGATAGTTCTCTTGCGGAGTTTCTAGATCGGTGACTCCCAACTTCCTGCATTCTCTTAATAGTCTGGTATGCTTTCGTCTTTTTACTTCTTCATTATTGTAACTCAAAATCTCTTTCTATTTTAATAATTTTTACATTTTCTCGCAGGCTGGAAAAGCTTCTTTCGTTGTTGCCTCAGATTTGGAGAGAAGATGCAAAATTCTTGAAAAGAAGAATCTACAATTTCGTACGAAGAATGAAGAACTGGAAACTGAAACTAAGGGTCTTCGTGAGAATAAAAAACAACTGTAAATCGATAGTTCTTTGCAAAGGAACAAAATTTCTACTCTTCAAAAAGCTAATGATCAACTCTATGGTATGCAATTTTTATCCTTTCCTTTCATTCATTCATCCTATTGTATTATCTTATTTGATTAATCCTTTTTGCAGACATTTATGGTCTTTCTGATGAAGCCACTCTTCTTCGTTCATTTCCCGATGCCCTAGATAATGACACTCTTCTTGAACATCTTAATAAATCTTTGAATAGTTTCTCTAATGATAAAATTTCATCTCTGTCTTTGAATGAACTTAAATCCAAATTTCGCCTCTTAGAGATTGATCATAGATCTAGTTTAGGTTTATCCAACCAATTTAAACGTTTTTATCTCAATTCTAAAGAGAAAATCAACAAATTAACCAAGATTAGCAAACTTATAGATGATAAAGATCGTATCTCTGATCAAGGTGTTAAGGCTTTGTCGAAATTCCAAGAGACCCTTCTTGAGGTTCAACTTGAACGAGATGAAGCTATCCGCAAGAATACCGAGCTCTGCGAAAGAGAAAGTCAAGTCCGTTCTCGTCTCCTTATAAATAGTGATGATGAGTTCGCTTGGGCCGCGACAATCTTGGATAACGCCAGAAAAGATTTAGGTGTAAATGTTAGTCTCCAAGTTGAGCATACAGCCTTGATTAGAGATATGATTTCTAACAGAGAAGGTCATTAACTGTTTTCCTTTATTAATCTTTGGTTTTTCACGAGTTTTTATCAAGTTACTGATTAATTGTTATATGCTTCGCAGAATCTGACAGTAGGTATCGCCAAAGAGTTGGGGAACTTGAAGCTGAAAAAGAGGAACTCGCAAAGAATCTTTCTTCTCGCAACGACAAATATTATAGATTAAAGAATTAAATCAAGATCACTGTTGAGAACTTTAAGAACGACGCTCTACATTTTCGCAATCAAACTATTCAAATGGTTTGTGATGACCATAGTATTCCTCACTCTGATTATCCTTGTCTCTTGGAGGAGATCCCAAAGAACATTCCTAGTCTGACCATCTCTGATAGCGAAGATGATGATGACGAATCTAATGGTGATGAATGTTCTGATGGAGATAAAGGTTCTGATGCAGACGAAGAAGGGAACAAGTCTGATGAAGATGATGAAGGATCAACTAATAAGTAGTCTTTGTTTCTTTATTTGATCTTATGTAATACTTGTACATTTATTCCTTCTTTCTGTATATTTGCGAATTCTTTTGGTTCCCCATATTCCTTAATATATGAGTTTCTTTCATTTTGACCTGCATTCATTAAAACAATTCTTCCTTGCAATACGGTTAATCAACATAATCATTAATTTTTGAATTTTTGCGTAAATCTATCATGTGGAAACAAATAACATTTTCTAGTTTCATTCATTCCCATACTTGCCTCTGTTATTTGTATCCAAATGAGAGATTTTGCAGATTTTTCTTATTTTGTGCCTCAACTTCGCAGTTGTTTATGTATAATTTCGCAATCATATGCGAAGTGAACTTTGATTCTTTTCAAAATCTCATTCCTATGTGGTCTTATTTTGCCTTCCTAGTTAAAGGTCTTATTATGCCACCTCTTGTCATTGCGACAAAATCGCAGGACGTCCTTGCACTTTCATGCAAAAACCCATTGATCTTGCCTTAATTTTTTTCTTTGTATTATTGCCTCTCCAGGATAGTTGCGACAATATGACAGGCCTAAATTTTCTTGAGAAAATAAAGCCTCATGACATTGCCGTCTTGCAACGAAATCGCAGGACGTCTTCGCACTTTCATGCGAAAACCCATTGATCTCATCTTATCTTTCTCTTTTGTATTATTGCCTCTTCAGGATTGTCGCACAAATATGAAAAGCCTTAATACCCTTGCGAGTAAAAAGCCTCATGAAATTTGCATCTTAAGACACTTATCAGCTCCCTAATGGAGGGTGCCGCCCTTATCTCCCCCCTGGTTGCCCCTTCAAGGAGGCGCACCTCTACCATACAAGGTTGGATCCTCCCATCCAGTCCTAACAACAACCAGTTGTTTTTGTAGCCTCTTATCCCTTTTACCTATAGGGCTTATGGTTACGAGACTGCGTCCTAAGTGGGGTTTTCTTCGGGCCGAGTGCAATATAAGCCAAGACTTGTCAAGAATGGCAAGGTACGCTCCAGACGCCCCTGGCACTCTTGACTCAACCGTGTACCTCGACGCTTTGATCAGATTCTGCACTCCTTGGGGGAGTCCTTGTTACCTTAGTCGCCCAACCTAAGTCATATGCTTAAGTTGAGAATCCAAGGTGCCTCTCCCGGATGGGCTTTATTGACCCCAAATCTCCATGACTCAGGTTCCGGGGGCGGTGTAACCTTTCCCTGAGCCATGCAACAGGTACCCCCTTATATGACGTACTTTAGGTCTTACATTTTCCTCTTGCGAAATTGTATTCGCGAACTAGGGTGTACGCCATAAAGGTTCGACCCTTTATCTTTTGTCATTGTTCTCTGATTGTCTTTTGTAGAATTCATTATCGTTGTGAGATTCTCGTACATCATCACATCGTATTTGCACTTCTCAATCTCTTTTTTATCATTCAGTAAAATGTATTTTTTGAAAATTTTCGCAACAAATCAACCATTCATACACATCTTATTTTCTGCTATTGCTTCCTTGGTAGTGGTATGTTCATCATTTTTATTCTGAGCTAGCATTAGTTTCGTAACATCTTTTCTTCTTTTCTTTCGATTGCATCCACCATCAACCTCTCACTTCTCTGTGTATATTTGATTTTGTGTCGCCAGATTTCCTTCTTGTTTGTTCTTCCTTCGCAAGATTCTATCTCAGCTTCGTAACACCTCTTTCCTTCAACCCAATCTCCCTTTATGATTCCAACACCACTGGGGTGAGGGAATTTGATGCACTGGTGGAAAGTTGAAGCTAAACCTAGAATCCCATGTAGCCAAGGTCAACCAATTAATGCATTGTAGGGTGACTCTACGTCAACAACACAAAACAGGATTTCAGAAGATATTCCCTTCAATGGAATTCGCATAGTAACCTCCCATTTAGGCTTGTTGGCAGTACCATTAAAACCATATATCTTATATGTTGATGGTATAAGATCATCATCTCTCTCTCCCATGGTTTTATAAGTATAATAGAATAAGATGTTCACAGAGCTTCCGGTATCGATTAGAATCCTATTAATTTCCCATGAGTCTTCAGCTTCCTCATCTTCATCTTCTTTCGGTTTTGGAATAATTTTTAATTTTACCACCAATGGAATGTCATGTATCTCTCCACCTTCGAGGACTTCTTCTGTGGTAAAAGAAATAGTCTGCTTCTGCCACTCCTCTAGTGGCGAACTTTTCGCAATGTTCATAATTTCTCTTCCATCACTGTCTCTTGCGAACACTCTACTCAAAACGTTGTCATGAAAATCTTCAATTGTCTTGTATGAATGTACGATAGAGTGACAGAATAGATTCTTTGCTTTTGCACCAACTTCTACGAAGAACGTTTCCTTCTCTTTCACCGTGTTTACTCTGTGATGCTCAGGTGGTGGTGGTAGTAATGGTTGAGATTGTGGGTGCCCAACCAGAAAGTGGTTTAGTTTTCCTTGATCTATCATTCTCAGAATAATTCTCTTTATATTTCTGCAATCATTTGTAGTATGTCCATGAAAATGATGATAAGAACAGAACTCATGACTTCTGTGGCTTGGAGGTGGTACCGTTCCCATGTTCCATGGTGTTGGTATATTCTCCATCAAAATTATAGCTTCCCATATTTTCTCCACACTTGCATTCAGAAGTGGCATCTTGATTTCTTCCCATACTACCTTGTGACCTCCTTGTCCTCTATTATAATTTTGTCTTTGACCTCCATAGGTTTCTTGCGGCTGATCCAGTCTTTGAATCTTATTATTTCCACCACGATTGTAGAAATTTATTTCTCTTTCATACCCCTCTTGATCTCGGCTTCCCATAGCCACCAGTTTCTGTTGATTGTTACCCGTCACCTTTTCTTGTTGTACTTGAGAAGTGCTCGCCACTGTGTTTATTATTTTAGGTAATAAGCTTGCATTCGCTGCTTGTGAATTGGTGTTCGAAACTGGGTATGATTCCATTTCATTTTGCCTTTCCTCTAGAGTAATATACTCTTTCTGAAGTTCTCGCAGTTCAGTTATTGTGATTGTACTCTTGACTCTGAAAATTTGGATATACAATAGATTGGTTGCGAACATAGCATTGATAAATGATAAGATAAGATATCTCTCATCGACGCGGCCAACCATTTCACTACACATAGTTCTCCATCTTTTAGTTAGGTGCTTCAAACTTTCGCCAATCCTTTGCTTTAACCCAAACACATCTTCAATACCAGGTCGCGAAGAATTGTTACTTATATATGCCCCCAAGAATGTGGTCTGCAAGTGATTGAAAGATGTTATTGTATTTTTTGGTAGACCTTCGAACCATTTTAACGCCTCACCTGTTATACTAGACGCAAAATACTTGCACAATACGGCATCATGATTTTCCCATTGCAACATGCACCTCACGTAGGATTTAATGTGTTGAATTGCACAAGTTGTTCCATCAAAAATGCTGGTTAATGCGGGAAAATTGCATTTTGGAGGTATTCCTCCTAGTTGTACTTCTCTTGTAAATTGAGTTTTCGCAGCTTCTTCTATAGATTCATCTAATTGTCTTCTGCCTACTTCTCCTCTATTATTTAGCATTCCTCTCATTTCTTCCAATTCTTTTAAGATTTGTTCATTTACGCCTGAATTTTGATTCATTGGTCTTTTTAATTTCGCCTCCCTTCTTCTGCGTTCATGTCTTTCTTCTCTCGCGAAATTTTGCATTTCTTCTTCATCATCCTCATCTCGTCTTCTCCTGCGATTCTCTTCCTCATCTCTATCTTGAATTCGCATATAATGATGTCTCTCATTTTCCCCTCCATGATTTTGTTCATTTCTTATCAATTCCATTTGTTGTCTTTCATCCCTCCTCTGTACTCTATCATACTCTTCATTTAGATTACCGTTATTCCGATTTTGTGTAGCCTTCTTTCTCGATTGTCTTGATTATTCAGGCGAATCGCCTCCTACAGCTCTTTTTCTTCCATTTCCGCTCTCAATATTTCACGTTTGCGAGTTAAACATGCTTGTTCAACATAGTGTCTTTCAATTTCTTCTTCAATCGTTTGTTGATTTCTTTGAGCTTCTCTCTCATGTAAAATTCTCCTTCCTTCCTCTCGATTCCCTTCGCCATCTTGATTATTTCGTCCCTGACGTTGTCCATTCTCTTGATTTCTATCATTTTGCCTATCATCAAAAGTTTAATTTTGTGGAACGTAACGATCATCAGTCCTTTCTCTATCTTCGCGATGTTCTTCATTAGGATTTGATATATCTTCTCGAATATTATTTCCAGCATTAATTGCGGGTGAGTTTCGCCTCATCTCTCTTTTAGTCGATCTTGAATATGATCTTGTAGTACTTCTCGATCTTCTACTCTGTAGACTCATATTTTATATCCTCAATTCGTGATTTTTCCTTGTTAGATTTGCACGTTCTTCTGTCTCAGCTCTTCTTTCTTCATGTATTCTTCGTCACAACGCTTCTGACGCTCCAATTTCCTCATCTCCATGAATTATTCCTTCATTTGCTTCTTGATTTCTCTCTACCTGTCTATGGTTCCTGGTTTGCTGCTCTTCTTCTACTTCTTCTGCTAAATTTGATCGTCAAGTGTGTACACTCACTCTATCATAATTTGTTGTTCTATTTTGTACCGGTGTTTGCTGAACTGGCGGTTGAATTTGATTTTCTCCATTATTTCTTCTTCTAGTAGATTCTCCCATTTCACTTCTCTCTCTTCCAGCAAGTCTTTTACTTCTTCTTCTAGTAGTTGTTGGTTGTTCCGATACATTTCTCCTTCTAGCCATTCTTTCAATACTAACAAATTGTAAAAGATTATGTAAATATTTTTTTTTTTACTTTCAATTCTAATAAATCACAATATTAATCTTCAACTTTTTCTAGAACAATCTTCAATCTTCAACCCTTCCCTGTTTCTAGCGCCATTATGTAGTTGCAGGAAATCCTACAACACACCCCTCATAAGAATCCATTAATAATCAACACATTTTAAGGCTAACCATCACAATTTTATTGATTAATTATCTTAAAACTCTTACAAGAAAAGATAAAGGAATCAAGAATAACCACTGCTCTAGATTTTTTCTCTCTTATTTACTTGCTTCCCACCCAAAAAAGATCTCTCTCTTCCTCACAGCTGATCGGCTCTTTATATAGAGTTTTTCATAGTGGATGACAACTAATCCATCCTTTATTTTCGGAAATGGCTTGCGACATTATCGCAGCCTTATAAATATCAATCTCGCAAATTTCCTTATTTTCGCAGGACCGTCACACTTTTCTCATGATTTGGCTGATGTCGTTTATTATGTCGTTTCTGAAGTTGTTCTGCGATACTGTCGTGTTGTGTTGTTAATAATTTCGCTGAGACATTATTGCTGCGAGATTTTGATCCTACAAACAGAACTCAACATAACCCAGTCGAACTTACCAGAATTCATCGACGTTTCATCAAAACTTGCAGAAGTCTCTAACACATACACAATCCTTCAATATCATCATTGGTTTCACATATCTCAGCTTCCCTCCTACAGATCGACCCTCATCCCTCTTTGTGACCGAATTGACTCTGGAACGACCATTGTCTTTCGAACTCAAAGTACTCCCGTGCAGTGCATCTGTTTGCTGAAGGTTTATGCAATTTGCTCGATCGAGAAATCGCTCGTCTCTCCACTTTTCCTCAAAAACCAGCAAATCTTTTTCACCCATCAACATTGAATGTTCTTCCCATGAAAATACTGATGTGAAATTGTCGAGGGACTATTAAACCCTCATTTTCTCGCGTTGCTAAGGACCTTATAAAGGTCTATCTCCCTAATATGCTAGTTATTGTTGAGACTAGAATAATAAAGTGACAAGCTTATCATGTCGCATGTTATCTGGGTAATTCTCGTTTTTTTGTGTGGGTTCTAATGGTTTCTATAGAGGTGTATGGATTCTTTGGAATGCCGAGGAAGTGGATGTTCAAGCGAAGTGTCTCCCGGTGGTGTATACATGCTATTCCTAATAAGGCTCTTAGAAAGAGTACTTGAGGCGAGCTTTATAATGTTTTTCAAATGGGTTGTCCAGTGGCTGCAATCGGGGATTTCAATGATATTGCTGATGTCAGGGATAAAAAGGGAGGCATGCTTCTTTCCTTTAGCCAACTTTCTGAGATATTATTGTAATCTTATTAGCCTTGAAGTTGCAGGTCCAAGGTTCAGTTAGAGAAACAAACAAGTTTGGATAAGAAATGTGTAGGAAAGATTGGACCGAGTTTGTGTTAATGATGAATGTATCATGCTTTATCCAACTGTCGGGTTTTTCATCTTTGGTTGTTTAATTCTGATCATAGAGCACTTCTGGTAGATTTAAACCCAAAATCTGGTTTTAAAAAAAGACCTTATAGGTTTGAGTCTATATGGCTTGAGGATGATCGTTTCAGATATGTAGTTGTTGATAGATGGAATGGGATACACGGCTTCGCCTCACCCCGTTCCAATGCATTCTTAGGATTTTTGATTTGGTGTGGCTTGGCTTCGGCTCTCTCCGTCCGAATGCATGCTTGGATCGGCTTCACCTCGCCCCGTCGTGCATTTTTTATTTGGTGTGGCTCGGCTTCTTCACCTCACCCCGTCATTTAGGATTTTTTATTTGGTGTGGCTCAGCTTCGCATTGCTCCGTCCCGATGCATGCTTAAAACTTTTGATTGGATGTGGCTCGGCTTCGCCGCGCCCCGTCGCTTAGAATTTTTGATTTGGTGTGGCGGCGCGGACCGGAAAAAGGATTCTTATTACTTCGTAGATTTTTATGTTTTTGAATCCTAAGTCTTGCTCATAGCATATTACTATGCCCCACGCCAAATTAATCTCAACCCCGCCGCTTTCGATTTTTGATTTGGTGAGGGATTTGAATTTTTGATTTGGTGTGACGTGGTTTCCCCCTGCCCCATATCAGTGCATTAAACCTTTTTTTAACAAACTAATATGTAACTCATGCTGCGTACAGGGTTCAATGAGAATTTTTATTTTGGTGTGGTGGGGCTTCGCCCGTCGTGATGCGTTAAACCTTGATTGAAGACTCCAAGATGAATCAATAATCTTGTGTTGCCCTTTTAATTATTTTATTTTCTTCTCTTATTAGAAACTTTTTTTTTTAATCTATTCTTTTTTTGCTTTTTAACTTAGTCAACAACGTTCAGCACATAAGACGTCATCAGCTAAGGGGCTTGTCCCATTCATCATCATGCATGCAGGAAGATAAATGTTAAAATTCTCTAATAATAGTTGTATAATCATTATTTTGTTTAGTGCTTTTTGTTTAAAATCCTATAAACTTGTTATAAAAATGCAAATTTTCGACTTTTTGTTACATAATGGCGTTGATATATTTTTCCTCCACCGCGTATATAAATGTTAGTCTTGTAAGCCTAGTTAGCAATGCGGCGTCCCCAAAAAATCGTACCGATAAAAGCTTGTGCATTTATTGGCTAAGTAAAATGCGAATTCGGTCAACTATGCAGTCAAATATGCATGACGCGGAAGAAATTCGGGAATTCGCTACTCCACGCTTGATGCGTTCCACATATAAAAAGTACAACATATATTCCCCGTTCCATTTGAGATGATGTTTTAGGGTTATTTTCTTGTTCCATAATATTTGAAGGTTTTCATATTTTCCCACAAAAGTACCAATAATATCCTGTCTTGGAACTATAAATTTATTTTTGAATGCATTAATAGCAATTAATGTTTGAAGACTTTTCTTAAGGGTATATATTCAAAATCTTCATATTTCTCTCCATTTCTTAATCTGCGTGAAAACTCCAAGAACATCCTCTAAAGTGGAAGGAATGGAGTATTAAATATTAAAAAAACATAAAACATTTCATGTTGAGATATTTTTGGTTAAATGAATATCAATAAAACATGTGTGTAAATGATCGTCAAAGAACTAATGGCTCGGTGGATAGGTTGCGGTTTTTTTGACATGTGGGTCTCGCGATCAATTCCTACTACAATTAAGTTTTAGTGTAAACCAAGTGTAAGTTTTAGTTAGCTATAAATACTCACACAAGTGTTATATGCCCACGTTTTCACTATCAGTATTATAAACGGACAGTTAAATACAGGATGTAAATAGAGTGTAATTCAGAGTTTAATGTTTCGACCAATAGAATCGCGCTACTTGTCGTCACTAGGATTGCTCTATGTCAAAGCTTTTATCTAATTTAGTTTGAAGGTGCGTCGCATTCACCATGCGACGTGGGAACTCAAATGACTTAGCATTTTAAAGGAAGGGAGATTTTGAGAAGTTGCATAATAATTCAAAAAGATGGAATCGAAATATTTTGGGCTCCATTCATAGAAATGTTGAGAAGGCACGTGGTTCCCTAGAGTAAGCTCAGAATCATTTCTTCCAAGATCCAAGTCTCATCAATAAGGATAATGAGATGACTTGTTTGAGTAATTATTTGCATCAGCTTGAATTGGAGGAAATTCATTGGGATCCACAATCTAGGGTTCAATTACTTAGGCATGGAAATTTGAAATACTCATTTTTTTTTGTAACTGAAAAATTTTATTTGAAATTAAGAGGAGTTTACATTACGAGCATCCTCCTGAATTAGATGAATGATATCATCTGGAGGGGTTAAAAGCCAAACACCACTAATTAACTGAATTCTAGCTAGCTTAGACAAACTATCCGCTACTTTATTTCTCTCTTTAGGAACATAGGAACATTTCCAAGAGGTATGAAGTTTTAATACGTTTTTGATATCTAAAATAAGATTGTGTAATCTCCAATCAATATTGAGTGCATCCCCAAAAACATCATCCACAACAAGCTTTGCGTCCAACTCGAAAATCACTTTCTCCAGGTTCTTTTCTATCGCCCATTTCATTTCTTCCCAAAGAGCTTTACTCTCCGCTTGTTCTGGACTAGTTGCACTGTGATGCATTTTGATCCGTGATGTGCACCTGCAAAATCTCGACAGATTAGTCCTATACCTCCAGTGTTATTCGCTGAAATAAAAGAACCATCAGAATTAATTTTAAAAAATTCATGCAAAGGTGGTTGCCAGTAAATGTTATTTCTATTCTGAGGAGCAAGAAGTATGTAGTTTGTAGATGGCCTGTGATCAAGCACTGCAAATTCTCTTCTACATGTCTAGATGATGCTTTCGGGAGTTAAGGAGACATCTTTGAAGACCTTATCACACCTAGAGTTCCAGATGCACCAAGAAATTATTCCTATCTTGCACAAATCACTTTCCTGAATCTGTTTGTTAATCACTTTATCAAATCATCCACAAATCCAGTCAGATAACATACTTACTTGCACTATGTGCAATCCCATAACTGCAAACCAAACTGTCTTGGATAGAGGACATTCAAGAATAATGTGAGAAGCAGTTTCAATTTCCTAGGTGCAAAAGGGGCGGCTGAAATTATCATTTTGAATGACTCATATCAGAGTATCTCTTGTAGGAATAATTTGCTTGATACATTTCCACATGAATTGCTTTGTTCTTGGTAGAATAGGTAATCTCCACAATTCTTTAAAAATTCCTTGTAATCTTGTACCAACTGAGTGATTTTCATTTCTATCGTTAAGCATTCTATTATAAGCTGACTTTACTGAGAATTTACCACCTTTTTCAAGAGTCCAAACCAATTTGTCTTCTTGAGATTTATGAATAGTAATTTTCTGAATTAAGGCAACACATTGAGGATCAAAAAGAGCTGAGATTAGATCTGAATTCCAGTCTTCACTTGATGCAGAGAATAATTGATGTATGTAGATGTAATTCTGAAACTAAGGAACACCATTCTTTGGCTTTGGTGGTGAGCTAAGTTCAAGAATCCATCTGTGCTGCCATATTTTTATTTTTTGACCATTACCAACACACCAACAAGAATGAGTTTTGATGAAGGGAAGTTCTGAACTTATACTTTTCCATGACCATGTTGAATTGTCAATCTCAGTGGCATTGAAGATATCAACGTCTTGGAAATATTTGGCTTGTAGAGAAGTTGTGCATATAGAGGAGGTGTCAGTGCATAGTTTCCAGGATGATTTGCAACGAGAGCTCTGTTAAATAGTTGAAGTCTCTGAAGCCAAGACCACATTCTTCTTTTGCATTATTAACATTCCTCTAGCTTATATAATGTTTACCTCTGTTAGAATTCTTATTTCTCCAAATTTTTTGCTGTACTGAATTTAGCTGATCAATTGTGTTATCTGGTAACTTAAAACTTGTCATATGGTGGACTGGAAGTGCATTAGTAACATTTTTTTTATCATGACACCTCTACCTGCTTCAGACATGTTGGAAGCATTCCATCTTGAGAGCCTTTTTTTCCATCTTTGTAATGAGATTAGAAAAAGGGATCTTCTTATTTCTGCCAACAAAGAAAGGAAGACCTAAATATTTTTCTTCTTCAATGTTTAGTTCTCTGACTTGATGTAATCCACTGATTAGCTGGCAAGATTGAGGATGCATATTGTTACTAAAGTAAACTGCAGACTTGTGAAAGTTTATAAGCTGACCTGAGCAAGCACTGAACTTTTGAATTAGCTGAAGAAGCTTGTTAGTTTGCATTTGATTTTCTTTACAGAAAAGTAAGCAGTCATCTGCAAACAACAAGTGATTAATTTTTGGAGCATTTCTAGAGACTTTCATACCTGTTAACATGTTCATATTCTCACAATGGTTTATTTGTCTAGAGAAAGCTTCCATTGCAAGAATGAATAGATAAGGAGATAAGGTATCTCCTTGTCTAATTACTCTTGCTGGTTTGAAAGCATGTGTGGGAGAACCATTTAACAATATTTCCACTTGAGTAGTACTAATGCATTGCATGATGAGATGACAAAATTTCTCACAGAAACCAAATTTTTTGAGCACACCAATTAGGAAAGACCATCCAAGTCTGTCAAATGCCTTTGACATGTCCATCTTAAGAGCAAGATGACTTGTTCTTCCTCTTTTCCTCTTCATTGCTTTCACCATCTATTGAACTAAACAAACATTTTCAGAAATTAGTCTCCCAGGCACATATGCAGATTGCATTGGGGAAATAATCTTTACCATGTGTTTCTTGAGTCTAAGAGCAATAATCTTTGAAATAAGCTTGTATATAATATTACATAAAGCAATGGGCCTGAAATCTTCTGGCTTGTGAGCTGATGAAGTTTTAGGAATTAAAGTAATTATGGAGTTGTTGAGCTTCTTTAGAAGAAATCCAGAAATGAAGAAAGATTGAACTGATTTACAAACATCTTCTTGAACTAGTTTCCATTGATATTGGTAAAACTCTGGGGGGAAGTCATCTGGACCTGGAGAAGTCCAAGGATCCATTAATTTTAGTGCTTGATGAATTTCTTGATAAGAAGGAATGGCCACAAGTACTGCATTATCATCATATAAAATACAATTAGGAATATATTGTAGAAAAGCATCACTGGGTTTGATGTTGTACTTAAACTCTTGAAATGAGAAACTAACAAGTCTTCTATGGAATTTTTATCTTGACACCATGACCCATCAAGAGCTTGTAAATAATCTATCATATTTATCACTCTTCTTTGGTTGGCCCTGATATGAAAGAATTTTGAATTCTTATCCATGTCATTATAATAATGATCTTTGGATTTCTACCTGTAAGAAGAAGCTTGTATATCATTTAGAGAGTCAATTTGCTTCTCAAGTTTCAAAACCTCTTCGTCGTTACTGCCTTGATTATCTGTGAATTGAAGATGAAGTATTTTTTGTTGAAGCTCAGTAATTCTACCTTGAATATTCCTATAAATGTTTTTACTCCACTTTGACAAACTATGTCTAGTATTAGATAATTTGTCATTCATAACAAAAGCTGAGGATCCTGTAGCATCCGAAACCCAATCATTCTTTATCTCATCTAAACAAGTCTCAAAGAATTTCCATGTTCTTTTTGAACCTGAAAAATTAGTATATAAAGACAAGATGATAGGAGCATAATCTGAACCTTTTATAGGAAGATGAACTAATTTATAATCTGGAAAAGTAATGATCCAACCATTGTTTACTAGAGATCTATCTAGTCTACATTTGATTCTACCAGTCCCATGACTATTACTAGTCCAAGTGTAAGGGTTACTACTAAAACCTAAATTATGAAGTTCAGCATCCTTAATGAGATCAATAACCTCATCAGAAGTAGGATTAGTATTTTTATTTCTCTCAGATAGATCAAAGGTGATATTTAGATCTCCCATGAGTACCCAGGGGATTTTTACCACTTTACTGAGATTGTTAATGTACTGCCATTGAGATGGTTGATCATCTCTATAAGGTGTGCCATAGACACAAGAGAGAAACCATTCACCTCTGGCAGGGTCCTTTGTGATTAGGGCATGAAACATATTAGTAGAGGAGTTAACAATTTCTAGACAGAAACCATATTTCCACAAGAGAACAATTACCCCAGCTTGACCAATGGAAGGCACATAAGATTTATTTGGCATTTTAAGAAAATTTGTGAGCTTTAGAATTCTATTATCATTTATTTTTTGTTTCACATAAAACGGTAATGTAAACTGTTAGGAGGCAAAAGATGCTCCCTAGTTTCCTTACCTAAAATACCTTGGTAGTTCCGACTCATTATTTTCATGTTGGAAAGATTGATAGGATTACCATACTTGATACTCAAGTTGTTGTACAGATGAAAAACATGCAAATTATTAAGAAATGAAGAAAAGAAATTAATGTCTAAGTAATGACAGTTATGAGAATGTGTAAGGGAAATATTGAAAAACCAAGTAATAATAATTACCAAATCAGCTAGAGTCTCGTCATCTCATGAGAAGGCTTCTTCAGTTCTTTATTTCCTTCCTCAACCAAGTTATGTTCAATTTCATCAGCCTCTGTTGCAGGAGGATTATAACCAGTATTATTTTCCATGTTGTTTTCATCCACATCAGCTGAATCAGTGTCATCCATTCTAGATCTTTTTTTCTTCTAATCTCTTCCTGAACATTAGCTTCTTCTTCTTCCTTCTGAATGCGACTTGCTTCAGCAATATTTTGAATCAGTTGATCCAAATCTTCAATGATTTCTATCCCATAAGCAACAACAAGTTCATGAATGTAAGCTATGTATTCCTCATTGGTGTATCTCCTTATCCTTAGCTCATCAACAACTATCTCACATTCGTCATCTTTGTGATCGATTGTGAAACATTTGGGGCATAGTGAATGAGGTTGTTTTTCCCAGTGGATATGAATCCAAGTAACTCATACAGCTGTATTGTTCTACCATCCTCCCGGACCTCCCCTATGAAGGGGTTTGGATAAATCAATTTTAATCCTAGCTGAAATAGTGCTGCCATACACTTGAGTGCAGTCTTCTGGGTCTGTTGAAATTTTAACTCCAAGCTCTTCGATAGCTTCATTGACAATTTCATTTGAACGATGTTCCAGTAATAGATTTTTGAATTGAACATTCCATTCTTGATGGGAGAAGACCCATTGATCTACTGGAATAGACTGGTCATACTTTAAGAGATTTAAGTGGCATTTTTTTGCATTCCAAGGACTTTTTTTGAGTATGGCATTCATGACTTCTTCATAGTGAAACTTGAAAAGATAAATATTTATCCCAATGGCTCGAACCTCTTTTGTTCTGTACTTGTTCCATACTTTTTGCACTTCTTTCCTTATATCATCAGTATCAAAATTATCCTTTGAGAAAAGTTTACCAATAAGAGTGGTGTTATGATCTTCTGAAATTTTGACAAAAGCTGATTTGGTACCAACTGCCCTTCTCATCTGACGAGCACAGATGTCTCTTACTTGAGTGTTCTGCATCTTTCAGTGATTGCCGAGATTTGATTTTTAGAAGATGAAGCCATGTAATCTTCGAGGTAAACTTCAGCGTTAGGTTTTTCTGTGCAGTAGTGTGGATGAAAGTTGTTTACTAGGGTTGAAGAGATACTGATATTGAGGAAAAGATGACTAAAATAACTAGAATTAGTTATACCAATAATATTTTTTCCTTTTTTTTTCCTTTAAGATAATTAAAGAGAATATTTTCATCAGTATACAAAGTATATCTTCTAAACCGAAAAGTTGACTATCAATTGAGGAGATTACGGTAGAGTAATAGATATTCCATCATTACAGAGAGTAATAGAGGGGAAGATTAATTTTTTGAAACTCAAATTTTCTACTCGGATGGAATCGGATTCTGCAACTGAGTTGAACAACTTTGGATCGAAAACAACATTTAGATCATAAACATGATGAAGGAAATAATACCGATTCATACTGGTACGGTCCTCTTCCACATTGGAGGCTTGCAATACTGCTGAAGAATTTGATGAAATAATGATACGGGGTTGTAACAATAAAGTTAGAAGGAGGAGACTGTTGAGAACAAAGGTCCAAAACTGAATGATTCCCATGATTTGATGAACAACGAGACCTGTAATTAGCAAGACATTATCAAGATTAAACAGAAATTAAAACGTGATAAGAAAGAGGGATCTAACACATATTAAAACGTGATTAGAAGAGGAAACCAGGGGTTTACTAAAACAAAACAAAAAGTAACAAAAGATTAAACAGACAAGTAAGATAAATGTAAAATAACCCGAATAAGGGGAGCAGAGATCATGATTGAAAGGACAAATCAAAGAGATAAGTAGATCAAATGATTAGATGATGAAGAAAATAGAGTGAAAAAATTCACTGAGTTGACTCATTTTTCACCCGATTTGCAGAGCCCTTCTATGGTTTAAAATTCACTGTCCTCGATTTTGAAAATACTCATTTTTCTATGTAGTTACGCTTATTAGAAAACATAAGAATAAAATACTGGCCTTAAAAGATGCTGCTGGGCGTTGGAAACACGGCCTATTACTAATTTTTTTTTAAGGAGTTATATTTAGGATCTACTTTTAGTACTCCCCCTTATATTTATAATCTAGTGCCCAAAGTTATCCAGGGTTGCAATAATGGAGATCTCACTAAGAGAGTCTCAGATCAGGAGATTTACAATTATATTAAAGGCATGAATCCCCTTAAAACCCCAGATCCTGATGGTCTTCCAGGGGTTTTCTTTGTCAAGTATTCAGATCGTGTGGGTACTTTGGTATGTGATTCTATCAGAGAGTTCTTTAATTCCAAGGAGATGAATTTATCTCTTAGTATAACCGCTATTACTTTTACTCCTAAAGTGGAACGGCTTTATACTATTAAGAACTTTAGGCCAATTAATCTTTGTAACTTTGTTTACAATGTTATTTTCTAAAATTATGGCCAACCAGCTCCGACCTTACTTGCCCAGATTTATCTTCCCTTTTCACCATACTTTTATTCATGATAGATCTATTTTTGATTTTATTATCATGACTAATGAGGTCTTTCATTCTATCAAGAATAAGAAAGGTTCTAAGGGATGGATGGTTTTGAAAATTGACTTAGAGAAAGCCTATGATCATCTTCATTGGTTTTTTACTTTGACTTTCTTCAGAGCATTAGGATTTAATGATACTTGGGTTAGTTGAGTTCGAGCTTTTATTTATTTTGTTTCTTACCTATACTGGTAAATGGTAGCCCATGAGAAAATTTCCTTCCAACTTATGGTATTAGGTAGGGAGACCCATTGTCTTCCTATATTTTTATCACTTATTTAGAAGTTTTATCTCGAATGATTAATGTTGGCATCATCAATAATGATATCTCAGGTTTCAAAATAGCTGGTGGTAGCCCTTTGATTACGCACAATTTTTATGCTGATGATTGTAGTTGCAGTAAATCCTACACTACAACCCTCATAAGATTTCATTAACATTCAACTCATTTTAGATTAACAATCTTAATTTTATTGATGAATCTTTGAACAATCTTACAAGAAAAGATAAAGGAATCAAGAATAACCACTGCTCTAGATTTTCTCTCTCCTATTTACTTGCTTCTCACTCAGAAAGGATCTCTCCTTTCCTTTACCACTGAACGACTATTTATAGGGAATTACATAGTGGATGACAGCTAATCTGTCCTTTATTCTCGGATACGGCTTGCGACATTCTCGCAACCTTACAAATTTTAATCTCGCAAACTCTCTTATTTTCGCAGGACCATCACATTTTTCTCATGATTTTAGTTGACGTCGTTTATTATGTCATTTTTGAAATTGTTCTGCGACGCTGTTGTGTTGTGTTGTTGATAATTTCTCTGAGGATTATTGCTGCGAGATTCTGATCCTACATCTTGCCTCTTCTCATATCTTCTCTGCGAAGTAGAGAACGATGTGAGAAATGCCACAGCTGTCCATTTCTTCATATTCTACATTTATCACACGTATCCTTTCTTCCATATATTTCTTGACACGTCTTCTGTAACCGCTGCTTTTCAATCGCTCACGTATTTTCGCATTAATGGTGTTTATTTCTTCGAGTAAAAATCTTCTTTATATATTCTTCTTACTCTTCTTTCTATTTTCTTTTTACTTTCTCTTCTCTTTTTACTCTCTCATCTCTGCAACTCTATTGTTCTTCCGTAAGTTCTGCTATTGTAATTCTTCCTTCTTTAATTTTCTTACTTTTCATCCATTCCCATACTCTATATTCAGATATTCCTCCAAGCGGTCAAAAGCATGAGAAAACTTTTAAGGAAGCCCAAAAAGATCTTGCCGAGAAAGGTTTCACACTTTCTACCATTCCGGGTGAAAGTGCCAAATCAATTCTTTCTATCAAACTTTTCTCTGATCAACATTGTGATTATCAATCAATCATAGTTTCGCTGGGTCAAATTCTCGCAGGTCTCCACATTCCTCTTTATGACCCAGATATTCCTCTGTTCTATAAAATCCTCGCTCACTCAGGATTTTCGCGAGCTATCTTCCAACTGAGTGGGGATTGCATCCGAATGATGCTGGAGTTCGCTAACCGTGGTGCTGGTAAAGGATCTCTTTACTCTAAAGAACTTAGGGATCCTAAATTCGCAGATTTGGAGATAATCGCTGAAAAATACACAATAGAAAGTTTCTTTGAGAATTATGAATTGATCTCCATGAAGAAAGAGAATACTCGCTGGGGTATTCGCCTGAAGAGGAAAGATAATATTGATGAAGGTAAAATACTCATGCAATACATTGATTGGCATTCGGGTAAGAACACAACTCCTCGCCAATCCAAAGATGATAAATGGTGTGTTTTTCCCTTGATGCTGAAAGGACCTTACATTACTGGGTCAAATGTTCTTCCTGAGAATCTCGCTACTTATCAACCTTGGGTATTCTCTTGGCCCGAGAAGGAGAAAGAGGTATGTTTCTTCCAGTTTCGCCCACTTTACATTTCTTTATTTATCTTTATTCTTTTGTTCGCTGATTCTTGCGAAATTCTACAGATCCAGAAACTGAAAGATAGCTATCACAGGACTGGGATGGCTAGTACCTTGTTAGCTCTTCGCTCATACACAAATGAGGTAAGAAATATTCTCTTATGATTTTAAACAGTATATTGTTGCCTCTATTTCTTATTTCTATCTGTGTGTGAAGATTATTGCTGAAATAGAAGAGCCTGCCAATGTTGCGAAGACTGGTGATAAAGGAAAAGGTGCTCTTCGCAGGGAAAAACCAACTGCTCCTCCTTCGAAGAAGAGAAAATCCGTTCTTCCTCTCCTTCAAATATTCCTTCTCATGAAAACTCCTAAAGTGATGAGGATGATGAGGATAATGATGACCTTACTGCAAATGAAGATTCTCCATATGAATCTTCTATGGCTAAGCTCTCTGGCCTCTTTTCTGATTCTTTGCAAGGAATGAGAGATAGTCAATTCGCTAATACCTGCAAAGCTCTCTCTACGATTTGCGATGTTCCTTTATTGGATGGTGATAATTCTCTTCGTGGAGTTTCTAGATCGGTGACTCCCAATTTCCTGCATTCTCTTAATAGTCTGGTATGCTTTCGTCCTTTTGCTTCTTCATTATTGTAACTCAAAATATCTTTTTATTTTAATACTTTTTACATTTTCTCGCAGGCTGGAAAGGCTTCTTTCGCTGTTGCCTCAGATCTAGAGAGGAGACGCGAAATTCTTAAAAAGAAGAATCTTCAATTTCGTACAAAGAATGAGGAACTGGAAGCTGAAGTCAAATGCCTTCGCGATAAGAACAAACAACTAGAAATTGATTCTTCTTAGTACAAGATCAAAATCTCTAGTCTTCAACAAGCTAATAATCAACTCTATGGTATGTTACTTTTCTTCTTTCCCTTCATTCATTCAACCTGTTGTTTTAACTTTTTTTAATTGATCCTTTTTGCAGACATTTATGGTCTTTCTGATGAAGCTACCATTCTTCGTTCATTTCCTAATGCCTTGGATAATGATACCCTTCTTGAGCGTCTTAATAAATCTTTAAATAGTTTCTCAAATGATAAAATTTCATCTCTTTCTCTGAATGAACTGAGATTCAAATTTCGCCTCTTAGAGATTGACCATAGATCTAGTTTAGGCTTAGCCAACCGATTTAAGCGTCTCTTTCTTAATTCTAAAGAGAAAATCAATGATTTAAGAACGAAAATTAGCGGTCTCATAGATGATAAGGATTGCATCTCTGATCAAGGTGCTAAGGCTTTGGAAATTCCAAGAGACCCTTCTTGAAGTTCAAATTGAACGAGATGAAGCTAACCGAAAGAACATCGAGCTCTGCGAAAGAGAAAACCAAATTCGTTCTCGTCTTCTTATAAATAACGAGGATGAATTCGATTGGGCTGCGAAAATCTTAGACGATGCCAGAAAAGATTTAGGTGTAAATGTTAGTCTCCAAGTTGAGCATACAGCCTTGATTAGAGATATGATTTCTGACATAGAAGTTTATTAACTGTTCTTCTTCACTAATCTTTTGTTTCTTATGAATTTTCATCAAGTTATTAATTGATTGCCTTTTGCTCGCAGATTCTAAAAGTAGATATCGCGAAAGAATTGAGGAACTTGAAGCTGAAAAAGAGGAACTCGCAAAGAATCTTTCTTCTCGCAATGACAAGTATTCTAGATTAAAGAATCAAATCAAGATCACTGTTGCGAACTTTAAGAACGACGCTCTGCGTTTTTGCAATCAAACTATTCAAATGGTTTGTGATGACCATAGTATTCCTCACTCTGATTATACTTGTCTCTTGGAGGAGATCCCAAATAATATTCCTAGTCTAACTATTTCTGATAGCGAAGCTGATGATGAAGAATCTGAAGGTGATGAAAGTTCTGATGCAGACGAAGAAGGGAACAATTCTGATGAAGATGATGAAGGATCAACTAAGAAGTAGTCTTTGTTTCTTTCTTTGATCTTCTGTAATATTTGTACATTTATTCCTTCTTTTTGTATATTTGCGAATTCTTTTGGTTCCCCATATTCCTTAATATATGAGTTTCTTTCATTTTGACCTGCATTCATTAAAACAATTCTTCCTTGCAATACAGTTAATCAACATAATTATTAATTTTTGAATTTTTGTGTAAATCTATCATATGGAGACAAATAACATTTTCTTATTTCATTCATTCCCATACTTGCCTCTGTTATTTGTATCCAAATAAGAGATTTTGCAGATTTTTCTTATTTTGTGCCTCAACTTCACAGTTGTTTATGTATAATTTCGCAATCATATGCGAAGTGAATTTTGATTCTTTTCAAAATCTCATTCTTGTGTGGTCTTATTTTGCCTTCCTAGTTAAAGGTCTTATTATGCCACCTCTTGTCATTGCGAAAAAATCGCAGGACGTTCTTGCACTTTCATGCAAAAACCCCTTGATCTTGCCTTAACTTTTTCTTTTGTATTATGGCCTCTTCAGGAATGTTGCAACAATATGACAGGCCTAAATATTCTTGCGAAAATAAAGCCCCATGACATTGCCGTCTTGCGACGAAATCGCAGGACGTCTTCGCACTTTCATGTGAAAACCCATTGATCTCGTCTTATCATTTTCTTTTGTATTATTGCCTCTTCAGGATTGTCGCACAAATATGACAAGCCTTAATACCCTTGCGAGTAAAATCCTCATGGCATTTGAGTCTTAAGACACTTATCATCTCCCTAATGGAGGGTGTGCTGCTCTTATCATCCCCCTAGATTCCCCTTCAAGGAGGCGTATGATAGACACATTTATGTGTCTATTTTGTTCTCAGTGTTCTGTATTGTTAGACTCGATTAAATACTTATTGTGTTATTTTATGTTTTTATAGATGTTTTTGGAAAAATAAGCTCTTGCGGTGAAATTGGCTCGAAAAGTGGTGTTTTACACCCAAGGATAGAGACTAAAAACACCACAGAAATGCGCCGGAGGAACCCAGAAAAAACGATGGAACCACCCCAGAAAAATTACTTAAGGCACCCCAGAGGACATGTGTTATTCGGACTCCAGCAACGGATAAGGGGCGACCACTGGATAAGGGGTGACCTTATTCACAAATTCAAAAAATATTTTGGCGGGAAAATATTTCTTTTCACAGGCATATTTTTCGATCGGATTTTGGAGGAGTTTTTGTGCGATTCAATCGCTGAAACTTCATGGGTAGTTGTGATATGTCCTAACAAAGCTAGTATGGGTGTTTGTTTCGATCAAATTTGTCTGGATAACTTGGTTTAATTCAAACAGGGAGTTGGAGGAAAAACATGAGCTTACACGAGTTGTGGTGAATCTAAACGTGTAATGCACGTGTTTGGAAGCCTTAATCAACACTTTGGAACGTGAAGAAGATTTATAAGGAATTTAATCCAGCTGCAGATGCGTAAAAATCAAAATCATTGATAAAAAAAGAAAGAAAATATCCCGAGTAAATGAAGATTATTTGGAGTTAATGGAGGAGATTCAATGTCGCAATCACGTATAAATATTTTCAAAAGGTATCATAGAAGGGGTGTCGAGAGTTTGGGGGGCTGAGGAGAGCCAGAGAAGAATAAAAATCAAGTTACAGAGCTGCCGTTTTTCTGCTGCTGCACCAAGAACACGAAGAACATAAGACCCACAGAGAGTAGTCTTATTTTGCTACAGTTTCAACGACTGTCTGATGACAGTCTTATTTGTTACTGTGACAGTCTTATTTGTTACTGTCGCTGGACAGTCTTATTTCCCGAGGGTCGTAGTTCTCTGGTTTGTAACAAATATAATTGTTACAAACCCGGTTTTGAATTATTTCTCCCCTTTCATCATTTGTAAACACCCTTTGAGCAATAATAATGATTTTTGAGCGTGTTTCCAACATGATGAGCGGCTAATTCTACCACAACAAAGGCAATGAGGAAGCTATTTACGCATGAATAATTGGTAACTATTTTATTTTCTCTAATATTTAATTATAATTCACTCAATCACTGCTTTTGCAGAGTTCTAAATTATTTGCGTAACTTTCCTAATCAGTTGTGATTGAATTAGATAGGTTATGCTTTGTTTAGATAATCTATGCTTAAGGGATACAATTGATGTTTGAGAATTTGCTTGATTATTAGTGAGTTAAGATATAAAGGACTTAAAAGATAATTAGAGTTTTGGATTATTTTCCATCATTAATTCATGTGTAATAGTGGAATCAATGTCTTGGTTGTTTTCTAATACCTCTTGCCCACT
Source organism: Papaver somniferum (assembly GCF_003573695.1). Classification (NCBI taxonomy): domain Eukaryota; kingdom Viridiplantae; phylum Streptophyta; class Magnoliopsida; order Ranunculales; family Papaveraceae; genus Papaver; species Papaver somniferum. Next base: position 12,897,513 of record NC_039360.1, on the reverse strand, counting down.
TTGTTAATATTTTTGTATATAATTTTATTAAATCTTTAAATTTAATCTTCACAAGTCCGAGAGTTTGAACCTCATTACTACAACATCATTCAAAAATTAATATCATTTTGGCGCCGCCGACGCGGATTTGTGCTTAGGTAGAATTTTTAGGTTTTTTTTTATTTCATTTGTTCTTTTTACGTTTCTTTGGGTGTGTCTTTGTATTACAGGTTTGAAGTTGGATACCAAAGACTTGAAATCAAAGATTAAATCCCAAAGAGAAGGAAAAAGACAAAGCAAAAAAAAAGAGCGAAAGAAAAATTAAAAAAAAAAGAGAGAATTTATTTTATTTTATTTTATTTTATTTTTAGAGACCTTCCATTTTTTGTAATTTGTTTTTATTTCTTTTCTTTTGCACTTTATTTGGACTTTGGACTTGGACAATTATTTTTTTTAAACCCTAAGGAAGGGTACATTAAATATAAAACTGTTTGCAGGGAAGGACGACGATTACAATATCGTCTCGGCCCCTCGGGTTCGCACATGACATAGGAGTCGTGGCCCGAATCGACTTCAGCGGTTCTGCGCCCGTCTGGTACGGGAGGTAAGCTTTCGAAACACCCGCGAATCCCCTGTCAGCGGGTTTATTGTATGCCTTAAGGTGAATATATGCTGAGGATTTGAATACGGTTGTTTTAATTTCCTAGTAAAGGGCAAGGCCTGGCCAAATTAAGATAAGGACTCGGATTTCGTCACCGTTTCCTTCTTGCCCGCTTTAGGAAAACGAAACTAAATGCGAACCTAAGCTTACAATTTTGACTAGAACGAGACCTATAGGGTAACGAGCTTAATAGGAAAGTCGTTCGAAAAATATTGGTTACTCTTTTGAGCATACTTTGAAGTTCATGATGGTTTCTGCGAGTTGAATGTGTGACTGCGCCGCGTTATAATACCGGTGAGACCTTGGGTATCAAAGCTCCTCGCAGCTTCCCTCGTCTCAATTCAACTTACTTAAACTCGGATTGGTTCCAGAGAGGTTTTCTCAGATTGTAACGAATTCCTTTTCGAAAGATTAGAAGCTGGTCTAGAAACAATCTAAGTGGAGCCATCATGCTTGTTGTTTGCTAGATTTTATAGGTTTGATTTGGTCGAGTCATCCTTGTTTGTGATTGTGTAGAATTCCCTTGCAATTAAGAATGTCGAACTGGTATGATAGTTACCAATACAATGATTATCGACCTGAATTTGATTATGGACATCATCTTTTTTATGACCATGTTAGGAATAGTGGTTGGGAACGCCATCCTTTGGAAGGATATGGGTCATACCCTGGTGAGCCCAATTACTATCCACACATGCATCAGTCTTACGAGCAAGAAGATTATAGTACTAGTTCTTCGTCTCTAGAGGATACAATCAAACTATTGAAAAGTAGTCCTTTTTATGATCCCTCTGTTCCCATTCCTCCTTTAAAAGAGTCCCTCAGGAAGTTAGCTGAGTCGACGCGTAAGTTAGCTGAGATGAATAGTGTAATTATAGACGAAAGAACTACAATAATGAGTGAACCTTCTTTAGAAGAACACCTCAAGCGGATAGCTGAGACGAACGAAAGAATTGCTCGAAATTACTTGAATTTCCAATATAGTGTATCCAGTAATACCATTGAGAATGAAGATAGTTATTTACATAATCAAGATAACAAGGTTAGAATTGGTAGCACTACTTGTTTTGATGAGGTTCGATCTTTTTCATGTTATTATGATGATGATAGTGTTGATGGAGAATCATACTTATGTAGGAATAGTGATCAGGAAATGGATACTCCAATTGAGCTTTACAATGATAATATTATTTCTATTTCAAATCCAAATAATTTTAATAATTATTCACCTATTCAAAAGGACGAGGATTTGACTAGAGATATCCTCATTTTAGACGATGTAGTATTTCCTGTTTACAAAGCCGATAATGATTTAGAGGAACGAGTTTATTCTGAGAATAATGTTTTAGAGTCTAGCGATTTAGAAACAATAGTCTTAGACGAAGAAGATGAACTCGTAGAGCTTTTAAATATGAGTGAGGATGCATCACCTGAGTATAACCTAACTGAAGCAATTGACCATTTTCAGGATTCCGATGATCTAGAAATTAGGGAAATTGTAGTTAGTCTACCTAGAGACACCCAAAACTCTAAGTTTGGGGGTGATTATCATTCTCCATGTGCTTTACCTTTAACTCTTATAAAGTTCCCTCGTTTAGGGCTTGACATTTGTGCCTCAACCATCGTACAAGATTATCTCCATACACGTTTACCCGAACCTTATAATGTCCATAAGAGAGCTCAGTTGTTAGAAACCCATCCTCTGGTTGATGTGGTTAACTCAGGCTATGATACCAAGATTGACTTTGTTTTCCCACCAAAAACTTTTCTTCTAATTGTGGGAACATATGATTTTCATTTGTGTCGGTATTTAAGTTTTGAGACTAAACCTAATTACTTTAGGATATTAGGGTCGACACATTTTCTTAAGAATGACCATTTTTATGGTCAACTTTGTGATTCAAATCTAATTGACTTAGAGGATCCCCAATTATTCAGGTTGTTGTTATGTGCTTCTAAATTTTTATTTGAGTTTTTACAGACTCTAGGACCTAATAATTCGGATCTCACTTTCGAGGAGTTGCAGCCTAAAGAAATATATTTAGACCCTTTTATAGAACCTGAACCATAATTAGATGTAGTTGTCTTAATAAGGAAACTAGGTAAGGGCATGCTAGTCTTGTTCATTTTCTTGGTTTACTGCAGTTTCCTTTGGTCAGCTCTATTTGGTTATGAAGACCCACAGTTATTCCGGCTATTGTTATACGGTTCGAGTTGACTAATCATTTCCTAAGTCTGGCTGAAGACTTTAAACTTAGCACTTCTTGGGAGGTAACCCATGCTCATGCGACATGGTAATATCTTTTCTTAACTCTTTTTATTCAAGTGGTAACAGTTTCTCCTTGTTCATGCTTTTAATTTTATCTTTAGAACATCGAGGACAATGTTAGATTTAAGTTTGGGGGTGGGGAAGAACTTTTTAGTTGCACTTTTGAAACTTCTAGCGTCACATGGTATCCGGTTAGCTAAGTTTACATACTGTTTCTCACCGAAAAGATAGAAATTGGAATGCTAGGGATAACAACCTTTTGAGACATTAGATAAAAATACATTGAGATCCTTGAAATTCAGGAGAGAACTTGTTCCTTTTAGAGGGTAACCGTGATGGACCTAACCATACATGATGGAAAGGCAAGTAGGTCAGGAAATGCCAGAACGACAAAGAAACCTCACAATGTAGTCTTAGTTACTGGATTGCGACTCTCTCTCAGTAGAAACTTATCATCATCAACAAGCGGAGCGACATCAAAATCTATGAAGAAAGTTGAAGACGTTTTAGGTTTAGAAGCAACAATAGAAAAGAATAATTCAAAAATCAAAGTTGAAGTTTTAAGAGAAAATGATATAAGTTGTTAGAATCCATGATACCAAGACATCACAAGTTGGGAAGATCCAAGTTTTGAAAGTCCTTCTCTCATGGCAATGTAAATTGTTGTCTTGTAATTTTTGTTTCCAAAAAAAAAATGAAAAAAAATCATCATTACGTTTTGTTCAATAAGGCCAAAGGGAAGTAGAAATTTATAAGTCAAGCAAGAAATCGAAGAGAAGAGTTAATTGTCAAGGTTCTATGAGGTTCGATAGTTTATCATCAACAGTTGAAGACCGAAGAAGACGTTGTTTCTACTGAGCACTATGAGAGAGTCGAAGAAAGATACATTTGGTTCCTTTGTTAGTCCGCTTTCAATATGGCACAAGATCTTTCTAGCGCTGGTTTAACTCATTACACGTAATTAGTCCTGCTGTGTAGCGGATGCCCCTATCATCTTTATATCTATCCTAATCTTATCCATCTGTAAAGCAGCGGACGCATCTTACAATGTTTATCTAGCTGTGTAGCGGATATCTCTTTATCTAGCAGTGTTGCGGATGTGTCTCCCCTTTTCTTCAGTCATATTTAGAGCCGACACCTTTAATTTCTCTGGCATTCTAGTTACTTGGAGATAGGTTGAGAATATGTATGTCATCATAGCTCTTTGGATACTTGTGACCAATTAGAAGTCATGGTTTTGTGGGTACACCTCTGGTAAACCCTCCCGAGATTAACTCGGTTTTATTTTTTGTTAGTTTTGCTCGAGGACTAGCAAATAATAAGTTTGGGGGTATTTGAAAGACACTTTTATGTGTCTATTTTGTTCTCAATGTTCCGTATTGTTAGACTCGATTAAATACTTATTGTGTTATTTTATGTTTTTGTACATGTTTTTGGAAAAATAAGCTCTTGCCGCGAAATTGGCTCGAAAAGTGGTGTTTTACATCCCAGGATAGAGACTAAAAACACCCCAGAAATGCGCCGGAGGAACCCAGAAAAATGTTGGAAACACCCCAGAAAAATTACTTAAGGCACCCCAAAGGACATGTGTTATTCGGACTCCAGCAACGGATAAGGGGCGACCACTGGATAAGGGGTGACCTTATTCACAAATTCAAAAAAATATTTTGGCGGGAAAATATTTCTTTACACAGGCAGATTTTTCGATCGGATTTTGGAGGAGTTTTTGTGCGATTCAATTGCTGAAACTTCATGGGTAGTTGTGATATGTCCTAACAAAGCTAGTGTGGGTGTTTGTTTCGATCAAATTTGTCTGGATAACTTGGTTTAATTCAAACAGGGAGTTGGAGGAAAAACATGAGCTTACACGAGTTGTGGTGAATCTAAACGTGTAATGCACGTGTTTGGAAGCCTTAATCAACACTTTGGAACGTGAAGAAGATTTATAAGGAATTTAATCCAGCTGCAGATGCGTAAAAATAAAAATCATTGATAAAAAAAGAAAGAAAATATCCCGAGTAAATGAAGATTATTTGGAGTTAATGGAGGAGATTCAATGTCGCAATCACGTATAAATATGTTCAAAAGGTATCATAGAAGGGGTGTCGAGATTTTGGGGGGCTGAGGAGAGCCAGAGAAGAAGAAAAAAATCAAGTTACAGAGCTGCCATTTTTCTGCTGCTGCACCAAGAACACGAAGAACATAAGACCCACATGGAGCAGTCTTATTTTGCTACAGTTTCAGCGACTGTCGGATGACAGTCTTATTTGTTACAGTGGCAGTCTTATTTGTTACTGTCGTTGGACAGTCTTATTTTCCGAGGGTCGTAGTTCTCTGGTTTGTAACAAATATAATTGTTAAAAACCCGGTTTTGAATTATTTCTCCCTTTTCATCATTTGTAAACACCCTTTGAGAAATAATAATGATTTTTGAGCGTGTTTCGAACATGATGAGCGGCTAATTCTCCCACAACCAAGGCAATGAGGAAGCTATTTACGCATGAATAATTGGCAACTATTTTATTTTCTCTAATATTTAATTATAATTCACTCAATCACTGCTTTTTTTGCAGAGTTTTAAATTGTTTGCGTAATTTTCCTAATCAGTTGTGATTCAATTAGATAGGTTTTGCTTTGTTTAGATAATCTATGCTTAAGCGATACAGTTGATGTTTGAGAATTTGCTTGATTATTAGTGAGTTAAGATATAAAGGACTTAAAAGATAATTAGAGTTTTGGATTATTTACCATCATTAATTCATGTGTAATAGTGGAATCAGTGTCTTGGTTATTTTCTCATACCTCTCGCCCACTTTGTTAATATTTTTGTATATAATTTTATTAAATCTTTAAATTTAATCTTTACAAGTCCCAGAGTTTGAACCTCATTACTACAACATCATTCAAAAATTAATATCAGCGTACCTCTATCATACAAGGTTGGCTCCTCCCATCCGGTCTTAACAATAACCAGTTGTTTTCGCAGCCTCTTATCCCTTTTACCTATAGGGTTTATGGTTACGAGACTGCACCCTGAGTGGGTTTTTCTTCGGGCCGAGTGCAGTATAAGCCAAGACTTGTCAAGAATGGAAAGGTACGCCCCTGGCACTCTTGACTCAACTGTGTACCTCGGCGCCTTGGTCAGATTCTGCACTCCTTGGGAGAGTTCTTATTACCTTAGTCGCCCAACCTAATTCATATGCTTAAGCTGAGAATCCAAGGTGCCTCTCCCGGATGGGCTTTATTGACCCCAAATCTCCATGACTCAGGTTCCGGTGGCGGTGTAGCCTTTCCCTGAGCCATGCAACATGTACCCCCTTATATGACGTACTTTAGGTCTTACATTTACCTCTTGCGAAATTATATTCGCGAACTGGGGTGTACGCCATAAAGGTTCGCCCCTTTCTCTTTTGTCATTGTTCTCTAATTGTCTTCTGTAGAATTCATTATCTCTGCGAGATTCTCGCACATCATCATATCGTATTTGCATTTCGCAACCTCAATTTTGTCATTCAATAAAATGTATTTTTGAGAATTTTATTTAATGCGAGAGTGTCACAACAAATTAATCATTCATACATTTCTTATTTTTATTACCTTTGCCATCCTCTGGTTCTTTATTATTTTCTGATACTGCTTCCTTGGTAGTGGTATGTTCACCATTTTTTTTTATTCTGAGCTAGCATTAGTTTCGCGACATCTCTTCTTCTTTTCGTTCGATTGCATCCACCATCAATTTCTCACTTCTTTGTGTTTCTTTGATTTTGTGTCGCCAACTTTCCTTCTTGTTTGCTCTTCCTTCTCAAGATTCTACCTCAGTTTCGTAACACCTCTTTCCTTCAACCCAATCTCCCTTTATGATTCCTACACCGCCGGGGTGAGGGAATTTGATGCACTGATGGAAAGTTGAAGCTACACCTATTATCCCATGTAGCCAAGGTCGACCAATTAATGCATTGTAGGGTGACTACGTCAATGACACATAACAGGATTTCATAAGATATTCCCTTCAATGGAATTCGCATTGTAACCTCCCCTTTAGGCTTGTTGACAGTACCATTAAAACCATATATCTTATATGTTGATGGTATAAGATCATCATCTCTTCCTCCCATAGTTTTATAAGTATGATGAAATAAGATGTTTACAGAGTTTCCAATATCGATTAGAATCCTATTAATTGCCCATGAATCTTCAGCTTCATCATCATCATCTTCTTTAGGTTTTGGATTAATTTATAATTTTACTACCAATGTATTATCATGTACCTCTTCACCTTCGGGGATTTCTTCTACGGTAAAAGAAAGAATTTGTTTCTGCCATTCCTCTAGTGGCGAGATTTTCGCAATATTCATAATTTCTCTTCCATCATTATCTCTTGCGAACACTCTACTCGAAACATTGTCATGAAAATCTTCAATTGTCTTGTATTAATGTACGATAGAGTGAAAGAATAGATTCTTTGCTTTTGCACCAACTTCTATAAAGAATGTTCCTTCTTTTTCACCGTGTTTACTTTGTGATGTTCTGGTGGTGGTGGTAATGGTTGAGATTGTGGGTGCCCTACCAAAAAGTGGTTTAGTTTTCCTTGATCTATTATTCTCAAAATTATTCTTTTTACATTTCTGCAATCATTTGTAGTGTGTCCATGAAAATGATGATAAGAACATAACTCATGACTTCTGTGGTTTGGAGGTGGTTCCGTTCCCATGTTCCATGGTGTTGATATATTCTCCATCAAAATTATAGCTTCCCATATTTTATCCACACTTGCATTTAGAGGTGGCGTCTTGGTTTCTTCCCATAATACCTTGTGACTTCGTTGTCCTCTATTATAGTTTTGTCTTTGACCTCCATAAGTTTCTTGCGGTTTATCGAGTCTTTGAATCTTGTTATTTCCACCACGATTGTAGAAATTTCTTTATCTTTCATATTCCTCTTGATCTCGGCTTCCCATAGCCACCAGTTTCTGTTGATTGTTGTCCGTCACCTTCCCTTGTTGTATTTGCGAAGTGCTCACAACTGTGTTTATTAGTTTGGGTAATAAGCTTGCATTCGCTACTTGTGAACTGGTGTTCGCAACTGGGTATGATTCCATGTCATTGTGATCGTATTCTTGACTCTGAAAATTTGGATATACAATAGGTTGGTTGCGAACATAGCATTGATAAATGATAAGATAAGATATATCTCATCCACACGGCCAGCCATTTCGCTACACATAGTCCTCCATCTTTTAGTTAGGTGCTTCAAACTTTCTCCAATCCTTTGTTTTAATCCAAACACGTCTTCAATACCAGGTCACGAAGAATTATTACTTATATATTCCCCCAGGAATGTAGTCTGCAAATGATTGAAGGATGTTATTGTATTCTTTGGTAGACCTTCGAACCATTTTAACGCCTCCCCTGTTAAGCTGGATGCAAAATACTTGCATAATACAACATCATGATTTTTCCATTGTAACATGCACCTCACGTAGGCTTTAACATGTTGAATTGCACAAGTTGTTCCATCAAAAGTGCTGGTTAATGCGGGCAAATCGCATTTCGGAGGTATTCCTCCTAGTTGTACTTCCCTTGTAAATGGAGTTTTCGCAGCTTCTTCTATAGCTTCATCTAATTGTCTTCTGTCTACCTCTCCTCTATTATTTAGAATTCCTCTCATTTCTTTTAATTCTTTCAAGATTTGTTTATTTACACCTGAATTTTGATCCATTGTTCTTTTTAATTTCGCCTCCCTTCTTTTGTGTTCATGTCTTTCTTTTCTCGCGAAATTTTGCATTTCTTCTTCATCATCCTCATCTCGTCTTCTTCTGCGATTCTCTTCCTCATCTCTATCTTGAATTTGCATATGATGATGTCTCTCATTTTCCCCTCCATGATTTTGTTCATTTCTCCCCAATTCCATTCGCTGTCTTTCAGCCATCCTCCGTACTCTATCATACTCTTCATTGATATTACCGTTATTCCGGTTTTGTGTTCCTCTTCTTTCTCGATTGACGTGATTGTTCTGGCGAATTGTTTCCTGAAGCTCTTGTTCTTCCATTTCCGCTCTCAATCTTTCACGTTTGCAAATTAAATGTGCTTGTTCAGCGTAATGTCTTTCAATTTCTTCTTCAATCGTTTGTTGATTTCTTTGAGCTTCTCTCTCATGTAAAATTCTCCTTTCTTCCTCTCGATTTCCTTCGCCATCTTGATTATTTCGTCCCTGACGTTGTCCATTCTCTTGATTTCTATCATTTTGCATATCATCAAAAAATTTCATTTTGTGGAATGTAACGATCATCAGTCCTTTCTCTATCCTCGCGATGTTCTTCATTAGGATTTGATATTTCTTCTCGAATATTATTTCCAGCATTAGATGTGGGTGAGTTTCGCCTCATCTCTCTTCTAGTCGATCTTGAATATGATTTTGTAATACTTCTCGATCTTCTACTATGTAGTCTCATATTTTCCATCCTCAATTCGTGATTTTGCCTTGTTATATTTGCACGTTCTTCTGCCTCAGCTCTTCTTTCTTCATGTATTCTTCGTCTCAACATTTCTAACGCTCCAATTTCCTCATCTCCATGAATTATTCCTTCATCTGCTTCTTGATTTCTCTCTACATGTCTATGGTTTCTGGTTTGCTGCTCTTCTTCTACTTCTTCTGCATAATTTGATTGCCAAGTGTGTGTACTCACCCTATCATAATCTATATTCCTTCATTGTACTAGTGCTTGCTGAACTGGTGGTTGAATTTGGTTTTCTCCATTATTTCTCATTCTAGTAGATTCTCCCATTTCACTTCTTTCCCTTCCAACAATTCTCTTGCTTCTTCTAACAGTAGTTGGTTGGTCTGATGTATTTCTTCTTCTAGCCATTTCTTCAATATTAATGAATTGCAAGAGATTATGTAAAATTCTTAATTGATCACTCCAAATCTTCACAAATCTCAATATTAATCTTCAATTTTTTCTAGAATAATCTTCAATCCTCCCTGTTTCTAGCGCCATTATGTAGTTGCAGGAAATCCTACACTACACCCTTCATAAGATTTCATTAACATTCAACTGATTTTAGATTAACAATCTTAATTTATTGATGAATCTTTGAACAATTTTACAAGAAAAGATAAAGAAATCAAGAATAACCACTGCTCTAAATTTTCTCTCTCCTATTTACTTGCTTCTCACTCAGAAAAGATCTCTCCTTTCGTTTACCACTGAACGACTATTTATAGGGAATTACATAGTGGATGACAGCTAATCTGTCCTTTATTCTCGGATACGGCTTGCGACATTCTCGCAACCTTACAAATGTTAATCTCGCAAACTCTCTTATTTTCGCAGGACCATCACATTTTTTTCATGATTTTAGCTGACGTCGTTTATTATGTCATTTCTGAAATTGTTCTGCGACGCTGTTGTGTTGTGTTGTTGATAATTTCGCTGAGGAATTATTGCTGCGAGATTCTGATCCTTCAATGATAGATTAATCTTCCTTGAAGCTACTCTCAAGAATGGTCAGGGTATTATGGACATTTTTGACATTTTTTTGTAGTTGTTCTGGTCAAATCATCAATAAGGGGAAGTCTATTGTAGTTTTTTCTCCAAATGTTCATCGAAGAGTTGCTAGTCATCTAGCTCGTGGGCTTCATATGAAGGCTAGTAAGAGTCCAGGATAGTGCTTAGGGTGTACTGTGCAATGGGTTAAACTTAAATTGGCAGATTACTTCCTTTTAAGGCTCACTAATAAGTTGCAGGATGAAAGATTAATTCTTTAAATTTTGTTGGTCGTGATATTTTAATCAAATTTGTTCTTGATCCTACTTTGAACCAGTTAATATCTTCGTCGTGTTAGTATTCTTCGTCATGTTGATAAACTTATGAGGAATTTCTTATGGTATAATAAAGAACGATTTTTTGGGGACCAGCCTTTTTTTTGGGGGACCATGGTTTTATTTTGGGTAAAGGCATTAGAAGTAATTCTAGGTTACCCCATATCTAGATATTTATTTAATACCTAATCTACCCTCTTAATTAATTTTAGGTTATGATTAGTGAAATGATTTAGTTAAAAACAATTAGTGAGATTAAATTAAAAGATGGGTTTATTATTAGTTGAGTAGAATTATTGAGAGAGTAGAGTTAGAGAAGATGAAGGAGAAAAACATGGAATTTTTTTTTCCAATTCACTAAGTTTGGGTATTCAAGTGATGAAAACTCATCTGATTCTTCATCTCCATCCTCTCCTAGAGTATTTGTTAATCTTCACAATGATCCGGATATGAGTTATTTCTTAGATGGTGATTCTATTCTTCCCCAAACTCAAACTCAAGATGAAAATGATGGATTTTGTCAACCACAACCGGAAGAAGAGTATTTGGGTATCCAGGTATGCTCAAAACTTAGATAATGTATGTTCAATTGGTCAGAAATTTCCTAAAAATGTAAATTTCTGAACTGGATTTTAGGAAGTTCGGTTACTTTATATGATGAACAAGTAACCGAACTCATCTGAAGCTGCATTTCGGTTGCCTCGTGAGATGAACAAGTAACCGAACTCATCTGAAAGTGTAGTTCGCTTACTTGTTCCAAACACGCAGGTTACCGAACTCTCTAATAATAGAATTTCTAGGAGTTACAGCGTTATGTTCGGTTGGTTCGCAAACTGCATGCACTTTTGATCTAACCGAACTTTACGTAATATAAGAGTATATAAGTTTACAAAGTTCGGTTCTTTCGCAAACTTGAACCTAACAGCTAACCAACCTTGAGTTCGATTGTTGCGATAAAATTCTGAAGTTACCAAACTTAACAACCAAAAAAAAAAGTGAAGTTCCAGCATCATGTTCGGTTACCCAGAAAAAATAGAAAGCAACCGAACTCAGAGTTCGGTTGTTGCGATAATATTCTTAAGTTACCGAACTATGTTGTAATTCCAATTGTTCTTGTTTCATTTCTTGTAGATTGTTTCCCAACCTATACCAATGGATGATCAACCTTCTTCGGTCGATATGTTATTTGAAGATACATCCCATCACTATGCTAATGATTTGGTATTTGACTTTCCCATTGATGCGAAAAATTGGGCTAGAGAACATGCCAAGAGAGTCAATTGTGTCTTGGTTTTGAATGAAAAAGAAAGCAACACTCGTTTTGAAATGGTTTGTGAGAGAAGTGGAGATCCCAATGTTAGTCACAAGAGGAAGGGTTATGAGTATAAAGGAAAGACGACGAAGAAGAACACAACGTGCTCAAATAAAATCAAATGTCTGTTCAAGCTAGTATAACAAGAGCAAATTAACGAAGAAATGGTTTCTCGCTATGGATAAGGTGGTAGGTCATCATAACCACGCTCGTCCAGATGATCTTGAAGGGCATGCAATGGACGCAAGGCTCAATCCTCAAGAAATGGAAAAAATCTAAGTATAGGAAAATGAGTATTCCACCTTCCACAATGCTTCGCTTATTAAAGCAAGATAACCCGGGTAACGTATCATCTTTGTACACCATTTACAATGAAATTGAGACGATTAAAATGAATGAATAGACAAGTAATGCAACAATTTTTTTTTTTGGCTCAAGAGAAAGGATATGCGGTTCAAAAGAAGGTAGGTCCGGACGAAAAAGTAACTCATCTCTTCATTTCCCATCCGAAGAGTGTTCAATTGGCTCAATCCTTCCATGTAGTTCTTATAATGGATTGCATTTACAAGACAAACAAATACGATATGCCATTGTTGAACATTGTTGGTCGTACGTCGACGAAGTCATCATTTACCATTGCTTTTTGTTTTCTAAATGACGAGCAAGAACCAAGTTACACTTGGGCGTTACAACAAGTGAAAGCGATCTACCGAGATGATGAGATCCCCGGGGTTATCGTGACGAACAATGAAGTAGCATTGATGAACGCAATAGAGAAAGTATTCCCATTAGCACATAATATGCTTTGTACATTTCATATATGGTGCAATGTGATGAATAGGTGTAAGCCTCAACTTTGTCCACCTAAGAGGATAGGATTGGAAGATATTAGTAAGCTACCAGAAGATAAACAAGCGGATGCAAAAGAGTTGTTCTCGAAATGTACCGGAACATGAACAAACTCCAAAGGCAAATATTTTGGGATGACATGCGGCCTATCATTTTTCCGCACACTTCGTAGAATGTGCAAGAACCGAATAAAGGCAAGGGCAAAGGTAGGCCAAAAACCAAAGAAACAAAAAAAAACAAGTTAGAGAATATGCAAAGGTGTTGGCTAAGAAGGCAAGTGAAATGACCCCTTTTACTAGAGATCCTTGTGGGAATGAACATACCGCGGCGAAATACCAAGAAGATTCGAAGAAAAGGGGAAGGAATATTATTCAAAATGGCGAGTCAAGTGAAAGGGATATGAATAAAAAAGGACCGATGTTAAAGTCTCCAATTGATGATACACCACCTCTTGTTGATAAAAGGTACTTGGAAGAGATACCTCCTTACATTAGAGATTACGTCATATCCATCAATGATGTCCCTCCGGATGGTAATTGCGGTTTCCACGTTTTCTTGCAACAACTATGGCCTTTCACTCAAGGTGCCAAACTATATGATGATAATCAAATCACTTATATTCGTCAAAGGATGAAGATGAAGCTAAAGGAAAAATCGGAATTTTACAAGACAATGTTGTCTGATGGGGATGATAGTCTCAACATGCAATTCCTTAGGTATCAAATCCGTCTCCACGGGGGCAATCCAATCACAAGGGATCATTGGATGGGCATGCCAATATGTGGGCACTTAATCTCCGACACATTCAATTGCGTGGTTCACTATTTCTCAAAAGGTGCTAGTTTCACATACACTCCCAAAACAACCATATGTGTCGAGCAACTTAGACGTAGGAGAGTGGTGATTGCGTTGGTTAACAACAACCATTTTGTAGGCTCCGGTTAAAAGACAATTTTCCATTGCCTCCAATATGCGCATACTCTTATTGGAATGGATTTAACCCCGACACGATGTTGGGTTGGTGCATTATGTATGAACATAACATGGAGATGTGGAAAGCTTTGGAGGAATCGAACAAAATTATACATGGACATGCAATTTCCCTTGAGGATGATTAGATGTACCCTTGGCTAAAATATATGTATGCTTTTGAACATCATCATATGAATGAAATATTGTGTTTTTTGGTATTATTTTATTGTTATTTGCTCATATTTTGTTGTTTTTCGCAATGCATTTTATAGAAGTTCGGTTAGAAAATGAGATTACAACACAATATCGAACTTGTTCATGACATAAGTTCGGTTAGGAAATGTGAATACATGACGTTGCCGAAATGAAATTATTAAGAACTTAATACCCAAAACGCATTATGAAAAAGTCTTTAAGGATGCAGAAATGATCTTCATATTTGAAATCCTTCCCTTTCCGTCGTCGCCATTCATTCTTTGACATCATAACGATTTCCTCGTATCTTTCCCTCCTAAGTCGATTCCACGCAACAATCCGATACAAAATCAAAAATTCCACAACTCTTTCTCGAATCTTTTCAAATCGATTGAACAAAGGTAGTTGGTCAAGGTTATCAACATTACCTGTATCGTCGCGGAAGTTCTCATGAATTTTCTCCCAAAAACTATTACTCATAACACCATTGACTCTTCTTTCTTCATCCCTCTTTGGAAAGCATAGAACGTAGTTTCTACAAATAGAAAGATCTTCTTCAAGAGTAAATTTATGACTAGGAATTTCCATTTTGATTGAAAGAAATGTTAACCATGAGACACATATATATAGCATTTAGGTGTGTAACGGATATAAAAAAGCTGTTTTTTGATTCAGATCAAGTACAATGTTGTCTCAAAGCTTGAGTTCGGTTGCTTATAAATTTGAACTAATAACCGAACTCAACCATTGAAAAAAAAATCAGAAGTTCCAGGCTTGAGTTCGGTTCCCTAGTAAAATTATGCAGGTAACCGAATAATGTCATGTTTTTTGGAACCCTGGAGTTCGGTTACAACGGACTTTCCTGCAGGTCACCGAACTGAACAAACGAACCTGACTCTGTATGTTTTGGCATGTTTTCGTTTTTGTTCAACCCTTGAGTTCGGTTACAACAAACTTTTCTGCAGGTCAGTTCGGTGACCTGCCCTTTTTTCACAGTTAACCGAACCTAACTCTGGATGTTTTGGCATGTTTTCGTTTTTGTTCAACCCTTGAGTTTGGTTACACTGCAAATTTGCAATCAAACCGAACGCAGAGTTCGGTTACATTGCAAATTTGGGATCAAACCGAACTACCTGTGTTGAATCCAAAAATTGAAAAATTGTAAAATTTTAATGTAATGACACACATGCATGACTATAACAACAACAATATAAGAGTACCATAACTAATTGTTTTAAGTCTTCCAAACATAAGACTACCAAATCCGCCATTGGAAAGTCTTCCCAACATAAGAAACAAACTATGAAATCCCAACTAAAATGTCTTCAAAACATAAGAAACCAAAGTACTAATTGTTGCAACCACTCATTTACGATGACCACTACGAGAAACTTTTTTATTCTTGCGTTTAGGAGCTCTAGCATTTCCCTCGTCACTGTTAGTGTCCTCTCCACTGCTTTGTTGTTCAACCATTTGACTTGTACCTTCACCTTCTTGGCGACTCCTCTTCACCGACATTGGATCAACAGTGGGGGGTGTAAAAACATGAGTCAGATCAATGTAGAGGTATGTCTGTTATTTAGTGTTCATCGGGTCTCCACTCTTGATCTTTTCCATCAGTTTCTTCAACATTTTAGCACTAGACTTTTTCTATTTAGAGAACAAAAGCATAAATAAACGACAATTATTTCTATTTTCAATCAAAAGCATAAATAAATGACTAGAAATAAAATACGAGAGAAATATCTTACCGCTGCATTCCATAAGATCGAAGCCTCATCACCACATTTAGGCGTATTCTTCATAATTTTCTGAGCCTCTTTCTCCACTATCTTCGCTTTCGCTTTCTCAGCACGAGCTTGTTTGACTTTGTTTATTACCAAAGGATGAGACCATTTTTCATACCATTTAATGTAACCCTCTTAAATAGTATTTGGATCATCAATGGAATCTGGCAAGTCTACAATAGGAACAATATACTCCGCAGTGTTTTTCCAATGGACCACAGATGGAGTAGGATCGTATTTGGTATCAAAATTCTTTTCGGTGTTCTTGGTTCCCCGCTTCGTCACCTTGAAGTTGAATTTGTCCTCGTTTGGGATAGTTTGGATACAAGAAAATTGTCTCAGTACTCTCTGAGGATTATACATTGTACAACCGCCAGGATGAAACAACGGTCCGTTGTAACCCGCTGTAGATGGTGGATTTTCGACAAGGGCTAAAATCGTAAACTCATAATTATACGAAGCTCTGATCCAGCAATCAGACGTGAGTATTGAGACACGGGTCTCTCATCGAATTCTCAATGGAGAGTACTTTCTCTCAGAGTACATGTAGATATGTAGTCTCACGACTGGACAACGGCATATCTCATGAATACTGAAAAAGCTCATATCGGGATAATTAATGCTCCTAGACAGCTTGCTCTGCTAGTATAGAGCCACAAAGTTAATTATTCCTAATTAATATTAATTCTGCCGTGACATTCACTACTGAATTCCCAGAATAATCTATTATTGCTCATATTCCATGGTCGAATCCACGACTGGTCTCATGGAATGGCAATAAAATTGCTCCTATTCCATGGTCGAATCCACGACTGGTCCCATGGAATGGCAATAAACAATTGTTCTGATTCTATGATCGAATCCACGACTTGATCTCATAGAATAACAATAACTATATTATCTCATTACTCCAATTTCATGATTGAATCCACAACTGGTCTCATAAATGGTAATAGATAAATCTTAATTACTCTGATTCTATGGTCGAATCTACGATCCCATGGAATGGTAATGCTCACTTTATTATTCTGAATTCGTAGTCGAATCCTCATATGATCTTATGAATTAATAATAAACATCTTATTACTCAGTTTTGTGAATTATTCTCCACCGAATTCCACAATTAGTAATAAATAATCAACAATCGGGCGTCTGAGCTACCTCTAAGTAAGCCCGATTTAAATGGTGAAGGTGTATTCAACGACGATACACTAACAGTCACCGCACGAATGAGTATTTCAAAATACAACGAAATGATGAACCTATGCAAAATAAGGAAGAAAATAATAAATAATTAAAAATATTGACCAGGGTGCTGTGAGCACGGACACACGACCGACCGACCGTGTCATGGTCAATCCCACGCCAGTTTTATATTTTTAATGCATTTTTATTATTTTCCATGATTTGATGAAAATTCTCTCATTTTATCAAATCTCCTTCGTCTCGAGGAAACTTCTCGGTTTCATAGTATTTTCATAAATTCGTAAAAAATAATATAAAATTAAGGAAAGAAGTGTGGGGCGTGACCGTTGGCCAACCGGCCATGCCTTGGTCCCAGCCGGCCCCACACCTCACGGTTCCTCATTATTTTATTATTATTATTTCTCTAATTTCATGAAAAAACTCCTTGATTTCATGGTATTTTGCACAAATCATCAAATAATAAATAAAATTATGAAAACTTGTGGGACCGGGCCACTAACCGGCCGACCATGCCCTAACCGGTCCCACACGCCCCTTGTTTTATTATTTTATTTTATTTTTCCTTGAATTCATCAAATTCCTTGATTTCATGGTATTTCTCTCAAATTAGGAAAAATTCCCTCAAATCATGAAAAATACTTAAAAAATATAAAAAATTATGAAAACTCGTGGGACCGGGCCCCTAGCCGGCCGGCACGCCCCCATGGTCCCACAAGCTTGTGTTTTTATTATTATAATATTTTTGATTCCTTGAACTCATGAAAACTCCTTCGATTCATGGAAACTCCCTAAATTCATCAAATTTCTAAAAATTCATGAATTTTTCATAAAATCATCAAAAATATTATAAAATTAAGGAAAATGGCACCACGGGACCGTGGTCACGCCCGGCCGACCATGCCTTGGCCTCGGAGGGCCCACGCCTCCTTATTCCTTATTTTATATTTATTTTCCATCATCTCATAGTGTTTTCCTCAGTTTCGTCGAAACCCTAATTTTGGCATATTTTCTCGAATGGATGCTCAATTGCACGCTAGAAAATATCAAAATTCTCAGGACTGAAACGCGGACGCCTTGGGGACACGAGAACGCTATCTTGACCGACCAAGATTGGATCTTTGGCTTACATAAGCCGGTCCCATCAAGTTTCACAGTTTTGACCTAATTTGCACAATTGCACGTATTAGGTCCAAGACTCTTCCAAACACTTTGGATATTCATGAAGTGATCATCAGGCGGCCACGTGACTACCCATGGACGGTTTCATGACCCCATGGTCGGTCCCTCACTCCGTCATAATTAATTAGGTTTTCTCACCTAAGGTTCAGACGAGCATTTTCTAATAAATGATTAAACCAGCATTTAATCATTCTTTCACTAACAAATCGTCAAATCTTCAGGATTTCTTTATATTTTCTCATGTGAGCATATGGACACTACATGATTGATCCATGGTCCCATATAGTCGCTCCCTCCTTCGTCCCATGCTTAAACTTCTGACGAACCATGAATTGATCATCCATTGATCAAATTAGGGTTTCTGAATCCAAGGATCATCATTCCAGATTCCAACCTTAATAATTTTACGACGACCTCATGGTCATTAATTTTATTAATTATTCTCGGTTCAACGACCAGTATTCTAATTAATATTTTTGGTACGCTGCCAATAATCTATCAGATGAGCAACACATGCTCAGACGATCAAATATTCACCAATTCATCACATGAGCAACACTTGCTCAGATGATAAATATTTTCTCAAACCAAGGAATATTGGTTCAACAATCAATATTCAACGATCCATCGAATGAGCAACACTTTCTCACTTCATCGTAAGAACTATACCTTTGTCTCGTGACATGTTCAATTCATGAGTTTCAGAACATCATGTTCAACTCAGCAACTACATGGACTCATCGTCCCATCAAACCACGAAGTCATCAATTGACTAACATACCACGAGACGTCAATCGTGTCACTTTGGGGGGATATCACTTAGGGTTTTGGTCTGGCGGTCTATGGGACGTGTGTTCAAACACACGATGGAATGTGAGCAAGTCGTGCAATCAGTTGAAGGAATTCACGAGGTAGTGGATGGAAAATCGACCAAGTCTCCACACGTTGAGCAACTGGTTTCAAACCCGATATCCACTTCCCCACTCCTTGATTCCATCAACTGTCACACTTCATGGGGTCATGGTGTCTAAAATTCCAGCAATATAAATAAGTCTCTGAATCATGATTGAGGGAGGGGCATCAACAGTATCATCAATCTCACGTCTCATCGACAACACGAGATCATCAACTCATCAATTGAGCAACTACTCTCAATTGAGCAATTTCAATCATTGAGAGCTTATCATATTCAGAATTCACACACCCACAATCTTTGATTACCATTGATTCCACACATTTCCCAGCTTCCATCCTGTAGATCAACCCATCCACTCTTGTGACCGAATTTACTCTGGAATGGTCATTGTCTTGATTTAGGCCGGAGTACTACAGATTGGTGTCTCGAATCTAAAGCACCCCCTTTGCAGCGGTGCATCTGTGTGAGGTTTAACATTTTGCTCGGTTCGAGGAGTCCCTTCCGTACGGTCGTCTCCTCAATTCCTTAAGAACCAGCAAATCGTTTTTCCCCATCTACAGATTGGCGACCACAGTGGGTGATCATTCTCTCGGTTGCAATCTCAATTCGGCAGGATGGTCGGTCTTAGGTATAGTTACCAATCCGGGTTCAACACCCAACTCTAACATTGCAAGTCCTAGTGGTACTCCCAGCAAGTACTACTCTTATTAACGTTGCGGGCTCTAGTGGTAGCGCTAACACCACTCCTTCGGCCAGCAATATCACGTCACATGTTACTATCACTCTTCCAAGCACTGGTGCTCCAGAGATCGTCCCTGCAAGTGACGACACTGGAGCCATCAACAATCCACTCTTCGGTTGGTCTCCTGAAGAAACCAGAGGAAATCATCTTGATCTCATGAAGGTCAGACTGACGTGGCTCCAACGCAGAAAGAGTTGTATGCTTATCTCAAAACTCTTACAGATAAGTTTGCGTCTGAACGAACTCAGCCTCAGCGCGAAAAAGGAGAAGCTAAAGAAACATCTTAAACTGCTGATCCTGAAATCTCTCCAATCCATGTTGTACAAAATGAAGAATTCTGCAAAGCTGCAGATGACTCTCCAGCAAAGGAACTTGCAGGCTTCATCGCTCGTGAGGACCTGGAACGCTTCATGGAGGATCGAGGAAAAGACAAAGCATCATCTGTTCATCGTTATCAACCTTCATACCCTGTTGCTACGCAAATAATTTTTTTCTCGAAGGGCTACACTTCCCCAATGTTCGCACTATATAACGGAACATGGAGCGCTCGAGAACACGTCTCTCGATCCCTGGAGGCACTAGGAGAGCATGAACAAAACGAAATGATCCCAATCTACAGAGCCTTTCTCTGCGACTCCAAACTCTCTCAGAACTTCATGAAGCAGCCAAACGATCAGCGACTACTACACCTGCTTTGCTGAGCAAAGTCTACAAGGTCGAGGAACCTCGGAGCAGAAGATGCCTGATCAACAAAAAATACAATGTCCAAACTTCCATGAACGTTATTGCTCAAGAAAAAGGAAAGCTCCTGCTCAAACATGAGATATCCAACACCTCATCCTACAAAAGCATTAAGAAAGGATAACCAATCTTACACAAACCTCGATCCGGCATTAACGAACGGGGAGATGATCGGACATACTCAAACTTATCATGAAGCAGTGATCGAGTTACTAGAAGTCTGTGTTCAAGATGGTGCAATCAAATTGCTGCTCATCATAGAGAGCCAACTGAAGAAAAATGAAGAAACCCAGGTACTGTCACCTTCATAGATTCATCAAATCATCCAACAAGTAACTGCAATATTTTGAAGCAAAATTTCAAAGAGAAGGTTGATCCAAAATAGATTCAACGATGGAGTGAAGGAGTACAAAAGAGTCCTCTCCCAATCAGAAGCTTTACACTCTCTCTGAACAACCTATCAAAGAGGCAATTCAATCCTGGTCGAACGTGAATTGCTCTATCTGTCGAAGGCACGAAGGAGAGACATGTTTACAGCACTGAACACATCATGTCAAGAAGTCCATTCCGAAAATACTTCTTGAGCCTCCATCCACGGACCAAGAGGTGTACGACTGGGGACTACTTACCACAGTCAATCTCAGAAGAAAAGAATTGGGAATAACGTTGATCGATGCTGACACCGCTATCAACAATATTCCACTGAAAACCATCGGATCCACATGCATCACTCGACAAGAAGATACTCATGCTTCATCTCAATCAGAGACCTTGAAGGAGCGCTCGGAAACACTTATGGCTACATCATTCTCAAAGTGAACATAAGTTCAACCTGTACAGAAACCAAGTTTCACATAATCAGGAAGATCCAGGATATGACACGTCCTTCAGAAGAGCGTGGATCCATGCTGAAAAGATGGGTACTTACAAAGTGCCTTTGGTTACATATCTCTCCAACAAAGAAAGTTCTGATCCAGAAGATTTGACGGACATTCCATCATCAGAGAACTTGGAGGAATTTCGAACTTTGACGAGATTGAAGCAAGAACCTGCAAAAGATGCATAGACGTTCATCAAGAGGTTCCACACTCAGGCAAGTCTCATTCCTCCCATGTCTACGTCATTTATTTCCTCACATGCTATATAGCATGTGGACTTAATTCTGCTAGCAACTCTGCAAGACGTTATGAATGGTAACTTCACCGCATTAGTATTTTACCAAGTGGTTGAATCTGACATTTCTCTGAATCGATCACTGAGACATTCATTGCTGAGATGATATCCAAACATGGCAAAGAACACTTTGGGAGTTTCTACATAGCCTTGCAGGAGCGTCCATGTGTGCCAAAAAATTAGAAGCTCTGACTTCTGCACAAGTGTTGAATCCCACTGCTACAATGAAAGGAATTTTGAATCAACAGAAGAAAGTCGGGGCCCAGACAATCAAACCTAAGACATGCTCAAGGGGTATGACGCTTCAACGCTCAATCATCTAAGAAGCCTTCAAAACTGTACTCCCAATCAAAGAGTACACCTTCGATAATGGCGCTTTTGGCTTCAACACAAATATCTCGACACTGATTCAACACCAGCACGACACTACATTCGATAATCTTCATTATCTTATTATAAGACTTCTGAAGCAGATGCAACATCATTCACACATGAATGTTACCAACTCCTTCAACATACACTGGGAAACCTGAGGTGATTCCGTGAAACATCATCGACGGGACTTCCCTACATCACAAAACCCTACATGACTGAGGAACTTGTTCCCTTCACCGATCTAGAACGGAGATTTCTGCTGCTATCTTCCACAACAACGTGGATTCACTCACTTACAAAGCCTCTTCACGATACAATCATGCTTTCAAGAGCACTCAGGTTGAACTCCCAGTATATCGGATTCTCAACTCACTAACTAGTTCGTGAACGTAAAAGGCTCACTAGATGAAGGAACAAAAATTATATCTATAATCATAGTTCTAGCCTTTTCGGTCTTTAGAGCAACTTCAACCATGGTATCAATATCAACAATAATCTATAGAGGAACACCATCCATGATCTTAGCATCGACAAGGATATCTGGAACATAATAATACATGGTCTCAGCACCAACAACGGTCTCATGAGCAACATCCTCATGACAAGGCTCCATCAACTAACCATTCTCTGAAGTATTGCTCGAGGAAACAGACTTCTCGAAGCACTAATGATTCATATCAAGGCGTGTAGACATGAAATATGCTCACATGAAAGTCTTTTTGAAGATTGCACGATGGGCGGGCACAACACTAAAGTCTTCTACAAGATGTTCTCATCACCTCTGCAAATGACATACAACATACTTCAGCAAATGGGTTTACAAAAATGTACCAACGAGTGAGGAATGAGACTATACTTCCTCAAAAAAAGATGTTCATCTATGTCTCTTATACAACCTACCAAAAGGGCACATCAATTGGACGTACGAGCTGAAAGATATGGACTTTATCGTCAGGTCTATGAAATCTGAAAATTTTGTACGGGATTAAAAATTACAAATATGCACGCTTCGTTGGATGACCTCTACAACTCCAAATTGAGTGATTCTTGTCTCATGGGATAACACAGTCTCTTAGCTTCAAAAGTTATGGTCAAGCATCAAATTCCGACGTCGTATGAGGTTCCTACATCTTCCAGAGCGTACAATATGCAAGCAGCAATTCTTAGACAGTATTCATGACTTCCACAGTCGATCGGTGTCCACCAGGTCTTTCCACTAAGTACTTCATCAAGGTATCTCTAACTTCGACTATCTAGGTCTTTACATTAATTTTTCAACCTGGGTCCTCTATCCAAGTCTTGACAGAAGAAGAGAAAACGAAGAGGAGAGATCTAACCAAAATACTGGGGACTGACGATCCACTGATCATGACGACCAGTTTCACAGTCCAAGACTCGTGGCACCAGACTCTCATGTGCTAATCATTCATCATAAAATTAATGCTACCATCGGGACATGAAACTGTGGTCATTACATCATCCCCTCTCAAGAGCAACCTCAGCTATGGTCCCATGACCAAGGTTTCAGAAGCGATGTTTCTACGACTGACAGAAGCAAGATGGCGCTGCAAGCACCATGATCATGTATCAATCAAGGGGTCCTGATCTAAAATAAATCAACGACATTAAAATCCTTCACCAACCGTTCAAGACACAAGCAAATGGTCTAAGAACACAACATGAGTGTTTTACAACAAGCTCGGCCGAGATGATTTTACACTGTCCTGTACAAACCGACGAGCTTGGAGTAATTGGTGAAGAATCGATGGATGAGTCATATACCATTCTCTTCGTATGAAGGTCCTCTATAACATACCCAAAATTCAAAACAATTGGAGAAACGAGCAAAGAGTTGTGGCCAAAACATTGGACCACATGCCATCTGAAAATTTTCTGAAGGTCTCCTGGAAGTTTACTGTTTCGTTGATTTCACATTCTAAACATGATAGGAACTCAAAAATATTCTTTGTGAAAGTTTGGAAATTTTCTGGGCATGAGGATACATGGGTCGACCGCGAAAATCCGACATCAGACGAAGATTCTACAACAATTTCAACGAAGACCTAACTTCTGAATTTTCTGATGACGAAATTTTTCATTCATCCAATCAGGAGCTACACCATCAACACAAAGCCGAACTTCATCTTCATCCAATAGTCTCACTTGCTGAAGTCGGCGGTGCTTCTGCTAATGAGGGACGACTCTCAGATGATCGAGAGACATACAATATGTCAGCTTCCAGTGTCTCTGAAAGGTTGATTTTCCTCAGTATGAGCATCCGCAGAAGTCTTCATCTTTGACTTGATATTTTTGGAGCGCTCCACGGAAGATCCCTAAGTGTGGCTGTAACCAGAAGTCACCACTATCTGAGGCGCAAGGCATGGAGTCATGGATATGCCAATAACAAACACGCAACAATAATGGTAATCCTCAACTCTTACTTATTTACGGTTTCAAGAACCTAGTGATAATAACGTAAAAATCTCGAAAAACTTGCTCGCTTCTTCAAACTTGCCAAGACGAGCAAAATTCATTATTTAAAGTCAACACCTGACTTTGCGTGAAACTATGAATAATTCACATAACCTTTCATGTGAACATTCGTTGATTTTCTACATGTGTGCATATACTATAAAATCGCAAAACTCATACATACATTATTTCATCACGTACACAATTGCTTACTTTTAGCAATTGCTCAAAAATCATGTCTTGATTTTCATAAATTCGTGAACAACCCACGTAAATTTTTACTATGTGAACACTCATTGATCTTCAAAAATTGTACAGACGTCCATTCTACAATTGTGAAAACTCACATATAGACATTATTTCACCATGTATAATTGTCTACTTTCAACAGTTGTTCAAAATCAAAACATTGATTTTACAAAATATATATATATTCAACGTGCAACTCACGTAAATTTGAAAAATATATCTATATATTTTTGCTCCCTCGCACGAGCATCTGTCTTTGAAGCGAGAGTATATTTTCAAAGATTTCGGAAAGCTCGAAGATAAAAATTTTCATGAAGGCTCATAAACAAAATTTTATTACTAACATACGCACGTCTATCAAAAAAAAATTTCTCTCGTACGAGCATCCACCTTTGAAACGAGAGTTTATTCCACTTTGTGAAATCTCACATATTTAAAATATAAAATTCCGGTTTTCGTGAAAGCTCGAATTTTATATCATTAGACTCAGGTCTATTTTGTTTGTTCCTTAAACTAACAAACGAACGAGCGTCTATTCATAAAACAAGGATTTCCTTATTGGGCCCGGCCCGCGAATCCTAACCGACCACGGACTCGTCGTCCAAACCAGTGGTTCAACACCAATTTATGCTCATCAAACGAAGCTCCAATCATGACATTGAAGCCTTCATCAAGTCGTGGTTTGCTCATGCTCTCTAAATCCGGTAACGTCTCAACTTACGACTAAGTTCAATTACTGGTATTATTATTTATGGCCGGATAATCACCATTTAATGCTGACTGAGGAACACAACTTTCCTCAGTAAGCAGAGGAATTAATGCAGATGGTGGATTTTCGACAAGGGCTAAAATCGTAAACTCATAATTATACAAAGCTCTGATCCAGCAATCAGACGTGAGTATTGAGAGACAGGTCTCTCATCGAATTCTCAACGGAGAGTACTTTCTCTCAAAGTACATGTAGATATGTAGTCTCACGACTGGACAACGACATATCTCATGAATACTGAACACTTTCAGTGATTATTTCTATATAGTATCACGATATGGACGGCTCCTAGACAGCTTGCTCTGCTAGTATAGAGCGATAACGTCTTCAGGAACAAAGAACGAGTTTACCCTGACTATATAAAGGATATGACTTACCGAAAACCTCATATCGGGATAATTAATGCTCCTAGACAGCTTGCTCTGCTAGTATAGAGCCACAAAGTTAATTATTCCTAATTAAGATTAATTCAGCCGTGACATTCACTACTGAATTCCCAGAATAATCTATTATTGCTCCTATTCCATGGTCGAATCCACGACTGGTCCCATGGAATGGCAATAAAAATTGCTCCTATTCTATGGTCGAATCCACGACTGGTCCCATGGAATGGAAATAAACAATTGTTGATTCTATGATTGAATCCACGACTTGATCTCACAGAATAGAAATAACTATATTATCTCATTACTCCGATTTCATGATCGAATCCACAACTGGTCTCATAAATGGTAATATATAAATCTTAATTACTTTGATTTTATGGTCGATCTACGATCCCATGTAATTGTAATGCTCACTTTATTATTCTGAATTCGTAGTCAAATCCTCAGCTGATCTTATGAATTAATAATAAACATCTTATTACTCAGTTTTGTGAATTATTATCCACCGAATTCCACAATTAGTAATAAATAATCAACAATCGGGCGTCTGAGCTACCTCTAAGTAAGCCCCAATTTAAATGGTGAAGGTGTATTCAATGACGATACACTAACAGTCACCGCACGAATGAGTATTTCAAAATACAATGAAACGATGAACCTATGCAAAATAGGGAAAAAAAATAATAAATAATTAAAAATATTGACCAGGGTGCTGGGAGCACGGACACACGACCGACCGACCGTGTCGTGGTCAATCCCACGCCAGTTTTATATTTTTAATGCATTTTTATTATTTTCCATGATTTGATGAAAATTCTCTCATTTTATCAAATCTTATTCGTCTCGAGGAAACTTCTCGGTTTCATAGTATTTTCATAAATTCGTAAAAAATAATATAAAATTAAGGAAAGAAGTGTGGGGAGTGACCGTTGGCCAACCGGCCATGCCTTGGTCCCAACCGGCCCCACACCTCACGGTTCCTCATTATTTTATTATTATTATTTCTCTAATTTCATGAAAAAACTCCTTGATTTCATGGTATTTTGCACAAATCATCAAATAATAAATAAAATTATGAAAACTTGTGGGACCGGGCCACTAGCCGGCCGTCCATTCCCTAGCCGGTCCAACACGCCCCTTGTTTTATTATTTTATTTTATTTTATTTTTCCTTGAATTCACCAAATTCCTTGATTTCATGGTATTTCTCTCAAATTAGGAAAAATTCCGTCAAATCATGAAAAATACTTAAAAAATATAAAAAATTATGAAAACTCGTGGGACCGGGCCCCTAGCCGGCCGGCCACGCCCCCATGGTCCCACAAGCTTGTGTTTTTATTCTTATAATATTTTTGATTCCTTGAACTCATGAAAACTCCTTCAATTCATGGAAACTCCCTAAATTCATCAAATTTCTTAAAATTCATGAATTCTTCATAAAATCATCAAAAATATTATAAAATTAAAAAAATGGCACCACGGGACCGTGGTCACGACCGGCCGACTATGCCTTGGCCTCGGCGGTCCCAAGCCTCCTTATTCCTTATTTTATAATTATTTTCCATCATCTCATGGTGTTTTCCTCAGTTTCGTCGAAACCCTAATTTTGGCATATTTTCTCGAATGGATGCTCAATTGCACGCTAGAAAATATCAAAATTCTCACGACTGAGACGCGGATGCCTTGGGGACACGAGCACGCTATCTTGACCGACCAAGATTGGCTCTTTGGCTTACAGAAGCCGGTCTCATCATGTTTCACAGTTTTGACCTAATTTGCACAATTGCACGTATTAGGTCCAAGACTCTTCCAAACACTTTGGATTTTCATGAAGTGATCATTAGGCGGTCACGTGACTACCCAGGGCCGGTTTCATGACCCGATGGTCGGTGCCTCACTCCGTCATAATTAATTAGGTTTTCTCACCTAAGGCTCAAACGAGCATTTTAGAATAAATGATTAAACCAGCATTTAATCATTATTTCACCAACAAATCGTCAACTCTTCAGGAGTTCTTTGTATTTGCTCACGTGAGCATATGGACACTACATGATTGATCCACGGTCCCATGTAGTCGCTCCCTACTTCGTCCCATGGTTAAACTTCTAACGAACCATGAATTGATCATCAATTGATAGGGTTTCTGAATCCAAGGATCATCATTCCAGATTCCAACCTTAATAATTTTACGACGACCTCATGGTCATTAATTTTATTAATTATTCTCGGTTCAACGACCAGTATTATAATTAATATTTTTGGTACGCTGCCAATAATCCATCAGATGAGCAACACATGCTCAGACGATCAAATATTCACCAATTCATCACATGAGAAACACTTGCTCAGATGATAAATATTTGCTCAAACCAAGGAATATTGGTTCAACAATCAATATTCAACGATCATCGAATGAGCAATACTTGTTAACTTCATCGTAAGAACTATACCTCTGTCTCATGACATGTTTAACTCATGAGTTTCATAACATCATGTTCAACTCAGCAATTACATGGACTCATCGTCCCATCAAACCACGAAGTCATCAATTGACTAACATACCACGAGACGTCAATCGTGTCACTTTGGGGGGATATCACTTAGGGTTTTGGTCTGGCGGTCTAAGGCACGTGTGTTCAAATACACGATAGAATGTGAGCAAGTCGTGCAATCAGTTGAAGGAATTCACGAGGTAGTGGGTGAAAAATCGACCAAGTCTCCACACGTTGAGAAACTGGTTTCAAACACGATCTCCACTTCCCCACTCCTTGATTCCATCAACTGTCACACTTCATGGGGTCATGGTGTCTAAAATTCCAGCAATATAAATAAGTCTCTGAATCATGAGGGGCATCAACAGTATCATCAATGTCACGCCTCATCGACAACATGAGATCATCAACTCATCAATTGAGCAACTACTCTCAATTGAGAAATTTCAATCATTCAGAGCTTATCATATTCAGATTTCACACACCCACAATATTTGATTACCATTGATTCCACACATTTCCCAGCTTCCCTCCTGCAGATCAACCCATCCTCTCTTGTGACCGAATTTACTCTGTAACGGTCATTGTCTTGATTTAGGCCGGAGTACTACAGATTGATCTCTCGAATCTAAATCACCCCCTTTGCAGCGGTGCATATGTGTGAGGTTTAACATTTGTCTCGGTTCGAGGAGTCCCCTCCGTACGGTCGTCTCCTCACTTCCTTAAAAACTAGTAAATCGTTTTTCCCCATCTACACCTGCGACTGGTGATAAATCAATATACTCAACATCAACATCTTCTTGATCTTCATTATAAAAGTATAGATGGAAAACCACATCTTGAAGCGTCAAAGCATCCATTTTCTCCCTCAACCTCAACACCTTCTCTTCATTTTTCTTGTCCTGTGAGTTCAAAAATGCATATTTACCCGTTGTAGGCTTCCCATAAGGCCAAGGATCGTGAGAATGAGAAAATTTCAGTTTAGGGAAGTGGTTGTACACCCAAAACTATGAGAAAAACCAAGAAAAGATACATTCACAGTATGATTAGTAACAATACACATTAATTCAATTATGAAAAACAAAGGAAAACTTAACGGCGTACCTGAACAAGGGTGTATAACCCTCCAAAGTAAAGACTCCTTAGCCTCAAAGCTTTTCTAAGCTCCGCTTGAACGAATGAAAGAACCGCAATGCCCCAACAGTAGTTGTCCACCTCATCAAGTGGGTCCAATAACTGGAGGTAATGGGCATTTACCACATGACCTGAAGTGTCAGGGAAGAAAATGCTTCCTAGTTGGTATAACAAATAAGCAGTCACATGGTGCTTAAGCTTCTCCTCGGTCATCACCAACTTTCCTTTAAGAACCAAATCTCTCGTCCCTCCAAACTCATCAAACAAGGTCTTCATCTTGATATTCTTCAACGTCTTCTTAGCTGTGCGGTCTGCATTAAACGGATTATACTCATCACATTTCTTAGGATTTTTTGAAGCTCTTCTAAACTCACATTGTGCCTTCCTATCGCTCCATCCTAGACACCTTTCAACCAACTTTTCAAGAGCTTCAAAAGTCATATTGGGATCGTATCCATCTCGAACACTTTTTCCAGTAATTGGTAGGCATGTGATTCTAAAACAATCATCCGGAATTATTGCCATCTCGCCAAACGGTAGAAGGAAAGTATCCGTCTCTGGATAAGCCCTATCGGCAAATGCTGTAACAGCGACAACATCAAATTTTTGGTGCGCTTGTTCTATCGCTTTCCAAAGTACACAATCACATACCGCCTTCTTGACCTCATCACACTCAATCTCTATATTCCATTTCTTGTTCTTTTGACGTTTTAAAACATGGACAACATCATTATGGTCCTACAATAACAAGATCGTATCTTATATACAAATCTTCATGGTTAAGATTCAATACCTTGGTCGCAAAGATCTTGGCAGGCCATGATTTTTTGTATCCAAACAATTTCTCCCCTCCATCTCTAGGAGTACCACAAGTTGGGTTCTCTGGCGGCAAGCACAGATCTTGTTCAGGAATGTATGCATATCTAGCACAAGGCTTTTTAGGCGTCATTTTAACTTTTTCAACTTCCCCTTCCGCTTCCTGTTCATCTTCTTCATCGTCATCTTCCTCATCTTCTTCACCTTCATCATCCTCATCTTCTTCACCGTCATCATCATCATCCTCATTTCCTTCTTCTTTTTCAGCTGGTTCCTTACCTCCTCTTTGATTATTTTCTACATTGACCACGTCTTCCACAATCTCCCCATCATGTTCTTGATTACCCATGTCTTCCACAATCTCTTGATTGAATTGTTGAATGACATTGTCAACATTATCTCTATTGACATCGTCTGGGTTGACAACATATTTGGCTCCACGCATATTGGCACTTAAGTGTATCTTACCTCTAGGCGGGGGAGTTATCAAATCTTCCGGTAGTGGTTGGTTGGATTTCTTACCTTTGACACTAATAAAGAAAACAAAAGATATTAGGAATAACTCACGAAAAAAAGGCCAACTAAAAAAAATTATTGGTGATTCAGGGTAAGGTTCGGTTACCAGAGCATTTTTTGCGAACAAACCGAAATCATAGTTCAGTGTTCGGTTATAAGAGAAATAAAAATAATGGGAAAAACAGTAAGGTTCGGTTACATGGCAAAAAAAATTTCTTATGTTTTTAACCCTAGAGTTCGGTTACATGGAAGTTTTAAAAATTTTGCGAAACAACCGAACAAAGTTGATAGAGTTCGGTTATAAGAGAAATAAAAATAATGGGAAAAACAGTAAGGTTCGGTTACATGGCAAAAAAAAAATTCTTATGTTTTCCACCCTAGAGTTCGGTTACATGGCAGTTTAAAAAAATTTGCGAAAAAACCGAACAAAGTTGATAGAGTTCGGTTTTAAGAGAAATAAAAATAATGGAAAAACAGTAAGGTTCGGTTACATGGAAACTTTTTTCTTATGTTTTTAACCCTAGAGTTCGGTTACATGACAGTTTTATACATTTATGCGAAACAACCGAACTCGTCAGTTCGTAACATAGTTATAAGCATATAGAACCGAACTGTTCTTAGTGTTCTTCAGTTCACGGAGTTCGGTTAAAAACCTAGGGAAACTATAAACACGTTCTAACCGAACTCAACACTGTAACTACCAAACCTATTTTGTTGATTTCTATTCAATTTCATCGATGAAAAACAAATAAAAATGAATGGGTTTGTTGGGAAATACCACCGGATCGGTCCCATGCCAGATTCAGGGTTGTTCTTGCGACTGTTACGATGAATTAAAGCTTCACCTTCCGGTTCAAGTTCTTCTTCAATTTCATTTTCTTGATTAGCTAAATGTCCTAATGACGGACCTGTTCCTGGGAGTCTTTTGGTTTGCTTTCGAAGAACCATTGTAACTGCATATTTTCTGACTACTACACCCAAGTAAGATTAAAGACTAAAAACTACTTAAACATACAAGATTCATCATGAACAAGATGTAAATAGCATGAAATGTAAAGATTGAAACAAGCATATGACATGGTTCGGCCATGAAGACCTACGTCCACGGATAAGAAGATGTTTTCTTATTGATTATAAAAGGTCTTACCCTTGAAAGTATTACAGATCTCTTCTAGATTTCTCACTTTCTCTCTATCTAAATCTCTCTTAGGAATTCTCTTTAGAAAAACCATCTAAGATTACATAAGTTATCCATCTCCTGGTACATGGATTGGTATTTATTGACAGAATAAACTCGTAGTCGCTTGATCGTCCGAGCTGGGTGAGATGTCCTCGATCGTCCTGGCTCCTTCGGACTCGCTCTATACCGTCCCTCGTGATGGCATACTTGGTTCTCCCTCCGAATTGTCTTTCTCTCCCTTGGATCGTGTTGCTCTTCTGTGGAGAACCTCGGGTTCCATCGCCTCTGGGTCGTAGTATAGATCGTACGAGTCTTCTGTCACGATGCCCAACTACCCAAGTACGGTTCTTATCCTTCATTAAATGCAATCTTTCTTTTTAGACTTGACCGTCTGAGCAGATTAGACCTTTACACACACGCGTCATTCATGTGGCATTTGTGCAGTTGCCTCGACTGAGACAAATCCTTCTCTCAACGGATGATTCGATGTTCCAACCTCATCATCCCATCATATATTCACCCCTTGGGATGTTGACACGTGGACTTCGGGTATTTTACCCACACATTTTGCTCCTTTTCTTTGCAACTTGCCGAGGGCATGATGGGAAGAAAACTATGTAACCGTCGCAACTTTTCCGCCACATCCCTAGTTTACGCCACGTATGAATTTTTAATGCGCTTTTACCCGTTGGACTTGAGGCGCCGGTTGGTGGTCCTTTGGTTTCTTGTAAAATCTATTGAGAGGAGAGAATGTCGCCTTTAATATCTCTTTTTAGAGTTCAGATCTTTTTCATTCTTTCTCTCCTTTGTCTCATGTTGTTTCTTCTTAACTGCTTGTCTCCTATAAAGAGATTTATAATGTCTGGGAGGAACTCCCCATCTCGCTCCTCAAAACGGTATGGTCCCTTCTTTTTTTTTTTACTTTTGTTTTCTCCGATGATTATCGTCGATATCTTTTCGTCTGTAATCATCCGGTTTTGTTAGTATCAATGATTCTTGTCATTGCTTCCTTCCCTTTTTTGAGTTATGTGGTTATTACATTCATTTTGACTGGTAACCTTCCTCTTTTGCTCCGGATATGAAGCTTTTGCCGCCATTGTTTCCGGCAGTTCTTGCCGGTGTATGTTTGTTTTAGTCTGATTTTTCTTTTCCATGTTAGCCATTGTTCTCACTTCTTTGCTTCCGTTTGCTTTCTTATCAGTCCTGGAAAAGCTCCGATGAGAGCGCCCAGTTCTGAGCGTTTCTTCGGCCTGTCTGATGAGGCGTTTTTAGAATCGGTGAGGGTTAGGCACCGTCTCCAACGGTTCAATATTTCTTTTGCCACTCCTGAGGGGCAGTTTGGTGTTCTTTCCAAGGATCTCTTCGAGAAGAACCCATGTGGTCCTAACGAGATCATAGTTTCGGTGGGTCAACTTGACGCTGGCCTTCGTCTTCTTCTGTACTGTCCGTTGAATACTTTCCAGTACGAGGTACTATGTAAGCTTGAACCCCAACAATCCATTATCAGCCCAATGGTAATTTCTATCGGATCGCCCGAGAGTGTAATCGTCAAAGTCAAGGCAATATTACTCAACACGAGTTGAATCGATTTACTCCCGATCAGAAGGATCTATATAACTCTGATACTTTTGTGGAGAATTACTGGTGTCACCAATCCGATACTTATGATGGCTTTGGAGTTGGGATTTCTAGGTCTCGGAAGAGCGCCCGAGATTCTCAGTATATGTCCGATTTGGATCCTCCTGTTGCTACTCAGAGTACTATTCGCAAGACTCACGATCCCAAGTGGCTTGTTGCTCCTATCCGAATTGTGGGACCTTACATTTATGGTTGGGATGAGCTTGGTAATTTTCTTCCTTGTATTCCTGAGATGCACGCCCATCTTCCTGGCTATAGGCCATGAGAGCTTAAGTGGGTCATCCCTCGTAGGCGTTTATCTCAGTCATCCCGAGCTAGTGAGGATGCTAAGGTAAAAAATACTTGTCCTGATTTTTTGACGTGTATATATATACCTTTCCCCTGTTTTTTTCCTTAGAAGCCAATGTATTTGTGTGGTTTGGCAGAGGAGAAGATTAGCTGATGGTGCTGGTCCATCGAATGCTCCTGCTGTTGCTATTGAACATGTCATGGAAGTGGATGCTTTGTTTGGTGAGAATGAAATGTTGGATGTCTCCGATTCATTCTTCGAGGACCTTGATCAGACTTTGTTGGCTGATCCTTCCGATCCTGGTGTTGCCTTTAGATCAGAGATAATTCTTCCCCAGGCGAGGGATATCGCTGGCAGGGGTGCAGGTGTTGGTGACGAGGTAGGCGATGGTCTTATTGTGACTCCGAGTGTTGGTGGTAGTACCCCGAGTGTACCAAGAAACTTTGCTAGTGGTTTTCCTTCTGCTCCAGCGGGTCCGTCTGGTGCTTCTTCTTCTACGCCCTGGTTTAGTGGCGGATCCGAGTCGATGAAGATCATATACTCGGATAGGTATGCTCAGCTGAGAGATGACGAGCAAGCTCGTATCCTGGCGTCTTTAGACAGGTATGCACAGCAACAACTGGTGTTATCGGTATGCAGTGTTTAACTTGTTTCAGTTTTTCATCATTGTATGATTTGTCGTTTTTTTCCCCAGTCTTGACTGGTATTGTTGTATTTCTAGAGCAACAATTTGAGGATTGGTATGCTAGCCGAGGCTCGTGTTGCTATGAGGAAGGCCAAATCTGCTGAGCAAGAGGTTTAACTACTTCGTAGCGCATTGGCATTGGCGAGGGATGAAGCATCAACCTTTCATCGGGATAAGAAGGAGTTAGAAATTATTTACCCGTTCCATATCCTTAATATTGCACCTTCTTGATAGGGATGAGACTTCTGAAATAGTCCCTGTATTGGTAGTTATGGTCAAATGATTGGAGGAGCAGTTAGATAATGTTGGTCATAGACATGCTAGAGAGCGCAATGGTCTTAGACTCGACGTCAGCGCGCGTCAGCGTAAGATTGACTCCTTAGAGCAAGAGAATGTGAAGTTGCATGAGGATGTCGAGGTACATCGGAGATGCACTGTAGAGCTACGGGACTTGCTTGAGAAATCTAAGAGAACAACTGTGGAGCGTTCAGATGAAATCAAGGTGCTTCGAGCGCAGAAAGATGGGCTTATTAATTGGAAATGTGATCATATTCCCATCATAGCACAAGCTGAAGGTAATAGGGAAGCACTGAGAAGGATTAAGCGGGATTATGTCGCCCTGGAGAAGGAGCGTGATAGGAATATGCGATCGTGTCCTCATGGTGACATGGCCGTAACTCCTGTAGAAGCCCGGCTTAGTGCTCTAGATGCCGAAAAGATTCGATTAGAACAGAATTTAGCCGCCGTTTTGCTTGAAAACGAAGGTCACTTATACATCAATTTGTGTATTGTTTCTCCATGATATTTGGCATGAGTTAATCTTTTTGCTTTGTTCTTGCAGAGGTTTGTAAGCAAAAGGCTGAGTTGGAGCGTCAATTGGAAGAAGAGAGAGTGGCTAGGCGGGGCCTTGATCAAGAGATTAATGAGTTGGTGAGCAGTCATGAGGAATAATTAGTTGTTGCTCAAGCGGAGAAGAATGAGAAGTTGAATAACCTTCATGATGAGTATAAGGTGCTGATGACAAAAGCTTGTAAGGTTGTTGTCCTTCGAGAGCGTCAACAAGCCACCGCTGCTGCTGCTGCGAACATCGTGGTCCCTTCACCGGTTGTCGAGTCCGAGCCTGTGCAGATTGTCACTGACGTCGAGGAGGAAGGGGACGACGATCAAGGATCTCCTGATAGTGAACAGACTTAAGCTTGCTCATTTTAGCCTCTTTCTCCTAGTTTCTCATGTTGAACATAAGTCTGTAGATTCATATGCACCTTTGTGGAAACATTTTCGTCTTTATTGGAAAGTCCTCAGTTGTGGGAGGCACCTTTAATATTGTTACTAATTGGTTTTTGACAGTGCCGTTTGGCGACTACCTTCGTTTTAATCGTATGATATTTTTATCATGATTTGGCTGTGAAAGAGTTTCGATTGTACATTGTTGGTCCAACCTCAGGTAACATATCCAAGGAGTGATCAATTTCTTTATTAGACATGCTATCTCTTATGGTGTTAGACTAGGATTGTAGCAACTTTCGTTTAGCCTTGTATGTTTTGTTTAGTGCCAATTGTAGGAGCACTTGTTCCTTGAGCTTGCTGTTGGAGCATATTGTCAAGGGTGATACCTTGGTTGATCAATGGCGTAATATAGAGTTGTCAAATCTGGGTATCTCCTGTCATATCAGGACATCGTCCGATATCATGATCGGGACGACGTTACCTTAGAGTCTGTTGTCCGTGTAAGGTAACTTGGGGTGATTTTACCCGCACTGTTTTGTTGTAGAATGGGAGGTGTGTCCAGCACCGTGCTATGGTTGTTGAGTGTGCTTGTGTGTTTGTTGGAAATGCAAGTACGATGCAACTATCATATATGCATATATAAATCAGAAAGGAAAAGTAAACACATGCGATGATAAGAATTTAAATCTGCATGATGTAAACAAGCAATACACAAAAGGAGTAGTTTTATTAATTTCAAAAGAGGGTGTGAGACCTTAGTACATTTCGAGGAGGTCGCGTGACCTGCTTACAAGGAGGGGCTTGAAGCCCTGACTTATAGATATCAACCTTCATGCGCTGTATACTGTACTTAATGAGAGATAAGCTATAATTGCGTTAATGCTTCTCATTAGTTTGAAGCAACATTTTGGGCTTTGCTTCCAACCTATTTTGTGAGGTAAGCTTGCTTAATAGCCTAATTGGGCTTGGTAATATTTGTGATGTCTTGACGGATGGCCAAGGAATTAATGTATCGCCGAGGACTTTGGAGAGGGTGTGCTTTAGCCTTGTGTATATTGTGCCTGACTGAGGTGGACACCTTTGTTCGAGGCAAGGGTTGTAACCCGAGTAACTGTCCAATAAGGATAGTAAGGATCCCGTGGACGCAGCGTCTATAATCCAATCAATAACCAATTTTTTGGAAGAGTTTCACATGGGTCCTGTTGATGGCTTGTTGTTTCCAGATGGTGGTGGCTGTAGCATGATGTGCCGTGATCTTGGTTGAGTTAGCTTCTTAAAAGTTGCTTGTTGGTTGTGTAACAACATTCTCCGTTCCAGGTTGATTTCTGTGTGATACTCTTCATGACTTTTCTTAGGTATGCCTTCGACCTTGTTATGATGACGAGGTTCGATTTCTCCCTCATCAGGGAGGTTCTGTGATTGCTATAAGGGTCGTATGATCGGTCCCGAGGTTATGGTGTTGCATGAGGTTGAGGCGTCAGACAAGCGTGTTGGTGCATCGTTTATTGTAATGTAGTCATGGGATTCAATCGAGTTATCAATACTCCTAGCCCTCCTCGCCTGTGTTTTTGAAGAATTTACTTTGTTCTCGCCGTTTTGGACGTCCATCTTGCAACAATACTTTGCTTCGCCAGAGTCTCCTATAATTTCTGCCACTCCATCAGGCGTAGGAAATCTTAGCCTTTGATGGTAAGTCGAGGCCACTCCTTTGATCCCGTGTACCTAGGATCGTTTGATAATGGCTGTGTTGGGTGACAATACATCTACCACACTGAAAGTGGTTAGGGTAAGGATTCTTCCAACCCGGATTTCTAATGTTATTTCTCCTATTGGACGGGTTGATGACCCGTTGAAGCCAAATATGTTGTAAGCGGAGGGTATGAGATACTCGTCTTTGAGGCCCATTTGTTTGAATGTTTCATAGAATAAGATTTCAACAGAACTACCACCATCGATCAAAATTTTGGGCATTGCCCAGGGTAGTGTTTTAGTCTTCGCTTCCTCGCCCTCGTGCTCGGGGAGGGCGATAGTGTCATTTGATAATCAGGATATTTCTCGATCACATGAAACTTGACAGTGGATTGAATTTGCCCCACTTTCAGATCCACATACATACCCATATGTGTGACTCTGGCTTCCCTCAAAACCCGTCATCAATATGGGGTGAAGAACAATCTTGCTTTGCGGAACTATGGCCTCATTGAGAGTCTTCATAGTGATGAGATTTGTAGAAGCACCTTTATCGATCAGAACTCTCCTGAATTCAAAATCCTTAATAGAAGAAGTGACGAACAGGGCTCGGTTATGTCCTTCCTCTGCAGTTCGGTCTTCGTCAGTGAAGGTGATGCTATTGATCGAAGGTTCAGATACCATGGACATTTGTTCAACCACCAGAGATGATGGAACCATTCGCGCGTCAGTCGATATTTTGTTGAGTGCGGAAAACGTGTTCGTATGCTGATCTCTGGAGAAATGCAGGAGTTCATATTGATTCTCAATTAAATGTGTGACCTCCTGCTCCACTGACTTTTCATAAGTGGTGAAGCTCTTGGCTCGAGGATGATCATCAGTTGAGGGATTAGCCATCAGCATCGGAATTTCTTGAGCAGGGGCACCGCTCAAACCTGATGTCAGTCTGACGAGGAAATTCAATATGTTGTTCAACGTCTCTTTCATCAGGTCCATGTTTCTCGTATGAATATCACGTACTCGTGCCAACTCGATCAAGGTCGGAATTTCCGAGTCGACTGTTCCATTGGATGGAGTGTTGGAAGGAGGAACATTTCCATTCGAAAGATTCTGAGTGGAATTTGAAGTAGTTAAGTTATATCTAAGACCAACCATTTTGTGAAAATGTGGGAGTGAAATTTTCATTGTGAGATGAAGTATTGACTAAGAGAGAGTGACACATATCACCATAGTATTGTTGTCAAAGTTGTGATTATAGATGGTGGATTTTCAACAAGGGCTAAAATCGTAAACTCATAATTATACGAAGCTTTGTTCCAGCAATCAGATGTGAGTATTGAGACACGGGTCTCTCATCGAATTCTCAACGGAGATTACTTTCTCTCAGAGTACATGTAGATATGTAGTCTCACGACTGGACAACGACATATCTCATGAATACTGAACACTTTCAGTGATTATTTCTATATAGTATCACGAGATGGACGGCTCCTAGACAGCTTGCTCTGCTAGTATAGAGCGATAACGTCTTCAGGAACAAACAACGAGTTTACCATGACTATATAAAGGATATGACTTACCGACAAGCTCATGTCGGGATAATTAATGCTCCTAGACAGCTTGCTCTGCTAGTATAGAGCCACAAAGTTAATTATTCCTAATTAAGATTAATTCTGCCGTGACATTCACTACTGAATTCCCAGAATAATCTATTATTGCTCCTATTCCATGGTCGAATCCACGACTGGTCCCATGGAATGGCAACAACAATTGCTCCTATTCCATGTTCGAGTGCACGACTGGTCCCATGGAATGGCAATAAACAATTGTTCTGATTCTATAATCGAATCCACGACTTGATCTCATAGAATACCAATAATTATATTATCTCATTACTCCGATTTCATGATCGAATCCACAACTGGTCTCATAAATGGTAATAGATAAAACTTAATTACTCTGATTCTATGGTTGAATCTACGATCCCATGGAATGGTAATGCTCACTTTATTATTCTGAATTCGTAGTCGAATCCTCAGCTGATCATATGAATTAATAATAAACATCTTACTACTCAGTTTTGTGAATTATTCTCCACTGAATTCCACAATTAGTAATAAATAATCAACAACCGGGCGTCTGAGCTACCTCTAAGTAAGTCCCGATTCAAATGGTGAAAGTGTATTCAACGACGATACACTAACAGTCACCGCACGAACGAGTATTTCAAAATACGACGAAACGATAAACCTATTGCAAAATAGGAAGAAAATGATAAATAATCAAAATATTGACCAAGGCGCCAAGGGATTGGACTCATTGACTGGCCAACCATGCCATGACCAATCCCACGCCAGTTTTATATTTTATCATATTTTTATTATTTTCCTTCATCTGATGAAAATCCTTTCATTTGAACAAATCTCCTTCGTCTCGAGGAAACTCCTCGACTTCGTGGTGTTTTCATAAACCCATGAAAATAATATAAAATTAAGGAAAAATAGTGTGGGGCGTGACCATTGGTCAACCGGCCATGTCTTGGTCCCAGCCGGCCCCACACCTTATGGTTCCTCATTATTTTATTATTATTATTATTATTTCCCTGATTTCATGAAAATTCCTTCAAATCATGGTATTTTCAAAATACATAAAAAATAATAAAATAAATTTAGGGAAACACGTGGGACCTGGCCCCAGCCGACCGGTCGTCTGTGCCTCAGCCAGTCCCGCACGCCCATGTATTTTATTATTATTATTTTTAGGATTTCCTTCATCCCATGAAACTCCTTGATTTCATGGTATTTCTCTCAAATTAGGAAAATCCCTTCAAATCATGGAAAAATACATAAAAATTAGGGAAACTCGTGGGACCGGGCCCTAGCCGGCCGGTCGCACCTCTATGGTCCCAGACGCCCTTGTTTTTATTATTTTAATATCACACCCTTGTTTTTATTATTTTAATATTTTTTGCTTCCTTGAACTCATGAAAACTCTTTCAATTCATGGAAACTCCCTAAATTCATCAAATTTCTCAAAATTCATGAATTTTTCATAAAATCATCAAAATATTATAAAATTAAGGAAAAGGCACCACGGGACCGTGGCCACGACCGGACGACCATGCCTTGGCCTCGGCGGTCCCACGCCTCCTTATTCCTTATTTTATAATTATTTTCCATCATCTCATGGTGTTTTCCTCAGTCTCGTTGAAACCCTAATTTTGGCGTATTTTCTCGAATGGATGCTCAATTGCATGCCAGAAAATATCAAAATTCTCAGGAATGAGACGCGGACGCCTTGGGGACACGAGCACGCTATCTTGACCGACCAAGATTGGCTCTTTGGCTTACAGAAGCCGGTCCCATCAAGTTTCACAGTTTTAACCTAATTTGCACAATTGCACGTATTAGGTCCAACGGCAATTGAGGAGTCTCCTCCATGGTTTAACATTTCGCTCGGTTCGAGGAGTCTCCTCCATGGTTTTTAAGGAATTGAGGAGACGACCGTACGTGCAATTATGCAAATTAGGTCAAAACTGTGAAAATTGATGGGACCGGCTTCCGTGAGCCAAAGAGCCAATCTTATTCGGTCAGGATAGCGTGCTCATGTCCCCAAGGAGTCCACGTCTCAGTCCTGAGAATTTTGATATTTTATGGCGTGCAATTGAGCATCCATTCGAGAAAATATGCCAAAATTAGGGTTTCGACGAAACTGAGAAAAACACCATGAGATGATGAAAAATAATTATAAAATAAGGAATGAGGAGGCGTGGGACCGCCGTGGTCAAGGCATGGTCGTCCGGTCGTGACCACGGTCCCGTGGTGCCTTTTTCTTAATTTTATAATATTTTGATGATTTTATGAAAAATTCATGAATTTTGAGAAATTTGATGAATTTTGGGAGTTTCCATGAATTGAAGGAGTTTTCATGAGTTCAAGGGAGCAAAAAATATTAAAATAATAAAACAAGGGCGTGTGGGACCGTGGAAGGCATGGCCGGCCGGCTAGGGCCCGGTCCCACGAGTTTCCCTAATTTTATAATGATTTTATGAAAAATTCATGAATTTTGAGAAATTTGATGAATTTAGGGAGTTTCCATGAATTGAAGGAGTTTTCATGAGTTCAAGGAAGCAAAAAATATTAAAATAATGAAAACAAGAGCGTGTGGGATCGTGGAGGCATGACCGTCCGGCTTGGGCCCGGTCCCACGAGTTTTCATAATTTTTTAATATTTTTTAGGTATTTTTGATGATTTGAGGGAATTTTTCCTAATTTGAGAGAAATACCATGAAATCAAGGAATTTGATGAATTGAAGGAAAACTAATAATAAAGTAATAAAACAAAGGGGCGTGTGGGACCGTCTAGGGCATGGACGGCCGGCCAAGGCCCGGTCCCACAAGTTTTCACAATTTATTTTATTATTACTTTATGATTTATGCAAAATTACCATGAAATCAAGGAGTTTTTTCATGAAATTAGAGATATAATAATAATAAAATAATAAGAAACTGTGGGTGTGGGGCCGGTTGGGACCAAGGCATGGCATGTTGGCCAATGGTCACGCCCCACACTCCTTTCCTTAATTTTATATTATTTTTTATGGATTTATGGAAGTACCATGAAACCGAGGAGTTTCCTCGAGACGAAGGAGATTTGATAAAATGAGAGGATTTTCATCAAATCATGGAAAATAATAAAAATGCATTAAAAACATAAAACTGGTGTGGGATTGACCACGACACGGTCGGTTGGTCGTGTGTCCGTGCTCCCATCACCTTGGTCAATATTTTTAATTATTTATTATTTTCTTCTCTATTTTGCATAGGTTCATCGTTTCGTTGTATTTTTGAAATACTCGTTCGTGCGGTGACTGTTAGTGTATCATCTTTGAATACACCTTCACCATTTGAATCGGGGCTTACTTAGAGGTAGCTCAGACGTCCGGTTGTTGATTATTTATTACTAATTGTGGAATTCAGTGGAGAATAATTCACAAAACTGAGTAATAAGATGTTTATTATTAATTCATAGGATCAGCTGAGGATTCGACTACGAATTCAGAATAATAAAGTGAGCATTACCATTCCATGGGATCGTAGATTCGACCATAGAATCAGAGTAATTAAGTTTTATCTATTACCATTTATGAGACCAGTTGTGGATTCGATCATGAAATCGGAGTAATGAGATAATATAGTTATTGCTATTCTATGAGATCGAGTCGTGGATTCGATCATAGAATCAGAACAATCGTTATTGCCATTCCATGGGACCAGTCGTGGATTTGGCCATGGAATATGAGCAACTGTAATTAGGAATAATTAACTTTGTAGCTCTATACTAGCAGAGCAAGCTGTCTAGGAGCATTAATTATCCCGATATGAGCTTGCCGGTAAGTCATATCCTTTATATAGTCAGGGTAAACTTGTTGTTTGTTCCTGAAGACGTTATCGCTCTATACTAGCATAGCAAACTGTCTAGGAGACGTCCATCTCGTGATGCTATATAGAAATAATCACTGAAAGTATTCAGTATTCATGAGATATGTAGTTGTCCATTCGTGAGACTACATATCTACATGTACTCTGAGAGAATGTACTCTCCGTTGAGAATTCGATGAGAAACCCGTGTCTCAATACTCACGTCTGATTGTTGGATCGGAGCTTCGTATAATTATGAGTTTACGATTTTAGCTCTTGTCGAAAATCCACCATCTACAATGATTATGTAATCTAAACTATCATTTCAATCATTTAGACATTTTCAGAGGACGCTATGCAGCTGTTATTCACAGACCGATTCACGTCAGAACAATTCTCAAAGTGATTGAAACTTTTCATGACTTTCGTCACTAGGTGAAGATAAACTTGATCAAAGCGAAACGCTTTACCAACAAACGATTTCGAGAAAAATATAAGCAATGAATGCTCAGCTCGAAATGTCAAATGTGTATGATCTAGTCTATATAGCATACGACTTTTGTCTCATAAGAAGTAGGAGATAGAAGAGATAGACTTTTGAGTGATAGATAAGTTCAAGTCTCCACATACCTTTTTGTTAATGAAGTTCCACAGTTCCTTGTATAGATCTTCTTCGTTGTATGATGAATCGCCATGAAGTCCTTGAGCTCAAATGCACTTTTCTATCCTAGTCCGAGACTTAGCTATGTAGGCTAGAAATCAATACTCATAGTTTTGATCACTAACATCGAAAAACATGCTTGAGATAGCAACGCATGCGAGGTTGACCGACCTATTCTCTAACAATCTCCCCCTTGGTCAATTTTAGTGACAAAACTATTAATACATATGGAATACAAAAAAGATAAACTTTAGTGGCTCCTATTCCATAGTCTAATCTTCAACGTTCCCTGAAATCTGTGTCCTTCCAACTACTCCAATGATCCCAAAGGTTGTAAGTTTAGCATCACCGTTGTTGAAGATCCGTATCTATAACAATGAGAGAAATCGATATTCTCGATCATCATTATACAGTGTCATAGTATTATTATGTAACATCAAAGTCCAATTTTATCACGACTTTAACAATAATACTACGGTGATATGTATCACTCCCCCTTAGTCAATACTCCATCTCAATCATGGAAACCACTCCCCCTTACACAATGATCCGAAAACCATATGTTTTTGTAGTGTGAACTACAATATTTCTCCCCCTTTTTGTCAATAAAATTGGCAAAGGTACAAGAACGGGATCC
Organism: Papaver somniferum; assembly: GCF_003573695.1. Classification (NCBI taxonomy): domain Eukaryota; kingdom Viridiplantae; phylum Streptophyta; class Magnoliopsida; order Ranunculales; family Papaveraceae; genus Papaver; species Papaver somniferum. The sequence continues at coordinate 12,853,077 of NC_039360.1, read as the reverse complement.
TAATGAAATTTCCACAAGAGACATTTCATAGACTAAAAGAAAAATACATACCAACTTAATTTAGATGAAATCATAAAGCCGAAGCTAAATGCATTCATCAAGGAGTTTTAAGATACAAGATAACCCCTATAAAATTCCACAGCCGCACACCACGCAAGATATTACCATTAAGCACAAGTTCAAAAGAACTCTCCCCCATTTGATGTCATTCCCGAAAGAACAACAAGAGCGACCTTAATTTCGAAAGAAAAGAAGGATTTTTAATTGGACACCAAAAACCATAGAAATGATTTTATATATCCAAAACTCAACCAAATTAATCACAAGTAAACCCATGATTAATACAATTGGAATACGCAACTAAATGAAACCACAAAAGTGATCAATTTAATTGAAGGTGCTCAACATAAGTAAACTTACGGAGCTACGAATAAGGTAATCATGCGGAGATGACTAACTTAATAGTTCACATACTCAACATAAGGAAAACCTTACGGAATATACGACTACATTAACCAATAGAACATGATTTGTATAGTCGTTCATATACTCAACATAAAAATTTGTGGAATATATGAAAACTCAACTAGACTATTACAAGAGAACTTATAATTAATCTAATTGCAATACAAATAACCAAACTAATCATCGAAGTAATCAATTTAATTATTTTGGGCTCAACATAATAGAACTTATGGAACCCGACTAAGTTCATCATAGAATACGACAACTTTAACCGTACATGTACCCGACATAAGAAAGAAAACTTATAAAGTACAAACTAAATAACTAAACTGGTTGATTAATTTAATTCCTAATGCTCAACATATAGTATCTTACGGAACAACCAACAAAGCCAAGGTAAATCGACTTAGTTGTAAGGTGCTCAATATAAGACACACAATGGAGCCTTCACGGTAAAACATAACAAGATGGATCAATGAAGATCAATACCGTGGATAACATACAAGGATCTATTCTATTTTCCATCATAACGATATAATAGACCTTATCCTTGTCAAACAAAATATTTTATCCTATTTTCCATCAAATACATGACTGCATAGGCATAACTTTTGTATATGTCAAAAGTCTATTCACCCTTTCATCAATACGAATACTAATTTATGAACGACTTTACTTTTGACGGCATATGGGACCTTCAAGTTCACAGACGCAAACAATACATATCCCATAAAAATATTGCAATATCACAAAATCATAAAGATCAATACTGCAATAACATCATCCTCCAAATATTTTTAGAATTTAATAACCAAAAAACCTAAAAAATAACATAAGAAGATGAAAACAAAAATAGCTATGTGTAGTCACAATCATCGCTATTCAAGGCACTAGTTATTCTTCCAACTAATCCAAAAAGAAGATATCCTAGGCGACAATGCCTTTGAGAAATTCAGCATCATTCCCGAACTCCTTGTTTTCAACAGCCATTGGAACTTACGGTTCGCGAAGATAGGAGTTTATATCAACGAACTGTCTTGGCTGATTATGTCGTACCAGGGCTCTCTGAATTACTAAGGACTTTGACACAAAAGCCTTTATTTCACGAATCTCCTTTCTTACTTTCTTCAACTCATCAAGTACATCGGAAAACTTCTGAGAGTTAGAAGGCACAACCTTTGGCTTTCTTGTATTCCTCCTTTTTCTTTTCAGGGATGGAGTTGCAGGAGATATTTCTTTTTCCTTGATTGAAGATTTAACAATCATGCTGACATATTTTCTCTCCATAGACACGATGCTTTGAAAACAGTTATAACCAACTGATTTTTGTGGATGGAATTCACAATCTCATTAAACAGTCTTGAGATACAAAGAATATCAAGGAGGAAAAAGGAATGTAGGGTTCAAAACCTATAAACAGGTTTGTGGTTGTTCAACTCTAAACCCTATAAAGAGTAGAATTGTCGATAATAACCCTTTCTTTTATTTGAAAGACAGAAAATAACAAACCTAAGAAAACACCCTTTTTTAAAGCTTGTACGTTCATGATCTTGTCTCTTTTTACCAGGCACATGAGACAAGATTTTCCAAACAACACAATTAATTTGTGCTGTGGTGAACAACAATTTGTCCACCATTTTCCTCAAGAGAGTAATCTTCAGACTTCTGTCTATAAAAACGATTCGACCATACTTTCTTTTCAAATGGTCTTACTCTATTCCTGGAAACCAACTTCTTATACGAAGATAAGATCCTACATACCTCGGCGGTCTTCTGAGCAAGTTTCAGCTTCCTTGCTAATCGATCTGCTCTTTGTTGGAGTTTGTTGGCGTGCCTTATTTGGTGCTTGTATTATTAACACCTTGATAGTTCGTGTCCCCTCATCGAACAAAACGAGCATGTCAAACTTGGATAGTATTCAGGCATCTGAGATGTACAAGAAGCTAGACATACAGTAGATCCTGAGACATTACTGACAGGGTTTCCAGTTAGAGAACCTTCCAGCTTGATTGGGTTTCCTTCTTCTCCGAACCCATTGAGGTTGATATATGTATTGATATAAGTATCAAAATCGATGTTTTCACCAAGAAGCCCTACACTTGATTTCCTATCTTCATCGGAATCATAGGTTTCAGACATTTCATCAATTGTTACAGCTAGACCTTTGTTCCCAGTGTATTTTATACGATTTGGGCATTCGTTAGAAAAATGGCCAAACCCCTTATACTTAAAGCACTGAGGCATGTCCTCTTCATCAGCCTCGTCAGCATCCCTGTTTTTAGGATGTACGCGACCTTGAGGTTTGTATGATGACCTAGGTTTGTCTCTTGAAAACCGTTTACTTCTCTTCAACAGAAGATCCCTAAACTGTCTTGTGATCAAGGAGACCGAATTGTCAAGGTCTTCATCTGAAAAATCATTCTCAGACTGATCATCCTCAGGGACATGAACACTTTTACCTTTGGCAAGTTTTAGTGCTCTTTCGTGCTTTAAAGGAAACATCCTTACCGGTTTTGGATGTATGCTCATGGTCAAAGATCTTAAGCTTCCCAACCAAGGTGTTTCTGGAAAGATTATTGAGGTTATTCCCCTCAACGATGGCATGCTTCTTAGACTCGTATCTAGATGGTAGCGATCTGAGAATTTTCATCACAATGTCCTTTTCAGGAATAGTCTTACCCAATGCAAAAGATGCATTAACAATTTCAGACACTTTGTGATTAAACTCATCAAATATTTGTTCATCTTCCATACGAAGGTTCTCCTAATCAGAATTAAGGTTTTGAAGCCTAGATTCCTTTTCGCTGGAGTTTCCTTCAAATACGGTTTCTAAGATATCCCAAGCATCTTTAGACCTAGTGCAGTTAGACACATGGTGTTGAAGACTTGGGTTAATGTCATGTATGATAGCATCTAACCCTTCAGAATTCTGCTTTGCAGCAAGAACCTCGGCAACATTATACTGACCAATATTCTTGGGAACAGTTCCGTCTCCAACTGCAACAACGGGCGCATCATAACAATTCACCACATATACCCATGATTGAAAATTACGCGATTGAAGAAAAGCTCGCATAGAAATTTTCCACCATAAGTAATTGGAGCCATCGAAGACTGGTGGTACGTTAATAGAGATAGTACCTCTGTCCATAGAGTCAGATCGCAACAAACACGAACTTGTTAGGTATTAAACGTGTTTGCCTGCTCTGATACCAATTGAAAAAGCGTGGGTCTAACAACAACACCCAATATTTCGCTTAGCAATCCGTATGGACTAACTCCGAAATACTTTGCTAGAGGCTCAACTAGACAGTCAGACTCACTCTAGATAAAAGTATCTCAAGGAGTTAATATCTCTCTCTTGATTTGATTTTTACTCAAGCTAAAAACTATAGCGAGTTTTTAAAAAATACAAGGAATACTTGGACGGTACCAAAGACCAATGTCAAAGGATCAATCAATATCAATCAACAACCAAAGGTTGGATTTCCAATTGATGATCACGAACGCACAACCTGTATTATTTTAATTATATAAAATATAATGCGGAAAATAAATAACACAGACACCAAAAATTTTGTTAACTAGGAAACCGCAAAAGCAGAAAAACCCATGGACCTTGTCCAGATTGAATACACATTGTATTAAGCCGCTACAGACACTAGCCTACTCCAAGCTAACTTCGGACTGGACTATAGTTGAACCCCAATCAGTCTCCCACCGATCCAAGGTACAGTTGTACTCCTATGCCTCTGATCCCATCAGGATACTGCGCATTTGATTCCCTTAGCTGATCTCACCCACAACCAAGAGTTTATGCAACCCAAAATCAAAGACTTGATAATAAACAGATCTGTCTCACACAGAAAAGTCTATCAAAGGATAAATCTGTCTCCCACAGATAAACCCTAGGTTTTGTTCCGTCTTAAGATATAAAATCAAGGTGAACAGGAACCAGTTGATAATACGGTCTTATATTCCCGAAGAACAACCTAGATTAATCAATCACCTCTCTACAATCCTTCCTGACTACACAGACGGTTTATCGAGGAATCACAAACAGTGAGACGAAGATGTTTGTGACTTATTTATCTTGCCTATCGGAGAACTCTCACGATCTCAATCCAATCAATCGATTGTACTCGTACGATAGAAGATGCAAGATCAGATCACACCACTACGGTAAAGTAGTATCGGTCTGGCTTCATAATCCCAATGAAGTCTTTAAGTCGTTAACCTGGTTTTAGAGAAGAAAACCAAAGGTTAAAGTAGAATCGACTCTAGCGAGCGCACTAGTATCACACAGATGTGTGGGGATTAGTTTTGCTCAAAGCTAGATGTTTCCTTTATATAGCCTTCAAATCAGGGTTTTTCCTTAGTTACAAAGAAATCCTTATTCACCGTTAGATGAAAACCTGATTTAGATTCAAGCTAATATTTCTCAACCGTTAGATTGAAAATTTAGCTTGTCACACACACTTGGGTATACGTTTACTGGGTTAGCGAAAACCATGCCCAAACGTGTACATGTATGTTGGTTCAACATAGTAACCCAAAAGGTTAACCATATAAGCATTTCATATGAACTTTGTTCTTCTTCACCATAACTAGTTCAATTGACTCAACTGAACTAGTTAGAGATTTGTTCAATTGCTATGAGATCTTATGTAACTACACAAGACACAATTGAAACAAAGATGATTTGATTGAATCGGCTCATGAACATTATAGCCACGGTTTTCATAAAGCATTCCTTAGTAATTTAATGTTTCATGTTCATAGAACATCTTTATATCATAACCTCTAAAGTTCACAAACAAGTTCGCGGACTTAAGTTAATCGGTTGAGTTTTCCAAACTCAGCAGAAATTCTCGGAAAGAAAACTTCCACCAGTTCGCGGACTGGGTTGGCGGACTGAGTTCGCGGACTTAGCACACAAACGAGTTTTGGAAAATCCAGCAGAAATTCTTGGTCGAGAACTTCCGACAGTTCGCGGACTTGGCAACCCAATTCCACAATCCTCCTGATTTCTCTTGATCAACAAAGTTCAAAAACTTCGGTTCAAGGAATACATGGTTATGTAATCTAAACTCTCATTTCAATCATTGAGACATTCTCAGAGGACGCGATGTAGCCGTTATTCACAGACCGATTCACGTCAGATCAATTCTCAAAGTGATTGAAACTTTTCATGACTTTTATCACTAGGTGAAGATAAACTTGATCAAAGCGAAACGCTTTACCAATACACGATTTCGAGAAAAAGATAAGTAATGAATGTTCAGCTCGAAGTCAAATGTGTATGATCTAGTGTATATAGCATACGACTTTTTTCTCATAAGAAGTAGGAGATAGAAGAGATAGACTTTTGAGTGATAAATAAGTTCAAGTCTCCACATACCTTTTTGTTGATGAAGTTCCACGGTTCCTTGTATAGATCTTCGTAGTTGTATGATGAATCGCCATGAAGTCCTTGAGCTCAACTACACTTTTCTTTCCTAGTCCGAGACTTAGCTATGTAGGCTAGAAATGAAGACTCATAGTTTTGATCACTAACATTGACAAACATGCTTGAGATAGCAACGCATGCGAGGTTGACCGAGCTATGCTCTAACACTCAATGTCTAGTAAATCTTCTTTTTATGTTTTTAGAAGAATAACTAGGGTTTGGAATATCCATTATTGTGAGTACACATAGCTATGTCCAACGATTTTCATCTTCAATGTTTTTTAGATTTATTTATTTAAATTCTAAGTTATTTGGAAGATGATTTTTGTAATTTTAATCTTTATGATCTTATATATTGCAAAGTGTTATGGGATATGTTGTTTACGTCCGTGAACCTGTGATTGTCCCATATTTGTTCAAAAGTTAAAGCCTTTTATGTCGTTATTTGATGGACGAAAGGATAAAACTTTTGTTTACAAGGATTAAATCTACTACATGTCATTATGCAAATAGTGATGAAAAATAGAATGAATCCTTGTCTATTCCGCAATATTGGCCAATTTCTGGTCCACATTTTTTTGCATATACTGTGTTGCTTCATAATTTTTCTTATGTTTGAGGATGAACAATTGAATTGATTATTCTCTTGTGATCAGTTTAGTTGTTTCTCTGTAAGTTCTCTTATAACGAGCATGACCAACTGAATTGATCGCTTTCTTGTGGTTAATTTAGTTATGTAATTCCGATTGAATTAATCATGGGTTTTCTTGTGGTTAATTTAGTTGTGCATTTCGATTGGATTAATCATGGATTCTTTTGTGGTTAATTCAATTGAATACTTTGGATTCAAATTCATGTTTTCATGTGATTTGGTTATGTCCAAAGAAATCCTTATTTTCTTGTGAAAGTAGGTCGCCTTTGTTGTTATTTCGGGAATGAAATTTTATGGGGAAGAGTTCTTTTTGAACTTGTGCTTAATTGCCAAATCTTTGTGGGGAGTGCGGCTGTGGAATATTAGAGGGGTTATCTTGTATCTTAATAAACTCCTTGATGAATGCATTTAGCTTCGGCTTTATGATGACATCTAAATAAGTTGATATGGTATTCTCTTTTAGTCATGAAGTATCTCTATGAAAATTTCATGAGGATACCACTAGTTTTGGTACCTTTTCCAATTTATATTGACAAAAAGGGAGAATTACTGTGTACTATGATACTACAAATACATATAGTTTACGGATCATTATGTAAGGGGAGCGGTTTTCATGCCGAGATGAAGTATTGACTAAGGGGGAGCGATACATATCACCATAGTATTGTTGTCAAAGTGGTGATAAATTTGAACTTTGATGCTGTGTAATAATACCATGGCACTGTATAACAATGATTGGGAGCACTTTGTTTTCTCATTGTTATCGCTACGGATCTTCAACAACTATGATGATGAACTTACAACCTTTAGGATCATGAAGTACTTGGAAGTGACGAAGATTTCGAGTCACATTGAAGATGCCAAGGAGATCAAGCATTTGGATGAGAAGCTACAATATTTATTTATTTTGTAATCCATATGTATTGATAGTTTTGTTAGTAAAATTGAAAAAGGGGGAGATTATTAGAGCATTGCTCGGTCGAACTCGCATGCGTTGCTATCTCAAGCATGTTTGTCAATGTTAGTGATCAAAACTATAAGTATTGATTTTTAGCCTATTTATAGATGTCTCGGACTAGGACATAGTTTGTGTAGTTGAGCTTAGACTTCACGGTGTTTATCACTTGAAGACGAAGAACTACTAAGGAGAGCTTGTGGAACTTCATCGACAAAAGGAATGTGGAGACTTAAACTCATTTATTACTTGGAAAGTCTCTTTCTACTCTATCTCCTATGTTGAGACATAATTCGGGTTACGATATAGTTTTCTTTATACACATTTGAGATTTCAAGATGAGTATATCTCGCTTACATATTTCTCAAAATATGTGCTGGTAAGCTTTCGCTTCGACCAAGTTCATCTTATATCATGAGAAAATTTCCGATTAACATCTTACATGGTCTGTGTGATACAATCATTTGGTGTAAGACTTGGAATGTTTCGATAATGATTATTTTAATATCTTGAAAAATTGTTTTGATGCTAATAGTGTGTGAAAACCGCTATTGTCATTATAGAAGAATGTTTCAATGCTTGAAATAAAGAGTTTAGAATCTTGTAACCATCTTTGGATATAAGCATAGTGTGTTCGCACATTAGTGTACAAGTTCAAAACCGGGAGCCTAAAGTATGCATACTTGTGTGTATACAAAAAGGTTGTAGGATACTGGGTAAGTACTACCCGTACGCATACTGACGAAAGTTCACGTCCGTGAATTTCTGCAGAATTTGAAAACCAAAACCAAACTCATCTGGTTACCTAAAGTGCGCGTACCCGTACGCATACCGGCAGAAAGTTCACGTCCGTGAGTTTCTGCTGAATTTGAAAACTAAAACAAACTCAAATCTGGTTACTTAAGTACGCATACATGTACGCATACTTAAGGAGGTTACTTTCTAAAATTGGTTTTATATGAACCTAAAACATTTATCAATAAGGAATGCTATCTTTGCAAACCGTGGCTATAATGTTCATGTATTGATTCGAGTGAATCAAACTGATTTTGCTTGAATTGTGTTCTTGTATAATTCTATGAGAATATAGCAAATGAATAACTCTTTAACTAGTTTCATTTGAGTCATTTGAACTAGTTATGGTTAAGATGAATAAGGTTGATATGAGAGTAATCATATGGCTAACCTCGGTTAACTATTTGTGAACCAACATGGTGTACACGTTTGGGTACGGTTACAGAAACCTAAATGAGGGTACATTTCATTTGTGTGTAACAAGCTAAGTTCGATTTAACGGTTGAAAGATATTAGCTTGGTTGAATCATGTTTTTCATCTAATGGTGAATATTGAATGATTTGTTACCAAGGTAACTTGGATTGCAAACCCTGATTTGAAAATTATATAAAGGAGAACTCTAGCAACTGGGAAACCTAATCTCCACACCTCATGTGTGTTAATTATACTATGCTAGTCCTCGAGAAAATCAAACAAAACTTATTCTAAAAGGTACATACAACTCCATTTCATGAGGGTTTACTAGAGATATACCCACAAAACCTGTTTTTCCAACTTACTAGTTCTCCGTAAAGATAGCATCCAACGCGCTAAGAAGACATAGAGATTCTGCACACTAGTCATAAGAAGTTAGACACATAAATGAACACAATCTCATCCTTAAAAGTTGAGAGAGAAATAACCATCCCTTCTCGAAATAAATTCGGGTTCGGAGTGATCAAAAGTCTCGACTCTGCCTCACAAGAAAGGGTTTTATGAAGTTGCTCTCAATAATAAACAACTTTTTATGGGTCACACATGTGTCCAGGTAGGAATGAAGAAAGAATCCTGCGACACCTTGAATGGTAGGAAGGCAAAAACCCTCTGAATTGTTTTGAAAACCCACATCTTTTATTCATTTTCAAAACCCTTTTTTATGACGATCTCTAAGAAAGGAAATCAACCACTTAACGAAGGTGTGAATATGCTTACTTACCTCTTTATCCGTTCTGGGTGCAATTAGCACCACTCTCACAGCATCCATAGAAACGTCTTCGGTCTTCAATCCTTGTCTTCATCTTCGTCTTCGGTCTTCAACTCTTGATGATGAAATATTGAACTTCGTAGAATCTTGACAATGTAACTCTTTCCTCTAATTCCTTATTGCTTGAAACCTCATTATGGATATTTCTTCTTCCATTGGCTTTTGTTGAATGAAATACAAAACCAAAAACGAACTAAACAAACCAATATAAGATGCAATGAATTTTTTTTTTTGATTAATGCAAGAGAAAGTAAATACAAAATAAAAATAAACAAAACACGAAAACTAATGATGAACCTAATAAAAAATTTCTCTTGTGTCTTTTTTTTTTGGCAAGGGACCTAGCATAATGATGACCATGTCCCAAGTTTTTTTTTTTGAGACAAGAGAAAATAAAACAAATACAAAATAAAGATAAAAATAAAAATAAAAATGCAAGTACAAAGGCCATGGTGTAAGTACTTTACTGCTCGATAACTTGTATATCTCGATATCACAAACTTCTTGAATTCTCATCTTAATAATCTTTATTCTTATACAATAGTCTTCAACTTGTAAAAATTCTGCTCCTTGTCTTATTGTTTTACTTGAATCTGAAATCTGCTCATTTCTGTACTGTTGCTTGTAAACCTTAAACGTCTTCAACTTTCCTTCGAATTTGCGATGCTCCTCTTGTTGATGATGATAGTGTTTCTATGGACCTGTCGGTGTAGAGAGAGATAAAGTGGATGGTGCTAACTGCGAACAAGATTACAAGTGGTATGTAAGTTAGCAATTCAATGTCACCATTCATGATTGATAAAATAGCACTCAAGAGATCAAAATAGTGCTTCTATTGGTGGGAGGTTGGGTAGCTCACCATTCTACCCGGAGTTTACGTACGGTGACACACATTCTAAAAGCACATATTTAAACATGTACAAAGAAGTGAAGGTCGGTGCCTCTCATGATGTAACATGGGTAGTCTCCTCTATAGGGGATCACAAATCTAATACCGAATTCAGTCTGCACCTCATTTTCCACTGGGACGGTTAAATCCAACTTTAACTCTCATACAAGTAAGAAACCCGATCATGTTCTCTGTCATCTCTAAGTTCAGTCACTCTTATGAGAATCTCGATGTAATCTTAGCGATATGTATACTATGTGACTCTAAACTAACCACAAGTTGGAGTTTTCTTATTCACTATTTTACACAAAAATCAAAAAATTTGAAAATTTTACAATGCAAATGCTTAACCACTCCCCCACACTTAAACTTTACATTGTCCTCAATGTAAATTGAGTCATCCAAAGTAAGTCAAGGTGGGAAATTCTAACATGATAATGTGACAAGAAATCAGAAAAAGTAAATGCAAGACAAGAAAAAGCTAAAAACAAGACAAGAAAATAAAAATAAGACAAGAAATACTCATCCTATGGGTTGCCTCCCATTTAGCGCTTGGTTTAAAGTCGTCAGCCCGACTATCTCCTTGCTTTCTATGACTCCTCCAGAGGGAGTGCATCCACAAAATTAGCTCCTTCCACCACTTCAGAAGTGAAATTCTCATAATATGGTTTCAACCGGTGCCCATTAACTTTAAGTTCCTTGCATGTAGCTATGCTACGAATTTCCGCTGCACCATGAGAAAACAAATTGATAACAATAAAAGGTCCAATCCAACGTGACCTTAATTTACCCGGAAATAAATGCAAGCGAGAATTAAACAAAAGCACTTTCTTCCCAATGCAAAATTGTTTCCTAGAAATCATGTTATCATGAAATGCTTTCGTCTTTTCCTTATAAATGCGCGAGCTTTCAAATGCATCATTGCGGAGATCCTCTAGCTCTTGGAGTTGTAACTTCCTTTGCTTTCCAGTCCCATCCATCTCCATATTGCATTGCTTAATATCCCAAAACGCCTTATGCTCAATTTCAACGGGTAAATGACAAGGTTTACCATACACAAGCCTAAAGGGAGACATCCTGATAGGTGTCTTGTATGTGGTTCTATAAGCCCACAAAGTATCATTAAGTCGCATGCTCCAATCTTTCCTTGTTAGATTCACCGTCTTCTCTAGAATGGATTTCACCTCCCGGTTAGACACCTCGGCTTGTCCATTTGTTTGGGGATGATAAGGTGTTGCAATATTGTGCGACACATTGTACTTCTTCAACAAGGTTTGTAAGATCCTGTTTTTGAAGTGAGAACCCCCATCGCTAATTATGGCTCTTGGAATTCCAAACCTTACAAAGATATTAGCTTGCACAAAATCTGAAACCACTTTAGAATCATTAGTTGGGGTGGCCTTAGCTCCCACCCATTTCGAGACATAATCAACAACAAGTAAGATATAAAAATTCCCATGAGAGTTGACAAAAGGACCCATAAAATCAATGCCCCATACATCGAAAACTTCAATAAATTGAATAAAAGTTTGTGGCATTTGATTTCGGGGACCTGGATTGCCTGTTCTTTGGCACCTATCACAAGTTGTACAAAATATATATGCATCTTTAAACAAGGTTGGCCAATAGAAACCACTTTCAAGTACCTTGTGAGCGGTTCTCTTACTCCCAAAATGTCCTCCACAAGCATAGGAGTGACAAAAAGACAAGATAGAATTAAACTCGGATTCGGGAACGCACCTTCGTAATACTTGGTCACTACCTTGTTTCCATAAGTATGGATCATCCCATATGTATTGGTTCCCTAACCTCTTAAGTTTGTCCCTCTCAGCACGAGACAAGTTCTTTGGGATTTGTTTAGACACCAAGTAATTCACAATGTCAGCATATCATGGTTCTCCAAAGGCAATGGAGAATAGTTTCTCATCCGGGAAAATTTCACGCAATGGGATAGCTTCCTTGTCCACAACAAGACGGCTCAAATGATCTGCAACGGTGTTCTCAATTCCTTTCTTGTCTTTGATTTCAGAATCCATCGTATGAGCCTCGGTTTCGCCTCTTTTTTCATTAGCAAGTACCTAAGTGCTGCATGATCAGAAAAGACAACAACTTTTGTACCAATTAGATAAGAGGGAAACTTTTCCAAAGCAAAAACAATAGCTAATAACTCTTTTTCGGTGGTTGTGTAGTTTTGTTGGGCCTCATTTAACGTTCTAGAAGCATAATAAATAGCATGAGGTATCTTCCCCACACGTTGCCCAAGCACCGCACCAACCGCATAATCACTTGCATCACACATGAGCTCAAAAGGCTTGCTCCAATCCGGTGGTTTAATGATAGGGGCTGAAATCAAAAGTTCTTTCAAACGATTGAATGCCGCCATACACTTTTCATCAAAGTTAACAACCACATCTTTTTGCAATAAGTTGCAAAGTGGTGATGCTATCTTGGAAAAATCCTTGATAAATCTATGATAAAAACCTGCATGACCAAGAAAAGAGCGTTTCTCCCTCGTCGTAGTGGGAGGGGTTAAAGCACGAATAAGGTCTATTTTAGATCTATCGACTTCCAAGCCTTTAGAAGATATCATATGGCCTAAAACTATACCATGAGTTACCATGAAATGGCACTTCTCCCAATTTCAGCACAAGATTTGTTTCAACACATCGTTCAAGGATTAATGACAAGTTGTGCAAGCAAAGGTCAAATGAATCACCAAAGACACTAAAGTCATCCATAAACACTTCGATTATGTTTTCAACATATTCTGAGAAGATACTTACCATACACCTTTGAAAGGTAGCTGAAGCATTGCACAAGCCAAAAGGCATCCTTCTATAAGCAAAAGTACCGAAAGGACAAGTGAAAGTGGTTTTCTCTTGATCCTCCGGCGCTATCATAATCTGATTGTAACCTGAATAACCATCAAGGAAGCAATAATAAGAATGTCCAGCTAAACGTTCAAGCATTTGATCAATAAAAGGCAATGGAAAATGATCCTTCCTAGTGGTGGCATTCAATTTCCTGTAATCAGTACAAACCCTCCAACCGGTTTGCACACGAGTTGGGACAAGTTCGTTCTTATCATTCTCCACCACCGTCACACCTGATTTCTTTGGTACTACTTGTACCGGGCTCACCCACTTGCTATCGGATATGGGGTAGATAACACCCACGTTCAAAAGCTTTAGTATCTCCTTTTTCACAACTTCCATCATGGGAGGGTTCAAACGACGTTGCGCATCCCTTGTAGGCTTTGCATCGTCCTCCAAATGGATTTTGTGCATACATACGGCAGGGCTTATACCCTTGATATCAGCAATTATCCATCCTATGGCCGTCTTGTACTTCCTTAGCACCCTTAGAAGTTTTTGCTCAAGTAATTCACTAAGCTTGTTAGAAACAATCACAGGTAAATCTTCCTTGTCACCCAAGTACAAGTACTTTAGGTGATCGGGAAGAGGTTTCAATTCTAACTTTGGAGATTTAACAATGGAAGATACAAGCTTTTCATCACTGCATGGTAAAGAAATAAAAGAGATATTATGAGTTTCCGGGCATCCTTGTAGTGAATTAAGATCACCAAGGGTTCCTTGACTTCATTACCACACTCTACACCATTATCCATGGATGTAGTTAAAACGCTTTCCAAAGCATCATCACCATTCAATTCAAACACTTGTTGTGCCAATGTATCCATAACATCAATGGAGAAACAAGAGTGGACATCACTAGGATATCTCATCGCCTCGAAATGTTGAAACGTGTTGTTTCTCCATCAAACTCCATAGTTAGCGTTCCTTTATCCACATCAATAATGGTTTTCGCCGTCTTCATGAAGGGACGCCCAAGTAACAATGGAAGAGACAAGTCTGGTGACCCTTCATTCATCTCTAACACGCAAAAGTCAGATGGAAATACAAGTTGATTAACCTGCACAAGAACATCCTCAACAATACCCATTGGGTAAACATTAGATCGATCGGCTAATTGCAATACAATTCCAGCCTTTTTAAGAGGACCTAACTCAAGTGAATTGTACATAGATGTAGGCATAACATTAATGGATGCACCTAAATCCAACATAGCTTTGTTAAATGTGGTGTTACCAATTGTGACTGGAATGTCAAAGCTACCGGGATCCTTACATTTCAGTGGGAGTTTGTGTTGTAAGATTGCCGAAGCATTCTCCCCCACACTTAGCACTTCATTACCTTTGAGACTTTGCTTATTGGTAGACAAGTCCTTCAACACTTTCGCATACTTGGGAACTTGCTTGATAGCATCAAAGAGTGGTATGTTTACATGAATCTTCTTTAGAACGTCTAAAATCTCCTTTTCTAGTTCCGCCTTCTTGGAACTTGCAAATCTGCGAGGGAAAGGTAAAGGAGGAACATAAGTAGAAACTGGAGTTTTAGAGTTAGGAATAGGTACCTCGGGTGTTTGGGGAATTTCATCCCTCTTTTCCTCCAAAACCGGCTCCTTTGGTGTTTCCACCTTGCCCGAATCAGTAACTTCGGGTTGCACAAGTTGTGTACCACTTCTCAACGTAATAGCATTGACACCCTCTTTTAGGTTGATAGGTTGAGAAGGGAGTTTCCCACTATTTTGTGCCTTCAACTTGTTTATATCAATTGCCATGGAGCCCATTTATGTCTGCAACTCCTTGATAACACTCTTAGTTTCTTGTTGACTTTCCTTAAACATGGTAGAAATGCCTTGCATAAAAGTTTGAAGCTTTGCATCGATATCGGAACCCTGATTTTGCATTGATTGTTGTGGTTGCTGAAATTGTTGATGTCGCGGCTGGAATTGTTGTTGTTGTGGTTGAAATCCATCCGGAAGGTTGAAAGTAGGTTGTTGAACCGCACCTTGCTTGTTTGCATAGCTAAAGTTGGGGTGATCTCTCCATCCCGGATTGTAAGTGTTGGAGTAGGGATCATACCGTCTTTGTTGATTTGGAAAGACCGCACTAGCTTGCTCCAACTCTTCACCATATGAAGGTAAAATAACTGCAGCCATCTTTTGCAACATTTGCTCCATGTTATCCATCCTTTTATCACGGTGTGATGATGACTCCGGAACTTCATGCACTCGCCTAACTATTGGTTCACCTCTTGTGTAGAATTGTTGCGAGTTCGCAGCCATGCTTTCAATCAACTCGGTAGCTTGGGCCACCATCTTGTTCACTAGAGCTTCACCACCCGCTGCATCAAGAAGATATCTATCACTTGGTTGGAGGCCTTCGTAGAAGATATCATAGCGTCACTGAATTGGTCGTGTGGACAGCTTGCCACCAATCTCTTGTATCGCTCCCAACATTCATACAAAGATTCTCATACGTGTTGCTTTATCCCACAAATGTCTTTGCGAATTTGAGTAGCCTTTGACGTAGGAAAATACCTCTCTAGAAAGAGTTTCTTCAACCCGTTCCATGTAGTGACACTTCCGGATGGTAAATAATACAACCACTCCTTAGCATTGTCCGCCAAAGAAAACGGAAAAGCTTTCAACATTGCTCCATCCGCATTAGTCTCCGGTGGAAGCATAGCCATGATAACGTTGTGGAAATCCATGGGATGCTTGTTTGGATCTTCATTCTCCATGCCATGAAACTTCGGTAACTCTCTAATCAACCCTGGCTTGATCTCGAAGGTTGAGTTTGTCTCAATACACCACCGTTGTGCATCAAGCCTATGAGAAGCCAAGTCCTTGAGTGTACGATTTGCATCACCCATTGCTTCTTCTTCTTCAACTAGTGGTTCTTCTACAAATGGAACCTCTTGTTCTTCTTCTAGTTGTAATTCTTCTTCCACTTCTAACTCTTGTTCTTCCGTCGTGTCTTGACTTGGTTGGAGTATTGTGCCTCTTCGAATAGCTATCCCGCACCTTGGATAGTTCCAATCTTTAGAAGCCAAGGATTAGGTACGTGAAAACAATTCTCGCAAACAAGTGAGAAACAAGACAAGAAAACAAGAAGCAAATATGAAAGCAGAAATGATGATAAGAAACTAAAAACGTAATAACAAGCCGTATGCCTCCCCGGCAGCGGCGCCATAATTTGATCGCTGTCGTATGCGTCAAAAATAATTCACTTTCTCACTCAACTAGATAAATATAGTACGTGATAAGAAAGTGTTCGTTCCCACATAGAGGCTTTTGTTGTTATCAAATTTTCTGATTCTTAAGTAACCAAAGGGGGGGATTTTTGTTTTATCAATAAGGAGAAGATTTTGGTCACGGGATAGTATCATTCACAAACATGTATTTTCATCAATGACTAGAATTGATATTTTAATCTCTCATTTACTAGAAGTCCTAGGATACCTAAAGTGTAAAAACACAATTAAGTTTAACTCCCTAAGAGCAATAAGTTCTATGAAATAAGACTAATCAATGCAAACAAACGTGTAAAAGCACTAATTTGTTTTAACAAAGGTTATGATTCATGTGACTAATAGGATATATCACAACAAGCACTACTCACATTTATGCTGCTTGTAATCAGGAATTATCATTTTTTCGTATAATAATCCTAATCTAGCAATAGAGATGAAGACTAATCTAATTGATTCCGGACTCAACCAAACTATCATTCAAATCATAAAACAATATAAACCATGAATCATGAACAATAAAGCTGAGACAAAACTAATCCATTGATTTAAATATCATGCTTGAGAAATCAACTTTTATCCCATAACCAATAATAGTATTTAGCTACTCATAGCTTTTGAGTTCATCATAATCATAATCATAAAATAATGAAATAAAAAATATGCGAAAAACAAACCCTAGTAGAATTGCCGCTCTCCTCCAAACTCCAAGTAGAAAAAAATACGCGATATCCAAAGTTGTAGAAACTTTCTCCTTTTGTAGCTTTTCATCTTTCCAAAACTAGGTCTTCAAAGCCCAAAATCCAAGTGGTCCAATAAGCCCATTAGTGAGAAAAACCCATGTAGAAAATATGTCCAAAAGAATGTCGCCGGAAAGTTGTCGAAAAGCGATCGGAAATTGGCCGAAAAAGTCACCGGAAAACATCTCAGGTGACCGGCAAAGTCCGTCCGCTCACCGGTAAACGAGTCAACTCGGTCGAGTCAATTGAGTCAAACCGAGTCAACCAGTCAGAACGAGTCAGCGTCTTACTCAGCTGGATGGGCTGAGTGGCCAAGGCCAAAGCCATTGCAATCTTGCACAGGCCATAACTTGTGTTGCACAATGATTGTGTATCACAACTCCTTGGCCAGCCATCTTGGTTGTGCATAATTTTGCAGCCATCTTGGCTCTTCCATTCTCACCAGTTCAACTGCAATCTCAAATTACCACCAGAATCACTACAAACTGCAGCTCATTTCAGTGTTCAAAACACCAACACAAAGTTCCAGCTGCAACTCTCCCTTGCCAATCCCTGTAATCTCAGCACTGCCAAAGCCATTGCAGAACCATCACACACAGCTGCAATGTCTCCATACATTCACAATTTAACAACATCCTCCAAGTCCATTGTGCAGTCACAACTATCCTTTCATTGTTGTATCTTCATCTCCTACAATGCAATCTTCCCAATTCAGCATATGCTTTGCAACTGCACCTGATTCATTTCATCTATTCCATTCAGTTAAATTCATTTCTTCTTCTGATTCTTCTCAATGGCAACAACATAATTTATAACAACAGCACATCACCATTGCCTCAAGCCATCTCAAATTGCAACTGCACTTTATGTGCTTCTTGTCCCAGCTTCAAATTAAACCCACACAAGCCAACCACCAAGACATACATTCTCCCATCGAAGACCAACAACCAAAAGCTATAACACCAGTCCATTCAGCCATCACCCTGTAACTGCTTTGGTCCAGCTAGTGCTCAAATAAGTCATTCCATTCTTCTAGCCATCACCATCTGCAACAGCTCTACTATACCCTTGGCAATCACTACCACTGCATCACAGACCATCATGGCAACCACTGCCTGCAACTTCATCTTCACCAGCAAGCTTCTCCAGCTGCACTTACAACTCAGCTGTTACCACCACATCATCAGCGCCTACTTGCCTGTGTTCTCTGCTTAACGATCTCAATTCTGCAGAATTGCAGCATCAGTCCTACAAGTTCCCTACACATTATGACCATGACAGCAACAAATTAAGCCACCTGCAAATTTCATATAACATCCATTCTTTGCTCTGCGATCTCAGTTTAGCTCAACTGCAGCATATTAATCATTCATTCATGATGACAACATCGCCTTTATCACAGCAACAACAGTACAGCTGCAATACTGCTTTCTCTTGCAGCTTCATATCAACTTCTTCTTTGCATAGTCCCTTATTTCAATTCCATCCATGATGGTTGTGCCTTCTTCACAGCTGCAGCTTCTTCTTCCATACAATTCAGTCACCTGCAGCTGCATCTTTCTTTGTCTCAAATCCCCTGTTGTTCATATCACCACCACTATCATCTGGCATCTCTTTGGACTTGGCTGCAGCAACTCTGCCTTCCCTGCAGTTGCAACTCCAACTGCAATCATCTTGACCCATTGTATCTTCACAGCCATCTCCATTCTACAACCACCAACAACTGCTACCAGTCTCAGCTGCTTGCAAACTCAGTTGCAACTCTGCAGAGCCAACCCATGTCTGTGTTCATCCCTATCTCTTGTTCTCATTGCAGCTTGAGTTCAGGCTAACACAAATCGAACCCATCTCAATTCCAAACCAGCAACCATCAGATGCAATTTGCTTCTTAACATCTCAAATACACCACCAAACTTCAGTGAACTCATCTCCTCCTTGACCTATAATAAACCCAACTTCTTAATTCCTTGTTTAAACATCAAACCCTAGATTCAATTTCAACAACAATCCACCAGGATCTCCGCCAATCTCTCGAATCTTCTTCCATGATTCAAATCTCAGTCAAACCCAGCAATACTCATCGAGTTCTTCAAAATTTCTGATTCAAATCTCATTTTGAATCAGACCCAACTTCAGTTTCTCGATCTTATTTGTCTTCTCCATTGATTTTCTACTCACTGTTAACTTTATCTGCTTCATCTCGTCACCAGAAGTGTCCCTCTACAAACCGTAGGTTCATCACTGTAATCTTCTCTTCTAGTTATTCTCTTAATTCCATCTCTAACATCACTCGATTACAGATGAGAATGGTTTCAGACAACCATTTCCACCTCCCTTTCTTCACCTCTAACTCTCAGCCGGAATTGAAATGGCAAGAGAAAGAAAATTCTCTTAATTTTAGGGTTTTATGTGTAGGAATGAGAATTGTTATACCCACTTAGGTGAAGTAGATAGGGGATAACCATAATGACTCTAGGCACCCATAAAAAGGATAAGGGCCAACCAAATGGCAGCCATGTATGTTGAGATGGCTCGACTCCCATATCACTCGCCTGCGAATTGATGACTCTGCTCTTTACGCTCCAAATAAACATTTTCTCCTTCTTTTGCTCAAAATGACTCCAAAGCACCTAATAACTCAAAAGCAAACATAAGATACATATTTCACAAGAAAAATAGCAAAGAAAGCATAAACATTGATAATAAATCAAGATGTTTTAGACACCTATCACCGGCTCAGTTCGAGGAGTTATACACAGTGATATGGAAGAAGCACGGCCACATTGGTACCACCACAAAGCTCAAGAGTCGTTTTGCATTGGTCAATCGCGTACAAGAAGCTTTATTTTCTATTCACGGGATGAGCGTCACGACCGGTCGCACCGTTTCTGAGGAGATGATTGAAGACTGGAAGTGCCATCGGGATGTGTTTGTGCAGTACGACTTCAACACTCCTTGGTTCTTCAAAGGGTTCTCTGAAATCCAGGAGCTTCAGAAATTGCAAAATGAAGTTCCTTCTGCGGACTGTATTGCTCGCCATGAAGAAGAGGTTGAAAATTTGTCTAAGGAGTTGAAGTTGAAACAGGCCGTACTCCAAAGGATGGAAGCTGCTCTTGCTCAGAAGGATGAGTTGCTGCTGAAGGACTTTCCTTGAAGGATTCGTGTCGCCTACTTGTGTTCTTTCTTTAGATGCTTTTGAGTGATTGTGAGGATTCCCTTTCACAATTTGATTTCAGGTTTTGAACTAATAGGTGGTTGAATTTTGAACTGGTTTATTTTTTAAGATAGTTTTGTGAATGATTTTTCCGAAAGATTTTATTCTAAAATGGAATTTGCATCTTGGTTATGAATGATTGCATATATCATATGAAACTACAAATATCGTGTGAAAAGGAAACATGAAGGGAAACAAGCATGGGATGTCAAGTCCCCAGTAAATTCTAAAACTATCTTGCTTGTAAAATTGTTTGATAGAACTTACTTGCTCTTTGGAACCTCATTTGCATGAAACTGAAACTTCCCGAGCAACCTCTTCAAGGAAGCCATACGCATTAATTTCCAGAGAGGGAAGGCAACTCCTCTGAATTAAGCTTCTCCTGAACGATGCGCTTCAAGGTGTTTCATTCACTGGTAGGGTGATGAAGGACCCGATGATAATGACAATACCTCGGATCTATCAGTTGTTGATCAGTCGGTTGACGCCATATAGGAGGCAGTTGTACCTCTCCGTCTCGCACCCATGCCTCCAACAACTCCAGGATCTTCTTTATTGGGAACGGGAAATGAGGATACTTCGATTCCAGCCTTTCTTGCGTTAGTGGACGTCGTGACGTCTCTCCGTGGCTTTGATGTGGAGCACGCTTTGGAGACGGAGTTGGAAAACCAGTGTGTGTCATCATATCCGCGGCTCGCTTCACTGGATGACGGAATGCGGAAGGCGTCATAATATCATTGTTGGGTGAATGAGTTGAACGCTCCCATCCTCTGCACTCACTTGTTCCTTGATTGATTTCTCCCTCCTCGAGTATTTCTTCACTTGGATGAAAGGTCGTTGTGGATTGGGTAGTCTTCTGAGCTTCGACAAGAGTCTTGAGGTACAAATCTTCCAGTAAGGCTCCGTAAGCTGCGGGCTCCCTTTCTTTATCCGGCAGATGTGGCATCCCGGACAAGTCTTTTCTTCTACGGAGTTGTCTCGAGTCTCCGTCGCCAGCTGGACCATGTTGTTCGTCTCTTCTGAGTCCCATGTGGCTATGCGCGCTCTCTGCATCTCCGCTGGTAAAGGCATGACTTCTAGATAAGGATTCAGCATTTCTTGCACCGTCTGGGTAAATGCTTGCCGATCCTTCTTGTAATTGATCTGTTATATCATTCAAAAGGCGGAATGTTTCGCTATGCCTTCTAGCGATACCAGCTTGATTTTCCAGGACATCCTCCAGCATTCTAGCCACACTTCCCATGATACATGAATCATCTATGGTTTCCGGAGAATCTAGCGTGCGAGGATACATCGTGAGATGAAGACCGAGATAAAAACCGAAAATGTACAGGTTAATGATTGAATCCGACCCACGATCTATCCCAAGATTGAGAAGGTTGGAATGAATATTGAGAATTGAATTTTGCAACCGAGAGATTAATCTCCCACCGTGGTCGCCAATTTTTTATGGGTGAAAACTATTTCTGCCGGTTTTGGTAATTTGGGGTGTGCGGATGAGAAATGAATCTAAACCCTAAACATATGCACTGCACGGGAGTGCTTTTGATTCGAGAAATAAATCTGTACAACTCTGGCCTAAACCAAGAAATGGCCGTTCTAGACTTGCTTCGGTCACAAAGTGAAGGAGATGGGGTTGATCTTAGGGAGGGAAGCGAAGAAGGTGTTGAGAATGTGGAGGTGTTGGTTGTTTATGACTTGTATCAGCAAGCTGAACTGGCTTGCAGAATGTAATCTATCAGTTCTAGTGTTTGGATACGATTGTATCAACACTTGGTTTCTGTTGTCTTGTGTTGTTTTGAAATGGGGAGGAGAACCTATTTATACAAGTCATTGAGACTTACCCACGTCTCTCATGGGAAGTGGAGAAAGTGGAGTGATGGAGTAGTGGAGTTGCGTGTGTTAGTGTCACACGATTAGTCTTGCCCACTTCTCCCATCATCACTAACCGTCCATGTCTTCCTGACACAATCTTATGATGGCGCGTTGTGCTCTGCACGCTGTAAACCGCCAGACCAATACCCCAGTATGTATCCCCCAGTTTGTGACATGACTAATGTCTCGAGTGTATGGATCGTGGGACCCACAAAAGGTAGCATGTGATGCTAGATTAAATAACTAAGTTATTTAGGAAGTCGATATTTTTGAAATATCGTGTGTATTCTATGCAGGTAATGCATCGAATATAATCAGCATGTGTGAAGCATCGCTATTTTAAGTCTTAACGGAGTAAGTCACGATTAAGCGTCTTAAAATAGATGCATGTCTAGCCATCTTCGAGTGATCGTTTGGAGGCTGTAAAGGTAAGTCCTGACTTGGCCGATCACTTTGTGCGGAAGAGTGGTGGACAGTGATTGTGGTGATGCCTCACTGGTCGCCTAATTCATGTCTTAGGTTGTCCGTCCAAGCTGGTGAAGTTGGACGGACAAGATGGATTGCGACCCACATCTGCGACCGTTGGATTAGGGTTTAGGAGGTGCTCAAACACCAACCTTTAGCTTGGTCGAATCCAAGCGTGGGAGACACATTTGGCAGGGCCGATCAGGCATGTGTGTAGATGGCATGCTGGCGTAGGCGCCTATACCTCACTGTCTCCTGAAGGTGCAATCTAGACCACTGAATTTTTCAGGAAAAGAGGAATGGATGAGATTGATTTGCGACAGAAATCTCATGCCGCAAAGGCCACGCGTCATGCCTACTTTGGGCGCGTGTTTCGAGACGATCAAGCCTGGTCGGTCTTGGCCGATCAGTCAGGCGTGCAGACGGTGGGGTGGTGTACAGGTTTGTACTTTATTGTCCCATAGAAGCGTGATCTAAGCCATTCAATTTGTCCGACGAAATTGAGTGGTCGAGATTGGTTTGCAATTGGGAAGTTTGACCACGCCTAGTTTGGGCATGCGACGCAACCAGTCATGGTATGCCTTGGCCGATCGGGTGTGGAAATAGATGGGACCACAGTGATCGTGTTGATACTCACCAGACCTGCTTAGTCTATTCCTGGGCCCTTCATTCGAGCAGGAGAAAATGGACGCTCGTGATCGATTTTCGACACAAACCCTAATTAGGGTTTTTCGGAGGCTGCGTGTTAGCTAGTTTTGCTAACCCAAAATACGTGTTATATACCTCATCTGGAGAGGCGGATTGTGTGGGGCACTTGTTAGGCCGGTGCTGAGTGCGGTGGTATGTGTCCGACCATCTCAGGGTTAATCTAAGGCATCCAACCATGCTGGTGAAGTTGGATGGTCATGATCAATTTTAGGTTTTTAGTGGACTTTTCTGCGACCCTCAATTCTCCACGCTGACCCAACTTCGGACAATCGTATATTGCAATCTGGTCAGGTTAGGGAAGAGTCGGTCATGCAGGTAGGAAGAAGGTCCGCCGGTGTACAGGACAAGCTTTGCCTAACCGGTCATGGGATAATCTACGCCGTCCAACCATGCTGGTGAAGTTGGACGGTCGTGATGAATTTGAGACTGCTGAAGGAGGTCTTGTGCGCACAAACTTTTCCAAGCTGCTCCACACCGGTCTGGATATCCATTCTGGGCTGGCGTTTGGTGATTATTTTTCCAGGCGTGACTTTGCACCTTTGTGGCCGACTTGCGTGGTCGTGATTATTTCCAAGACTGTCGTAGACAGTCCAAATGCTCGATCGGGTTAGTATAACACTTCGAGAATTGCATCCTGTACGGGTATTTCGTATATGCTTCATTATTAACGCTTGGAGATTCGTGTTACTCTGCTGAGAGCAACACTCGTCATGCCGCACCAATAATGAGAGTGGAGCAGTACAGAAAATACAAGGTTGGTCATGCATTAATTTATAATGCTATAAGTTTATAGTGAGGAAGTATTCACCATTTTATCAGTGGCTTTATCCTTTGCAGGATGTTAGCGCATAATTTCGGCCTTTACAATTTTAGCCTTTAATGAAAATCCACCATCAACAAGTTGGTTCAACAATAGTTAACTAATGGTTAGCATATGAGCACTTTCATATCAAACTTATTAATCTTCGCCATAACTATTTCAAATGAATCAAATGAACTAGTTTGAGAGTTGTCCAATTGCTTAGATCTCATAGAAGTATACAAGACACAATCGTCGGAAAAACGATTTTAATTCACTCGAATCGATTCATGAACATTATAGCCATGGTTTGCAAAGACTGCATTCCTTAATTTATAAATGTCTTAGTTCACGAATAAACCGTTTTAGAAAATAACCTATTTAAGTACGCATACCGGTACGCATATTGAGCTTGTTTTCAGTTCACAAACTCCAGCAGAAATTCACGGGATGTGAACTTTCAATAGTACGCGGACTTAGCTCCGGACATCCTAAACCAGTAAAGTATGCATACTTTGGTTCAATGATTTTGGACTTACACAAGTATGAGTTCACATACAATGTTTATATCCATTCATGGTTATATATTTTAAACTCTCATTTCAATCATTGAAATATTCTTAGAGGATGTTATATAGTTGTTATTCACAAACTATTTTTCATCAAAGCAATTTTCAAGTCATTGAAATGAACAACATGACTTTCGTCACGAGTAAAGATGAACTTGGCCAAAACGAAAGCTTACCAACACATATTTTGAGAAATAGATAAGCGAGATAAACTCGGATCGTAATAGCAAGTGTGTATAATCGAAGCCTATATAGCAATACGAGTTTTGTCTTAAGATAGGAGATAGAATATATAGACTTTTGAGTGATAGATAAGTTCAAGTCTCCACATACTTTTTTGTCGATGAAGATCCACCAGTTCCTTGAGTAGTTCTTCGTCTTTGCATGACGAACGCCGTGGAGTCTAGAGTATTATCCTAGTCCGAGACTTAGCTATAAGTATACTATAAATCAAGACTTATAGTTTTGGCAACTAAACTTGACAAACAAGCTTGAGATAACAACGCTTGCTAGTTCGACCGAGCAGTTCTCAAACAATCTCCCCCTTTGTCAATTTTAGTGGCAAAACTATCAATACATATGGAATAAAAAATAAATAAACTTTGCAGCATCTCATCCACATGCTTGATCTCCTCGGTTCTTCAACATTACTCGAAATCTTCGTCATTTCCAAGTACTCCAATGATTCCAAAGATATTCAATTCAGCATCATCGTTGTTGAAGATCCGTATCCATAACAATGAGAAAACAAAAGCTCTCAATCATTGTTACATAGTGTCATAGTATTATTACTGTTAGAGCACTGCTCGGTCGAACTCACATGCGTTGCTATCTCAAGCATGTGTTGTCAATGTTAGTGATCAAAACTATAAGTCTTGATTTCTCGTCTACTATTAGCTAAGTTTCGGTCTAGGATAGTAAGTGAGTTGAGCTCAAGACTCCATGGCGATCATCATACAAAGTCGATGAACTACTCAAGGAACTTGTGGAACTTCATAGACTAAAAGGTATGTGGAGACTTGAACTTATCTATCACTCAAAAGTCTATCTACTTTATCTCCTATCTTGAGACAGAAGTCGTATTGCTATATAGACTATGATTATATACATTTGCTAATTAGAGCTGAGTTTACCTCGCTTATCTATTTCTCGAAATATGTGTTGGTAAGATTTCGTTTTGGCCAAGTTTATCTTTACTAGTGACGAAAGTCATATTAGTTTCAATTACTTGAAAATGGCTTTGACGAGAAATGGTTTGTGAATAACAACTATATAACGTCCTCTAAGAATGTTTCAATTTTTGAAATGAGAGTTTAGAATATATAACCTTGGAAAGATATAAACATTGTGTGGTAACACATATGTGTGTAAGTCCTTATTCCTTGAACCAAAGTATGCGTACTTTGCTGCTCAGAAAAACCAGAACTAAAGTCCGGCGTACCAGTACGTGCACCATCGGAAGTTCACGTCCCGTAAAAATCTGCTGGAGTTTGTGAACTGAAAACAAACTTATTCCGGGTACTTAAGTCCGTGTACCAGTCCGCGTACTTAGGTTGGTTATTTTCTAAAAACGGTTATTCGTGAACTTAACTTATATAAACTAAGGAATGCATAATTGCAAACCGTGGCTATAAAGTTCATGAATTGATTCGAGTGAATCAAATCGTTTTTGCTTCTATTGTGTCTTGTATACTTCTATAAGATCTAAGAAATTGAACAACTCTCTAACTAGTTCATTTGAGTCATTTGAACTAGTTGTGGTAAAGAAGAATATGGTTGATATGGAAATGTTCATATGGCTGACCATTTGGTTAACTACTGTTGAACCAACTAAGTGTACATGTTTGGGTACGGTTACACAAGCCTAAAATGTGCATTTCATTTGTGTGTAACAAGTTAAGTTTCGATCTTACGGTTGAAAGATATTAGCTTGAATCTAATCAGGTTTTCATCTAACGGTGAATATTGAATGCTTTGTTACTAAGCTGACATTGATTCCAAACCCTGATTTGAAAGCTTATATAAAGGAGAACTCTAGCAACTGGGAAACCTAATCCCCACACCTCCTGTGTGATACTAGTTGTATTAACTAGAGTCGATTCTCCTTTAACCTTAGGTTTCTTCTCGAGACCCTGTAGGTTAACGACTTGAAGACTTCATTGGGATTGTGAAGCCAGACCCAACTATTTTCTCTGTAGTTGTGTGATCTGATCTTGATGTTTCTATCGTATTTGAGTACAGTCGTAAGATTGGCTTGAGATTGATTTCTCCGATAGGAAAGATATAAAAGAAGTCACAAACACCTCCGTCTCATCGTTTGTGATTCCGCAATATCTTCTTTCGCTAGTCGATTAAGATTATTGTGAGGTGATTGATAATTCTAGGTTGTTCTTCGAGAATATAAGTCCAGGTTATCAATTGGTTCCTGTTCACCTTGATTTATCAAAAGATGGAACAAAAACTCGTACGTATTTCTGTGGGAGACAGATTTATCTATTACCGTAGACTTTTCTGTGTGATACAGATTCTTTTATTAAAGTCTTCGGCTTTGGGTCATAGCAACTCTTAGTTGTGGGTGAGATCAGCTAAGGGAATCAAGTGCGTAGTATCGTGCTGGGATCAGATACGTAAGGAGCGCAATTGTACCTTGGTCAGTGTGAGATTGATTGGGGTTCAACTACAGTCCTGACTGAAGTTAGTTTGTAGTAGGCTAGTGTCTGTAGCGGCTTAATACAGTGTGTGTCCAATCTGGACTAGGTCCCAGGGTTTTTCTGCATTTGCGTTTTCCTCGTTAACAAAACTTCTGGTGTCTGTGTTATTTCTTTTCCGCATTATATTTTGTTATATAATTGAAATATCACAGGTTGTGCGTTTAATCGATCAATTGGGAAATCCAACCTTTGGTTGTTGATTAAAATTGATTGATCCTTGAACATTGGTCTTTGGTACCGTTCAAGTGATTTCTCTTGTATTCAATTAAAATCGCAGATTTCTATTTGCTTGAGTAAGTATTGAATCGAGAAAGTGAGATATAACTCTTTGATATACTTTTAATAAGATTGAGACTGTCTAGTTGATTCTCTTAAAAGTATATTGGAGTTAGTCCATACAGATTGCTAAGAGAAATATTGGGTGTGGTGTTAGACCCCCCGCTTTTTCAATTGGTATCAGAGCAGGCAAACACTTTAAACCTGATAAGTTTGTGTTTGTTTGATCCTTAAAAATTTCCCTATGGGAAATTTCTTTGGAAAACTTGCTCTTGGCATCTGTAAAGCACGCCAGAAATCCTTAAAGATTTTTCAAAGATTATTATGGACAAAACCTCCGGTTTCTCATAATAATCTCATTTCATCCAAGATCTTGGAAAACCTAGATGATGAGAGACAATCTAAAGGAAGAATTAACAAGAAGGGAAGATTGAGAAAACGTTCATTACGCTCAAAGATATGGATTCTCATGAGATTAACTCTTAATCTTTTTGAGAAATACTATTGTAATGGATCAATTGACAAAGATCTATTTAGCACTTTTGAAAGCGTTTTTAGATTCTTAGAAAAACTTAATTTCGTTAAGTTTAAGAATCGACCCGATAAAAGTTCTGTACATGTAAAACTATGGAAAAATGATGTACAAACTGAACATGTTGTCAACACAAGTAGATCCAAATCGAGTTCTCATGTTTTTGACACCAGTTCAAGATATCGGAAGAATCTTCTTTCTAGTCATATAAAAAGGAAGTTAGAAAGCTCTAACAACCCTGATTATCATCATTACTTTGATTATATCACTGAGATTGCTCACAAATATCAACCAGAAATGGTGCATGAGGATTCCTCTGGACATCATGCCTCTTGGTATAAGCCTGGAACTACCCCATTTGTACATATCTTGAGATGGGGCAAGAAATGGTTTGATTTGTGTACAGTTGGGTTGAACATATCTTTCTGTTCTAAGATATTCTAATGAGCCTTCTACTGCATCTACCTCCTCTCACAAATTTTGTTTTATCGGGATGCATAACCTTGGTGTGTGAACATCAAAGAAAATCCCACATTCCTTTTATGGGTCGCGGTTCACAAACGGGTCCAGGCCCATTAGTGAGGGATATAAAGAAAAAGTACGCGTACCTTCTTCTTCATCCCATCAGTCCGCGCACGAGAACTTTCTAGGGTTCATGAAGTTCCTCCATTAAAATTCCTTTGAGGAAAATAAGACAAAGGGGTGGTCAAAGTTCATTCCAAGTAAGTGATTTCCTCTTGGTCCTTTCTAATTTCTAGATTTCATGATGAATTTCAAGGTTTCAAAAAGAACTTCAAAAAATTTGGGTTCTTCTAGCATGAATCTTCCTTTAGACCAAAATTCTCTTAGAATTAGGTTTGTCAATGATTCTTGTGCCGATGTCTTTGAAAGGATTTCATCTAATGGTTTTATTTTAGAAAAGAAATTGGATTCATCTTCCTCCGTTTACGACCAAAAATTCGTATTTCAGTTCATAGAGCTTTATTTTCAAAAAAAACTACAGAATTAAATAAAAATCATTAAATATGTACAAAATAAAGAACTAAATAAATGTAAATTAAGATGAAAAATGATGTGTTTACACACTCTTCACCGATGCCAAGCCATGGCTGATTGGTATCTGGGTAAGGAACATGAAGGTATTCAAGAATTAGTTAAAGCATCTAGGTTGTATCCTTTGGTCGAAAATTTTATGGAGTATGATTCTGTGACATTTAATTGCTTCATTGAGAGTGACCAACAACAGTGTCCGGATCCTCGTGGTTATGGATGCCGAACCACACTCTACATTTCCATTCACCTCCTCTCAATTGGAATATAAGCTGAAGGGGAATCCATCCTTATTCCTCGTATTAGTTTTGTATACAATATTAGTCTTCTTTGTATATACATAATCCTTTCTCTTGTGGATGTTCTTCTCGTACGACCCAGCTCTCTCTCAAACCATCTCAAACCGAGTCAACGAACATTGAGTGTTCCTCACTAGCACACACATATTCTTGCGAACCGTTTCCACAATCCAATTAATTTTCTCTTCTACTTGTTAATCCCTACATAAGGACAAAAACACGAGATTATATCTGATCCCATGCTGAAGTTTAAAATAAGTAAAAATAGTAAGTGAGCTAACTTTTTGGTAACCTAACAAATTATATGTATAGTACCCGACGTATCCCGACCCAACGGTTTTACAGGTGTCGGCTCATCGTATGGTACAATTTAAAAAATGAATTAAGAAAAGAAATGAATAAAGGGCAATTATATGAAATACACTATAAGCCGACATAAAAGAAACAAAACATCTATGCCGGGTAGAAGTTCCGACATTATGTGACATGATATAACCACGCAGGGAGTGACCAGTCGTCATGCTCGATATTCTACCAACAATGTCGATATCTGAGCGAAATGAACTTAAACTTATGGCCAAACTGAAGCATTTTCCGGCATAGAATATTCGGTAGCAAACAATGCCGACACTCCTTCTCGATAAATAAATGACAATGCCGACATTTAACTTTGGAAGTACCAATCTTTGTATGTGTTGTAACATCCGCCAGCATTGTTAGGTTAGTAGAATTCCACACCGACAAAATATATGGTGGAATATTCTGTGATAGGTGAAAAGTAACTTTTCTGTCGGCACAATTTTCTTCTATAAATACAATGCCGACGGAAAATTAAAATTGTGGAATATTGTTTGCCGGCATGTTGAAAGTATGAATACCATGCCGATTAGGACGTTGCCAGCATAACATTCGTAGTTTCACAATGCCGGCACCGTGTTTTTTCAGGCATAACAATGGCTATTTCAATCAAAAAAATCTAATTTCAAGACACTAATACGCATACCTGAATATTTGGAGTACTTGTATGTGGACTTGGTTTACTTTTTTGGGTTGGTTTTTCACGAATATCTTATGCTCATAAATATCACGATTTAAGGATATTTGATCCAAAAAAAATTTGTAATCGTGAGTTGTTATCATTAGCTGAAAATTCAACGTGTAAACCCCTTGTTCTTGATGATGACCTGAAAATTCAACAAATTCACTTCCTTCGCCAAGATCACTTTTATCTTTTCCCAATCTCTCTTCCCTCCGAAACTTCTACTTCTAACCAAAAACCAAAGAGTTCTAATTTGATTCATGCTAACCATCTAATTTATTAACTTAACTAAACATGATTAATTTAACTATTATTAATGAAGGATAAATTAGGAATTACAAAATTTTGTGGATATGGGTTCGGAGAGTTACCAAACAAACCCCTATTTTGTCTTATTAAAATGTCCCCGATTAATATGGGCATTCTAAAATAAAAATTGAGTTTCGGATAAGCACGGACTCTCTTCTTCGTTTCACTGCTAGCTAGGGCTCTCTAAATTCCCTCTGATTTCTGTAGAGAGGCGTTGAACCTCCATTGCTGAATCAACACCATCCGTGCTGAACCAATGCTCCCCAACCAGGTACTATAAACAGTGTTCTTTTATTTAACAAAGACAGATAATTCATTTTAGTTTCAAAAATTTACTCTGTTAAATAAAGTTGATTTTACATTTAGGGTTTCTTCGAATTCATTTTAGAACCCCAAATAAAAGACACTCTTGAAGAATAACATGCATTAGTTTGTTCACATTGAAATGTGCCACATGATACCAAAACCAATAATAGTTGAACCTGTCTGTCTGTTTATCACCTGGCTGGCCATATTTCCTTTATTTTAATCTATCTCAAATCGTGTATGGTCATCAGTTCACTTATCAGATGTCAAATTTCATTTCTTGATCTCTAAAAGAACACGTTTAGCTCACCTCTGTATATTTATTAATTCTTAACTTAACAAATAACAATAATGCCGTGTCATTACTATTAGGTGGATGTATGTATATGTACCGAATTATTGTCAATCAATGTGCTTAGTGTCCATTTGACTCCACAACTATATTATTATTATTATAAACATTTATGTAATACAAATTGCCAGAGTCGAATGAGTCTTTGCTGATATTATCAAATCAAATATATGTGCAAAGTGCCAGACATTTTCTATTTCTCAGTTTAAGGGGGTCGAGAGAGAAAGAGGAGAGGAGAGATATGTCTTGTTTGTTTTCGTGTTGTGCATCTTTAACTTGCACTGGGTTGTGTAGTTCAGTAGCATCAGGGGTAAAAGCTAGATTAGATTATTGTGGTTTATTTGGTCTTTCTCTTATTGCTTCATGGATTCTCAAACAAGCTGGTCCTTCTCTGCTAGAGTGTATGTACCCCTCTGTCTCTCCCTCAAACTGTATAGAGTTTGTGATGTTGAAATGATGGTTATCTTTTCTTTGATGGTAGTTGAATAAATTATGAATCTTTTATGATGTAACTGAATTGTGTTTGAGTTATTTCGTAAATCAAGTCGGTGTAGCTTATGTGAAGAAGAAGCTTCCTCCTTACAAATCTCATAAGTGATTGTTGTGTTTGACTTTTTTCTTAAATTAAATCTTTTCATCTGTTCGTGATACCATATATGGTTGAGTTGTACTATACATGAGTTTGAAGGTTTGAGTTCAAAAATTGCTTGTTCATGATCATGCATGTAAAGATATCCTTATAATTTGGCTCTTAAGGTTCAAATTAGCAACCATACCCTCCCCCGCCCTAAACAAAAGTTGGTGATAGCATAGAGATAGAGATGCCAACTCAGCTAACTGATTCTCAGTATCCCCAACAAAGAAAGACAAAAAGCTCAATAGTCATTTCGTTTCAAGGGTTTATCTGCTTTGACTTCTGATTAAAGTCAAGTCTGCAAAACTCTTAAAATGTGGCCAACTTATTACTGTCTTCAATGGCATTGCGACAGATACAATTACTAGTGTGTTTATCTACCTCCAGTTTTGTTGGAACTGCATGGGTTAGTTTAGTCTACACAGCTCTCCTGTTTCCTGGATTTTTCTTGATAAATGGTGGTTGTGTTATTTGAGAAAATGAAAGGAGTTGGAGCCTTTGAAATGCAGTCTCTCAGTTGAGGCCTATTGCAGTATTGCAAGCTATGAGTTCACATGTGTAGGAAGTAATAATTAAAAGCATAGTCTGAGGCATTGCTGAGGAAGGGTTTCTGCTGTTTGGAACTTGTTGCCTGTTCACAGTTTTTTCTTTAACCTACCAGCCTTCTGTACTTATTCTTTCGTTACATATAAATAAGACAAAAGTTTTAAAAAAAGGGATACAGGTCAAGACGTCAATCATGTTTTTGACTTCACTTTAGTTCACCCCACCTTGCCTTTTAGATTTTCGATAGAGAAATGTTGCACTTGACCATTGGTAATGATCTCAGCTGGAATCTCATCTTTTTTTTTCCCTTGACATGTACAGGGATATATACTTCCGAAAACACACACTCAAACGAATGGCTGCAAATCAATGCAGTTTCCCGTGTCAGCTTGGGGAATTTTCTGTTTTTTGCGTCCCTTGCCCTCATCATGATTGGTGTTAAGGACCAGAACGACAAAAGGCATGTGATTCACCATCGCGGATGGTCTGTGAAGGTTGTGGTGTGGGCTTTGCTCTTGGTCCTCATGTTTTTCGTTCCTGATGACATTATCTCATTCTATGGTCTGTGCGTGTATTGACTTGTCTTTTGATTTATGTCAGTAACGATTCTTTTTTTGAACTTCGACTAATTTATTTTTCTTCTTTGTTCATAGTTAACGTTCTGAATTCCGTCTTCATATGCGTGCATGAAATCCTTTGATTAGTTAATCATTGCTATATGCAGACAAATGATATGCTTGCTTCTCATTCCTGAAACTCGTACACTGAATTTGCAGAAACACTATCGAAATTTGGATCGGGGTTGTTTCTTCTGGTTCCAGTTATTATACTACTAGATGCCACAAATACATGGAATGATATCTGGGTTGAGAGTGGTGAACGCAAATGGTACACACAACATTTCCATCTTATCCTCTTCATTTTCTTTCCATTAGCCTTCCACAAATATATTTCTCTCTAGTCCTTGCTTTATATAATTGATTGATGGGTTATTGCAGGTGCATACCCTTACTTGCTGTATTTGGGTGCTACATAACAGCATTTACAATATCAGGACTAATGTTTGCTTGGTTCAACCCCTCAGGCCATGACTGCGGTCTCAATGTGTTTTTTATAGTCGTGACCATGATTCTCGCATTTGGTTTTGTAATTATTACATTGCAGGTATAGGAAATTTTGACTTTTTTTTCCCTGAAATATAGTGGAAAACATCTGATTCAGCATTGCACCGGAGTTGGAGATATTCTTTAATGCTCAATTATAATGCTGTGGGTTTTGGGGTTTGATACAGGCTAATGCAAGTCTTTTGCCATCTTCTGTTGTTTCTTTGTACTGCTCGTATGTGCTCTACAGCGCTCTCTCAAGTGAGCCTCGAGATTATGTGTGCAATGGTCTCAACAGTTCAGGAGTAACCACACGTAACCTAATTCTTGGTATGCTCACAACAGTTATCTCTGTCTTGTACTCTGCTTGCCGGGCTGGATCCTCACTAAAGTCAGGTACCTTGAAGGCTTCATCTACAGACCCTTTCGTAGTAATATGATACGAACTTGCTACCTATTAGGAAGACTTAAACCGCCTGTAGGATGGTTAAGTTCTGTTCACTGGTGATAATCAGTCATCAAAAATGGAATTCGTATGTGCCCTCTCAAAAACCACACCATTTTCCTTGTGTTGTTTCTAAGGTTGTAATCATGTTTGACCTTCTGCTGTAGGTGACAGAAACCCGTTTTTGAACTTTGAGCGGAGAAAGGACAGAGAACCTGATGCTGTGCCAGTTGGTTATTCCTATATAGTTTTCCACCTGATTTTCGCGTTCGCTAGCATGCATTCAAACATGCTTATTACAGGTTGGACTGGCTCGTCGTCATTCAACTCAGAGTTGATCAATGTTGGTTGGACGTCAACTTGGGTTCAAATATGCATTCAATGGGCCGCTGCTGTTCTTTATGTGTGGTCTCTTGTAGCTCCTCTGTACTATCCTGATGATGTATTCTATTCATGGTTTACAGTATCAGCTAATACTGGGCCCTATCAGCTGATACTTGATCATATGGATGTCGAACGGTACTATCTCGGTGCACCATATTATCGAATATAGACTGATATTGACAGTTTCACTTCTGTGTTTTAATACGGTAGCTGTAACGGCCACCTCCACCTCCAATATTTATATCGCTTGATGTAGTCATGAATTTATAAGAACAGTGCAGATTTATTAAGAATGTGAAGTGAAGCAAAACATAGAACAGATGCGCAAAATGTAAATCTGTAAATCGGAAACATTTCTTTTCCTTTATCCTTGAGAAAAGAAGACCAGTACATGATGAGTACATTTAATACCAATGAGGATACTTGGATCTTCTTAGGATATCCGACAATCAGTCATTCAGTGTCTATGAAGCAAATCTCCATTCAATTACCATGAGATGTGGCCTTTCTCATCTTCTCAGGTCCATGGAGGCACTGCAGCCCAGCAGTTTCTTCCAGATCTGTATACGTCTGTATGCAGTGACATCTCGAATCCACACTATCCACACTGCTCCCTCGGGGAGCCTCCCTGTCCACTGTTGGTCATCAAATTACGGTTTCTTGGGTCATTGAACTACTACCATTTCAGAGATGCAGCTACATTTACTAGAGCTTTTATTTGGTTTATAGTTCTTTGTTTCTCATGTTGCTTCAATCTACTTGCAACGGGTTCTGCATCAAATCCTTCTGCAGTCTCGGCTTCTTCCTGTTCATGGCGAACTTCTTGTTATAAAGCATTAACCTTTCTGACAAACTCTATCCTCAGTAAAAGGTCATTAGAATCTTCTAGTGGCGGTCTGAATGGACCTTGATGCTGACAGAAAGAGGAAGAATGTGTAGTCAGTCAATGGTTTGGTTGGACATGGTGGAACAGACAACGATTTCTCTGTTTAGTCCATACAAAAAGTAAATAACTAATAACCAAAATTTACTTGCAACGGGTTCTGCATCAAATCCTTCTGCAGTCTCGGCTTCTTCCTGTTCATGGCGAACTTCTTGTTATAAAGCATTAACCTTTCTGACAAACTCTATCCTCAGTAAAAGGTCATTAGAATCTTCTAGTGGCGGTCTGAATGGACCTTGATGCTGACAGAAAGAGGAAGAATGTGTAGTCAGTCAATGGTTTGGTTGGACATGGTGGAACAGACAACGATTTCTCTGTTTAGTCCATACAAAAAGTAAATAACTAATAACCAAAATTTGTCAAATTTGTCTCTCTATTAATCCATAGAAAAAAGTATGTTGCATAATAATCGAAAAGTAGGAAGGTTATATAAATGTTGGAAGAATAGTTTGTCTTCTTACACTTTGGTGCGTGCGTAGCACATATCTGTGGCTAGGGAGCAATAAAATTCATTTACAAAATCCATGAATGGCAAGGCTCAGAATGCAATGTATACTCCTAAAAGTGGTTAGAAAAAGATTTTTTTTGTTTGGACCTTATGTAAAAATGAAAATTTAACACTAAAAATAATAATAACAAGCACAGAGTTTTAAGATTATGTTGCATACCGCGTTTATGTCAAACCCTGATGAAATAAGTAAACTGATCGGGTCCTCTCTTGGGAAGGTATCGACCATTTGCTTTCTGCATTGCTTCAGTCAACTTTCATCATCGAATCCCTGGTGAATTTTCTGTATGAAAAGTTGATACAAGTGAAATTCTACGAACACGAACAAATCCCATCATCCAGGTACTATGAATTCAGATAGCTTCAACAACACCACAAGGTGTATTTGAATGAGTCTTGGGTGATGTATATTAGAGACCTAGAGAAGTAAAAGGAACCAGGCAAAAGGTTGCATAATGAAAGCTGAGATGCTGGCAAGTTTGTAGGTGCAGAGTTTTTAAACTCGTGGAGCAAGAGTTTTGGGTCTGGAGTTGTTTAGCCGGTGGTATCCCCGAGAAAGGTAGAATAAAGATGAATATAAAAGGAGAGATGGACATACCTGCAGTCACATTACCATGCTGTATGTGGAGAAGGACATACATGCAGTCACATTACCATGTGTGGAAGCCATAAAGAAGCAGAATCTCTGCATTTGTCTTCAATCTCCAGGACCACTTCGCGAGGAGTGAGCCGTTCCTTCGTTGCACACTCGTAAACCCCAAACCACTAGCTGACATACCTTAACACACTTGTTTTCAGTTAAGTTGAATGAGAACCTTGAGCTCCATCCTTCGCCGCCTAATTGAAATTCCTGATTTCCTTCTCCAGGAAGCCAATAATCGATACCGGAGCTTTCACAGAAACAGGAAGTAGACTGCAATGTCTCCCAAAACAATTTAGCAAGCACCAGCCTCCCCACTCTTAGATATGCATTTCTATTTTCATATGTAAAGCTTTTTGCCAAACCTTTACACCACTAGATCCCAAAAGGATTTTTACTAGGAAGCAGCTCGACTCTACGCGAGTAGCCCACACCAAAATTTCAGTTACTAGACCCACATATTGTTCACTATGGCAGTTGCAGATTGCAGCCCCAAATCACCTACGTTTCAACTGATTAAATGCTTCCTTCGCTCCATGACCCCATGCCAGAATTTAAGTAAAACTAGGACTCATAATAAAGCATTGAGGTATCATTTTATAAAGCATTCGGTCCTGGGAATTACAATTATGGATAGGTCAAGCATCAATAAACAACAAGATATCGATTTAATTAGCAACTAAATCTCATCCTAAACCACATATTTAAGAATCTGATTTTATATATATTGACCCCTTAAACCCCATTCACCATAAGATGTCTTAAGAAGGTTAGAAATTTAAAAACAAACAAAAAGAGAAGAAGATAAAAGATAATGAAAACAAAAGAGACATCTTTCCAGAGCCCCACTGACCACAAACCATAAGGTAAAAAAAATTACATAGTCAGAATGCCATTATTTCTGATCAAATTCTGGATTCCTTCAAACACTTCCACAGGATGATATAAAAATGACAGCGGACATAGAGAAAACAACATTGCATTCATAAATATGAGTGACTTATGGAGAATTTCAAAAGATTGGATGGATTAAAAATCAACCACAACAGGAACTGCAAAACAGTGGAAGATAGGTTGCTCTAGGTTGGATACAACACAAAATTTCCATCCCGGTAACATGGCATATGTTAAGGTTCAAAGACTTAAAGTATGAGAACCGAAATGCAACACAGTAACTTTATAATCTCAAATTTCAATCCACTTTTGCAATTCACTAAAACACTGCATGAATACATATCAATGCCAAGAACTAAAAACATATTCACCTGTTTTTCTTCTAAAGCTTCCTCTTCAGGTCTCTATTGATTCTTAACTTATCATCTTCCCAGACATGAGTACCAGAGTTGAGAGAAACTAAGCTTTCAAAATAATTCTCGGCGTTTAAGAAAGAAAAATTGTCAATTTTTTGTTCTCTAACACTTCTATTTTTCGGGTCATACAAAACTAGAATACCACAACTCAAGAATAAAATCTCGCCATTTTTTAAAGACCCCAACAGCCTAAAAAAAAACTGGTCCGTGATAATACTCTCATGGGAAATGACATCATACTTAGTCCAAGATTCCTGAACTCCATAATCAAGCATCTTCCAGACTTCAACATTAATCTTAACGCCATTAAGATATGAGCTAACAAGTACACAAAGGCACCCTTCGAACTCTCCTAGAGTCTCTCCTATAACCGTACACTGATGCTGATCCTTCTCCATTGGTAGTGACATTTCTTCGAAACTCTCCTCACTGATATCCAAAGAGAGTAAGAAAATGTTATCTTCTGATATAGCTAACCAATGAAAGTCTCCATTGACAAGCACCCCAGATTTTTTCATATAAAGAAACTTATAAGGTACGATTAGCCCGCTTTTTTTCCATGAATTTGACGATAACGTATAGACTTGGACTAGAGAACTATCCTTGGTTCCATCTGCTTCTATACCTATTGCCAACTTATAATCATCATTCTTGCGATCATAACCGAAAGCAAATAAACAAACATCGGATCTATCAAATTCAATTGGTGATTCCGGTATTTCTTTATATTCTTTTGTGGCTGGGTTCCAAAGACAAAGAAAATCCCTAAAACCATCATAAGCAGACAACCATAAACAAACCACACCATCACATGAACCCAACAATCTAACATCATGACCCAATGTTCTGAATGGGAAATCCATTTCATCAGCATCATCTTGAATTTCATACAATGGTGATGCTAATGAATCATGACCTACAGAGTAAAGTACATTCCAGTTGGTAAATCTGGCAGAACTTTCAAGCATGAGACTAGGGTTGTTTTTCTGGATAGTAATATGGGTATTAACGAAATCAGAGGAAGATATTAGGGCATACCAATTCTTGCAAACAGACTTACATACTAGTAACGATTCCACTGGTAACTTAAAAGGATTTGATGGTAGATCTCCACTGGAATGCTCGACATTATTGCTGCTGCTTCTTATTTTTCAATCCGGCTTCTTATTTTCAGAGAGTGAAAGAGATAAAGTTAGGGTTTATGTTTGTGGTCTTCTTTATAAAAGGGAACCAAGGAAATGAATTCATGCCGAATGAATCTTCCAATTGCTAAGTATGCTAACCACACGACTGCATATGACAGTAGCGTGCTAGGCATACCGGAGCTGCAGCTAAAGTCTTGCAAATGAGGACTAGAATGCCCCCGGGTCAGGGTATGGTGTCTCCGGCTCATGGAATCTAATTTTGGTGCACACTTTCTTTCTTTTTTTTAATTGAAGAGGGCAAATTTTATTGAAAAAAGCTCACGTCACTATTACAGTGATAAGAAAGCTACAAAGGAATAAGTGAAGCACTGCACTCGAGTTATAAATTAGAGTCGAAAGGGAAGGATTCTTAAAGATATAAGTATTCAAAGCCCAGGTTAACAACAAGCATTTTACCGTAGTTATCAGGTGTTTTGGATTTCCAGAATGATTGTTATACAGCTTATTATTGTGCTCCCTCCATAAAGTCTACTGAATAACACAAAGTAATAAGCTCCATTTTTTTTTTAATTTCCTATTTTTATTGAGTCGTGATATCACGCAAGTGTCCATTTGACATGAAGAATGAACTCGCACCCTATAGCCCTTAGATTTGATTTGTTTTTTTAAACTCGTATCTGGATGGTAACGATCTGAAAATTTTGCACACTATATCCATTTCAAAAATAGTTTTTCCAAAAGAGAAAGAGACATTGTCAATCTTAGAGAGCTTTGCATGAAACTCTTCAAAAGGTAGCGCTATCATCCATACGAAGGTTTTCTCAATCAAAAATGAGGGTTTGAAGTCTAGCTTCCTTTTCTGACGTGTTACCTTTGAAAACAGTCTGCGGTTATTCCAAGCTTCTTGGAAAGTTTGACACGTGGAGACATGATGCTAAAGATCTCTACTTACAACATGCATTATAACATTCAAACCATCTGAACCATACTCGATGAGAGTCTTTTATTCACTTGAGTATGCAACTAAGTATCTAACATAGAGTCCACTATCTTAAGTTGTTTCAGTCTTACTGAAGACTTTAAGTACTCAACCAT
The DNA here is from genome assembly GCF_003573695.1 of Papaver somniferum. NCBI lineage: Eukaryota > Viridiplantae > Streptophyta > Magnoliopsida > Ranunculales > Papaveraceae > Papaver > Papaver somniferum. Next base: position 12,812,515 of record NC_039360.1, on the reverse strand, counting down.
TTAGATCGCCTAACAAACAGTAAAGGAATAATTCGTTTGGTGACCACTCTTCTTATATCTGATTTACTTCTTGAGATTAGAAGAGTGGTTACCAAACAAGTTAGTCTTTTACTGTTTGTATAGCGGCTTAATTTTTCCAAAACCAGACTAGGTCCCGAGTTTTTTCTGCATTTGCAGTTTTCTCGTTAACAAAATTTTGTTGTATGCTTTTACTTTACTTTCCACATTACAATTTGTTTAAGTTATAATTAATTTCACTTGTACGTTAATCCAACACTTGGGTTGATCCCTATAGTTTAAGGTTCGGTTCCAGACTTATTACTATATACCAAGTGTATACCTTATGGTTGATATCTTCTTGACATCTTTGTCTATATTAGATAATGCAAGGTATCAGACTTATAGGTTAAATCAAAAATATTATGGTGTTCTTGGTGCCCTCATCATTCCAATTAGTATCAGAGCAGGAAAACACAAAAAATATGTAATAATCTGTGTTTGGTGCGATACAACCTATAAGACATGAATCAATCAATGAAAGGTAAAGGAAAACCTAAAAGGGACTCAGTTAGCATATCTCAATATTGTGAGAATTATCTCCCAGAAGAAGCTATTGATAATCGGTTACATATGTCTTGTATGTCAAAATCAAGTACATAGTTATTCTCAAACTCTTGATTAAGTACCTTACTCATGACAAAGAAAGGATGCGTCCACAACGAAAGGTAATAATGCCTTCTTCAGAATTTGTTTTGGGTTTGATTCCAATTAATGGTGAAAAATATTATGTTCCTACTACTACAACACATATGGAAGATTTGAATTCACCACCTTGCTCATATCCTGAAAATATGACTGATTTGCAGATCTTTCTCAATAAAGTTAATTTGTTTTCAGAGTCAGGAAAATCACTCTAGTTTCTGGAAGATGTCTTAGAACTTATTGTGCAACTGAAAGAAAGAGTTAGTGATGAGTGCTAAAAAGTGCATATTTCTATATATTTTTCTTGGCATTTAACTCATCTTTTGTGCATTAATTCTACATTTTATCCCATATTCTGTATTTTCATTGTTTTCAAGAATAAATATTTTTATTAATTAATCTTGCATTTTTAGGTACCAAATAAAGTTTGGATGAATTGCGGAGCGGAAAAGAGCAGAAAAGTGGTGGAAGCCAAGAGGAATCACACAAGGAAGCCGCGAAGAATGTTGTGCGCAAGACCAAAAGGCTAGAACTGGGCTTGAAGAGGAAGAATTGTTCTTAAAGAAGATATGGGCTTGGCATACCCAAGGCCCAAAACCCTCACCCAAATCCATTTCTTATATCCATACCCGTTTCCCTTTCTAGCCGTCAGATTGGATCATCTCAGCATCCTATGGTCGCAGCATCGCCAGTACATCAAAGTTTGAAGATCTTGTCTAACACTACAGCACCTAACTCCATCTTGAGCCGTCAGTTTCGTTGTATCAAGCATCTGACGGTCGATACCAGCCTCTTCACTTGTAGCCGTTAGATCGATCTATCATTTCCGCATCCCACGGCTCAGCTTTGTGAATCTTCGAGACTTGATGCATCCTCTCAACACCCAAACACCTAATACCTATACCCATCAACCAAACACTACCCTAACCCCTAACCCCATCGACCTTCTCTTTCTTCTTCCCCCTTCTTCTCTTCTGCAACTCCATGTCTAGCGCCACCAACTCCACTGCCCCGTCGCTGCCACCACCACCAACCCTTCACGATCTCTCAAATCACTAACCCATCACTACCCCCATCATTATTACCACTTTCACCAACTCTATGTCCTTCTAATTTCTCAATTTCACGCCTCACCCATGTCAGGAACCCTAGAGGTGAAATTGATAAATTAGGTCGGAATAGAGTTGCAATTAGGGCATGGGAAGAGCAGGAGAAGACGAATAAGAAGCATGGGTCGACGAATTTGATTGCTATCAGTGTTTAGGTAAAGTTTAATTTCAACTTTTTTGAAATTCTGTGAAATTAGGTATTTGGGGGAAACTCATGTAAACTATAAATAGGGGATGTGTGGGAGGATTAGAAATGATGCCTGGACTAGACAGAGCACCACCAAGAGGCCTGGAATAGCCAGGACCTCAACTGTTAATTTTGTTTTCAATATCAGTTCATTTTAAATTTCAGTTGTTCAATTCATCATGTTCTAGTTTAATTGCTAAGGGGGAGATGAAATCATGATGCTTCTGCTAATTCAATCCAAGCTAGATATTGTGCTTGTTGTGCTGAAATGTTTAGGATAGTCTTAATCAAAGAACATCCTTTAGGTTGTTAAAACACCTAAGTGGCTTCTCTGCGGGTAGTTGCAGTGTGAGAGCCCCAACTATCACAAGGTTTAAAATTATCTTAGTGCCTTTAGCCTCCTTTCTAACCCAACCCTTTGATGAGCAGCAGGCATAAAACCTCCACTGCCATCTAGTTAGTCAGAAAGCCTAGAAGCTGACTGATAACTAACAAGGGACAAGAGCAGTATTGAACTGAGATTGCTTTAGCATAGGTAAAATGGTGGATTCGAAGCCTTAGTACCCTGCCACTGTTACCTTTACTTTCTATCACTATTTCAGTCACATACCAAAACAGCTCAGTTGTGTTTCAACACAACACAAAATTCATTCCCACTGTCACTAGAAAAGTAGAAACAACATTTGCACCCTCCAAGTCCCTGAGGACTTTCCCTTTCTTCCCATCACTAGCTACATTCGACCCTGTATACTTGCAGGTGTAGTTGTAGGCTTTCTTAAAAACCTACCAAGTTTTTGGCGCCGTTGCCGGGGACTTGGCGTTGTGTGTTAAGTTTTTCTTGTGTCTTGCATCATTTTTGCATTGCATTCTAGTATAAGCATCTTAGTATAAGCATTTTTTGCATTTCTTGCATCATCCTGCATTCTTTGCTTTCTTCCCTGTTCACTGCCTCTGCTGCTGCTGGTGCTCTTGTGATGCTGTGGTGCTCCTGCTTGTGCCAGGCCAAGACTCCTGTGAGCTGCTGGGCTTGTTGCTGTGCTGCTAAGGCTGAAACCTGCTGAACCAAAGCTGCTACTAGAACCCAAGCCAAACTGGTCTGTAATACAAGCCAAAGAAGAAAGACCAAAGCCCAACTGGGACTTGAGTGTTGAAGCCAAAGCTTAGGATGATCCAAAGCCCAACTGGGCTTTTGCAACCAAACTGAACAGCTGGGCTGTGCTTCAAAGGTAAGCCTAAACCCATTAAGAGAACCCAACCTGTGGGCTTCCATTTTTAATTTGTGGGCTTGTAATAATTTTTTCCATTTTTTGGGCTTGTAATTTAAGTTAACTTTTGGGTTTGTATTTGAACTTAACTGTGGGATTGTCCTTATCAAAATTTTGGGTTTCAAAAACCCAACAAACAACCTAAACAAGGTTAACTGAACCTACCAACTCAGTTGGGCTTCATTAGTTTCTGGGCTTGCTGAAGTCGTTAGTGGGCCGTGTACCCAAATCTCTAGGCCGTTCGCTGGGCTTGTCACACACAAAAAAAAAATTGAACCAGTTAGCTGGGCCTCATCCCATTAAAACCAAAAGGAGTTTTCAAAACCCATAAAAACCAATTTTTTTTTTATTCCCATCAAAACCAAAATTTTCCCATAAAAAACCAAATTTTTGAAAACCCATTAAAACCAAAAAGTGGGCTTTGTGTCTTTTCAATATGGGCCAACCTCGTGCTCTCCATGAATACATGTATCCCACAATAAAAATTCCATTATCATGTATTGTCTTACCTCAATCCAATAACCCTTTTAAAATAAATGCAAGCATGATACAAATACTTCCTATATTTCGAGGGTTCGATACTGAGAACCCCTATACTCATGTAAGAGAGTTTGAACAAATTTTTCGGACTATGCAACCTGAACATATGTCCGAAGACTCTCTGAAATTGCGTTTGTTTACATTTTCTCTAAAGGAAAGGGCCAAAACATGGTTTTACGGTTTGAGACCGCAATCAATCAACACTTGGGACCAACTCACAGATCTATTTTTCAAAAAATTCTTTCCACATCATAGGACCATCGCTATTCGTCAAAGTATCAATTGTTTTGTCCAATTGGATGAGGAAACTGTTTTTGACTATTTTGAACGTTTTAATGATTTGTTGAGCGAATGTCCACACCATGGATTTGAGAAGTGGAGACTTGTCGCTATCCTCTATGAGGGACTAGACTTTAAATCTCGAGCCATGGTTGAGTGTATGTGTAATGGTGAATTTGTTGATAAAACTGTGGATGATGCATGGAAATTTTTAGCTGAGAGTGCAGAGAAAACCCGTCAATGGGAATCCATTAGGGAAACTGAGACACTGTCACATGATATAGGTGATAATGAATTGAACTTTGAAAATAGCATGTCTAGTCCTTCCCATGTGTATGATATTGAATATGAACCTAATCTAGAGGAACATGGGTTGACTAATGACACCACAACTGCTAATAGGGACAAGTATGCATATTACTATGATGATGATGATGATGATGATGATAATGTTATGTTAGAAGAACATGTCTATGCTGAAAATGTTGTGGAACCTTTGGTTTCAAATACATTAGGCTTTTCTTCCCCGACCTTCATGAATGATATTTCTTCTAGTATTCCATATGCATGTGATGCTGATACTGATTTAGATATTGTGCAATTATCCTGTGAAGAGCATGACTTAGGTAAATCTTCTGTTGACACTAATGATCCTATGTATGAAAACATAGTTGATGTGTCTGATTCCATACTTAAGCCACAATATATTGCTTCTGTTGATGATAATTTGAATATATCGGATAACCATGATTGTGAATTAGGACTTGTGCAAATTTTTTGTGATGATGAGCATGCTACACATCTTGAGTGTGACTTAAATAATGCTGATGTGACTGATAATATTGATACTCTTGTTCTCATGCATGTGAGACACTTAGATGTCACTTTCTTGCCTAAGTCACAATCTGATAGCCTTGCATCCTACCTAGATTTGGTTTGTAACAATATTGTCAAACCAATTTTGATGAGAATACCTAATCTAGGCCTGGAACTGTGTGCCTCTCAAGTCCTCTTGGACTATTTTGCATCTAAATACAATACTTTCGAGGAGCCACAATTAGGATATGCATGTTTGCCCGTCCCTACCAAAGTTCACTTTGAGTTAGAGCTTGTGCATGATGAATGATTAAAGATTTTTCGGTGGTTGTAGTAATAAAGGTTCGAACTCTAAGATTTGTGAAGGTGAAGGATTTTTAGATTTATAAAAATTATATACAAATATAGACAAATTGGTAGAGAGGTACTGGGACTAATGATTCGGCCAATTTTCATAACATAGGGCTCAATGATTTATTCTCAACAATAATCGCTCAAAACATAAATTATATGGACTCTTATTTTGCCAAAGTAGATTTTCAAAATATTGATTGTAAGTCCTAAGCATGATGTATCAAAACACCTAAGCCAAGCATACATCATCAAATTAAATAACAACCAATTAATTCAAATCATATTTCAATTTTAAATTAATGCAAAAGTCTTAAAAAGAATTAATAAAATTACCCATTTATGAAGCTCGGCCTCCTCCGTCGCCCCAGTTTTGGGGTTTAACTCATCATAGTAAAAATTCTCTCAAAATATTTCATTGATGCTCAAAAGTGTTTTACAATGAAGAGAAATACAAGAAATTGATGTAAAACAGAACTATGCGACCCACATAAGGCGTCCAGAATCAACGACAGAGATGAGGCGCTGTTGTCGTTGAATAACTACGACCCACAAGCGACAGTCGATTTCACTGTTGAGGAACGACTGCTGCTGCGAGTCCGTTCTTCGTGTTCTTCAGGCGTGTTAATGGCAGCAGCAGCAGCAGGTAACTTCTCTGCAACTCCTCCTGCGCCTCTCTGCTCGCCTCCAAACCTCCCCAAACTCTCGACAGCCTCTCTAGTACTCCCAGGGAACATATTTATACACCTACATCTCGTTGAATCTCCCTCAATTACTCCATATAATTCTCTTTAACTCGGCAGTAAAGAAAAATATTCTTGGGAATATTTTCTTTCCATTCTTGCTCTGGTACGCATAGATTTCCATCCTGGTCACTCTAGAAGTGTTTAAACACGACCCACAACGTTTCTAGAGCCCTCATGCATGAGAAGAACACGCTCAAATCTTCTCCAATCCCGTGTCCAACCCGTGTTTCCCTGTTTTGCTTCCGTGAATTGTCCAGCTAATTATGGCCAAATTTGATCGAACCAAAAGCCCAAAAAGTGTTCCTTAACCTATATCACATCTTCCTACCAAGTTTGAGCCATTGAATCGCACCACAACACCTTCATTTTGTCGATTGAAATTCTGCCAGTTGATGAACCAATTTTCCCGCCAAAAAGTTTATTTGAATTTGAGAAGAAGGTGCCCCTTATCCAGAGTGCTGGGGTGCGAATAGTAATTTGGGTGGAAATAGTAATTTTGGGGTGGAAATGATAATTTTTCTGGGATCCTCCGGTACATTTCTGGGACGTTTCCGGTGCATTTCTGGGGTGCATTTCTCTGGGGTGTAAAACATTACTTATTGAGCAACTCTTTCTACACAAGGGGTATTTCTCCAAAAACACCTAAACAAACATAAAAACACCACAATAAGCAAAAATGGATACTAACAAAATACACAAAAGAGATGAAAATAGACACATAAATGCGTCTATCAAATACCCCCAAACTTATTATTTGCTAGTCCTCGAGCAAAATTTATTCTTGAAAAGTGACCGAGTTAATCTCGGGTGGGTTTATCAGAGGTGTACCCACAAAAACCAATACTCCAGACCCTAGCTATCTACGAAAAATCTTGGAAAGCACTAAAGAACCTCCTTGGTTGGCATACTTATTAATTACAGGAGGAAGTACCCTGACGCGAAATTCCAATTGATGTATACGAGTTTGCACTCAAGCATACTAAAATTCATATAAGTGACAGAGCTCTACTAAGATAGTTTCACGATGGACATCATACTCGGAGTCAGACTAATCACATGAAAAGATTAAGAAGATGGAAAGAAAAATGTAGATGGTTGAAAAGCGAACGGTGTTTCCCATATCTGTCTGAAGGCCTCTTCCAAGATGAACCTAACCTAAATGACTGAGATACCGGTCTGACTAATATTAACACACTGGCATATACAAGGGAACCAGTTGTCAATAACTTAAATCTAGATCAACAAACTGGCAAATACAAGGGAACCAGCAGTTGACTACACATAACAATAACCATTTTTTTTTATTTATTTTTTTTTATTATTTTTTTTAACGGCATGAATAGATCTTTTGGATCCAAGCGCATGCTTCTTGTCAGCAGATTACACGATAGTTCCCACGGGTCCTGCATTCCACGCTTGCTTAGGCGACGGAAACAGGGAGAACACACGCATATTGCTATCCAAGTGTTAATACTTATTCCGATTGGTCTAACTGGTCCGGTCTATTTTTTTTTTTTTTTTGAAAAGGTAACTCAGTCACTCTATTTCACCCTAGCAAAGGTAACAACTTGAATCGTGTGCCCCACCAAATCACTTGAAATAAAAGAAAACTAAAAATAGAAAGTGAAAAGGACTCGACGAGATATGGCGAAACTATCATGTTATTTCTAACACCTGAGCTCTGTGCTTTTATGAATAGACTCTATAGATGTTTCCATCTAGTCAGATTGGTTCCTCAGCTCCTAAAACAAAAATGTTTCCATCCACTTAGATTGGTTAGTGTTATCCTTAATAGGCGTAAATTTCTAGGCTCTGGAGTTTATTTATTGCAACTAAAAAGTTTCTCCCATACCCCCAAACTTAAATCTAACATTGTCCTCAATGTTCTAAAGATGAAATTAAAAGCATGAACAAGGAGAGACAGTTACTATTTGAAGCAAAAGAGTGAAGGAAGGATATTACCGGGTTGCATGAGATTGGGTTACCTCCCAAGAAGTGCTAAGTTTAAAGTCTTCAGCCAGACTTAGGAAAGGTTTAGTCAACTCGAACCATAAAGTAACAGTCGAAATAACTGTGGGTCTTCAAAACCAAATAGAGCTGACCAAAGGAAACTGCAGTGAACCAAGAAAATGGACAAGAATAGCATGCCCTTACCTAGTTTCCTGAAAACTATCGCTAATTGCGGTTCAGGTTCAGGTTCTATGAAAGGGTCTAAATAGAATATTTTCATTGGCTGCGTTTCTTCATAGATGGGATCCGAATCACTAGGTCTTAGAGTCTGTAAAAACTCAAATACGAACTTAGAATCATGAAGTAATAACCTAAATAATTGCGGATCCTCTAAGTCAATTAGATATGACTTACATAGTTGACCACAGTGAGAGTAGTGGTCATTCTTAGGAAAATGTGTCGATTCCATTAACCTAAAGTACTTAGGCTTAGTCTCAGAACTTAATATTCGACTCATTTGAAACGTTCCCACAGTTGGAAGAAAACTATTTGGTGGGAAAACAAAGTCAATCTGGGTATCATAGCCTGGGAAAACCACATCTACCAGAGGATGGGTTTCTAATAACTGAACTCCTTCATGGACATCATTAGGCTCGGGAAAACGAGTATGAAGGTAATCTTGTAAAATGGTCGAGGCACAAATATCAAGTCCTAAGTGTGGGGAATTTCTGAGAGTTAAAGGTAAGGCACTACGGAAGTGATAATCACCCCCAAACTTAGAGTTTTCAGTGTCTCTAAATAGACCTCTAATTATTTCTTGAATTTCCGTATCTTCAGAGTCCTTAAAATATTCAAGAGATTCTTCTAAGTTATTATCAGGTAGTGCATATTTACTCATCTCTACGGGTATATCTTCTTCATCTAAAACTATTGTTTCTAAGTCGCTAGACTTTAAAACAGCATTTTCGGAATAAACCCGTTCCTCTAAACCACTATCGGCTTCGTAATCAAAAGGAAAAACTACATCGTCTAAAACGGTGGTATCCCTAATCAAATCCTCGTCCTTTTGAATAGGTGAATAATCATAAAAATTATTTGGATTTGAACTAGAAAAAATATAATCATTATAAAGCTCAATTGGATTAATAGATTCCTGATCACTATGCCTACATATTTCAGATTCTTCATTACTACTATCCTCATCATCATAATAGTACAAAGATGATTGAACCTTATCTAAATAAGTAGTGTCTTTTATTCTAACCTCGTCCTCTAGATTGGGAAAATATTCACTATTGATATCAAGGGTAGAATTGGAAACACTATTTTGGAAATTTAGATTATTTCGAGCAGCATTAGCTAACTGTTCATTTTCTGCCTCTAAACGTGCTTGAATTTCACTGAGCGTAACACTTATACATTCACAAGTCTCATTGAATATCTTAGACCGTTGTGTACTCTCTTCTCTTGAACTAACTGCACATTCATACTCCCTTCGAATTTGTTGGTAGGTTTCTCCTAGAGATTGAACAGGTTTAGAAATGTCATAATCAGGACTAGTTTTTAAGTAATTTTCCAAAAACGCATGACTAGTACTATAATATTCCTGATTTTCTTGCTCGTAAGACCAATTCGTGTGTGGATAGTAATTGGGCTCACTATGGTATGAACCATAAACTTGAAAAGGTTGGCGTTCCCAACTACTATTCCCACCATGGTCATAAAACTGATGATGTCCATATTCAAATTCAGGTCGATACTCATTGTATTGGCTTCTATCATACCAGTTCGACATTCTTAATTGCAAGGGAATTCTACACAATCACAAACAAGGCCGACTCGACTCCACCAAAACAAACCTAAAGATTTCTAGCAAACAAAAAGCATGATGGCTCCACTTAGATTGTTTCTAGACCAGCTTCTATCTTTCGAAAGGGAATTCGTTGCAATTTGATCAAACCCCTCTGGAATCAATCCGAGTCAAAGTAAGTTGAATTGAGGCGAGGGAAGCTCAGTGGAGCTTTGATACCCAAGGCCTCACCGCTATCACAAGGCGGCGCAGTCACGCATTCAACTCACAGAAACCATCATGAACTTTGGAGTGTGCTTAAAGAGCAACCAATATTTTTCGAACGAGTTTCCTATTAAGCTCGTTACCCTATCAGTCTCGTTCTATTCTCCGGCAGCGGCGCCATTTTGTTGTTGTTTTGAAAGTGGTAGTAAAAGTTCGTTGCTCGGACTTGTAAAGATTAAAGTTTTCTAAAATAATAAATATATACACAATAATTGTCACAATGGGCGAGAGATACTGGGACTAAAGATTCGGCCATTTTTCATTTTCAAGTGGTTCAGAATTTAATTCTAGGCGATTATAGTTCAAAACAAAACAAATATTAACTCTAGTTTATTGCCAAGATAGATTTATAAAATATTACTTGTATTTCTTAAGCATGGCATATCAAAAATCCCTAGGACTAAGCATAAACCATCAAATGAAATCACAAATAATTAATTAAAATCTTAATTCAATTAAAATTGGTGCAAAAAGTAAATATAGAATTAAATAAAATTACCCCAAGTATGAAGTTTGGCCTCCTCCGTCGTCCCAGTGTTGGGGTTTATCTCATCATAGTAAAAATGCTCTCAAAATATTTCATTGATGCTCAAAAGTGTTTTACAATGAAGAGAAATACAAGAAATTGATGAAAAACAGAACTCTGCGACCCACAGAAGGCGTCCAAAATCAACGACAGAGATGAGGTGCTGTTGTCGTTGAAGAACTACGACCCACACTGGACAGTCGATGTTGCTGTTGAAGAACGACTGCTTCTGAGAGTCCGTTCTTCGTGTTCTTCAGGCGTGTTAATGGCAGCAGCAGCAGCAGGTAACTTCTCTGCAACTCCTCCTGCGCCTCTCTGCTCGCCTCCAAACCTCCCCAAACTCTCGACAGCCTCTCTAGTACTCCCAGGGAACATATTTATACACCTACAGCTCGTTGAATCTCCCTCAATTACTCCATATAATTCTCTTTAACTCGGCAGTAAAGAAAAATATTCTTGGGAATATTTTCTTTCCATTCTTGCTCTGGTACGCATAGATTTCCATCCTGGTCACTCTAGAAGTGTTTAACCACGACCCACAACGTTGCTAGAGCCCTCATGCATGAGAAGAACACGCTCAAATCTTCTCCAATCCCGTGTCCAACCCGTGTTTCCCTGTTTTGCTTCCGTGAATTGTCCAGCTAATTATGGCCAAATTTGATCAAACCAAAAGCCCAAAAAGTGTTCCTTAACCTATATCACATCTTCCTACCAAGTTTGAGCCATTGAATCGCACCACAACACCTTCATTTTGTCGATTGAAATTCTGCCAGTTGATGAACCAATTTTCCCGCCAAAAAGTTTATTTGAATTTGAGAAGAAGGTGCCCCTTATCCAGAGTGCTGGGGTGCGAATAGTAATTTGGGTGGAAATAGTAATTTTGGGGTGGAAATAATAATTTTTCTGGGATCCTCCGGGACATTTCTGGGACGTTTCCGGTGCATTTCTGGGGTGCATTTCTCCAGGGTGTAAAACATTACTTATTGAGCAACTCTTTCTACACAAGGGGTATTTCTCCAAAAACACCTAAACAAACATAAAAACACCACAATAAGCAAAAATGGATACTAACAAAATACACAAAAGAGATGAAAATAGACACATAAATGCGTCTATCAAATACCCCCAAACTTATTATTTGCTAGTCCTCGAGCAAAATTTATTCTTGAAAAGTGACCAGGTTAATCTCGGGTGGGTTTATCAGAGGTGTACCCACAAAAACCAATACTCCAGACCCTAGCTATCTACGAAAAATCTTGGAAAGCACTAAAGAACCTCCTTGGTTGGCATACTTATTAATTACAGGAGGAAGTACCCTGACGCGAAATTCCAATTGATGTATACGAGTTTGCACTCAAGCATACTAAAATTCATATAAGTGACAGAGCTCTACTAAGATAGTTTCACGATGGACATCATACTCGGAGTCAGACTAATCACATGAAAAGATTAAGAAGATGGAAAGAAAAATGTAGATGGTTGAAAAGCGAACGGTGTTTCCCATATCTGTCTGAAGGCCTCTTCCAAGATGAACCTAACCTAAATGACTGAGATACCGGTCTGACTAATATTAACACACTGGCATATACAAGGGAACCAGTGGTCAATAACTTAAATCTAGATCAACAAACTGGCAAATACAAGGGAACCAGCAGTTGACTACACATAACAATAACCATTTTTTTTTATTTATTTTTTTTTATTATTTTTTTTAACGGCATGAATAGATCTTTTGGATCCAAGCGCATGCTTCTTGTCAGCAGATTACACGATAGTTCCCACGGGTCCTGCATTCCACGCTTGCTTAGGCGACGGAAACAGGGAGAACACACGCATATTGCTATCCAAGTGTTAATACTTATTCCGATTGGTCTAACTGGTCCGGTCTAAATTTTTTTTTTTTTTTGAAAAGGTAACTCAGTCACTCTATTTCATCCTAGCAAAGGTAACAACTTGAATCGTGTGCCCCACCAAATCACTTGAAATAAAAGAAAACTAAAAATAGAAAGTGAAAAGGACTCGACGAGATATGGCGAAACTATCATGTTATTTCTAACACCTGAGCTCTGTGCTTTTATGAATAGACTCTATAGATGTTTCCATCTAGTCAGATTGGTCCCTCAACTCCTAAAACAAAAATGTTTCCATCCACTTAGATTGGTTAGTGCTATCCTTAATAGGCGTAAATTTCTAGGCTCTGGAGTTTATTTATTACGCAACTAAAAAGTTTCTCCCCATACCCCCAAACTTAAATCTAACATTGTCCTCAATGTTCTAAAGATAAAATTAAAAACATGAACAAGGAGAAACGGTTACTATTTGAAGTAAAAGATTTATTGAAGGATATTACCGTGTTGCGTGAGATTGGGTTACCTCCCAAGAAGTGCTAAGTTTAAAGTCTTCAGCCAGACTAAGAAAGGTTTAATCTCCTCGAATCATATAGCAATAGCCGAAATAATTGTGGGTTATCGAAACCAAATAGAGCTATCACAAGTAAAAGGAATCTGCAACAAGCCAAGAAAATGAACATGTACTGCATACCCTTATCTAGTTTCATGATTAAGATACCTATGTCCCATTGTGGTTCAGGTTCAGGTTCTATGAAAGGATCTTGATAGAAAATTTTCATTGGATGCACTTCCTCATAGATAAGATCCAACAGTTCAGGTTTAAAAGTCTGGAAAAACTCAATTAAAAATAATAACAACCTGAATAAATGGGGATCCTTAAAGTCAATCAGATTTGACTTACACAGTTGACCACAACGAGAGTGGTGGTCTTCCTTAAACAGATGTGTCGACCCTAATCTCCTAAAGTAATTAGGTTTAGTCTCAAAACTTAATAATTGACACATCTGAAATTTATATGTTCCCACAATTGGTAGAAAAGTATTTGGTGGGAAAACAAAGTCAATCTGGGTATCATATCCTGGGCAAACCACATCAACCAGAGGATGGGTTTCTAACGACTGAAATTCTTCCTGGACATCATGAGGTTCGGGAAAACGAGTATGAAGATAATCTTGTAAGATGGTTGAGGCATTGATGTCAAGTCCCAAGTAAGGGATCTTTCTAAGAGTTAAATTACACGGAGAATGATGATTACCCCCAAACTTAGAGTCTTCAGTGTCTCTAGATAGACTGGTCACAACTTCCCTAATTTCTATGTCATCAGATTCTTGAAAATGGGCCATTGATTTTTCTAAGTTGTAATCTTGTGGGTGATTCTCAGGATAAACCGGTTCCTCTAAACCACCATCATATAAAGGATTATGAGAAAAAGTTTCTAGTAAAGGCTCATTAACTAAGGTGTTAATCATAGTTACTTCCTCCGATCCACTAATAAGTTCATCAAATAATGGATTGTCCAATACTATGTAGGCTAAAGGATCATGAACTACATCGTCTAAAAAGGTGGTATCCCTAATCAAATCCTCGTCCTTTTGAATAGGTGAATAATCATAAAAATTATTTGGATTTGAACTAGAAATAATATAATCACTATAAAGCTCAATTGGATTAATAGATTCCTGATCACTATGCCTACATATTTCAGATTCTTCATTACTACTATTCTCATCATCATCATCATTATAATAGCATGAAAATGATTGAACCTTATCAAAACAAGTAGTGTTACCAATTCTAACCTCGTCCTCTAAATTAGGCAAATATTCACTATTGATATCAAGGGTAGAATTAGAAACCCTATTTTGGAAATTTAGATTATTTCGAGCAGCATTAGCTAACTGTTCATTTTCTGCCTCTAAACGTGCTTGAATTTCACTGAGCATAACACTTATATGTTCACAAGTCTCATTGAATATCTTAGACCGTTGTGTACTCTCTTCTCTTGAACTATCTGCACGTTCATACTCCCTTCGAATTTGTTGGTAGGTTTCTTCTAGAGATTGAACAGGTTTATAAATGTCATAATCAGGACTAGTTTTTAAGTAATTTTCCAAAAACGCATGACTAGTACTATAATATTCCTGATTTTCTTGCTCGTAAGACCAATTCGTGTGTGGATAGTAATTGGGCTCACTATGGTATGAACCATAACCTTGAAAAGGTTGGCGTTCCCAACTACTATTCCCACCATGGTCATAAAACTGATGATGTCCATATTCAAATTCAGGTCGATACTCATTGTATTGGCTTCTATCATACCAGTTCGACATTCTTAATTGCAAGGGAATTCTACACAACCACAAACAAAGCCGACTCGACTCCACCAAAACAAACCTAAAGATTTCTAGCAAACAAAAATCATGATGGCTCCACTTAGATTGTTTCTAGACCAGCTTCTATCTTTCGAAAGGGAATTCGTTGCAATTTGAGCAAACCCCTCTGGAATCAATCCGAGTCAAAGTAAGTTGAATTGAGGCGAGGGAAGCTCAGTGGAGCTTTGATACCCAAGGCCTCACCGCTATCACAAGGCGGCGCAGTCACGCATTCAACTCACAGAAACCATCATGAACTTTGGAGTTTGCTTAAAGAGCAACCAATATTTTTCGAACGAGTTTCCTATTAAGCTCGTTACCCTATCGGTCTCGTTCTATTCCAAATTTTAAAGCTTAGGTTCGCGTTCGGTTTCGTTTTCCTAAGGCGGGCAAGAAGAGAACGGTGATGAAATCCGAACCCTTATCTTGTTTAGGCCAGGCCTTGCCCTTTACTAGGAAAATAAAGACAGTCCGGTTCGTCCTCAAACAATTATCACCTTAAGGCAGACAGTAACCCGCTTGCAGGAGATTCGCGGGTGTTTCGATTGGACTTACCTCCCGTACCAGACAGGCGATGAACCGTTGTCGTCGACTCGGGCCACGACTCCTATGCCGTGTGCGAACCCGAGGGGCCGAGACGATATAGTAATCGTCGTCCTTCTCTGCAAACAGTTTGTATTTAATTTTTTTTTTTTAATTATATAACCCTTCCGTAGGGTTTTAAAAAATAATGTCCAAAGTCCAGAATAAAGTCCAAAAAAAATCCAAATAAAAAAAAAAATTACAGTTTTCCTCACACACTCTAAAAAAATTAAAAATTAAAAATTAAATCCTAAAATTGTCCTTTTTTCTTCTCTTTTCGCTTTTCGCTTTAAGCTTTTTCCTCTCCAAGTCCTTAGTGCTCCACTTCGAACCTGTAAATCAAAGACAAAAAGACAAAGTAAAAAGGAACAAATAAATAAAAAAAAAATAAACCTAAAAATTCTACCTAAGCACAAATCCGCGTCGGCGGCGCCAAAATGATTAAAGATTTTTCGTGGGTTGTAGTAATAAAGGTTCGAACTCTAAGACTTGTGAAGGTAAAGGATTTTTTTAGACTTATAAAAATATATATACAAAATATTAACAATTTTGGGCGAGAGGTAACCAAGACACTAGATTCCACTACTACGCAAGATTGAATGATAAATATTTCAAAACTCTATTCAATTCTTAAGTCCTCTTTTATCTTTAATTCACTATCAATCATACAAATTCTCAAATATTATTTGTAAACCTTAAGCATAGATTATCAAGAGATTAAACCAAGCATAACCTATCAAACTGAATAACAAATAATTAAGACAATCATTCAAACAATTTAAAACTCTGCAAAAGCAGCGATTAGGTGAATTATATAATTAAATGAAATAGTTACCCATTTATGTTGCGTGAATAGCTTCCTCCATTGCCTTGGTTACGAGGGAATTAACTCATCATGTTGGAAAACCTCTCAAAATATTTTATTAAGCTCAATTGATGTTTTACAATGAAGAGAAATACAAGAAATTGATGTAAAACAGAACTCTGCGACCCACAGAAGGCGTCCAGAATCAACGACAGAGCTGAGGTGCTGTTGTCGTTGAAGAACTACGACCCACAGACGACAGTCGATTTCACTGTTGAGGAACGACTGCTGCTGCGAGTCCGTTCTTCGTGTTCTTCAGGCGTGTTAATGGCAGCAGCAGCAGCAGGTAACTTCTCTGCAACTCCTCCTGCGCCTCTCTGCTCGCCTCCAAACCTCCCCAAACTCTCGACAGCCTCTCTAGTACTCCCAGGGAACATATTTATACACCTACAGCTCGTTGAATCTCCCTCAATTACTCCATATAATCTTCATTACTCGGTGTTTAAAGAAAATATTTTCCGAATATTTTCTTCCCTGAAATGATTCTCCACGCGTAAACAGCCTCTGATACTCCCTTATTTAGCTTCTACACGGTCCAAAAGTGTGCTATAGTCCTCCATGCATCATCATAACACGTCCGAATCCCTCAAAAAATCCTCTCAAACCCGTGACTGCCATGTTCTCTGATGATGACTTGTTTAGCCGATTCTAGCCAAATTCGATCGATTCTGACACACATACTGTATTCCTTAAGCTATATCACATCTTCCTACCAATTTTTAGCCATTGAATCGCAACACAACACCTTCATTTTGTTGATTGAAAATCTGCCAGAGAGAGAATATATTTTCCCGCCAAAAATGAAATTTGAATTATGAGAAGAAAAGTGTCCTCCCCCTAATCCTGTACGGGTGTCCCTTTAGCAATTGGGGTGGAAATAGTAATTTTGGGGTGGAAATAGTAATTTTTCTGGGTTCCTCCGGTACATTTCTGGGACGCTTCCGGTGCATTTCTGAGGTGCCTCCGGTACATTATCCTGGGGTGTAAAACACTACTTTTCGAGCTCATTTCACCGCAAAGGCTTATTTCTCTAAAAACATCTACAAAAACACAAAATAACACAATAAGTACTTAATCGAGTCTAACAATACAGAATATTGAGAACAAAATAGACACATAAATGCGTCTATCAAATACCCCCAAACTTATTATTTGCTAGTCCTCGAGCAAAAATAAAAAAATAAAACCGAGTTAATCTCGGGAGGGCTTACAAGAGATATACCCACAAAACCTTAATACTCCAGACCCTAGCTATCTACAACGAACCTTGGAAGGCACTAAAGAATCTCCTTGGTTGGCATACTTATTGACTACAAGAGGAAGTACCCTGATGCGAAATTCCAATTGATGTACACGAGTTTGCACTCAAGCATACTAAAATTCATATATAAGTGACAGAGCTCTACTCAGATAGTTGCACTATGGACATCATATTTGGAGTCAAACTAATCACATGAAGAGATGGATATAGAAAAACATAGATGGTGTTGATGTTGACCAAATGATCAATGTTTCACATATCTGTCTGAAGGCCACTGCTAAAATGAACCTATCCTAATGGACTGAGATACCGGTCTGACTAATATCAACACTGCTGGCATATACAAGGGAACCAGCGGTCAATAACTTAAATCTAGATCAACAAACTGGCAAATACAAGGGAACCAGCAGTGGACTACACATAACAATAACCATTTTTATTTTTATTTTTTAACTTAACGGCATGAATAAATATTTTTGATCCAAGCGCATGCTTCTTGTCAGCAGATTACACGATAGTTCCCACGGGTCCTGCATTCCACGCTTGCTTAGGCGACGGAAACAGGGAGAACACACGCATATTGCTATCCAAGTGTTAATACTTATTCCGATTGGTCTAACTGGTCCGGTCTCTTTCTTTTTTTTTTACTAACTCAGTCACTCTAACTCACCCTAGCAGTGGTAACAACTTGAATCGTGTGCCCCACCTAATCACTTAGAGAAACATAATTTAAAATGAAAAAAATAAAAATAGAAGTGAAAAGGACTCAACGAAATATGGTGACACCTGAGCTCTGTGCTTTTATGAATAAGCTCTTTAGATGTTTCCATCTATTCAGATTGGTTCCTCAACTCCTACAACCAAAATGCTTCCATCCACTTAGATTGGTTAGTGCCATCCTAAATACACATAAATTTCTAGGCTCTGGAGTTTATTTATTGCAACTAAAAAGTTTCTCCCATACCCCCAAACTTAAATCTAACATTGTCCTCAATGTTCTAAAGATGAAACTAAAAGCATGAACAAGGATAAGCCTGTCAATATTTGTCCGATATCCGGTATCCGTTTCCGAGTATTCGATATCCTATAGGATTTTATCCGTTTTATCGGATATCGGATCGGATATTTCTTCCTTAACATATCGGAAACGGATTAGACCCCATCCGAAATGTTAATATCCGATAGTATAGGAACTTATTTATAATTTATCCTAATTTCGAGTCTAGTATCGGATATTATCGGATATTGTCGGATAAATATCCCATAAGTGTCAATTATGAAAATGTTTTACAAGGGTTTTTAAGCTTTTTTGTTATAACCGGATACTATCGGATATTTATCGGATATTCGACAGCTTAGCCTATCGGAATCGATATCTGATTTTGATATCCTATAAGATATTATCGGATATCGAATATCCGGTAGTGCTTAACATGTCGGATATCGGATTTCTAAATATCCGACGGATATTCTTCCATTGACAGGCCTAAACAAGGAGAAACTGTTACCATTTGAAGCGGAAGAGTTAAGGAAAGATATTACCGTGTTGCATGAGCATGGGATACCACCCAAGAAGTGCTAAGTTTAAAGTCTTCAACCAGACTTAGGAAAGGATTAGTCAACTCGAACCATAAAATAACAGTCGAAATAACTGTGGGTCTTCAAAACTAAATAGAGCTGACCAAAGGAAACTGCAATGAACCAAGAAAGTGAACAAGACTAGCATGCCCTTACTTAGTTTCCTGATTAAGAAATTTATATCTAATTGTGGTTAAGGTTCAGGTTCTATGAAAGGGTCTAAATAGAAAATTTTCATTGGCTGCGTTTCTTCATAGGTGGGATCCGAATCATTAGGTCCTAGAGTCTGTAAAAACTCAAATATGATCTTAGAAGCGCACAATAATAACCTAAATAACTGAGGATCCTCTAAGTCAATAAGATTTGACTTACATAATTGACCAAAATGAGAGTAGTGGCCATTCTTAAGCAAATGTGTCGATTCTAATTTCCTAAAGCATTTAGGTTAAGTCTCACAACTTAATATTCGACACATTTGGAATATGAACGTTCCCACAGTTGGAAGAAAACTATTTGGTGGGAAAACAAATTCAATCTGGGGATCATAGCCTGGGCAAACCACATCAACCAGAGGATGGGTTTCTAACGACTGAACTCCTTCATGGACATCACTAGGCTCGGGAAAATGAGTATGAAGGTAATCTTGTAAAATGGTTGAGGCACAGATATCAAGTCCTAAGTGTGGGGACTTTTTGAGAGTTAAAGGTAAGGCACTAGGGAAGTGATAATCACCCCCAAACTTAGAGTTTTCAGTGTCTCTAGATAGACCTCTAATTATTTCTTGAATTTCCGTATCTTCAGAGTCCTTAAAATATTCAAGAGATTCTTCTAAGTTATTATCAGGTAGTGCATCTTTACTCATCTCTACGGGTCTATCTTCTTCTTCCAAGACCATTGTTTCTAAGTCGCTAGACTCTAAAACAGTATTTTCGAAATGAACCCGTTCCTCTAAACCACTATCGGCTTCGTAATCAAAAGGAAAAACTACATCGTCTAAAACGGTGGTATCCCTAATCAAATCCTCGTCCTTTTGAATAGGTGAATAATCATAAAAATTATTTGGATTTGAACTAGAAATAATATAATCATTATAAAGCTCAATTGGATTAATAGATTCCTGATCACTATACCTACATATTTCAGATTCTTCATTACTACTATCCTCATCATCATAATAGTACAAAGATGATTGAACCTTATCTAAATAAGTAGTGTCTTTTATTCTAACCTCGTCCTCTAGATTGGGCAAATATTCACTATTGATATCAAGGGTAGAATTGGAAACACTATTTTGGAAATTTAGATTATTTTGAGCAGCATTAGCTAACTGTTCATTTTCTGCCTCTAAACGTGCTTGAATTTCACTGAGCGTAACACTTATACGTTCACAAGTCTCATTGAATATCTTAGACCGTTGTGTACTCTCTTCTCTTGAACTAACTGCACGTTCATACTCCCTTCGAATTTGTTGGTAGGTTTCTTCTAGAGATTGAACAGGTTTAGAAATGTCATAATCAGTACTAGTTTTTAAGTAATTTTCCAAAAACGCATGACTAGTACTATAATATTCCTGATTTTCTTGCTCGTAAGACCAATTCGTGTGTGGATAGTAATTGGGCTCACTATGGTATGAACCATAACCTTGAAAAGGTTGGCGTTCCCAACTACTATTCCCACCATGGTCATAAAACTGATGATGTCCATATTCAAATTCAGGTCGATACTCATTGTATTGGCTTCTATCATACCAGTTCGACATTTTTAATTGCAAGGGAATTCTACACAACCACAAACAAAGCCGACTCGACTCCACCAAAACAAACCTAAAGATTTCTAGCAAACAAAAAGCATGATGGCTCCACTTAGATTGTTTCTAGACCAGCTTCTATCTTTCGAAAGGGAATTCGTTGCAATTTGAGCAAACCCCTCTGGAATCAATCCGAGTCAAAGTAAGTTGAATTGAGGCGAGGGAAGCTCAGTGGAGCTTTGATACCCAAGGCCTCACCGCTATCACAAGGCGGCGCAGTCACGCATTCAACCCACAGAAACCATCATGAACTTTGGAGTGTTCTTAAAGAGCAACCAATATTTTTCGAACGAGTTTCCTATTAAGCTCGTTACCCTATCGGTCTCGTTCTATTCCAAATTTTAAGCTTGGGTTCGCGTTAGGTTTCGTTTTCCTAAGGCGAGCAAGAAGGGAACGGTGATGAAATCCGATCCCTTATCTTGTTTAGGCCAGGCCTTGCCCTTTACTAGGAAAATAAAGACAGTCCGGTTCGTCCTCAAACAATTATCACCTTAAGGCAGACAGTAACCCGCTTGCAGGAGATTCGCGGGTGTTTCGATTGGACTTACCTCCCGTACCAGACGGGCGATGAACCGTTGTCGTCGACTCGGGCCACGACTCCTATGCCGTGTGCGAACCCGAGGGGCCGAGACGATATAGTAATCGTCGTCCTTCCCTGCACACAGTTTATATAATAATTTTTTTTTTTTTTTATAATAATACCCTTCCGTAGGGTTAAAAAAAAAATAATAAAATAAAGTCCAATTTTTCAAAGTCCAAAGTCCAAAATAAATAAAAAAAAAAATTACAGTTTTCCTCACACACTCTAAAAAAAATTAAAAATTAAATCCTAAAATTGTCCTTTTTTTTTCTTCTCTTTTCGCTTTTCGCTTTAAGGTTTTTCCTCTCCAAGTCCTTAGTTTTCACTTTGAACCTGCAAAATAAAGACAAAAAGAAACGTAAAAAGGAACAAACAATTCTAAAAAATAATAATAATAATAATAAACCTAAAGAAAATTCTACCTAAGCACAAATCCGCGTCGGCGGCGCCATTTGATTAAAGATTTTTCGGTGGTTGTAGTAATAAAGGTTCGAACTCTAAGATTTGTGAAGGTGAAGGATTTTTAGATTTATAAAAATTATATACAAATATAGACAAATTGGTAGAGAGGTACTGGGACTAATGATTCGGCCAATTTTCATAACATAGGGCTCAATGATTTATTCTCAACAATAATCGCTCAAAACATAAATTATATGGACTCTTATTTTGCCAAAGTAGATTTTCAAAATATTGATTGTAAGTCCTAAGCATGATGTATCAAAACACCTAAGCCAAGCATACATCATCAAATTAAATAACAACCAATTAATTCAAATCATATTTCAATTTTAAATTAATGCAAAAGTCTTAAAAAGAATTAATAAAATTACCCATTTATGAAGCTCGGCCTCCTCCGTCGCCCCAGTTTTGGGGTTTAACTCATCATAGTAAAAATTCTCTCAAAATATTTCATTGATGCTCAAAAGTGTTTTACAATGAAGAGAAATACAAGAAATTGATGTAAAACAGAACTATGCGACCCACATAAGGCGTCCAGAATCAACGACAGAGATGAGGCGCTGTTGTCGTTGAATAACTACGACCCACAAGCGACAGTCGATTTCACTGTTGAGGAACGACTGCTGCTGCGAGTCCGTTCTTCGTGTTCTTCAGGCGTGTTAATGGCAGCAGCAGCAGCAGGTAACTTCTCTGCAACTCCTCCTGCGCCTCTCTGCTCGCCTCCAAACCTCCCCAAACTCTCGACAGCCTCTCTAGTACTCCCAGGGAACATATTTATACACCTACATCTCGTTGAATCTCCCTCAATTACTCCATATAATTCTCTTTAACTCGGCAGTAAAGAAAAATATTCTTGGGAATATTTTCTTTCCATTCTTGCTCTGGTACGCATAGATTTCCATCCTGGTCACTCTAGAAGTGTTTAAACACGACCCACAACGTTTCTAGAGCCCTCATGCATGAGAAGAACACGCTCAAATCTTCTCCAATCCCGTGTCCAACCCGTGTTTCCCTGTTTTGCTTCCGTGAATTGTCCAGCTAATTATGGCCAAATTTGATCGAACCAAAAGCCCAAAAAGTGTTCCTTAACCTATATCACATCTTCCTACCAAGTTTGAGCCATTGAATCGCACCACAACACCTTCATTTTGTCGATTGAAATTCTGCCAGTTGATGAACCAATTTTCCCGCCAAAAAGTTTATTTGAATTTGAGAAGAAGGTGCCCCTTATCCAGAGTGCTGGGGTGCGAATAGTAATTTGGGTGGAAATAGTAATTTTGGGGTGGAAATGATAATTTTTCTGGGATCCTCCGGTACATTTCTGGGACGTTTCCGGTGCATTTATGGGGTGCATTTCTCTGGGGTGTAAAACATTACTTATTGAGCAACTCTTTCTACACAAGGGGTATTTCTCCAAAAACACCTAAACAAACATAAAAACACCACAATAAGCAAAAATGGATACTAACAAAATACACAAAAGAGATGAAAATAGACACATAAATGCGTCTATCAATGAACCCCCAATACTGCGAGATTTTGTACCCAAAATTATATATGTTGAACAATCCAGGTTTGGGGGTAGCTCATTTTGTTTCACAGTTTCACTTGCGTTTCTTTCCTGTTATATTTGTGTGAAGCTGTTGAAACCTCTACACTTTGTCTTTTGGGTTGATCCTCAACTCTTTAGATTGTTAGTGTATGGTGAATTTTTTGTATATAATCCAGTAGATAAAATTTCTTAAAACCCTTTTGTTCCTTTTGTATATATTTTGCTAATCCAATATGATCTCGGCTGACATATGTTGGATTCTTGCCTTGAATAACGGAGTTCTAATATTACTTTCGCCTAAATCGGGTATTCTCTTTCCTTTTTCTCTACTCAACATGATCCTATTCATATGTTGTATTATAATTCTTTACATCTTTTGAAACATTGAGGATAATGTTTAGTTTAGGTTTTGGGGTATAGAGTAGATACCATGATAATATGCCATAATTGAAAACAAGAACTCCTTTTTTTTTTTTTTTTAAAAAAAAAAAAAAAAAAATA